>NC_133164.1:14087500-16587500 GCF_040802235.1 Manis javanica
AACAGCAGAAGTTTAGATACTAACTGTAAACACCCCGTTGCTCTCTTTGAATATATTTATCATCATATTAGCCGAGGACTTGGAGACACACGGCCTATTACTCATTTCGAGCCTCTAGGCAAAGAATTCTCCTACTGAGATCGACCAGTAAAACCAGATTTCTTCAGGGAAATTACGAGGACGTCTTCAGATTCCACTGAATGATATTCCTTGGTTGTCAATTTTACTTGCACCCCCTTTTCCCTCCCCGCCCCACCCCCACCGTTTTATTTCGGGAATCACCTCAAGGTAATTAGCCGCTCGTAGCAAGCTTGAAATCTCCAAAGGAGAGGTGCAGCCTAGGAAAACAGACCAAGTGAGGCTTTTCAGATCGGTTGGCTTCACTGGGAACACTTTTTCATAAGGTCAGGAATGCAGAGAATTCTGCAGAAGAGAGAAGACCTCTAATAGGGCTCTCATAATTGGGGTGTTGGGGGGGAGGGCAGGCACCATCGTGAATCCTCAGGGAGCCCAGCCTGTCCTCCCTAGAGTCCCCCCGTCAAGTATGCCCCCGAGTTCAGGGTATCTTCTAGTGCTTTCCCCATTTGTCCTCCGAGTATTTCATGTCCATAAAGTCATGCATGCACACATGCAAACACACACACACACACACACACACACACACCAGGTTTGGAGCGGTTTATTTTCTGGTTGATCATCATATGGGCTTGGGGCTATTCGCTGAGATTCCGACAGAGTGGAGGTCTACGCAGGCGGGCATCAGGAGTGGGGAAATTTGTGTGGGATTAGGACTGAACCACACGCGAATTCTGCCCACAGACTTGTTGCGCGCGCACTCTCCTTCGCGCGCGCTCTCCTACTTAGCTTAAATTTTGATAGGGGTTTTAAACTGGATCATCTGAATGGTGGCCTAGATGGGCCTCAATCCGCCTGCAGACCGGCTCACTGAGGAGGAGTGAGACAGGCCACATAGAGCCTGGGAGAGGACATGGAGAACCTCTCCACGGAGGAACAGGAAAAGCTGGGCGAAATGGAAGCAAGACAGTCGGGGCAAAAAGAGAACTGCAGCACTAGGGGCACGCCCTCTGCCTTCAGGTTCACCTGGGTGAGGGTGTGCCGAGGGCTGCTGAGGGACTGGCCGAGCAGCAGGAGCGGGAGGAGGACCTCAGGTGCCCAGACGCACCCGCCCTTCCTCACCCCCCAACTCCTCCGCAAGGCCCCTGCCGGTTCAGCCCCACTTACCAAAAGAGACTGGCCGGGTTAGAGAGCGAGGGAGTGGCAGGCGATGATCACGCGGGCTCTGGCAGGCCCCACGTGGAACAGAGGGATCCGGAAGCTAGGGGGGTCCTGGAAGTACGCCCTTCTTGCATGGGCCCCGGCGACCCCTTCCTCGGAGTCTGCAACCACGTAAGAAAGAGGAGTCTCTGAAATTGCGACCAGCTTCTCCCCCACGAAATTAACCTATGCTGACCCACAATAGAAAATAGATTATGTGCAGCTTGAAACATATTTTAAAAAAATAAATCACAATTATGATAGGACTTTACAAGAGGGGTCAGTAGCAAGCGAAGGACTGTGGAGCTAAAGCCTTTTGCTTGCTGGGAAACCTGCCCCTGAAAGACCCCAGGACACGCAGGCTCGGTCCCAGCTCCAGTGCTAAGACGAGGGAGAGCCCGGGGGCAGAATGTCCCCGGCTATTCGCCCCAGTCCCTCTTCTCAGCCCCTGCCCTACTTGGGGCTGCTTGAGGAGGGGTCTGGCGGGGCAGAGATGCGGGTTGCTTCGCCCCAGACCAAGGCTTCCCCGCGCATCTCGAGGCAAAGCTAACTGCTTTTCCTTTTCAGTAGATCGGTTTCCTCCTACGCACCTAACGAGTAAGTAGTAGAGCGCGTGATGAATAGGTGTCGGAACCGCTGATTAAAGCCGCGCGAATAAACACGCGCTGCGGCGGCAGAGCCCCCGCTCCCTTCGGCCTCTCCGGGCACGCGGAGCGGGAACCGGCGTATCGCGTGTTCCTGGCTGGTCCGGCGGGGACCGCAGATGGGCCCAGCTGGAGTGGTGCCCCTGCGCCCCTCTCCCGGGCACACCCCCACCTGCAGGTCCGAGCACCCGGCGGGTGGCTTAGATCCTCGCGCGCCCACTCCTGGGGGCTTTGGATACCGTGTCCTTTCTTTCTAGAAGGCTGCCTCGACTTCTGTTACAGAGACGCAGAAATTGGAAACTGTGGTGAGGAGGGGAGCGCCTCTCCTCACTCCCCAAGTTTGGGGACAGCGTTACTCAACACGAGTTTCCGAGCAAGACTCGTGGACCCTGAACACGTCCTCGGGTGTTCCGGGTGGAGGCCGTGACCCCCCACCCCCGTCCCCGTCCCAGAGGGAAAGTAAACGTCCGGCGGCGGATTCGCGGGCAAGGACGGCGCCAGCGGAGGACGCTTGTTTTCTGAGATCTGCGGAGGGATGGGCAGCCCGGGTAGGCGGCGGGAATAATTACCCAGCCACACACTTCCAAAGCGTCCATCACCCCCCGCTCGGAAAAGTCGCCCTGGGCCCCCTTCATCTCCCTGGGTCTTTGGAAGGCGTGAGAAGGGCAAAGCTGGGTCCGCGCAGGCCGCGGCAGTGTCTGCGCCCGCACCCGCGCCTGCCCCCTCCCAGCCCGTCCCCGTCTCCTCTCCGACGCACACTGGCGGGGCGTAGGGGTGGTGGGGGGCAGGCCAGGCCCGGCTGAATCCGCTGCCGCGCAGCCCGGGGCTCGGGAGGAGACAGAGGTTTGGCGTGTCCCCGGCCCAGACCTCGGGGAAGAGCAGGAATCCAGGTGGGCCCATCTCAAGCTCTGCCTCCCGCAGCTGCGGAAACGTCAGCGCCCCACGCCGCGCCCTGGGCTTCCTCCTCGACCCCCAGGCTGAGTGTAAGCGGAGGCAAGTCCGCTTCGGCAGCCCCGGGCCCTGCACCCGGCAGAGCCCTGCGGGGCTCAGAGAAGCAACGGGAGGTGGGAAGCACTGGGCACCACACGGCGACGCGGGGCGTCCCCGGGCAGACGCGTTCTCGGAACCCAAGCTGGCTAGCGGTGGTCGGAGGTTTAGAGAAGGTGGCCCAGGAGATAGAGAGCGGGGTTTGTCTTCTGCCCAAGCTTTGCGATCTGGAGCAAGCCCAAATTCCGACCCTGATCCCATGGCCCGAGGCTTTCTCGAACAATGTTCCTTGAAAATAACGTCTTGTCCTGTGCAATAAGCTGGGAACATCTATTGATCCGCTCGACCTAGCTTAGGTCCTGGGTCACCTTCATCACTTGAAGTGGTTGAAAAAAGCGCTCTAGTTCTAGACCGCAAGCTCCTTTTCCTGCGGGATGAACAGAAACTGGTATTTCTAGGAGAGTAGGGCAAGTCTTGGAACAAGTTTGGAGAATTCCGGGTGGTTCTGTTGGCTAAGGGGAGCTCCCAGCTGGGAAAATGCTCTCACAAGAGGGTCTGGAGTGGCGAGGAGGCATCAAGGACTAAACGATGGAGGGTAGAGCAGGACAGAACACTGGAGAAAATTTCATCTGTATGACAGCAAGGCAGAGAACCCTAAATCATTCGGGGAGGGGTTGAGCCCCTAATAACAGCTGCTATTCCTGAACTATTTTGCAGCATCTCAGGTGAGAACCTCAGACGCCAAGGTTGGGAGGCATCATTGACGTTGTATGTGAATGGAGCCTCCCCCTGGAAGACATCCACCGTGTTGTGTTTCTCTAACCTTCCAGACAAACATTTCATCTTTACAGACGGGGAGGGGCTTTCCCAAGGTTAAGTGGTGGAGCTGGACTTTCAGACACTGTCTGCTCGTCCCGGAACCTAAACTCTTTCTTTCGGCCTGATGACCCTCACTCCATATCCAAGGAAGGAACCTTCCATAATCTTGGCAACACCAAGATCCTCCTCCCCTACATCCTTGAAAATCAAAACAGAAGCGCTTTGATAGTTTGCTGTTTCTGGTGTATCCCACTCTCCAAGTTGAAATCTGCTCTATTGTAACTGTCAGCAGATAGGTCCGGAGATGTTCCTGATGAAGATAAAAATGTTTGTCTCTTACTCATCACAAAATTATTTATTATAGCTAAGATATGGAAGCAACCCAAGTGTCCAAGAATAGATGAATGGATAAAGTAGACGTGGTGTATGTGTGTGTGTGTGATGGAATACTACTCAGTCATAAAAAGAATTAAATCTTACCATTTGTAACAACATTGATGAACTTAGAGTGAAATAAGTGAGACAGAGAAAGATAAATACTGTATGATTTCATTTATATGTGGAATCTAAAATACAAAACAAATGAACAAGCATAGATACAGAGTACAAACTATGCTTGCCAGAGGGGAGGGGGTGGATGAGATAGGTGAAGGGCATTAAGAGGTGCAATCTCCCAGTTATAAAATAAATAAGATGGGGGATGTAATGTACACAGAGGGAATATGGTCAATAATATTGTAAAATCTTGCTGATAGGTGGTAACTAGAGTTATGGTGGCACCCATTTCATAATATACATAAAAATCACTATGTTGTACACCTGGAACTAATATTGTACGTTAATTATTCTTCAATTTTAAAAAAGAAAAAAGTTTATCTTACTTTTCTGCTTTAACAAAACAAACCATCAAAAAGCCTTTTCTCTTCAACCACAGATGTTCAATAGCAAAGGCTTCTGGCTTAATGTGACTTGAGAAATGAGAGAAACCCAGGCATGAATATTCGGCTGGTGAGCAGATTCCTTGGACGGTGCCTCACCTTTTTTCTTTCCCCATCTCCTCCTCGTTTCCTTCCCCTGCTCATAGTTGCATGTGGATTTTCTGACAATTTTGTGAGTCCAGGTAAGTAAAACTGTTAGCAAACGCTGGTGGGATGCTTTAACTATGTTAAGGAGTTGAGAGGGTAGGGAGCCGTGTTGTGCTGGATTTAGAATCCTCTGGCTGTACAGAGGCTACACTAGAGGAACACAGGACAATGTCCCTGGTTCTTCCTGTCACCTCCAGCCAGTCTCCCTGGTGGTCAGGGCTAATGAACAATTACATCCACCTCCACCTCCTTAGCTATCTCCTTACCTACCTACTTCTGTGTGCCCACAAAGGCTGCCTTCCCTCCTGTGACTGCAGGAGAACAATCCCTCTCTACTTGGGCACTAAATCGCATCTGCTCTCTGGTAGGCAGCCTCTCAGATGCCCCGGTGTTCCCCACCTCCTAGAATTCATGGCTTTGTGTAAACCTTTCCTTTTGGGTGTGGGCTGGACCTAGTGATTTGCTTCTAACAAATAAAATATGGGGGTATGATGGGATGGCACCTCCTGATTAAATCACAGAGACAATGACTTCCCCTTCTCTTAGTGCTCGTTTGTTCGGAGGGAAGCTAGCTGCCATTCTGTGAGCTGCTCCGTGGGGAGGCCCACAGGCAAGGAACCGATGTCTCTGGCCAAAGGCCAGCGAGGACCTGAAGCTGCCACCAGTAGAGCCAGGGACGTGGAACTGGATCGTCACCCAGTGGGGCCTTAAGTGGATGGCAGCCCCAGCTGCTGCCTTGCCTGGAGCCTTGAGAGAGAGACTGAGAGAGAATCAGTGCTTGTTGTTTTAAGCCATTAAGTTTTGGGATGACTTGTTATAAGGCAAGAGGTGACTACTAATGTACCAAGTGACATACTTAAGGATATGGTTCCAGGAACTCTCTCCCCTGTCTTCTGCAATATTAAAATTTCCACTCCCTGCTGAATCATTGTCAGCATCCAAAAAAAAAAAAGCTATTCTCTCTTTAAAAAGACAACTCTCATGACCCCATTTTCCCCTTTAGCTACTCTGCAACCCTTTACAGTGAATTCATTAAAAAACACAGGATGTCTATAGTCCCCATCTCTAATTCCCTGTTTCTTCTTTTCTCTTAAACTCCCTCCAGTCAGGGCTTTTTGTCTCCCTCCCCCAACAGCGCTCCACCCAAACCTGCCCTGATCAGGTCCCCAGGGACTTCCTAAATGGAATGATGGGTTCTCCCCTGCCTTGACAGCATCTGCCAGAGTTGGTCTCTCCTAGAAGCTACTTGGCTGCCAGCGCACCACACTCACCTGGCTTTTCTACGTTGCTGGACACTCCTTGCCATTCTCCCTTCCTGGTTCCACTTCTCTCCAACCTTACCAAGTTTTACCAGGGAATACTGGAATTCATTCACTATTCTTTGCTCTGGACCCTTTGACACTGCCCTCCCCACTCGCTGCCAAATTCATATGTTAAATCCTAATGTGCAATGAGATGGTATTTGGAGGTGGGGTTTTGGGAAGTGATTGGGTCAAGAGGGTGGAGCCCTCATGAATGGGATTAGAGCCCCTTTCCCCCTTCTGTCACATGAGGATGCAGCCAGAAGACAGCTAGCTGTCTGTGAACCAGGAAGCATGCCCTCACCAGACGCTGAATCTGCTGATGCTTTGATCTTGGACTTCCCAGCTTCCAGGACTATGAGAAATAACTTTCTGCTGTTTATAAACCACCCAGTCTATGGTATTTTGTTATAGCAGCCAGTATGAACTAATACATTCTCCAATCTTCAAACAAGCTGCAGTTGTCTTCTGATATTGTAACAGTTTCAGTAGGAAACCATTATAATGTCAATTACATATCTTCATAACTGGTAATAGAGATTTATCAGTCCGAATGAGTAAGAGTGAACTGAAATAACATATAAAACCTTAACTTGGTGGCTTAACACAACAAAAGTGTATTTGCATTCCAACATGAGTGAGCAGGGGGACCGTGCTCATCCAGGCTGATGGAGATTCCATCTTGACCTGTGTTTCTCTAACTGTCTCAGCAGGGGAAATACAGCATAACAATCATGCATTGGCTTTTGAAGTTCCTCATTAACAATTATGCAAATCACTTCTCATGTTTCTTTGGCCAAAGTGAATCTCCTCACACCAAAAACCTCAGGGGGGACAATCCTACCATGGACCTAGAAGGTGGAGAGCCAGAAATACTTGATGAACTGCACCATCACTAGGTTCTATATTATACATCCTTAGTCTGAAAAGAAAACATTGCCAAATGGGCTCCTTTGTATTAAGAGACAATGTAATCTGGGGGAAATGTGACTTAAGCAGAGTCTTTTCAGCTTCCATAATTGAAAAGACTTGCCCTTCCTTTGCAGGTGCAGCCAAATTTGGGGAAGCCTTGTGCTGCTTGCAGACCCACCTTTCATATCAGGCTTTGATAGAAAATGTCCCCTCTCCTCTCCAAATTCACAGCTTGCCAGGTGCGTCTATGGCTACTGAGGATTTCTGGAAGGTCCTTAATCACACCACAGGATTTGAAACTGTACTGCTTTAAAGGGTTTCTTATTTCCTGTGCAAAAAAAACTCCCGCCACACTGTAGCCCAGCTTTTCCTTCCATCTTCCCAACCTCATCTGCACCCTCTACACACACACAGATCCTCATACACATGGCACAATACATGACTCTCCTTCAAGATCTTGTCTTGTAATCCTACCTTTGTCCCCCCTCCGAAGTCCTACACATATTTCAAAGATCTGTTCAATCTCATCTTGTAGATCTCACACCTTGGCAGCTATTGATGCCATTTGGAATTTTTCTTTCCCTTCTGTTTTTCATTGTACTTTTGCTGTGGTTTTTCTCCTCTAGACATTTACTGGCTTAATTCTCTACAGGTGTCTGTCTCAACATACTGTGAAAAGCACAGGTGTCTTACTCACCTCGGCATACCACCCAGCCTGACTCCATCCCTCAATAAATATTTGTGATAATTTATTCTGCTCCATGTTGGAGTTCCTTCTCACACCCTCTGGACCTACAAACAGGTGGAAACACTTGTGGCTTTGATCTCTGTCAGCTTCCTCCTCTCTTCCGATCTCATTACATGTAGTATCACTATGAGCTCTTCAGTTTAAGTAACACCAGATCTACCACAAAGAAGCCTAAATCTTAGCATTTAAATACTTCAGTCATACATCCTCTGGGCTCATAGCTTGTCCTTCTTTTCTGCATCTTGTGGCATATAAGGGGCTGGAGGAAGGGGCTCATGGAACACATGGTCCAGGAGAAACTGTGTCAGCTGGGCTGACTGATGTGAGCTGCTCTCACAGACAACCACTGAGGTTTGGGACCTCAGTGGCTCACCACGATAAAAGTTTATTTTTTGGGCATATCACAGTCCAAGGCAGGATGTGTGGCTCCTCTCTAAGCAGTGACTCAGGACCTAGACTTTTTGTTTGTCCTCTTTTTGTAGGTTTAAACATTAGGGTGCCCCAGGGATTAGCCCTTGGGCCTCTCCTTGTCGCTGTCTACACTCATTGCCTTGGTGACCGTATTAGTTTTCTACTAACAGCATAATACAGCTGGCCTTTGAACAGTGCAGGGTAAGGAAAGCTGACCCCCACCCACCCTGCAGTAAAAAATTCGAGTATAACTTTTGATTCCTTAAAAGTACTAACAGTCTACTGTAGACCAAGCCTTACTGATAGCATAAACAGTCCATCAACATGTGTTTTGTGTGTTTTATATACTGTATTCTTACAAGAAAGTAAATGAGATAAAAGAAAATGCTTTTTCAAGTTGTTGCAAGTCTCCAAAAATATTTCCAATGAATTTATTGAAAAAGATCCGTGTATAAGTAGACCCATGCTATTCAAACCCATATTGTTCAAGGGTCAGCTGTAAATTACCATCAACTGAGTTGCTTTCAACAACTCCCATTTTCAGCTCACAGTTCTGTAGGTCTAACTACTTTCTAGGTATTTCCCCTTGGGTGTGTGGATAAAATGAGAGTTTCTGTGGCCAGGATTCTCACCTGGCCCTGGTTGACTAGCTCACTGCACACCTGTGGGCAATGTCACATTGAATCCATAGCGAACTTGCCTGGGGCTGAAACCCACTGGCAAGACAGGTGTTTTATAGGTACCTCAAACTACATAGAGGCAAACAAACTCCCCATCTTCCCACCCAGAACTGCTCCTCCCATAACCTTTTTCACCTTGGTGAATGTCACCTGCAACCTTTGGAGTCATCTTGACTCCTCCATCTTGCTGACACCCTACATTTCATCCACCAGGAAACCCTCTGGAATCGAGCTTCGAAGGTCCAAACCATCATCATCTCTCATGTGAATTAATGCAACAACCCCTCTTTCAGCTTTCTATTGCTGCCTTAACAAATCACCACAAATTTAGCAACTTAAACTAACACCCACTTAGTGTCTCACAGCTGTGTTGAACAGAGATCTGCAGGGCTGGCTAGGTTCTCTGCTCAGAGTCTCACAAGACCAAAATCAAGGTGTCCTCTGGCTTGGGCTCTTATCTGGAGGCTCTTAGGGGAAACTCCACTTCCAGCTTCCCTTAGGCTGTTGGCAGGATTCAGTTGCTTCTCATGGTTTCTCTTCAACAACAGACGATCAAGTCCCTGTCATGCATTGCATCTGCCCGACTTCTCTTCCTGCCGCATTTCTCTGACTTCAGCTGAAGAAAACTCTTGTGTTTAGAGTGGGCCTGTCTGGACAACCCAGGACCATCTCCCTCCTTTGAAGCCCATAACCTTAATGGCATCTGCAAAGTCCCTTTTGCCATGCAATGTAACATAGGCACATGTTCCAGGGACTGGGGCAGTCCTGGTTGGGGGTCATTCTGCCTGCCCCAGCTGCCTAAACTGCTCTCTTGCTCACGCACTAATTCCCCTACAGTCTGTCCTCAACACAGCACTCAGGTTTGCAGTGACTTCCCAGCTCACTCAGAGCAAAGCCACATCTTCACAGGGCCCCTGGAGCCCTACCCAGTTCGGCTCCCTATTGCCTTTCTGTCCCGTCTCCCTTACAGCCCCTCGTGCTATGCTCGCACACCAAGCACGCCCCCTGGCCAGGCATTTGCCTTTGCTCTTCCTTGGCCCCAAGTTCTCTTCCCCTCCATGTCTGCCTGGCTCATCATCTCTCCAAAGTCAATGCCAAGATTCTACCTTCTCAGTGAGGCCCTTCCTGATCCCCTATTTAAAATTGCAACCTCTAAACTCTACAGACTCCATTATTCCCTTTCCAAGCTTAATTTTTCTCCATAGCAGTTTTCACTTGCAGCTGTAGTAGATATTTTATTTATAATTTGTTTATTGTAAGCACCAAATCAAACTCCACAAAGTAGACTTCAGTCCATTTTGTTCCCTGCTTTATGTCTAATGTCTAGAACAGTGCCCATCACACAGAGGGCACCCAGTACATTTTTGCCATATGACTGAATACATGAGTATCAAAAGAGCATAGTAGCCACCCTACCTAGAGGAAATGTGGGTTTGGGACTAGGGGAAAGAGGCTGGACCTTCCATCTTACATAGGGCCCTCTGTTTGTTAGGCAAAACTGTAAGCTCCATGGAGACAGGCTGGTGCCACATCAGAGGACCTGGCAAAAAGCAGATTCTTGGGTAATACGTGCTGGATAATGTTGATGTCACTAGGCAAGATTCTACACATACCTTATCTCATCCGATCCACATAACCTGTGGACTATTATTAATTTCATTTTACATTAATTTCATTTTAACTTTCTTCATACAGTAAGTAAATGAGATGTGCCATGTGAGAGTACATTGTGAGAATCAAAGCATTTCTGGAAAGAAGATTTGGGTTGTCCGGTCTACCTTTAAATCCCATTTGGGCTTCCCTTCCATATATGTGCATATTTAGGAAAGCTTTAATTGTTGGGAAGGCAGCATGGCACAGCTGGCAAGAGAGCGGTGTCAGCCTGGTGTCACCTCTGCTACTGACCAGCTGCCTGACCGTGAGGTAGCTACACAACCTCGCTAAGCCTTCATTTACTCTTCTTTAAAAATAGGGCTAATCATTGCCCCTTGTGGGAATATTGTGAGGATTAAATGAGATAACACAGGTGAAAATGCCCTGCAGAAGTCCTGCTACTACTGAGCAGAGACACAGGGATGTGCATTTTCTCCCTCCCTGTATGGGCGCCCAAACCCACCTCACCGTAACATTTAACCTTTAAGGCGAGTACTGCTCTGGGGAGCCATGGAGCACGAAACGACTCTCCCTTCCAAACAGCTTTTGAAGGCAGTTATCATGTTCTCCTTCGATCTTCTCTTTCTAAAGGTGAAAATGCTCAGTTCATTCAACCATTCCTCATGAAAACTGGTTTTGGTTTCTAAATGTGCACTAGTGTCTGACAACATAGCTTCTAGAAAATGCTGCCTAGCAAGGACTTACATGAGAATCTAATTTCCACGGAGGCAGGTTATTTTTTGTCTGTGTCGTTCCTGGTGTACCCCCAGCACCTGGACAAGTGCCTGGCAGAGAGTGGACTTTCACTGAGTATTTGTTTATGTAAAATGATGACTCTACAGAGGTGGTCTACACTGTCCCGGCCTGAGGAACATACTGCTTTTAATTCCAGCTGTCCTTCACAAGTCTCAGTGGGTTCTAAGTGAAGTAGAAATCTGCTCAAACTAGTTTTTAAAGATAATTTCTTGGAAAACACCCTCACGGTTTCTCAGCTAGGAAACTTGAAGTTTATACCACATGGTTCCCAGGGACCCTTCCAATTCTAGGTTTTGGTGGTTGCATTTTTTTAAATTGATAAAATTCACTTAAGTGTAAAGTTCGGTAGTTCTTAGCATATGGATAGAGTGCAACCTTCACCACTATCTAACTCCAGAACATTTCCATTACCTCAAAAAGAAACACTATGCCTATTAGCAGTCAGGCTCAAGTTCTTCCTCCCTTCATCCCCTGGCAACCACTCATATTCTTTCTGTTTCTGTGGATTTGCTTATTCTGTACATTTCATATAAATGAAACCATACACTATGTGGTCTTTGGTGTCTGCTTATTTCACTTAGCATGATGCTTTCAAGGTTCATCCTTGGCATTGCAGGTATCCCTCTTTAAGGCCAAATAATATTCCATTATATGGGTATACCATCTTTTGTTCATCCATTCATCTGTTGATGGACATTTGAGTGGTTTCTACCTTTTGGTTATTATGAATAATGCTTCTATAAACATAGGTGTACAAGGTTTTGTATAGATGCATGTTTTCAATTATCTTGGGTATATACCTAAGAATGCAGTTGATGAGTGATAGGGTAACTCTATGTTTAACTTCTTAGGGACCACCAAACTCTTATCCATGTGACTGCACCATTTTACATTCCCACCAGCAATATAAGAAGGTTTCAATTTCTCTACATCCTTGTCAACACTTGTTATTTTCAATTTGTTTGATTCTAGCCATCCTAGGAAGTGTGAGGTGGTATTTCACTGCAAAATTGAATTTGGTTGTCTCTCTGATGTCAGAAAGTTTAAAGATGCTCACCCCAAATAATCATGTCATCCTCTTTATCTTAATATTAGTTATTTTATATCACTTCTTAGAGTAATGACTTTGTTCAATGCATTCTCTATCTAAAATAATGCTTGCTTTTGTCATTAGGAAAAAAAAAAGGATTAGTTCAACTTTCACAAGTTATATCTTAGTTCTAATCACCTCTTAGTTGAAAGCTTTCATCCTCAATCCCTCCTCCCTCTTCAAGATTCTGTAGACACAGTGCATCCTACCAGGGTTGGCTGCCCAAGACTTGTGAGTTTTTCAGCGGGCTATGGGCTCTGGCTTCTGAGAGATGTTCTAGATCTGACCTTGGGTACAAGGGGGACAAAGAGGTGCCAGGCCATTTTCATCCCCATGTCACTTCTTGTCAAGATAAGAAAGCAAGCCTTGGTGAAAGAGGAAAACCAGAAAAGTACTCTGGGATTCATACAAATTATCCTGGATGACAAATTCACAGCAGGAAAAGAGCACCCAAAGACCACACACTTAGTATGAGGCAGGGCTCTCCGTCTGGGTACTGTGCACCCCAGGGGAGTGCTGGGCAATGTCTGGAGACATTTTTAGTCGTCTAGTAGGCATCTAGTGGGTAGAGGACAGGGATGCTGCCTCACATCCTACAGCGCACAGGATAGCTCTGGACAACAAAGAGCTACCTGGCCCCAGGGTCAAAGTGTGAAGTTGAGCAACCCTGGTGTAATTGATCATCAAAGAGGATGTCTAGCTTTGATCTGCACCATATTTTGCAGGCTTTGTTGAATCCTCAACTGACAGCAGAGACTAGTTCAAATTTCTACACTCCTCTTAACACATAGTACTCAAAACCCTATATAAGACATGTTTTTAATGTACCCAGAGGGTAAGCAGAGAAATGATATATGTATAATGTATGTATACATCATCTATGATTAAATTATATATGTATATGTACATCATATGTACCTATTTATCACCTATGTAAAAATCTTTGTCAGAATGAAGGGTAAAGGAGGGAAAATATTAGAGGTGCATCTGGTAGTTAATAAAAAAAATACTGTTATTTTTCTGTATTTGGTTGTGTATGGGATTTGTCAGACTTTTAAAATTTGTAATTTATTTTATGATTTCTCATTCTAAATAGGTATATACATTTACACCTACTTTTGTATTGCTTTTCTTGAAGACAGCCCCCATGTTGTGGAGACTGCAGGTCCCTCCCACAGTCAGTCTCCAGAGTCCATGATCTTAACCATCATAACAATCTGCCTTTCTGCACCCACCACACACAGTCCTGGTTGTAAGTAAAGCTGGTCTGCCCATGCTTGAGCCCATTCCAGACGAGCTTGGTCCTGACAACTCCACAGATGCTTCTCTGGGGATTACCGACAACCTCAGATCGGTGCATCGAAGGTCGGCTCTCAGTCACTGTGTTCCCAGGACTTCTGTGGCATTCATACAGTTGGCCACTCCCTCCTTGCAACTCCCCTGTTGGCTTTCATGACAACAAGCCTTCCGGTTTTCTTCCTCCCTATCTCTGTCTCTGTGGCTGTTTCTCTCCCACCCCTGTGCCTCTACTGCACCTTACCTCCTCCCTCTGCGATCCTTGTCCAGATGATCTCATCTAGTCCCATGCCTTTAAAAGCCACATCTATTCCTGCAGCCCTCAAATCGCCAGCCTTTATGTTTCCCCAGAATTCAAACTCATTTATCCAACGCTCTGCCAGATATTTCTCTTTACTCACACATCTAATATGCATCTCAAACATCATGGCCTAAACGGAACCTCTGATCCTCCCCCACCGTGACCTGCCCTTCCCTCCAGTCCTGCTCACTGCAAGACATGAAACTATCATTCACAGCACCTGGTTGCTCAAGCCCCGATCCCCGGAGTCAGTCTTTCTTTTAATTCCAGATCCAAATCCACGAACGACTTCTCTCACCTCTTACCAAATACAGAAGCATCCATCCGCTTCTCTCCAGCGCCACCCTCCTGTTAACTGGGTCACTGCTGCAGTCTGTGAACTAGTCTCTGCCTCCACTTTTGCCCTGTAAACCAGACCATGTCATTTCCCTGCTTAAAACGTCCCAGTGGCTTCCCATATATTCAGAATAAAATACCAGGTATGGGCTCCCTTTCTCTGGCCCTATTTCATCTCCTCTCCTCCTTGCCCACAATGTCCCAGTCACACTGTCCTTTGCACACGAAGCTCATCTGCCTTCGGGTTGGTACTCGCCATTCCAACTTGCCTGGAACGCTTCTCCCCGTTATCTCCTCACGGGTGACTCCCTGCAATTTGGCCACCTTTTCAGAGCAGCCTTTGCTAGGCAGCCATCATGTCACTCTACCACGTAAGTCTATTTTAATTCTCTTCATTGCACTTTTTGTTTTTTCTTTTTCTCCCTACTGTCATGGAAACTCTATCCACTCTTGCTCATCTCTGTGTGTAGAGCACCCAATAAACATTTGCAAAAGTGAATGAGTAAATGAACCCCTGTTTTACTGATGGGAAAGTGGAGGCCCAGCAAGGTAAATCCCTAGGCGGAAGTAACACCCCAGGACAGGCGGTGGAGTCAGGGTTGCACCCAGGTAGTCATTCTCAGAGCGTGTGATCCTAACCGCCGTAACATCCTGCCTTTCTCTGTGCCCCAGGCCTAGACCTGGTTATAATTAGAGACCAGAGGGCAAGAGAAAGGAAGACACGGGGGGCTATTCTGTCTTGGATCCCAGGGGAATGCCTCCTGGAACACAAGGAGATGGAACAACGTAGCAGGGTCTATTCTTAAATACTAGAAGGTGGAAAATGAGTGCATTTCAGAGCCATGCAAGTTCCACTCACCTCCTGCTAGACTGTCACTGTCTTAGAGTCAGCCAACTTTGACACATCAGCTCCTGAAGCTTCCCAGGGATCTGGAGCAGACAAAAAGGCACCCTTGTCTTCACTCAAACTCGGGGCAAAAGCAGCAGGAGAAAGTCACCTTCAGGGGCAAGTAAGGTGTGCCCTGAGGCTGCCCATTTTGTATTTATAGGGTCTTCTCCCAAGGCGAGGGTCAGTAGGCTGGGAAGCCGGCCGCTCACCCCCTGCTACACCCTCTGCCACCATGGTTCCCTGAGAAAGCAATTTCCTCCCCCTTCCAGCAGCACACACTTTTACAAAGTGGTCCCAGAGTTCCTGAGTCTGAGGCAATTTGTTTTTGCTGCATTTGATGAAATATTGTGGCCTCTTCTTCCCAGTGCCAAGTCACCTCCTGAGGTTATACTTGCCTGCGGATGATACTCTCTCACAGTGAATGTACAGAAGCCCCACGAAGGAAGGAAATTACGTTAATTTAACTTTTGAACAGTGTCTTCATTCACCCAACTGTCCACTCTTTCTTCCCAGGTAAACTGTTGTTTCCTCTCTGCTGACACCTGGTTTCCTCTCTGCCACACTCCATGTGTGTTTTCCATTCTGTGAGTAACAACGGTAGGGGAGGGATGAAAGGGCCACATGGATCCTTAAAATGGAGTGTTTCTGAGCTTCCCACTTGGTGAAATTACTAATCATTTTGGCAAAGGTTATTCATTTGGAATCATGTGATTTAAAAACACTTTCCTCCCTTTCGGATGTAATTTCTGGGAAATGATCATAATTCAGCAGCTAGTACAAAGAGCAGTAAAGTCATATATCAAGATCACATTCCAGCCCTCTGCCGTTTCTATTTCTGACACATAAAAAAGGGCAACATATTAATAAAAGAGAAATTCACAATTTGTTTTCAACCAAGAATGACTGAAAAAACATTATTTTTTGACCTTTGTCTTTCTTCAGTGGAGGAGAACTAAGACCAAACTATCAACCTTGATTACCTTTAATGAACCAAGATTAAATTTCTTTACATAATGTCTTCTCATACATTGGTTAGAAATGATTATTAGTAAGCTAAAATATACACAGGTGTATATACTTTAATACCAGAATTTAAAAGTTATTTAAATATGGAGAAAATTAAATCTTAGGTACACTGGAAAATTTGGGCTCAATTCAGTTAAAATGTAAATTGTGTGTTGTGTGTGTGTGTGTGTGTGTGTGTGTGTGTGTGTGTGTGTGTGTTTCCTTCTGTTTTTTGAGGCTTGGACCACCCAACAGACATTTACTAATAAGGGCTTCCCAAAATCAAGGGCTGAGGCCATTATGGGAGGCCAGAGGCAGTGTCTCAGCTGAGCAGAGACCTGTGCAAATATATTGATCTTAATCAAAAGACACAGGAGCTTAGAATTGGGGGGGCCCTTTAAAGTCATCTAGTCCCGCTAGCCTGTATTTTAAAAAAAGGCTCTACTGATAACATTATCTTATGAAGATGGAAGAGAAAGGAGTCTCTCCCTAGCCTGATCCAAGTGTGGCTGTCTAGTGTGGTGTGAGAAACTTCTTGGTTACTTAGTATTATCTGTTGTCTACCAGTGAAAGGTTTGATCACAAATAAAGCAGAATTCCTAGATGGGATTCTTTGTCAACTGCTTCAACTGGCATGCCTAGGACTGAGGTTTGCTAAATGTGGGTGCTTTTTGAGTAAGGAGAGTTTGCGGGGTGGGAAGATGGTGATCCCAAGAGATGTTAATACCCTCTTCCAGATTTCCTGGGGGTCTTAGGCAGTTGAGCTCCAGCTTCAGTTAAGAGCTCTTCACCTATAGGAGAGAAACTCATACCACCACTTCCCTAGTCCAACCAGAAATGACACAAGGGGTGACAATGGGGCCTACTAAGCTCTGGATGCAGCAGGGGTCAGCTCTGCTCATGGAATCAGTGACAGTGCACAAGGGTTCAAGCTCTTTGTGGCCAGGTGATAACCAGACTTGGTACTTACTAACTCCCCTGGGAGACAGGGAGCCTGCTCGAGAGCCCCCATCTTAAAAACACCTTGTGTGAGCTCCTGCGTTCACAGGTGACTAGAGAGCCTTCAGGTCTCCTGGGAGGGCAAGCAGTACGTAAATGCACTTGCGAATGGAGAGGAATCATTCTTCTAGATTTGGAACTCAATTGTTTACCAGCATTTGATTTTCAGGGTAAAAAATGTTTTTTCCTCGATTTGGCTGATAATGGCTGATTTGACTGATGTGTTTGGTCTCTTGAATGTCAGAGCAAAACTCAAACAATAATCACTAAGACCTGAGACGTGCGGAGGCCTTCGGCAGCTGAGTCCACACACCCAAGTGTGAAGTCCAAAGCTCTTTTATCTCCACCATGTTCACATTTTGGTCCATAATACACTACTTTTTTTGAAGGAAAGGGTCAGCTCTCATCTAGCAGTGAATTTCCAAGGGGACAGGTGCCACCAGTTCCACAACACATGTTAAAGGGCATGTGTACCTTTTCTTGCTGATTCCTTTTGCTAGAAGGATGCACTTTCCTGAAAAATGAAACTTGGAAACCTCTCTTCCTTCTAATCTGCATGAGAGAAGTAGACAGAGGGCTTATGAGGATGATGAGGGCCCCCATCCCGTTCACCTGGAGTCACACAGCAGTCAGAGAGCTCATGACAATAGCACGTCACCACCACAGTCAACATGGAAATCATTCTGTAATTGAACTCGATTAGACACTAAGGCTGAGCCTCCCTGAAGGAAGAAACCTGAACGTTTGAGAATATTAGCTGGGAAATTTAGCTTTAAAAAATATTCATTTGAAATATTTAGGTGATTTATTAAAAACTACAGTTCCAGAAGTTTAAAAGATTTAAAGAATCTACCTTCCTGTTGATATATAGGGACACATCCTGAAAGACACGCATTCTATCATAATTGCTGAGTCATTGAATTTCAGCTCTTTATGGGGAAAGAAATCAGATTGACTTATAAAAAAGTGAGGTCAGGGTCCCAAGCCTGGCTGCCTTCCAGCGTCTTAGTCTTGCACCTCCACTTACCTGCTGGGCATTTGAGCTTGCACGCTTGTGGTTACCCCAAACCCAGCTAACTCGGTGCTCCAATCTCCTTCTTTGGTCCCAAGTGGCTCCCGATCCCCTCACTGTCTGTGGTACCAGCACTCACTGCCACCTGCCTCTCCTTTGTCCCAAATATCCCAAGCCTCCAGGCCCTGCTGGGCATTCCCTTGCACTATCTCTCACACTCCACCCTGCCTTTCAATTCCCATTGCCCCCAGACCCCTGCCGCTTCAAGCCTGGATGATTATAATAGCCTCCTAACTAATCGCTTACTTGTTTCTCCCCTTCCAATTCACTGCTGCCACAGTAATCTCTCTAAAACACCACTTAATCATGCCAAGCCCTTAATTAAAAATCTTCATTATCTCTTCATTACCACCAGGATAAAGTCCAAGCGCCTTAGTTTCCTTCCACTATCTGGCCCCAATCCACATTTTCAGTTTATTGCCCACTAGTTCCCCACAGTTTTCATGTACACCACTGACACCAGTCTAGGCACACCATTCATCCACCTGGAATGGTTTTTCCGGCCTCTGACTGCAATTTGTGTTTGCTGGAGGCTCATATCAAGTTCTTCTGCCTTTTGTGAGGCTTCTACCCAGGGCTGCTGTGTCCTCCTCAGAGCTCCTAGAACGCCCATGTAAGAGTCTCCCTATAAAGCCTGTCTATCAGGAGTTGTTATTTAGGTCTTTGAAGTGCTTATGGTTTCTGTCTACTTTGACTGTATGTGTCTTAAGATGAGAAATTGCTCCAGGAACATGTTTCTATCTCCTTGTTATAACCACCACTACCGTTCACTGCCTGCCATCCCAATAAATGCAAATTATGACATGATTTGGTTATAAGATCTTTGAAGTTTGATGGCCAAAGGAAGTAATTGCTATAGTGTGTCCATTGTGGTACATTTTATTTGGGACAAACCATAGGAGTGACTTGCATGACAAACTATAAAGGGAATTTATCTGGCATGAATGGGTGCTCACTTAAATTCAACCAGTCCCAAAGAGATGTAAGGAAAGAAGGAGAAATGCTGGGGGAAATCATTTGTAGGGAAAGATTGCACTACTCTCTGCCCATAAAGACTGAGGAAGGCGATGGAGGAGACCCCCGTGCACAGGTGCAGAGGCTGAGAGAAAGCAGGCACAGTTGCAGTATCACCTAATTTCCACCTAAGTGTTCAAAGATGTGTAGCTTTGCGCTTCTTTCCATTTATGCTAGACTCACTAGAGTACAACACAGTACACCAGGCAATGGGGAAACAGGAGGAGATTCTCCTAAGTCTCTGGTGCATTTTACTTCTTGTTAGAATGTAAGAACCTTGTCCTGAAAATGTTAGTGATTAAAAAAAAAACCAAAAATACAACCAGATTGTCTCCTCCCTGCGTTGTGCTAGCCTGGAGTACATTTTGTCTCACAGGGGCCTTTCCCACTCCCACTTCACCCAACTCACTCATCCCTGCAGAAGGTAAGTGCCCTCCTTGTTCTGCGGAGCCCCAAGTTTGGGGCCTCATGAACTCACGTGCCACCATCACAGGGGTGAGATTCTTCCTCAGAGTCATTTGAGTAGATAATGCCTCCTTCCTTGTCTTCTTCCACTTTCCTATCATTTTGGGGGAAAAATTTGGAAAAAATTTGTAGATTAGGTAAGAAAAGCAACATTGGGTCATAGAGGATGTTTGGTTTTCTTTTTTCTTTTCTTTTTCTGTCTTTCCCCCACTTTTCTTATTCTTAAAAAACAAAACAAAACAAACTCCATGCAGAACAGGAATCTGAGCCACTTGTGCTTTAGCATTGTTTCTAGAAGCCAGAGGCACAAACTGTCACCACTATAGTTGGCAGGACCCTGGGCACCAGCTAGGGGCTCCCCCAGGTTATCTGTGTCCCTAATTGCAAGGCTGTCACCCAGAGGAGCCCCCAAGGATTAGCTGGTGACCTCAACTTCTTGTCCCATATTTCCCAAAGGGTCTTTGGCAACAGGCTTTTCTTTGTTTCTTCTAATAAACATTAAAAACAGTATTTCAACCAATGAGGTCTGAGGTCACACTGTGTGTGCCAGAGACCTAGAAGGCATTGTTTTAAAGCTTAAAATTGTTCTGAGCAGGTGAACTGACATTCACATGACTTGAGGTTGTCCCCACATTAAGGTGACATATAAACATTTACAAATTACAAATACAATAGAGTATGTGGCTTAAGGAAGTAAACTGAGTTAGAAGGTATTTTAAAGGAGATAAATTTGAATTGAGATTTTGATGCAGATGAGAGAAAGTGGAAGAGAGTGGTAAAAAGACATGGGACTGAGTCAGAGTAATCCCTGAGGATGATGGGAGTTTGATTAGGAGAGAAAGTTCTGGATGAAAGTTCATTTTGCCAGCAGGCCTGAAACTCAGATTTAGTCTAATCCATCTTTGCATCTATGGCAACTGGCATAGTGCCAGGCACATAGTAGGTGGAAAATAAGTATCCGGTGAATTGATGCATGAAAAATTAATTGATGCAGGATCAAACATATCTAGTAAAAGGGCAACCAGTCTATTTCTGACTTTCTTCAATCTTGGTTTAAATATCCTTTCTTCCTCTACTGCCAGCTGCACTTACTGGCTTTCTGACAGGGTTGGGTGGTAAATGGACATGCTTTAGATTATTTTATGCACATCTGTAAAAGCCTACTTGTCTCATGGTGGATGCAAGAATCAGACAGGATAAAGCACTTTCATCCTTTCTCAGTAGAGAGGCCATGTCAATGCCTACAGAAGATAATAATATCATGTAAGCATGTTTAAAAGCTTTTTGTTGTTGGCTGGACATTACAGTCCTCAGAGAAAGGGTGGGGGCGCCTTCCAAATCGTTCATGTGTTATAGAGAACTTCTCTATATTGAATTTTCCCAGGGTTTTATCCCCAGGTCAAAGTGATGGTTGCCAGGACCTTTTCTTGCCTCGGTACAAACCTTATATAACATACGTCCCCACTCTAAAGATGAAACTGCAACGATTGCATTCTACTGGGAATGTCATATATAATGCAGAGCAGAAATATTAGTAGAATAATTATTCTTTAGAGAGGAGAAAGTATGGAGACCTTTCTTTCTCTGTGATCTTGGAGACACACTAGGTGTAACTTGCCGTAACTCCGTGCAAGCTGGTGAACTGGGCAGCCCAGGGCAGCGGGACAATTCCCTCCTTGACCTGCAGGCGCATGAGCGCCACCTAGTGAGAAAATCCCATTTCAAAATTGTCCAAACAGAACACCACCAACTGTATTCATTGAACTTCCTCTTGAAAATGATTAAGTTCACACAAACATGTACATAATTTTATATATTTTAACAAAAACTCTAAGTTACGAGTCAAAAGACTAGAGTTAGTCAAGTGAACTGAGAGGAAATTCAAAGGTTCAACCAATATTTTGTGTCACAATTTGCTTGATTTCTTTTCACCTAAGTGTCTTTTTAAAAGGGCTGATACATTATTTTTCAAATATAAAGAAAAAACTCTGGAAGAAAAACAAAGGGGTATGGATGAAGGGTTAAGAATAGTGTGCAGGGGGACAGAAATGAGACCTTTCTCTATATCTTGTGTTGTATTTGTTTTCGAACTGTGTGAGTGTATTGCAAATCAAAAACAATTACATTAAAAAGCAGCAGTCAGCACACATTCATGTTGCAAGCAGCCATTTAGTTTCAGCAGAAACAATATCAGTAGTCACATTAAATTTAGTTGCTAATTTGCAAAGAATAATAATGCCTCCTCTCCACGAGGCTAAAGGATTTTCTTCAAGTAAAAGTACTTATCTGCTAAATGTAGACTGGTACCTGCAGAAACTTCATCTCAAACACACAGATACACACAGACACTAATGTACACACCCCTACTCTGAGTTTCTTACATCTGACATAGGCAGATATCACAGCTATTGACATTTAAAAAAAACCCACTTAAGTCAATTGTGCTCAACTTCCTTGGACAAGCTCTATCAAATGCTTTACCTAATTTGGTCCTTGGACATGCTATCTGAAAAAGCAATGGACATTAAAAGTTACAAAGCAAAAAAGCTCACAGGACATTCAGGTTGCCACAAATGCTGAAAGAAGATATCATTTATCTTCTACAACTTGAAGATAAAAGACACATTGAAATCGTGCCCCAAATGCAGCTTGTGTCCTGACGAAGACGTGAACCCAGGACGCTCAGGCTGGCCTCGTCGATGTTCCTGTGATACCAGGCCACTCGTCAGCGTGCTCAGGAGGGGCAGACCCCTGTAATGCCTTCCGTCATTCAAAAAGTGTGATAACTTGCCTCAAGGTCATTTTATAAAAAAGCCAAGCTGTCTGGTTAAAAAAATGGGAAAAATATCATATAGTCTTGAATATTTTTTTTTTGCCTCTGTTTGTGGTTGAATTTTTTTCTGTCCACAGACCACTTTGTGATTAGGCAAAAGACCCTAGAGAGTCTACAGTTGTTTCCACAAAATTGAAACATAGCAATACACAAGCAAACTTGACAGCTTTTTCTAAGCAACTAGATGCGATTTTTTCAAGTGCATTTTGGAATTCTGGACCAGACCCTCAGTGAATAAAAACCACACCACAGCTTTATTTTATTGAGTTTTGAATTTTTCATGAATACTGGGGATGGGGGGTGGGTAGGAAATACATTGCTGCCATATTTAAAACATAATAACAGAAAATAAAAGTACAAGTTTGGGATTTTTCACATTTTAGATATATGAACTACAGATTGTGACCTAAACACAATCTAATCTTAATAGCATGCACTGTTGTACCTATACATAAATGTATTTCTATATACATTATAGAAAATATTAAATAAACAATTTCAGCAATTAGCACAAGACATTTATTCACAGTTTTTCCTTACTTATATTTCCTTAAAGTATTACATTAAATAAAAGCTGACAGCTTCAAAAAAAAATCTGAAACAAAGGCATTTGGAGATTTTAGACACATACATTTCTATCTTTTACTGGATAAGCTTGTGATTTTAGCAAAAAAACTATAAAATAGGATGGAATCAATGATGAGGCCAGTACCCTGTAAAAATGAACTAAAATGAATGATTTTTATTTGTCTGACAGTTGGTTTTGGTATCATAAAAAAGGGGAAATAAGTACAGTTGGATTCATAACTCTAGTCACATGGTTACAAAGCTAAAGAGAAGTGAAGTTGAACAATTCTCCAGTAAGTTAAACTCATGTCAATACCCCATCTAAACTGCTGGCCCAAACCATTCTCTTCATTTCATCTGAGTTGACCCAACCCTAACCTGTCCCCCAAATTTTTCTAGAGCAACAACTGAGATCCAACATTTAGTAATGAGTCATTAAGTGGGGGAAAAAATACCCCACACATTAGTCAAAACCTGATCTTGGATACTCAGTTAGAAAATATTTGTATCGCTAAAGCTATAGGCAGTATGAGCAAATTTTTGTTACGTATATATGTGATTTTCAAGTTATAATAATAGAAAATGCAGTTCTCTAAAAGTGTAAACCATTTCGATTGCTTAGTTCTTTACAACAGGGAAGAACATAGCATTCTCCATGAAATACTACAACTATTTTCTAAGATTACTGTATGTTATATGACACACTTTATCATGTACTAGATGGGTTTATATGTCCAACTGCATGAGCTATTTGCAGCTCTTTCTTCAATTAATGGATAGGAATGTCAATTGTTTCAACGTGACCATTTTAACAACTGATTAGAGCTAATAACCTTTCTATTCAGAATTCAACCATGTAACAGACAGCAGATCTATTAACAAAGTTATTTGACTTAGATTAAGCTACGGTGAATATAGAATTCTTTGAACATCTACTTTATAACATGTAATTACATACTATATGATCTAAAGTACTTTAACATTATTTGCAACATGTTCTGTGAAAATTCCATTAATTTCCTGAAGGATCTCATTTTTCTCTGTAAACCTGCTTAAGTCATTAGCTGGTCTACCAAATAAACGAACTAGAAACAAAGCAATACAAGGAGTTTCTCTCTGTAAGACTATCTCCATTTATTCATTCATTCATCCATTCAATGAACCAATATTTATTGAGGGTCTAATAAGTGCCAGGCACTGGATAGTATAATAGCAAACAAAAAAAGACACAGGCTTTGCCTTCAGGGGAAGGCAGACTTGAATCAACTAAACACAAAAATAAAAATATAGTTACAAATTGATGTGAATGTGTGAAGAAAAATAGGGTGTACTGAAGGAGAATAATAAAATAACCTACTTCTGATTGGGCCTTCAGAAGGCACCTTTGAAGATTCAGCATTTAAGTTACCTGAAGAATGAACCTCAGGCAGCCAGGTAATGAGAAAGGTGGGGTAGTGTTGTCAGGTAAACAACAAATAATTTTTGAGTATAAGTTTGCAGTATTTGGGACATATTTCTACTAGGAAAGTATTTGTTGTTTCTCTGAAATTAAAAAAAAATATTGAGCTATAATTGACATATAACATTATATTAGTTTCAGGTGTACAAAATAATGATTTAAAATTTGTATAATCGCAAAATGTCACTACAAAACATCTAGTTAGCATCCATCACTGGATATTGATACAAAAATTTCCCCCCTTGTGATGAGAACCTTTAAGAGCTATTCTCTTAGCAACCTTCAAATATGCAATATGGTATTTTTAACTGTAGTCACCATGCTGAACATTATATCCCCAAGACTTATTTATTTTACAACTGGAAGCTTGTAGCTTTGGACACCCTTCATGCATTTCGCCCACTGTCACCCCCTGCCTCTGGCAACCACCTGTCAGTTCTCTGAATCTATGAGTTCTGTTGTTTCTCTGAAATTTGAATGTAACTAGACACCCTGTGTTTTATCTGGCAATCCCATGTGGGTACATGAGTCCAAAGCAAGTGGGAAGTCCCAGAGGTGGGCCAGGACCTGGCCACTTGGGAGGAGGTGAGGGGACTGAGGCAAAGGAAGGGAATGTAGATGAGCTGAGGTTGGAGGCTAGAAGCCCGTGGTTTCTGCATGACTGGGAGGCATTGTGCCTTTGATTTTACCTAAAGAAAAGTTTTGCAGCACACCAGCCAGAGGCTAATTTCGATTTAAGATAGTAACTTTTCAATTAATACAAAAACCTGAGGAACATTCTCAGCAAATACATGAACTGAAAACTCCAGCAAGATGTGCTTATTTTCTTGAAAGACATGCTTAAATGAGGCTTTAGTGGATAAAGCATGTATATGTTCAATCTCTGCTTTCCACTTGGCTATTTCATCCTGAATTGGCTGAGTCTGTCACAGTATGTGCAGGGGTCCTGAAAGATGCATGCTGCCAGGGGACACTGTACTGGCAGGATGAGGTGCCCTGCGGAGGGATGTAACTCAGCTCCTGCCTATTAGAAGTTGCCCATTTCAGACCCCTTAGGTGGTTTCGCATAAACCTCTCTGAGTAGCACATATAATTTAGTTTTTTCAAATCTTCGAGTCAAGTAAAGTTACTAGCTTCTGTTCTACAATTTTCTACTTGGTGTTAGAAATAATATTGTACAATCTCTCCTACCCCCAAAAAAGTGTGTACAAGTGTCAAAAAGTTTGTTTACCATATGTTCCAAATCCATTAACACTTAGCTGGTAGCTTTTTGTTACTATAGAATTAAGTAATCACAAAGTCTCTCACCCAAACCTAAAATAATCTAGGGCATAATAGAAAAAAAAACTATCTCTACTCTGCAAAAAAAAAAACCTAAAAAATAATAAAGTTAACCCTAGCCAGCTACAAAGTTTCCTGGTTTGTCATATATGTGCATGTGTGCTTCTCCTGTAATTCATAAACTCAGTATTGATAAAGCTCCTACTGTGTGCCACACAAAATATTTTTTAGCACTTTTAAACAGAAGGTCAAATAGAACTTCATTAAATATACTAAACGACTCATTCACTGAGTGTCTTTCACATTAAAAACCAAGCACAATAATGAATTTTAAGGGCATTTACTAAATCATATTTAGAAATAAAAATGATATAACATTGAAAATTTGAAGGATCTCTGAAGAACAAAGTTTGAGCGATTATAAACTAAGGGTTACAAATCTTATTTCCTTTCACAATCACCAAGAGCCTCCAGACATATTTGTGACCTCAAATCTGCCTTCAGCAAAAGAAAAAACAAGTAAACATGAAGTAACCACAGAAGGAAGCTTGCGCTTCATACTGTTTTGGGGGGACACTGATGTCCTAGGGCTGCTGCAAGAAAGCCTCACAGACTGGGTAGCTTAACAACAGGAAATTGTTGCCTCACAGTCCTGGAGGCTGGAGGTCCAAGATCAAGGTGCTGGCAGGGCTGCTAACTTGCGCAGCTCCAGGGAGGACCTGCTACAGGTCTCCAGTTTCCGGTGCTTTGCTGGTGATCTCTGGCATTCCTTGTTTTGTAAACATGTCACTCCAATCTTCAGTCTTCACATGGCCTCCTGTGTCTTCCCATCCTCTTCTCTCCGAGTGGGTCTATCTCTGTCCCCATTTCTGCCTTTTCTAAGGATGCAGGCACATTGGAATAAGGTTCACCTAATGACCTCGTCTTCACTTGATCATCTGAAAAGATCTTATTTCCGAATAAGGTCCCATTCGCAGGCACTGGGGGTTAGGAAGTCAGTATCTTTTGGGGGAACATGATTCAACTTGAAACAGGGGGATTGAACAACAACCCAAATACTTCTGGGTTTAGAAACAAGGCAGTTATGCTAAGCCGGTTTGACTGTCTTTACCTCACTTTTGACTTGTGCGTGCAAAGCTGAAGTTTAAGTCCTGAAGCACCTGAATCTAGACAATCACAGGAAGGCAGGTGTCACACTAGATGAACACAGTATGAGCAATTATTAGCTGACATACTTCTTTAACTGGTTTCCACAAGGATTCCAGGTCACAGAGAGCAGAAAGCGTCTTGAGAGCCTCAGAAAAGTTACCCCAAATATGGCTTCATTTTGAGTCCTTGAGTGCATCCTTAAAATATGCAGACTAGAAGTGGAGCCGTGTATACCTACAGATGCAAGCTTGCCTGGCCCTCTCCTTTCCAGCATCCTGGTGGGGCTAGTGCTAGGTAGGGTTTTTGGTAAACTTGTCTGGCAACTGTATCTTTTCGTCTTTATATCCCCATGTGTCAAAGGTAAGTCAGGCTTCTTGATGGTAATTGCTCTAGGGAAGTGGGAGTGAAATTAGGTTTGGTTTGGTAAATGTTTTCAAATTTCCAGAGTGGTCATACATGCAAATAAGAGCCCTGCTTTCCTTCTGGTAATGTCTAGTGGAAGAAAGCCTCCCTGGGAACCCTCTCATATCAGAAGCTACTGCATGGCTACCACCTGTGCAAGGTACCACATTTGAAGGGGCTGCTTTTTGGCCAAGAGTCATGAAGCGTCCAGCTCTCCATGAAGGGAAATGATTCTTCTTTGGCTGGATGTTTAGGCTGTCTGCTTAGGTGCACAGATGGAACAGATTTTTCTCTGAGAACAAGTTGTTGTGTCCTGTTGAGTGGGAAGGTTAGAATGGAATGTCACTAGTCAAATAAGTAAGACTCAGATTGTCAATGATCTGTCCCCTGTCAGTAAGGATGTACACTAAGCTGCTGTTAAGGCTTTTCTGGCATGTGGCACCCTGCAGAAATTAGAGGGTGGAATGTATGTGTGTTTTTACAAAGGCACATACTATAATATTGGTAGAAAAGCACATAGTGTGGGAGGAAAACCTGCTCAGGAGACTCCCTACAGTTTCTTCTCATTGAAAATTTTGATCGAGTGCTGAGCATTATTGTGTCAGATGTGATTCTGAATTTGCAGTAGTGGGACTTTGGGCTAAATAAGCCCCCTAGAAAGCCATGGCAATGAACACAGGTGTCCCTTATGAGTCTGCAGAAAGAAATCCCTACGACCTTATTCAGAACAGGCTGGTGATGTGCTTTCTTTTTCAGTTGTCATGAAATACTCCCGGTTGCACTTGTGTGCAAGCTACCACCTGTGCGCTCACTCACTCAGCTTACTACAGCAAGGACAGTCCCTGATTCTAAATGCACTTGGGGGATGTTGCGTGCATAGAGATAGCAGCCTACTACATGTTGCTTTAGGGAAGAAGAACTCATGATCATTAATGAGAAGGGTAACAACAGTGAGTATAAAGACAAGTTGGGGTAAAGGAGGAAATAGCCTTTTACCATCAGCTCATCTGTCCCGTCAAAGATAAAGGGAGTCCTTTGCACTGGACAGTGAAGTCACTTGTCATTTTGGCCACATCCCATCACTCTCCCGGCCCTGTTTATCTCTTCACCTGATATTGTCTGTGCCTTAGAGACTCCCCTCCACAACAGAGACCTCAGATAGCTGGGGAGGGGAATTAAGAGCTTATAGACATCTGGTGATAGGCAACCTGGATTTAGGCTCAGACGTTATGGGATCTTCATTTTTAAAACATCAGAATGCTCATTTTGGGCAGTTTGAAATGTGACTTTCAAAGATGACCCTAATCTCAGGGGAGTAGATAGTCTGCCTGACATACGTGAATTTCACCAGACAGCCTGTTTTTTGCTTCCCCGTGAGGAATTAAAGTGGATATGCTAAAAGGTTGTACCTCTTTCAAAGCTGATTCTCCCTGTAAGAAAGTGTTAAGCCACAGCTGGCGATTGAAACGGCTGATACAGTGTCTAGTCGGTGCCACTGCCTCTGTGGGTGGCTGTTCTTTCGACATATCTGAGTTCAGAGTGAGGGGCTGTCTTATATACAAAATTTGCATGGTCAGAAAGGTTTGTAATGTAACAAACACCCTTTATCATCATTAGAATCTTTATGACAGCTTGGATGACTTTTTAACTGTGGCTTAATATAGTTAATTATGGCCACTCTTTTCCCAGATGATGAATTAATATTACAGATCTTTACGTAACTAAATTGGTATAATGATATAGTAGATTTAACATACTAGTTACATTAAGACCTGCTTTATATTTTGGCTCTTTTGTTATTTGTCTTGAATTGGAAAAGCATGCATGATGCTTGCCCCTTAGCAGGAGGCTGCATGTGACTATTTGTGTCATTTTCCTTAATAAATTATTGATACAGAAAATTCCAAATGGAACACTTCTTCATCTTCAGACTGTATGTGAAGCCAGCATTTTCTCTCCAGTACCACCTCATCAGTGTAAAAGTTAGAAAGCTCTGACTCTTGAGCCAGGTTTTGCAATTAGACGAGACTGTATTTTACATCTGCAAAATACTCATGCTTACTGGGGGGGAAAAATGAGAAACATGGTATGCTCCATTCTGTTGTGATGGTTATACCATTTTAATCTCTTAAGTTCAATATATATCCTCTAGCAGGCTATACTTCTAGGATTTCATTTTTAGATCCTTAAGGCTGCATATATCTGTCAAACCGACATAATGAATTTAAAGTGCTAATGCCTAGAAGACCAGAAAAATGTTGAAATATATCCTTGGTTGATTAAATTACCACCTCCAGCTACTTTACATCCTTATGTCCAAATAGATTTTCTTTTTACTTACCAAGCACCGGATCTGGAAGATGTGGAAGATGCAATTTTATGGTAAAAACATGCACATGTCTTTAGACAAGAGCATTTTTTAAGCATCTTTTAAAAGTCTGTATAGTAGTTCTATGACAGGACTTGCAATTTGATTATGAGTCCATTCAATTATGCTCAACCTGGAGGTTAACCAGGAACTTTCAAGTGTATTTTTGGAATGGAATGTATGTTAAACATATCAGCAGTGCTAATAATCACATGTTCACAATAACAATATTGAAAATATGGGAGCTTGGTTTGCAAAAAATAAGAAGGCAGCGATGAATCCTAATCTTCATGTTAAACGCTGTTTCTTCAGGAACTGCTTAGATTGACAGACTGACAACTTAAGGCAGCAAAAATGACTCAGAGACATGCCTTACTCTTAAATGGGGTCACTTGGTCATCTAACTAGTCTGTCACACAAGGGAGACTGGGTGGGAAAAAAAATGCTATGGACCTCAGGAGGGAGAAATTACTGGTTTTCAATTCAACTTTTACTTGTGGAATTTAAGGGAGATTCAAGGCTGAAGGTAGTTATGTCTTCTATATGCCTATGTTCAAAGACAGTATACTGCCTTAGAGAGCTCCACATGACCTCCTATCACACAGTCCAGGTCATACATACATACAAACACACATATGCCCACTCAAGTCACAGAACTGAAGTACACGTGTATTTTAGGAATCACTCTTACACAAAGGAGAAGTAGCAGGAAGAATGACTGCCATAGATAGGGTGGTTTTCTATTAGAAGGTGGTCCATTAAAAGCATCCACTGGAGGACACCCCATCCTTGCCATCAGGCATCGGAATGACCACGCCTGGCCACATGTTCACTGTCCACACCTGTCTGAACTTGACCTGAGGTGTGAGAGAATGGTCCTGCCATTTCAAGGTTACGTTTCTAGAACATTGTGGAAACAACCTGCCATGCAAAGGCAGTGAGTGTCAGTGGTCAGACATCAGGGTGCTGTCTGTCTGGGGATGAAACTAAAGACTGCAGTGAATGTGAAATAAAATGACAAGTATCAGAGGAAACAGGAGCAGGGACAGAAGGCAAGAGAGCAGATTTGTAGTGCTTTGAAATGAAACATTATAATCCCTCCGACAATCCTGTTGACTATGAGCTATAGCACTAGGAGTACAACACAGGAGAAAAGATACATTGTGGGATAAACAGCTTCTTATAAGGTAAAACTGAATGGCCAAAACAGATGAATAAGGATGCACAATGGAGGGAGAAAAGAAAAGAGTCAGTGGCAATATAAGAAAAAGCTGAAAGTGAACAGAGGACAGAAAGGCACAAAAGCAAAAAAAAAAAAAAAAAAAATGTAAATGAGTGAGACAAGAAAGCCAAACGACGAAAAAGAAAAAGAGAATGCAAGGGGGAAAGAAGTAATATTTTCCTTGATAAAAATGCACAAAAGGGAAGATGAACTTTGTTCTTTTTCTCTTTCTACTCTCCTCTCTTTTTCTGCTTTTCGCCTCGCAGCACGCCAGCCTAAGCTGAGAGCTGTAATGTCATTAAATTGCAAATGCTTTTTCATTTCCGACACACACTGTTTACTTATCTGGCAAAAACATATGTTGGAAGGAATCCGTTAAATTCTGCCCATTGCCTTGGGTAAAAGTGCAATGGAAACGGACCCACTGAGCGTCCTCTTTCTTCTTCTTTAGCACTCCCCTTATCTACAAGACGGCTTCGCAGAAAACTGGCTAGTTCAATGAAAAATGAAGATACAGCAGGAGATTAGGGAAGAACACTGAGCACAAAATTCCTGGAGAGAGGGTCACTCCATTGCAAATGATTTCACTCCTCTAGATCTGCATAAATTACTATTTTTAAGGCATCTCCAAAGTCTGTATATTTTTCTCACTCTGTCAAACATTTAATTTCACGCACCGTGTTCTGAATATGCTAAAATGCATATCTCTGATGCACCTTTAAGCCAGAAAAACGAATGCAAAATTGAAGATAAAATGATGTGATTTGCACTACAAGCCTATTACTTGAGGTATTTACATATAGTTTACCTCTGCAGTTCTGAGGATGATTTATTAAAAAAAAATCTGGATTAAGCTCATATAAATATGTATAAATCTTTGTTTAGAAAATAGATTTTGCAGCTGTTGTGTCAAAAAAGTTCTTTAAGATTCTGTGAAGAATTTTCCTTTTAGCATGCTTTAAGAGGGGAAGAAAAAGGGGACAGGATTTGACATTCTGCTTGGGGGCGGGGGAGGCTGCCCCCCCATCGTGGGTTGTAAAGACTCCTTTATTGCCCTTCTTTACCCACAGTAGCTTGGCCCCCTCCTCACCCTTTTATTATACTTATTTAATTTTCTTTTTTTTTTCTTTTTGCTTGGGCCCAAATAATAATAGTGCCCTGGATTACTAAGGCTCAAATTAAATATCAGTGTTTAATGACTGAAACAATCATGAGACTTTGGGTCTTGCCCTCAGCCCTTTCTCTCGCTTTTCCCAAATACACTGGCTTCCAAAGCACCTTCCAAGGTTCTCCTCAAGCCCTGGACCTGCTGGCAGTGACTTCCAGTTACTGATTTGAAAAGAATTTTAACTCACTATTAGCAAGATCCCTTATCCACTGCAGAAGCAAAATACCAGCTTTTCCTTTAAACAATCCCCACATGTGTGGTTTAGCCCGTCTCTCTTTCTCTCTAAAAATCTAGAGTTTGCCTTTGTCTAGAAAATGATTCATTTAGTCCGACCTCTTGCATTCCCCTCTGATCCTCATCCCTCGGTAATCACGGTGGGGGAATTACTCAGCTATTTTCTCGTTAGGCTTTGGGTTTAGGAGAATTTAGATAACAAAGTTGACTAGTTCAGAGCTGAGCACACGTTGGACTTGGCAAATATACCACCCGCTCCGTGATAAGGGCAGGGAGCAGCTTCTGGGCTGTACCTGCCGAGATGCTGTGGGAACAGCTGCTTCTGGAAGCAGGTAGTGGGAACAGCGACTTCTTCAAAGCCTGCATGAATCCTTTCGCAATTAAAATAAGAAAGGGATGTTTACAGGCATTTGATTGCCTTTCGGGTGGAGATACGAGTTCGCCTACAAAGATTGAATTCCAGTTCTGGTGTTCTGCGCCTGCTTAAAGTTGACTAATGACAATTTACAAGAATGAAATTGCAGTCATTTTCAAAAGTTAAGAGTCATTCTTTTTGCACAAAATGGCTTAACCATCCCCCCTAGTGGTCTGTTTCCTGTTACTGTGATTTATGAAAACTTTCCGTTCCAAAACTGCCCACTTGGTGTGTTTATAGGTGCGTAGCAAAGAAACTCCAAAAAAACAAAGAAAAGAAAAAAGAAAAAAACCAACCCCTCCTTAACCCCCTCAAAACCCAACCAACCCAAAGTCATCCTACTTAGAGTTGAGATGAGCTTTCAATGAATTCCTTCTTTCCTATTCCTAGACAGTGCCTAATTTCCCATACAGTGATTGGACTAAGTCCTACATAAAGCCAGCTTTGTATCTCAAGAGCTTTCTGAAACTGATTCATAACCTCAGATTTCTGGTGTTCACATTCATCCCTGAAATCATTGGGTAGACCAGGCATGTGACGCCCTTAGCCTTTTCAGTGTTTCCAGTGGTGGATCTGGGCTTTGGAAGGGAAACTTCATAAACCACAGAAATGGTTTGTGCCTTTCTTTCAGGAAGATTTTACCCAAACTGGATTACTTCAATCCTTTAGTATAGAATTCCCTTCAAATGATGAAAAAAACTCTGTGTGTTCTTCCAGTATAACCATTAAGAAAATGCTTGGACATTGTTGGACCTGGTATTCCTCCTCTTCTTTATGCTGCACACAAAGGGTGGGAAAGCCTGTTTCCTTCAGTGTTTGCAGGAGAGAAGAACTGCCTAACATTCTCCTCTGCTTCCTTCTAGATCCCAGCCTACACACAAGGCTGGCTGTACCTGAGTCAGGGCTGCCTATAGCATTTCCAGCTTTGAACAGTGAGACGAGGAGAGATCCCGTTCATCTGCTAGCAAGCTTCTTTCCCCTGGCCGTGTTCCTAGTTATGTTCCTTTTCTGGACTATATAGAAATGCAATCTAACACATTCACCTATTGTGGAAGAGGCTATAGAGTATTGCCCCTTGATAGCTCAGATGGGTCAGTATCAAGATTTCTTTTATTACTGGATACCTTAGTATTGTTCAGACTCCCACAACAAAATACCACTGGCGGGCAGAGCAGAAATTAACTGCTCACAGTTCCGGAGGCTGGAAGTCCAAGGTCACAGGCCAGCATGGCTGGGCTCTGGCGAAGGCTCTCTTCAGTGTGTATCCTCACCTGGGGAAAGCAGGAAAGGATCTCTCTGAAGTCTCTTTTATACAAACACTAATCCCATTAATGAGGGCTCTGCCTTATGACCCAGTCACGTCCCAAAGGCCCCACCTACTCAAATCATCACTGTGGGGGTTAAGATTTCAGCATATGAATTTTGGGGAGGCACAAACATTCAGAGCACAGCACTGCAATATGGGAGAAAAGTAATACTAGATGATTACAAAATATGCATCTACAAAAGAAATGCAAAATAATCCTAAAACCTTGACCTACAAGAAGCTTACTACGTTAAGGAAAAATTAACATATAAAAATGAGTCCTTTGCCAACTTCCTTGCACATCAGCCTTGAGAGCTTATAGATTTTTAAGTGTGGTTTTCTCCCAAATATTAAGACCATTTCCTTCAATAACACTTGGACTCACTGTTTCTGCAGTCTGTAGCCTGGTCCACAATCATGATTACTTGCTAGGAGCTCTAATGCCTCCTTATATTTATTTACTAATCCATCTTATATCCCCAGGGGCAAGCAAAATTTACTGAACCATGCAACTTTCCTCCTCAGAAATGTGCTCTAGTTCCCAACTATATCATTGTGCAACTTACCTTCCTGAGCTTTGAGGCCCCCTAAAAGGGCTGGCATTTTCAGTCAACCATTTAGTAACACAACTGTCACCTTCTTCTACTCACTAGACCCTAGTTAGCTAACCTGTTCGCTCTTCCTTGAATCACAGCTTGTGTTTTTACATCTACACATACTTCTCCCATAGAGATAAATTCACCATGCAATTAATGAAGCTTAGGCTTCAGGCCCTTCACTTGCATGGGCCATTTCTAAAGCCTTATACTTAGCTTTGCCTTAGTTTTCTTAAGGAGGGCACTCATTGTATAAGCTTCAGGCCCCACAAAATCAGTACCTGCGCCAGCCCCCTTACTGTTTCACCTACATGTGGGTATCTACTCAGTCCAGAACCTTCTCAGGACTTACATACATGCCTGCTCATGCTCTCTCTCTCTTTGAACTATATATTGTGCTCATACATATAGTGAGTTTTAGGAGCTTGAGAGTGTTTCCCCCTGCAATTGTGTTATCTTTTCCATTAGATGATATAATAAATGACTCCATAATAGGGACTATCTCCTCTTTATATTCTGTACAAGAATATAAGAGTTTTTATTTCATATTTTTAACATACAGAACAAATATTTTGATGAACTGCTTCTGGGGAAGTTCGAAAGTGTTAAATTTATAAGTATCTCTATTAAAGACTGTTAGAGGTTAAAACTATAATTTCCTAATACCGAAATCATTCAAATAAAAATCAAAATAAGCAAAACATTCATGGAGCATGTTCACTGCTGTATCTTTAAAGCTAGCATGGGTGGGTAATAAATACTTTGTAAATCAAATGTAAGTAAGGCCTGGGGGCAGAAGGGGGAATTGTTACCCATTGACTTACATCACTGAAGGAAACAAGGGGAATTTAATGCTTCTGGAATGGACTGGGTCCAGGAATCAGTCTCTTCCTCTACTGATTCTATTTTCTTCTGTGTTTAATTCATTCCCAGGCAGGTCTAATCCATCACTTGCATGTCTTCAGCACCTCTAAACAGACATCCTATTAGCGCAGAAGACCCAGAGTGGAAAAAAAAAAAGCTCCCTTTCCCCAAAATTTCCCACAAAAATTGTGAAATCAAGTCTCATTTGGCCAACCTGAGGCACAATGTGAGTCAATGGTACCTCCTGACCTGCAGCTGGGGCATGGGCCAGGTCTGGACTATGTGCACGTCTGAGGGGTTGGAAGGGGGCTCACCCCCATTGAAACCACAGGAATGAGAAAACAGTAGAAGGTAGTTTCCTAACAGAAAATCGAGGAGGCCACTTTTGTTTCTTTATAGAAAAATGTGAAGAATAAATTACAGAGCAACAGAAATCTTTATAACCTGCTGGTTGGATATGATTTGGTAGAACCATTGTAAAAGATAGTTTGGGAGCATCTTGTGAAGTCGCACATGTGCGTTGTCTGACTGGCAGTGTCGCTCTTCAAGGGTGTTCCAGAGAACAGCTCCCACACATGCCTGGGAACGTCCACGGCAGCATTATTGAGATTAACCATTAGTTATTTAGAGTTGCGAAATGGTGAGGGATTATCATCCCAACCCTTCTTCATTTATGAGCTAGACAAACATAAATGGAAGCATCCCCTCAACTACTAGTACAGCTTATATAGGAAAACAAGGTAAAATTTTATTTTCTTCCCCTTCATAGATTTTCAAAATCATGACTTGGTTTCCTTCAGTGACAGCTAGTATTTTTGGTATCCTTACAAACTCATGTTTTTAACTATGTTTGATGCATTTCAATTCATTGCAGTTACTATTCTTACTGAAGCCAAATTGTTCCATGTTGGCTCTTGGAACCCTTTCAAATTGGCTCCTAAGTCTGTTAGACCCTAGGAATCTTTGATAGTTTCCTTTTTTTCTGGTTTAACAAGATGCTCTGACATCATCGTATACATTCCCTGCCCCAAACCTGGGGCAGCAATCCCTCCAAAGAGTCCTAGTTTCTCTGAGTGAGAAGTGATACATGGAGCCGGCCCTCGAGGTGCTCACAGCTATGGGGTTACCACTGCTTCTTGTTTTTTCCAGTGGACAGCACTAAGAATGTATAAATATTAAAGATAAACTACATCAAGAGTTCATAGTGATATTTCTAATTTAAACAGGGCTACAGGGTTTTATTCAACTTCTTCTATATTACATTGTATCTCTTGTCTCTCACATGTTGAGAATGTGGGTTCTCAAAGCATATATTTTATTTTAAAAAACTGCCCAGCTTCTTCTGCACAGCAAAAGACACCATCAGTAGAACAAAAAGGAACCCTACAGTATGGGAGAATATATTTGAAAATGACAGATCTGATAAAGGCTTGACTTCCAGAATATATAAAGAGCTCACATGCCTCAACAAACAAAAAACAAATAACCCAATTAAAAAATGGGCAGAGGAACTGAACAGACAGTTCTCCAAAAAAGAAATACAGATGGCCAACAGACACATGAAAAGATGCTCCACATCGCTAATTATCAGAGAAATGCAAATTAAAACTACAATGAGGTATCACCTCACACCAGTAAGGATTGCCACCATCCAAAAGACAAACAACAACAAATGTTGGTGAGGCTGTGGAGAAAGGGGAACCCTCTTACACTGCTGGTGGGAATGTAAATTAGTTCAACCATTGTGGAAAGCAGTATGGAGGTTAATCAAAATGCTCAAAACAGACCTACCATTTGACCCAGGAATTCCACTCCTAGGAATTTACCCTAAGAATGCAGCAATCAAGTTTGAGAAAGACAGATGCACCCCTATGTTTATTGCAGCACTATTTACAATAGCCAAAAATTGGAAGCAACCTAAATGTCCATTGATAGATGAATGGATAAAGAAGATGTGGTACATATACACAATGGAATACTACTCAGCCATAAGAAGAGGGAAAATCTTACCATTTGCAGCAACATGGATGGAGCTGGAAAGTATTATGCTCAGTGAAATAAGCCAAGCGGAGAAAGAGAAATACCAAATGATTTCACTCATCTGAGGAGTATAAGAACAAAGGAAAAACTGAAGGAACAAAACAGCAGCGGAATTACAAAATCCAAAAATGGACTAACAGGTACCAAAGGGAAAGGAACTGGGGAGGATGGGTGGGCAGGGAGGGATAAGGGGGGGGAAGAAGAAAGGGGGTATTAAGATTAGCATGCATAGGGGGGGAGGGAGAAAGGGGAGGGAGGGCTGTACAACACAGAGAGGACAAGTAGTGATTCTACAACATTTTGCTATGCTGATGGACAGTGACTGTAATGTGGTTTTTAGGGGGGACTTGGTATAGGGGAGAGCATAGTAAACATAGTATTCTTCATGTAAGTGTAGATTAAAGATTAAGAAAAAAAAAAGAAAGAAAGAAAGAAAAGGGGGATTACTCCTTGATAGGATAAAACTATTGGTAAATCAAAGATTAACGCATGCTTTAAATATCCTTAATTTTGATCACTTAAAGTGTGTCAGATGATCTATGGAGGTACTCTTTTCTGATAATATTCCTTTCTCTTAATAAAAATAAAAAAAAGTAAATAAAAAAAAAAGCAGTTCCTGTGTGGTGACCTCCAATGAGTTCTACACAGTGGTATAGAGGGCATGTCAAAGTGTGGGCAAAGGGTCTGTTTTTATGCAGAAGATCAAGGCCTAGCTTGGCTACCCAGAAAATGAACTAAGATACGATATGAGGAGGAGCTTCCGGCATCAGCACTCTCTGGAGGACTCGTGCCGGGGGATGATCATCAAAAAGCCTCCACAGGGATCCAGGCGATGCTGCAGTTGTGGCTGCGTCCATCCCACCGTTTCCTGGACTTGCCACTGTAATGAGGAGGGAGATGTCTAGGCTGGCATGTGCATACAGTGAGACAACGAATTTGACCGGATCTGTACTGTTGGAACTCAACCAGGAGTTGGGAGGGGTGCAAGGTGTAGCACTCCAAAATCTTACGACTATAGACCATCTACGGTTAAAAGAACATATGGGATGTGAACAGATCCCAGAAATGGGTTGCTTTAATTTGTCCGATTTCTCTCAGACTGTTTAAGTACAGTTGGACAATATCCATCATATCATAGACAAATTTTCACAAATGCCTAGGGTGCCTAACTGGTTTTCTTAGCTTCACTGGAGATGGCTGGTAATTATAGATTTGCTTAGTTTATGTCACCGTATTCCTATTATGTTAATATGTGTGCACAAGTTAGTTAGTAGTTTAAAACCTATACATGCTTAAGGTACTCTACAAGAAGATATGTCAAAGAAATAATCAATCCTCCCATGTTTTCTTCTATATGCTACCTCTATAGCTTTTCTTCTTCCTTCCTAATTACAACCCTTAAATAGAATTCGTGCCTCATATCGAATTTACCGAGCATCATAATTCCTCCAGGTGGTAAAGATACCTCGAGACAAGTGCTGGGCATAGAAGCCACAAGGCATAAATCTGCAAAGAAGTAAAAAGCTAACCTTTTCAAACAATATGGCTTCTCTCTCACTTACCAACTTTACATTTCCCTGTATGGCCCCGGAAGATGACTGGTTAGCCAGAGACGGGTAAGATTCCTCAAGGGAGGAACAACCTAAGACAGGCACAGTCGCAGGGGGGCCATCAGATGAGAAATCGGGGAACAACAGTGGTGAAGCTTAGAACCTCACCCCCCCCTGTTTTGAGAGAAAGCTTCTGCATCCGTGGATGTTTTATTGCCCTTGTCTAGCTCGGATTAGCACATAGTCTACAGGCACACACATGATCATCTACAATTGCTCTCTTACAACACTAAACTATGTTTTCTACCTTTATCTTGCATCTACCTACCACTTCAGCATTTTATTAAAAATAAAAATAATAATAATAATAAAGGGAGAAATGTGGGATCCACATATAAATCAAGTATAAAAATCAAACAAATATTCATATTTGACCTGATTGTTTATAGTTCATAATGCGTGATCAAAACTGAAAGTTTCTGTGATGAATGCCCTTGTACTGTTCACCATGTAAGAACTTATTCACTATGTAAGAATTTGTTCACCATGTAAGAACTTGTTCGTTATGCTTCAGAAGATCCGAGACTGATGAGAATTAGGCTTGAGATGGATTAATGATTGTGCATTGAGCATTGACCCCCCTATACAGAATTTTATTGTTGTTAACAACCATTTGATCAATAAATATGAGAGATGCCCTCTCAAAAAAAAAATGCCCAGCTTCTAATAGTTGATTATTTTTATTAATTGATCAATTTAATTGACAATAATGTTTCAGCTGTTCTTAAGTTCTAATTAAGCTCACTCAAAGAAGATCATGGGTATCGTTGTTTGCCTAAAGAAAATAAAAAGTACAGTATTTTCCATTAAACCAATTCAAAGCATCATTGGAGTATTCCACTTCTCCTCTAGTAATGCTGGCAATATGTAATGTTGGCAATGTTAGTATTTTCCAGTTTGGGGTCTGAAGTCTAAGAAAACATGACTTCATTTTTGGGTAATTAAGTTTAGTCATATAAGTGCTCTGTTCACATATTCCACGTGTTTCGTATATGTAACATATGTGATACAAAGTCAGAGTGGTGATTATTCAGTCTTGCATTGAAGAATGTCTCGTGAGAGAGCGTGGTGATGCTCTGATAGCATCACCATAGGAAAAGACAGACCCTTTCAGGTCCCCACTGGTGTGGAAAAGACTTAATCAGCCCTATCCAGCAAGTTAGTGGGAAGGTAAGATGAAATGCCTGAAAGTGCCTTCCTAAGCAGGTCCTTCTCCCTTCAGAAGAGCATAGGACTTTAAATAACTTGTCCGAAGTTATATCATTAAGTGGTAGAGCTGGAGTGATCCTTGAACTAGAAGAGGTCAATGTTTATTCATGTACTTTCTTCTAAAAGAGACTGTTGTGATTTTAAAATATGTGAACTACGCACATGCCTAGCTCTCTACATATACTCATCCTTTATCTTATCTGTGCATCTATGTATGCATGTGTGCACATGTGTATATGGACATAAACTCATATATGCATATATACATGTACATATATTCATATATAAATGAGATAAAGGATGAGTGTGTAGAAAGCTAGACATGTATATAATTCATAGATATAGCTAAGACATGGATATGGCTGACCCAGCTTCTTCAGGTAATGAGTTTTATATATTTACTACATGTTTTAAGAACTTGCCTTTGAAGTACATGCCTAATTTAGATCATAAATCCAAGGACCAAGTTGACCTCCCAGTCTTGAACTTTGTTTAATTCTCAGCTTGTATTCAAGAAATATTCTGTTGTGACCATTATGTTACAGGAAACAAAGCAAACAATTCAAAGTCCAAAGCCTAACCAAGGGAAAAATTAAACTGGTCATGGAAAACTAGGACAGCAGTCATTCTGACCTCAACTCTTTTATCCAAGATAGACTGTAAGAAAAAGAACAAGTAGAATACACACTACAGGAAATGTACTGATTTTTGTAATCCTCAGTTATGTAGATGTCTAATACAGCAAAATCTTCCCTCTATAAAATACGTTCCTGGGGCAAGTTGGGCAACTCGATTTTAGCAGTCAGCTGTAACTTTAAATTTCTTACAATTCAAATACCTACTAGATTCACTTTTTACTCAAACCTATTCTTTTTTTTAAAACAAATTAGTTCTCATCACATGAGTATGTGGACTCATTTGTTGCAATCTGGCAAAAGCAAATGGTACTAAATTTTGTGTTTTTTGTATATTATGGCAGATGTAAGGAGGGTGAGCTAAACTGTATACTTTCAACACACCAATCAACAAAGGAGGAATCCAATGGGTGAATACAGGAAAAAAAAAATGAAACGATACATATCTGTAAAGGAGCTGCAGTATTTATGTGTTAATCACACCTCAAGGCACAACATTATTTGTTTGTTTTTTTAAAACAGAAGCAATAAAATCCTATTATTGATTCATCTTGTGCCAGATTTTGTTTTTAATCAAATCTATTTTGAGCCAAAGAAAATATGAAAATGCAAATGAAGGGCCTGACCCTCCAGATCTTGTGAACATGTAAGAGCTGATACACTTCAAAGATGGTTTTAAACTCATCAATTAAAATCCTCATGCAACATGGTAAAACATACTTATTTGTAAACCTTTTAATTTTATATTCCACATAAAGTTTCAGCCTAATAAAAGTCTTCAGAGGGAGGGTTTTAAAAAGCCTAAAATTAGATGTTTACTAAATAAGTACTGATTGAATTTAATCTCACGTAAGTACCACACTGTTAGGCTGCCAGTGAGAATTCAGTTGTTTCTTGCTGCAACAAAACCGAACAACAAGGAAATTATGTTTGGAAAGAGTCGGTGCTCTCGGAAATGCGGCCCCTCCTCTCCAGTTATACACACCACTTGAACACAAAGGGCGGGCGACTTCATGGAAGGGTTGCTGTGCAACATTCCTTTCTGGGCCTCCTCCATCTGGGATGAAACATTCATTAGTAGAACTAAACAAACTCTTCAGAACATTTTTACCTCAAAGTGAGAAAATGCTATTCAAACAGGCTGCTACTGAAGCCACCCACCATCTTGTCTGATGTAGTCCTTGTAGTTGAAGAGCGTTCCAGAAAGCTTCAGGCGGTGCCTACTCTCAGTTGGCAACTGTGTTAACTTCTCCGGGGCAATTGTGTAGCTGTAACTCAGACTCTTCCTATAAAAATGCCAACCCACATGCTATAAATGTAAAATACAACAATATTCATGGACATCAACTATATAATATCAGGTATCACATAAACTTCATTTTACTGTGTGAGATCACACTCATAATAACATATTATAAGGATGCTTCTTCTCAGAATTCAAAGCATAAGAAAGAATGTGTTTTAGTTTCTATTCTGAAGCCAGAGGATGCAGAAAATATTTGGAAATAAATGTATATTTTTGAAATACATAAAACAATAGTTGGTGCATACATCTTTCATGGAATAACTCACACTGCTGAGAAGTAAATAAGAGAAATACAGGAAATAATTTTACATTATTTCAAAGTATGCACATGTGTATATGCACATATATATGCAACTGTAAGTAAAATTAAAGAATGTAAAATTGAAATTTTATATAAGATTGTAGTGATGTAGTCAATGAAATTTTAAGATACTCTTATCGTTCATGCAATTACCACTTTTGTTCAATCAGATGAGTACAATTATCCAGAAGATGGTTTTGCAGTATTTGTGCTGAAATGAAATGTGTGCTAAAGACCATTGGTACTGTGTGTAAAGTCACTAAATACGGCATCCACACCCAGACGACACACGGGTGTTTCAAATTTCATATGTTGAAAACTAAACTCAGTATTCAACCCTAGTAAAACTCTCTCTCTCTGTGTATTTTCTATTTCAGTTCATAACACAGTCTGTGGTAGGCAGAATTCTAAGATCTCCAATGATGCCCACTGCTGAGTGCGGGCCGGACCTGTGAATACGATGGGATACCACTCCCATGATCATGTTACAAAGGCAGACATCTGGCAAAGGCAAAGGGAGTCTGCAGATGTCATTAGAGTCCTTAATAAGTTGATTCTGAGTTAATCAAAAAGAAGACGGACCTGCATGGGCCTAATATAATTCAACAAGCTTTTTAAAAGAGAGACTAGAAATCAGAGAGATTCTCCTGTGAGCTCTGAAGTAGTAAGCTACTATGTTGGGGGAGAAGCCATCAGAGGGCCACATATTAAGAAACTGTGTAGGTCTTCTAGAAGGTAAAAGATGTCCCTGGCTGACAGCAAGCAAGAGAATGAGACCTCAGCCTGACAAGTGCAGCGGACTGGATTCTGCCAGGAACTACATGAGCTTGGAAGGAGCCCGCGGGCTCCGGGTAGGAATACAGCCCAGCTGTCACCTTGACTGCAGCCTCAGAAGACCCTGGCCAGAGGACCGAGCAAGGCCATGCCTGAACCCCTGGCTCACGGACACTGACGTAATAACGTGTGTTGTCTAAGTCTGTGGTAATTTGTTAAACAGCAACAGAGAACATACATATATTGCCTACCCAGTTTCCTAAGGCAAGACAGGAATCTTGGCCATCATCATCCTTAGGCATACCCAGTTTTTTATTATGACTACTCATCATCAATCTTACTTTCAAAATATATTTTTATTCCTCTTCTCATTCTTCTCTGTCAGGTCTGCAGTATTTCTCACCTGGACTGCTGTATTTGGTTCTCGGGCTGTAGAGTCAAACCTCAACAACCAATACTTGTATCTGAGGCCAGTATTCTCTCATCACCAAACTGATCAAGTTTCCCTCCTCTTAAAATACATTAGGATAAATGTAGTCCTTAGTCTGATAGTCACAGTGCTTTCTGACTGGCTGCTATACATCTTGCTAGTCTTATCTTTTGGCCTTTTGAACTCATATCCTGCCCTCTGGCCTTACCAAACAACTTGTATTTCTGCAGGAATGCTCATTTAAACCTTGGGGCTTTGCATAGGCCATTCACTTTGCTTAAAATGTCCCTCTTTCTTGGGCCAACTGGCAAACTTACTCACTCATTTTTCAGGATTCTAATGTCTTAACCTCACCCTTCATTTCCTGAAGGAAGCTCTCTCTGCCCAACGGCCACCCCCAAACCTGAGGCTGCTTTCCCCCAAAGCCTTTCCATCTGCCTTTGAGCAGAACTCCTCAATTCTGACCTCAAAATAATGCCAGTCCTTGATTCCATGCCTGTACTTTATCTGTAAAAGCTTTGGAGAATGGAAGGCCTGCTGCCTCCCTCATCATACATTCCCACTCTAAGGCACGGCATGGCACATGGCAGCATGTCATGTGTTAGACACATGAAAAGAAGACATGGTAGAACTCACTAACATAAAGGGCTGCTTGCCTTTACAAGTCTGTAAGGAATAACTAAACAAGTGTTATTTATGAAGCTTCCACCTAGGCTCGGATCTGTGCAGAATGCCATGTAAAGTTTAAAAGGCACAGTGAGTTAAGATCATAAGATATAAGACAAATCATAGAGACACTACAAGCAGGAAGGGAACTAAAACTAATTAAAGGCTCAAAAACAGGAATATTTAAATGTGTGCTTTAAGCAAACGAGTTCGCTAGAAAGGAAGAAAATTAATTTGGGTATGAAACAGAAATGTGGAATTGGATAAGAAGTATAGGACTTCATCCACAAAAGGGAAAGACCATTATCCTGGAAACCCACCCCTTCTCTCTTCTGTGCTGAAATGTAAAACTCATTGAATCCCTTCCACATGCCAGAGTGCCAATAACACAGGTCTGATCCAGTCTAGTAGAACTTTTAGTGAAGATGCATTTTTGTTATTCTACCTTCTCCAAAAAGGGCTGCTTGCCTTTACAAGTCTGTAAGGAATAACTAAACATTGTTTATAACAACAAAAATTGGAGAGAACCCAATTGTTTAAACCAAATATCTAGGAACTGCTTAACTGAGTTGTGGTATGTTCACACAATGGAATAATATTCAGGTATTTTAACTGATGCTAAAATTAATATATCCTGAACACGATGAAATAATATTATAGGTGTACCTCATTATATGTGTGTGTGATATAACCATGGGCAAGGGGGGAAATTTGTATGAATATACATACATTTACCAACAGTGGTGTCTGGTTGGTGGAAAAAGTTTTGCTGGTAATATTTTTTTCTTGATTATCTTTTAAAATTTTCTTCCACTAAGTTCCTCAAATTTTCCTATGCATTTAGTTCTATATTGGAATATATGATAAAAAGGAATTTCTGATGAAAGAAACAATATGAATGCTCTTCTCCATAGTGGCATGTGGCCAGTAGGAGATCATTGTTCCTGTAGACAAACTTATTTAAATAAGTAGTCATCATTTAAAACAAATTTTTATTGAGTACCTATTATATGTTAGGCCTACTGCTAAGTTTTAAGAATATACAGGATAAAAATACAGTTCCTGCCCTCAAGAAATTCACAGTATAGAGAGGAGGAACGGACTTGGAAAATGCAAAGCAGTACAATAACACAAGAACCCAAATGCAGGAGCCTAAGAAAGGGACACTAACAGCCTGGGAGAGGCATGAACCAGTGAGGAGCTAACACTTCAGTTGAGCCCCAAAGATCAAGAATCAGGGGAATTTTATTAATTAAAAATAAATTAACAAACACCTTTCTTCCTTCCATAGTTCATGAAAGCCAGAATGAATGAGGAAGTGTGCTGCCTTAGGGTTTTCCTCTAATTGATCCCATTAACCTATACGCTGAGCTGTCCTGTGTTGACCAGTTCAGGGCCCCAAGGGGCTCTCCAGCTATGGGCAGCAAGCTGGGCTTGCAGGCAGCACAACCAACAGTGAACTTTTAAGGCTCCCCCATCCGACCCTTGGCAGGTGCAAGGATGGTTAATCAGTAAATTCTTTATCAAAGTCTAAGGTAAGTTACGCTTACTATAGTTTTAAATTATTGCACAGAAGTCTGTCATCTGTAAAATATAAAACAGATATTTACTCCCTACAGTCTCTTTTATTCACATAGTTTGCTTGCTTGTTTGTGTTTGAGAAACCCTCTCAGCCTTTTCTTGAACCCTCATGACCATCACTCTTTCATTTTCCTCAGAGGGCCTACTTCATGTTTCAACTAATGGGAATGAATTCTCCTACCCTCTCACAGCATTAAAATCCAGTCAAACCTAACATTTCAGTAAGGCATTTATCCTACAAGACTATGTAGAACAAAATTACTAAATTTCCAGCTCTTCCATGTGATGCTTCTATTTAATGTATCCAGGTCTTATAGAAGAAAATCCATCTCATCGCTTAGTCAGAGTCGACTGCAGTCTGAATTTGGCTCCTATACTTTGTGTCTACTTAGTTATGTCCCCATCTTATGTGAAACAGCTTTGTTAGCTACCTTCACATCTGTGAATGCAATAGCATCTTTCAAAGATATGTTTAAGGTAAAATTTACATAGAAGAAAATGCATGGGTCTTCAGTGTTTGACTTGGTGAATTTTGACAAAAATGTACATCCATGTAACTACATCCCAATGAAGATAAGAATATTTCTAGCACCCTAGGAAGTTCTCCTGTGCTCCCTTCTAATCAGTTTTCACTGTTCATGTTTCTATAGCCATGGATTTGTTTTGTCTGTTCTGAACCTTCACAATGTGAGCATATTCCTTCATGTATAAATAACTTCATTTGCTTCACATGTTTGTGATTCAACCATGTTGCTGCATATATTAATAGTTTGTTCCTTTTTATTGTTGAGTAATAGTCCCTCATGTGAATACAACACAATTTGTTTATTCATTCCCATATTTATGGATATTTGTGCTGTTCCCAGGCTTTGACTACTATGAATAATGTGGCTATGAATGTTGTTATTCAAGTCAAATGTCTTGTGGACGTACCTTTTTTGTTTAAGATAAGGACCTAGGAATGGAACTGGGTCCTAGGATCAATTTATGTTTAACCGTGTAATAAACTGCCAATAAATTTTCAAAATGGCAGGAAATATTTTCTTCATGGTGTTTCTTGAAAAGCAAATGTTTTGATTTTGACAAAGTCCTCTGTATCAACTTTCTCTGATGCTTAGTACTTTTTGCGTCTAAAGAAATGTTTTGCCTACTCAAAGGTCATGAAGTTTTCTACTAGTTTTAGTTTTTGTATCTTACGCCTATTTTTTCTCTCAAATTAATTTTGGGGGGATAATATGAGGAAGCTTCAAGGTTCATTAGTCCATTATATTATTGCACATCTATCCAATCATTTCAGTACCATTTGTTGCAAAGGCTTTTCTTTCTTTGTTTAATTGTCTTGGAAAATTTTTTTACAATGCAATTGACTATATAAGCATAGGTCAATCTCTGAATTCTATATTCTGTGCTATTAATCTGTCTATCTGTACACAAAAACCATACTGCTGTAGCTTTACAGTAGGTCTTAAAATCAAGTCATGTGAGTCCAATTTTGTTCTTTCTTTTCAAGATTATTTTGTCTTACATCTTTAAAATTATACACTATTAACACTAATAAGTATAATCTTTGAAAAAGGCCCATTTTATTAAATGAACAATTTCAAGATTGGCCAACAAAACAATAACCAATACAATCCTTCTTTGTCCTGAAGGGCTTGCCAAATCTGTTTAAATAGATTAGCAGCCTTATGCCCTACACTGACATTTGTACATAAAACCATTCAGGAATAAACTTTGACTCAAATTTTAGAATTTAAGTTAGAAAAATAAAAGGAGAAAGCCCTGTGAGGAGAGAGCTACACACCAATGCTACATACTGTTCCTGAAGGGCGCACTGCTGAGCTCTTACCAACAGCACACCTAGCTTTGAGGCCATGGTCGACATCTTTTTATGTAATACAAGGTTATTTATTTGTATTATAATTAATGAGAAGAGTGATAATCTGGCTGATGAGAAGGAGGCTATACTAGCATAAAAATCAGCCATATGGTAGGTAACCCAGGAGGCTGAATGCCCTTTCCTTCTTTTTTCCACAAGCACAGCACAACCAGAGTCAGAGAAAGGTTCCTCCCAATAAGTGCCTTTCCTCCTGTTCCTCTCCTGAAGGGGCTTGGAGAGCCCCAAGATGTCCTTCTTTTTTGTAGAACAAATACTTTACTTGAAGCTCATTTTAATCACAAGAAAGGGAGTAGACTGTGGTAGCTAATAAGCTTTAGATCTGACACATTCTATTCTGTCGCTTGACTGTGTTAACAAGTTGGGTAAATTACTTAATCTATTTGAACTCATTTCCTCTCAAGGTAGTTGAGAGGATTACATTAAATAACGTGTACTTGGCCACGGCTCTGAACTCTGTAAGTGATAAGTAAGTCATCACTGATAGTTTATTTTTTAGGTTTTTCCCACATTAGGTGAAGCAAAGACTTAAAAAACAATTGTGCCACAATAAACACACAGTTTACAAATTCAGTGCCCTTAAAATTATTTACCAATCATAATATTCATATCCCTGAATGGCAGTGGAAAAGGGCATATTAGATGGGACCCTGGGGACTGGATTCCATTCTTAGCTCTGCCTCTATGTGTCCATGTGACCTTCAGCAAATTATTTATCCCCAGAGGCTCCAGATTCCTTATCCATATAATGAGGGGATTATTTTAAGGAGAATCTCTAAACTTCTTTTCAGATCTATGATTTAAGATTTGACAAAGTAATATAATTGCCACTCTGCTCAGATCTAACTAGTCAAATATTTGGCATAAAACATTTCATCTACTGTGGCAAAGTAGGTGCCTACGTCATCTAGCCAATCAGAACACTTTTACAGAAGAACTCTTACTATCTGTGAGATGTCACACTTAATATAGCAGAAACACATGTCTCCACAAAGGTCATTCCAGTGTTTCTTGGACTGGTAGGAAGACATGGACTCTGAGACTTCTTAACTTCATCTCTTACCATAACACCTTTATTTGTTGGACTAAATAAGTCTCCTAAAAAATTGCCATACGAAACCTTTCTTCACTAATCTCAGTTACAACATCTACAACTTAATTGCTTCTGTGGTAAAGAACAACCCAGATATTAAAGTTCAAAGCTGGATGTATTAGATAAGGGAGTCTCCTCACCTTTATGTATTCTCAGTTGAAAAGAATAATGCCTGTATTTCATTGATTCTAAGGTGCATATATTTTTCAAATTTTAAGGTCTTGAAATGGGATGCATCTATTAGTGTTTTTGGAAAGCACTGTGTCACAATTTGATTGGCAACACTTTTTCTTTCTTAGTAAAATTAATGGTGTGTCTTAAAAGTAACAGCATCTTAGATTCAGTTAAATACAGTTAAATTCTGCAACATAGTACAGGAATTTTTGTAAGACTTCAATGAAACAAAAAGTCTTCAAACAGTCTTGTCAATTGCTAACAGGAGAAGGGACCAAATGTCTAAAGTTCTTAGTCTCTGATGTCTTTAGAAATCCTATAAGAGAGCAGTATCTGATTATTAGGTTGGTTTCCCTATGCAAAATGAGGAAATGTGCTAACACAAGTGAAGATAAAACCATACTGGCCGCTATGATTACCTCATTGACCAAAGAAATCAAAAGCTGAATCTCAGAGACAAAAGAATATTAAAAATAAAAAAATTTAACAATCATAAAATCAGTTAAAATTTTAATCAATATATGTATATTAAATAAATTCTTGTTCAGTTATAAAAATATAAGCAGCAAACACTATGCTGATGGACAGTGACTGTAATGGGGTATGTGGTGGGGACTTGATAATGGGGGAATCTAGTAACCACAATGTTGCTCATGTAATTGTATATTAATGATACCAAAATAAAAAAATATATATATAAGCAGCTAACATAGCAAAACTTACATATGCAAGTGCTCCTGTCCTCATCAAAGAAGCCACCTTTGCAAGATATGGACTCAACCTAAGGATTTAGTTACTGTTGAAACTGTTTAAAATATAATGACTAGAAGGTAATTTTTTAAAATTTAAAGTTATTTTGCAACTAAGTCTCATTATAAAGGGTAATACATGCTTCTTGCAGAGAATATGGAAAACTCAAAGAAGAATAAATCAGAAAATTTAAATCCTACCTCCCTGATATAATCATCAAGATTTGAATGTACTTTTAGTTTTTTATATCATACTATATACATTAGCGTAAAATTGGAATCAGAGAGTGTTGTTAATATATGCAGACATATATAAAGTTTACATCAGTATTTTCTCACTTATGCTCCTTTTAGCATGACCATTTCATATCAGTAAAATTTGTCAAAGACATCTTTGCGAAGTGGATTGGACCGATTTGGAAAAACAAAACACTGGATGTGTACCTGACTCTGCCTAGCGGTTCTTGACTCTGGCTGCACATCACAAATCACTTGCAGAAATTCTAAAACACAACTGGCCAGGCTCTCCCCTCAGAGATTCTAAGTGGCTTCTAAGTCTGGGATAGGATTTAGGTAGGCATGAATTTTTTTTCTCATGTAAATCTAAGGCATAGCCCTGGATGAGAAATATTGTTTTACCAAAGAGATTAAAAAATTTGATTGTAAAACAAAAAAAGAAACTTGAATTAGTGAATAATAATATAGCTGTATATGTAATCTTAGGGCACTCAAGAACACTAGAGGCAGAAGCACGGAAGGAAAATAATATATATTTAACCAGAAGCAAACTATAATTTTCTGAGTCAAAAAATCACAAAGCAAAAGCAAATTACAAACTAGGAAAAATATTTCCAATATACGTTATAGGCAAAGGTCTTAGAAATGTAAAGGACAAGGGAGAACTAAATAGAAAAGGTTAGGTATAGGTAAATTACCTAGAACAAAAAGTCACTACAATATGGAGACAAAAAGCATCTCCTTTTTAAATGAAAAATAAGCTGATGTTCACTTCAGAATATATTTCCCTCCTTTCCTGACTCCTCCCCTGCTACTCATAACTCTGGGGCTGTACAGTAGCATTTACATCTATACCCTGAAGGTCTACCTCATTAAAAAAAAACAAACTCTAAGCAAATATATTAAAACTAAAGTATGAATACATAAAGATGAAAATCACACTGACACATAAAGCTCTCATAAGAGCAGATGTAAAGGGATGTAGCACCACTTTATTACTGCCTGAGTCCAGCTCTGCACAGGTTCAACTTGCAATAAAAGGCAGTCTTTTCAATCGACTGTAGTGACTTTACCCTTATTAGAATGCATACTCATTATTTTCTGATTACTCTTCTACATAAAACATACCATTTTGCACCTTCGTTTCCGCACCCCTTGTACAGTATTCATATTTCATCTCTAAAGATTGTAATAAATCACTTCAAACACAATAACCCATTTAAGAATGGATTTTATAGGCAAAAAGGCACACCAGTAGTGATGTGACCACAATCATCAGATGCTCTGATTCTCTTCAAGCACGTATGATACACTGTGTGCACAAGCGATGCAGTTGGATAGGAGAAGCTATTGCAGGCTAAATGAGTCAACTCAATCCAGTGTGTATTTCTTGGTTTCAGGATGTAGCCATAGGAACCCTTTGAAATGTTTTGTTTTATTAATTTGGCTCCTTTCTATTTTTCACTAGTGCCAACACTTTCAAGATAATGCAGTTTAGACATGTCACAGCTGTTGAAATTCACAGCATAAGCTTGAGCTGAGAGTGATGTATCATCAAAAACCAGAAACACCAAAACAACATTATGCTAAAGAGCAGAAGTATGAAAAATAAGAAGACAAAGAGCAGGAAATATTGCCTTACTGACTTACAGCAGAGCCCTGGGGGAAAACATCTGGCTCAGAGCAAACAGTGTATTTCAGCTCAGTGAAGGGGTCTCCCTGGATGGATAGAGTAAGGAGTGGCCAGACGGGAGGGTTGAGATCCTGGGAGCTGATGTGCTGGGACTGAAAAGTTGCTCTCTGTAAGAGAATTAAATATTGTAAAAGGTGAGAGATCGATGGCCATGAAGTCTAGATAGGAACTATAATTTGTGATTTTCGTGATTATGTTTAAAACCTGACTTTACTATGTCCGGAATGCTTTCCATCTTGAATTCTCAGGGTAAGTTTAACAGCCACTCTATACGCTTTGAGGAACAATCAAAGATAGACTTTATGGGAGCTTGAAAGGATTGCTAGTTTGGAAATATCAAACTTCAACAACTATTGAATATCATTTATTTCTACAAAATTGATGTCTTTACAAAAGGAAGTAAAGAATATTATCGTTTACTAATTTGAGGAGAAACATCAGTCACAACAATTGGTGAACCTGAGAAGAAACCACTTTCCACTTAAAAAGATCAACCCGCTTCCCCCAGCCACTTCCTGTAACAAGAGAAAAGCCTTTTACAAACTCCCTAATTTCTGGGTGAGTCTTAAAAACTTATCTTCTAAAAGATCTGTAAGGCTCAGGCTAGGCAAGAGATTTTAAAGTTTATTTTGTGTGGGTGTAACTTGGAAAGTAGTCGTGTGTGAATTAGAATCTTGAACATAGTCCAATCACACCTACTTTCTGTTCTAACCACACATGTATGATTATTTGAAGCAAATACTTTCATCTCACAGTCATTTAAATATTATTTCCATGAATGAATAGATGAGGAAGAATCTCAGGTTCACTTAAAGTTTTGCACAGAACCTTCAGGTCTATAAAGGACATTGTACCGAGTAGACACAAGCTCCATACATAATCTCTACAGCAATCCCATGAGTTAGTGGTATTAGAATCATCTCTCACATCAGGCCACTCCTCACTCTATTCAGGAAGACCACTTCTCTGTGCTAAAAGAATCACTGTTTGTTCTCAAACCAGATTACATAGGAGAAAAATCATTGAGAAATGTCAAAGCCAGGCTTCAAAATTAGTCCATCTTGCCAAAAAGTCCCTGCTCTTTACAGTAGTATAATACTTTCTAAATATGAAAGATTTCATACCTTTTATACCTGATGAGCTATACTCTAAAGTATCTAGTGGCAATAAACCTGAAAAATAAGTGGTTCATGAACAAAATCTCAAAATAATACAACTGATTTTAAACGCACTTTTCAGAACAAACACATATGAGTGTTTCAAAGACATCCTCAAGGAATGAGACAATCTGAATATTTTCATTTTCCAAACTGCATAAAATGTATACCCTATTAAATATTCCAGGTTTAAAAATATATGTAATCAGTTTGGGGTATCAAAACTTTGAAAAATGCATTGAAAAATGGTTTTACATCAGCAAATCTATTAACACTGCTCACCAGAAGAGAAAAATCAGATCATCATACTCTCAGATAATGAAGACAGTTGACCACATCCAATATCCTTTTTTTAAAAAAAAGTAGCTTGTTTAAATTATGACACAATAAAACGGACTGTTTTTGGTGTATGATTCTTTGAATTTTAACAAATGTCAAGATTGATGTAACCACAATCAGCATGCAGAAAAGATGCATCACTCCCCCCAAAAAATCCTTGGCATTACCCCTTTGTAGTCATATCTTCCCCCCAACTTGTAACTCCTGGCAACCACTGATTTTTTTCCATTATGATGGTTTCTTCTGTTTGAAAATGGAATCATACAGCATATGACCTTTTCAGAATAGCTTTTTAAATTCAGCATAATGTCTTTGAGATATATCCAAGTTGTATGAATCAATAGTCCATTTCTTTTTATTACTGATCATATTCTTTTCTACGGTTATATCATACTTTGTCAGCTCAGGACATCTGGGTTGTTTCCAGTTTTTCATGATTGTGAATAGAGCTGCTGTAAACATTTGCATACAGATTTTTGTGTGAACATAAGTTTTCACTTTTCTAGGGCTAATACCCAGGGGTGGAATTGCTGAGCCATATGGTAATTTATTTAACTGTATAAGCAACTGCTAAAGTGCTTTCCAGAATGGCTGTACCATTTTGCATTCCCACCAGCATGTAGGAGAGTTCCAGTTGCTCCATGGCCTTGGCAGAACTTTGTGTTTTCATTATTTTTATTTTAGCCATTCTAATGAGTATGTAGTAGTTAATTTTAATTTACATTTTCCTAATGGATAACTATGTTGAACACCTCTTTATGTGCTAATTTATTATCTGCACAGTCTCTTTAAGACTTTAGTCCATTTTTTAATTGGGCTATCTTTTCATTGTAGGGTTTTAGGAGTTCATTATACATTCTTTATACAGAATCTTTTATTGGATATATGATTTATAAATATTTTCTCCCAGACTGTAGCTTGTCTATTCATTCTCTTAGAGTGTCTTTTGCAGAGCAAAAGTTTTTAATTCTAATGAAGTGAAAAATCATTACATTCTTTCATAGTTTGTGCTTTTGGTGTCTAAGAATTCTTTGCCTAACCTGAAGTCACAAAGATTTCATCCTATGTATTTTATAAGTTTTATAGTTTTACATTTAAATCTATGATTCATTTTGGGTTAATTTTTTGTATAAGATGTGAGGTTTCACGTGAGATTTGTTAATTTTGCACATGGATGTCCAATAGTTCCAACACTGTTGAAAATACATTAATTTCTCCATTGAATTGCCTATACACCTTTCTCTCTTCCCTTACATTTTTCTGGAGGAGAGAGCATAGAATTGGTGTTATTTCTTTAAATGTTTGATGGAATTCATCAGTAAAACCATGTGGAACTGGAGATTTCTATATCACAAGGCCTTTAAACAAGAATCCCTTAGTCACTAGAGGACTATTTTGCATAGTTAGTTCATCTTGAGTGGGTTTTGGTAGTGAGCAGTGTTGGAAGAGATAATATACTGTAAGCCCTATGTATCTGCATCCCCTTGGTGGGTATGCCAAGAATGCAAGGCTCTAGCTGCTCTTTATCTGGTCCCTTTCTCAGGGCTGTTTGCAGTCAACAGGATGAAGTAATGACTCCCTCACAGAGCCATTTACAAAAGAGGTAACTTCCCCAATTTTGGTGTTCCTTGGGGGTTATACATATCCATTACATGTGTAACAGTCCCACCTGTATCGCTCCCATGGACTTAGAAGATAATGTGCAACCAATGCAAACCAACATGGTCATGCTTGCTGTGCTGAGTAGTAACGTGTTTCATCTCTAATCTAGGAGTCTTGTGTGCTCTGCAGCCTCCTGGACCAGTAACAAGCTGGCTAGCTAGCTTATCATAGGAAAAAATCTCAGCCCCTTCATCGTTCACATATATTTTGCAGGGAATTGGTTATTTAATCTAAATTGTCATATTTGTGTTAGTAGATGTTTTATTTTTTGCAATATTTCATGTATCTTGTTAACTTCCGTGGAGTCTGGTATCTCCCCTTTCATTCCTAATATTGGTAATTCATGTCAATTTATTCTTTGTCAATTTTGCCAGAGGTTTACCAATTTTCTGATCTGTTCAAAGAATCATTTTTGTTCATTGCCTTTCCCCATATTTTTTCTGTGATCAAGTTCACTGATATTTGTTCTCAACTGTATTATTTCCTTGTGATTCTTTGGGTTTTTGTTTTGTTTTGTTTTACTTTTTTATTTTCATAATTTGGAAGCTTATTGATTCAAGACTTTTATTTTTCATGTATTTCATGCTATAAATTTTCTACTAAGAAATATTTCACCTCCTCCCACACATTTTGATATGCTCTATTTCCATATTCAGTCAGTTCAAAATATATTTGGTAAGCCATAGTTAAAGGCATTTTGTTTTCAAGTGTTTGCAGATTTCTCATTATCTTTCTGTCACTGATTATGGTCACAGAGCATTATTTTGTAAAATTTCAAATTTTTAAATTTGTTATGGTTAATGATTCAGGACTTGGTTTGTCTTGAAGAATGGTCCATGCACACTTGAAAAGACTGTATATTGTGTTCCTATTGGGTTGAGTGATCTATAAATGTCAACTAGATCCAGCTGATTGATGGTGTTCAGTTCTATCTCTAGCTGATTTTCTACTAGTTTTATTGATGACTGAGAGAAGAATGTTGAAGTCTCCAACTGTAATGATAGGTTTGTCTATTTCTCCTTTCAGTTACATTGGTTTTTTGCTGTATGTATTTTGAAGATCTGTTGTTTGGTGTACACATCTAAGAATGTAAGTTCTTCTTGGTGAGTTGATCTTATCTTTTCAAAAGCTTTTGTTTAGCCCTGGTAAAATTTCATGAATCTGAAGATGACTTTGATGTTAATATGGTCATTCTAGCTTTCATTTGACTATGATTTGCATGTGTACACCTTTCCCCATCATTTTATTTTAACTTACCTATGTCATTATATTTGAAATGAGTTTCTTGTAAATGGCATATAGTTATATTAAAAAAAAGCTATTATGACAATCTTTATCTTTTAATAAATTATGTATTTGGAACATTTACATTTAATGTAATTATTAATGTGTTTGGATTTAGGCCTATCATTTTGTTATTTGTTTTTTTCTTACTTTTCTCTTTCTCTCAGTATTTAATTCTTCCATTTCTCTTTTCCTCTCTTTTGGGTTATTTGAACATTTTTTTAGTATTCCATTTTAATTTTCCTATTGCATTTTTTTTTGAGAGGGCATCTCTCATATTTATTGATCAAATGGTTCCTATTGCATTTTTGACAACATTTTTGTATAATTTTTTGTTTATTTGTTTTCAGTTGTTGCTGTGGAATTACAAAATACATATTTAACTTTTCAAAGTCTACTTGGAGCCTCTTCCTGTGGAATGTAGAAATCTTGCTGCCATGTTACCAAAACTAATTAACACTCTTCTGGAGATACTAGCAGCAAGGGGTAAATATGAGAGGTAAAAAAGGGAAATAAGAATAAAAATGATCATTATATGCAGATAACATGATTGTTTACTTAGAAAACACAAAATAAACTAGAAAATTATTACAACTGTTAGGAAAATTCAGTTATGTGATTTCGGAGCAAAGCTAAAATACAGAAATCAACAGTCTTCATGTGTAAAACAACAGCCATAAACAATATATAATGAAAGAAAACATGAAAATATCCAGGGGTATCAATAAATGCACAAGATCTATATAAAGAACTCAACAAGTGATTGATCAACATTCATTCACATTAAAGAAATAGAATGTATTTCATACCAGTTTCTTGGATCACTGTGGAGCAATCATGGGTTCAGACAGTTAATAATATGGTTGGCTAAGGAACTGAAGGGATGAGCTACCATCTGTGGGATTAATATCCAACAAGTTAAGGAAATCAATCTCCTTAAATTGATATGGAAATTTAATTCATCCCACTAATATAGTAAACAGGATTTGATTTTCTTTTGAAAATCAGAAAACTTAATTTTAAAGTTCACATGAAAAACTGGCAGGAATAACCAGAAAAATTATGAAAATGAAGAACACTAACAGGAAATTTTTCTACCAGACAGTAAAGCATATTTTAAACCACAATAATTGGAACAGCGTGGAACGAGATCATGAATCAACACTTCACTGAACAGCCTTAAAAGTCCAGAAATCAGTAAAGAAAAGGTGGATAATACAATGTATAATGATTTAATAAGTGAGCACACATCTGAAAATGATTAAGTTGGGTCCCTCATTCATATTTTATAGCAAAATAAATTCCAGGTAGATCAAATCCTTACACATAAAAAAATATGTAAAACTATTAGAAGAAAATATGGGCAATATAAACAGAATCTCAGAGAAGTAATGCTTTTTTTGGGGGACACAGGTAGAACACATAAGTCATTAAAAAAATATACTGATAATTTAATCTCTATTAAAAAAAAATCTACAAGCTCACCTGAGCTTCAGTGGCCAGAGTTTTTGTTGGGTTTTCATTACATAGGATGATTGACTGAATCATTGTCCACAAGGTTGAACTTAATCTCTAGCCCCTCTTCCCTCCCCAGAGGTCAGACTGCTAACCCTGTGATTCAAACCCCCAACTCTCTAATCACACGGTTGATCCTTCTGGTGTGGCCCACCCTCATCATGAGTCATCTTGCTCGTATAAACAATCAGGTTCCACCATGAACGACAAACTTCAATCACTCCAGAAATTCTAAGGATTTAGATCCTGGTAAAGGGGTGGGGAGCTGGGGAGCAGGGCAGAGAGGAGGGGAAGAGAGCCAAGTAAATTTTTTTATTTCAAGGGTTTAGAAGCTACCTGTCATAGTAAAAGACTAGAAAGTAACAATGTCCAGGGACAGAGGACTGATTTTAAAGTCGAAATAATTATAAAATGGAATTCCATGCAACTTATGAAAAGAATGGGGCAGCTCTGCAGGCATATAGAACAAAACTGCTGAAAATGTGTGAAACAATCTGTATAGTTTGTTATAATTTGTGTTTTCTCTCTGTATATGTTTATATACACATGGGGCCATCTCTAGAAAAATTAAAAACTGTTAACAGAGATTATCCAGAGAGAAATGAGTGGTTGGGAGGAAGACTTACTTTTTTACCCTTTCAATTTGCTAATTTTCAGATTTTACTGAGTCATTGTCATAAATTATATTGAATAATAAAGCTCTAAGGCTCTGTTGAGGCACACAGGGCTGTTTTTACCCCCTCTAAATGACCCCAGGCTACTGTGATTTGAGTGTTAGTGTCATTTTTAGTTTTTTTTAAAAATTTTTCCCAGCTGCTTCTGACTACTGTCAACATTCCTTCCTCTGGCTGACTCAAACTTCTTTTAAATTGGCACTTTTAGTTGTGGTGAGCTAAGAAAACAAACATATGATCCTAATATAATACCATATAAAATAGAGGGAAAAACTACCTCTTTGATAACTTGAGGAAGCCTCTCACAATTGATGAGCTTTAGAGATTAGAATTTGTAACTACTTGACTCAAGATTTTTACATTCTCAGTTCCATATAATTGAATAAAGAACAGGCAAGCATTACTGAAGTCATGGGAGGCTCTATTATTTAATTAATGCTACATCGCTAAATACACATCTGGAACTGTTTTTCAGAATTGCTTTCTCTCATTCATTCAAGAATATTTTTGAGCATCTAGTGTATATCAGGGAATGCTCTAGGTGCTAGGGATACAGCAATGAACAATACAGACAACAGCCAAAATCTCTTAAATTTACATTCTAATTGAAGAGAGAGGCAACAGGCAAAGATAAAGCAGCAAATACTATAGAGAGAAAAGGGGATAATATGACAGAGCAATTAGGATGGGGAAGTAGCACTGGTCAGGATTGCATTATCCGACAGTATCTGATTAAAAAAAAAACCCCACTAGGACATCACTGAAACACACAGACATGAATGTATGCACATACACACACACACATCTTAAATACACAAAATAAAGTTTTTAATATAGGAATTATAAGGGGCTGGCTGTTCTTTTGCACCTGGCAGGTGGGAAGGGAAGATGGTTGCGAAGTGGGGAAAGCAAAGACACACTGGAGCCTGGCAGGATGAATTGAACCCACAGGACTGAGAGGAACTCATGAGGATGGACTGGAATCCACCCTCTCACTGCCACTCTCTCACTGCCTCCAAACTTCAACTGCAAGGATGGGGCTGCCCTGCAGAATTTGGCATCTTTTGTCACAGAGTAAAACACACACCTGGCTCAGGAGCCAGAGAAGCTGAATGTGAGCCAGTAGGAGCTGGTGTTCCTGTGGGCCCAAAGTCCAAGAAGAGGTCAGGCTAGCAGGGAAGCTAAAGCATCAGTGAGTAGCAGCAGGGTGTGCCTTGCTCAGACCTTTTAATTCTAAAAAGAATCTGGATCTGGCTAACTTACTTCTGCCTTCTACACCTCACACCGAAACATCTTGTCTTGTCACCCACCCTATCCTAGAATTACACAGGGAGAATTCCGAGGAGCACATCTCCAGTTTAGCTGCATTGGTACCATATTTTGTACAATGTACCAATGTACATTGGTACATTCAGAAAAAGACCACCACAGATGGTCAGGGGTCTCTGAAAGATATTTGAGATGACAGCCTGAAAGATGAGGAGGGTTCAGCCATGCAACCACGCTAAGATTTGGAACAGAATATCCCAGGCAGAAGAAATAGCTAGTGCAAAGGCTCTACAGCAGTGACACAGATGAGGTGGTTTGTGGTGTGGCTGTTTTATGGTAAGAGGGAAAATGATATGAAATGAGAGCAGAGAAGGGCAGGGACCACATCACGGGGGGGCTTGTAGGACATGGTACTGAGCATTGATCAGTTTTGTCCAAGTGCAATGGGAAGCAAATGGAGTTTTTAACAGGGCAGCCGTTTGATCTGATTTGTATTTTTAAAACTCTTTCAAAATAACTTCAAATTAAAAAACAAAGGTAAAAGTAACATAAAGAATTCCATGACCCACCTGACTTCTCTTTGCTTTGCACAGAATGGGTTTAGTGGGCAGGACCACTTCTTTCTATGCTTCCAGGCCTGGAATTCTGTGCAAATAACACTCCTAAGAGTATATGTGCTTGATGCCCTTGGAGTTGTGCAGAGAAAGCTGCCAAAGTGTGGAAGCAGCAATATTACTTAAAGAATTACTGCAAGAGTTCAGGCTCGTGTGCCCCCACACTTATTTTCACATTTTAGAGGAAAACCAATCTCATTATCGTAGTTCAATTCACGAATTCATGTTGAAACAAAAAAACAAATGATACTATCTCGTCAGATATGGTCACAAATTGACTGACTATCACATCACTTTTCAAAATCCAATGAAAAGCTCAACGATTTGACCCACTGAAGCTACAGAAAGAGAACATTTCACAAAGAATTCTAATTTCCAAACAATTTCCGGAGAATATGCAGAGCCTCTGAAGGGAAACGTGCTGAAGGGGACAACCTCCGCACTGATGTGTAAGTTCTAGTCTCAGTACGTTAGAAGAGGCCTTAGGCTCGTATAGCTTCTGTGTTCCTCAGGCTTGTCTTACTTTACTTGAGATGATGAAAAACTTTCCTAAAGCAAGCTCTTCTGCTTTGATTTTATCTCCCTGTCAGCAATACTGTCTGGCTGAAAGCTAAGCTTCAAATACTGAAGTGTGCTGAGGTGCACACTTGGATACTCAAGCTCGTTTCTGATTTCAGCATAATTCCAGCACAATTAACTATGTATAGACAGTCATTCTCACTAAAAACATATACACCGAATAGGTATGCTCATTAAACCACGAGGGTAAAGTAGAAAAACAAAAGAGAAGTCAGGGGACATTAGAACAATTATTAGTTCCCTCTTACACTCAGTTAAGAGAGAGCTGGGTTAGCGTGGCCGGGCTCAGCGATGAGTGTATGAGTGTGAGGGGCCTGGCGCACAGCAGTCATTCAACCAGGCAGGACATGATCACACATGTCAATGAAAATAAACATCTGTACTTTCCTAAGGGAAGAAATGAAATGCTTCTGGAAAAAAAGAAAAGAACTTTGGCTAGATCATTCATCTTCTTTAAGAAAAATGTAGATAAAAGAGTATTATCTGACAGGGAAAGAGAAGTAGGAAAGTCTTGATCTTTAATTAGAGTTTGCAGTATACACTTCTCTCTCTGTAATCTATGATGACAAATCTCCATGTAAACATTCAGAAAAAGAGGATGCTGCGTCATGACTTAGGAACTATAAATTTTAAGTTCTGATTACTAAACTTTATTAACAACTGCTTCATACATTAATTATTAACTGTTCCCTTCATTTAACAATGGCTTTGAATAACAAAATAAATTATCAGCAAGTTCAACCATAAATTAAGACATAAAGTAAAAAAAACCTGTCAAAGTTTTGTGTCAAGCACAGTAACATATTTCATATATGTTGATTACAGTTTGTATGTCCTTTGTGTAAAATAACAGAAAGATTACTTCCTTCCTATTGTTGCAAGTTCACAAAATGTATGAAAAGGCTTTTTCTTTAGCTTAATTAACTGCATCTCAGTTGAACACAACAGACATAACTGAGGTTGCTAGTGAGAGTTGGTAGAAGTAAAGGTTACCACCACTCAGCCCATCATGGAACCCTGAAATATATCTCAGACTTTCTAGTTGCAACGTGTAGCTCTCCATTAAGTAATTTACAAAGAACTGTCAGAGAAATGATTTAATGAGCAGGCTGAACTTTGTCACACTGCCATACTACTAGTCACGAACACATGTACTTTGCCTTTAAAATTAAACAGACTACTATTCATTTCCCATGAGAATAGGTGTAAGGGGAAAACAAAGATGAAGCCATAGATATTTTTAAGTTGTGCTACATTACTTTAACTATTTAATTAAATAGTTGAATTACCAGATCAGTGCACATTTCTTGGTTAAAAATGTAATACCTTTGAAGGTAGATTAAAAAATATCTTTTAAATAAGCCAGAGGTAAAAATGAAAAGGCCTGAACAACCTGACAAAGAGCAACAGAATAGTTTCCAGTCAGTGACTATTAATGGGGAAAACTCATTTTATACAGCAGGTATTGACAACCATTAGCAGTTCTTTAAACAGGCACTTGATAGATTATTTATAGCTAGCATACTCAACACCGGGGCATCACATACACAAAAAGTATGGCTTTATTACAAAGGATTCAAGATGGCAACTACTTAGAATCCAGTGCCAACACGGATTATAACAAATCCAGTCAGTATTTTGTTTTTCAATTATTCATAGAAAATTTAATCCTGATTAAGTATCCTTGGGCAGGAATTCATGGGTAGTTGATGAGTGAAACCAACATTTATGTGAAATGCTTCTGTTAATTTAATCTGTGTATATGGCTTAATTACAATTGGGGATTCAATGTAAGAGAAATGAATTGTATAAGGATTAAAATTTTAGTACCTTCTCACATAGGACTTTTTATTTTTTTCTCTTTAAACATGTAAACCTCCTTGTCCCTTCACCTAAGTGCTCAGATTCAAAACCTTTTGTCTTTACAACCCATATAATGTTGCTAAGCTTTATTTTTCATAAACTACCTGTCAAAAACCTTTACTAATCAAGCTACAACCTGAACTAGAGCCAAAAATGATTTAAAAAATGGAGAATAATTCCACCCACAAGAAAACAAAAGCTAATTTATTTAACTATGAATATATTTTATATTCATTTTCATTTTCAATTTCTTAAACTCCAACAGGAAATGCATTTTCCTTAAAGCATAAAAAGCAGCAGTTTTTAATCAGTGTACTACACTGACTTCATAACTGGATTTAGTTTAGATATGTATAAGCAAGTAATCATTAACTGATTACCTTTTATAAGACTATCAAACCTGAGTTAACTATTGATATGAGGCTTATAAGTGGTCAATCTCTTACCAAAATATTATATAATTCTTTTTCATCTCTACTTACATATGGGAATTGCATAAATCACCTTATGCCAATACTCTTTCTTGAAAGTTTATTAAGTATATTTCAAAACATTTCATGTATTACCTTTTTTCAGGTTTGGTACTGCTTAAATGCAGTTGTATAAATAACATGCTTTGCCTTCTTTGTTCAACATTTCATACAAAAAGTATGAAATCACAAGTCACTGTATTTGGATCCTTATCACACTGTTAAATAAATTCACTTTTCCTTTAAAGAAAATCAAGTATCAGAAGTGAAGCCGACTTTTGTGTCCAGATGATACGGTCAGTGGTAGTGTTACTGAAGAAAGTGAAGAAACTTCCCAGTAGAGACTGTGGGATAGAAAGAGTCTGTAAAGAATAACCATGGAAACAGACTGGCAAAGGATAACACCTATTGTAATAACCTGAAAAGAAAAGAAAGGGAATGCTTTTACTGCAGGCAAAAATAGAGAAATTCTATTTAATTCATCATGAACCTATATATATACTTTCAATACAAGTATACTCACTACTCTATCCTCCATCTTTAACATGGATACATTTTATCAATAAATTTTCAATAGGAAAATATGACTAGTGTTCAGAACTGTAATTGTTCAAAGGTAAAATTCCTTTAACAGTTTATAGAACCAAAAGAAGACACATTCAGTTTGCTAAACTACCCTCTCCTCAGGGCGCACACACTACAGAAAGTAGTAAGAAAAATCAGGTTCCTGGCTAATCTAATAATAGGAATAAAGCATGCCCCAACCTGAATCTTGAAGAGTACTCTAGAAGCTCTTTCAAAGATTCTTAAGACACTTCTTTATTTTTGTAGACAAGCTTCACATCTATTTACCCTTTGTAAATACCTAAGCATTCCAAAAAACGCGTGCATTCAAGCACGTTACCTTGCTTGTAAAGGGTATCTGGCAGAGCTCCACTTTGAAATGGAGCTGTTACCCTAAGAAGGTAGGTAAAGAAGGGAAGCCTCAACATAGTCAAAATGCGGCATACTTGAGCATGGCATGCCAGCCTGCGGTCTGTGGAAGCAACTACACTGATTTTTATAAATCTATCTTGATGTTTTCTATTATACAGTGAAAAAATTTAGTCATTTTTTTCTTAAGAAATTGTCTAATTTAATTTATAAGCAGTAGTATGAAATCAGCTAAACAAAGAATAATCAAAGCTATTTTCTATCATTTTGTTTATTAACTAAATTAAAATTTTTTCTTTATATTTTAAACTTCTAATTTATATACCTCAGTGGTTCAATATTTCATTTCAAAGTTTGACTTTAAATAACTCAGTAGGCCTTTCCTACTTCAATAATTTCCCAATAAAGACTACAAAAAGCTATTGTGATCACATATATTACTTACCTTATCTCTTTGGTAGTCATTAAAAATGATAGAAATACATGCAAGAACTGGATGGCACAAAAACCACAGGATACAGCCCTGAAACAAATGAAAAATAAGCCAAGTAAGTGCAGCTGATCTCCATTTTCCAAATGTACCAGGAAAAAAACATTCCTAGCACATGGGAGGCCTTGGATGACCTCAACTGACCTTTAGAGTAGAACTTGAAATAAAATGTAGAAATCAATTTGCTATTGCTGTGACCATACTTTATTTCCAAATGGGTATTTATATTTGTAAATCTCTTATGTACCCATGTTTCAATATACTAAAAATACAATAATACAGTAACAAATCAATAATTGTACAAGGTTATTAAATGGGTCTCACTAACACAAGATGGACATAGAAAGGGGGAGAAGAGTGGATCTGATCTCATATGGACACAGTGAAATGGCTGAAACACAGCATGTGCTCAGCTTCCTGGCTCCATCTGTTTATGCTGAAGGACAGCTTCTCATGGTTTGTCATAAAACACTGTAAAACTCTGAGAGTAACAGTCCATAACTGATAACTTTTTTGAGAAATATAAACCATATTCTAATTTTTTTAATTAAAAAAATTCTGATACCACAGAAAAAAATGTAAAATCTCAATTGATAAAGAAATTATTGTCTAGGCAAAAACTGATCTGCCAAAGATTACAAGAAAACTGCTGTTCCACAGGTTCTATAAATGGGATAATTTCTACATCTTATAGGCTGCAAAGATTAAATGTGTTGAAGTACATAAAGGGTTTACAGTGGTGCCTGGCACATAATACAATTTTAATAAATGTTAGCATGTGGTTGCTTATTAACTTCCCAAAGAAAGCAGAATGAAGTTGATAGCAAGAAGAAGCCATTTTCTGCCCAAACCCATACTTTGGCAAATGTGATGTAGAACTCCCTTTTTAGTGTACTTCTCTCCACTGTGATGATCTGGTAGAGTCCACAGCCTAGTGACAATGCCAGGCAAATTCTTAAAAGGATTAGAAGGAAGCCTGCTAAGTTGTGGTGTGAGTGGTAGCTGTGAGGACTGGTGTCTTCAAACTGTTCCCAAAGTAGCAAAATACTCTGCAAAAAACAATATTACATTTAGAGAAAAAAAAGCATCCCTGCTTATGAAAATGTACTTTTTCAACTCCTTTTAAATATCCCCTAAATCATATGTGCACATTCTTAGGAGGTTCTAGGACTTGTCAGACCAGAAAAGCTGTCTAAGCACAGGCAGTCTTCTCTCGCTGATACTCTAAGCTAAAGTAAAGGGCTTTTTATCAAATGAGACCATACATAAAAGATAAAAATGCAATTGCTACCATGATTTAAGTATGACATTTCTAAAGATGAAAATAAGTTGGAAGGGTTAAAAGAGTAAATGTAACCTTTCTTCTAAATCTTTCTCTTTCTTACTTCAGCACCATATCAGGAGTCACACTGCTCTGCACTCAAGGCCACTAACTCAGGAGAACCTTGAAAGGTCTTAGCATCTTTTGTGATCCAGAAAGTAGCAAGTCAGGACCATTGACTTCAGACTCCACTCTTTTTCCATGGTAACCTCCCTGGGTGAAGGAGAGTGCATTTTTGATGTCACTATAAGCACCGAGGGCACAGTTATTAAACCTGGTTTGTTGACCTTTTCTCCTGTGTTGTTACTGTAACAGTAAAAAGCTCAGCAAATTTTCACTGAGCTGTTTTGTTTATTGCTACTCAGTAGAAAGCAGTGTCTTCTTTCCTTCCATCTTTACCAAACATCACAAAATACTTAGTGTTTTTACCACCACATGTCACTAGTCCTCTGTTTCCTTCACGTGCCAGCTCAGCCCTCAGAAATGAATCTTCAGTGGCTTCCAAAGAATTTAGATATAAACTCCATTATTAAATAAAATTATTAGGCTTTATAGGGTTTACCAGCAACCTCTTCCTTTCATCATTCTCAAATCTTTTACTGTAAATTTACTCCTACTACCATTCTTGATAGGTGAACTCCTTTGTCATCCTGCACACATAAATTTATTTCTTAGGCTGAATATTTGCTCTCTATTACTGAAATATTATTCTCCCATTCCATCACATTATACCCATCTGATTCCTTACCCTACATTTCTAAACTTGGCTTTCACAACAAAGAACTGCTATTATAGAACTACCATTCCCCTTATCAATCTGAGGTGATGGTATGTTAACTAACTTGACTGTGGTGATCATTTCACGATGTATACATATATCAAAACATCAATTTGTGTACTTTAAATATATACAATATCTATTTGTCAAATATTCCCTATTACAGCAAAAAAGAACTATTTACCATGATTCACATTTTTACATATTCAAATTCCCATATTTCCATATACAGATGCTAATATGTGACCTGTGGAACACATGTATTTTTGTAGTCTCTGCCTGTCTTACTTGCCTTGTCTTAGTCGTTGAGGACAGGTGCCATGTATAATGTGTTCTCCACAAATGCTCACATAAACTCTAGGGTAGTATCATAATCTCAATCCTCAATTTTTATTTGTCTATGATAATGAAAGCTCAATTTTTCAAAACATTGTTAATTGATAAATGAGAATTCAACCCAGTTTTAACACTACTCTCCATAATCTAGGGTCAAAAACATTAAGCTGGTAGAATCTTGCTCCTATTTTAATCAGTCCTAATTCAATTCTCAGCAGCCCTCCCTTCCTGGCATTATCTCCTTTCTGAGTATCACGACCTGTGAGATAGTCTCTTTCTCAAATCAGTCATATACAGTTAATACACCGACTTCACTCAGCACCTATATACTAAATAAATACTAAAGGTATAGAGATGAATAAAGCACAGACCTTACCATTCATTAGTAAAAATTTCTATTTATTTAATACATTAAAACTTAGATTATAATGTCCTTTACAGAGCCCAGGTGTATATTTAATTTTCATCTAAAGCTAATGATGGTGACACTTAGTATGAATTTTTATGTTTATACTCTTCTTAATGTTTATAAATGCACTGCACATAGGCAAATAGAGGAAAACGAAGAAAAAGGCATAAAGGAACTTGCTAAAAGATGAAACTGTCTTTGCATTTGTTTTCAAAAACTAAATCCCATTCTTTTTCATCCTGTATTTTCTTTTTCATTAAACTCAGATATTCATTTGAATTATTTCATGTATAAGGCAACAGAACTGGATCTAAAGATCCTTGCTGACGATGACTCTCAAATTCAGTGACTTACTCATTTAATGTTGCGGACTTACGGTGTGTGAGAAAATGTGAAAGAAAGCAGTAAGCAGGAAATAAGACTCCAACCTAATATTAAACTTGCTGCACTTAAATAAGCTGATAGAAAACTCAAATTCAGGTAAGTTACAATTAAATTCTGCTATTTACAAACACTAGCACTCAGAAGATTAATAGCTTATTTGATGTATCACTCTTTAAATCCATACTTTACAATGACACAAATTCCTCACGGGCCCTAGGTTTCAATTTTGAAATAGGATATGTTCAAGTTTGCATTTCTGAATATTGCAGCACAGAAACACTGAGTGTCAATATTCACCTGTGTTATGACGATAAACACGGCAATGCCCGTGGATGCTGGGGTGGAATCCCACTGGAGAGGTCTGCTTTGAGACTTCTTCATTCTGACTATCGTCCAACCCATGCACAGACTCAGAAGCAGGTATAACATCTGAATTTGGGAAGCGATGTCAAAAACTAAGGGGAACAGAAATCAAAGTCAATCAAGTTTTCATAATACAAAGAATTTGGTCTTTTTTGCATTGAAAATAGAATTTTTTAACCATAAAAAAGGTGTTTTCAAAGCTGATGAAATTCAGTAAGATGTTCAGGTACAATTCTAAAGAATTAAAAATTTGCCACTAAATTTGTAAACACAAGAAAATAGTTAAAACAATGGCAAAACTATTAAAAAATCTACATACCCATATCATACTTTATAATGCCAACTTTAAATCTCTTTGTGTTTCCCGTTTTTCTTAGTTTTTCTAACTATATAATCCTATTCTCTATAGGTCACTGTTTATTAAAAGAAACAAATTTTAAGTAGAATTTTTGCAATACGGAGAATACTAGTGCCTTCATTTCTGGATTGTTAAATTTTTTTAACTACTGAACTGTACAGTGTGAACTTATCTTCTAAAACTATTAATAAGAAATAGCATGACAATAAAATGCATAGCTGCTGTAAAATCCAATTACGTTGGCTTTAGTGTCAGTCTGGAAGACAGACAAAATGCTCCGTGCATTAGTGTGATGTGCCACCAGGTGGCCATCCCTTGCACTGCAGGGGAGGCCTGCTACTTCAGAAAGGAAACAAAACCATCCACATCTAGTTTAGCGCTAAAAGAAAAACAATCTATAAATACTTGAAGTTCCATGCATATTTATTTCAGAAGCTAGTATTTACTGAATTATAAAAAAAGATGATCATTTTCTCATTATAGTGTATTTTGATGTAGATTTTGGATAAATGTATAATCACAATTTAACAAAGTAAAACTTATTCAAATTGCTATCCATAACTTCGATGTCTATGACTTTTGCTTCTTTTATACAAAGAAATTCCTGAAGAAACAGATAAAACTAGCTATAGTATAATGCTTATACTTAAAAATTAGAGACCAAAACCTTATTTATAAAATACTTTCAGACATATTTTGACATATTTTCCTGTCCTGCCATCCAAATTAAAACTAGATACTCTACATTTATGCCTATATTTTTTTAATAGTGAATTATGATAGTGAACTGTGAATTATGATCGTGAACTGTCACTACATATGAATGACATAAAATGTTATGGCCTTTCAGATCAAGCAATTTTCTTTCATTGTAGACTTTAAATGACTGTGATGCCAATTTTTTTAATTAAATATTTCACAAATACATATTCCGTTACTTATAAAAAGAAGCTAAGCAAAGGAATATTCCTACATAAATTGCTAATTAGCAAAAACAAATACCTGGTGGGGAAACCTCTGGCTCATTCCTTATCCACTAAGCAATGCTCATATTGATACAATGCCATAACTACAAGGGTAAGTAATAAGTAGAACACTGCTTATCTGTTTCTGAAAAATAACTAATTACAGACAAAATACACAGGTCACAAAAATCCCATTCTATGGGATTTGATTAAAAATCCTAAAATTTCATCATTTAATCAAACCTGTTGTCTGAACTACCAAAAATTAACAACACTGATTTACTGTGTTTTTTTAAAAAAAGACTTTTGCTTTTTAATCTACAGTGAAGAAACCAGATAGCCTAAAACACTGTTTTGTATATAGCAGACACAAAAATTCAAAAGTCCTTGATTTTAGTAACAGCTTGCCACTGATGGGCTTCTGCGTGCTTTCCCTCTTTCGACCTCAATTTCCTCATGTAAAATGCATAAGCTAAATTATTTCTAAGGTTCTGTTTAGCTTTAAAATTCTATGCTTCTATTAAACATCTGGAGTCAACGAAGAGAAAAAAGAAAGAGAAACCAGGGATCCCCACAATGTTCAGAAAGGAGAAGCAATTCTTGTTCACGCCAGAGATGGCCAGGGCATGCCTGCTTCATTACTCTCCACTAGCAAATAGAAAGGTTGTAGAAATTTTAGAATCTTAAAATAGGCAGCAAGATCAGGATAAGTGGGTCCTGGGATGGTCAGAGAGATTGTCATAAGCTACCATATTAAAGAGTGACAAGATTAGAAGAGAAATATGGAAATACAAGAGAAGTAAATCCATATTCAGAATCTGCTTTTTTAGAACAAATCTTGACTAGTTTTCCAGGACTGAAAATGACATACAACCTGATGTCCCTCCAAAGTTCTCTTTTTAAAAAAGTCACGATTGGGGCGGAGCCAAGATGGCGGCGTGAGTAGAGCAGTGGAAATCTCCTCCCAAAAACACATAGAGCTATGAAAATATAACAAAGAAAAATCTTCCTAAAATAGAGACCACAGGACACAGGACAACATCCAGACCACATCCACACCTGCAAGAACCCAGCGCCTTGTGAAGGGGGTAAGATACAAGCCCCAGCCCGGCGGGACCCGAGCGCCCCTCCCCCCGGCTCCCGGCGGGTGGAGAGAAACCGGAGCGGTTTTTTTTTTTTTTTTTTTTTTTGGCGAGCGCTTTTTGGAAGCCTTAGAGGGACGGGCCCCCGTTGCTGGGGAGGCAGGGTGGCGGGACCGGTGAGGAGGTGCCTGGGAACGGCGCCGGAGGACAAAGAATATCCCGCGTTTCTCCCTGCGAGACCTGGGGGCGGGTGCCTGAGACCGGTGCCTGAGGACGGAGGAGGTCGCGCGTTTTTCCCCCTTTTTTTTTTTTCTCTTTTTGGCGAGCGCTTTTTGGAAGCCTTGAAGGGACGGGGACCCCAGTGCTAGGGAGGCACGGTGGCGGGACTGGTGAGCGGGTGGCTGGGACCAGCGCCTGAGGACAAAGAATATCCCCCGTTTTTCCCTGCGGGACCGGTGGGCGGGTGCCTGAGACCGGCACTTGAGGACAGAGGAAATCGCGCGTTTTTCCCCTTTTTTTTTTCTCTTTTCTGCGAGTGCTTTTTGGAAGCCTAAAAGGGACAGGGACCCCGGTGCTAGGGAGGCAGGGCGGCGGGACTGGTGAGCGGGTGCCTGGGACCGGCACCTGAGGACAAAGAATATCCCGCATTTTTCCCGGTGGGACCGGTGGGTGGGTGCCGGAGACCAGCACCTGAGGACTGAAGAAATCGCGCGTTTTTCCCCTTTTTTTTCTCTCTTTTTGCCGAGTGCTTTTTGGAAGCCTTGAAGGGACAGGGACCCCGGTGCTAGGGAGGCAGGGCGGTGGGACTGGTGAGCGGGTGCGTGGGACCAGTGCCTGAGGACAAAGAATATTGAGCGTTCCTTCCCTGCGGGACCGGTGGGTGGGTGCTTTTTGGAAGCCTTGAAAGGACAGGGACCCTGGTGCTAGGGAGACAGGGCAGCAGGACCAGTGAGCGGGTGCCTGGGACCGGCACCTGAGGAAAAAAAAAAAAAAATCGCGTGTTTTTTCTTTTTTTTTTCCTTTCTGTTCCCTCTCTCATTGTTGCTGTTGTTGTTTTGGTTTGGAGAGTGCTTTTTGGAAATCTTAAAGGGGCAGGACAGGTCACTTAGACCAGAAGCAGGGAATCTGGGGATCTCTGGGCACTCTAACCCCCTGGGCAGCAGGGAGCACAGAGGCCCCTTACGGAGATAAATAGTCTCCTGGCTGCTCCCCCTCTAACGGGGCTCCACCATTTTGGAGGAACAGCCCCAGCCAGGCCAAGCCCACAGCAACAGTGGAGATAAACCCCAAAGCAACTGGGCAGGAAGCAGAAGCCCTGTCTGCGCACAGCTGCCCAGCACAAGCCACTAGAGGTCGCTATTCTCCCAGGAAAAGGCTACAAACCAACAAGAAGGGAAGCTCTTCCAGCGGTCACTTGTACCAGCTCTGCAGACTATCTCTATCACCATGAAAAGGCAAAACTACAGGCAGACAAAGATCACAGAGACAACACCTGAGAAGGAGACAGACCTAACTAGTCCTCCTGAAAAAGAATTCAAAATAAAAATCATGAACATGCTGACAGAGATGCAGAAAAAAATGCAAGAGCAATGGGATGAGATGCAGAGAAAAATGCAAGAGCAGTGGGATGAGATGCAGAGAAAAATGCAAGAGCAGTGGGATGAAGTCCGGAAGGAGATCACAGATGTCAGGAAAGAGATCACAGAAGTGAAACAATCCCTGGAAGGATTTATAAGCAGAATGGATAAGATGCAAGAGGCCATTGAAGGAATAGAAGCCAGAGAACAGGAACGTATAGAAGCTGACATAGAGAGAGATAAAAGGATCTCCAGGAATGAAACAACACTAAGAGAAATATGTGACCAATACAAAAGGAAAAACATTCGTATTATAGGGATACCAGAAGAGGAAGAAAGAGGAAAAGGGATAGAAAGTGTCTTTGAAGAAATAATTGCTGAAAACTTCCCCAAACTGGGGGAGGAAATAATCGAACAGACCATGGAATTATACAGAACCCCCAACAGAAAGGATCCAAGGAGGACAACACCAAGACACATAATAATTAAAATGGCAAGGATCAAGGACAAGGAAAGAGTTTTAAAGGCAGCTAGAGAGAAAAAGGTCACCTATAAAGGAAAACCAATCAGGCTAACATCAGACTTCTCAACAGAAACCCTACAGGCCAGAAGAGAATGGCATGATATACTTAATGCAATGAAACAGAAGGGCCTTGAACCAAGGATACTGTATCCAGCACGACTATCATTTAAATATGATGGTGGGATCAAACAATTCCCAGACAAGCAAAAGCTGAGGGAATTTGCTTCCCACAAACCACCTCTACAGGGCATCCTACAGGGACTGCTCTAGATGGGAGCACCCCTAAAAAGAGCACAGAACAAAACACACAACATATGAAGAAGGGAGGAGGAGGAATAAGAAGGGAGAGAAGAAAAGACTCTCCAGACAGTGTATATAACAGCTCAATAAGCGAGCTAAGTTAGGCAGTAAGATACTAAAGAAGCTAACCTTGAACCTTTGGTAACCACGAATCTAAAGCCTGCAATGGCAATAAGTACATATCTTTCAATAGTCACCCTAAATGTAAATGGACTTAATGCACCAATCAAAAGACATAGAGTAATAGAATGGATAAAAAAGCAAGACCCATCTATATGCTGCTTACAAGAAACTCACCTTAAACCCAAAGATAAGCATAGACTAAAAGTCAAGGGATGGAAAAACATATTTCAGGCAAACAACAGTGAGAAGAAAGCAGGGGTTGCAGTACTAATATCAGACAAAATAGACTTCAAAACAAAGAAAGTAACAAGAGATAAAGAAGGCCACTACATAATGATAAAGGGCTTAGTCCAACAAGAGGATATAACCATTCTAAATATATATGCACCCAATACAGGAGCACCAGCATATGTGAAGCAAATACTAACAGAACTAAAGAGGGAAATAGACTGCAATGCATTCATTGTAGGAGACTTCAACACACCACTCACCCCAAAGGATAGATCCACCGGGCAGAAAATAAGTAAAGACACACAGGCACTGAACAACACACTAGAACAGATGGACCTAATAGACATCTATAGAACTTTACATCCAAAAGCAACAGGATATACATTCTTCTCAAGTGCACATGGAACATTCTCCAGAATAGACCACATACTAGCTCACAAAAAGAGCCTCAGTAAATTCCACAATATTGAAATTCTACCAACCAATTTTTCAGACCACAAAGGTATGAAAGTAGAAATAAATTCTACAAAGAAAACAAAAAGGCTCACAAACACATGGAGGCTTAACAACATGCTACTAAATAATCAATGGATCAATGAACAAATCAAAATAGAGATCAAGGAATATATAGAAACAAATGACAACAACAACACTAAGCCCCAACTTCTGTGGGATGCAGCGAAAGCAGTCTTAAGAGGAAAGTATATAGCAATCCAGGCACACTTGAAGAAGGAAGAACAATCCCAAATGAATAGTCTAACATCACAATTATTAAAACTGGAAAAAGAAGAACAAATGAGGCCTAAAGTCAGCAGAAGGAGGGACATAATAAAGATCAGAGAAGAAATAAACAAAATTGAGAAGAATAAAACAATAGCAAAAATCAACGAAACCAAGAGCTGGTTCTTTGAGAAAATAAACAAAATAGATAAGCCTCTAGCCCAACTTATTAAGAGAAAAAGAGAGTCAACACAAATCAACATAATCAGAAATGAGAATGGAAAAATCACGACAGACTCCACAGAAATACAAAGAATTATTAAAGACTACTATGAAAACCTATATGCCAACAAGCTGGAAAACCTAGAAGAAATGGACAACTTCCTAGAAAAATACAACCTCCCAAGACTGACCAAGGAAGAAACACAAAAGTTAAACAAACCAATTACAAGCAAAGAAATTGAAACAGTAATCAAAAAACTACCCAAGAACAAAACCCCGGGGCCGGACGGATTTACCTCGGAATTTTATCAGACACACAGAGAAGACATAATACCCATTCTCCTTAAAGTGTTCCACAAAATAGAAGAAGAGGGAATACTCCCAAACTCATTCTATGAAGCCAACATCACCCTAATACCAAAACCAGGCAAAGACCCCACCAAAAAAGCAAATTACAGACCAATATCCCTGATGAACGTAGATGCAAAAATACTCAATAAAATATTAGCAAACAGAATTCAACAGTATATCAAAAGGATCATACACCATGACCAAGTGGGGTTCATCCCAGGGATGCAAGGATGGTACAACATTCGAAAATCCATCAACATCATCCACCACATCAACAAAAAGAAAGACAAAAACCACATGATCATCTCCATAGATGCTGAAAAAGCATTTGACAAAATTCAACATCCATTCATGATAAAAACTCTCAGCAAAATGGGAATAGAGGGCAAGTACCTCAACATAATAAAGGCCATATATGATAAACCCACAGCCAGCATTATACTGAACAGCGAGAAGCTGAAAGCATTTCCACTGAGATCGGGAACCAGACAGGGATGCCCACTCTCCCCACTGTTATTTAACATAGTACTGGAGGTCCTAGCCACGGCAATCAGACAAAACAAAGAAATACAAGGAATCCAGATTGGTAAAGAAGAAGTTAAACTGTCACTATTTGCAGATGATATGATACTGTACATAAAAAACCCTAAAGACTCCACTCCAAAACTACTAGAACTGATATCGGAATACAGCAAAGTTGCAGGATACAAAATCAACACACAGAAATCTGTAGCTTTCCTATACACTAACAACGAATCAATAGAAAGAGAAATCAGGAAAACAATTCCATTCACCATTGCATCAAAAAGAATAAAATACCTAGGAATAAACCTAACCAAGGAAGTGAAAGACTTATACTCTGAAAACTACAAGTCACTCTTAAGAGAAATTAAAGGGGACACTAATAAATGGAAACTCATCCCATGCTCATGGCTAGGAAGAATTAATATCGTCAAAATGGCCATCCTGCCGAAAGCAATATACAAATTTGATGCAATCCCTCTCAAATTACCAGCAACATTCTTCAATGAATTGGAACAAATAATTCAAAAATTCATATGGAAACACCAAAGACCCCGAATAGCCAAAGCAATCCTGAAAAAGAAGAATAAAGTAGGGGGGATCTCACTCCCCAACTTCAAGCTCTACTACAAAGCCATAGTAATCAAGACAATTTGGTACTGGCACAAGAACAGAGCCACAGACCAGTGGAACAGATTAGAGACCCCAGAAATTAACCCAAACATATATGGTCAATTAATATTTGATAAAGGAGCCATGGACATACAATGGCAAAATGACAGTCTCTTCAACAGATGGTGCTGGCAAAACTGGACAGCTACATGTAGGAGAATGAAACTGGACCATTGTCTAACCCCATATACAAAGGTAAACTCAAAATGGATCAAAGACCTGAATGTAAGTCACGAAACCATTAAACTCTTGGAAAAAAACATAGGCAAAAACCTCTTAGACATAAACATGAGTGATCTCTTCTTGAACATATCTCCCCGGGCAAGGAAAACAACAGCAAAAATGAGCAAGTGGGACTACATTAAGCTGAAAAGCTTCTGTACAGCGAAAGACACCATCAATAGAACAAAAAGGAACCCTACAGTATGGGAGAATATATTTGAAAATGACAGATCTGATAAAGGCTTGACGTCCAGAATATATAAAGAGCTCACACGCCTCAACAAACAAAAAACAAATAACCCAATTAAAAAATGGGCAGAGGAACTGAACAGACAGTTCTCCAAAAAAGAAATACAGATGGCCAAGAGACACATGAAAAGATGCTCCACATCGCTAATTATCAGAGAAATGCAAATTAAAACTACAATGAGGTATCACCTCACACCAGTAAGGATAGCTGCCATCCAAAAGACAAACAACAACAAATGTTGGCGAGGCTGTGGAGAAAGGGGAACCCTCCTACACTGCTGGTGGGAATGTAAATTAGTTCAACCATTGTGGAAAGCAGTATGGAGGTGCATCAAAATGCTCAAAACAGACCTACCATTTGACCCAGGAATTCCACTCCTAGGAATTTACCCTAAGAACGCAGCAATCAAGTTTGAGAAAGACAGATGCACTCCTATGTTTATCGCAGCACTATTTACAATAGCCAAGAATTGGAAGCAACCTAAATGTCCATCGGTAGATGAATGGATAAAGAAGATGTGGTACATATACACAATGGAATACTACTCAGCCATAAGAAGTGGAAAAATCCAACCATTTGCAGCAACATGGATGGAGCTGGAGAGTATTATGCTCAGTGAAATAAGCCAAGCGGAGAAAGAGAAATGCCAAATGATTTCACTCATCTGAGGAGTATAGGAACAAAGGAAAAACTGAAGGAACAAAACAGCAGCAGAATTACAGAACCCAAAAATGGACTAACAGGTACCAAAGGGAAAGGAACTGGGGAGGATGGGTGGGCAGGGAGGGATAAGGGGGGGGAAGAAGAAGGGGGGTATTAAGATTAGCATGCATGGGGGGGAGGGAGAAAGGGGAGGGTGGGCTGCACAACACAGAGAGGACAAGTAGTGACTCTACAACATTTTGCTAAGCTGATGGACAGTAACCGTAATGTGGTTGTTAGGGGGGACCTGATATAGGGGAGAGCATAGTAAACATAGTATTCTTCAGGTAAGTGTAGATTAAAAATTTAAAAAAAAAAAAAGAAAGAAAGAAAGAAAAGGGGGATTACTCCTTAACAGGATAAAACTATTGGTAAATCAAAGATCAACGCATGCTTTAAATATCCTTAATGTTGATCACTTAAAGGGTGTCAGATGATCAGCTATGGAGGTACTCTTTTCTGATAATATTCCTTTCTCTTAATTAAAAAAAAAAAAAAAAAAAAGCAGTTACTGTGTGCTGACCTCCAATGAGTTCTGCACAGTGGTATAGAGGGCATGTCAAAGGGTGGGCAAAGGGTCTGTTTGTTTCTACGCAGAAGATCAAGGCCTAGCTTGGATACCCAGAAAATGAACTAAGATACGATATGAGGAGGAGCTTCCGGCATCAGCACTCTCTGGAGGACTCGTGCCGGGGGATGATCATCAAAAAGCCTCCACAGGGATCTGGACGATGCTGCGGTTGTGGCTGCATCCAGCCCACCATCTCCTGGACTTGCCATAAGAAGGAGGAGGGAGATGTCTAGGCTGGCATGTGCATACAGTGAGACAACGAATTTGACTGGATCTGTACTGTTGGAACTCAACCAGGAGTTGGGAGGGGTGCAAGTTGTAGCACCCCAAAATCTCATGACTATAGACTATCTATGGTTAAAAGAACATATGGGATGTGAACAGATCCCAGAAATGGGCTGCTTTAATTTGTCTGATGGTTCAAGTACAGTTGGAAAATATCCATCATATCATAGATAAATTTTCACAAATGCCTAGGGTGCCTAAATGGTTTTCTTGGCTTCACTGGAGATGGCTGGTAATTATAGATTTGCTTTGTTTATGTCACCGTATTCCTATTATGTCAATATGTGTGTGCAAATTAGTTAGTAGTTTAAAACCTATACATACTTAAGGTACTATACAAGAAGATATGTCAAAGAAATAATCAATCCTCCCAAGTTTCCTTCATATGCTACATCTATAGCTTTTCTTCTTCCTTCCTAATTACAAACTTTAAATAGAATTCGTGCCTCATATCGAATTTACCGAGTATCATAATTCCTCCAGGTGGTAAAGATACCTCGAGACAAGTGCTGGGCATAGAAGCCACAGGGCATAAATCTGCAAAGAAGTAAAAAGCTAACCTTTGCAAACAATATGGCTTCTCTCTCACTTACCAACTTTACATTTCCCTGTATGGCCCCGGAAGATGACTGGTTAGCCAGAGACGGGTAAGATTCCTCAAGGGAGGAACAACCTAAGACAGGCACAGTCGCAGGGGGGCCATCAGGTGAGAATTTGGGGATCAACAGAGGTGAGGCTCAGAACCTCACCCCCCCTGCTTTGAGAGAAATCTTCTGCATCCGTGGATGTCTTGCTGCCCTTGTCTAGCCTGGATTAATACTTAGTCCATAGGCACACACCTGATCATCTGATCATCTACATTTGCCTTCTTACAGCACTAAACTATGTTTTCTACCTTTATCTTGCATCTACCTACCACTTCAGCATTTTATTAAAAATAAAAATAATAATAATAATAGGAGAAATGTGGGATCAACATATAAATCAAGTACAAAAATCAAATGAATATTCATATTTGACCTGATGGTTTATAGGTCATATTGCATGATCAAAACCGAAAGTTTCTGTGATGGGAACTTTAAAGTCTTATTTTCCCCACCATTCTTGACCCCCCTATACTGAATTTTATTGTTGTTAACAACCATTTGATCAATAAATATGAGAGATGCCCTCTCAAAAAAAAAAAAAAAAAAAAAAAAAGTCACGATTATGGGAACTTTAAAGTCTTATTTTCCCCACCATTCTTAATTGAAAAATTACTTCATAAGAGTTCCTCTTATAAATAAAAGAACAAAGCTGTGAGGTCACCTCAATTATAGGTGTGCTCCATGGCTCTGGGTCAGAAATAAAGGAGAAACAAAAGAGGGATGAAAATAAGAAAAAAAACCTTTCAGCTTTGGGATCAGAAAGGCTGTGTCTGAGTTTTGGCACTACCCACTCAGAAGCTGACTGACGCCTGGAAATGTATTTCACGTCACTGAGCCCAGATTCTTTATCTGCAAAATCAGGATCAGTATACCTACTTCACTGAGGTTTTATTGAGGATAAAATAACAGAATGCATATAAGTCTGATATAAAAACAATGAAGGGCTACATACATTACCTACTATGAAGAGGAAACTAAACAGGACATATGGGAACTAAATCTGTACTCTGGTTTTTTAGTTGAGCTGAATTCTAACCAACCTTGGATAGAAAAACTGTATTATGACAAAAATAATTGACAGAACAGGAAAACAAGAAGCAGAGAGCAAGTTTATGTTTTAAAAAATGCTCAGAAAGATACTCACATTCTGCCAAACTTCCCATTAAAGGTACCCCTAGTCCATCTTTGGAGTAACTGAGGAATTGAAGAGGAGAGTATAAGTATAAATTAAAATGTGAAAAAAAAAATTGTTCATAATCAAAGCAAGCACAATTTTGGCAGACTAATTAGGATTAATCAGATGTAATGATGAACACAGTTTTAGTGGTTTTGAGTTACCTGGAGAAATGAATGTAATTAGCTAAAGCTGAGCCAGCTTGTGACAGCAAGGCAGTTGTCAGAACCTTTAAAATCATGTGCATGGGTCCTCCTTTCTTAATAGCCTGCCACAATGACTGAGCATAAATGCAAGCAATCACAAAGTACACTAGGACTAGGAGGAAAAAGAACTCATGGAACCCTGTGAAGAGAAGAAAGGAGTTTGCTTCAGTAAAACAAAGCCAGTTACAGTTCTGGGTTGCTTTCAAATCTTCCTGTTAATATAGTTCTAGAACTTGTTCTTTAGCTGGAGTCATAGCGTTCACTTTTTCAAGAGAAAAAAGAAGGAAATTATTGAAACTGAAATAATTTTCTACTTTAAGATAAAGCTTTAAATTAAACTGAACTAGTTAAAGTCAATCCATAAAAAAGCATAGCCATCAGAGAATAAGCCCAAAGGCTAACCATAATAGCTTTGTTCAAAAACAGTAAATTAAAACAATGATTTCAGCATTCACCTAGATAAACTTTTCACCCCCCAAAGTGGATTTCTTTTCTAAGAAGTTTAGAAACAGACTGAATCAGTCAACAGTAGTTTACTATACCCTGACAATGGTTCTGGAAGTGTGATCCCTGGGCCAGCAGCAACATCAATAGAGAACTTGTTGGAAATGCAAATTTTGAGCATCATCCCAGATCTGTTCTACCAGAAATTCTGGGAGTACGGCTCAGCAATCTGTGTTTTAATAAGCCCTTCAGATGATTCTGATGTAGCTAACACACTAGAACCCCTGGCTCTGGAATGTACCATTACCATAAATTTCCATTTGGACAAAGGTTCAAAATACCTGTCATGACCAGAGCCCCCTTCTGAAGTGAACTGTCTTTAGCTCTAGTCAGGGAGGAATTCCTATGGAGACCACGTGACTCCACTCCACAGTCGACAAACTACAGCTGGTCAAATGGCTACTTATCCAAAGACTAGCTGTTGGCTGACAGCATAACTCAGTTCTCAGAGATTTTAGGGTATCATATTTTCTTGAGAAATTAAACCACAAAACATGAAGATGATTGGGCTAGGCAATAGAACTTGAAGCTGAAGGGTGTGATAGGCCAAAGGAGTCAAACCAGGCCATTAACGACAAAAATTTTGAGGAAGCAGAAACTTTGAATGAGCAAAGGAAGCTGGTTGGTAAAGTCAAGAATAAAATAAATGTCAGTTTTATACTAAAAATGGTGCCAGTCATTCAGCAGCCCTTAGTTCCTACCAGCAGCTTTTCAGTATAGTCAGCATTCACCCTCAAGATAAACACCCCCTTTTCTGCATTACCTGCAATCTCCTGACTGTGGCTTTTATTTTTCAGAATTTTCAGAAAATGTTTATAATAAACAGAGGGCTAGCTTTGAGTTTAGTGAGTTACATTTACTTGGTACCTCTAAAGCTAGTGCCTAATATTAGGGTTTTCATGATCTATCTCAGTGGCGCTGGAGTACAGTGACAGTGACTATGATTAGCGCTGCCTCTATCGAGCTGTGGATGAACAGTCTAAGCTGCAATCACTTCCACTCCAGTGTGAACACTGATTCTGCTCCAGTTTCCCATTTGGGGTAAACTCCAATTAGTGGCAGAGAAGGGAATATTCCCATTATATGGAAAATAATTTTGTAAAAGCAATCCAGAAGATAAAAATGGCAGGAAGAGTAGTCAGTAAACAGTTCAATCTCAGTCATGCTTTTGACATAATTAGTACAGAGAAAAAAAAGAGATAAGTATTTCATCCACTGGGTGTCTCTCCTGCTCTATATGTATAAATGTCTATAGTCCACGTCTCTAGTCCAGGTGGAAAAACATGTTTAGATTTTAGGAAGAGAAGATCAAATAACAGAAGAGGTATAGTTTCTTTATAAATTCCTTACATTGATGAGTATTCCAGCTTTAAAAATAATGGGGCAATAAGCCTGGGATTATTATAGTAATAGAACAAGACAGAAAATAAGTTAAAACATAACTGTGGGTCAGTAAAATTCTTTATGATATCCTGTGTTTTTAATCTTAGTTTTTTATCTTTCCTTCTTAGTATAAAGGAATAAAATATGGCATTCAATTTAAGTTTTATTTATTTATAATACTTCACAGAATATCCATTACAAGATAAAGTTGGAGACTCCATTAGGTCACAAATCCACCATCAAAAGAAAATGCTTAGACTGGTTACTGAGTAATCAGAATAATATGAGAGGAAGGAACTTTTGAAAATAAGACACATCACCAGCAAAAAAATATCTTAGGATTATTTAAGATTACACTGTCTAGAAAAAGCTAACGTTATTACCAACAAATTATTTCACTCAGATAATACACTGAAAATAACTTGAACTAGGACATCATCCTGAACTTTGTTCACTGAATTTTACATAAATTATTCTTATCTTGACCCTGTCAACAAGATACTTTAAAGATAAAAGGCTGATTCTGCACTCAGTGTGTTCTTTTAAATAATCATCTCTAGAAAAAAGTCTGTTTTTTCTCTTCAGCTGTCAACTTTGCTTTTATTCTGCCACTGTCCTTCATAAGAAAGCAATCTCTGTTCACTTGAAAATTAAAATCAAATTTTAAAACAGGTGGATGCTAGATATTAAATCTCACCTATATAAAAAAGAAGAAAAGACTCTGAAATGAGGAGGCAATCAGTGGAAAATACATTATAAGGAAATGTGTGGATTTTAAGGCAAGCTTAATGGGAAGAAGCATTGGCAAAACTTATTGGAAGAAACTTACAGGACAGCTCCAAAAATGTAGCTGCAGCTGAATGCCAGGAAACAGGAGAACAGGGAGTAAGAACAGGGAGAGTGTCTGGTCATGGGGCAGCACATGGGGCACTCCTGCCTGCCTGCTCTGCTTGCTGTCTCAGAGTCCGTGTCCACCCTGCTCTCCAGTGTCCAAAGATATGTCCTGATTAGTCTAACTCATCATCAGAGGAATATCAATACCCCCGCCAAGAAGAGGTAAGCTTAGCCCTTTACTTTGACACAGAGGTCCTACCTACCCTTATCGTCTGACGCCTTCACTTTCATTTCTCTTACAGTGTTGTCTAGCAAAAGCATGTGACCCAGTTTTGGCAAATGAAATGGGGTGAGGGAGCTTCTGGGAATGGTTTCCTTGCTCTTCAAAGAGATACTGAATTTTGCCATTATCTAGATAAGTTGTCCAGAACTGCTGTAGTTAACTCTGGAAATAAGGACAAAGCTCACAGTCAGGACAGCAGGGTAGAGGGATGCTGAATAAACCATGCTGAAGATGACTCAAAAATTCTTGTTAGGTAAGATAATTTTCTGATTGTCTATACCACTTGCATCAGCATTTTCCATTAATTTAAGCCAAAAACATTCCAACATGTTACCAGCAACACATTACCAGAACTAAATGGAAGATCTAACTAATTATCTTTGGGATAACAGAAGAAAAGAGACAAGAGAAAACAATGAACGTATCTGGGATCTTGAAAGCAGTGAGATGGCAGGTGTGCCACAGCCTGTTGTTGGTCCAGTGAAAACCAGTCTACTCTAGATGAGAATACTTAAATTCACAGGATTCTGGGTACTTCCTTGGGTCTCTAACAAGAGCACAAATACAGTTAAATGAGAATTCTAATTTTTTTAAGAAGCAGTTTTACTTTATCCTACCTTAAAGCATGATATAGTCCATGTAGTATTTTGTCAAGTGGTATTAAACTTGCCTTAGTTTTATTTTTGTTTTTAATAATCTAGACCAAGTCTGTAAAATACAGGATTAACCAAAGTCTAGTAGATAGAAAATACCTACCTGGTTTGAAAGAAAAAAAAAATTATAAAATTTAACCAGAATAACAAGTAGCATTAATTGCAGCTATTTGCACCAGGTTATTCTAATTCAAACCCCTCAGATACATGGCTTCACAGTCAATTCTCAGTAAAAAGCCTAGCAAATCAATTTTTTGCACTCAGGGCAGAAAATCAGAGTAATGAGCCAAAGTTTAGAAAATGGACTAATTGGAGATTATTCCTATGGACTTTACATCAGTGGTTCTGCACATTATAGACAACTTTGGAGCTTAGTCAAACTGTAACTGCCTGGCTTCTACTCCAAATCAAATCTGAGTTTCTAGGGGTGGACATCTGTACTTTTTTTTTAAAGTTCTCCAGACATATACACAAGTGATGGGTTCAGAGGCACCAATTTAGACTTCAATGTAGAATTAACCACATTTTATGGCAATACAGAATTATTCATATTTTAATTCTTATAGGCATTTTAAGCAATAAAATGATGTGATCCTTAGGGGATTAAGCCAGCCATATAACAGATTTGAATTCTTTTCAGTATTTTTGGCACTTTTTAACAGTCAGTACCAATGGATTAGCTGTGCTCACAATTCAATGTTTAATGAAAATATACACTGTAGTGAAATTTTCTCCTTCCTTTAAATATTGTTGGTGACATAACCAATGTAACTTTTCCTATTCTTCTATAAGAAAAAATTTTAAACTTAAGTATAAGTATCAGTCAAAATCAACCACAGTAGAAGGTAGGTCAGAAGGAGTCAAGACTAAGAACCTAATCAAAATGGTTAGTGTGAAACCTAGAAAAAAAGCCACAATTCAGGGTATTAAAATAATAGTAGAAGATATGGGCAAGGTTCAGGATGGGCCAGGGTGGGTCTCACCAACATTCAGTGGCCCAAAGCATAGTACAGGGCACAAATGTGATGACTTTATTGCCTACAGCCGATGTTAGGATGTCAAATTGGGAATGAGGAATGAGACCGGAAATGAGAGCCTGAGTAAGGAGGCAGGAGAAAGCATTATCAGGATCCAGTAGAGTCCCATGGATCCACCCAGTAAATAAAACAACTTCTTGAGCTAAAGGTTCATTGCCTGGAAGGCAGGAGGAGAAGCGCTACTGATCAGGACTCCACTAGAGACTGTGTGGTTTGCATATATAATGACTGCAGCAGAGCATTACTTCCTGCTGAACCTCAACCAGTCCTAAAAATAAGAGTCAGATGAAATAATGAAGCCTTATGGTTAAAAGGGATTTTAAAAGCCGTTCTGTCCAGCTATGCAGCCAATGCTATTAGTAGACCTGGGTTTCATCAATGTCTTTCCAAACTATGAAAAATAAATGTCAACATTATTTCATAAAGATAAAATAAATGGTAGGCCTGAGTTAACTTCCAATAATCATCTACACTGATCCAAAGTACCAGCAAGTGAAATTTAACCTTTAAGTTCTCTTGTATTAAAAACCACTTGAGTAGCTTACCCTTATATCATTTCTTTCACAAAAAACTTCCAGAATGAACTATTTTTAAATGTGTAGCAACCCATTCTGTCACTATGTATTTTTTCAGACTAAAGAGAAACTAAAGTTTCTCTCCTCGTTCGTTAAGTACTTGTGACCTACTATCCATAGCGCATGCTCCTCGAGTTGCAGTTCCAGCTTTGGCAACTTAATGCTTTGAACTCAACAGTTGGCCCAAACTCCTGCACCGCCTCCACCCACCCACTCTGACGGCCAATGAGATGTAACGGGAATGAATTTCTAAGAAGGACTCTTCCAAATGGGTAATGAAAGTCATGACGAGAACTCCTAAGCCTTTCCTTTGACAGATGGCTTACAGATCTTGGTTTTCATTCTGACATGTTGCTAATTTAAAAATCTGTTATGACACTTTATAGCATGTCTATCATTAATCATGGTAAGTCATTTATTTCTGCTGGGGCTAGGAATTTCACTTTAGTAGGGCAATACACAGTTAACCTAAAATTTTGATGAAACATTTTATGGGAGTAAATCTGATTTCAGAAAGCATTATAAACTTTGATCATTCCTAAAATGGTTGCAAGTTCCCATGAAGGCAATCCCTAAATCTATTCAAACAACACAGTGAAAGGAGAGACATACAGTCACTGAGTTTCCAATTTAGATTGCTCAACTTACTAACATTTCTCGGTTTATAAAAATAATATTGGGTTATCATTTCACTTCATCATTGAGTTTCCAATTTAGATTGCTCAATTCACTAACATTTCTCTGTTTATAAAAAATAATGTTGGGTTATCATACAAACAATAAAGATTTAGTATATAGAGAGAAAACTAAAAAGTACCCATAATTACCCCCCTAAATATGGAACTAATCTGTCAATATTTTTGTATTTCTTTCTGTTCATTCTCTGCATTTTTTAACATACTTGAAATTATACAATATATAATCTAGTTTTCTGCTTTTTTAACTGAAGAGTATAGCTATTAAAATGCTATAAAAGACTCATGTAACCGACCTACTGTTGGATACATAATTTTCAATGTTTCATATTTTTAATATTCTAAAACACAACATAAAGGCAGTTATGCATAAGACATATATTTAAGTACATATTCTTACCAGATTCTCCAGCGCTAAAATGATCAAATGGATTCCCTTCAGCATCCGGGTTTAGTAACATCATTTCAAATGGGATATCTTCCACCTGAGAATTTTCACTGTCACCTTTACATGTATATTTGTCTGCATAAAAGACGTGCCAAGTTTGTGGATATGGAATCTGGGACACTGTCAGATTATGTTCAGTCTGATTCATGGTCACTTTAAAGAAAAAGAAAATAGCACTTTCAAAGCAAAACTCTCAAATGTATCCATTGTTTTAGTCATATAAACTATTTGAAGTTTGAATTCTTTTGTTTAGTTCTTGTTGGTTTAGAAATCCAAGCCTTGGTGTAGTATTGGAATAACATAAGTCATAAAGCAGATAGAAAGAATGTATCTTAACCAAAGGAATTATTATAAAAGTACTATAAACATCACGAATGAGTTAGAATGGTTTCACAGAATCTTCAAATTTTAATTTTAAACATTTTCAAAGTTTTCAAGTGTGTTAGTAATATTAAAAAAAATTTTGTAAAAAAGTACACACAACACAAAAGTTCCATTTTAACCATTTTTAGGTTATACAGTTCTGTGGCATTAAGTACAGTCACAAGCTGTGTAACCACCACAGTGACATTTTCAAAATTACTTAAGTGCATTAAATTTTAAATAGAGCATCTATGTTGGGAAATCATTATATCTAAAGACCGACTGACAAATACCTTCAAAACATTTTCCTACATTTCCCTGTATGGCCCCGGAAGATGACTGGTTAGCTAGAGACGGGTAAGATTCCTCAAGGGAGGAACAACCTAAGACAGGCACAGTCGCAGGGGGGCCATCAGGTGAGGAATTGGGGATCAACAGAGGTGAGGCTTAGAACCTAATCCCCACCCCTGTTTTGAGAGAAATCTTCTGCATCCGTGGATGTTTTATTGCCCTTGTCTAGCTTGGATTAACACTTAGTCTACAGGCACACACCTGATCATCTACATTTGCTCTCTTACAACACTAAACTATGTTTTCTACCTTTATCTTGCATCTACCTACCACTTCAGCATTTTATTAAAAATTATAATAATAAAGAGAGAAATGTGGTATCCACATATAAATCAAGTATAAAAATCAAACAAATATTCATATTTGACCTGATTGTTTATAGTTCATAATGCATGATCAAAACCGAAAGTTTCTGTGATGACTGCCCTTGTACTGTTCACCATGTAACTTATTCACTATGTAAGAATTTGTTCTCTATGTAAGAACTTGTTCGTTATGCTTCAGAAGATTGGAGACTGACGAAAATTAGGCTTGGGGTGGATTAATGATTGTGCATTGAGCATTGACTCCCCTTTACAGAATTTTATTGTTGTCAACAACCATTTGATCAATAAATATGAGAGATGCCCTCTCAAAAAAAAAAAAAGTACAGACTTCCAAATGTAAAATAAATAAGTAACCGGGATGTAATGTATAGCATAAGGAATATAGTCAAAATATTGTAACAACTTTGTATGGTGATAGCTGGTAGCTAGAATAATCATATATATAAATGTTGAATCGCTCTGTTGTACACCTGAAACTAATGTAATACTGTGTGTCAACTACCCTTCAAAAAAAAAAAAGATTTTCCAAAATCTTTTTCTCACTGGTTATTCTCAAAAAAGGTACTAAAAGTAGAAAAAGAGAAATCACTGTAATACAAGTTATTATTCTGGGTCAGGTGTATAAAGCAGGGACTCATGAGTGTTAGCATCACACAGATCTATGACTGAATCCCGGCTCCAATACTTACCTTCTTTGTGACCTTGGGCAAGTAACATAAAGAAAGACACCATTTTCTTCATCTGTAAAATGAAAATAATACTTAGAGCAAAGAGGTGATGAAAGGACTAAGGGATCCCTTAGCATGGTATCTGTCATACAGTAGTTGCTGAATAAAGGTTAATTCTCCTATTCCTTTCTTTAAAACAAGGTAGTTATACTAATAAGTGGTTTTTAATCCAGGGTAATTCTTCCCTCCAAGGCATTTAAAAATGTGCATGGACAGTTTTGTTGAGAAGAACAATAGCTGAGAAGATACTTGGCAGAGGGCCGTGTGAAGCCTCATGCAACCTAGGATAAAGTCTCACACAACAAACATCTGTCTACCCAAAATGTTGGTAGTACCCCCTTTGAGAAATAATAAACGATGTCCAAGATCTCTTCTAGATCTAAAAGTATGATTCTGATCTAAGAGACACTCATTATCACAAAGCTGTAGGAGGCAATGTTGTCAAACTCTTTAATAAAAACAGAGTTAGAAAAGCAAGTCTTGTCCTTATTTACTTAGTATCCTGTGATTCAGCAATTGCTTAACCTCCCTAAATTTGCTTCTTCAATAGTAAAATTAAGATGCGTGCCCTTTCTAGCTCAGCATCCTCATGAGGAATGAGGCACTATATGAAAATCCTATGTAAAGGGTCTGATTCTGTACAAAGTATTCTAAAATTAGAAGATTATGATGGGTCCAATTCTCAACTCTATTTTGTCCCCATAGAATGTCAGTTTACCTTGATCTTTTTCCCAATTGATGAAAAAAAAATTCTTTTTTACTTTTATTTATTTATTTTTAATATGCATAAATTATTTTATTTTAAAATTATATTTACAATGTGATATTAAAAACATATTCTTACCAAGCATTTTGTATGATACATTTAAATATTACTAATAGTTTACTGAGGCTTGTATTAAAGTACTGAACTAGGTTAATTTCAGTTTCTCAGGTAACTACTGCATTTCCTCAGGCCTTAGCTGTCTGTCTGTCTGTTACAGAATGAGCATTAAATACATCCTCACTACACGCCATTTCCCCACTGCAGTGCCCCATGTCCCCTGGACCTTTATGCTCCCTTCTGCTTTCTGCAGGCACTTCTACTTTATCACTGAATCACAGGTAACTAAAACTGTCTTTTCCATGTCTCTATCGCTAGTGATTAAGAATATATGAGACAAAAATAAGAACTTTCAGTGATGCTTGGTGAACAAAAGGCTACTACCTCTAAGTGTCCTACTATTGTTCACTAAGTGAATAATCCATCTAATACTTTAACTTAAAAAAAATCTTGGTGTGTATCTTATTAACTGATAACATTTTTTTTTGAGAGGGCATCTCTCATATTTATTGATCAAATGGTTGTTAACAACAATAAAATTCTGTATAGGGGAGTCAATGCTCAATGCACAAACATTAATCCATCTCAAGCCTAATTCTCATCAGTCTCCAATCTTCTGAAGCACAACGAACAAGTTCTTACATGGTGAACAGTACAAGGGCAGTCATCACAGAAACTTTTGGTTTTGATCACACATTATCAACTATAAACAATCAGGTCAAATATGAATATTCGTTTGATTTTTATACTTGATTTATATGTGGATCCCACATTTATCCCTTTATTATTATTATTATTTTTATTTTTAATAAAATGCTGAAGTAGTAGGTAGATGCAAGATAAAGGTAGAAAACATAGTTTAGTGTTGTAAGAGAGCAATTGTAGATGATCAGGTGTGTGCCTGCAGAAAAAAAACATTTTTATAAAAAGAAGACAAATGTGGAAATTTGCATACAGAAGAGATTTTAGAAGACATTAGGAAGTTATTAATTTTCTTAGGTGTAATAATGGTATTGTGGTTATGTTGGAGAATGTCTTTACTCTTATAAGATGCATGCTGAATGTGGTGGGGTGAACGGCTTATGACACCACAGCTTATTTTCATATGGCTCGATTAAAAACAAAAATCACACACACATAAATATAAAGCAAATGTAACAAAACAGTAACAATTATTGAATCTATGCCAACTTTTCTGTGTGACTGAAAATTTTCCTGCTAAAAAGTTGCAAAAATGTTATTTATAGGTTGTCTTTATAAATGAGATACAGATGTACCTCGTCAGGATTCACATTTTGAGGACTTGGATTTTACATTTCAAAATTTCATTAATCTGAATCTTTGTATTAATAATTACTCCGAATCTTTGTATTACTAATACCACAGCATTGGTTTTTTGGCTATCTTAATTTAGCTGATGTGCAATTTTTTTAAACTGCACAGGTTCTGGAAAAATATAGCAAAAACTCCAGTTTGTTAAATATGTGAAGACCTTTAATAAGAATTCAATATGTGATCACTAAGTGGCTCAGAAAGAGGGCTTTTGAAATATGCAGCTTGCAATTATATAATCTGGCCCTCATTATAGAAAGGCTCTTCTATGTTACGGTCTTATCATGTGCACTTTTTCTCCTAGATAAAACAACACAAACATGAACCGTTATATTTTCACCAATACACTTTGTGATGCTTCATTTTCCTGGATTTATATCAGGTAAAAACGTAAGTATGCTTCTGGCCTTTAGTTTTTGTCTTGCTGCTTTTTTCTAGCAAGACTGGAAAACAAGCCTCTTGACAAAACTGTATGTTCATTGTTTTTGAGACAACAGACTATAGCACAGCACACATAGTCTATGTTGGTGTCATTAGTACCTCAAATATTAACAAAATTTGAATGGTGTTGGATGGCTAATTGCCCAATCATATTATAAACTAAAATGAATAGTATGAACAAAAATATACAAATAATAAAATACTAACACCTTTAAATGACTGATAAAATATACACCAAATGTACAAAATGAAATATATGCATGATGTAAAATGCTGGAAATGTTTTATATACACAAAACTATATTTAGCTCTTGTAATCTGAGAGCAATTTACTCTGAATCTTTGTTAAACTTTTTTTTTACATAGAAACTCATAATTTTTAGTGCTTTTAAATGTCTTATTTGCCTGCTTTAAAAACTCACAGAAGAATTTTTATCATTTTTTTAACTTGTTCAATGACATTATGGAAAAAGAACAAAGGAAAACTGAAAAATAATCTCTTAAACACTAATTTGGGAGACTGTAACTCACAAGCAACATGTAACACTAGAGGATTTGTCCAATCTTCTAGTTTCTAGTCTTTTCATAGTTCATAGCAGCAGTAAGGTTTTACATAAGAGTTAGTCATTGTCAGAATTCATTACCAAGTAGGTGAAAGGCTATTAACTCTTAAGTCTCATTAATAGCCAGGGAATGAGAATTATTTCTACAAAGAATTTTAAAAAATATGTGGTGTTACTACACTGTCATGAATTTAAGGACATGAATGCACCAAAGCTCCTAAATAATAATATACTGTAACTATGACAGCTAATATATAAACAACAGTGAATACAGTTTTGTAAAACTTAGCTTTTGTTATTGGAAAATAATTTTAATGAAATATGCAGAAGTGATATAATATCACCAGTGCTTAATTTATTTCAAGTCCCCAAATTTAAGCAAACAATTTTCATTCCTCAAAAATTTGTTTCCTGAAATCTTCTGTTCCAATAATTCCAAAGAACACCCTTGCGCTTATCAGAGCAGGGAATAGGAAGGGAAAATAGAAAAACAACAGCAAGAGGTTTTATAAATACAGCCCTACATACACTGAACTCCATCCTAAAGAGTTATAAGTAGAATCAGAGCATTTTAGGATTGTCAGGAAACTTAGAGGAAACTACTCCAATTTCCTTGCTGTACAGTTAAATGAAGTGCAGCTTGAAGATAAAAAGGCTGTTACAAATCACTAGCAATGATTCTGTTTAGTAGTCTGTCCATGGCACTGTATACATAAGGTCTGTGACTGAAGGTATATGATTAATACAAAAATAATGTTTTTGCAAGTGTAACAGTATATGGTATAATATTCACCATCTGATATAAGAAGACAAATTGATTCCTATAGCTCAAAGCTTTAAACTGCCTGGTAAGTTTTTAATGGAGAAGGAAAAAGACTTTGAGGTGCCCAATACAAAGCAAACGACCTACCAATCAAAAAAGCTGTCAAGCACTAAGCTTTATGACAGTTCATCTTGCAAATACTTAGTAAATGCTCAACTAAGGACTAGGATGTTATAAATTCTCATTCTCATAGTACCATGTAATGAACACTCATAGGACTTAGCACAATTCCAATTTCATTTATTCACACTGATCTGATTCACTCTTGTCACCCCCACTAACCTTAAGGACTGAAAACATGGCAGTATATTTTGGTCCCTGATGTATCACCAGTGCCTAGCACAGTACATGAAACAGTGGAAGGACTCAGCGAATGAGTGTGCAAATGAAGAGACCACAAGCCCTGCCACTCTCACAGGATGATTTCATACCAAGTAAATAATAGGTAAAGTGGCAACTCTAGTAAGTGCTGTGGAGGAAAGCAAGAGGCAAAAAAACTCAATTGTTAACTTAATGAGGGGTGAAGTCAAAGAGGGGAAGGAAGAACAAGCAGAGGGAAAGCTTGCGCAAAGGCCCCTGGCAGCACAAAAACAAAACAGCAGTACAAATAAAACGAGGTGGGAGGGGGGGACAACATTTCAGATGGAGCTGGGGGGTGGACTGCAGCCAGATCACGGTGGCTTTGCTGATCAGCTTAAGGAGGCCTGTCTTTGTCCTAACAGCAGAAGGAAACCACTGAAGTATTTAAGAGGGCAGTGAGATGAATGTGACATGTCAACTCTGCTATTCAGAAAGATCACTGCTTGCAGAGGGGACCAACATGGCTGCAGCGACCAAATAGGAAGCTACTGCACTAGCAGAGGTAAGAGGTGATGGCGGCCTGGAATAACATGATGGGAGTAGGGGTGAAGAAAAGTATTTGAATTCAAGACATATTTTGAGATAACTCATTGGTAGATCGGAAGGGGATAAAGGGATCAAAGAGGGGAGTGCTGGAGGACTGGAGGACTTTGGTTTCTAGTTTGTTTCGTGGATGGATTGTGGTGCCAGTTCCTGAAACAGGGAACACTGGAAGAGGACCAGGTTTGGATGGGCCAGATGGCAAATTCAACTTTGGACATTATAAGAACTGGAAACAGAAGGTTTGAGATTATGTATGTATATATGCAATATTTAGATGAGCAAACTGGTGTGGAAAGGGAAAAATAACTGATAATGAGCATCTGTATGAACTTCCTAGTTTATTTCTGAAATTCAGGGTTTAGGTAAATAACTAATAACAAACTGTCCTTTGATACCTGAATCCAGTTGCCAACTCACAAATCTAGATAAAAGATACCACAGTGGGTGGCATGGACTGGGGACTTCTGTTACCACTATTCTGACTAGCTGCTTTATGAGGGAACTGTTTTAAGAGAACGACTGGATGTTAGAAATGTCAGTGTTTTACTTGACTTGGCTAAAGGATTCAGAGATTCACTGATATACAGAACATGGTTGAGGAAATATATGGGGAAAAAGGGAAGAGGGATAATTTCAATTTTTTCTTATGGATGCTTCACATTCTTAATGTCTCCTACCATCAATTAACTTCAAAGAGATAAAATAGATAACAAGGCACATGCTTTTTATTTCTATATGAAAAAGATCTGCACACACTCTGGATGGCTAACACCCTAATGCCTGGGATATTGTTGATGAGAATGAAAGAGCTCAAGGATTCAGGCAACTAAGATAATAAAAGGAGAGTTTCTCTAGAAGCAAACCTATAGATTTACAAATAATGTGGTGCTGGTACATCTCCAAATGACATATTGTGTTATTGTATGACTAAGTCCCATGCTCTAATAACATGTTGCAAAACAGCATCACTTGGGCAATGGGATACGATTAATTGAGATAATACATGGTTAGTGCTTAGTTCAGTGCCACCAGATAATAAGCATTCAACAAATGTTATCACTCATTCCATGTCACCACTGGTTCAAATTATATGTGCTGTACTGGTAAGAATTATGTGACCTGTAAGAAGTCTGTTTGAAGGAAAGTATGCCTTTATAAATTATCTGGATGTCTTTTCAAAACTTTTGAACCTTAAAGGGGGAAAAAGGCATTCTATCTTTTGATCAAGGAAAAAATTAGTTTCCTTTAACCTCAGCTTAAAATGTCCTAGACAAAGTGTCATCACAGTGTGATGTGGGCTGTGTCATGAAACATCATGGTGTGTAGATACTATACTATAACATTTAGGATGAAAAAAACATATTTTATGATCAAGGGAAAAAGGAGATACTCACCTGTCAACTGAGCTTTGGCTAATTTTTCCCTGCAGCTATAATCCTGACTGTTTCCCTGCAGCTTAAGCCATTCCCGGGCTTGGAACAGGTGGAGTTTAGCTTCCTTTCCAACAGCTACTGCTATGTTGTTGATTCTGACACTCAGAAGAGCATGGTCACCTTGACATAAAAACAAAAATTATAACTAGTTTGGTCTTCTGTGGAACTGAGATGAGAGAACAATTCAACACCTCTATTTGTCAAAATGGGAATTTAAAGAGCACAAAGTTTCTTAAATCTCACTAAACTACATAAGCCACATTATAAAAAACATCCCATTCAGTTGCAAGTGAAGAGATTATTCATGTCAATTATTCAAATTAATGTGTGGTGTTTTCTCATACTGTAGCTGACAACTGATGACATTTCACTGAATAAATAGCAGTATCTGCTGTATCTGCATATTCACTGTAATAGAATTTTTGCCTAGTTTTATAACCACTCCATGTCTTTAACAGTTGTTTATAAACTAGCTAAATTGCTCACTGAAGTTTCTTTTGTTTTCTAATGTAACGTGGCTGTTAATATTTAATTACACTTTTAATGCAGAAAATAAGTATAGCAATAAAGAATAAATATAGCAAAAAAATAACTAATAGCAATAAAGTTCAAACCAATGAACTTTGGAGTAGGCATTTTACACCTAATACAAAACTTGACATCTGTGACTTTTGCAAAACAACTTTCAGAACACATGTTGTAAGACTATTATAAAATAAGCCTGGTTGCACATACCAACTACATTTAAGGCCCAGAACAGAAATGACAAAAAGTAGCTGACTCTGGGGAAAGGATTTTGGGTGAGAAGTGAGGTAGGAAACTGTTCTTTCATTTTTAGATCTATTCTGTTGTTGTTTTACTTTTATTACAACTATCACTTTAATTAAGCATTTTCAAATGCATAGCATATATCCAAGAATGTCTAAGTATCCTACATAAATTGGTCCATTATAAATGATCAAAAGTCTTAAAAGTAACTCAAAAGCCCTATTAGCATCTTAAATCACATTCTGAGTTAGAGTTCATTATTTCAATATAGTTTTAGTACTATTAGTTCACTAAATTTGAATTCACTGAGAATTGGTAATAATAAAATGTATATTTGTACACATAGTGTTAATATACTTCGAACACTATTCTTCAGTCTTTCTTGAGAAATCTGGATTTACTGCCTATGATTCTCTATGTTTACCAGATTATCATCATGAAACACTGGGGTTCTCTAAATCTCTCAGCTAGTCATGAATAATAACCTATTTTATAGCTTCCATACATCCCAGATTTTTCAGCACTGTCCAGACTGTTACCATTTATTGTGGAGACATTACTATCATTGTCAATACTCAAAGTACAGGTGACAGCCTTAAGAAACTGAAAATGTGACCTAAAAAATAGTAACAATACTCTGTTTCTAGAGCTGTTTCTTCATTCAGCCAAGGCCTGCTCCACACTAAATTTTGGAAAACTGGGTTTCATCTTTTCTCAGCTTTTTAAAAAACTTCAGATTAAAAATAAGTACTCAATTCCCCTTCCTTTACACGAATTCTGTAATTTCCCAATATATACTTTAAACTCCTTTCTCACACCAAAATAGCTTCTTGTTCCTATTATTTTCTCCTAGGAATCCTCTCTAGGACAATATTCTGATCTTGTATCTTTTAATGATAAAAACAGCATGAATCAAGGATCCTAAACTAACCTCAGTATAGCAAATAATTATTTGCAATATAGTACTAGTTAAATTAAGGGTACAAAAAATCCCCAAACTTTGAAGATGCAAATAAAACAAAGATTAAAATGAATTGCACACTCATCCACTGAAGAATTATTGATTTTTGAGGAAGACCAGAAGGTAAGTATCAAATGCACTTCTGATTTCAGAAGGGCCAGAGAGGATACAAATTATGAAGCTTCCAGGTCACACTTAATATGCATTTCTGTCAAATAAACTCTAGGCCTCTTGGTGCATTGTAAATGTACTCCTTTAGTACCACAGTAACCAAACTTGTTCTAGCAATTGTGACTAGATTACCCGGTGTTTTATTGAGTTTCCCATATCTCTGTGCTGCAAGTAGGTTTTAGGAAATTGATTTCAAAAACAAAACAAAACCGCCGTAAATCTAAGTTCTGGGTCTTAAATTTACAGGTAATTACTATGTCTTAGTATATATTATCAGGCTGAGACAGTCGTGAGCGAAAGATGCTTCTGTCAGGTTAAGATCGGGAGAGATGCAGCAGGCAAGTCACCGTACAGTCGTTTGTCTGGGGACTGGGGAAACGGTCTTCTAGGTGCAGAATACAATCACCAAGCCGGGGAGGGTGCTGAGGAGGGTGTCGGGAGCAGCACAAGTCGGGTTGGCAGTAAACGCATTCACGATTCAGGACAGCTGCTGCGGCAGCGCTGCGGGCGACGCTGAACATCCAGGTGCGCAGGGCACAGCCCCGCCTGGCCGCCGCCGGCCTCCCCACGCGAGGCAGGGAGGACGGCCCGCGGGACGGGCCCACGCGCCTTCCTGCCTCTCCCCGCACCTACCGTGGAACTCGAAGCGGCCGATGCTCTGGCCCTGAGCGTCTCGGGCCGCAGCGCTGCTGAAGCTGCCCCGCAGGGTCTTAGCGTGGCTCCCCGGCGGCCACCAGCAGCACGTGAGGGCCACCGCCAGCAACCGCAGCCCCCCCATCCCGCCTGCGCTCCGCGCCCACAACCCAGCCTCTAACCTCCGGCCCCACGTCGGCAGCTGCGGGGAGGGCGGGAGCGGGCCCGGCGTCGCCGGCCTGCCCCCGGGAGACTGACAGCCAGCGTGGCTCGCCCGCCCACCGCGAGCCGGGTGTATCCACCAATCACAGGCCCAAGTGAGCGGGACATGCAGAGGCGCGCGTCCCATCACTCCCCAGCCTGCTGGCTAGTTCCCGCCTTTTTTATGGAGCATCAGGAGGATGTTGCTTCAGGTTACGGAAAAATTATTGCCCACCCCCGCCGTCTCCGTGCGTGGTGCCACTGCGCATGCGCGCGGGCTCCGTCCTGGACGGCTTTGGAGGGGCTTGTGGGATTCGGAAGTAATTGAGCAACACAGGGACTGCACGATTTCTGGCGGAGAGAGGAAGCTCCCGCCAAGCGCTAGGTGCCTATGTGACCTACTGGACGTTTCCACTTTAATGTCTCAAAAGCATATAACTGTACCTGCTTTGAATTGACTTGTCACTTCTAATCGATTTTTACCTGCTAGATGCCGTCTTCCTGAATTATGTCATCATCCCGCAGGCCGGATAGCTGGGAACTACAAAGACCTTCCCCTCCTTACACCCCTACATCCAATCGATTCAATGAAGCAAGCAGACGTTTATTAGCGCCTCTGTTGGGCAGCAACGGTAGGAAGCAGCAGCCACTAGCCGATTGAGGTCATCACGGTGTCATCATCTTACTTGGCCTATAGCAGCTGACCTCCCTTCAGTCTCAGTTTTCCTCATATAGCTACACACTGCCTGTCTTTCCCCAGAGCCACAGAAAGCTTTGGGAAATGCATCTTGACTGCATCGCTTTCCTTCAAAGGCCTTCCATTGCTGTTAGTACACAACCCAAACTCTAGTACATGGCTTTCGAGTCTCTTAAAAATTTCCATCTCTCGATTTTTATCTCCAATGTCAGTTCACTATCAGTGCAAGTTCTCCCTTCTGGGCCTATAGCACTTGCAGATACCTCTGGCTGGAATACTTTGCTTATTCTACCTCTTGACCTCACCATCACCTTCCTTTTTCTTTGTTACTCTTTCCCAAAGCACTTTAAGAAGCCCTTCTCAACCCTCCAAGTCTGTGCTACACACCCCCGGAACCAGAACACCTTACTTCCCTACACAGGAACATGGCCCACTGTATTGTAAATGTCTATTGATTTATCTGAATCCCCCACTATCTGGTAGGGACTCTGTCTTGATGGAAGCTCAAAATTAATGAATAAATGTATATAACTTATTTTCATTTGACAACCATCTTTTATTACCTATAAGCAGGTTCTCAAATAGACTATATAATTTAGAAAAGAAATCTGGAGGGAATACTTCCTATCACATATTCAGTATTTTCTCTACTTCTGGCTGACCAGAAATAAAATGGAGGTATTAATAAGATTTTTTAAAGTTGCATTCTTTTAAAATCATAAAAATAATTCATGCAGCTTAGGAAAAAAACTCACAAAATATATTAAGTAAAATGGAAATCCTCATTTCCTCCTTCCTCTGCTCAAAAGATACCTACAGGTAACCCATTAAGTTTAGGGGGGATCCTTTCAGACATGCATTTACAAATATATGTAGTATTTGCACGCCAAGGACAGGAATAAAATTGGTCCTGAAAATAAAAAATAAAACAGAACATGGGCCTTGAATGCTCTGAGGCCTCATCTGTCTCTTTCTTCTCTTCATAATCAGCTTTGTTTTACTCTCACTTAAGGTAGGTTTTTTGCTTCCTCACTTCATTTGAATGAATATGGTCATTGACAAGTCCCAAATTTGTAGGTCCTCAGAGCTGGAGAAGAGCAGCATATGCTAGAACCTTAGTCCAATTCCAATCCCAGGAAGAGACTTCATTTGGCTTAGGGTGAGTCAGATGCCCATCCTGTGGCTTTTCCCAGGTTGATCAACTTGGGGAGATCATAAAGGGTAGAGGGCTTTGGTTAGATAAAATTTTAAGTATCCACTACAATATATTTTGGTTCTCATTGCATGTTGTGCATTCTATTTAAAGGCTATATTTGTGTTTTAAAAGTGAGACAATATTAGTAGACATTGAGATTATATCCAGTTCATTTTTATAAGCAATGTAGCGATGAATGTATTTGTTTTCTGCAATTATCTATATTATACGTCATGGAATTTGAGGATTATAGAGTATGTACATTTGAACTTTACATATATGTTAATATTTTGCCCCCAAAATATAACAAGTGACACTTCCACACATAGTGGGTATTCCCATTTTTAGGTTTTGCCAACACATTGTGAAGAAAAAAAACAATAACCAAACACAAGATACTCATCTATTCATCAATATTTGTGATTGTTTTTTCTGTGCCGGGCCTGTCCTTACGGCCTTGGGATTACAGCGAGAAACAAAACAAAGCCCCTCACCTTAGAGGGAGCAGAAACACTGAGCAATCAATGGAAATGTTGACTGCTATGGAGAAAAAGAAAGTGGTTCTGCAGGGCTGGGATAGAGCTTGCTATTTTAACTGAGATGGTAAAGTAAGGACTCTCCACTAGGGTGACGTTCAAGCTGAGAACTGAGGTAAGGATAAAAACTTGTCAGACATCTAGGGACAGGACATCAGGTGCATGGGAAGTAGCTTGCCGGGTTAATTCAAGGAAGAGCAGGGAGGGCCGAGAGGTTGAGTCCCTGAGCAAGAGTGTGAGCAGAAGGAAAACAACTAACGGTGGGATCTAGGGTACATATTTACTAGGATTGCAAGCAGCCTGCTCTGTCTGTAATCACACTAACAACAAAATAAAAGCACTATTTTGTAATTCCAACCTCCCATCTCCACACTGGTGTCACTGGCCCCCAAAACGTTCCAGGCCTCAGTGGCCCGGACACCCCAATAGCTCCTAGCCCACCCGCTTCAGTCAAGAGCTGCGCTTGCGCAGTGGCACTGCGCAGCCCGCGCACCCGGGGGCCCGCCCAGCCCGCCAGTGGGCGGGGATAAGCAGGGCAGCCCCGGAAGCGGCCCCTACCTGCCTCGTTGACGTGTCGGGGCAGCGAGACACGTCGCAGAAAGTCGCGGTGGAGTTGGCCCACGGTCTATAGACCTGGCGCTTCATGGTGGCGGGTGCTGCTGAGCTGGGCGATGTCGGCTGCGGGCCGGGCGGAGGAGCCCGTGGGTCCTCCCAGCAGCTTTGCGAAGCGGGTGCTGGTGACCGGGGGTGCTGGTTTCATGTAGGTAACGGTGCCGCTGGCCGAGTAGTGACTCCCCAGAAATCCTCGCCTCTTTCTGCGGCTCTGCCTGTGCTGGGCAACTTGGGACCTGATTCGGGGGCCTGATGTGGGCAGGGTCTTAGCTCACGACCGGGATCATCCTATCTCATCATCGCTCTCTGGCCTGCGAAGACGTGGTTCCTTTCAAACTGCGACTTCTTTAAACCGCCTCCCAGAGCAAAGGTGCTGTGGTACTATCCGCCCGCCTGCCTGGCCTTACTTGGTCAGAGTCGCACCTGTCAGGAGTGCGCCCAAGTTACAATAAGCTTCTCCCCAGCTGCCCCCACCTCCAGAGCTCTCCCCGCCCCCGTGCACAGGCCTTACACATGCAGGCGTGGAGATTTTGAGGTTATGGTAGAGCATTCATTTATAATGCAGACTTAAAAAAAAACCTCTATTGGTGCTTTGACTTGCACTAAAGATTGGTGCCTCTTTCCTCTCACACTCACGTTCATTCAGCAAGTTCTCTCTCCCTACTACCAAAGCGGCCACCTCTTAACCCCCTCACCCTTTTATTCTAGCCCATATTGCTGTCTTCTTTTGCCTAGACTGCTACTGTAGCCTCCTGATTGGTCACAGTGCTTCCATTCTTGTTCCCCTAAAGTCTGTTCCTAATACAGAAGTCAGTGTTTATTAAATAAGTGTGCAGAGTTTTACTCCAGTGGTTCCTGTCAGACTTAGAATAAAATCCAAACTCCTTACCATACCTAGAAGACTCTCAAATGCCTAAACCCTATTTTTCCAGCCTGATTTCTTGCCATTCTGCCCTTTGCTCTTGGAGCACAGGAGGCTCCTGCCTCCTGTCTTGAGGCCTTTGCACTTGCTTCCCCTTTGCATAGGCGGTGTGCATCGCTCAGTTCAGATTTTTACTAAGATACCACTTCCTCTGAGAGGCCTTACGTGATCACCCTATCTAAACTTGCCCCTCTCCCAACTAACACACTTTTCACTGTGTGAAATTACATTTTGTACTTATCTCTGTTTGCTTATTGCCTGCAACCCTGCTCTAGGATGTAAACTGGATGAGGGCAGAGAGTATTCACTCAGCATCTGAAAGAATGTTTGGCTCATTTTATAAAGATCTTCAGTAATTATTGAGTGGATGAATGCATGTGTACAAACAGGAAACTATCCCAAAGTCCAGTGGAAGAAGAGGAACATGGGAATCCTTCTCCCACACACCCAGCCTAGTAATACACAAAATCACCACTTCTAATCTGAAAATGACTTGGAGAAGGGTACTAGGCAATTTAATTTCATTCAATAAGAAGAGGAGCTTAGACATACAAGGGTGGTACTTGTGTGCTGGTCCAGGAAGGGTACATCCTAGAAAATGCTGTGAAAGGGTTGTCAAGTACAAACCCTTGGTTCATAATTTGGTCAAGAGCTGCCCTTGTTCTTGGGAGCCCAACATCTTGGTGTATATGATAAAATCTGGTGGATCATCTCATCTGGTTCCACTTCACGGTCCTCTGAAACCCAGCAGCCACCAACTATGGCTGTTCAGCTCAGGATGGTTTGAGCCATTATTAGCCTTGGAAACCTAGGTTTAGTCTAGAACCCCTCCCTGAAGATTCTGGTTTATACCACCAAATGCTTGTACCAAAAAATAGCAATTGCAGTAGGATTACTGTGAACATGGACAACTCTTATCCTCATATTAACTTAATTTTTACATAATTATGTTGTGGTGTAGCTGCATCTGGGGAGGCCTGTCCCTGAGCACTAGGTCAAACCTCAATCTGGACGGGGGAGGGTTTTTGACCCTGGACAAGAAAGAATCTTGAACAGGTCAGACGCGAAGATAAGGAAGGAATTCATTAAAGCAAGAGTTATGAATGGCAGCAGAGAGCAAGGAAGAACAGAGAGAGGAAAGGGAAGCTTGTTGAACTCCTGCTCAGCAAGGAGCAGATCCCTTGACAGCTCCTAAAGCCAGGGTCACCTAGTGTCCAGTGTCCACTTGAATCTGCACAGCTTGGGAACTAAGTCCCTACCACCCCCAGGATTTGGGGGATCCACAGAGCACTGGATGGAGTGAGATTATGTTCTGAGAACTTCCCAAAGGCGAAGGAAGGAGATACTTGGGCAAGCTACTAAAGAGCCTGGTCGTAGAGCTGCAATACTGTTCAGGTCACCCAGATGATGGGAACTTGCAAGCCCAAATTAGAGATCTTAATAGCCCTTCCCTACTTGGCTGATGTAGGACAGAGAGAGTGAAGACTTGTGCGTAAGTCTAGAAAACTGAATGACATAGTGAAGCAGCAGAGGCCCCACTGAAGAGCGCAGAGACAAAACACAGTAAGTTGAACTGTGAGAAGTCTTTATTTAAGGCAAAATGTACACAGTTGAAGAAAGAGGAGTGCGGGCAACTCAGAGAGGAGGTGCAGTTAAGGGTTTAGGATTCTGTCTTTTGATGTTTTCAAGAATGGGGCAAAAGGCAGGAGTCTGGTGGGTGACGTATGGCTTGACATGTGGTCTGATGATGTCTCTTTCTGGTGAGAGGCATTATGTCACCATTCACAGTCAGTCCTCTAGATAATGTAAGATAAACTTAAAACAAGGAATTTGTGGATCCTATTCTTTCCAAGCTAGTGGTTATCCTCAAACACTGGGAACATATCAGTTAGGACTGCTTTCCCTGCTTTAAGATAGTTGTTGGTTGATTACCAAGAATATGTTAGGAATCTTACCTCCTAACTCCCTGGTTTTTAAAATGGAATCTTAGCCTTAAGATGGAGTCCCTCCTGTTCTTCTGTACTGTTTATATCTTGGCATTTTTCATCCTAAGCAGGAAGAGTTAATCATAAAGCTCGTCCCATGTTCCTGCCTTATCTCAATTATCCTAGAAAAGATACATGATCGTTTGAAACCATTTGCACTGACCACCACGCATTGTATTTACCACCTGCTTTACTCCTACACTCAAAGCATGTATGAGCAGCATCATTTGGTTAAACTTGTTTTTTTTGTTATACCCAAGACCAGTAAAATCTTTCTTCTCTGTAGTATAAAGGAAATGTAAGACTTTTTATATCAATACTGTTGAGGTTAGTGAAAAGTGTGGGTGTTTGTATAGTCAGTGTGGTTATATTTCTGTTATTTTGTAAAAATTTAAAGGTATCATTGGATAGTTTACTAATACTGGATAGCTTAGGGTAACCGTCAAGAATTTAGGAATAAAGGTTACATTTTCTACTAATAAGATATACTTTTTTCTTACAGTGCATCACATGTAATTGTGTCTTTAGTAGAAGATTATCCAAACTATATGATCATAAATCTAGACAAGGTGAGTTTTATAAAAATGAGCTTAGTGCACTGAGACTTATTTACATTTTTTAAAAAGTATTAGAGTTCTGTCATGCTGAATTTCAATTTTTTAATTTAATTTTAGCATCTTAGGGACCTACATAGTCATGTGATCATGCTGTTTAATTTTATACAAAGTTTTTTTGAAACTTTTTCATGTATTATGATAGCCCATAAAGTCAAGGTGTTAAGTACAGTATTTCTTTCTTTCTTTTTTTTGCATTTGGCTAGCTTTATTTATCAAAAATGGTACACATATAAATGTTTTTAGACACTTTTACATTTTAAAAGGCTGAGGATTCTTCTGGGTTTGGTGAGGTTTAAGTGCAGTATTTTTACCAAAAGAAAATCTTCACCCTAAATTCTATTTTTAGTGTAGTCTTGTGATTGTTAACCTTGTTTTGGAGTTGGGATACTCTGATTATTTGATTTTATTAGTTTATTTTGTAACTGCCACCTCCTGGAAAATTATGTTTATTTTTAAAATTAAAGTGCAGTTAATATAGTTTTGAGAATTTTTGTGTAACAACTGGAGTCCCCCTGGAGAGTTGGAAAGCCATGGTTGGTAATCACTGGATTTTTTACTTTAAACACAAGATGTAATTAGTTACCTTAATTTTATAAAACATAATAGTAAAAATGTATAGACAAAGAATAATCTGTAAGTCTTATGAATTTTTGCCTGCTTTACTGTCATGGGTAGTAATTTTTTCTCCATCTGTATGTTTATTTACTAATTGCTAACTCAGGAAAAAGTGCAAAGAGTTACAATGTGCATAACATTGTTGTGATTATTTTCAATCACTAATTCCTTTTCAGTAAGAAATAAAGCCACCTTTTCTAGCCACCAGTGGCTGAAGTCAAATCTAGGCAGGAAAATTTCTTAAAGGAGAGGTTTATAAAAAGTAATGTTTTTGGTATTTTGATATGGCAACGAAATTACCTGTTTTTTGTCTTTACTTTTAAGATATCAAAAACCACTCAAAGCACAAAGAGCAGACACTTTAAGATGACATGTTCTTGTATTATAATCAGAGCATCTATAGTCTTTAAAAGAAATTGATATTTAGTGGGAAAAACTCTTACTATTTTTCGTGTTCTTTATCTACCCCATTCCTTCATTACTTATTTTTAGCTGGATTACTGTGCAAGCTTAAAGAATCTTGAAAACATTTCTGACAAACAAAACTACAAATTTATACAGGTATGAAAGTTTTCTTATATGATTATTGTACTGTTCCTCTTTGGACATTCAGACATTTTATCTCTCTATTTTACAACTTGTATAATTTGGGCTTGGAAAGCACACTTATGAAAGACCTTTTAATTTTCAAAAACACCACATGCTATTGAGAATACTGCCTTTAGATTGACACCACATAGAAGCTGCTGCACGGGATTTTTGGTGCCTTGGCCAATCTAGGAGTAGCTGATTGAACTGTACATGGTATATGATTTTTAGATCCTCGGTAGCCTTCTGAAGAGAGCCTTGCTGGGAGTATGATGTGGGGTGTTAGGCCACGCAACAGCTTAAAATACCTCCATACAGACCACAGGACTAGTCCTCCAAGAAGCTGGATTGGTTGGCATGGGAAGGCTAATTCTTACTAGCCACTCTTGGTAGAGTCCAAAGTATAAACCAGAGAGCCACGCCACTGATTAGCGAAAGGAAGTTTCAGTGTCAAATATCAGTGTCTTTATCTCATGATATATGTTTTTTTAAGTGATTTTATAAACTCTTTGTAACCACAAATTTGAAAGAATATACTGATCTCATTAATTCTGTTCTTCCATCTGAAAGTGTTCCCTCACTAAAGAATTGTTGAGAATACATAATTTCAGAAGAACTAAATGTACATATAACATCAGAAGTACTTATGACCTTGACCTTACTTCTTTGTGGTGAAATACATTTTTAAAAATGTCATTCCAGTTGTTATACTTACTTCAAATATATTTCAATGATGGTTATCTCAAACTTTTCACAGTATGTTCAAAATTTTTTCTGTTAATATAGTGATCTTAGGTTGTCAAGAATGTTATGGAAAAAAGCTAGCCACAGCCCTCAGTAGTACTTGGTGCTCAATAAAATACTGTTTTAGACACTTCTTTGAAAAAAGTATTTTGAATTGAGTAATTTATATCCTAGGATGCTGGAGAAATACATCATTCCTGTACTTACTTGGCTCTTTCATTGCACTCTCAAGATATTTTTTATTAATTTTATTAAATGTTTTTCTTTCAATTTTTTTTGGTTCATATAGTGAAATGGTCATTATGAGTGGGAGAGTGCTGAATGAAACTTAATTTTTTCATGTTTGCTTTTTTTTATAGGGGGACATATGTGATTCTCCCTTTGTGAAATTGCTTTTTGAAACAGAGAAAATAGATATAGTACTACATTTTGCTGCACAAACACATGTAGGTAAGCATTGTTTTATGTTACAGTTCTGAGGGGCAGATTTTTTTTCCAGTGACTACCTAGCCTAAATCAAAGTCCAGTGATGGGGCTGAACAAGTAGGTATTTAATATGTGTCTTTGAAAGAGCATTTGCCTTGCTCTACCAGAAAAACAAGTCCTTGGTTACCCTGTCATCCAGGTGCCTGGTGTTTTTCACTAATCTCTTTTATTAGTGTAGGTTGAAATGTTACCTTGAATGCTATCTTAAAACTTTGAGTTCACCATATTCAGGATAGTGATCACTTTGGGGAGATGGGCCTTCCAACTGTATTTTTTTATGCTATTTTCCTTAAGCTGGGTGGTGGATACACAGTTGAACATTATATTATTATTTGTACTGTTTTGTGCATCTGATATACCTAGTAATTTGTCCAATATTTTACATTGTGAAATATATTCAAAAGAATTTAGAAGTAAAGTTAAATGCAGATAAAGTTACAGATAAAAAGAAGCAAAGTTAAGTGAATAACGGTATTGTGAATACCCCTGTAGCTATCACCTAAGCAGAATGTTGCTGAACCCTCTTTAGTAGTATTACTATTGCTTTATTCCCTGATCTTAAACATGTAGTTTCCCTTGGTTTTCCCCATAGTTTTGCATTGTATTTATCCCTAAACAATAGAGGTTAATTTTGTCTGTTTTTAAGTTTTATAAATTTATACATTTTTATAATAGTATAAAATGTACTTCTTTTGGTCTTGCTCTTTCATCCACGTAGTTGGTGTAGGTGTAATTTGTTCATTTTCAGTGACATGCAGTGTTCCATTCTAAGGATATACCCCAATTTGTGCATCCATTTTACTCTTGATGGATATTTGAATTGCTTACATTACTGGGCAATTTTGTTTTCTTTGTAGAATTTATTTCTACTTTTATACCTTTGTGGTCTGAAAAATTGGTTGGTAGAATTTCAATATTTTGGAATTTACTGAGGCTCTTTTTGTGAGCTAGTATGTGGTCTATTCTGGAGAATGTTCCATGTGCACTTGAGAAGAATGTGTATCCTGCTGCTTTTGGATGTAGAGTTCTGTAGATGTCTATTAGGTCCATCTGTTCTAGTGTGTTGTTCAGTGCCTCTGTGTCCTTACTTATTTTCTGCCCGGTGGATCTATCCTTTGGGGTGAGTGGTGTGTTGAAGTCTCCTAAAATGAATGCATTGCAGTCTATTTCCCTCTTTAGTTCTGTTAGTATTTGTTTCACATATGCTGGTGTTCCTGTATTGGGTGCATATGTATTTAGAATGGTTATATCCTCTTGTTGGACTGAGCCCTTTATCATTATGTAGTGTCCTTCTTTATCTCTTGTTACTTTCTTTGTTTTGAAGTCTATTTTGTCTGATATTAGTACTGCAACCCCTGCTTTCTTCTCACTGTTGTTTGCCTGAAATATGTTTTTCCATCCCTTGACTTTTAGTCTATGCTTATCTTTGGGTTTAAGGTGAGTTTCTTGTAAGCAGCTATAGATGGGTCTTGCTTTTTTATCCATTCTATTACTCTGTGTCTTTTGATTGGTGCATTAAGTCCATTTACATTTAGGGAGACTATTGAGAGATATGTACTTATTGCCATTGCAGGCTTTAGATTTGTGGTTACCAAAGGTTCACGGTTAGCTTCTTTAGTATCTTACTGCCTAACTTAGCTCGCTTATTGAGCTGTTATATACACTGTCTGGAGATTCTTTTCTTCTCTCCCTTCTTATTCGTCCTCCTCCATTCTTCATATGTTGTGTGTTTTGTTCTGTGCTCTTTTTAGGAGTGCTCCCATCTAGAGCAGTCCCTGTAGGATGCCCTGTAGAGATGGTTTGTGGGAAGCAAGTTCCCTCAGCTTTTGCTTGTCTGGGAATTGTTTAATCCCGCCATCATATTTAAATGATAGTCGTGCTGGATACAGTATCCTTGGTTCAAGGCCCTTCTGTTTCATTGCATTAAGTATATCATGCCATTCTCTTCTGGCCTGTAGGGTTTCTGTTGAGAAGTCTGATGTTAGCCTGATGGGTTTTCCTTTATAGGTGACCTTTTTCTCTCTAGCTGCCTTTAAAACTCTTTCCTTGTCCTTGATCCTTGCCATTTTAATTATCATGTATCTTGGTGTTGTCCTCCTTGGATCCTTTCTGTTGGGGGTTCTGTGTAATTCCACGGTCTGTTCAATTATTTCCTCCCCAGTTTGGGGAAGTTTTCAGCAATTATTTCTTCAAAGAGACTTTCTATCCCTTTTCCTCTTTCTTCTTCTTCTGGTACCCCTATAATACGAATATTATTCTTTTTGGATTGGTCACATAGTTCTCTTAGTGTTGTTTCATTCCTGGAGATCCTTTTATCTCTCTCTATGTCAGCTTCTATATGTTCCTGTTCTCTGGTTTCTATTCCTTCAATGGCCTCTTGCATCTTATCCATTCTGCTTATAAATCCTTCCAGGGATTGTTTCACTTCTGTGATCTCCTTCCTGACATCTGTGATCTCCCTCCGGACTTCATCCGATTGCTCTTGCATTTTTCTCTGCATCTCATCCCATTGCTCTTGCATTTTTCTCTGCATCTCTGTCAGCATGTTCATGATTTTTATTTTGAATTCTTTTTCAGGAGGACTGGTTAGGTCTGTCTCCTTCTCAGGTGTTGTCTCTGTGATCTTTGTCTGCCTGTAGTTTTGCCTTTTCATGGTGATAGAGATAGTTTGCAGAGCTGGTACGAGTGACCGCTGGAAAAGCTTCCCTTCTTGTTGGTTTGTGGCCTTCCTCTCCTGGGAGAATAGCGACCTCTAGTGGCTTATGCTTGTCAGCTGTGCGCAGGCAGGGCTTCTGCTACCTGCCCTTTTGCTATGGAGTTTATCTCTGCTGTTGCTGGGGGTGTGGCCTGGCTGGGGCTGCCCCTCCAAAGTGGTGGAGCCCCATTGGAGGGGGAGCGGCCGGGAGGCTATTTATCTCCGTAAGGGGCCTCTGTGCTCCCTGTTGCCCAGGGGGTTAGAGTGCCCAGAGATCCCCAGATTCCCTGCCTCTGGTCTAAGTGTCCTGTCCTGCCCCTTTAAGACTTCCAAAAAAACACTCTCCAAATCAAAACAACAACAGCAACAACGAAAGAGGAAAAAGAAAAAAAAAGGAAAAAACGCGCGATTTTCTTTGTCCTCAGGTGCCGGTCCAAGGCACCCGCTCACCGGTCCTGCTGCCCTGCCTCCCTAGCACTGGGGGTCCCTGTCCCTTCAAGGCTTCCAAAAAGCACCCGCCAAAAAAAAAAAAAAAAAAAAAATGGAAAAACGCACGATATTGTTTGTCCTCAGGCGCCAGTCCCAGGCACCCACCCACCGGTCCTGCCGCCCTGCCTCCCTAGCACTGGGGTCCCCATCCCTCCAAGGCCTCCAAAAAGCACTCGCCAGAAAAAAAGGGAAAAATGCGCGACCCTCTCCATCCCCAGGTGCCGGTCCCAGGCACCCGCTCACCGGCCCTGCCGCCCTGCCTCCCTGGCACTGGGGTCCCTGTCCCCCTAAGGCCTCCAAAAAGCACTCGCCAAAAAGAAAAAAAAAGGGAGAAACGTGCGATTTTCTTTGTCCTCAGGTGCCGGTCCCAGGCACCCGCCCACCAGTCTTGCTGCCCTGCCTCCCTGGTATTGGGGTCCCCGTCCCTCCAAGGCTTCCAAAAAGCACTCGCCAAAGAAAAAAGGGAAAAATGCGTGATTTTCTTTGTCCTCAGGTGCCGGCCCCAGGCCCCCACCCACCGGTCCCGCCACCCTGCCTTCCTAGTATTGGGAAAAACGCGTGATTTTCTTTGTCCCCAGGTGCCGGTCTCAGGCACCCGCTCACCAGTCTTGCTGCCCTGTTTCGCTGGTATTGGGGTCCCTGTCCCTTTAAGGCTTCCAAAAAGCACTTGTCAAAAAGAAAAAAAAAAAGGGGAAAAACGCGATTTTCTCCGTCCTCAGGCGCCAGTCTCAGGCACCCGCCCACCGATCCTGCCGCCCTGCCTCCCTGGAATCCGCGTCCCCGTCCCTTTAACGCTTCCAAAAAGCACTCGCCAAAAAAAAAAAAAAGGGAAAAATGCGCGATATTCTTTGTCCTCAGGTGCCGGTCCCAGGCACCCGCTCACTGGTCCTGCTGCCCTGCCTCCCCAGCACCAGGGTCCCTGTCCCTTTAAGGCTTCCCAAAAGCACTTGCCAAAAAAAAAACCTCTCTGGTTTCTTTCCACCCGCCGGGAGCTGGGGGAAGGGACGCTTGGGTCCCGCTGGGCCGGGGCTTGTATCTTACCCCCTTCGCAAGGCGTTGGATTCTTGCAGGTGTGGATGTGGTCTGGATGTTGTCCTGTGTCCTCTGGTCTCTATTTTAGGAAGAGTTTTCTTTGTTATATTTTCATAGATCTATGTGTTTTTGGGAGGAGATTTCCACTGCTCTACTCACACCGCCATCCTCCATTTCTGGGCAATTTTGAACAATACTGTCATCAATGGTCTTACAAATGTGCCCTGGTGACACAAGTACACATTTCCCTCAATATGTAACTGGGACCATAGACGTGTATATTTCAACATAATGTCCAGCTGTCTCCCAAAGTAAGTGAGCCAGTTCCCACTCCTCCAGGAGCATGTGAGGCCTCCTGTCGCTCCTGATTTCACTGTAGCTCAGTTTTGTCAATCTTTCCCTTTTTGGTTTGTCTAAATAGTGTGTAGTGGTATCTCATTGTGGTTTTCATTTGTATTTTCCTGATTGCTAACTAATCTGTGTATCTTTTATATGTTTATTGCCAGTTCTTTTTCTGTGAATTGCTGTTGAAACCTTTTGCCCATTTTTGAATTGGGTTACTTAACTTTTTCTCATTGATTTGTAGGAGTTTTATATGTATATGTATGTATATATGCACACACACATATATATTCTCGATACCAGTCCTTTGTCATATCCATTACAAATGTCTTCTCCCACTCTGGCTTATGTTCTCATATTTTTTCTATGTGTTTTGATAAACAGATGTTCTCAATTTTCATATAGCTGAATTTATGTATCTTTCCCTTTACGGTATGGTTATGGCTTTTGGGGGCCTTAGCAATTCTCTCTTGCCCCAAGGTCATGAAGATATTCTCCTGTATTATCTTTGAAGACTTTTATAGTTTTCCTTTCACATTTAGATTTTTAATTCATCTAAAATTGATTTTTGTACATAGTATGAGATAGGAATCCAATTTAATTTTCTTCTATTTGAATGCTAATTGGACCACTTACCCCTTGTGGAGAAGTTCACCAGTTCTCACAGCCCAGTCATATCAAGTATCCTTACATGAGTTATCTGTTTCTTGACTCTTCATTTGTCTGTGTGTCGGTCCCTGTGCTGTTTACACATTATATGGGATGACTAATACAGGGCTTTCATATCTTTTGGAGCAAGTCCTTCTACTTGGTTAATGATAAAGCAGTTGTACCCAGTGGTCAGTCTTTCCTGGTTTTTATTTTTCCTTGATTACTGATGAGGTCAACGACCTTTGTGTTTGTTTATCGGACTATCCTTCCTCCTTTCTTATTGGCTTATCTTTGAAAAGTTTCTGTTTAGGTCTCCACTGTTTTCTGGTGGGTTGTTAATCTTTTACTTCAAGATCTTTATAAGCCCTTTATATATTCTGGGCTCAAGCCTTTGGCTACGTTTTTTCAATCTGTGGTTTGCCTTTTCACTTTCTCAATGTGCCTTTTGATCATTTGAAGTTCTTCTTTTCAATAGAGTTCAATTTATCAACCTTTCCCTTTAGGGTTAGCACTCCCCATGTTCTGTGTAAGAACTCTTCCTACCTCCAAGGTCATGGACATTTTCTCTTACATTATTTTCATAAAAGCTGTTGTTTTGCCTTTTACATTCAGATTTTTTTCCCCATATCAGTATCATTTCTACAAAATGAATTTCAGTTCTTGGCTTCACCATGTTTAGGTTTATTTTCTAATCCTTTTTCTACCTTTTTTGTGACAAATATTTAGCTTATTAATTTTCAACTTTTCTCTAATTATACATTTTAGGGTATAAATTTACCCTAAATTTTTAGGTAGATTTATGTAAATGTACTTCTAAGTACTGCTTTATCTGAATCCCACAAGTTTTCATGTGCATTATTTTCAGTATCTTTTATTTTTCAGAATTTGATTTCTTTGTCAATCCATGGGTTACTTAGAAGTATATATCTTAATTGCCAAACATGTATGGATTTTCTTATTATCTTTTTGTCATTGATTTCTAGCTTAATTATATTGGTTAGTTAACATACAGTATGATTTAAGTTCTTGAACAGAAACCTGGTTTTTGAGTCAGTGCATGGCTCCTTTCTGTAAATGTTTCATGTGTATTGAAAAGAATGTGTAATCTGCAAATGTTGGGTGCATTGTTCTGTACACATCCATTAGGTTGAGTTGGTTAATCATGTTCTCCAAATCTGGCCACAATCTGGGCACAATCTGCTGCTGACTGGACTTTGTTTCTAGGCTTTTTCAGTGGATAGATTTAGGGAATCTGTGTTTATTTGTCTATTTACTGAAGATTAAGTTTATCATGAATTTATACTGAGATGTCTAGTTCAAATTCAGAGTTCTTATTTAACCTCAACAACCTTACATTTATATCTCCTTTTCCTTACCCTGAAAACCTTGGTTCCTGATAGCACCATAATAATTGCTCATTTACTTTATCCCATAATACACACAGTAGTATGAGAAGAGCAATACCAATATTACCCATAGCAGTATGAAAACCCTTTTAAGGCGGGTTTTTGTCCTTACGTAGTTTTCTACTAAGTATATGACCAAATTATTTTGTTTTATTTAATTAAGTAAATTCCTCCCTGCATGGTTATATAACCAAGTAAACACACAGATAATTGTCTTCTTTTGCTTTTGATATTTAGGAATTGCTTCTTTTCCTTTTTGAGTTGTTTTTCAGTTATATAAAATATGTACATGGTTTTCCAAAGTTATACCAAACAAGGTGTATTTGGAAAAGTCTAATTTTTACCCCTGTCCTTTCCACTGTATTCTCCTCTTTTACTTGTAGATAACTTTATATGCTTTACTTTACAGTTTATCTTTCCTTTAAAAAACTATAACCCACTGCCCTTCTTAGAGAAATGGTAGCCGGCTATACATATCTTTCTCCCTATTGCTTTTTATAAGTAACAGTATATATAGGAGATCAGTCTATAATAGAATACAGAGATATCCCTCATTCCTTTTTATTTTCATAGTATACTGCATTGTGTGGATGGTCTGTGGTTAGGTTTTATTACCTATATTTGCTGTTTGTAATAGTGCTGCAGTAGGTGGTGGCTTTGTGCCAGAGACTTTTTTATTTGTCAATTGATGTTGGGGAGAGATTCCTAGATTTTATTTTAAAATAATTTATCCATCATTTATTGTTCTTTTCAGCAATAACAGGTTGATCTGAAAAGCTGAGCCCTCTATTGGCAGAAACTAGAAGTCTAAACATTTTTTTTAATTTAAAAACATTTTAAATTTTGTAATGTCTCGCTTTTTTTTCTTTTTTAGAATAAAAAATGTTTTCTACAAATTTAGCACCGATAGTTTTTAAGTTCTAAGAAAGTACTGTGTAATTTAGGCTTAAAGAAATTGTACATAGTAATGTGTTTTTATGTTATTTTTACAACTATTGCAGTTGTGGTAAATGAAGAGAAATGAATAGCGCTTACCTTAGACCTAAGTCTATTTTTTGATATTTGTTTTGTGCCTGGGTGGAATTGTTCTATCTTTCTCTCTCTTTTTTTTAGATCTTTCATTTGTACGTGCTTTTGAGTTTACATATGTTAATGTGTATGGCACTCACGTTCTGGTAAGTGCAGCTCATGAAGCCAGAGTAGAGAAATTCATTTACGTCAGCACGGATGAAGTATATGGAGGCAGTCTTGATCAGGTAAGCTTGGAAAATGTGTATTTCACCAACTTACCATGGAACAAGACACAAATCTGTCTTCCTGAAACCTACTCATCCTCTGATTAGGTACATTTATGGGACTTCCCAAAATGTTATTGCATTGTATCTTCTTTTCAAATTAAATAATGCCACCCCAAATGGCAATGACAACCTATTCTCCATGCAGATTTCTATGTAATTTGAATGACAATATTTTACAAGAGAGCAGCAGATGTCACCTTTTTGTCCCCAGTCTTACATATATGATGAACATCACTCCCATGGGCCGAAGCACATATAAGTTAGGCTGCCGCATACTGCCTGCTCACCTTTCTCTTCTGCTCAGGAAAGCCCTTTCTTTGGAATGTCAAGGCATAAGTATGAAATTATTGTTGAAAATGGAATCTGTTCTTCTTTTGAAATCATTTGTAACTACTTTTTATGCAAAAAGATGGCTCCATTCTCTAGTCTGTATTTCTCATAGTCAGTATTTGCAGTGACCCCATTCTAGTGTTTTTGTTTTAACCAAAACGCATACTTAGTGAAAAAAGATCAAGTATTTTGAAAAACCTTATAGAGACACCACTGACCCTGACCACTTCTCAGTCCCCAGTCCCAACTCTAGAAGCAACCATTTTCAATTCTCTTTGCAATTTCTACGAGGTGAACTTCTTTCTTCTTGTACCCTTGTCATCAGGTCCTACATCAGGTCCAATATAGCAGCCAAGAGTGATTTTTAAAATATGTCAGATCATGACATCACTCTGCTCAAAGCCTGTTAGTGCTTTTATGGTGGCCTTCAAAGTTCTGTGTGTGCTGGTCTCCCTCTCGCTGTCCAACCTCATCTCTCATTTCTCTTTCCTCACACACCTCCTTGCAGTGCCTCAGGCACACTTCTGGTCTCAGGGCCTGTCTGCTTGCTGTTCTCTCTTCCTTTACAGGGTTGTAGTGAAGTTTAAAGAAGTTACTATATATAAAATACTTAGAAAAATGCTAGGCACATAGTTGGGGTTCAACAACAGGTTTTTTTTAATGTAGTGATTAGCATTTCAAGTTTGTAATATGTTTTCTGATTTTTCTACTGAGAAAGGAGGCATAATACTCATTTTTAAAATATCTCTTTTTAAAATCAGGAATTTGATGAATCTTCACCCAAACAACCTACAAATCCTTATGCATCCTCTAAAGCAGCTGCTGAGTGTTTTGTGCAATCTTACTGGGAACGATACAAGGTAAGAACTCTCCAGTCATTTTTCTTTGGACTTACGTGTTAAAACTCCCAGCTAGCATTAGTAACATTTCACTTTTAGAGTAGAAGACATCGATTGAGAAAAGTTATATATTAGGGAGTTAAAAAACCTGTTTACTACATTGTGTGAACCAAGTAGAACTTAACTAACCTTAGAGTCCTGGCGACAGTCTCAAAATAATGAGGTGGAAATGTCCTTAGTTTTCTGCTATGGAACTTACTAACCTGCCTCCGTCTATGTTCATCCTCCCCTTTTTCCAATAAAGAAAGTACTCTTCTTCCTTTGGAACTGCTGCTTTTATCTGAATCCCATCCTCTCCTGTCTTTTCAAGAACCTTACATTAGAAAAAAAAAATCCCTTCATTTCTATCCTTACGGTGTGTGCAATTACTTAGCCAACAGCCCCCTTACTTTAAAACGGCTATCTTTAGATGCTCATTATTATTGGACCTTTCATTACCTTAATGCTGAATACTCTTTAAGTTTCCAGTTGTCATCACACGAAGCAGTAATGTTTATGGACCACATCAATATCCAGAAAAGGTATATTTTACTTACGAACTCATAGTGTGTTTTAGAGATTGTAATTTCTCATAATTTAAAGTAATCTTTCTTCAGTTATTTGTCCAAAAGGATTAATGCTGTAATGATACATAACTATAAATATTATTTAGCCTACGTGCAGATCTCATCAGGTTTGGTGTTTTCAGGTCTTGAGTTTAAGTCTCAACCTGATATTCACCAGCAGGCATGACTCAGGCCCTTTGAGCATCGTCATTAAATTGAGGGGGAAATCAATATACAGAAGGGATTTTGCGGAATCTGGTGAGATGACCTAGGTGAGAACGCCCTGTACTTTGCAGAATTCTAAAGCACTACGGAGTACCCCCGTCCCTGCTGTCATGCTAGTTAAGATTCCTTCCATTTGCCATCTAGAAATGTAAAAGCTAATTAGAGAACAATGCAGGAAGCTTGTACATAAATTTGTCTTACAGTCAGCAGGTTAACTGTTCCCCAATTCCTCTTTATTGTTGCAGGCCTGAATGTCTTTCAGAAATAATACAAGTAGTGAATAAAGAAATGGAGTTAAAGAGCTGAAAATGCCTGTGCAGTTGGTTCTGTACCATTAAGCCCAATTTTTTAAAGTAACTATGGCTTTCTCTCCCTAAATTTAGAGGGGTTTTTTCACTTCCCAGCTGGTGCATTGGTCTATTTGCCCAAACGAAAGGGCCATATGATCTGCCGGTATTATTATCTACTTTTGCTTAATTTTTGAAGTGTCTTTAACAGTTTTATTATAAATTTCATAATTTATCTCACCCAGTTTAACCTAACTTTTCTTTGAATTCAGTGGCACTGGGGTTTACTTTTTATTGGTTTCACGAGCTCCTACTGAGTGGGCGCTGTATATAAGGCAGTCAGTGAGGTGCGGCTCCTGCCTTACGAAACCAGCACAAAGGGGAGCTTTGTGATGGAACCAAACTGTTCACGAAGACTTTCTCTGAATTTTTCCACTATTTGTATCATTTTTTCTTCATATTTACCTAGCCAATAAGTTGTTTTTGTGAAATAGGAAGCTTAGAGTTCTTGTACTTATCAAAATTGTAATGGTTTTTTTCTTGAACTTCTGATAAGAAGAATTAGAATTTATCCACATGAATACTTCGTAACAGTAGTAATCTTTCCATTTTTTTATGAGTTCAGGTTCATATTAATGAGTGAATTTCCAATGTCTGAAATCATATTTAAATATTCTTTTAGGTTATTCCAAAATTTATATCTTTACTACAACACAACAGGAAATGGTATGTTATTTACCTTTGTACCCACGTGTGTTTCTGATATATTGAATATATTGATAGTATTTGGTGACAGTCTGTCTTGAAAATCATAATGTTTTAGAGTTGGAGGCCATAGAATTGAATGTCCCAACAAATTTAAGAATTCTTCTACAGTCAGTGTAATAGTTTTTAAAATAGTTATATTTATAATCCATCTTTGTAATTTACTTACCAAATAATTTCAACTCTTAAATGATGTATCCTAGAACTTTTGAGTTATAGCATTAAAATTCAACATCTGTCTTTATCTAATTTTGCTTTTTCAAAGGATTTATTTAATACAAAGAATAGTAGCAATTTCTTCAAAATGAGTGTAAAGTTTAAAATTAATGAATAAATATTTTTTGGTTTGCACTTTCTTAGTGAGTACTGTCAGAAGGTTTGGAGATCATTTAAGAATTACGGATAAAATTTATAAAAGGCATCAGAGTTTATGTTTTCAGTAAGAAATTTCTGAGATCTCCATGGTAATTGGCTTCTCTGGGATTGTACCCGGTCAGTGCGTTACCCAGGTTTGGGAGAGTTTACTTTCTTATATTTTATGATTCCTTTTCGTTTAATCTTCTTAGCTGCATTCATGGATCAGGGCTTCAAACAAGAAATTTCCTTTATGCTACTGATGTAGTAGAAGCATTTCTCACTGTCCTCAAAAAGGGGAAACCAGGTGAAATTTACAACATTGGAACCAGTTTTGAAATGTCAGTTCTCCAGCTTGCCAAAGAACTAATACAACTGGTATGTATACACCATAAGGGTTAATGTTTTCAAAGTTGTTACTCAGAGTCAATAATCACTAATTTAGTCAAAATCACCAATTTACAGTTTACTCAATCTAAAAGTGAATGAGTATAGAGTGCAGTTTGTGAGTATGTATACATACATATGCTAAGATCGTCATTATTTGAAATTGTATCACTCATCTAATAACAGTTTTCAGAAAAAAATCCTAATACATTAAATGTCCATACCCATTATAAGAAATACCTCCATTTCAGAAATACAAAACTGTGTGTTCTAGAATCAAGGAACAATGATATGGAAATAATTATAGTTGTGAGTGTGTATATGTCTGAGTGAACATCAATTATAAATCTCAGGATATAGTAGAAAGGGAGACTTAGTGTATGGAAAAACTTTTGTTTTCCTTTACTCTCAGAATGTTTCTGTACTGTGCGTTTTCTACACGGAACAATTCTCAGATAACAGTATATCGTATGATTTAACTCAATTCTGACATAATGTACCAGGGAGAGCATCAGATCTCACAGGTTAGGGTCTCTGCCCCACAAGGTTGCCCTGTTTCATATGCCAGCCAGTTACAGGACCTGGGTACCACCTGTGCTTTGGAAATAAGTATTTTGCTTAAGTGGCTCACAGAACTCAAGAAAACAGTTTAGCTTCTAGATTACCAGTTTATTACAAAGGATATAAATTAGGAACATCCAGATGGAGGAGATTCAAAGGGCAAAGTATGAGGGAAGGGGTGTGGAGTGTCCATGCCTCTCCGGGTGCACACCCACCCACCAGCACCTCCATGTTTTCTGCGGTCCAGAAGCTCTCCAAACCCCATCCTTTGGGGTTTTTGTGGAGGCTTCATTAATCAGGCTTGATTGATTAAATTGTTGGCCACTGGTGATTGATTCAAGCTTCAGCTGCTCGCCCCTTCCCACAGGTGGGGAAGGGGAGCTGAGTTGCATCCCTGTAATCATGTGTTGGTTGCCCTGGCAACCAGCCCCCATCCTTAGGGGCTTTCCAGAAATCACTCATTAACATAAACTCTGGTGTGGTTAAAAGGGACTTATTATGATAGCAAAAGACACCTCTATCTCTTATCACTTAGAAATTCCAGGGGTTTCAGGAGCTCCATGCTAGGAACAAGGATGAAGACCAAATATGTATTTCTTATTGTAAATCACAATATCACACTGAGTAATAACTGAAAGACAAAAATACTCATTTTCCCCCATAGTTTATACAATGTGTATTCTTCTGGGCATTAGATGGAATTTGGGTTACAAGGTACAGAAAGTATTGCTAAAATGCTGTTCATTTTAGCAGTTTCCCCCAGTTTGTTCTTGAGTCAGCTACTGACTGCCTTTATTATTCTCTAGTCTTATTTTATAATTTGACTCAAAAGCCTTCTCCATTTTGACAGATCAAAGAGACCAGTTCAGAGTCTGAAATGGAAAACTGGGTTCATTATGTTAATGATAGGTGAGTAACATATTAAAATTTGGGGGAAGGTTGTGAAATCTTAGGTGCTTATGAAATTATAATATATATGGACTTGATGAGAAACTAGTTTCTCTCTTTTGAGTTTTCTGTTGAAATATTTTTTCCTAATTATAAAGGTCACAAGAACAAAATATAATATTATTTAATAGCTCTGTGACTCATAGAGAGTTATGACCCTTTTGAAGTCAAAAGTTTCCTCAAAAATGAAAGAAGGATAATAATATCTTGCTTATGAAAGTGTTTTAAGATTTAATTATAATGCATATAAAGTACCTGATCCAGGGTGTGGGACATTAGAGTCCCAATAAGTTTATGTGCATTAATTTATTCATTCACCAAACATTTTTGTGTGATATGCTGCATTCATATGTAGATTGTGTTTGAAATAAGAAAAAGATAAACTACAGACAGGATTAGGTATCTGGGATTACATGTGGTTTTTAAAAACGTATACTTTTATTTTACAAATTTTCTAAAACAAGTGTGTCCTCAGGGAGAATTTTTTTAAGAAAAATTTGAATTATGGTACATATGCATAGACATACATTATTTCTCTTCATACTCAAATATGTAAATACATATATATCCACAATGTCATTTTAAATCTGCTTTGTTTTCCAAGACCTACCAATGATATGAGATATCCAATGACGTCAGAAAAAATACATGGTTTAGGATGGAGACCTAAAGTGCCTTGGGAAGAAGGAATAAAGAAAACAAGTATGTTATGAATTGATCATTTTGGGAGAGGATTCAGAAAAATTTACAGGATAATAATTTATTTTTAAAACACCTACAAATTCAGCAGAATGTTGTGATAAATTGTTTTCATTTTTCAAATTGTTACCTTTATTTCTAACAATAGTAATGTATTTCCTTAGCATCTTGAACTTCATAGATCAGTCTTCTGATCAGTCTTCCTTTGAGCACTTATCAGATACCTATTTCATTCTCAGGTACACATTTTTTCACTTTTTCACATCCTTAAAAGGTATGTGTTTTACAATCATTAGTGTCCTGTAATTACTATTTGCAGCTTTTTTCTTCCTTAGTAGTAAGGAAAATAATGGTCCATCTTAAGTTCAGTGGCATCTTAGATTTGATGTAATATAGTCAATTGCAGTCTTCTGGTAGCTTGTTTTTTTTTATATTGAAACAAAAGGAAACAAATTTAGTATGTGAAGAAATAGCCATTAAAATAAATGTATATAAAGTCTGTGTATGTATGTTAAAGCTGTTTAGAAATGTATTCATGAGAAAAGATATACCCAAATGTAGAAAAAAAGTCTTGATTCAAAGCTTGACTTACAGAAAGAATATTTGTGTTGAATTTTAAAAGTCAGATTCAAAAATAATTTACTTTTTAACTAAAAAGCTTGACTAATAGTATAGCAACATAAAACTATTTTACATATTAACAGAAGGAAGCTCACTATGCCTACAATATAGTATTGCTACATTTACATAAACAAGATTACACTTTTTTTCCCTGTAATTTAAAACCAGTGTAAATGGCTTCTCCCACTTTCCCCCTGAATTCCTTAAATCACAATGTCTTAAACACATATACCAGCACATTTAGTATTAAAGGCCTTTAGAAATTAAACAGAAAAAAATTGTTGATTTTTAAATCTAAATTTTTAGGTGATGAAATATCTTCTGATTAACATAATTGGTTAGTTCAAAATCAAATAGTTTTTATCAGGCAACCCTTAGGCAAGACTGATCCTTGCTTAGGTTAAGAATCTAAGTAAAATTAGGTGATTAGCTGATGGGCAAAGACTTTCTTAGCAGGAACTCAGTAAATGTTGGTTAACTGGTATTTAGTGTTTTCTTTTTCTTTTTGTCTTCTGTTTTTTCCTATCAGTTGAGTGGTACAGAGAGAATTTTCACAACTGGAAGAATGCAGAAAAGGCATTAGAACCCTTTCCAGTACAATCACCATTTGTAGAGTCAGGACAGTTTTTGGAGAAAGAAGAAAATTATCCTACCTGGACCAGTGATATGACATCAAGTGACCCAATGAAGTGTTCTTCTCATTTGAAATTAGATTCATGACTTTTTATATAAAATTCAAATGCAAAATCCCTTAACCTTTAGAAGAGTTTCAGTATTGATGAAGGATTTAAATATCAAAATTCTTTCAGAAATCTTTTCTCCTGAAAATTAGGAATCAATAGGCATAGAAAGACTCTTCTATAGGAGTGGGCCAGAAGGAGAAAACTTTCTGAGACCAAGAACAGGAAATAGCTCTGAGCAGATGACAGCCTCCCCTGACATTGAACTCGGGCAGCTTTCCAACGTATCCCATTGCCTAGAAAGTCTTTCAAGTTTTCATTTTTAGGCAATATAGGATGAGCCTTATGTCCTAATTCATTTTTTTAAACAGTCTAATGTGCTGTAATTGCCTTAAAAATGGAACAAAATGAGAGCATAATATGTAGCACTTTTTAACTTTTGATAATTTTGTAAAATTAAGTTAAATTTTTTTAAAAAAAGGGATGTCATCTTTAGTCTTTATATTTTCAAAATCAGTTGTTGACCTATATATAAGTAACCGTGTATCATGTTTTTACTGTTTAAAATGCTTTTATTTATAAAATCATCCATATTTTAATGTATTTAATGTGGCTTTCTTAACGGTAATGCATGTTTTTATTTTGCTGTAGAAAAAGTTTTTAAATACTTGATTATATTTAATTTATAATTAGAATTATTTAATTCCTCTCTCCCTTAACTAACAACTTAAAATGACTTGAATAAGTAACTCAGTAGCTACTTACTGCCTTGAAAAAGAAGTTGTCAAAAGTCATGCCCAGCTTTCTGGCTGCAGTGCGGGAGGGAGGGCTTGTTTTCTCTGGGAGTAGGAAGTGAGGTGGTCACCTCAGAGGCAGCTGAGGGGAGGGTCTAACAGTGGAGTGAGGACCTTGAGGGTGTGGATATTGGGGAAAGAGTAAGCAGCTCCAAAATCAGTAAGGGATTTGCCAAATAGGAATGAAACACAAAGTGCGGTTGGGCACTCTAATTTCAGAATTCTGAGACGTGTAAAAGTATTTAGATTGAGCCAGAGTTGGGCGTAGTACAAGCCAGGTGGGGAGCTGAGTGTGACAGGGCTGCGTCATGCTTGCTGGTCTGAGCCCCGTAGGGCAGAAGGAGCTTCCAGTGGGTGGCCTGTGACCAGGAGCGGAGGAGTAGGCCCAAAGGAGCGGAGGTGGGGGCTCAGGAAGCCCACAGTTACAGCCCACACGGGGCTGACTGAGAACCAGTGGTCTCTGGTGGAGTTTGGTGACTGGGGGTAGGTGACAAAATACTGTGTGTCAGTTGATTTTTACATATTTTTGTGTAAACTTTTTATTTTGTGTAAACATTTTGTGTAAACTTTAATATACTCAAGATGATTCATCTTTATTGTTTATCTAATCTCAGGAGATGGCCTTGAGAGGCATTAAGAACATATTATGAAAAACCAGTTTAAAAAAAGCACACAATTAAGAAGTCTAAAAGAAATTAATGTTCCACATCATGTATCATCAGAGAAATACAAATTAAAACAATGCCATACCATTATACACCTAGAACAGTGACAATATCAGATGCTAATGAGGATGTGGAACAACAGGAACTCTCATACATGGATGGTGGGAATACAAATGGGGCAGACACTGTGGAAAACAGTATGGTGTGTCCTCAAAAAGTCAAACATAGAATTACCATATGAATGAGCAATTCCACTTTTAGGTATATACCTAAAAGAATTGAAGTCAGGAACTGAGATATTTGTATACCAACGTTCATAGCAGCATTATTCACGGTAGCCAGAAGGTGGAAACAACCCAAATGTGCATCCATAGATCCATGGATCAACAAGATGTGGTGTATACAATTATATGATTATTGTATACAAACAATGGAATGCTATGATTCCACTTATATGAGGTACCTGGAGTAGGTAAATTCATAGACACAGAAAGTAGAACAAGTCTTCCAGGGGAGGGGTGGAGGGGGAAAGTGGGAATTCATATTTAATGGTTATGGAGTTTGTGCTTGGGATGATGAAAAAATTATGAAAATGCATAATGGTGATGTAGCACAACATTGTGAATGCCCTTAAAGCCACTGGACTGTACACTTAAGGTAGTTAACATGGTTTTATGTTGTGTATATTTCACCACAGTAATAATTTCAAAAAATGTGTTCCCAGATCAACAGCATCCAAATTACTTGATAGAAATGCAGATTCCTGGGCTCTGCCCCAGAATTACAGAATCATAAGCTCTGGGGGTGGGCACCCCAATGTTTGAGAACCACCGCTCTAAAACATAGAGAGGAATGGGGTTGCCAGGTCATTGTGTGCCATGAAAACATTCTTGGTTCTCATCCCACCAGCAGAGAGCTAGCTCCGGATTTTAAGGAAGAAATTGACATCATAGATTGGTGGGGTTTATGTCTTTGCTGACTTCAAAAATAATATGTGTTCATTGCAGAAAGCTTGGAAAACTAGGCCAATAAAAAATACCATCCATGATCTACCACTGGAAGATAACTCCTGTTAATATTTAGTTGTGTGTTCTTCATTTCATTTTTGGGGTCATATGTACACATTTTAAAAAACTGTATATGGGATCATAATGGTCATACTGTTTGAGAGTCTGCTTTTTTGCACTAAGCAATATATTACAAGTGTTTTTACATGTCATGAGATCTTTTGCCATTTTTACCGACTGCAAAATTAGGTTTTGATAGCTTAGTGTGGCAACAGTATGGAAGATGACTTCACTGAAAGCAGATGGAAATCTTGTAGGGATCCACATTATGAGCTGTTCCTGTAAATCAGGCTGGTGATAAGTCCTAAAGCAGGGGTAGCATTAGGAACGGGTGAGGACACTTTAGATTAAAAGGCTTGACTGATTATATGTGGGAGGTGCACTTTCTTGAGTTGTGTGTTGAATTGGAAAGAGTGGAGAATGGTAAATTCATTTGGGAGGTGCTATACTAATGTCCAGGTGGACATTAAATCTCACAGACATATGAAATCTTCAGCTCAAACTGATGGGCAGGGTTAGAGATCTACAGATACACATTTAGGAGTTAAATAGCTATTAAAACCCTGAAAGTAGATTAAATCCCCCCAGGGAGAGCCCACAAAATGATATGGTTGATGCTGCAGCGAGATTCACAGACAAGCCAAGAGAAACATGAAGGTGTGAGCTGCAGGCAGAGGAGCCGGGAGACAAGGAATGGTGAGAAAAAACATGGTTAGAGGAGTGGAAGAGAATGGGGAAATAAAGCCACAGAAGCCAAAGGGATGGACATTCGGTAACAAGCAGGCAGCCAGCTGAGGTTCAGTAAGACAAAGACATTACAAAGTGTCGATTATGGCAACATGCAGGCAAATTTTGTAGTTATTTTAGTGGAGTGTGGGGGAAAGGGAGAGTGGGTAATGTAGATTGAGTAGTGATTAGGGATCAAGGAAGGGAGAAGTGGAATTTAGACCGGCTTTTCAAAGAGCTGAACAGAATAGAGGTAGGGCCAGCTGTACAGAGGATGCAAGGTCATGGAAAGTGCTACACAAAATATATTCAGTCTTCATCCCAGGCTCCTAGGACAACTCCTTAAACCCTTGTAATTTCCTGAGTAATAGGAGCCCCATTTGATAACTCTTGAGTTTATACTAATGACATGACATGGTGGCGGCCTCCGGATTGACTCAGACTGGGGCTGGTCAACAAATTTAGGAGAGACACCCAACACTTCCAAGTTCAAAGCCCACTTCTTGCCTCTGATCTTTAGTGCATTTCTTCAACTGGGGATCAGTATCCTTTTTTGTAAAATGGAAATAGTAGTTACTGTGAATTTAAAATAAGATGGTGTATGAAGAGCATTCAGCCACTGCCTAGTGCATTAATAATAAGTGCTCAGTAAATGATAGCTTTCATTTTACAGGAAAAATAGAGGAAACAGGAACACTGCTGGTGGGAATGTAAATTAGTTCAACCATTGTGGAAAGTAATATGTAGGTTCCTCAAAGAATAAAAATAGAAATACCATTTGACCCAGGAATTCCACTCCTAGAAATTTACCCAAAGAAAGCAAGATCTCAGATTCAAAAAAATATATGCACTCCTATGTTTATTGTAGCACTACTTACGATAGCCAAGATAAGGAAGCAATCTAAGTGTCCATCAGTAGATGAATGGATAAAGAAGATGTGGTACATATATACAATGGAATAGTACTCAGCCATAAAAATAAAACATCCTACCATTTGTAACAACATGGATGGAGCTAGAGAGTATTATGCTCAGTGAAATAAGCTAGGCAGAAAAAGACAGGTATCAAATGATTTCCCTCTTTTGTGGAGTATAACAATGAAGCAGAACTGAAGGAACAAAACAGCAGCAGACTCACAGACTCCAGGAAGGGACTAGCAGTTACCAAAGGGGAGGGGAAGGTAGAGTGAGGGGAGGAAGGAGAGAGAAGGGGATTAAGGGGTATTATGATTGGACCCTCTGGCATCTTACTACACTAATGAACAGTGACTGCAGTGGAGTATGGAGGGGGGAACTGGGTAATGTGGGTGAATGTAGCAACCACAATGTTTTTCATGTGAAACCTTCATAAGAGTATGTATCAGTGATACCTTAAAAAATAAAAAATAATAGAGGAAACAGGATCTTTGCTCTAAATAAAAAATTGTTCCTTGCCTCCTCTCTGGTTTCCCTCTTCTATTCACCCACAAACTCTTGAGAGAGACTCCCCATCAGTGTCCCGGGTCTCAGTACCCTATTATAACCTGGTTTCCACCCCATTACTTTGCTGAGTGTGTTTTCACCATTGTCACTCATAACCTTCTAACTGCAAAAGCTTTTCAAAGACCAGTTTTCTTCCTCATTCCCAGGCAGCACTTGGCCCTGTTCACATCCCATTTGTTAAAACATTTTCTTTCTTTGCCTTTATTGGCACCAACCTCTCCCATCTTACCTGCCCCCCAACTTCTTGCTGGCTAAATTGCCATTTGGGGCTGGATAATTCCTTGTTATGGGGGGCTGTCCTGTGCATTGCGGAAGGTTTAACAGCATCTGTGGCCTCTAACTTCTCTCCTAGTTGTGACATCCAGAAATGCCTCCAGAGAGTCTTATGGGGAGCAAAGTTCACCCCCATTGAGAACCACTGCCCCAAAATTAAGATTCCCAGCCTTCCTTCCTTCCTGGGCCTCCTCACTCACCTGACCGCCCAGTGTCTCATTCATTCCTCTTCCCTAAACTGCCATCCTCATGATAGCCATGATACTCACATTTCGTTTTCCCAGCATTACCTTATTTTTCCAGATTCTATGCACTGAGTGCCTATTGCACCCTGAACTGGCTCCTCTGGATTCCAGGAAATCCCTCAAAAACCATCACCCACCCTTTTCAAAGCCAGCAACTTTGATGCCATCACTGGCCTTTCTTTCACCACCCCTGTCTAGTCTCTCAATCCCGCAGGTTCCTCCTTAGCCGTCTCTGGATTCCAGCACCTCTTCTTCCACGGTACTGCCTCTGCCTCAGCACTTATTGTCACACCCTCCCTGCCCAGATTCCTGCCCCTGGACTCTTTCCACTCAGACCTTTCCTTCCTGTGTCCCCAAGAGGAAAGTGTTAGTGAGATGCAGGCTGATGGAGCTCAAAGCCCTGGTAAGTCAGCCAGGGTCAAGGCTTCGCAGTGAACAAGAAGCCTCATCCTGGACATCTGGGAAAATCAGCCTGAGAAAACAGGCAGTTTTTCTTTTCCTTTGATCTGAGCTCAGCTATAGCAACAGGCCCTAGCAACAACTCCCAGCCGCTTGTGTGGTTTACTCCGTTTCTGTGCTTATAAACCCTAGACACCGCAGCTCTATTGGCCTCCTCCCTTGGGCCCTCCTTCCTGATAAGGGGGAGCTTTTCTTTCTTCTTTCACTCTTTCATTAAACTTTGCTGGTTGCTCCATACTCTTGTCTGCTGGCTTCATTCTTCATCACCTCCAAGAAACGATCCTGGGAAAAACAGCATCTCAGCTGGTAACAGCCAGACTTGTATTTTCATGAGTCAAACCACTCCCTGGTGTAGAAAATGTATTCTGGTTCCCCATAGCCAATGCTCCAAATGCCAAAGGCAATGTGCGCCCAGCCTCCCTCCTTCCTTGCTGCTGCCTCCACAGCTGCCTTCACAGGCCTCATGATGCCCGGCCCTTCCAGGCCCTTTGAAAGCCCCGTGCCTCTGTGCAGCTGTCCACCCTGTCAGAAGTGCACCTTCCTCTTCTTTGAGGAACTGGTCAACCTTCAAAACCCCACCTAGAGTCACCTGCTCACCGAAGTTGGCCTCACCTGCGGTGTTGAGGACTACGCTCCATGTGATGACCACACTTGGTTCATCTGTTGACAGGTTCGAGGGCCCCTGGCCTGGTCCTGGGAGTGTAGTCATCTCTGTATCCCAGGACCTGGACACTCAGCATCACTATGCTTTTGTAGGGCTTTAAAGGAGCAGGTTCTTGTTGCTCTTGTTGCTGTGTTCTCTCTCGGGTTCTCTCTGCTTGTCTGTACACACACACACACACACACACACACACACACGGTTCTTGTTGTTGTGTTCTCTCTCGGGTTCTCTCTGCTTGTCTGTACACACACACACACACACACACACACACACACACACACACGGTTCTTGTTGTTGTGTTCTCTCTCGGGTTCTCTCTGCTTGTCTGTACACACACACACACACACACACACACACACACACACACACACACATCTGCTCTCCATCCTCACTCCAGACAAAACCCCTTGCTTTTTCACATGCATTAAAGATCACCTTTTCCTTGAACCCCACACTTTCAAAGGTAAACCAGCTTTGCAAGCGCTATGTTTGCTACTGATTTTGCTTATTATTGCATTGTCATTTAGATGAACTGATCTTTAGTCCCCACTTTCCTTCATTGTAGAAACTTGTATCTTTGAATCATAGTTCTTCGATCTTTTCTTAGCTTTAACAGTATTTCTAATATAGCTGTGTTTATAGCTAACGCATTTATGTTCTAACTGACACACTCAAAAAACGAGTTTACCCAACTGTGGAAAATAATCTATTTTACCAACATAGTCTTTCTACCCTAAATGCAGAAAGTGGGAAGCTCCCTTTTCATCATCCCAACTTAATTTGGTCAGATTTAAGGAGTAAAAGAAGCAATTCTAATTCGTGGTCTCTAAACTGATGGAAAACCCTCCAATCAACTGTCTAGTAAGTTCTACACTTTGCTCAGTTTTTTTTTTCTATTGACTTGGAATGAAAACATTGTTCCAAGGAGGAAATCTGAACATAATTGTCAGAATTAACTATCTGGGCTGGAGAGAAGGAAAGCACATTTTCAGATTAAAACAATGAAATTTACAGAGATGGGAACTATGAAATAAAATAGGCCAAATAAGCCCTTGAGAAACATCTTTCTTTTTCCGGCAAATTTTAAACTTTGATGAATGTTTCTGGAATTTTGACCTTCACATTTTTAAAAATAGAACAGATTTAAGTGAAAATATGAAGCAATTTTTCTTTGCCCACAAAAATGCCTCCAAAGTGTTCATTCTAGCTATTTGGATGTTAACATATCAAGTGAAACTTCCATGTGTTAATCTTTAGAAAATAACCATTTCCCTTAAATTAACCTGCTGCTCTGCAGGTTTTTCTTTTGTCCTGGTAACATTCTAAATAAGTATGCTACCTCTGACTCCACAAATATTTTAGCAATCATAAAAAAGAACAGTGTACCACAGAGCTAAAATTAAATCAGTTTAAAATTCTCAAGAGTTGAAATTCTGGCTCCTTCAGTTAATGGACTAATCAAACTATAGTTTTAGATGATGTTTCTGCAGTGTTCTAATTACTACAATCTGATTTTCCTTAGTAATTGTGAAGGTCAAAACTGAAAGCCTGATTCAAAAAGGGAGTTGAAAGTTAAGAATAAAGGACAAGGAAGACAGTTTTATCCCTAGCATATGTCATGATAGATTATTAAATTGACCTTGTAGAGTTAAAGAATGATTTTGCTGCAAATCACATTGGAGCTGACTACAAGGGGTGGAAACTGTTCCAAATCCTCTCGAAACACCATAATTTCATTCCATTGTGCTATTTTTTCAAGAAAGGTGATTCATTATATATTAAATACTCAAAAAAATTCACATCTACACATGGTTTGACTTTTATGCCTTTGTAAAGCTTTCATGTGAGTCAAAGTAGAAGAGAAAAAGTCCTTGTCAGACCACATGTCCTGATTTGGTGATTCCAAAAATATGGTCCTGGTATATACAGGACAACCCTTAGCAATAGACAGACAAAAGAACTACTTAGACTGATTATGGATTTGGGGAAGGGCCCCTCTGCTCTTGCAAAATATATCCCTAGTTACTTTCTGATGTCTAAAATCCCATTAATGAGGAGCAGAGTTCTTTAAGCTTTAATGAAAAATAGCATTAAAATTCAGAAGTAGTTTTTCCAAACTTTTATTATAAAAATAATAAACTACTTTTATTATAAAAATATAAACTACTTGAGTAGTTTCAGGTCAAACATTTTTTGGCAAAAGGCCTCATAGGCGATACTATGCACGTCATAGTACACTACCAAGGTCCATAAAAATGGACTGAAGGACTTTTATTTACCCTGAAGTAGGAATGATTTCCAGCAGCTCCTTTTCTGAACCCAGATTTTCACTAGGACAGAGTTAATTGAAAGCAACCAGACCTCTAGATGCTCAGAACAATGTTGGCATAAAGTTTCTTCCTGTGTTGGGGGAATGAGCCAGGTCGCTGTAAGCAGGAAGACTCAGCGTTGGGTAAGGTCAAGGAGACAGTTTGTCTCTAAATCTGATGTCCCCAAAGTGCATGTGGATCATTGATTTAAATGAACTGCTGTATTTTGGAAAAGACTGGTCTAATATGGGGCAAGCATAGTTCAGTATGACAGCTCTGGCCTGGGAGCTCAGATCTGAGTTCTGGACCCACCTCTGTCACCAAATAACTGTGTGACACTGGGAATCATTAACCTATGTGGACTTTCATCAACTCACACTTGGAGTAGAAACTATGGTCTCAGCTGATGGGCAGTCATTCTGCAAATATTACAGAGGCACTGATGTGATTGAATGTCAGTGTTTACTTATTGTTGAGACAAGGAACAATACTTTGATTTTACTTCTTGCCTTCCTTATAAAACAAGCAGGGAAGCATCTGTTGTCCCCAAGTCAAAGCATTCCTCCTTATCCAGTCATCCATCTAATCATTTTTAGGAAGGCAACATGTGTAGTCTGAATAGGCCACTACCTAGTCTGTGGTATGACAGGTTCCCTCCTGCCATCAGGGAAGAAGTGGACCCTGCACTACCAATGGGAGGCCATGGGGAAGAATGAGTGGAGCTGCAGCCCCCTCTGAGTCACATGCAGCCTTTGGTGGTGGGGGAAAAGTGGGTATAGTCAACTTTTCTAATTGCTAATGATGACAGTGGGCTGGATAGCTAAGTGGTGCAATGTGGGGTCTGGGCCCTGCCTTCTGTCCCCTAATTTAGGAGAGCCCTGGAAATGTGGCCTGGCAGCTCCAAATGCAGGACAGAGGGGCCTGGGTGTGGGGAAGCTTCTCCATCACACTGCTGAGTCCTGCCGACATCCAGCCCACAGGAAACAGTAAAGCTTCATTGTCCCTTCCTCTCACCACATCCCACCCATCTACAAAAAGTGCTCTAGAAAATCTGCCCCTGTGTGCAAGGAAGACAGGGAGAAATCATAGTGAAGAGCTCACTCGTCATCAAGGCTCCTGAGTGAAGTGAGGTGTATCAAGATTGGCCAGGGGTAGGCATGTAATTGGGGGTATAAGATATAAAACAACAGGACCAGAGATGTGGGTGAAGGCTGTGGAGAGCAAAGACAGGGGCACCTGGAAGTTTGGACGGGCGTCAGGGCCAAATAGCACAGGGGCTTCAGGGTCCCAGGCTCCCTTTTTGAGCCTCTGGTCATTTAACTCCATCTTGTGCATCTTCACTGGTGCAAAGGAAGAGACTGATTTATTTCTTGTTTGTTTGTTTTAATTATCAAAGAATTTAGGAAAATACTGTGTTAGTGTTATTTTGTCCTACTTCTTTGGGTGAATTATCAGGCCTCATCCCCTAATTGTTGAATAGGGGTGGCATGGGAAGATGGGGCAGGGATGTAGCTGGGGTGCTGGGCTACTTCATCAAAAAAGAAAGACAAGCAATTAAGCTGACAGTATTTAAAGAGGGCCTCTAAAACTGAAAGTATGGAATCCAAGTTTTCTGGCCTTTAGGGCATTGTGCAAAATCCACATGGCTAGTTAGACATTTGTTTGATGGTGTGGGAGGATTGGATTAGTTATATAGGAAAAGCTTGGTAGGTTGTTCTTGAGTATAATTGACTTAATTGTTTCTGGCCTGGTAAGTATACTCAGAGGCTTATAGCGATGTATGTGATTCAATAAAAACAAAAAACAATGAAGTCTTTATTGACTTGTTGTTTAATGGATTTAAAAAAGTACATTATTTGGATCAACTCAGCACATTGATGATATTTGCAAACTATTAACTCTTTTATACTTCTCCCCCTAAATTACGACTTTAATATATAACTTTGGAGAAATCACTTTGGTATTCTTTTCTACACACAGACAACTTCAGAGTGCATAAACATGCCCCCAAAAAAAGTGTCAAGAAAAAGCTGAGCCCTAAACTCAAATTCTAGTTTGGGATTTAGACTCTCATGCCAGTTTTTATTTGAGATAGGATCTTTCTTTTAAAAAAATATAAGAGCATTTTGTGCAAGCTGAAGCATATTCTTTATGGGACAGTAGTCAGTTCTGCACCAAATTCTGTGACTGGTTTGGACTGAATCTTGATCCCCTCTCATACACACCAGTTCATATGTTGAAGCCCTAACCCATTATGACTATTTGGAAAAAAGGCGTTAGGAGACAATAAGGTCAAAAAGGTCATGGGTGTGGGGTCCTAATCCAGAATAATTGGTGTCTTTATAAGAAGAGGAAGACAGAGATCTCTTTCTTTTTCATGCACACACACCAAAAAAAGACCATGTGAGCACACAGAGAAGAGCCATGTGCAAGCCCAGAAGAGAGCTCTCACCAGGAACCTAATTGACTGGCACCTTCAACTTTGACTTCCCAGCCTTCAAACTGTGAGATAGTAAATACCTGTTAGTTAAACCATCCTAACCATGGAACTTTGTTTTGGCAGCCCAAGCTGCCTAAGACAGTGACTTTAACCAAGTTATTTATAGTGTTTCCGGGCCTCCATTTTCTGATATGTAAAATTTGTGTATCAGGCTAAATTACCTTAAGTTCTCATCCATCTGTAGCATTACGATTATTTTAACTGAAATTGTGTGGCTCCAGAAGAAGAGCACAAAAAAAAAAACCCTTTGTTTAATTCTGAGGTTTCAATTTTCAGAAAAGCTACAAAATGATTCAGAGAAGTCCCATGTATCTTCTACCCAGATTCACCAACTTTTAATATTTTCTCCATACACTTTATTTCTCGCCATATATTTGCACACATATTATTTTTCTGAGCCGCTTGAGGGTAGATTGCAGACATGATATCTCTTTATACCTTAATACTTCCATATGTATTTTCTAAAAACAAGATTTTTCTTACCTATCAGGAAGTTTTTGCCAACTTCAAGAAATTTAACATTGATATGACACTTTTCTGTTATCTATAGCCTATGTTCCAATTTCTTCAATTGTCCCAGTAATATCCTGTAAAGCAGTTCCCCACCTGAAGAGGAATCAGTCCAGGATCACATACAGCTTCTTATTGTCATGCCTCCTTCCATCTGGGACACTTCCTCGGCTTGGCTTGGCTTTCCTGAACATAACCATTCAAAGGAAGACAGGCCAGTCATTTACTAGAAAACCTTTATTTTGGATTTGTTTAGTGTTGACTCATGATTAAAGTCAGGTTATGCACTTGTGGCTGGACCACTAGGTAAGTGATGTTGTATCCTTTTCTGGGAAGCACATTAGGAGTCACAAGTCTGAGGGTCCTTCATTGGTGATGTTAATTAATCTTGATGACTAGATGAAGGAATTGTCCAGCGTTTCGGGAGAGATACTTGGAGACCGTGCCATGGTCCTGCTCATCATAGAGCTTTCTCCCAGCCTTACCAACCATTAGTGATCCTTGACTGAGCCAGTGTTTATGTCGATGCTTGGAAAATGATGATGTCCAACGGCACCACTCTCCTCCAACACCCGTTTATGAGTCCATGCAAGCGATTCACCTGAAAGCCAGAACTCTCAGTCTCCTCCCTCCATCACTGTACTAATGAATTTTTATTTTATTCAAAGGATAAATAATCTATCACTCTCCATATTTACTTTTATGCTTGGATTGTTCCAGTTTTGGTCAGCGGGAGCTCCATCAAACTGGCTCCTATAACCTTTTGATATACTCCCACCTTTTTAACACTTTGGAGAAACATTGATTTAAATCAGAAGCAAATCAAAACAAGCACTATTTTTTGTGTGTATGCTGTGGGGTCCCAAGAGCTAAGTTAAGGACAGATTATCAATTGACAGCAATTTAAAAATTTATTAGGTGCTATAGCCATATACAACATACTCTCTTTGGTTGTATTGTGAGAAGACTCTGATGTCTTTTAGTTCTCATAATTAGTTTTCATAGTTATCATATGTAATTAGACTGGAGTTGGCCAATATCTTTGAGCTAATTTGAAAACAGAACTGCAGCCCATGCAAAGCTTCTTTGCAACATGGAATCCTCTTCAGCATCTTACGCTCTTTGACTACCAACTTCCTTGTCATCTGTCTCCTACTGCAATGTGTGGGCCCAGGTATGCACTTCACTTCAGCCCCAGCGTTCGTCCTGTGGAAGTCCTGATGGTTCTTCTTGCTTCTGCAATCCTACTGAGCAAAGCCAGATTTTCTTCCAAGCTCAGGAATAATTTTTATTCTTGCAGTCAACACTAAGGAAGTAAGTAGAAGTTTCCCAACTTTCTCCATTTATAATCCTCATAGTGTCTCAGTAATTTTTTCCAGTACCCCCAGGCCAAAAGCAGTACTGAACTGCTCTTTTTATTAAGTACTCATGCCCAAACGACTTACTAAGTATTTATGGCCAACAACTTTGTAACTGTTAGGGAAAAAATTGTACAATCAATTAAAAGAAAGGTTAGAATACTTCATTCTTAAACAACCATCATTATTTACCAATGGGATGTGTACCCCAGCACAATTTCTCAAGCCTTGGAGCAGATTGGGCACAACTCTTATTTTCCTGTTACGTATTTATTTTCATAGGCAATTGCTTTTTCTCACAATTGATAAAAACCTAGTTTCGTGAGCAGGTGACATCACTGAAAGAAATGTGGAGCAATCTATTCCAGAAATATGAACTATCTAGTCATCTGTGCAGTGTCCCACAGATGTCCAGTATCACTGGGTCACCCTCAAAAATGTAGAATATTCTCTACGGCATTACTCCAGGGTGTTGGGCTGTACACTTTAGAGACTGTGACACTGAGTTCTAGAGACTTCCAGTCTTCTTTGTAGAACAGCAACAAGAAGTTGAGTTGATGCTAAAAATCTTTTCATAAGGGTGAAGGCTAGTATAGTTCATTTTGTAGCATTATGTTCTATTTCGGTTTATAAACTGGGTGATCACATTGTTATTTTCCAGCCATTCTAGGAGACTTTAAAGAGGACAAGGAGTGCTACCGTGACAGGATTCTGGGACAAGAAATGTAAACAAGGACTGTCCTGGGCATCTGGATACCAGGTAACCCATGACACACATTACAACACATATTCTGAGATCCACCTTTACTCAATGAATAGTCGCTGTTATATCTTTATTTTCTTGTATTTTGCAAAGAATCTTATCACATTAAATTGTGAAAGGTGAAGTTTATTGGTTGTGCTCTTCTGTCTCTTATTTCTATCCTTTTCCCTCCATTTCCCCTCAGACGCTGGACCTTCTCTCCCTCCCTCCCCGGACCCCAAATCCCACCAAAAGTTACCTGCCCCTTTCCCAGTCACCCAGGTTCAAATCTTTCCTGCAGTGTTTTGAGGAGAATGTGAAAGGTAGGTATATTCGTGACATACAAGAACGCCTGTAAAAGACCTCTTTCCGCATCTCCAAATTTCTCCTTCCACTCCAAGCCTCCCAAAGCCTTCAAAGTCCATGTCTATTCCCAAACTCTCTTTAGTCTCCTTCCCTTCCTCCGCCAATGACTTCCAAATCTCAAGCTCTTCTGTTATCTGGATGTGGCACAACAAAGGATCCGAGAAATCGACTCTCCGTTTTAGAGATTGCAAGCACTTCGAATATACCTTTTTTTTTTCTTTTTCGTTCACATTCGAATGCATGCGTGTGCGCACCTATCCCTCCAAATCAGCTCTGACTCTTCCACGTAAAGGCAGAGCTCCAAGGAGCGGACTAAAGGGCGGTACGAGAACCATCCCTGCCTTCAGAGCATTACAATGTAATTGGAGAGAAACAAATATAAAATAGGATGTTAGGGCATTGCAGAATGTCTGTGCAGGGTACGGAGCAGATGCTTCAAAAACATTTTCTTGCTGGTGTAGGACTTGCTACTGACAAAATGACGGTCCTGCAGGAGCTCGCCCAGCTTTGGCGGAGGCCGTGCGGGGAGGCAGGCTGACGGCACGCATTGGAGGCAGGATCACAGGGAGGCTGCAGTCCTGCCTCCGGGCCCTTGTCCATACCTCCATCCCCATCTGATAAACGGGTGCGCCCCAGGACAGAGGCGTGGGCGGGGGGCTCGCCCGGGTACCAGCCTGCGCGGGGACGGGGCAAGCAGCCCCGGGGGCCGGGACCCGCTGGCGGAGGAGCTGCCGAGCGCGGGGCGGGGTCGCGGCCCCGACACCCCAGCTCGGCCGGCCGCAGGGCCCGCGGCAGCCCCACGGCCCATCCGGCGGCCCGCACGCGCGCACGTTCGTCATCCCTGCTGGTGGTGGTCAGGTCAGAAGCCCGGATTATCCCGAAGAAAGTAAGGTGAACAGCGCACCGCATCACGGCTTGTAAGGAGCAAAACGGAAGAACTCCGTCGTAATTAGTCAATATGATAAAGAAGAAGGGCCTGAAACGATTACCGGACGAGGGAGGAACGGGCGGGCGCGTGGAGTGCAGTGATAGATTACTCTAGAAAAACCCAGACGGGAGCCGAAATAGCTCAGTTGGGAGAGCGTTAGACTGAAGATCTAAAGGTCCCTGGTTCGATCCCGGGTTTCGGCAGACCGCTTGCTATATATATATATATATGTTTTTTTTCACTTCACGTCAAATTTCTAGGACCCCCTGCCCGGGGTAACCCGGCATTATTAACGTCAGCTCAGGTGAAGACGGATTTAAAGGGCAAAGGTGTGGGAAAGCCACTTCCTTCCCAGTCACCCCAGGAGCGGTCACTTCCGGGATGCCTTCCGGGTGGACGTCGGAGAGCGGCCTGCGTGTGCGCGGCGCGTAGCCTGCGGCCTGGAGACCCGCGCGGGCGCGTCCCGGGTTGCTGCGCGCCGCGGCGGGAGCACTTCCTTGGGGGCTGGTGTCAGAAAGCAGTCGGCGGAGCCAGAAAGACAACTTCATCCCAAAGCATCCCAATTTTGAAAGCGAAACTCAGCTGTTTGATCAAATGACCCCCGTCTACCCTCCACCGCGAAGGGAACCGCGTTGCTCCGCAGTTCTAATTAGAGGGGCAGCCTGGGCACCCCGCTTGGCACAACCAAGGGTTACTTGGCTAGTGGGTGAAGGCGTGGCAGCTTTACTGCTTTGTGAAATTAATTGTACACCTACGCAACTTTACTTGGACTCTAAACCAGGAGTCTCCAAAGAAAGGTCCTCCAACCACTAGTCTCATCTTCATCTGGTATCTAGTTAGAAATGCAAATTCTGGACCCCACCCAAGACTTACAAAATCGGTTACTCTGGCTTCCAGCAGTAGGTGGTTTTTTTTTTGTTGTTTGTTTGCAATCACTATACCTCTTCTGTCCGTTTTTTAAAATTAAGGTATCATTGATATACACTCTTATGAAGGTTTCACCAGAAAAACAATATGGTTATTACGTTCATCCATAGGGTTATTACATTCATCCTTATTATTGAATCCCCTCCGTACCTCATTGGAGTCACTGTCCATCAGTGTAGTAAGATGCCACAGAGTCCCTATTTGTCTTCTCTGAGCTACACTATCTTCCCCGTGACCCCACACACACCACGTGCGCCTATCATGATACCCCACAATCCCCTTCTCCCTCCCTCCCTATGTACTCTCCCCCATCCCTCCCCTTTGGTAAGCACTAGTCTCTTGGAGTCTGTGAGTCTTCCAGCAGTAGGTGTTTTATCAAGCCTCCCCAAGTGAGATTCTAAGGCAGCTAACGTTTGAGATTCACTTACCTAGATATTCCTTTCTATTTCTAAAAGAGCCTTTTCCTAAGATTGGTTTTTTGAACATGCATTTTCCTTTTGCGGTCTTTTGTCCTGCAAATCTGGAATAAAACTTTGGCAGGAGTTTAATGTTTCTGAGATTTTTTGTTTTCACAGTGAGTGTGTGTGTGCAAGGGCATCAATTTTCCTAGCTACCTGTGGGAGCCCACCCCAAGAAGAAACTAGGTGTTGTGGAGTAAAGAAAATGGAGCCCCAGGTATCTGATTCTGTATCGTGTGACTCCTTCAAGCTGAGCCTGGATCCAGGGGTAGAAGTTGGAAGGGTGTAAGTTTGAATTAAAGGAGGAAGAAATTTCAATCTATTGGCATCTAGCAAGATGGTGAGTCACTGGTCAGCAGATGAGAGACAGTCACTTGTGGGATTTATCCATTATTAGGTCTTGCATAGCTCTCAGGTTATCAATTCATTCATCAATTCGACATTAATTATTGACCTCCCGCTATGTGCCAGATATTATTTGATCTTCGTAACTACTCTAAAAGTACCATCATTATTTTCATTTTACACATAACAGTCCCTGTGGAATTGCAAGGACTTAACATATGTCAGGCATCTAACATCGGCCACTTCCTAATTGTTAATGTTCCTGAAAAGTTGCTAGGATGCTTGGTTAAGGAAACTAAAAGCTTTTTCTGTTTAAGCTTCAAAGGCTCTATAGGCAAGTAAGTCTTGACTGGCTCCTCAGAGGAAGATTTCTTGGATAAGGAAAGAGAACTGGAGTGCAACCAGTTATTCCCGTTACATGAGAGGGGAATGGTGTGGGTGCTGAAAGTGAGGGGCTGTTATTTCAAACAACCTGAGACTTCACTACCTTCTGGGGCAGACACAGTAAGACCAAGTGTTTGCTATTCGAGTAGGGACTTTTGGTGTGTGGGGAGGCTATGCACATATCTGGTTAGAAGTCTGAAGTGGGGAAGATGGAATGCCTCTCGGCTCCCCCATCCCTCTGACCCGCAGATTTGGAGGGAAGGCGACAGAATGCTGAAGGTCTGAAAGGCCAGCCAGGGGACTCAAGGTGTCACAGCACAAGAGTAACACTGAAAAGGCACTCCTCATATTTATTGAGCAAATGAACTTAAATATCTAAAGAATTCTGAGTAGGAGGTTCAACACGTGATCAACACACAATCATTATCTGACCTTGAGTCTAGCCCTAGGGTGTGAGGCTCCTCAAGGATACCAAAACGATGCAAGGGCAGTCACGAGTTGTAGGAACTGTTTTGGCTCTAATCATTCTGTTTTTGATCACACATCAAGAGTTGGAGGAAAAACAATCAAGTCATATATATTTGTACATTTGATTTCTACATTACTTGATTTATGTATTAATCCCATTAATTCCACAAACGCCTCCAATGGGTTGTTGTATTGCCGGGCAGCTGCATCTGGGTAGGTCTCTTCCTGCATACTAGGTGAAACCTCAGCCTGGACAGAAATAGCTCTCAACGAGGTCAGACCACTATAGGTAAAGAAGGAATTCATTTAAGTGAGAATGTTAGTGAATGGCAGAAGCTATTCAGGCAGTAGAGAGAAAGGTAGAAATGAAGGAGGGAAGGAAAGTTTGTTGAACTCCTGCTGGGCACAGGGCAAATCCCTTGCCAACTCCTGGCATCCAACGTTTGTTTAAATCTGCATGGCATGGATACTAAGCCCCTACCACCTCAGGATTGGGGGGAGCCTCAGAGATTATGTTCTGAGAACTTACCCAAAGCAAAGAAAGGACATTTGGGGGCAGGCTACTAAAGAGCATGATAATACGGCTGCAGTCCTGTCTGGGTCACCCAGGCGATGGGAACTTGCAAGCCCAAATCAAGATCTTAGTAGCCCTTCCCTGCTTGACTGAAGTAAAACAGAGAGAGAAGACTAATGCTTATGTCTAGAAAACTGAATGAAATAGTGAAGTAACAAAGATGCTTAGCACTGGTTAAAGGGGTTGCTTATTAATCTCCCAAGAGTCTTGGATGAGTGCAGAGACAAAATGCAGCAAGTTGAGCAGGAAGAAGTCTTTATTTAAGGCAAAGTACACAGTCAAAGAAGGGGAGTGCAGGCAGCCTCAGCGAGGAGGAGCACTTCGAGACAGGGACCAGGGGCTTAGACAGAGTGGGGTGAGGGCCTCCAGAAAAAGCAAGGCAATGTATTTACAGTCAGAGCAATGTAACAGTGTAAAGTCCCTATTGAAACTCTCTGTTCAGCATTATGCAAAGTCAAGGTCACACTAATTCTCTAGGGTAAAGATACTAGACTAGGAATATAGACATCTTCAGGTGAGATCAGTTAAAGGTCAAAAGGCCAGGAGCAACTTGGCCTGGAATGTTTGAGTGTTCTGCAAGGGTTATCTCAGTGTACCCTGTGACTTCACTGTAAACAGCCCACCTTGAGGGCAGGGCAGGTGGTACAAGTCCACACCTAAGCCCTCAATTCCCAAAAATCCTCAACTGCCTATAAATCCCCTAGACAACACACCACCCCCGGCTCTCTTGCCCCCTCCCAGTGTGAAAGAGTCCTCTCACTTTATTTCTAAATAAAAGCCTCTCCCTGGCTCTCTTACCTTGGGTGTTTGTTAAGTTCATTCTTTGATTCCACAAACAAGAAACCTAGCATCAATTTAAAGTTTAGGATTAGTGTCTTTGAAGGATCTCAAGAATGGGACAAAGGGTGGCATTGCCGGGGACCCATGTGTGGTGTGGGCTTGATATATGGTCTCATGATGTCTATCTCTGGAGACATTGTGTCATTATGTGCAGTCAATCTTCTAGATATTTGGTAAGATAAACTTAACACAAGGAACTTATTGATGGTGTTCTTCTCCAAGATAGGGGTTACCCTCAAGCAGAGGAAATATGCCTTTTAGGACTGCTTGCCCTGCCTTAGGGTGGGATCAGTTGTTGGCTAATTACCTGTATTAGGAATCTTACTTCCTAAACTCCCTGGTTTTTAAAATGGAATCTTAGCCTTTTGGATGGAGTCCTTCCTGTTCTTACTCTACTATTTATATCTCAGCATTTTTCATCGTAGGCAGAAAAAATTACCCCCGATGCTTCTCTTATATCCCTGCTCTACCTCGGTTGTAAAGGGTTTGCTGGCCTTGTGTGAGGGAGGAATGACCAGAAAGGAGATAGACAGCATTTAGAGTGTATATGTGTAATTTAAAAAATAGTTATATAATTTGTACATACAGTATTTTTTACCCTTAACAAGTAAAACCGAAGATGTTTCTGATTGTTTTTATTGCCTTTCACTGATGTGACGTGTGAAGTACTATGATAGATATCAAACCCTGTCACCTCCAGGAGCCAAGGCGAGAAAAGCTGAACAAGCGCTGTCTCCTAGGAGCCCTGAGGCCAGGCAGCTCTGGGAGAGCTATGGGGAGAAAAGGACAGGGGGCAGGGTAAAGGGTCGAAGTGTGGAGTCCGCCCTTACTTTAGAAAAGAAATGCTTTCAATGGAAGGAACGTGATCAACATTAAACACTGATAGGGGTGACAGCTCAGCCCAGTGCGCTCCTGCCGGCAGAAAGGTTGTGAATATTGCCTCTTGCTTCAGGTCATTTATCCACCATGGGAAGGGGAAGGCATCTTCTCAAATATCCTTGGAAAGTTTTAGAAAGAAACTGAGACACCTTGGTTGGTTCATGGGACAAATTTCTAAGACAACACATAAGCGTATTGATGTGATTGTTTATTTCTTAATTATTCTGGGTACGATATTCACTTTAGGCTAGAATTATATAGAGTAAGGCTGTTATAATTGTCACATGCAATAAAACTAGATGAGCATTTAATAATTCATTGGGGCCTTTGGTGTACTCGATGTATACATACATTAATAATGCTTTTATTAGTCTTGGGGCATACTTCTACTCTTCTAAATGTAAAGTCATTTATAATTGTTTAGTTTCATGCTGTATTTTTTGTCGTATCTCAGATGTATCTGATGTTGAAACTTGGTCGGAAATACAGAAACTCCTGTTTGTATTTGCCTCAGATTCCAGGAATATATGGATCCTAAGCAGCACCTTGTTTAAGCAAAGCTCACTTATTAACTGATATTCTTGGAGGATTATTTGCAGTTCCTCGCTGCTGGCGTCTAATGTTTGGGAGAAGGCCAACAGATAGCCTGGGGAATGAAGCAGGACAGTCTGAACAAAGGCAAAATTCTTCTTTCTAACAGATACTTAAATCACACATTAGTTCCATAAATTCCAATTTCCAGATGATGAGTTGTCTTAAAGCAGAGCGCACCAATATTGAAAGAGTCACTACCTAAATACACTCGATGGTGCATTTTGAGTATTCAAATGCTCCGCCTACATACTTTATTGACTCTCCAGTCCAAAGTATCACTAATAACCAGAGTTGCCATTCCTGGAGTGCTCGCCATGTGAACGGCTTTCTGATGAGCACATTTCATACATAATCCCACAAAACTGGTTAATAATTCTTTGATGTAGGCATAGTTAAATATAAATATAAAAGGCAGCTGCATCTGGGGAGGTCTCTCCCTGCACACCTGGTGAAAACTCAACCTGGATGGGGGAGGGTTCTTGACTCTGAATGAGAGAGAATTCTCGAGCAGGTCAGATGAGTTTAGGTAAGGAAAGAATTCATTAAAGCAAGGGCAGCAGGGAAAGGCAGCTGCCTTGCAGGCAGCAGAGAACAGGAAAGTGCAGAGGGTGCGGAGGGAAAGAGAAAGTTCTTGGCCTAGGGCAGATTCCCCTGCCAGCTCTTAAAGCCAGGGTCACTTGGCATCCGTGTTCACTTGGATCTGCACTGCGTGGGGACCAGCCCTTACCACCCCGGGATTTGGGAGCCATTGATCATGAGATGGAGTGAGGTTATGTTCTGAGAACTTCCCAAAGGAAGGATATCTTCAGGCAGGCTCCTGCAACGGTAGTTCCGTCCAGGTCACCCAGGCGACGGGCACTTGTAGGCCTAAGTCTGAGCTCTTAGCAGCCTCTCCCTACTGATCCGGAATAAAGCAGAGACAGAGTGAAGACTGGGAAATAGAATGAAATAGTAAAGAGACAAAATGCAGTAATTTGAGCAGTGAGAAAGCTTTATTTAAAAGTACACACTTAAAGAAAGGAAAATGTGGGTGTCCTCAGAGAGGAGGAGCGCTGAAAGGCTGGGGATTCTGTCTTTTCAAGGCTTTCAAGAAGGGGCAAAAGGCCAAGGGGGTGTTGTTGGGTGTAGGCTTGACTTGTGGTCTCATGATGTCTCTCTCCAGTGAAGGACACTCTGTCCTCATCCACAGTCAGTCCTCTGGATAATTCTGTAAGATGAACTTAACACAAGGGGTTTAATGATTCTGTTCATCTCCGCGGTAGTGGTTACCCTCAAGCAGTGGGGAAGTATCAGTTAAGGCTTCTTGCCCTGCCTTAAGATTGGGTGGGTTATTATCTGATCACCATTTTAAAATGGAATCTTAGCCTTAAGATGGGGTCCCTCCTGTTCTTACTATACTGTTTATATCTCAACATTTTTCATCATATGCAGGAAAGTTTAATCATGATGCTTGTCTCATGTCCCTGCCCTGACTCATAAATAATAAAGAAAATGCCTAGTAGGGGTGTTGGGAAAAGCCAGCATAATTTTGAGAAGTATTAAAATGGAACATGAACCATAAAAATAAAGTCATAGTTCTTTTATACATTGTATTGATGAGACCCATGTGAGAGTAGTAAACTCAGTTTAAGAAGAAAGGGTTAACAAGGAGCAAAAGCATGATCAAGAAAGAGAAGATTTATTCTAAAAACAACAAAAAGATATGAACATGATTTGTTACAATAAAAGAAAGCTACGGGTAACTCGATTATTGGTTTCAAATTATTGTTTTTCAGAAATACATAGTTTCCAGAGAGATACCACCAAAAGAAATGGGTTTAGATGAAGGCAGGAGGGCTTTCTGTTAGATAAAGAGAGGAATTGATAAAAGATATTTGACCTAATTGGGTGGTAGAAAATTGTCTGACCAAGATTGGGTGAACTAGAGATTTGGTGTTGCATAGACTTGCCAGTGTGTAAAGGACTGATAGCTAACTTCTGGGATGTAAGGAAGAATAAAGACTTTCTGCACTACCCTCTTAGGTTCTTGACTGGGATCCTATAAATCAGACTGAAAAAGGACAGATTAGCAAGAGAAAAACAAGCATAAGGTTATTAACCTGTGCATTGTGCATACATGTGGAAGTACCCAGTGATGAGTAACTCAAGGAGTCTTAACAAAAGAACAAAACATTTGTAAAGAAGTGACAAGACAAAGGAAAAAGACTAGATTTATAGGGCGTTGAACTGTGGGAAGATAAATATATGGGGGAAACATAGCAGATAAGGCTAGTTAGTAAAGGTTGTTACAGAGGTTCCTCTGGTGCTGTCTGTGGGCTGAATAGGGTGTACTGTTGTTTCTGGTGATTAACTGCTGTTCTTCCTGGTAGAGGGCAGGGGAGACACATTTACACATTTATATCCTGCTTTTAGGCAAATAGGGGAAGGGCAGAGAGCTTTTCTTGTATCAGCTTTTCAATTGCCTTCAGCTCAAAAATAACCCTTGCCAAACTGGCATGTTTTAGGTGGCATATTCTGCTATCCTTCAGGAACTTAAAAAAGAATCTACTAAATTGTGGTTTCTCTGTGGGAGTTGCTGCTGATAGTTCAGGAAGGAAGGGGGTAGGGTAGCATGGGGTGTGGACATTAATGGCAGGGCCGTAAAAAAGGCGGTGGCCTCACTGGGATGGATCCTCTCACTCTTAACACTAAGTACATCTAGAAAAGCATTACTGGCACCTGCCACAGCCTCGGTGATGAGTTAGTGTGCATGCAAGCCTTTGCACTCCAGTCAGACAAAAATTTTTAAAAGCACTTTGCATCCTGAGATACACCAAGACAGCTCCCCAGATCTTCCTGTCTGCTTAGAGTCCCCACAATAAGGAAACCATGAGCCTTTCCTGAAAATTATTGACTTTGCATCAAAGATAATTTTATCCATGATGGTCTTAATGTTGATGTCTGAAAATATGTGGTGACTTTAGTAGATAAAACACTGAGACAAAATTGCTGTTTTCATACCACAGAGTAACTGTAAACTTGGTTGCATTCTTATCTTGTGTATAGATGTGGGTGTGTTTTGATTTATGTGTTTATCTCAGAGTTTCTTGTTTGTTTTGTTTCTGAGCTAGTCTTTTTAAAACTTGGACCTCCTCATTAAACTTCTTTGCAAGTAAGCGACTTTTTTCCCCCTAAATGCTTTTCTCAGAGGGAATGTGTGCTTAATGATGGATTAAATAGTAGAAAACTAAAAACTTGGGGCCATCAACAAAATCTCAGGCAAACTGAAACCTGTGAAAGTGAATGCATGAGGCAGGAAGCTGTACGAGGTGGGAATTCAGAAAAGAAATTTGTCATCCCATTCTTGATGGCTTTGAAATAAGAGATCAGGCACAGAAGAATGAGTGTTGGAGGAAGAACTGACAGGGTTGACTAGTCTTACACAGAAACATACACACTTCAATGATGTTGGCCTGTCCTGTTAAAGGAGTGTGTGGTGGGGGGCATCCTGCCAGTCTATTTCATGTAAATTTCACGATTACCTGGAGGGAAATATCATAGGTAAGTAGTAGCCCATGAAGTTAATTATCCAGGAAATTAATATTCACATAATTATATACATTTACTGTGTGAAGGAAAATGATGGGGTTGGGCGATTTTTCTAAAATCCAGACATCTGCCTTTGGAGAAGCTTCCAGCTACAATGGCCCATGTGCAGAGACAAGTCAGAGCCCCCTTATCTTCCCTTCGGTATGGTTCTCTTTGAAATCTGAATCTTCCCCCAGTCTTTCTCATCTTCACAAAGTCTATGTATGGTTGACTCTATTTTTCTAGTGGTTTTTTAACTGGGGAGCCCAGTCCCAGGGAAACTGTCTTTCAAACACGAAGACAATATGAACAAAGATTTGTTCTCTAACTGCTTCCCTTAGTTTCCAGAACACAGCCTCTATTTTACAACTTCTTTTTCTTTCTTTCTTCCCATCCTATCTTTTGTGTCAATTTCTCTGCCAACTCAGAGAGTCTATTCTCCTACTTAATAGTTGGGAATTTGAGAAAATGGTTTTAAAAATCAAATTGCCTTTTAGAATTGTTAATTGAAGAATATGGGGAGGAATTCAACAACAAAAAGTATACAGTGAAAAGTACACCTCCGTTTTAGCTGTGCTTGTTCCTCTCTGCAGAGGCTTCTTAAGTGTGCATCTTTAAAAACATTTTACAGCTTAGTAGCTTCTAAAGTATCCTTCAGTAAATAATTTTTGTGTATACAAGCATGTATGTTTATGTTGGGGGAGCGTTGTGTGTTTTCCTCGGTTCTTGTCCCCGCCACGACAAAGGATTGAAGGGCAGAGACACAGTAGCGAAGCAGAGTAAAAGTTTTATTTAAAGTTACTTAGAGAGAAAAAGTACAGGCCACGTCAGCGAGGACCACCCCTGAAAGGTTGAAAAGAGAGAGTTTAAAGTTAAAAGGTTACACACTTAGAAAGTGTGGGTGACCTCAGAGAGAGGAGTGCCCGGAAAGGTTGGGGCTTCCCCCTTTTAAGGATTCTTCAGGAATGTAACTAAGGGATGGGGGTGTAGACTTCTTAAGTGGTGTGTGTAAAATTGTAATATTTCCAGAATATCTCGCCTGGCTTTAGTGTATTTGCATATCAGCAGGTGTTACTCAGGTGGAGAGAAGTTCATCTCCATATCAGTGGGTAATTACCTGGACAACAGAGAGATTATCTGAACCTGAGAGGTGAGGGAGAGGCCCTTGCTTGCATCTGCCTGAGTAGGAGAGAGAGAGATGGCCCCAACTGCAATTTGTAAGCAATAAACCTTTTTTAAATCTTATTTCTCCTTTTGACTGATTTTGGTTTTAGAGGTATTTTGCCCTGGGATTTCCTCTCCCCAGACTTACAAGTGGTCTTTGAATATTTATAATTAACCTAACACAAGAAATTTACTGCTCTTATTTTTTCCTGTGATACCAGCATTGTGGTCTGGGGGCATATCAAACAAGACTGCCTGCCCAGCCCCCAAGGTGGGCTGAGTTATTGTCTGTTTGCCAAAGAGTAAGTTAAGAATCTTACTTCTTAACTTCCTGGGTATTAAAATGCAATCTTATTTTTAAGATGGAATCCTTCCTGCCTTTTACTATGTTGTCTACAGCTGGGCCTGCAGGCTAAATTAGTTGCCTAGGTTGCAAACTACTTGATTAGGGCTGAAGGAGAAAAAAAATAGTATATAGGTAAAGTTAAAAAATAAGCTGGGCCTGCATGATTAACACAGTGTAGACATGTGCTCTGCTGAGGTACCCTCCTTTATCTGGGGAATATTCAAACATTCCAGGCCAAGTTGCTCCTGGATTTTTGAGCTTTAACTGATTAATTCTGGGTACTTTCAGTGGGCTTTCCTGGCCTTAGTCTCTTTCCACTCTGCTCATATCTATTTTCCTGCCTAACATTTATGTATCTCATTTTACACAAACAGTATTGTGCACTCCACTGTAAAATGTTTTTTAAAGATGCACACTTTAAAGATGTTCCTTTATACATACCATGCTTTCCTTTTTTCTTTCTTTTTTCTTAATCAATTGTAAACCTGAACTAAAATTTTACTATTTAGTATCCTGTAAAGTGTTCAGAGAAAATCTCACCCAATAGCAATGATGTTTAAATTCCCTAACTGGATCAAATTTTTAAAGACATCATTGTAAAGGGCTTTAATATTAAATCCACAAACGATATCTAAATATGGTCTGATCTCTTATTCCAGGAACAATTATTAACAGAAGATTTTGGTTTTATTTATTTTACAAAGTAAAGGCCTGATTTGTTGACTAGGTTCAGCTACTGAGTGGGCAGGAATGACATGCAGGTGTGTAAATCCGGGAAAAGGAAATCCTGGGGCAAAATACCTCTAAAAATCGAAATCAGTCAAAGGGAGAAATAAAGTTTAAAACCCGTTTATTGCTTACAAACTGCCATCTGGCCCATCTCTCTCTCCTGCTCCAGTAGCAGCAAAACCAGCCCTTCTCCCCTCACCTCTCAGGTACAGGTAAGCTCTTATTGCCCAGGTAATTAATTACCCATTGATGTGGAGATGAACTTCTCTCCATTCCTGAGGAATTATGCAAATCCACTAAAACCATACTTCTCTCCACCCTTGAGCTCCTGTTGATACGCACATGTACTAAAGCCAGAGGAGATATTCTGGATAAATTACAATTTTACCCTCAAGGTGTTGCTGGGCAGCTGTGTCCAGGGAGGTCCCTCAACCTAGACAGGGCAAGGTTCTTGATGCTGAACAAGAAAGAATCCTTGAGCAGGCGGGTCTAGTGTAGTAAGGAAGGAATTCATTAGAGCGAAAGTAGAGATGAATGGCAGCTGCCCTGCAGGTGACTGAGAATAGGACAGTGCAGAGGAAAGAGGGGAAGTTCAACGAAGTCCTTATCAGCCTAGGGCAGATTCCCTTGCCAACTCCTAAAGCCAGGGGCACCTGGGGTCCTGCTGTCCATTTAATCTGCCCAGCATTGGGACTAGCCCCTACCAGCCCAGGATTTGGGGGAGCCACGGAGCACAGGATGGAGTGAGATGATGTTCTGAGAGCTTCCCAAAGAAAGATTTTCAGGCAGGCTTCTAAAAAAGCAGATCGTGCAGCTGTACTTCCGTCTGGCACCCAGGTGACAGGAACTTGCAAACCCAAATCAGAGCTTTCAGCAGCCCCTCCCTGCTTATTGGGAGTAAAGTGGAGACTTGGAAATAGAACGAAATAGCAAAAAAAACAAAATGCAGTAAGTTGAACAGTGAGAAAGCTTTATTTAAAAGAACATTCTTTATTTAAAAGAAAGAAAAGTGCTGATGACCTCAGAGAGGAGGTGCGCTGAAAGGCTGGGGGTTCTGTCTTTTAAGGATTTTTCAGGAATGTGACAAAGGGCCAGGATGTATAGACATGTAAAAGTGGTCTCAAATTGCTTATCTCATGTGGGAGACATTATATCTCCTCTCTTCTATTATCAGTCTTCCAGGTAATTCTGCAAAATTAACACAAGAAATTGGTCAGTTCTTCTCCAGGATAGCAACTTCCCTCTGGAAACATTATCAATCAAGCTGTCTGTCCTGCCCCCAAAGTGGGTTTCATTATTGTCTGTTTGCTGGAGTATGTTAGGAATCTTCCTAACTTCCTGGTTTTTAAAGTGGAATCAGCCTTAAAATGGAATAATCCCTCCTGTTCTTACTGTCTGTTTGTATGTCCTGCCAATGGGTTTCAGCCCTGGGCAAGTTCGCTATGGATTCAGTGTGACCAAAGAAATTGACAGCAAAACGTTCTTTGAGGTGAAAGGGTTTATTACCCGGCTTGTTCTCCCGGGGCAGGTCTAACACTAACTTCTCTACCTCTGTCCAGAGCACTGGGCTGAGCTCTCTGTATAGGGCAATAATAGCTTATTGCCTGAAGGTGTGGAAGCGGTAGCCTAGCAACAGGCCAGTTACTTCATCAGGTGGTTTAAGTTCAGTAAGGATCCTGGCCATAGGAACCCCAACTTCCCCACATTATATTGCAGCATTTTTATTATAGGCAGGAAAAGCTAATCATGATACCTATCCCATGACTCTGTCCTACCTCACAGGTACACAGCAGCACTTTCTGTTTTGAATGTGTGCCCATTTCCTTATGGCAGAAGGCTACCTCCTCAAAAAAGGTGCCTTTGACTTCAGGAAGATATTCTGCAGAAGCTCCATGTTCTAGCAGGAGAATGCATTACTGAGGAGTGGTGGGCACTGAAAGAGGTCGTGTGACCTGGAATAGCTGGAGGGGTGTGGTATGAACTGATTTCCCTGGAGGGTGGTGCACTGCTGTGCTCACAGAAGAGGAAAAGGGCAGACAATGGAGAGAAGGAACCAGGCTGGCAGGACAAAGGGCAGTAGAATTCCCTCCCCTGTCTGGTGAGGTTGAGGGTGGAAGCAGATGCACAATTTGGACAATCCTCAGAAAGGGGCTTTGATCCCAGGCACAGGGAGAAAAGGAATGAAATCTTGATATATGCTATAATACGGAGGAACCTTGAAAACATTACGCTAAGTGAAAGGAGTCTCTCACGAGAAGACTGTGTATTAGACGATTCAATTCCTGTGGAATGTCTATAATAGGCAAATCTACAGTGATAGAATAGACTAGTGGTTGCTTGGTGCTGGGAGAAATGGAGGGCTTGGGAAACATGTGATAGCTAATGGGTATGGGCTTTTTTTTCCTTTGTGTTAATAACACTCTAAAAGTGGTTGTGACGATGGTTACACAACTCTGAAATATGCTAAAATCCATTGACTTGGACACCTTAAATGGGTTAATACATAGATAGCAGCAATTGGAATTACCAAAGGGTTCTTAACATAAACAGTATCTTTCTCTCTTTGTACTTATTAAAGATATTTAGGTTCATCTATTGACAATAATATAAGTTAATGAACACTTCTGAAGGGTCAGGTTGCATGTTACGAGCATTCTATTTTATCCTCAACACAGGTTTTTGTCCCCATTTTAGAGTTATGTTACAAAAGGTCAGAGAGGTTAGGCAACTTGCCCTAGATCACACAGCTATTGAGTTGCCAAGCTGGGATTTGAAAGCAGGCAGATGGACTCTACAGCTTCCATCCTACCCTTTATCTCCTCCTGTCTTCATTGAGAGTATATGTTGAAATGCTTTGGACTCTATTCTGTCTCTATGAGCTTCCTACTATTTAGATGGATATGGCTAGTCTTATTTAAACATTTACCATCAGAAAAAAAACCCACAATCTATCTTTTTGGGGGAATAATTACTCAAGACAGGCAAAAACTCAGTCCCAGTACCTCCATCTGACTTCACTATTGGGTGTATTGATCCTGAGATCATGCCAGGAGGATACGTGTTCCTTAGCCTTTTGTTTCACCTTGCTAGAAAGTCACAGCCTCAGACCTTACTTAAAGCCTGTATGTATACCTGTTTTCAGAGGAGAAAGGAAGGTGAGCTAGGTTGATTAACTCAAGAATTGTTGAAAGTTTTGTAAGGCTTGCAGGGCCCGGTATGGTTTTGTGATATAACTTGTCATTAATACAATAGGCTATCGGCGCGACGAATCTGCAGTTTCCCCACGTGCTCCAGATCACTCTCTCCTTTGATGTAGGGTCAGAGGCTGTTTCCCAGCACTGTGGCAGGCCTTGCCACCAGAATAGATTAATTTTGTCATTACCCTTTCTCAATTTCTGTCTTTAACCAGAAAAAAGAGGTTAATTGTGTTCCATTTCTCAGGAGAATGAGGTATCAGCTTTTTAATTCCTGATATTTTATGAATTGTGGGCAGCTAATTAAAACTTAAAGATTAGAGGAGCTATTTTAGCTAAGAGGCCATTTGCAGGATTGTGAAATGAAGAGAACAAAGGATTGTCTTTTCTTTTTATTCCTACAGCTTCAATGAAACTTCATGCCGAAATAGAGCCTGGAATTGTTTTACATACTGAGTATTCATTGTATTGATTCTAATTTTAATTTTGCAGCAAGTGGTACAGTATCTGAGAGCTACTGAGGGGTCAACATTGAGATTATTGGCAAATGTATGGAGGCTCCATTTGACCTGTCTTGACTTCTGGGAGACATCTTAAAGTCAGATAGGAACCACTTACAGATTCTATTAGATGTCCTTAATTACCATCTCAGAACTCATACATATCACATCTTCTGTTCTTCCTCACAGTTAACTCTTTGAGTTGCACCACAGTAAAGTAATGGACCTGCCACAAGCGTTGGGCTTTTTCTTGGTTCTTTTACTACCTGGTTGACTTTCAGGCTATTCCATGTCTTTGGCTACCACTGAAATCACCAAGGGCGTATGTCTTTAAGATGTGAATCAAGGAAACCACTAGCCTCTACCTTATTTTGCGCAAATTAGAAAAAACTCCACATCTTCAGCTGATGCAGTCCCCACAGACACATGGCTTAGAAAGCCAAGTGTGGATGGATTTTAGGTCCTACCCACCTCCTGACTATGTTCACTTAAGCAGGGCAGAACCCATGTGACAGATGACTGTGGCCATGATTCAAACAACTCTTTCCATCTTCCATTTCTCAGACATGTGTCTTGATATATTTCTTGATGTAAAATAAATTCTTCTTTCTCAGGTGGCTTAGATTAGATAAGAATGAACCAATGTCCAAATGCCAACTTCTTAGGTGCAAAACCAGGCTGGGCTCATTTTTTATATCCTGACCTCCTACTTTTTTATTCCTTCTGTGCAGAATTGAATAAGCAGCTACTAAGGCCTAGAAATAACCATGGTGGAGCAAAGAAGAGAACACATTCTTTCCAAACAGAGGAGTGTGGGCAACCACTCTGAATCTGTAAAGAACTGGGTCATTCTAAGAACTGAAATAAAACCAGCAGATTGAAGCTTAGGGATTAAGGAGAAGCATGAGGTGAGATGAAACTGTAAGGAGCAGAAGGGACTAAATGAGGGGTTTTGAGTCCATGCTTTGGATTCAGGAGTTTTACCCTAGGAGGAACTGCGATTGATTCAGATACTTAGTTTTAAGTACAGACATAAGATGATCAAACTAGTATTTTAAACAGTAACTCTGGTCATGAAAAATGAATCAACTGGAGGAAAGAAAGCATGGATGTGGGGACCTGTGTCAAGCCTATGGCCCCAGTTTAGGCAGTGGACAACGGGAAGCCAAACATGGCCTTGGTGAAATGTAGAGAAAAATGAACCATTCTGAGAAATCTTCAGAAAGTAAAATCCGCAGGACTTGGTGATGGATCAGCCTAGGGTGTGAGCAGAGGAAACTGATGAGGGTGACTCCCAGGTTTCTGGCATGAGTAACTGGGAAGGATTAGTACCATTTCCTGAACTGTGGAACACTGAGATGTAGGTTTGGAGTGTGAGATTCTGAGATCAGTTTTGGACACATGGGATTTAAAATGCCTGTGTGACCCCTCCACGGTGAGTTGGCAGTTATGTATGTATGCTCTGGAACATGACTGAGAGCATGCAGTGTGGAAGGCACATTTGAGGCTCACAGTCAGCAATTTTGGGTCGCATCAGTCTGCCTGGTTGTATGATTTTTCAGCCACAGCACTTAGTAGGTCAGAATAACCGGAGATGACCAATGGTTAGATGGGCCCAGGGTGGGGAGTAGCTCAGCTGGCTATGGACAGAAGGGCGAGGGATTATGAGTAGGTGCAGTATTGTAACGATGGACGGGGCATTCAGGATGGACAGGGAGGGAAGAGAAGACAGAAAGGAGGGTGAAGAGGGTGGGGAGGAAGCCAGTGAGCCAAGGGTTTTGCAGCCCCACAAGACTAATGGAATATCAGGTAACACATAAAGGTTATAGACATAGCTGAGGTGAGATTTACAGGTCCCAGGGCTTGGGACTAAACATCTTTTGGGCCATTATTCAGCCTACCACAGGATACTTGAGCAAGGAATCAGGAAGGATGGGAGGTTCTGGTCACAGAATTGGGTATTTACACATTTTCACTACTTCACCTCCAAAATTACAGTCGTCATTTTTGGAAGTGAAAACTTCAGGTGATGTTGAAGTCAAAAATGGGACCCTGAAGGTGGTATCTGAACTAGAAGGAAGGAGTTATTTATTGGAGGTGAGGTCAAGGAGATGAGCACCCATATACTAGGGAGGCGTCCACACGGGCTTTGAAGTCATTCTGGACAATGGCAGAAACAGCAGTGGTCAACTGTCGAAGTCTTTAAACAATGTGGAAAAGTGATTATAAATTAAAAGAGGACAAAAAAGGAGGAAATATTGTTGGTGGGTAGAATGCAACTCAAAAGGTGGAAGGGAAACTGTCTTGAAGCCATTTTCAACCTATACCACTCGCTTCAATCTCTGACTTCATCACTTAACCTTTCTTGCAATATAGCAAAAGTTATGTTTTGGGGGGAAATTCTAGAAACTACGTAATCATGCCTTGTGATATCTTATTTGCAACAGTGAATCTTTGTGTAAGTTTTACTTTTTAGAATATACTTTTGATACCAGTTATTTTGTCCTTCTTTGAATGATCTTCTAAATTACTTGGCAGGTAAACATGGAATGCTTTTAAAGATTTATTCTTTTAAAAGGTTCCCTCCCCCAACCCCACTGCAAATGAGACAAACCATGAAATCTTTAGCACAGAGAAGAGTTGTTTAGTTCACTTAGTTTGAATCATGGTTTTCATCGGACATATTTCTCTTCTGGGCTTTATTTCATTTACATAAGGGCTTAAATTTAATGTAGAAAACATCTTACCCAGCGTATACCTCAGTCCCTAATTCTGCCAGTTTTCCTCTCTTCCCATCCACACTTGACCATCACCTCTTCCTATTTTGAGCTAATCCAGATATACAATACGTGCCTGGCACACTGTGTCAGGAGATCCTTTTCCGTACACAGCCTGGTCAGTAGTGCACTGGATGGATAAGATGTGGCTTGGGAGCTGCTGGGACCACAAGTCTGGTGCTGCTCTGGAAGACAAAGGGCTCCGAAGGTTAGAGATGGGTGGGCAGCATCAGAAAGCATGGTTTGCTGCTTGCTGTTGCCTTGTATTTTGGCCCACTGTGGACACTGTCCTTAAAAACTGTCTCTCATTTTTCTTTCTGCAGTCTCTCTGGGTAACGTCATTTCTGAGCCCCACAACTCTCAAATCTGGCCTTCTGGTTCAGAGCCTGTGTGTGTGGCCTGGATGCATATACTGCACCTCCTCTGGGAGATCACACAGCACACCCCTACTCCACCTCCGTCCCCAGCTGAGCTTCCAGGGGAGCACCTGTTAGTGTGTGACAGGCCTCCCAGACAGCTGCTGACTGCTTCTTAGGGGTGGACTCACACTGGCATTGAGGCTGGCATCCGGGCTTTCCTGAAATTCTTCAGTCCTGAAGTAGCCTCTCCTCTGGGCAGCAGCTCTAGAGCATCTGAGAACCACTGCTAACCCTTGAGATTTTGTAAGCCTCTAGTTCCCGTATTAAAACCTGCTGTGCTCGGAATACACAGAGCAGCTTCTGTTTCCTGACCAAATGCTGTCTGATTCAGTAATTGTTAGTGACCTCACCACCTGCCCAGTTGGCTATGCCTTAAGCTTGGAAATGGTCCTGCACATCCCGTGCCCCTCACCACACACACCCAGTTGGTTTCCGAATTCTTTGTATTCTTTGGTATCTCCTTAATACAGTTTGAATCTGTCCAATCCTCTTCATTCCCCACTGTTGCCAACTTGGTGTAGAGACTAATGTATTCAGTAATTGGATTATTTCAACGGTTCCTAAGTGATTCTGTGCCTCCTGTGTCCCCTGGAACCCGGAAAACTTTTTCCACACTGTCGCCGGGTTCTAAAACACAACATTGATTAGATGCAACTCTGTTCTGATGTTCCATCCATGCCTAAAACCCCTCAAGCTCCTCACTGCTCTCAGGGTGACTCCCCATCACCTCTGCTCACCATACAGGTCAGCCATGCCCCTTCCAGGTCTCCACCTGTATCTTTTCCCCCTCATACCCTGCATTCCGGCCACATGGAAGGTCTTCAAAGCACCAGCCTTTCTCATTTCTTTGCCCTTCTCTGCAGTCTTCCCTTTGCCTACTTATTCCCATTTTGCCCTGTTGACTTTTTTTTTCCTTCCCAGGTCAGTGAGGTCTCTCCTAACACTGCCCTGAACCTTGAAGCCTGGATCACGGGCCTCATCACATGCTGCAGCGGCCCTGGGAAAGCACAGGATCTTCCAGGGATTCAAACCAGCCACAGGTGACCTCTGGGGAGGTCGCCACTCACTGTGCTTACCTGGAGTCTTCAGGGCTCAGCGCAGTCTGTGCAGGCAGGAAGGGAAGCAAGAGTGGGTGGCTCGGAAAGTCAGCTTAGACTCAAATGTGGTGAGCCCCGTCCACCCCTCCTGCTTTGGTGGTCTGGCTAAAATTCATACTTTACTTAATTTCCTCTTCCTTAGGCAATCCCTGTGTTGCCATGATGTCACATCTGCTCTCCTGTTTTCCAGCAGGAGGGAAATGGAGGAATTAAGTGCAGACACAGTAGGCCGCCAGGCGTTTGGCCTCGAGGCTCACACCAAGAAGTAAGGGGGCCTTCTACCCTTCCAGCCTGGACATTTTCACCTGAAGTACAAGGAGAGATAATCAAGGATATCTTGCTTTATCCCCCAGCCTCATTCCCAGGAGTCAGGTAAAGTCTTCCTTAAGGCCTGCCTGGTCCCAGATGGTGAGAATCACCTGATTAGTGCCTGCTTGGGATGCATCATTGATGTTTTTGTTAAGAGTAACTTAATTTACTTCTGCAACCCATTTTTATTGAGTGCCTGCAATGTGTCAGGTTCCATGGATCCTGATCCAGTTGTGCTTATGGTGTAGTGGTAATAGGAGATGACATTTTTAAGCACTCCCTGTAAGCCAGGCACCAGGCTAAGCACTTCACATGCATTAACTTGATGGATTCACTCTCACTTGATTCCACAGCCCTCCTGTGAGATGAGTGCATTATTCTTCCATTTATGGATGGGAAGTATGAGGCCTATAAATGTTCAGTAACTGGCTCAGGACTGGTGTAAGAGTCAGGTTGGCAGTTATGCTGAGGTAACACCCTCAAAACCTAAGTGGCTTAAAACAACAAGGATTTATTTTTCACTTACACTGCATGTCCATCATGCATGACAGATCTCTGCTCTACACTGTTGTCACTTTGAGACCAGGCTGCAAAACTCACACTGGCTTTACAGATATCACGTCCCAGGCCAGAACAAGTCATGTGGCCACAGCCAGTGTGTCGTGTGGGGAGGTCTAATCCTACTGCACAGGATAAAAGATCTGGAAATGTTTGGAAATAGCACCAGTGACTACCCCAGCCAGGAGATGGGAACCAGGAATTGGACCCAGGCACCACTGGGGAGAGAAGTTTACAAAGGTAAGAGTCTTCCAAATATTAGAAATCACGTAGGTCTCACTTGCTCTGAAAGGCTCCGACGTCAATTCATCGAATATCTAAACTGACTTCTTATCCCCGAACACTGACTGAGTTTGCTTCTGCTCACTCAGCACATACCAGACGAGACAGCAGGAGCGAGGCGCTGCACATCACCGCCTCTCGCTGGGGCTGTGCAGCTGCCACCAGGAGGCCCAGAATTCCTTGCGGAGCTTCTTGGCTACAAGAAACTTACAAGGTCTTCTAATGTAAGTATCAAGCCCCTGCTTTTATCCTTCTTTTTGTCTGTCTGGGGACCAGGAGCTCACCAAGTCCTCAGGCAGCCTTGTCTGTCATTGGATTTTCCAGCTAGAAAGAGTTTCTTGAGAATGAGCTGAAATGTGCCTCCTCTCTGAACTTCCTTCTCAGACCACACACAACAATTCTAATGCCCCTTTCTCAAAACAGCCCTTCACATTTTTTAAGATGGCATTCATGTTCCCCCTGAGTCTTTCTCTCCCAGTTTGAAACTTCTCTAATTTAAAACACATCACAGCAAAAGTTCCACTGGGTGACAACATGGAGAATCTTCATGCAATTCTAGATGTGTCTCCTTTCCTTCCTCTCTTCCCTACTTTTCCCCCCTCCCCCCATCACAGTGCTAATAATTTGATAAGAGGGATAAAAGGGGATTGGCCAACAAATAGTGGACATCGCCTGTGGCACCCCAGTCACTCCCCCAGAGCAGAATGTCCATGGCGCCCCGTGTACACCCACCTAGCTCTTTCTCTACAGCCACTTCTTACTAACAGATTAAGGTCTGCTGCCTCATCTCTGCCTGCCTCATAGGGTATTGACAGATTAAAGTAAATAATCCAGTAAGTTGTCTTCCCAGTGCCCCATACATAGTAAGAATAAAACGTTAGTTATTATAAGAAAAAATTAGAGCAATGTTAGACAACATCTATGGCCCACGTAATATATGTAATGATTAGTGGTGACCACTTGTTCCTCATATTAGGAAACGTGGCATGCTATTATGTTGTGGACATATTGGCAGATAACTGAGGTTTTGACTATGTAAGTCACGTGAAAACATAAAAATATGACTACAGAGCAGTACAGAAGGACCTGATGTGCACCTTCTTTCTTTTGTTAATGATTTGGATGAGCAATTCCTTCTACCCTTAATGATGTGAAGGACAAAGGCAAAAACCTGTAGACTCTTGACTCTATAAAGTTAGAAGGGATTAATTAAAACCGGGCTAATGTCTTACAGGGATTTAAAGAAAAATAGCCAATATAGCAGAAATGCAAACTCCACCTGCTGTTGAAAAGCAAGGTGTCCTTTGATATGGCTTGATAAGTATCTAGTAAGTAGAGACTTTCCTAGTGTAGACCAAAGGTCTTCTACCCACTAAGCTGTGGTGTGAGGCTGAAAGACCATTAGAACTCCAGCCTTAGGGTACCAGGTGGAGTTTTTTATTTTTAATCTTTTTATTTTGAAGTAACTTTAGACTTGCCTAAAAGTGGCAAAAAAGAGTAGAGAGACATCCCACATACCCTTCACTCCAGCTTACCCTTATGTTACTATCTTATATAACCACAGTATAATGATCACAACCAGGAAATATTGATACATATTTGAAAATTGATTTAATAATTAATAATTAATGGACACAAAACATCAATACAATGATATTAACTAATATAGAGATTTTACTTGAATTTTACTAGGGTTCTCTGATGTCCCTTTTCTGATCCCATATGGCACTTAGTTGCCATGTCTCATTACTCGCCACTGATCTGTGAAAATCCTCAATCTTTCTTTGCTTCCATGTTTGGACACTTTTGGAAAATGCTAGATAGTCAGAAACCTTTGTTTTCCAGATCAAGAAACTAAGACCCAGAGAGTACCACACAGTCAGATCATAGTAAAACTCTCAATGTGCATCTGTCTGATTTTGTTTTTTCGTTAATTCAATGAAGTTAGGCACTTTTGGCAAGAATACCGTCAAAGTGGTATTGTACCCTTCTTGGGGCATGGTATCAGCAAGTACATGACATTTCTATGTTACGCCTTATTGTTAGTGATGTTAAATTTGATTAATTACTTGCTTAAGGTGATATCTTACAAGTTTCTCCAGTTTTTTTTCCTTTTATAATTAATAAAGATCTTGTTTTCAGACTATGTACATATACTATCTCTCATCGTACAATGATTACTGTGGAGTTTGTCTTGTTATTTTCTAATTGCCCCATTCTTTCTATGTTTATTAATTCTATTGTCCCTTCTCCCATTCTTACTTATTTATATTATAAGGGACTCATGAATATTTATTTAACTCTGTGGGTTATAATCTTATTACTATCATTTAATTTCTTTCTCAACTTGTTCCAGGTTGACCACTGGAGGATCCTTCAAGTTGGTTCCTGTGTCCTTTTGACACACCCCATCATTTTTTTTTGACCCTATCCTTTCTTGAGCACTTCCTTATTTTATGGAACTACAAAATGTCTTAGGCTCTGTTTTTGTTTCTTTCTGCCCTAACTCTGGAATCAAGTTTTTCCTTAGGAGCTCTACTTCAATTGAGTGGAGAAACCAAGATCAGGATGCTAGGCGACCAGATGGAGTTTTAATCAGCAAAGTAAATACCAGAGGGAAGAATAAAAAATAGACATTGGTGTTTAGACTCCATGGTGCCAGGTAACAAACTAAGTTCTTGATACCAAGCATATTAGTTATTAGGTATTTGCTCTGTAACAAATTACCTCAAAATTTGGCAGCTTCAAACAGCACACATTTATCATCTCACAATTTCTGTGGGACAGGGAATTCAGGCATGCCTGAACAGGGTCCTCTGTTTCAGAATTTCTCACAGGCTGCAATCAAGGTGTGGATTGGACTGCAGTCATCTTGAGGATCAACCGGAGATAGATTTGCTTCCAAACTCATGTTGTTACCAAGATTTGCATCCTTGCGGGTTGTTGGACTGGAGGCATTAGTTCCTTGCTGGCTGGACACTGTCCTCAGTTCCTGCCACTGAGCTTCATCAATAAGGCAAGTTTGCTTCAAAAAGTTGTTCAAACTGAGAAGGCAATAGAGAGAGTTTGTTAGTAAGATGGAAGTCACAGTCTTTTATAACCAAATCAAGAAGTGACATCCCATCATTTTTGCCATATTCTGTTCTCTCTACTTTTGTGCCATACTCATTCTCATTCAACTCTGATTACATAAAACATCTCTTGGTATTTCCCCTGTCTTCCTCCAGGGATGATAAAAAACATATTCTGCCATGGAAACCAAGATGATACATGGCCACATAGCTTACATTCTAGAACTTGAAATATTTGTTTTTCTGAAATGTAGCTTCTACAAATGATGTTTGGCCAAATCCAGACTCTGACATTGAATAAGATAATGCCTGCGGTTAGATTAGAAGAATTAGGAAATTGTTAGCCCTTGGCAATAGGGATGTGGTGTCTAATCTTGATGTGCTTTTGTCTTTATTTAACAAAGAAACAGAATTTTTGAAGCTGATAAAGACCTTTGCAGACCACACTTTAGCTTTCTTTGTTTCCTGGATGAAGAAACTAAGACTTCAAGATGATGATAGAACTCACCTGTCAAGAACCCTAGGCCAGGATACCAGATCCTGACTGAAGCTGAGCCCACAAGTATTTCTGTAACAAAAATGATTATTTATTCTTATGAACATTTAAAAAAACTTTTTGGTTTACCAAGATTTCATTCTCTCACTCATCAACCTGAACTGGGGAGTCACTCTGTTCCTGACGTGTGCTGGAGATACACAGATGCAGGAAGCGCTGCCTCACTTCTGGCATAGCACAGAGCCCGTGGGGAGATGGACGTGTGAACACACAGGCCTATCAGAAAAAAGCACAAGGCCGTCATCTAGAAGGTACCTCAGATACAAAGACAAGAAGCCAATGCAAGTCACTTTGATTATTTTTCATTAAAGACGAATGACATCTTTTTGTCGTGTCACAGAGCCTCACCCGTGGCTAACTTGTTTGATTTCCCAACCACCTGATCAGATAGGTGTCAGATAGGCATTGGAAATCCATAGCAATAGTTCTCACAGTGGTGCATATGGGCATTTTGAGTGGGATGGGCTTGGCTTCGGCCCATTGAATTCCAGGAATGAGCACCCCCAGATCAAAAGCCAATGGCCCAGCGCCGCCAAAGGTGTGCATGGTGGTCGAGAACCTCTGCCTAAGCCAACAGGCAAGTGTCTACTTGCAGCGAAGCTGCTGAGCTCACACTGAACACAAACAGAAGCAGGAGGGTGCTTTCCCAACAGTTTGGGAGTGTTAATTTGGAACTGATGATTTTGGCTGACGATTAATTACATTTGCCACACAGAAGTATCACATATGCCTTAAAAATAGCAAAGATCGCACCATTTTACATTAGCATTTTATTAACTCTGCATCTCGCCAGTTCGGCTTTGGATTAGGATAGACTAATGTTTATTTTTGCTTTGACTTTGATAAATGAGTTCAGAAAGCCAAGACATAAACAAATAAGACAGAAATAGTTTTACCTCGCTTATGCACAAGGAACACCACTCATTTTGCACGTCAAACACAAACATGTAACTCATGAATGACCCTCAGAGAAAACCGGGGCCCCCACTTGATAATTATGTGGGCAATTTTTAAAAAGCAAGTGTTGGTTATGTACCTATCTGTATTAGTTTTCCTCGAACTGCTGGAACAAATGACCACAGAATGGGTGGCTTATAGTGACAGAAATCTATTCTGTCATCGTGGTGCTGGCCAGAAGTCTGAGATCAAGATGCAGGCAGGTGGGGTTCCCTCTGGAGCCTCTGGGGAAGATCCTTCCTTGTCTCTCCCAGCTTCTGGTGGCTCCAGCCTCTCCCTTCAAAACTCTTTCCCTTCTTGAACTCATAACCACGACACGAAGATCGTCTCTGGGCCTTTGTAATACTGCACCCTGTGGCCGGGACACTGCCTCCCTTCACAGCCCCTGTTCTGGTGTCGTGCCCAATGTCCCCACAGCCCTGTCTCTTTCTCGATCTCAGTGTGTCCATGTCCCTGACCCATAGCTCTCTTCTTCCTCATTATTGTGAGCCTGGTGCTTAGTGCAATGCCTGGAGTACAACAGGTGCTTAATAAACATTTTTTCAGCGAATGCACTAATAAGCTAAGGAGGTTGGGAGGTAGAAAGGTCAAGTTACTTTCTATGTAGTAAATGTACTAATTTGTTTAACTTTCCCAACCACCTGATCAGATAGGTATGTACACCAGCTCCATTGTATAAATGGTAAAAATAGAGACTCAATGAGATAAAGGCACGCAAACTGCTTTAAAACCTTTTTGGAAAAATTATTTAGAATGAAAGGAGCTAAAAATAAGTCGTGTGAAGTTGGCAGAGGTGGAGGAGTCCGGAGGAGTCGCCACCAAATGTAAACGGGGTTGTCTCTGAGTGGTGGGTTGTGCGATTCAGTTTTTGTTCTTGTTTATCTGAATGATTGTTTGAATGAAAGTGTATTTAGAATGTGAAGGCCAGCTGTGTTTAGGGCTGGAGTGAAGTGGGGGTGTAATCATCTCCTATGGAAAAGGTTAAAGTCTGGGAGGTGGGACCAGCCAGGGTATTAAGGGGAGGTTGGCTTAATGTTCTCAAGGTCTTGGAGCTTGAGTTTGGATTCAAGTGTCAAGTGATTTCTAATGTCATCGATTGCTTCTGGTGTAAAATTGTGGTCATGTTCAGCCACTGAGGATACCCTTTGCTTCTTTGTCCAATAAGAATATGTGTTTAAAGTGAGGCAGTCTAATTCGTGCGGCCACTTTTGCTTGTGAACATCTTGAAAAGATCCTTCTCTTTGCTATACTGCCGTCAACAGGCACTGTTTGGTGTTTCAGACAGAAAAAAGAATCCTTCCTCCGTGCTCTTCCTGCTTCTGGAATGGATATAAATAGTCTTATGCTTTTAGTTTTTTTGTGTTAAATTTTATTCAGGAGATTAAATGAATAGCTCTCAAAGGCTTTCTGTTCAGCCTAGCCTATTTATTTATGTTTCTTCGACAATTTTAAGTGTGGTACTGAACAGACTATCAGCAAAGCCCTTCCTGTTAGGCTGGGTCCACCTGCTTTCTCCCACTAACGGCTTCAGCAGGGCCCTTAGCGGGGGTGGGGTCCTATGCATCCCTTGATGCACCAACACTTGTGGTCTGATGCCTCCAACATTATTCCTTTCCTGGGAGGTAAGCAGACTTGTGATTCTGTCTTGCTATTGTCCTCTATCCTGTTTGCGTCCTGAGGACAGAAGCTCTTATTTAGACCTCTAAAAGGTTGCATGGTTCTAAAATTCTGGAATTTTCCCCTGAAAAGTGTAGAGCAGGTGTTTAGTCAGAGTTTTCCAGAGAAACAGAACCAATAGGATGTGTGCATGTATATATATATACATACATACATATATGTGTGTGTATGTATGTATGTATATCAGAAGGAGACAGAGACAGAGAAATTTTAAGGAATTTAAGGAACGTGCTCCCAGGATTATGGAGGCTGGTAAGCTTAAAATCTGCAGGGTGTGTCAGCAGGCTGGAGACCCAGGGAAGAGCTGATGTTGCAGGTCAAGTGTGAAGGCTGTCTGCTGGCAGAATTCCTTCTTGCTCCTCTGAGGTCAGTCTTGGTTCTATTAAGGCCTTCAACTGATTGGCTGAGACCCACCCACATTATGGAGGGCAGTTTGCTTTACTCAAAGTCCACCAGTTCAAACATTCATTTTATCAAAAACTCCCTTACAGAAATATCCAGAATAATGTTTGACCAAACATCTGGGCATCCAGTCACAATGACACATAAAATTAAGCACCACAGCAGGTTTTCCAGAGGCAAGACTAAAGAACACTTTTGAGGCACAACCTGATTCCATACCCACGGTGCTCCTTGTGAGTCTGAAAGGAAGCCCAGAACTCGGGTAGGGACAGGTTGGGGCACTGAGAAGTGTCTCTCATGGCTCTCCTCTGCAGCACCCTAGGTTACTCTCCCCAGAACCTGTGGAAGCCCCTTTATCAATGTGCTTTGAAGTCCCCCAAATCCCAAAGTGCACTGCAGCTTGCTAGGCAGGATTTCCCAGGACGAGCAATGAGCAGGCAGGCTGAGCCCCCCAGCGATTCTTCTGCTTTTCCCACCAGATGTGCAGAGCTGCGCTGAGGCTCACCTAGGCTTACATGAAATGCAGGCCGTCTCAGGGCAGGACTGGGCTGTAGAAAGCACTGGATAGTGTTGTCTGGAGGAAGCTGCATTTACCTCAAGCTTCCGTAGGGAAGCCAGTTGCAGAATCTCAACAAATTGCAGGAAGCAAAGATGTAGAAAGTGAGCTTCAGTCCTCATGGTTAAATATTTTGCAGGGATACCCCAGAGACTGCTCACTTCACTGTGGAAAGAAGGCTGAACAATTTCAATATCATAAAAACAAAGAGTAAAAATGCCACCCTAAGCTGCTCCAAGAAAACAATTGGTCCATAGAAACAAAATGCCCAGCGTACGGGGGAATAAGTGTATCCTGGCAAAGAGAAGTGCATTGTTTATCAAACCCTTTGGGAACTAGATACTTTGCAAGACTGTGATATTGTCCACAAAACTACTAATATATTGTCTGTTAGTCTTAAAAATACCCCACAAGATGTACACCCGAAGCTATTAAGTCCTTAGTTTTTTGTGGAAGAACACATTGTGCTTTATGAGGGTATAGGTCAAAGAATTTAGTCAATGGGCCTGGAAAGGCAAAACTGCAAATGGTGCTTTAATTCTAAATGTAGCTGAAGATGTCTCCTTGCAGTGGGAAAATAAGTATTTTCCCTCAATTAACCTGATTTAATATTCACATTTGATGGGCTTCTTCAAGCAGAACTAATAGGTCAAGAATAGGAGGCAGAGACACTGTGGGAAGAATGGCAAAACACTGGGAGGTTGTTACCCTCTCTCTGGGCTCTCAGAGCACTTCCCTGGGGCCTCTCCGTGTTGTCCTCCATCATCAGAGCTGGCCCAGTGGCTGGCACACACCAGACTCTCTGTATGTGTCAGTCGAATAAATATATGAGTGAAGAGGCAGGAAGAAAACCGAAGTATGGCCGTACAGGACGTTCTGCTGAACCGTAAGAAAGGAGGTAGTCCTTGCCTCCCCCTGGCTTACCAGTTGAGGTTATCTTGGTATCTGCAGCAGGCTGCAGTGAAATTTAGTTTTAATCAGGTTAGGATCTGCTGTTTTTCTTTAAAGTTACCAGGGGATGGATAGAGTGGGAAGAAAATTACGAAGCATTTTATTAGAAGAGTATTAAGAAGGGAACTGGAAAACAAAATAAAAATGCAGGCAGTCAAAGTCCAGGTGGCTCCATTTTTGCGGCCATTCTGGTTCTGGATGATTTTCTGGGCCTTTGGCCTGGCCCAGGTCTTCTCTTCTTTTCTCAATCAGGTCTTCAAACAACTCTGCAAGTTTGACTCCTTCCCCGGAGGCTTGGGAGTTTTCATTTGTAAATCTTGGGGACCTAGCTCTAAGTGGAATCTATGTTGCCCACCTATGTTTTGGCAAACAGCAAACCAACATATGACCTGGGGGTTTGGGAGTCTGTCTGGTTGCCTCAAGGCCCTGGAGATCATGGGGATCTGGGATTGTTGGGAAACCAGCCTGGGATGGTTTGGCTGGTATATGACCATCATTACATTGAACTGGTGACCTCTCGAAACCTCTGAGCAGTAGCGGGCAGCAGGAGGACTTGGCTTTCTATTGATACTTAAATATCAGCCAGATTTCACTCAACGTTGCTATCTCGGTGCTTTAGCAGTTAAAAGAGGATGCTCGGCAAATCCAAAATATGCCATACATAAATATCTTCTCTCCTTCACATCTCCAGTTTCTATGCCTTAGAACATCCAAATCATGTACCTTACCACTAGCCCATACTTGAAGAAAATCAATGAACTCTGCACATGCTATTGTAAGATCTCTGAGATGAGTGGAAAATGTTGATAACATGCCAGAATCCACTCCAAAAACAACTGGTATAACATACAACACTTAAGCTCTGAGTTGATTAACCTGGATTGCACTTTACAGGGTTCAGAACAAGATCAGAAGATAGGGTTGGGTAGCAGCAATATGTCATTTAAGGTAAGTGAATGTCGATGACAGAATGAATGGAGTATGAGGAAAGCAGAGAGGAGTCAGTTGGCAATGCTCAGAGGCATGCAGGTGTGTTATCCTTTTGGGAAGAGTCTGCTATCTAGATTTCTTTTATAAAACAGACTTAACATGCAGTGTCACTAGATATTATGGAGTAATCTTTGCATGAATTCTGCAGAGGTGCCATATTAAATTATTTATGACCAGATTTAAAAGAGATTGCTCCTAATTGAAATGTGAAATCATCACATTAAACCTAATGACTTTATAAAGGCTTATACAGTTAAACCATGTTTCCCTCTCTCTTTGAGATATGGTCATTCCTCTGTCCTCTACAACTATGGAGTTATTAGTATAGAGGTGGGTAACAATTAATATTTAACAGAAATACTATATTGTTAGTGGTGTGACATATTCCATAAAGGTCTCATGTGATATTCTTATTTTCTCTTTGAATAGTTACATTTACATCCATGTTTTAATGAGTATTCCCAAACCCACTAAAATTTAAACTCTGATGATAAGTGAAATACATTTTTCTTTAAGTTTGGCCTTAAAGGTGAAATTATTTCTTGGGCAATTGCAAGAAATAATTTCTCTTGGGAATGGAGTTGGTGCAATCTTTCTGGAAGGCAATTAGAGAACACGTAACAAAAGCATTGAAAATAAACATGTACTTTAATACAACAATCCCACTTCTAGGAATTTAACTCATAGAAATGATCAAGAATGAGTACAAGGACTAATCAGCAACGATATCTGTTGCACAATTGTTAATACAGGTGAAAAACTCTAAATAAACAATGGTAAATGCCCCCTATTAGGGAAATAATTAAATTATGATAATATCACAAATATTTGTTGTGCAGTGAGTACATAGCCCTTAAAATCAAATGAGAAAATTGCACATAATATGAAAAAAACTCTCATACAGAATATAAAAATGATCACAGTTTTGTTTAAAATTATGTACAAGTACTGAAAAGATTGAAAACATAACGGTGAAGATGTAAGCCAAGGTTATTTATTTCTGGGCAAAGGAATAATGGGTGAATTACTTTCTTCTTCGGCCTCTTTGATACTTTTTAAATATTCTATAATGAATCATTCTTTTGTAAGAGAGTAATGGTAGGTGAATGCTAGGGAAGATCCTCAAGAAGCCAGACAGCAGAGGATTAAACAAGATTTCCCACACAGATGCCCTGACTTTGCCCACAGCGGAGGGTGTGTACAGAGGACCAAGGGGCGGAAGGGAAGACCAGTGCCCAGCAGGTATCCTTGAGAAGATTCCCTGCCCAGGAAATATTCAGAACTAAGGAAAAGGAACTAGTCTCAGGGAAATCCCCAGCAGAAGAGTGAGCCAGACTGCACCTGGAACCGACCTAAGCGACCCAAACAAGGGTGGAGGCTGGGGATGAAGGGACAAGGGAATGAAACTAGACCTCCAGGGGCGTGCCAGGAACCAGGACCCCGGGAGGCCAACCCCGGAAGGCAGATGTCACCAGCTGTGAGATCTGCAGGGGCCGGTGGCCCTGTGTGCGCCACAAAGACTCGCGAGAGAGCTGGGGAGTTGGTTGTGGATTTAATGCAGGGTTTCTAGAGTTTCTGGTCTTGCAGGATGAGCTGGAGATTTGAAGTTTTAGATGGAATCTGATTTTTTAACTGTTGGCACCTTACAATTTTTTTTTAATTAACAGATTTTATTTTCTGGAGCTGTTTCAGGTTTTTAGAAAAATTGATCAGAAACTAGGGAACATGTAACAAGATATACCATATGCCCCTTTCCCCCTGGCCCAGTTGCCCCTGTCATTAACAGCTCGCATTAGTGTGTTACATTTATTACAGCTGATGAGCCAATATGGATACATTATTATGAACTCAAGCCCATAGTTTACATTAGGGTTCGCTCTCGGTGTTGTACAGTCTATGGGTGTTGACAACTGTATGACAACATGTATCCACCATGACAGCATTGTGCAGAATCATTTCACTGCCCCAAAGATCCCCTGTGCTCTACCTATTCATCCCTCCCTTCCCCAGAACCCTGGGCAAGCCCTGATCTTTTTACGGTCTCCACAATTTTGCCTATTCCGGAATGTCATGTAGTTGGCATAATACGGTGGGTAGTCTTTTCAATTGACTTTGTTCACTTAGCAACACACATTTAGGCCCCTACATGTCTTTTCCTGGCTTGATAGCTTATGTCTTTTTATCCATGAATAGAATATCATTTTATGGACACCCCAGTTTGTTTATCCATACACCTATTGAAGGAGACCTTTATTGTTCCTAGCACCATTTTTTTTTAAAAAAAACACTTTATTGAGGAATAATTGACATACAATAAACTGCACATAATTCAAGACTAAAATTTAAGAGTTTTCACCTACCTCTACACCAGTGAAACCATTGCCAAAGTCAAGATAATGACTGTATGTACCACCCCCAAAAGTGTCCTCATGCCTCTCTGTGATTCCTTCCTCATACTCCCCCCTGCACCCTGTTCCCAGGCAAGCACTCTGCTTTCTGTCACTTGTGATTAATTTGCATTTTCACCTGAGAAAAGTGTATATAAATGGAATCATACAGCAGGAACCCTGTTTGTCTGGCTTCTTACACTCAGTGAAAGCAGGACCATGCATCCACCCTGGATTCTGTCCAAGTCTACACTTCAAGATGCCAGCGAGTCTTCTGAGGATACTAACTAATAACATGGAGCCAGAGATTTGTGCTAATGTCAAAATCCCCTCATCAAATATGTCCTTACATATGATATTAGTTATTATGGAAAGAGCCCAAACCGTTCTTTCCCTCAGAGTCATGTTGCAAAAGAGTCTCCCCTCTCTTTAGTGCTGACACGAAGCATCTTCACGTCTGACACAATGAACCTCCCAAGCACAGCGGACCCCCTGGGTGCTGTCCATCTGCACGTCTGCCGTGCTCTGATGCCACTGACATGGCTTACTGAGACTGAGGGAAGCTTTCAGCCTTCCTTTGCTCTATACTTTGACAGCTGCAAATTACGGAAAAGCATTTTCAATATATAATGAAATGGGAGATGAAAGGAGAATATAAAGATGTGTGCACTATAATTCCAATTTGATTAAAAAGACTATTGAAGGAATGAATAATTACATTCATCAGGAATAGTAAACAGCAAAAGATTAGAATTATTTCTCGATGGAGCGATTTAAATTTTAAATTTTCTTCTCTGTAACTTTCTGTGTTTTTCGCATTTTCTAAATGGAATGTATGTATTGTTATCAGAAGTAGTGTGAAAAAAATTTATATTAAACCCCAAAAAGGGGCTTATGATTTGCAATAAATCAGCAAGTTATTTGGAAAGGCTCTCATCCTTCAAACCCTAAGTAAACAATGATAGTCATTGTTTATCATTCATTTCATATTCATCCAGCAAACATTTATTATTCAGTTACTAGGTGCCAGGCTCGGTGTTAGATGCTGGATATAAAGATGAATAATCAGCAATTCTCTTCCCCTGGAAAGATCATGCAGGTCAGTTTACTTATTTGAAGGAGTCAGTTAAGGTGGATTGGGGGTCGGAAGGTGCTTAAATTTTCAACTAGGAAGGAGGCTTTGAAAGAGAAGGAGAAATGTGCAGCTCCTGTTCTCAAGGTCGTGGAACCTATTCCGATGACAAATGCCATTCCGCATGATTACACTGGGGCTCCCATCAGGGAAGGGCCTTTAAGTGCTTCAGTGTGGTGGCAACTGCTGTTATGTCATCGTGCCTGCTGATTCCCTTATTCTAGAGATGTTTACTTCGTGATAGTTGTAGATTCACATGCAGTTATAAGGAATAATACTGAAAGAGTCCGTGTGCCTTTCTCCAATGACACCTAGCGGTAACATCTTGCAAAACTGTAGTACAATATCACTTATTCCACAGATGTCAAAACCTAGGAAAAGGAGAAAGGGACAGCTTGGCTCCTCTTCAAACCCGGCATGCAGCAGGAACCTCTCCTTTCCTTGGCAAGATTCTGCAACTCTGGCCCTTTCTCTCACACTTCAATGAAGGCCTCCCTCGAGACAGATTTTCCTTTGCATCTGAAAGTATTTAAGTACTTCCTTTAAAGGGTTCCATGGCAATCATCTCACAGGGATGAAGTTGCCATATAACTGAAGGAACAGTTGCTAGTCGTCAGGTTGTGGGGTCTCTGTCAACAGCGAAACATAACGTGTGAACGTTCAGTGTGATTGCAGGAGTGGGAGGGAGACGGGGAAGGAAGGTTCCTGAAGGAGATCATTCAGCAGTGCGCACTCGCAAAGGAGACTAGGCAGCGGCAGCCAGGTGAGCGCAGACTCCAGCCACAGCCAGAGTGCTGTGATGGATGCAAGGAGGCTTCTCTTTGTCCTGCAAGCAGGGGAGCAGCCACACTCAGGGGCTCTAAAGAGTTCAGTGTGAGATAACAAAAAGGGGGGAAGAAAGAGAAAGCTCCCCCAGAAGGAGCCCAGCCTACCTCCTACCTCATGCAGAAGCAAAGGAGCTCCCTGGACCTTTCCAGAAGATGGAGGGGTGTGGAAGTCAAGAGACCACCTGGATGTTCAAGTGAAGAGTTTATCCTTAAAGGTACAGTGCTTCTCATTCACGCATCTGCTTAATAAATATCACTGAGCACTTTCTCTCTGCCCATCCCTAACTGTTGAGGTGGCAGAGAGATGAGAATTAAGAGTTACTTTTAAATATGAGGTGTTTGAGACAAAGATGAGAGACAAAAACGTGTCCATACGGGGCAAGACATCTCATAGTTTACTCACCTTGATCCCCTAGTGTCAGGAGAGGGCACTGTGCTATGATCAGGAGACCGAGGTTCTGTTACTAAACTGCATTGTGGTCTTGGGTAAGTTATTTTTGACTCTGAATGGGCCTTGGTTTTCTCAAAGGAGAGTACTGGTCTAAACTACCTTTAAATTTCTCATCCAGGTCTATGATTTTTGAGATTATATGGTTCAAGGAGACCATGGGTAGCACTACCAGGAGCTCCTGGCACTGCCTGACATATGCTACATGTGCAGAAATAGCCCCCCATCCACCCCGCGGGGAATTTCTGATGAGATGAAGAATTCTTTGTGTCATCATAGAGCAGCTAAGTCTTATGGTGATGTCTCCCCGACTTCTCTTCAGCGTCTCTCCCCACCCACTTGACCCACAACAACTCTCCTTCTAAACCCGAAAGCTTGAGGATGAGCGAGGGTGGGCTGGTTGTGAGAAGAGAACGAGCTTACGAGTTTTAGTGACCAGTTTCACCATTTACCATGTGTTATGAGTGGAATTGTGTCCCCTCCACCAAATTTACATGTTGAAGTCTTAACTCCAGTGCCTCAGAATTGAATACTATTTGGAAATAGGGTCCTTGCAGATCTATTTAGATGGGAGATGAGGTCATGCTGGACTAGAATAGAGTTGGCCCCTAAACCAATACACCGATGTCCATATAAAAATGGGAAATTTGGACACACACACACGCACACACAGGGAGGACACCATGTGAAGACTGAAATCATGTTGCCCCAAGTCAAGGAAGTACCAGAAACTGGGAGAGAGTCCTGGGACGGATCCTTCCCTGTGGCTTGCACAGGGAGCAGGGCCTTGCTGACACCCTGGTCTTGGACTTCCAGCCTCCAGAACTGTGAAAGAAAAAAGTTCTATTGTGACTCAGTTTGTGGTGCTTTGTGTTGAAGAAATCAAACAGGGAGGCCATTGGTCTGAGGTGGCTCCAGTGCCTTGGTAGTCCACCAGAACCTAAGCCAGAGTGAGTGTCAAGGTTAAAAGCAACCGGTCCCAGTTAGCTAGGCTTTCTCAAAGAGTGCCATCACATAAACTGTAGCAAATCAGACGAGTTCTTTTTTTGGCTTCTGCATCCTCTGTATAAAAACCTTGCCCTTAGCTCCAGTTGGTGGAGTGCCTCTAACCATTTCTGGGTTGGGCCTATCCAACTCAAATCCATGATTGCTAAAATAAACCCTTAAGATTTTAATATGCCTCAGTCTATCTTTTCATAGTTCCTTACAACAGCCGTAGCAAATTAATATACCATCTGTGTGAACTTGGGCAACTCTAACAAATTCTGTGAGTTCAGAAAATGTCCTCAGTGAAATTAAAGATGTATAAGGGGGTTTATTAGTATTTTAGAAAGGTGTTTCTTAGAAGGGTGCTTTACTCTTTAACTCTTCACCCTTCCTCTTTCCCTGTTCCCAAATGCCCCATGACTTTGCTCGTTCACTTACAGCTTTATACTCCCTCAGGTCTTCAGTGAGGACAAACATATCGCCACCAAGAAGACTGCTCAGCCCTCCAGTGTATCTGCACCTTCTCCTGAGTTCTGGCTTTTGAATCATCCCGCTAAAGATGGAACCCATTTCCATGGCAAAAATGAACAGTTGGTGTTCCTAACTTCAATCGATTTTGTGATGATGAAAATATTATGTTACTATAAGCTTCTCTTATAATGGAAACTAAACCAAAACCTCTAAGAAATTATCTTGTTCTGTTGTTTCTTACACTAGAACACTTTTTAGAAAGGAAAAATTCATTACAGCCTAATTTACATTTAGTAGGCAGTTGCCTGCCATGATTTGTAAGAACATATCTCTTTTTTATAGCTTATAAAATGAATTGGAAGTTTAGAGTTATTCTTTTGGGTTGTGTGTGTGTGTGCGCATGTGTGTGTGTGTGCAGTTGGTCTATTAAAAGTAACTGAATTAGTGCAGTTGAGATTAAATAAAGAGTCATTTTCAAGTGGAGTGTCAGACAGACTCCACGGTCGGATGCTTTTTGACAGTACTTAGAAAAAAATGAGCTCGGCGTAAAACATCAGATTCAGGTCAAGTATTTTGGGAAGGCAATTTATTTTATTTATTTTTCTTATTTTTAATGGTAGAATTCATTTTTTGTCACCTTTTGAAATTAATAAGAGTGGTTTCAAATTTGATGGACCCTGCCCATTAGTCCCCCTTCCAAGAGACATTTACTCACACAGACAGATAGGCACACTCTTTCTTTCTCTCTCTCCTTCCAACCCAACCCCTTCACATGTGAATTCACAGTTATGTACCTTATGTTTTTCACTTGACATTGTATTTTGGTGATCCCTCCAGACCTCAGACAGTCTTAAGTTTACATTATCAGTCTGTACAATCTCTTACAAATGTATATGTCGTATTTGCTGGGTTTGATCAGAAGTGGGCAGAAAGGGGAGTGATTCCCTCCATTCAAAAGATCTGCATTTTGAAGAAGGAGTAGCTATATTACTTAGCCAAGCCAGTCATTAAATTATAGGGGTAAACACAAAAAAATCCAAATGAAATACCCATTGCCACAATGAAGGATAGAAGACAAAATGATCAAGTGAGAATTGGAGGGCACAAGTGTGCATAATGAAGGACTGAGATGCACTATAAAGATGGCTGATGCAAAATCTGAAATTAAAAAAAATGTGTTTGATGTAAATACAGCTGTAAGGCTAGACTATCAAAAAATGCATGCAGGAGGGAAAATGAACATTCAGTTGAAATACCAGAAACCACACAGCCCATTCCTAACTCTTAATGCCTCTGAAGAACAATTCACACCACCAAGAAAAGAAAAGCTCTTAGATGTAGAAAGCAAAACCCTTATCGGGACAGATGCCTAGCATTTAGGAAACAATTTGGACACAGGCAAAAACATGATCTCTTTCCCCATGATGTGGCAGCAGAGAGGAGATCAAAAGCGTCAGACAGAGGAGTCCAGCAGGGACTTAAAATGAAGGATTTTCACATTTACAGGCATAGAGAAAAGAGCAGGTGACTGGCTGACAAGCAGAAGAAAGATTCAGATGATTTTTTTGTATTAATCTTAGCAACAACTCTAAAACATTTACCACCTCATTCAATTGCTTAGCAGGCTTTGCACAGTCTCTTCCTCCTTTGAATGTAGGGAAGGCATGGGCTGGCATCCTATCCCCAAAGTTTTGCCACTCACCCTGCATCATCCACTCACAATTTGTCTAAAGTATCTAATTCAATTGACTCCCCCGAGGCCTGACACACAAAATAAAACTATGCAGAACATCTCTTTTCGTTAAGAATCTTGCCTCAACTGTGCAAGGACAGGGTAAAATGAATTGCTTTCTAAGAAGGCACTTTTTTCTACTGTCAGATTATTTAGCTCTATGATACACAGCTGCCTCTTTTTACTGGTTTCAGAATAAACCTTGATTTTATAGCTTTCAGTGGCAACAAATGGTCTCAACACACCCATGAAATATCCCCTCCTGGATTCTGCTGTTTGGTTTCCGACAAAGACTTTTCTTTTGGTAAATCAGGCAATATTTAATTACAGCCACACTCGTGATTTGATATCTTGGCTTTTGTCCTTTGCTCTCTGATTACTTACACCAACTTCTCAGGAATTCTACCTAAGCCCTGCTTGCTTACAAACAACAACTTGGCTGGGTGTTTATTACCTTTGGACTTGCACAGAAATATACGTGTGCTCGTATGTATGTCTCTGCTTCCTTTCTCAAGAGATTTTAGAAAGGCTGGAGAAGTACATAAATTTGAAAAAGGATAAAATAAGAATTTCAGAGTCCAGGAACATAAGGGAAGGAAGTAATCAAAGTAGATACTGTGTGAATTGGTTGCTTGACATGGGGGGTTGCAAATTTGGCTCTAAGCTCCATTCTAGCCAAGGCAAAGAAAGAAACACTATCCTAAGGTGCACAGGGTTTTAAACTTCAGGACAAGCCAGTTGCTATGAGGAAGCACAGCTTTTCTGGACACTGAGCCCTGAGAGAAGTCTCTCTTCTGGATCCTCATGAAAATGACACTGTGAAGTGTGTTACATGATATAAAAAAAATGCCTTAGAAGTTTCATAGGATGTTTTCCCATAACATATGTAAGCAGATGTATTAACACCAAAAGGTAATTCAGTTAATGTAAGCCTAGGACAGACCAAAAATTCTCAACATCAGCCAGTTTCCTCCATCAGATGAGGCTTCTTAATTCTATTCCGGCCCGATCCTAGCCTCGCGCCTGGAGCAGAGCAGAGAGTGACTACATTAGGCTGCCTTCCTACTCCGAACATGCCAGAATCAAGTAATAATAGAAACTAAAAAGGACACAAAAATCCAATGACCTTGAGGTAATCATAACATATACATAGCCTACAGCCACATTCTGTCAAATCCAAGTAAATCTCTTCAACTTTTTGAAAAGCATTCGGTCGCTCCCTTGCAATTCTGCTTCAGGTCAAATCTCAGTAACTCTTCCAACCCTTTCTCACCTATCCAGCATTACTATTATTATTCCTTGGGGCAATTTGTTTCCCCTGCTCTCTTTCAAGGTGTGGAAACTCAGACTTGATGTTTCCTTGGGATAGATAAACACTGCTCTGCCTTTATGGAGGATGATTATGGATTTGGGGAGGACACCACAGATGAAGTTTTATTTATTCAACAAATATTTATAAAGTGCTTATGATGTGCTAGACTATATTTATGTAATTGCAGCCTTTTGAAGCCTTTTCCCCTAACCATCCATTTAAGCCTCTTCATCCAAGCCTAAGTGAGCACACAACAACTCTGGGCCTCCACCATTCTAGGAGGAGAGCAGCAAATGGTGTCAATTCCTCCAGTGCAGACAAGCAGACAGTTGGCTAAGGGCATGGCTTCCTTCGGAAGCACCAGTGGTGTCCGGAGTAGCTCAGTGAACTCTAAGGGTTTCCTGTGCTGAAGTCTCAAGGTCAGAGTCATGGGTCCATTTGAGAAGCTAACCAAATCTATGAATCTTCTTCATCGAAAAAGACCCGTGGCTCTGTTCTCCATACAATGTGAGGATGTTCGAGGACCCCCCGAAGTGTACGCTGTAGCCCAGGAGTTGGGAGCCTCTGAGTGGCATGCCCCGGGGTCCTGCCTTAGACCTCTGCTCTTTTTGTCATTTTCATGGGGGAGTGGGCTCTGAAGACAATGACGACAAGCCCACCAATGTGTGGTTAAGACAAAGGTGGGAATGGAAGAAATCTACATTGCTTGGCACACCAATTTACTGTAACAGCACTTAATAGAGGTGCAAGCAAACTCTTGCATTTAGACCTTGTTACAGGCTGAATTATATTCCCTCAAAATTAGTATGTTGAAACCCTAACCTCTAGTGCCTCCAAATGTGACTGTCAATGGAAATAGGGCCTTTAAAGAGGTGTTTAAGGTAAAAGGAGGCCATTTAAGGTGAGCCCTAACCCAGTCTGACTGGGGACCTCATGAGAAGAGGAAATCTGGCCCCACAAGGAGGCGCTGCAGTGTGTGCACAGAAGAAAGACCAGGCGGAGCGGAAGCACGCAGACCGCCCTCTGCAAGACAAGAAGGGACCCAAGTGGTTTTCAACTGTGGCTACACATTAAAATGGCCTAGAGAGCTCACAGCAAATGCTCTAGTTCAGCCACACCCTCAGAGATTCTGCTTCACAGGCACAGGGTTCTGGCTGGCATTGCTGTATAGTCACAGCTGAGAACTGCCATCTAACTAGTCACAACAACTTCGTAGCATGGGAATAATGCAGAGGTACATGGACAGGAACATCTAAAGAACATTTTTTCTAACCTTTGGAATTTTCTTTGGACATAACATTCCGTATCTTTATGCTGAAATATGAAGTAGTCTTAGAAACTGTCTGAAACAGTTCTCCATCAGCTGTTGTGCAGGCTCTTCCGGCCCTAAGACAGTCCTGTTTGCACCATGAGGGGACAGGTGGCTGCTCTGACGAGGGCCACCACTACTGATCTGGATTATCCCCTGGCTACCCCCAGAAGCACTAGGGGAGGCATTGCCTTCTAGACTGAAGCTTGATAATGCTTAACTTTAACATTAGTCAAAAGCTGTCAATTGCAAGTCCTTGCTCCACATTGTCCCACTGCCTTCCCTACAATCGGATAATGATCATTTTGAATTTCTGAGGGCATGTACTTTGTGTAATTAAAAAAAACCCTGCTGCCTAGATGTGTTGAATGGGAGAATAGAACTTGATTATTTGAAGGGAAGAGGGTCCCTAATTGTGGAACAACGCAATCCCTTGTACGTAAGCCCTAAATAAATGTTTCTTTATTTCTGAAGTTGTGTGACCTCTTGTCGTGGTCCTCCTAGCGTGTCAGGGAGCAGTCAGGAGTGAATTGCAGTTAGCAATGCGTGCTTGTCTGTAAAGGCCCTTTGAGGAGCTCACTGCCTCTATTGACTCCCGGGGAAGTCTGAGGCCACAAGCTTGGCTGGAGCACATGAGCCTAGATAATGAAGATGGTTTTGCCCTCTTGAAACAAAGCCAGAAACTGTATGTACTTCATTGTGCACTTTGGGTCATGTGCTAACAGTGAGGGTTTTTCTAATGCTAAACCCACTAATGACGGCTTCTCCCAGCCTTTACACAAACCCACCCCACAAGGCCCCGTGATTTGGCAAACCAAACAGAATAAAGGCAGCACGGTGTTTGGCTTTTGAACTGAGTTCAAGGCAATTAAAGTCATGGGCTAAAGAGGAGGGAGGGGGTTTAGAAATGCCAGTATAATAAGTAGTATGACTGGAGCGCTCCGTAAATTAACTCAATTAGACAAAGCCTGATTTAACGGGGGGAAGATGATGAGAAGCATTATCCTCATTAAATCTGGCTGTTGGAGGTGCTTCTAATGGAATTAAACTTGTTTTGTGTGCATCACATAAAATAGTCTGTGCATGTGCACATACCCATGCGCACACACATGGGAGCTGTGATTCTTGTGGGTATTTTTTAATAAGGAGAGGAATAGAATGCAAAACAAAAATATATCAAAAGGAAAAATATTCCAGACCCCAAATTGAAAACCAAGTGAATGCTCAAAAACTCCAGAGTGAAAGACAAGGAGGAAGGCAGTCTAAACACAAGGAGTGGAGAGCCAGAGAGAGTTCTCCTAATCATAAAGCCATGAGCTCCCTTCGGTGGGGGCTGGTGCTCAGTTGCCTGGCCTGTGGAATCCTGCCTGGAGCCTGGGCGCAGTTCCCCAGGGTCTGCATGACCGTGAACAGCCTGCTGTCCAAGGAGTGCTGCCCGCCGCTGGGAGCGGAGCCGGCCAATGTCTGTGGCTCTCAGGAGGGCCGGGGCCAGTGTGCTGAGGTGCCCACTGACACCAGGCCCTGGAGTGGTCCCTACGTCTTGCGAAACCTGGATGACCGAGAACGGTGGCCAAGGAAATTCTTTGACCGGACCTGCAGGTGCACAGGTGAGGGGGAGCAGCACTGGGCAGGCTCCAGTTGGGTGGGCAGAACCCTCTGGGAGAGGAGCCCCTTCTAAGGAAGAGCTCGTTAGACTGGGCTTTGACAGGTACATCCAGTTTGTGTTTTTGTAGGTGGCAAATAGGGTCAGGCTGGTGTCTCGGTTATATTCTTCACACCCTCTGGTACATCTTGTTATGGAAACTAAACAAATGTTACACGGGCCAAGCCTGGTTATATGAACTCCTGCCAGCACACTATTGGCTTGTGTGCTGGTAGGAGAAGCTGAAGGGCTCCAGATTCAGCTTTGAAACTCAGAGCAAGTCTGTTCACGATGCAGGCAGTCAGTGTCCTCCTTGTCCGACATGCGTTTGCACTTGTTGGAAAGGTGGGAGGGCGAGGCTTGGCAACGAGAGGACAGGTGTCCATGGCAGGCGTGTTCCAGGCCTTGTCTCAGCATTTCTAATCATTTGAACAGGTTTTGGGGCAGGGCACGGCTTGGCCTGAGCTGTAACTCGGCCAAAGTTGGAAAGTTCTCGGCAGAACAAGCTTCTTCAGAGAGCTGGGGAAGGAAGAGTTATGAGACAATGACTTTTTTCTCTCTCTCTGGCCTGGATGTGGGCATTTCAGAATTTGCTCAGTGTCCCTCTTTTAGACCTTGATCTCTCTTAATACCTGTTTCTTTGAAATCTCCGTGGGCATTGCTTATTCCCCCGTCTTGTCTGAGTCTCCTCCAGTTCTCTGGAGTAGCGCTACCCTCGGGGTTCAGCAGCCGTGCACAGCAGTGATAAACACGCAACGGCTGGCAGGACATGAGAAACACAAAAAGCATAAGTGGCAACTCTGGTAAAATCCTCGGACTCTGCTCTGCAGGGGCCAGCTGCCTAAGAATGCTTCCTTTTTAAATTTGTTTTTCTACTTATGTTCTCATAGGATGCTGGGACATAGGAAAATACAGATCATTGAGCTACATAAGGGTGTAAAAAGGTAAACTAAGGGAAGGTATAAAGGCTGTGATGTTGTTGTAGGAAGGAGAGGAGATTTTTTTAACCTTTAGACAATTTTGGCTTCATGACATTCTGTGGTCATATTATTAATTCTGTGATGATTCAAAGGAACTGTTCATTTTGCCTTGGGTATTCATTGTGACAAAAGTTTTAAATAGCATATTAAATATATACTATCTGGCTTTTTCTAAGCTAATTGAGCATTTGCTTCCATAGACATTATCTCGTAGATTCTCATGGCTTTTCAGTCTGAGAAATACCAGGTTTCATATTACCCTTGTGATTGGAAGCCACACTATACAGTCACTTCTTTTGTCTGTGACTCAAGAACATTACTCCCAGATCAATCAGTGGTAAACTGTCCGAGCTTACAAAAGTTGGGACTCTCCATTTCATAGAATTCTGGGGCAGAACATATTAGGAAATCAGATGTAACTGTTAACCCTTCTTATCATCGTCTACTTTTTTTTTTTGACGTGGCACAAGTTTTACTTTCTGTCTGTCTTTTCTTTTTAAGGTGGGGATGGAAAGAACAGAGAGTGGCAGAATAGCAGGCATAATGGCAATCTCCCTTTCCCAAAGGAATGCTGACACATTTTCCTCCAGAAGCGACAGGAAGTTAGGGTCACAGCGACCAACTTTCAAAGCATAAAAAGGGCTCCCTTGCTCTGGGGAGGATAAACCTACCTACAAGGCAGTATGGCAGAAACAAGGCCTGTCCTGCAAGCCAGGCTTCCTCAGGGTGCATGGCTTTCATGTCCAGCCACTGTCAAGACCATGAGTGCCCCAAGACCCACCACCAGGCTGTGGCTTGTTTCCCCTCCTCCGTGATTTCTCTGCCTCGACTCATTCAGGGCCACAGCTCTTCCCATTAACAGCTTTGGATGGCTCCACCTCTGTTGGCTAGATGGTTTTTTCCTTTGAGTCTCAGGGCAGCAGTCTAAGTCTTTAGTGGCTGAGCTGGAAAGGTAATTAACACACACAATAAACACCATTCTGTGATGTGTCATGTGTCCCAAAGCAAGACACATGTCCTTCAGTTTTTTCTCCTCCAAAGAGTGAGTTGCTTGCCTTCCAAGGGTAGCATTTTCATGGACTGGGAAGCAGTCCTCAGAATTTAAACCTAATCTTGAACCTCCCCCCCAAACCGTCTTCTCTGACATCATTATTCTTTTGCATATAGGCCCCCGGGATGTTCGTAGATCACCCACAATTTATTAAGGGAGACATGTAGATTAGCTTCCTGCAACCAGATTATTGATGACCCTAAACTTTGTTAATTCAATGGAAAAATAAAGACATCATTCATCTGTCGATGAACACTTACGTTGCTTCCACCTCTTGGCTGTTGGGAATAGTGCTGCAATGACATAGGAGTGCATGTATTTCTACAAGATGGTGATTTCAGTGCTTTTGGATAAATACCCAGAAATGGGATTGCTGGATCATATGGTAGTTCTATTTTTATTTTTTGAGGAAACTGTACTATTTTTTCCATAGCGGTCACACCATTTTGCATTCTCACCAACAGTGCGCAAGGGTTCCAATTTTTCCACATCCTAGCCAAGCAGTATCTACATTAAATGAAACACTCTTTGGCTTTTAAAAAGAAGGAAATCCTGCAATATGTGACAACATGGATGAAGCTGGAGGACATTATGCTAAGAAAATAAATTAATTTCAGAAAGACAAACACTGAATGATGCCACTGATGTGAGGTATCTAAAAATACTCAAACTCATAGAATCAAAGAGTGGAATGGTGGTTACCAGGGGCTGGGTGCAGGAAGAGCAAAATGGGGAGTTATGAACCAAGGGACATGAAGTTTCAGTTAAGCAAGATGAATAAGCTCAGTGATCTACTGTAGAACATTGTTTCTAGAGCCAGTAATAAAATAGGGCTTAACAAAAAAAGAGAAAAGAAAATTAAACAAAAAAATGTTTTAAGGGCATAGATCTCATGTTAAATGCTCTATCACAATAACACAAAATTAAAATAAAAACATATCATAGTATCCACGATCTTGAAGCTGGTAGAAGACATTAGCTTAATAAATAGAGATAAATAAAAACTCTGAAGGGGAAAAAGCCCTAAACTTTGCACTCAAATTTTCTAGAGAGAACTGGTCTATTTCCTGTAGGGATCAATTGAAACAAAAAAATTACTGGACTTAATTGTCAGGAAGAGCTGAATTTCAGGAGATGGGCATTAGCCGTTCATCTTACAAGTCTTACTTGCTAGTTAGCATTTCTGAGAATATACTGTTCCAGCTGTCTTTGGGCTTTTGAAATGTGCATGCTAAATAGTGTTTGAACAGTTGTCTGAGAACTTCTTGTCTGTACAAATGACTAAGGGCCTCCATTTTCCAGTCTCTGAAATGGGGATAATGATGATAAACCCACACTTGTAAAACCCTTTTGAGCTCTGTAGATGAAAGGCCCTGTGTGAGTATAAAGTATTGTTATTAAAATAATAGAATCTTTAATTAAAAGAAACAGGGTATTTACAGCTCCTTGTAAACTCGCTAATCGGTACTCTTTAAGCTTATTTATTCTAATAGCCTTCTGAGGTTGAACTGCTGTAGGTCATGTAGGGACGTGAATTGTTTGGTCCTTCTTACTCTTTTTCCATTATTTATCCCAGTCCTAAGTAGGCATAAGAATTTGTCTTTTAATTTTTGCTCAAGGACGTACTAAGTGGGAGACAGATTGGTATCAGAGCACCCTTTTTCTCTTACCTCTATTACCCAGTAAGGTAATGCAACCTCTTCTAAAAGACCCCCTGATATTTTTTGTTTCTGCTATTGGTGGATTAAGGGAAACAAAAGTAACTCACATTAAGTTGATGTAAGGAAGGACTAGGAAACCTAAATTAAAGAAATAACTGCTGTGTACTCTAGGCTTTCACGTTATCACACTTTTCAGTTGTCTTCTGTGTTATAACAAATTCCTTAGACCAGGTTCAGAACTGCAGAAGACAAAGGGCACCTGACTTCAGAGTTTCAGCATGTTTTCTAGGGGACATGCCTGAAAAGGATTTTTCTTTGTTTTACTGAATACATTTCAGGGTCATAGACGAGCTCAAATCCAGCCAATGGGTTTCTTTGTTTCTTTTTAAAAATTGTTTTGAGATATAATTGACACACAGTATTACATTAGTTTGAGGTGTACAACATAGTGATTTGATAGTTGTATATGTTGTGAAATGAAAGTTAATACAATGTTATTGGCTATCTTCCCCATGCTGTACATTACATCCCCATGACTTATTTATTATAACTGGAAGTTTGTACTTAATCTCCTTCACCCATTTTGCCTCTACCCCTGACACCCTTAGACAAATGCTTTCTTATTAGCACTCCTACATTTCCCTTTTGGGACAAGTGTGGTTTTGTGAAAGGAGAAGTCTTTGTTCATCGTAACTGTGAAGCCTCTCTAGTCTTCTGAGTTGGGGTTAATCATTTGTCTTCTGTTTCCCATGGCATTTGGTTTATTCTTGTTTTCACTTTTCCACAGTTAGACTTGTGTTGATGCTTCACTGTGCAGATGCTGTTCATCTCCACAAGATGAAGGCACTGTGCCTGATTTCTATGTGTATTCTCTAGTGTCTAATGCCCTTAATTCAATTATTCATTGATGTCTTCATCATTCATCTAAATGATGCTTATTTAGCACCAATTATGTTAGGCCCTGCAGGTACAAAAAAAGGGGAAAAACCCACAGGATTTTTAAGGTGTCCACAGCCTAGTGGATGAGTAAGACAGACCTGGAAACAAATATTTACAATACTGCTTGTTAGGTGGTGGCTAGTAATAACACTTAATATAGAATTTACTATATACCCGACATGATTCAAAGTGCTCTAATCTATCCACCTGCTTGTTTTCCATGAGAACCCTTTGAAGGAGAGAACTCTTACCCCATGACAGGCTCTGAGAGGCTAAGTCCAAAGTTACCAAGCGTGGCAGCTTGTCTGAATGTGCAAAAATCTGCGGGAGCGCAGAGAGAGAGGCGTGCTTGGTTTTGACTGCTTTTTTGGGTGTAGGAGTTAATAAATCCTTTGTTGAATACATGAATGAAGGAGATAATTAGTTGTAGATAATTTTGTTTCTAGCAACCAAAAAGAATCATGGCAAAGAAAGTGCAGAAATCTGTAAAGTCATGTTACAAGCTATGAATTACTTGGTTTTCAACATTAAGACTCCAAAATTCAAAGACAAGTTTTATGCCTTTAAATGTAGAAATGTGTTGCATCTATTATTAAAAAATTTAGGTGTGCTATTCCTGAACACTTTTAAGCATGGAATGACTCTTACTCTGTAGAGCTGTGACTATACATTCACTTCCAGTCATCTGGTCATAGGTAAACCACTGAAAGTTTGGGTAGTTAGTGTTCTTTGGAGGCATTTTGTTCCATCACTCCTCAAAAATACTCTATTCCTATCAAGGCTGCCAGAGTAGATTTGTTTCAATTAAGGAGTTTTAAAAATAGGCATTTCACAATCTTAGCAGGTAAAATAAACCTGGAGAGAAAATAAGCCTGGGGCACCTTGTGTAGCATCTGACACTATAGTAGCTGCTCAGTAAATAGTATTGAATGATCTGTATTTAACAGCTTCACTCCAGTAATCAACATACATTTTTCATTCAACTCAAACTATTAAAAAACATGATATTCCATCTTGGAACTGGTAAAACTTTTCCTTTTAAATGTTTTTTTACTTATGTTCTCATATGGTGCTACAATAGAGGAGCAAATAACTAGGTAAGGGTAGGCAGGATATTCTGCATGTTATAAGGAGGATAGAACTCAAATAATTCATTGCTTTTAATAAATTCTTCCTAATAATGGCTTTTTAAGGACATTTTCTTTAATCATCAAAAAACCCATTGGTTTAATGGAAAATGAAGCCTGTGCTTTGTCTTTACATAGCTAATCATTTTATTTTCATGCCACTGTGAAATTTTCTTTTCCTTTGGAGATCCAGGTAACCTTTTCTCTAGTGCGGTCAGAGCATTTTTCACTTACCACTGCTTTGGTGCTTACAGTTTATTGGAAGCTATTTATAGGGAGTGTTCTTCTTTCTTATCTATGAGGATAGGGGAGAAAGGATGTTTATTGGATTATTTACTGCGTGCCTGATGTTGTTTTTTATTTTTTTGAATTAAAATTTTTAAACTTTCAGTTTCATGGAAGTATAACTGACCCAGGAAGTTGAAAGATAATTAAAATGTACCTTGTGGTTATTTGGCTCTCCACTTCTCTCATTCATTTGATAAGTGCTCATTTTGTACAAAGCCAAGCCCGGACCCGGGCAGCAGAACTGCCTTCCAGGTGCCTGGAGCTTGGGCAAGTAGAAGACCATGGTCTGTGGGATGAATTCAATGAGAGGAATATGAGGCGCTGGGGAACACAGTGTGGGGGTCTCTCACCCTGATGGGGAATCAAGGACGACCTTACAGAGGACCCCTTGTGAAACTCAGAGGAGTGGCTAACCCAGGCAAAGAGGGATTGATGGTGACCGCGAGGGAGAAGTGCTGTAGACAGGGGGAAGAGCAGGTCGGGGAGGATGGGGGAGAGGAGCTGAAGGCAGCACGAAGTCGGGCACCCATTTCAAAGGCTTCACACAGCCCGTCCAATCCCCTAGACATAAGCATTTTTGTGTCCTTTGGTTTTAGCATTTCACTCCAATAAGATTTAAGTGTTTACTTTTTAACTGATTGCCACCTAAGGGATGAGGAGCTGATCATACCAAAGGAAAAATCAAGCCTAAGAAGGGATAAGTCCAAGGGAAAGCTAAAATAATTTAAACTTTGATGCTAACCAGAAAGATTCTTAGACCTTGATAGGACCGGACCTCATTCCCTGGTTGACAAAACAGAACATTTGTGCAACAAGACAGGGTAGCCGGCAGCAATTTGCACTTCCAGACACCAGAGCGGCTAATTCACCTTTATGACCTGCCAGCCTCCATTGATTTTGTCTTAACTGTTGTGAAATAAACTAGCTTTTTAATGTTAGAGTTCCCCTAAATTCCTGGAAACCAGCTTATTTATTTGGGTTCCACCTTTAGCTTGGGGTGTATTCTCTTCCTTCTCTAAATCAAAGGACTACTTTGTGTCAGCCCTTTTGAGTGTGTCACAGGAGAGCAGCCCTCAGCAGCAAGGACACCCAAGTGGGGGCAGGGAAAGGGCATGGAGAAGACATAAATCGGGACACCTTGCCTGACCCCTGAGAGGAACGTCGGCAAGGAAGACAGCACATGTATCTGTTCGCCAGGGCTTCATGACCAAGTACCGCAGGGTGGGTGATATGGTTCTGGAGGCCTGAAGTCCAGGGGTGGTTGCTTCGGAGGTCTCGTCCTAGTTTGCAGGTGGTCATCGTCACCCTGTGTCTTCATGTGGCCTTCCCTCTGGACCTATCTAGTGTTCATTTCCTCTTCAGATAAGGACACAAGTCATATTGGAGTAGCAGCCACTTTTACAACCTCATTTTAGCTTAATAACCTCTTCAGGAATGTCATCTCCAAATACAGGCCTATCTAGAAGAGCCGGGGGTGAAGACTTCAACATACGAATTTCGGAGGGGCAGTCAGCCCATAATAGTGTGTAGTACATTTCATATCCCGTCTCTTTGCTGGGAATGTTTTGAAGGTGCTCTCGAGCGCTCAGGTCACTTGGAGAAACAAGCATTTCCAAAGGGGAGTAAGAGAAGGAACTGGCTTTCTTTGCCTTCTCGTAAGCACTGCCTCCCTTCCGTCTCACAGTTCAGACATTGACATTTCTTCCAAGCTACGTAAACTGACGTCCTTTTCCATCATTCCCCTTTTAAAAAAATCACCTAGGAAACTTTGCCGGCTACAACTGTGGAGTCTGCAAGTTTGGATGGACCGGCCCTGACTGCAATCGGAAGAAAGCACTGGTTGTTCGGCGGGATATCCACTCCTTGACCAGTCAGGAGACGGAGCAGTTCTTGGGCGCCTTAGACCTGGCGAAGGCCACCGTGCACCCCGATTATGTGATCACCACGCAGCACTGGCTGGGCCTGCTCGGGCCCAATGGGACGCAGCCGCAGATCGCCAACTGCAGCATCTATGATTTCTTTGTGTGGCTCCACTATTATTCTGTTCGAGACACATTACTAGGTGGGTTTTTTCCTTAGTCTAAGGCGTGTTAGCACCGGCTTGGGATAGGGGGGAATGGGCGGAAAGCAATATCAGGCAAGCCACTTGACTAAAGTACAACCTCAAGGAAGGAGTAGGTTTATGAAAGTCATGGGATTCTTAGCATTTAAAACTGCTGCCCAACATGAGGAGGGAGCAATTTCTTGGCTGAAGACATCTGAAAATTTTCCCGCTGGTAGCTTTGGTTCAAAGTCTAAACTCTTCTCTATGAAGCTGTTAACCCTCCAAGACAAGAGTTGGTGAAGTGGAGGCAAATTCCTTTTGATTCCGGAAAACATTTCTAAATCTGGCCAGGGAAGCACTCTCTGACCTAGGATTAGAGGAATTAGCTGAACACGTGCTAAAGCACATGCAGCTTCTTTGTGCAGAGTGGGAACGTGTTGGAAGCATAAATCTCACTGAACGCACACGTATGAATCTTTAGACTTTCAGGCCATCGTTTATGGGGCCCATGCGCTGCTGGGATGCCCAGGTTTTTCCAGAGTGGTATCGTCAAGGAAAAGCAGAGGCTGAGCCAGCAACGGAAAGTTCCTCCTGGCTTAGCCCTTTGAATCACAGTTATGTGGGATGCTTGGGAAAAAGGCGCCCTGCTCTGATGGATGCTCAAAATCAGGGCCTGGGTACAACTTGGAAAGGGGGGTTGTCTGTTAGGAGCTTTATTAATCTAGAAGGTTCCTCTTTGTCCTCAGCTAATGTTCTGTCAGGGGTCTCTCACAGACATCAGTGTGCTCCAGGGGGGCTTGACTCCATGCCAGGTTCTTCTCGGTGCAGCTCTGAAACCTTGTCTAGACCTGTAATTCCCCCCACTTCTGGTGTCAGGGTGAATGCAGACACAGAGCTCACGCTGATAGTCAGTCTCACAGGGAATTGTCTGTCCTTGTGTTTATCCCTGATTCCCTATTACTTGATTCCCCCTCATCATTTTGTTTTGAGAACATTAAACTTTGTTCTGGATTAAAACATTTTCAAAGCCTGCCTGGCCTGCCGCGGCAACAGCACTTCCTACTGCAAGTCTTTTAAAAACTTGCCTGTCAGGTAAGCATCTATCTTTCCTTATCAATAATGAGGAGGCTCTTCTGGCTTTAAACCTTTATAGTTTTTCTGTCACCACTCTGAGGAATTTTTGCCTTACGAGAGGGTAGCCTCTCAAGAGGAAAAGAAAACTACAGTTTCTGGTCGTATCTAGGAATTAAATTTATATTCATGCCTGTTCAGCTCTCTGAAGTTATTTCAGGAACTTTGAAGGAAAGGACTGAAGTTATCTAAAGTTTCCTACATAACCATCAAAAGCTGTTATAAAAGGGGCAGAAGGAGGAACAGGCAGTAAGGAGGTCATTAAATTGCCCAAAGCTTTTCACTAAACGCGGCAGTTCCAGCCAAATTGGTCTGAATGTATTTTTCTCTCTTCCAGTCGCGGTGACCATGCTCATCAGCTGGTGCTTTTAATGATTGATGACTGATGCAAAATCTATACAGCCCTCTGGTCATACAAATATCTGAAGTAGGGCTAAGAGCAGTTGAAGTTGCTTTATTATTAATTGATCCCTCCCTTATAAATATGTGCATTGTAAGAAATAGGTCAGAAAATGTCTTTTAAAAATACATTTCATTTAGGTTTTAATGATCTGTTCCTTTGGATATTTTCCTTTCATCTTAATGAAACGTTGCTTGAAAATTAAATCTACCACAGTGGCTCTTTAAGCGTAAAGTGACCTGAATTGCTCTGGATCTCTGTTGACAATCAAACTTTCAACAGATGGAGAATTTATCTTCAAAGTGCTAAAAATTGTTTAGTTGCTGTTGTTTTTAGAGAGAGAAAAATAACAAAAACAGGTTTTTTTCCCCCCAACGGAAACATCATGGAATTTCTGGCTTTGCAGACACATCCCAGGTAAGGCATAACATTACAAAAATTCTGTTCTGCAATCTCTACTATGTTTCCCAATTGTTTTAGGACCAGGGCGCCCCTACAAGGCCATTGATTTCTCACATCAAGGGCCTGCCTTCGTTACCTGGCACCGGTACCATTTGCTGTGGCTGGAAAGAGAGCTCCAGGTTGGTCAAAGCTATGAATTTGGTGCTTGTAATTTTGCAATGAATTTGGTCAAGACATGTATAGCTCTTTGCTGATATGCTTTGCTATATCTGGTGGTATGAATTAATTTACTGTGCACGCCCTTGGCTTTTAGCGTCTCACTGGCAACGAGTCCTTTGCTTTACCCTACTGGAACTTTGCCACTGGCAGGAATGAGTGTGACGTGTGTACAGACCAGCTCTTTGGGGCAGCAAGACAAGATGATCCGACTCTGATTAGTCAGAACTCAAGATTCTCCAGCTGGGAAATTGTCTGTGATAGGTAATGGCATGTATTCCTGCAACAGCTGTACAAGAACCATGTTTTCTTGTGTCCAAGAGGTGGAGAGCCACCTTATATTCTGTTTCTAATGCATGTTGAGTTCTGTTCCCATACTTCTGAAAATAATTCCCTTGAGGGACGTGGGATTTTTTAAAAGCCTAAGCCCCTTAACAAAAAAAAAATTAGAGGTATGGAAATCACACCTGTGAATTAGATGTGCCTGGCCATCACTGGGAGATCAACTGTTTTAAATTAGAAGTAGTTCTTGCATTCAGCAAGTACCCATCATATTCTAAGCAGTGTAATAGTGCTGTGAATACAAGGGCAAACAATATATAGCTTCCCTTTTGAATATCATTTTATATTTACAAAGGTAGATTGCTTGTAAACAAACTACAATACAACTTTTGAAGTATCATAATAGATGAATACACAAAGCCAAGAAAAGAGTCAGGGAAAGTCTCTGATAGGCAAAAATTGTTCTGAGACTTTCAGGAGGCACAGACCTTGACCAGGTAGGGGAGGGTGGTAAATGTGTCCGAGGTGGAGAAGGTGTCCTGTGTGAGGCTGGAAGAGTCTCAGGAAGGGTGCGGTATGACTGGACCGTAGGGTGCTGGTGAGTTGAGAGGCCCAGGGGGTGGGGCAGGAGAGAATGGTCCCCGAGGTACTGCACAACACAGAGCAGACAAACAGCCCAGGAAGAATTCTGCCCTCAGTGATTCCTGGAGTTTGTTTCTCTTCCCTGGTTCATAGGAGAAAAATGTTCCTCAAGAGGCAACTCTGCCTTCCTTTATTCATGGTTTCCTCCCAAATCCTCCTGTTTTATCCCTTCTGCTCCAGCTCCCTGGCCGTGTCCTTCGTCTGCTCCATGACACACAGCTTCACTGTCCACCCCTGCAGCTGGGCGTGTGTGTGTCCTGGGGTACAGGCGTCCCTAGCAGGAATCCCGTCTCCCACATCCTAAGCCTTCCCTACAGCCCCCGGGACAGCGCCCCACAGCGTGTAGGGATGGCAGAAGTGCTTTTTATGTGATGGTGTAATTCCATAAAGCACCATTTCCCATGGTACCTAGGGGTATTCATAGGTGGTATGTGAACAGAAATTTCTATGACCAAGTACATTTAGGGAATACTGAATTTAAAGGTTTTTTTTAAATTTTAGAATGTCTCAGAGCTTTTCTTATATAAACCTATTATTATTAAAGAGGGGCCTAATCATACCTGAACTCGCACCCTTATTTCTCAGACCATCTCCCTGGAACACATTTGGGAAATACTGCTCTTGAGGTCTTTTTCCTCATTTTTAGGTCCGGCCTCTTCCATCCCCATGTGTGTGGATTCAATCTTCACATTCCCAGGATATCCTTTTACCCATTGAAACCCACACAGAAGCATCTGTCACATTTTCTCTCTGCCAGGGTACCAGTCCTCTGAGGGTGGAATTCCCGGCCACAGCAGGCATGGAGGACCTTGTGTGGGCATGGAGCCCTCTCAGCCTCCCTGTTTCCCACATAACCATCCCTACCCCCTGGAACATTCTCTAATACAGTGTTTCTACTGATACTTTTCCCCTTACGGTTTTGTCCGTTTTTATTCTGACTCCTCAATTTGCCTTCACTTAGTCTAAGATGCTTTCCTAGATGTTCACAGGCACTTCCGGCAAAACTGGCTTCGCTCAGTATAAACTGGGCCACCCGTTCCTCTCTTCAGTTACTCAAAATTCAAAAGCACATGATAGTCACCATCTACTGCTTTCCAGTGTAATGGTAATTTTTCTTCATATTTAGGCACGTATTCATATTTCATGCATCTATGTTTTTGAAATGCCTTAATCCATAATCACTTTTGGAGGTAGTACTTTTACCCCCTATTTTTGACCCTTGTAAGCTATTTGTAATAATGTTGTCATTACATGACTGATTGGTTTGCTTGGCCTGAAGTTATGGTATCCATGAATTAAGACACATTCTTTTAAATCTCCTTACAAACCTTAGCTTAGATGACTACAACCGCTGGGTTACACTGTGTAATGGAACTTACGAAGGTTTGCTGAGAAGAAATCAAGTGGGAAGAAATGGAGAGAAACTGCCAACTTTAAAAGACCTACGAGATTGTCTGTCTCTTGAGAAGTTTGACAGCCCCCCTTTCTTCCAGAACTCCAGCTTCAGCTTCAGGTTGGTGCTGTCAGCGCTGCTAGACTGGCATTTACAATACTTACAGATTTTCATGCCTGTGGTTGTAACAAACTGGAAGGAAATCCAGGAGTTGGGAGACATTTACAAGGCTAAGTAGTGGAGAGAGGCTGATAAGAGAGAATAACAAGGGATCTGTTAGAAACGCATCATCCCCTCACTGAAATTAATAGTGTAATTTAATATCTTGAAACTTAGCTATTCAAAACCATCTTTTGTATTTCTAATTATGGTACACATAAAGGTCAGAAACAGGGTACCTCATGAATGGAGTATTTTAAAAATATTTGCTCATGTTTTTTCTTTTGTTTTCAGTTTATTAGCCATAGACCTTAATATTGGGGTCTGAGATCTCAGAGGAGTCTTACAGACTAAATGCAACTCAAATCATGGCATAGCAATGACATTACAATACTTGAAATTTAAAGGCCAGTTGATAATTCACTTCCTCTTAAAAGACTCAAAGAATTGTGAGACATAGATGTATGGATACAAATATAATTTTAAATAAATATGGATGGGGCTCCAAAAAGCAGTGGTAGATAGATTCTTCTCCCAGACTGATTTTTTTTCTCTTATAACTGTGTAAATTCTACAACTGGTGGGTTATTTGGGCCGGGTCAGCGTAGACTGAACTTAACCGCAGAAGTTGTGCTAAGTGTGTGGGGCTCAGAGTCTGTGCTGGGGTTGGACACAGCCCTCAGAATAGTGTCAAAGGCAGGTAAAAGGTGGCATTTAAGACTGTTGTGGAAAGGAGCATGTGTTAGTTAGTTTTTCATTGTGATGAAATTGTTATTGAAACAGTGCAATCCACATAGAGAAGGATGGGGGACTTGGGGGATATGTTTAGAATGCTGAATATATCAGAGTCAAGCTGCAGGTGTATTTAACTGAAAAATAAGAATATAATGTCATATGTGAATCCAAAAAATACTGATTACAGGCCATGTATTGGTCATGGTAATGATCCCTGGAAATAAAAACCTGAAGAAAACAGTCCCTCTCCTCTAGGAATTCATAGTCTGGCATGGGAGATAGATATGAAGGTAAACAATTGTCATACAGACACAAAAGAGATAGAATCCAACTGAGCAGGTGTATAAGAAGGATTCATTAGGAGTTCCCTCTCCTAGAAGATTATCATTAAAGATTGGGACTAATTCATAGTTAATTAGCTATGGCAGAACTTCCTATTTCCCTACCCAGACTCAAATCAGAAGGCTGTTATCTAGGCTGGAAACAAAAAAAAACTTTATCAATCCATGACTCTTGTTGCTGACATACTGATTTCTCTCAGGAACGCCCTGGAGGGGTTTGATAAAGCAGATGGGTCCCTGGACTCTCGAGTGATGAGCCTTCATAACTTGGTGCATTCCTTCCTGAACGGGACGAACGCTTTGCCACATTCGGCTGCCAATGACCCCATTTTTGTGGTATGTTTAAAGACTCAGAATAGATGAAAACATTTTCTAGATAGCATGTTGGATGTATTTGCTTTTGTATACAACTAAGCTTGGGTGTGTGTTTTACTCTCTGTGAACAAGGGGATGCATTCATATTTAAATTAACTTTAATCTGCACCACAGGGGTGGTAAAATAGCATTGGAAGTCCCCTCATCAGAAACCCATCATTTAGAGATGGTTACCTTTGGAATGACCCTACCCAGGAGTTTACAGTCCAGAGATGGATTGAAAAATTAACATAACAATAAATTACAGCATAATTTAGCATAATTTATATCATGAATTAGTATAATGATATGTTATTTTTCAGCGGTTATATGAGTGTTGTTGGAGATGAGGAGAGGCTAGAAGGACTGAGCAGGCACCTCAACCCTTGCACGAAACCCAGCAACCTGGCACTTTTGGAGCACAACACAAAGCCTGAAGCCCTGTTTTCTCTTTGGTTCTTGGCCCCCCTCACTGTGGCTGTGTGCTGACTAAAAATGGGCTGCTCCTGTCAGAACGTCATTGTGTCCACTTCGGACTGAAGCTTCCATGCAAGACACTTGTTAGAGGAGAGTCTGAACTTCCCTGGTTGGACGTTAATAGATTCTTTCATTCCTGTGTCTACTTGCTAATAAGTACTTGTAGGTTTACCAGAATCTGGTCCTTACTTGCTCTTATGGTTACACACCACTCAGTAACAAGTTTATTGGAGAGGAAGGGACAAATGGCCGCTAGCAGGAGGCCGCTGATGTGTGGAAGAACTGGCAGTGCTGAAAGGACAGATCAGGTTGGGTCAGTTTGCAGACTGGAAGGTATCTTCTCTTTTGTTCACAAATGAACAGAGATTCCACTCAAACTAATAGAGGTTCCAAAAAATCATTCATTGACTTAAATAATTGGAAGTTCAGGAGTGCTGCTGGTTTCAGGTACTACTGAAGCGGGGGGTCATTTTTCCATTGAAACGCCACCGGATTACAAATCAAGTTGGTTTTACTTAATCCTGACTTGGGATCTTGGGAGCCTCATTGAATTTTGTGGGGCCTATTTCCCACTCAGCAAAGTGCAGGTCACAGGACCTGATCTGGCCTTGGTGAAAAGTGTGGTGCTCGCTAAAGCAACTCTTAATAGATTGGGATAATATGCAGCTGCTCTGGAAACTGCCAAGAACAATACAAATGTTATCATAAAAACAACAGTGTGCTTTATGGTAGTAGGTAGGAAAGAATTAGAGAGCTATGTGTTGACTTTTGAATTTCCAAGCCTGATTTAAGCTTCCTTACCTTGTTCTCCAAAGCACACAAGTTGTGCCCCAGGGCAATGAACTGACAAGCACAAAGTCAGATGTATTTAAGAGGTGATTTATTATTTTTACTCCACCAGGGTAAAAAAGAAGATATGAACAGGGAGGGTAACCGTATAGCTCTCAGTGACTCTAAGCTTGTCTGGTGGCATGAAGGTCTAGATAGCTTTTTGCACCCCCAGATAGATGGAGCTCAGTAAGGGTGAGCTGTAAGGGATCCTGAGTTGCAATAATATTTTAATGTCTTTGGATGTAGACAGGCGGCAGCTACACTCATGGTGGTGAGCATTTTGTGATGTGTATAATTGTTGAATCCCTATGTTGTGTATCTGAAACCAATATAATATTGTATATCAAATATATTTCAATTAAAAAAAATAAATTCTGAGATGGGGCAGTTAACAGAGCTGCTCCTTCTTTCTAAAAAGTATGCATCCCCTCATATTTGTGTGGTAGCAATAAATGAAGGGGTTGTCCGAAATGTGAACTATTGGTCCAAACTTCTAGCAGGGTGAGGGGTTTACCTGCATAGTCTTCAGAGCCATCTTTGCTCTTCTGTAGGACGCCTGCCTTATTTAATGGTTGTAAGTTGATAGTTCACATCATTTTTCTGGCTACCACTCAGCCATCATTTATGCAAAGCATTTCTGGTGTTTACTGTGTCTGCTACATATCTATAAATCTCTTTATACTGCATGTTCCTAAATAAGTTTTCATTAAAATATATATTTCAACTACATAATTTGTACACACAATCCATATTCATGAGCAGAACCATCTGACAAATGGAGAACTATATCCCAAACCTTTCTCTCTTACTGTAGAAAATAATGGTGATGCTAGTAATCTGATTTTTAGCGTCTATGTCTCAAGGATGTGCTACATTTTATTTTCCTCATCTGGGGAAGCCTGCTGAGGATGCAGGGGTTGGTAACAGTTTTCTGTGAATGGCCAGGTTGTGTGTTTTAGGCTTTGCAGGCCAGATCATCTCTGTTGGAACTACTCAGCCTTGCATGAAAGCTGCCATAGACAATTCATGAACAAGTGAGGGTGGTGTTCTAATAAAACTTTATTTGCAAAAACAAATGGTGAGCACCCTTGGCCTGAAGGCTTTCATTTGCCAACCCCACCTCTGTTCTATGCAGTAGGGATATATATTAGTCATATTTCTTTTCCTGCTTTGGGTGCATGCCACATTATGACTTTATGGATGAAAAATCTATGACTTATATGTAGTTCAAAGATACCAGATGTTTAGTTATCCTTATCTTCACTACTTTTAATATCTTCAATATTTAAAACTTTGGTTTTCTTCTGTATAAGTTATCACGTACATATAAAAAGACAAAAATCCACAGCCTTTCTTTGAAGGCATAGAAGGAATACGGTTTTGGCACTAGTTCCAGAACTCACAATTACTTTAGGCAATTTACAAAGAGTTTCATGTTGAAGCCAATTCAGCCTTAAATGATTTCTCACATACTGAGATCCAGGCTAAAGCATTTAAGTTAAAAGAGTGATAGCTTCAGGAATTTCAAGTTCACAAGGCATTTTATGCAAATATATTGCATACAACATTTGTTAAAATTATTTTTGTGGAATCTCTTCAAGCAAGAAAAGCACAAAGTTATATGCAATTGCAATAATGAGTACAAGAAGATACAACGTTAAAATGCAGGAAAGACTGAATCAATCCTGAAATTCTAATAATTCATAAGGTAATTGAAGGAAATGCACCCATTTATCATGGAAAATAAGATTAGGTCACAGGCATGCTAAGTAGTGCTGTCTTCAATATTAAATTTAGATATAATCTAAGGAAGATAAAAAGGGGAACCAATAAACTGTAAAGTTACATAGCTGAGTTAACTGACAAGAAAGAATTATGTTAGAGACTAATAATTTTCTTCCTGCTTCCAAAGATACTCTGCTTAAGGGTGTATTTGGATGTTATTCTCTTAGAAAGGGACATTCGCTCACTTCCTAGTGGCTGGGGGATTCATAGGTTCACAGCTAATACTGAAGGGCTCCTATCATTGTTCTTCACCTTACGCATAGAAATTCTTAATAAATAAGAGATTTAAGTCACCTTATTATTATTTGTATTTTTAACAATGACAATTAAGTGGATAAGCTAGGTCCATCGATTTAGGAATATAAAGCAAGAAAAGAGAAAATAAGTTTCTAAAAGCAAGGATCGAATGGATGACACCAAGTCAGGCCTGTAAGACCCCCTCTGGCTCCCTGCTGCTCTAGGCTGCAGTAAAATCAGTAAAATTAATAGGTCACAACAGCAAGTATAAAAATATCTCCGAGTTAGTATGAGTTTAGTTGAATTTTTAAAAAAGAAGTATAGGGGATCTTGCTTTTCTCTGCCCAAGAGGGAAGCACTTAAAAATGGATCCATTTTATTTATCTTTCTTCAAAATCAAAGTCATACTTAGACTAATACCTTAAGTAATTTAAATAACATTATTTTATGTCAATTTCCAAGTGGTTGAATGATTTTTAATGATTTATGATTTCAGAAACACTGGCTCCAAATTTTTAAATGTCCATAACGGCATCTCAAATTTTCTGCATATTTCCTTCCATAGTCTTCTATGTTTATATTGTTGCAATTATACTGCACATATTTTTTGGGTGGTTACATAATTTCCAAAATTTTTTAATTAAAAAATTTTAAAGTAGATAATGCACAGAAAAGGTTCAAATATAAGACACAAAATGAAATACTTATACCACTACCATCTCCAAGCTATTCAATCATTTTCCCCTGTTCTTCTAGATCTACTTTATAAATATACAAACAAATATACAATCCAAATGGTGGCATTCTAGAGATGCTTCAGTGACTTCGTTATTGTTATTATTACTACTATTATTATTTTTTTACTTATTCTAAATCACTCCATATTAGTTCATAAAGGCCCTTTGCATTCTGTTCTTATGTCTATATAGTATTCTAGAGTATGGATTTATTCTGGAAATTTAAACCAATTTCTTACTTAAGTGTATGTATTTGGTTTTTAACCTTTTGCTTTACAAGTAATGGTGCAGTGAATGAATATGTTGGGTGAGTCCAGAGAATAGAATCACTGGGTCAAAGTTTAAATAAATGCATTTGAAATTTCGATAGGTATTGCCAAATTGCCCCCCAGAAGTTTGCATAATTTTCCATCCTATCATCTATGTAGCAGTGTGACAATTCCCCATTCTCTCATTAATACAGTGTATTGTTACATCTTCAACTTTTCCAATCTGATAGATGAGATGGTATGTCAGTGGGTTTTAATTTGCACTTCTCTTAGAAATGAAGTTCAACATTTTTTCATACATTTAAATAACCATTTGCATTTCTTTATCTGTGATCGCTCTGTTCATGTATGATAATGACTTCTGGAAAGAGAAAAAGACTAAAGATTCATAACAGAACCAGCTACCATTAGTTTCTCAAGAGCAATTCAAGGTATCTTGTTTAGGAACAATATTCACACTTTTATAAAAATATTTACTCTACAGGCAGCACTACTTCTCTTTCTAGCCTGTGGGTACATTAGCGTTTGCAATAATTTGCTTATTGCATGCTTTGCATCTTCTTGGCACACACTAACCTTTTTTACTACATTCTATAAATTAGGTACTCTGTATATAGTTCCTACTACAGCATTTACTGTATAATGTTTTATAGCCCTTCTGAGACCTAACATCTTATTATTTTTACCTGTTATTTTATCTCTTCAAATTATGAATTGCTTTAGAGTCCTGTTGCTCCCTTCATTATTTACACTTTGCACTGGGTATTCACCTCTTGAAGCACTTTCTATTCCTGAGAATCTTGTCTCTTTTTCTAGTCACAATTTGATCTTTGACGACATCTAAAAGCTCAAGAGATATTCCTTCCTCAAAAAGTACATTCTGTTACACTCTTAGATACTTTTTCTTTGTATCACTTAGGATTTGGTTCAGCTGCTTAGAACAGAAAAAACAAATTTTAGGAGCCTAAACAAAATAGAGGCTTATTTTTCTCTTTATATAAAAGTGCCCCAGGAGCAGTCCATCCAGGGCTGGTATGTGTCTCATAGTCATCATGGATCCCTTCGGTTGCTGCACTTTGCCATCCTTGGTGAGGGGCTTCTTTTCTTAACTTTGCTTATTGGCTGTTAAGATGACTGCTGCAGCTCCAGCCATCACATCCATATTCCAAAAGCAGCAAGAAGAAATGGAAAGGGAAAAATGGACACTTTTAAGGTGAGGCAACCACCTTTAAAGAGTTTTCCTGTAAGTCCCCATCCAATGGATATCATGGACAGCTTGGCACATTGCTTCACCCAAAATACAAACGAAATAATAGAGGCAGAGAAGGAGAATGGATATTGGGTAAGCAACCAACAGTGCTTGCCACCCTTTGACGTTCCATCTCTATTGCTGCATCTCCATCCTTGAAGTAAAACTTTACTTGAGGAAGGCAGGCTCCCCTGGCCACACAACTTCCTCCCGGGAACCTTTCATCATCTGGAATTTGGAGGATTCAGGGCATCAGGTACTCTTTTTCAGGGACTTAAACCAATAACTAACACTTACCACTTTTCTAGGGCTGATACCCTTTCTCAAAGATGACTTTTCCTGAACTTGTAGCAAACGCTGATCACTTGCATTATTACATGTTCTTCCAAAGTTGTTGCTTGTGAAATAAACTGTATGCCTTGATTTATTCAGGGTTTAAATTTTGTTACTCAAAGACAAGATTTTAGAATTCAAAGTGGCTTTTATCTCTGTAAAATCCCAGGCCTTATAATTTTGATGTTTTGGTTTTGAAGATGATTTCCTCTGCCATGAACTTTAAAAATCCATTTGGGAAAAGAAATTCCTTCAGTAAATCACTTGATTCCTTTTACTATCCTGAATGTAGCCACATGATACAACATAGGTAGAAAGCTCTCACTGTTGCCTGAATAGGACAACTAATAACAGAGAATTTCCTCCAGTAAGATTTGGAAATATTACTTACTGAATAAAGAATAGTAATATAAGCCAGAGGGCAATGCTCTAAAAGGATTGAGAAGTGCCAAGAGCCAAGCATTCAGAATGGGACAATCAGGAAAAGGGTTCAGGAGAGGCCTGTTGAGTTGGTCCTTGAAAGAGGCTGATGTCAGGAAACAAAAGCAACAGCCTTGCAGACTGAGGAAGTGGCACCAGCCAGAAAGGGGCCTAATGAGCTGAACTGTCCAAAAAATAAAACTGCTTTGCATGGCCCCGTCATCAGCCAGCACACATTTTTTAATCATTGATTCTGCCCAGTTTACATGCTAAACATGAGGATTCAAAGGTGAAAAGACCTTCACTCTGACCTTCAGGAGTTAGGGATCTTGCTTGGAAAAATAAATACCAAGTGATAGTATAATTGCACCAGTGCTATAATTGGGTTACAAGGAACAGTGGTGAATGGAGGAATGAACTCATTTAAAATAAGTATTTATTGGAAGGAGTACCTCCCTGTCCCCACATGACAGTCCCTGGGGTGACAGACACTAGGTAGGGACACAGAGGGGAAGGAAAAGCAGTGTCCCAGCTCCCTTACCTTACAGTCTACGAAAAAAAGAGGAACCCAGCCTACAGCCTGGCTGTTCGTAAATATATGATATGTTTTAAATCATATTTAAAAAATAAATATATTTCCATATAATCCTTTATTTAATCATATTTAATCATACATTTAAAAATATATGATACATATCAGGATATAAAATTCTCACATTTACATCCTGCTGCATAATAGGGGCTATGAATGTAGAAATTTTGCTGTTAAAATTGTAAAACTTATAATAATTGCTGTGTTTGAATAGGACTTTAACAGTTTCCTTGAGAAAATAAAAATGAGTACTAGGCACAATGCATTTTTACATGTTCTTTTGCTGGCCTAACACCAAGAATTCAAACGAGAGGGTTACAAAATGAGCACAGAGAAGGGTGTTCCTGATGAGCAAAATCTGACAACCCATTCTGGACATTTCACTTTTACTTCCTGTCTGTTTGTAGTACAGCCCTGGCAAACCCATCTCTTCTTTCTCTGCTGTTAAAAGCAAGGCATCTGCATATTGACTAGAATATGTATCTCATCACTATTGCCTTTCTTCTGAACTTAATAATTCACACACACTTGCTAAAGGCCTCACATGTTCCCAAACCCATGTTAAATCTGTAAATGCATTTTCATTTGTTCACTTGGCACAAGGGTTTTGGAGACACATGCTGCACATTCTTGGAAATTTAACTGAAAATGCCAGGGGCTATGTCCCTGAGATGAGCTTGGGTGTCCAAAGTTGCTCCTGTCAAGGAGAACCCGGCTGCGTGGTGGAGAAGACTCCTGTGAGATTGGTCTGCTTGGAACAGATCCATCAGTGTTAAACGCCACGTTCAACTGTCTTGCAGGTCCTTCATTCTTTCACTGATGCCATTTTTGATGCGTGGATGAAAAGATTCAATCCTCCTGTGGACGCCTGGCCTCAGGAGCTGGCACCCATTGGTCACAATAGGATGTATAACATGGTTCCTTTCTTCCCTCCGGTGACTAATGAGGAACTCTTTTTAACTGCAGACCAACTTGGCTACAGCTACGCCATTGATCTGCCAGGTAACTAATACAACTTCTAAGGAGTGATTCATTCATCTTCTAAAGGACCTTTTTTTCTTTCTTTCTTTCTTTCTCTCGGCCTCTCTTTATCTCTCTCTTTCTTAAATGTAAATCAAGATCATAAATTGAAGTAATCAGGTCTAGGTAAATTTATTGGCAATTTCCTAGAAAATGTATCTTTCACAAAAATGAGTCTAAATGACAATAAAACATCAGAAAAGAGACTGGTGAAAATAAACATGAATGATTATTGTTTGAGAAAATTGTAAGTTGTTAAGAGACCTATTCCAAAGAGGAAGTATCTATTCCTACACCTAATCTGACAATTCCATCTGACTTCATCAGAAACTGACTGTGGTTTGAGATGTCTAACCAATAAAATCAAAATACAGCAGCCACATGTGGCCAGGGACTTGCAGGACTTAGAGATCATTGCTTGAATGCTGGTCTGGGTTTGGGGAGAGGCCGGTACAATACTTTGCTTGAGCACAAAGTTCAAGGGATGCCAAAAAGTTCAGTAATCGAGATAAGTAATACTGTAGCACAATTTTTAAAAAATCAAAACTAATGCAGAAAATTCATGATGAGTATGCTATTAAAATTTTAAGTAGAGACAGGCTGTTGTTTGTTTTATTCCCCCTGCTTTATTTTGTAATAAGATCACTTGTTTCCAATTAGCCCACACCACCCTGACCAGGTAGGTTTGTAAGGTTGCCACTGGCCTGCCAACAGACTGGGCTACACGGGGCTTCATGTGTATGTTTTCTTAATAAAAGTTTTTTCAGTCATGCTTTTAAATTATAGATTTTTACTGGCTTTTTCCTACGTGGTTCAAAATATGGGAGGATATTTTGATAAGTGTATATAGGAGCACACATTTTCCTATTCGCCCAGGCTCCAGAGAAGCTCCACGTGCCATTTAAGTACTCTTAGGACAGATTGAGAAAGAAGAGGTAAAACAATTTTCAAAAAAATCTTAATTTGTCAAGAAGCTGAAAAACACACAGTCCATCTGCTGGTGGCCTTTTCCCATTTGTGTCTATTTTATCTTCCTTCAATCTCAGCCTTCAAAGTAATCACAGCAGCTCCTGCGCTCACATCTCTCTCTGACTTCAGAGTCTTTCAGGCCCTGGAATCTCCCCTGGGTTCCCTTCTGGCTTTGCATCTATTATGCTCTGTCTCCTTACTGATTTGATGCTTCCTTTCTTTGGGAACCTGAGGATATCTCTTTGAAGCTTCTCTCTTCACTGAGATTGAACATAATAATGATCAAAAAGTTTGGAATGTGCATTTGGCCATGTTTCCATCTGCTCTAACATCAGCCAATAAACAGGTATAGGCTGAGAATCTAAATATACCCATTCACTTATTAGAAGATACAAATGCACTTGCATTTATTGGCTTGACAAAGAAATTTACAGTCCTATCTGGGAGACGCGACTATAATTAAAGGTTAGAGAAGGGTGTGGGGGATTTAGGAAAGACTGCTTGAAGAGGGTGGGTCTTGAACCAGTTTTAAAGAGATGGTAGATCTTAAGCAGGTGAGGCAGAAAGAAGGGAGCATTTTAGATGAAAGAAGGGCAGGGAACAAGGCTATGAGGGGCGTGTGTAGTCTACACAGAGGACTGTAGGAAGCAAGCCTGGCTGACGTAGACTTGGGTAGAAGGTTCATGGATTGAGGTTGGAGCTGTGAGAGGGCCTGATTATGCAGGGCCTTAGAAGCTAGGCAGGAAGCACAATGAAGAACCACTCTATACCCATTAGGACGGCTACTACTGGAAAGCAGAAAATAACAAGTGTTGATGAGAAGAAGGTACATGATGAGAAGGAGTACATGGAGCCCTTTTGCACTGCTGGTGGGGGTGTAAAATGGTGCGGCCTCTGTGGAAAACAGTGTGGCACTTCCTAAAATAATTAAACTTAGAATTACCACATGAACCAGCAATTTTACCTCTGGGTATATACCCCAAAGAATTGAAACCAACAGATATTTGTACACTTCTGTTCGTAGCAACATGGATGAACCTTGGGGATGTTATGCTAAGTGAAATAAGCCAGACACAAAAGGACAAACCCTGTATGATTCCACTTATATGAAGTATCTAGAGAAACTCATAGAGACAGAAGCTTGTAGAATGATGGTTGCCAGGGTCACGAGACTTGGGGGTTGGGGAATTACATTTCAGTTTTGCAAGATGAAAACAGGTCTATGGATAGGTGGTGGTGAGGATGGCACAACAATGTGAATGCACTTAATGCCACAGAACAGAGCATTTAAAAATAATTAAGATGGTAAAATGCATATCGTGTGTGTATTACCATAATTAAAAACAAACTCATTTTTCGTTCCTGAACAAAGAAATGGCAGAATAAAAATCTGTGTTTCAAGAAGATGATCCTGGCAGGGGAGAACTGCTGGATTGTAGAAGGAGGAGAGAAAAATTAAAATCTTGTAGGCGGAATCCCGTCAGGGTGGATCAGGGCTCTCTGTGGGGTTGGAGGAAAAGAATTAGGAGGATTTTACCTTTGAGTATGAGAAACTGAATTCAAGAATAGCTGGCCAAAGGTAGGAGAATTTTTACAGAAATGATAAATAGGCATAAATATATTAAAATGAAATCTATTAATTTTGTGGAACAGTGATTCTAAAATAAATTTTAGTAGAGGATTGGATTTATCATGTGAAAGACAGATTTTATTCACAGCTATTTAAATGGGTACAGGTTTCATCTGCTTTTGTGCTATTGAATGTCTCCTATTACAATAGCATTCAAATTTGTCTTACACATTTATCACCCTATAAAAAGGTAGAGACAATAGAGAATTTCTCCACCTGAGGGTTGTATATTTTGTAGTTCCCCAGATACCATTTTAGCATGCACTTTTACAAATAAGTTGCTAGCTCACAAAAGTAGTTATATACTTCCTTGGAGGGTTTATTATGTTTAAGTATTTGCTGCAGGAAATTTAAAAAATGCAATGAGCTATATTTAAATAATGGTATGCCATCTCAAGAAAAACAATTGTGGATACGATAAATAGCTGGTAGGAAAGGAGAAGATAAATTTTACTCTAGCCAGTGTAGTTTTGCTTCATCAACAAAAAAACATGTGAAAGGCAAATTGGTTTATTATTTTCTTTTCTAAGAGTATTCAGCTGATGAAAATCCCAATTGTAGACCCTCTCATCTGCTTTAATTTCAGTTGAAGAAAGTCCAGGCTGGACCACAGTTCTCTCGGTGGTTATGGGAGTGCTGGTGACTGTGGTTGGTCTTTTTGTGCTGCTGGTTTTCCTTCAGTATAGAAGACTTCGAAAAGGATATGCACCCCTCATGGAGACCCATTTAAGCGACAAGAGATACACAGAGGAAGCCTAGGGTGCTCACAGCAGCGAAGCCATAGTTCTGACCCTGAGGATGCAAACTAACTCTCACGAACTGCCTTGAACTGAAGATCTTTGGCATAGTTCCTCCTGTTGTGGTGACGATCCCAAATACAGAAGATGCTTCGCTGTGGTTTCTGGTTTGTGGGTTAGCAAACTCAAGCCGAAGTGCTTGAGGCTATTCCCAGGAGCATCAAGCAAAAGTAGAATGGACAGTGTGTGCTACCTGACAGTGATTCCCATGTTGATTAAGCCTTCTTGTATTTTGAGAACACCAGAAAAAAAAGGTTGGTAGGTGGATTCGTTTTAATTTGCAGGTCAGTGTAATTTGAGACCCGGCCAACATCATGGTGCAATGTTTTTCAGTGCGAGTGTCCTCCTTTGTAATGAGGTGAGGGTGAGGGGCGGCAGGTGCTGCATGCGCCAGGATCCCTTTCAGCTGTAAACATCTATGCTTCAGGGCCCTTTCTGATTGTCTCCTGAGCCTTATTTTTCTTCTTCTTCAGCCTTTAGAATGGCCTTAATAGGCCTATTTTACCAAATAGAATGGACAGTAAATGAGTAAATGAATGACCCATTTGGTTCTCTTTTGTGAACTAGACTTTACAGAATTTATCAAAAGTCTGCAATTCTTAACACTAGACCTGTCACAAGATTTAATAGCTGGATAAACATTGATCTGATAGAGATAGATAAATAGATGAGGGATTAATTTATTGAGCTTTCTAGTTAATTCATATACTATTTAAAAATCTATTAACAAGCATAAGAATGACTCTTTACAGGAAAGGCTGGCTGGAGAAGGCTGGTGAGACTCTAATCCTGAATATAAGACAATTTGATTAGTGCATCACTGTTCTGAGGTCTCATTTGGTGGATCCTGAACTAATCTGGTACCCGACCTGATAACCTGATTCCAGCAAGATAGCCTTAAATGAAAAATTCATCACGTGTAATGCATTTGACTTATTTTTAAGAGCTGACTTTAGATTCATTAACATGCAGTGTACTGGCAGTTACCTATGAATGCTAATCAATTAAGTCTTATTTAAAAGCAAACCATCCATACAAAATATAACAATTCAGAATTAAATGGTTATGTTCTGCTAAGCAATCATCAGATCATGAGAGATAAGAATGAGGCAATCTTTGCTAAGATGTTCAGCTTTACCGAGATGATCCCTACTTCTAAAAACCTAATGGTTATTGAGACTTAAAGGCGAATTTTGTGTACTCATGTCTGTACTGTGCATCAGGAGTGAGGCCAGAGTGGTGGCCTGTCTGCTTATTTCAGCCCCTCTCTACCTGAATGGATGTGTATAAAGAATGGAACTTTGGAGGACCCTGGAGCTCCATAGAGGGGGCCTAGAGGGTGAGTCATCAGTGACCATGTTATATTCAGGAATAAGGCAATGAAAGCCAGAGATATAGACGGATCCCTGTCTGAACTGAATTTGTGTCTGTGTGGGTCTCATAGAGCTACAGTATATCTGAGCTTAGGCTCAGTGAATGAAAATCAAGATAGCCCAGAGTCCTTCGTGGAATCATGCCCTGCTTAGGCCTTTTTAGCTACAACCACATGCATAGATCTCAATTCCTGCCTTTAACAGTATTCATGGAAAATTCAACAGTGTTTCAATAACATGCTCCTCTCTGGAAGGTTGATGCTCTGAATTCAGAGTTGTTGGGAACACATTTTAACCCCCTCCTTTTTTAACTGAAAGAGAAATATATTAAAATGAAGATACAATTGTGCATGGTAGGTATGATCCTGAAGAGTTACATATAAATCAATTTCATGTTAAAAGCACCAGGGGAAATCACTTTTTCTAGATGAACTATTACGAATAGTCCTATAAAGCAAATAACCCCCTCAAGCTTATCTTTCAGGTTTATCAGAATTTTCAAACATCATATTCCAATAAGATTTATTTAAAGGATGATGTATCTGAGGTAGAAATAAACAGTAATCATTTATAATTAGTTACTTTTATCTACAGGGTGTACAACTTTTTATAAATATTGTGTTTTATGTTTTCCTAAAAGAAATGATTTCCTAACATTATAGTTCATAGAGAGGGATAAAATTTTCTAACATTTTCTAACATTATAATAAATCAATGATGAATGCCTCTTAAAAAATTTAAAAGTAGGACAAACCTGTAGAATAAAAAGGTTGATATTTACGTACATTGAATATCATGCAAATAAACTCAGAAAATACCACTGAGCATTGTAAGGCTGTACTTCCCAATAATAGGGAAAAAAATTCAACATTGGAATAAATGAATAAACTTTATCCTTATATCCTCGGTGTCAGAAAAACTGTATGTATATGAATTATGATTTCAAAAGAAATGTTTTATAAAGCTCACATTCAAAAGTGAAATGAAATCTAACAACATCTTTCCTTTGTGAATTAAAGTCTCTTTTAATTCTAAGCTTCTTTGACATTAGTTTGTGTCTTGTTTAAGATTTAACATTGTTAATTATACTAATCCTAATGAATAATTTTAATCTCACATTAACTAAAAGTAGAAAATGTATAAAGAAGAAAATAAAAATAAATGTTTTGTAGATTATTGTTCATCTGTTGAGGGCTATTGTTTTTTAATTTGTGAACATCAATTTGCATCTTTTTGGTACTTAATATTCATATATTGGGATATATACTTGTACACTAATAACTACTTCACTTTTGAAAATAAGTTCTTGAATAAACCAATGTTTCTGCTTTCTTTTGAATTTCTAATTAATTGCTACTTCCTGGCTTTCTATGATATATAGGTAGAAAAATGAGACACCAACCTTTTCCCAGTGAAGAGTTACTTTTGATGTCTGCACAGCCTAAAGACTTATCTTGAGGTGCAGGGGAGGTAGCATGGGTTTCTGCAGCAGCTAACCTTCTGGAAAGTCTTCCAGGTCAGTCAGCTTGTTGGGAACCCCAGAGGAAGACCCCAGAAATTAGAGCTAAGTCCTGGTTACGTGTGTTTGCTTCCACATCTAGACTTGAAGTTTCTGGAAGTCAGGTTATGTATCTTTCTGTGCAGCTCCAATGCCATTGTATCAAAGCACATTAAGATCTCAGAAAATGTGGGTGGTTAACTAATAATACAAGCACATAAAAGCCAATTCATCCCCTAGTGGTAGATAATTACTCTCCCCAGTGCAACAGCAAAACCCAATTTTGGATTCTTCCTATTTCTACAGGGTCTTGCTTATCCTGAATACTCTCTGTATATTTTTTGCATGATTAAACTAATCTCAAATAACTTTGCATTCAGGGCTTCTGGCATCTGTTTTGACATATACCAAATAAAACATTAAGTTAGTGGGGTCTTGCATCCACACCATGAAATTATAACAACCTATCTTTGGGTCTCTGAGTTTTACATATGTTAGGTAAAATTTTACTCTGTGCTACGTGATACAAGGGGACGCTTTTCAGCCATATTTTCTTATTGGGCATATCTTCTCCCTGGTAGGGAGGCCTTAATTCTACCAATTATAGAGACAAGGATAGAAAATTAAGATCCCACAGTATCATTTAGGGTTCTCCACTCTCTAAGGTGTTAAAGTCTCATTTCAGTGAGAGGAGTGAGGGGGCAAATTATTTAGGAAGGCAAACCAAGACTTTTCTTGTGCAATTGGACCCAAGAGTTAAACTCTTCCCTAAATGGCATGATTCTGACTTTAGCGACCATGACGTTCAAGCTGAACACCACCCCTGTGGATTTAATTATGATTTGGCAGGTGGCTTAATGAAATCTTGAAAACAACACACAAGGAAATTGTGAGCAGTAGAATAAGTTAAAGTTTTCTAAAGCAAAACAAAACAAACACTCAAGATTCCTATTCAAGGCCTATAGGCTTTCTATTTTTTCACCAAGACTGTACTTGGCGGAAACCATTAACCTGCTTGTGTTATTTGCCACGCTGATGCAAGTTAGACTTCTTGGATGTAATATGATTGAGTTTGGCCCTTTCTTCTTCTACCATTCTCTGCTTCTTGGCCGCTCATAAACACAAACTAAAGGTAGCAGCATCTCCCAAATACATTTGTTCTTTGTGTTGTAAATAATGGCTTGGAGAAAGGCTTAAGTTTGTGCCTCTTCTATTAAGAGTAGAATTTCGCTGCTGGGGTACATGCTCTTATTCCTCATTCCCTTTGTATATTATTGAGCATTTCTGAATTTGTAATTAGAACAATGACCATCCTAATTAACAGATCAGAATTAGGCTTTACAATAAAGCAAAACCTGCCCTCTTGTGTTTTATTAGAAAATTGCACATTGTGGCCGAGTTCTTCAAGCTCTTCTCTACTGTGGTTAATTGCCTGGATCCAAGAAAAAACAAATGCCGGAAGATTTTGCCATGAATTCAAGACATCAGCACAGCTAAAACACAATATGTAGAAGGAAACCTTGGGCAGGAGGGCAATCAAATATGAAGCCTCTTAGAAACTTCCTTTTTAATGTATTTTGAAATGTTAAATGTTCAACAGCAAAACCTAAAAATTTGGGGGAACATCTCAGGCTGCCGGGCAAAATGCTCTTATGCTTGTCAAATTCACACAAGGCATAATTATCATATAATATTATTTATATGGTCATTCTACAGTTAGAGATTAGGGAAATTTCTTTTTCAGTTAAAAATTCCTGTTGAGAAGCGAATATATTTTGGAAATGCTTTTGGAAGTATTTAGAAAAAATACTGGGCCAGTGAACTGAAACCAGATACAGAGAGTCAGAGCCTGGGCTAATGGAGAAAGGACACGTTTATTTGGGTGCTCCCCGTGGTTCATATTAGGTTAGGTGATTGAAAAAGGGACTCAAATAATAAAGAAAACATGATCTTTATCTAGTTTCGGCAAAGTTTTCCTTCTAGTGTGCAGCACACCCAAGTAAAGATTAGAGAGGAAACACAGGCAGGGCACTTGTTTGCTAATTCAGAGAAGTTTGGTTTAGTGGGAAAACTGGGGCTCTGATTTCCAGCTGGTCCTTGTATTCTTCTGCTCTGGTGGCGCTTTCCAAATGAGGAGTCCAGACATGGTGACAGTGGCTGTTTTTATGGAGACTAGGAAAAAGATAATAATAATAATAATAATAACAACAACAACAATAATAATAAAGAGTAGAAACTGAGAAGTGAGATTCAAAACACTTAAAATGTTGTCAGAATAGGCAGTCTTCCTTTGAGGAGAAGCATTCATTTGCTCCCTATTAATAAATATATTATTATATATTTATATAATATATAATTATAATAATATAATATATATATGTGCACACTTTGCTGAAAACTTAATTTCCAAAACAGCAAATATATTATTTGTGTTTTCACTTAGTCTCATTTCCAGTATTTTTATTTACTTCTTTAAATAGAAATTTTTGAATTGATTATTGCCACAGATCATTTTTTTTTCCTTCTAAAAAATATTTGTATTTCAAAATTATTTCAAAAGTCTTGCATTTCACACCACAGAGGCGGGCTCAGTGAAAACACACGTGTTGATGCCTCAAGTCACAGGCCTAGGTAAGCTATCAGATGGTAAGCCTTGAGCACAGAAATGTTATCTCCATCATAACCCTGCAGTTACCTATTGTTCCTATTTCTTCTGCCTTTGTGGCAAGCGTACAACTTCCAACCTTTTCAAGTCTGAATCTCTTATTTGAGCTGTGCATTTTCTTTCCATTTCAGGCGTTTTACGATTCTGATTCTTGTAACATTATACAGACTCAAGGTCGTTTTCTTTCTGTGCATTTCTCTCCTCCGAGGTGTCCTCTTATCAAGATTCAGGCTTCTCTGTGTTCTTGACACTTTACTTGAGATAGTCCTAACTCTTTGATTCCATGTTGACTCTAAAAGCGCTGGCTGTCAGCCACCCAGGGCAGATACCTGGTGCATGCCCGCACTTGACAGCATCAGCTGCCTCTCCAGCCATCAAGGGGCTCTTCCCGTCCCAGTAACATGCAAATTTATTCCTTTTCTGCTTCAGTCTGTGACAGCCCACACTTCCCAGCTTAGCTGCACAAAAAGCAGGCGTGATAAAATCTTTCTGAAGTTGACGCTGGGCGTAATGGACCTAAATTCATTGTTGTTAAACAATTGCGACTCAGCAGATGACATGACTGAGACTCACCCTGCAGCTAGATGGCCGCCGAGGACCTGGTTTCCGTTTGCCGGGCGGGTGACGCAACCCAGCGGCGTTTATCACAGAGCAATTGCTTACCTTTGTTGCAGCTGTCGGAAGTAAGGAGTCTGCTCTCTGGAAGGTTTTGCTGACAGTGCTGGGTATGGAACTCACTGTACAGAACCGCCGGAGCAAGCGGACGCCACAGCTCACTTCCCGCTTGTCTGTCAGTGTTGCCCCTGCTAGAACTTGCTTCCTTCCTCTGTACACGAAAAAGCCCTCTAGAAATATTAGAAGGAAGCCCACAGATAATTGATTTGACCTTAATTATCACCCCGTCTGAAATCTCTAGCAGTCCAAGATAAGGGTTCTCTGCTCTTGTGAATGGCACCAAATTTCCTGAGCCCAGTCACAAGTCAGTGTTCAGCACAACCTGAACATGATTCTCTCTGTTGACACTTGGCAGGTTTCTTTACATGCCCGTTGGCTCGGCCCTGGCACTGGGTCCGTGGTTAGGGAGGGCTCCCAAGGGCTATTTGCAATGGCAGAAGCACTTTATGGATGAAATGCCAACTGCCTCCGTTGCTGTGGAAGTGAAATGTATTAAGGAAGTTTTTCAAATCTTATTTTAAAAATTATTTTAATTTCTTTTTTGGTGGCAGAATATATACAATATAAAATTTGCCCTTTTAACCATTTTTAAGCGTAGAGTTCAGTGGCATTAAGTACATTCACAATGTTGTACACCATCACAGCCATCTTTTTCCAGAACTTTTTGATCGTCCTAAACAGATACTCTACCCATTAAACAATAATTGTTTCCCCTTACGCCTGACCCCACCACCTCTGGAAACTGCTGATAAGGCTTTGAAAAGTCTCCCACATCTCCATTTTGAGACCCTCAGCTCTGTGTTTTGAGTGGGAACCTGGCTGTCTTAAAACAACTACTCTATTCCGTACCCCTGTGTGGGTAAAATTGCAGTATTTCCAGAATCTCTGGCCTAGCCTTAGTGCATCTCCATATCAATAGGTGTTTCCCAGAGGTGGAGGGAAGTAGCCATCTCCATATCAATAGGTGATTACAAGGGTGGGGGGAGTGAGGGTATATCTGGACCAGATAGGTTTGGTGGGGTCCCCTTTTGGCAGCTGGGTCACAAGAGACAGAGGCAAGTATAAGTGGACCACTGCTTGTAAGCAATAAATGGGTTTCTCTCACTTTATTTCTCCCTTTGACTGATTTCGGCTTCAAAGGTAATTTGCTCTGGGCTGGGAACATATTTTCCCACTGGAATTACATTACCTCTAAAGGATATGAATATGTGACCTCTGTAATCACAGCAACCATTTTGTCTGCTTGAGAGAGAATTTGAAGAAGGCAGGGAGCATGTCACTTTTCTTTCTTTTTTTTTTTTTAAATTAAGCCAGGTGGAGTTGGAGTTTCTGCTTATATGAAGAATCATCACTGATAAACTCATCTTAAGGGAAACTGAAAGTGTCATGAGGATACAGGAGGTATTTTACTTATTTATTTCCAGACACCATCACCCATGCCTTTACTGAATAAAAATTTTTCTTTGTTCCTTAAAGACTGCAAGAGAAACATTGGTGTATAAGGAAGGGTCCTCTGAATGTAGAGACACAGGACACAGTGGAGGGCTGGTATGTGGCCTCTGGGGGTGGAGTACACGCATTTAAATCGCAGCTTCATCACTTATTTTCCACCTAATCCCTATTTTTAACTGCTCTGGGCTTTAGCTCCTTTGTCTGCCAACGGATACTAATGTTAGAGGTTCTAGCAAAGCCTAACTCACTTTTGAAATAAGTTTAATAGTTCCCTCCATGTTGCCCTCTACGCAGACCTTTCTGAGTTTCAGGAATTTTGCCTGGAGCAACCTCCCTGGAGACAGACGGAAGATCATTCCATTCCTAAGGCAGCACCTTGGCACCAGTGACAGCAAATCTGCCCTGAGGCCATTGATGAACTTGTCCATTCTACACCCGCCCCCTCCTGCCTCCTTGAAGTTTCACTTGAAGACGCCTTCACTCTGAACCACACTTTGGAGACCGTCTTGGGACACTAGTCCACCCTCTCCCCAGGGCGCCAGACTCCTGAAGAAAGCAATCTTTGCTCTTCACCAGCCCTTGTCTCTAGAGCTTTGGCTTTGGAGGTGATGGGCAGCTGAGCTTAGGCTTGGAACCAGGCCACTGTTAATAATGCTCCTCCCACTCCATGCACACGTAGGTTGCTGAAGATGAACTGAGTTCATGTACGTAACTTCTTCAGAACACTGCCTGTGTGTCACACTGGAGTTTAAACAAGAGCGATTTATTTTCAGTTCTGGAGACTGGAGGCTCAAGAGCAAGATTCCTACCGGGTTGCTTGCCTCCGAGACCTCTCCTGGGCTTGCAGATGACCAACCTCTTGCCGCTTCCTCACGTCTTTCCTTTGTGTACACCCAGCCGTGGTGGCTTTCTGTGTGTCCACATTTCCTCTTCTTCTCAGGACCCAGTCAGACTGGATTATGGCTCACTCTGTAATGGCCTCATTTCAACTTAAGGCACCCCTTTAAAGGCTTTATCTTCACCTATGGTTACATTCTGAGGTACTGGGGCTTGGGATATTGACATAAGAATTTTTTAAAGGGGGGCTTGCAATTCAGCCCACAACAGTCTGGAAGAGAGAAGTCACTCAAAAAATTTTGAAATTATTGGCCCATCTCCTTGGAAGGCGTCTGTGTGAAACCAGTGCTTCCCGTTAAAGCTTATTGGTCAAGACAGGCAATGGTGGCTCCAGAACTCCAGGGCAGGCTCTGCAGAGGGTGCAGAGATACCTGAGCAACTAAGTAGGGCTCTGCTGGAGGATTACTGCTCTTTTTTATTCATAACGGAGGATCTGTGTGATTTCTTGGTGCTTAGGGGGGCGGTGGCAGTGTCACTGGGCCACAGACGGTTTCGGTGGGCACAAAGACCTCTCGTCTGAGTGAGGGAAGAGGGGAGGGGCGGAGTGGCAGAGAGAGGGGGGCACTTCCAAGAGAGCCAGTCATCCTGCTCAGCCCCGAAGGGCACCGCTCTCTTTTCTCACTCGGTGGAGAGAGAACTGGACTGTAAATGGTGTGTGAAATGTTAAATGTGAGTGAACTTAAAGCAATTGACATGGTGCTTCTGCTTCATTACCGATTTCATTTTTTCTGCTAATGGAGTCAGAGAAAATGTTCCCGGTTTCCAGTTCTTTCTAAGACGTGAAGAACTTTCACAGCGGACTCTGTTGGCGTCCCACAGGTCCACCTTGGGTCCTCGGAGCCTGCCCTTTGCGGGTCGTGTACCTTAGTCTGGCTCCGAGGTGGGAGAGAAACTGAAGGGGTGGGGGAACCAGGAAGGGTGGACTGACTCTCCCCTCAGCTCAGGCTGGAGCCTGAGCTAGTCTGGCCTTACAGAGCAGGCGGGAGAAATGGCCAAACTCTCCTGTGCTCAGTTACATGCCGGCTACTCAGCTCCTGCCTAGACACTTGACGGTTCCGATTTACCACGTGAATCCTCCAGAGATTTTTTTTTTTTACCTTTGCATTTTGTGTGTTGTCTCTCACATATATGACTGTTGCTGAACACATTCTTCCAAAAATTGTGCGTGATACGTTTAGAGGGCCCTACAGACTGCACGTTGGATTTGCATGTACCATCGAGCCAGTCAAGACTGTGAGCAAAGGGTGTTGCCTGCCGGGCAACAGCTTGGTTTGGACAGAGTTGCTAGGTTTTTGTCTCCACGGTATTTATGTACTTATTTGGGTATTTAATTTCATCTTTACTCTTTAACCTTCCAGAAAAGTGGGTAGAAAATGAAGCAAAAAAATAAAAATTCATACCGGTGATAAATTTCACAAATTTAGTACATTTGAGACAAAGATGGTAGATTTAGCATCAAGGTATGCTGGTTATCTGTGGGTTTAATCGTGAAGGAAAAGAATAGAAAGATAATAAAAATCCCGGAAAGACATCATCAGAGTTTATGTGGGAAAAGAGGGCTATGATCAAACATTTTAGACTATTTTTCACTCTCTGGAAATATAGCCACATTTGTTTTTGGACTTACAATTTCAATGTCTTTGGATATTTACTTTCATTAGAATTAGAACTGGCTGCTGGCAGGTAAATGGAAATTTGACTGAGGCTAATTTTTACCTTCAATCCCAATCTGAGCAACTCTTTTTCATTAGGCCTTTAAACTATTAAGGTAATTTTTATATATTTAAACTGTTAAACCCAAGGAAAATGAACTGCACCCACTCCCCCCACCCTGAATCATATAATGATTGACCAAAATTTAAAGAAGAAAAGGCAAATATAATTTGGCCCTTTTGTCACTCATCACTGTTACCAGTTCAATTAACAAATAGAAATTGTATTCCTAACTCCAGTCTAAAAAGTCCCTTTCTAAAAGTAACAAGCATGACTGAGATTGTCACCGTGGGGTCCAGATGTGATCATATTTCTTTTTCCCAGTTACATGATATATGACACACTAGCAAGAAATCTAGGATTTCCAAGAAATCTAGGAATTCCTTCTTGAATTACTCAGAGCTGCTGGGGCTTATATGGTCTTCGGTCTGACTTCATCCAGAGAAAAATGCGCTGGACATCTATCAATTGTTCTGGCTGTTATCTCTCATGATCCCACCGTAGGGGTTCTGGAAAACCAGTTGTACGCAGTTCGATAGATCACTCTGCTCAGCACTTACTGAAAGAGTCTGCGCTCCATTGTCCACTCTTGTCCTTTGAAGGGTGCTGACCTCCTGGGCTCCAGCTTTTCCAAAGCCACGTGCAGGCACCTCCCAAGTACCAGTCACCCCAGGGACATGGGGTTTGGTATCATACCAGTGTTGTTTGTGACCTCACTGTCCCCTCCCCTGTGGGAGAAGGAGAATGTTTCCCTTCAGGACCTGGCAGCTTTTCCTTTACAATCCTCAGAACTCAGGATGTCTGATTATATCCTTCCTGGGACAATGGCATGCTACCTGTTCTATTTCCAAGAGAAGCTAAATTTAGGGCCTTTGGGCACCCTCGTCCTCTCTTGTAGAGTCCTACATTCAGTAACTCGCCTTCCCTAGGATACCCCAGGTGACATTCAGGCATCCCTCTCTTCAGAGCAGAGAAAAAGAAATCACCCTAACACTGTAAGACAAACTTACTCTCTGGGCAAATATCTGGTTACAGAACTCAACCCAAATTTTGGATCCTGACTTCCTTCCAGCCTTCCAAACTTTGAAAATGCTGGTTATTGACTTTCTATTAAAATTTTTTGACTACTACTACAATCGGCTTTCTTTCCTGATGGGTTGTTTACATCATTTTTCTCTCTCTCATTTTCACTTAAAAAAGGAAGTGTTTCAAAGAGTTGGAAGGTGGAGGGAAAGAAAACGGTTTTACTTCTTCCTGAGTTCTTGAATGCTTTTTTACCCTGTACAAAAGAGGTAGATGTGATATTAATCACTTTAGGTTGTCCCTACATAGATGGTAAGAAAGTTTGTGACTCTTTCTGTTCCTTTTTGTCCCTGTTTCTTTCTTCCAGTTTTTTAATCAGAGGAAGTAATTGTTGGTTAGGAAAAGAAGAGCCATAGCTGTTACTGGTAAATACACTGTGTTATTGGGTACTTCAGTAAGTGATCTTTAATCAACCACCTTAGTATGGCACATGCATGCCTCCATTTGTGGGTATAGATGTCATGGCAAAGTAGGCATAAGGAATAGGTTTAGTTAATAGCTCAGATTTTCATCAGAATAAGAACTGAATCTCACCAGGCTTTCAGTAGGAGAAGTAGGATTATATACTGAATGGAGCTTGGATAATTATTTGGAAATATTATTAACCTGGCTTCCTAAGTATATTCCTTTCACCACAACAGATTGCAGATCATTTAAAATTCAAATTTAATAAATGAGGTTATAAAAGTAATAGAAGAAAATATAAGTTAATATCTTTGTAATGTAATGGTAGGTAAGTCCATTTCTAATTCCCACAACAAATTTAGAAAGCATTTTTTAGATTTAGGCAGCATTAATTTAGGAAAATCATAAAAAATCAATAGATTTCACAACATTCAGTTGTTAAACATTTAATTTTGCGCATTGGTATGTGTCAGGCACTGTGCTAGAAGTGAGTAAGCAGTCCTGTTTCTGCCCCTGCCCGCTTCAGCCTATCTTAATACCATCTCAGAAGCATAGTGATGATGCCACTTCCCATGAAAACCCTCTAATCACACCCCATGTCACTCAGAATCAGAACTCGACTCTACAGTGACTTAAAAGACCCACAAAAGCTGCTCCTTTCCTTCCCTCTCTGAATTTATTTCCTACTTCTCTCCCTGTCTTGTTCATTCTGTGATGGCCACACCCGTTTCTTAGCTGTTCCTCAAATAGCATGTTCTGCTTCAGGACACTTGCACCTGCTGTTCCCTCTCTCTGGAGTACTTTCCTCCTTGATACATGTATGGCCTGCTCTCTTTCTTATATGCTTTTACCCCAACATCACCTTCTTGATGGGATCTTCCCTGACCACTCCCTAAAATTTCTGCTCTTCATTTTGGCACTTTATATCCCTCTCTCTGATTTATATTTTCTCTTTAGTTCTTAAATTATTTAACACTATCATTTTCTTATTCAACTTGTTTATTGCCTGTCTTCAACACTAGAAAATAAGTGTCCTAAAGGCAGGGATGTTTGTTCCTTTCCAGAGCCCAGAAGAGTGTCTGGCACATACAAGTCACTTAGTGAATATTGGTTAAATAATTGAATGAATACATCATAACAGTTTTGACTATTTGAATCAATGACCATTTGGAAATAAAAGATGCAAATTGGCAATATGGGTGAAGTTCAGAGCTGGAACTACTTACTGGTTTGGAAATTCATCTGCAGGATCTGACCACCAAACCATTAAGGTAAAGGTGGTGAGATCTGCAACATGACTCCAGAGGTCAGGGTGATGGGGAGGATGAAACTTCAAGAGTGCAGTAAGAAAGAGGGCCTGGGGAGAGCCAACACTGTGGGCCCCAGAGGCAGAAAGCTTGGGAGATCGAATCCCAAGTCTTCCATTTGCTGGTAGAGTGATCTTGGGTACCCAACCTGACCCCCTGAGTTTCATTTTGCCCATCTGTTTAATTGGGGGATTTGGGATTACATGATCTTTAAGACTCCACTAAGCTAAAGAGGGAAAACTGCCTAATACAATAGAAAGAAAAATGAGGCAGCAGAAAGCTGGGTCTAAATTCCTTTTCTTACATTTGCTAGTTCTAGACTTTGGGTAAATTACATATGTTGTCTGAACATCAAGGTTTTTTTTTTTAAGTGGAAATGAGAGTTGCTAGGATTGCATGAGGTAACATGTAGGAAGATGCTAAAAATGGTGCTGGCACAAAAAAGGTGTTGAGTAATCATTCACTGAATCTCAACGAATGCTCTGACATTCATGTTTTGTGATTATAAAAGAACTGGAGGACATTTCATTTCCGTGGAATTTTTGCTTCACTTCAGAAATTTTGGCTGATGAAGGTTAATAAAATATAAAACAGAGGACAATTAAAAATATCAAGAGGACAGAAATGAAGCCAAAGGAGCAGAGGAATCAATAATATCTCATTCTGGACATACTTGATTACAGAGCAGGACACCAACTGTAGCTCTGGGTTTCGTAGCAGCTAAATGAAAGCTAGGGGTATGCTGGCATTTATGAGCAGCAGTAGATCCTCCCAGAAAGCCTATGTACTCACTTGCAGAGTTCTGTTTGTGGCATATAGTTGATCATGCCAGTCTTAGATCATTCTGGGGGAGAAAAGATAACCTCTGGCAGTGTTTTCATCTCTGCTTTGGCAATTTATTGTGAACTGCAAAACACAAAGATGGAGTACAGCTTTTTGTTTGTCTTATTTTCCATTCAGAGAATGGGAAAATATGATTGGTTTCAAAATAGGATGATAATAAACTAGCGTTGACGTCAAGGAATATAGAGCAAAGAATAAAATCAAAAGTGACCCCCTCAGCCCTCCTTAGCTTTTAGCTGCTCCTTATATTGCTTTTGAACAAAGATCCATCTGTACTGTTTAGCACCCAATTTGCATTTTTAAACAAACCAACTAGATTTTTCCACATTCATTTTAAATTATGAGAATTTCATTTGTCCTAGTGTGAAAACAGAAACAATTTACTTAAGAAATAAAGACTCTATACAACTTGAATGGCTTCTATACAGACGTGAGTTTTCTCCTCCATTTCTGACCCTGGGCAGATAGAATGCAGCCTGTCCCTTCCCTTTCACACCTTATGATACAATTTAAAAAATATCTGAAAGAGATTACAATTATGTTTCAAGCACAAAGGAAAGAGGGTGAGATCGATTTCTTAGTAAACTCTTGATTTAGGACTTTGTTATCCCTCAGGGAGAACAAAGCAGAGTTTGAAGAAAAGATAAATTGAGAGGAGTATTAAATGACCTGTACAGGTTAATGAAATTTTAATAAGCTCCGTATACATGTATTAGCTATCGATTGCTGCATAACAAATAAACAAACTTGGAGGCTTAAAACAACATCACTTATTATCACATAGTTTCTATGAGTGAGGCTGAAGCCTTGATTGCAGCCATATGAACCTCTGAGCAGGGGACCCAGCTCTGTGGTGCCTCCACTCTGGACCCACAGAAATTCTGAGATAGGTGTGTGCTGTTATAAACCTCCAAGTTTATGTTCATTTATTATGCAGCAATAGATAGCTAATACATGTATACAAAACTTTATAAAGCTTACATTGACCTTTGCAGGTCTTTAAGCTTACGTGGACACTCGACCAGGGAAGGCTCGGCTTCCTCCTGCCTCGGTTTCCAGCTCCCTGGTTCATACCAACACTGCTGCTTGTTTCCTAAAGCCAGCAAAGGAGACACACTTTCAGCAAGGCGGATATTTCAGTCTGACTGCATGTATGTAAGCTCGTATATGCGGTCATGTGCTTCCTGTCTCCTTTGTTGTTTTCTATTGGTTAGAAGCAAGTCACAGATGCCACCACACCCAAGTGGACGGGAAGGCACAGCAGCAGGAAACTGGGAGGTACAGATGACGGGGCCACCTTCGGGTCTGCCTGATGCACAACTGTGTATCATAATCAGATGGAAATAAAAGTTGCACAAATGATGTAATGACAGTAAAATTTGCAAAGCCAAGCAACCAGTTAGTGACCACCTGTGGCCTTTGCCTCGTCTTCTTTCATCCACCCTTCAGAGCCTCCCACCGGCAGCAGCCTCCCCTCAGTACCTGCATTCAGTTCCTGGCAATTGCTTCGTCCTATTTTCTGAAGCTTCAGCTCTGATTCTGACCTTCAGAGCTCAAATAACAGCACCTCACAGGAAATCTTGTACTTTTCCCGTTCTCAGAGATACTCATGTGGCTGCTTCTAAAATTGGATCTCTTCCTTCCTTTTTTTCTGTCACCCTGCCCCCATGTCAATTTTCCTGTTTTGAACAGTTCTCCCCTTTATATACTGGAGAGCCCCTCTTTTCTTCAAATTATTCCCTATAGGCACCACTGGCTTTGAAAAACTTGTTGATGCTCATCTCTTTCTAAAGTATTTTCCAGAACTGAGCTCATCTATGTGGCATCCCACTCAGTAACACATCTTAGATTTTTCTTTTTTGTACATAAGATCATTTTGGTGCTTTTGTTTTTTTTTTTTTTAACTGCACAAGAGTGTTGCTGAGAGGGCACCTCTCATATTTATTGATTAAATGGTTGTTAACAACAATAGAATTCTGTATAGGAGACTCAATACACAAATCATTAATCAACCCAAAGCCTAACTCTCAACAGTCTCCAATCTTCTGAAACATAACGAACGAGTTCTTACATGGTGAACAAGTTCTTACGTGGTGAACAGTGCAAGGGCAGTCATATCACAGGAACTTTCGGTTTTGATCATGCATCATGACCTATAAACAATCCAGTCAGATAAGATTATTCATTTGATTTTTATACTTGATTTATATGTGAATCCCACAGTAACAAAATGTGTTAGTTCTAATTTACTTTTGTACATGTTCTATAGCTGTGCTTTCTGTGGTTACCAGGGGAATTACATTTTACATCCTAAAGTTTTTTACATGAATCTGGATTTATACCAGCCTATGTTCAACAGCATGCAAAAACACCTACCCCAACCCTAACAGTTGTTAATGTCACAAAGTTATACCATTATACATTGTGTGCCCCAAAACATGATCTAATGATTACCTTAAATGTGTTGATTTCTCTTCTCCTGTTTTATTGAGATATAGTTGACAAACAATATTGTATTAGTTTAGGTGCCACTAGTCATTTCAATTATGTAAAAAACATGTGAAGTTACAAACCATTGTTGTGATAATCTTAACTTTATGATTACCCATGTATTTACCTTTGTTAAGGTTTTTATTTCTTCATACTGCTTTGAGTTACTCTTGGTGCCCGATCATGCCACCTTGCAGATGTCCTTTGAGCATATTTCTTGCAGGGCAAGTCTAGTGGCAATGAACTCCCTGTTTTTGTTTATCTAACAATGCCTTAATTTTTCCCTCAGTCTTGAAGGGCAGTTTTGTAAGATATCGAATTCTTGATTGACCATTTGTTCTTTGAGCACTTTGAATATATTGGCTGACTGCTTTCCAAAGTTTTTGATGAGAAATATTCTTATGATCTTATGATAAACCCTTGTATGTGATGAGTTATTTGTCTCTTGCTTCTCTCAGTTGTCTCTGCTTATATTTGGCTTTTGAAATTTGATTATAATGTGTTTCAGTCTGTTTGACTTCATCTTACCTGGAGTTCACTTAGCTTCTTGGATGTTTATATTCATATCTTTCATTAAATTTCAGAAGTTTTCAGCCCTTATTTCTTCAAATATTCTGCCTGCCCCTCTTTTTTTTCTTCTGGGATTCCCACAATGCATATATTGATCTGCTTGATGGTGTCCCACAGATCACTCAGGCTCTATTCACTTTTCTTCAGTCTTTTTTTCTTTCTGTTTCTTAGAGCTGACAAATTCCACTATCCTCTGTTTCAGTGATTATTCTCAAAGAGTCATCACTCAAATCTGCTTTGAACATTTCTGGTGAATTTTTCATTGAAGTCATTGTACTTTTTAGCTCCAAATTTTCTTTATAGTTTCTTTTTAAGTTTTCTATCTCTTTTTGACATTACAATTTTTTTGTTTGTTTGTTTTTCTGAGAGGGCACCTCTCATATTTATTGATCAAATGGTTGTTAACAACAATAAAATTCTGTATAGGAGAGTCAATGCTCAATGCACAATCATTAATCCACCCCAAGCCTAATTCTCGTCAGTCTCCAAACTTCTGAAGCATAACAAACAAGTTCTTACATGGTGAACAAATTTTACATAGTGAATAAGTTCTTACATGGTGAATAGTACAAGGGCATTCATCACAGAAACTTTCAGTTTTGGTCAGGCATTATGAACTATAAACAATCAGGTCAAATATGAATATTCATTTGATTTTTATACTTGATTTATATGTGGATCCCACATTCCTCCCTTTATTATTATTATTATTTTTAATAAAATGCTGAAGTGGTAGGGAGATGCAAGATAAAGGTAGAAAACATAGTTTAGTGTTGTATGAGAGCAAATGTAGATGATCAGGTGTGTGCCTGTAGACTATGTGCTAATCTGAGCTAGACAAGGTCAAAAAAACATCCATGGATGCAGAAGCTTTCTCTCAAAACAGGGGGGGGTGAGGTTCTAAGCCTCACCTCTGTTGATCCCCAATTTCCAACCTGATGGTCCCCCTGCAACTGTGCCTGCCTTAGGTTGTTCCTTCCTTGAGGAATCTTACCCGTCTCTGGCTAACCAGTCATCTTCCAGGGCCATACAGGGAAATGTAAAGTTGGTAAGTGAGAGAGAGGCAATATTGTTTGAAAAGGTTAGCTTTTTACTTCTTTGCAGATTTATGCCCTGTGGCTTCTATGCCCAGCATTTGTCTTGAGGTAGCTTTACCACTTGGAGGAATTATGATACTCAGTAAATTCGATATGAGGCACGAATTCTACTTAAGGGTTGTAATTAGGACGGAAGAAGAAAAGCTATAGAGGTAGCAGATGGAAGAAAACATGGAAAGATTGATTATTTCTTTGACATATCTTCTTGTAGAGTAACTTAAGCATGTATAGGTTTTAAACTACTAATTAAATTGAACACACACATTAACATAATAGGAATACAGTTACATAACCAAAGCAGATCTATAATTACCAGCCATCTCCAGTGAAGCCAAGAAAACCAGTTAGGCACCCTAGGCATTTGTGAAAATTTGTCTATGGTATAATGGATATTGTCCAACTGTACTTGAACAGTCTGAGAGAAATCAGACAAATTAAAACAACCCATTCCTGGAAACTGTTCACATCCCATATGTTCTTTTAACATTAGATAGTCTGTAGTTGTAAGATTTTGGAGCGCTACAACTTGCACTTCTCCTAATTCTTGGTTGAGTTCCAACAGTATAGATCAGTCAAATTTGTTGTTTTACTGTATGCACAGGCCAGCTTAGATATCTCCTTCTTCATTCCAATGGCAAGTCCAGGAACCAGTGGGATGAATGCAGCTACAACTGCAACAGCGCCTGGACCTTTGTTGAGGTTTTTTGATGATCATCTTCTGGTATGACTCTACCAGACAGTGCTGATGTTGGAAGTTCTTCATATCGTATCTTAGTTCATTTTCTGGGTAGCCAAATTAGGCTTTGATCCTCTGTATAAACACAAACAGACCCTTTGCCCACACTTTGATATGCCCTTCATAGCATTGTGTAGAACTCATTGGAGGTCACCACACAGGAACTGTTTTTTTTTTTAAGAGAAAGGAATATTATCAGAAAAGTGTACCTCCATAGCCGATCATCTGACACCCTTTAAGTGATCAAAATTAAGGATATTTAAAGCATGCATTAATCGTTGATTTACAGTTAGTTTTATCCTATCAGGGAGTAATCCCCCCTTTTCTTTCTTTCTTTTTTTTTTGTTAACTTTAATCTACACTTACATGAAGAATATTATGTTTACTAGGCTCCCCCCTATACCAGGCCCCTGCTATAAACCCCTTTACACTCACTGTCCATTAGAATAGCAAAATGTTGTAGAATCACTACCTGTCTTCTCTGTGTTGTACAGCCCACTCCTTTCTCCCACTCCCCGCATTCATGCTAATCTTAATACCCCCCTTTTTCTTACCCCCCCCTTATCCCTCCCTACTCACCCATCCTGCAGAGTCCCTTTCCCTTTGGTACCTGTTAGTCCATTCTTGGGTTCTGTGATTCCGCTGCTGTTTTCTTCCTTCAGATTTTCCTTTGTTCTTATACTCCACAGATGAGTGAAATCATTTGGTATTTCTCTTTCACTGAGCATAATACCCTCCAAGTCCATCCATGTTGCTGCAAATGGTAGGATTTTCCCTCTTCTTATGGCTGAGTAGTTTTTCATTGTGTATATGTACCACATGTTCTTTATCCATTCATCTACTGATGGACATTTAGGTTGCTTCCAATTCTTGGCTATTGTAAATAGTGCTGCGATAAACATAGGGGTGCATCTGTCTTTCTCAAACTTGATTGCTTTGTTCGTAGGGTAAATTCCTAGGAGTGGAATTCCTGGGTCAAATGGTAGGTCTGTTTTGAACATTCTGAGGAACCCCCATACTGCTTTCCACAATGGTTGAACTAATTTACATTCCTACCAGCAGTGTAGGAGGGTTCCCCTTTCTCCACAGCGTCGCCAACATTTGTTGTTGTTTGTCGTTTGGATGGTGGCGATCCTTACTGGTGTGAGGTGATACCTCATTGTAGTTTTAATTTGCATTTCTCTGATAATTAGTGATGTTGAGCATCTTTTCATGTGTCTGTTGGCCATCTGCATTTCTTTTTTGGAGAACTGTCTGTTCAGTTCCTCTGCCCATTTTTTAATTGGATTATTTGATTTTTGTTTGTTGAGGTGTGTGAGCTCTTTATATATTGTGGATGTCAAGCCTTTATCGGATCTGTCATTTACAAATATATTCTCCTATACTGTAGGGTCCCTTTTTGTTCTATTGATGGTGTCTTTTGCTGTACAGAAGCTTTTCAGCTTAATATAGTCCCACTTATTCATTTTTGCTGTTATTTTCCTTGCCCGGGGAGATATGTTCCAGAAGAGGTCACTCATGTTTATGTCTAAGAGGTTTTTGCCTATGTTTTTTTCTCAGAGTTTAATGGTTTCATGACTTACATTCAGGTCTTTGATCCATTTTGAATTTACTTTTGTATATGGGGTTAGACAATGGTCCAGTTTCATTCTCCTACATGTAGCTGTCCAGTTTTGCCAGCACCATCTGTTGGAGAGACTGTCATTTCCCCATTGTATGTCCATGGCTCCTTTATGAAATATTAATTGACCATATATGATTGGGTTAATGTCTGGAGTCTCTATTCTGTTCCACTGGTCTGTGGCTCTGTTCTTGTGCCAGTACCAACTTGCCTTGATTACCATGGCTTTATAGTAGAACTTGAAATTGGGGAGTGAGATTCCCCCTACTTTATTCTTCTTTCTCAGGATTGCTTTGGCTATTCAGGGTCTTTGGTGTTTCCATATGAATATTTGTATTATTTGTTCCAGTTCATTGAAGAATGTTCCTGGTAATTTGATAGGGATTGCATCAAATCTGTATATTGCTTTAGGCAGGATGGCCATTTTGACGATATTAATTCTTCCTAGCCATGAGCATGGGATGAGTTTCCATTTGTTAGTGTCCCCTTTAATTTCTCTTAAGAGTGACTTGTACTTTTCAGAGTATAAGTCTTTCACTTCTTTGGTTAGGTTTATTCCTAGGTATTTTATTCTTTTTGAGGCAATTGTGAACGGAATTGTTTTCCTGATTTCTCTTTCTATTGGTTCATTGTTAGTGTACAGGAAAGCTACAGATTTCTGTGTGTTAATTTTGTATCCTGCAACTTTGCTATATTCTGATATCAGTTCTAATAATTTTGGGGTGGAGTCTTTAGGGTTTTTTATGTACAATATCATGTCATCTGCAAATAGTGACAGTTTAACTTCTTCTTTACCAATCTGGATTCCTTGTATTTCTTTGTTTTGTCTGATTGCTGTGGCTAGGACCTCCAGTATTATCTTAAATAGCAGTGGGGAGAGTGGGCATCCCTGTCTGGTTCCCGATCTCAGAGGAAATGCTTTCAGCTTCCCGCTGTTCAGTATGATGTTGGCTGTGGGTTTATGATATATGGCCTTTATTATGTTGAGGTACTTGCCCTCTATTCCCATTTTGCTGAGAGTTTTTATCATGAATGGATGTTGAATTTTGTCAAGTGCTTTTTCAGCATCTATGGAGATGATCATGTGGTTTTTGTCTTTCTTTTTGTTGATGTGGTGGATGATGTTGATGGATTTTCAAATGTTGTACCATCCTTGCATCCCTGGGATGAATCCCACTTGGTCATGGTGTATGATCCTTTTGATATACTTTTGAATTTGGTTTGCTAATATTTTATTAAGTATTTTTGCATCTACATTCATCAGGGATATTGGTCTGTAATTTTCTTTTTTGGTGGGGTCTTTGCCTGGTTTTGGTATTAGGATGATGTTGGCTTCATAGAATGAGTTTGGGAGTATTCCCTCCTCTTCTTTTTTTTGGAATACTTTAAGGAGAATGGGTATTATGTCTTCTCTGTGTGTCTGATAAAATTCCGAGGTAAATCCATCCAGTCCGGAGGTTTTGTTCTTGGGTAGTTTTTTGATTACTGTTTCAATTTCTTTGCTCCTAATTGGTTTGTTTAACTTTTGTGTTTCTTCCTTGGTCAGTCTTGGAAGGTTGTATTTTTCTAGGAAGTTGTCCATTTCTTCTAGGTTTTCCAGCTTGTGGGCATATAGGTTTTCATAGTAGTCTCTAATAATTCTTTGTATTTCTGTGGAGTCTGTCATGATTTTTCCATTCTCATTCCTGATTCTGTTGATTTGTGTTGCTTCTCTTTTTCTCTTAGTAAGTTTGGCTAGAGGCTTATCTATTTTGTTTATTTTCTCAAAGAACCAGCTCTTGGTTTCACTGATTTTTGCTGTTGTTTTATTCTTCTCAATTTTATTTATTTCTTCTCTGATCTTTATTATGTCCCTCCTTCTGCTGACTTTACGCCTCATTTGTTCTTCTTTTTCCAATTTCGATAATTGTGATGTTAAACTATTCACTTGGGATTGTTCTTGCTTCTTCAAGTGTGCCTGGATCGCTATATACTTTCCTCTTAGGACTGCTTTCACTGCGTTCCACAGAAGTTGGGGCTTTGTGTTATTGTTGTTATTTGTTTCCCTATATTCCTTGATCTCTATTTTAATTTGTTCATTGATCTCTTGATTATTTAGGAGCATGTTGTTAAGCCTCCATGTGTTTGTGAGCCTTTTTGTTTTCTTTATAGAATTTATTTCTACTTTTATACCTTTGTGGTCTGAAAAATTGGTTGGTAGAATTTCAATATTTTGGATTTTGGTGAGGCTCTTTTTGTGGGCTTGTATGTGGTCTATTCTGGAGAATGTTCCATGTGCACTTGAGAAGAATGTATATCCTGTTACTTTTGGATGTAGAGTTCTATAGATGTCTATTAGGTCCATCTGTTCTAGTGTGTTGTCCTTACTTATTTTCTGCCTGGTGGATCTATCCTTTGGGGTGAGTGGTGTATTGAAGTCTCCTAAAATGAATGCATTGCAGTCTATTTCCCCCTTTAGTTCTGTTAGTATTTGTTTCACATATGCTGGTGCTCCTGTATTGCATGCATATATATTTAGAATGGTTATATCCTCTTGTTGGACTGAGCCTTTTATCATTATTTAGTGTCCTTCTTTATCTCTTGTTACTTTCTTTGTTTTGAATTCTATTTTGTCTGATATTAGTACTGCAACTCCTTCTCTCTTCTCGCTGTTGATTGCCTGAAATATGTTTTTCCATCCCTTGACTTTTAGTCTGTACATGTCTTTGGGTTTGAGGTGAGTTTCTTGTAAGCAGCATATAGATGGGTCTTTTTTTTTAATCCATTCTATTACTCCGTGTCTTTTGATTGGTGCATTCAGTCCATTTACATTTAGGGTTACTATTGAAAGATATGTACTTATTGCCATTGCAGGCTTTAAATTTGTGGTTACCAGAGGTTCAAGGTTAGCCTCTTTAGTATCTTACCGCCTAACTTAGCTCACTTATTGAGCTGTTATATACCCTGTCTGGAGATTCTTTTCTTCTCTCCCTTCTTATTCCTCCTCCTCCATTCTTCATATGTTGGGTGTTTTGTTCTGTGCTCTTTCTAGGAGTGCTCCCATCTAAAGCAGTCCCTGTAAGATGCCCTGTAGAGGTGGTTTGTGGGAAGCAAATTCCCTCAGCATGTGCTTGTCTGGGAATTGTTTAATCCTGCCATCATATTTAAATGATAGTCATGCTGGATACAGTATCCTTGGTTCAAGGCCCTTCTGTTTCATTGCATTAAATATATCATGCCATTCTCTTCTGGCCTGTAGGGTTTCTGTCAAGAAGTCTGATGTTAGCCTGATGGGTTTTCCTTTATAGGTGACCTTTTTCTCTCTAGCTTCCTTTAAAACTCTTTCCTTCTCCTTGATCTTTGCCATTTTAATTATTATGTGTCTTGGTGTTGTCCTCCTTGGGTCCTTTCTGTTGGGTGTTCTGTGTATTTCCGTGGTCTGTTCGATTATTTCCTCCCTCAGATTGGGGAAGTTTTCAGCAATTATTTCTTCCAAGATACTTTCCATCCCTTTTCCTCTCTCTTCTTCTTCTGGCACCACTATAATATAGATATTGTTCCTTTTGGATTGGTCACACAGTTCTCTTAATATTGTTTCATTCCTGGAGATCTTTTTATCTCTCTCTATGTCAGTTTCTATGCATTCCTGTTCTCTGATTTCAATTCCATCAATGGCCTCTTGCATCTTATGCATTCTGCTTATAAATCCTTCCAGAGTTTGTTTCATTTCTGTAATGTCCTTTCTGGCATCTGTGATCTCCCTCCAGACTTCATCCCATTTCTCTTGCGTATTTCTCTGCATCTCTGCCAGCATGTTTATGATTTTTATTTTGAATTCTTTGTCAGGAGGACTGGTTAGGTTTGTCTCCTTCTCTGGTGTCTCTGTGATCTTGGTTTGCCTGTAATTTTGTCTTTTCATGGTGATAGGAATAGTTTGCAGAGCTGGGACGAGTGACGGCTGGAAGAACTTCCCTTCTTGTTGGCTTGTGGTCTTCCTCTCCTGGGAGAACAGCGACCTCTAGTGGCTTGTGCTGCTGCTCCAAAATGGTGGAGTTGCATTGGAGGGGGAGTGGCCGGGAGGCTATTTATCTCCATAAGGGGCCTCTGTGCTCCCTGCAGCCCAGGGCATTAGAGTGCCCAGAAATCCCTGGATACCCTACCTCTGGAATAAGTGTCCCGCCCTGCCTCTTTAAAATTCCAAAAAGCACCCACCAAAACAAAACAATACCACAAAAAACAAAAACAAAAAACAAACAAACAAACAAAAAAGGCCACTCATTTTTCTTTATTCTCCGGCGCCAGCCTCAGGCACCCGCTCACCGGTCTTGTTGCCTTGTTTCCCTAGTATTGGGATCCCTGTCCCTTTAAGACTTCCAAAAATCACTCACCACAACAAAACAACAACAAAACAAAACAAAAGAAAAAAAAATGGCCACTTGCTTTTCTTTTGTTCTCAGGCGCCGGGCTCCGATACCTGCTCGCTGTTCTTGCTGCCCTGTTTCCCTAGTATCCAGGGCCCTGCGCATGCACTGTGTCTGCGCTCTGGTCTGGATGGCTGGGGCTGGGTGTTCAGCAGTCCTGGGCTCCTTCTCCCTCCCGCTCTGATTCCTCTCCTCGTGCCAGGAGCTGGGGGGAGGGGCACTTGGACCCGCCGGGCCGGAGCTTGTATCTTATCCCCTTTGTGAGTCGCTGGGTTCTCGCAGGTGTGGATGTGGTCTGGATGTTGTCCTGTGTCCTCTGGTCTTTATTCTAGGAAGATTTGTCTTTGTTGTATTTTCATAGATTTATGTGGTTTTGGGAGGAGATTTCCACTGCTCTACTCATGCCACCATCTTGGCTCTGCCCCCATTTTGGTGCTTTTTTAAGTTACTTCCTGTGATTTTCTCAGCAAGCTTTAAGTTCAGACACAGAGCTTCCTTTTTGATAACCAGCACCCACCTAGACTGAATGACCACACTCACTATTTTAAGGGTTCATTATTCTCCAGGAAGTGGGTCCTTATTCCTAAGACTGCCCTATCTGTTTAGTGAAAGTTTTCCATAAGTAACTCTAGTAGCTACACATCAGCTCCAGGTGCATGGCTCACCCAAGGCTGGGGGCCATGGCCAGCTTCACAGGTGTGTGACTTGTCCTGTCACAGAGGGTCAGGACCCTGTGCTCACATTAATGCTCTGTGGTCACCATCTTTAAGTTCTCAATAATTTTATCTTTGAGTTTGGTCTTTGTAAAGTCTGATGGGACAATGCAACATGTATGTGAACAAGAAGATATGCACAATATGCGTGTCTTTCTTCCTTGCCACTGCTTTCATAGATAACATTTGTGATGTCCCAAGAACACAAAATTCAGTGGACCCACCACAAGTGAGAGGGTTCAGCTGGACACAAAGGCCATTCCAGTAAGCATGTTGCCCCTAGCAGGGATAAGGGGGGATGCTGGCAGCCCCAAGGGGCCATGCTTCCGTTCAAATGAGAACTTGCTCGAATGCAGAAAGAAGGTGCTCGTGTTTCAAGGAACACAAAGGACCAGGAACCTCATCTTATCTTTTCTTACTCGTGTTAGTTCCCTATTTGTGCACCAGTCACCTCAAAACAAAAGGAAAGAGAAAACTAGAGAAACCCAGCGTTCCTTTTCATTGCAGTTTTTCGTTACTCACCAACAGCTGTAGTAGATTGTTGACAGAATGTGTGAGTACCAAGAGGCGAAATGAAAACAGTTGAGTAAGTTTGGAGCAGTTGGAACAAAATATGGATGCATGTGCTTACAAGCCATGAAATACAGAATGTGTCATTTCAATGCTTCCCCATAAGAGTTAAAAAAGCACAAACATGTGAAAAACATGGCACTAAACAGACTGTGAAAAGGACACTTGTTTATCGTAGATGAGCTGAAATTGGAAAGCAGAGCGTCACCTTGTTCAGCTGGGATGTGAGTGCCAAGTGTGACTCAAATCTTCCATTGCTCTGTGCATTTGCCTGGCTGTGTAGGACTGTGGAAGCACCTGAGGATTGATTTTGGGGTGACAAATAAATTTTAGGACACAGGCAAATTTACAAATATGGAATCTGCAAATCATGAGGATCCCCTGCACTGAGAGAAAGTAAGAAAACACCAAGTATTTGGCATAGGGTTTCAAAGCAACAATCCTGGTGTCTTCACAGAATGAAGTATCAAATGAGGGTGAAAAGAATGAACAGCTTGGAGTATGAAGGTGTCACAGTGTACCTACCCCATCTGATTCTTATGAGGATGAAGTTCGCAATTATAATGGTTCTGCTGATAAAGGCTTGGTTATTGTTGCTGTTGCAATTTGTTAAAGGTCAACTAAGGTGTGAGTCGGTTCTTCACAGAGGGGAAAAGTGTATACAGCATAAAATAAAAGACTGTTGCAGAGTTAATTCCTAGTGCCTATCTCAGGGTTGAATACACATAACAGGAATAACTACTGGGTTCATGGCCTGAAGAGATGGTGAGTTTGAGGGGGTGCTTCTCCGGCAAGCTCTAGATTTGCTAGGAAGGCATCTGTAGGGATTCTGAGCCCTCTTTTGAAAATAGGGATTGGAATAGGTTTAAGGGTTTAGGTGCCCACCTTCTTGGTGAATTTTAAAATGGGGTTGCAAACTGTTTTGGGGAAGATTTCTGCTCCCCCGTCTGTTTCCTTTACCAACTGTGCGCTGATGGGTGAACACTTCGGGAATGCCCGGGGAAGTCCTTTATGTGAAGCTGGCTCCTGCCCCTTAGTTAACTGTAGCCTCCCCTGTTGCTTTACATCACGCAGTTCTTACAGTTTATTTTCTTCTAGGTTAGGGAGGCAGTTATGTAGGCCATTCCCAGAGAGGAATTTGTTGTTTTTTTCTGTCTTTCTTGCAGCCTTGACCCTCCTTTGCATTTGGGCTTTTCTACATTTGGAACGTCCTACTTTGAAATATAAAAAGGTTTCTTAATCATAGCAATGAGGACATCCAGAGAGAAATTACATGCCTAAGGATTTAGGGGTACTTAACTCTTTTCCTTTTTTCATGCTTTTGCAACTGTGATTAACTCAGCACAGACCACCCTCCACTATTTCTTACGGCTTAATTAAGAAACATCTCAGAATTTTCTCCCTATTAGTTTCAGGCAGATTAGAAGGAAAAAAAAATATTTTAACAGATGCTAAAGAGTCTTTCCAACGATTTGAAGATGAGGAGAGTATCTTTCATTGAGCTCCCCAAATGTTCCCTGGCTGCTTCTGCCAGAGATGAAAAGAATTTAGTGGCTGAGTACTTCGTGCAAAGCCAAGATGCTCTGACAAAGGACTCTTGGGCCACTGTTACTCGGGCTCCAAAGAGTGATTGCAAATTAAATTCTATCCTTGTCCTTTATGATCTATATCAAGCAGTATGTGTAACAACAAGACGGAAATATTCTTGTCTTATACTGTTAATAAAAGCACCCATTCATTACTCAATGTGTGTCAGCAGGAAATAAATGGTGTGCTACAGCTGAAAAGCTGGATATTGTATTGACAACTTCGTAGGCAAAAAGCAGGGGAAATGCAATTTGAGTTTGGGGACAGGGTAATTACTGTTGCCATCTGGTAACACATCCTTTATCTGAACCCAAACCTCTTCTGTGTTTTAAGTGCTTATGGGGCATCTTGCTAGGCAACCTAGGATTTCTGTATATCCTCCCAGAGCTGTGCATTCTCCCCATACCCCCGGGTCTGTATAGGAAACACAACTTTAAAAATCTTGACGGAGTAAAAGCATATATGGAAATGAGATGATCATGGACTAATTTTCATGTACTTTGCGAACAGTGGAGCCCATACTAGATTATTTGCAGAAGGTGGCCACTCTTCTTCCTTCTACGCTCCTGCATAGTGGGCAGGACTTGGCCTCCCTTCATTCAGAGCTGTGTCCCTGTTCAGCGAACCACACTGTCTTTGGCTTGGGTGATTTCAACATTTTCCTTTACTTTTTCCCCAGTTTTATTGAGATATAATTGTCATGTAATGTTGTATAAGTTTAAGATGTACATGTTGATTTATTTCGTATTGCAAAATATTCCCCACATAGGGCTACGTAATTCCTCCATGACATTACACAACTACCATTTCTTTTTTTTATTCATTTTGTTATCATTAATCTACAATTACATGAAGAACATTAGGTTTACTAGACTCTCCCCTTCACCAAGTCTCCCCCACAAACCCCATTACAGTCACTGTCCATCAGCGTAGTAAGATGCTGTAGAATCACTACTTGTCTTCTCTGTGTTGCACATCCCTCCCTGTGCCCCCACCGCACACTACACATGCTAATCATAAGGCCCCCTTTCTTTTTCCCCGCCCTTATCCCTCCCTTCCCACCTATCCTCCCCAGTCCCTTTCACTTTGGTAACTGTTAGTCCATTCTTGGGTTCTGTGCTTCTGCTGCTGTTTTGTTCCTTCAGTTTTCCTTTGTTCTTATACTCTACATATGAGTAAAACCATTTGGTACTTGTCTTTCTCCACCTGGCTTGTTCACTGAGCATAATACCCTCTAGCTCCATCCATGTTGTTGCAAATGGTAGGATTTGTTTTCTTTTTATGGCTGAATAATATTCCATTGTGTATATGTACCACATCTTCTTTATCCATTCATCTACTGATGGATCCTTAGATTGCTTCTATTTATTGGCTATTGTAAATAGTGCAGCAATAAACATAGGGGTGCATCTGTCTTTTTCAAACTGGGATGCAGCATTCTTAAGGTAAATTCCTAGAAGTGGAATTCCTGGGTCATATGGTATTTCTATTTTGAGCTTTGTGAGGAACCCCCATACTGCTTTCCACAATGGTTGAACTAATTTACATTCCCACCAGCAGTGTAGGAGGGTTCCCCTTTCTCCACAACCTCGCCAACATTTGTTGTTGTTTGTCTTTTGGATGGTGGCGATCCTTACTGGTGTGAGGTGATATCCCATTGTGGTTTTAATTTGCATTTCTCTGATGACAAATGATGTGGAGCATCTTTTCATGTGTCTGTTGGCCATCTGAATTTCTTCTTTGGAGAACTGTCTGTTCAGCTTCTCTGTCCATTTTTTAATTGGATTATTTGCTTTTTGTTTGTTGAGGTGTGTGAGCTCTTTATATATTTTGGATGTCAACCTTTTATCAGATTTGTCATTTATGAATATATTCTCCCATACTGTAGGGTACCTTTTTGTTTCATTGATGGTGTCCTTTGCTGTACAGAAGCTTTTCAGCTTGATATAGTCCCACTTGTTCATTTTTGCTTTTGTTTCCCTTCCTGGGGATATATGTTCACGAAGAAGTCACTCATGTTTATGTTCAAGAGATTTTTGCCTATGTTTTTTTCTAAGAGTTTTATGGTTTCATGACTTACATTCAGGTCTTTGATCCATTTCAAATTTACTTTTGTGTATGGGGTTAGACAGTGATCCAGTTTCATTCTCTTACATGTAGCTGTCCAGTTTTGCCAGCACCATCTGTTGAAGAGACTATCATTTCTGCATTGTATGTCCATGGCTCCTTTATCAAATATTAATTGACCATATATGTTTGGGTTAATGTTTGGAGTCTCTATTTTGTTCCACTCATCTGTGGCTCTGTTCTTGTGCCAGCACCAAACTGTTTTGATTACTGTGGCTTTGTAGTAGAGCTTAAAGTTGAGGAGCGGGATTCCCCCCACATTATTCTTCCTTCTCAGGATTGCTTTGGCTATTCGTGGTCTTTGATGTTTCCCTATGAATTTTTGAAGTATTTGTTCCAGTTCATTGAAGAATCCTGTTGGTAATTTGATAGGGATTGCATCGAATCTGTATATTGCTTTGGGCAGGATGGCCATTTTGACGATAATAATTCTTCCTAGCCAGGAGCATGGGATGAGTTTCCATTTCTCAGTGTCCTCTTTAATTTCTCTTAAGAGTGTCTTGTAGTTTTCAGGGTATAGGTCTTTCACTTCCTTGGTTAGGTTTATTCCTAGGTATTTTATTATTTTTTATGCTATTGTGAATGGAATTGTTTTCCTGATTTCTCTTTCTATTAGTTCATTGTTGGTGTATAGGAAAGCCACAGATTTCTGTGTGTTAATTTTGTATCCTGCAACTTTGCTGTATTCCGATATCAGTTCTAATAGTTTTGGAGTGGAGTCTTTAGGGTTTTTTATGTACAACATCATGTCATCTGCAAATAGTGACAGTTTAACCTCTTCTTTACCAATCTGGATTCCTTGTATTTCTTTGTTTTGTCTGATTGCTGTGGCTAGGACCTCCAGTACTATGTTAAATAACAGTGGGGAGAGTGGGTATCCCTGTCTAGTTCCCGATCTCAGAGGAAAAGCTTTCAGCTTCTCACTGTTCAGTATAATGTTGGCTGTGGGTTTATCACATATGGCCTTTATTATGTTGAGGTACTTGTCCTCTATTCCCATTTTGTTGAGAGTTTTTATCATGAATGGATGTTGAATTTTGTCAAGTGCTTTTTCAGCATCTATGGAGATGATCATGTGGTTTTTGTCTTTCTTTTTGTTGATGTGGTGGATGATGTTGATGGATTTTTGAATGTTGTACCATCCTTGCATCCCTGGGATGAATCCCACTTGGTCATGGTGTCTGATCCTTTTGATGTATTTTTGAATTTGATTTGCTAATGTTTTGCTGAGTGTTTTTGCATCTATGTTCATCAGGGATATTGGTCTGTAATTTTCTTTTTTGCTGCGGTTTTTGCCTGATTTTTGTATTAGGGTGATGTTGGCTTCATAGAATGAGTCTGGGAGTATTCCCTCCTCTTCTATTTTTTGGAAAACTTTAAGGAGAATGGGTATTATGTCTTCTCTGTATGTTTGATAAAATTCCGAGGTAAATCCATCTGGCCCGGAGGTTTTGTTCTTGGGTAGTTTTTTGATTACCGCTTCAATGTCTTTGCCGGTAATTGGTTTGTTTAGATTTTGTGTTTCTTCTTGGTCAGTCTTGGAAGGTTGTATTTTTCTAGGAAGTTGTCCATTTCTTCTAGGTTTTCCAGCTTCTTAGCGTATAGGTTTTCATAGTAGTCTCTAATAATTCTTTGTATTTCTGTGGAGTCGGTTGTGATGTTTCCTTTCTCATTTCTGATTCTTTTGATATGTGTTGATTTTCTTTTTCTCTTTTTAAGTCTGGCTAAAGGCTTATCTATTTTGTTTATTTTCTTGAAGAAACAGCTCTTGGTTTCATTGATTTTTTTCTATTGTTTTATACTTCTCAATTTTATTTATTTTTTCTCTGCTCTTTATTATGTCCCTCCTTATGCTGACTAGGCCTCATTTGTTCTTCTTTTTCAAATTTTGATAATTGTGATGTTAGACTATTCATTTGGGTTTGTTCTTCCTTCGTTAAATATGCCTGGATTGCTATATACTTTCCTCTTAAGACTGCTTTCACTGCATCCCACAGAAATTGGGGTTTTGTGTTGTCGTCATTTGTTTCCATATATTGCTTGATTTCTATTTTAATTTGGTCATTGATCCATTGATTATTTAGGAGTATGTTTCTAAGCCTCCATGTGTTTGTGGGCCTTTTTGCTTTCTTTGTACAATTTAGTTCTAGTTTTATACCTTTGTGGTCTGAAAAGTTGGTTGGTAGAATTTCAATTTTTTTGAATTTACTGAGGCTGTTTTTGTGGGCTAGTATGTGGTCTATTCTGGAGAATGTTCCATGTGTACTTGAGAAGAATGTGTATCCTGTTGCTTTTGGATGTAGAGTTGTATAGATGTCTACTAGGTCCATCTGTTCTAGCATGTTGTTCAGTGCCTCCGTGTCCTTACTTATTTTCTGTCTGGTGGATCTGTCCTTTGGAGTGAATTGGTGTGTTGAAGTCTCCTAAAATGAATGCATTGCATTCTATTTCCTCCTTTAATTCAGTTAGTATTTGTTTCACATATGCTGGTGCTCCTGTGTTAGGTGCATATATATTTATAATGGTTATATCCTCTTGTTGGACTGAGCCCTTTATCATTATGTAATGTCCTTCTTTATCTCTTGTTACTTTCTTTGTTTTGAAATCTATTTTGTCTGATACTAGTACTACAACACCTGTTTTTTTCTCCCTGTCATTTGCATGAAATATGTTTTTCCATCCCTTGAATTTTAGGCTGTGCATGTCTTTGGGTTTGAGGTGAGTCTCTTGTAAGCAGCATATAGATAGGTCTTGTCTTTTATCCATTCTATTACTCTGTGTCTTTTGATTGGTACATTCAGTCCATTTACATTTAGGGTGATTATCGATAGGTATGTACTTATTGCCATTGCAGGCTTTAGATTTGTGGTTACCAAAGGTTCAAGGTTAATTTCCTTACTATCTAATAGTCTATGTTAACTCACTTAGTATGCTGTTACAAACACAATCTAAAGGTTCTTTTCTGTTTCTCCTCCTTTTTCTTCCTCCTCCATTCTTTATATATTAGGTATCATATTCTGTACTTTTTGTCTATCCGTTGATTGACTTTGGGGATAGTTAATTTAATTGTGCATTTCCTTAGTAATTAGCTGTTCTACTTTCTTTACTGTGGTTTTATTACCTCTGGTGACAGCTATTCAACCTTAGGAACACTTCTATCTATAGAAGTCCCTCCAAAATAGACTGTAGAGATGGTTTGTGGGAGGGAAATTCTCTCAGCTTTTGCTTATCTGGAAGTTGTTTAATCTGTCCTTCAAATTTAAATGATAATCTTGCCAGATAAAGTAATCTTGGTTCCGGCCCTTCTGCTTCATGGCATTAAATACATTGTGCCACTCCCTTCTGGCCTGTAAAGTTTCTGCTGAGAAGTCTGTTGTTAGTCTGATGGGTTTTCCTTTGTATGTGATCTTATTTCTGTCTCTGGTTGGTTTTAACAGTCTTTCCTTATCCTTGATCTTTTCCATTTTAATTACTATGTGTTTTGGTGTTGTCTTTCTTGGGTCCCTTGTGTTGGGACATCTGTAGATCTCCATGGCCTGAGAGACTATGTCCTTCCCCAGATTGGGGAAGTTTTCAGCAACTACCTCCTCAAAGACACTTTCTATCCCTTTCTCTCTCTCTTCTTCTTCTGGTATTTCTATAATGCGAATGTTGTTCCATTTGGATTGGTCACACAGTTTTCTCAATATTCTTTCATTCTTAGAGATCCTTTTTTCTCTCTATGACTCAGCTTCTTTGTATTCCTCTTTTCTAGTTTCTATTTCATTTATCATCTTCTCCACCATATCCAACCTGCTTTTAATACCCTCCATCGGGCTCTTCAACGATTGGATCTCTCACCTGAATTCATTCCTGAGTTCTTGGATGTCTTTCCGCACCTCCATTAGCATGTTGATGATTTTTGTTTTGAACTCCCTTTTAGGAAGAGTCACAAGGTCCATATCATTTAAATCTTTCTCGGGAGTTGTATTAATAATTTTTCTCTGGACCAGGTTTCTTTGGCATTTCATATTTGTCTATGGCACCTCTAGTGTCCAGAAGATCTATTCTGGAGCTGCTGAGCCCCTGAAGCAATGTCAGGGGTCGCAGGGGAGTGGTATTGGTGCCTGGGGGGAGGAAAGAGCTATTCCCCACTTCCCGGCTGCTGTTCCTGTCTCCACTGCCTGAGCCAGTGGGCTGGGCAAACAGGTATAAGATTTTGTCCTAGAGCTGCCAGAAATGGATCCCTGCTTTCCACAAGCGGCCGGAATCCCAGTCTCCCCAGGAACTCTGCCTGTTCCAGCTTTCCAACCCCATAATCAGAAGAGTATGATGAAAGCACCATGAAATGTAGGTTTGTGCTCCCAGCACAGATCTCCGGAGCTAGGTATTCAGCAGTCCCAAGCCTTCCACTCCCTCCCTGCTCCATTTCTCTTCCTGCCGCCAGTGAGCTGGGTGGGGGAGCGGCTCGGGTCCCACGGAGCCACAGCTCTGGTACGTTACCGTTCGCTGAGGTCTGCTCTTTTCACCAGGTGTGTGCAGTCTGGTGCCGTCCTCTTTTCTGTTGCTCTCTCAGGATTAGTTGCACCAACTATGTTTTCTAATTGTATCCAGTTTTAGGAGGAAGCCTCTGTCTCTCCTCTCATGCTGCCATCTTTAATCCATGTCCCATTTCTTTTTTATGGTAAGAATATTCAAGATTTACTCTCTTAGCAATTTTCACAAATACAATCCAGTATTAACTATTGTCACATTGCTATACCCAGAGTTTATTCATCTTCTGAATGGAAGTTTGTGCCCTTTGATCCACACCTCCCCATTCTCCTACCCTCCACTCCCTGGTAACTCCCATTCTACTCTCTGTTTCTGTGAGTCAGACTTTGAGATTCCGCATTTGTGTGATCATACAGTATTTGTCTTTCTCTGTCTGACTTACCTCACTTAGCATAATGCCCTCAAGGTCCATGTGTGTTATTGCAAACGACAGGATTTCCTTCTTTCTCATGGCTGCATAGACACCTCATCTTCCTTATCCATTCACCCATTGATGGATAATTAGGCTGTTTCTGTATCTTGGCTATAGTGAATAACGATTTCAGCATTTTTCCATATCTGTTCATTTCTGGCTATTTGGGATCTTAGGTGAGTCATTTAGCTGATCTGTGCCTCAATTTCTTCATTGTCTAATTAGGACAATAATAATATCTACTTGTTTTTTCTCAGGATGTTTTATTTTTAGAATAAAATGAATTACTATGTAAGAAAGGCTTAGAACAGTTTCTACAGATTGTTATTACTGGTGTTGCTTTGTTATTGTTTTTTAGTAGGCATTATTATTTTCTGATAATCAATTTTTTGATCAATTATATGTTTTCTGAAACATGTATCAAAGTATTAATATATGAGGAGCATTTAGATCATTGGTTAGGTTTTACAAGTAAGTCTTGTATAATTTCTTTTTTGTATAATGTTTTAGATCTAGTAGAAATCTTCATCTCTACTGTGTAGGCAATGTAAGTCTACAAATTTATGCCCCACTGATCTTTAAAGAATATCTTTAGGAGTAGGTGTTCCTGCAAACCAAAACCTGAAAGACTCTTTGCAGGGCTGAGTGATTTAATCAAAGAGTAACTTTCTTTTTGTCGATGGCTTTCAATCAAAGAGGTATCTTTTTATGTCAGACATCAATAGGTGGCATTTCTACATCACACTTTGTTCTCTCTGGGAATGTCCTCCCAGATGTTAAGTGGAACAGGGCACTGTTTTATAAATCCAAAGTAGAAATCAATTGGAAGTTGTTGCAAACTGTGGTTTGTTATATGTAATAACTGAATGAGCAAAATTTGAGAATTACTATCTAAAGTGGAGATAATTTCTCATTAATTCTGTGATAACTTCATACCTACTGCTTTTCATTCTGGTGTGCTCACTTGAGTGGGAGAGAAAGGGGTGGGTTATGGGAAATTGTTGGTACCACTTGATGTGAACATCATGTGTCCTGCATGATGGGGAGGGAGAAAGGTTGAGAACTCTGATATAGACTGACAACTAGCAAGAACCTGATCTCAGGCAACTCAAAAAATAAAAGAAAATGATTGTAGTTGTTATGGGACAGCTAGGATTGGCAAATGAAGAAAACATGCCTCAAATCACATCTTCCCAGCAGTAGTAAATGGAAAAAAAATACAACTTCAGAAGCAGCATCAATTGTCAGGGGTTTTGTTCACTGACATATCTGGCAAAATTGCTGAAAAACAGGAGAGGTCATCACCCGGGATCAAGTTCTAAGTAGTCCATTTTGCCATGAAAGCTGGCCAGTGTTTGGAGCGGGGCATTTGTGAGTTGGAATTATATAGTGCACTTGAAAATATTAGAGTCGTTTTTGGATTCTTGATTCTGACACCAGATTTTCAATACAGCAAGCAGGGTAGATTTAAATAGGAAGTTTAGCTGTGAGTAACATTACTTAGTACTTCTTCAGCTGGGTGCATAGTTGAAAAATTATAAGGTGTCATACACATTTGAGCCTACATTGATCTTGTGACTAGCTGTTATGCATACCAAGGGTGACCACATAATTTATCATTTAAACCTGGGACCCTCTGGAGAGTGAAAGGGGATGCTGTTAATAATTATATTGGGACAACAGATATAACCAAGACCATCTTGAACAATTGAGAACATACAGACTTCTTATTTATACCTCATGAGAGAGAATACTAGAGAAAGGAGAGGCACAGTGATTGGTTATTAATTATTTATTAATAATTGTGAGAGGAGAAGAGTATGTATCCATTCAATGTATTATTGGTCCCCTGTGATTTTTCTTTTCTTTTTTTAATCAGTTTTTCTTTCTTTCCTTTGTCTTTCTCTTTACTCCCATGGCACTTGTGGGAGTCTCTCACATTTATCACAGCAGTTATACATATATTATGAATTTGCTCTGTATTCCCACACTTACACTCAATCCTGGCCTTCTTGGGAACAGGGCACATGTATTCTTATCTATTTATGTATATTGTGGTAGAAACTATATAATGTAAAAATGCACCATCTTTGTCATTCTTAAGTGTACAGTTCAGGAGTGTTAAGTGTGCCCACACCATTGTGCAACAGATCCCCAGGACGTTTTCATATTGTAAAACTGAACCACTACACTCATTGAACCACCTCCCCTTTACCCCTCCCCCAAGTCCCTGGCAACCAGCATTTTACTTTTGTGTCTAAGAGCTTGACAACTTACACACCTCATGTAAGTGGAATCATGCAGTGTTTGTCTTTTGGGGTCTGGCTTATTTCACTTAGCATAATGTCCTCAAGTTTCATCCATGTCGTAACATATGACAAGATTTCCTTATTACTAGCGTTCCACTGTATGTGTGCACCACAGCTTCCTCCATTCACCCACTGACAGACGTTTAGGCTGTGTCTACCTGTTGGCTGTTGTGCATGAAGCTACAATGCCTGTGGGGGCATTAATATCTCATCGAGGTCCTGTTTTCGGTTCTTCTGGATATACCTGGAGTGTGGAATTATTGGATTGTACATATGGTAATTCTGTGTTTGGTGTTTTGAGGGGGCCACTGTACTGTAATCCCCAGTAGCTGTACCATTTGACATTCCCACCAATAGTGCACCTGGACTCTAAATTTTTTTTGCATCCTTACCAAAGCTTGTTATTTTCTGTGTTTTTTTGAGAGTGGCCATCCTACTGGGTGTGAGGTGAGAGCTCATTGTGGTTTTGGTTTGCATTTCGCTGATGACGGGTGAAGCTGAACATCTCTTCATGTCCTTGCTGGCCTTCCCTTGTGATTTCTTTTTGAGTTTTTCATGAAGTGCTATTATTTTGTATTGTCTGTAGGTAGTCTTTGCTTTAAGAGGAGACTGTCACAGGGAAGGTTCAGAAATGGTCAAATAAATGTAGGAAACAGGATGTTTCAAACCTCATTGGATTTCTATTTTTTTCTCTTTCTTCATTTTACCTCCTTTATGCCATCCTACTTAATCCTGCCTGCCCATGAGGCACAAGGAGGGGAAACACCATGAGATTGCTCCAGGGGAAAAAGAGTTCAGATATGGGCAAGTCTTTTTTATTCCTTTCCTTGAGAAATCCATTCTGTTTGCACATTTCTCTTGACTCATGCTATCTACTATTATACTACTAAATGTAAAACTTCCTTTTCCATCAAAAAGAAAAAGACCCTCAAGCTCAAAAAAAACCCCACAAATGCTTGGAATCTGAGCTTATCTTTGGCTGTAGAAAAATAACCTTAACATACTAATTCATATGCAATGGTTCAAACAAACAAAAACCAATACAATCATTATTGCACCACTAACAAGCTTTTAATAAAGCTGTTTTGGTGAAACTTCTTTGGCTTCATGTAATTTGGGGACATTTGATTTTTCACTTATAGAAACTCAGTGTGAATTAGAAGATTCTTGGTGTATCAGTCTATCAGGCTCAACTTAGAGAATTTATTTGGGTTCCTGTGGTTGAGCTACTGGGCTGACTTAAAAATTAGTGAGAGGATGATAGGAACCAGAATGTTTTACATTAAGATTCTTAAGATTTGGGTGGACCAGGGACAGAAAAAGAAGAGAGGGAAAGACTAAAGATGCTGAGAAGAGCTTGGTTCCACTGGACAGCTTCTCTGATCTGTAAAAAAGGATAATAATTCCTGCCTACTTCCTGGAATGTAGTAGTGGTAGTGAAGGTCATGAAAGAAAATGAATTTGAAAACACCCTAAAGGGCAAAATGCTCTTGGTAAATATAAGCCATTTTGTCTTGAAAGAGAGAGAGATTTGTAGACTAATTTCCCTAACTTGATATTCACCTACCTTTATGAATCATGTAAAGAATACCTCTTTAAGAGGGATGAAACCTGTAAACAAAAACCCCAGCTCTCTCAGGGAAGGAGGGCAATGGCACGAAGGGGTATCCAACAATAAAAGGAAGAAGAAAGGTGCAAGGGAACCCTGCACCTTTGCCTCTCTGGTCTTTATTTTAATGGAGAAAACCATCCCCAGGACTTGGGTGCAGCTGGGTCTTCAATGTCTTAGACTTCACAAGATGTTGCGACAGTCAGTTTAGTTAACAAAGCAGCCCAATTAGTTGTCTGTTCATATTGACTAAGTGTTGGATTGCTTAGATTTATATTTAGGGTCCACTTGGCCACCTGTAAAGGTAAATCAATTACAGATGCAGCTAATGTAGAAGAGCCCCTAAGAGCTGGGCTGAGCCCTGGGGATGGCTGGCTGTCGTGACTATGATGCTGAAGTCACACTGACGAACAAGCTGAAAGATGTACTGCGCATGCTCCTTCCTGTTCTAGGCATCAAACGTGGGCTCACAGTGGCTTTTGGTTCAAATCTATGCAAGCACCCAGAATCAGTAATTTATTTATTTAGGATTTTTATTTTGAAAAAAGATTGAAACAGAAAGCAACTCAATGACACTACATCTCAGAATAAAATTTTCATACATACCCTCTGTGCAACTAAGCATCTATGGATTCCTGTTCCCGCACATGTTGGCAATTTTCAGAACATCTGTGGAGAATTCAATTGCATTTGTAATTTAAAAAATTATCCTTACATCCTTCCACTTTTCTGCCTGGTTGTTACGGATCTTAGTTTATAGCATGGGCTCCCTGTGTGACCAGGCAAGTAGATTGACCTCTCAGTGTTTCATTTTACTCAGTATAAAGTCGCCATAATTATTCCTACACGATAGAGAGCCTATGGAGATCAATACTAATATGTGCTTTAAAATACTAGTAAGTGACATCCAGCAGGTACTGTGTAGGGATGGGTCCTTTCAGGGCTCTGGCTTCACCAGGTGATAAAAGATGATGGCTTTGTCCAGTCAGCTTAATATGACTGTCCCCGTTTAGCTCAACCATCTCTCACTACCCAACAGCTCACTTCTAGTCCCCAGCCACACTAGGGTGCCCCAAGATAATTTCTGGGCTGAGATCTTTGCATTTGCATGTTCTCTGCTGGAAATCTCTGTCCTCAGGTCTGCACAGGACTGTCCCTCCTGTCATTAGATCTCAGCTGGAGTCTTACATGGGGGTGCGCTCCTGGACCACTGGACTAGAGTCTCCTCCTAATTTAGTGTCCACCCCATTTTCTGTTCTAGTTCCTTCATGGCACCTCCCACTTTTTGAAGTCATCTTATTATTTCCGTGTGTGTTGTCTGTCTCTCCCGTACTGGGATGTAAGTTACCTGAGAGTAGAAATCTTGGTGTTTTGCTCTGGCACCCAGAACTATGTCTGGTGTTTGATTAATTGTTTGTTACATATCTTCTGAAAGAATGAATAATCATGATTGTCTAAGTCATTTTTTACTTTTATTTAAAAATCCACACTTATTCCTATTGAAGAACAGATGGCTTTATTCAAGGTCAACATTCCTCCACTTGCCTTGCATCCAGCTTTCAGTCTTCTTTCCACTTCTCTCCAAAGTTGTGCACTCACAGGTAAAATTCCCCTTTTCTTGCTCTGCTTCATGTCTCAAGGTAGTCAAGACAAGGAGCTCCTTACCCAGGCTACAAAGGTGGGTGTCTGATTCCTTCTGGCTTTGCTGTGTGCCCCGTGTGTCTGAGTGAACAAAATGCTTGCCCACATGTTTATGTAAGCAAATAAATGTGTCTATGGAATGGAAATGTTATCTGCACTAAACGAACGGTGGACATTTATTTGAACAGACATACCTGTGGCTACATCTTTCTAGTTCTCAAGCCACAAAACACTCCATGTCTCATTACCACTATTTCACAAGTTAGTATTTTAAAAGTCAATGTTATCGGTCATATTTGTATGTATGTTTTGACTCTATCTCAGCCTGTTTCTCCAAAGAGCAAATTAAAAAAAGTATTGTTGTTATCTAATAAAAGTGTCTGAGGTTTTATGATATTTATTTTCCACAATCTTTGGATGTTTTTTCCTTTCCATGCAATTGGTTTGTTTATCTCTAAATAAAATTTGTTATATTCTGATTTTGAAGGTGGGATTAATCTAAAGTTGCTTATTTTGTAGAAATTACTTTTCTCATTAGAAACCAAAATAATAACAATGTGAACTAAATTATAATATTGCTTACAGCTAAATATTGTATTTTTGAGAACTTTATTTTTATACATTCCTTTATTTATCAAAAAGAGCATTCTTGAAATAAGTGATGTATTTGTCATAATTATGGTTAACTGTGGTAAAGAATGAATAATTTCCAACTGGTGATTTTGACAACCGGGGATCAGCATCTTGAGCAGGGTTAGCACAGAGTAAGAATTTAATAAACATCTGTGAAGTGAATCTTTAACATGTTATACAATATTTAGCATTCCTGATAGCATGGAATCTTTCAGATATGTAAAAATCATCACAATTTGCTGAATTTGGAAATTGTTACTGTTTACGTGTATTTTCTTATACTTCTGCCCTCTTTTATTAAGTATTGATGTTAAGTTCTCCACTAAATTTAACCTTAGAGAAAAAAACCATACAAAAGAAGAGAGATATAGCATCTTTCATATGCACTTGGAAAACTCTAAATGTTCTAAAGTTCTCGAAGTTCATGTTTTCGAATGCCAAGTATACCTAGGTGAGTGGTGCTGATTTAATCTATGGCTCTTTTTCTTTTCTTCTCTCTCTCTCTCTTTTTAATATTGCAGCTTCTAAAAAGGTCTCAAACAAAAACCAGTCAAAAGCTCTGAAATTTAGACTACGACAATAATTAAGAAAATACAGAAAGGGCACTGGTAAATTTTTAAAAACTATTTTAATACAAGATTAATAGCAATTTTCTATCCAAATCAGAAATGAAAAATGTTAACTCAAGTAATATTCATTTGACAGTCACATACAACTTTAGATTTGATTGGTGCACACATTTGTCCTGCATATATATTATGCATACGCACAGAGACCTCACTATATGCCATAGGTGTCTTTTCATGGAAGTACCTCATGAAGGTAACGTCAAAGATTCCAGGAATTCTTCAACTCTGAATGAGGTTCAAATGGCCCCATGCTAGGCTGAGTTCTGCACTGTAGTAAATAGTGATATAGCAAGGCTCCAGAATGTATACAAATCAATATTCATATAACTTGGCCTAAATCTAAACACTGCCTAATGTCTCCATCAAAGAGGAACACATTGCAAATTTATAAGTTATGGGTTTCCTTTACTCCTCCGTTGGCAAAGCTAAACTGCCTTTTTTGTATTTTTAGGTTGGAAGTCAGGTCTGTTAGTGACTCTAAGTAAACGAAAATGAGCTTGAATTTCTGCAAGTTTGGATAAGTCGAAACTTACATTTGCTAACACTTCCACCTTTAATCAAACCACCTGATAATTAGCCTTGCAAAGAGAAGTAATAAAAGAATCACAACTCAGGAATTTGCTAAGTCTTTATTCCTCCTTGGGGACTTCAGTTGGTGTTCAGTGTGTAGCCAAAACGTGTAATGGCTAAAGAATTAAAGTAGGCTAATGTCTGCAGCAGGGAATATAAATTAAATATCAGGGTTCTGCGTCCAATAATATTTTCAATTTGATTTATAGAATGTTGCTTTTATAATTGCTACTGTTTGTCAATGAAGAATACTGTTTTTCAGTGTAGACAAAAGAGTATTTTCTGTCCCTTACAATTAAAACAGGTAATACCAGTTACTTACCTGGGTAAATCACTGTAAGGGAATCAGATTGCTAGTGTTAATATTGTTTTATGGTCGCTATAATCAAAGTACTGATTTCATCTTCATAAGATGATAGAAGGCTGTCATTGCTGTCCTTAAATACAGAACCATAAGCAGACCTCTAATTGGTGAATCTGCCATTCATTCTCCTCTGCTAAAGACTTTAGCCTCTGTTTAGCTTTTGTTATAACATATACAAAGTATAATATACACCAATTACAGACGTGTATTTCTGTTAGAAAAATACATATTATAACTAAAGAACATGTAAATAGAGGCACTTCAATAAGCTAAGTGTTTGCAGTTATGAGCATTACCCAACAATTTCTAGTGTCCGATTTCTGTGAGCCCATTCCTTTCTACTCATAACAGAGGTTATGACATGACTACAGAATTTAGGGGACATAAATGCAAACGAGGGCAGGTCAGGAAAAATTATGGAGCATCATCACATCCCCTATCACTATGCTGAAATGACAGAAATTAATTTGGTTTGGGGGCAGGGGAGGAATTCCAAAATGCTTATTGAAATGGGATAACTAAATTAAACTAATTCACTTTAGGCAGAAAAAATCCTTACGTTAAATTAGGCTGAAAATCATACAACATAGTAGGATGATGATAGAAAACTAGAAGTACAACTGGAATAATATTTTGACCACATCCATGCAGGTGGCAAATGTTGTGGCATCATTAACTGATATTATTTCAGCTCTCTGCCTGGCTCATGGAGATCACTATATCTCACCGAGATGAATAATATTGATAATGAAGGTGTAGAAACAAATGAAGCAGGTGTTTATATATTATCTGTGTGTTTAGTGTGTACAGAACCTGGGTTCATATTCATTAATACAGTGTGTATTCATACACATGCAAAAAACCTTTAGGGGGTGAAAGCACAGGGTTTAAAAAAAGGCATTCTGATCTATTTCATAGAAGACAATCCAGAAATATTTTAAAAGGAACCACTTGAGGTTTAAAGCCATAAAAACAACTTATTACTCAAATATTCTGGAATATCAAGGTTGATTTAAATGTGTATTGCACCTTAATTAGTGGAGAAAGACAATACTGATTTCTGAACATTCAATGAAATGAGCAACATAAATGATTGGTCCTTCATAGAGATGTTTTTATGTGTAATTGGTGATGCAAAGCTGAAGTTTGGCAGTGGAATGGAGTATGTAATGCTGAATTAGATTTAATTGTTAATTTCATAAAATTTAAATGAAAAGATGCCACGAAGTCTCTCAGAATCCTACATTTCATATTTCAGTAGGCATAAAACAGCAATAGATGCTTCTAAATACTTTTCAGTTTTGCAGAAGTGCTCAAATATACTTGACAGTATTGTGCCGCATGTGTTCTACTTAATGTGATGACTAAATCAATAACTAATTATAATTTTGATGAGAACGGAGATTGAAAAATACCATTACGTGTCATTCCTGTCAATGGGTTAATGAAAATGTGACTGGTATACCACGGTGTCTTGAAACATTATTTTTCCCAACCACAGATGTGTCATAAAAACCAAGAAAAACATGGATAGCCAACTGTATTCATAAAGCCCCAGTTTGGTTTATTTTGCTTCTCTCTGTCAGGGGGAGCACAGGGCTTGGTTTTGGCACTCTTGGCAGATCAATTCGGCTGTGGTTCTAACCTGGCCTCTTGGTTAGGTCATTTAACCATGTGCCAGGGCAGCAGTCCTACGCTAAAGGTGGTGCACATGAAAGCAATGGTTTTGCATGTATAACACATTCTTTATGCATACAGTTTCCATCACCATTAAAGTTCTGCATGCCCGTGGCTCTCCCCACGAGCTCAGTACTGTCTGGAACACCCAGGACAGAGCACGCTTATGTGAGAAGGTTGTGCCCCGGCAAACTTTTAATAAATGGACAGTTAGATACGTACAAAGTTCTCTCTCTTGATTCTTGGTGCTCACAGATCATTGAGGAATCCCTTCTTTGAGCAGCACAAAACAAGAAGAGCTGGTTGACAAAACATTTTCGTTACAAAGATGTGTCAACCCTGAGCTTGGAATTAAGAAGTTAAAATCTGTGATTTTTATATATATAGAGATATAAAAATAGATGATCATACTAAGACTAAAAAAGTGAAAGAAATCTCCATGTCAATACTATATATATATATATATATTTTTTGTCTCGACTTTTTGTTGTTGTTGTGAGTTATTTTGTAAGAGAATGCCCTTGTGATGCAGAAACCAATTGACCAAAAGCAAATAGTTAAAAATGAAAACTCACTTATAGATCTAATTGCTTATCAGTTTAAAAGAACTCTTATCTTGGGAGGGTAATGAGCACAGGGGCCGAAACATCTAATTAATGTCAAACTTGTGGCTAAAGCAACGTGACTGTATCATTGAAGATTATTTTCAATTCAGGCCCGTGAGGAGGATGAATTGATGGGGGTGTCCACTAGTCCACTGAGGATGAAGGGAAAAATCTGTGCCAATTGGATACAGTGGACAGACATTAAGAGAATTTAGGAAAATGGTGCCTTTACAGGAATTGAAATTGGGCAGGGTGGGAGAGTCCTAGGAAGTTTTGTTCTCATATTAAAGATGGCATTCTAAATTTAGTATCAGTACCTCCAAATCAGTTTGGCATTGTGTGGATAGAGTGCAGGACAGCACCTCCAAGACAACAGTGTACTTTCATTACCATCAAAAGAATGTGAGACGTTCTCTCCATAAGCATTTTGTGAACCCAGTTTATCCCAGGAAAGCTGACACTGGGAATTGGCTGGCAATGCAGAATACAGCATTCAAGCCCTTTGATTTTTCTCTCATTTGCTTCTTTGTTGAAAATGCATTGTCTTGGGGTTTGGCCTGATTTTATAAGAAAAATCATTTTCTTACTAACTTTTTTTTTTCAATGGGGAAAAAAAAACTCACAATGTGAGATTCCTTTGCTCCTGCAGCATAAAAGCAAACGAAGGTACGAAAATCTCCTGGTACGAAAGATTTGAGCAAGAATTCTCTAGAATAAAGAAGGTCCCCACAGACAGCTGAAGGAAAGAGGAAGCAGTCCAGTCTGGCACCCGGTACTCTTTGGGAAAGCAGGAAGGGAGGCAGAGTGCAGAACTGCTCTCTTCTCATAGAAAACGGTTAAGTTTTGGTGGCACGGTCCATCGTCCAATAGTGTAAGAAAAGAAGTGAGTTGGCCGTTCAAATTGCTAAAATGCAGTTTCATGTGACCAAAAAACCCAAGATTATCTGCACAACCTCTGCAGTGCTAGGACGATGCAGACGAGACACCCTGAGAGCAGGGAGTGGCTGAGCCGGGCTGCAGAAGAGTCCACTTCTCTCCGGTCAGGATCAACTGCAGGGGCCTCTGTGGTGACGAACTCAAACTCCGTGGGACACACGTCATCCATGCACCCACTGCCACTTCCTGAGCCGCTGGATTCATCGCCTAGTGTGGACAGATGGGGAAAAAAAAGTCAGACCACAATCATGGGAGAGCGGGGGCACACAACAGGTTTGGGCATGTGGTCATTTCCCTGCTCTGGTGCCCCCTACCCCGCCGCAGGGGGTTTGTTTCCAGTGGGCAGGTTTGTGAAGAGCAGGTAGACCGTCCTGAAATAGATGTCTGAAGCCAGTGTTCACCGAGACCCAGAGTGGCCCGGCGTAGGCAGCACGTGAGTCCCAGACCCAAGGAGAGGCCACGCCTACCGTGTTGGCATTTGAAAGGTGTTTCTTATGCTGGCCAATATTTCCATTACTTTTAAGAAATTCCAGTCTTTGCTCTCTTTGTACCCCAGAGCCATTGTTCTCAGCAGATACCATGCTTTAATAAAGGACCTGGAAAGGATGTTTTAAAGTAAAATATGGAAAAGGAAAACAAACCCTGCAAGTAAGAAGTCGGGAGAAGAGCGGCACTCGGTGGGAAAAGGCACCCAGGATCATTATTCCTGCCCCTGTGTTCCCCCTGCGCTCTCCTCCGAGAGCAGGAGGGGCTCCATCTCAGCCAGCCTCCGCCTTTAAGCCAGGGGCCGGGGAACGATGGACTGCTACTTGTATTTGGCCCATAACCCAAGAATGTTTTTTTTTAATTTTTAAATGTTTGAAAAAAAAAATCCAATGAGGAACAATATCTTGTGACAGGTAAATAGTGTATATGTGAAATCTAAACATTCGGGTCCACATATAAAGTTATATTTTATGAGCATGGCCACACCCATTCCCTTAAGCATTGTCTAATTCTGCATTCATGTACGGCCCTCAAAGCTGAACATAATTAATATCTGGCTCTTCACAGGAAAGCTTGCTATTCTCAGCTTGAAATCAGTGCCTGGGGGGCCTGCCCAGTTTGCCATCGGGGCGTGGCATCTTTCCTGCCTGCCCACCATGCCTCCTGGGCCTGCTGTACTTCCACTGCTTACTGTCAGGTTCCTTCTTGTTTCACAAACCCTGTGTCTCAGACCTGGGTCCCAGGTCAGCCTCCACCAGCTACCAGCTACGGGAAAGGACTTAACATAATTTGCAGTTATATTATTTACTTGCTCTCTTGTCCCCTTTATGGGAATGTCCACTCATTGAGGGCAGAGACGTTGTGGAAACTGGTCACCTCTGTATCTCCATTGCATTCAGTGGTTCCTGGCATACAGCTGGCACACCATAAACGCGTGAATAATTAAATGTGCCTGGGATAGTCCCTCAGCTTCAGTCAGTTTTCTTATCTCAACGGGTACAGACAATAACACGGACGGTCCAGAGTGTGCGCAAAGGTGCCCTGATATAACGTGGAGAGCGCCAGCCCAGGGCTTGCCATGATGCCTGACAGAAAAAATACCGTTCCTACAGCAAAGATGACCTAGCTTTTAACCTGTCATTTTTAACTTTAGGTGATCTAGGGTGAGCCAGATAGCTTCATAGGGGCTTTGCTTCCACCTGTAAAAATGAGAATAATTGTTATCTACTGCACAGAATTGTTAAGGGGTGTCAGGGAGATCATGGTCCTGGGCCGACTAGATAGCTGCAAACCTGGGGATGACGTTTGCTATTTCCCCCACTTGCTCAGTGACTCATTCAGTAGCTCTGAACTCCTCCCAGCTGGCCGGAAACGGTCCAGACGCCCTTGTTGAGCTGAGCCTGGAAGACGGGCGCCACCTTGGCTGCTAGATGCTGCTTCAGCGAAACCCTGGCAGGGCAGGGACTCTTCTAACGTCCCCCTGAGCAGGCAGAGCAGCTCCTTTTTCTTTAATGGCCCATCTAAATGCTAGATAGGATAGGATCACTTGAATATACTATATTAGGCTCTTAACATTTTCTCTGATTTCTCTTTAGTGGTCTTTACAAGGGAAAGATGCCCATTAATTAAATTCAGAGGTATCAGCATTGCTCAGGGAATTGTTCTAAACATTGGTATTAGGAACAAGAAGTAATACAACCTTTACAATGATATTATTAAAGTGATTTAGAAAATTAAAAATACGGTAAGCAAATAATGACACGAAATCCCAGCTGAGAAAAATAATGGCCCTGTCTCTGAAAAGGAACCACATATGCATGTATTTAAGGGGCATTTTTAAGAAATGTCAAAGCAACAAGGGTGATGATGGCTATAAGATGTGATAATAGTATATATGAGCATTATCCTAAACTACAGTGCCCAGTGTGGTGCTTTGAGTTACAACTAAGTGATGTTCTTAACTATGGCAGATTTTTATTTTCTTTTGAGGGGAAATGAAGCAAGATCTCTCCTCAAGGACATTCCTAAGCTTTGCAGATTGACATGTATATAACCTCCTTGGGTCAGAGAGGAGAGAGAAATAAGGCCAACATCAACTAATTCTTACTTACTTAATTCTTAATTATTTGTTGTAATAGCCACTCTCCAGATAATAAAGCATTTTATTAGATAGAGAAGACAGGATGCTTAAACGGAGAGGAGTGAGGCTAAGGAATGAGCAGGGGGGAAGCAGCAAAGCTAAAACCTTATCTAAGTGTGTCTTCAGAAGAGGAAGGGAGAGGGTTAGGAAAGAGGGAGAGACATACTGGGAGGACGCTGAGAAATTTTACAGCGGTGGAGTCTATCAGATTGGCAATTATCCTGCACTTAGAAAATTAATTTTAGAGTTATGTAAAAATATAAAGCACTAAAAATTTTCTGCAGGGGTCAGCTCAGCAGGATGATGGCGAAGAACCTAGATGACAACATCTCCCTCTGTAACTCGTTCTTTCCATCTCACTAACTCCAGCACACAGCATCATCTTTTGCTTCAGGGACCAAATTACAGAATCGCTGGCAACTTCATATCATATGTTAAAAAAATCTTGTCCTGAGAACTTTTCTGTAAGCATGCATATCTTAAAAAAAAAATCCAAAACAATGAAACAAAAAACATAAAAACTTTATAGTCATGCACGTTGAAATCATTTAAGCAAAAACCAAATATAGTTCATTTCAATATTCACTTAATAGTTTTTCAAATACTTCCTGTTATTTTGTGATCTTTAATAGATGAGTCATGTGTGATGTTGCATCGGCATTTCACTATTTTTGTCAATATTTCAGATACAAATGTCCATGGTTCATATACATGCACGTCTGGTGAAATAGAACTAATCCAGTTAATCCATGGGACAGGAGATGAGATCTTAGCTTCTTTACATATGGTCTCAAAAGAATATTCCAATAACCCTATAGGCAGGAATGCTTTCCTTCTGTACAAGAGGGACTTGGGACTCAAGAAATAATTTTTCTATAATTAATAAACAGGGATTCCAGCCCAGTTTTTGTCTGAGCAATCTTCAGAACATTCTTCTTTGGTGGCTGGGTGGGGAGGGACAGGAGTTTGGGGCAGAGACAGAATTGGAGAGGACAAAGTGAAAACATTACTTCGTTGCTTTATCTGGATCATTAGGCAGATGAAACTTAATTTTAGCTTTGGGATAGCCGAATGTTACCCACTTCAAGTATTCCTTAGGACCAGTTAGGATTTTAGTAGTAGCCTAAGCTTTGTCAATCAGAGCTCTCTGTCCAAAGCACTATACACAGCTTTGCAGGTTGTCCAAGAATGACACAAGATTAAAGGTGCCCATCGCTCTTGAAGAGAAATCAAGGTATAGTCTTTTATGACCATGTGACCCTGGAGGGTACGGGTACCAGTCAAGACTCTCTTACTCGTGTCCTGGAAGTTGACGTCATTGCCGTTGTACGCGTTCTTGAGCTTGTTGGTCATCACGCGGAGAGCCATGATCTGCTGCCTGATGAACGTGTCCGGCCGCGTGATGTCCACGTCGACCTCGGGGTTGTTGATCTGGTTGGTCAGCCCATCGTTCATGATCTCAGGCAAGTATCTGCAGGGCAGGGAGGTAGCACACCAATTAGGATGAGACGGGAGGGACCTCGAAACCAGATTCTGCCATGCTGGCTAGCAGTCAGCCAAAACGTCTGCAACCACTGGGCTCAGTTCCTGGGAAAAAGTCCAAAAAGTGAAAAGAAGGAATACATTTTCTCAGAGGGAGATATGGCTCAAATGGCTTTGCAGCAGTTTTTTAAAAGGTACTGAATTTGGAGGTAGGCTTGCCTACAAATGAATGCTCAATGGGGGACTTAGGGAAATTATTACTTAATACTAACTATTCCTTCTATCCTCCATTCCAAATGGTAGATACTGAAGTCAAGGACTTACTAGTTTCCTCAGAGATCCAGTTCATTTTGCTACTAAGAACTGAACTTACAAATTATATGTGATCTTAGAGAGTTCTTTTATATGAAGAGACCATTTCTCAACAGAGGAAACCCTACCTCAGATTTTAATGAGCAGCTTCTGGATATTAAAAAAAAAATCTTCGGAAAGTTCAAGGAGTAATCAGTGAGTGCTGGAATGTTTGAGGTGTCTACTAGGGTTTTTACATTATAATAGGATCTAAAAGGGTCTAATTCAATACTGGGTAAAAGAGAAGGGTAAAATCTAATATCTCTTTAATTCTCCTACCTGAACTGAAATGGACAATTTATATTGTCTCTTTTACTTGTTCTAAAATGGCAAAATTGTCAGTCCTTCAACGTCAACTGCCTAAGCTGCTTGTGTGTACTTATACCAGTGGAGAACAAAGATCTCAGAAAAGAGCTCGGAGCCCACTCTGACTCCTGACCCTCATAACCTGTCAATTTTCTAGACCCTGTTTGATCCTAATACAATGTACAAACCCTAGTGGACACCTCAAACATTCCAGCACTCATTGATTACTCCTCGAACTTTCCAAAGTTTTCCTCCCTCTCTTCTTTGCATAAAGCTTCTCTCCGCTGCATCTTGTTGCCCATTTTTCGTGTCCCTCTTGGCGTGCAGACAGCTGCAGTGGCCTCACACTGACTCCCCTGCCCCTTTCCTGGCTAGTGCTTCCTGCACACACTGTCTGAGGAATCTTCATAAAACATTGCTTTCGTCTTGTTGTTTGTCTATTTAAAACCTTCTGATGATAGCAGCTAAGGCCTTCTGAGCACTTACTAAATGGCAGGCACTGTGCTAAGCACTTTACATGTATTTTTTAATGTAGTCCCCCAGCAAATCTAGGAGGTAGCTGCTATTTTATCCCCATTTTATAAAAGAGAAAACTGAGGCTTAGAGAGGATAAATAATTGCAAAAAGTCACAGAGCTAACACATGGCAAAACCATGGTTTAAGCCCAGGTGGTCTAGTTTCAGAGCCCACGTGTCAAACACAGCACCATACTGCCTGGTTGATCATAAACTACAATTCACATTTGATAGCTCTGCAGTCAAAGCCCATCTCCAACCTGTCTCTACTTTCTTAAGCTGCAATACTCCCTTCAAGAGACCCTCCTTGCCTTATACACTATATATCTTATACTTGCCTGTCCCACAGGTCTCCCTTATCTACAGTGCATCTTCCCATTTTAGTCCCAAATATCCTTAAAAACCTAGGTCAATCCTCACTTTCTACCTAAGTCTTCCAGCATTTAGGGATCTGCCTATGCTTTTGCTGCCAGGTTTGGCTGGGTATTTGGTGCACTGCACAAAGTCACCTCCCAGAGAGGGAGTTGGGGCCGAAATCCAGCCTAAGTTCTGTGCCCACAAACCTACGCACCTGCAGAGAACCACTCACCAAAAGGGACACCTTTTTCTTTTCGGAAATTGTTTTATTCAAAAAAGTTTCAGTATATACCAAAGTAGAGATACCAGTATAATGAGCCCTCATGAACCCATCTGAGTGGCTTTTTCTCATTCTTACAAAGGTGCTATTTTTGTCTGTGTCCTGGTAAGAAATAGCTGGCACATTTGAAGGGGCAATAAAAAGAGTTTAAAGAAAAGACTCTTTCTAAAGGTGTGAACAGGGTTAAAGAAAACCAGCATTGGGCTGGCAACCAGAAGGGCGGAGGGCAAGGAACCGTTACCAGAATGCACGGACAGGGGCCAAACCACACGGCAACTGCCAAACCAGGGTGGAGAATGATACCCTGACCTCTCTAGTCCCTCCTTCTGACCTCCAGCTGCTGCCTCCCATTGGTGGAACCCAACGGGAAGCCAGTGAGCGAGGGGACCCAGGTGATGCAGTCTGGAGAGCTCCTTTATCAGGGCCCAGATCACGATGGAGGGATGAGGAGTGGATCTCCGGGAATCAGGACATCCAGGACAGGCCCCTGATAGGCTGCTGGCAGCCCTGTTTGAATGCTGAAAAAATGTCCTTTCTTCTATTTTGTCCTTCCTATTTACACAGTCTTGCATAATACACTAATGCTTAATATTCTTGCCCTTCTTTTTCCAAGTTCTGGAACCAAAGCCTCTATATCCGTCAGCCTCCAGAAGAAGAAGTAGAAACACACAGAGAAATTTTCACGTCTAAGCCATTTTTCAGGTACTGAAATCTTTTGCATGATGTATTTGTGTATGAATTGGTTTGCCCATTTTAAATCAGAGGTCCTCTGACTGAGCTCCATGTCTGCATCCATATCTCGAGCAAAATCGACTTCACAATGTTCACTACATAATGAATAATGAAACATACAAAGTGCATTGCAAATTATTTTCCACAGTGCTTCACAGTATTTGCTGCCCTAAAACAATGTCCTAATTGAAATTTTTTAGAAAGTCATGGAACCCTATCTCTTTATTTTTGCAGTAAAGCATAACTTCTATGCTGCCTTTTAATATATCTGGTACATCAATCAACTCTTGTAACATTCGAAGATGGTCTTCCTGATATAACTTCTAAAGTACGACATCGGATTAACTATTATTGCCACTCAATGCTGTGCTCTGGGCTCAGTGAGCTCTACTTAATTAATAAAACCCCGTGGAATAAACAATAGCAAGTGCAGGCTAGCCGTGGCTGACACCCGGGTGGAGAGGGGCTGAAAGGTGACCGTCCGTTCTGGTGTTGCCCTTCGACATTTCGGGCAATGACTCCTGCAGCTGAACCTGGGCTGAGTCAGAGGAGGGCTTTGTTTCTTTGAGATTCTGTGTGCACTGCACGGCTAGCTGAGACTCATTTATCAGAAGCTGACTGCGATAGCTTACACGGGAATGCTGCCCCTGGGAGTCTGAGCATCCAGGAACAATAAGAGACTGCCAAGTAAACCCAGCCTCTAACTGTGCCTACTGATGCTCAGCCACTTGCAATAAAAACAAGGAACAATGCATCTGTGTCCTCAAGAACCTTTTCTCCTTTCCCTGTATTCAAAGGGTAACTTTAGAAACAACGTGAAAACTTAAACCGAAAACACTGCTGAAAAAGAAAATGGCCATTTTGTTACTCGCGAGGTACATCCACCAAATCTGTGGAAGAATTTCAGCCTGAAGGATGTATGGCAGCTCCGTTCAGCACCAAGACTCACGAGCCCTTTGCTGCCTCTCCTGTTTGATCTCCTTACATTACATCCTGTAAAAATGGGTGCATTATGGAGCCCATACTATTTTTCTCTCACTAGATTCTGTGCCATCTCTTTGGCCTGACAGCAGTCTATTTTTGCACCATCACGGTCCTGGGAGACCTGGAAAGAAAGGAGAATCGCAGTGCAGTTAACTCGGGTTCTCAGGCTGGAAGCACGTTTCCCTGAGGTAGGGAGACCCCAGAAATGAGGACAGATTGGAGGGGTGAACAGGGGTGTCATTGTTTGCCAATGCTTCATGATGAGGCGTGGTGAGTGAGGGGCATCCCTGAATAATTAAGCATAGCTTCCCCCTCCTGGTTACCTTCTATTTTCCAGGAACACATGTAAGAACCAAATTTTTGGCAGTTTTGAGGAATCATTCTCCTTCCCATCTGCTATGGTATGAAAGTTGGTATTCCCCTCCGATTTACTTGTTGAAAACTACTGTCCAGGGTGATGGTCATAGGAGGGGAGATCTTTGGGAGGTGGGGAGGTCGTGAGGGCAGAGCTTTCTCAGTTGGGATTAGTGCCCTTATAGTAGTGACCCCAGAGCACGGCCTCGTCTCTTCCACTGTGTAAGAACACAAGAAGTCTGCAGCCTCAAAGGAGCCTCTCACCGGCCCGTGGCAGCACCTGATCTAGGACTTCCAGCCTCCACATGTGTGAGAGATAAATATCTGTTGTTTCCAAGGGACTTTGTGGCATTTTGTCACATAAGCCCAAATGGACTACGACAAATCTAATTTCATATTGCTGAGGTAGGTTTCCCTGATTACATTCAAAGATTACGCTGATTAGGGTGGGTGACTCCCATAGGAATTTGGGGGGTGCCTATACATTCAACTTTGGGGGTAGCTTCAGGCTCCATGCTGGGGCTTTTACTGGCAGAGCTGGCCACCTCTGTCACCTGAGAAACGTTAAATGTGACCTGTCCCCACAGAAGGTTCCCACTGGCCAGACACAGTATCTGTCATTGTCATCACTCAAAATCACTTCTTTTAGTTGAGCTGATGCTTCCTGAAAGATGCTGTTGGTTTAGATGGGCTTGCTGGGAGAAGAGACGTGTTAACTTACCAGTATTCAGTACTTCTCAGCACCACATCACTGCTGAGAGGGGTTCTGGTGTAAGGAGCTGCACAGAGAGGGAGAGGCCCACACAGCTCTCACGATTTAATGGGGTTGGAAAGCTTGCAAAGTCTGAGAAGTGAGACACTTGCCAGGGAGGTTAGCTCCATGGTGCCCAGTGGGGCTGGCAAGAGGCCGAGTGGAAGCTGGTGCGGGAATGGGGAGAAACAGCATCCCTAGGTGCCTGATACTTTGTTGCCAGATGCCTGATACTTCCTCGGACTTGCCGGGCCTCAAGGCACACTCGGAAGAGGGAGGGGAAAGCACTTCCAATCCTGTGTGTTACCACAGATGAACTCTATTCAATACAAATCTCTCTAGCAATTTTGATTTCCAAGCTGCATATTCATTCATCTCCCCTGGGTTGGAGAGTTTTACTAATCTTAGTAGATATAATACTACCACAGATCTAAAATTTTTTATCTGCAGTTCCAAGATTTAAAAAATCTCCAATGGTTCTTTTTTTTTTTTCAATCTACTTGTTAGCAAAACTCGATCTGATCTGAAACGAGACCAGTCACAGTTCTCATGTATCCCATGTAGTGTGAACAGTAATACACTGTGTGCAGAAATGTAATGTGTTTGATTAAGAGTCTCAACCTTGACCTTTCTGGGGAGTATTACATAATATATAGTATACACATTATGATCATTTTCTCAAATCTAAACAAATTCTGAATTCTGAAATATGTATGGTCCCAAAGACCCCAAATAAGGGATGATGGACCTATGGGAGCCAGAGCCCCATGCAGAAGCTTCCTTCAAACTGAAGTTTTAGACTCCACACCCATTAGGAGGCTACTGTGAAAATAAGCAAAGCAAAACCAACCAGGACTGGTGTGAATGTCAAGTACGGGTTAAATGCTGGACCTGAAGGTTTTGACTGCCGATTGCATCCATTTCCAAGGCCACAGAGCTTCCAGCAAACCAGTCAGATGAGGAACCAGCTGCCCCCACCCAGGCAGGTCCCCTTTCACAAAGCCTGGCATTACCTAGATAACTGACCACTGGGGTGACCCACACCCTCCTTCCCTCGCCCTCATTCCCTCTCTTATGTTTTAAATTAGCCAGTAAAAAGCAAATGTGAGAAACCTGATACAGGCAGAGCCCCGGGTCACCCCACATTTTTTCTCTCTCTCTCTGTGCAATCATGCTGTCACCCTTGATTGTGCCATGCACATCCAGGTCCTGTGAATAATAAACCTGATTTGTCAAAATTCCCTGATGATTCCTTGCTAAAATATGCCCTACAGTCATAAGAACCACATGAGCCTTCCCAGTCACAAACAGGGACTCTGGTTGGGGAAATCAATGTCCGTGCTTGCTATGAGTGACATGGGACAGGCCAGCACTAACCAGAGGTGCCCCCATCGGGACTGATGGCACATGGAGAAATCAGGACATTGTGCAGTGCTGCAGGGACTATAAGATGGGGCAGCGCTGTGGAGAACAGAATGGCAGCTTTTTGAAAAATCAAAACTAGAATTATGTATGAACCAGCAATTCCACTTCTGGAATTTGCAATCCAAAGGAATTGAAAGCAAGTCTCAAACAGATATCTGTACATCTCTGTACATTGTGGCATTATTTATACTAGCCCAAAGGTGGAAGCAACCCAAGTGTCCATTGTCTAATGCCTGGGTAAACAAGATGTGGTGTATACATCCAATACGTTCAGCCTTGGAAAGGAATGAAATTCCAACACATGCTACCACATGCACGAAACTTAAAGACATCGTGCTAAGTGCAAGAGGCTGGTCACAAATGGACAAATATTGTATAATTCCACTTATATGAGGTACCTGGAATAGTCACATTCATAGAGCCAGAAAGGAGAATGGCGGCTGCCAGGGGATGGGGGAAGGTAGGGTGGGAAGTTAGTATTTAATGGGTGCAGAGTTTCAGTTTTGGAAGATGAAAAAGTTTCGTGGATGGATGGTGGGGATGGTGTCCAATAATGTGAATGCACTTTATCCCACTGAACTGTATAAAGAGGGTGAAACGCTTACATTTTATATTATGTATATTTTACCACAATTTAAAAAAATCCAAGTTTTAAGTATAACTTTTCTAAAGTTCTTGTTATCGATTCCTTTTTCCCCTTCCACTGTCCTGCCTGAAAAGTGGAATTACACAAAACATACTGTGATTTTATGCTTTAAGTGGATGGATAAATTCTTGAAGACTGTTAAGCTCCAGTTGTGTCTGGCTTAGGTACTTCCATCAGCTCTGACACTGAGATGTAGTCCAAGGCACAGGGACTGGCCCCAGGACACCTGGGACCCAGCAGTGTGATGTGGGCACGTCACTTAGCTACTTTATATAATTGCCTGTTCTTAAATATTTATGTGAATAAGACTTACCTTGTTTGTTTCATAAACTGCCATTTTGAGCTACGATACACGAAAATGTTGCAAAGTACACCACTATGCAATTCTAATGCATTCTTATGAAAATGAAGTTGTTAACACAGTTCCTTCCACTGCCAAACTTGTTTCTTGGAAGTGGCTGACAGAAGCAGAACTTGGCGTTTTAAAGCCCAAATTCGTGTGCGGAAGAATGATTTGTGTGGCTTTCCTCCAGGTGGAGAAAGCGTGGCATGAAGTGGTTTGGAAGCTCTTGGAGGACACACAGCTCATTGGTTGCAGCAGTGAGCAGAAGCAAAATTCCCTGACTTGGCCTCTTAAACCATTGGCAGGAGCTCTCCTACCAATCCTTTCTTCTGAGAAAAGATGAAAGGATGTCAGCAACCTAGAAGGAGCCCACAAACTACAGGGTGGAAAGGAAAGTAGAGCCGAGAGCCAGTTCTCAGGGCTGCCAAGCTGTCGACAGCAACATGCTTTCTTCCTACTTTAGCCACATTTTTGTACCACTTGCAGCAGATGTGTGCAAGGCCCCTCTGCTCCTGGGGTCTTCCCTCCCCTGTGTGCCACAGAAGGGCAGTGGGTGTTCACGAATGCCAGGTTTGACAGTTGCCAGTCCTCTCCCCAGACACATTTCCCACCTTCCTGAGGTGGCTGCCTGGCTGGGTGTACATCAGATATTTCCCAGTTCTTCAAAATGTAGCTGGAGTGCTTTGGGACATATTCTGCCATCAGACAAAAGCAATTTTGTCCTCCACATCGGCCACATCACTATCTTTGGCAGATTTTGTCCTTCCATCTCCTCAAACTTACCCCATCATCACTTGCTATTTTCTTTGTTTGGTCAGTCCACTCAGTGGCTGGTGAGAGTGATCTGTTTCTAGATCTTTCTACGTATTTCTTACAATTTACTGTATTCACCTCCAGCCTCAGGAAAGATATTCTTGGGGGCACAGTTATTTCCATGAGGATCAGATCCTTTGAAAGACAGCAGAGTCTCTCTGCAAAGGCTATGTTTTCAAAGGATCCAATTTAATCCTCATCCCTCAGCCCACATCTTGGTCGCCTCCTGCCGGAAGGTGTTTCAGAGAAAGAACGCAGCGAGGGCTCAACACCAGCTCACGGGGGGCGGAAGCAGAAAGTTGTTTGCCAGTTTGATGGGGGAGAGGGAGGAATCTGGAAATAACTGACTCAAGAAACCCTGAGGACTCCAAAATAATGCATGTTCGGTCATGAAATCCATGGGCTTTGCTGCTCAGAATGACTTCCATCTTCCATGCTTTCCCTTCCCTTTAAACTCCTATCTATGAGCTTAGGGAAAGGATCCCCATGAGAGAAATCAGTTCTCAAGAAGAGACGCAGGTGATGTGGTTTGGCTGCGGCTATGTCCTTAAAAGCAAGAATCTGTCTGTATAGCAGCTGAAAGCTAAGAGCCTGTATGAACACCGGGAGGACTTTGCTTTTGCTGCTGCTGCCTGACAAAGTTGTAACCTCTATGCTAACCACATAGAACTTTTATTTCCCTCCGAGCCTGCGCTTTCCTGCCTCACCTCTAATCATTCTTCTCCAGCTCCCCCTGCACAATCAGCTCATTCTGGCCACCCGGCTGCCCACAGTGCCCTTTTCAGGGATGACAGGTGACAACAGACATACTCCGGGGATCTCTATATTCACCCTGGGAGTTTTAGGAGGCCTAGATTTGTCACCTGCATCAAAACTCTTTAATACTTTTTCCCTTGGCTTTCTAGATGACTGTCAATGTTCCTCCCTCATTACCAGGTTCCTTGCAATTCCTGTTTGTCTGAGTTGAGTCAGAATGTTGCTGCATTTTCTCTCATTTCTCCCTAAGAGTTGCTTAGGTAAGTGAGATATGGGGAGAGTATTGCTGCTGGTCACCGATGATGCCTCTGAGGCTGCTTGTTCTAAGGGACAGACCCTGCTTGAGTTCTGAGGAAAATCCCTTGGTAGCTCTTGTGATAAAGTAGGATATGAATCTGAGTACAAACTGCTATTGACTGTCTCCCCACAAGACCCATATACTGATGCCCTACCCCCCAAAAGTGATGGTATTGGGAGGTGGGGGCTTGGGAAGGTGATTAGGTTTAGATGAGGTCGTGAGGGTAGGGCCCCATAATGGCATTAGAGCCCCCACAAGAAGAAGTCAGAGCCCTCTCCCTCTAATTTCCAGCCCTGCTGGCACCCTGATCTTGGACTTCAAGCCTCCATACCATGAGATATAGATTAATGTTGAAGCCACCCAGTCAATGGTATCTTGATTAGGGCAGCCTGACCTAAGACACTAACTGAATCAAGTACTGATGAGGGATTCAAAGTATCCACCCTTGGCCCACAGGGGTATCTTATTTGAGACCCAACTCAGAGGTTTGGGTGGACAACCTCCTGCCTTGCAAAGACTGTGTCACATCTCCAACTTACTCTCTCCTGGTGCACATGTGAAGCCTAAGCAATTCATTGTCAAGATGACTCCCCCCAGCCCGTACTCTGTCTGTCTGTAGAGTGTGATGTTACAACTGAACCATGAGACCTCCCCGGCCTAACTGCTCTTGTAATTTTTAACATAAGAAAACCCCATTACAGGAAACACTAAGGGTATCTGTGGGGGCAAAGAGAAAAAACAAATCATAATGTGCTTCTGCAGGCTTGGGCCTGAACGGGCAAAGGGAACATCTTACATGTTAATAGGCACCTAAAGCAGGGCTGTCAGACAAATCTGAATTTCAGATAAACAACGAATCCTTTCTTCAGAATAAGTGTGTTCCATTTGATGTCTGGCATTTTTATGTGTGCTAAATCTGGCCAAGTCTCTCTTAGAGCCCTGCTCCTCAAAGTGTGGGTCCTGGCTGAGCAACAGCTGCGTTCCCCAGAAGCTAGTGAGAAACGCAGAATCTCAGGTCACAGCTCAGAGTTACCGAATCAGAATCTGCATGTTTAAGAAGATCCCCAAGAGTTTGGTGTGCACACGAATTCTTGAGAAGCAGTTTTAGGGTTTACCATGTATTTTTGCAGACTTTATTGCTTTGGTCTTTAAGTTGTCCCAATCAGAGGGCAATGGGAGGGAAGGGCTTCTCCTGACCACTTGGTCTTTTTGTCAGAATGGAGAATGTAATGCTTACAGGGTGGTTATTGGCACTCCTGTGGTCTAAGGACATGGTCTCTTCCTTCTACTTCACCTCCTGTTTCTAGACCTGCTTAGCTATTGGTGGGGGTTGGAGCAGGGGGTCGCAGGTGGGTTCAGATGCTAGGGGAGCCACCACTCACATATCCTTGGCCATTATCTCAACACAGCAGAGTTCTCCCTGTGGACACCCTAGCAGCCATGTCTATGTGTATTTTGTCCTATTTCATCATCATTAATTTCAACAGGTACCATTCATTTAGTAATAGCTATTTGGGAAAATAATATGTACTGAAGTAAATGGACATACCCACTGTAGGAGTCATTTTTATTTCAGAGATGTTACTATGTGAAATAGGTATGCTTCTGAATCCAGGAAGCATGGTAAAGAACTATGGAATGGCATTCAGAAAACAGCAGAAATATGGGTGATGGAAGACATGTTTGATCAAATTATTAGGATAAAAGGGCTGTAGGATAATCAAAGAATGTGGCTGGAGTCAGATGGATGAAACATAAAGAGAGGAAGAAATTTCTGAGTTATTGGTGGCCTCATACCATAGGCTTGAGTTTAAAAACTCCAGACAGACTATGACAATCTCTGTCAATGTTAATAGCCATCTCTGTTCCATATCCATTAACACTTGTTGATAGATTCTTTAAAAAAATTAAACTTCTGGTTATTTTAGTTCACATGCATGATAAGAATAACCTTTCTTTCTTCTTTACAAGCATTCCTAAACATTTAGGAAATCTTATCATCTGAAAATCCATGCTTGAAAGGTAGGAAAAAGTAGGTTATTATCTGCATTACAAATGGATTTTCTAACTTACTACATAGCTCAGTGAGCTTTCTTAAAATGAAGAACTTCTCTCATGTGTTCTTAGATCAACTAATATTTGGATGAGAAGACAGCATCAATTAAGTTAGTTCAAGAAGTTTTTATGGTAATCTACTTAGTATGCTATTAAATATGAAGTAATACTAATAAGGTTCCATTCTAGTGGAAGAATTTTTTAGAAAGGAACTGAAAGGCACCATGGAATTATAATTTTTCAATGGGAATATAATTGGAGTCCAAATATCTGACAGCCTTGTCTTTTTAATAACATACAGGACTAAATTCTGGAATACTTCCGCAAATCATTTTATTGCATTAATTTGATGGTTCCCCTCACCTGCATACATCCCCCGTTGGGTTCCCATTGACTGCAGGATAAAACTCAAATCTGGTACCTGAGTACTGAGTCAGATGCTTCTCCACCTATGTGGTCCTTTCCCCATACTACAGTGGCACAGTATGGTACTTGCCATTCCTAAATCCACTGTCACCTCTCCAACCACTGTGACTTTGCATTTGTGGGCAGACACCACTGCTATCATATAGACTGAATTCATAGAGCCTTGCACAGTGCCTGGGAAGAGGGAAAGCATAAGAATATTTTGGATGGACTGATGGACTGATTGAATGTAGAGCCACTAGGTCTTGTATAGAGCGAGGAATCTGTTTCATTAGTTCTAATATTTAGCTGTCATTTGTTTTAGAGGCAGGGTATTGAAGAGAAAAGGGGACTGGGCCATGATTTGGGAGAGTTCCAGTTTTCACCCTTGTTAGTTGGGTAACCCTAGACTAATTGTTTACCCTGTCTGGTTTCCTGAACTGCACCGTGAGGAACTTGGCTTGACCCTCTCCATCTCCTCTAGCTCTGACTCCAGCAGTCTTTATTTTCCCTGTTCACTTTCTTAATGGAGTGTAGCCCGTTCCCCAATCTCTGCCCCAAATCATTCTTTATATTTCCTTTTGTAAGAAGTTGCATATGCACTAATATCCAGCAACTTGTGTAACTACCCATGGGAATGTAATTCAAACCCAGCTTCATTTTAGCCACGGCTGAAAGGTAAATATGTGTGGGTGACAGAGCAGCTCAAAAAATTAGCCACTTTCTTCATGAGGCCATCTGGTTTTTCCTTTGGTGTCTTTCTGCATAGTCATTAGGAAAAGACACATTCAAAACTGGTAATTCATGGCTGAATCTGCCGGCCAAAGGTCTCCTTCCTAAAAGGCTGGACACTGGTAAATTCCTAAGCTTTTTTGAGGGACATGTTGATATTGCGACTATCCCACTATAATCTCAGGATCTAAGATTTGGATGTTGGTATGTTGGGGCTATGGAAATGATTACAGCTCTTTCTATAACAGGCTTGTTTTCATCTTGCTAAATTCTCCCTAGGATAGCTAATAAAATCATTAACAAGAGATGCTAAAGCACGACACAGCAGTGTAAGAAGCACCCCCAGTGACCCATCCCTTGCACTCCTGCAGCTCCTTCTACACTTGATATCCACTTATCTTCTTGTTACTTTTTGATCACAGCTGCTTCCTATGCTTGAGACACCCGGGCAGGCCCCAGAGGATTCCCCCTTCTTAACTTCTCCACCTGCTGGTCAATCCCCAAAGAGTCCTTGAGCCCAATTTACCAGCTGCTCTCCCCACCTGCGCCCCGGCTGAGACTGGCTCTGGCAGACTCCTCTCCTGGTGTTCTTCCTTGCTTGTCAACTCTCAGCCGGGTCCCCCATCCGACATCGCCACCCTACGAAAACTCAGGCCAAGCCCGCTTCTGAGCTGACCCAGGAAATCCGGAAATACTCTTTCACCTGCAGTAGCATTGGGCCGCGGATGGAAACCAGGATGGAAAGCAGGCTGGCTCTCACCAGGAGATCCCAGTGGGACTTTTCAGGGCACAGGACCTGTGAGAAAACTTCCCTGGGTGTCCCCCAGTCACGTTCTCTTTCCCCTACCCTTTCAGTGAGCACTTCAACATTTTTTTCTCCAAGGATGAAAAAAATTACAGTTAACATTTCACTTCCTGTTTAACTTGTGATGGGAAAAAACCTAGCAAGCCAAATTTAACTATGGATAAAAATAGCTGCTATCTTAAAAGTCACTAAGTGAACGTAAAGGACTCTTAGGGATCTCAAGATATCCACAAGCTGGCATCTGTCCCCATTCCTCCGTCCTCATCCAGAGGCGAGGCATTCAGAACGTGGGGTCCACGCTTAATGGCACCTCGAGAGTAAGTGCTCCCAGGTGCTCATCAAACCTGTCACTCTGAACAGCTGTCGCTAAGTGACCACTTGTCCCTCCACTCTCCGTTGCTTTTTGCATAACGGGTCTGCAGAGTGGTGCCAGGAGAGCCTTCCGGGGCGGGATGCGCACTGCCCGGCCCCTGAGCACAGCGAGTCCCCTCACCTGGCTTTGCTGTGTCCGTTCCAGCACTCCTCTTCGCTGCCCGCGCCTGCTGTCATGCTCCCATCCTTGCAGATGGTGTAGGGCAACGCCGACCAGACCTTTTTAGAGAGCTTCAGTTTCTCTTTTATGTCTGTGACCTGATCAAGAAAGCAGGAAAGAGAGTGAACATTCTCCCCAGGCGTTGTCTACACAAGGAAGCAGCGCAGGGCAAGGTTAGGAAACCTGTGATGGGGTCGAGCACAAGCTCCTTATCAGTCTTATGAGACACCCCGGCTGCAGGATTCATTGTCCAGGAAAGCCTCCCTCCCTCCTCCCTCCCTCTTCCTCTAGCCTCTGGCAGAGAGTTCTCAGGTAATTGGTTTTTTTGTTTTCCACCTTTTCTGTCCTCCCATCCTTTGAATTAAAAACTTATGAAGCATCTCAGCTGGCTTCAGGTCCCTCTCTCCAGCTGGGAGAAATAGGTGTTTCCTGATTGCAAACATCCTAAATATGTTCTATATAATTCATTTGCTTGGATGTCAGATAAATGCCCCTAAACTATGCACCACAAGATAGAAGGCTTTTCCAATGGTCTATTTGTTTTAGCAAGAAGTAAGTATTGTCCTTAGGTGAGTGCTGAAAACCTCTGCTCTTGACCAAATGGCAGGTCCATACAGGGCACACTCGGATGGTGAGCAGCAGCCCAAACACATTAGAAAAATCTCTAGATTTTTAGAGTGAAAAGTCATTTCCAAAAACAGGTAAGTATAAAATCCACAGCCCTGTGAACTGATGCCTGGGAGAAGCTTAGTAACATGTTTTAGTGCTTTCAGGCTCAGGACTGACTTTTCACCTGTGGGAAGGTTAGGGCGAGGGATTAGTACCAATATCTGGTTCTATAATAAGTATCCAGGTTCAAGCAGTCGCCACCACCATTTCCTATTCTTCCTGTGTGGACATTGGGGAAGTGTGTGGATGGCTGATCTGCATAGGTTATAGGTTGGATTATGTGTCCCCCTCCCCAACATTCACATACCGAAGTCCTAACGCTCAGCGCCTCCAATGTGATCTTACTTGGAGACAGGGTTTTTACAGACGTAAGGAAGTTAAAATGAGGTCATTAGGGTGACCCTAATCCAGTATGCCGCTGTTCTTATAAACAAGGGCAATTTGGACATAGGAACAGATGGAAGACGAAATGAAGGGCCATGGGAAGAGGACATCCATCCACAGCCCATGAGAGAGGCCTGGGAAACATCCTTTCCTTGAGGCTCAGAGGGAACCAACCCTCCCGGCATCCTGACTTTGGACTTTTGGCCAATGAACTGTGAGACAATACATTTCTGTTGTTTAAACCACTCTGTCTGTGGTGCTTTTTTACAGCCGTGCTAGCAAACCTGCAGAGCATCCCAGAAGGGAGAACTGCTGAGAGGAATGGCATTAGGATTATGTATTGGAGATCAACATCTTCTGGAGACAGAGGATTCTGTGTGTACTGTGGATGGTGTATCGATTTGAGAAACACATTCCAAAGTTTTTGTTTTGTATCAGGCTTAAGAGTGAACACAGAGAAATGAAAGATCTCTGACATTTTATTGTGTCCCCAGTCATATTTCTCAGTCGTTTCAGAATTGCCTAGTTTTGGGTCCTTGCTTATCTGTGATTCTGATGCTGACAGAGGCGATAGTACTGGGAAATGTCTGCTCTTCCATAAGGTGCTGAAGATGACCAGTTGCTGAATTGGAGAACCTTGGCACATACCCTTGGATAGGGTGAGGTTACTTTTGTTTTAGAGCGTGAGAGATGTCAATGAGTAATGACATTTCCAGAAGTAGCGTACACGCAGCAAAACGTTTAGGATTGCTAAAAACCTACACTCTTGGATTTCCTCCATTCATGCTGACACAGGCCCACAGGCAACCCCCTGGCTCTCCTTCCAGCCAGTCTGATGGTGAGGGGATCTGCACGGGGAGTCAGTCCTTTTCTGCTACCACTTGGGCACCGAGCTGTGTGCATGTTGTCATCTGATTTTTATTCTTCATTTTAAATATATGTAGCCATTTCTATCCAGCCATAGAATGGATCTATATTGTCTATTTATCACTTATAAAAAACCTGGTAATCCCCCAAGCCAAGAAATAAGTGTTGAAAGAATGAGAGGTAGAAAAATCACCATTTTGCTACCATCATGGTGATAATTAATCTCAGCAAGTATCATCAACAGATGTTATCATGGGTTGAATTGCATACCTCTCAAAAGATGTTGGGGTCCTAACCATAGTATCTGTGAATGTGGTCTTATTTGGTAATAGGGTCATTGCAGATGATCAAGTTACCATGGGGTCATAGGGTAGCCCTAATCCAATACACCTGTGTTCTTATAAGAAGGGGAGATTTGGACCCAAAGACAGACACACAAGGAGAACCTGAAGATGAAGATGGAGATCAGGGTGATGCATCTAGAAGCCGACACCAAAGATCACCAGCAAACACCCAGGAGCGAGAGGAAAGGCAGGGAACAAGTTCTGCCTCTCAGCTCGCAGAAGGACCCAACCCTGCTGACTCCTTGATCTCCTCACCTCCTGGCTGCGAGACAATAAATTCCGTTGTAAGCCACCACCCAGTTGGTACTTTGTCACAGCAGCCCTAACAAACTAGTACAAATGCAAAAAACGCTGGGTGGAAATTTTACAGGGTCCGGGTTATTCACACAGTCTCAACGTATCCCCCATGGGTCACTCATTTTTCCAAAAGGAAAACCAGTCACTTTATAGTCCAGACACTTGGCAGATGGCAGACCCCCACCTTATCCAAACGGCCAAACTAATGGGACAAATCGCTCTCAGGTCCTTCCTGATGTAATGTCACAAGAAGGTTATGTCATTCATGGAGCTAAAATTCATAACCTGAATCCAATCACGAGGGCACATCAGACAAACCCGAAGTGAGGGACATACACCAAACAACCGGCCTGTATGCCTCAGAAATGTCAGTCATCAAACACCAAGAAATGCTGGAGACTTCTTCCAGATTAAGGCGAGTAAGGGACATGGCGTCCAATTGCAGGGTGTGACTCTGGACCAGTGCTAGATTGGGAAAATAATTGTCATAAAGGATGTTATTGAAATAGTTGGCAAAATGTGAATACAGATCCTATATTAAGTAATAATAGTGTATCACTGTTCAATTCCCTGAATATGAACTTACATTGTGGTGATTTAGGAGAATGCCATGTTCTTAGGAGACACATACTGGAGTATTCAGAAGTAAAGGTTATGATTTCCACAGTTTTCTCTAGAATGGTTCAGGAATAGTAATAATAAATAATAATAATGATAAATAACACAGACGTATAGACAGGATCTGAGAAAGCAAATGTGGCGAATTCTTAATGATTGGTGAATCTAAATGGAGGTAAACAATTTTTTAGAAAATGCAGTTTTTCGGGAAGTTTGATCTTTTTTTTCAAAATAGAACATCTCAAAAATAAAATCCCTCCCATTAGGTTTGTTCTGGAACCGTCCATCTAGGCTCATCATATACATAGGCCACTCAGTCAATGTTGTCCAACACAAACCCCAGAAAGATACAGGTATTACATTTTCACAACTAGTTCAGAAAACTCTCACCAGCTTCAGGACTTAATTACTGTTGGATTTACTCTGTGCCAGAATAAAGTACACCAAGAATGAGCATTCTCTTTTCTGCCTGCTTCATCCTAAAATGGCACCTTTAGGCTGTGGGGATCTGAACTAAATATTCATATTGTGAAATGCAGAGAAAGAATGAAATCACACGGTGTCCCACAGGTATCTCCTCTTTTAATATCTGCAAAACTGAAGTGTGTATGTTCTGCTGCTCATTCTTTAAATCAAACCCAAGAATCGTCTCTTTCAAGATGCATTATCTGGCCCCCACGTTAGATTTAGCTCCAACTTGCTGTGTTCCACGGTGCCCTATTCATGATTCCAAGTACTGGTCACTCCAAACCCTTATAATTGGCTTACTTTTCTGATTCTTTGTAAGAAACCATGCTTCTGTGCTTAGTATGGGTCGGCTGACCAACCACCCTGGTTTGCCTGGGATTTAGGGGATTCTAGGATGCCAAATTTTTAGCACTAAAACTGCTGATTTCCTGGCAAACCGGGATGATTTGGTTCCATAGGCCTGAGCACACAGTAGGTGTTCAATAGATGTTGGTGGAAAAAATGGATTTAACTGCCCTGTTCTATTACAAGGTCATAGACAATATGGTAACACAAAGTAGTTGGTGGCCACGCAGTGTGGACTTTTATCCCAGAAGGGCGGGGAGGAGCCTTGCAGTGGAATCGACTGAGTGAGGGGCGTGTGGATACCCCCCAGGGATTCACCGCAGCACATCTTACAGTCATGTTATGTACATGCTGGCATTTCTGGAGCCAGGCATTTTCACTGTATAGCTGAAGGCGGTAACAGCAAGGGAGTAATGAGAGATGTAAATGCTGTTTTGACATTCTGCACTGAACACCAGCTCATTCACTTCCAGACAGGGATGGCGATGGAAACAGCTGGAAAAAAGGGGCCCTACTGGCCACCAGAGAGGAACATGCCTTTGCTTCTGAAGAATAGCTGAATGCCTGTAGTTTAGTTTTCAGTCTCAAGCAAGTTTTCCCATTCTTACACTTTTTAGAAATATTTTTTCATTTTCTTTATTTTTATTTCTGAATAATACATGTGACTACTTTGTTGTAGTTCCAGACTGGAGTTTTTTTTTTTCTTCCTGGAAACTTAAGTGCACACAATAGTGAGCAAGCACTTTTAGTAAAAATTTTTTACTGACAGTAACAGTGAGTTGTCATTCATTAATACCACAAACCTGATGGGGACAAAGATCTGGGATCAACTATGGAATTTACAACTTTTTCCTTTTTCTACTTCCCAAATGAGCTGTTCTACTGTAAATTAACTTTATTTAATACTTGAAAATTATATTTACCATTTGTCTGGTATTATATTAGCAATAGTGTTATATTAGTAAATTAGTCATTACTGATTATTAAATATTTTTCATCTATGTCATTGAGAGATCTGAAAGTTAACAACTTCTGTTAAGCCCTAGGAATCTGATCCAAATATGTATCCAAAAATATATACTGGTAAGGAAAATATGAGCTGTCATTTCAAACTTATCTGGAGTTTATACTAATTTCTGACTATTTCAATTACTGGCTTCAGTGAAGACTTAAAACTCTTAGCTTAAGGCTGGTCAAAACATCCATGAACACTTGACTATAGGAACACAGGGGTAATCATTTTCATAACCACCCTTAATAGAACTGTAAAACTTGACAAAAGAGAGACAAATTTGACAAGGTAGAGTGATTGCTAAAAACAAATGGATTAGTAAAATCAGAAGCAAAAAGAAGGATGTTCCATGGACTATTGTGTGGTAATTTCATTTAAGAAGTAATCTTGTCCTTAATAGTCAACCTGACTCTCATCAAGATTCTGAATTAACAACTTCCAGTTTACAGGAAATACTGGGAATAGAAGGACAAACTAAATAATACCATAAATAAATGATCAGACACATCCAGTGTATGGGGTTTTATATAAGACAACTGGCCTTGACACTTCAAAAGAGGTGAAACGTTTAAAAAGATAGGAAGACTGTTCTAAATGAAAAGAAAATTCTCAATATATCAACCAAATGCCATGTGTGGGCCTTAACCAAATCCTGGGTTTGGAGATGGGTACCCAGTTATTAGAGAGAGTTTTGCAATAATGGGAATTTTCAACATAGAATAGATGGCAGATGATATTACTGAATTACTGGTAATATTCTTAAATGTAGTCAGCATATTGTGGTTGCATAGGAGAGTGCCCTTGCTTTTAGAAGATTCAGGTTGAGATATGTATAGATAAAGTATTACTTGTCTTTTACTTGTTTAAAAATAGCAAAAAAAAAAGTCAGCCATTCCTGAGTCTACACGAGGGGTATATGGATGCTCACTTTATTATTTTTCAACCATTTCAGTATTGCTTGAAAGAGTTAAAGATAATGACAAGTTGGGAAAAGAAATGAGGCTGTTTTGGGGGGCACCTGGGGTTTAAGAGCCTTGCTGGATTCAGCACGGGGCGGTAATCGACTCTAAGTAATTGGGGGCTAACTTGAGCTTTCACTCAGCTAAAGCACTCTCATTCGACCTTCACAACTCTGTCCGTGCTGTAGCATTTTCATTATTCCCTTTTTGCAAGTGGGAAGCAGGCTGAGATGTGGAAAAATCTTGCCACATATCTAGTAAATGGTGGACATGAGATTCAAATCAGAATGCAGCCTTCAGAATTGGTACTCTTCACCCCTGGGCTTAACAGGGTCAATGGCCTACAGCCATGGTCTCCTCAGCACACGGTGGTGGAGTGTGTGTGCATCCCCAGGGTGGTGTGCACAACGGCTCAGGGTGATTCAGGAGGAACACAGAGAACTTTCTATTTCTATATTTTAAATATAAAAATGTAAGAGGAACTCAGCTTACCCAATATTGAATTCATCCACAGATTGGTATGCCCTTTCATCAGTCCATACGGCCACGGCTACCTCTCAATTATCCCATGGGAAGAGTAAGGCTTCCCGAGGGGACAGGGGCTCACAGTGGCACCCTCCCATTCCTCTTTAGCTTGCTCCCTGAATGTTGAAATCTATCACAGTCCATATGTGCTCGTTAAAATGCATTTATGGATTAGATCATGTAAGACTGATTAAATGGACGAGTGACTTAAAATGACTTTTGCAAAAAACTTTGGTTTCTTTCATTTCACACAGTGCAAGTGCAGGTGCCAAACAATCACACAGCAAGCGTGATATTTCTCTTACTCTTGATATGTCTGCAATATTAGAAAGTAAAAATAATAAAGATTCTTTGTTTTATCTCATTCTTCAAAAGTTTCTAATCTTTGCATAACTTTTACAAGCTACAGAATATACATCAGGTCAGTCAGTAGTGCTCATATAGAACTTATGCATAAATAGTTACAAATACACTGGGTGTCTGTGATTCCGAGTTTTTGCTGACAGAGATGCGAAATCAAAAAATTTTGAGCTTGCTGGTTTATGGCATAGGATGGATAAAATATATTTCGAATCAGTGACTTAGCAAGCAAAAACATTCAGTGAAGTCAGTTTAAGGAGATAGGGAAGTGTATTCTAATTTAGAAAAAATTTCAATATGTTGGTTAAACAATAAAAAGGCTTTTGTTGTTAGCATGAATTCAATTGACACTCCTTTATCATTTCTTATGTGCCATCTCTAAGTCAGGTTTTATGCTACACTCTGTAGACACAAATGAGGCCAGGATGTAGTTGCAGCCTTTGAAGGGCTTCTAGCTTCCCTGTCTAGGGCGGGGAAGCAGACGCAGAGCAAACATGATAGGCATGGGCAAGCAACGCGCTGTGGGAGCACCGGTACCAGTTTGCCTGGAAATTTTCTGTCTGGGGAAAAGCATATTCCCTCCGAAGCCAATACGGCTTAGCTGATGTTTGCTCTTTTGTGGCTCCTGAACTCTGCCATGGGGACCATTAGGAAGCCAGATTTCTATCCAGAGGGATTAGAAACAAAAAAATGCATCGTGGCCTCCCAAGTTTTCACCCCCAACAGTGGGGTGATTCGATCCACGCAGAAGCTGCCGCTTTGAGCCACCGCTCTGGTGCTCATTTCCTCCTTTTTCCAAGAAGCTCCTGGGCTTTCCTGACCCCCAGGGAATACCTGCCTCGCAGCAGAGACTTGGTAAACAGCGCTGTGTGCATCCCGGGTGCTTGAGAAAAATATTTGTTGAATGAATAAATATGTGAACAGCGCTGCCGGTTATCTGCTAAGGGAAGTAAGATTTCGGAAATGATCGATTACCTGCCAGTTCCTGCCTTCTGGACTTTCCTTTAGAGGGTAAGGAAGACACAGACAAATGCTGCAAGCCTTCTCCCCAGAAGTGCTTTCTCTTGACCTGATTATCCCCTGAGGGACACAGGAATCTCAGATGATCCCCTCCAATCCTCTAATTAGGTTCCCAGTCTCCTGTCATCTGGAAAGTCATTCCAGGTGTAATTTACACAGGTACGATGCAGGAGCCTGGGAGATCTCAGAGGCAATCTCGGCCTGGGGGAAAACTATGAGAACTGCACTAAAAATGAGATGAATCCCATCTTAAACAGTCTTTATAATCCTCATAGAGACATACCTTTTCCAGTACCTTCCCTTTGGTTTTTTTTCCAAGTGAGCGGCCTATTAAGTTCTGATTGGGATGTTTTTGAACCTTCTTTTCCTATGTAGATTCTTGGACAGCACATATTTGAGCTCCGAGAGACTTTGCCCGTGCTGTCTACCTGCCTACCTAAGGCCCAAAGTCCATCTGCCTGGACCTTTATTTCCTCTGGATCTTCCCTGTGAAGTGTGAGGAGTGACCTCCGCAAAGGCCACCTCAGAATTCGCTTCCCTGGACACCTGTTGTGGGCCCTGGCAGATGCCCTACTTGCCCACGACTTCAGAAAGGTTCAAGTGTGCCTAATTCATCTATATGAAAACATAATGTAAATGGATGTAAATAATATATACCATATCTTTAGAAAAAAGATGGTTAATATTTAAAAGGCTATATGTTAAATAATACATATTGAGGGGGGAAAAACAATGTGAATATTTTATAGACTTAAGGGCATTTGTTAGCTTTGGAAAACAATCTGCTTAAAGAAACAAAGGTGGCTTCATTTCTACCTCGTGGATAAGAAGAGCGCTTTACTTGGTCAAGTTAAGGGAAATTCATGATATATAATGCCATGTTTGCAACCAGAGAGTCTAATAATCCAGTGTTACAGATAGTGATCTTGTCCAGCTTTGCTTGGGTGAATAACGATCTTTCTTTCAGTACCCCAGCAAGTCATTCAATTTACTGTGTGAACTTGCAGTAGAATTCAAGTCATATGTACTGGGTCAGTGATCAGAGGTCTGTGGCTATACCTGCTCACAACTTCCCATACTCACTTGACAACACAAGCAGCATCTGGAGCAAAGTGTTTAAAGTTCTGAAGTCTTAGGGAATACTAATTTTCCTGATGTGGCTAAATATTTGTAAATACGATCTTACTAACGTTCTTGAGGAAGTAGGGGTTATGCAGGCCATATATCTCAATGGGGAAGCTGTACACATGACATTGTGACTTTCTCAATTCAGGTTGAAGTCTGCAGTCAAGCCCAGTTTTTAGCATCCTATGCACTAGAACTTTAATTTTCCATTCATTTTGAGTTTGAAACTCTTTGGTGCTTTTTTTCACGTCTCACGTCCCTGTCTATAGCGTTGTGCCCGGGTAGGTTCTGGAATGTGTGGAGAAGCGGCTTGTGACATGTTTCCTTTTGGGGAGATGAGTCTTGGGCATGACGGCAGGGTCCTGGGGAGTGCAGTTTGTCAGGGAGCCCCAAGCACACTTTGGCCACACAGCACACCCAAGATTCCGCCGAGTGCTCAGGTCACCACACAACCTAAAACCACCCTCGCGTGCTGGGCTTCTCAGACATTCTTGGGGAATTCAACAACAAATTCTAGTCTACTCACATGTGACACGTTTCCCCCTGAGATAGGGTGCTTTTCACATGACTTCTCAAGGAGACAAATACACATGCATTTTGCAGGAAAAGCTAAGAAGGATGAAAATACTGGTGGGAAGTGAGAGAATCTCTGAAGGTTCAAAAGACAATGCTTAGCTCTGTCGGGTTTCTCAGGGGACTGGGAATCGGATGGACCATTTAAAGAGCGTGCATCATCCCTTCTGGCTTCAGGATGGGGATTTCTTGGCTACACTATGACACTGTATTAAGGCCTGACCCTGAAAAGGCAGATGGAGTCCTTCTCTGGCAAAACACTGGTCCTCGAAGTGGAATGAATATGGAATAATTAGAAATCCCTTCCTATGCTGTTTGGGTCAATTTCTGCAGCACATTTAAAGAAAATAACAAACTTTCAAATCTTCATGTTTCCATCTAGTGTTCTGATTGTCCCTTATTCCCCATGGTACTACATTTTAGGCAAGTAAGGCAAGCATTTTAGTAAGACTTCTACACATCCTTGAGGCATGGCACAGTCTGACATTGAACTAATATTGAATTCAGTAGTGAAGAGGAACAGACAGGAAGATGTTTGGTCTGTGGAAATACATATGAAATCAAAGTGTCACTTTGCACAGTGGGTGCCTAAATTGTGGCACTATTTATTTCTCAAGATTGAAAATATAAATAATTTCAAGGGGTGGTTTTATCACTGAATCATGGAATTCAGTGGCTCAGCAGAGGTCCCATGGTCCAAAGCTTCTGGAACCTTCTTGAAGATTCTCACCTAGACTCTATGTGATATTCCCAATGACAGACATCTATGCCTAATGTAGAGAGGATGTGGGACTTTGCAGCCTGACCTGAGAACAAGTCATGTTCCCTCTTTGAGCAGTGCCAGTGGAGGGGCTCTTCGTAGATGTGGCTTGACTACCAAAGGTGAGCATATTCTTGTTCCTCCTTCTGTGGCTGGTGTTGAGGCTGAGTCCCTCACTCTTTCTCTTGGTTTGCTTCGTTCCTTTGCAATTTAGAGCTACTTTCATTCGCCGAGAGTGGATTCTATTCTTCTCTGCCCACCACCTGACAAATTCTCCCTTTGGTTCACCTCTGACCTTGGGTCTATCCAGTCTTTGCTCTCTCACTTTCTACTCTTGGCTTTTGAGGTGAGCTCTATCTTCCTTGGCTGCTGACTTTGGCCTCTCTTATTTCTCCAGTATTATCTTGGTTGTGTGGTGCAGACCTCCCCAAGGAACTTGCCCTGACCTGGAGTGTGAATCGCGGCAAGGGCTGATTCTAAAATAGGTTATTAGATACGTGGTCTTCATACAGGAGGACAGGAAGATCCCAGATGCGCCCTCAAAGGAAGAGAATGAATGCAGTATTTCTGGCAGTTATGTAAGGCACATTAAAGCAGGTTGAATATTTAAAAACTGACCTCTGCTCCCATCCTCATCTATGCTATTGCTATGGAATGAAAACATAAGAAAGTTCTTTACAGTTAGAAAGGCAGATTTCCTGATATAGCCAACAAGATCATGGCAGTAGCACGGGACTGGTCGCTTTGCATAGGACAGACCTGGAAAGTAGCACTAATTCAGGACACTGCCAGGAAAAGCTTGTATATTCAATAGTTCAAGCTTGCCAACTTAAGAAAAAGGTTTGGTGTTCTGGACATCCAGTCTTGGTGAAAAAATTCTGATTGTTTGCCAATGATTACTTCAAATGTGTAACCCCTTCATAGGGTCTTTGACAATATGCAGGAAATCCATACGGAGTCTCTGCTTCTACCTATGATTGACATAATGCAATGATTCTGTTAAGCTCATAACCTCCTGAAGTTACTCTTAAAATGCTGATAAATGCTAAATCTCTCATGGAATAGACAACAAAGAGCATATACATCTCTTCTGGGCATGTGTGATTTTGTCTTCAGGGAATGAAATTCAGGACATTACAAGTATGTCTGCTAATTTTAAAAAAGGGGAAGAGCCTTGGCAAAGCGTTACATTTTGAGTTTAGACATTACTGGACGTTTTAGAATTCATCATTTAAGTCCAAATGTGTGGGGCTGTATTCTTTCACACCAAAGATGAGAAATAGGTGTGTCTGCTGGTCTCTTTCCCTGAAGCCACTACAGACATTTGGAACTTACCAGGGAATGAGAGACATCCCTTTGTTCACCTGGGATTGGTGTACTTGAGCAGAGCCTTCTTAAGTAAGAGACAGTGAACATGATTTCATCCAACAGTGAGAGTATCCACAAAGACGAGGTAGTTTAGATGCAGCACAGAGGAATATTCAGCAAGTGGTGGGTAGAAATTGGGTTTATCTACATTCTAAAGCCATTTAGGGTAGAGATGGGTTGCCCTAAATCTCCTATGGAATAGACAACAAAGAGCATATACATCTCTTCTGGGCATGTGTGATTTCATTTATTCTTAACTATGTAGACTTGTACTGTGTGATGCATAATGAATGCTGTTTTTGCAAGGATTGTGTTATATCATAAATGTATTTATCAGTTGTGTTATATCATAACTATTTCGTGTTTGCTTTTCCTTCATGGATTTAATTGGGAATTGGGTCAAGTTTCATTGCCAGTGATCTGGGCTTAAGGGATTTAAGGAATGACAGAATGAGATACTAATAAATGCACCCAAGAACATAAATCACAGAACCCCAGGATGCCTATGAACTCTGACTTAAACATGTAGTCTATACACCAGGAAGAGGAGAGCATGTCTTAGTGGATAATTTCATCTGTGGGCTTCAGTTCCAGTGTCTCTCCTCTTTGGCTTCTCCCTCAACACTACAGTCATTTAGGACCTCCCTAGTCTTTGCACACAGACATCCCTCTAGTTTTTCATGTCATAAAGATTTCCCCATTCACTCTGACTGGGGGTCTTCCTGCCCAGACTGCTGGTGACATAGGTGCGGGGTCCCTGAGGGACAGACTGAGACACTGCTGAGTGTCCCATCTGGCACAATGCCTGGTGTCTAGTGGTACTCAAGAGGTAACGAATGAAAGGCTGAACAAATGAATAAATAAGTAGAAGAGGGGCAGAGGGTAAATTTAAATCCTGAGTCCCCAAATCAACTTGTAAATGAAATTCAAATTCTAGATGTCCTTACTTGCAAAATAACGTATTACCATAGGGAGGGTGTCCCTCTTGTCAATGTCCCTATTTTATGGACTACTTAGAACCTATCCTTGGGTGGTCAGTTCAAGTAAGCACACACACAGACACACACACACACACACACACAATCTCATTTAGCATCTGTAATGTACTGGTCACACAGTGATATGTATGACATAGTCCTGTTTACAGGGATATTACTAGCCACTGGGGACAGAGCCTTTCACATAAATAAGCATAATAAATGGCACATATGATTAGGGGTTGTAGTCCAGGAGAAATATAATCAATGTTCCCTTATTGAGGAGAAGGTGGGATCCAGGAGGCTCCAAGGAGGAGGTGGCAGCTGGACCATCCTTAAAGGATAAATAGCATTCTGTAGGTAGAAGACTTGGGAAGAGCTCTCTCTGGCAGAGGACCTCTGTGTGGCCAAAGCTCGGAGATGTAACGCCTCTTCCCTCAGGGGGAGAAGTGCAAGTGACGGTGCGTGGAGAGCCGTTTACTTGAACTGTGACTTGGGCACAATTGCACAATTTCCCCACAGATTAGTTCCAAAATAGGGAAAATACTGCCCCCAACAATCATCTTAAAGATTTAATAAAGCTTAGTAAGTTAACATATTGCACGTGGAGCTGGAAGTGCTTAATGAGTGGAAAGATCACCCTGGGGACAGATGGATAGGTGACTAAAGTGTGTTTTCTTGGAAATCAAGCTCTTACCCCTGTGAGGAAAATTACCTTTTCCTGGGAGCCATCTGGTTACCATAAAGACCCAATTTACCCCATGGGGCACCAAGGAGGGGTGCCATTTATGCCTTTTAGGATTAGATTCCATGACATAATAGTACTTGACTTTGACCTTTGGATCATAAACATCCAATAGCCTAAATGGGTCCTCTTAGTCTCCAACAAGCAGCAAAGATGTTAGAGATGCACTTTTTAGTTCTACAGGGAGATGCACAACTGTGTAAAACGGAAGAATGGCCTCTATGCAGGGACACACCGAGAATCTCAAGCGGCAATATGCAATAGAAACACAAAGCAAGTCATGAGCATGAGCTACATGTGTAATTTCAAAGTTTCTAGTAGCCACATTAATAAAAAGGTAAAGTGAAGTTAATTTTAATAACATATTGTTTAATCTGACATATCCAAAATATTGTCATTTCAACATACAATACATATGAAAACATTGTAATGAGATATTCTACATTATTTCTTGTACTAAGCCCTCAAAATCCAGTGTCTATTTTACATTCACAGCACATCTCAGTTCAGTCTACAGACATCTCCAGTGTTCAACAGGCACATTGACCAGTGGCTGCCGCACTGGACGGCACACATTCTCAAGGCATGACTTTTATGCCACAGCACATCTCAGCTCTGTACACAGCGTTATCTCAGGTGCTCAATAGCCATGTGTGGCTGGTGGCTACTGTATTGAGAACGTGGGTCTAAGGTGCTTCCTGAACACATCGGGAGCGGGGCCCAGGGGTGTGAAATGTGCTCACTTGCTTGAATGAATTGAAGGCTAAACATGAGAGTATTCAGCATGTCCTGCTGAATTCTTTGAAAGGATTATGCTTCAAATCAACAGAACTCATCTTCCTCCCTTTTCTTTGGTGTCATTCTCCGGGCCTCCTCGGCCTCCCCCTAACTGACAGCCCGAAGTGTACCAGTAAAGAACTGAATTGATGTAGTTTCTTTTGAAGTCTGGTGGGATCCAGCCCACCTCTAGAATTGCTTCTACTTATATAAATGGGAACACATAGCATTCAGTTTTGTGACATTTGACATATTTTGCCTATGTGGCAGAGATTTTTTGGCTTACTTTTTAAAATTTATACTGAAATAGAATAATCATCTAGAAAAGCATACATATACTAATGGCACATGAGTAGTTTGATGAATTTCTACTAAGATACTCATGTAACAAACCATCAGATATGTGACAGTTTTTAAAAAGGAAAATATCTTAAAAGCTTTCCTGGGATCCCTTCCTTCTCATAGGAGTCACTCTCGAAGTTAATTGCATCAAGTCATTGATATACAGAGAATACAGGTCACCAAACAGCAGAGTCTTATCGACCTGCTGTAATTTTGAGATTATGAATTGCATATTGACTCTGTATGCGCATGCATTTTAAAGACAATAGGCTGTCAAAAAGTTGGTACAAAAGAAAGTATGTGCCAGGCAGCCCAACATCTCACCATTGCCTTCAAGGTGTTCAACCTCCCTTGCTTTTGGAGACCACCTTTCATATGGCCACCAGATGGCAGTGTTGTTCAATCTTTCTGCCCCATCCTGCATTCCCCACCGTCTTTTCCCAGAGAATAAAATTGTAGATTGTTCCACTGAATATAAAACTGACAACCCTGTTATTTTAAACTTGAAACTGACAGGCTGTTATTTTAATGAGGTCTGCCAGAGCCAAGGTTAACCAAAGCTTTATTTCCCTACAAAATGTTAAGGCCACAGTTCTAAAAGGGGGCTGTGAAATTTTATGTTATTGATACTTTCTTTGACTATACAAGTTATAGAATATTTTTTGACAACCAAAGCTACATGACAAGTATAGACATATGTTTATATATATAGCCAAATTCTGCATTAAAATTGGTTCAAATTTCTCCCAATAGGTCCTTTTGCTCTACGTTGCATTCCTCAAAAAGTAAAAAAAAATCCTTCTCTACAGTTATCCATTTCTGTCTATTTTGAAGCAAAATCAAAAGTATGCATTTCTAGCATTTTGATTTTCCAGCTTAATGAGTCAAAGGAATATTTAAAGCTATTTTAATCCCATCAATATTCCAAAATGAAATCAAGTGTAGTATTTGATTTTTTATTTCTGTGAAAAAAGCTTAGATCCAGAACAGTAAAAGTTAGTTAGAAAGGATTTTCTTTTATAATGGGTACTTCTACAACATGTCATGGCTAATGGCATTATAATTTATTTCCTTTCCCTTGAAATGCCTTTTTATGTTGGCCAAGAAAGCATTTAAAGTCAGTTCTTAACTATGCCAATATTAAAAACATTAGCAACTGCCTTTTCTCCAGTGATTTTGTTAACATATTTTCCACCTTTTTACCTCCTCTACAAAATAATTTTTAACATTTCACTACTCTTTCGTCTGGAATTATGAATGTAGATACTGCAAATACTTGATCCAGTTCTACATTTACAGAATTTACTTTGAATGAATATTGTCCTCATCAGCTCTTATGAGCGGCCAAAGGCCTGTCCGCAAAGAGACTTAAATTTGGGAAGAGCCTTGAATGAATGAACCCATGTTCCGTTGTCATTCATTGGTGACAATGTCAATTTAGTTCACAAACATTTACACCAGCCTGCTATGTGTAAAGAACTGTGCCTGGTAGACAGGCTTACAAAACAAAGTAAGAAACTCAGGACCAGCTACATAGTTTGTGGAGCACAGTGCAAAATAAAAATATGGGACTCCTTGTTTAAAAACTATGAAGAATTTCAACACGGCAACAGCAGGGCCTTAAGTCAAGTGTGGGCCCTTCTACATCTGGGGCCCATTGTAAATGCGCAGGGGGTACACTTACAAAGCTGGCCCTGTTGTCCTCAAGAAGCTGCTGTCTAGTGAGGCGTCACTGATACACTCACCCAGGAGGGGAGGTGGATGCTGATAATAATCGTGTAACAGTGGTAGCTACCACGCCCATTGGACAGCAGCAATGGTGTCGATTTGCACAACAACATTGGAAGGTAGGTAGTGGTGCCTTCACTCTACAGACTGCAGCTCTGTGTTGACCTTTGGTCTAGTGAGATGTCATTAAGTGCTTGCTGTGTAGCAGATGCCACCTTAAATCCTTGACGCACACCTCACCATTTAGTCCCACGACGCCGCTTGGACTATGATGACACTGAGGCCCTGAGAGGTCGAATCCCTTGGCCTTAGTCACATGGCCATAGAAGCAGGGCCTGGTTTTGAACCTGACAGTCAGCTGCAGAGCCCGCAGTCTTGGATTAGCCACTGCAACAGACTGGCCTGCTAGGGCGCTTTAAAGCATTCTAAAGGCTGTGTGGCCTGTTGGGAGGTCTCACTCGTTCCAGAAAGGATGGGCAATGTGTGAGGGGTGGGGTGCAGTGCTCTGGAAATCTGTACTCTCCCCAGATTACCAGCTCATGCTAATTCTCTAGACTTCTTGAATACCACTGTGATTTAGCTGTCTTCCAATTTCCTAATTATCAACCTTCTCAAACACCATCATGATTAGAGCAACCCTGAAAGTAATTCCCAGATTGCCTAGGCCTTTTCTAACAATGTCCATGGTTAGAACAGCCCTTCAAATAGTACAAGGCTACACATTTTTTAGCCTAACATTGCAGATTCTCCTGGGAAGTCCAAAGGCAGAAGAACAACCAAATCTCATTTGCCTGGCTTCTTTTCTGGCAGATACGGCAGTGGGCTATACTGTTCTTGAATGCATCGATCTCTGCCTGTTACTATCGATCTAATCTATCTTAGCTATCAGCATAAATAATAACTTTCAGGTGGTGCTAAGAATGTCCTACATGTACCATACCATAAAATATAGGCAATTTCTCCAACATACAGTGTGAATAAAAAAGGGAAGTTCTAAAGAGTCCTCCTGCTTTTGAAAATGGGAAAGTGCTCCCATTTTGTATTTTTTTTGATCATGGAGCTCCGTGGACCAGTTCGTCCCCAGGGTTTCTGTGACAATGGAGAATTTCCCCATAAGGCTACACACATAGGTTGGAGATCCAGTCCTACGTACTTAATGGTCTGTAGCTAACAACACTGCATTAGAAATCCTCTCCTTGAGACGCTTTCTCTTATGAAATGGAAAGTAGTAAAGAAAACAGAATTTTCACTGCCCTGCCACAGTAATCTGTGGGGACTTGAAAGAGCTTTCTTTTTCCTATTACCCTGTACTTGGGAATCAAGTTGAGAAGCCAGACAATAAATCTGATTTCACCCAAATCCAAAGCCCTCGGAGGAATCATCTTTTTATGGCAGATAAGTATAAAACCAGTCCTGGAAGAACACTGGAATCTAAAGATAAAACACCAGGGGCTATCTGTTGATAGATTCAGTAGCTAAGCAGTGGTACTTAGAGAATATCCTTCATCTCTTAAAAAAAAAAAATCTTAGCCAAAGGAGCTCTGGAAGTAAATAATTATGATGGTGATGGTGTTGAGATCGCCCCAGTCTTAGGCTGCTTTTTCTGTTCTATTTTGAAGAGCTCCGTTTTGTTCCTGGTGCGTGGGGAGTCAGAAACTTCTATCACTCAGGCTTCTGAGCGTGCACTGTGAGACTTTGCTAAGAGGGATGGAACCTTAACCTCTCAAGTTATTTACCTGAATTAGTAAGTGTAAGATTTGCCGGTCTGATTTTTGTATTTTTCTCATTAGGAGCTATTTCTGAATTTTTATAATATGCCATAGTGATCCATAAATCACAAATTCCCACATGCCTCATTCTCTTCATTCTTTTTGCTACAATAAAGGGAAAATTAAATAGCCTTTTGAAAATAGTTTTCATTTCCTTACTTCTTCAGATTATTTTCTAGATGGAAAATCAAGTCTCTTCAGGTCAAACTGAATGTCATTTTTACAGGCATTAAAAAAGGCTCAGCCCATTTGCATATTTCTTCCTTTCCCAGTAGGTAAGGTTTTGCAAAGGTTTCCCCAAAGACAATTGAAAGTGGAGTGTTCCTTAAGTCAGCACTGAGGGGGGTGTGTCTCTAGGCTCCCCTTCCCCGTTCTCTCTGCAGTTGAGAGGAAAGTCAGACTTCACAGGAGCGAGGCCTTAGGCCCAGAAGCTGACGCTTCCTCTCTTGGTCTGAAGAGTGACCCTCCCAGGAGAAGCTGAGAAGCTGCCGAGCTTCTGCCCGATAGTTGTCTTTTTTTAAAAAAACAGTCTTTCTTGAAGACACAAAGCTGTAAGAAACAGCTGTTTTACCTAAACCTTGATTCAAAAAGGGGGGGGGTTTTAGGAAATGATAATGAATGCCTTGGGTAATTATGGAAACTCCTTACAGGTCTTTTAAAGAAAAAGAGCTTTTCCCCAATTCTATAAAAAATGGGTAGGTATATGTGGTTTTGGGGTCACCCATACCCAGGTGCCTGGTCAGGGTGCTGTGAGTAGACTCAGTCGGTACAGCCAGGCCTGGAAATCTGCATTTCTAATGAGTCTCTCCCCAAGGCCTCCCAGTTAATTCTGATACACAGGAAACCAGAAAACTGAGATCCTCAGGGCTAAGGCGTAAACTGTGTGACATCGCCTGTGCACATTTAGCCCTGCGGTTTGAACTTTGTTTCCTTTCTCTGAAAGATCTTTTAATTTTCAGATTTAACCCAGCTTTTCACATTGACCTTTTCACATCTTCTAAGACTGTAAGTCAGGGCCCAACAAATCTTACCGCAGTAATTTAAAAATAGATGTATGTCTTTATCTTCCTATGAGTTGAACTTTCTGATACAGTACGACTGCTCTAATGTACTTCATTGTCCTTCCCCTTAAAGGCCCAAGGGCACAGCTGTACTGCTGCACATCTCACACATTCAGTCAACAAACATGTGCCAAGGGCCTTCTCTAAGGAAGGTGCTCCACTGGGTGCTGGGCTAACTGAGACAAAAAGCACATTGTCCCGAGACTTTCAAGGAACTTTCTCTTCGGGGGATGTGTTGACATCAAAGCAAACAACAGTACAATGTGATACCAGCGTTGATAGGAGTTGGTGGAGGGAGCAGAAGCTTGTGTGGGGAGGGGCTGGTTGCAGGTTTTTTTCAAGGGAAGAAACCAGTGGCCCAAAGTGGATTGAACTGGGGGCAAGTGGCAAAGGCAGGAGAGCTTAAACCACAGCAAAGTTGGGGTGTTGAATCAGAACTGGTGAGAAGAGGCCCATGGGAGTATCCGGGGGCAGAAGACCAGTGGATTTCCAGGGGGGCCCAAGAAGGGAGGGCGGCCCACTCAAGGCGGGGTCTACACATGGGCCGAGAGAGCTGCAGGTGCCTCTGCTCTCAGGACCATTCACATGTGTCCACACTGCAGCTTCTGGTTGATGCAGGCTGCTTCTGGTGTTGGGCATTCCCAGGGATGAGAAGCACCAGCTGGTGCAGAGCTATGGGGAGAAGGTCCTGGGCCTGCTGGGAGCACTGGGGCTATGGACTGGGGTTCACATGGGCTACTTGCTCTGCATCTTGAGGAATGCTAGGATGAGGCAAGGTGGGCCTCCCAGCCAGATGGAACAGCATCACGTTCAAAGGCTTGTGTGGCCTAAGCTTGCTCAGGCTTTGGAAAGGAGTTCGGTGTGATAAAACGGGTATGTTGAAGAGGCAGGGTTGGTGGCTAAGAAGTGGGCAGACACCCGCAGATCCTACAGAGCTTCATAGTCTACAGTGAGCAGTTTAGCCTTCGTTGGAGGATCAGTTGAAGGGCGGTAGATCAGCCCAGGTGGGGACCAGAAGGGTGCACAGCTATGGTGCTGGAGTGGGGCACTGATCTGGACTGAAGACGGGGGCAGCTGGGTAGCACCTCATTGCTCACACAGGTGGTGAATTCTTAGCTGGCAGCCCCATGACACAATTTCCCTTTTAATTAGACTCTGCTTTGTACAGGGCTCATTTCCCACTCCATGTGCCTGTGCCCTGCCAGCTTAAGCCTTTGCTCATGTTACTTCCAGGAAGTAACTTTCCCCTACTAGGGAGGCACATCTCTTCCTCTGTCTATCCACAGCCTCTCTATCCTTAAAGGCAGATATGATGCAGAAAAGGACATTAGAGAGGTTGTCTGAGTTCACTCATTCATTCATTCATTGAACACCTACTATGTTCCTGGCACTGTCTTAGGTACAAGGGATGAAGTTGTACCTAAGAAATTCCTTCCTTCACGGAGCCTACATTTCCACTGGAAGACTGCACCAGTAGACTGACCAGGAACACGTATAATTCATTAGACAGGAGTAAGTGCTAAGGAGAAGAACTAAGAGAGAAGGGGTTTGGAAGTCTGCACGGAGGCGGGTGAGGAGATGAGCTGTAGTTTTAGAGAGGACGCTTATGGAAGGTCCTGCTGAGGAGGAGGTAGTTAATAACATAAGGAGGTAATTTTTATTTCTTCAATGGGTACTTTTAGATTAATATTAATGACATAGAAACTTCATTTTTGCAAGAGATCTCTCTTACATTTTCTTTAAAACATGAATCTCTCTTGGACTACTTTTTCTGAGTCCAAGAAGTATTTTTATTCCATTAGAAAGCAATAATACATGCATGGAAATGCACTGTGACTGATACCTGGCCTTGGCTGGGGAGACAACTGAGAGAGAGGCTGGGACCTGGGGTGAACTGGGGAGACAACACCCCAAGAAATGGAGCAGCCACTATGCAGCCTTAGGGTCCAGAAAGGCAGATCTGTTTTATAACAGAAATATATGGATTTGAACATGGAATCTCTTGATTTCTAAGTTCTCTTTCCACCTTTTTCTTTTTCATCACCACCACCACCACCACCACCATTTTCACCATCCTCACCGTCACCACTGTGTATGTTGAATGAAACACATCTGTGCAGCTGGATTGGCCTTGAGGGATGGCACTTTGCAGCCGTGGCTTCCGGGCTTAGCTTGAGGTGCTCTTCGCCCTGAGGACTTCCTGGATGATGCCAGTTCATTCCACTCTGCTTCCTTTACACTTTGGGCTCCTTTACTTAGTCATTCATTCAGCAACTGCCCAGAGCTTACGGAGTACCAGGCTTTCTGCTAGGGACATGCTTATGATTAATCTACACCTTCCAGAACTGCTCGTTAAGTTCTTTTGCTATTACTTGTACTGCGTACAGAACTGGAGAGTTTTGGAGCTGGAAGACACCGTCAGAATGAAATTTATTTTGATCATCCTTTCACACAAATGAGCATTTTATTTGTCAGTATTTCGTACATTTGGTTTGTTTGTGGTTTCATTTGGAGATGCTTTGCCTCTGTAAAGCATCTTTATGCCCCTGGTAAAGAACAATACCTTACACATTTTAGTATCTTTTGGCAGTTAGCTGAGTAGAACACATGGTAGATGATCAATGAATACTGTTTCTCAGTTGAATGTTGGATTATGGAGAAAGCCTCACAAGTTTTAAAAAAAGGATCTTACATAAAGACTGATGTGAGATCCATCAGAACTTGCTTATTCAGAGGAGGGCAAAAATTTGAACAGATGATCATGGGGGGAAGGATCTGACTTTTGAATACGTTTGAATCTGCACAGAATGCCTCAGAAGCCAAGCATCTGGGAGAGAAAAGCTATTGTTATCATGTGGTGGAAACCATGATATTGCTTTTAAAAACCAGACCTGGCCTTGGGTGTAGACTCATTTGCTCTTCAGGCACATTATTACATGACCGCAGTGTTTGGGAAATAAAGAAGGAGAAATATATATTTTACGCCATTCAGATTTGCCCTTAAATTTCTTCAGAATCACTGGATCAATCACATGTAGCTGTATAGAAGTCTGAATACCACCTTCTACATGAGTAACCAAGCTGAAGCCTTGATTACCTCTCTCCACAATATCTTAATTCTTGAAGTAAAAATGGTGTTAAAGCTTTTGTTCCATAACTTAGGAAGTACTCATTAACAGTCCAGTGCACTTCATAAGTTGTGTCAGGTGACTGACTGAATTGTCAGCCTTTGAGCATCTCAGAATTTTAATTTTCAGTACGTGCAATTGCTATTCCATTCCAAAGGGCTAAGTGCTAGTTTCCTGAATCTGCAGTGGTGCCATTTGAGAGGGAGATGTATGTTCCTCAGTTCCTCACACACACATGCCTTTCACTCTTTTTTTTCCAGGCAAGTGTTAATTAGTGGAGAGGCCTGCTTACACTGAACGAACAGACTTTCTGCTGACCTAGATCTAGATTGTCTTATTTTCTCTCTCAAATCCCCAATGAGGTGCAGCATCTCATTTTCATAAGGGTCTGGGGATGAGGGAGGTTTTCTTACATTACATCAAATGCTCATGATTTGTTAAACATTAACTTCCCCAAAAACCCTAGTTTTGCATTACATGATGAAGGGTTTCTAGGAAATCAATGCAGAGAAAGCTGCACCAGTTTTGCTTATCGGTGGCTTGTGAGTGTTGCTGCCCTGAACAGCACATTCCTGCTGCTGGTTGAGTGGAAGAAGGGTCTTACTTTGTGACCTGATGTGACTCACAGGGGCAAGTTTATTTCTATCTCCTTTTCTTTTCAGGTACTTAGATCCACTTCCTTTTCTCTCTTTATCTCCAAGAAAGGAAAGGAAACCACCCGGTCCCCCGCCCCCAGACTCACATGTTACTGTAGATTCTCTTTTGTGGCATCATGCAGAGACCACTGTTACCCCTCATGAGCCGTAAACTGACTATAGACAGAGAGAAAAGCACGTTCACCTCCCTCAGCTAAGGGCCACGCAGCCCCCATGAACTGCTTCTTCCAGTGCCTAAGTCTCTCTGGTAGCCATTTTTGGGCATCTTTGGCAGTTCTAGACATTTCTAAGTTAAGGTTGATGGCCTAGTAGCTTGACTACCTTGAGGACTGCCCCACCATGGAAAAATGAAGACCAATTCATAATTGGTCTGTACTTGCTTGAAGGCTTATCAGTTGGGTCTTGGAGGAAGCAGACAGAGCAACGCGGCTTGTGCTGAGGAAGGTTCACTTAGGGACTCTTGATGTCAAAGTGTGAGGCAGCCGTAAGAAATGGTGCAGAGCCCAAGGTCAGTAACAGGGGGGCAAAGCCCAGCTCCAAGCCTAAGGAACTGAAGAATGGAAGGGGGGGAGAGCTGGGGGAAGGGCAGGCTGAGGACTGCAGCACCCCATGGGGGGGAAGCCCTGGGCATGAATACTGGGGCCTCACTTTCCTCCCAGAGCTCCTGTGGGTGCCTCCCACTGGTCAAACCTGACAGGAGTCTGAAGACAGGGGAGTCCCCCTAGGACCAGTGCAGAGGGGCAAGTGGGTCTCCAGGGCCAGAGAGGAGGCATCCAGCCTGCACTGTTGCAGCATTTGAGGTGGCGGAGATGGGCCTGGGAGCCTGGAGGGAAGCCCGGCCCCATTCCTGCCAGCTCCGTACTTGGGCTGCCCGCCCCCTCAGCTCTCCTAGTGCAGCTCAGCAAGTGTCAAGCAGCCCCAAGACCTGGCTGACCTCAGCTCACACTCTTTTTTCCTGTAAAGAAGGGAGGCAAAGATACACCCTGCTTCAGGAGCTTCTGTAACGCAGCCAGGGGGGGTGGATAAGATGGGTGGAAAGCCACGTCCAGGGCCCCAACCTGCTAAGGCAGGGCCCCGGGTTCCTGCCTCTTTGTTCTGTTTTCTTCTCTCCCCTCTTCTGGCCCTTTGTTCGCCATTTCTAAGTCTTCCTGTCTCATGGGATTTAATGGCCAGCCTGCCCTAGCCTCCTTGAAATCATCTGGAACGTTTCTGAGACACCCACTGCTGACGGAAGCCCGCAGCGGAACTGCATGACAGTCCACCACCAGGACCCGCTCTCTTCAGTAATAAATAGCCCCTTTCTGTTTTGTGTCTAGTTAATTTGCTTAAACCCCAGACAGGGGGAGTTTGGGCGGAGGGTTAGGGTCACAGAAGGGAGGCCAGACCCACGACACAGTCACAGATCTTCACTCCTCCAGGGCTGTTGGTGAGTCAGCAGACAGGCCCACGCAGGCCAGAGGGTGATCACTAGCGACTTCGTTTACGAGGAAAGGGAAGTGGCTTCCTCAGAGAAGGAGGTGGTTGAGTGGCTCTGCAGTACAATCACAGACCCAGATGTGCTGTCTTCTGTCTCTGGAGCTTTCCATTATTCAGCTTCTTTCCCATAGCTTTGTTTTTCCACAAAAGCCTCTGGTGCACCGGGAAACTCATGTTTTTCAGCATCAGCACGGAGCAGGGTAGCTTTATAACCACCACCTCCTGGGTACTCGCTCCGGGCATACTGTGCTTGCAGAAAGTCTCATTAGGCGAGAGAGTGACGGACGGTGGTCACTGTAGTTCTCTGTCCCCAGGTGCTTTTTTTTTTTTGCGGTAAGCTTGGGAAAAAGTTGCTGCATACATATACTCTTTCCCAAGAGTTTTTATTTTTACTGGGTTCCCCTTTCCTCTGTTTCTCTCACCTTTGCCTGGATGCTGCTAGCCTTTCATTTGGGAATCTTTTCGGTATTATTTTCAAGGCTGGGGAAGGATAGGAGAGCTGAGACCAAATCCCCACCATGTCCGGGGCGTTTCCTCACCCACTTACATATGCTTTGTCCTTCCCCCTACCTGGCAATTAATTTTTAAAAATCTAAGTCTACAAACTTCAGAGACTTGGGTCAGCCTGGCCAATCAGAGAAGGCCAGGTTTGTCAGAAGGAAGCTGACCTCCTTCTCTGCGCCTCCCTGCTCCCCCTCATCTCCTACTGAGAGGTCAGATCCCCCCACTGTGTTCTCTGGCTTCACAGAACTGCCTGCAGTGACGTCCCAGGACGGTCTGTGTGCCCCTGACCTTCCTTCGCGGGCCCTCATCCTCTGTAAACCGGATTTGCTGGTCATGCTCAACATGGCGGGAGCACTAACAGATTACCCTTTTTGGAGCATATGTATCATTGGCGTCTTTTCAAAGTGCCTTCTGGAGACAATGCTGTAATTCAAAGGAGAATTCTGTTGGCTTACAGGGGAACCACAACGGGCCACCAAGCGGGACGTCCAGGTCACATGAATCCTGTCCAGATTGCTCGCGAGCTGTAGCTACGATTTTGGCCATCTGCAGGACGGAGCTATTCGCTAGTGTGGCGGTTCTCACCTTTGGAGATATATCAGAATCACCTGGGGAGCTTAAAAAATGTTGATGTTCGGGTCTGGACCACAGAGGCTGTGATGAAATTAGCCCACCTGGGGTGCAGCTTGAGTATTGGGATTTTTCAAAACTTCCCAGATGATTCAAAAAGTAGCCAACATTGACAAACACTGCTCTAGCAATAGGGTCTGACAGAAGAGACTTCTATTCATAGGTGCACAAATGGGCTTCAACCATCAGGTTATGTGAGGGTGGAAAGACTGCATAAATTGAAAGATGTTAAAGAAGGAATCTCTACCAATAATTTTTTCTCTTGTGCATCATCTGAGAGTAGGGCTTGGTTCCTGGTACCAAGGACACAAAGAAATACAATTCCACCACTCCCGTCAAGAAACTCAAATTGTTGAGAAGCATCTTGGATACCAGGGAATTTTATTAGGCACTGAGTAGGCTAGATAAATATAGATCTTATATAAGATCTAGTGGAGGTGAAGACAGATATATAAGTAATAATCATCTAAGACTGTGACAAATTGCGTGAGGCACAGGTATTAAGGAAGTGCTGTGGAAGTGGTTTCTTATGCTGAGGAAGGTTTCTCGGATGAGCTGGCCTTTGGGCTGGACCTTGAGGAAATGTGAGATTCTAATTGTGGGAGAATTCAGTGGAAGGCCTCCTAGCTGAGCAAAGGCTAGTGGAGGGTGGATTACTGGGTGTGAAACTCGGTGCTGTGAGCTGGGGTTTAATTTCAAAGGCATTGTGGATTCATCCATCTTTGTGAGTCCAGACGGGCCATGACCAGGTGGTTGTTTCAGGACAGTGACAAGTTCAGAGTCAGTGAGAGATGAGTTGGGGTGAAGAGGCTGAAACCAGGAGGATCAGTAGAGGAGAGGCAGCCAAGTGCCACCATCATGGCTAGAGGAATGAGAACATTCCTTGGGCTGGCAAGGGGGCTAGAATGGACAGGGGTGCCTCTGTATGAGACGCATTTCGGTGGCAAAACAGAAATTTACAGTGAATTGGATGAATGTGGGTGGTGAGTAAGGAGGACACAAGGATGATGCTGTAGTTTCTGCTCCAGCTGACTGAGCTTCCAGGAAGGTGGCTTTTTAAAATTGTGGATAGCTGAGGCTCTGCGAGATTCCATGGGGCTTCAGGCAAGACATGAAGACCCAAGTCTGCTCCATTCACGACTATATTTCTAGTGTCTGGCACAAACAGCTGATAAGTAAATAATATTTGTAGAATAAATAAGTGCACCTCTCTGAGAAGGATGCACAGCTGACTGAGCAAGTTCTCAAAAGCAGGGAGGTAGGGAGTTTGACTTTCACTGTGCTGCATTTGGAGTCCCAGTACAGCAGCAGGTAGTTGAAATCGCACATTTGAGGTATAAGAGGAGAGCCAGGAATAGACATAGAGAGACTGTTCTCAAGGGATTAAACATTATATTGGGGATTAGGACACATACATGAAAAAGTAGCTAAGATAAAATTAGCGCAGTCTGGGTGCCAAACAGGTGGCCCAGACCCTATGCACTATGGGAACGCACAGGAGGAAGTGTTTGTGATGTCTAAGTCCCATCCTAGACCATTTCAAAGAATAGGTACTAAAACAGGGCTTTGAAGGATGAATACATAGATCTGAAGAAGAAAGAAAGAGGAGGAAGTTCTAGATTGAAAGAAGAATATGAGCAAAGCTTAGGGGCCGGGCACATGGGTATTTTTGAGATGCTTGCACCCCCAGGGAACTAGCAGCATAGGGAGCCTGTCAGAAATGCAAAATCTTGGTCCTCACCTCAGCTTCCTGGACTAGAATCTGCTTTTTAGCAAGATCCCAAGGTGGTTTGGAAAAACAGTAAAGTTGGAGAAGTGCTGGTCTGTGTCATGGAGAATGTTTGTAGGGGGAGGTAATAGGGACAGGTGAGTGGGCAAAGGGCCAATGCCACATACAGGCATCTATATGGTCATTTTGGTAGCATGTAGGAGAGTCCTGAGAGCCTTCTAGGTTAAAAGAGAGCCATCAACCAACCAGTGAGGCCGAGGAAGTTATCAGTTAGGAAAATGTCTAACACCAGGCTGTGGTTCACGATGGGTTAACACCCTTCACTGCACCAAGCAATGGCTGGCACTGGATACCCGCTGCCCCAAACCCCAAGAGCCTATGTGGGTAATGGAAGGTGGGTGATGTATGCATGCTATTTATAACATCCCCCCTCAGGCTGGGGGCCTTCCCTCTGGTGAACAACTGAATCTGTTTAATGGGCCTCTCTGGGTATTCCCCAAACCACCCAAATTATGGTTACTGTGCAAGGTGGTAGCTTGATCAAACTTCAGTAGAAAGCTACACTGGAGTATATGTATCTACTGCCATGTTTTTTTTTGCTTTGTTTATTTCTCTGAGTTAGATATGCAGTCCCCACCTAAATTGTTCCATGAAAGGTTGATGACACGATGCTTTTTCATCACATCTGAATAAATCACAGAGTAAAGAAAATAAGGTGGCAATGCAGAAACCCTTACTTTCCAATCACTCATATCCCTAAACTACTCTTAAGTTTTAATTAAATTATGTCAAGTCAATTTGCATCCATAGGCAATTTAGAAAATATTACTGGATTGGTTATTACCTCAAAGGAAAATTTAATTCCCTATTTTAGTATGAAATTATTAGCCATGATGTTTAGCTGGATAACTTCTGAAAGCAGATTATGCAGCCCACAGACCTCTCTGTCAAGAACGTCACACTCCATCAAAGCACATACTGTTAGGAGGAAACCAGAGGGGCTTCAGGGCACTCGCTCCATTTTGATCTCTTCGACATGCAGTTTCAGAGGATTTGGTCTCTATCACTTAATTTAATCCCCAATCAAAAAACAGCAGGCCATTCCTCAAATTCTGAAAAGGCCATCTTGCGTATGGGAAAGCAAGAGACTGTGGTGCACACGAGCACTCAGAGAGCAGTGTTTCGGAGCTCTCCTAGCGGCACCTCTGAAATGCTCAAATATAACATCGCCCCCCACCCCATTATTTGAGTTCTTCCCCCCACAATGGACAAAATGAAATGCAAACAAACTGGATATTCAAGAAGAAATAAAGGAAAAACTTTCTATGCCTGCTTTTGTTCACCTCTGTCAGTATTACACCATAGGCAAAGAAGCTGATGTGAGAAATAGTGAATGAGATCGAAGTGCAGGGTGTTGAGCAGTGAGACCCAAAGTTTATGGTTCTTCCCTGAGCAGTCGATGCCTACTGTTTCCTACCTGCAAGGTAAGCTGTCATCACTGTGTTTTCAGTCTTAGCCTCTCCCTGCCTCCTTTATACTCTTTACAGTCCACACCTCCCTCCCTGCCTGGGCCCTGTCTCTCGCACCCATGGCTGATGCATGTGTCCCTTTGTTCCTGCTACAAGTGAACCTCCACATGTGGGTGACATCACAAAGCCAGGTGACGGTTTTGATCAGATGATCTTACCCAGTGGGACATGAAATGCATGACGAGATTAAGGCCTAGCACCCCCCCTGTCGACAGTTTGCTCATTAATAAGTGGCTGCTATAGGCTGGATTGTGTTTCTCCAAAAGGGAGGGTGGAGGCCTAATCCTTGGGACCTCAGCATGTGGCCTCATTTGGAAATAGGGTCTTTGCTGATGTAATTAGGGAAGATGGGGTCATACCTAATTGGGCCCCTCATCCAATAGGACTGGTGTTCTTATAAAAAGAGGAGGAGAGAGATACACATGGAGGAGAAAGCCATGCAGTGGTGGAGGCAGACATTACAGCGCTGCAGCTGCAAGCCAAGGAGTGCCGAGGCTCGCTGGCAACACTGGAAGCTGGGAGGATGGCATGGAGCAGCTTCTCCCCTGCAGCCTTCGGAGGGGGCAGAGCCCCTGTAGTCCCAGAACTGTGAGGCAACGAATTTCTGTTGTTTTAAGCCACCCAGTTCGGGGTAGTTTGCTATGGCAGCTCTAGGACATTGATACGGTGCCTATCAGCAAAATAATAAACAATAACAGTAACTGTGACACATAGTCAGGAGGCGGCTTTCACAGGGTGGTGTTCTCACGGCAGTAGCATAGCTTTCTTAGATGGCCCTTCTTGACCCCCAGAGCGGGGGCCGTCCACATAGCAGACGTAATTAAACATGTGTGCTTCTCATTAAGCATGGAGATGGCGTTATATCGCTTTAGGTCAAGACTGTAACTTTGCAATGGGCATGTTCTCTCAAACTGCAGCAGCTGAGGGGCTCTGAATAAAAGTAGATGAACAGTATGTTCTCTGCTATGCACCAGTAATGTCTTGGTGAATCATATTTTAAGTACTAGGAGGGAGCTTGCTATTTAAATTAAATTCTTTTGCAAAAGAAGTGTGACTTTTTCCCTTTCACAAAATCAGATTTCTTGATCTCTGCTTTCTTCAAGGAGGGTGCTCAGCCCTGTAGTAGACATTATTAGGGAAAAGAATCTTTTTCCTCGGTGTCAGGCTGAGAAGGATGGAAAATGTGGACCTGAGAGTATTTTTGCAGACATTAAAGGATGACAGATTTGGAATGATTTTACTAAGTGCTTTTCAGTAGCAGATTCTAAATTGAGAAACAGGGTGAATTCCATTATCTACTTCAAACATTTGGGAGTTTATATAGACCAGCTAATATATTTTCTTTATAAATGTAATAATGCTAGTGCTAAATGAAGAATATTTTAACTTCATAACTTCATATGCCAGCCCTGCTTGGCTGCTAGGAGCCTACATTTTTCCAAAAAGGAAATTCGCTGGAATGTTCTGAGAGTTTAAGATAAAACGGGGACAAATTTAATTCAACAGAAGTGAAAAATGAAAGGAGAGGAATTTATAGTTAGCGCATGGGTTAGTTCAGAATATACTACCTGCCATGTGCTTCCACTATATAGAATGCTTTTCAAAAGCAGAATTCTTAGCCTTACGGAGGTACAATTGTTTACTAGAGCCAGAACATATAGACAAGGGAAGGGTTAAATAACAGCTCTAGATAGTGAAGGGACCGTATACTCAGCAAACTCTCTGTGTTAGTGGGGGCTGATATATTCCTGAAAAGAGATTTAGATTGACGTGCTTATATTCTCTGCAGATATGGACTTGACTCATTTAGGGCAATGGATGGTCATGAAGAGTATAATTATCAGAGCCATGAAGATTTTGAGTGATTTTGTGTATGCCAGTTGGCAAACCAGCATTAATAACCGCAGCAAACTTTTAAACTCAAAGGACCTGGGCAAAGGAAAGTCTGTGAATTGAAAACCATTCATCTTGTGGTGCCAAAGGCTGCCTCACAGAGATTCCCATTTCATTTCGGACTCGGATGTGAGGCTGCTCTCCTGCTTCGGAGGGACTGTTCCTTCAAAATTCACTGTGAAAGAAAACCTGAATGTGCACATTCTCCTCTGCACAAAACGTTTTCTAAATTTCTAAAGCCTCAAGCCAAGCTGGGCTTCGGTTAAGGCAAGCAAGTTTTGCTTTGGGTGAAAAATTTAAGGGAGAGGCCACCCCAAAACTCAGGAGTCCAAGTAATATTTCAGGGCATATTTTTTAAAGATTCAAAATGAATGCAAAAAATTCTGCGATGAACAAAATATGAAAATTTTAAAGGAAGACAGCATCGATTCTGTTGAGTTTTCTCCTGTGTCTCCGGCCCCATTCCAGTAGCGTGTTCACATATGCTTGTGAGTGCTCCATCATTAAACACTAGCCACGCATTTAAAACTTCCTTTATTCCATTCTGAGGCCAAAACGCTTTCAACCAAAATAACAATGCCATCATGAAACAAACCCTCAAAGTTTCTTCATTCATTTGTTCTTCAACAGATACATAGCCCCTGCCTCTGATGTCCCAGGCATCTTGTAACACATGTGAGGACACGTTACAAGTCATTAAATCCTATTCTTAATATTCTATTTTTCCTATTTCATTCTCTTCGGCTCCCATTTTCTCACTCCCGGTTTTGGTCATGGAGGATGCTGACGGATCAAATGAACAGCGTGAGTCTACTAATTTGGTTTTTCATATTTCCCCACTGTACTTAGCTCAGAACCTCCGCGGATTCTGAGCCCAAGGAGGGATCAGCTCCGTGGGGTGCCAGGCTGGGCTCCTTTGCACCGACGCAGGGGCTGAGGCTTTCCTTAGAGGGAGTTGTGAAGGGGCCCCCACTGCTGGTGTCACTTGTAAACCCGGCAGGCTTTCCCTGTGAACGGGAAGCCATTTATAGCTCACGGCTTCGCCTGCTGGGTTAATTACTGTAAATCCTTGTGAGTAATGCCAGAGCCATAGAATCAATAAAAACCGAAATGACCTTCACCCGGCCTGCCCTGTGAGCGGATGGTCCCCGGGTGACAGATGCGCCGGGCGCTCCACCGAGGAAACGTAATCTGGAGAAAATGACAAGGATCACTTCTGCGTTACTTTATTCTCTGCCTTTCCCACTTCTAATCAGTTCTGGTACAGCACGGGATTCTCAGACGTTTTTCAAGTTTAATTTTTAAAAAACGTCACGCTGCAGGGTGACATTGGCCATCCAGTGAGTCATGAAATGCCTCAAAATCCCTGCTGGGGGAGCGGCAGGCGAGACCCGCTCGGAGACAGGGCTCTTCTAGGTACTGCTCGCCAGCCACGGAGGACTGCGGAGGCTCCCTGGAGGGGCAGGCGGGCCAAGCCCTGGGGAGTCAGAGGCCCCACTGATGGGGGTGCTGACCCCAGAATGGGAGAGGGGAAGGGGCGGCGAAGAGAGCGGAAGGCGCGGAAGGAACGCCCCTCCACCCCAGCGCTTGGCTTTCGCCACCCCCAGCCCTTTCCTAGGCTGTCGACAAAGTACCACACCTGCATGACTTAGGACAACAGCAGTCTCTTCCCTCACGCCTGGAGGCCTGAGGTCTCAACCAAGGTGCGGGCTGGGTCGCTTTCCTCTGGGGCCTCTGAGGAAGGGTCTGTGCCTCGTCTCTTTCCCTGTTCCTGGAGGTTGCCAGAAACCCTTGGCTACCAGTGACATCGCCCCCATCTCCGCCTCTGTCTCCACGTGGCCTTCCTCCTTGAGTGTCTCCTCTGCCTTGAACTAAATTCCCTTCTTCTTATAAGGTCACTAGTCATATCGACCTTATAAGGTCCCAAGTCATATCAACCTTACAAGGCCCCACCCTATTCCTGTACTTGGTTATATCTGCAAAGAACTTATTTCCAATTAAGATTTCATCAAAAGTAGTAGGGGTTAGGACTACAACATATCTTTTTGGGGGACACAATTCAACCCACAAAAGTGCCTTATATTAAGTAACAAAACCCTGTATTTTCAGCTATTGGAAGGAAACCAATACAAGTTTCTCAAAGTGTTCTCTCATATTTTAGGACAGTGCCTATCTGATTTGAGTGAGAAGTAGCACCTGGGATATTTATTTTGAAAGGCATATTTGATTTAAAACCCTGTGACAGGGCCATGATCTGCATCATAACAGTATTCCAGTGATTCTGATGTGGGTGACTTGGGGACCCTACTTTGAGAAACAGTTTAATGTAACCACTAACACTCCCCAAGTGGTTGGTGTCTGGCTATTAATTTCCAGATATTTTCTATATTAGGCAATTGTCATTTTCAGTTTTATGATGTCCTGCATAAAATGATTTCCATGGTCAGTCTTAATTCATTATTATTATCATTCATTAATTGCAGATCTGTGAACTGAGACCTTACTCAGGGAAATGTCATTGTAATCCTTATACATCTTCCAAACTGCTTTGGAATCTATTCAAATTATAAAATATATTTTCACTTTGATTTAATTTTTTTTAAAAAACCCTGCTGCCATTCTGTTGGGAGATACCAGATTGAATCCAGTAAAAATTTAAGATTCATCTTGATGGTATTGCTATTAGCAATGGCAACTATCTTTAACGGGATATTAAGAGCATCATTTGGGAGCAAACTAAGAGGTAAAGGAAACTATTGCTAGCCTGAGATTTCTCATCCACACAGGGGGTTTAATTACAGAACCTGCTAGTATAGAGGGCTTGGAAGAGAGAGTAAACATTTAATAAATAGTAGGCCTTAGCTATTTTTAATTTAATCATTAAATAATGGTAACCTGTGCCTTTAGAAAAGATTTCCTCCTCTATTTTACAGATGATTACCTAAGAAGCAAGAGGTAATAATGGAAGATAAATCGGTGTTGTGTTTTTTCCATTGTCTTCCAATGTTTATGAATAATGAAGCCAAAGACAGCTCTCTAAATAGTAGTTATGTTAGCAAGTGGTGTATATTAAAACCTTTTATGCAGATGTATTAAACGTTCTCATGTAACAAATATTTGCACACTTGGTAATCCTTTTTCCATTTTTCATTGTGAACCAAATGAAGCCAGGGCTCTCTTTCTCTCCATTTACTAAAGTGTTAATATTTTTATTTGAAATTTAAGAGAAAAATCTTATATAGTGGTTCAATTTAAGTACAATGGTGCAGTAGAAAAGTCTTTTATCTACACAGAGCCATTCTTTGACTCTATGTACATAGCAATTTACATATTTACATGTGCATGTGATATATATGCATGTATATATCACAATGTATATATATGCTTTTGGAGGTGTTCAGGATGAATGTAACGTTATAGCTGTTTAAAGAAAGAGGAACTCCCAAAGGTCAAACAATAATTTAGTGCCTCTAGAATTTTGGCCTTTTACTTTGCAGAAATGTAGCTGTGCAAGTGGAAAGGCTTCAACTTAACTCCACGACTTTCTTTTTTTTTAATTATTTTTTATTTTTTCATTCTTTGGTAACTGGGGGATGTATTTTTCTTAATCAGTTGCTATGTTGTTTGGAGTTGCAAGCTCCTTGCCCAGGGGTGGCTTAGTGATCCTGACCTTGGTTGAGTGTTGGACGTTAGGCTGACACTGTATGTTCACTGCTGGAGATTCTAAGCTTACATGCAGGTTCTAAGCTGACCAAGGGAGTGAGCAAAATGCGTGCTTGGAACCATGGAGTCCGTGAAAGGAGACCTGGGGCTGGTCGACTTCCCTGGAAGTCCCCTGGCCATCAACCGTGCCCTTCCTTGCTGGTCTCATATTTCTCCTTGCCTTGATGGAAATGTCAAGACCCTCCACTGGGCAGGCTCTTTTCCTTGGAATTCGGTTAATACCACATGTTCCTGGATGTCCCCTTTTCCCTCGAGTCGTCCCTTCTCAGTCTTCTCCCCTTCACTTCAGGCCCTCCTTGCTGATACTCTTGGATGTCCTATTAATGCCCTATCTCTCTGCTGTCTGTCCCGCACTGTTTTAGGCCTGTGGCCGGAGGTCACATCCATATTCCCGGCCCCGAGCTGTGGCCTGGGCACTGTGCTCTGGCCCATCTCAACCTCAGCATGTCCTCACTTCTTAAAGAGGTTGTCATCTGCCATCCCACCCCAAGCTTGCTTCTTTTTCTGTGATGTGTGTTTCTATTTTTGTTTCCATGATGTTCTTAGGAGCAAACTTCACCTGCATTTGACTCTTCTTAAATCTCCTTCTTGGCTTGTCTGACCCCCATCTCCACCTCCTGAATGTGTCTGACACATCACCACTGCCCCTGCAGCCAATCATGCCTCTTCTCTGAGCCAGAAACATAATCTGCAAAATGAGCTTCCTCCAAATCATGTCCTTTTCCCTTTGTTCTCAGATGAATTTCCTAGAGCATGGCGTCCCCTTATTGAAAGAGTGAAGGTCAAAAAATTGTGATTTTAAGAGGCCAGAAGAGGTATAGTGACAGACACTAGGTATACTGTGGGAGTTTTATCCACATAGACACATCACTTCCTTTAAAATGCTGCCTACTCAGATAACTGGCAAAGATTTTTCTGTTATATTTTGAAAATTGGTATAAAAGTAAAATTTAAACTGATTATTTGTCATGTTACAATAACTTGCCTTATCATGGCACATACATGACCATAAAAACTAAGAAACCCAAACAGGGAATGAATATGGTACTCATTACTTAGAGTTAAAAAGTATTCATGATTCTTTAGATTCAGGATGACAGATTTATATGTCTTATAGGATCTCTGGTCAATTTGAATTAAAGCAGTAATACAACCTAATTTTAAGAGTATCCTTCTTGGTAGTATAAAATATATAAAGTAATAATAAAATCCCCCTATTATTTTCTGGCAGCATGTGTATAAATACTTCACAATTAAAATAACTTCCTCAAAATTGCAAATCCTGCTATTAACATAACATAGCTTTTTTCACATTAACACTCAATTTCATCCTCCTCGAGGTGCCATATTAACTCATTCTTTACTCTTATGATACCTTTAAGTTACAGGGTTGGTACCCCCTTATGAGGAAGTGAGGATTTTCTCATGATTTCTGTCTTTGAGTATTGCAAACTTAGAAATTATGCAGACTTTATTTCCATTGATCTTTCTTAGATGGTTTAGAGAAAAGGTATGAATCTTTCAGTCCATGCCAGCCCACTTTTATTTCACTGCTTTGACATACAAAGCACATCATTTTTCCAACCTTTTGATCTTTTTTCATGCATTCATATTCTCAGGGTTCCAAGGAACCACTGACCCTAAATTGCAAAATATTCACATTTAACCAATTTTTTCCTAAGCAGTAAATTTCTTGAGGTTGTATCCATGACCAACAGAGACAGTCAAACATGTGACATCGGGTGGATATGTGTGAATGATGGCCAGTGTGAGGAAGGTGGAGATTAGGTAAGAAAACTCCCAGAACAGTACTGCCCTCCGTGACCATGGCAACAGCATTTAATGGGTGGATGAGGGGTTTGCCTGCTGGGTCGATGGCTGGAGCACAGTTTGAAATGCTTCATTCCAAATGGAGACCATGGCCTCACTTCTATGCCACATAAGGACAGTGACAGGACATAGATTAACCAGTTAAATACCAGGGTCGAAACATTTCCAAAACATCAGACCTCTCCCACCATGACTCTGTCCCTAAATCAGCCTCAAGTGTATCACAGGGAAATCAGCTCCTGGCTGGGATCTGCTCACAGCATTTCTCATAGGGGTACGAAGCCTCCTGAAACTGCTAAGATTTCCTCTGGCCACACTGTGACTCCATTTCCTCATCTAAAAATTACCGTTGCTATGCGGATTAAAGGAATGAATACAGGAGCACTGAGTCTCCACGGAGGCTAGCCATCTCTGTATGGCTTGCGCGAGGCACACTGTTGTCTTAGGTGGGGTCCTAGGATGTCCTCCTGGGATATCTGGAGACTATGGGACATGTAGCCAGAAAACTCCAGGACCAAGAATAGCTAAAAAAACGGGATCCAAGTCTACCCTGAGGTAGAGGGATGCAGAAGGCGGAAGAGCGGTTTGTGCTCAGCAAAGCTGATGCTCGCAAGCAGCAGTGGTTTAGCTCTGCTCCTGGTTCAGTGGGTTCTCCATCCTCTTTTGCATTTTGTGCTGCCTGTAGGCTCCCCCAAACTCTGCGGTGTCGGTTATACCCAGAGGCAGGTTAGCAATCTCTAGGTGAGATCTTTGCCTGAGGAGGTTGGGACTATCTTTCAAATCCCTGATCCCAAAGTGAGAATTGACCATCTAAGAATGATCCCTATTTTTTAAATTGACCATTGCTAATAAAGTATTTCAATTACGTACTGTAGGGTGGCATGAAAAGAAATCCATTGCAAAGTAGAGAGAATAGGTAAACAAAAGGAGGTAGTAGTAAAATAATTGGGGCACCCTGAAAGTTTTAAAGGCACTTGAGTCACCTTTGTCCATACTTATTATGTCCCATTGAAGGTCATAGCTCATCAGTGGGTCAGGAGAGAGACATGATACGCAGATGGCGCAAGGGAGTAAGAAGGAAGAAAATGGCAGCAGAGGCTACAGCGGGCTCACTGTGCATCACGCCCAGTTGCAAGGGTTTTCTGTGTCTACCCCCATTGGCTCCTCACTGGGTACAGATATCATGGATTAAATGCCCTGCCTCTTTATTAAAGTAGAAAAAGTTAAAAGTAAAAAAAAAAAAAAAAATGTCTGTCAGGTTCAAGTCCCCACTAGCCAGGTGTGAATTTAAAGGAAACATTTAACTTCTCCTCATCAAGTATCATCACCTTCATCTTGCAAACGAGGAAGTTAAGACTCTTGAGACAATGAGTTCACGCCCCGTAGGGTCAGCAATGTCCTATGAACTCAGATCAAAAGTCTTTTTTCCTTTCCACAGTGCCACTGGAGAGTTTTGTCATATTTCTTCTCGTAAGAAATGGGGAAGAAATAGGTCAATTTAGAGGCTCAGGGGGTGGTGAGGTAGGTGGCTGCAAATTTGTCTCTGAATGTAATCCCTTCTGCAAACCTGTGGAAGACGGTCCTTCACAATGGTTTCTAGGAGCCTGTGTTTAACCCAGATATCAGGTAAGCAGATTCAGAAGAACCCCCCACATATTTTAGCATTTGTGATCCGAACCTATTCGCATTCCAGATTTATTTTATAATTATCAAGTGAATTAGATTTTAGAATGCAAAATTATGTTAGTCCCAGCTTGCTTTACAAGTGATTTTTTTTTCCTTTGTAAACTCAGATTCACCACTTTTGGGTTTTTTTTTTCACTTCCCCCCAAAACACATTAACCTCGACTGTCCTTGTTTTCCAGATTTTTTTGCAGAGAAAGGAGATATTCCATGACCTCTCTTTCATGGAAGGTTACTATATAAAGCACCAACTGTTCATTGAGATTTCTGAAAAGTTTTCCATCCTGGGAAGAGCAACAATTCAAAAAAACTGGCATCAGTGTGCAGATATTTTACAGCCCACTCCAGCGAGACTCTACAATTTTCATACTGAGAAGTAATATATGACCTACACAAGACCCAGACATAGGCTCATGAGAAAGACTATGGGGCTTTAAAATTATTGCCTTGATCATGGAAAAGAAATATGAGTAATCACTGCCATCCACCAACTCAGGATGGTCATTGGGGGCAATCGATGTTTGAGAGAATCAAAGAACATCTGGAAATCAGCGTATTTTGAGATAGTTCACACCCTGCTTAGCTCGTATTTCAACAATCTACATAGTAGGCAGTTGTGCTGCCGTGAGAAAAGCAGCCTGGATGTGTCCTCTGGGACTAGGAAATTTCAACAAGGCTAGAAGGGACCACAGGAGGTAATCCCCTCCCCACTGGACTCTAAGTGCTACATCTGCAATGCTGGTGTATCACGGCTCATTTTAATCTACTTCAGCTTTTCCCAGCATCTACCATCAAAACGCTTCTCAGGGCCTTTTTATAAACAAAAGTTAATATCTAATCTCCATAAGAAAACATCTAAATAATACTTCCTGGGCCTCTGCCCAAGTGAAGATTGACAAACCTTTCTCTGACTTGCCTCTCCTTTCTTGTTATGTTGCAGATGAACCAGAAGAGAAGAAATAAAAATCCCAACATCTGAGAGAGCAGGGTCTTGCAGTAACACAGCAAGACAACATGAGGAAGTTTTAACAGATGGTACTGATTTTGGCTTTGATAATTTCCCTAAAGTTCAGATAAAAACTGCAGAGCCTATGTAGGATGGTTGATTTCCAAAAGATCTTAATGTTAGAAATGTTCAGTGCAAGCCCACATGTTTCTAAAACTGCAGAGATCCTGAGACATTTTTTGGTTTGGGTCTTACAAGAACTCAAGAATCACCACGTTGTGTTAGATCCGTTAGGTTCTTTTAGTACATTACACTCTGAAAAGGGTTCTAAGGGATAGTTTATGTCAAATATTTTTTCTCTTCCATGTCAGACCTACAGGATCTATGTTTGCCTCCGAAGTATCCCAGTTTGTCTTAGGAACAAATTAAGTATGTTCTTCATAAAAACATGTAGACATTTTGGAACACATTTGTGATTGCTGCTGGTACTTTCTGACAGGTAACCTATGTCAAGGTGTCCCAAACAGTGTGGCTCTGAGACTGCTGGAAAAAAATGTCCTGGGATGACACACTGTTCACTTCATCTACTTCATACAAAAATTTGTGGACCTTGAGCACATCTAATCAGTCTTAATTCTATTTTTCCCTGCTTTTCTAAGATAGTGTCTTCTTCATCTCCTTGACTACACAGCCGCTTCTCTCTGGTCCTACTCTGTTCTCTTTATGGCTTTGTTGCAGTTCAGAAAGCAGAACCATTGTGAGGTTGGAAGGATAGACAACTTTCCAGTAAGCCTTTGGGCCCCAGCAGCCTCCTGGACCTAGAACTATGGACTGAGTTCATGAACAATGACTGCATATACTTCTACCTCAGTGAAACACGAATCAGTGCTTTCCTTTGTGGGGTGCTTGGTAGTTTAAGTGTCTTCATGTGTATTTATCACAACCACTGTATGCACTGCATAGGTATAAATGTTACATTACCCATTTTATAGATGGGGACCCTGAGACTCTGGGAGGTGCAGTTTATAAAGGGCAGAAAGGGGACTTGAAGCTGGAGCTTTGATGCCAGGTCCAGTGCTGGCTCTAGAACATCATGCCTGATTTGCCCATAAGGTAAGGGCTCTGGGCTGAGTGATTATTCGCTAGGTCTTAGACCTGTGGTTCTCAAACTCACTGAACTTCGGAACCAACCAGAGAGCTTGTTAACACACAGATCCTGGACCCCACTCCTCGAGTTTCCCATTCAGTAGGGCGCTGGGGTTGGACTTGAGAATTTGATGCCTAACAAATTCCCAGGTGACGCTGATGTCACCATCCCTCACGGGAACCATACTTTGAGAACCACGGTTTTAGAATCTAGGAAGAATGGCTTTCCACCTTGTTTTCACTAAAATTTCATGGGAGGCATTAAAAATATTGATTAAAAATATTGATGCCTGGACCCTCCTTCAGAATGATCCAGTTATTGTAGGAGAGGACCTGGAGGCATTGGGATCTGTTAATGTTCTCAAGGTGATCACACTGTGCAACCACATCCCAACAAAGGTTGGCAGCCATTGTTCTAAGGCAGAGACCAGCAAGTTGGGGTCTCCAGCTGGCTGCTGTTTTTGTAAATCAGTTTTACTGGCACACAGCTGGGCTGTTTGTTTATGTATCGGCCATGGCTGCTTTCACACCATAATGATGGAGTTGAGTAGCTGTGACAGAGCCTGCAAAGCATAACATACTTACTGTCTGGTACTTCATGAGAAACAAAAACAAAAGAGAGGAAACTATAGAAGATAACCCTATTCTTTATTTTACTTTCTATAAATCTTTCCAAGTCTTGATCGAGGCAATGTAGGGAATGTTGGGAAATGGCAGAAAGGGTGAGCTTTTCTATGAGGGACTTGACTCAAAGTTGTGCTTCCATATTTGTAAATAATGACTTTTCTCTCTACTTCTCTGTTTCCTGTGTGCTCATTCTCTTTCGCACCCTCTGAGCACCTTCTCTTATTTCCTGTCTGCAGTTGCATTATTTCTTAATCACACATTAGACTCTGCTTCCTGGGCTAATTTCATTTCCTGGTCTACACATGCGCAGTGTATTAGAATGGAAAAGGAATGCTCTTTGGAATCTGAGGATCTGAATTTGGATTCTACCTGGTACTTAGCTGTGAAATCCCAGGGAAGCTTACTTAGCCCCTGTGGACTTCAGTTTCCTGCATTGATAAAACAGAGGTGATAACACCTCAGTCACTGGGGCGCTGGAAAGGTTAAGGAACATTAGTCAAAGTGCATTGCAAATTGCACCACAGCTTACACATTTCATTTATTATTATCAGTTTGAACTTCTCAGGAGATTACAAGAAGTGAAATGTAGGCTGCTTCATTGGTTTCCTTTTGGGATTCATCAAGAAGGGACAAGAACTGTTCAGACTCTAAAATTGGGTTTATTCTAGTTTGATGAGGAGGTGGGAAACCCCAAAATGTCTCAGGCTGCCATTTTTATGGCTAACTTGAAAGCTCAGGATTAGAGCTCAGAGCCTGTACACTTGAACCCTTAAAGAATGGCAATGGTCTTAAGTGAGATTTACGTCCACCGCTGCATCTAATGCAAAATTTGGAAAAAGGCAAAAAATGAGTTAAGAAATTGTGATTACTTGAAACTTCAAAGTTATAAATAAAAAAGGAGAAAGATACAGCAAAAAAATTAAGGGAAGCCCTGAGTATTTTACAGCTAACTTCAGTGGTTCATAAGACTTTCCGGCTCAGCACTGTATTAAGAGAGTAATGCACACAGATATTAATTCATAAAGCATATGAAGAGCCTAGAATCCTTTTCCTTTCCTGGTCTGCAAAGCAATTTCATCCCTAAATCCCTCATCTATTGCCCTTGGGAAAATCTTGTCATGTACCCTTGTCATCTTCTTGCAGTGATTTCCAGAAATTCATGTAAACATACAGAGAAAAGAAAATGTTAACCTCTCTCATAACTCACATGTAGTGGCCAAAGAGAAAAATATCTTTCTTATAAACAGAGATCTTCATATATATTACTTGTAATCTCCTGACATCATATTCATTCATAGCAAACATAATTGCTGGTCAATTCAGTCAGAACCACTAAACTGATTCTGTTTATTAAAAAAAAAATCCAGGGTATTAAAAAAAAAGTTTTGGGAAAATGATATTCTTCTTACAATGATTTGATAAAAGAGCATCATTATTTTGTCAAGTCATTATACATCTCTAAGCCACACATTTCAAGTTCGGCTCTGAAGGCAGAATCATTGTGGTATCCCCATGCCAGAGACCAACAGCTGAGCCAGCCGCATGCCAGAGAGAATAAACTGGCAATAAAACCTATGTACAGAGAGGTTATGCTAAATCTTCAAATCTTTCATTTTGATAAAAACTTGAAAAATGCAACAGCAAGAATATAATCAGAACAATCTGTTAGATAAATGATGGCAAGTAGATTTCCTTGCTCTTTTTTCCCCCTCACATGGACCTTTCAGTATTCATCACCATTGTAGATCTAGAAGCACCATCAGGATGGAATTAGGCAGTAACTAAGCTCTATGCTTCAGTTCAGTCTGCTCTCCATGGGCTCTGTTAGGTTCCCAAAGGACCAGCTTCTTGGCCTTACAAACATCTGCTGGAATTAGAAGCCCACGTAGGATGAGAAGAGGGACCCAGAAGAATTAGAAGAGAAAAAAAATATTAAATTTGGAAATACAAAATACAGTCAAGGGAGCAGTTGGTTTCAGGAACTCGAGTTTGGGGAGACCCTTTCTGCCCTCCCCAGTCCATCTCTCCTAGTCCCCGTTGCAGAGCGCTTCACTGGTTCTCAGACTGAGAGCAGAGATCAAACCTCATGCAACTCTTGATTTCTCCACAGCCCACTGAGGAGGAAAATAAGGGAGAAAAGAGCACATGCTTTTATTTTAGGGACTCTTTGAACAAATCCAAACTGGCTTAGAGGCTGTTCCAAGTCCTTGAAACCTTCCCAGAGGAAGGAATGGCTCGGTTGAAATAGCCCGCACACAAATCAGTTTACCTTTCACTTTTCTCAGGTAATGATCCTGGTTTTCCACCTGACTAGAAATCTTGTGTTTCTATGTCTGACTCAGGGTTTTCTCACCAGGCTCTTTTCCAGTATTATTTTGAAATGCAGTTACTTCTATTAGAAACGGAACATTTTAGATAGAAGTTCAAGCAATACTTCTACCAACTTGACAGGCACCATGGACACAGATGATGCTCTCTTTGCTCCTATTTGTTCCCTGGATGGTGACAGTCTGTGTGGGCCATCTGCCTGGCCCAGCCATGACCACATGGCTGCTCGATGTCTGGTTGGGATTAGTGGCACAGACTGGGCCACGGAACTAAAGAAATAACTGAGCCCAGATGGCCAGTGAACACCCAACCTTGGCCTCATTTGGCAGGTGTTCTAAACCAGACTAGGCCAACTTCTTCTGTAAAAAGCTATTCTCAGCATTTGGCACATAGGCAATGTTATTCTGGGCTTTGCAGGCTGCATGGACTCCCTCAGGGCCACTCTATGCTACTCAGATAGTGTGAAAGCCCCACGGGCAATACCTAATGAATGAGAGGGACTGTGTTCCAGCAAAACTTTATTTTACAAAAGAGGTGCCTTGGCCTATGGGGCACAGTTTGCTGACCCAGGCCAAGAAGCCTGTCTGCTCAGCGTGAGCCCCACTTAGGCAGCTTCTGGCTTGCCTATTTTACTAATCCCCACCCTGTAAACCACTTAATATTGTTCCTCAAATGAGTCTGTCAGCTAGAGTTGATTTATAGCACCCAGATCGAACAGAAATGTGACAGAAAAAGGGGCAAATTTCATTAAACTTTTGGGGGGAAGTCATATTTATGAGATCAAAGGGAGATGTCAAGCTTGTAGAACCATTTTACATGGTCTTTTAAATGCTAACAATTAGTCTCTTAAGAAAACCATGTAAGAGAACAACTGTCACCCCAGCAAACCCACGGGTTACATCCCAGGGCTCTGTGAGGCAGGCTGAGGTTCTAAGAGCTTATGTATGTAGCCTCTCTTCTGTACATTTTGGAGGTTATATGGGGAGAAACATACAGCAGAGAGCTGGGCACATCGCGAATATTATTATCCCCTTTAACAAGGAATTAGAGATGCTTCTTTCCCTATGATGTACCTACAAATCAGCTGGGGCCTTGCCAAAATGCAGATTCTGATGCAGCAGGTCGGGGCGAGGCTGAGGCTACTCATTTCTAACAGGCATGCGGGGACCCCCAGGCTGCTGGTCTAAGAAAGTCACTTTAGAGAGTAAGGACCTAGAAGAGCAGCTGGCAGCATCAGTGACACACTGGAAACCCCTGGAGAACTTTCCAAATATCAAGGCCCAGGCCAACCCCAACTAAATGATCAGCATCTCTGGGCGTAGGGCCCAGACATCAGTATTGATTAAAGTCCCTCAGGTAATTTCAGTGTAGAGTCAAGACTGAGAGTTGCTGAATGAGAGGCTCAGAGAAATGAACTGACCTGTCCAAGGTCACTTGGTCAGTGGCCAAGCATGGTGTGAAATGAGATACATTTTTTGTTTGCCTGATAACATTTGAAAATAATCTTCACAGTCGTTACTAGGCAGACACAGGCAACTAGTGTGCGGTCCCTAGGGTAACAGTAAAGATGAGAGAGGAGGAGAAGAGGAGAGGTGAGACCGAACATATTTGCACACAGTGATATCAATACTGGTCAAGGGAACACAGGTAAAGTAGACAGGATAGTGTGTTGCTTTGTCTCACTGTGAAAATCCCTCTTGTGACTCTATTTTGTCATGAGAGCAACACAGCAAAGGGGGCTCTCGAAAGGCATATTTAAGTTCAGAAATGTCCGGCACCTGCAGCTCCTTTGACCTGTCAGCACGTGAGAAACCTCAGAGGCTGAGGAATCACATTTGGCTTCCTTTCTGACTCTTGGGAGGTTCAAAAAGCCGCATTTATGGGAATGGGAAAAGTTCTGACCCAGGGATTTCTGTTCTCAATAAGACCAAGCTTAGGGAAGAAGGAGAAAAAAAAATATCTTTTGGGAAATGATGGCCAGCCCAGATGTTCTGGGCCTCTTGAACATGTTGAGTCCAATATTATGAGAGGAAGGCTGTTTTCACCTGGAAAAGCACATGGAGTTCAATGACATTTACACAAGTTGTTTAACCACAGTTGTTTAAGATCAGATGCATCTCCTGACTCGGCAGATCCTACGGGGAATACGCTCCCCTGAGCTGAAGACTGTGGCTGTGTAATTTGGGACATCCTGTGTCAAAGGGGATGTGAAAGCATAAGGAAGGAATTGGGTGACTCCCAGCCCATGCAGATGGCAGCTGCAGAGGGCAGGCAAGGTGCAGAGCCACTCCTGGGACCCTTGTCCTTCTAGGTAGAGGATGTGAGGGCCCCAGGGTCTGGTGCATCCTGGGGACACTGTGAGCTCATGTGAAAATTCATAACATTGAACATACCAGGAGAACCCAGCATTCTGCCAAATATTTTCAGAGGTTTAAATTCAAACGTGACTTTTCCTCTACCTTAAATCTTTTGGAATACCCTTGCAGACATTTTAATTTTATTTAGTTTCTTTACTCTGTCCCTCTCTCTGTTTTGGACAACAAAGACATGAATTGCGCCTCAAAAGACAGTGACCAGATGTTTTGAAAAAGAAATAAAGTGTGAAGTCTCCAGGTTCTGTGGGAGGCATCTCATGGCCTCGGTTCAGCGGGACCTCTGGCCCACAGAGCCCTTTCTCAGGAGCTCCTGAACGTGATCAGCATTCATAGGGCCACACGTCCCACACTCACACAGAAGCTCACCATTGCAAAGCTCTAAGGGACTGCAGAGGCACTGCAGACCAATCATCCCTCATTTCACGGAGGGGAAAGGAGCTGTTCAAGGTCACACAGCAATGCAGGGGCAGAAGTGGAACCAGAAACAGCTCTCCTGACATCGAAGACAGGTCATCCTCCCACACTAGGCCACCTACTCCTCAACTGAATATGGAGCAAGAGGCTGAAATGAGATCCCCTTCCCTTCCCAGAATAGGAAAGTACCAAATAAAGTCAATGAGTGACATACAATTTCAAAAACATTCTGGATGATGCTGTTTAATATATATATGCTAGCCCCTGCTACAAAGGCTTTCAAGAGGCCTGCTGGTGTGAGGGTTTCTCCTTACATTTGCTCCTGATAAAGAGCAGTGATACCAGCTGTGATTGACATTAGTGAGACCACACAGGGGGCTGCCAGAATGCAAAGCTTCAATCTAATATAGCCAAGAAGCCCTAGTTTGGATTTTTCTCTCTATGGGGGAACTCACTATAGGGTAAATTCTTCCACACGTGAGCCAAGAAGCCATCTGTCCATATCTAAGAGAGAAGTCATTCTCCCAGGAGACATACATGGACGCTTTGGTAGTAGGGACGCAAACATGAAGAAAGCAGAGCTGCAGGAGGCAGCAGGTGCCAGTCCATGCAGCACCTTGGTCAGGGCATTATCAGAAGCACGGAGAACTTGTTAAAAATGTGATTTCTGCCCTCCTGCTTCCACCTGGCTGATACAGTGTGGCTCTGGGGTGGCCCTTTGGCCCTCGGCAATTTGTATTTTAGTAAGCTTCTGATGCAGGGAATCCCAGTGCCACATATTCAGAAATGCTGGTCTAGTGGCCAGAGAGGTCCTTTGAGACACGAGCAACAGATCTTTCTCTAACTGTCGGCTTTGTAGTGTAGCTCCAGGAAGTGGGAAAGGTAACCCTCTGCTATTTTCTCTCCCAGGAAAATCAGAGGGGGAGTATGAACATATGTGTGGATGGCGAAGCTAGTTCTAAAGTCCCCTGGAGTGCAGTGTGGCCCTAACTTCTTCTCATTTAGGAAATCTCGCAGCTAAACTCTTCTGTCCTAAGAAAAGGAGGCACTAGGGGAAGGGAGAAATATGTGAATTGGTTCATTTGCACTTAGATTCAATTTTACAAGAAGCAGTGATCACACATCAGTTACGTGATATCACACATTCTGTTAATAAAGTGAAAGAACAAATACGAAAAATGTCTCACAAAAGAAAATGACCCAATCACTTTTGAACCTATATTTTCAGTTGACATGACCATGTAGAGTTACAGAAGCAGTGAGAATCTAAAAAAGGGGATGGAGGTCACAGCGAAGCGTAAGTTTATCAGGAAGACATTCCTTCCAAGTGCTTGACATTTTTGGAATGTCTTACTTTTGTTTTTGTTCTGACTGCAGTAAGTTAGCTGTGATATGAAAACACCTTTTTTTCTTGTGCTGTGGTCTAGAATTCCAGGAGAGCAGCCGCGGGAAGCATGGGGCACTGCGCATGCCAAGGGTGGAGGGGACAGCGCTGGAGAGTGGCTTCCCTGGAAGAAGATGAAAGAGGCCCACAGAATGGAGAAGTGCGAACCACCTGCACCTCACTCCTCCATCTCCCATCTCCCTGAGTTCCCAGCAGTCCCCAGCCCTGTCTGCTGAGCAGTTTTGCTGAGCCAGAGGAAAGGCACCCCCAGAAACACAGCTAGTGGAATAGGGTCACTGCTATGCAAACAGCCAGCCTTGGAGAAGGCAGTGGGCCCTTCTTTTAAAATTATGCACGGAATCATGTATGTGGAGGAAGAAATCGCCAGCTCCCCCTCTGTGCCTCGGTGTGCGCGAGCCCTGAGGAAGCTGGGACTATGTGCTGCTACGTGCTGATGTTGGTAGATGCCAAGCTTTGTGATCTGATGGGAAAGTCCCTTGACCAAGTTATCCTTGACAGAACAGCAGCAGGAGCTGGGCGTGCGCGCTCCTTTCCCCACACATTTCTCCATAGTTTCACAGGTGGATGGTACAGGCCACAGTGACTTAATTGCCATTCTTCACAGAAGGCTAGTGCTTGCAATTGAGAAAATATCTGGAAGAGACCTTAGGTATTTTTCTCACCCACTTTTGCCCACTGCTTTGTTCCCTCCTACCTGCCAGTTGAACTACAAGAGGGAAGTTGGAGGGACACCCCAAGGTTCTAGTGCTTTTTCTGTGTTTTCATCAGAAAAGGCATCATGTAGATAGAAATCCATGTGTTATCTAATTTAAAATCAGCTTGGATGGAAAGGATAGTCAGAATGTAGGTCCATCGATTTTAGCAAGTGTCCCACTCCGAGCACCTCTGACCTGGTGGGACAGCAGCCCTCCACGAGCCAGGAGACAAGTGCTGGTGAGGACGTGGAGGGAAGGGAACCTTTGCACAGCATCGGTGGGAACTGTAAACTGGTGCAGCCACCATGGAAAACAGCATGAAGGGTCTTTAAAAATTAAAAATAGAACTTCCATATGATCCAGCAATCATATCAGTATAAATCCAAAGAAAATGAAAACAGGATCTCAAAGAGAACTTTTTACAGCAGTATTACTCACATTCACCAAGATGTAGAAACAACCTAAGTGTCTGTCAACAGATGAATGGATAAAAAAGATGTGTGTGAACACACTACACACACACACACATACACACATGAACATTACCCAGCCATGAGAAGGAAGGAAATCCTGCCATTTGCTACAATGTGGAAGGAACTTGAGAACGTATATATATTCAATGCAAAAAAATCCTGATCTTAACGGAATAAAATAGAATTTCAAAGAAGCTTACTGCAACCAGTAAGACAGTTTAAAAAACACATTACTGGATGTATTACTCGAAGTCAAGTTGAGAAGCAAAAAATGTCAGCCCTAAGCCAGTGGGATTTCTGCATCGGTTACTTCGTCTCTGATTCTTTCATTGGTAAAGTAAGGCTATTGGCCTAAGTGTACTTGAACATCCCTCCAACTGACCAGAGAACAAATGATTTAGACCTGGCAGTGATGGCAAAATCACCCCTGGGCTCTGTGTAGTCTCGTTGGTCCGCATGTGACCTTGAGGAGGATGGTCTAGCTCACGTTGGGGAAGGAGGCCTGGGCCAGCACCTGTCAGGATCGGGCCTCAGGCTTCATGTGTACTATGCTCTGCTTGCCTGAACACACGGTCTCGCTTTCAGAATTGCCATGACCCAGCCCCAAGCCAGCCATGGCTCTGGTGTTCTGGATAAATTCCCAGCCCTGCTTCTCTCACATTGACTCCAAAGGGCTGAGAAGTTGCTTGCCACGATTCAAGATAGTGCAATGATTTGGACTCAGGAAAGAAAAATAGGTAAAATGTATTTTAACTGAAATTCAGTAACCCTGGAGGGGCTTTATACAACTGCCACAAGCATTTTAAATAACATGCTGAAGGCCTCTTATCATTGTAAATCCGTAGAGCCATAGCTTTTATGCCTGATCATCAACTCACCTAAAAATAATTTACCTGATCGTACTATTATGGTATAGGGAGAGCTTATAAAATGGGGACACTGAATCCCAAATTCCCATGATAGTAGCTCCTGAGACTATCCCAACAATATAATAAAGAAAGAACTTTGGAGGACAGTTAATTCAATGCTCTGGAAACCCTCACCGCAGGGAGCATCCAGATCCCGCCTCCCTCTGCTCCAGCCTCTCCCCGCTGTCCTCCGCACCCACCAGGAATGCTGTGCAGTCGCTCTGGGCACCCTAAATAGCCCTAATGATCAAAAAGGGTAGTTCTTTCCTTCCTTTTCTCCTTCCTTCCCTTCTCTCTCCCCTTGACCCCCAATAGGATCTCATGAAAACACTGTGAGCAACAAAGAAGAGACAAGAGAGCAGTAAACCCTCTAAAATGCCTTCACCTCTTACTTGGACTTCGATGGCAGTAGGAATGTCACAGACACCAAGAATGCAGCATTAGGCTCCTTGGAAACAGAGCCAACACTGGAAGTCGCTTCAAAGGAAACATCAAATAGCCATTTCTGGCTGTTTCCAGTTTTACCAACAAGGTACGATGTATGCAAACCCTTTGTCTATTCTGAAGCACTCCACAAAGGTGAGACATTCTTCTTATTTGCTGCACCAGGATCAGTGGTTAGACGGATTCTGTTTCCATGTGGAACTACACGATATTTTGTAAGACAGGCAGGTGGGACAATTTGGTGGACATGAATCCAGGTAGAAATGGAAATAAGAAACCTGGGTACTTGTTGTGGTTCCCACGTCACTGGGCAAATCTTAATGATTTTGTGCCTCTGCTTTTCCTTTTATTTCTAAACAGAGAGAGGTCAAGAGTGGGGAAGATAAAAATAGCTGTAAGATCCTTCATGTCAGTCCCCACCACCAGGTCCACTTTCCAAGACTGATCATTTTACAGTTAAATTACTGTTGATGACACATCCCTGTTTTCACCTTCAAGTGAGTTTAAAAAAAAAAAGCAAGGCTATTTCAGATGCTGTTCACCTTCACATCGGATTCAGCCACTTGATTTGGGTTTTTCATGTCTTCTGCTAGTGTTTTTACCGTGTCTGGCTTGAATGTTTTTACAAAAGCCTCTCAGTGGTGGTCCTCGGTGGTGATGTGAGGCCACGAGATGTGCAGAGCTCTCAGCGATGAGTTCCTCTTCTCCCCCTACTCCGTCATCCCTCTCAGTGATTTTCATCCATCATTCAGCAGCGCGCTTCCCAAATACTTTTGTAGAACTCGAATCCCTTATCTGCTTCCCAAATGTTTACCCTGGAACTTTCCACTGTCATCTTGCTATACGGCCATTATCTTAGAGAGAAGCTCCCTCGTTCACTTTATTTGACCCCAATGTAGAAGCCAGTGGTAGCTCGCTCTTGTTGTCTAGTCCTTGGCAACTAGTCCTAAGGGCACCGAGAAAAGCTTCTGTAGCCTTAGGTCTCAGATGCTCAGCCATGACGCCGATACAACTACCATCTCTAAAGACCCAGGGCTGGAGCAGAGGAGTTTACCTATGGGCTTTGTGTTAGAGACAAAAAATCCTGCTGAATCATTGAAATCTTTGCAATGAGATGCTCTTCTTGTTTATGATTAATAATAATAGCAGTCATGCACAATCTAGCAGAGACCCATGTGCTTCTCTGTGGGAGGGTCACGTTTAGGACAGAACAAATGTGAGGGAGGGTTGGAGGCTGGGAATTGGTGGTCACATCTTGTTCACAACTAAGTATCTCTGAATTTTAAAAAGTAGTGATGAATCACAGACCTGTACATAAAAGCATCATGCTTCAACTGAAATTTGGTAAGTAACTGTAACCATCTCTGGACTTTTCACTTATTACTATTAGGCACAAGGAATGTATTACAATAAAAAAATACATACACACACACACACACACACGGCCCTTCCTTGTCACACCATGATCAAACTTATCAAAAGTCAGCTTCTTCAAAAAACATTCCTAAAGATTCACTTCATGTCTTACACCCCAAAGTCATGGAGAAGGAAAACTTTTTGTTAATGAAAATACTTTTAAAGAGCTTTTCATTGTATTTATTTTGTCTAGAAGCCTTGACAAAAGACAGGATAGAGTTCCTTTTCCTTGAACCCTCACCATTAAAATCCTAATGAAATATTTCTTGTTCCTGGAAGACTGTTGTATAAAGGAGATTTGATTTTCCTGAGTAACTGGAAACATTTCTGTGTGGACATGTCAGACACTAAAGATAGCCTCTAGGTTTTTGGATTTTATGTGAGGAGATCAATTAAGGCAGTTTGCTGGCTCTCTGTTTTCTTCCCAGGGCTGAGCTAGCCGCTTCGTGTTTACCCCTTTTCTCTAGCACTCTAGGAGCTGCAAAGAGCCAGCAAAGGAAATGCTAGGCTTTTCAGGAGCAGAGATGAGTGTTCTTCACAAAAATGAATGCAGGCTGCTTTGGGGAGTTTTCTTAGGTCAAATCCCTTAGAATAAAACTTACAAAGTCATTGTTTTCCTGCCTCATTACACATAAATAATTTATGAATTTACATTGTAATTTTTCCCCCAGCTGAACCAGACCTCTGCAATTTTGCAAATAATTCCACGTGGAAGCCAAAGGCACAAACGTTCCTGAGACTTTCATTGCAATCGATAAATTTGCTGTCACTGTCAGCCTGTGCAATTTCCCTGATTAACCTGTGAAAAGTATTCTCCTTCATGAACGCTGTGCAGAAATAAACAGATACTGTAAAAGGAGATAAGGGCAGGTTCCAGAGCTCGAATTCTTGGTGATCTGAAATGATGATGTATGAAAGAAAGAGAGAGTGAGAACAATTTAATTTGCTCCAACTAGGCTGACCCAGAAAGGAGAAGAGCAGAAAAATTGCTTTGCCTAAATAAATATGACACCAAGTCAGACAGGTGCAGCACTCACACTATGCAACATCAAAGCCTCATTTAAAGCACATATAGTCTGGAATGGAAAAGACATTTAAATGCCAGTAATATACATCTTTGCTCATTCTGTTTTTCTGTTGCCATTTTTCTCCTACTTACTGGCAACAGTTTCTAAATCGTCTTTGAGATACTGTCTTAAGATTTGGGGTGGGACTGCCTTGCTGTGGTTGAATTATGATTGAATTCAAAGTTCAGGTAGGCAAAGCAGGTATCTGACCTAAAAATCAACCTGACGTAGAAAAAGACGCTGGTTTTCCAAGGCAATGTAGACATTCCCTTTATAGCTGGCACTTAGAATTCTCATAAAGTTCTAGCAAATTTTAAATGCAATCTTTACCAGTACATGGTTTGATTTGACTTATGGCTGGTTTTGTCTGTCATCTCCCAAGGTGTTGTGAGCTGTTTGATTATGTCCTAGTCATCTATACTTGGTTCATGTACGTGCACAATATTTGTTGAATGAATGATGGACTTTCTCTTCTTTTTCATGTAAGATTTGTCTTAGAGTTGGAGAGAATAATGAAATGGATTTTTATCAATTTATAAATCTTGTCTTGATCATATGTGCTTGTTGTTGATCATATTACTGTTCACTAACATGCTCACTTTTCTCTGTGTGAGACAGAGACACACACCATGCCTTCTTGACAGTATGCTTGATCATGTGACCTGCTTTGACCAATGAGTTGCAAATAGTGTGCTGTGCCCTTTAAGGTGGAGACTTTAAAAGCCACTGTTGTCATATTCTCTATTTCCCCAACCACTGTAACAGGCAGAATTCTAGATAATAGCTGCTCTGTCCCCCTAGCTCCTGGAGTGGGTTGATCATGTGTAGCTGACCTAGAGCCAACCCACAATGGACACTAGGCATGGACAAGAAATAAACGTATGTTTTTGTGAGCCATTCTGAGGGTAGTCTGTAGGTGCCGAATTGCCTAACCTGGCTCATCTAGATCGACAAAGTATTGGAAAACTTCTAAACATATTGCAGAAACCCAACCTGAAAAAATAAATATTTGTCAGCCAGCAATATGTTGGTGCTGTTTCAGCTGTTGAGTTCATTTATTCTCAACCTGTGTTTACTTTTTTTTTTTAATTGCCTAGCCAGTCTTTCAGGTGTAAGAACATACCCATGAAGTCAGTCTTTGACAATAATGTCCATGAATGACCTTGAGTAGTAAAATTATTGTGTGTTAGAGATATCTTTCCATCTTTAACATTTATGAAGGGAAGTCAATTTTCACTCAAACAGGTTTTTTTCATCTGGTTTTCTCTACAATGTTTATGCCTGAGGTTTATTGCTAGCAGTAAAGAGTGTCCAAGTATGTTATGGGAATAGCCAAATTCCCTGTGCTTTAAAATGTATTCCATAGGCTCCAGAGTCAGTTAAAAGCTGATTGATTATACAGCAAATACATCAAAACTGGTATTTCTGAAATATCCCATTTCTTCAGCTCTGTCTTTCATAAGTGTGAACATCACATTTGGGAGTTGTGCGCATATCTGACAGCTATGAGGAAAAACTACTGCAGATTTTCCATGATGAAGAAAAGGTTCTTTAAGCTGCTCAGTAAATAATTTAATAAAGGATCTGTGTCAACTGATGCCTCTTATGACCACATATTTTAACAGGCATGGTTTGAGCAGGTTAGGATGGCTTGTCTACTCAGCATAATCAATTCACCAAAAGAATTCTTCCATTGATGACTAAGGGACAAATGCTGTGAATGAGCATGTGGATGGAACTTCTCAGCTGACTGCTTCAGAACTGATGACAAAATTTCTGTTTAATATGTTCTAGATACGGGCAAAATGTTTTGACTCAAGAAGGGAAAATAAGCTATTGGATATGGCTTATATCAAAGATGCTTTCAGGTTGCATATTTGGTCAATGACGATGCATCTATTAACGTACCTTCCTTATATTCTTGGTTGGTGTGGTCTATCTTAGACTACAAAGTCAAATTCCTGTGTCCTGTATGCCAACAGCTTATGAGGCTTTATGCTAGATACTGTTACCTGGAGGAGACACAGTATGTCTAACCAGTTTGGTAAGCAATGTTTTCTTTGCAAACAGTAACTCTTGCCTTTTGGATGATGCTAACACTAACAGCATGCTGTGAGGTAGGTCATACATGGTAGTTAGTTTTACTAAGGGCTATGCAACAGAAAAAAACTCAGTAAGTACAGTGTTGGTTAACTGATACTATAGAAGCATCAGTTAGGGTTTAGGTGATGTCCAGGAATTCTGAAGGAAATTTTCATGTCTGAAGGGGGGAAATAAGCCTATTAACATACCATAAAATGGATATAGAATCTGTATAACCATATTTAGGGTCTGAAAGTGTAACATTTCATTTTTATGACATAGATCAGCAAAGGTCTTGCTTTAATGTTTCTAGAGACAAAGGACAGTACAACTCAGAGTTGAAATGGTTTTCTTGGCAAAATTACCCCCAAAGTAGTTTTGGACCACTTATACATAAACTAAGCTGTGCAGAAGTTTCGCCCCTTTAAAATGTGTGGTCTGACTTTCTTTCATTGAGAGTCCATATGATTCTATGAATGTGTCTTAGAGCAGTGGTGTGGAATGGACTTTGGCATCTCCCAGGGAGTTAAGCAGCCAGTCGGTGATTCCTTTTCTTTCTCCCTGTGGTTTAAACCCAAATGCAATTAAACAGAGCCTTGCCTGAGCTGAAGGAGAGGTCTGTGCTCATCCTATTTTCACTGTTCTTCCACATGCCTGCAAGAATAGCTTCTCAAGGATGTAAAAATAGTCCACTGTCCATGGGGTGTGAGCTGAAAATTCCACATAAGGAGCAGGCATTCCATCCAGGTTTACCACAGTGCAGGCCATTGAAGTAGATTTGTGCATCCTTCAAGTCCGTGGACTAAGCTGAATATCCTGGAGATAAGCCATCATTCTGTGTGTGTGTCTTATGATATCCCCACTTGGGCCTCATCAACCACAGCCTCCCGAAAGGAAAGAAGCCTGTGTCAGGCGGCTCTCCTCAGCTACCACATGCTGCTGATGTTGCCCAGAGAAGTGCAGAAACTGAGACTGAATAAGTTGGGTGGTTTGATTTTAATGTTTTGTATTTTCTCCCTGCTTTGAAAGCTCGCTGTATTCTGCTGCAGTTATTACCAAGGGTTCATTGAAAATGAAACTGGGGTGTCTCAGTGGGGTTTTGCAGCAAATAGATAAAGCTGGTCCAGGCAAGACTGGGCTGTTCACAATCTGAAGTGGATTGAGCAGTAGCCATTTGTTTAGCAGGGTGAATGGGGTATAATTTATTCAGCTGCAGCAGAGGCTGAAAGCCAGTTTGGCCTCGACCCATTTATCTTTAGAAAACTAATTAAAGGGGAGAATCTGGGTTTACTATTGTTACAGAGGTTTTACTTTTTCCTGCTTGGGTGAAGCAAATACAGAGTGTGTGCGTGTGTGTGTGTGTGTGTGTGTGTGTGTGTGTGTGTGTTGGGTGTGGAAGGTGGGAAACATCACTTTCACCTAAAGAAAGTGGCTGAAGCTCTAGATGATAAAGCAGTTTCTTAAACACAGCCTGACATCCTTTTGAAATGCAAAATAGTGGATTTAGCCGGATGCCGAATCCTTTGAGGTGACAATGAAATGCTATGGCAATTTAAAATGAACAACAGACAGTTTCCCACATCCTTAGAACCAAGACTTCCTAAATCACACCAAAATGGCCTCAAAGAGGCATGGAAGGACATTTTTACGGCCAGCATTTTACTCTGCAACTGGATTAACCATCAAGGCAGGAAATCAGGCCAGAAAGTGACTTTGTCCATTTTGTTTCAGAACAATAAAATAAAGTATGTATCCGATATTTTTCAGATACTTAAATCTATATATAATCATACCAACAATTCATATTTATCACCAGTAGCCAACCATTGAATTTTAGAGGTTGCACTGTAATTTTGGAAGAATCATATCCAATAACAGACTTTTTTTTTTTGCCTAGTTAAGGAAGATTTTAAGAGGCAAGCAGGGAAGCTCAGCAGACAGGGTGGGGTGGGTGATGATATTATGATTTACACTCCTTCTGGTATGTTCAGGAAAGTCATTCTTTTAGGGGAAAGCTACAAGGCTCAGGATAACCATCAGATAAGCAGATTGGACTGGCTTAACTGCCTTCAAATCGGGAGATACAAGGGGATGTGGGGAGGGCCAGGCACATGTTGTCTGAACTGGAGCTGCTCCAAGGATATCAGGTGGACAAACTAACAGAACCTGACTTGTCCCACCCAGGAAGTTTTCTCTTTTTTCCCACTTAGCATCAGGAGGCCTTAAGCTAGCTGTCTCCCCAGTTCCTTCCTCAAGACCTTCCCTCCAGAGTATTCCTGTTCCAGATATACCTGTTAACTTTCTTAGCTCATTCAAACTACCCTGGGCTCAGAGAGCTGGAATGATGAATGGGAATGCTACTCAGGGACAATTTCCTTTTAAACAAGTGAATCTTAAAGAAGGAATTTTAGACATAGTGTTGCCGCTGCCTGAATTTAAGGCCAGGCCGACACACAGCACCAGCTCGCCGTGGGTGTGCGGCATGGATACATGCGTGCCCCTCAGGCGAGAGTCAGCTTCTCTCCTGGGTTCATGATGCTCTGCAGGGTTCAGGTTGTTTTGATGGGGCCTTCCCAGCAGGGAATGGTATTATGAAAAGCAGATTAGACAATTTAACCGACTATTATGGTTAATACATAAAGCCAGGTAAGGTAACCTGGGCATGCTTGTCCTCAGCCCCAATACAAACCACTTTGTAGTAAGAAATATTCAGTACTTGCTACCTGAATGCTTTAAATTAAAGATAGCAGCAAATTTAAGTAGGAAAAAAAGAAGAGAAAACAGCAAACTTTTTCTGAACCCTAAATTCTCTATGTCCTGTCTCAGCTATTGGAAAAATTAGCTCCTTCTGCATGATACTTGACGTTGGCTTGTTGTCACTATTAGCAAGGGAGTCAGCACAAGAAGGAAAAAAACAGTATATCCTATCAGGGAAGAGCTAGTTTTTCAGGCCGACTACACTGAGCCTGAACATTGGAACAGAATTTAAATCAGCCACCAAAGGAGCTAGTATTGCATAAAGCTTAGCTTGGAAACTTTGCCATTGGGTAAGAATACCAAAGTGATTGTTAACTATAAATACCAAGCAGAGAGCAAGTTACTAAACCCGTCGGTCATGCGCAGTGTTCACTTTGCTCTCTAGACCATTTGGAAAGGGGAAGTGAGGTGGAATTTCGCAGGAACTCTCCAGAATGGCCATACAAAGACAAATGGGGATGAGAGGAAGAATAAGAAGATCAAAGCTTACACTATGTTGCATTGTCCTCCACACAATCCTCTGGGAAGCAAGAGGAAAAAAATTTAAAGGAAAAAGAAAGAGAGATTATTCTATACATTATAGCACAGCATAGGTATAACGTTTAGCTTAGTAGGCTGGCATTCCACCCTCCCAGCCCAAAACTCCCTCACAATGACCTCTAGAATATTTGAGAAGTCCGCACACAGTCAGCTATTAAATACTTACTGGAGATTCATTGGTCTAAATCATCACCAACTTGATGAGTTGACTTCCAAGCCTGGTTTTATTTTTATTTTTAAATCTACTTTTATTAAATATATTCCTCTAAGAGACACCATTTAAAGTAAATTTTTGCTTTAATGAATCAGCGGGAGTAAATAACAGACATTCCTGCCCAAGTGTGCCCAGGAACTACTTAGCATGTTGTACTTTTAATTTTCTGAGCCTTACAACTAATTGCCTTTTCCAGAGGATAATCTGAAATATCTCTGTGTGCTCAGATCTTAAAAATTGAGTTAGTTTGTGTTGATTTATTTTTATATTCTGTATTTCTGGTGAAGTTCCAATGAAACTTTCTTTTAAAGAAATCACAGTTTTATATAAAATTATTTAAGAGACTTCACAGAGCATAAACTTAAGAAAAAAGGAAGAGAACCAATCTTTTGCAAATAATCGCCTCTTGGAAAATGTGGTTGAAAATCAGTAACAGTGGGCTGGGACAGAGGGCTGCTAGGATGAGCAGTGATGACAGGGAGAAGTGTAGTCTGTTAACCAAATTAGTTAATGGCATTTGTATCTTCAACAAGTCTTGGCTGCTGGCAGGAAGGACTGTGATGTTCTCTGATGAGAGAGCTTTCCATCAGCAGCTAAATGTATACAAATATATTCATTCACTATTGGACAATAAAAATAATGTTAGGGTAGTATGTCTGAAAGCCACCGACTACCTGAACTGATTTTTATGCCTATATAGTTTTAGAGGAACAAAGGTTTTCTAGAAAAGAATTTACAAGTTTCTTAAAGATGTAAAAGAGGTTGAATGATAAAATGTATGTATTTTTAAGAGAGTTCTGTTTTGTTTTCAATTATTTTATATAAGTTTCAGCAGCAGTTTACCCAGCGTGGGGTCAGGAGCTTTCTTTCTAAAACAAACCCCGTAATTACCAGTTCACACAAAAAATAGCTTTATGGTCATTGATATAAGAACATTTACTAGCAGATCCCAAAGTTAATACCACAGGTAGAAATTTAAATGGTAGTAAGAAGTAGCTTTCTGAGAGCTGTGTAGTTATTTTCTCTTTTGCAGGAGGGCTGGGTAATTGGGATGTACTTATGATGCTGTCCTTTGAAGCATTTTCTCTGTTGAAACACTTAGCAATATTAAGGCATGTTTTTTCCAATTATCCTTCTTTTCTGGGGCACACCCTTCTTATAGATATTCAGGAAATCTCTTTTCAGGGGAAAATTAAAACAAGAGTAGGTAATGTAAGACTTGCTTATAAGTAGTCAAAATAGGCTGTAATAGCTAGCAGGCCCATCAAGGGAGTTCACCAATGCACATATCTTGAAGATGATCTTGTCTAACTATTGCAGAGTACAGTGTGTCCAGGGAACTGGTATACCTGTCCACTATTCGGAACTCTGTTGATCTCTCAAAGGGAAGAAAGCTTTGGGGGAACCGAGGGCTGCAAAGGGAGATTCTGATATTCTGCTGGGCCTAGCTCATGCAGATTCTGATGTGAGCCTGGGCGTAGCTTGGGTTTCTGGAGAGGAACCTTGTCTAGCTCCTTGTAATGTAGAAATAGTCCCTTGCTTTGAGAGGCAGGGAAAGTAACTCCAGATAGGTTTATAGCTGGCTGTGAATTCCAAATTACTAATTCTTACAATTTGGGAATTCAATTCAATAAAAAAGTAATAAAACCACTCTTCCCCAGGAGCCTGAAACTACACCTGTGAGAAAAAACATACTATGAGTGGTCAGAGAATATTTTAGAATAGAATTGACTTACTGATTTAAATTCTTATGCACTGAATCTGGTCCTTGTGCACAGAGTATGGTCCTTGGTCTTTACTCATGATCATATAATTAACCATTTACTAATTCCTTCAGAAAATAATTGTAAAAATATGCTTTGGGGGATGCATAAAATAGATAAACTTAAATCGGTTTGCTAATTGCTTACACTCTTCAAGATCTTTATATTTGGGACATTTTGAAGATCACCAATGAAGTTCCTTTAGAAAAGGTTCAAATTCCAATTTGCCTATCTGTCAGATTTTAGGTATCATGTGAAATTCTCAAATTATATATATATATAGGTCTTGCTAAATTATAAAAATACTGCTATCTTGAGAAAAACATTTTTCTTGCTCTGCTTTCCCTGTTTGTGTGTGTGTGTGTGTGGGTGTGTATTTCTCCTGAGAAAATGGTGCTTTATTTTCAAGGGAAAAAATTAATTAGTAGTCATAAATACCATTATATTGATTAAATTCAGCGCAATTTTAACTAAGTGTGTAATGTACCCCGATTGTTTTTAAGTTTTATTTTATTGTGCTAAGAACATGTAACATGAGATCTACCCTCCTAAAAGATTTTCCAGTGAACAAAACAGTACCTATAGGCACAATGTTTTACAATCAGTCTCTAGGATTTATTTGTGTTGTGTTATACCCTAGTCTTTAAGTAGAGCTCATGAAAATTCCAAAAAGCCTGAATTATTCTAGTAACTAAGCAAGAGCCAACTAAAATGAGAGGAAAGATACAGAAGAAAAGAGATGAGAGAGAGGAGATCAAATCCATACCACCTGTGCTCTGGTTAAAAAGGATTTTGACATATAAAGGGATTTGTAAAGTAAAAACCCAAACAATGGAATCTAATGAAACATCATTTCTTTAAAACAACTGGCTGCTTGTTTGGCAGACTCTGATCAGTTGTTTAAGAGAAAAAAAGGTGACTATTTTAAATTTCCTGAAGCTGTGAATAGATATTAGATATAACCAAGGTAGAGTGGGAGCAATTACCCAATGATTCCTTTTTCAAAACCTACGCTAAAGAGGGAATTTTATTTGCTAATAAACAGTAATAAATTTAAAACATAATTTAGTGGGTATCAGTTCCATTTACCCTTTCCCTTTGGCACTTCATGCCTAGGCCTTTATGTTGTAAATACACTTCATTTTTACAGAGAGAAATGTTGAGATATACTTACTTCAAGGCCATACTCAGCCAATTTAATCTTATGAGTTCTACACTGTAGAAGGGTATTAACTTAAATGATAAAGTACTTTATAACAGCGACTAATAAAAGTATTTTCATAATCAGAAACCCTTGAGATCTGAGTTTATATAACATAATCAGATGTTGTTCAAGTGTTTTATGACCTTAAGGTTTTTATCTGTTAATTTTACACCAAAATAATTGGCAAAGCAACATTAGCAGCACTAACAATTATAGGTATATAGATTGTTTATAGTACTATAAATTGCATTGGAAATAATCGGGCAGTATTTCTTTGGAATTATGAGCTTTTAATTTTTTATAGCAAGATTTGATTTTTAAAACATTAAAGGATTGTGAATACTATGTTTATGGTTGTATTCTCCAAGCAAATTGCTTTGCTGATATAGATACCATTTGGTTCCCAGACACAATTTAAATAGGTCCTAGAGTGACAGTTTCCAAGGATTCCAACTTTTTAAAGACACACAAAAGGAAAAAACGGTGGTAACATTAATTTGGGGTCTCTTGGCAAGGTCCTTCAAACAGAAAACTTCACATATAAGGAGAAGTCATCTAGAAAATTCCATCGTATCGTAATTGAATAAATAACCAAAGCAGATGAAGAAGATGAAATGTGCTATTATAATTATATCTCTGGAAGATATAGTAACTTAATCTTCACATTGCTATTTCAGAAGAAATATGAAGTTGAAAATCTGGCCACTGCATGAGTGGATTAATAATAAGACTTCTTAAATAATCTAACTCATGACCTAAAAGGACGATCTCATTACTTTTCAATATTCTAATTAAGACCCAAAGCAGAAATAAGAATGATAGGACTTCAGCAACCAACTTTTTCAGAATCCCATCACGTCTCTGTAGAATAACCTTGGTAACAGAAAGCACCCACAATCATCAATCTGGGGGAACTCACCAGCCGGTCCAAGCTCGTGCCTGCAGCCGTTGTAGGTCTCTCTTCAGGATTGTAAGGTCTGAACCGTGTATTAAAATTTTCAGGAGCCGAGCGGGCAGATCGGAGGGCGGGAGCAGGTTTGGGTTGGCCACATCCCTGAAAGACCTGGAAGAACCATCAAAAGGTTAAGAATGTTATACTTTGAGTTTCTTTTGAAGACCATGGCGTGGAAGTGTGAGATGCAAAGGCTTCCACATTTTTCATGAGACTCTTCTCTCCCATCAATTCTGATCTCTACATTTAAACAAAGACACATATTAAAATAACAGAAAGAATTACCTAGACAGATATGGAGGAACTGACACGATGCCCTGACTCTGATTTTCAATATATACAGTCATTTCTCTATATTCATGGATTCTGTATGTGTGAATTTTCCTACTTGCTAAAATTAATTCGTAACCTCCAAATCAATACTTAGGCGCTTCAGCAGACATGGGCAGAGAGGCGACACAGACAGCTGCCAGGCATGCGCGCTCCCAGCTGCAGGTGAGCAGGGGAGGATCCGCCCTCCCGCTGGCGCTCTCATGCTGAAAATGTTCTTTTGTGGCCTATATATTGTTTTCACATTTTTGTGCCTTTACTTGGCAATTTCCTTGTTCAAAGTGGCCCCCTAGTGCTGAGGTGCTGTCTAGTGGTCCTAAGCCCTAGAAGGCTGTGATGTGCCTTATGGAGAATATAAGTGTGTTTAGATAAACCTTATTCAGGCATGAAATGTAGTGCTGTTGCCCATGAGTTCCACAGTTAATGAGTCAACAATATTTTTAAAATAAGGTGTCTTTAAAGGAGAAATACCCAAAAAACAAAGTTATGCATTGGTTGGACAAAAATGTGACTGAAAGCTTACAGGAGCCTCACCCCATGTTTCCTTCGGAGCAGTGGTTTAGTATTTGCTAACTCAGTGTTTGCAGTGACTTTATAAACAAAACCACCACAAATAATGAGAATGTCTGTATTAAGAAAAGAAATTGTAATAGCTACTTTATAGGATGATTTCTGGATTAAATGAATTGTGTCCCAGAGATTTTTCATGTACGTGCATTTGGCATTCAATAAACATCTGTTTGGGATTATTGTTATCATGACAAATGTTTTTCATGTATAGCATGTAAGGCCCAAACCTTGGGTGACTCCCCTTTTAATAATGAAGACCTCCACTGGGAGAATTCTTCGAAAACACTCTTCCTGAGCAACCGTATGGAAATAGGACAAGCAAGTGTGGTGAGATTTATATAATGACAGTTTCCTTTAATTTTGTTGTTGACAGCTGTTCATGTCACAATTAAGGTTGCTGTGGGAAATCAAACATTTTATTGTAATGATCCTAGGGACCAAGCAGCCAGTTCTTTTCCACAGTGATTTCACTCAGGGTGGTGTTGGGACACTGTTTTTAGAAGCTTTGTACTCTCTGCTGGTTTTCAAGAGATAATGCCTTTCCTAGAATTACAGGATATATAATAACATTTTCAGGATGTTTCAGTGAAGTTTAACTTTCTATTTCTTCCAGTCCCACACAGGATTTGCTTCCAGCTCTTACAGACTTTTCTCCTGTAAAGTTTTTGGGACTATTTACGTCAGATAGTTCTTACCTTGCGTGTGTATGTTTAGAATGCATTCTGAACAGATGTTCACTTTCAGTTTTGTTACTTGATTCTGTACGTTAACCCTAAAATAAGTATGTTTCATCAGGCATATTATGGGATTCCACTGAAGTACACAACGAGCTCTCCAGTGCCATTCCCAATGACAAATTCCATCTTGAGACAATTCATTTAGTTTTACCATGACAGCTAATTTCTCTTTTGTTGCATTTAAAAGTTCTTCAACTCAGCATTTTGCAGAGCAGGGCACTTTGTCTTGGCCTTCTTTGAGATTGGTCTTAACACACTATTGATTATTTTCTCACACCATTTCTGAGGTGGATGGTGTAAACCAGTGTGATAAAGATAGTGGACCCTTTTCTCCTAGTGCCTAAATCACTTCCCTGTGGCAAGGTCGTTGCTGATGGAGGGCATTAACATTTCCAAAGCGCCAGGGTTCTGTTGAGTGTGCTATTTTGGACTGCTTGGAAAATGACAGCTGACTTTTAAAAAGTAGAAAGCCTAAGGCAAAACAATACTAAAGGCCTTGCTGAGATTTCTTGAAGCAGGCCCCTGAAAGAGTTAACAGACCATCTTAATTTGCCCTTTGAGAAAAACCTGGCTCACTGGTTTAAGTTAAATCAAAGGAACACGAAATGCCCTGAAAGAATATTAGTGATCCAGAGGAGATATTTCATCCTATCAGGAAGCCTTACCACTTGTTTAATTTTTTTTCCTTTGACAGTGTTAATTATAATAACAGAACATAGGTAAATCAATATAACCTGCAGCTTTTCGTTATTAATGTCAGGTTTGGATTTTGAAGACGGCTTCGGGGCAGAAATTGGGGCCTATGATCCAAAGTGAAGAAAACTCTCACTTTAACTATTATGGAAGCAATAAACACCTACCCCCCTAATCAGATGGACACCTACATAAGAGTCTATCACAATATGTCAAGATAGGAATCTTGAAGGTCTTTCAACACATTATACTCTTAGAAAAAGGGAATTCTCAGAAGAGAGACCTTTTGGGCTGGAAGTACCAATCAAGAGCCGTTTTTCAGAATTTTACAAAACCTAAAGGGAAAAGCTGCAAAGGGAACTGAGCATCAACTTGCTTGGGAATGATTACAACTCCCTGTGTGATTCTCATGCAGAGAATATATCTTAAAAACATTTATCCATCACATAACTTAGATGACTTACAAAGTGAGAATTAATAATTTCATTTTTAATATGTACAGTCTGTTAGCTGGACAACATATTTTTGAAACATGGGGTTCATGGAGTGGTTGACTGAAGGAATTCTGTGCAGAACATTTGGACCATCTGAGACTGCTTTCTGAGCTTGCTGCACGGTTAGACAGCTAGACGCAGCAGTACAGTTGGACTGAGTTCTGTGGCTCATGAGGCCCAGCACCACATTTCTACAGAGGCCTAATGAACCTTCTTCCTTATATTTGGAATAAGGGAGACAACAATGGGGAATAATGTGGGGAGAAGGGCCTTAGGTTACATGAGAGTAAGGTCAGGTTCTCCTCCAAGGAGTGGTCATGCCCGGAGATGTAGATTTGGATCATTGGTCCAAAGATGGTATTTAAAGCTCTGAAACAGGTTGCACTTACCAAGGGAAAGTGTGTAGATAGGTGGCAGATGGGGCTGGGGACAGCTCAGTGCCATGCCAACATCCTGAGGTCCTCCCTGAGCCCTGGTGCCCTCCTCTACCAGATGGGACTAATACTATCGCTGGCCATGCTGATAGACTGTGATGACAAGGTGCAACACATAAGGCAGGGTCACAGGAGCCAGGGCCTGGGAAGGTGGGCACTTGGCAGTAATTAGCTAACTGTGTCATTCTGCGATAGGTTCTTTATAGAAGTTTCATTTTCTCAGTAAGGAGATCTGAGGGGGAAAAGTGTCTGGGTTGCAGTTTCTTAAATGTTCTGCAAAATATTATTTCCGAGGGCTGTGAACAGCTTCACATAAGCAACAGAGTCCAGGAGTCAAAGTTAAGTTGGGTATCTGGGCAGGGCTTCGTCATGCTAATAATGTGTGTTCTGACTTATCAAAAGGAAGGAGGTGATTTGTAGTGTTTCCCAAAATTATTCGCTTCCTGGTTCCCTAGGAGGTTCTCACAAGAGGTTCTCACAGGAGGTTCTCACGATCGCTGGGGAGGTTGCTGTTTCTGGCCAAGAGGAGAAGAGGATCAGCTGGAACACATTCAGATGCATTTACGTAGAGGTATTAGTGAAGCCATTCCACTTCCACTACCTTTTTTTTTTAGGTAAAACTATTTTTTAATTGAATTTTAATCAATATACAATATTATGTTAATTTCAGGTGTACAACGTAATGATTTGATATATTTACACATCATGAAATGATGATCTCAGTGAATGTAGTTACCATCTGTCACTATACAAAGTTATTACAATATTGTCGACTATATACCCTATGCTGTGCATTACATCCCCCCATGACTTATTTATTCTGCAACTGGAAGTTTGCACTTCTTAATTCTCTTCCTTTTTGGCAACCACCAGTTTTTTCTCTGTATTTACAAGTCTGTTTCTGTTTCATTTTTTTTTTAGATTACATATAGGTGAGATCATACTGTATTTGTCTTTCTCTGTCTTATTTCACTTAGCATAATACCCTCTAGCTTTATCCATGTTGTCGCAAATGGCAAGATTTTATTCCTTTTTAATGGCTGACTAATATTCCATTGTGTATTTAGTGTGTGTGTGTGTGTGTGTGTCTATATATCATGTTTTCTTTATTCATCTATTGATGGGCATCTAGTTGGTATCCATATCTTATTGTAAATCATGCTGCTATGAACATAAGGATACATATATCTTTTCAAAAAAGTGTTTTCATTTCCTTTGATAAATATCCAGAAGTGGAATTACTGGATCATATGGGAGTTCTATTTTTAATTTTTTGAGGAACCTCCATACTCTTTTCTATAGCAGCTGTGCAAATTTACATTCCCACAGACAATGCATGCACCCTCCACTATCTTTAATTCAAGAGAAGAAATACTGTTTTAAGACACTGTCTTCTATTTGTAGCAGAAGTTTCTAGAGAGCATAACTGCAGGCAAAGCTACCTCATTGTGGAACAAACCATTAGCTCTACTCCTTGAAGAAACAGAATCAGTATTACCTCCTGTCTGTCTCCTTTCAAGGGCTGATGAAAGAGATAATTAGGTATAGTCGTCCCCCCTTTATCTGATGCCTGAAACTGCAGGGAGTGCCAAAACCTATATATGCTGTTTTCCTATACATACATACTTATGATGAAGTATAATTTATAAATTAGGCACAGTAAGAGATTAAGAATAACTAATAATCAAATAGAACAATTATATAACCATATACTGTAATAATGGTTATGTGAATGTGGTCTCTCTCAAAATATCTTTTTGTACTGCATGCACTCTTCTTTCTGTGACGATGTGAGATGATAAAATGCCTGTGTAATGAGATGAAGTGAGGTGCATGCTGTAGCCGTTGTGATGTAACATTAGGTTATGAGTGACCTTCTGATGATACTTTGGAATGCATGGGTAAGTAAAATCTTGGAAAGTGAAACCACAAATACACTGGGGGGTGGGGCGGGAAGCTACTAGAATCTGGAAAGTATTTGGGAGTACAAATGTAGAGATGCTGTCGATGTACAAAGGAGGCATGATTCCCATGAGTGAGGAGTAGCTGACTCCCAAAACCTGTGGATTTGGGGAATATATCTGGCTCACGAATCCTCTCTCAAGAGGATTACTAAGATAATGTCTCAGAAGTATGGTGGCATTCTGAGATTAAAGAAGCTGACATTAAGATACAGAGTGCTAAAAGAAGAGACATTTTATCATTTTTCAGGGACAAGAAAGAGAGGGAGGTGTGGTAATAACAGGTTTGAGTGCAGTGTCTTAGTTTTCTAAATTCTAGAATTTTTCCTTTGAGAATGTCACAGCATCTTCACATATTTCCCTTAAAATAAAATCACAGGCTGTGCACTTTTTCAGAGGTACCCATAGCTTTATACCTATATCCCTTTGTCTTCTTTATCTTCTGCAGGTTGATTATACATTCAAAAAAGTCATTATTGGCAAACAGAGAAGCAAAGACTATAGATCAGTCCTGTCCCAGCTCCTGATTTTTGTTTTTAAATTCTATCTTCTCAGTTTCTGCTGAGTGGGTTCTTATTATGGTGGGCAAGACGTTGCTATTCCCACATGTCATTTTGAAATTTGCAAATGGAATGGAGATCTTTTATATTAACATAGGTCACAGTTAATGCTAAGTAAATTTAATTGAACTTGGTATTTTGAGAGTAAGGAATGTTTTATTTACTTATTAGATTCTAATTTATATTACAGTGTTAATGAATGAACTATTTGCTGCATGACCACTTGGGGGATTGAAAGCTGTCCTGTTTGTTCCCTAGGAAACAGAAGCTATCATATCTCCATCAGCTCTACATACATTTTGTTCAAGTGGCCATTAGTTTCATGAGACACAGCTTTGGTGTAATAGACCAAGGAACTGAAAGCTTGGCTCTTTCTCCTTACAGAGACTGGAGTGACTTTGGGGTAACATGTTCTCCCCAGTTTTCAAGGCTGTTGTGAAGATAAAATGCTACAATGCCTAGAAAAGACACTGAAAAAAAATGAGGCACATAGATGTATTATTACTCTAACTGCAGTTATCTGTAATTAAATAGCACAATAACAAGACCTAAGTCAAATCTATGGATTATGAGTGGTGATACATGGATAACTTAAACTCTATAAAGAATAGGAGCTTACACATTTTGTTCATCACTGTATCCCAGAATCTGTGAGTTCCTAGCACATAACATGTTTTTTTTAATTGCAATGAAGGATTATGAATAAATTCTTTATTATGATTTCCTCCTTTTGCAAGCATTTATTGAAGGCAATATCAGGTATATTTCTGTAAAGAGAAAGAAAGGATAGGAAAGGAAAAAGAGCTAATACTTACTGAGTGTCTGTGATGGACAGACACTCACTGTGCCCTGTGTTTTATACATTTCATCACAAAGAACCAATCATCTCTTCAAAAATAAGACATTAACACTTCCTTCTTAGGCTTTTAAAAGTACAATGAATCATACATCCACGTTAAAAAAATCATCCTGTATTTCCCTTAACCTATTTACTGTGCCAACTTAAAGCAAAACCAAATCGACTTTGTTTAAACTGATAACTAGAACCGAAAAAATCCTGTTTCTTGGTCATTGGATAATAGGCACTCACTGTGCCTGATCAACCAGTTAGAGACCTGAGGACCTCATATGTAAGACAGTCAAACAAACAAACAGAAACGCAGAAACAGACTCGTAAATATAGAGAATAAACTGGTGGTTGTCAGTGAGGGGTGGGGGTGGGGTGAGTGGATGCTGAGAGGATGGGCGAAATAGGGGAAGGGGTAAAGTGGTACAAAATTCCAGTCATAAAATAATTAAGTCATGGGGTGAAAAGTACAGCATAGGGAATACAGCTCATAACATTGCAACAACTTGGTACGGTGAAAGGTGGTAACTACATTTACGGTGTAGTTCACAATATATATAATTGTCAAATAACTATGTTATGCACCTGAAACTATTATGATATTAGGTCTACTATATGTCAATGAAGAATAATTTTTACAAATCCAACCATTAAAAAAAAAGTCAGGTTTGGCTCTTTGATTGCTGTGGGTTCTGGAGATAACTGGGCTCACATCTAAGGCAACGGCTGTCTCTTGTAGCAAAGTGGACAATAGCTTGGGCTTTTGGCTTCTGGACTCCCCACCACACACACACACACACACACACACACACACACACACACACACACACACACACACACACACAGCAGGGCCTGCACTTGCAGATAGTATCCCTGTCCCCAGTCATCCAGATTCTGCACAGAGGTAGAGGCCCTTTCTCACAGGGGAAGTGAAATGTGAAGATGTGAAATGGATTTGCAGGAGGACAGCCCCATGTCCTTATTAAATAGATGTGAATAAGTTAAAGTATATAAAGGCACAATCCATTACAAGTAGTAGCAAGAAGAGCCACATTGTCGCCTTGAAACATGATTAAACTGGCACCCCGCTGACTCATTTCACATATTATATTCTGCTGGTTCTTAACAGCTTTCTCCTAATATTCAAAGAAGTGTTTTCTAGAATATAAATTTAAAACATTTTACTAATGACTTCTTTCTTGAGATATAAAATTATTATATTCATTATGCAAACATTTGAAATCTCAGGAATTTTAGTTTTTTACTTTTATTAGTTTTCCAATTTTCTTCATGGGCAGCTTTTTAAAGAGAACAGGGTTTCCTCCTTATATCTCAAAATAAGCTCTCTTTTCCTTTCTCTTTCTTTTCCCTCTCCTTCCCTCTCCTCCCTGCCTCTCTTATTCTTCTCCTTTGCTCCCTGACTCATGCTTTTCTTTCCTTAAAGATTGATTATAATGGCCCTGTAGCTGAGTTCTCTGGCAAACTCTTAAGTCCCTGGATGGGTTCAGGATTCTGTGAAGAGAATTCTGGATTATACCAATTCAAGTCAAGTCACCAGTTTCAGTTTGGGCTGTTTTTCTTTTTCTTTTTTTCCTGAAGTATAGTTGAAATATAATCTTATATTGGTTTCAAGTACACAACACAGAGGTTCAACAGTTACCCACATTATTAAATCCTTACTCCACCTAGTGCAGTTACTCTCTGTCAACATAGGAAGACATCACAGAATCATTGGCTATTTTCTCCACGCTGTACTATCATCCTTATGCCCAACCTACATGACATTTGAGAATTCTTGTGCTCCTTTTATCCCCCTCACTCCCACTCCAACCCCTCTCCCATGCTAACCACCTCTCATTTCTCAGTGTCTATGAGTCTACTACTATTTTGTTCATTTTGTTTTGTTTTGTTTTAATATTTCACAAATATGTGAAATCATATGGTATTTGTCTTTCTCCGCCTGGCTTATTTCACTTAGCATAATACCCTCTAGACCCATCCATGTTGTTGCAACTGGCAGGATTTCTTTCTTTTTTTATAGTTGAGTAATATTCCATTGTGCATATATACCACCTCTTCTCTATCCATTCATCTATTGATGGAAACTTTGGCTCCTTCCGTATCTTGGCTACTGTAAATAATGCAACAATAAGCATAGGGTTGCATATATTTTTTTGAATCAGAGATTGGCTGCTTTTCATGAGTTTTAATTTTTAAAGACAACTACCATGTCAGTTTTAAGGTTTTAAAAATTTCCTCCCAGTACTTCTGCAGGCTGGTATCAGAGTATCTGTCAGATGTGTTGCATACATCTTAAAATCATTTCTTCAACAAAAGCAACTTCTTTCCACTTGCTTAAGAAGATGATTTTTTTTTCTTTGAAGGGTCCGCATTCCTCAAGCAGCAGAACACCTTGATACTTGCTCCCAAGTGGTCAGTAGGGAGGAGTTACAAGAAACTGAAGGAAGCATATTTTGAGTGTAGAGAGGAAGAAATCCTAATCTCAGCCCAGCTAAATGAGTATTTCATACATTCTTGGTTTATAAGGTTTAAAGTAGCTCTTTATGATCACTTTACAGAATTTATATGAACATGTAAATTCCATCAGCCCAGCTCTATACCATACCATACATTCAGCCACCCATTCAACCAGTATTTGTTGATTGTCACTGTGGCCAGACATAGGTGCTGGGGATATGCCAGCGGGACATGCCCCCGTCCCATGAGGGCTCTCACAGGAAATTAGGCAACTAAAATAGAATGTGATGGTGCAGTGGGACCACCCATGAGGGGCAACTAACCCAGACTCTCCACTTCAGAGAAACTTCCTGGAATAGCCATGGCAAGCTGGAACTGGCCCTTTCTGGCTCATGGGTCATTTTGCAAGCCAGTCGTTAAGCATGGTGATTATTAAAAGTTAAATTATATAAACTTAAAATTATATAAATGACCTGATGTAATTACATAAACTTTATTTATATATAACTCATTACTTCCTAATTATTTTCCTTGATCCATGCTCTTGAGGTTATTTATGCCAATTGTATCTGTAAGGGGGAAATACTGTACCTTGGTGCGCTGCTCCGTGTTCAGTGACATCATGTTGCTAGCTTGCAATCACTGTGGCGGGAGTATTTTACCACAGAAATTGGCAAACACTACAAAGTAGCATGTTTTCTGTACAGAGAGCTGGTTGTGCATTTACCAGCATACCACTGAATCTTGCTGGAGAAGTGAAGAAATAGTTGGAGTGTGCCTGGCAAACTGTGTTTATTTTGAGTGCAGCATGGAAAGGCTAGACTGTTCCAGGATGAGGGTACAGCATGTGCAAAACAGTGGAGGTGGTAGAGGATGGGTCTTCTGAGCAACAGAGCCAAGGCCATTTTGCACGTCTGGTACCTAGAGAGATTCTCTTACCTGCAAGACGCAAACTTCTGCTGGGACTCAGGCTCTGGTACTCACTACCACCTCCACAGCATCTTAGTATGGTGCTCAGCAGATACCTGACTCTCAATAAATATTTGCCTCAACCATTTAATAACTAAGAGTAATTTGAGGTGGGGCAGTGGTGAGGGGTAGGCCCGGAGGGGCAGGCTATGGACCACATCGTGCAGGGCCGTGTCTGGGCTTTGTTGTGATGGTGCCAGGGAACCACAGACAGGTATTAAGGAGGGGAGTAATGTGAACACATTTGCGTTTCCAGCAATCTCCCTGGCTATAGGGTGGACAGTGAATCGGAGTGTGGCAAAACCAAAGGCAGGGAATTAATTAGAGGCTATAACCCAGGTGTGAGATGACTGAACTAGGGGAGCTGCTGGGGATGGAGTCAAAAGCTACTTCAAATGACTGTTTAATGAGTTTCATCATGGATTGCTTGGCAGGGCAAGGGGAAGGGGTAGTTAAAGAGTCAGCTGGGTTTCTGGCTAAGACAAAAGAGAAGTAGAGAAGGCGTTTTCTGGGATAGAGAATCCTGGGGAACAGGAAGGACAATGAGCCCAGTTTTGAGCAGGTATATTGGAGATGGCAGATGGAGGTGTGCAGCGGACACTTCAATAAACAAGTGTAATCAGGGGAGTAACCTGTGTTAGAGAGAAGTTTGGGATGAAAAGTACTACAGTCACTGTGGCAACCTCAGTAAATTGTGTCCAAGGCAGTCCAGATTCTCTACACAAGAATTCTTTTTGCCACCCATCCTCATGAGTCCCATGTTTTTAAAAAAAACACACTGTCTAGCTAACACATTATGTGTATTAATAAAGAAATGATTGGCTTTTACTTTGTAAGATGCCTAAGCTGTTTGGCTGATGTTTAAGATTTTTTCTGGGAGAAGGAGGAGGTGTAAATGTAAAAAAAATGTGTTAGAAGAAGAAAACCTACAGGAAGTCTTATGTAATTCAAATATTTCTGGCTGAACAGAATACTATCAACACACAGAAGTAGCTCCTTCACATGGTTGCATACGGGCTGGCGAGGGCACTGTCTCTGTCAGAATTAAATTAGATTGATTGAAGGCAGGATGAGGTTGGAAGAAGGTTTTCTTTCAGGCAAGCAAAAGGGTATCTTCCCTTTCTAAAAACATAGAATGTTAAAAACTGAATTGAGCTTCAATCACCTATTCTTGAGTAGACTTCACTAAATGTAATCTTCGCATCTTTTGCCCTGGAGTGAAAGTGAAAGAAAATCTTAAGATGAATCTCCAAAGGTTAGAGATAATCAGGAGTTTCCCTTTATCATCAAAAGAAGAAGAAAAAAAAATTTAAAGCCTTTTTACATGGAAAAAGTTAAAACTAGTTTGCTTTGAATGCAACTCCCATAAATGCATCATAAGCATTTTTTTTTTTTGCAAATCTTCATTTTACTTTATTAAAAAATGGCGTCTTTTTTTTTCTCTTCCTGTATCAAGCATCTGAAAAATCTGGCTGTTATCCAGTGATGTTACAAAAAGGAATGGAGTAGATTCTGTTTTTCTCTATAGAAATGAAGAAATCAAAGAATAAAAGGTGTTTCAGGGTCTCTGCTTCTTGGTAGAATATTGTAAATGAGAGCTGATGGGCAGAATGTGAACTTCGAAATTTGAATAACAGAGAAAATCTTCTGAATATTCTGTTAGAAATCATTGAAAATTTGGTCTTTTCTTTTAAAAGCAAAACTAGAGGAGAAATAGAAATATAACTTAAAGCTTTATAAATAGTATGGCCATTTGCTTTTTTTCTCAGAGATCAGGCAGAAGGGACTGAACACTTGTCAGTGGAGCCGGCCAACTATTCCCTTACTGTAAGAACAAAGTGCAATTTGGCAGAGCTCCCTGAAACCCCTCTAACACCCTCTGCTCTGCTGGCATTGGTGCGACCAGCAGGTACAGACTAGAGTCATGCAGACTAGAGTTGTGTTGCTGACGTCGTCTCTGTCCACTCCGCTCTTCCCTTGAGCCTGCTTTCTCCAGAAGGCCTTGTTCATCAGACATTTCTTCAGTGCTGTGTCATGCTATGTCATGGACCATGCAGAAATATGTGTCCCTTTCGAGTTGAGTTACTGCCATTGAAAATAACACCATGCACGAATGCATTTAAGTGCAAGTGTGCGATCCAAACAGCTCTTCTGATCACAGGTGCTAAAGGTTAGCTCACACACCATCAAGGATGAGGCAAAGCCGCAGAGCCAAGGGTCTTTAGAATTTATGTGTAGTAAATATTGCCAGTAATCATTAAGATGCTTAACTTTGATGAATCGTTTTGATTTGGCATACTCCATGCTGAGCATTTTACATGGATTATATCATTTTACCCTCAACCAACCCTAAAAAAGCATACTCATTTTTTATTAAAATTTTATATTATTAAAAAAGCATCTGCATGTTTAATAATGAGATAATTGAGTTTAGACAGGCAGATAATATGCCCCAAGTCACCCAGATGGTAAAAACCAGATCCCAGGTCTGCAGGTCTGTCTGATGTCAAATTCTGATCTTGCAACCTTTATGCCATTTTCAAGAATCACAATTCTTTAATACATTTTAAGAATACATTGTAACTTCAAGTACTTTCTATTTGAAGGTACTTTCTATTCCTTACTGTTGAAGTCTCTCTGGTATTATACCTTCATGTTCAAATTCAACTCTGAAAAATATACTATGTCTGCCATGTGTAAAATGACATGTTAGGATGGCTCTCTGTAGAATTTAAGAATGAGTAAGATATAACTCCTGTCCTCAAATAATTTATAATCCTAGGAAGGAGAAGATTAGTATACAAATAGCCATGACACAGGAATAATATGCTTATTGTCTTAAGAAGTGCACAGGTAATACAGGGGCTCTAAGAAAGGAGAAGTAAATGCTACTGGAATAAAAAATATTCATGTGAACTAAATTCTAAACAATACCCTCATAATGGAAAGAAGACATTTTCTCCTTGTGAATTCCCAAGACATTATTTATACTGAATGTTTTGAAAGGAAACAGATTCAGAGAAAAGAAAAATACCTGGATGCTAGAAAAAGAAAACTAATCATTAGTGATGAGATGGTATTCACAACACTGTAAAATGTTAGAGCTGGGAAGGGGACATTTCAATCAACCCCTCATTTTACAGATGAGGAAACTAAGACCTATTAGCTGGAGGCAGAAATTATTACATTCTCTTTTCCATTATATTAGGTTTGCTCCATCTTCATTTGAGCTGTGGATTCAGAAAGAATTGTCTGGAGAGAATTAAGTACCTGAAGGCCATCCTGTTTTTCTGTAATGGATTCTACTCTTGTCTGTAATAAGTATTAATTGAATGGATGGTTTCAATTGGAGTTTAATAAGTCTTCCTTCTTAATTTAGCTTATATCTGACAAACCAATCTTTTCCTGGATTAGGTTTGAAATTATTCCTAATATAGTTAAATTACATTGAATGAGATCAGTTTCATCTTCCCTGATAGAGTAAGGAGATTATCAACACATCTGAAATTCACAGGCAGAGATTCAGTAAGTTTTACTCTCCTGTTCCTTGGGGAATCTCCACAAACCTGCAAAGTTCTATGATTTTGGGTGGGTAACAGAAGTGGTGGAAGGATGAGGGCGTTTTCCTATCTTTGATGAAGATTGTGAAGCTGGTGAATGTTATAAGCTCGGTTGGGGCTTGAAGAATTAATGCCCTGTGTTTCTCATAAACAGGTTCCCATGTTATGTTTCAGGCAATAGCCCTTAGATGGCTGTTTCCTCCAGTACTGAAGTGTATCTGGTCCTGGTGGGAGACTCTTGTGGAGGAAACAGTGGCGTCCTGGGAAACTGTTTTGGTTTGAATCAGCCAGTCTGGACTGTAACCCCAGCTCTGCCACTTATTAGTTAATGACCTCAAGAAAGCAGTGGAATCTCTCTACATGTAACATTCTTTACTTATAAAACCAGGTAATGAATGCTAACAAGATTGCAGTGAGGATTTGAAATAAATGTGTGAACCATGCAGAAAAAGACTGACATGAGGGTAAAGCATCTACTTTGTCCTATATTGTATTCCTCATTCCTGGTACATGGTGGGTCATTTGTTGAATGAATATAGTAGGTGCTCAACTAGTGGGAGCCATAATGATTATCATTGTTTCCAGGTGATTTATCTGTCCAACCGAAGTTTTGCTGTGCTATTGCTCCATCTTTAAAAATGTGTGTGTGTGTATGTACAATGATATAATGACATGTAATATATATTATATAACATATAATATTGTACAAAAGATATACAAGTCAAGAATTTGACATGAGTGCTATAATGTTATTACCAAAACTTTATGACTTGATTATAATTGGTATAGTCAATGTATTTTTTCAAAAGAATGTCAGTGTAGTTAACAGCCTAGCTGTGGGCTAAAGAGGAGAGGAGAAAAATGTGACAATATCAATAAAAGCAGATCAAAGACATGTCTTACCACGACAAGAACATACATGGTAAGAGTGGAATTTTCATTAGTCTGATAAATCCCACTAATTCAGGATCTCAGAGTTTAGGTACAAAAGATGAGCTGTTCCCGCCTATTGATCTGCTGGAGGAGGGTAAGCCCATATCTGGAAATGGGATGTGTTTATCTTTTGCCTTCATATAGAAGAAGGGAACAAAAAGGAGACTTTTACATTTTGCATTGTTAAAACTCTAGGAAAGGTGGAAGCAGCGAATGATAGGGCTAGAAAAGAGAAATTTTCATTGGAATTTAGCTTAGTGGGAAGTATGAGATAGAGCTGTAAAGGGAATCAGACAGAAAGACAGATGACTGGAGTCCTCATGGCTCTACCACCTCTGTTTCCTTACCTTCTCACACAGGTCCTACTGAACTCTAGTGAACCTTCTGGTACATAATATTTGATCTATTCAGCAAATATTGACTGAGCCCTGGCCCTATGTGGACTGGCTCTGCAGACACCCTCATCATGACAATGCAGTGACTAGCAATGTGAATTCTATAGCCAGACACTCTATGCCCTCCTTTGTAAGCTATTTAATGTCTCTAAGCCCTGGTTTCATTATCTGGAAAGTAAGGGGGAAGATCTATCTCACCACAAGCATTGTTATGAATATTACATAACATAAACCATGTAAGGCACCATATAGTCCCTAATAATAAGCTTCCAACAAATACGAGCTGGCAGTTATAAGTATTGTTGCTGCTCTGAGAGAGTCCCTAGGAATGACTTCTATCAGTAACTGCTGTAATAAGGCAAACGATTGTCTACGGAGAAGTTGCCAATCATATCCTGGAATAAAAAGTCATTTAAATTTGTTAATTAAGCTTTAATTTGTAAAGCTTTACAACTCTCCGGGTGTCTTCCCTCCTCCCATCCCCATTAATTCTGGCCTCACCAAAGCTGGCTTATCAGAAGCTTACAATGTCCCTGGTTATGGGGACACTACAGCCTAAGTGTGGAAATCTAGATCTGCAAATTTGATGAGACTGTTCATCAGTAGTGACTGAGGGTTCCTTTGGAATAGGAAGAATTCAACTATCCTGTTCTTAGTTAGAATGCAGATTTTAGGCTTTAGTTCATGCATAATTTCATGAATGTGGCTTATATGGAAAGTAAAACTATGTATTTACAAGTTCTATTCCCTTGATGAAATAAAATCTCTTTCAGAACGTATCTATTCCATCAGTAAATACTGTTTGTGTTTCCTGCTGTTTAAATTCTAACCACCTTTTACCTCTCAACCAAATTAAAGGCTGGCCTTGGTCTTCCTCAAACCCTCTTCTAGATCAGTCTGCCTTCCAGCCCTCTTTCCTGTGGAGCCCGGCTACTCTCGCCTCCCCATCCTTAACTCATTCCACCACCTTTTCTCTACGTCAAGACTCCCAGTTACACTTTTTTGTTTGTTTGTTTCTAGCTCATTTGACATTTTCTGTACTATTATTTTATGACCTCTTCTATGAGTGTACTCTTACATGCCCTGAATTACTTTTACTCTTGATTTTGACATTTCCAAGGAAATGTGTCTTTAAAAAAGTACATTCTTTATTAACAGCCATACTGTTAACAATGCAGTTGGACAAATTCCTCAAAAATGACTCATCCACATTGTGGTAATAAAGAGAGTCCATCTGACCTCTAAGAATTTTTAACAGACTAATTGAACATGGATGCATGCACACTACTGGAAATCTATACTTCTAAGAAGTGTGCAAGGGTCTCAAACTGCAGATGCTTTGGTCCATGTGTTTTCATGCCCTCTTCTCGAGAGCTGTTTTGGACATCAGCAAGCTTAGTGCGTGGTTACTGAAGCAATTCTGGGGTATTAAGACTCTCGAAACAACACTAACCAGTTTCTAGGCAATAGGTTTGAGAGGAATAGATAACTGCTATTTTTTTACAGGCAAAAAACAAAACAGCTTTTCATGGCACCCCCAAAAGTACTGTTTCCCCAAAAAGTAATGGTAATTTGGAGCACCCCCCTTTCTACAGGCTACCCCAAGCACATTAAAACCCTGAACTAGGCCTATGAAACTCTTGGCTTATCTGCTTCCCACAGAGAGAAAGAAGGGGGCCCAGGGCAGATTCTTTCTTATCCGACTTCCCACCAGTTGACTTTGAAAAGCCCAAATCTAACCTGATTGATCCTCAGCCAAGGAGACCTACTCAGATTCCATAGCTCTCTTTCTTCTCTGCAACGTTTCTCCACCACCCTGCCCCTCCTCCTTGATTATATTTGAAATTTCTTCCACAAAGGATTTTAAAAATTGAAGGAAGGTAAGCAGGTGATGCCTTGCCTGATATATTTTTGTGTGAATGATTTTCAATTAAAATGCAATCAGTCACCAGGCTTGAAGGACTGATAGAGATCTGGTTAGTGTTTCATGACGGAGAGTGGTAAAAAGAACATTAAGTACATTGTGCAGTCATCAATGTAGGCAAGGAGGGGAGATGAAGGAAAAGACTGGGGACCCACTGCACACATCTCCACTTTGCTTAAGGTGGGTCTTCTTTATCTCTAACTGGTGGGGACAAATAAAAATGGAGTACCTGGCATTTGTGTTCTGCAGCGCAAACCCAGCAGCTCTGTCTCATGTGACTTATGCTTACTACTTTGTTCTTTTAATGTACTGCTTGATTTCATACAAAGGAGCATTTTACCCTGCAGATTCACTAATGACGGTTCCACTCTAATCTCAAAAAAGGGAGTCAGATGAAACGTTTATTATTTACAATTGAACATACAGAGCATTTGTCTGGTTTTCACAGCTGAAGCCATAATTAGAAGTTCCTAGGAAGAGAACAGGGTGAGGGTGTGCAGAAATTTTGAACATTAAAAAGTAAATTCCCCCAAACTGCTCACAAATGTGAGGAATTGGTCGATACACTTGGGGCTCTCTGAAACTTCACGATTGAGTAGTTGCAAACTAAGAGATTGTTTCCTTTCTCAATGTCATTTCGTTGGACATTTTTAATGAAGTAGCGGATTTGTAGCTTGACAGCAAAGGCTTCCTGACAACATATTAGAATTTATAATCCCAGCCGACACATCTAGTTACCTCATTTTTAGATTACTGCATTTTCCCTATTAGTAGACGTGACTAATGCCAATACCTTTGCAGACACCTGCAGGCTGTTTTCTTGCATGTTCATAATGGCTTCAGAGATCTTGACATCTATAGGGTCCATGACGGACTCGATGTTGAACGGTCCTTCTAGTCGCTCTGCCACCAAGAGCATTGCATCTGTTAAAATACAGGAGCACGATTTATTTGAGAACTGGGAGCTCTAGGCTTCTAACCTGTGTTTAAACATTTCCAATGCAACTGGCTGAAAAATAACCATTCGTTCACATGGTTTATTTGCTTTAATAGAGTCCACGATGGAATGGATGACTAAATCTTAATGTAGTATTTTATTTCATTTAAAGATTTTAAATTATTTTGCATATTTAAAACCATGCCTGAAAGTGAGAAAATTAGTTCATATTAAACGAGTTGAACATCTATAACTATCCCATGTGAATTAAAAAAAAATTAGATGAGGGATCAACAGCATTTCCATAAGGAGTCTAACCTCTCTGCTTCTGGAGGAGGGGAAAATTGGGAATATTGAAGAGATGCCAGTTTGTGAATTCAGATGCACAAACATGTCTATGTGCATGAAGCATTTCTGGGTTTCTCAAGAAAAACAGACCCGTCCTTCCTTTATGCCACCATTCTGGCTAGCACCCCCTTCTGTTTCTGCACTTCAGTGTCCTTTGGGAAGAGAGAGACTTGGTGTTTAATACTCAAGGTTTATTATGGTGCCTATCATATTGTAAGCTCTCAAAAAGCATCTGTGAAGTTATATTGAACTGAATTGAAAAAATTATTGCTTGGAGAGCTTTAGTGTTGTGGAGAAAACGGTAATAGGGATACAGAGTTAAGAGCTCTGCATTAGGAGTTCATAGCGCTGGGTTCTCAACCTTACTCTGTTGCCAAGTAGCTGGATGGCTCTTGGAAAATATCAGAGTCTACTGGGCCACAGATGAGGGTGGGAGATGTAAAAAGGACTAGAGATGTGGAGTCTCTCAGTGTCTACAGTGAGGGCCATACATCCAGTCTTATGTCCCTGAAAACTGGCCCACTTTAGTTTAGTATCTAGGGCATAGCTAGGTAAGTTGTCTCCAAATAGACTGTCAAATAGAACTTTCTGTGGTGATAAAAATGTGGTGATTAAAACAAAATGGGGAGAGTGTGAATGAACTGTTAATAAATCGATTTGCTTTGAATTGATTTAAATATTATTTTAAATATCTGCTTGAGACTAGTGGCTACTGTAACAGACATCACAGCCTAGATTTTTAACACGAGGACTCACTAGATCTCAAGTTTTTCAATTGTTAAACCTCTTGGGAGCCAACCATAAACACTTTCCTGTTTTCAAAATAGTACATGCTTATTTTCAAACACTTGCAAAATGCAGGGGAAAAAAAAAAGAAACCAAACGAGAGAAATAGAGTCATAATCTCACTTCCCAGAATAACAATATAAACAATGTGGTATAGGTCCTATGGTATTTTTTCTCTGTGCATGAATATTTTAAGCATGCAACTGGAAATATACCATACATATATCATATAATCTGCTTTTTAAATGTAATATATTATTAATGTAAAATGCTGTTTATAGTAGCTATTTTACAGTATTAGTATGAGGAAGCCAACTTTTATTTTTATTACATATGCAACCACACTCAACTGAAGTCCAACACCAATATTTTTGCAGGGTTATAAGCAGTTATGAATTAGGCAGATGAGAAACCTTTTAAGATAGATGAGTTTTTATAAGAAGAATACGACGCTCCCTGGGAAGAAAATTCACACTTTGTTTTTAAAGAGCATTGCGTCCTGTGGAAGGCATCAGCTTTTACATTATCAGTGGGCTTTCTGGACCAGATCCCCCAACTGCCTCCCAGCCCCAACCACAGGGCTCTGTCCCATATTATTCTCATGAAAAATCTTAAATGTGAGTACAAAGTAACGCCGATAACAAATTTTCTGAGTATTTTCTTTAGATTATGCAGACCTGTCTGTGTATGCCATAGCAGGATCTTCTAACAAAAGTAGCAATTTCTTTGCATCTTCATGACCTAATTATCTAGCAATGCAGACAGAGATGCACATTTTTTGACTGCAGTAATTTGATACTACAGATTTTTTTCTTTAAGGTTTTAAAGGGTGACTGACTTGCCTGTGAGCTGGTCTGTTTCCTTTATGTCTTTCTACTTTGTGTGTTTATCAAAAATAACCCTCTTCACCATTAGAATTTCCAACAGGTTTTGTGATGAAGATTAATTTTAACAAATGAGCAAGGGCCTCTAGAAGAGTGTATCCCGCAAGAAAAATAAAGAAATCTTTGTACAGGAAAAAGAATTGGCCCCATGGAGTCACCCAATAAATGCAAGTAACTATGGATGGGATATTAACTGTGTGTTTTACCTAAGTATTTGGATAAATTGTTACTCAGAGAGTACTGGTCCATCTCCATATATTCATCCAGAATGAATGTGTTGAGTTGAGACAGTCATAATGTTGGCTCTACTGGAAATCTGAAAACATTTGTGTTCTGTGCAAAAAAGACAAGTTTTTAGATTGGATCCTAAGGACTTGGATCCAAAATAATGTCACAGTTTAAAATTATGGGGTCTAAAATATCTCTGAGGAGGTTTGCTTATTGAAATTAAAATATTCCCTTCTCCACCAGACAGTGCCTTCAGTAAGTAAGGCAAAAAGCTGTTTGATTTTTATCATATAGTTGGGAAATTTTTCTTTGATGATTCCAATCTACTTGGTCCCTGAACCTTCCCCATCACCTTTAAGGCTCTGGGGTCTGCAAACTCATCTCCTCTGTTTTAACCTTAACTATGACAAAAGTCATCAGGGTGACCCTCTCCCAGGCAGCTGTCTGCTTGGCTTGGGAGAAGGCAATCTTATTGATGGTACTGTATATTAAATATGTAACCAAATGGCTACACTACTCAAATTCCTTGCCCCTATGTTTCCATTATTTATCTCAATTCACTTGTTACACAAACTAATTCAAGATGATGAATTTTTTGATACATTTTAAGTCATCAGTCAGAATACATGATTTCAGCTGTTATCTTAAGAGTTTTAGGCTGTTATAAATAAAAACTATGTTTACATAAAATAATTAATTTAGTAAGTAAAATTAGATTCTCCTCAAATATTCAAAAGCCAGTACAGATTGGCTCTAAACCTCAGAGCCGTCATTAATTAGAGTAGTAATGGGCGTATAGTTAAAAATGCTGTTTGTACTCTTAAAAATTTAAGGGGATGTATTTCATGTTCTGTATTTTTTTACCATGATAATAATTTTGAAAAAGAATAGTAATGATATTTGCGCTGATCAACTACAGAAGTGCAGAAAATGAAACCCTCATATACTGTTGGTGGGAATGTAAATTGGTGCAGCCACTATGGATAACAGTATGGAAGTTCCTCAAAAAATTAACAATGGAACTACCATATGACCCAGCAATTCTACTTCTGGAAAATGAAATCACTCTAACAAAAATGTATCTGCCCCTCCATGTTCTATTTATAATTATAAACACAGTGCAGCACTATTTATAATTACCAAGACACAGACACAATGTAAATGCCCATGGACAGATGAATGGATATAGAAGATGTGTTACATAAACATAATGGAATATTACTCAGTTGTTAACAAAATAAAGATGGAAATCCTATCATTTGCAACAACATGGATGGACCTTGAGGGCATTATGTTAAGTGAAATAAATCAGAGAAAAACAATTACTGTCCAGTCTCACTAATATGTAGAGTCTGAAAAGAAACCAAACTAAGATACAGAAAATAAATTGTTAGCTTCCAGAGGCAGGGAGTAGGGAGTGGGAGAAATGGGTGGAGGTGGTCAAAAGGTACAAACCTCCAGTTATAAGATAAGCAAGTCCTGAGGATGTAATGTACTGCATGGTGACTACTGTTAACAATACTCTATTGTATATTTGAAAGTTGCTAAGAGGGTAGATTTTAACAGGTCTCACTACAAGAAAAAAATTTGTGACCGAGTGGGGTCATAGATGTTAACTAGATGTATTGTGGTGATCATTTCACAACACATATAAATGTCAAATCGTTGTGTTGTACACCTTGGACTAAGACAATATTATATGTCAATTGTTATCTCAATAAAAACGAAAACAAAAACAACAAAAATACATGCATCCTTATGATCATTTCTCCCCGTGATTTTCCCCTCACATTCTAAATATACATGACAGGATCCCCCAGAGCAGGAAGGGAAAAGAAGCATTTCAGACAACCCCTTTAGTACGCTGCATTGGCACCATAGGGATCATGTTCACAGCCCCTGTCGTTAGGAGTCTAGATTAGAGACACTGTGAGGGAAGAAAGCAGCCATTGAAGGCCAGAGTCATCCAGCCCTGGGACTTGGAAAAGGCCCGGGAGCGAATGGCTGGGTCCCGATCCCAGATGGTGGGCGGTTCTGTGTGGCCCACGGAGCAGCCACGCTGGTCTCTGTGCAGTGGTTTGCGTCCCACCTGCTGGACAAGGCTGTCACCAGCCAAGCTCCCCAGGTGTCAGGAGAAGCTTCTCTCTCCTTTGAGGCTGAGGGAAGTCATGCCTCTCTCTCCCCCCAGGGCAAAGAAAACAAGACTTTAACGACACCAAGGCAGTACTTGGTACATGCTCTGAAATCAAGTTAAGTCCAACACGGCCATACCTTGCTTCAGAAGCTTCCATCCGTGCTATTTTAATTATCTCTGTGCTGTTTATATTTTGAAATATTTGGAGCATTATTCTTAACGGTGCTCTTGGAGTTGTAATCTGTTGCCGATTAAACCAAGGCAGCTGTAGAATGTCAGCTAATGATCAGCTGATCTTTTCCACACGTAGCTCCTGTGTCCTCCAGGTTTTGTTTCTCTTTAAACAAAGGACTCTTGACTTGCTCCAGCAGTACATGTAATTTTGTTTCTAAATGGAGAATAAAGCTTAGATGGCTTAGAAATAGGTGCCATTTCAGCATGAGGTTCTGATGTACATGGAGACCTGACAGCTCTGTGTTAGCACAGGGCTCAAAAAGAGGGTGCCCCCTCAAAGCTGAAGAGCTGGGCTGCAGATAAAGCTGTACCTCCGGGCAAGTCCTATTCATGTAAGCATGGACTTCCTGGGTAGGGGTGAGGAAATCTGGCTTTGGCTATGTGGACAGTGTCTGGGTTTCCTTCAAGACCCTCCATTAAATGCCTGAGAAAGTCACTTATGTCACAAAGTCCCATTTTCTTCATCTATGAACTTGAGATGATGACAATGTCTACCTAACCTTGGTAGTATGAGGAATCATTTAAATGAGATAGTACCTGTAAAGTTGTTAGCACACTACCTGGCCTGTAATTGGCTCTCAACAAAGTATTATAAGGCAGTGGAAGTGGAAAGGAGAGGATGGGTCTGCAAGATGCTTTGGTGGAAGTGTTGGCAGCAATTGGTGTGAAGGGTAAGCGAGCAAAAGGCATGTGGATGATAAGATGTAAAGCTGGTGCTCTTCACTATGTTAAATTAATGTGTTGGTAATAGCTGATTTTTGATGGATGAGTTTATTACTGAGATACAAAACTGCATTAGTTTCTCATGATGTGCCCCTTTGCCAGTGAAAGATGACTATAAAGTCTTGAACTCCTTTCCCATTGACAGGTAGGGTTTATGTCCCATCCCCTTGAATCTGGGTGAGCTTTGTCACTGCTCTGATTAAGAGCTTACAGCAGAAGGAAATTTCCAGAGCAGGTATTTAAGAGATCACAACTTCCATTTTCTGTCTCTCATGAGACTCCACTCTGAGCTCACCATGCTGGACTGGCCCTGTGTAGGCACTCCAAGCAATGGCCCCAGTTGGGCCCAGATTTCCAGCCTCCCTTGCTGTCATAGACAGAGTGTTTGTGTTCTCAACTCCACCCCAAAATTCATATGTTGAACCTAACCCTCAAGGTGATGGTATTTGGAAGCAGCACCTTTGGGAGGTGATTAGGGCATAAGGGTGGAGCCCTCATGAATGAGGTTAGTGCCCTTATAAAAGGGGTACAGAGAGCTCTCTTGCCCCTTCCATCATATGGGGACGCAGTGAGAAGGCACCATCTGTGAACAAGGAAGATGCTCTCACCAGACACTAAATCTGCCGGAGCCTTGATCTAACACTTCCCAGCCTCCAGAACTGTGAGAGAGAACTGTTTGCTGTAAAAGTCATCCAGTCTATGGTATTTTTTGTTATAGCAGCTGCATCAGGCCTAAGACACCTACCAAGAAGCCGGCATCTGAGTGAAGTAGTCAAGACCTTCCAGACCAGCTCATCTCCTGGCCGATTCCATGTAGTTACCCAGTCAATGCCATGTGAGGAAAAACAATCAGCTAGCTGAGCCTTGTCTGAATTCTTGATCCATAGCACTATGATTTATATTAATATGGTTATTTTCAGTTACTTAATTTGGGGATAATTTATTCTGTAGCAATAGGAAACTGGAGCAGACAAATTATTCTATTCATAAAATGTTCAGAGATATCTTCCCATCATTTGTTTGACGGGACTCAAATATTCAAAATTCTAGTCAATGATTATTTGACAAATTTAACATTTATCATACAACTCCTGCTTACAAATATTGAAATAGTCAAGAAAAAAAATAAAATGTTGCCCAAAAGAGCTTGCTCTAAGTCTGCAGAGCATTACAGTACACCCCATGCACACCACCCAGCCTCAGATGAGGATATATGTTCCCCCTGGGATGTGAGCATGAGAGACATAGAGCACTGGCTTGCAAGAAGGCAAAGATTTGGATTTTCCTCTGGGCATTTGACTTTACAAAGCGCGAAGGCTCTGGCACAGGGAGCTAGATGTTATCTCTCATCTCTGGGTGGCAATAGATCGAAACTGCTTTGCTGTAGGGACTCTGAGGTGTAGGAGTCCTACTCCTCTAGGATGGAAATACTAAACAGTCTCTCATATGATCAGACATGTATGTTTAATTTACTCCTCAAGAAAAGGAGTTCTAAAGCGTTAGAAGTGACTTTGCCAAATGCTAATGATTTTAATCTAGAAGAGAATGATTTTTTTGATGTTTTAGAGGAGATAAGAAGAGAAAGCCTTTGTTTCTTTCTTTTCTTTTTTTATTAAGGTATCATTGATATGCACTCTTATGAAGGTTTCACATGAAAAACATTGTGGTTACTAGATTCACCCATATTATCAAGCCCTTCCCCACACCCCATTGCAGTCACTGTCCATCAATGTAGTAAGATGCTGCAGAGTCACTACTTGTCTTCCCTGTGCTACACTGTCTTCCCCGTGACACCCCCATACACCATGTGTGCCAATCATAATACCTCTCAATCCCCTTCTCCGTTCCTCTGCACCTGCCATCCCCCACCCCTCCCCTTTGGTAACCTCTAGTCCCTTCTTGGAGTCTGTAAGTCTGCTGCTATTTTGTTCCTTCAGTTTTACTTCATTGTTATACTCCACAAATGAGGGAAATCATTTGGTACTTGTCTTTCTCTGCCTGACTTATTTCACTGAGCATAATACCCTTTAGCTCCATCCATGTTGTTGCAAATGGTAGGATTTGTTTTCTCCTCATGGCCAAATAGTATTCCATTGTGTATATGTACCACATCTTCTTTATCCATTCATCTACTGATGGACACTTACGTTGCTTCCATATCTTGGCTATTGTAAGTAGTGCTGCAATAAACATAGGGGTGCATATATATTTTTCAATCTGAAATCTTGCTTTCTTTGGGTAAATTCCTAGGAGTGGAATTCCCAGGTCAAATGGTATTTCTATTTTTATTTTTTGAGGAACCTCCATATTGCTTTCCACAATGGTTGAACTAATTTACATTCCCACCAGCAGTGTAGGAGGGTTCCCCTGAGAAAGCCTTACTTTTTAAATGAGATGTTATTAAGTTTTTCCTAAATAATGATAGAATCAAACAACTTCGAAAGTTCAGTCAGGGGGATTTGGGGAAATGTGAAGGGGGTGAAAAGGTACAAACTTCCAGTTATAAGAGGAGTAAGGTCCGGGGACCTAATATACAACATGGTAACTACATTTAACAACACTGTATTGTACATTTGAAGGTTGCTAGGAGAGTAGATCTTAGAAGTGCTCAACACACATGCACATAGGTAACTATGTGAGGTGATGGAGATGTTAACTAACCTTGCTGTAAAAATCATTTTGCAATATATACATGTATCAAATCATCATGTTGTATGCCATCAATTTACACAATATACCTCAGTAAAGTTGGAAAAAAGGAGAAAATTCAACTGAAGTAAGCTCTACTTAATCTGGTAAATATTTATGTGCCAGGGAGTGTTATTACATCACTATGAACTGGTGGTGTTGGGGGGACAGAGCTACCATGGTTGCCACATTCATGGTGTTTAAAATCTTTTTGAAGTGACAAAGCTGAACTAGAGGAATGTTAAAAAATATCTTTCTGGGGGCGGAGCCAGGATGGCGGCGTGAGTAGAGCAGCGGAACTCTCCTCCCAAAACCACATAAAATTATGAAAATATAACAAAGACAACTCTTTCTAAAATAGAGACCACAGGACACAGGACAACATCCAGACCACATCCACACCTGCGAGAACCCAGCGCCTCACAAGGGGGTAAGATACAAGCCCCGGCCCGGCGGGACCCAAGCGCCCCTCCCCCTGGCTCCCGGTGGGTGGAAAGAAACCGGAGCGGTTTTTTTTTCTTTTTCAGAGAGTGCTTTTTGGAAGCCTTAAAGGGACAGGGACCCCAATACCAGGGAAACAGGGCAGTAAGACTGGTGAGCGGGCGCCTGAGACCGGCGCCTGAGGAAAAAAAATCACACGTTTATCCCTTTTTTTTTCTTGGCAAGTGCTTTTTGGAAGACTTAAAGGGACAGGGACCCCAATACCAGGGAAACAGGGCAGCAAGACCGGTGAGCGGGTGCCTGAGACCAGCGCCTGAGGACAAACAATATTGCGCATTTCTCCCTTTTTTTTTTTTTGGTGAGTGCTTTTTGGAAGCCTTAAAGGGACAGGGACCCCAATACTACAGAAACAAGGTAGCAAGACCCGGTGAGCGGGTACCTGAGACTGGCGCCTCAGGACAAAGAAAATCGTGCGTTTTTTCCTTTTTTTTTTTATATCCTCTTTTGTTGTTGCTGTTGTTGTTTTGGTTTGGAGAGTGCTTTTTGGAAGTCTTAAAGGGGCAGGACAGGACACATAGCCCAGAGGCAGGAAATCTGGGGATCTCTGGGCACTCTAACCCCCTGGGCAACAGAGAGCACAGAGGCACACTACGGAGATAAATAGCCTCCCAGCCGCTCCCCCTCCAACGGGGCTCCACCATTTTGGAGCAGCAGCCCCAGCCAGGCCACGCCCACAGCAACAGCAGAGATTAAACTCCATAGCAACAGGGCAGGTAGCAGAAGCCCTGTCTGCGCACAGCTGCCCAGCACAAGCCACTAGAGGTCGCTATTCTCCCAGGAGAGGAAGGCCACAAACCAACAAGAAGGAAAGCTCTCCCAGCTGTCACCCGTAACAGCTCTGCAAACTATCTCTATTACCATGAAAAGGCAAAACTACAGGCAGACAAAGATCACAGAGACAACACTTGAGAAGGAGACAGAACTAACCAGTCCTCCTGAAAAAGAATTCAAAATAAAAATCATGAACATGCTGATAGAGATACAGAGAAAAATGCAAGAGCAATGGTATGAGATGCAGAGAAAAATGCAAGAGCAATGGGATGAAGTCCGGAGGGAGATCACAGATGTCAGGAAGGAGATCACAGAAGTGAAACAATCCCTGGAAGGATTTATAAGCAGAATGGATAAGATGCAAGAGGCCATTGAAGGAATAGAAACCAGAGAACAGGAACATATAGAAGCTGACATAGAGAGAGATAAAAGGATCTCCAGGAACGAAACAACACTAAGAGAACTATGTGACCAATCCAAAAGGAATAATATTCATATTATAGGGGTACCAGAAGAAGAAGAAAGAGGAAAAGGGATAGAAAGTCTCTTTGAAGAAATAATTGCTGAAAACTTCCCCAAACTGGGGGAGGAAATAATCGAACAGACCATGGAAATACACAGAACCCCCAACAGAAAGGATCCAAGGAGGACAACACAAGACACATAGTAATTAAAATGGCAAGGATCAAGGACAAGGAAAGAGTTTTAAAGGCAGCTAGAGAGAAAAAGGTCACCTATAAAGGAAAACCCATCAGGCTAACATCAGACTTCTCGACAGAAACCCTACAGGCCAGAAGAGAATGGCATGATATACTTAATGCAATGAAACAGAAGGGCCTTGAACTAAGGATACTGTATCCAGCACGACTATCATTTAAATATGATGGTGGGATTAAAGAATTCCCAGACAAGCAAAAGCTGAGGGAATTTGCTTTCCACAAACCACCTCTACAGGGCATCCTACAGGGACTGCTCTAGATGGGAGCACCCCTAAAAAGAGCACAGAACAAAACACACAACATATGAAGAATGGAGGAGGAGGAATAAGAAGGGAGAGAAGAAAAGAATCTCCAGACAGTGTATATAACAGCTCAATAAGCGAGCTAAGTTAGGCAGTAAGATACTAAAGAAGCTAACCTTGAACCTTTGGTAACCACGAATCTAAAGCCTGCAATGACAATAAGTATGTATCTCTCAATAGTCACCCTAAATGTAAATGGACTTAATGCACCAATCAAAAGACACAGAGTAATAGAATGGATAAAAAAGCAAGACCCATCCATATGCTGCTTACAAGAAACTCACCTTAAACCCAAAGACAAGCACAGACTAAAAGTCAAGGGATGGAAAAACATATTTCAGGCAAACAACAGTGAGAAGAAAGCAGGGGTTGCAGTACTAATATCAGACAAAATAGACTTCAAAACAAAGACAGTAACAAGAGATAAAGAAGGACACTACATAATGATAAAGGGCTCAGTCCAACAAGAGGATATAAGCATTCTAAATATATATGCACCCAACACAGGAGTACAAGCATTTGTGAAACAAATACTAACAGAACTAAAGAGGGAAATAGACTGCAATGCATTCATCTTAGGAGACTTCAACACACCACTCACCCCAAAGGATAGATCCACCGGGCAGAAAATAAGTAAGGACACACAGGCATTGAAGAACACACTAGAACAGATGGACCTAACAGACATCTATAGAACTCTACATCCAAAAGCAACAGGATATACATTCTTCTCAAGTGCACATGGTACATTCTCCAGAATAGACCACATACTAGCTCACAAAAAGAGTCACAGTAAATTTCAAAATCTTGAAATTCTACCAACCAATTTTTCAGACCACAGAGGTATAAAACTAGAAATAAATCCTACAGAGACAACAAAAAGGCTCACAAACACATGGAGGCTTAACAACATGCTTCTAAATAATCAATGGATCAATGAAGAAATCAAAATAGAGATCAAGGAATATATAGAAACAAATGACAACAACAACACAAAGCCCCAACTTCTGTGGGATGCAGCGAAAGCAGTCTTAAGAGGAAAGTATATACAAAAGTAAATTCAAAATGGATCAAAGACCTGAATGTAAGTCATGAAACCATTAAACTCGTGGAAGAAAACATAGGCAAAAAACTCTTAGACATAAACACGAGTGACCTCTTCTTGATCATATCTCCTCGGGCAAGGAAAACAACAGCAAAAATGAACAAGTGGGACTATATTAAGCTGAAAAGCTTCTGTACAGCAAAAGATGCCATCAATAGAACAAAAAGGAACCCTACAGTATGGGAGAATATATTTGTAAATGACAGATCCGATAAAGGCTTGATGTACAAAATATATAAAGAGCTCACATGCCTCAACAAACAAAAATCAAATGATCCAATTAAAAAATGGGCAGAGGAACTGAACAGACAGTTCTCCAAAAAAGAAATACAGATGGCCAACAGACACAGGAAAAGATGCTCCACATCACTAATTATCAGATAAATGCAAATTAAAACTACAATGAGGTATCACCTCACACCAGTAAGGATGGCTGCCATCCAAAAGACAAACAACAACAAATGTTGGTGAGGCTGTGGAGAAAGGGGAACCCTCCTACACTGCTGGTGGGAATGTAAATTAGTTCAACCATTGTGGAAAGCAGTATGGAGGTTCATCAAAATGCTCAAAACAGACCTACCATTTGACCCAGGAATTCTACTCCTAGGAATTTACCCTAAGAACGCAGCAATCAAGTTTGAAAAAGACAGATGCACCCCTATGTTTATCGCAGCACTATTTACAATAGCCAAGAATTGGAAGCAACCTAAATGTCCATCAGTAGATGAATGGATAAAGAAAATGTGGTACATATACACAATGGAATACTACTCAGCCATAAGAAGAGGGAAAAATCCTACCATTTGCAGCAACATGGATGGAGCTGGAGAGTATTATGGTCAGTGAAATAAGCCAAGCGGAGAAAGAGAAATACCAAATGATTTCACTCATCTGAGGAGTATAAGAACAAAGGAAAAAGTGAAGGAATAAAACAGCAGCGGAATTACAGAACCCAAAAATGGACTAACAGGTACCAAAGGGAAAGGAACTGGGGAGGATGGGTGGGCAGGGGGGGAAAAGGGGAGGGGAAGAAGAAGGGGTGTATTAAGACTAGCATGCATGGTGGGGAGGGAGAAAGGGGAGGGAGGGCTCTACAACACAGAGAGGACAAGCTGTGATTCTGCATTTTGCTATGCTGATGGACAGTGACTGTATGGTGGTTTTTAGGGGGGACCTGATATAGGGGAGAGCATAGTAAACATAGTATTCTTCATGTAAGTGTAGATTAAAGATTAAAAAAAAAAAGAAAGAAAGAAAAGGGGGATTACTCCTTGATAGGATAAAACAACTGGTAAATCAAAGATTAACGCATGCTTTAAATATCCTTAATCTTGATCACTTAAAGGGTGTCAGATGATCCCTATGGAGGTACTCTTTTTGGATAATATTCCTCTTTCTCTTAATAAAAATAAAAAATAAAAAAAAAAAAGCAGTTACTGTGTGCTGACCTTCAATGAGTTCTGCACAGTGGTATAGAGGGCATGTCAAAGTGTGGGCAAAGGGTTTGTTTGTTTTTATGAAGAAGATCAAAGCCTAGCTTGGCTACCCAGATAATGAACTAAGATACGATATGAGGAGGAGCTTCCGGCATCAGCACTCTCTGGAGGACTCGTGCCAGGGGATGATCATCAAAAAGCCTCCACAGGGATCCGGGCGATGCTGCGGTTGTGGCTGCGTCCAGCCCACCGTTTCCTGGACTTGCCATTGGAATGAGGAGGGAGATGTCTAGGCTGGCATATGCATACAGTGAGACAACGAATTTGTCCAGATCTGTACTGTTAGAACTCAATCAGGAGTTGGGAGGGGTGCAAGGTGTAGCACTCCAAAATCTTATGACTATAGACTATCTACGGTTGAAAGAACATATGGGATGTGAACAGATCCCAGAAATGGGTTGCTTTAATTTGTCTGATTTCTCTCAGACTGTTCAAGTACAGTTGGACAATATCCATCATATCATAGACTAATTTTCACAAATGCCTAGGGTGCCTAAATGGTTTTCTTGGCTTCACTGGAGATGGCTGGTAATTATAGATTTGCTTTGTTTATGTCACCATATTCCTATTATGTTAATATGTGTGCGCAAGTTAGTTAGTAGTTTAAAACCTATACATACTTAAGTTACTCTACAAGAAGATGTGTCAAAGAAATAATCAATCCTCCCATGTTTTCTTCCATCTGCTACCTCTATAGCTTTTCTTCTTCCTTCCTAATTACAACCCTTAAATAGAATTCGTGCCTCATATCGAATTTACCAAGTATCATAATTCCTCCAGGTGGTAAAGATACCTCGAGACAAGTGCTGGGCATAGAAGCCACAGGGCATAAATCTGCAAAGAAGTAAAAAGCTAAGCTTTTCAAACAATATGGCTTCTCTCTCACTTACCAACTTTACATTTCCCTGTATGGCCCCGGAAGATGACTGGTTAGCCAGAGACGGGTAAGATTTCTCAAGGGAGTAACAACCTAAGACAGGCACAGTTGCAGGGGGGCCATCAGGTGAGAAATTGGGGGAATAACAGTGGTGATGCTTAGAACCTCACCCCCGCCCCCAGTGTTGTGAGAAATTTTCTGCATCCATGGATGTTTTAATGCGCTTGTCTAGCTCGGATTAGCACTTGGTCTACAGGCACACACCTGATCATCTACAGTTGCTCTCTTACAACACTAAACTATGTTTTCTACCTTTATCTTGCATCTACCTACCACTTCAGCAGTTTATTAAAAATAAAAATAATAATAATAATAAAGGGAGAAATGTGGGATCCACATATAAATCAAGTATAAAAATCAAACAAATATTCATATTTGACCTGATTGTTTATAGTTCATAATGCTTGATCAAAACCGAAAGTTTCTGTGACTACTGCCCTTGTACTGTTCACCATGTAAGAACTTATTCACTATGTAAGAATTCGTTCACCATGTAAGAACTTGTTCATTATGCTTCAGAAGATTGGAGACTGACAAGAACTAGGCTTGAGATGGATTAATGATTGTGCATTGAGCATTGACCCCCCCTATACAGAATTTTATTGTTGGTAACAACCATTTGATCAATAAATATGAGAAATGCCCTCTTAAAAAAAAATCTTTCTTCCTTTAAGAGAAATCTGAATTAAGGTAATGTCATTTCAAAGTTATCATCAATCTTCTAAATTTGTCCCAATAATCTATTCTTTGAGAAATGAAATCTACAAGTGCAATTTATAATAAAGTTTTATCAGAATTCCACAGCACCTGATTTCATTTTTTCTTTAGAAGCAATGCCCACCTTCTTCTACAGCTCAGCTCCACTGTGTTAACTTGAACAAGGTATTTTCCCCACTGAGTAGCAGACACGAGGATTAAAAAAACAAGCAATTTTAAAAGCACCCTCGTCAATTCATTTATTAGCACCTGGTTGTTCATTACAAGAAAAAAAATACCTGCTTCAGTGTTTATACAGAGGCTCATCTATGCCCATGGCGTGGATGTAATTAGAAGGCTCTGCTTTCTCCTGTGGCTCGCTGGGGATGGGCACACTGAGTATATATGTCCTTTGCTTTCACCCAAATCGATTAGTTAAAATGCTCATGAAACCTTGGACAGGACGTGTTTCAGGAGAGGCCTGAAAGGAAAGCACAGTTCGTGGGCAGGCATGACCTGTGTGTCACAAGGGGGTGCAGACGTGAACTTACCTAGCCTGAAGGCCATGTTCTTCTTAGAATTTTTATTTGCTACTGTTTAAAAAAAAAAGTTTAAGGCAATTCTATAGTTAAGACAGTTTCACTTTTAGACTTCTGACTGAGAAGAGTGCCAAACAGGGAGACGTTTTCCTCTCTCTGGACTGTATTTTTGGTTTTTGACACTAATCACTGTTCCCACTTCTGGCCTTACTGCTCTGTGGTCTCTTCTCTGACATTCCCAGCAGAGCTGTCTTTTAAAAATGCACATCTGATGAGGCTACTGCTTTGCTCTAAAGGTTGCCACTACCTTCAGCATAAAGTCTGAACCTCTTAGCCTGGCATAAGGAAAGCCCTTCATGAGCCGATCCCTCCCACCTCAGCAGCTGTGCTGACTGCCACCTGCGATGTGCCCGCCCCATCACAGGGTCTTTCCCCTCAGAGCCCCACCAGAACACTTTCAAGGACCTTGAACTTGTCACTGGAGTACCCAGCCCCGCCCTTATGCAAACCATCCTGAAACTGATGGCAGACAAATTATTCTAAACACAGCCTTGTTCTCATTTTATCTGCTCAAGAACTTGCAAGAGTTCAAGTTTGAAGAGATTCACTGTCAGACTCCACCCCTCGCTTCTAATTTATTTTTCACTAGTCAACCCGTCCAGGGGTTTCCTGCTGTGACAAATAATGCGGCAGTGAGTAAACTTGTACATAATTCACTTAACACATGTGCAAATTAATCTTTTGGATAAAGTCTTAGAAGTGAAACTGCGGGGTCAAAGATACGGGCATTTGAAATTTTCATAGTGCCAAAGGGCTCCCTGTAAAGGCCATACCTGTTTACATTCCCAGTAGTGATACACGACAGCGTCTGCTTCTCTAAGTCTCAAACTGTTAGATGTTGTCAAGATCAAAAGTTTGGATCTTTGCCAATCTGATAGGGTAAGAAATTGGTATTTCAGTGTGGTTTTAATTTGAATTTCCCTCATTTTAAGTAAAGTTGGAGATACTCTTCAGTATGTTTATAATCTCTATTGCTTTTTCTCCTCATAATCTTTGTTCACTTATCTTTCTGTTGGGTTATTAAGTTTTCATACTGATGTAAGGAAATTTCTTTTTAGAAATACATTAAAGACACCAGCTCTTTGGTGATAGGAACTATGATTTCCTCTCCTAGTTGCTATGTGACTTTGGTCATGGCAGTTTTTGCTATGCTGAAATTTTAAACTTTCTGCAATCAAATTTACCAATCATTTGTTGAAATTTTCTTGGTCTTGTGTTATATTTATACAGGCTTTCTCCTTTCTGAGTTCATCTCTCTGACTTACTCCACTTCCACTCACATTTTCACTCACTAGCTTCCATGCTGTTCCTTGAATATAAGCCAGGCACACTCCTGCCCCAGGGGCTTTGCATTCACTGTTTGTTCCTTCTTCCTTGAATACTGTTCCCCTAAATTTCTATAAGGCTCTCTTCTTATCTTCTTATCTCTATCCAAATGCCACTTCTCAGAAAAACCTTCTCTAACCACCCTACAAACTCCCACTCTTATTGCTTTATTCTTCATAACACATACTTGCTGAATTATAATACGTTTGCCATTGTCCCGCTTTTTCCCATTATTATGTAATGCATAAGAGGGCAGGGACATCACCTTTGTTGTTCACTTCTGTAGCCCCAAGCCGTACAACAATTTGGATCCCAAGAGTTGTGAAATGAACATTTTTTCAATGAATTATCAGAACAAATCCCTTAAGTCTTTTATATTTTCTTCTAGTAACTTAACAAAAATTACTTTGCTCCCCTCATCCCTGTCCTAAAATTCCGTCTATCTACTCTCCTGTCATGCACACCATCGCAAATGCCTGCAAAACTTTATTAGTGCTGGTTACAGGATAAATAGGCCCTCGGTGGCTTTTGATGTGTTACAAGGTAGATGAAGAGTTTCTGTGGGAATTTAGAATCTGATTGTACTTTTTTATTAGGTAGCAACAACTTTTTTGATCTTTTATCTTGAAATTGGAAAGTATGGCTGGCTTGCTTTCTGTCAGAGGTCATTGCTAGGTTAATCTAAAAAAACAAAACAGATGTTGTTGGCATTTTTGGCTTTACCAAGCAAGGTAATTCCTGCTGTTTCTCAAGACTCCAAGTCTTTCATTAACTTCCAAAACGACCTTTGTGATGAATGTTATTTTTTTTTCTTTGTGATGTGTCCACATTCACTAAACATCAAATTGATGAGCACCTTTTTCCTATTATGCCAAAGTACTTTTAAAAAGGATCAGGCCATGACAGAAGTAGTCAAAAGAAGTCACAGTACCATACAGTGGAGTGAACAATAGAAAACGGAAGTGAAACAATTAGATGCAATTTAAAACAGTACGCAGATACCTGATACGAAAACAAAACAGGACAGCCACCTAGAATAATTTCAGTAACTAAAGAAGTGAAGGCAAATAAAAGAGAATTTATGAAAATAACTGTTTACTTTGAAACCAAATCCAGGAAGAGAAACAGAGAACAAATATACAAACTAATTTAATTCTGAAACCAGTGCAAACAAAGAGACTTATTTTACTTCAACACTGTAAAAGAACATGCAAATTGTGGGGCGAATAATTCACTAGGAGTCCTAGCAGAGTGCAGAAATTGGAGTCTACAGAACTCATTTTCCAGACAGTTTTCTTTTTAGTAGAATGATGCATTGCATTTCATAAAAATATAATATATTCACATAAGCATTGTTTCTGTGCTATATTACATCTTTGAGATGTTTAGTTACAACACAAGCCAGAAAGAATGGGCCTTGTAAATCATGCATTTGATGGAGATTACAAAGTCTATACTACCGACCATAACCCTTTATTTAAATTTTTATTGCTGATTCTTCATACGAATAATTTTTAATGTCATTTGTGGTTAGGAATGTCCAAATAATTCCAATCAACCTATCAGTCTTAGCTTTGATGATAAATCACAGCATTTAAGGGGTAGAGTTCTTAAAGACCTTTCTGTGCAAAGAAAAGTCTTTATCTTTATCTTTACATTTTAGGGCATCCTACAGGGTTTTGGTGTCTAGTGGGCTGATCTGCATCAGCCAGTCAGTTTTATAGTTTATGGAAACGTGAACCCCAAGATGGAAAGCAAACCACTCAGTGTAAACACCAGCCTCTGGATCAAAAACCTTCTTCCTCTCTCATTCCATCCTTTGCACTAAGTATCTAAATTGCTCAAATAGAATCAACGTGCGTATCCAATACTTTATTCGTTACTAAATATCAAGTGCTTCCCCACTTTTAAAGAGGATATGGAAAGAGAAAGTATAGATGATAAAGGTGAAGCATTTTTGTCTTAAGAGTTTTCTCATTCCTTGTTTGCTGCAATTAATCTTTTCTTTAAGCCTCCCTTAGTGCTGCTGTCCTTTTAGTGTGGGTACCATGACCCTGAATTCTCCTTGGCGAACTGGAAAGCACTTACATTCCTCCTTACTTTTTTAAAGATCAAGATATAATGACATATATTGTTGAATTAGTTATAGGTGTACAACATAAATGATTTGATATATGTATATGTTGAGAAATCATGACCAGAATAAGTTTAGCTAACATCTGTCACCACAGAGTTACACATTTTTTTTCTCATGGGGAGAATTTTTAACATCTACTCTCCTAGCAACATTCAAATATGCGATACAGTACTGTTGACTATAATCACCATGCTGCACGTTACAACTCCAGGACTTACTTGTCTTAAAGGGAAGTTGTACCTTTCAACCACCATCTCCTGTGTTACCCACTCCCCACCTTCTGCCTCTAGCAACCAGCAACGTGTTCTCTGTTTCTAGGAGTTTGGTGTTTGTTTTAGATTCCACATGTAAGTGAGATCATGCAGTCTGTCATTTTCTGTCTGACTGACTTCACTTAGGATAATGTCCTCAAGGTCCATTCATGTTGTTGCAAATGGCAGGATTTCCTTCTTCTTTATGGTTGAATTATGTTCCAGTGTGTGTGTGTGTGTGTGTGTGTGTGTGTGTGTGTGTGTGTGACATTTTCTCAGCTCTTCCAATGATGAGACTTGGACCATTTTCATGACTTGGTTCTTGTAAATAGTGCTGCAGTGAAAACGGCGGTGCAGTTATCTTTTCAATACAGTGATTTCATTTACTTTGGATAAATACTCAGATGTAGAATTGCTGGATCACAGGGTAGCTCTTTTTAAACTTTTTGAGGAACCACCATGCTGTTTTCCATGTTGGCTGTGCCAGTTTACATTCCTACCAGCAATGCTCAAGGGGTCCCTTTTCTCCCCATCCTCATCAACACTTGTTATTGTTTGTCTTTTTGACAACAGCCATCAAGCTGGTGTGAAGTGATATCTCATTGTGGTTTTAATTGGCATTCCCTTCATGATTAATGATGTCAAGCACCTGTTCGTGAACCTGGTGGCCATTTGGCTGTCTTCTGACAAATGTCTATTCTGATCCTCTGTCCATTTTTCAGTTGGGTTGGGTTGAGTTGTCCTCCTTACTCTTTATTAATCTGAGCATCACACTTGAGTACCTTTGAGTCCCTCACCTGCTTGGATGGTCATTACCGTCTCCCTGGGAAGCAGTATGGCTGTGAGGTGTGATCATGAGCTGTGTGTCAGGCCTGCAAGCCTCGTTCCACTAATCGTAGGCTCTGTGACCTTGGGCAATTTACCTAACCTTTGTGATCCCTGGTGCCCTCTGTGATTATGGGAGCTCTTTGTATATCACTGTGGGAGTCAGATGCAGCGCTAAGTGTGTAACCCAAGAAATGCTTATTATTATGTTACGATTATTATATTTTTATAGAGAGGAGAGCCTCTTTCATTTCCGAACAAAGTTTATAGTGAAGGTTTGCTTTCATCATCATCCACAAAGCCATAATCCCTTATTGAAAGAGGACAATCTAATCTGAACCCTTTAGTTTACAGAGAAGGTCACCACGTCACAGTGCACAAGGGGTCCGGTGATTTGGCTGGCGTGATGGCAGGGCTGTGAACATAGTCCAGTTCTCTTCCAACAAGCTGTCTCTCTATCATACTGCCGCCTTTACAGTTAGCCAATCGTGAAGAAACAAGACCAGTTTAAAACATTTCAGGTGCCAATGAAATAAGAAAGTTTAAAATTGTTGTCAGTATATTGCAGTTAAAGCAATTCTGCTATTTCTCCCTCCTTTGCCCTAAAAGTTAATAAAGCAAATCACCCCAGAGGCCATTTGTTCCTGTAGTACAAGGACTTGCAACCTACACGGAATGAATCACCAACCTCTCCCAGAACCAATAAAAAATAAATAAATGAAAAGTCAGGTTTGTTGTCAGAATTCCCTGCTGGGTTTGAACCGAGTGATTAGTGAGCAATTCAGCAAACAATGGGAGCCCTTTTCTTCTACTCGTGTGTGTACTGGTATTATTAAAGGAATATTTATTTTTTTATTATTTTGTTGTTCAGCACCATGTGAACCAAAAGGAAAGTGAAGAAAAGGGCAGCATGTCCTGTTATCATGGGTCACCAGAGCCCCCTCTCCCCACCACAGAAAAATCTGCTGCATGGTCTAAGGAAAGAACAAAGGTCATTTGGGGGAAGTAATGGCTTCATCTGTCCTGTTTCACACCCTGGAATGGCAAGGTCACTCTTCTTATTTCCTTTGTCTTTACATCTTGTTTACAGTTATCTTCAAAATAAGCTCCATGGTGAAGATAAAGATCAGGTCCCAACCTAGGAGGAGGGAGGGAAGGAGCGAGGGAAGGAGAGGGAACAAGGAAAGGAACCACAGGTGGAGAGGGAGTGCATCCTGAGGGAGCATCTGCCACGGGTCCCAGAGCCCCGTCAGCTTTACAGCAGGATCATGCAGTGGGGAGCGCTGCAGCCTCCGCTTGTGGCTCAGGAGGCTGGGACCCCAGAGGTAAAGCGGCTTTCCCAAGTCTCACAGCTTGTGGGTGTTTGGGGAAGGTCCTGTTCAGAGGCCAGAACTATCATCAGTAAATTGCTTGAACTTGTCATTCCAGCCAGGAAACCTGCCTGAGTCTCAGGCGGGTGGGCTGGAGCATGGATGCGTGTGCCTAACGCGGGTGAGGCAGGGGAATCGTCCCCTATGCCAGGGCATCAACACTGCTCTTCTCTGGTCCTGCTCCCTCAGGTGTCTGCATGGGATGCGCAGGCGCCCTTAGGGACGGCAGGCAGCAGTCCTCATACTGCATACGGTGGGCCCACACCCTCTCTGTCTGGGCTTTCTCTTAGGCTCTTCCAGAACTTGTCATTGAAATGTAACCTTGTTGATTAGGAGAGTACAGTGGTATATTCTGCTCTTAGACCATGCGTATGATTGCAGAAGGGATATTTGACAAGCTTAAAATCAACTTCATTTATTTGTTTTTCAAAACCATGTAATCATATTCTTACTAGATTTCTTTCTATGCTGAAGAACAGAGCAGCCAGGTAGGAAGGTTTTGGGGCAATAGTTATTCCCTTTTATCACAGATCTACCCTGGAGCCCAACTTTTTCTCCAGGCCGGGCTGCATGGTATTGGGGTCAGCTATGTATGCAGCATTTGCCCTTTACTTTCAAGTCAATACGTATAGTTCCATACCCCCATATTAATCTCTGAAAACATCCATTTTAGTGCCTGCATGACATTTCATGTCTTCAATGCACTCTCATTTCCTTAACCATTCTGTCATAGCTGGCTTTACAGGTTCTTACCAGGTTTTGTATTGCTATAAAATAAATAAATTAATATATTTTCTATCTCTGTTTTGTGCCTTTTTCTGAATATCAACTTAAGGTAGATTTCTTTAAATTGGCAGGTATTTATTCATTGAAGAACTAAGTATAACAAATACCCATTTCTTTGAACAAATCCAAAAAGTTCAGACTTTAGTTTGGAGAAATATTCTAAATATACAGAGATACATGAAGGCAAGAGAATGTAGCTCTGCTTCCACCATTTCATAAACCTCCTACATTTAAAAAGCAGACATTTAAGCTGGTATATTTTTAAAACTTAAACTTTTAGAAATGGAAAAAGGATGTTTTCCCCTGTAATTGTAAAAGTTTAAATGTAGACAAAGGAAAACACCTTACGGTACAGCCTTTAACACCAGGGGACATGGAGCTCATTGATGCTCTTCTGTGAGGTTAATTAGCTTGGTTTGTAGCTATCTCCTGGGCATGCTGGATCCAAAGCCTTGTGGATCTACAGCTCTGGGCCATTGAGGAGGGAGCAGGTGGCAGCCCTTGGGATCAGTCAGGACGAGCGCCTGGGCAGCTGGTTGGCAGATCAAACAACAAGTGGGTGGAGTCAGCTGACCTCAGAGTTAGACCCAAGCGGGAGGCAAAAACAGACAAAGGTGTTCTGTAAGTATTGAGCAAAGCTACACACGTAGCACGGATGGTGAAAAGCTAGTCGGGTTGAGGATAGGGTGCGTCAGTGCAAGCGAATGCAAGCCACACACATACAGAAGACCTTCAAAAATGTGGAAGGAATGGAGACGTGTGTGCCCTGTCACAAAAATACTTGGCTTTCACTTTTAGCTCCATTTTTAAGACTATTTCCTCTCAGAATAACATTAAAGGGATAAAAAAATGGGTGTAAAAGATGGATTTTAAAGAACTGATAGGAATCCATCAATGATTCTTGAAACACCAGTCAGAGGAAAGTGGGTCAGGGGTCCCCCAAATCCATCTTGAAACTGCAAAGGAAGGGAAGCAGGACTTTGAAATATGGGGCAACATTACCAAGCTGTGTGCATTATCATAACATATGATCATGGACATTTTAAGTAGACGATAATGAAAGACTTGAGTATAGAAACAGAGAGGATCATCAGATTGTCATTTACTCAGATTTGAAGGCAAACAGCTCAGTGGATGAAGGGCCACAAGTTAACCATTACGTCCTCTGTACCTGCAGAGATGTGGTCCATACCATATGCCATTCAATCCTCCTGACTCTAAGAGACGGACACTCTTCTTGGCCCCATTTTAAAGACAATAAACAACTTAGGTCAGAGCTGCCGTATGGCGGGTAGAGCCGATGTTGATCCAGACCCAGCAGACAGCAACGACCAACCTTTTAACCATGACTATCTCTGCTTCTAAACATTTAAAAAGGTTTAAAAAATCCATATGCAAAATGCAATGTAGAAGGTCCAGGAATGCTTGTAGAATTAATCAAAATATTACAATAAGAGTCATGAAATTTGAGAGATGCTCCTTAGTGAGGTGTCTATTATCTTGGTCAAATAAAACATTCAATGTTGAAGATCCTGAAGTTTTCCTGGGAAATGTCCTCTTTTTTTTTTTTTTTTAAGAACCAATGTAAGGTTTTAACATAAAAGGACAGACAAAATGTTGACTCACTTATGATAGAAATAGAAAAAAAAAATCCCAGATGAATATCTACTACTTGATAATAATTGAGTCAACACTTCAAAAATTGATTTACACTGTCTTCGCATTTATATCCTTACTCAGGTTTAGGGACATGTGCCGAGTTATTTTTGCTAACACACCTGAATTAACCTTAAGACACCTTTGGGTATTTAAAGATCAATAATACCAGTGTGTTTAAAGCAAACACATATCTTGAAAACAGCCTAAGAGATTTTTCTAAGAAAGGGATAGGTAATTTTGGGGGCTACTAAAGGGCAATGAAGGGGACAGACTTTAAAGAAAAAGCAAGGCCATGCCTTCTAGAGATGAAGTGGGTGAGATATTCATGCATATTCAGTGTGCAGCTTGTTATACTTTTCAAAATGTGGCTGTCTTTTAAATGGACGTAATCATGCTCAATAAACTTGCAAAAACTACTTTGTTCTAAAGTCTATCAAGCTCTGAATTTTGCAGTTAGGACACATTTGCCTACCCTGAGAACCTCTTGGAACTGTCATTTAGAGGTGAGCTGGGTGCAAGACTCACTGAAAGACACCTCATGCAATGATTTCCACTCCTCCCGATTGTTCTGAATTTTAGATATGTTTGAAGTTGCAGTTTTGCAAAGCCCCTGGACCCTCCACTGTCAGCTTTTTAACTTCATCTGTATTTAATTTTTGTATCTTTCATATGTCTTCAACACATATTCCCAGACACCTTCAGGAAATGGGCCCACTGAATACCCCATGTAAGTAAACTGCAGTGGGGGAAGGGCCCTTATTTTGAAAAAAGCTCCGCTACACAACAGCTGAAAGGAACGTTCATTGAATAATGTTAGCTTGCATTTCTATGGGAGCTCTCTAAGTGCTTTTTTTCCCAAAGCACTTAACGTAACAGAATTGCCTCACTCATCACCGCAGAGCAGTCACCTTTAGAGTAGTACATGAAGCTGTTTTTCAGGATGGAGTAACACTTCAGATGGGACAAGAAATGAAGAAGAATTCTGTGTCGAATGGCAATGGTAGCAGAATTTAAGCAGGCAGAGTAAAATTACTTAGTCGAAATTGGGTCAGAACTCTAACAGCTGTCTGACACAATTCTGAGAAAAGCTACTGGATATTTTTTGAATAACCCATTCTGGCAGAAAGATATGTCTTTTGTATGCATCTATATTGTATAGATCTACCCCTTTTTCTTCACATATACTTATTATGTAGAAGACTTAAGTATACTTTTAAAAATTTGACTCAGAAAAATGTGTGTTTGTTCTTTAAAATTTGCATTGGACTGCACATTTACCAACCTCATTCTGTCTACATTTAAGATATGTATGTCTTGGTTCTTTTATGGTTTCATAAAGGGTATGGTATTCTTTATGGTTCCCAAATCAATAAACCAAATCCAGTGTTTAGAAACCAAAGCTTTCTAAATTTTATAATAAAATAATATTTTCTGAACAACCAACCTCTTCCCTATCTCTCCTACATTATCTACAACCACACACAAACACCTAGGCTCTAAGAAGACCGAGTCTGGGTTCACACTTTTTTGTTTGTTGAGAAGAGAGGGGCTTTAAAAATTATTAATTTATTGTTATAGGCTAACTAATAATATCACCATAGCATAGAAAATTTAGAAAACTGAAAGAAAATAACTTAAAATTAAAATGTTTATCATAGCACTGTTGGGATTAAAAACAGGTAGGCTGGAAACTCAACCCTTTACGTCAGCATAAATTTGGAAGTGACTAAGCCACTGAAGATGCTTGAAGAGGCTCAACAGAACTAAAGACTATCAACTTTTGACTTTGTTTACATTGATGCATTATTATTTTCTTTATTCATTCATTTACCCAGTCAACATTTACGCAGTACGTGTGATGTACAAGGTTCCCTACTACCCATGAGACTCATGAAAAGACAGACAAGCATGGTAGCAATGGTTATTCCATGTGTGAGGGCTAAGCGGGAAACATGTACCCAGGACAGTGGAACTTCAAAGAAAAGGCATTTAAGTCAGCCTGCAGAGCGAAAAAGGGGAGCAGAGACAGGCTTCTGGAGCTGTGTTTTTGAGGCCTTCTAGGATTAGTAGGAGTTAGCCAAGTAGAGGAGAAAGATGGGAGGTGTGGGTGGAACAGAAGATGGACTATCAAATACGAGGAGCAGCAATAAAAAAGGAAATGGCTACAAGGAGAAAGACGAGGAGAAGCATGGTGACAAAGAGGGTACCATGGGAGCAGGAGCGGTCAGGTTTCAAAGGACAAGGATGACAGGTCAGACACTCGGGGGAAATGTCCAAAAGCAGTTGGATATCCAAGCCCTGGCTGGGGGCAGTTGGGCTCCACTGTACTTTTGTGATACAAAGGGAGTGACTATTGCTTAAGAACTTTCCTTCCAACTCGGCTAACATGTTCTTCAGCACTCTTGGGAATAATGTCAAAAAAACAAATTGATGATATAAGTCACTTATATCAATGGTTCAGGCATACACAAATCGAATTTACGAAGCCAGACATGGTAGGATTTAAGCAGCCTCTGGCATGTGCTGGCAGCCTTCCTCCTAACTTAACCCCAGCACTGTTTTGCTTCGTCACTTCCCGCTCCCCCTGTTCCTTCTCAGCAGCTTTTACCCATTTCCCTTTCCTCACACTCATGCTTTCTGTTGCTCCCGTCACTTTTTCACTTTTTGGCCTTCTCCGTATAATACACTAGTTACCCTTTTTGCACCTGTGTCCCATTATGATCCTGCTCAGGGAACATGCACTGCCAAGTGCTCGATTAATTTCAAACAATTTTACCATGAATATTGGAGTCTTCTCTAAGAGCCCCCCACTTTGGGCTCCCCCAGCACCCTGTTTATCTCTCTTCCTGCCTTTTACACATGGTGGCATAATGATCTGTTTTTCAATCTACCTCTTTTGCTAGACTTTGAACTCTCTGAGGCTAAGTACTAAGAATTATTTATCCTTTATTCCTTCGTGCCCAGAGCAGCACCTGATGCATAGCAGATGCAATAATACCTGCTGGGAAGAAAGGATAAGCAGACCCCAGATGCTTGTGTATAAGGCAAATGCACAGAGTGAGTTCCAGCTTCAGGACCTTGATTAGCAGTAAGGAACAAACAGATGAACTTGTCATACTTTCCTTCATGTATTCCTTAGCACAAGGCTGTGCACATCCACTTTTAACCCATAATCAAATAAGCCAGCCAACTATAGAATGCAATAAAAACCTTGTTTTTTTCCAACAAGTGAGATCTTTTGGCACATAAATGAGGAGTAGAGAGGGAGAAATCTATATCCCATTTCTGCAGATGCTGGGACCAAGGTAAGATCAATGACTTCTCTTTAGGCCTCTGCCCAGTCTTTTGCCCACCAGACCTCAGTGACTATTGTGCAGGTCCTGGGGACACTGGCACATTGCCATGGGAAACAACTGTGGTGGCAACCACTGACTCCATTTCAAACGATAGTGACACATACGACCTACACCAATGACACAGCTCAAGGGTGGTGTCAAAATCTGTGGCTATGGCTCTTCACCTTCTGTGTCTTTTATTAATATAAAAGCTTACTCTAGATTACCTGATAACATTTTTAAAAGCTGGCCACTAGGTTACAGATTTTGGACCTGCCTTGAAATTTCTTCTCAGACAAGGTTCAATACTTCCTAGACTAGTGTTCACACAAATAAAGGGAAAAGGAAACAAACTGAGATTCCTCAAGAGAAACACTGGAATAGTGCTTCTGCCCTCCCAAAGGGTGGTGTATTTCTAAGATGTCTCAAGTCAGTATGAGTGACATGATTAACCTGATTATTTTGACATTGTAACAAAAATGAGAGGGGCTAGCCATTTCTCTGTTTTTGCCTGGCTTGGCAAACCACATTATTGGGATAGAAGAGAAACATGGATCACAGAGGAACAGGGGTATAAAAAGCCTTCTCTGTGATCTTCACATAACTCTTTTGAGTTTCTATTTCTATTTTCTTTCCTTTTAATGAATGAGCGTTTTGCTAAAGGGTGAAGGTCACTTTAGAATAATGAAATGTCAAAGTCAACATGGGGTGATTTGTGTGGCAGATGCCAAATAAATGTATGGTATTTTAAATATTTACATCTGTAAATGGAAGCCATATTTCCATCCTCTGGTGACCTCATCAGACTTTTATCTACCAAAGGCGAGAGATGAATGGCTCCCCTAATCCTGGGCTTCCTGGCTCTTTCCCAAGGCTTCTGAAACACTTGGACGCTGTCTCTCTTCTCATTCATGATGAGGCTACCTTCTGAGTCTTAGCTGAGGAAACTGTGAAAGGGCTCTGCTGACAACTGTCTTATGGGATGCTGATAAAGTTAAATGAGACAGCACAGGAAAGCCAGATCTAATGCCTGGCATGTAACTGGTACCCAGTGAAAATTATTTCCATTTCCTTTCTATATGTTCTTTCAACACCATACAGTTATGCAGGGAGATGGGCAACTTTGATTGCCAATATCTGCTGGTCAGAAAATGTTATTATTCTCAATCTTTTCATGATTACCTATCTTTTGTTTTCTCTATCTTACACAGAATTTAATATTTGAGGGGAAACAAAAAATGCTCTGAAATCCTATTTTACATCACTATAGGCAATGATTCCTTCTGAAGACCACCTCTGTTGGCCCATTTGAAAATAGCCTTTCCGTGGTCTGAGCCTCTTTAGAATTTACCTCTACACTAGTGATTCTCAGTCTTGACTACAATGAGATTACCTGGGGACTTCAAAAACTGCCCGTGCTCTAGCTGAACTAGTTAAGTCAGGACCTAGAGGCTAACACTCAGGCATCAGTGAAAGCCACTGCCTTCCTCAGTTATGGCTGTGAATATACCAACCTCACCCCTGCCTCCAGGCCTTCCAATTTCTTTGCTAATCCAAGTCCGTATCCTTCCACCAATAATGAAATAAAATGAATACCTGTTGAGCGAATACCCCATGTCCAGCCCTATGTTGAAACATTTCAGCAGATGAATTTGCTCTCTGTTTCAGAGGAAATAGAGGGAATCACAATGTTTCCCTCCTAAGACTTCTTTGTCTCTGCTGATTTGTGGCACTTCCTCCCTTCTTCAGAGGATCTTGTTTCTGAGGGGAACTCTGTTCCCCTTCAGCATTTAAACATGTGCACAGATTTGCCATTTAAAAAGAACTTGAAAATCTGCCTCTTCTGCCCTATTTTCAGGCAAGCTCCTGAAAAAGAAGTGCCTAGATCCATGTCTTAATTCCCTTTTAGTAATTTCTTAATTCATATTAATCTGGTTTTGGTCAGAAACAGCTGTCACAAAGGTACCAATGATCTTTTAATTGTCAGATCCTTGTCCTCTCTGCTATCCTAAATACTATTGATTTGCCCTTCAAATTCTTGTATGCATCTTGCCTGGGGCCATGCTGTTTCCTCCTCCCAATCTTGCTCCTTCTCTCATTCCCTTTGTTTGTTTTTTGGTTGGTAGTGTGCTTACCCTTCAGGTATTCTCCCAGGGTGTCTGAACCCTCTATGTACACCCTGTCTTTACTTTCACCCATACCCATGACTCCATTTCTCTCTTGGCTGATGATTTCCTTATTTCTGTGCCCACTGACTGCCTTGTAAACTCCAAATTCTTATTTACAACTAACCAGTAAATGGTTCCTCCCAGATCTCATATCCTTCAAACATGACCTGTTCAAACGAGAATTTAACTTCTGCTCTTCCTGATAAACCTGTTCTTCAAGTGGCATCCTCTGTTTCAGAAAATAGTACCATACCATATCATGCAAATCATTAACTAATATTATTTCCTTTTCCTCATTTTCATACCCCTTTATCACTAAAGTGGTGGTTTCCAATTTTCCCCCCATTTAGCCACTATTTTAGTTCCAGCCTAAACCCTCCCACTGGTTTCTCTGTGTTCAGCTTTTCTTCTTTTCAAACCAGTCTCCACTGTGCTCATGATTGAAGGACAGAAAACTCACATCTGATCTTATTCCTCCTGTTTGGAAAAGCATTTGGACGATGGCACTTCCTGCAGAGGGCCCTGTGATGCCTGTCCCTAACCGATCTTCAAAGCACAGCTCAGATGCTTCTGAATCCTCAGGCTGGGCTAGGCACCCCTCCTTTGAGCTCTGTCTCTGTGTTGCAACAGCCACAACAAATAAAACAGCCATAAAGATAGTATAGGAGCAGATGCCCCTACTGGAGTGCCTATCAGTACTTCCCAGATGTTATATAATTAAAGACAACATAAATAATGGGTTGGTAATATCCACTTTCTCACTGAGGTTCAGGGACCTTAAGGATAGTGCTAAGAAAACAAGGACTCAATCAGCTATTGGTACACCCACGTTCCCAGCAGCATTGTTCATAATCACCAAAGGGTGAAACAACTCAAGTGTCTATCAACAGATGAGCAGATAAACAAAAGGTGGTATTCATACAATTGTCTGTTATTCAGCCAAAGAAAGGGATGAAATTCTGATACATGATACCATATGGATAAACCTTGAAAACATTATGCTACCTGAAATAAGCCAGACACAAAAGGACAAATACTGTATGAGCCACTTATATGAGGTATTCAGAATAGGCAGATTCATGAAAAGTAAAATAGAAGTTACTAAGGTCAGGAGGAGTGGGAGACAGGGACTTACTGCTTAATGGGTACAGCGTTTCTATTTGGGATCATGAAAAAGTTCTGGAAATAGTGATGATATCACACAAACACTGATGTATCTAATGGCACTGAATTGGATACTTAAAATGGTTAAAATGTTTTTTTTTTAAAGTACAATGACAGTTTTTTTTTTTGAGAGGGCATCTCTCATATTTATTGATGAAATGGTTAACAACAATAAAATTCTGTATAAGGGACTCAATGCTCAATGTACAATCATTAATCTACCCCAAGCCTAATTCTCGTCAGTCTCCAATCTTCTGAAGCATAATGAACAAGTTCTTACATGGAGAACAAGTTCTTACATGGTGAACAGTACAAGGGCATTCATCACAGAAACTTTCAGTTTTGATCACACATTATGAACTACAAACAATCAGGTCAAATATGAATACTCGTTTGATTTTTATACTTGATTTATATGTGAATCCCACATTTCTCCCTTATTATTATTATTATTATTATTATTATTATTTTTAATAAAATGCTGAAGTCGTAGGTAGATGCAAGATAAAGGTAGAAAACATAGTTTAGTGCTGTAAGAGAGCAAATTTAGATGATCAGATGTGTGCCTGTAGACTAAGTGTTAATCCAAGCTAGACAAGGGCAACAAAACATCCATGGATCCAGAAGATTTCTCTCAAAACAGGGCGGGTGAGGTTCTAAGCCTCATCTCTGTTGATCCCCAATTTCTCACCTGATGGCCCCCCTGCGACTGTGCCTGTCTTAGGTTGTTCCTCCCTTGAGGAATCTTACCCGTCTCTGGCTAACCAGTCATCTTCCGGGGCCATACAGGGAAATGTAAAGTTGGTAAGTGAGAGAGAGGCAATATTGTTTGAAAAGGTTAGCTTTTTACTTCTTTGCAGATTTATGCCCTGTAGCTTTTTGCCCAGTATTTGCAATGGCAGTTTTTTTTACAAAAAGTGTTAAAGTGAACAGAGGTAGTATGTAAATAGCCAAGCCTAGAATTTCTATCTGCATATCCTGAGCATGAACCTCACCTTGGAGATGGCTAGTTAACCCAATAACCATTTTCCACCAGCTTTTTTCTGCTCATTTGTTTCAGTAACCAAATCCATCTCAGCTCAGATAAACTGATAGTCTAAGTTTATTGTGGAAATCCATTCCCTTTGCTGGTTATTGGTTTAGAGATTGTCTTATGGTACAGTTTTGGCCAAAGAGACCTGAGGGAAAGTCAGCTAAGGGTTTCTGGGAAAGATTTCCATTCTGGCCCTTGTTAAGTCTTGATGTGAGGCCTTTGAGTAACTTGGCCATTTTGCAACCATGAGAAACAGCCTGTAGATACTAGGCCAGAAAGATGGGGAGGGCCCAGGTCTTCTATGACATCCTGGAACCTCTGAAATAATCAGCCTTGATATTGCTTCTTGCTACTCTTTTTGTTTGCTCCAGTGGGATTATTATTGCAACTGAAAGCATCCTAGATGCCATACTCGGTTCAACATTGTGTCTCCACTCCTTTGCACAGTCTCTGGCCAAGGTAGGCAGTCCATACATGTTTGCAGAATGAAGATACTTGCATACCAACAAAATTAGCAGTGGAGATGAAGAGGCAAGATCAATACTCTCAAAACCTTTGGAAGAACAGGAGAAGACCCTTGCTAGCTATTGACAGATGATAGACAGATATTAGATAGAAAAGATGCTTTCATGTTTAAATCTGCAATTATTGATATACTTCTTAAGTGACCAAAATCCTAATGAAATCTCCTTTTGGCTTGGGATATACTGCACTAAAAGTAGCACCTGGCAATTCAGTTTTGAATTCTTATCTACCACTTCACTTAGCTCCATCTGAAAAGTAAAACAATAGCTGTGCCAAGCATGCATATTTTTAAACCCCCCCCCCCAAAGAAGTTCTAATCGTGTCTGATTCCAACCAAATGTTTATCTCCTTCTGGTAGGTTGTTCAGTGGTCAGATAAATTCAGTCACTCCTACGGAGAGCGTCATCTGTATCAGCCATTTCTTGTGGATAAAGGCATGTGTAATAAAACAAATATTTATCAAATATAATATACACTTAACTGCCAACAAAATATTCTAAAAACAGTTGAGACTTTACATACAATCTCCTATGTTAATCTTGGTGAATAAGTTATTTAGGCTTTTAGTATTTTACGGTCATAGCCTTAGATTATGAAATAGTAACTTTCACACTCTTTGCCGTAACTCGAGAGGATGCTCTGTCTTATGTGATGTTTATTTTCTACCTAACATTTGTATTTAATGCTAAGGAAGGAAGCGTAGTGTAGTGGTTATGTGTCTGGATGTGCTGGAGTCGCTCTCCACCGCTCTGTGTGTGTCTCCACAGTCAGGCTACTGTATGCTGCCTTTGGTTTAGTTTCTCGATATGGAAAGGGGGATAATAGTTCTTATCAATGAATGAAATAATGTACGTGGAGCACGAGCACTGTTTCTGCCGCATTCTAAGCACTCAACAGTAAAAGCTCACTAGATTGGGTTCTGCCGCATTCTTCTGTGATTTGGAAACTAAAGATGGAACGTAGGAACTCTGTTGGAGCTATAGAAAGGCTGACATCCACAGGGAGAAAACGGCCGGTGGGTTTACACTGACCTTGTCTTGGTCGTGTCGCCGTGTCCTAGGGTCTGTCTGGTCATTGGCTCGCAGGTCTGGAGACTCAGTTTGGTCTACAACTCAGGGTTGTTTGGTGGTGAGGGTATCAGAGGGGAAGAATCAGCTGTCTCATAGGAATGTCTGAGGGAGTCAGCTTCTAATTATTTCTAAAAGAGGGCTGACACTGGAACCACACCGGGAGAGTCTTTGACCAAGTGTTTTTGTCCCCAGAGTATGGACAATCACTGCTAAATTACCAGGTACCCCTAAGAATCTTGTTGTATCTCAGATCCCACCTACCCAAACACACTCTGGATTGACAGATACACACTCTTTACAAATGTAAATAACAGTGGTCAGGGCACAGTCAGGTGCTTTCCCACCCAAGAACACTTTGTCTCTGAAGACCCATTTGCATGTACTTGATCTCCTACATTAAGTGTTGATCTTTTTCTTCATTCAGTTTACCTACCCTGATATTCTTGTTCCAAATTCTGTAGTCCAGGTTGATGCCAGAGCTGTAAAATCATAAACTAATCTAACTACATCTGAACTGAAAAGAGAACATAGCTGGTTAAGGGTCTACCTGAACTCTCTCAATTGCTGTATGTCAAAAGGAAATCTGTTTAAATGGGCTCTTCTAGTGAGGAGAATGCTTGAGCTCTTTCAGATCAGTAAAGAAAGCCTAAAACACTTTCAACTTGCAGACTCAACAGAATCTGTGAAAGAGAAGCAGATGAAAGGCAGATAGCTGTGCTATCCTGGTGCTTTTTAGTAAGTGATTGACACACAGGAAAAGAAATCAGCTCAGTATAAGGAAGAACTTCCTTTTTAACAGTTAGAGCTCCCTCAACCTGGGATGGATGGCTTGGTGAGTTATCAAGATCTCTGTCACTGAAAGAGATGGGAATCAGGACAGCCGGGTCCTTCCCAGCCCCTCCCAAACCATGAGTCTCCATTTTAAGATGCTGACAGTTAAATTATAAAGAGCAGACTGAGCCAGAGGGCTTTGTGATGCCACTGACATGGGTCATGTTGCTGGTAGAGATGTTCTGGAGAAGGCAGTGCCTGAGCTGGACCTTGAAGGGTAGCAATGTTGGGGATGGGAGAAGGGAGTAGACAGGCCACTGTGCATCGGGGATGACACTGACCAAGTACAGGGACAAGATTGGCAAAACATATGTACACCTGCCCTCCCCAGGCTCCGTCTGTTGGTCCTTCCATGCTTCTTGTGCTAGGATGTTTCTTCCTAAATCATTGCTTTCACTAGAATTCTCCTTAGTAAACCTATGCATCCAGGAAAATGTCCCGAAACTCTTTAGCTGGCTTTCAAAAATCCCTGTGGTCTGCCCCCAGCCCACTTTCAGAATCAATTACGTGGTGCTCCAAGGCCTCGATATTCTTCTCCAGATGAACTCCCCTGCCTATTAAATGAACTCAGTTTTTTCCCAGTGTGGCCCACCCTCCACAACGTTTGCTCCTTCTTGGCTGTGTTTTCTAAGCTTTCTCAGTGTTGGAAGTAAACTCCAGTTTTCATGTGTGATATGCAAATATCAAAGGTAAAATACTTCAGGCAGACTCTGATCCATGTGGATGCCACTTCTCTCTATCTTTACTGACTTTTTCTTTTCTTTTTACTTTGGTTTTAGCCAGTACTTTTCAAACTTTCCTGTGCAAACACCAATCACTTGCAGGTTCTGATTCAGAAGGCCCGGGGTAATGAGTGAGTCTGCATTTCCAGCAAGTTCCCACGTGACGTGAGTGCTGCTGGCCCACACCTTGCGAAGCAAAGCTCTTGGGACACACACTTTCCCCTCTTGCCTGGACCAACTGGCTTCCCTGATCTGGACCAGTCATGCCTTCTTTTCAGTACAAACTGATGCCCAGGTCTCACTCAACTTGTTTTGTGTCTATAGCTCTGCTGAGTCTGTAGATTTCTCCTTGTTAATGAGACTTTGCTTCTGACCCCTTCCGACCTCCCTGCTCCACCACTGCCCTTGCTCAGACTGGCAGAGACTGTCGGTGCTGAGGACTGATGAGTTCTCAGAGGACGTGTATAAGGAAAAGAGCAGGGGTCTAAGTATCTAGCCCCTCAGACAGGAAAAGAAAGGAGAAAAGGGGAGAAAGTTTAGACAGGGAAAAGGTTGCTGAAATCAAGGAGAGCATTTCAAGAAGCACAGGTCGCCAAAACAATCCCTCAAATCCCACTATACACCGCCTCTCTTCTCTAGGATCTTACCCTCGTATTTCCTTAGTAGTACATTTTGGACTTTATTGTACACTGGATTTCTTTCACTTTGGAATTGCAGTCTGCTTCCAGCGGGATTTGAGATGGCTTACAGATCTAAGTGTATGATAGAAAAGACCAATATTGTTAATGAACAGAAGTTTAAAAAAAAAAAAAGGAGAAATTTGTATGTCTTGGTCTGAGCCTAGAAATAAGCTTTGATTATTATAATGTTCTTCGTTTATAAGACATTTCCTGCTGTTACACTGAAAGCTCCCAGTGAGCCGTAGTTTTGCACTAAATGGATCAATTGCTTCTCTGTTTCCTAGCCTGGACATGGCTAGACTTTCAACAACTGCTTAATATGATAATTACTGACTTGAATTGGTAACATTTACTAGCCTTGTCTGCACAGCGCTGCATTTTCAAATGATGTATGCTTCTTCAGGGGTGTTCCTCCAAAACTGATGAAAATTTATTTTAATTCTTTGGATAATATTTGTTTCTAGCATTTTCTGAATGTTGTACATGATTTTCTAATACTTACACATGAGTATTAGAGCAGGAGAAAGTTTTAAGATGATTTACTCTAACTTCATGTTGCAGAACAGGAGACTGAGGTTCAGAGAGGTTAAGTTACCTACTTCTCGTAACACATAAAATGACTAATGAGCTATTTTTGGAATCCTTATTTATTGTATTATACATTTTATGAAGTTCTATTTCATTTTAAAACTTGAACTAAGTATTTTGTACCTTTGTGGCCAGAAAAAATTTTTTTTAAAGATACGAATTGCATTTTTTTCTTCAGTATAGTATCCACTGCCTTAGTTTAACATAGCATTATCATCATAGGTTTCAGTTATTTTCAGTCATTCAAAAGTGGTCAATGATATCAATCAACTGCTTTTAACGGTTAAACTTGTATGATTCTATTATTGTCTTACATCAGGTATGTTTGTGGTACAAACAAGGTATGTGTGGTCTATTCTGTGGGAAGAGATAAAATAAAATGATGGTTATCCTTGGAATATCACATTTGTAAGAGGTTCATCACTGCTTGACCTGCACTGAATAATTCAACATGGGGTGACACATCAAATGTGTAGGCAATATATCTCAAACCAGATGACTAGGGAACTTATTTCAATGAAGCATTTTGAAATAGTTTCAGGAAGTGCTTTATTTCAAGGCATCAATGCAAATGGAAGGTCACTAGGCTAAAACTGTTAGATGCTGTAGATATAAGCTACTATTCAGGAAGGAAAGTCAATACATACCAAAGACACTTTAAGTATACGACTAAATACATATTATAATTATTTTCATCTAGGGATATTAAAATGCTCTAGCAGGGACACCATCTAGGTTTCTTATTTCTTTGCAAATATTAATATATTTTCACTCAATGGCGGTGTCATGGCTAAGAAGGAAACACCACTCATAACTCATGGTACTAAAGATGATATAGAATCAATGAAAGACTAAATCACCAATATATCAATCTGTGTGCTACCAACCTAAGAGACTAATGTGAAAATTAATGACCTTTAAAATTCAAGGAATGCCCCAAAATCAATCTAATTGAAAAAGAACTGATACAGTATTCCATCAGTTACTGCCACCAAGAAGGAAGGAGAGATTAATGACACATGTTGATCAAATGCCGTACATAGACAGTAAGGTATTTTTTTGCTATCACTGCAGGTCCAGAAATAATCTTGGGTTTCTTCCATAGTGAAGGTTGGACTGTGAAAATGACTAACAGGATGTAATAAGACTCCCATGACTCTCCAGACACATAACAGAAGTTTTCTATGATCTAAAATACACCCACTCAGCAGTTCACACAAAGAGTACAGATTCATCTTAGGCATAGAAAAGCTCCCAAACACTTCTACATGATTAAAAAGCAAAAAGCTTTCTGTAGACTGTTATTTTCCCAATACATGGGTTTATAGAATACTTACCTCAGCATCATAGTAGTATTGTTTCTAATCATGAAACTCCTTTCTTATTAAATAAAATCATTGAGATAAGTGCAGTATCATTACAGGGCAGTCGTTCATGTTGGTCTTGCCTTTGACTACCCAAGATGCAGAGAATCAGCTTGAGAATAGAGCACAACATACAATTTAGGAAGATGGTCATAACAATCATTTTAAATAACATCTTTCTTTGCCTAGTGGCTGCCTTGGGAACACAGACCACCCACTTATCTCTTGCAACCCTTCTCATTTATGAGCACCAGAAAGTAATTTTCTGTAAGTGTTGAAGAGATTATATGTTGTATATATGCTGTGTGCAGATATAGTGCATTATTTCATACTATATTTTCTATATGCGTCTGTAGATTCACAGTATAGTTTCTCCAACTTAGAAAGATTTGCTGAATTCCCCTGGGCTTGTGGACCTGGTGTCATCATGACACCAGCCTAAATTTGATCAAAGTTTTCTCTTGGGAAAATTCATTCTGTTTTTTTGTTTGTTTGCTTGTTTTATTCTGGTTGCCCCTTTCTCTTATACTCTCCTGGAAAACCCTAGTTGTCTTCCACTGAGAACGGAGTTTGGGATCAGTAGAGAGCATATCGTATCCTTGAGCCCAGTTTCAATTAAAATTAATTGATTTTCTCTTCTTGTCCCTGCCCATTTACACTCGCCTCATCATTTATGGCTTTTTGACTCAGCTATGTGATGTGTTCTGGGGAAAAAGAAAGTCCACACTTTCTGAGCTCTTTAAACTCAGTCATTCATCTTATAAGAACATAAGTTATTCCCATGATTAAAACCAAAGATAGCATATCCTATCAGGATTTTTTCTTTCTTTCTATCTTTGGTTGTGGGGAGCAGGCAGAGGTAATTTTCAACAATTCATATCATATTTTATCCTCACTGTCGGCATTGAAACCTCAGTTATCTGACACATGTAGGTTCCTACTAACTTAGCTTAGGTTTAACCAGCAGCAGTCATATTAAAAAATCCCTTTTTATTTCTTAATCACAATAAAATAAACATGAAGATTGCCCTAAGAAAAACCAGCAAACCGGAAGCAAGAAGTTAGGCATGTATGCAAGACCTACTTGCAGAACAATCTTACTATTAAATACCCTAATTCGTAAATGACTTAGCAGTGAGTACACGGGGCTCTGCAAAGAACATATGAAGGATATAGTCACACACACAAGTAATACGATAGACAGTCGTGTCGCAAATCCAAGGTTTACTATAACAAATTCACGGGAGAGCTTTGATTCCCAGACACCCAGGTGACAAATTCATCCCGGCTCAGAGAAGTGAGCAGAAATAAGGACAGGACATTGCAGGCCACCCAAGCAACACTGCAGCGGCCCCATCTCCAGAACGACAAGACTTCCACAGTTGTTAGCGGTGCCAGAAGAGCAGCAGGAGAAGAACCAGGGGCCTGCTGGGGAGCTAACTAGACAGCATGCATGAGCCTGGGCGGCGAGCGAAGCGTGTGTTCCTGAGATTAATGTTCCACAGCTGTGATGTAGACCTGGCTTCAGGCGTAGCCGATGGGTTTTGCGGCAGGACACAGATGAGAAATAATCGCATCCAAAGAGCCTGCTATACTGAATCAATGATAAATTTACACCCTGAGTCAACGGGCGTTGAAAAAAAGCAGCAACCATTAACTCTGCTTTTTCTCTTTGTCCTGCTTTGCCCAGATCCTGCTCTTCATGACCAGGCCACTCCCCCTGCCAGCATTTATTTACTCATCACAACTTTGAGTCTCTTTCCCTTTTCATTCTATGGCAGTGTCAGGTAAACACCTCTACTTCTGGAACTTTAAGTTGAGAATGTATCTTTCGGATGGGTTTTAAAAAAACTTATTTATGGCACTTCATATAAATACAAGTACAAAGAATAGTATAATGAACCCTCTGGTGCCTATCACCCAGCTTCACCAGTTAGCAACAATTGACCAATCTTGTTTCATTCCCCACCTCCCCCTATGCTCTCTCTCTTGACTCCCTCATCCCCAGATTATTTCTCAAATCTCCTTCAGGAATCTGGTAGTTTAGTTTGTAGCTTTCTATTTTCTACTTCTATCTAGGAACAAAGGATATTTGGGGGGACTTTATCATTGACTTGTTCATTTTTATTATAGCTAACTCACAACTGTAGGGTTAAGATAATTGCAAAAGACATGCATGTGAACGTGATTTTAGATTAACAAATTCATCAGTGATTCTAAAAAAATTAAGCGACTTGGGACTCAGGTTTACCATTGTAAAATATTTTCCACCTGGTACAAAATAAATATAAGAAAATACAGCACTCTGAAACTGTATAGGAATTCTGTTAAAGCTGTTACCACATCCATATTTGGTACTTTGATAGTCCTTTCAAAATATGTCATACGTTTCACAAGGATGGACTCCTTTTATTGTGTGGTTTGCCCCTTTATGAATCTGCACAGTGTTTGTAGTCCATATTAGAAGATTAAAATCTAAAGTGTTGTGTAGGCATTTAGCAGATTTTCCACATTAGATTTTGTAAGTTATATAGGCAGAGACTTTCTCTTAAAATCCTTAGTGTTCATGCACAGTGCCTATTATATAGTGCTTGAAATTTAATGATGCTTAGCAAAGACTTGTCAATTGATTGGTCTATGTTGTTTCTCATCATAAAACCCAAGTTTGCTTGATAATGTGGCAGATTCTTTAGAACAAGAACAGCAAATATGTGTGCTGCCACCAGCCTTTTCCTATGCCCACGGCAGACATTGCTGATCAATCACTGCCACTCTTCTCTAAATTGGGGTGCAGCCCCAGTGTCCTTGGCATGCAAATTGCAGCTTATTTGCTACCCTTGCTGTGGCATTATTTAGCTAGATAAGAGATATAAACACTGAAGTCTTGCCAATGGTTTTCAGCCCTGGGCAAGCTCACTATGTATTCAATGTGGCCAAAGGAATGATAGTAGAATGTTCTTGGGGTGAAAGGGTTATATGCAATGTTATTCCCACGGTGGCAGGTCAATCACTAGAATTCCATCCACTCAGAGCTAGTCTGCATGCAGCAAGCCGGTCTCTGCCTCTGGGCCTCTGTCCTCATCACTGCCACCACTCCAGCCTCTGCTCTGCTCTCCTGCAACCTTGCAGCTGTGCCACCATCTCGCCCAGAGCACTGGGTCGAGCTCTTTATACAGAGTCAATAGCAACATATTGCCCACATGTGTGTAGAGAGCTAGCCAACCAGAGCGAGGTGAAAGTCTTGGCCACTGGAACTTTCATTTTATCCACAACTGATTTGGCCACTGAACTCATCAAATATTGTCATGTTTAAATGTTCTGCAGGTTACTTACACTACCCCTGTATGTTTTAGTTAATTTCAGGACTCCTGTACACATGTATTCTGGCCAAAGTGTAGTTTCCTTGATGGGCTTGGAGTGAGGAGATCTGGTTTTAGATTCTAATTCCCTTACTCACTAGCTGGGTGACCTTGAGCACATCACCTGTCCTCCATCAACTTGTTTTTTGTGTGTAAAATTGGGACACTAACTTCCTGCCTTCTTCAGAGGGCTGTTCTGAGGGTCAGATAAAGTAATGAATTTGAATGGCTTTTTAAATTGTTAAAGTTTTATAAAATGTGAATATTAGAGATATCTTAGAGGTCATGTAAATAGGCACAGGTCTTTGTCTAGGATAAGGCAGCACACACTTAATGAAACACCAGTTTCCAATCTTATTTTCACTCACCTAGTCAATCCCTTTGATCCCTTCTTTTGTGTGATTGTCACAGTGGCTGGGGATTTATAGGAGATCTCTTCAAAGTGTAATCTGAGATCTAATGATGCTTCATTATACTCTATTTTAGGGGTCCAGGCTGGAGAGCAGGGTAGGGGGATCAAATTGATAGGATAGAAAATTAGATAGGAAGTACAATGAAAAGTCTAGCAGCTAAAGGAACATTTTAGAGGTCTAATGGTTTTGGGATAGTGATGGCAAGACAGCTTTTCAAAAAAACAGCCTCAAAGGATTTCTCTAAAGCTTTGGCCTCACCAACCTCATGTTCTAACCAGGTGACTAACTGGCTGTACGTTACATTTAAACAGCTTTCCATGAAAGCTGCTCCTGATTCTCTCAGCACCCTGACATATATGACAATATAGAAAATACGCAGCAGCTAATTTTCCTAACCATCCTGAAACTAACATATTTGCAATGCATTTCATCAGCAACTTACTAAATTGCCATTTAAGAGGTACATTACTTTTACAATAGTGTCATAAAACCCCTGCTGCCAGCCATAATTCACAGGTGGTAGCTGAGGAAAGTGGATTCAATAGGACTTCAATATCTCTCTGTCCTGAGGTGCTAGCTCCTAAGTAACAGGCTGGCGATGTGTGTCAGCATGTTTCTACTTTTGGGGTTTTGAGTCAAAATAATTTATAAACCCATCTCTCTCTCTTTTTCTGCCTGATACGCTCATGGGCATATCAGCAGCTGTATGGAAATTGTTCTGGTGATGAGAGGGCCCTATCTGAAGGTCACTTTGTGTAATATTTGAGAAGGCGCTTCACATTTATGTTTCGCATTCAGGTTCTTGGGTGATATTGAAAGTGAATTTTAAATGCATGATAAGAATGGTAAGAAACGAAGGTTTTTTTTTTTCATTTACCATGTTTTCTTGGTGGTGGTGGGGAACAAAAACCTAGTGAAATAGGGACATTAGGTTCCATGATGCCGGTTACTTTAAATGTTTATATCATTTTGTCTCCAATTCAAATGTCAAGTCAAAGTAAATTCCTGAAGTACTTGGAAAATCTCTTTAAGTCATTCAATCAAATTTGGAAACATCTGTCCAAATGTAGACTTGGCTGTCAGAGCAAGAGGTGGGGACAGAAAAATCAGTGTCACGGGCAAACTGGATAGGAAGCCAGATGGAATTTTTTAAGGGAAAGCACAAATTTCACTGCTCAATATGACTTGTAAGGATTCTACAAATATGAACCTAATAATTCCATGACCGACTGTACTTTCCACATTTCCTCCTACCTCCCCACCCCCCAACAAATTTCCACTCTTCTGTCTTTCTGGCGAAAGGGAAATTTATATTTAAAAAAAGATCACATCACATTTCTGTCTTACTTAAAACTCTTTCAGGGACTTCAATGCCCTGAAGCTTCACTTCTTATTCTCTTTATTCTTGCCTCCCACAGAAACTGATGTGACTTCCATGACTGAACCTAATGCTTATTTTTTTAAAGTCATACCTTTTACTATTTTGCTCTTTTAAAAAGGAAAGACAAGGGAACCATTCAAGGAACTATTCTGGCAATTATAGGTAACTTTAAATTTTAAGATTTTCTTCTTTATTCCGTGTCCTTGGAGCCATAGGCAACTGAGAGATCCAAGATGTGACAGATGTTTATTTCTGGATAGAAACCTGAAGATAGTGTCCAAATCCTTAATTTTACAGGTGAGGAAACCGAGTCTGAGACATGTAGGGAGTCTGGTCTGAAGTCAAACGGTGGTTAATCAGGGACAACATCATCACATTGCTCCCAAAGCCATTTCTTATCCAAATCACATGGATGTCATTTACCATCTAGAGCTGTGTTGGGTCCCACAAAATAATCAAATGCAGTTTTCATGGTGCTCTCACTTGGCAACATACAGAGCAGTCATTTGCATTATTCCTCTTTGCCCTGGCATCAGAGAAGCTTTACTTCCTGCAAAGGGAGGACACTGAGGCAGGGGAAGATGAAGTGTCTGTGCAGCCTACGTGGCAGAGCTCATAGATGTAAGCCAGTTTGTTACATGCGCCCATCTGGCTAAATAGCGTTCTTTGAGGCAGACGAGCAGATCCCTGTCTGCACAGATAAATGATGAACCAAAAATAGTTTGTGTGGTCTACTGGTAGACATAAAAAGCAATGAGGTCAGCCTGGAGTCCATAAGGAATGAGCACTAATGTATGCTTCTGCCTGCTTTGATTTGCTAACAAAATCATACAGTTTTTAAAAAGAGGGAGGAGAGAGTTTAACAAAAGGGAAAAAAAATTAGAAATGTCAAGTGTAAACCTTTGAAATACATAGTGAGAACTCAGGAGTATAACTGTTTTGATGTTCCTAGTGCTGTCAGGGAGTGACAGAGAAAATGAAGACCCTTTCAGACAAACCCATTGTGCTCCTGTCAAAGGTGACTGAAGTTCTGTTCAAACACCTGTTTCTAGTCTTGATGAATATTAAAAGCCTCTGTGATTTTTCTCTTTTTGGGGGAAGTAATGATTTTGAAGTGTCCCAGTACACATAAGACATTATCTCGCGCTGGTTCCCATTCACTGCCACGCCTGTTTTCCTTGAGGATGTGCCTAATTCTTAAAATTTGTGGCAGATTTGTAGCTGAAGAGATGCTGAAACTGAGAAACCGGGTTGCTTTTTTAAAAATTAGGATTAGTTACTTTAATTTTATTTTTTGCAGCATAAATGTGCGACCCACATAAATTGATAGGGAAATATAAAGTAAGGGAGCCCTGGAGGAGAGGATGGGATGTCTTTCTGAGGATGTTATTCCATCCCTAACAGACATGGGGCCCTCAGTAGTATGGCAAGATTGATTCCAATGGATAAATAATTCTCTATCAATTAAAATTCACGGACTTGAAATGTGCATGGGCATTCTAGAATGTAATGTTTTTCCTAAATTTAGTTAGTATGGATTATGATTCCTTCCAAAGTTACATAAAGGTGTGTGACATGAACCAACTGGATTTTATGTATTGTCTTGGAAACATATATCACAGATGCAACAGACTGTATAGAGTATTTCTATTAAATCTGCCAACTACTCTTTCAGAGCTTTCTCCTTGTTCCCAATGAAATTGTGTTACACACATCACAGCCCCGTAAAATGATCACTTGTAACTAACTCCTTCCAGATTTCACTAATTCTGGCCTCAGCTAATCCCTTCTTTGTGAAGGAATTCAACCCACTATAATCCCTAATCACTGGAGCCAGTTCCAGTGTGTATCACATTACCGCTGCTAAAAAAAAGAATTGTTCTAATTCTTCTTGAAATTCAGGAGTAAGAAGCTGTGGGGTCCGGAAATTACACTTGGGTGGACTAGAAATGGCAATCAACATTTTAAGTCACTCATTTTAGGGATGGAGATAAAGCCGAGATCGGTCTTGCAGTGAGAGGGCATCTGAAAGCATTCGTTTCGCACTGCCCTGCCCTGCTGCTTTTTACTCTTTCAAAGCCGATACACATAGAGTGGAAATCAGGCAACCTGACCTCATTTTTCTGCTTTGGCTCTTCGGTGCAACCTGTCTCTGGCCCTCTTTTGGTGGCTAATTGCAGGTATTGAAACAAAATGCAGAACCTGCTGCCTCCGTATCCAGTCTCCTCCAGTGCACCGTGACCACAGCACGACTACCACTTTCCTGCATTACATGTTGTCTAAACTGCAAACGTTAAGACACATGTGTGACGGATGCATGACATTGCTTAGTCTCATGGAGGCAGGACTCCCTTGAGACCAAGCAGGCATGGCAGAAAGCCATGCACCCCTCTCATGCGAGTTCTGAGAAGCCAGAAGAGCCGATAGTCAGCTTCCAAGGCCATACCATCTCGGTCATTCTTCCATTTCCCTGCTATGGTTGACTCAGTTGCACAGCGAGAATACTGTGTCAATCAGACTGTGTCTTTCCTCTGTACGATATGCTCTCCAAGGACGCCTCAGCTCACCTGGAGGACAAACTGCCAGCGGGTGCCTGAAAGACCTCACAAGGTCTCACTCCTAATCCACCTGCTACCTGTCCAGACCCACCTCCTACTATGCTCCTCCTCCTTGTGGCACAGCAACACTAGCTCCATTGCTTTGCCTTAAATTGCACCCCCCCCATCTCAGCACTCTCTACCCCCTTCATTACTCTATTTCCCCAAACACTATCTGACATATTACATCTTTATTTGTCCCATTTATTCTCTTTCTCCCAGCACTGGAATATATGCTCCATGAAGACAGGAAGCCAGGGATTTATTTTATTTATTTATTTGGGGGTGGTCTACTACTTCCAGAGCAGTATCTGGCAGAAACAGGTCCTTAACCATTATTTTTGGAATGAATGCATGAAACCATGGCCCATCCTTGGCTGCTTATTGTTTTGTACCTTGAAGCCATTTAGTTTCTCCTGAAGGAAATAAGGAGACCCTCGCAGGTAAAAATCTGCAGCTGGTCATGAATAGGTGTCTAAGGGATGTCAAATCCCACAAACGGTGTCACTTTAGATCAACAGAACAAGCACCTACTAGGCACTGAACTCTGGGGAGGCAGCAGCTTCTTTCCCCAGAGGAGCTCAAAGGCCCAATTTGCATGACCTGTGCTGCACAATTTATGTGCTGCACAAGGTGTCAGGCATGGGGCCGAGGAGGGGAGAAATCAGCCTGTTCTGTGGTAGCCAAGCCCTGTGCCCTTTGGAGTGGCAGGAGAGAGGTGCCTTTCTGTAATTCATGAACCCACAGGGCTCACTTTACTGCAGTTCATTAAAAATGCTCTCCTGGCTGGCAGCTGGCCCAAGTCTGCCCCTTTCTGTGGACACCCTCGAGCATCTAGTCAACGCTGAGCTCCCAGCCTTGCTTTCAGCCTCCAAGATTGATTTTCCATTCAGTGCTGTGTTTAGGTTAAGTGTGTGAGCTTCATTTCCTAAAGGAGACTGGATCCGGTGGGCTCAGGAGCCACCTGCACACAGTACATCTCCTGACTAGAAGGATCCTAGAAGGACAGAGAGCTGCAGGTCTTCCCAGAGAAAAGCTGAGTAGGATGGAGAGTCAAAAGCTCCCACTTTAATACCCTAACTGCCTTCAAGTAGCAAGGTGGTATTTAACTTCAGTCTTTGCTAGAGACTAAACTTTAGTCTTTTCTTAATTTGGGGGTAAAATTCCCAGGAAACTATCCTTTCCCAAGAACAAACTCATCAATAATGCTTCCAATGCAGACAGTGGCTTTGAACCACCTGTTTCCTATACTTGGGATATTTGACTGAAAACAGATTTAAAGGGGAATTTATTTTAAAAATGTTTAAAAAACTGGCTCCTTCCGTTCTCCAAGTCAATTAAAACAATTCCAAGCATCAGCTATATCTAGTATGCTAAATCTTTCCTTGAGTTGATTATTCTTATCAGCGATGGTGTTTTGTTCAAGCTGACACAGAAACAGCTGTGCTCAAGTACAAATCATTTTCTGCATTTGTGTGGGGGGTGTGAATACCTGAACTTGTCCTTGATAGTGACAGGGACACACCTTGGATCATCTAGTCGCTTTTCCTCCACAGATCCTAACACGGTATTTTTCATAATGCTGCTGATAGCAAACTCAGCCATCATCAGTTCGCTCAGATCAGCTGGAGAGAGTTACACTGAGAAGGGCTTCTAGAAAGGGCAGAAGAATGCAGGCATGGAGTTCTTCTGAAACCCATCCCTGATCATCCACTCGCATTGTGAGCTAGTAAAATCTGGTGTGTGATAAATGTTTAGTTTGTACTCGCATTATTAACTCAAGAGCAGGAAAATGTGTGAAAACAATCTTTATTTGAACCAAACACAGGCTGTAATGGAGCATAATTAATGATGTGTGGAAAGAAGCATTTTCCCACCTTTTTGGTTGTTGAACTTCCCAATCTTGCCCCACAGCCCTCCCTCCATCTTCGCAGAAAGTTAGGTCTTTAACCCCCAGTTTTATCTATATTGATATCTCCTTTTTTTAGCTTCACAAGCATTTTTAAGTCTATTCCCTTCTCATCTTATGTCTCCTTAATGCAGATTGCCTTGACTTGCCGTGTATCGTCCCAATATCGTGTGAGCTCATGTCGGCATCATTTGCCTCCACTTCCCCACAATGTGTTTCTTACTTAAACTCTCTAAAATCTTGATTCAGCATTTAAACTCTCTAAAAGCTTGATTCAGCAATTAAAAAAATAACATTTTAAAATTAGCTGTCTTAAAGACCTTCTTATAATTGCCAAATTCAGGGACTTACTCTGTGCTGAATGTTCTGCCTGAATTCTGCAGCACCCATCCTGCCCTCCCAGGGGCAAAACCACCCTGTTCTCTCAGACATCGGTGACAGTTCCCTGGTGCTTCCTCCGCCTCACTGGGCCCTTTGGCTTTTGACTTTCTTTGCTTTCCCTGCCCTCATCCAATTCAGAACGTGAGAGCACCCCAGGGTTCTGTCCTTGACCCCGGGCTTTCTTCGGGCTGTGATCTCCCCCACCTGGTCTCACTCAGCCTCTTACCCACCCTCTCCACTCATGATGAGGGACCAGCTACTCGCCCTGGGACCCAGGTAACAAAGCCAACCACACCCTTCGTGGATCTGGTTTCCTGTCCTTTTAGCCTCCTGGACATTTGCCCTGAAGCACTAAGACTTGACCTCTTGCCTTCAAAAACTTTCACAAGGTGCTTAACAACCTCTTTTTCAAGTTTCCTTCTTCACTTGTCATTTACATGCCAGAGGCTATTTAAGTACCTGAAACTGAGAGGGAAAAACATGCTTTCTGCTTTCCCTGCTTCTCCCCGGAAGCTGTGATGTTGGAGGTGCTCTGTCTCCTGCTCTGCCTCCCTCTCCACCTCAGAGCTCAGACAAGAAGCTGTAGTGTAAGTTCAGGGAATATTTGTAGAATGAACAAAGGTACAGATGAATGCCTCAAAATCTGACCACTGGAATACTTTCTATCTTCAAATAACCTGCTCAAGGTCACCTTCATCTGAAAGCTTTTCCTGATCTCTCGGTCTCGATTCATATTCTCACTTCCTTTGACCTTCACCGCACTCTTTTCTAATACGTATTTTACTTTGTGTGTTAGCTTTTCATGCAATTGTCTTAGTGTCCCTACCAACTATTCCATACATGCTGTCTGAGAACTGTCACATACACCTTGAAGTCCCCTGCCACTTGTAACATAATCCCTTGTTGAAGCGACAGCTCAGTACCTGCTTACTGAGTTTATTATAGTTCAAGGACTCAAATACTTGCATTGGAAACCACAAAGTTCCAGATTCTTGCAGGTTGCACAGTGTCCACGGTAGCTATTAGCTGAGGGTACGGTACTTCTTAGTCACCTAATTGCTCAGAATTTCCTTTCCTTTATAAATGGGGTTAATAATACTTATCTAATAGGGGGACTCAGAGGATTCTTTAAGTAATGATGAAGCACATTCCAAGATCCTCAAAGGAAATAAAAAGGTAAACATTATTATATCTCTTATTACCATAGGTAGCAGTTATTAAACTCTCCCATAAACAGGGACCGAGAACAATTTTCAGCCAAACTAATAGTTTAATAAGAAGCAGTGAGGGGTTTCCACAGTCAGGCTAGCACAGACACTTTGGCCAAAATGATTTCCTTCCTCTGTCGCTATCAATACTGGACAAGATGAGCTTTCAGAGTCTCGGTTTTCTTCACCTGTTTAATTAAGACATCGGAGGAGATAACCTGAGAGGCCCCTTCCAGCTCTGGCATTCTCGGCAAAGCTCTGATTTCATTAACATCTCAAATCTCTGACTAATTGAATGGTCCTCTGTGTTTTAAAATAACTGAACCACTATAACTGCTTTCTCCTAAGGGTTCCATTTTGGCCAAAGAATTGAAGAACAAGCGCAGCTTAAAAAAAAAGAAAAATCATGTATCTGTAGAATGCTGCATACAATCCTTCAGGGCCCCTGGGACATGCACATCTAAGTTTTTGAATCTTGGTGTCTGGAAGATTTTTTTAGTTTAGGGTGGAGAATAATCAGGAAATAGTCACATGTGCTTCAGCACCCAGCTAATCAGAGCTTCTCACAAATAGAAATTAATGTTTCTCATCAGCATTCCCCTGGGGCTCAAGGTAGTGCTTTTCACAGTTCTCCCAGGAATATTCCAGGCACTCGTGAAGCACGGCAGCTCAGTGAGGGTGCTGGACTTGGGTGATGCACCAAGGAGCCCTCTGCTGTTTGCGGGGGGGTTGGGGGGGCAATGCCTATAGAATGGAGGTTCTGAGATGTCAGGACCGAACTGTGAGAGAAGTTTGCAAAGAGATTATAGAAAACTCCCTCACTGGCTCCTCCTGCCCGGCTCGAGTGTGCAAAATGGTCTTGAGAAACCAGAACCACTAGAGCGTAGTGCTTCGTAGCTCACTCTTTGATGTCCTGTTCTACATTGTTCTCAAAAGGTGTGCCCAGCTGTCCTCAGGATTTGTCATGATGGCTTTTAAAAAAATTACTGTGGTACAAAACACATGCCAGAAACTTACACTTTAAACCTTCTTTAGGGGTGCACAGCACAGTATTGCCAACCCTATGCACATCATGGATAGCAGATCTCTAGAACTTTTTCATCCTTCATGACTGAAACTCCCCAACCACTGAACAACTATCCCCCCAACCCCAGAAACCACCATTCTGCTTTCTGTGTCTCAGAGTTTGATAAATGGAGTCATTTCATTCTGTCTGGCTTATTTCACTCATGTCCTCAAGGTTCATCCATGTTGTAGCATGTGAAAGAATTTGATTCTTTTTTAAAGGTTAGCTATATTTTATAACATACAGACTTTGTCCACACAATTCTAGTATTTCTAATGCATCCAGCTGAGGATGTGTTTATTTCCTGGGGGACAGAGAAACTTTCCTGAAGTATCTGAAGTAAAAGAGTTGGTCTCCCAGGTCAGTGCCTGAATATGGATCCTACAGCTCATAAGACGCGCTTTGAGAGGCTTTTAAAATACTTGGGTCACATTAAAGTGATTTACTAGTACAGTACCTCAGAGAAAGTAACAAACTAAACCAAAAAAAAAAAAAAAGAAAGCAAACGGAAGGCACAGCCTCTCTTCTTACTCAACAATCTCATATTTTCAGTGACAGACTAATTTTTAGCTTCAGGATTATATGAAGAAAAATAACATTTTCCAGTGGTCATCAGGTGGTCTGGTATATGAACCCATGAGAATTCTGTGCCTATTAATACCCTAGTATTAATACAATAGATGCAATAAACATAGATCTTAACAGTAAACATGGAATAATTCTGGAATACCTTATTTCCTTCCCCTTTTTCCACAGAAGCTTCAGAAGAATATAGGGCATGGTTTTTAATCTAAGGTTTATATTTAGGCTTTATCACTTACTATTTGGCTTTGAACCACCTCTCTAGCCTCAGTTTCCTTGTTGATAAAATTACTATCACATGTGTTTCACAGAGGGTCATACTCCTGAGCTACCACAGTTCCTGACACAAATAAGGGTCACATAAATCAACAGCTGACTTTCACCCTCCCTCATACTTGGAATGTTAGTGCTTCTAGCTTGCATTTATATATCTAGATATCCTAAAAGATCTCTCCTCTGCTCCAAGGAATACTGGTATATAAGAAGTTGAACATACAAAAGAAATAAATTAGGAGTTGACTATTTGCACTACAAAACCAGTCTTTGATTGACACTAAGATTAATGGCTCCCAATTTTCAGCATCTCTTTGGTCTGTTTGTAAACCTTGCTCTGAGATTTACATAATTCTCTCCATCCCGAAAAGATCCCTGTATAGACCAAGTTCCTCTAACACTCATAAATGCTCACATTTTTATTTCCCTACAAATTTTTAAGGTGACAGTGACAGGGTAAATTGTAGTAGGTATTTAAGTCTTATAAGGGCATTGAAAAGAAATACAAATTAGGCCAGCCTGACCTTCCATGCAAGTCATTTCCACATACCCAGATCCCATCAAAAAGAAAAAAAATGTAAAACCTGAGTTATTATGAATTCCTGCAGGATTTAAAATGTGATATTTCCAGTAAACATAGTTACATCTTCTGGTTACACATGCTGGTGCTTAATCCAACTAGTCTTTTGGCTAAAAAGCTGTAACAAGCAGCCAGTCATTGGAATTCTTTCTGTTTTCTCCAAAGATTTTACCTTGGCAGGAGTCAGGTATCCAATACACATAAAAATGCACGATGTTCTTCTAGCCTCTCTGTTTTCCAGGTTTCTGGAGCAGGTAATAATTAATGCAAATTTATGGGCCATTACAGAACTTTTGAAAGATGTGCTGTGGTTGAACAAAAAATCTAAGCTATTCACACTTGCTTTTTAATTACTAAATATGTAAAAAAGGAAATTTAGAGATTTAGCTATACTGGTTTCTAGCAAAGGTACAAAGCCAGACATTCCTTAAACACACACACACACACACACACACACACACACACACACACAAATCTCCTGAAGGAGGGTAATTTCTTCGGCAGAAATGTAGATTTCCTTTATTTACAAAAGTCGCATAAGGATCTAAAGCAACCACTGTCTCACAGAAGGGTCTGTTGTTATTACTATGCCTGGTGCCAGAATGTGGGGTGGCAGAAGCCAGTGGTAGCTCTGGTTTGCGTGCTGGGGTTGGGGTGTGCACGGGTGATAATATATTGCTGGAAAATTCTCTCCTGCTCCTACCCTAAAAAAATTGGTTAGACTGAAAGAAACAAAATAGCTTGGAGTACTATTAGTTCCTGTTTAAATTTAAAATGAGGACTAAGCTAAACATGGTTTTATGAAAGGAGTATTTTTAGGAATGAATGGTGACTCAGTCCAGAAGAAGCACATTTTATATAAGCCATTGCTACACCTGGGTAAAGAAATATGCGGCAGTGGAGATCTTTGCTTTCTTAGAAAATACTTGTTTTTGGTGTTGTTTTAAATGATACTGTATTCATCTACTAACATTTCTCTTGTCTTGCTGTTCCCACATGGCCAGTGCTTTTAGTGTACAATAGACACATGCAATTTGGCACTTTGTGATTTTACTTATAAAAAGTTTTTTTTATCTTTTTAGCTCTGCACCAAAGATTCTAAAACTCTTTTATTTTTTTAAAAACAAAGGGTCAGTTATGGCAACAGCAAATGTAGATATATTTTTTCCATGTTAATAGCCCAGCCCTTTTTTTCCTATTTTGCTTTATTTAATAAAATGTCCTATTTCCTCTGACATTTATTATGCTGACCCCAAGCTGAGGAAAAACTGATCATAGGAAAAGATCATTTACCACTTTGCTTAGCTTGCACTTTAGTGATAAGAAAACCATTTCTAAGATCTTTTTCAAGACAAAAATGTTTCACCCAATCTGTTTGCATTTTTAATAATAGTAAATAAGCAAACTCTCTGATAACAGTGTTTAGAATTAATTTTTAATGATCTCAGGCCATTTAAGTTGCCCTTTGTATCCTGATGGGGAAAAAAACATTCTACAGAAAATTAATCAGAAAATAAATTTATTGCCTATGTCTTCCTTATTCTGGGGGGTCTATCACAGAGTCAATGACATGGGCCGCCAAATATTTCTGAATGCGCTTCATCAGAAACGATGCCACCAAGCCCAACAGGCAAGATGACAGTTTTCACTTTTCTGTTTAGTAGTACTTTTCTCTTCATGGCTGGGTTGTCCGTGGCTCCAGAGTAGTGAGCTGTCTCAACAAACAGCCTTTATGACTGGTTACCACCAGCCCAAGAATCCCTGGAATTGTCTGTTGGGTCAATGTAAAGACCTACACACAAGAATATTTATCATTCACTCATTCATCTAAGTTATAAAAGTTTATTGAACACCTACTATGCACCAAACCTTGTGAGGGGTACCAGCGGGCATAGAAGCGATCAATTCAGTTCTGGTCTAAACAGCCTAACTGACAGCTAGACTTCTCTAAATTCTCTGTAAGGTGCCTCTGGGTTTCTTATCTGCCAGGAAATGTTTAGGAGAATCTTCTTGTACGATCTATTCTGGCTTCTGATTCCTCACCTGAAAAATGAAATAATACGTCTGAGACCATCTGGCATCTGCCCACCACTGCTGATGTTAGGGTTGTGAACCTGAACATGATTCCTGAAATCAAGTATGGGGGGCTCTCTCCTCACACCCTACCATTACCCAAGTGGGAACTGGGTCATCTAGCCATTTCTTGTATCTGGTCCACTGAGAGAGGGCTCTCCTAAGAAAAGTAGGAGTCCTGGTGATCACCGTAACTAGGCATCCCTGGACAAGCTAGTTACATTTTTGGGACTTGAATGATCAGACTCACCTCAGAGGACTATTGAGAGAATTACAGATATTTAACATAACAGTGCCCACAGAGACCATATCACATAAATGCATAGCAGAAAATAAATGATAGTTACTACTTTTTGAACTATTAGTCATTACTGCAGATGGCAATAAAAACAGTCAACATTTATGACTGCATTTTGTGCCAGGCATGGTAATTAGCATCTTCCATTTAACCTCAAAACCATGCCATGAGGAAGGTATTATTTCATTTTTCAGGTGAGGAATCAGAAGCCAGAATAGGTCGTACAAGAAGATATGTTCCTGCCCCATCCCCTATGTTTTTGAGTTATGACGCCCACTGTCTAGAGTGGGGATGTCCTGGAAAGCCCCTCTCCTGGCACAGAGAACACCACCAACGCCATGCAGGCCATGAGATCTGGGAGAGGCCTTCCGTGTTTCTGGACACCACTGTGTTCATGTTCTAGGATTCTTCCTCTTTAGTTAAGGAAGCAAAGGTAAGTAATGAGCAAAGGTAAGCTTTTGGGTTCTACATCTGGTAACATTTAATTGTCCCAGTGACCCTATAAGAAAAAAATTATTATTTATGATTCTACTCAAGGTTGCCCAGGTACTCAGTGATGGAATCGGCCTAACAACCTGAGTTTGCCCAACGCCAAATCTCAAGATCTCTCCATGCTACCACAATGCCCCTGGGGCAGAATCATTTCCTAGCAATGGTGACTTATCCAAGTTACACCAAAGATCATAGAACATATGTTGCCTGCCATAAGCGTTCAGAAACAGATGCCATTCAATCTTAAGGCTTCCCATGTAATGACCAGTTTTCAAGTGAATTGCACTGAAGTCGCACTTCTCTATGAGTTACTGTCCTCTTTTCTGTTCACGTCTTCCAACCTGGATTATCCCAGCATCCGTTTTAGCTCTACTTTTCACATGGCAGTGTGATTGCAAGGTTGCTTTGGGTCTGCCTGTCTGGAAGTCAATGAAGCTGTCCTTCTAACTGTGCATTATGGGGCAGGGAAGGATTATTGAGACAGAAATGTTTTCCATGCACCACCCACCCTAACGTCAATACTTGCACAGCCATGCTCCCGCTGCTGGTAATTTTGCCAAAGTGGAGTTTGTAATTAAAATCTCACTTGGCTTCTATAGTTTCTCTCCTATTTAAACTACATGTTTCAGGTGGTTATTATACTTAATACAGCAACTGTAAAATGGAAATTAAAAAATTAGGAGGTTGGATGCCAAAATTCAAACAAATACCAATAAAAATTCTCACAATATTCCTTTCTGAGGTAGCCTTTGATCCCCAGGCCTTTCAGGGTTTGTGTGTGTTTGAAAATAACTCACTTACAGCCTCAGATCACACCTGATGTAATTGTTCCCCATCCTGCCTTTCTGAGATCATAAAAATAACAAGATTATTCCACCACAGGCAAATAATACTTAGAAACAATTAGGAAAAGTTAATGAAAGGAATAATTAAATGGATGTTAAATAAGAATAAATCAAACACATTTGTGTGAATTAATATAATTTTATGAGCGGAGTTCTGACTGATGTCAGCAGAAAACTTCAGTCTCCCAGATTCTCATCCCACTGCCAAGATATCTTTCCCCTGTAGGACTGTAAAATAAAGTATATTCCAGTTCCCAGGAGATCTGATAGTGTTGCACATTATCGTCTTTAGACTTTAGCATTCCAATAATACAGCAGGGGAATGATTCCTGAAATGTTCCTCATTTTCAGCACATTATGTGTAAGTAATCCCCACAACCAGCACTTATATCTGTTTGGTTACTCCTTCCTAACTTGTTAACAGTATTTTGAAAAATCCTATTTTAAACTCATCTGTCCAGTACTTTTTTTTTTTTAACGAAAGAAAATAATGTGTGTTGGAGAGGGCATTCTACACACTCCACTGGAGGATGGGATAGCTTCAGGCCATCAATCTTTCCAAGTGTGGAGAATATTCTATAGGCCTACATGTAGGTGTGTAGCAGAAGTAAAAGCTCGTCATTTTCCAGGGTGTTTTACTCTGGGATCTTTTCATACTCCTTCCGGCTTACTCCACTTTCAGTCTGTCATTTTTAACTAGAGACATATAAAAAAATTCTCCTGTAGAGACAATCATTTCTAGCAATAATTGCTCTTCATATAAGCCCCTTACCATGAAAAACATTTTCTTCTTGGGAAGCTTTCACTGTCACATGACAAAATTATTGCAAAAATATTAGATAAGCTTGTCACAAAATCATGTATGACCGCACGACTTCTTCACAGCAATTCACTTGAGTAACACAAAACAGAGAATGCTATTTTCTAAAAGGAAATTCAGCTCCCAAAGGTTTGCACTATAAATGTAAGGGCAGCCTCATTAGGAACACAGGGGGCCCCTCCTTAGTTCTGGATCCCAACTTTTCTATTAATGCACTTTAAGTTGGCATTGCTTCTTTGGGCAACCTTGTCCCATGCTACAGGCAATGAGCTCCTGGCCAAAGAAAACTCCTAAGTTCCTTTCACCTGTGCTGAGTGCTACCTGAAGAATATTTCTGGTTATTCCCACTTTCAGGCCTGTTGCTGGATTGTGCTTCTTGGGTCTTTGCAGTTGAGTCAGTGATGAACAGGGACTGAAATGATGTGTGTCACTTCCAGGCCAGAGCCTTTAATCACTCATGGGAGACCCTCTGGAACTTTTCTTCTTTTCCTTCTATCTCAGCTATTGGCAGTGTTCACGATGGTGGTGACACCTTCAGCCTGAGTTCTAAAGTAAGATCTGAAGATAAACAAAAGCCAGTACAGGATGACCATGTGGCTTGACAGATAAACCTTTGTAAGCCAAGATTTCTGGGTTGATTGTTACCCCTGTATCACCCAGCCTATCCAGACTGATGCAATAACAAATTAATTTTTAAGAGAAAAAAATCATGTAATAGAATGGGGCAAATTTTATATGCATACCTGGCTATGACTGTAATTATTTTCTTGACCCATTAATCTAGGTGCCTAGTACCTCAACATGGCAACTTTGAGCAATTTAGAATAAATCCTAGCACCAGGGTTTATGTCCTAGAGATCAGAGTGTGACCTGAGTTTCAGGCCTACTGGCCTGCTAGGCTTGGCACCTTGTGCAATGATCCATTTAATTTAAACTAGGCAATAAAATATTTGGCCCTAATCCCTTGTAAGGATTACACTCTTTCTGCTAACAATCCTCTTTCTGCTGCCTTTGAAACCATTGATTTATTTTTACAGGATAAGCGTTTATGCAGTACCTTTCTGTGGACGAAGACTTTTTCACAAAATGTTAATAATTATGATTATACTTAACTGACAATGTTGATGTGAGTATGCAATGAGATGATGTATGTGCATAGTGTTTGTTAACTACGAAGTCCTCTAAACAGTGAGACATCAGTGTCTCTTCTGATGACTAAGTCTCTGGAGGTAGAGAGACAATTGCACCAATTTACAGATGAGGACGTGTGGTTCTTACAGGTACTGTGACTTGCCCAGACCACTCAGTATGTCATAAAATCAGGCTTGGGCCCATGTCTTCAGATTCCTGGTCCTTTCATCTTCCATTTTACCACGCAGGCTGTAGAGAAGCTTTTGTTTTAGCGGCGGTCTACCAAATAAGTGGGTCTAGGAGTCATGGATGGGCAATCCTTTAGGCCTTCTGTTTGCTCAGTACGCTTTGCAGTGTTGACAACATCATCCTTGATTTATTTCTTATTTTTCTCAGTGGAGAAATTTTCAGGGAACGATCTCCTCTAGAGAAAGGGTTAAACTCTGAAGGTTCGTGGTGTAGATAAGAAACCATTATGTGATCAGAGAAGACCACTGCCTTTTATTTGTCCGTTTCTCTGGACCCAAGTGTGAACTCCCTAACTGAAAGGGTACGCTTGGGAAAGAGCCCCCAGCACGCCTTCCGGCCCCACAGTGTATCTTCATTTCAGAATCTGACTCTCACAAGGTACAAATTATTTATGCATATAGACTTGCTCTGAGCTAAATCAATTTAAATAAATATCTTATGAGTTTGCTCTACCATGCTATTTGTCCTTGGTGATGAAGATTCCTGGTGAGAGTCTATTGGCCACCCAAGTAGAAGTGCAGGGAGGTGGAGTGGTGTCATGGGTGAATGAGGGGTGGCGGTTGGCCAGCAAACATGTCTCTCATGGGGGATTGGAACAAAAATTAAAAATAAAGGTGCATCTTACAAAACAGAATTTACTATTTCACAGAATGTGTGGAGGTTCATGGGTTGGGTAGTGGAAGAACCTGGACATTGAAAACATAGATACAGTTGATTTTTGGTATTTGTGGTAGCTATGGTCTATCACGTTGTTGAGAACATGGAATTAATGAATATTGAACAATGCATTGGTCTTAGGGGAACTTCATGGTTAGATTCCTGGGAGTCTCAGGTCAACCAATCAATATGAAGCCTTTTTAATGGATGTGTGTTCTATTTAAAGACACCTAATACACATACACACACACATTTCACATATATGTAATTCATTAATGCTGGACCCAAGGCCAACAGCACCATAAGTCAGAACTAAATGAAGCTTCTCTAACAAGTGCATTTTCCCTGTATGGTACGTCACAGCACCTTCTTACACTTAGGAACATCGGACGGCACCTCAGCCCTAGGCTTTGGCGCTGTTTTAAACAGAATCATTCACAACAGCACAATAAAACATGAAATATGTGGCACTAAATAGACTGGAAAGGATGCTTGTTTGCAGGATAAGAGCTGAAACAAGAAGGCAGAGTGTTGCATTGTTTGACCTCAGCTGGGAGGATGAACAGTGGGTGACTCAAATTTTTGCCATTCTGCCCATGCCCCGGCTGCAAAGCTCCGTGAGTACTGATTCTGGAGCTACATGTAAAGTTTACAAATAAGGAGAAATAGCAAACATGAGGACCAAATGTACCAGGGTTTGAATCCTGGCTCTGCTGCTTCCTAGGTTGGCCAAGGTTTCTGAGCCTTAGTTTCCTCATGTATAGAATGCTGATGATACTAATTATCCTTTAAAATAGTGGAAGGTTATATGATAACGGGTGTAAGACACACAGTATTTAGAAGCCTATAGTTGTGCATGTGTGTGTGTATATACATATGTACATATAGTGTACACACACTATAGACTATTCTTCTATATGGCATACAGTAGACATTTAATAAATGGTAGCTGTATTATTATCATAACGGTGCTACATAGGGAGAAGAAAACAGTGTGTCAGAAAAGAATAGGTGGTACCAGAAAAATCTGGCTTCAAACCCAAGTTCCATTGTTTAGTAGCTGCAGGACCTTGGGCAACTTATCCGTTGTGAGACTCAATTTTCTGTTCTGGAAAATAACAGTGATGTCTAAATGTGGAGTATGTACATTAAATTGAAAACTGAATTTCCTGAAATATAAGGACCTCAAGAAAAGTCAGTTTCATTCTCATATTCTTATCTCATTCATCCCATATTATTTCATTGTTAAGCAGAATTTTTTTTTTTCTGAGAAAAATTTATTACATGGATTCTTTTTTTTTTTTTTGAGAGGGTGTCTCTCATATTTATTGATCAAATGGTTGTTAACAACAATAATATTCTATATAGGGGAGTCAATGCTCAATGCACAATCATTAATCCACCCCAGCCTAATTCTCGTCAGTCTCCAATCTTCTGAAGCATAATGAATAAGTTCTTACATGGTGAACAGTACAAGGGCAGTCATCACAGAAACTTTCGGTTTTGATCACTCATTATGAACTGTAAACAATCAGGTCAAACATGTATATTCATTTGATTTTTATACTTGATTTATATGTGAATCCCACATTTCTCCCTTTATTATTATTATTACTTTTTTTGATAAAATGCTGACGTGGTAGGTAGATGTGAGATAAAGGTAGAAAACATAGTTTAGTGTTGTAAGAGAGCAAATGTAGATGATCAGGTGTGTGCCTGTAGACTAAGTGTTAATCCAAGCTAGACAAGGGCAATAATACATCCACGGATGCAGAAGATTTCTCTCAAGACAGGGGGGGTAAGGTTCTAAGCCTCACCTCTGTTGATCCCCAATTTCTTACCTGATGGCCCCCCTGCAACTGTGCCTGTCTTAGGTTGTTCCTCCCTTGAGGAATCTTACCCGTCTCTGGCTAACCAGTCATCTTCCGGGGCCATACAGGGAAATGTAAAGTTGGTAAGTGAGAGAGAAGCCATATTGTTTGAAAAGGTTAGCTTTTTACTTCTTTGCAGATTTATGCCCTGTGGCTTCTATGCCCAGCATTTGTCTTGAGGTATCTTTACCACTTGGAGGAGTTATGATACTCGGTGAATTCGATATGAGGCACGAATTCTATTTAAGGGTTGTAATTAGGAAGGAAGAAGAAAAGCTATAGAGGTAGCAGACGGAAGAAAACATGGGAAGATTGATTATTTCTTTGACATATCTTCTTGTAGAGTAACTTAAGCATGTATAGGTTTTAAACTACTAATTAAATTGTGCACACACATTAACATAATAGGAATACAGTTACATAACCAAAGCAGACCTCTAATTACCAGCCATCTCCAGTGAAGCCAAGAAAACCAGTTAGGCACCCTAGGCATTTGTGAAAATTTGTCTATGATATAATGGATATTGTCCAACTGTACTTGAACAATCTGAGAGAAATCAGACAAATTAAAACAACCCATTCCTGGGAACTGTTCACATCCCATATGTTCTTTTAACAGTAGATAGTCTGTAGTTGTAAGATTCTGGAGTGCTACAACTTGCACTTCTCCTAATTCTTGGTTGAGTTCCAACAGTATAGATCCAGTCAAATTTGTTGTTTTACTGTATGCACAGGCCAGCGTAGATATCTCCTTCTTCATTCCAATGGCAAGTCCAGGAACCAGTGGGATGAATGCAGCTACAACTGCAGCATCGCCTGGATCTTTGTTGAGGTTTTTTGATGATCATCTTCTGGTATGACTCTTCCAGAGAGTGCTGATGTTGGAACTTCTTCTTCATATCGTATCTTAGTTCATTTTCTGTGTAGCCAAATTAGGCTTTGATCCTCTGTATAAACACAAACAGACTCTTTGCCCACACTTTGATATGCCCTTTATACCATTGTGTAGAACTCATTGGAGGTCACCACACAGGAACTGATTTTTTTTAAGAGAAAGGAATATTATCAGAAAAGTGTACATCCATAGCTGATCATCTGACACCCTTTAAGTGATCAAAATTAAGGATATTTAAAGCATGCATTAATCGTTGATTTACAGTCAGTTTTATCCGATCAGGGAGTAATCCCCCTTCTCTTTCTTTCTTTTTTTTTTGTTATCTTTAATCTACACTTACATGAAGAATATTATGTTTACTAGGCTCTCCCCTATACCAGGTCTCCCCTATAAACCCCTTTACAGTCACTGTCCATCAGCATAGCAAAATGTTGTAGAATCACTACTTGTCCTCTCTATGTTGTACAGCCCTCCCCTTTCTCCCACCCCACCATGCATGCTAATCTTAATACCCCCTTCTTCTTCCCCCCCCTTTATCCCTCCCTTCCCACCCACCCTCCCCAGTCCCTTTCCCTTTGGTGCCTGTTAGTCTATTCTTGGGTTCTGTGATTCCGCTGCTGTTTTGTTCCTTAAGTTTTTCCTTTGTTCTTATACTCCTCAGATGAGTGAAATCATTTGGTATTCTCTTTCTCTGCTTGGCTCATTTCACTGAGCATAATACCCTCCAGGTCCATCCATGTTGCTGCAAGTGGTAGGATTTACCCTCTTCTTATGGCTGAGTAGTATTCCATTGTGTATATGTACATCTTCTTTATCCATTCATCCACCGATGGACATTTAGGTTGCTTCCAATTCTTGGCTATTGTAAATAGTGCTGCAGTAAACATAGGGGTGCATCTGTCTTTCTCAAACTTGATTGCTGCGTTCTTAGGGTAAATTCCTAGGAGTAGAATTCCTGGGTCAAATGGTAGGTCTGTTTTGAGCATTTTGATGAACCTCCATACTGCTTTCCACAGTGGTTGAACTAATTTACATACCCACCAGCAATGTAGGAGGGTTCCCCTTTCTCCACAGCGTTGCCAACATTTGTTGTTGTTTGTCTTTTGGATGGCAGCCATCCTTACTGGTGTGAGGTGATACCTCATTGTAGTTTTAATTTGCATTTATCTGATAATTAGCGATGTGGAGCATCTTTTCATGTGTCTGTTGGCCATCTGTATTTCTTTTTTGGAGAACTGTCTGTTCAGTTCCTCTGCCCATTTTTTAATTGGATTATTTGATTTTTGTTTGTTGAGGTGTGTGAGCTCTTTATATATTTTGGACATCAAGCCTTTATTGGATCTGTCATTTACAAATATATTCTCCCATACTGTAGGGTCCCTTTTTGTTCTATTGATGGTGTCTTTTGCTGTACAGAAGCTTTTCAGCTGAATATAGTCCCACTTGTTCATTTTTGCTATTGTTTTCCTTGCCCGGGGAGATATGTTCAAGAAGAAGTCACTCATGTTTATGTCTAAGAGATTTTTGCCTCTATTTTCTTCCACGAGTTTAATGGTTTCATGACTTACATTCAGGTCTTTGATCCATTTTGAATTTACTTTTGTATATGGGGTTAGACAATGGTCCAGTTTCATTCACCTACATGTAGCTGTCCAGTTTTGCCAGCACCATCTGTTGGAGAGACTGTCATTTCCCCATTGTATGTCCATGGCCTCTTTATCAAATATTAATTGACCATATATGTTTGGGTTAATGTCTGGAGTCTCTAATCTGTTCCACTGGTCTGTGGCTCTGTTCTTGTGCCAGTACCAAATTGTCTTGATTACTATGGCTTTATAGTAGAGCTTGAAGTTGGGGAGTGAGATTCCCCCTACTTTATTCTTCTTTCTCAGGATTGCTTTGGCTATTCGGGATCTTTGGTGTTTCCATATGAATTTTTTAATTATTTGTTCCAGTTCATTGAAGAATGTTCCTGGTAATTTGATAGGGATTGCATCAAATCTGTATATTGCTTTAGGCAGGATGGCCATTTTGACAATATTGATTCTTCCTAGCCAAGAGCATGGGATGAGTTTCCATTTGTTAGTGTCTCCTTTAATTTCTCTTAAGAGTGACTTGTAGTTTTCAGAGTATAGGTCATTCACTTCTTTGGTTAGATTTATTCCTAGGCATTTTATTCTTCTTGATGCAATTGTGAATGGAATTGTTTTCCTGATTTCTCTTTCTGTTGGTTCATTGTTAGTGTGTAGGAAAGCCACAGATTTCTTTGTGTTAATTTTGTATGCTGCAACTTTGCTGTATTCTGATATCAGTTCTAATTGTTTTGAAGTGGAGTCTTTAGGGTTTTTTATGTACAACATCATGTCATCTGCAAATAGTGACAGTTTAACCTCTTCTTTACCAATCTGGATTCCTTGTATTTCTTTGTTTTGTCTAATTGCTGTGGCTAGGACCTCCAGTACTATGTTACATAACAGTAGGAAGTGTGGGCATCCCTGTCTAGTTCCCGATCTCAGAGGAAAAGCTTTCAGCTTCTTGCTGTTCAGTATAGTGTTGGCTGTGGGTTTTTGATATATGGCCTTTATTATGTTGAGGAACTTACCCTTTATTCCCATTTTACTGAGAGTTTTTATCATGAATGGATGTTGAATTTTGTCAAGTGCTTTTTCAGCATCTATGGAGATGATCGTGTGGTTTTTGTCTTTCTTTTTGTTGATGTGGTGGATGATGTTGATGGATTTTCGAATGTTGTACCATCCTTGCATCCCTGGAATGAATCCCACTCGGTCATGGTGTATGATCCTTTTGATCCTTTTGAATTCAGTTTGCTAATATTTTATTAAGTATTTTTGCATCTACATTCATCAGGGATATTGGTCTGTAATTTTCTTTTTTGGTGGGGTCTTTGCCTGGTTTTGGTATTAGGGTGATGTTGGCTTCATAGTATGAGTTTGGGAGTATTCTCTCCTCTTCTATTTTTTGGAACACTTTAAGGAGAATGGGTATTATGTCTTCTCTGTGTGTCTGATAAACGGTACATCCGGCCCGGGTGCTTTGTTGTTGGTTAGTTTTTTGATTACCATTTCAATTTCTTTGCTCGTAATTGGTTTGTTTAACTTTTGTGTTTCTTCCTTGGTCAGTCTTGGAAGGTTGTATTTTTCTAGGAAGTTGTCCATTTCTTCTAGGTTTTCCAGCTTGTTGGCATATAGGTTTTCATAGTAGTCTTTAATAATTCTTTGTATTTCTGTGGAGTCTGTCGTGATTTTTCCATTCTCATTTCTGATTATGTTGATTTGTGTTGACTCTCTTTTTCTCTTAATAAGTTTGGCTAGAGGCTTATCTATTTTGTTTATTTTCTCAAAGAACCAGCTCTTGGTTTCATTGATTTTTGCTATTGTTTTATTCTTCTCAATTTTGTTTATTCCTTCTCTGATCTTTATTATGTCCTTCCTTCTCCTGACTTTAGGTCTCATTTGTTCTTCTTTTTCCAATTTCAATAATTGTGATGTTAGACTATTCATTTGGGATTGTTCTTCCTTCTTCAAGTGTGCCTGGATTGCTATATACTTTCCTCTTAGAACTGCTTTCACTGCATCCCACAGAAGTTGGGGCTTTGTGTTGTTGTTGTCATTTGTTTCTATATATTGCTTGATCTCTATTTTTATTTGTTCATTGATCCATTGATTATTTAGGAGCATGTTGTTAAGCCTCCATGTGTTTGTGAGCTTTTTTGTTTTCTTTGTAGAATTTATTTCTACTTTTATACCTTTGTGGTCTGAAAAATTGGTTGGTAGAATTTCAATATTTTGGATTTTGCTGAGGCTCTTTTTGTGGGCTAGTATGTGGTCTATTCTGGAGAATGTTCCATGTGCACTTGAGAAGAATGTATATCCTGTTGCTTTTAGATATAGAGTTCTATAGATGTCTATTAGGTCCATCTGCTCTACTGTGTTGTTCAGTGCTTCCGTGTCCTTACTTATTTTCTGCCCGGTGGATCTATCTTTTGGGATGAGTGGTGTGTTGAAGTCTCCTAAAATGAATGCATTGCAGTCTATTTCATCAAGGAGAATTTTTACCCAGTTCACGGGGATACTTATACTTTTTAAATAAAAGAGAATATACTTTCAACTTGTCTAGTGGTTACATAATATTATGTGAGATAAAGAACCAAAGGCATTCAGGCATTCAAAGGCACACACACACATAAACCACCCTTCCATGTAAAAAAGAAAGAAAGGAACTTTATGCAATTTTGCAGTGATTTTTTTTAAAGTAAGATTTGGGAATTACAGTGTAAAAGAGAAAAAGAGAGTATGACTATTACTCTTTAAAATTTCCCCAAATTTACTTCCTTTTAAAGGTTTCTAGTGTATTCAGCAAAGGACAGTTGACTGGTAAGGAGACTATTTTGGAATTTGATAAAAGAGGGAGCTTTCATGTGGGTTTAGCGGAGGGGCAATGACAGTAACTAAGACACAGAAGCATTGCTGAGATGAGCTCCAGGTCAGGATCCAGCTGAGCATGGGAGGAGAGCAGATCACCAATAAACTGAGTGAAACCTGAATTAGGACATTCAGCAGGACAATTAAGAAACAAATGAAGTGAAGAACTATGAGAAAATGCCCTCTTTGAAACTTTTCTCTCTTGGGTATTTCTTGCTTTTAATTCATTGTCTAACTATGTGAGACCTGTTGAGTACACAGGTAAGACATTCATTTGGAATGTGCCTGACTCCGTGAAGCATTCCCAGTAGGGTCTGACCAGGGTCCCAATAATGAGGGCCACCCTGATCTTGTGTCACTGACCCAGATGAGGAAGAGCAAAGAACAAAGGCCCACTGGGGCTGTCTGAGCAGTTGAGTTGACTTAAAGTGGTGCCAGCCTCCTCATTCCTGATGGATCTTTAATGACATGTTTGCCAGAGATAAAGGTAAGAAAACCCTTGATGGGTTCGACTTCCTGGACCTCTTGAACTCCATACAATGTATAATCTGGAGCTTCCACTTGTATGTTTCCAGGTTATAGATCTGGGCTTGACTCAGAGACCACACAACCCCAAAGTCCTTTAACATGTATCTGCAATGTTTTATCACTCAACTTATTTTGAAGAGAGCATTGATCTGAAATATGAATGAAGCTCTGGTTTATACTGAAAATGGCAAGTCTACAAGCACTTGAGCTGTTCATCAATCTTCATGAGTATGGCTGAGAATTAATATCCCTACTTTGTGACAAAAACCCCATCATGGAGAGATTAAGTAACCAGAATGGGGCAGAAAAGGAAAATTAGGAAAACAAATGACAATCTCTGTCACTAGATAAAGAAAACACCTGGTCGAGAACTAAAAAGTTCTTGACTTTTGATTCAGATGCTTCTGATTGAATGCTCTGTGCTGTTAGTTCTCAGTTGACATCAATGATACTCAATAGCTGTTTAAATAATGCAAATGAACAAGTTTTTAATCATGCCCTTGACTATCACCCAACTTAAACTTGTGCCTTAAAGCTTGATTTTAGCAGCTTTGCTCTTGTTAATTACAATATCATGTTAAGTATTGTTAGTCTCTGTCAGAAAAACCTTCATTTTTTTCCCAGAAAAATAAACTGAGAATTTAGCAATCTGCTTTGCAGAAATTTTCAGTGAATGCAAACAAGAGGTCAGAGTAGAACATATGGGACCCTGTCATATTAAATCAATATAAAACTGAAATGGGATCACTCCGGTGTATGTACATGTGATATGTTAACCACTAATTTCAGGTAATACCTTTTACATTTTGGGTCCAACCATCGTTAACTGATTTCTGATTTAAATATCAGTTTCCATTACAAATAACTTGGCTTGGAGATATTTTTGTTCCTCCATGCTTTCAAGGTAAATTTTGCTGATTTTAGTTAGAGCAGTTTTAGTTTTATTGGCTTATTGGTTCCATTAGACAACTGGCATATTACTTATTTTTAAATCATTGCTTTAATTCTGAGAAAATATTCAGGATCAATTCTTGCATAAAGTCTAGAAAATTTAAGTGACGAATATTTTATATAATCCCATTCACCCTGTCAAGTCATTCACCTATTTATGGATATAGGTCTTCTTCAAACAAGACATTTCTGTGGTGCTCACACAGAGAAAGACTTACAGAATGGTAGTCACCAGATAATACTTGTTTAAAGAAAAACAATTTTAGGCTGAAGTCACCTTGTCCTTGTACGATGTAAAACTTTGAGTCCTAACAAAATACTCATGTAAATTTGCCTGTAAGACTTGTTATGGGTTGAATTGTGTCTCTTCCTCTCCCTCCCAACATATATGTTGTTGAGATTCAGGACCCCAGAATGTGACCTTATTTGGAAATAGAGTTACTGCAGGTGTAATTAGTTAAGATGGGGTTGTACTGGAGTTGGGCGGGTGCCTAGTCTGATATGACTTACGTCCTTACGCACAGGGGAAATCTGTACATGGGCACGTGCACAGGGATATCACCACGTGAACACTGGGGTTATGTTGCCATTAGCTAAGGAACTACAAGGAGCTGGGAGAGTCCTGGGACAGATCCTTCCCTAGCACCTCCAGAGGAAGCATGGCCCTACCTGCGAGAACACGTTTCCCTTACGTTGTATAAGCCTCTTGGATAGTGGTACTTTATTATGGTAGACCTAGCAAACTCAGAACGAGTCCATTTGGAAAAAGTACATGGGCTCTGTGTCTCTCCTTTGCTGTCTATACATGTACTGAAGTGGCTTGGTCTTCGTTCAACAGGAACATCATTTCAAACCTTACACTTCCTCCAAAGAATGATAATCCTGCCCCATCACATCTGGTCTCTAATCACATGTCTCTCACTTTCCAGCAAATAACACAAAATATCTTAACAAGTGGGACTTTTAGAGATGGAGGGTGATGGTTTTCATGTAGTTTGAAATGCAAAGAACATGCTAGTGTTTCTTTGGCTCTGTGTCCAGGGAAGAGAGGGCATTGTGAGGCTAGCCGATGGTTAGCGTCCGTTCTTCATCTCCGGAATGGTGCAGAGAACTCACCTGCCTGTCAGCGTGCCGGGTCATTTTCCCTCGGGCTCCAACTTATTGGCAGCAGGTCTAACTGTAGAATGCTGGCTCTGTGTATCTTCTGTTTATATGAGGAATTATATTCTAATATCTAGTGTTTCAGGTAAAAGGCAGTCTGTGAGTTCAGCTAACGTGGTGAAGCTCATGCAGACTGCTGGAGACTTGAGTGTTTGTGTCCTCTCAAAGTTTATATGTGAAATGCTAAACCCCAGGAGGGTGGCCTTAGGAGGCAGGGCGTTTGGGAGGTGAGTCAGTCAGGGGACTCAGAGCACTCAGGAAAGGGATTCGTGCCCCTATAAAAGTCTTATAAGAGAGCTTGCGACATACACAGAAAGAAGATGGATGTCTGTGGAGCAGGAGGTGGGTCCCACCAGACACGGAATCTGCTGGTACCTTAATCTTGGACTTCCCAGCCTCCAGAATGATGAGAATACATTTCTGTTGTTTGTAAGCCCCCTAGTCTACGGTATTCTGTACAGTGGCCTGAACTGAGTCAGAGAGGGGCTAATACCTTTCAGAGCTTGCCAAGCACAGGATGGTGGAGAGAGCTGAAGGTAAAGATACCTGAGTGGCTCCTACAGAGGCGTCTGAACCCTGCTGCTGCCCTTGTTGGGGATGTAGAGGGGCACAGCAGCACTGAGTTCCAAGGTCAGGCCCTGGATAGTTACGGAGTCCTGTACAACAGTCTTATGGGGTCAGTGCCATCTCCCTTTTATAAATGAGATAATAGTGGCTCCAAGTCAGATAACTAGTCAATATCATCACCAGTTCTCCAAAGTCCAAGCTTACATTTTTATTTTTTTAATGGTAAGGAAGACTTTAATCAGGGCTATTACAAAAAGAGCATTATAGTAAAGGAGAGGTCATGGCAAACACAGAACACAGTTGGGGGTTTACAGCCATTGGGCAGAATGAGGAAGCCAGTGGATGCTAAGAAGTGGTATAAGGACTGGGGGATTCTTACCAAACCAACTCAATAGGATCCTTGCTGTAGGTAGGCCAAGGTGATCACGTATCCACATTGGGAGAAAAGGCCCCCGCATCCTGCCCCTGCATGTCATTACACTCTTTCTATAATGTCTTTATTTCTGTTCATAAAGCAGTGGACCCCTTTACAGGGTGTGCTATTAATATTCTTATCCCTTTTTTGTTGTTAGTGCATTGCTCCCGAACAAGTTAGGAAATGGAGATTAAAGACACAAACACACAACATTGTGTTTCTGACATGCTAGCTTCCATGAGCCAACGTGGGCCATGGGGATGCCTATCTGTTCTACCCTTTGTCTATGATCCTACATGTTGTAAGTTAGCAATTTAAAAAACACAGCAAAGCAGTGTTTCTCCCAGTGTCTTCCAGAATAACCACCTGCATCAAAATAAACTGGGATGCTTATAAAAATACAAAGTTGAGAACTCTGCCCAAGACCAACTGAATTGGAATGGGCAGGAGAATCCATGGAATCTGCATTTTTAAAGAGTCCCCCCAGGTGATTCTTATGCAAATTAAATTTTGAGAGCCACAGCTATGTAGCTTAGGGAACCAAAGGTCTCTCGGGAAAATTCTCTGCCTCTGGCACACTGAGATTCTAAATGTCAAACTTATGCCAGGCCACACTGTTACCAAGGGCAATGGCAGGTGCAGAAGCCTGGCGGTCCAGGAGGGTCATCAAAAGGACACAACTTCTGCAAGGCTCACATTAAAAAGAAAAAGTTGCAAACTTTGTACAAAATAGTTTAACAAGCATATTTGAGTTCACCTCAGACGTAAGAGCTGTGGCTATCGAAAAACAGGGTGTTACTGGGATTCTGAACATCTTTGTCAAAGAAAATGCTGTCCTGACAGCCCCAAACATACTCTGTCACCTCTATCTCTTCCATCTCGTGAAAGATGCAGACTCAAGCAGTTGCTTCTCTATCATTTATCCAAGGTGGGCTGTGGGCACAACAACAGGGGATAGCTTGATTTTTGATTTACATGAAGTTCAAGAGCAGAACCAACTACCCGTGTTCTAAATGATCTACCAGCTATGCTCTCCAGCTTAAAATGCCTAGCTTCTTCCATTTTCATAGCAGGAAAAGAGCACCGGTAGTCCAAACGATTGCTTGATCTTACTGAGCAATGTCAGTTTACTGGAGTCCTGTTTAGGAAAGAGTGGTTCCAGAATTCTCTCTCTTGAAATAAGAGTGTTTTACCTGTACTTCATGTTGTGTGATAGACTCCAAAGCCTTGTCAAAGGTCAACAAAGAGCCATTACCACATGATTGTGCTTAAATTTCAGATTAAAAGATGCCCTCCCATAGTTAAATAGCAACTCGGATTTGTGGAATGAGGCTGTGCCCGGCATTGGCAAACATCTCCTGGACTCCTCACAGCAGCTCTATGTAGGTTTACTTATGCCCACAGTACAGATGAGAAAATGGAGGCCCTGAGAGATTATGCAGTTTGCCCTGGTTTGCACACGAGTTAATGGCAGAGCTAAGATTAGAACCGGTGTCTGTGTGACGTGAACGCATGTGTTCTTAACCAATAGACCTGGTTGTGCTGTTGGAGGGGACCACAGCAGTTCTCCATCGTTTAAACCTGGGTTTTTCTTTTGGATGCAGTGTTCAGCATCCTTGAGCAATGATGAGACAGAACAACAAAGAGGCCCGTATGACACCCTGTCTCTGTTGCTGTAGCTTTACAGACCGATGGGAAGTGGCCATGCCCTCTCAAAGAAGTCACCCGGGGATTCACAGTAGGTAGCAACCAGCACAGAGATTCTCATGAATTTTGTCTTTTTACTTCCTCTTTCCATGCCCTGCCATTTCGAACTGTTGTATAAAGAGATAATGTTCACAAAGGAATGTACATGTGACATTTTTAATTCTGTACAAATATGCCTGAGGTCACTGATGTAAAATCAGAGACAGGTGGAAGTTTTCACCACTTCTGAAAATAAGAATATCTACATTGGTCTAGATTAAACTAATAACAGAAGATATAATTTTGGCTGATTTGCAATCCATACTTACTAACACTGGGATCCCAAACAATATCTCTGCTAATTATTCTGTCTCATGGCTGCGCAAGATGCCCAATGCCACATCCAATGGAAAGATTCGAGTTAAATTATGAATTTACAAAAGGTGATGATGGTAGCCCCTACTCTTACTATTCATTATCTGTAATGTGCAGGGGAGTCTTGCCATGTACAAACTGATATCCCCATTTCACAGATGAGGAAACTGAAGGTTAGAGTCTCAGCAGTTTGACCAAGCTGGACTGACACCCAGAACTTGTGACTTCAAATCCAGGCTCTTCATTTTCCACATAAGGCTCTTTGCTCGAGAGAAACATCCCTGGCTTGTTATGAAGGGAACCTCATTTATCGCAAGACAAAATACCTTAAACATTTTTTTCTCTCTGTTAAGGATGATGTCATATTTGAACTAGGGTTTATGGGTTAGGGTTTATAGTTTATTAGTTTATGGATTGAGTCCCTTTAAAGTGGGTTGCAGGGTTCTGATCGCGATGTGTGAGGAAGCTAGCTCTGGCGACTAGCCTGGCCAAAAGAGGATGTGGAGGTGAAATAATCGACTTTCAAAGGTCAGATGGTTGCACCTCTTGAGAGCAGAGGGGTCTGAGTGCCTCTTGGAAGTCTTCTCTGTGCTGTATTTAGCCTCAGAATGCTATTCTCTTAGCACCCTGATTTACTTCAAGTTGGGGTAAGCACATAACAATTAGTAAGAATGCTGTCAACTTTTTGAAAATTCATAATAAAAGCTGATATTTATGTAGTGCTTTGCAGTATACAAAGTACCTTCTGGTATATACTTCATGGTGTAATAAAAACCAATCAAGAAACCAAAAAACCCAGCAAGATCTGAAGTTCATAACATACAAAGTCCATTCTTCCTCAGCTTCCTCCTTTGCAGATGGGGATAATTAAAAAATAACAACCCAGCCACAGTGGTGGTAGCTGCATATTCTTAACAATAGCTTAGGAGAAGCCTAGATTTGGAAGCGGAGATTGAAACAAAAGATTCCTTAGCCTACTTAAGAAGGAAAGCAGAGCGGAACAGGTACAATGAAGAATCAACTGCAGGAAATTAGAACAACTATGTAAAAAAGAATGAAGATGTGTTTGGAAGAGACTGACTTTTCTATTCCTGCTACAGATTCATATCTGATATGCCTGTCTTTCTTGACAGAGTAGGGACTACTATTAAAAATTCTTTTTAAAGTATTTGAAATACACAGTACCACAACAGTGTGATACCTTTTGGGTTTTTATAGGAATATCCATGGCTATTTTAAATTGTACTATCAAATATCTGCCCTCTTTGCTTTTGACATTTTCCTGGTTCATTTGCCTACATTAAAAACAAATTAAAAATAAAATTCGTGCATCAAAATATAATATAAAATAAAATAGGCTTGTATTTGTTTAATAGGCGATGCTCTTACAAAAAAGGAGGGACTAAAATTCTTGAGACCAGATTCCCCTTTCACCATAACGAAAAAGAACAAATTTGATATTAGTTTTGTAACTCCAAAGGCCTGGCAGTTCTTACCGAAGGTTGGGATCTCTTCATGTAATTATGTCAGGGCAAGATATCTGGTTGTAATGTGTCAGCATAAGCCTGTGTTATTATGCAAGTTACAAGGTCATTGAACATGAGACAACTCTGTTTTCCCATTTTTCCCATTTGCCCCATTTGTGCATCACACGTCTACAAAGCATGTAGAAAAAATACACATAAGTAAAGGATTCTTTTGGGACAAGTCTGCCTGCCTAGGGCTTTGTGAATTAGGAAACCTAGACAGACAAAGCCCGCAACAAAATCATATTCCAGAATTTATAGAAGCAGATGACTAGAAGTATTTGGTAATGTGGAGAGAATTCTAAGCTCTTCATTTTTCACAAGAAAAAAAAATGCAACTAGTTAGGAGGTGGGAGCAGAAGTGAATTTTATCATCCTAAAACACTACTCCGATTCATTCCACTAGCTTGCTTACTTTGCATAATAGTTCCCGCTTTGTGAAATCATTGCCAAAGGAAACACTGGGAGCACCAGTTTGCTCTGGGTGTGTGAGCACACACCTGTGTGTGCATTTGTGAGTATGCATTCCTGGGTGTGTGTGTGTGTGTGTGTGTCAGGAGCTGGAGATGGAGGAACATTTGACATATATCCTTTACTATTTGAAATTTTATGCATTTTAAGAAAAGGTACCAGACTGAGAAAAAAATAGTTATCCAGATTTTTCCCTTCTTTTTCTTTCAATAGAATGTCACACTTTAAATTGTGCCTTTGCCCAAATGCTGAGAACAGTTTAATTAAATGTATCTATTTCAATAAATTCCTTGGGCAAACAGACTACCATAGGGGCACATAAAGAATGTGAGCATTAATTGCATTTGAGATTAGCCCTCTTGAATTAAATTCTCCCACACTGGTGCCCTTTGTTCTTTGACCATAAATAGTAGGTGTTTATATGTCCAGCTATTGATATATTTACTATACAACCATCCGCTTGGGAAGGTTTAATCTGGAAAAAAATCTACAATCTAAGTAAACAGTGAAAAAGCCTACTTTAAAATTACCCAAAAGGAATACTGATGGTATATTTTATTATGTATAGCACTTTGAGGAGAAACTGCTGGATTCTGTCTTTCTAATAAAAAAAATCTTTAGGTAACTTCAGTTCAAAATAAGTATTCTAATATACAATACAAAAAAAAAGATAAAATCAAAGTCTAATGAAAAATTCAATTTGTTGATAGATTAATTAAATTCCCTACCTACCCAACCCTGACTGAATCTGTCCCAAGGGGGGTGAAATGGAAAGATGAGTTTGCTAACTAATGTTAATACAGTGAATGGCAGAATTAGAACAAACTCACAAAAGAATGAACATCCCTTGATGGGAAAGTCGAGTACAAGTGTAAAGGGGAATTCTCCAGATATGCACAAGCTATTTAGAATAGAACAACTGAAATTCTATTAAATTTCATTTGATGATGATAATGCCTGAGGTAACCTTATATAGAAATGTAAATCAAATATGAAATAACTATTATTTCAGGATTATCTTTAATCACAGTTTGATAACTTCAGTTCAAAACTGAAATCCTGTGAGACTGACAATATTTCTGGCTTTCCTAATCACAGATACTTGTGCAATAAAATAATACTTAACATACCATCCTAACCCCGGTGAATAGAACAGAACAGATCTTCAGAAAATGTGTATTTTTGTAGCATTCTTTTAAAATGTTTAGCAGGTAAAGGTGACTGTGTGAATTTATTTTGCCAAAAATGGCCACAATCCTTTCTTCCCTCTCTGCATTACATTCCTTGCAATGTGATTTGCAGCTTTTCCTATGGAGAAATGAAGTGTATTTCTTTAGTCCTTGAGGCCGGTGTGGCCTGTGACTTGCTCTAGCTAATGGAATGCAGTAGAAGTGATGTCATCCAGTTGTAAATGTAGGGCCCAAGAGACCTCCAGCTTCTGCCCAGGCTAACCTTGCTGCCACCAGGTAAACATGCCCGGGCTAGGCTGCTGCAGGATGGCAAAGTACAAGGGGCAGAGCCAGGTCATCACATCAGAGGCCCTCCTAGACAGGCAAGGATGACCACTGGTCCACCCCAGAGCTGACCACAGAAGCCTGAAGAAGCCCAGGGAGACCAGAAGAACCACCCTTGTCCCTACCTAAATAGCTGACCTAAAAATCACGAATGAATACGTTTTTATTAAATTGCTTAGTTTGGGGTACTTTTTTATTCAGCAAAAGCTAACTGACATACACTTAAATAGAACTATTCACTTTCTTTAAACATTTAAAAGACATTGGTCATACTGTCCAATATAGAATAGTCACACATAATAAAAATGATAACAATAATAATAATAATGGTTACTTTTAATGACCTTAGCCACTCCGTATCACTCTGTATTTTCCTAGATACAGAAAAACCACTTCCAACTTAGAGGGAGAAAGACAAGTTAAGAGCACAGGCTTAATCCTGACTCTAGAACTTAGTAGTTTTTGATACTGACTTAATAACATGGTTGTGCCTTGGTTCTCACACCTCTAAAATGGAGAGAATGACAGGGTACCTGTTATAGGTGTGTGTGAGGATGCACTAAGATGATGATATGATACATTTCCATCAGTACATGTTTTCCTTAAAACGTGCTAGCTTATTTTGATTACTTGAAGGTCTTCCAAGCAATTTACCTTAAAGGATATGGCTAACATCCCTGCACAACGGCAGATATTGTAGGCTACAAGTGGCAGATGCATTTTAAATAGTTAAGTACAAATAGAACTATATTGTTTTTGCTTGTGCTTTTAAGTAGTCCTAAACACCTACTACTTCTATGTGCTACCTTATACTCAAAATTTCCACGTCCTTTAGGTAGTGCCTAAAACAGTGGGGAAATTCAATTACTTCACATAATTAACAACAATGACAATGTGAGCATGTGGCAAGTATTACAGATGTTACCCTGGGAACAAATGAACTTCAAAGACATGAAGTGACTTCCCCAGGTTCACATGTCACTAAGCAGGTCAACAAAGACCTGAGTACTGTTGACTTGGAGTTGATTGCTTTAGTTGTCAGCGACTACTTCCATTTCACAGGCCAAGTTTCTCATACATATTGCTGAAAGCAAAGAAATCATAACTTGTTTGAAACAAAGATTGAGATGTTAAAAAAAAGATAAGTTGATTGCTGATCCCTCTCAGTGTGGGACGAACAGGCCTATGATATTGAATGTCAATTTTTTTAAAGTAGGAAAGTAGGTTTCCTACTATGTCTGGTCAACAGGCAGAACTCATTTCCCCAGGTTACAGAATTGGATATAAAAGGGTGCTAATAAGGTACTCATTGATTGTGTAGACAATGAGAGATGTGGTTGGGGGAGACATCTTCAAGGGTCACTTCAAGGCATGGTTAATTAGCCCCTTATAACCAAGAATTTGTGCACATCTGCTAAGTGTAAAATGTAAAAACTATATTGATAAATCTCTCACCCATCCAGTGCTGCACAGAATTATGTGTCATATTGTGCTAGACTCTTCTCCCCACTGTAAATTGCTCTCTGGAAATTGCATGGGCTCTTTGGGGAACTCTGTTTGTATGTAATAGGGCCATGAAAATGACAAATACTGAGCTTGTGGTCTTTAGGCCAAAGCCTTAAGAAGAATACTGGCTCCACAAGTTACTAACTCTTTAACTTTGGACAAGTCACTTAAAGTTCCCAGTGTTTAGTTCCACTATCTGTAAACTGTTGATGGTATCAGTTGCCTTGAAGGATCACTGATGCCCAGGATAGTGCCTAAGTAGGCACAGGTGCTATTATAAGCACACTGAGCCTTTTCTATCTAAGTTATACCCTCCGAATGATTCCTGTTTTCCTATTTCCATGCCAAATGTAAACATACTCTTTAAATGAAACTTAATTCTTTTATTACTTATTATAATTGTCAAAAGCATTTGTGGCAATGAGATACAGGATAAATGCACTTTTCTTTAAATTCTTATATTGGCATAGTATTCTTGATGGATTCAAGGTTGACAAGTTCTAGAAACATAATCCTTCATTTGCTTAATCCTGGTTATTGCATCCAATAAATATGCAGAATCTGTACTTTGCTGTATAAAGAAACTCTTACTAAGGATTCAGTTGTTACTTTAGGTAACTAAGGTATCATTTTGGGCACAGAGGCAGCAAGGTTACAATTTTCTAGGCTGTGCAAAAGAAAAACAAAACAAAACAAAATAACCAAAACCATGAGCCAAAGGACAGTTTTTGACATATGTACAAGGTAGAAAGGAAGGTGGTCATCACTGGTATTTTTAGCCATATTTACGTTACCGTTGGTCTTATCTGCTTCAGATACAACACTCACACACATACCAAAAGCGGTTCCTTTGTAGAATGAAAAAAAAAAAGACTGGAAAGGTTTCTGATTTACAAGTGTAAACTCACTTGTTCACCTAGAAATATCTGACTCAATGAGTAAAACTACTAAGCTGTAAAACATCTTAAAGCTGTAATACGGGATTTGTTTTATGCCTTGCCCATTTGTAGTTGGAGCTTTTCCAATTGTTTTAAGGTATTTAGACTTTAAGTAGCAAATAAATAGAAGTTTATTAATAATGTTTGCTTTTATTTTCTCTAAGTACTAAAGTAACCTCTGTATGATTTCACATGCAAACATACAACTTTAAGTAAAGATGAAAACTTACCTTTGTACTAATTGTGATCATAAGATAAATTCCACTCTCATAGTGTTCAACTTTGTGTTTTAAACAAATTCTAGTTTACTCTGACTTCTATCTCTTGTCCTATTATAATTTCATGCAGAGATAACATATGCATTACCTTATCTAATTTTAGGTTGTTATTTACCTAAGTTGTAAGCAGTGTTGAAGAACAGTTATTAAAAATGTTCAACCTTTCATCATAAAAATTCTAAACATATTGAAAGATAGAATAGTGCAAAAAACACCCCTGTACAGACCACCCAACTGCATTAAGTATGTGGTCTTGGTTATTCATTTTTCTAATATTGAATTTCATAAAATATGTTATTTGGAAAGAATGAGATTCTTTACAAATAATGTCATCAGAACTGGATATTAGTACTCATTTTTTCTGGCATTGTTTTAAATAAAAGTGTAATGACAGAAAAAAGAAACACTATTTTTTTCCTTTCTCCCAGTGTTTTAAAATGAGATGAGACTTGTCGTGGATTTTTCTTATCAAGTTATTTTTTTTTAATGGTGTGTCTCTGTAAGAGCATTAAAGTGTACTCTGGCTGCAGATCGATATGACACTGGCTAAATATAGATTTACTTACGAGGCAGACTGAAAGGAGTCATGTTGGACAAATGAGTAAATGATGTCTCTTTCAACAGGTTCATAATTATGTATTTATTACATGAGTTCTTCCACAATAGCTCTAGGGAACTGTTACCAACCCTACCCAAACAATGCTTATTTTAACAACCAAACCAGATATGAGGTACAGCTGTGAGACTTGAGCATAAAGAACTTGGAGGAAACAAACCGTCAGGAGTCATGTTACTGTTTTTCCTTCCTTCTTGAGAAGGAAGAGGAGAGCAAATGAGATTAAAACACCATCTGCCGAGACCAGGGAAACCTAAAGAAATTCATTTATCTTGGGATATTTGACATGTGTTGTATCACTGAGGAAGAGGAAATAAAATATCACACATATATAAAATTATATCTAATATAGAAATTAAATATAAATGATATGCATACCTGATGTATGTTATATAGCAATTAAAATAGCTAAATAAAATATTAAACAACACAAAGTGTCCTCTTCACTGCAAAAAAGCGAAAGGAGAAGGGGAATGGAAAAAACACTATACGTGGGTCTGCATACTGACACCACCACTCAATGCTTTATGAATGCTGTACTTCCGGTATGGAATTCTTTCCCACCTCTTTCATCTTGAATTTCTATTCATTTCTTAGGAAGAAGTTCGAATATCATCTCCTTTTGAAAGCTTTCCCTAACAGATCTTGGCAGTCACTCATTCCTCTTTCTGCTAAATGTAATTAAGAGCTAACACTGAGAGTTTACTAATATGCTCAGTGTTGCATATACTGTATCTGACTTACTTGTCCAACAACCTTATGTACTGGCTGCTTATTATGTGCCATTTCGGAGAGGAGGAAACTGATGTTTTAAAAGACGAAGTGACTTATGTAAAGTCACACTATCAAAAATCCTGGGAGAACCCTTCTCAGAAATAACATTTACTTCATAGGGCTTGAGGGAAGATTTAAACTACGTGTACTTTAAGGTTTCCTTTCATTTTAATTCCCAAAGTTAATTACCACTGGTTTTAAAATGTAGCCAGGATTTGTTTTAATCAGGTGTGACAAGACACGTGGACAAAAATGACTCTCATGAAGGCACATGTTTATACTCACAGCCCTAGAAACAGGACGCATGGTGTGGCATGCCGGGCCACATGCGGGGAGCCCCAGAGCCATTCAGGAGGCAGAAAAGGTGAGGGGAAAGCATGGTCAAAGCCTTTTTTGGGGGATTTTAATGGAATGAATGGGCAAGTTGGGGTAGGTGTACTGAGTGAATTTAGGATTGGAGAGTTTGAGTCAGATTAGTGGGCTCTGGGTTACATGGGTGTGCTCAGCTGTCTGGTACCTCACCCTGGGATGATTTTGGGTGGGGGGGAATATTGACTTGATGTGTAAGAGGCTGGTAAAGGAGGTGGTTGAGGGCCCTGGGTTGGTTGGTTTATGTATGAATGGTGTTTTCACAGGCACATTTAGTATGTTTAGAAATTAGCTAGCCCTGGGAGGAGTAAGATCTCAAGATATCAAAGCATCAAAAACACAGAAAACAAAAAGCAAGATTAATACACTAATCTCACCAGAAAAACTAAAGGTGCACTGTTGAGGACTCCTCAGACAGCCCTATTGAAATTTTGGGTAGGCTCATTCTTTGTCCAGCCTTCTGCTTTGTGGGTTCAGTTGCATCTCTAGCTTCTGTCTACTAGACGCCAATAGTATCCACCATACAAACGTGACAATCAGTAATGTCCCCAGGCATTGCCAAGTGTCCCAGGGAACTAAACCACTCTGAGTTGAGAACCACTGTTCCAGATAACCCATAGTTGCTTTGGTCACGTTTTCACATAGCTCTGCTCATTATGGATCCTGCAAGCTATTATCATTCATATTTGAGAGACTCTTTAATGGCAGAGAAATGGCCTCATTCTCCCTGGCCTCAGGAAGGAAAGTGAAGTCCCAAAGCACAGACTGCTAAGTGGAACCTGCAAGAGGAGCCTAGGAAGATGCTGTCCCGAAGCACAAACCTGCCCTCCTGGTAGAATAGGCTAAGAACTGGGCCAGGTGTCGCTCTGCCTTGGACGGCAGGACATAGACACTCCCAAGCTGTTCTAGCTGTACTTTGGTGAGTAGAGAAGGAAAGCAGGGTCCAGAAACTTCCCTAGGATCCTCACCTGCCTCCCCCGGTATAGGAAAGCTTGTGTAACAGATAGGTAGTTCATTATTTTATTTCTTATTTTCTTATACAAGATAGACAACCAATAAATAGACAAGCTCGAAGTTGACTGACCCCAATAGTGGATGCAGAACAAGGCAAGGCACATCGTGACCACTGAGATTTGGTATAATAAGATGGGCCAGATGCTCACAAATAGGCAAACACATGCTGAGAGATGTGAAGAGCAACCTCGAGTCCCCTGATTTTTCACTACTTTTGTTTGCTGGAATCTGATTTACAAGAACTGAGAAACTACATGCGTACAGTTGGAGTATCAAATGGAAGCTCGCGAGATAAAACCCAGTGCATGTTAGGGTCCAAGAGGCATGCATTCTTGCAAGGAATAGATATTTTTTAGCACACAGTAAAATGTTTTCATATCAGATTAACCTTGTCTTCATTTTATCCATGATCACTAAATACTTTACTCCTTTCATGGAAAAAATATTGTTATAACTGACCTAGAGTTCAGGAAATTGAATTTAAAATATTTCAAGGCCTTACTGTTGAATTTTTGATTAATAAACCCTCTGGATTCCTAGTTAGTTAAGTCATGTTGTACTTCATAAATTGAGAAAAGTATTTTCTTTAGAGAGAAGTGTTCATTTAAGAAATATGTGTTGAATATACACATTGGGGATATTGTGCAGGACAGGGCGGGCTGGGTTCTACGACACCTGATAGAGCTTTTATTCTAACACGGAAGATGGAAAACTTGAAGGCAATTGGGCCTCGTGACAGAGTTTATAAAACCTTCTATCCCAATCTGCTCATGTGGTACAACCAGCAAAGGTAATTAATACCTTTGAATAAAATCTGAATTTCATATTTATTTGAAAAACAAATTTCAAACTGCAGGCTTTTGGAAGTTCAACTCTATGGAATGTACTGTTCCTGTAACTATTATATGTGTTAGTGATGTTTCACAGAGCCCTAAAAGAAGGTAACCCTGAACTAATTAGAATACTGATTGAAGAAAAAGTTTTCATTTTTATTACCGGTGATATACTCCCACTTCAAAATGGATTATTTAAGTATGTAGTGTGGAAAGAAATGGCTTATTGATTTATGCATTCTGTTTCTGCACTTCTGTAGGCTTTATCTGGCATAATAAAACAGTCACACCTTAAAGCTCTAGAATTTAGAGGATATATTTATTTCTCATTGTGTGGAATGCACATAATTCTTAGGGGCTGTCCTGAATCTCTGGAGGATTAGGTACAATTTTTATCCACATTTGTTTTTGTTTTAAACTGAATAGCTACCCTTTTTGTTTATCAGCTTAAAGTATTTGTGTATTACAGAAAGCTGAATTTTTGCATTTAGAAGGATTTGCCTAAGGTTTGCTTTTTTGTGTCCCTGTTTCCTTTTTTAACTTGAGATATTACTTTAACCCATACCTTTCTAGAAAAAAGAAAAGAAAGCCCAATGCAGTTATTTTCCTCAGTGCCTTAGTAAGTGCAAACTTACTGGGCATACCTTCCAAGTTGTATGTTTAATTGCTTGATTTGGATAAATTAACAGCAATTTTGCTGAGACTGCGGTAAAAACAGCAGAGTGAATTCATAAGCTAATATACCCCTCTCTGGTTCCAAGCAGAGCAGTGACAATAAAAAACAAGCAATAAACTATTAAAAAAGGAAAAAGAGTCATAGATGAAGTGAAATAAAATATGAAAGAGTAGGTATGAGATATGGAGTATGGATGGAGGGGCTCCAAAATGTATTTGATTGAATTCCCAGAAAAAAAAAAATGGAGGAGATAGGAGAGGAGAAATTTGGAGATGTAATAACTCAGAATTTTTTGTAAGCAAAGAAAAACATGAGTTCTGAGACTGAAAGTAATTGTGCTGTTACTTGCCTTGTCCTGATCTAGTCAGTATAAAAATAATTTAGAATTGAGACAGCAATATTCAAATGCCGTGTTGGAGCGAACATCAACACGAGGCTTAGAATTAATGGGTGTTGTCTTTCAAGTGGAGAACACTGTAATAAATGCAGTATCTTAATATTTATTATGGTGAATCTAAGGACAAAGGATATTAAATATGACACATCATTTATTTTTTACAAACTCCGCAAAACAACAGGAAGTCATAATTTGAGATAATGTAATTGTGCGAAGCTTCTCATTGCTTTCCAGAAACAATATAAATGCATTCTGTTCAGTGATCCTATTCACAATAATTGTGTAAACATGTTTCCTTTCTGAATTTCCATTGTTATTGTCTTTCATTTTCCAGACTAAAGAAGAGCTACAAACATGGATTAAAAAAAAACAAAACTCCAGCACAATAAACGTAGGCCTGACTTCTGAATCCTGTATTTGTAAGTGTACAAATCCATTTAATTTAATCTACCACTCTAGGGGCATTTGAAATTACAAGAATGACCTGAGGCCATCTGATCAAGGAATCTGGTGATGTTTCTCTAATGCTGTAGCCTAGAGGTGCTGAAAATAGGATTATTTTCTATCATGGAGAGTTCTCTTTTGATTTCCTGTCACACTAGAAAAGGGTCCATGTTCTTACAGGCTTTCATCTGGGGATCCTCCTTTCCCCCCACTAGCCTCTTCTTGCCTAGTCACCTTCCTAAAGGCCACCTAGCCCTCTGAGTGACGGTCCAGAACAGCCACCTCCATTGCCTCGTCCAGCTTCCCATTGAAAGGAGCCTAACGATTCTGCCGTTGTCAGCATTTCCTTACCTAAACGTCCCGTGCCTTTTCTTGTGTCCAAGAGAACTTATGTATCTTTTTATTTAGTGAAATTAATACACTAATATGAATTCCTTTAGCTTTTGATAGGCCAAAATATCAATGTCAGAGATGGTGTGCTAGACACTTGAGAATTTACAAAGAATTTTAAATCGGTATGGACCCAGTTTTGAAGGAACTTACAATGCAGCTGAGGAATAATGGTTGGATGCTCATTCATCTGAAGAAAACTAGTGCTACCTGGAAATACACAGCGTCAGAAGAGCAGTGGAACTGTCGCTGTTGTAGAGCCCACCATTCACTGGGTTGTCAAGGTTTTGTCCTGTTCAGCGTTTGTCATCTTGATGTCTTAACAGTGATTTTGTTGACTGGCTGTTGCTAATACTACAAGCTTCAACACGCAGTCAGAAAAAATATTTGGTTCCATTATCACAGTTTATACCTAGTAAGAGCTCAACAGTGAGGAGGAAGAGGCAATAAATTTTCTTTCCCAAAGGTGCTAAGAATATTTTTTGCTGAGCTGCATTTTCTGGATAACAGCAGTGGCTTGGATGGTGGTGTTGGTTCCAGCTTTAAGCATCCCAGTCACAGACAAGGAGTTCCGGGCGGAGCTGACCCCCTGCTCTTCCTTGCTGACATGGCGGAGCCCGGATCTGCCTCCTCCTGCTGCGGCAGAGTCGGCATGCTCAGGAGGTGATCCATTTCTGTCGCCAGCATCATAATCAGCCGCAGCATCTTGTCACATAATGCATCACTGTCAGACCCCCTGACGCCTTGATATCTTGGTCCCTGTGAGAGGTCTGGAGATCAAATCACACCTGATAGGTAAACCCAGAGCCAGGGCTCCCTGCCTAAGGAAGCGAACCAGAAGGGGAACAGTTTTGCATGCTAACTTTATGTAACCTCCCTGAGAGCCCTTGATAATGTTGTTGTTCTCCAGGGCACTCTCGGTTTATGTGATATTAATCACTTTGTTAGGGCCAGTAATAGAATCAGTCCGTTATCAAGTGCTGCTACCTGGCGCCACCTGCGTGGCTTCTACCACCACCTCCTCCCGCCCTCCCAGAGGCTCAGACCTTATCTCACATGGGCCCCATTTCCCCCCACGTCCCCACACTGTGTGGTTCAACTTGAAAGTGGCTGCAGATACAATTTGTCATTGACACAATGGGTGCCTCAGAAACCATTTCAATGTTGTTCTTCTTTGACTCCCATCAATAGAAATAATCCCTAAACCCTACACAAAGCAGAATCTTTAGGGTATTAACACATCTGCCAACTCAGTCTATCCATCGAGTTTATTTTTTTCACTCCCACTTAAAGTTGCTTTTTTGTGCCTGCCAGGCTGCCTTAACCTTTCAGTTCTCCATCATCAGACTTTGACTTGATGGACATACCACTAAAGACAGACTTCCTCTAGTTGAGCTGAATATAAGATATATAGACCATCATGCTAAGCATCTCCTCCCAATACAGTCTGCTTTGTAATAGGCAGATTTACTGTCCAGTATACGCTGAGAATAAAGCGACAGGCCTATTGTCAGTAGGGCATGGACTCTTGAGTCACCGATGGATATGAAAAAAGTTGTTACAGATCTTCATTTTCTCTACATGGGACTCACAATTTATAAACACAGGTTATTTGTCCAGGGTTAGAGCTGAGATGATCTTAACTTTGCTCCCAATACTGTACCTCCACCAGCTGAGTGAATGGCCTTCTGCACACATTTGTAGGCAGTGATGATGGACTCCTGAGTTACTGTAGCTCGAAGGGAGTCCAGAGACAATTTATTCCAACTTCTTCATTTTATAGATTACCATGTGAAGAACAGAGAGCTTAAGGGACTTGCCCAGGGCCATCAAGCTTTGTTAGTTTATTTAAGGTATTATTTTAGAAATGCCTTTCTAAGGGTTTAGATATCCTTGACTTTGGAGTTCCCAAAGAATATTTCCTGAAGGGTGTTCAGGAGGAGGCTCTGGAAACTTGTAGAACTTAACACAACAGAAACTCTGCCTTTCAGTTTCTATGTAAGCTTAAGGAGGGTGGTTGGAGAAGAATTTAAAAAGGAAGAGGAAGGGAACATTCATTGGGCATCTACTAAGTGAGGTGCCTTCTATCGACCAAGAAGCAGCAGCATTGACTGAAGGCTAACCAGGTGCCAAGTGCTGCTCGGAGTGCTTTCTATATATCATCCACCTACTTTATCCTCAAACAACCCTATGAGGGAAAAACGATTTTTACCAACCCCATTTTACAGATAAAGAAATCCCAGCCAAGTTGACCAGCTAACAAGCGGTACAGCTGGAGTCACACCAAGGCACCACATTATTCTCCCTGCAGCACGCTTCCCCATTGCTCTGTGGAGTGTGTGTCCCTGCTCCACATTTACAGGAGGAAACTGCAGCTCGTCATAGGAAATGGACAGCGAACATCTAGGAAGTGAGAGCGGCAGGAACTCCAGTCGACCATTTTTCCTTTCTGCCATGCAATTCTATGATGTAGCAATCAAAAAATGATGACTTGAGGCATTTTAATCCTGGTCCAGAAAGGCTGAGTCCAAATCAATTTAACAAATTAACTAATAGAAAGAGTAGATGCTTCAGCAATATACTTCTTACATGTTTGATCTTCGCTGCCTCTCTCCCTGTTGTAAAGGGGAGATAAGGTGGGTTTTAGCTGTGATACTAGGCCAGGACAAGGCCCTGGCAAAGAAGGCATGAATCTTACACCTTGGGATCCTTCCCAGGGGCTCAATGTAGCTCCCTGCTTAAAAGCTGCTCAACAAACATGTGCCGAATGAGATTATATGCCAGGCTGGCATGTCACTGTCCCAAACTCTCTGCGGTGGGTTGGATCTACTGTTTTGTCTGCTTCATGAAAGAAATTTCCTGTGGGTCATTATCTGGAGGAAGTCCTCTGTCTGGTGGTGGTGGTGAATTTAAGGCAGCTGTGTGGTAGGATGGAAGGAGAACAAAGATTTAATCTGAATTCACTCAAGAAATACAGCTTCAGTGTGTGAATCCCACCTCCAGCAGGGGGTTGAACAAACACTTGCAATATCACTGTGGTCTCACACCGAAGACATGTAACTTGTCAGGGTAGTGACATCTCTTATGAAATGTGTGTTAGGCAATGTTATTCAGGCACAAGCTGGTCAGCAGTACACTTCCCTGAAGGCATCTTTCAATTACAGATGCATTGCAATTAGAGATGGGAAAAGGCTGGAGGCTCTCATTAAGTTCATTTCCTCTGCCAAGGTGAATGCAACCTGAGATTTTATTTCATACAAAACATATTCCAAAATCTAGCTTGTATGATTTCAGGTGGGAGGCTCTACTTTAATTGTGGGATCCAAAGACCTCACCAATATCACCTGAATTTTAACTTAATTATATTACTTTTTTCCAAGAGATACATGTGGTTTGATTTTATCAATACATGTTCCTACTTTATTTTCCAGAAGCAGAGAATGTTATTCCTGGAAGGACAAACTAAACAATCATCTAGCCTGAGTTACTTCCTTACGGAAAGTGGAACTCAGCCTAAGAGAGGTTGAATTAAGGTGTTCACCTGCTTCTCAACCCATTACCTCAATTAGAACTTTTTCCCGAGCCCCAGGCTATATTCCTTTTCCACTATATATGGCCAGTTCACCATTTTACAGATTGTAAGTCTAAGGGGTTAGGCGTTTTAATTCTGATGCCACAAAAGAAGTACTTAACAGCAGAAAGAGCTACAAATGTTCATGGTTTTCAGCTATTATACTTTGGTAAATAGAATCTGATCAGTGTTGAATTTCATGCCCTAGAACAATGATTAGTGTTTTACAGGGTACAATTACACTCAAACATTTTTGTCCCTGCATGGAGACATCTGCATAAAAAGGAGCATTCTGAAAACACGTCAACACGTGCCATGCTCATCACCAGCTACAAATATTTGCTCTTGAGGGCATAGGCTTTATTTTATCTCATTAAAATTTGACATTTCTTGGCAAATCATTCCACTCCGTTTTGACACAAAATGTGTATCATGGGTGACCAGAGATAATTTATAGACCTGAATATAAAAGTAATTTGCCAAAATATGGATATTATGTTTTATTCCTGGTCATCGTTTTAGAATGAATTGTGTCGCCATGCTCCCCACCCCTGCCTCCACCCACTGAAGCCCTAACCTTCCATGTGACTGAATTTGGAAATAGGGCTTTTAGGGAGGTCAAGTGCCATGAGGTTATAAGGGTGGGATTCTAATTTCATAAGGGTGGTGACCTTAAGAAGAGGAGTGCGTAGGGGTAAGGCCATGTGAGGACGCAGCAAGGTGCGTCTTCAAGCGAGGGCGGGTGTTCTCACTAGAAACCAGCCTTACCAGCACCTTGATCATGGACTTCAGGCTCCAGGATGGTGAGAAAATAAGTTTCTGTTGCTTAAGCCACCTGTCTGAGCTATTTTGTCATGGCCAACTGAGCCAATGACTGCAGTTACTGAGTCCCCCTCTGTAAATCTGAGACCCTCATGACACTAGGCAAGTAGGGGAACATGAGTCAAACATGGAAAAGGTTTTGACTGGTGCCTGGGTGGGTGACAGATCCCAGCAGTGCTGCAGAAGGTATCAGAGAAGCCAGCACTTCATGGAACTGTCCCCAAACCTCCCTATTCCTTCAGTCCATTCCCTCTAGAGTGCCAGTGAGAGCATTCCCAGTGTCCTTTCTCCCTGTCAAGTCACACTTTTGAGAGGCAAAGGGAGTGATGTCAAAGCATTAAAACCCCAAGACTTGTACATCATTGGTTATAAAATAGCAAAGCCAACAATTATTTTTATTCCATCAGAGATGTGGGAATTCCATCATTTAACAGATATCGCCATGCATCTGACTAAATCCACAAGCACCTCAGTGGAGGACAGCCAGCAGACATATTGGTATATCCCACTTTTCATGTAACTTAGGTTAAAGTTCCAAATGTCAAGTTGAAGTTTTTGATTCAAATACAATTGGATAGCAGCTATGGGGGGAAATAGACAATGAATCCAATGAGGACATACTTCAGAAATGGCTGGTAGGGTCATGCCACCTCTTATAAAACATAAGTGATTCTGACAAGCAGTCAGAAGCCCACTGATGACTTGGGTAGGATGCTTCAGCTTGTTGCAGTTGGTCCCAGCTCCCACAGCCACCCCACTTGACAGATTTACTGCAGTCCCGGGAGAAGTGGGTACCAGGCAGGACATAGCCTCGAAGGGAAAGAAAGGTCAATGCTGAGTGTCCAAAAGTACCCATTAACTTAAAAGGAAATGTCCTATTGTCACATTTGGACACACTTCAATAGAAGATGCTTAAAAATTTTTGATTTCTTGTTCTGAAGTCACAGACAAATGACAGGTGACAAGAAGTAAAGGCACAGTAGAACATCTTTATATGGCATGCATGTGGCTTTGGGGTTTTCAAGATACAGCTGGCTTCAAAAACATACCAGAACAGCCTGTTTTCTATAGCCAAATAAATTTTAGAAGTCCTTACTTGGTTAAACAAAATCTTCTTTCTTATAAAGAAATATTCTTGGGCTCTAAGTTCTAATTACCAAAAACAAAACAACAAAACAAAACAAAACCCAGAAAAACCTCAGAAGGTTACTCAAGCTAATTGTGATACGGAGTATGGCTTGGCTCTTTATCTCTGATAATGACAAAACCTATTTCCCCAGTGACACAGTGTCTCACATTCACCTATCAGCTGCAAAGGACATTGAGAATATCTATGTTAATCATTGAAGAAAAATTTGTTCTCATAGCCTGGAGATGTTCCCACCACGTAGAGTCACATTCTGAGTACGGAGTGGATTTTGGCTTTGGACCATGTTTGGAAAGCCCACACTTAATTCTACTAAGTCTTCATTTAATTGTCACTGCAATGGGATCCCCTTTCTTTTCCAAAGGTGAACCTTTGGAATTCCCCAAATACGGTTCTTCTGTGAGGACATAGGAATAGACTCTTTGCCCTGTTGCCCAGAACACGTTGAGAAGTGTCTGGCATGACTTTCGCGATGGTGGTAGATTCAGGTGACATCAGAGGCTGGGAAGTGGGTGCAGAGTTGTCTCTCCCATGTGTCTCATAGCTCTTAAAACCTCTTTCAGGCATTGCACTGAGTTTTTTTATTGCAATACTAATCCTCATGACAGTCCTACAGGGAAGTTGCTTCGTCACCCCCATTTTGTAGATGAGAAAGCAGAGGATTTGTGAGTTAAGGAGCCCAAAGTTAGCAAGAACAATAATGTGGACATACACGCACAGCCTGACTCCTGTGAAAGGGAAGTCATTTGTTTAGAAATGGCATGTGATTAAAAAAATTTAATTTCATTAGTTAAAATCACAGCCCCATGCCTCTATGTGTTCCAGGATTGGCAAGCACCTCTGGAGCTTGACACATATTGGCTGAACTGAATTATTCCTATAATCAAAACTATGACCTTGGAATCTCAAGGCAATTTCTGTGCCCAGAGGGGTCTCTTGCTGGAGCTGGTTGACAGTAGAGGGCTTATATAAACTCGAGGTTGAAGGGACTAGTGGAGGAGGTAGGGAGAGAGCGGAAGAGAACTGGGGTTTTAGCCCCTTTGGGACTGGAGAGTAAATACCCTTAACAGGACACAGGGACACCAGCACTTGGCAAGTCCTGTTCAAGAGACAAAAAATGGAAAAGCAGCAGAAAAGAGGGAATTGGAAAGAATAAGGCTTTAGAGCCCACATCTTCAGGCCCTGTTTTTAGATGCTTTGTACTTCTCACATCTCTCTTCCTAAGTTTTGTCCTTGGTTGGGTGTGTGTCAGGGAGGGTAAACACCCCCAAACATACTGTTAGGATTGCCAGACAAAAATACAGGACCCCCTGCTAAAATTCAATTTCAGATAAATTCCAAATAGTGTTAGTGTAATTATGATCCAGATATTGAATGGTACACACCTATACTGAAAATTTACTTATCTGAAATTCAAATTAAAAATTTTGATTTGCTGATTTATGAACATTTTTGGCCTTTAAAATCTTTTACATTTAGTAACCTTTGTATTTGCTAAATCTGGCAACCCCAGTATAATTATAATATACATGTACATATTTACATATATATTCAAATCTGTGTAACTACATATGCAATTATGTTATACTCCCTGATCCATAAAATGAGGCTACCATCCTATCCTTACATGCTCCTGTTTATTCTATAATTCCCAGGTGTCAAATAACTCACTCTTACAGTATGATTTTCAGTGTCTGTTATTTCCCACTTGATCATAAGCTCCACCATGACCATGACAGTACCTGTTACAGACTCAGAAGCCAGCGCCAAGCATAACTGATAAACTAAGAACACAGAATATATGTTAAAACCCACATTCAGAATTTGGCTAATAGATCAACTAAACTGTAAAGAGCAGATAGGATCTGCCCATCTGTGGACAAAAGCTGGAGTCAGCAACTGAGGCCATTAAAGAGATAAAGGGCCTGAGTTGAAAGGCATGACAAAATGATTATATTAACTTCAACATCTTTATCTCACTGATTTTGAATAAGCATTTTTTAATTTTTTTTTTCTCTGTACTTGGCAGGCCCAGTGGGCACCAGGTGATCATGCCCAAGGACAGTTTTCCTCTGCCCCTGGCCAACACTGTGACCCTTTCCCAGCATGCATGCTTTCCATATTCTGCAGCACACCCCCAAAGTTTTTCACTTGCCTTGAGTTCTGTTATTAAGAATCCCATTTAGAAATTTTTACTTTTGCCAAAAGCATTCAAACTGGGGGATAAAAGAGAGGCCAGAAATGGAAGCCCCCTCCTACTCCACATTATATTAGTGGCATTTTAAAATTACAGCCCCACCAGCTTCCTCAAGAAATACTACATTTTTCATCTTTGGTGGCTGTGATTAAGTAACACTCACTTTGTCCAGCTCCTGTGGTGACATAGCTCCATTACAAAGGCCTCCTGTGTGGCATTCGGGTCATTAGAAACTACACAAACTATTAGGAAACGGTAGCAGAGCTGCCAACAAATGCTTCAAATTATGGTTTCCTTTCTGATTGTGGCAAAGAAGACGGACTGAACTTACGATGGTTGTGGAGTTGAATACAATAGGTAAGCGGAAGCACGTATGTATATCCATGACGGGTATAACAATGTCAGATAAACAGGCCTTCAGAATGTTTTCCCACAGACCTCTTAGCTTAATGGCCCTGGTCCCCAAAGTTAGGGTTTCATTTCTGCATTTCACAGTTTCTCTGGGTCACCTCACTCAATTTACTAAAGCTTCATGGGTCCATAAACACAGGTTTGGACAACTTGAGGTCTAGAAGGGTTAATTTTACGTGGCAGTGTGACTGGGCTGCGGGGCACCCAGACAGCTGGTACCACATGACTTCCGGGTGTGTCCCTGAGGAAGCAGCATGTGATTCAGTGGACTGAGTGAAGAGATCTGCCCTCTCCAAAGGGAGTAGGAACCATCCAGTTCACTGCGGGTCTGAATAGAACAGAAAAGCAGATGAGGGCTAATTCCGCCTCCGCACCCACCTTCTCCTGCCCGTGAACACTGAAGCTCCTGGTTCTCGGGCCTTTGGGCTCCAAGACTTGGACCAGAAACCTCGGTCCAAGTCAGGCCTTTGGCGTCAGACTGGGAGCTACACCAGTGGTTCCTCTGGTTCTAAGTCAGCAGCCTTGGATTGAGTTATGCCGCCACCTTTCCTGGGTTGCCAACATGCAGATGGGAGCTCATGGACTTCTCAGCCTCTGTAGCCACATGAACTAATTCCTACAATAATTCCTCTCCTCTTACATGCATTTATACCTATCTTACTGGTTCTGTGAGTCCAGAACTTCTGTTAGAAGAACTTTGACTATTACCGTGAAGTTTTAGTTTCTTAAATGGGGGACCTATATCCCCCAGTAGGGCTTACACTTCATCTGCAACTTCAGACATGGCAGTGGGTCCCCCGTAGTGGGCTGTCCTGAAGTGCAGAGCCAGGTTCTCTGTGCACCAGGGCATCACACCCTCTTGGCTGCACAGGCCCGTGAGGTCATTTATGCTAGGGCCCCATAATGACTAAGGTGGGCTCTTCACATGCACAGGGACATCCAGGCACAAAACCCTGATATATCTCAACATCAAAACACTTAGCCTGCTTGCTGTGAGCTCATCATAGCATGTGAAATGCAAGCCCATCTTTTACTGGCACTTTGGCTATCTTTAGGGGGAAATATGGCTTATGTGGGAATCTATTGACTGTGTGGTCCCTTTCCCCAGAGCTAGTACTAAACCCAGACCCCAGATGTGCTCTTGGCATTCCATCTTTCCAATGACATATAAAAATGAGAAGCAGCCCACATGGGACAATTACAGATCGCATGACTCTGTTAGTAAGACCAGAGGCTCGACCCTTAACATACAGCAAAGTGTCAGCTTCGAGAGTGAAGTTCCAACTGCTCAAAACCCTTCCATACTCTATAGATTGTTCTATTATTTGCCCCAAAGATTGACTAGCATGCAGTGGGGGACACTTACTTGTTAACATATTTGTTTTTTCCAGAGGTGGCTGCATTTCAGCAGTGGATTTTGGTCCTCTGTGTAAAATATCTTAACATGCTGAAGTAAACAAATGTTACATAAAATACATTACTAGATGATCAAGTGGGTAGTTTCTTGTAAAAGTTATTTTTTATAAAACCTATAAAATTGTGACTCTTGAGGGTTGAATGGAGTAGCAAAATGTGAGGACAGATTTATTTTTGTGTTAAATACATGTCTTCTAAACAAGTTACAGGAGGATATTTTTTCATCTGGCACACAAACTTGTGTTGAATACATGAGGAAGCTCACATAAACATGGTTTTATTATTTGCTGAGTTCTGTCCCCAAAGGCTTTCCGTAGCCACCCTGTTTGTTACATTTACCAGTTTCATTTGGAGACTAGATTCAGCGTCTCCAACTCTGCAAAGGAACTTTCCTCGAGGAGCTTTGCCCCAGTCATGAACAGAGGAGGCATGCAAGTCTGGAGCCGGGAGGACTGAATTTATACAAATGGAAAGATAAGTCTCAATTTCTTTGCTTCTTTCAACCTGGCCTCTACTTTTTTCTCAGCTTAAGGTGTTTCTTGATCTCTGCTTTAATCTAAGCTTCATCTAAACAATGACACATTGGACAAAGAGGCCATTTCGAGGCCATCACTCGCTTTCCTGATTCACTGCAGTATGCGTCTGCCATTCCAACTCTCTGAAGAGCCTCTTCAGACCCTTTATAAGTTCACTCCACATATCCCAAGGCCTCCCCCTGAAACTTGACACTGGTTCAAGTTCTTTAAAGGCCTGCAATTTCTGAGCCACACTTAGCAAGCCCATGCTCTCCCAACTCCCATAAAATACCATGTCGCTTGTCTCAAGCTTTCATGAAATAACAAGGAGATTTATATTTATTCTTAACGTGAGCCATCCTCATCTAGGTTTCCCAGGATCGATTCATTTCCTATAAAATGCTCATGTCCATTAGTGTGGGTGCCATATTATACAGAAGGAAAATAAAGAGACTGTCAAAAATCTAGCCTTAGTACTTCATAGCTGAATCTTAAGGGAAGCCTTTCTGTTTGTTTCTAGGGAAAAATTACAAACTCACAGTAAAATTACAAAAAGGGCCAAAGAGAACTTGTGTACGTTTTACCAGAATCATCTATTTGTTGACATTTTGCTTCTTTTTATCAGTTCCTCTCTCTCTATGTCTCTCTGTCATGTATATGAATGTATACAACTTACACTATTTGGGAATGTATATGCACGATGAGGTACATACATTAATACTCATATGCTAATCTATATAACATACTATTTGGAGATAAACCACACACATTGTGGCTCCTCATTCCTTAATGTTCCAGCGTGTATCTCCCAGGAATAAGGACATCCTCTCACACACCCACAGTGCAGTTATCAGTCTAATAAATTTAACATTGATACAATACTTTTATCTAACCCACTGTCTGTATTCCAACTCTGTCAGTTGACTCAGTAACATTCCTTAGAGAATTTTCTCCAGCACAGGATCCAGTCTAGGATGTGTTGTATTTAGTTATCATGTGTCCTCAGTCTCCTTCAGTCTGGAGCAATTTTTCTTTGCATTTTTTTTCATAACATTGGTATTCTTGCAGAAAACAGTTCCTTAAGGGGGTCTGTTAAGGAATCTCAGAGCAGATGAGACCAGCGGAAAAAATGTCTTTAAATAGAACCACACAGATAAGTGATGGTTTAAAGTTCATGACAGAGTGGATGCAGGTGAGAGTGTGGTCAACAACCCAGCACACAGCCAGTTCTTCATGTCAAACCACCTTTAGACCCTTGCTTCTTAGCTTTACATTGTACGTAGAACTAAGGGCTACTCGCCAGCTTGGTTATCCTGTTCATTGTGACAGATGTTAAAGTGGAGACATCCTGCCACATGAGAACAAAGTAGTGAGAGGAGAACAGGCAAGAACAGGAGAGAGAGAGAGAGAGAGAGAGAGAGAGAGAGAGAGAGAGAGAGAGAGAGGAGAGAGAGAGAGAGAGAAGAGAGAGAAAGTAAGGCAGTACCGCATCAGTTAACATGTGCACTGGGACCCTTTGGTGCACCAGCCATTAGACACTGCGCCTCAGCAGCCCACTGAGCTTTCAACAGACAGTGCGCCTATGAGATCATCATAATGCTGGTGTTGCCTCACTGGGAAATGCATATCCTCTGGTGTCAGCTGACAGGCTAAGGACCCCTGTGCTCCTGGGTGAACTTCACGTCACTGTTCACCTTCACTGTCCACCCCACAGCCCATTGTGTACAGAAGAGAGAGAGAGACTGCTCAGCACAGCTAAGCCACCCACACGCAGATTTACCAAGCAGAACACAGAGGAGAATGAAGAGAACATCTGCCGCCACCCGGGCAGTTGATGTAAGCAATGTGGCCTGAATTCCTACCAGGGATAATGCCTCTTCAGGAAGCTATAGGACAGAGTTTCTGGGTGACGTAAGGTGAAGCCAAGGGTGCCGGGGGATTGAAGGGTACTTACCGTTCAGTAGTGAGCTGTGCTGTGGAAGGGAATGAGGCAAACCTGTGATCCAGGTGATGTGGATTCAGTCGCCAACTAGACTGTGACTGTGGGAGACTCAATGGCCTCTCCAGCTCACTTCCTTTAGTGTTAAGGCCTTGATAACAAGTCAAGATGAAATGACCTAAGCACGTGAAGAGCTTGGCAGACACTCTGGTGACACAGTGGGTATGTGATACTTGTTTTCCTGGCTCCTAAGAAGCAGAGTCTGATGCACAGCTCAGACACCCTTGAGTTATGGGGGACATACTCTCAGGAGTTGCCCAAGAGGGAGATGGAAGTGCTCAGCAGGGCTGTTGTCTAAGAGGGAGGCCAGTTTGAGTCTCATCTCAGACGCTAGCTCTGGAGCTCAGACCTGGTCCATGGTAATGTAAGGCTGGAGGCACCGGGGGAAGGGGTGAGCCTGCTGGACAAGCTCAGGCCTCACCAAACAAGGCAAAGAGACCAACAGGTTTTGGTCTGACAACATTCCAGAGTCTGATCAGACAACATTCCTAACTAGAGCCCTCCCCAGGCTAGAAGAGTAGTGGTAACTTTCCAAAACCTGGCTAAAGGCCAATGAGAGATCCCCATGTACCCTAGGGGAGCCAATCCCCGCCCCACTGTACACCTTTGCTCTCCCTCCCCCTGCCTTCTTTAAAAACTTGCTGCCTGCCCTGCTGAGCGCGACTTCCCCAGCCCGTGATAGCCAGACCGGGAAACCTCGCCCGGGAATTGCGCTCAAATAAACTGCCTGGCCCTTTGTTGCCTCTCGTCACCTGCTTATTTTGGCTAGAATTTATCTTACAGGTAAGACCAGAGCAGACTAGCCTTGGGCCACAGTCGCTATCTGTGGGGCGAGCACCTCCCCAGATGCAGTGACTTCCACTTCTCTGAGGAGGGGTCAGCTGCGAGCAGCCAATCCTCAACGCCACTGGAGGATGAGGGGCAGGCGCACTGGTCCCAGGAAGGGAACTGGGCGAGACACGGCAGCACCCAACCTAGGGAGAGCTTATAGAATGTGGTTGAAACTAAAATGGCTTCATTAGTAGTAGAAGTACTTTAGGTTTGGCTGAAAGAAGCCACCATTCACATCACAGAACTCTCTGAGGCCTGCTGGGCTAATTGATTCCACCAAGACAGCCTTCTATTATGATAAAACCCCTCTGGTCCCCATCACCCAGGTCCATCTCAAGGAAAGAGGCCCATGCCTGTGGTTAAGCTTCAGGCGATCCCAGTGGCCCTCAGCTGTGCTGACTCGGCCAGATCTCAGGAAACAGGTGCAAAAGCGGCAAGGGCTTGGGCCTTCAAAAGTGCTTCCCATTTCTCTGTTCTCCTGTATGTCAGCACCCAGTTCTTTGGCTCAGTGTCCTTAAGCGCACACAGACCTGACTAGGTCACTGAGACGGAGCACACATCCCTCCTCCTCCTTTGAGAACTGGCAGGGGGATGGAGAAGGGCAAGAAAGGGGGTACAGTGGGTGCTGGAGGGTAGAGAATTAATTTGCATTCATTTCTCATGCTGTTCACTGGTATGTCACTTTTCTGCTCACACAGTCTGGGGGCTTGATTCCATGTGGATCTAGCAATTACTTAGCTCTTCAGAGTTAATGTGCCCTGTGAAATGGCATAGACCCTGATCAAGGCTGGTCCTACTTACTCATGGATAATACCCACAGTCTGTATTACAAGGTAAGGCACAAATAAGTTATCCATTTTTCTCTGAAAACTATACACACACACACACACACACACACACACATATATATATATATACACATATAAAACTTATTATGTGTATTATAGCATTTTATATATACATACATATGCAGGTATACACATATATGTCTATATATTTCTATAAAGTTTTCTTATTTTTGGTTTTTCTCTCCCCACTGGGCTCTGAGCTTCATCAGGGTGGAGATTTTCCCTATTGTGTTCACTGTGGTAGCCCCAGCACCTTAACAGTGGTTGTCCCAGGTCTCAAAGTTGATAATAATAATTCAAACTCAATAAATATTTGTTGTATACATAAATTTATGTTAAAATCAATTCTTAGATTTGAAATGATCTCAAAACTTTTGGGGTTATGGTAAGGTACCCTCTTTTTAAAATAAGGTTTGTGTAAACAGGTAATACTGTTTTAAAGGAGCACCTTTTTTAGTTGAGGTGCCAGGAAAGTTTACAAATGCCTCTTTATCACTGCTGAAAAAAAATGGAGTTGTGTGGCCTCCAATCTTCTGACTCATCCTTCTGTTTTCTTTTTCTTAGCTCTGCCATAATTTGAATCTGTAATTCCTGCTTTGATCATTTTGATGTATAAAGAGGGCAGCCAATCAGGGGCAATTAGTTTCTTCGAAACAGAAATTCTACTATGAATTTCTGACTCACTATATAAAACATACCTGCCTCAGTTTCTTATAAGTGTTCATTCTGCGCCCCCAGCCTACCTTTGAGGGAGGGTACATATGTGCAGAGACTCAAAACCTCCCTCCATACTTCCCGCTTCCCAGTTTTCTTATGACAAAGGAAACTGACTCTTGTATTTCCAAGACAGGTCATAGAATGGAAAGAGGTCTATTTTAACAAGTGACTCGGACTACAAATAAAAGATTGCTGAGTGAATATGCAGTGAATTCCTACATTTACGTTTGTGAGTTCAACTGTGTTTTCATGCATATATTTATTTTTAATAATTTCCCATTTAAGAGAATTTTTTTGATAAACTATTTAACTTCCAATCTCATATAGCTGAAATTATACGGCAAGGGTTTGTCCTAAATTAGTAATCACTGAAGGGTGGCCAGTTGATGTGTAATGTAAGGCCCCTTAGGATGTCAGACACAGAACACCTTTGAGATGATCTAGTCCAATCCGGTAATTCTTGGGAAGGAAACTGCTACCTAGAAAGCCTCCATTGCTAAGCTGTGGTCAGACCTTGACATGGTGAGAGAGGATACCAGATGCCAGGCATCTGACTTTAAACACAGTACTTTTCCCCTAAAAGGTATCTGAGAAAAGATTTTTCCAAACAACTGTTTTTTTCCGTAGAGTTGGAGAACACATGCCACATCGATTCCTTTTATTCATTGATTCATACAGGCACTCATTCTGTAAACCTTCATATTTTTATTGTTGCCTTGACTTTAGCACTGAGTTCCGTGCTGGGGATGCAAAGATGACCAGGTTATGGTTCCGAAATCAAGAGGCTCCCAGGGTGATAGAGGACCTTCTCATAAACTACATCCAATAACCACAGTCTTTAACTCTGTTCTTCCCCTTCTCTCCAGTTTAAGTAAAACTAAACACCCCATATTTCTCACTAAGAGACTAGATGCAGTATATATTGGCCATCCACATGCTTTGGGGTCCTTAACTTAGCATGCTAGAAAAAGTGTGTAGATATGCTAGAATGGCAATAATAATAATAATAATAATAATAATAATAATAATAATAATACCTGGGAAATAAGTTTGGCAAGGATATAGAGGATTGGAATACTTGTACATTGCTTGTAGGAATGGAAAATGGTGTAGCCACTGGGCAACAGTTGGCGGCTCCTGGAAAAACTAAATACAGAATTTATCATAGGAGCCAGCAATTCTGCTCCTTGGTAAAGACCTGAAAGAGATAAAAGCAGGGACTCACACCTGTACTGGCAGGTCACTGTGCACAGCAGCATCAGTCACAGTAGCTAAAGGTGGAGGCAACTCAAGTGTCCATCAGCAGGGAATGGATGAGCAAACCGTGCTGTCTACACGTGGTGGCATGATGTTCTGACACAGGCTGCAACATGGAGGCACTATGTTCTGACATAGGCTCCATGAGGGAAGCAGCGACGTGAGGACGAATATTATTTAATCCCATTTACATTAAGTACCTAGAATAGGGAAATTCATAGGGACAGGAAATAGAAGACAGATTACCAGGGGCTGGGGAGAGGCAGGACGGAGGAATCATCGCTTAATGGGTACAAAGTTTCTGTTTGAGGTAATGAAGAATTTTGGGACTAGCTAGTGGTGATGGTTTCAGACAACCACAAATGTGATTAAAACCACTTAATGGTACACTTAAAAATTGTTTCAATGGCAAATTTTACGTTATGTATGTTTTGTCACAATAAAGAAAGTATGTGTGGACCACCTGTGGTCATTCTGGCTTTTAATTGTCTGCTTGCCACTAGCCAGCATGGAAGTTGATCATTGTTTAGATTTCCTTTTCTTCTACTTTTCTTCAATGTCTAGCAGAAGAAAATCGTGCAGCAGTGGTCAGCTACCATGCTCACTAAAAATCGCAGCATGCGTTTCCTGATGAGTGACTTCCCTTACTGCTAGGATACAAAGCAGGTTCTGCCTACAAAGTCTTTGGAGCCACCCCTCCCTGTCCACACACCTCAGTGTCCACACACCTGGGATAATCTGGAATAATAGCACTTATTAGTCATAGGGCTAGGGGAAAGATTACATATAGACTACCTATATATATATCTATGTATCATACATTTCTTGAGCACAGTGAATGTATATTATCATATAATCATTGTTATTTTACACTGGTCCTTATCACTCTTCATAATAAGTGCTATTTACTTATCTTTATCCTGTCCTACACTGTAACAGTCTAGCATATGCCTAACATAAGGAAATGCTAAGTGCATGACTGCATTCATTATTAACTGTAGTTTTTGAACATAAAATATTCATGCTATGCCTACTATGACCATTGAATTTCCCTGGACAAAGGATGCTGGAGGAGCTATAAAGACTCAGTAGGCAAAGTTTTTGTATGCCAAAGAGCTGTCATTGGTAAAGAAGGAGACGCATATTTAAGTATAAAATTATTTTGAATAACAAATTTCAAAATGACCAGTGAGAAGTGGCAAACTAAAAACTTAAGATGAAATAAGACAACAAAGATGAAAAGCATGGGATGTTACGTTTCACCTTTGCAATTTTTACTTAAGAAAATTCTGGCACTAGCTGCTGACAAAAAAATAACAGTGGGCAAAATGATAAGACATAAGTAAAGCCTAGTTCCTCTCCAAGGGCCTTGGAATAAGCAGTACACCCATCACCATTTTCAAGCACCTTCCCCTCTCGCAGAGCACATCATGGTATAATTCACTGCAGTTCTAAAACAGGAACATAAAATGTTCTCTTTACAGAGACACACATGTTCAGCGCCACACCCAGGAAAACTCAGGAAGGAGGTGTGTATGTCTGCAGCCACGGCTGGTGCTCACACCGGGAGCCCCTGACCTCTGTCTCCCCCAGGTCAGCTGACCAGCTCTTGGATCGCACTCACTAAACATCAAATCAGCCATTCTGCAAATCAGCCTTGGACTTCATAACTCAATGCCACTGTCATGAGCTTTTGCCTCTTTCCTGCTGCCAAGTCAGTCTGTTGTATCCCAGCTTCAGCAGTGAAGCCTGACAGGTTTCTCTGACCACCTTCCCAGTCACAACACCAATGCATGTGTCTTGCCAGTTCTAACTGGGGGCAGAGGCGCCAACTCCTGAGTCCCCACTGCTGGCTCAGTGATCGCACAGCTTGCAAATCAAGGCACAGCTGGGAATAAGCCATGCAGCCTCTCAGCTCCGTGTTCCACACCAGAAAACTGAGGGAGACCTTACTCACTTCTCACAGCTGCCCAGCAGATTATCGACTGACTCATGTACAAGATGGTGCCAGAGACCTAGCAGGTGCTCAGTAAGTTACAGCTGGTGGTGACTAGTTTTCCTTTCCAACTACGCCTAAAAATGTGGCAGGTGCACTCAAACAATCATCTCACATTTATGAGGTATGCTCCACTGTAACAAGCGGATTGATGAATGACACTTTAATTCAAGTTACAAAAGCTGGATGCACAGTGCAAAGATTGGGTCATCTGGGAGTTCTGAGACCGATGTGCCTGTTCCTGGAGTCACTAGGAAGCATGCATGTCACCTTAATCAACTCAGTTTCTTGGAGAGCTCACTTTCTTCACCCATACAGTAGGTTAAGTTAGGTAATGTTTCCAGTCCTGTCTGGTTTTAAATTTTTGATTCTTTATGAAAAATAAACAAAGTCTTCATACACTAACAAATATTACCTTCAATGAGGCCCCCACTGAATGATGTATAATAACCAGGGTTATAGGTCCTCTCTCCAACATGCTAGTAAGAGCATTGTGGGTACCTGGTGTGAGGGGGACATAGGATGGATGAGACCAAGGACTCTCTAATACAGTGCATCTCAAAGTGTGGTTTCTAGATCAGCCTCATCTACACCACTTGGAAACTTCTCTAAAAATTAAGTCTCAGGTCCTTCCCCAGACCTACTGCAAGCATGTACTCTGTGGATGGGCTCAGCTATCTGCATTCACAGGCCCTACAGGGGATTTGGATGCTGCATAGATTGAGAACCACTACTCTTAATAAGTCAAAGTGTTGATTCACATACACAGAACACACACACACACACACACAGAGAGAGAGAGAGAGAGAGAGAGAGAGAGAGAGCGAGCAAGCACTAGGGAGAAAAACCTTTACTTTGAATTGAGAAGACAGATATATTAGAATATGGGCTTGTATTCTGCCTTACTGCCTTGTCCGTACTCATTTATGTCTAGATTTTTAAAAATAAGAGAAACTTAGAATTGCCTATTGATCAACTTTATTTCCACTAGATTATTCTGTTATGAAAGAGAAATGTATGCCCAGTAGAAAATTAAGAAAATTGCTTAGGACAAATAAGCATTGATTGCTTCAGAAGAAGGCCACTTATCATATCATCTCTTTTGTCAACAGTCATTCTCTCTGCATGCAGCTCACTCTAAACATCTTATTTTTTAATATAGCAAGGATGTCTCCAAATAGTGGTTTAATTCATTGATTTCTCTTGCTATTTTCATTATCTACTTAAGCACAAAATGCATTTATTGTGGCTTTACAGACTGCATTCAGTTGATCAAATTGCTGTATTTGAAGAAGGGCATCAAAAACAAATGGATACCACTCAACAGCCTCTTTATCAGTGCAGAAGAACACGGTCTGGGCATGTGGTGAGGCCTCAAACCAAACACATGCCTTAAGGAGTTAGTGCTCACACATAATTAATCACCCATGGGGCTTAGGAACTCACAACTATTTACAATGCTGTTCATGGGCTCTGTCTCTGTAAAGCCCCCCCTTATTCAACAACATTCCTTTTCAATGATGCTCCTGAGCCTGTCTCCCACCTCTCAATCTGCTCCTTCCTACTGGTGTCCCATCCTCTAGGCAGCCTATCCTCTCCACATCCTCGGCCCCATGTACCACTACTAAATCCCCCACAGCAATGGTGCCTGCAATATATTACCACCCCATTCAGTTTATATGCCTGTCTGTCCTACTAGGATGGCAAGCAAATTGGGTTCAGGCATTATTTTTCTTTGAATCCCAATAGCAGTATGATAGGTTCTTACAAGTATCTTTTGAATGAAAAAATTTTATTTCCTGGTCACACCTTACTTTTCTCTTCAGATGCTTGACCTGCAAAGTAGTGGCCTTGTTTGGAGGTAAAGAAAAGACATAGAGAAAAGAGAATTTCCGAGTGACATTACTTTTGAAGAAAAATGTTGTAGTAAAAATCGACATTTTCCTCCTGTTCTTTCTGAGATACCTATAGTAACAGTAATTGCTAGAGGAAGCCTTTCAAAAAGCTTAGGGATGGCAGCTAATTTAGCTTTTCTTTTCTTTTTGATAAATTGGTTGTAATTAGGACTCATATCACTTTGTTTTCTTAAATCTTTGGAAGTCTACTAGAGATTAGTACCTCCTAGGAAAAAAACATGAACTGAGTGAAAACAAAACCCAAATGATCTCCACATATATAAATAGTGATGGAGAATTATTGAAAAAACAGAGCAGGTAATCAGGAATCCCTGTGGGTCAGCAAACTGAGTGAGTTTTTACTCCTCCTACATGGGACCTGCGTGACCGTGGCTAAGCAACGGGCCCTTTCAGATTTCACTGTCTACCCAGCCTCACTATCTCAAAGTAAATGCCAGCAGGACAGTAGCAGAGACCATGGCGATAGGGGGAGGGGAGAGGAACGGGAACTTCCAAGGAGCATTTCCGAGTGTGGGAGAGTCTTTGCAGACGAATGAAGTATTCTTAGACACCCAAGGAAGGTGCAACTTCGAAAGATGTAAAGGACAGAATCTAGGTTGGCTTGTGAGCTGTGTGTGCGCACCGCCTCTCAAGGCAGGAGAACTCATTCCATCCAGCCGTGCAGATGAGTCATCCCCTCTGCTCCCACCTCTGCGGGCTGCACACCCAGAATGTTAAGCCTGCCTGCAGTGGGACACGAGAGGGAGTCTAAACAGGGGACTCTGAGAACTGCTTGCTGTTCGCAGATGCTGCGGAGGAAACCAAAAGCCCGTTTTTATCTTGAAAGAGGGCTGTGGGTGTAGTGGTCTTTTGAAGAACAAAGTAATTATTTTTAATGATTTGCATTTTTATAATGGAAAAAAGTACATCCTATTAAAGGAAATGTGAACTGTTTTGAATATTCAAAGGAAGAAAGAAAAGCAAACCCAATGTTCCATGAGTCAAATACCATAACTGGGTATATTTTAGGGTATTTCTTTTTAGTCTCTTTTGGTATATGCAGACATTTAAAAATGTTATTGAAATTACTGTTTTAACATTATGCACAATCATTTCTCATGGTTTACGTACAATTTATATACTTACATCACTTCTCACTGAAAGAACTTACTACAGTTTATGTCACCATACCTTTATAATTGTATGAATGAGGAAAAGATAAGATATTAAAGATATTCACGCTACTGAAAGAAAACGATACATGTCTTGAAAGAATTTCAAACTAATTAAGGAGACCTGGGAATGGGGATCAGGAAAGAAAGAAGGCATGGAATTAGAAACATATGATACATGACATATATCATATGAATATATGACAGATAGAAAATAGTATTTTTAAAATTAGGAACATTTTTATTTAGAGGAAGATGATAATGATTAAGATGCTTTATACTTGGTCACATGGCTTATTATTATTGTTTTTCTCATTATTATTATTGTTGTTGTTTACTGCCATTTGGAAATTAGGGCCTATTTAAAACTCTTGTCAATTTAGCTGATTCTTGCTGGAGAGGAGATTGAAAGAACTAAGTATTAGTAATCTTTTGTATTGCTTTCCAAAGGTCTTATACCAATGTATAGTGCAAACAACATGTGTGACTGTCTGTGTTATCATTCTCAGACCACCGTGCCAACTACTCATTTAAAACTCTTTGCTAATTCGAGTGGTAACAATTGATATCACCTGTTTGTCTCTGTAATAGTCAGGGTTAACATTTTTTTAATATTTGCGAACTAACTTTAGTTCTTTCCTTGTTAATTATTGGTTCAAAACCATTGAAACTTTGGTTGTCAAAATGTTCATTTTTAAAAACCAGTAGAGAGGAGCTCTCTGTCACTAATGTATCATCCTTTTTAAAGTAATATTTGCTGTAAATGTTTCCCAGTGTCTTTATCTTAGTAGTTGATACATAGAAATATTATGTTTTTATAGAGTCATCCCTACTTTACAGCCTAGAAGGAAACAATTCGGTCATTTCATTCAGTCAGTTTTCTCAAGATGTTTACCTAAGCAGTTTACATCGTGTCCCTTTCATGTTGAAATTTGGGACAGAATTAATCACTCATCATGTCACGTGAGGGTTCATGTGTTGAGCTAAATAAGATACAGAATTGATAACTTTTTCCTATAGGCAAATTTTCAGCATGGGTTTCTAATGCAAAAAATAGGACAAACACAACCTTGCATATAAAAATAAACGATTCTGTTCTCATTTTTCCTCTTTTAAAAAATAGTTTGAAAACATGTGTCATTGTTTGGGTAACACTATGCATATCATAGCATGAAGGAGTTCTGCAAAGTTTTAGATACACCACTTCGTTACTTCTGTTCCTGGGATTCTGATTGCATTAAGTATTCTGTCTTCCTCCCCGGAGAAGCATACATCTGCCGCTGCTGACATCTGTTCTCCTCTGTGGGTTCTGAGGAAACATTTACTTCTTTTTTGCTTTTCTTCCTGTTTTAGCAATGTCTGCTTCTCATCTTAATAAATCACCTGTGCTTGGCAATAACTTAATAGAGAGAATGCATAGCTAAAGAAGGAATGTATGGCACAGAATACAGAATTCGGGACAAGTTCTTGGCTTGTGGCATGGTATCTGCCAGGCAGTACAATCCAGGTTCACGGTTTAGTGGCTTCCTTTTTAAAAAAGGCTATAAATTGCAATACCAAGGTCATTCGTTTCCCACTGTGTTCAGTAAAGGAGAATGGGAATGGTGGATGAATTAGGAAAAGGTCTACTTTTGGGGTATAGCTCCCCATATTGGTCCTGCTACATCTTTGAGTCCCCTGCATCTTCTTCCCTGAACATTACTTTTGATTTTGGAGACTAGTTCCTTCCCTTTCAGAGTCACGGTAACATCAGGAGAGGAAGTGAGGCAAGAGGCTCTGTTTCACATTCTCAAGACAGAACTGACCTTTCCTTCTGGACTTCCAAGATGCTGCTCACATATCCTGATGAATTCTATGACCCTTTTCAGGGCTGATTCAGCTGATGAAGTAAAAGAGCAAAAGGGTCGTATTGAAAAAAATAATGATATCAGCTGCTTAAGACTGCTTTAAGAATGCAATCTTCCTTGGGAGAAGATACTCACAATACACATAAGGGACTTGTGTCCAGGATATATAAAGAACTACTGCAAATCAATAATAAAATGAATAGCCTATTAAAAACAAATGGGCAGGAAAATTGGGCTGGCACTTCACAACAGGGAGTATCCAAATGGGGAACAAACATAAAAAAGGTGCTCAAGGTCATTGTTTATCAAGGAAACACACATTAAAACTATAAAAAGAACTCACCAGACAAACACCAGAATAATTAAAATGAAAAACACTGACTATAGCAGGTACTGGCAATGAAGTGAAACACGTAGAACTCTCAAACATCACTGGAGGGAGTATAAATTGGTTCAGCCACTCTGCAGAACTGCTTGGCAGGACTTATGAAAGCTAATCATAACATACATGGTATGATCTAGCAATTCCATCCTGAGATATACATCCAAGAGAAATGAGTGCATATTTTTACTGAAATATTGGCAAGAATCCAAATGTTCATCCACAAGAGAGTAGATAAGTAGACAGTGGTGTAGTTATTCAATTGGACACCACAGAGCAGGAATGAGCAAACAATGGCCCACAGGCCAAGTCCTGGTAAATAACCTTTGCTGGAAAATGGATACATTCATCATCTACATATTGTCGATGGCTGTTTTTGTCCTATGAAGGCAGAGTTGAGTAGTTGACACAGAGACTATTGCTCATAAGCCTTTTCTTTTTTCAAACTACCTGGTTCTTTAATAGAAAAGGTTTGTCAACCCTTTATTAAGCAGTAACTGAAGACAGACTATGGGTACAGACAAAAACATGGGATGAAGCCCACAGATACTATGTTGAATAAAAGAATTCAGACACAAAAGAGCACATACTGTAGAATTCTATTTTATATTAAGTTCCAGAACAGGTAAAACTACAGAAACAAATAACAGTTTTATCTGGGGGACACACAAATAAAGCCTATGAAAAACTCTCTGGGGTCCTGGACACGTTCTGTGTCTTGATCTTTGTGGTAGCTACAGGAATACATTCAGACCTAAAAGTTAATTGTGGGGCACACACAAGATTAATGCCCTTGACTTTTCTATAGGTCAATTTTTTAAAAAAGAATGAAACCGTGTATTTACTGCCTCTTAAATGGGCAGATTGGCTAAACTCTTCATATGTGTTTGAAAGGTAAAACCTGTTCTTTTCTGTGATTGTAGAAGAAGATTTTTGTTTGTTTTGTTTTGTTTTTATTGAAGTATAATTAACATATAACATTAGTTTCAGGTGTACAGCATAATGATTTGATATTTGTACATATTGTAAAGTGATCACCATAGGAAGTCTGGTTAACATCTTCCACATACATAGTTACAAAAGTTTTCTTTTTCTTGTGATGAAAACTCTTACGATTTACTCTCTTATCATTTTCAAATAGGCAATATGGCATTATTAACTATAGTCACCATGCTATACATGAAATCTCAGTTTTCAAAATTGAAAATGAGGCTGGCCGAATTTACTTCACATCAAATTTATAAGGATATATAATATACGATGAAATGGCAAGAACTTCTGCTAAAAAAGCATGTCATACACCAAAGAATGCCTTCATTTTTTCTCAAATGCTTTTTTTCTTCTTCACTACCCTTCTGAGTTGCCACTGTTTGTTTTATGCCATTTCTTACTTCTAACAATGTATTGCCATTTTTGTGCTTCCTTGTTCACCTACATCTGTCTCTTTTTTCCTAGTATATTTATAGTAAATTGCTTGCATAACCCTTGGGCCTACATTAATTTATCTTTGAATGTTTTTCATTTCCCCTTTGTGTCCTTTAACTCCATTGATTTACCCTATTTGATATTTCTTCATTATTCTAAAATTCACTTGGCTGCTGTTCAACACTCTTACATTTTCCCCTTTTGGTCGTCCCTGTGTCCTAATTACCAACCTAACTAGGTTATGAGAGCTCATGCACAGAGGGTCCCTACCCTATACATTAGAATCAGATTGTATGGATCACTCAACCTTAGCCAAAGATTGATTTCTTTCTAGCTCCCTCTTTCACACAGTACATAATTTAGTAATCATGTGCTCTGCCTGCAAACCTACAGGACATGATTTATTCATTCCATGCCATTTACTTCCAGAAAACTAAAATCACATGTAACTAGTAGCCTTTTCTATCTGCGTAAATGAAAAGCATTAAGATGGTGCCGATGGAGTAGGCTACTGCGGTACTGGTAATTGACATGATAATGAAAGATTAAGGCGTCTTCCTTCAAAGCGTTCGTTCCAAGCACTCTGCATTATATTCCCACTGATCCTTATAACATTGCTGCAGTAATTGGAAAATGACTAAACGTTTCTTACAGAATGAAGGAGAGAACAATAGAACACACTTGATTTTTCCCTGATTCCCTTAGCTTGCCACCAACTTTACAAAGAAGCAGCAGGACATTTGATCAGCAGGATCAAACTTGTTCCATTTTATCTTAGTTTGGGTAGAAAAGGACTTAGGAAAGCTAATAGAGTTCTCGGAACTCCAACTGAGATGGGGCTCGGGCTTGAGGTGTGCTAACTCAGGACCTGACAGCAACCTCACATGTTTATATTTCTTAGAAACGGAGAATCACTTCTTTCCTCCACCATGCCTTGGGATGAAGCAGCTCAGAGCACACCTTGTGAGGAGTTCTGTTGGGAGCATCTTTCTCACGGAATCAAATATTCCAGGGTTTGAAGGAATCTTTGAATTCACTCGTCTCACCACCCCACTGCTACTTGAATAGCCTCCACGACATTCTCACTCCTGGGAGCACCGACTCCATCTTTAAGCACTCTGACTATAAAAAGTTCTCAGTGGTCCCAATTGTACCAAAGAACTGCCATGCTGAACGTAGAGTTCTTTAAACACTGGAGCATAGCTTGTGTAACCCCTTAGTTGCTTCTTTTCTGGGCCCAAGATAGCAATTTCTTGTGCCATTCTTTACGCAGCATGGTTTCTAGTCCCCACCCAAACTTGGTCATTCTCATTGTCCTGAGCTTCACTTCACCTGTCTTTCATCCTTCAAGAATGTAGGGGCACAAATCTGAACAGTCTTCCAACCCTGGATTGATCAGCACAAAATGAGTCAAAGTGTCCCTTCTCTCATTTGAAATAATTGATGCAGTCTCAGAATTTGCTTCTCTGGTCCATGTGTCTCATTGCTGGCTCATAACAGCTTACTCTCTTATCAGTGCCAAGTCCTTGTCAGCCACCGCTCAGACAAATACATTCTCCTTATAAATACCTTCAGACTGACAGCCCATATCAGATCACGGCCCAGGGAAAGTTATCGGTGGTGGCTATATGGACTTGACTCAACCCAATCCTTTTTGCCTGGATATGCCATCTCTTGTGTCTTCATCAAGATCTCTGTATATATATGTATATGTATATGTATACATATATACAGTGTTAAGAAGTTTGGTAATGCATGTAGTTTAGTCATTTATGTAAGAGTGTACATCAGGCCATTTGTTAAGCCCCTAGAACTACATTGTTTTTTCTCAGAGTATGGGTTGTCAAACTTTTACTGTAAAGAGTCAGAGTAATATTTTCAGTTTTGTGGGTCACATGGTCTCTGCTGCAACTACTCAGCTCTGCTGTTGAAGGGTGAAAGCAGCCACAGAGAATATGTAAGCAATAGGCATGGCTGCTTTTCAATAAAACTTCATTTACCAAAACAAGCAGTGGGAAGAATTTGGCTGGTGGGCCGCAGTTTACTGATGTGAGCGTTTGAGTATCTGAAAGCCTTTCGTGATAAGTATTTTCTCATTATCCTTAAACGTAGCATGAAAGTCGCATACTACTGAATGTATTTAGAGATAGAGAAACTGAGGAGCATAGAGAATGTGATCATTGCTGAGACGAATTAATATGTACTGTTGTGGCAATCTCCCTATTCATCTCTCTGCTCAGCGAATGGACTCTGCGAGAGAGTCATCTTTACACGGGAACAAGATTTCAGTAACAGCTCACTTCTTGGGTTTGTCCAGTGGCTGTCCTTGTCATGTAGATTTGCTTATAATGATCCCATTGAGCCAGAATCTAACAAAGCCCTTTATTATCACTACCCATTATGCTTGAGAGCAAGCTGCTGCTGTGACCACGTGTGGACAGTCTGGGAGGGTGGATAAGCAACGACTCACTGTCTTTCCAAACCATTCACCGAAACGGCCCAGCTTCCTGAGAAGCAAAATAAAACATGGATGCCCATCAACTCCACATTTTCATCACTTAACAATAACTCTTTATGGGCTGGCTCCTGCAGAACATACACTTTCTACACAGAGCTCCTGCTATACTACTTTGCAGTTTGATGCGCTTTGCGTTTGGGACGCTGCAGGGGATTCCTGCCTCCCAGACCTCTGTCAGCTGAGGACCAAGGAGAGGGTCACTGAAGCACGTGGGTGTGATTTCCAGGCTAATCCATAGCTCCACAAATAGTTTGGAGCACCTGCTCTGTGCTGCACACCATGAAAGATGTTAGGAAGTCAGAAATGATAAACTAGGGCCTCAAGGAGCTCTGGCTGGTAATGACTAAAATGCATGGAAAGACAAATCTCTCAGTTTTGCCCCTTAGCAAAATCACTTTTTTCAGCTCTAGCATCCCTTCTCATGAATATACTTCGGAATTTTCCATTCTCCCCAGAGTTACCTTCCTTTGCATTTTAATCTTGGAAGCATTTGTTCTTTTGAATGTCACGCAGTGTGACAAATTTGTTGTCTTACTTTTACGGAAGTAAAAGCTTCTTTTTTGTACGCTTATTCTCCCCAGGTATTCTCAGAGTGAAAGTGTGACAGCTTTCCCTATTTCTGAAGAGTGTCCTAATGTTTCATTCAAGGGTATTCACAACACAAAGGTAAAAAAAAGTGACATAAAATAAAAAGTAAATCTGAATTCTATGTCATCCTGGCTTGGTCTTCAATGTGTGTATGAATGGATTTGCTGTAGTGCTGAGAAAATCAGTCTTAGTGATTTATCTGGACAACCGAGAGCAGAATCAGTACTGTCAGGTCACAATGGTAGTGAACGGTCTTTCTACAGGACCAGGGATGTTGAGTAGTTGTGCACTTTGATCTCTTCCAATCCAACCATGCTCAGGTAGAAAGAATCAGTGACAATAAGGTAACATTAGGCTAAATCAAAATGGCACACCCATTTTCACAAGGGAATACACAAAATAAACAGCCAAAGAACCAATTTCTTATGAAACAGAGTCTCTTAACATCAAGAACATTCTGTACTTAACATCTTTGAGCTCTGGCCATACAGTAGGTTGAGGAAAATGACACAATCCCAGAGAAAGTCTGTTATCCCCACTCTTTCAACTCTTTGCTGAACAGTCCAAATTAAATGTGATGGTTCGAATGTCCTCACTGGGGAGCTGTTACAACCTACCTATGCTAATTCAATGTCCTGAAAACCCTCATGGCCTCACCTCTGTTCTCTCATATTTGCCAACGTTTTGGTAGTTCTTAAATTGACTTTTTCTGCCAGGTTCAAATCAGTATATCCATCTGAAAACATAAATCTAGTCAGAATTTGAAGATAACAAAGAGTTAATACTTAACTGGGAAAAGTCAGTGCCCAAAAGGAATTAACTACATTCCCTTTTCAATTTTTCTGTCTTCTGGCTAACTTTCCAAACAGATTTAATCATTCTCTCAGTATCAGTCACAATCAGAATCTCTCCCCAATGGCCAGCCCACAGCTGCCGCTTTGCTCTGAGATTGCCTGGCAGCCAGTAGGCCCCTCGCAAACACATCACTCAGCCCCACCAGTTCAGCCCCTCCGGTGCCCTTAAGAGGCTGAGCTGCTGGCATGAATATATTCCAAGGACCCCATTTAACTTGCAAGCCATTTAGATGAAATTAGCGGGGAAAGCCATCAAGGATGAGGGCTCGCTTCCCATCCCAGGAACATAAGCTGCTCCCGGTCTCCTTTTCCTCGCTTTGGAAAGGGAGGTGAGGATTTCAGTAACTGCTCTTGCCATTATTTGTATATTATTGCTTTCGGGTGGCAGAGCAGGTGTTGGTCTGTGTTCTCTTACAGAACACTCACTATTTCCTGTTACTTTGGGGGCAGCAGCCCAGGTTTCCAGAAATGAGCATTCCCTTCTCCTGCCTCTAATGATGGCTGTGCCAAAGGAGAGCTCTTTCAATCCATCGACTCTTTGCCACCAAATAACTGGAAGCCGTGACTCTGAAAGTTCCTCCTGCCCATCTTGAAGCCTTCGCTTCTCATCTCTTCCCTTCGCTCTGAAGGAGAAGTGCAATTTTTCATTTGCTGTGGAACTGAGGATGTGGAAGATGCTGAGGCAGGAGTGTCTGGCGAGATCAAAGTGAGCTCAGCAGATGGGGTTTCAGGCACGGAATCTGCCTGCCATGCTCTCTGGGTCTTGGGAGAGTGTGCAGCTGACTTCACGACCAGGGTTCTCAGCCCCGTGCTGTCTCTCCCAAGGGCAGGTTTCTGACGGGCATGTCAGAATGGGCTTTCTTTTGTGCAAACCCTTCCTATTTTCCTTTGTGATTGGTCACAAAAGACTCACTCTGGTCTTTATCTTCTTTGCATCTTTTTATATTGGGTCCATACATTTTCTCGCCCTCATTTTAAGTACTCAAGAGGCTCATAATAACTATCCTTCTGGTATTCAAGAGATGGAGACCCCACTGCACACCAGTTTGGGCATTCCAAGCTTTCAGCTTTGTTTTTCTCCATCTCTTGCATAGCTTTCAGTTGTTCTAAATACCATGTCTAGTGTTTCATTGATGAGTGTAATTTCAGAGTGACAAGATTTTGGAAGTGCAAAGCAGTTAAAAGTATTTCCAGCTCGTTGCCTGCCTCCTTCTTGCCGAGATCGGCCTCTGACAACTCATCCTGCGTTCATTTTCCAAGAGGTAACTCAGTCTTGGACACTTTATTGAATACCACGTTAGATATGGAAAAGTACTGCAACAGCATCCAGTGAGGCAGTCATTTGTTTTACGCTGGCGCTTTTCTTTTAAAAGTCACATTTCAAAAGTTGTCTCCTATGCTGTCGTAAATATGTTCATTGCAAGTTAAACTTGGTTAAAGCTTCAGGAAAGGCAAAATTATAATTTGACTGTGAAATCATTTGATTAAAGTCTGACTCTGGAGTTGAGTACAGCCCTTGAGCAGCAGCACTGGTGTCTGTTCGGTTTGGAGGCCTAGGGACAGGGTTTGGGACACAGTAGGCATGCACTCTTTTTATTTTGAAAAGTGACATTTGTTCATTTATCTGTACTCATTTGATAGTAACTCCCAAACCACTGTGTGGTACAATTTAATGACGCAGGTGTTTTTTTTCTATTGGACAACATGCTGCTTTTGTCCACTGGGCTCTGCCTCCTTAGCAGTTCGGGGGGCTTAGTCTGTCCACATCTCCTTACCAAGCAAGCTGGTGGAAAGTGGTTCACACCTGCCTAACCCTCTTAGCAAGCTGGTTGCATGGGTGGAGATTACTTTGGTCCAGTCTCCATCCCATCCTTTACCATGAGGAGGTGGACAACATTCTAGTCTTTGGAGGGCTGACCTCCCACAGAGCCCAGGTTCCATGCACTTTAAGGACCCAGGAAAGTTTTAAAACTTTAATTTCTTTTGAAACCAAAAGGAAAAAAATGAGTATCATAATAATGAATAGAAAATATGAACCTCACCTGGATTATGTCTTTACTCCAATGGAGTTAAAAAATATGATTTTTAATATGTCTCTCTCTACCTATTTTTTAATGGAGGAAGGGGCCACAAAGACAAAAGTGCCCAGGGCCCATAAAAGTCATAATGTTGCTCCTTTGGTCCATGAAAGATTTACTCATCAATTAGGTTCCCAGAACATGCTGGAAACTTACCACTACTTCCTTGGCAGTAATAAAAAAGCTATTTGGGGGATGTAATTTTGTTTCAGCTCTGGGTTCCTGTCCTCTGACACTGCCACTCAACCCCCCCACCCCAGGCACAGTTTCCCTCAGGCTAACACCCCCCCACCCCTGCCTTTCCCCTCATCCACCCACTTTAACAACCCAGCAGATCTGTATAGGAGCATGCTTGCCTGGAGATAGGAGATGGAATCTCTAAGACGCAGAGAAGATACTCCCCACCCTGAGTATCAAGAAAAGGCACAGTGAGTATTTATAGAATGCAAGAATGACTCATGTACTGGAAAGAGGGATGGGTTTGCAGCCAGAGACACCTAGCTCTGCTACGTACAGCTAAGCTGTCTTGGTCAAATCACTTAGCCAGCCTGACTAGCCTATCAGCAACAGTGATAACAAAGCGCACTTGGCAAGTTGTTCTAAGGTTTGAAGATGATTTATGTACAAACATAACCAGATACAGTCGTCCCCCCTCATCCCTGGTTTTGTTTTCTGTGGTTTCAGTGACCCGTGGTCAACCACGCTCCAGAAGCAGGTGATCCTCCTCCCGATGTACCACCAGAAGGTCAGTAGCAGCCTAATGCTATGTTACAGTGTCTCTGTCATTCACCTCACTTAATCTCATCGTGTAGGCATTTTATCATCTTACATCATCCTAGGAAGAAGAGTGAGTGAAGTATAGTAAGATATTTTGAGAGAGAGAGATCCACATAACTTCTATTACAGCATATAGTTTTAATTGTTTTATTTTATTATCAGTTATTATTGTTAATCTCTTACTGTGCTTAATTATAAAGTTAATCAGAGGTATGTATGTGTAGGAGAAAACATAGCATAATAGAGTTTTGTACCATCTGCAGTTTCAGTTATCCACTGGGGTCTTGGAATGAATAACCCATGGATAAGGGGGAACTATGATATATAACTATGATATAATCTTTTTTAAAGCTATTATATAGAGAGAAATAAAGGTACTGTGGAATAGAGTAGGATTGACAGTAAAATAAAAGGTGCTCAGCAAGTGATTGGCATTATTATTAAGTTAGGCCACTAAATTTCTCAAATTCTTGAATGGCTCTCTACTGCTTACAGAACGTAAGATAGAGGGCTCCTTGGCAGGTGACAAAGCCCTTGAAATCTGAGGGACGCCCTTCTGTTACACTCTCCTCTTTTCCTCATGCTTACAATTTTGCTCTAGCAAGACTGATTTACTTGCAGTTTCTGCAGTCTTCCAGGCCCTTGCATATCTTTGTGTTTTTTGCAGATGCTGTTCCCTGTCTGGAACGCACCCCCTCTCCACTACTGTGCCAACATTTGTCTAGAAAATTTGTCCTAGAAAATTCCTATCTCTTTCCATACACTCTTTTATTCTCAATGCTTCCCCATTCCATATCACTTTTCCTTCTCCTTCCTATCTTATAGCTTAGAAAATGAAGGCATTATTTTAGAGTGTTTATATTTAGTTCTTATGAATTTAAATGTAGTATTTATAATTTCCCACCATTTAATCACCATTTGAACTTGCTGAGGTGGTGTGGAAAAATAAGATTTTGAAAAATCTTCTTATGCACCTTTAGTTAATCCTTCAGATACAGTAAATCAGACATTTCATTGGGAGCCCTAACTGGTCAGTAATGTCTTTCTCTCTCCCCACCCTGAACACCATTGTGACTGTAAAAGCAAGCTCTTTCCTAAAAGCAACCACACAAATTTGCCGGATACTCCATTCTTTATTTTAAGATAGTTTGGATCATAAATCATTAGAAATTAGGACCAAATTTGGAAAGAGTTCAAACTTGTATAACATTATTAACCATGCACCATCTTAAACTAGCCTGCTGATACACAAATGGAAAAAAAATAGTGGAGTGTAATTTTATAAAACTCTTGATAAAGAGGTGAAATCTAGATTTTTATTAAGAAGTAGACAGTAATTTCCAAATTGATGACATTTTATTCCATTGAGCACTTGAAACTGAAAGATCAACTTTACCAAAATAACTTTGATCATTGCAAATAATTCATAATTAAGTTCTTATAATTGGTTACAGAATATTAATGCATTTGGACTAAATACACATTTAATGAAAATATAGCAGTAAGTGTTTTCAGGCTTCAAATATTTATTATCTGTCCTTTAGATGTCAGCATTCTTTAACACAAGTGTACTATACAGCTTAATGCTTCTATGGAGATTAAAATATGTATTATATTAATATGAGCGATGATTTATGTCAGAATGTACTGTCATCTTCTCTGATAAAAAAGATTATAAAACAGATAACTATAATGTGGGGGGGAGGCTTGTGCTGATTTGAAATCTCTATTTTCAATTTTATCCAGGAAAGCTATTTATAAGACCTCTCCATATTAAACAACACCCAATCAGTTCTACTGACAGTGAGATGACTTCTAAATATGAAAAAGAATGAGAAGCAGGCCTATTATTGAGGATGGAAGCCATGCTCAGATTGCAACATAAACAGGTTTGCAACAACAGTGCCAGTTTCTTCTTCTGAAGAAGAAGAAGGCAAAGCCAGGGAAGAAAGAGTAGGATGTATCAAGAGGGTGCAATATGTTATAAAGGCGGATATCATGTCCTGCAAAATGAACATGTAAAAATTCTGAATTTAGAGTCTATTTTAAATGAATTATCCAAAAGGCTATTTGCTATCTTTAGAAGTTTAATGCATTTTAAAGTAACACTCTCGCATTATAAAGTATGAAATCACAAAGTTCGGCATGGGGAGACTATAACGGAGGCCTCCTCCATTATCTAGAGCTATGAGTCAGGCAGGGATCTCATTATCGACAAGCAGGTGTCATATTTACATTAATTTTGCTTGCATAGGTCATAGGGTGAAAAGAAGCCAAGAACCAATTAGTAGAAGAAATTTAACATGTCTTACCTTTTAAAGCTTATACTTAGGGATATATGAAATATTTTCTTCTGGAAAGTTCTTCAGTATATATGAATATATTCATATACATAAAACAGGTATTTGTAAATTTACTTTTGGGAAGTCAGTTATACCCAGTGGAAGAAAATTAAGAATAAAAGATGATTTGATCAAGCATGTAGCTATTATCCTGTGGTAACAAGATTCCAGTATCCTCATCTCATACAGAACTTTGCTCAAATAAACTATTAAGATGTAAGTAGTACAACTAGTTGTGGTTAAGCTTTGTGAAGAATGTTATGGATGCGGGCTCTGTAGCACTGTAGTGTACCTAGTAAGACCAAGAGATGCATGGATATAATTTTGAAGAACAAAAGGAGAATAGCATTAGTTGATTTAAGCTCTATGTCCTATTTATATGAGAACAGACACTATTAAATAACAGTGCATAGAAAAAAATTCTGTATATATTCAGTTTAATGAATTCTATTAAAAAAAATTCTCTTCTCGTTACATTGGCCGACACTTCTCATATTCTGGTCTGCTCATAGACGATAGCATGAGACATCATAGTTTTCATGAGATTCCTTTAAGTCCTTTTATCCCTGCTATTTTTTTCTGTCACTGTAGAAACCACCCAGATTATTATGCCAAGTAGAGAAGATCTCAGTATGAGAGCTGTGGGATTCATTTTGCACTAACAGCCATTTGCAACCCCTACATCAGTACGTTTCAACAGAGAGGGCTTTGATGTGGGTACTTTATGGCTTGTTGCACTTTCCCACTGTGCAAAGTCTTAAACATCATGCAAAGATATATGTCAGTATCTTGCTTACCCTGACTTTTTAAAAAATCATATAGGAAAAACAATACCTTTCAGTTATAACTTATGGGGAGCAGTGGCCAATAGCTCCTGAGGCCTGAGTTTTCTCATTTGGAAAGTGGGATAATGAGACCTACCTCACTGGATACAAAGAAGAAAAACAAGGTGATGAATCTGAAAGTAATTAGCCGGATATAAAGTACTATCCTGATATAAAGTAACTGATGTGATTTCCAAGTAATAAAGTACTACTGACACTATTTCAATTGATCTTTGGAAAGTCCCCACGTGACCAAAAAGCAGGAATTAATGATATGCAATGATAAGAAAAATAAGTTTTCAGAGTTGTTAAGTATTTGTCTGAGGTCACACTGTTGGTATGTAATGTAGCTAAATCTCCAACTAGGTTGCCAGGCACCAAACATCTGAAAGCATTGAATTTTTCCCTTCTTGCTTCTCTGCATTTTATGTGGCATCTCACAGATAAGGGCTAATTCATTTTCTGCTAATTTAAGGACCGTGATTGCTCCCTACACACATCAGATCAGTCTCCACCATCCTGTATGCACTGCACACTGATTCTCATTTTCATCCAGTCATCTGTACTGTGCCTAATTGTCTTCAATCCTGCCCCAGCTTTTAAGAAAATTAAGATTTTGCAATGCTTTCCAAGGCTTATCTCAAGCTGCACTGTGGCCCTGACATTTTCCAACAGCATCTTTAACCACTGAGCCTTTCGCTGACTATGCAGAGCCATCAGATTGGTACCACACACAATCCAGGCTTGATTAGATTGTAATTTTTCTAATCCTTCTGTGCACATAATTCATATCTCTGAACCAAATTATCAAGTCAAGTGTGGGAAATACAGCTACTTTGAAAAAAATACCTCCTACAAACTTAACGACTGATGATGGGTTAGGTAGAATCTAGGGATTAAAAGATATTTTCTTTAGTTTTGGTGATAGTATCTATCTTTATTTAAAAAACAGAGTTTGTATTTCCTAGAGAAACATACCTGAGTATTTAGGGATAAAGCGGTATCCTTTGTTTGACCATGTGATGATAAATCCTAAGTTTAATACAAACGATAACATACATGATATCCTAAGGTTAGTTTGAAAAGAGTCTTGGAGGGAGTGGTTAAAGGGAAGTGGAGGAAGGAGGGGAAAGACATGAAGTAAGGTTTTCATAGGTAGATAATTATGAAACAGGATAAGAAGAAAATGGGAGTTCACTATATACTGTTCATTTCTACGTATTATTGAAAATTCCCAGAAGGTTAACCAAATAAAAAAGGCTAGCACGAGGGACACTTGATAACTCCCATAAATCCTGGCACAGTATTGGGCATCTAGTAGCCTTAGTGAAGCCATGACTATATAGTGAAAAGAATACTTTAACATTTCTGATCACGTTACATTAATTTCTTATATAAAAAGAATAAATATTCTGAAGAACTCTCACCCCAGCAATAAGCCTTATGTGAGTTAATTCTTCCCTGATAGAAGTGAACAAAGGTGAATGAGGCTCCTTCTGGCACCACCCTACATACTGTCCATGTTTGTGCCATGCAATAAAGAAAATAAAATATGGATGGTTTTGGTATTGGATTTAACTTAAACTATCCATTTAACTTAAAATGAGCTATTTCCTGAGCAAACTGAGAATTAGAACATATAGTGCTCAATATCCAGCTGTCCAGCTAAAAATACAGAAGAAAAAAATATAGAATAATGGATGCAATAAAATTTTAACCCAAGCTCCTAAGTCCTTAAATTTCTTCATATCCAAGTGGGTGATTGGAAAGAGATTCTGGGGAGGATGGTCACCTCCTCTCTGTTCCCTCCCTTCCCTCACTAACAGCACCCTGGATATCTGGGAAGAGAAGCTCGGCGGAGGTTGGCCCTCTAGGTTCCAGGGATGGGCCCCGACTGGTACGAGCCAGCCAACACACCCCAGCCCTGGCCACAGAGCAAGGCGACACAGACCCACTTTGAGACAAAAAGATGTGAAGAGATAGTTGCGAAGGGCCCCTTGGAAAGCAGCCAATTGATTCTGTAGAAGGAATCAGCACACCTCTTTCTCCAGCTGGGCATGAAACAAGCAAGCATTCAGACTCAGGGCTGCCAGCCGTTGTGCACCCACAAGGTACCTGGTCTTGGGGGGAAGCCGCCTCATAGAAGGCAGAGCCGAGACGGAGTGACACTGACTCCAGGTATCATTGCTGAGCCACTGTAGTAAGTTTCCTGTGAAGCTCACTCGCCCCCTCAACTCCTCAGTTTTGAGGTGCAATGCATTTCCCGTTATTGAAGCTTGCTGGAGTCGGTTTTCTAACTTCAAGTGGAGAGCGCTTTAGCTGATGCACAAATCCTGAACTCTGGCCCTTCAGTGAGTAGCCATAACCCATTCCTGTCTTTTTTGCCTGCTTTACACCTGCAACCCAGACCATCCCCAGATGACTGAATTACAGGATGAGTCTGATGTGCTGTGGTACACAGGTATCCACGAAGGTGGATGGCATTCACTGAAAATACCAAATCTGAAAAATACATGTAAACATGCCAGTGGGACCAATATATGGCAACGATATTTTAAAAATCTTAACCAGAAATGGTGCAAGTGGAAAAAGTTAACTGCATCAGTGACATATGCCAATCTACTTCTGTCAGTGACTGGAAGCACAAAGATCAGAAATAAGGTTAAAGCTGTTTAAATGCTGTAATTTCCAAAGAAAAGCAAACAGCTGAGGAAAAGACAGACAATGGCTTTCTATGCATCTGCTTTATTGATTCGATTTTTCTCTTTTCTCTTTGAATCCTGAGTTGGAAGAAGGCAAGTATAAAGACCTTATGTATGGACGAGTAAGAGAGCTTGCGAAATATATGGTGCAGATGGGAACTTTAGCATTTAATAAAATGATTCTCTGAGGCAATACGGTAAGCAAACATCTTAACTGATTAACAGCTCCTGTCAAAAACCCAAAAGGCTTGAGGGGCAGTGACTCTGTGAAATAAATCAATACATGCTGGCAGAGAAGGAAATATAACTTACAGAGTAGTTTACCTAAGAATAGGGAGAACTAAAGTCTGAGAAGCGAAGAATGTCAACTGAGTTTCATCTGGGAAGATGCATTTTGTTGCAACGATTTGGTAAAAGGAACATTTATTTGCAAACCCATGTCCTAACATGAAAAAAAGTTATGACGATTTCTTTTTGCTTCTAGGTTAGTTATAGTTGAATCTCACATGTGTGCAATCTAAATGAAGAAGAGAAAGGTAAACTTAGTATTTAGGGAATCCCAAATACCTGGGGCGGCTGTGAAGATCTCATCTACAAGGAGACATACATGTTTCTAATTAGTGAATCAGTAAGTGTTTGTTCAAACCCAATTGTGTATCTAACACTTGGCAAGGGATTGAGCTTATTAGGGCGGTATCGTGGGCTTGTAAACTGTCCGATACTTAGTAGGGCTTCACACTGGGATTAATGACCATTTGTTATGATCTTAAAATTCTCCATAACTGTTCAACAAGGGGCCATGGATTTTCATTGTGCTCTAGACCTCCAAAGTTAGGCAGTCAGCCCTGGTGCACACATATATGCTTTTCTTCCTTTCTAACTGTAGCATGTAGACTATTAGAGGAGATAAGATTATAAGACATACACGTAAAAAATATTAATGAATAAGATATTTAAACTTACATGGCATAGATAAACTGTCATAAGGCACCAAATGGGTAGGACAGCTGATTAGACATAAGACAGTGTATACTCAATTATTCATGGAATGATGATGATATAATAAGAATAGCAAGTCTTGGAGAATGGAGACATCATTATGTATGGGTGGGATTTGCTACAGAAGACTTCTCTGAGGACCTAGAACACATTATTATTCACCACTTAAAATTAATACTGGTGACCACTTATTGGGCATCCACCGAGCACTAGACGTATAAATATATGTTAGCTAAATAATTCTCACATAGTTTTTTCTTACAAGTGAGGAAATGGAGGCTCATAAAGAATGAAAAATGTGTCCAAAGTCCCACAGCTAGTGAAGAGTTGATATGGATCCCTACCCTAAGTCCATCCAACTCTGAGACCCAGGTCTTACATTTTTTTACTTCCACCTAGGTGTGTGCCTAGCTGCATAGATGTCTCCTGGTATACACATTGCAGGTGGGGAAAAAGCATTAGCGCATAACAGCAGGTGGGTGTGAGCAAGTGCTATGGCACCCAGCCGGGGAACATCTGGGTGGTACAGAGCAGGATGGCACAGCATAAGGAGATGCTGATGAAGACAGGAGTTCAAGCAGTAATTCCCATGCACTAGACTTGCCACCACTCTTGTTGTAAACATAAGTTAACGGAGATCCCCGATGGTACTAGCAAAAGGCTGCACCAAGGTGTGAAACTAGACCTGTCTGACTACATGCATGGTCTTCATCATTGTGTTACCTGCCACCCATGGGTTGAAGTTTGAGGGACCGGGTTTTGAAGGATTATAAGGGTGTGTAAGTCCCATCCCGATTGGACTAGTGTGGAAGGCAGACTGGATTTGATTGACAAGACATGTTTAGGGAAGACTAATGTGTGTGGGACAGTGGGGCAACAGGGGGCAGAGAACTATAAAGGGACACCTATTAATCCAGGGAAAAGAGAGACTTTCCAGAAAAGAGTGGGAATGAAAAACATTCCAGAGAATTGCGTATATCCAGAGACAGAGCATCTCTTAGAGACATTTGACCACTCATGGCATCTATCTTCACCTCCTTTCTCTAAATTTTTCTTCCTTTTTCCTTCAAAATATTATGTTTCTTTTCTTATCTCCTACCATCCTTTTCTGTTTTTCTTCTCCTTCCTCCTTCCTTTGCCTCCTTCTATCCTTACTCCCAGTTTATTGAAAGTTAGGCTGTACTTTAAGTGTTTGTCCTTGGAAATGTTTTCCTAAATTGCTTTTAAATTAGGCATTTCATTTATGAATTGTGTTCTCTTTAGAGGAGTTAATGGCATGTGAGCCATCATCTTTTCTTTGCGAATTAGTCTGTTTTTTAAAAAAAAGTATCATCAAAATATATACAAGGAAGGGTAATTACTCAACTCCAACTATAATTGTGTCTAATTGACACTCCAGAAATATCCTTCCCAGTAACATCTGAGACAATTTATTAAGATTTTATTTGAACATTGATTCATAGCTAGTATCTCATATGTAGCACAGAAAAGGCTCTTGAAATTCTGTTATTATGGAATTTATATTCTATGAAGACAATCTATAGCATTTCTCAAATGCTGTGTGGCAAAAAACTCTTTACTAAGCCCCACTCTCCGGTGTGAAATTGAGTTTATTGACCATTCGTAGACTGGCTGACTGGCTTTGGGATTTTGGAAGGAAACAGCATTGCCAGGTCAGCAGGGCCTGGGGTGTCGCCCTCCTTACATTATGGATCCACTGACCTCTCTTTCTCAGCCCATGTGGTTCCCATCTTCCCAGCATTGAACCCCCTAGGCCAGCCCTTCCCTGTCCTCTGGATATGCAATCAGTATCCAATTGTGCACCTTCTCCCACATCTCTTTTCCATCCTATCACTACACTAGCTGTAGCTCAAGCGTGCCTCACACGGCTTGCATGATACCTGCTGCCACGGTCTTCCTGCCTTCTGGCTTCCATTCCTTCAATGCAATGTCCAGATCACTATCAGGGTGATCCTTCCAAGTCACAGCTCTGCTCAGAAAAGTCTCTTCCTCCAAGTCCTTCAATGGCCACACCATTGCTAGGGGCACTTCTCCAGGCCTCTATGTCTCCACCATAGGGCTTCAACCTGATCCCCAGATGGAGTTGTTTCCTGGTTTCTTTTGCATCTTCACGCTCACACTGCTTCCAGCTGCCCATCATTGTGGTAACGTACCTGGGACCCTGACGTATCCCATTCTCTGCACCTAGAAGCCCAGGTGAGTCCTTTAGCACCCACCTGGGCTTCTGCCCCTCCCATCGCAGGTCAATCCTTTGCCAGGTTCCCAGAGCCAGGGCTCATTTACCTCTCCTTGAGCTTATCTCCCTCACTAGACAATCAATGCCTTGAAGACTGGAATTGTAATTACAGCTCCATAGATAGTCCTTAAGATAGTCCTTAAAGGAGCCCATTGAAGAGGGGACAAATCCCCATTTTCCAGATGGGGAGGCTAAGGTCAGGAAAGTGAAATAAATGTGCTCGGAGTCACACATTTTAGAGAGAAGCAGAACTGAGGTTCAATCCCAAGAGTCTGGCCTCAGGATTTTTTTTTTGTTCACCCGTTTCCCCCTTCCATCTTTCTGACCAAGTTATATCCATGTCAGCCCCACAGCTTCTAGCACAGTTTCCCCACACACAGTGGGCAGCTAGGGCAGGCAGGTGTTTAGAGTTGAATTGCATTAAACTGATTTAATTAAGGCCCAGAAAGGATCTCACTAATATGAGGATATGAAACGTTCACCACCGTCTCTTGCCCCACTGCTCTCTTAATTACTTGGACTCATGGTTGTCAGTCAGTGATAGGCACCCGAAAAATATACAGTCACTACTATGAGAACCATGTATATTTTATGTCCACTTGAAAAGCAACACTTCATCACATCTCGGGGAGCTGCTGGGCATGGGTCTTACTATAAGTAGGCATACATATTGCTTTAGTCAAATTACTTGGCATTGATCCTGAGTCCTGCACAATTTGTCCTGGAGTGAATATGATTTGGGTAGCTCGACCAAGTGGGAGATTTTGTAGCTACTGAGAAGATGCCTGAATGGCTGTCACCAAGGTATGACCAGGAGTACTGTCACATCCTGGGCCTGAGTGTGTCTGGGAAGGTGCCGCAGGACTGGGATTGCTGTTGATACTTGACAGGGGCACCCACTGGATCACAGAGTCACCGTTTGCACTGTCATCGTCCACATCCATCTGTGTGTCTTTGTCTAGGTCTGTACCTCGATCTCTGACATTCGTGCTCTTCCTGGAGCATCTGCTTGACATGTATCCTTGCAGTGTGACTACTGCTGTCCCGGTCTGTTCTCTGGCTTCTCGGCAGTCCACGGCCATGTTGGAACTTGCCGTGTTTCTCCCACTCTTACTGAGGGTTACCCTGGTTCGTTTGGCCATCTCTGGCACAGACTATTGTTTGGCATCACCCATATTTCTTAAATGTGTCCCACGGCAGAAATGTAGAAGCGTCAAAGATGTCTGATGTTTGGACTATCGGTTTATTCCTAACTCTGTCACTGCCCGTGGGGCCTAGGCATGCCACTCCTCTTCTTTGGACTTATAAAGTCCCATCCTTTAAGTGGTGGTGGTAACGCATTGGTGATCAAATGAGCTAGTGCTAAGCATGTTCTCAGTCAACAGTAGGTCCCCACCATGTCTCTTTTCTGTCCACTCCTCTGGCTTCCAGGATCTCTTTGTAGGTGACACTCTCAAATGGCACGTATGAATTGGGGGTGTGGCAGAAGACAGGGGTAGAAAGGGAGGCAGAGGACAGATGGTGAATGACCCTGTGAAGAACTTTATATCCTAAAAGTGAAGGAGAGTCACTGAACAGTTTAGAGCAGAGAAGTGGCTTGATTGATCACCTTTCAGAGTAGAGAATGGTTTAGGTCAGTTTTTCAGGTCTGACCTGCAATGATGTCTCAAGAGGCTATTTGTTAAAGGCAGATTTACCCCACAGCCTGCAATGGATTGAAGTCTTCTGGCCTAGAGATCTGCATTTGATAAAGCTTGACTGTGAGCTTTAGGCTCTTTGAAGTTCTATGCAGAGACAAGGCTGGAGGCAGACAGAAAGGCGTTATTATGTATGCACGTGAGAATTCATGACAGCTTAAATGAGAGCCGTGCAGGAGGTAGAGGGAGATTTGAGATGCTTATACAGTAGGACCTACAGCCTGTCATGCTCAACAGTATTTAGGAGGTAAGGGAGAGAGGAGCCAGATGGTAACTAGATTCCTGACTTGAGTCATTGGGTGGACTGGGAGCGGTGGTGGGGTGGGGGTGGGCATTGATGGGACACTGAGATAGGGAAGAAGAAGGGACGCAGGGGCGTGGGATGCAAAGAGGTGCTAGGCTTGGACATGGTCTGGGGTAACTATGGGGCATCAATGTGATGGCCAGCAGGTTGGTGGCTTTATGGCAGTGGCATTCAGAGAAGTGTGAGCCGCAGGTGCAGAATGGAGAAATCAGTTGTTGAGAAGCAGAAGTTGGGGAAAAGGCCTGAAGGTGGGTAAAGGAGCAGTGCAGACCCTGGGAACACCAGCATTTAGGGACAGGAAGGGCAAGACAGGCCATGAAGGAGGCTGGCAAGAACACTGGGACAGGATACTAAGCACTCTTTGGGGTGCATTTTTGAGAATCAGCAGAGAATCCAGTAAATAGAATGATATAGGGCACAGAGGATAAATGCCTTCAAAGAACGGGAAAGTGTTTGGGTTTGGTTACTGACATAGGCATGATCTGTAAAACCTCAGAAATAAATCACAGGCCTCTAAGAACATCTTAAAAAGCAGACTTTAAAACTCCCCTCTGTATCTTTTTAATACAATTGTTACTGGTGCCCATTTTTCAGATCATGAACGTGAGGTGGGTCAGGGCAAATGATAATAGCTGGGCCCAAGTTTAATGTGAGCAAAGCTGGGACTGTGAAAACACCAAGGCATGCCAGGCAAACTTCCATCACCATTGGGGTGTGTGCCAGCCCTGCTGGAGCTCTCGGCAGAGGAAGGGGATCTTCCCGAGGACCCAGCACACCGGACCCTGGGGCCTCCACGCGGCCTCTGACTTCCACACAGTTTACATTTCAGATCTTCAAGGTCTCATAAGAAGGGGAGAAAGCATAAACAGGAAAGAATGTGCAATTTTAAAAGGCATACTTTAATGGCTTATGATATTTCTAATGACCTTCCTTCTGGCCTATAAACATTGCTATTAAAAATAACCCTGGAGAGCAGATTCACTGTGAGGAAAAAAAAATCAAAATAGAGAAATCTTCCTATAATTAAATGCAGTCTGCCTTGTGGGATATTTGTTAAATTGTCACCTTAATGTGAATTTATTATCTCATCTTGGGTAAGTATTATTAGGCCTGAACTGAGTCTGGTTTGCTCACCTTTGAATTTCCGAGAGCTCCAGCCATGTGTGTTATTTATATGCACCTGGGGGACAAAATGCTAATACAAATGGCTGAGTCAGTATAAAGCAGAACAATTATGATTTTTATAAAGTCTTATGTGTATATAGTGCTTTTTAATATAAGAATCATTTTGTTACATATCAATTATTTTACACAAGTCTATGAGTTATGTTGTGTCCGACCTAAGAGATGTGGAAACTTCCAAGACCAACATGTCTTAGACTTAAGGCACATGAACATCACCTGCAGATCTTGTTAAGCTACGAGCCTTGGCTCTGTAAGTCTGGGATGGGGCCAAGTCTTTATTTTAATCACAAGCTCCTGGGTGATATCAATACTGCTGCAATGTGGGCCATTTTTTGAGTAGAAAGAACCTAGTCTACCTTTGATTCTTGTGCTATTACATGCTATTTCTCTTTGGGACTGACTATCGATTTTTAAGAAATAACCTGGCAACTTTTTTTCCTACTACATGACATTTTTAAATGGTAGATAGAACACAAGTTTTGACTTGACCCTACATTCACCACCTACCAGCTGGGTGGTCTCAGGAAAGCCATCCTTCTTCATCTTTTCCCATTTTCAGAGTTGCAAATAAGTCATCACATGTTCAAAACACCAATTCATAATTCACTTATTTTCTGTGGCTGAACTAATGTTTGGTGTTTTCAGCATTTGACCCCATTGATAATAATGATGATCTTTGTCTTACTAATAAGCAAAGGATTTTGAATTGAACTGTTTTCAAGGTGAGGAGACAACTGGTGAATAGGATTTGGCTTCCTCAATGGGCTGTGTTGGAATATTACTGTAGGGGAAATGGAGGCACGCCGGGGGTGGGTGTTTTGCTTGGGTAGCAATATTCACTAAGCTCTACTTTGCCTCCCTCATATTTTCCATCGAGAAAATGATTTCTCCTTTCCCTGAACTCTTATTTCACTTATGGTTACACAACACATAATTCATTTGAAATTATATAGGGTCTTATAAAATCCCTTTTTATGTCAATCATTGAAAACTTCTGTTGCTTTTAAAAGGTAGCTCTTTAATTATTAATACGTTGGCATATTATTTTCACAAATAAAATAGATCTCAGAACTCCTGAACATGAAAATTGCATCTTCCATATGATTGAAAGCATAGTAGCTGCTCAATAATTATGGGTTGCCTTGATCTGACTTTCATTAGAGTTAAAAAGCTACAATTTTAAAACACTTAAGTTTTGGGCAGGAGCATAAATTCCCCTTCAGGTGAATACCTGTTGTTTAGTTAGATAATCAGATACCTTAATGAGAATCACAGCACTGAAGGGATGGGAGTTCTACTTTCCACTGGGGACTAGGATCATTTGGGAACCAAGACAGGCCTGGGGATGTTCCGATATATCCTCAGGGCCGACTATGAAACAAGCCATATAATTGGATGCTTCATATATTTTTTTTCTCCCTTAACTTCATCTTGGTAATGTTCTTGCGATTCTATGTATTTACTTTTTTTACCTACCACTGAAGTGGGTGTCATTTTTTCTCTACCTTTAAAAATTCAGCTCTAGCACCATACCTGGCATGTACTAAACCTTCAACACTATTTGCTTGATGAACGACTTTCTATTTATCATTTGGGAAATGGAGAGCAGCAAGTTTAAGTGAATTGCCCAAACCTGCCCAAGTAATGATTGACTGGATTGGGATCAAACCCAGGTCCATGTGCCTACAAATCCAATCCCCTTTTCTAGTCTTCCATACTAAGGCAGGGACTTAAGACCTCCAATGAACACTAATTGATCCCTGCGTAAGAAAAAGAGGCTGGGAAGGGAATAAACTTGACCGACATTGTAATTCTGCCGGAAGCCCAGGGGCTGTTCAATGTGCTCCTGAAACTCATCAACCCTGCTAGCTCTGGGGCTGCTACTGAGTGCCAGTGTCTGCATTATTAGTATTCCTCTGGACTGCAAGCCTTGAGTCACTCCAGTTTCTTCAAAAGCAATTCCCTGTAGATCGCTCTGTTCAGCGCTCACCCTCCTCCATTGAAAGGAGGTCAAGAGGGTCACTCAAAGGAGAAGGAATGAAAGAAAGAGAGAAAGAAATGTCTATAGCAAATGGATCACATTATACAGTTGATCTTATAATATTTTTCTTTCCACTGGACATTGCCACTTATCCTACACTAGAGATAACAGACATTTTTCGTCTTTGTGTGTATATCCATAATGCACATGTCATTATATACCTTTGTGGCTTGGCTTGTGTAGTGGATGCTCTTTTTAAAGAGGGGCTCTGGCAATGTCCTGGGGGTTCTCTCATCTGTCTACCTGTGTAACACTGGCTGTGATACAAACATCTCCGCAGTCACGGGGCTCCCAGCTTGTCCCGGTAATCATCTGTCTCCACAACGTGCAGGGTTCAGTGGCTCCTTGTCTATTGTTCTGGCTTTATAAACACCAAAGGAAAACACTGTGGTGCCCAAACCAACATTTATATTTATCATGTGGCGAAAGCATTCTGGCTTGTTGGGGCCCTTCAAACATCAGTTTCTACAGCATCCCACCGTGCTATGAGAGAAGCCACAATTAGGAAAACCTAACAACGGGATAGCTTTCAATGAGTGGAGTGGCAGGGAAAACAGATAGAAAGGGTCTTGACCCTTTTGTTCAGTTTGTAATGGATCTTTTCCAGTTATGATAAAAATACTGTTTTCACAGAGAACAATTCTTTCAGTTACCTGAGATACAGATATTGCTGCCCTTTTTTTTTTTATTAAGGTATCACTGATATACACTCTTATGAACGTTTCATAAGAAAAACAATGTGGTTATTACATTCACCCTTATTATCAAGCCCACCCCCCAAACCCCATTGGAGTCACTGTCCATCAGTGTAGTAAGATGCCTCAGAGACCCTATTTGTCTACTTTGAGCTACACTGTCTTCCCTGTGACCCCCCACACACCTTGTGCACCAGTCATGATACCCCACAGTCCTCATCTCCCTCCCTTCCCACCTGCCTTCCCCCACCCCTCCCCTTTGGTAACTGCTAGTCACTTCTTGGAGTCTGTAAGTCTGCTGCTATTTTGTTCCTTCAATTTTGCTTCATTGTTATACTCCACAAAGGAGGGAAATCATTTGGTATTTGTCTTTCTCTGCCTGACTTATTTCACTGAACATAATACCCTCTAGCTCCATCCATGTTGTTGCAAATGGTAGGATTTGTTTTCTTTCTTATGGCTGAATGGTATTCCATTGTGTATATGTACCACATCTTCTTTATCCATTCATCTACTGATAGACACTTAGGTTGTTTCTGTATCTTGGCTATTGTAAATAGTGCTACAATAAACATTGGGGTGCATATTGTCTTTTTGCATCTGAGAACTTGTATTCTTTGGGTAAATTCCTAGGAGTGGAATTCCCAGGTCAAATGGTATTTCTATTTTTAGTTTTTTAAGAAACCTCCATATTGCTTTCCACAATGGTTGAACTAGTTTACATTCCCACCAGCAGTGTAGGAGGGTTCCCCTTTCTCCACATCCTTGCCAGCATTTGTTGTTCCTAGTCTTTTCTATGTTGGCCATCCTAACTGGTGTGAGGTGATATCTCATTGTGGTCTTAATTTGCATTTCCCTGATAATTAGCAATGTGGAGTACCTTTTCATGTGCCTGTTGGACATCTGAATTTGTTCTTTGGAGAACTGTCTTTTCATATTCTCTGCCCATTTTTTAATAGGGTTATTTGCTTTTTGGGTGTGGAGTAGTGTGAGTTCTTTATATATTTTGGATGTTAGCCTCTTGTTGGATATGTCATTTACAAATATATTCTTCCATACTGTAGGATGCCTTTTTGTTTTGCTGATGGTGTTCTTTGCTGTACAGAAGCTTTTTAGCATGATATAGTCCCATTTGTTCATTTTTTATTTTGTTTCCTTTGCCCAAGGAGATGAGTTCAGGAAAAAGTTGCTCATGTTTATATTCAGGAGATTTTTGCCTATGTTTTCTTCTAAGAGTTTTATGGTTTCATGGCTTACATTCAGGTCTTTGATCCATTTTGAGTTTACTTTTGTGTATGGTATTAGATGATAATCCAGTTTCATTCTCTTTCATATATCTGTCCAGTTTTGCCAACACCATTTGTTGAAGAGGCTGCCATTTCCCCATTGCATATCCATGGTTACTTTATTGTATATTAATTGACCATATACACCTGAATTTATATCTGGGCTTTCTAGTCTGTTCCATTGTCTATGGGTCTGTTCTTGTGCTAGTACCAAATTGTCTTGATTACTATGGCTTTGTAGTAGAGCTTGAAGTTGGGGAGCATAATCCCCCCCCAACTTTATTCTTCCTTCTCAGGATTGCTTTGGCTATTTGGGGTCTTTAGTGGTTCCATATGAATTTTAGAACCATTTGCTCTAGTTCGTTGAAGAATGCTATTGGTATTTTGATAGGGATTGCATTGAATCTGTAGATTGCTTTAGGCAGGATGGCCATTTTGACAATGTTAATTCTTCCTATTCTTGAGCAGGGATTGCTGCCTACCCTTCTTAAATGTCTTTGTTTCCTGATGTATTTCATTTTCACAAAGATTTTCCAGGTGTAAAAGAGTTGGCATTAGGCCATCTAAGAGCTCGAATTCCAACTCTGCCTCTATTTTCCTTTGTGGAGATGCCCCTTGAAATGATGCGGCTCCATTTACAAGACTGGGTAGTTTGGTTTCCTTAGGCTATGAAATGAGCTATCATAATATATTTCAAAATGCTCTGAGCTTCCTGGGAGCAAACTAGGACAAAATTTTATATTTGGATATTTTACCACATACATGTAGAATGAATAGCAACCAACAAAATGTTGGGGTCTCAGTGATGTGTTTTACAGGTGATTCCTGTTAAAATCGTTTCCATTGATTCATTTATTCAACAAACATTTTTTGCATGTATCTACTCATCTTTCTCTGTCTACCTCCTTTTACTCTACTCATTGTTTGTTTCAACTTAGACATCTCTTCATGCAGGAAAACAAATCTTTAGTCCTTGATGGTCCCCAAAGGTATAGTATCAATAGCAGCAGCTAAACCAATATTGGACAGGGGAGGGTGAGGTGAGAAATGAAGCTGGAAGGGGAGCAGGGACCAGAGCAAGAAGGGACTTGTCTGACATCCTACAGAGCTTAGGTTTCAAGGAGAATTGAAGACAGTGAGATGGTCAAGTTTGAGAGAGTTGATGATTGTCCTGGCTGTGAAAGGGACAGCAGGCTACCATGGAGAAGAAGGAACAAGGGGCCCCTCAGGAGGCTGCAGCAGTAACGTAGGCACATGGCAGATGGAATTTAGTGGACTTATCCTGGAGCTGCTGAGTGCATTTGCTGGAGGTGATTGGCTGGATTCGTGGAGTAAAGGAGGAAGGCACCTGAGTGATGTGCCACCTTGAATCCTGAGCTACCTGGAGTCTGGGGGCACTGTTCTCTGAGATGAGGAGGAAGCTATGGGGAAGGGAGTTACAATCAAGTGTCTGGAACCCCAAACTCCTGTGTGTTTTCTCTTACTCCAGTCTCTGCAATATCCCAGTTATGTTATTGTCTCCATTTTACAGATGAGGTCAGGGAGAATTCAAGAGTTTAAGTTGAATAGTTAATGGTGTGTGTATAGATATTGCCAGCTACCCCGCTAGAGCCCAGCAATCTCTCAGAGCTGATCAGTGGTCCTTACCCAGGTGCCCGGCCATTCCAGTACATACCCACGGGGACACACATCTAGAATGTGAACTATCTCACTCAACACCTGTTCTCGCACTCTCTCTTCTCTCCTCTCCACTGATCAAACACGCTAGTGCTCCTGCCTTATTTTCTTCATGTGTGGGTCAGGCAAAGAAAATAGCTTTTGAAGAATCCTCGAGTCTGGGGGCCTAAACTACACTGTTTATATAACACTCAACAGCCACTAGAGCTTCACTCATGCTTACCTACTATAGTAAAAATTTGTCAGTTAAATTTAGTTGCAGTTGTCTTAGACTTGCAAAATAATGTCATATTTCTATTGAATCTACTAGCTGAATCAGCTTATTTTATTTCTATAATTCAATGTAACATGTTGCTTTCTATTTGCTATCCCCAGGACACCCTTGTAAACAAGATGTTTCCTGTAATGTTTTTTTTTCCCGGTAAAAATCATTTAACAAGCAAATATCTCCAGTCCGTGGTAATATGTGCTGACAGCCTCCCAACAGTATTTGAAATATGAAGGAAATGTTTCCAAGATGACTTAAGCCAATTGCTTTAATACTTCAATAAAAGTAACTGCTATTAGAAGGTTCAATACTGAAGGCACATCATTTCAATCTTGGTTCATAAAATTTAATTTGGATTTATTTCAGGATAATGATCATTGAGAAAGTATGTACTGGAATGGCTCGGCACCTGGGTAAGGACCACCTATCAGCTCTGAGAGACTGCTGGGCTCTAGCGGGGTAGCTGGCAATATCTATACACACACCATTAACTATTTGCAGGAATATTTTCTGTGACATTGGTCTCAAGGTGCTCTGTTCAAATACCCTAGTCAGCAGAATCCCAATCACACAGCACTTGAGTAAATGACTTTATGTCAAATTGGATTCTCTTTGGCTCTGACCACCTGCCAGGTTTTGTGGGTCCACTTTTTTTTTCTGGCCTCTATCTTGAGATATTTTTATGACAAATGGACACAGTTCCAGTGATCTACCAGAATGTTGTGAGTCAAAATTTAGACCATGAAATTAATTCAAAACAAAGTATTTTGGAGCAGCAAGGGACCTTTGAGGTCATCTCATCTATACCTCTCAATTTACTGGTGAGACAACTGAAGTCCTGAAATAAATGACTTGCCCAGGGTCACAGAGCTAGGGCCTGGGGAAGCTTATTTCATTCCCAATCTGGTGTCAGTTAAGCAAGCCACACTGTTTACACTGAGCCAGATGGCACCAGTGTGGCCAAACTGTGATAACAATAAAAGCTTACCTTTTTTGGAAGTTTAGTGAGCATAGTATAAATTTCATTTCCCTTAGCCCTTAAAACAATCTTACAACTCTTTATTTATGAGAAAACAGAGGCTTAGAGTGTTGAAATCTCTTGCCTAGGCTCATGAAGCTAGTGAGTGGTAGCCCTAGGTTTGACCTAGGCGTAGAACCCAGTAACCTTAATGATAATGCTGCACTGAAATCATTAAGCAAGGTGTTGGGAGCACTTGTGTATGAGTCTAACAGAAGTGGTAACAAAATATTTGTAGTCTTTCTATGTAAAAAAATAAAGAAAATAAGGGGAGCTGAGGGGAGGGGTCCAGAATCATGAGCAGGGAGAGTGAAGAATTTAAGAATAGGTGGAAAATAACCTTTTCCTTGCAAACTGTCAGTACAAGCACTTTGATTTTCTAGTTTATTTTAGTCAGGGTTATCTGGAATTGGCCAGTTTGTGTTTGAAATGTAGTAGTATCCCAGTTTCTCAATATGCATTTTCAAAGCCTACACTGATTTTAGGAAATTTAAGGTAATAATTTGCTTTAATAGGAATGAAATGAACATTTGAAGCAGATTTTAAGGACAAAGAAAACCATTATTACTCATTTACAGTATTTTATTGCTTTTCTATGTTAATAGTGGGAATATATACAACCTATTTCTTCATTTGGCAAATGAAAACATGAACAAATTTTGCATTGTGATGTTAAAATAATTATCAACACTCATTTTATACCCCAATTACCTAAATGCCTTTTGACCTGGTGGATAGTATAAGTACTGCATTTCTATGCAATGACATTTTTTTTTGCATCATTTTTAATGTATGACTACTTGTATGGAACTTCCATCTAAAATGTTATATGATCTCTCTTTTTTAATCTTGGGAGACATATCCTCAAGGAGTTGATTTATGACCCTGCTTCAGTAACCTTGGACATGTCTCTATCTTGCACATTATTGATAGAATGATTCAGCATTTGCCACTTGAGATTTGAAAAACACTGTCAGCTGGGAACCCAAAAAGGATAGTTTTTTGAAAGGTATAATTACTCCAAGAATGAAAAACACAGACATTCTTCATAAGTTCAATTTTGCTATGGTCCCAAGTGAGTAAAAGGTATTAATAATAATTGTTGAAGGTAAATTATCCTTTCAAGGACTAGAGATACATGTTTGATTGGTGAGGCTGTCCTAGATGGTAAATTACACCCATGTCTAGAAGAAATCACACAGCTTGTTTTTATCTTTTCTTTTTTGCTTTTAATATACTGGTTGGTGGATGTAAGTCAATTCAAGAGAACATTTATTATGTGTTTACAATGTGCCATGTGCCCTTCTGAGAGTTCAGGCCACGAAGGTGGGTAACACGCCAACTCTACCTTCAGGGCACTTACAGAATTGACATAGACAGCATGGGACATGATTACGAGTCACACTGCGAGTGTCCACAAAGCAGAACTGGCAGAAATATGCACACTTGCATGTATTTATGTGGCTTTAAATTAATGATATTGGCTTGTTGCTCACTTAAATTATTTCTTCTGATTCCTTTTGTGATCAATTTGTCTATAACCAAAATCTTGGCTTCTGAGGCTTCTTTAATTTCAGGCACTGAAAAGTCCATTTTCTCCTCCCATCAGTTGTCAACACGCAGCTTAATCCTTACTTTTTGTCCTCAAATCTCCAGACTGGGGTACTTGCTTCATTTTCTGTGTTCATTCAGTCCTTTACTTATACATCTATCACAGCACATGTTCCCTTCTTTAGAATTATAAATTTACTTATTTATAAATGTGCCTCCTTTACTCGATTACTCCCAGAGATAATTCCCAGTCATCTTCAGATTCCCCCATACTTGGAAGAGTCCACAGATTTGAGGAAACAAGTCGTATGAGTTAGCTGGGTTAATGAGTCAAGTTACCTAGTATAGAATCATCAGGTCATAACTTCTCACATATACAAAGCTAATGCTTTCCATGCAACCATATAAAAGGAACCTTAAGCAGATCAGTGACTCTCTGTGGTCCTTGATTCCCAAGCAAATAAATTGAAGTGATTAGGCTACATGACTACTGCTATTGCTTTTTACTCAAATAAGATATGGATGCTTTATCATTGGCTTATTTTCCTAAGGATGTAATCTGACTAAACTGACAGTTTCAAAAATTTAAAAACTTCATATGACTATATATAAGTTGAGATAACAACTATAATAGTGAACATCCATTGGGTAGAAGGTACTCTTTTTTATACGGAGACTGCTAGGTAAGTGGTGAAGCTGGGATTCTAATGTATTTTATCCATCTCTCCATCCATCCAGTCATTTAAAAAATTTTTTTGAGTGTCTACTAGGTATTAGATGTTATTCTACATAGTAGAAAATCTAGAACTCCCAAGGAACTTACTCTCTAGTTAATATTTCAAACTCTATGCTTTTCCCCATGAATGGCACTACCTCCAAAGTTGTTATTAAATTTAGTCATATAAATTTTTGGGTCCCCTCAGCTTGTCTTAGGCTTGTTCCTAGGGTTTCACATTATATGAATTTCAATGTGTAAATTGTTTCTTTAAAATCAAGTATTCCAATGCTTATATTCTGCTCCATATTTTGAGAACTGTTAAAATTCTTCAGTTTTATTCTGTGCAGTGAGAATATTGGCTTCAGTTTGGCATTATCTTTCTATCCTCAATGATCATTTCAAATTATACTAAATTCAATAGATTTAAGAATAAAAGAAGCTATTTTTGGTTGCATGTTAGGAGAAGATGTTTCAGAAAATTCTTTGTAAACTGAAAATATATCCTTCAGTTAAACTAGTGTTTGCAGAGAGATGTGATTCCCTATCTCTGTCCCTTTTCCCCTCTCCCTCTCTCCTTCTCTCTCTCATACAAACACCTTCCTCCCAGCAAACATGATCTCTTCCTACAAAAGAACTAAGAACTGAACAGCTTGGACTACTAGTCTTGGGAAACATGCACAGATGCTCCATTGCTGGTGGTTTGTGGGGGTTAAAAGAACCTGAGAGCCGAAAGGAGAGGTTGAGCTGTGTGGATGGATGGAGAGCAGCTGACACAGATCATTCATGGCAGTGGACCCAGAATGCATGCATTTTGGCGTCATAGACTGGAAAAGATAACGAGTACCATTCCCACTCTGTTATTAGAACAAAAGGGCCTGCATTTCAACCATTACAGATGCTGCCTCACCTGGTTACAGCTGCTCATTTGCTGGTGGGACACCAGACGCTGCTGTTTCCTTCAGTTGAGTAATTATCAATGTCTTCTTCTCACATACTGACAAACAAATCAATGGCTTTATTAAAAGCGAGTGCATGAAAGGACAAATGTTGTTTGATTTCACTTATGTGAGGCAAATTCAGAGACGAAAGTACAATGGTGGTTGCCAGGGGCTGATGAGAGGGGGAAATAAGGGCCTATTAGCGTCTAATGAGTACAATGTTTCAGTTTGCAAGGCAAAGAGTTCTGTGGAGAGGTGGTGATGGCCGCACAACAATGTGAATATACTTAATGACACTGAACTGCACATGCTTGGTAAATTTCATGTTATGTGTATTTTACCATAATTTAAAATAATAATAAAATTAAGATTAAAAAAAAGAGAGCAACTCAAGTTTTAAAACTACTGACCCAGGAAACTGGGATCCACCCCTGTATAGATGGCACGTAATAATATAACAATTAATAATTATATATAAAAATAAGAATCTGCATTACACATGACATAATATAAAATTATATATAAGATAAAAATTAATAATTTTATATAATATGTTATATAATATAATCAATATCAATTAATATTAATGTAACAATAAATTAAAAGCCTTATGATTTCTTTCATGGAAAATCAAAATTTAAATAATGACTATTACTTAAAAAAAGAGAGTGTGCATATATATTTTTAGTGATAATGCAATCGTATTCCTTCAGGAAATTTCTTCTATTCTCTGGCAGGACAAAATTAAACTTTTAACAACTTTGCTTTCGTTGAAACAAAATATGTGCCTATAAATTTATGGCACTTTGAAATCAAATGTGACAATTGGTTATGTCCAGATCGACAGAGGCTTTGGGCTGTTTTCCACCGCTCCTGCTGTATTTTTCTCTAAAGCTAGAATGCAAAGCACACAATCGACTTCTTTCTGTATTTTCTGACTTCAGAGCTGAAAGTTAATAATCAGGGTAAATCAGGGTATCTGAGAAGATGCCTGAGAAGCATATGATGATTCTAAAGAGTGACAAGAAGCTTAAATCTGAGATTTGACTATCATATTAAAAATCTAGAATGCTCAAATCAAATACTTTGCAAAGATAACACTGCCTATATATAGAAATACTGCATGGAAACTTCAGCATAAGCCTGAATTAAAACTAAAAGAAGAGCCAGGCGAGATTCTCCAGGACTAAAATCATTTCTTTCTTTGTAGGTAATAAAAAGTCCAGTAAAAAGTAATACAGCAAAGCTCCCTGCAGAGCGCTTCAAGGAGAAAGAGAAACAATCCCACATATTCTTGAAAATGAACAAACTAGAATCATTTAATTACATTTTGTTGTTTTTACATATTTTTTCTTACATTAAAAGTAATCAATCAAAGATGAGAACATTCCTTTGATGCACAAGCAAGAAGAACACATTTACTGCCAAACACTGATACCATCTTCAATATATAAGAGTGTCAGGATTAGGAAAATCTTCTAGAAAAATATGAGGAAGAACAAACAAAAGAGTAGTCAAAAATATAAGCTTTTATAAGCATCTGAATAAAGCTTTTAAACATTAGTTGGGTCAATACTTTAAACACCAACTACATTCATTCAAGGGATGAACATATGCTTATTCACACTGGCAAGGTCAGCCTGGGGTGTGATCAGAGGAGAAGTCGGGAGGAAGAGGAGAAGAAAGAGGAGAAGGAAGGGGGAGGAGAAGGAGGGGAAGAGGGACAGGACCTGGGCAACCCGGATCCTCCCCGCAGACCTGGGCTCTGGGTTTCAAATGGCTCCTTTCTTTGTAATAATTTTGGATTTTTGCTACCGAGAGAGGTAATAAAGAGGCAAATTTTTCATTCATTATTTCAAATGGATTGCACTGATCAAAGGTATATGCTAAGGATACATTTATTGTCTTGTGATGTAGTGGAGAAGACGATTTAATTCAATGAGACTCCATTGAGCCCATATTACATATTCTGTGTAGGTCATTTGTAAGACACAAGGATGAACAAGATGTGGTCCCCCGCTTCCAAGCATTAAAATACAGTATGTCCCCATCATAACTTGATGTCTTGTCACAGAAAACCATGCAATAGATTATTATAGTGTAATGTATCATAATATAATAAAACATGTGATTATATAAAATATTCTGTGAAGCCAAGTATAGGAAGAAGAGCAAGGCAATTAGCTTAAATGCCTTTAAGTAGGTTGTTTTGCTTTATTATTAACTTTAATCCATGAAGCTATATGTAATAAAAATAAAAGGCTCTTCTGCACTTAAATATAAGTTGGCTTAGTTACTTAAGGCAGGATTACTTTTAAAAAAATGAAAGAAAAATTCCTGAAGTATTCATGGTGGCTGGGTTGTGAAATTATGGATGAACTTTTCTTACTGGTATTTTTTCTGTATTTTCCAAAAGATTTCACCGAAGCAACTGTTATTTCTATAATGAGAAAACGATGTGTGATATGTATACTGATAAGCTATATGATTTCCCTTTTAAAATAAAAATGAGCCATAAATCATCATGCCACCTACTTGGATACATCACTTTAAGACCTTACTCTGAGCTTTGGGATTTTTCTCTGTTATCACTAGACAAGGCCAAGGAAAAAATCATAGGTGGTACATGTTCACTTAAAATCCTGAATACTCTGATGTGTGTGTTTATTCTTTCAAACGTATCTTCACGTGGTATATGAACAGATTCTAAATTCCCACCTGAGGTGGAACCATAAAATAACAACAATCATAACAGCAGTCTAGCATATTTGATTTGGAAAGATACTGTGCCAACAGGCTATTCAGTAAGATTTCAGGAAAACTGTCAGAGGATATGGAATATATTTAGGAAAAAATTCAGCTTTCTTCAAAGTGGTAACACCAAAAAGGAGGGAATGGAAAGTGAAATAAAATACAATTTCTAATAAGAATTTTCCAACTGCAACTTAAAACCTATACCAAAATAAGCAACATGCTAGAAAGAGACTTTGACTTTTCCCCTTCGTTCACTGAATGACTTCCCCCCCTTTGGTTATTAAGTGCATTCGCTTTAATGACAAATGATACTGAACAGATCACTATCGAAATATCCTGATTCTTTCCTCCATTCTACAGGTTTGCTAGGGATGTTATTTTAAGTTATCCATGATTAAATTCATTTCTTTACATTGTTTGAAAGTTTTAAAAAATATTAGTGGGTTTATTATTTGCCTTTATCCCTCCCAACATCCCCAGGGGGCAATGACAGGTATGACAGTAGTGGTCACTTGTGAAAGCAAAACTCAGAGAAATGAGGGTTGTTCTTGGCTTCCTGAAATCTGCCACGCCACGCTGGGGTTCATTCTGATCCCACCCTCACCTCTGGAGGTTTCCCCTGGCCTAGAAGACAGCCAGCTAGTTAGAGGAGCCACATTCCTGAACACGAGTGATGAATGCGGTACCTCTAGATCTGAATCGGCTCGGCCAACTGGTTCCCAACTTTCTTTAAGCTTCAGTTTCCTCATCTGTAAAATGGGGACAGGACAGTTCCTGTTTTTGTGAGGGTTAAATGAGCCATTGATTGTGAATGCTTAGAACATAGTAAATGGGAGATAAACAGTACCTTCATAATTATTATTTTGAATAACAATTTAGTCTTGGTTCCAATTCTAAACATATTGTAAACCTTGCACATGTGACTTTGGTTATTCAGGTCCCCAAAGCCAAACACACCCTACTTTAATGTATTGTGACATAATGAATACTTACTAATTCAAATTAAAACTAAATGTGAATTGTAATAACTTACTTGCTAACGAACCCAGATGAACTTCTCATCCTGGTAGCACCCACATCTTGAATTATGTACATATTATTCAAATGAATCCTAGTCAAGGGTTTTTACTGCATTTGCTTCTGATTCCGCCTTTTATTTCCTTAACGTCTCAAGGTAATATACTAAGGCATAATAGACTATTAGAATTCAAAGAAAATTTCATAAAAGGAATAGAAAAAAGAAACCTGAATGAGATAATTTCTTAAAAATAGGAAAAGAAATTCTGAAGATGGTATAATGAATCAAAAATAAAAATTAGCTTTTATAATATTCTGGGGCTTATGGGAAGAGACGGAATGAAGAATAAGCATGGTGTTGATTGGACATGGCTGAGGAAACAGGCAAAGGGAGGGATTCATTTTTCTTTTTTTTTTTAGCTAAGTCGAACTCAGTTGGAGGTTGTTCTCTGCCAAAAGCAATGGTGGTCTTATATAATGCTCCCTCTTCTGACCAAACCACAGCACAAGAAGAGAAGCCTAGCTTGTCAGCAGAGGCATTTTTTGCAGAACATCATCAAAGGAGAAAGAATCTCATCATATTCAGGCACAGCCCAGTTCAGTCTAGTAGAAAATGAAAAGCGGTGGCCAGAGCGGAGCAAATCCCACCAATGACGACCAGAGATGATGGACGCCTGAGCAACTGCAGACAGGCGCAGCCCTCTCCCACAGCCATCAGCTTTGAGAGGATCCATTCTGGCTGCCACAACAAAGGCCCTTCAGAGCTCAGGATTAGCACCGTGCCCCCAAGGTGCTCGGTGGATGATGGAGAAGCAGGATGACCAAAGAAACCAGGGATCTAAAGAACCTCTGTGTGGAGATATTTATTTGGCTTGGTTTGGCTGACATTCCCCAGTTCCTGGGGAGGAGGACCTGGATATTAATACAGGACAAATGTGCTATAGTTGGACCTCTATATTGTTTGCAGGTCTCTTTCAACTGGACTGTAGCCTGCATAAGATTTATGTCACAATGTGGATTTAGCCTGTTCAATCCATTTCTTGTAGATCCTTCATGGTCTCAACGGAATCTACTTCCCAGGCTTATCTCTTTATTACGTACCCTCTCCAGTGTCTTGAACTATATGCACTTCACCCAAAGTCATCATACACTCTAACTTTGGGTGCCTCTACCTCTTTCTTTTTCTTTTGGCTCACCTAATTCATACATTATTTTCAGAAGTTAGCTCCAGTGCTGTCTCCTGAAAAACATCTGCTTGCCTCGATCCTCTCCCCAAAATGATTAGGCTCCATATCGAGCGTCCTATCCCAGTCACATTCCTTGTAACAGTACAGACTAGTTCTCTGGTTTCCTGGCTATTGCCCTAACTAGACCGAAAACTATTTAAGGAATGTGTCTCTCATATCTGTAGCTCCTAATGCCACACATGGCTGGCATCTTTAAAGTGCTGCTCCAGTGGTGTCTTGGTATGCACAGGCCATGGGCACAAGTTCTCTCCTTTTCCAGAAAATGAAGTGACAACTCAAGTAAATTTAAGCTTGTAGGAAAATCTCCCTGGGTGAATGGAGTGGCAGGAAAATGGCAGATGAAATGTATTGTCTTTACATGAGCATCGGCACTGAACTATGCAAGCCTAGCTTATGTAAGGCTGTTCAGAAGTTATTGTGGCCCAAAAAGATGAAGGAAGTGCTTGAAAATGTCAGAGTGAAAGCGAAGCAAAGATCTCATCCAGGTGAGACACTGTGCCTTCCCTGGAACACGGTCAGTGGGGGCAGCTGGAAAGATCACAGGACTGGGAGCGCTCTGAGTCATGAAGATAAATCACTTTGGGCCAACAATCCAGGAAAAGGAAGCTTATGAGGTGACCATTGGAGTCCACAGAGAGAGGACAAATGTGTATTTATTTAGCAAACGTTATGACATGAGGCAGAGGGAACACCTCTTAAATATGGAAAGGAGGGTTTTGTTTATGGCATGCTTTTAATGGCAAATGCTTTTCAAAGTACAGTCCAGGGATCTGTCAGCATCATCACCTGAGCCCTGGTTAGAAATGCTATTTCCAGCCCACCCTAGACCTGAACCAAAAATTGGGTGTGGTTCTTCTGTCCTTCTTCTTTCAATCAGTACTTTAACAAGTACTCCTGTTAAAACAAGAACCACTGTTTTGGGGTTAAAAATAAAAGGATATTTTTTTCTCTTTGTCTCTGCCTGGAAAAAATTTCTTTCTTCTAGGTGGCCACTCCAAACCTCACTATTTGAAGCTTGGCTCATACCCCATCTCTTTGAGAGTCTCTGTATCTCTACTCTATATTTCCTTTGTACTGGGCTTGAACTTTAGCAATTGGAGCAATTGCTACAAATCTCCTGGCTATTTTCTAGCTGTCCCTGCTTGACAGGTTTCACCCTGGGGCCTGTTCTCATCTACAATAGACTCTCTCCACAGTCACACCTCTGGCTCCAATGATTACTTCTCTGCTGACTCTTAAATGTCTCTAGCCAAAATGTTTTTCCAAAACCGAAGAATAATGCCTTCAATTGCTATCTATCACCTAGATGTCCTATAGGTATCTCAAACTCGACATACCTAAAAGCAAATTCTTCTAATTCCCCCCAACTCTCCTTCAAAGGCTCTTTTCTGTGCTTGCTGTTAGAGTGAATTGAGGCATCCTTACCTATCACCTCAATTGTTACAGCCAGAAGTTTGGTATTTCTTTGTATTTCTTTAGTTATCTCCCTTTTTCCTCTTTTCCTTTAAATTCAACCAACCACTGAGTCTTACTGAGGTACTGTGTTAAGTCTCTCAAATGTCTTCACTTCTCACCATCTTTGCTGGACCCATACGGCCACTAGAGTTTCTCATCTTGAATATGTTAATTTCCTCCTATTTTCTATCTACAAAGTTGGCTTCTTAATTTTTTTCTTTTCTCATTTAGCTAACTTTTACTCTATCATCAAAAGTCAGCTCCAGTGTTCTCCAGATGATTGTTTTGAAACACAATCTCATGATGCATTCTTTGTAAAATTCCTTCAATTGCTCCCCTGTGTATTTAGAATTTAAAGGACACATCCCTTAGCATTGTCTTCATGGTCCTTCATGCCCAGACAGTGCAGACCCTTGGAGCCGAGCATGTCACCCTCTCTCTTGTACTTTACTCTCTAGAATTGCTCACAGTCCCTCGAAAGATTCTGTTTCAATCCAGTGGTTCACCGTGATGGGTCTGAGAATAATGCTAGGTATGGCAAAGATGACTTATAATATAAAATGTGGGGTAAAAAGATGCTAAACTTATTCAAGTTAAAGGATTGTCCTTTATTTTAAGATTTTTCCACATTTTTCTATGGTTTTGGTGTTAAAACATTCTTTTCTTTAAAAAAATAATGGTGAGAATAGTTGTTTTTCTGTTATAACTTATTTATTGATTGACACGGTTGATATAAAATCTTAAGTTACTTTCAGGTGTGCAACACATTGATTCGCCAGTTACCCATATTATTAAATTCTTCCCTCCACTAGCTACTATCTGTCAACATAGGTCATTTTTTTAAATGGTTCTAATTGGCAATAAAAATATTTTGTGGCTCTATATCTATATCCTAAGTAATTCTTGAAACTTGAGTTCTCCATGACATTCAAAAGACTAGAGGTGATATTCTTCTGCCCAGAAACTGCATAACTTCTGATGTTTTTTGACTGACTTATAATTTTTCAGGACTTCACTCCGAAATCCTGAGCGCCCACCCGGTGCTTCTGTAGCATCTGGCCTGTGGCATCTCTAGTGCCTTGGCACTCACTACCCTGTGTTGCAAATGAGCTGTTTGTCTGGTTTTTCCTGCTGTTCTGAAAGCAAGGACTTCTTTTTCCTACTCTATTCTTACTAATTCAGCATCTGATTTGACAGATTCCTAATATAACAAAAATAAATGATGGGATTATGTGTTTGGCTGGAGTTATTGGTGTAGTAGCTGATACATTAGCCATGTGAGTTTTCTCCTATGTTAGAGACACAACTTCAGGGAGGAGATGGGCCACACCTTTCCAGCTCTCATTCCCTTGCAAGCTCTAGCACTGTTTTCTACATCTTTGGTTTTCCATAAATGCTTAATGGATTAAACTGAAGGTAGGACATAAAGAGAGCACAAAATTAAGCCACTGAAAAATTGTAACAAAAGCAAACTACATGGGGAAAGGCACTTTAGCCAAAAGGCCCTGGACAATTATTTAAAGTAACTAGACTACCTTCAGGGACTCTTTCAAATGCACGTATTTAATCATCTAATGTGTAAGTCAAATCTCAGATATAATTAATTCAGTGTGCCTTAACTTTTTTTTTTTTTTTTTTTTTTTGCCTACTAGCTTTTATTAGATGAGGCTAATCTGTAATACGGCTCCAGGTAGCCCTATAAGAAAATTTGCATATTCGTGAATGCTAAGAAGAAAGATAAGAAATTCTGTGAGCGTCCCATGATTTGGGCACCTTAAGATTCAGCTAGATATGTACAGTTTCAATGTATCTAAAAGGGAGCTTAGGTCTGTGGCTCCATATTTCTTATTTCTGAGGAAAATACTGTGAGATTTAAAGGGAGGCAACTACTGTTTTGAAGGTTACATGAGTTAGTGCCAATGTTTCTGTTAGGAGTTGGTGACAAGGGGAAGATGTGAGGTCAGGCTTTGATGCTGAATCTTACCTGCAACTTAAAGAACAAATATAATAGGTCTTATGTGATTTGGAAGGAGCATATCATTTTTCCTCAGGCTGTGAAAATCAGAGCACTGGAAGTGGCTTAGACTTTTATAACAAACCTATTGAAAAGGAGAGACAGAGGAATGTCCCCAGATGGAAACCCATGAGTCCTCTTGAGAAACAGTGTAATGTTCTGAATGTAAATTCCCTACAAATATCTTAGAAGAAAAGGCAACACTTATGCCTTTGCTAAGATTATGAATACACTCTTTTCTCTAATGGTTATTTAACACTTTCCATAATTTTATTATAAATGGTCCCATAAAATGCAACAATAAGTTACATGTTATATTAGGAGGACATCTCATTTATGAGTAATGTGACGATTTATAAAACTAATGGGCATGTTTATGAGCAAAAAGTGTTCTAAAGAATAAATAATATACTGTAATGGGTCAGACTGAAGACTTCAGCATGAAGGGGACACATTCTACCAGGAGACCTCAATTTCAAGACAGTGGCTGAACTATGGAAATACAGGCGTCCTTAGGCTCCACCTGGTTAGAGAGATAGAATTGCACAGTGTGAAGGAAATGGTGAATTTAGAGCTGGGGGTCTGCATTCTCTTCTGGCACTGCCATTAACTACATTAGCCAGGCCTCAGTTCCCCATCTTTGGGAAGAAGGGGTCAAAATGCCCAATCTTTACGTACCATATAATGCTTACAGCCTTTAATTCAATTTAGTGATTCACCATTCATAGATGAGAATCTGAATTCAGCTATTTCTAATTTGTCACTGCTTTTATGAAAATGAAAACAGAATTCAAAGGTTAGCTTCAGAAATATTAGCTTTTAAGCACACTAATGCACGTTGAACTTTGCAAGCATATCAGCGGTGTACATATTTACATTGGTTTTGCTGTTTTCTATTGGAATGCTGTTTTCAGTTGATGATTAATGCCCTAATAACTTGTTTTCTTGTATAGCTCCCTGAAAAAAACTAAAAGGTTGCTTTTATGTATTCATTATGTCTACCTGCCTCTGGCAGGAGGCGGATCAGTATTGAGGATGGATATCTCACATTCGGTAATGAACACAATGCTTCCATTTATGGCTCCAATCTGGCCTCCTGTCTACGACAGCAGGGTTGTTATCAGTAATCCATGAAATGCTTCTTGTTCTTCTAATGAGTTTAACATTCAGCAGAGGCAAAAAATGCAGCTTGTGTTTTTTTTTTTAAGTATACTAAATTTCCTTTCCATCCTCTTCCCCTGCAAATTATAATCATGTCAGGACTTACACTCACAGTGTGAAAAAAAGGGAAACCCTCGACTGTGAAATCATGCCTGAAAATGTTCAATTCTAAAAGCTCTTATTGACTAGGTTCTCTGTTTCAATTTTGTTTTATAGAAAGACAGAGGTCTTAGGTCCAGGCTGGTATAGCATTCACAGGCAAGACCTAGGAATTTTTACTGATATTAAAATTAGAAGAGATAAATACTTTCTACAAATATCAGCTTGTGAAAAGTGAAATGACAACATTCCTTATTTGTTCTGGTTTTTTAGTTTGGCTTTTCATTTTTTAAGTGCAAAGAGTTTTGTATCATGGTATTTTGGTTGTGCTCTTGATAAAATGCTATTTTGTACTATAATTTTAAAAGTTAGAATTTTATTTGGGGCCATGTGTTTTTAAAGTGCTTCGATTTTTTTTTTTTAAAGGAGGGAGGATACTGGTTAGTGTCTCCATGCTGGGGATTTGTTGCTTTATTAATATGGACATCAAGCGGAGTCATAAAGTCATTTTCTAATTTTTGTGTCCATCCTTGTTCTTGGTCCCTGACACACAGTAAGTACTCCATAGTTGCCATATCAATGGGCATGGAAGAGATATGGGGTTCTTTTCACTTTCTTCATCTGCAAATAAAGAAAACAAGAACCGTGCAGAGAAAATAACCTCTTGAGGGTGTTTCATCCAGGAGATCCCAGTGTGTCGGTCAGGCTGGAACACTCAGGGACGACAAGGACCCTCATGACAGGGAATTGCAGGACTTGTGCAGATCCAAAACGGAGGGGCTAAGTTTGATGAACACGTCATTCCTTTGGCACTCTAGTTTCATGCTAAGGTCGTGACATGTGAGAAATTATTTCAGGGAACTCTAATGACACTGATCCTATACTAAATACACGAACAGGAAGCAAACAGAAAGCACTCAGCTAGACTCACCCCCAAGAAGTTCTGAGCCCCCTCAATTTTGTAGCAGCTTTGCCCCACTGAGTCCTCTGTACTGCATCCCTGACCAGCCCAAGTGTAAAACTACTATTGCCTCCCAGGATTGGGAATGATCATTCCCCGGGAGTGTGCTCCAAATGTTTCATTTTAAAAGGGGATGGGGAGAGTTCCAAAGTCAGCTGAGGTTACAGGCAGAATGTATTTCCTCTTTTCTAAAGTCTCTAAGAAGCCTTTCTCTCTCCGACTCCCACTCATGTCAATCTAAGGTTTCCTAGATCATTAGACTATGAAACCCTCTGTTTTTCTTCATTTGCATAACACTTCTGTGAATCTGACAAATGATCCTAAAACATTTTTGCTTGCATTAGCTTCTCTCACCCTTGGCCTGACCTCTTGAAGGAGCCGAATTAGATCTTCCTTTACGTCCTTGAGAGATGAAGAGAAAGAATCACAGATGCTCATACCTCGCCCAGGGTTATTTTTTTATTTGATATGCAGCCAGTTTAGATTTCAAGGCTTCAGACTCCATATTCAGTGCTCTCACCTATTTTTTGTGTAAGGCCAGCTTTTTGGACTCTTAAGCCCATGAAAAGAAATGACCCGTTAAGATTATGGATTTTCTGAATGATCTCGTGTACAGAGTTGAAGACCATTCCTTAGGCCATCAATTCCCAAATTAATTAACATCCAAACTTGAATAAAATCTGTACTTGTATCATAGAGCCATGTTAACAAAATGTTTCTAGAACGTAACTTATTTAATCTATCATTTTAAGTTATTTGTATTTTTGCCAATGAGTTAGTGTTTTCTATGTAAAGTGAAAGAACTATCACCAAATAGGAGGCACCGAATAGGAATCTTTATTTTATTTTTTGAATTTTTAAAGCCCACAATGTGCTAGAGGTGCTAGAGGTGAGCAGCACAATAATGCCATAAAAATAAAACAGAAAGCCTTTGAAGAGGTTTTCTGCATTCCAGAAAATATATACTTATCACAGATCACAAATGCAGTCTTGGATAATTTTAAACATATGGTAAGTTTCTTCTTAAGTACTTATATTTTAGAAACCCTAATTATGCTCTAAATCTTGTCCTCGTCACAGAATACTTTTGCCTTGAAAATTTGTGTAGGTAGGATTGCTACTTCTTTCCTCATAATATTTATGGGAGTTGGATTGGCTTACAATTTGCAATTCATTAGTTCAGAATATAATCCCCCATAACTAAGGAGTTTCTTGTCTAGTTATTCAGCTCAATAGTGCTTCATTACATTAAACTACGAGCTGCAAAAATAAACAAATTATTTCTCAAGCACTTAACAGTCCATATGTTACAGAAACAGTCTGCAAAGGTATTATACTTTCTCATTCCTATGAAGTAATGCTTAGTATTTACTACTCAACTGTCAGAGTAGCTGTAAGCTTATTAAAACTTTTCTCTACTCACACAAGGTTCCTCAATAAATCAGAAGAAAAAAACAATGCCAGAGGGTCTTGTATTGTTGAGATTCTTTAGCATGAGTTGTTTTGATGTTCTTTGCCTTCATATTTATAACAACTAAATAGAGTTTTCACAGAGGTTTCCTGCTATAATTTCAAAATTAAGTTCTGGGAACCTCAGTCCTATTCTCCTCTCCTTCCGACAGTTCTGAGGATCTCTTCTACATTCAGAGTGTCTACTTAGGCTGGGTTTTTATATTTGCTAACACACTAACTATAATTCCTGTTCTCAGATGATGGTATGGCATTTACACTTACTTGCTCATCCACTTTTTTTTCAGAACTGTGATTTATTTCCTGTTGCTTCACTATAAAAGAAACCCAAGAGTATAAAAGATAACAACCATTTCTTTGCATTCCATCAACTGCCTGACTGACTTAGGAATACAAGATAAAATAAAAAAGCTAGGAGGCCTAGTGCACAGGGTTAGTCTTCAAATAAAAAGTTAACTCTGACAGTATTGTTTATAAGAATAAAAACACCAGCAGATCCTTAATGTTAATCAATAGGAAACTAGTTATAATACATCATGGTCCACCCATGTGATGAATATGGTTTCATTGTTAAACAGACCTTTATATGTTAACATGGAAAAGGCATAAGACATATTAAATTAAAAAAAGAAACCATCAAAATGGTGTGCATACTGTGACCATATTTGTGTATAAGATTTATGGATTCAAAATATCTATTTGCTGATATATAAATAGAAATTTCCAGAAAGATTCATTATCATTATCATCTTCATCATTGCTTATTGAGCATTTACAATGTGCCTGGCACTATGCTACACACATATGCATTATTTCATCTAATCCTCAAATGACCCAGTGGGCTAGATATTAGCATTAACTCTGTAATTCTCAAGTTGAAACTCAAGAATAGGGGTTTAAGTTACTTACCCAAGTTCCCTGAACTAATTACTCATGGAGTTGGGATTAGAACCTAAGCAGTTGGTTTCCATAGCTGCTCTCTTCATGTGTAAGCCTGAACTCTCTAACAAAAGTCTTAATATAGATGTTTGCAGAATGGCTGGAATTTTTTAAAGCCTATTTCCATTCTCTTACTCTCACTCATTTTTCTCCTTTGTCATCCAACTTCTTCAGTAGAAAAGAATTGAATTTCAGAGCTCAAAGAGATCTTGGAGACATATAATCCAAGCCTCTTGTTTGTTTAATTAATTGGCTAATTAATTAATTGTCTTTCCCAGAGCCCCTTTCCTTTTTTTATACTGCATATAATTATATACAGTACAATGTGCACATCTTAGGTGTGCTGGTGAGTTTGAACAAATATACACAACCATGTAAACAATACCTCAGTCAAAATTGAGAGCATTGTAATCACCCTGGAAAATTTCCATGTTTCTATTCTTTCCATCTTCCCTACCAAGAAAATCATTATTATGATTTCTAGTTTCATAGATTAGTTTATCTACATGAAGTTCATAAAAATGAAACTACTGTGTGTACTTTTTTTGTGGCTGGTTTCCTTTCCTGAACAGGATGTTTCTGAGATTCATTCATGTTGGTATAAAGCTCTTATTTTAGAAATGAAGAAAATGAAATACAGGAAGTAAAGTACTTTGTAATCATACAACTAGAGAGAGAAAGAAGTGTGGCAGACATTGAAATTTTTCCTTTTCTGGTCTCCAGCATACTTTTCATTTTTCCTACTGATCTCATTCATTTTAAAGAGAAAATTTTCTTTTTGGCCTTTTTATCAGCATAGTTCTGAAAGCAAATGATGAGAACTTTCCAATTTTGTTTTGGGATGTTTTATTAGTCTGGATCTAGCCAGGGAAAAAGAAACCACTCTAGATGCAGAGTGGTTTCTAAACAGAAAATACTTAATACAGAGAATTAGTTATACACGTGACAGAACTGCTGAGAAGTCAAACTGCAGCTAGAACAATGATGCAGAAATTAGAAAAGGAGCCCACTAACTGTGCTACGTTTTGAAGGACCACAGGAGGAAGGGACAGCAGAAGGAGGAGATATTATACACGGAAATCAGTATCCGGTGGGGGATGGGGCCACAGAAAGGTAGAAAGTGGGGGGAGGATGGGGGATGGGCCGTTGCTGCTCCTGCTAGAGACAAGATACAGCTAGAGGCAGAGTGAGGAAGAAATACTCTGGCTTCTTTCCTTCTCTGGACCCAAGAGGACCTTTGATTGGTTGAACTGATCCAGAAGCTAAAGGATAAAGGATTCTGGGAGATGTAGTTCCCTATTAAATAGGGGAGCATAGAAGAAAGTAGAGAATAGGTAGATCTAAGAGTAACCAGCCGTTATTTTGCACAGCTTATCACTCATTCATTATAGCTTCTACTCATTTTGTGGTTGAAGAAAATAGTGAGAGTTCTTACTATTTCAATTTAACGTTGTGAGCTCTAAATGCTGGGTAACTATAGCATGTTTTTAAAATGTGTTAAGAGCATCTTATAAATAACTAATTGAATACCATAACTGTTACAATTTAATAACTCTACAATGCAATCATAACACTTTAACAGTAAGAAGAGAGACTTTAGCCTGAATCTATACTTTCCTGCTGCAGCAAACGAGATCCCAAGAGTTAAGGGGAACTTCAGAGAAATGTTCAGAGATACTAATGAAGATATTGGTTTATATTTTTTGAGTAATATGGGTGTGGAGAAGAGTAATTCTGAAAGAAAATGGGAATCCGAAACATGATCATGGTAGTTACTGGCATTGTTTGACATAACTTGAGGTTTTCACTCCTTCCAGATAGATGCCAATGAAGGATGGTGGCAACTTTATACAAACGATTAGGAGAGTCATTAGTGCTGTTGGCCAGATCTTTCCAGTTCTCTTTATTTCTGGTCACATGGTAGGACTGCAATTCCTGGTGCCCTTGTGGTTAGGTGGGGCCAACTGAATTGTCTTGGCTAGTCAGTTGTTACATTCTGTCAGTGCCAGAACAGAGTAATTAATTGCCCATTCAAGACCAGCCAGTCCTGGTCTTCCCTCTAACTGGTAAAATTCCAGATAGCAACGGCTATGTTGCCATGGATCCAGAGTAAATAAGGACACATGGTGCAGGAATCCCTTCCTGATTTTCAAAGACGTGGAACCTAAGAAAGGAAACTGTGTGTCAAGCCACTTAAATTTTGGCAGAGTGATTTATTGTACTCAATGTAAGAAGTCCACAACTACAAAAATATGAGCTTATAAATGATTATTATTTATGCTGCTTTTTGTAGAGTAATTATGACAATATTCCCACTTAAAAGATGAATAAAATCTAAGTACCTACCAAAAAATCTAATAACCTACTCAAGAGAAGATGAGCAATCATGCTCCTGATGAAATGGATCTTCCTAAATTTTCATCAAAAACCTCAGGTGTTTTCCCTGAAATAAACACACTGATTCTTAAAAACCTAACAGAAGACAAATTCTAATGCTGGAAAAATAATATGTATGTAAGTGGTGAGTAATGTGTTGAGAGAGGAGAGATGCATAGAAAGAAATGCATCCCTGCATCAAACTAAAAAGCTTTTGCACAGCAAAGAACATGATCCACAAAACAAAAAGGCAGCTTACAGTATGGGAGAATATGTTTATAGATGATTTATCCGATAAGGCGCTAACATCCAAAATGTATAAAGAACTCATATGCTCCAATGTAAAAAAAATAACCTGATTAAAAATGGACAGAGGTCCTGAAAAGACATTTTTCCAAAGAAGAAATGCAGATGGACAACAGGCAAATGAAGAGATGCTCCATATCACTATCAGGGAAATGCAAACCAAAACCACAGTGAGATAGTATCTTATAACAGTCAGAATGACCACTGACCAAAAGACAAGAAAAAACAAAAGCTGGTGAGCATGTGGAGAAAAGGGAACCCTCTTATGCTGTTATTGGAATGTAAATTGGTACAGCCACTGTGGAAAGCAGTATGGAGTTTCCTCAAAAAACTTAATATAGAAATACCATCTGACTCAGTAACTACACTTCTAGGAATTTACTCAAAGAAAACAAAATCTCTGATTTGAGAAGATACATGCATCCCTATGCTTATTGCCACATTACTTACAATAGGCAAGATACAGAGGCAATCGAAGTGTCCATCAATAGATGAATGGATAAAGAAGAAGGGGTAGATATACACAATGAAATATTAATCAGCCATAAAAAAGAAAGCAATCCTGCTATTTGTGACAACATGGATGGTCCAAGAGGGTATCATGCTCGGTGAAATAAGCCAAGCAGAGAAAGACAAATACCACATGGTTTCACTTATATGTGGAACCTAAAAAGAAAACAAGACAAAATGAACAAAACAGCAGTAGACTTAGTCACTGAGAAGGGACTGGTGGTTATGACAGGAGAGGAGTTGGGGTGGGTGAAGGGGATAAACAGGCACACAAATCTCAACCATAATACAAGTTGGTCACAGGACTGGAAGTGCGGCATGAATATAGCCAATGATTCTGTAACATCTTTCTATGTTGACAGAGAGTAACTGCAGTAGTTGGGGTGAAGATTTAATAGTGTGTGTAACTATTAAACCACTGTGTTGCTGAATACCTGAAACCAAATAATACTGTGTAACGACTATACTTCAAAAAAAGAAAAAAAGAACAAAAGAAGAAGAAGAAGAAAAAAGAAATGCATCCTCACCTAAAATAGAATTCTGTTTCCTATAGTATCTCCTAAGCAGAGATAGTCACTACTATGGACAGTATGAAATTGTCTACAAAGTAGCCTAACTCCATTTGCTTAAGTCTGATCACTGAGCACTTGTAATTCGTAATTTGGCTTTCTAGACACCTTAATAGGACAGAGATGCTCTGGATAGCAGACAGGAACATTCAGGGGCTAGGAATGAAAATTCCCTCATTTCATCCTAAAGATGAATTTAAAAAGAATTAATTTTCTGAACATGTAAAGCTAAGCTGGTCACCTGTAGTGACCTAATCCTCATGTGCCATCTGAATGGCAGTTCACAGGCACTCTTCTTAACTTTTTCGACTGAAGCAACAGTTATTTAGCAGAATGCTATCTGCCAATTTGTAACCAGGAATGACCAGAGCCTGGTCCAGATACACAAGAGCCTCAGCTTGAGGACCTTTACCATGTATATCAATATAAAGGCTTCTTTGCCACACCATAGTCTCAGATCACTCTTGTGAACAATACAGAGGGTTATATAGAAACCGTACGTGTTAAATTTTCTGGGTTTCAAATTTTAAGGTCAGATGTCAGATTCTATATCCACATTTTGGGTATGAAAAACAAAGTTACTATATTGAGGAATGACATTTTTTTTTCCTAAAAGGATAACACAAAAAATTTTTGAAGATCAAAAATGAATGAAATCTTACAGATTTTGATTTTTGATCTGTATAATTGGGAACATTTCTTCATTTCTACAAAGTACTGTAAATAGATATTTAATCCTTAGTTAATGCTGACTGAAGGCAATTTTTAGAACAACCTGTTTTTTAGAAAAATTGGGGAGTTTGATATTGTGAATTTTTACTTGTGCTTCAAGAGAGAAATTAGCTCAGACATCTTCTTATGCTAATTACATACACATAAAAAGTATGTATATTGATAAAAAATATGGAAGAAATAAAGGAAAAAGGTGTAATATTTGACATAAATTTTACCCCTCCTATTAATTGAAGAGAAGATGATATTAAATCTTTAGGATACATGCAAATAATAGATAATCCAAAATTAATTTTTAGAGGACTTAAATTAAGAGAGAACAAAGGAAGTTTAACTTCTTCTTGGAAGAAAGTCACTAAAAGCCATTATCATATTTGTTTTCAAAAAAGTCTCATATGGGTAAGTATAAATTTGAAATCTACCACAGCATAATAGATGGGTTTGGTGCTGTTATCTTTAATCCTGGCCTTGGGAGACTGAGATGAACAGTAAAAGAGAAACTTGAAAAATATACAATTATTTTAAGAATAAAATAATAATAAAACTACCAAGTGAAAAATCTAAGAGTGTGTTTCACTGATAACAGATTTCAGCAAAAATCAAGAAATGGCATCATTGGACTTTGATTATTTAGCTACAAAATTAAACATTCTTAATTAATTCATTAAATCAACACATATTTGTTGACTGCCTACTATTTTCCTGAGGAAAGGAAATACTGGTGAAGTTAGAAGAAAAACAAAGAGCATTATAGACCTTTTCAGAGGAACACTACAGTATTTCTGGCTGTTAGGTGGGATGATAAATGCATTGATTTGGTTGCAGTCATAACTCCCTGAATTCTCTGAAGCTTTTAATATTGTTCACTGATTCCCAATCAGAAGGGTATGGATATTCATATTTCCAAAAGTAAAGGGGAGCAGGAACACCATGAACATGCTTCCCTTTTTTCCTTCTGTGAAATAATTATGAGATTATGGAGAAAAACTATTTTCATCTATTACAGTTATTAAAAAATTAACTTGAAAAATAAGCAAGTAAAACAGATGATCTCTTCTAAGAAATGGCTTCTCTTCGTTAATGAAAATGGAGAATTTACAAACCATAATTAGGATGTTTTGGAAGAGAGATGGAAGGGGCTGGCATGGTTTGGGAGTTTTCTTGTAGAAATTTCTGGAAATTCAGTAAAGAGTCTTTCAGGTTTACAATTAAAAACTCAGCATTATCCAGAGATTTTATTTTTTGCAACTTGCTTAGTTGAGATTACACAAGGACAGTAATATTACTGAAATAGTTTTAAGACCTGAACAGCTTAAAAATTTTATATATATTTCACACACACACACACACATATATGAAATCCCTTACTCTAAGAATGCAGGGTTCTGCCCTTTGTTCACAAACAGGTCACAATGTCAAAATATCAGACTTTTTTCCATTTGATATTCTGCCATTTCCTATTTTGTATTTTCACTGGAGCAACACGCAACAGAATAATAACAGGATACAATTCTTCTTCTCCCCAAACCTATTATTGTTATATCTCTCTTCAAATGAAAAGGCAAGAGGGAACATTAGAGGTGGAACTGACTTGTCTGGGGACATTTTAGGAACACATTACCAGGCAGTTTGTGTAATAAACTGAAAATAAACAAACAGAACAAATTAAAACAAAAAATCTAACACAAACCATGCATGAATTATGAGAGAATATCTAATAGTATATTTCTCATATTTTTTTACTTTGTCTCAAATATGACAGTTGAACTAAGGGCCGTATGTATCTCTGATAAACAAATACTAACTTTTACTGAGACACAATATCTGTGCTCTTCCTATATATGTATATTATTTTTCCTTTGTAAAAGATTGGTATGTAGATTCTATTCTATATAAACCAATAATACCAAAATATGAGCAAAATCGGCATGTTTTGCGGCATGTCTTATATAAAACTATCATTTGTATCTCAAAAACTAGAACCTGCCTTAACAGAAATTCCTTCTTTAGAAACTAGACACTGTAAGTATCAGAAATAGCTCATCCTGCAATTTTATGAAAGGTGCCATGTTTTATTTATTTTTTTCATACTGAAGTTTCTATCTAGATCATGATATATGTTCGATTCAGTGAGAAGCATTCATCACCAAATACTACTACTCTTAGGGGAAAAGATTTTTTAAACATAGTTTCTCATTTTAAACAATTCCCTTTTTGAAAGCTACTAGAAGGCCACATAACCTTATCCTCAAGATCATCTTCCCAGCCCTGGAAATCCTGGGAACAAACCACCTGGGAGAGATCAGCGCTGATGTACCAGCTAGCTTGATTCTGATTGCTTCAAGTTATGTCTCTCAGGTGCCTGCAGATTTGAAGGCCAACCTCCTGTCTTTTTTTTCTCCCCCAAGTACAAAGAAGTTTAATAAGGCAAGCAAAGAAATACACACAGATCAATGCTGTGTAATCAGAGCTCATGCTCACCCACCAAATTTTATACATTACAAGACTCACAACCTTTCTTTTACGGCATAGAGCTCATTAAGTATTCATTGAAAACGTAATGTTAAAAATCAGCTACTTGAAAACTGTATCTGTACATTCTATGTCATTATTCTCAACATCAAAGTTGGTCTATACAGGGACACTTCACTGGTCAGTAAAGAAACAGCCCAAGCGCAGATTTTCTTGGGGTTTATCAGTTGTCTTGCACCACTCTGCCTGCTCTCCAGAAAGAGGTAACGTTGCCACATTCACCTCAAGCTTTTATCTCAGATTGTATTTCTTTCACTTAAGACGGTTTCCTCCCTGCTATGATGCTTCTGAATGGATGATACCATTATTAACTACGTATCTAGCTGGTAAAATCAGAAACTTGGGGATTTTGCTGCTGTTTCCATCTTACGTTACATGGTCAGCTGGTCACTGAGTCCTGTTGATCATGCCTCTCGGACATTGCTATGGGTCCCCTTCCCTCTGACCTTCTCTGATTAAGGCACTTCTCTGATTAAAGGCCTCAGCCCCAGGAATGGGACTGTTAAATTATCTGACTGGTGCTCTTGCCTTTAGTCTCTGCTTCCTTCACCCTCCACACAGCCTCTGTTTAAACATCTCAGAGACTCCTGATCCCTATGGAATGAGATTCCAATTCTTGAGGATGAACTAACAAGACATTCCTTGTGCACCTCCTTCCTGCCCACCGTCTTCCTTCTACCCCGTCTCCTCCTGTCATCCGACCTCTGTCATTTCAATGTTTATACCTTCCTTCTCTCCCAGCCTGTACAATTCTCCGCTCTTCTGTTTGGGAAGTCCTCCCTACTGAGTCTGTGATGCCTGTCCTGATCTATCCCCATGGTCTCACGACTTCCTCCTTCATTTCTAAACAGCAAGCTCCTTGAGGGAAGGAATCAATCATGACTCGACCATTTTTGTGTCATAGGTGCCAAGCACAGTGGCTGGCACTTTCAGCACTTTTCAAGGCCATTTGTTACATAGATGAATGAGCTAAATGACCAAGAGGTATGCAATTCACAACACTGAAAGGAGAAATAGGGAACTGAGAACAGCTTGTTTGTACGTAGGCACACTGGATGCAGATGAGGAGTAATGTTCTAAAAATGAAAGTGCTTGAAGGATGCCCAAATAAATCCATGGACTTGCAAATTACAGCTCTAGAAGAGCTTTATTTACTTTTTAAAGGAATGTGTTATGGGGCTATTGACTCACATTCTGAAAGGCATTAGACTCTTCTAATTTTGCTTTTGCAAAATTAAAATCAATTTTAATTTTGTGGATGATTCTCCCTCCCCATTTGATTAGTGTAATTTATTTACCTCAGTAATTCAGGGAAAATATTTTGAACAGCATTCTATTTAATACCAGCACATCTGTACCCAGAGAAGCTTCCATGCCTAATAAGAACATTCTGTGATCTAGATTTAACCTAATTTTTGTCTGACTTCACCCACTGAATAAATAGCGCTCATTAGTATCAAACACACTCAGTCTTTGTTTTTCATGACTGTAAAGCTGACCTTTGAAATGTAATCTTGTGTTCTTAAGATTAGCATCTAATAAATCACAACATGAGTTATAGCAAATACTTCCTCCTCCCCCCCCTGGTCTTTCTCTCCAACACAAACGACATACACAAGAAATTGTTTAAGAGCTTGGAGACTTGTGGGATATTTTTGGTGCTTTTATTTCTCAGGTTCTGAAAAATGATATATAGGATGTCACCTCAAGCTGATATTTATATCACTACATTTTAGTAAACAACTAGATATGATGTGCTTTATGCAACAGGACAAATATGCAGCTATTAAGGTACAGGTATATGAGTTAAGTTGCCGTGTTCAAAAATACAACTAAGGTAGATACATCTGTTACAAAGAAGGAGTTTAAAATAGATGCTAACATGATTAATAGCTAAACTTTTTTGAGGGGGAGGGACATGTTTACATTTAACAAAGAGTTTAGGTTTTAAAATTATTCACACCAATTAAAAATGAAAAAAGATATTTAATGCTGCCATATGTATTACAGTTTAGGAACATTGAAGGATTTTCTAGCATGCACACTTCTTAATGTTTTAACTATTTTCCAAAGCATATTTCTGAGATGTTTTCAGATACTTAAATATTTACTAATTGCGTTTTCTGTCTCATGGTTTTTTCCAGTTTTTGACATTTTGAAAAGATTTGTGACATTCATAATGTAACTCATGTATCAGAATAGCTGAAATACTATGAAATGCATTTTTAAACCTTTTTGAAATGTTTCAGTAAGATATTTGCAAGAATTAAGATATTATTCAAAGGCAATAAAGATTCTTTAGTTTTTTAAATAGCTAAGACAGAAGGTTAAAAGCGTTTTAATAATAAACAACTACAGAAGCAAACAATTCTGGAAACAAATTAGTTTACAGTTATGTGTTAGAAGAGCGTCAAAAACCCATAAAGTGAGTAAGTGTGATTTCTGAAGTGAGTATTAAAATTCATCATACACCACTTCACATGCTGTTGAACCCTTTATCTGCAAAATGAGGAAGTTGGAGAGATTTCGGCAGCAATTTAAAATATGGAAATAGCTCTTTTATGGCTGATTTACAACGTATGTGGAGTAGTGAATGAATGAACTTGAGTTTAGCCTGGGAACGCTTTTTCATCAAATAACATTCCAGGTTTATCCCTGCAGTATGGTTTCCATCTATTCCTCATCTCCTTTCTCTCCCGTGCCAGAAATGACCCCGGAAACAATCCCAGATCAAACTGGGAAGTAGGCCAACAGGCTAGAGTTGTCAGACTGGCGATCCAACCCAATTACTAACTCTGAACAAGCAAACTTAGCACACCTCCGGGAGAGAGCTATGTCTAGTACACACTCCTTTAAAATACTGAGTAAGTGTCAGCAGTTCCAAGAGTCAGACACACAGCACAGTTGGGAAATGACTTTGGGTACAGGCAGAGGACCTTGAGTTTGAATCTCTTGTTTTCCTGATCTGTGAAATGGAGCTAAATGAGACTTCATAGAGGATGAGAGGAGAAAAAGCCTGCCCAACACAAATTGTGGTACACCCTAGTCTCAAAAACCATCGGTTATAGTCTACTGGTTACTTAAAATTGTGGCTTTCATTCCATTTTTAGACTTCCTAGAAATAGGAAACACTGATTCTCATATACTAATCCTTCAAGCAGGACCTTTAAAATTGTTCTGGAGGTAAGGCTGGAATAGGGGTGCCTTTGTCCTTACTCCCCACCCCTTGAAGCCCTAGTCCGCAGACCTGTCTATTGGGATGCCCCGTCTACAAGACCCGTAGTTTTCAAATTATTTAGTTGAAGCAGCAGGAGTCTTTTCTTCCAAATGGAATCTTAGGTTAAAACCTCATAGATACAGATCTGGATCATCTCAGGGCAGTTTTTTGAAGTGAGGGATGGGTGGTTGGCTGGGAGGGACACAGGGGCCTGAGAATCCCCAGCCTTGCTCACGTGTCCAGTATGTACGTGACCAGTGCTGTCTCAGCGGCAGTCCACAGACACCTGGAGAGCGGTGGTCTGTTTAAAGAGGTTTTAAGGGGAAAAAATTAATGATAGTCTGTAAAAAATCACCTGGATGACTAACAAATGACTAGATATTTAGAAACATATCGGTCCTCACGTTTTGTTGGGGTTCACACTTGTGTTGGCTTCTAGCTCTCATCTAAATGATAACACGCAACAGAGAATGTATCATTAAGCAGTGCTGTGCATCCTAATTTCAAGGACAGTCATCGTCCAGTGTCCATTATATTCCTGTTAAATTATCTTCAGCAGTTACAGAAACAAAACTTCTCAGGGATAATACTGATGGACAAATATTTTAATGGAATGACTTTTGTTTCTTGGGTTATTTAATAAACTGAGATTTGGATGTGACATGATAAAAACAGCAAATTGTGATAGAATAGTCTATGCATTTAATTATCCCTGGCTGGAGAGAAGAGAATAAAGACAGGCATAACCTATGCATTCGTGCCACACGAATGCCAAACAGCCTCCGGGCTCAGCACGGGAGTGCGGGAATGCAGACGGGCAGCACTGCAATGGTGGCTGGTGGTGGCACAGGCTTGCTGAATTCAAAGGGGGCCCCGGCCCCCAGCGTTCAACGGGGTCAGGGCATTATTTGGCTCTGAAAAACTCTGCATTAGATCATTAAACAACACTGACCCTCAATTAACATTTTCCTGTCTCATTTCCTCCGGGTGCTGCCTTCCCCTTAACCTTTTTAATGGCCCCTCTGTGAATGTGCCATGCCTCCTGGGTCACTTTTAGACATTTTAACAGAGATCACCTGAAGACACTGCTTTAACCCCAAATAAATGAACTAGTGGGAATGTAATATTTCTTTGCAGGCTGGTGAGAAAGGGATGCAGTACTCCTTAAATCACATTCCTGAATGGTTGTCTGTCTTATTTAATAGGAGGAGAACTCAGTGGTCTTCCAAATCTTTGATTCATTGATTCCTCTTACACCTTTCTCCACGTACCAGTGCTTGCCTCTCTTATTAAAGCATTCTCAATTTCTTTGAGTTCATTTATAGAGTATGCATTTATATTCTAAAACCTTTATAAGTTTTATTCAACTGTGGGCACAAACAATCCTTTACTACAATCAAGTCTGTGGTTCATGAAGCAAAATGGAATGTTTTCTCACTTGCAAAATGCTATCAATTGCTAGGCCACAGTGACTTAATACTAGCTTTTAGGGAAAAAGTAAACAGTATATATTAAATATACACAATCAATTTTGAGATGCATTTCAGTTTCATCCCGATTTTGGAAACATTAACTGTGAAGAGACCTTGCATCTTAGAGCAGAGGTCTTACAAGCAGAGGACAGATAAGACCAGGCTTATCTGTTGATGCTTGCAAGTCACATGGAAGGAGAACCACAGGGAGGTGCAGGGGTTCCCCAGATGAACCATGCTGAAGCCTACAGGTTCTTGCAAAACCTCCTGACTGGCCTCCCTGCTTCTGCCCTGGACCACCTACCAGCTATTTTTAGTAGAGCGGAATGAGTCTCATGACTTATGCCTACTTGTAAACTGGTACTTAGAGGAAAGCCAGGGGTATGCTAAACGGAGCCAGCTCACACCGATTTGAGAAAGATGACTATTCAATTTTTAGGATTTTGCAAGCCGGTCAAGCACAGACCATTGTTAAAAATTAAATTATGTAAGCCTATAATTAAATACATTTTAAATGTAAAACAAAAGGAAGAAATACTTTAAACATCACTTTCTAATTATTTTATTATATTTTACTATTATGTATGCCCTTGTGATGATTGACATCTATTATATCTCCATGTTGGAGATACTACATAAAGGTGGACAACTGCACTTCTCTGCCCAGCCTGGTAGTCAGTGACTCAGTCACCCTTGAACTTGGCCCTAGTGAGAGTATTTCCGTCACAGCAATTGGCAAATGTGACAAAAAAGTCAAATCTGCTCTAGATATTAAACCATTACGAGCACACCAATGAGTGAATCTCAAGTCCTTACACAGGCCTACAAAGCCTTTTGAGGGCAGCTCCTTGCCACTTCTCAGACCTCATCTACCACTTTCCGCTCCTTCCTTCTACTTCAGCCATATTGGTATCCTTGTAAGGACTGACTCACTGATCAACTCCTGGGAGCACCAGTCCTTGTTTTCTGTGTAAACGGTTCTCCTCCAGCTGACTGCCACCCCTCTGCCAAGCTGCATAACACAGAGGAACTGCTCCTGCCTCTGTCTGGAAGAAGCCACACACAGTCCTGCCCCAGGGCCTCTGCACTTAGCACACCCTTTGCCTGCAATGCAATTTCCTCCAGATTTCCCTTTGTCTTCACATTCATGTGTTTCAGGTATCTGCTCAAATGTCTCCTTGTCAGTGAGGCCTTCCCTAACCTTGACAAAGCCATTTAAAAAAGCAAGTTTCCCCTCATCCATGCTTTGGCTCTCCTGAGCATCCTTATTTTTTATTTTTCTTCATAGCACTTACCACCAACTGATAAAATATATATTCTACTTTTGAAATATTTTTCGAGTGAATGAACAAATGGCTAAAGTAAATAGGTTGACTTAATTTGCTTGTCCACTTTCTGTTTCCTTTTCTGATGATTCTTTATGAACATATGTGAGTTAGGTAATTGCCTTCTAAGTCCTATATTGTAAATGGTAATTAAGACAAATGAAAGGAGCCAACTTACAGGTGGTTGTTTCTTCAGGAATAATAAAAGTGGGCTATGGCATCCGCCCTTGATATTATTCATCTACTCAAACTTGCCTGGAATTTCCATTTGTTAATGACATGGAGTCATTATTCAGGACACAGCACCTTTGGAATTATAATTGAACCCTGGATTTCTATGATTCAGTCACACTATGTGCCCAGCGCTAACATCATAGTAGGTGAGGTAGAGTGCATAACGAGTCATTTTCCTGTGCATTACAAATCATCAGAGGGAAGAAAGCAGCCTTATTAGGCAGAACGCTTGTACAACTACGTCGGATACCAAGGAAGGAACAAAGACTGCTATGGAATTAATGAGATATCAATGTAGCTGTTCCTTAGTGCACGGCAAGGGTAATTGAAGTACTCTGAAGCAAAAGTAATCTCATGGGTCTCAAAAAACCTTTTCAAACTCTGTTTGAAAGAAAAACCCTAAGTGCTATGTCTCATTTTCATTAAAATAATAATAATAATAATAATGATATGCCAGTGCCTTGAAGGTTGACAAAAAAGTTGATGTACCATGCTCGCTGAATATGGACAGCAGTGCCTTAGAACAAGTGCTGTTGGCAAACCGCTGCTCTACTGGCTATCAGCTTCTCCCCGGGCTGTGAAGTCAGCGTCTAGGCAACTAAAATGATAGGACCATCCATCCTCAGTGAAAATGGAGTGGAAGTGAACAAGAGTTCTTTCTCAGTGGTAGGATGCAAACACAAGAGATAGGGCTCATGCTGTTTTATTTAAGGTACACTTGTTTAAATGGTTAAAATGGAGACATCTTCTAGGAAACTATTGACTATTCATAGGAGGCAGGAATATGTGATAATAAAGAAACCACAGGCTTTGGAAGCATCTGTAACTGGTCATACTTCTTAAGAGTGGAAGCCCACCCACCTCCTTATGCATGTGAGTTCTGAGTGAGAGGACACTCAGGGTCTCAGACTGAGAAGTGAATATGTCAGTTCCTTGTCCTCCCTAACCTCTTGTGCAGTTTTCTATATTATGGTGAGGACTTGTTTAGTGTCTGCTGGTTCTTAATCTTCATGAGTTCAGAGACTGTATCCATCTCACTCATCATTACATATCCAATGTCAAGCAAAGCTCCTGGCATGAAGCAGGCATTTCATCGATATGTGGATCTAATGAATAGGGTTTTATACACATTAAATGAGTTAGTATATGGAAAGCATCCAGCATTCAATAACTATTTCTCTTCCCTCACCAGTAAAAATAATTCATTAAAATGTTCAACTTCTGACCAAGTTACTAAAGCATTTAGTTACAATATTGATACTTATTATTAATAATTATTCTGCATTTTTATATCAACCTCAGAAAATTAGGGGTTCCCAAACATTGAATTCTTACAATATTTCTAGAAACTGGGGAAAGGACACATACAGGCTCTTATTAAGAAATTCTGAAACATAAAATTAAATAATTTAGGAAATAAAAAGGGTTGCTTTAGGATTTCCTTGAATATGAACGTCTTTAGTGAATTGAAAAAAGAGCTTTATTTACTAAAATGTGATTTCTATGTAGGGTTACATATGTTGAGATATCTAACTTTACAGCTCAAAAAAGCAAAAGTAGTATAGATATTCTTTATCAAGCATCCACATAGAAAGGTTTGCAGATCTGTGCTGGATATGAAAGAATCCCAGCTACGAGGCCAATGATTCCTCCTCTAAAATACACAGGCTTCTACAAGCCACCAGTGCACATGTAAATGATATCCAACATGTCTTCTACCCAGATTACTGATCACCACCTTCTCTCTGTGCCTAGTTGAGGATATTACTAGACCCGAGGATGAGTCGATGAGTCTGTTCTCCATCACTGCAGAAGATGAAAGATTGGTCCTGAGGCAGATAAATTATGTTAAATGAATGAAGGAAAAGGCAGTTCCCTTGTTTGGAGAGATTTATTTTCACTTTGCTTTAAAAATTCAGCTGGGACCATCTCCCTTCTAACAGTTGAACCCACATAATACTAAAGCTTTGACCCCCTTCCCTCTGATATAAACCTCATTACCTATGCATTTCAACTCTTTAAAAAACCGTCATGTGCAAAAAGGAGATGGCTAAATGGCCCCCTGGAGGCCGGCTGCAGCCACATGACTCTATTAAAATGTATGGTCCTATCTGCCTAAGTACTTGGAGAGGATGAAGTACATCCTTCAAAGTGATGATTTCATTCTATAAACCTATGGCCTGGTTTCTTTGGAGAGCACTTGTCTGCTTTCTATTTTCTCAGCTGAAATCAGATAAAATATTCCCAATACTGCCTTGTGTTTAAACTAGTTGGCGCTTGTCACACATTTAGCCATTTACTTATAGAAGACAGTTGAGTTTAGTGGTTGAGAATCAGACACCAATTGATTCCCATCACACTTGGTCATTTGCTAGTTGTGTGACTCTGGGTTAACAATACAGTTTTAATAAGCCTTATTTTCTAAGTCTATAAAATGGGAAAATAACAGTATTTCCATTCAGTATCATTAAAAGGATAATTGAGACAATACATGGCAAGGACCCAGCATGGCACCCAAAAATAACCTCAAAAATATTATTATTATTATTATTATTATTATTATTATTATTATTATTATTATCATTATTATTATCTTTTCCAATTAGTTCAGTTCTTAGCCTTACCTCTCTCAACTGGGTTGTGTACAATTAGAACACAGACGGAACTATGCAATGTTTATTGGTGACATGGCTGGTTTGCCTTATAATGTCCTACCTTAATTTTGTATACATTTACTGAGGAAGGAAGTTACCCCCACTTGCACCCTCTTCCCTAAACTATCAGAAGATAAACTTCCATATCCTTTTAGACAGACCCAAATGTCTTAGCCTAACAGCTAATGTCTAATGATTTGGATTCAGCCTGTCTTTCCCACTTTCTAATGACCAACCCTGCAACTCAGCCAAAGGGGGCTGCTCTCTCTCTCTCTGTACCCTTGCTTATGATGAGCATTTCTCCTACAAGCCTGTCCAAATTTGATCTGTTCTTCAATGTGTAGTTCATATTCTCCTTCCTCAGTGAAATCCTCTCATACTTCTTTAACATACTTTTTTCTCCTTGAAATTCCAAGATTATCCTTGGAATCTTGCCATTTTTAGAGAGAAGACTGAAGACCTGATTTAACCCCAGAATCAAAGTTAGCTGTGTGGATTCAATGCAATCCCTATCAAAATACCAATGCCACTTTCCAATGAACTAGAGCAAATAATCCTAAAGTTTATGTGGAACCACAGAGGACCTAAATAGCCAAAGTAATCTTGAGAAAAAGAAAAGCTGGGGGGATTATGCTCCCTAACCCCAAGCTATACTAGAAAGCTATAGTAATCAGAACAGTATGGTACTGGCACAGATAGACCTATAGATCAATGGAACAGAACAGAGAGCCCATATATAAGCCTGTGCATATATGGTCAGTTAATATATGATAAAGGAGCCATGAATATTCAGTGCAGAAAGGACAATCTCTTCAATAACTGGAGCTGGGAAGAGAAAGTAGACTAATTCCATACACAAAAGTAAACTCCAAATGGATCAAAAACCTAAATGTAAGACATGAAAACATGAAACTCTTAGAAGAAAACAGAGGCACAAATCTCTTAAACAGAAACATGGGCCATTTTTTCCTAAACACATCCTTCACTGACAAGGGAAACAAAATAAAAAATGAACAAGTGGAACTACACCAAACTAAAAACCTTCTGTACAGCAAAGGACACCATCAACAAAACAAAAAGGCAAATTACAGTATGACTAATAATGCCTATATGACTAATAATGCCACCTTGAATGGTTTTTTAAAGCTTAAGTAAAAACCTTAGTTCTGTACCTGGGTCATAGTCACTGTTCAGCAAAGGCCACCTAACATAGTCCAAATGTCTCACAAACATGGAATCACTTTCCAGTTGACTGGATTTGAACATTTCCCATGAGATCCTATTACTTCATTATTTACCTCTTTTACACATTTGCTAAAGCTTTAGTTTGCTCAAGTTCAAGTTACAGTGGACATTACTATTGATATTAGAATACTTATTAACTTGAAAATACAGAAACTTCACAATAATGTTGCATATTGTATAAGATACATGCATATTAAAGGACATACACAAACACATTAGAGGGAGTGACGGTGGTGGGGATGGGGGATATATTGGGAATCTCAGGGTAAAAGGAAGGAAATAAAATAAGTCTTGCAGGGATAGATAATAATAATGCTCTAGGAACTAAGGGCATGATTAACTCAAATTTTTTTGCTCCCAAGGGTCCTTTTAAAAATAAAAAGACTCAGCAGTTCACACATGTGAATTGTAGAGTTCCCACTTGTGCTTTTTACACTTGGAACATGGACAGTGGTTCACATTTTATGGCTGAAAAGTCTGTCATATGAAATTTGTAAAGATCTTACGCTGAAATTAGGAAAGTGACTTGCTTCTCTGGAATGATGTTCTTTGAATTCTTCTTAAGATTGGCATTTATGTATCCAAAGGTCTGAGTAAATGTTCTTACTGAAGTTATGTGAAGAGTACTCTTCTCTTCAAGAAACACTATGATAGGCTCAAAGAGTTGCCAAAGTAAATTAGTTATCTAATCAAATCTTGTGTGAGTGTGGGTAACCAATTAACATGCTGACCTCCAGTCACCACAGCCAGGATGAGTCAGCCAAGTGTTAAAGTCAATTTTCGCATGTGCTATCATCATGAAAATTAGGTAGCAGTAGCTTAACTGGGGGAAAAAAAAGAAAAGTCGCATTCTCTCAGTGATCTCTATCCACAGACAAAAAAGCAAAGTGGCACTTTTAATAAAAAGACTGTCAGCTCCAAAGAGTATCATCCATGATGCTAGAGAGCCACATGAAAGACATGCCAGTCATACTTAAAATAGCACTGATGCTAAACGAAAAATAACACCATAAAAACATACAGCAAAGAAAAGAATGGGAAGCTTGAGAGAAAATTCTAAATGGAAAGAATCTGCAATTTTCCAGTCTGTCACTGCCCTTTAGGTATTAAGATGACGTTATGGAAAGAGGCCCTGGAACCAAAGTGCGTAACATAAGCTTTGAGGAGTTCAAAGTGAGCAAATCTGGTGGTGACTGTTTGGCCACCTGTATCTAGCCGAAGAGTGTATATGTGGGTTCACCAGCGAATCCTACAGGAGGCTGTCTCTGAGTTAGGTCACTGTGGCACAGTGTGAGGAAGGCCTTAGATTGTTGAGTTGAAAGGAGTATACTTTCACAAATGAAATAATTACGTATTTTGTGAATTGGTAACTCTCTAGGCATATATTTGGATCTTAAACACTTGCTGAATAAAAACTGACCAAATCGCTCTGGAGTTATTATCAAAGTTCTTTTAATCGGCTTCATTTAAAAAACAGAAATGCCAAAGTTTATAATCAACCTCTTAGTTCTTTCTGAAATTTATAGTAAACTTCCAGTGAAAATGATAATTACTTTCAAACAAGGCTTTTAAGATGTATAGAGGAAAAATTATTATTGTTCACAATGCTTATTTTTCTTGGAAAAAGTAAAGAAAAATGGTACTGGCTAGGTTTAAATAGTGTTCATCACCTCTCACATGAGGTTTGACACGGTAGGGGAGTCTGAGTAAAGAATGAAATAGAGTCTTTGTCTTCGAAGTGGTGAAAATGCTACAGAAATAAGTGAAAATGATACACTCATTTTTCATAGAGACTTTACACTGTAAAACAACTGAATACCTACTACTTTCTGGACCTTGAGTCAGCTTCTAGGAATACAAAGATGAAGTGGGCCATGAGAAGTTTATAATCTAGAGATTCTTATGTAAACAAACCAATATGATTAATTATTGGAGGTGCTATAATGATTCTGTATTCATGTGCTACATATTATAGAGTACAAAATATGAGAAAGAAAGGCAAGAAGAGCAGACTGTTTCACATGGGAAATTAGAAAACATGTCACAGAAGGAATGATATATTAGGTGAACCTTACAGGATAAAATGTTCATGAATGAATAGAGTTCTGGGTAATATATTTAAAGTTATATTTTGGAAACAGAGTAACATGAAGTTAAAAGAGACAGACTGGAAAAAGGTATTTGCAAGACAAATATCTTTTTGCAAACAAAGGATTAGCATCATATTAAATAAAGAGCACTTATAAAACCTATAAGAAAAACAAATATAATAGGAAAAATATGGACAAGGAATATAAACAGGACACCCAAAGAATAGGGACTGTGAACTGCTATTAAACATATTAGAACATGCTCATTTTTATTGATAATGAGGGAAATTTCAACTAAAGAGAGATCTGTTAGTAAAATGTTAAAAATTCTGATAATGAGTGCTGGAGAAGGGAAGTTTGAATTTGCACAATCCCTTCAAAGAACAAGTCAGCAAGATCAAGTAAAATTGAAAATGCCTATATCCCAGAGCCCAGTAATTCTATGGTAAAAAACAAATGAAAACTCTTGTACATTTTCACAAAGGGAAATGTGCTGTAGGATAACATCTAACTGTTGAGTATTTCTGTTTGTTTTTAATGCTACAAGTCTGAGTGTTTTAAAATATTGGTCTTTTAATTTAACTAATTGCATTAATGACTTAAATAGCACTCAAACTGCAAGCGTCAATATTTTATTTGACTCCGGCCCCAATCTTCCCTGCTCTATGTTTAATGATTCACCAAATATAGTCACACTAGATTCAAAGCACCCCTTGAGTCATCTCCTCACTCTTTTCCCGTTCTCTATCAGTAGATCACTTACCAGTTTGCGCCAGGTCGAAGACAATACCTTTCTATATGTTCCATTTGCCTTAAGAGTTTTTCTTCCTTTCTCTTTTTTCCTCCTCATCTACTCCTCTCACTGTACTAGCCAGACAGTCCTTCCCTCCTTCCACACCAAGGCACTAGTCACCTGCCCAGGAGTCTTCTGGGCTCTCCACTGAGTATTACAGAAGTTCCACGTTTATCATCTGAATGTCATGGTTTTCTATAAGCTAGCAATGCTTAAGTTTCTTGACCTCATTTTCCACTGCATTATGACAAGCACTCAAGTATCCATCATTACTTAGATATTGGCTATGCCATATGTTTGAATAATTCTCTTCACCTTTAACCCACTGGACTCTGGCTTACAGGCGAGAACAAGACAACAAGACCTCTGTAAATGCTCTTTGGAAAGTGAACCTTGCATTTTATTCCAGTTTTCTTTTAGACCAGGATGAAGAGACATTTGTTTTGTCTGTGACATGCAAGATAATTAACTGTTGAAAGCTTTGCAAATCATTATGTTACGACCGAGGCTTTAAAGAGAACCTAATATATCCATCAAACACGATTATTGTAATGAAGACACCAGGTTCTGTTGATGGAGCTACAATGACTGAAACACTTTAGTTTTAATGAGGTAAAACTTCTTTGTGTAACAATCAATACCCATTGCTAAAGAGATCTGGGCCACCTTGTATTTGTTACAAATTCAATTATTTTAGCAAAAGTAAATACAAGCTATATAAATATGCCAAACTGACTCTTGGCTTCAAAACACTTGTATTAGAATCACAACTAATTTTTGTCCCTAATACACAAGAGTTATTATTTATAGGTACTGACCACATTTGAGAGGTCTCCCATAATTCAGAGGCTGCAGAATTGATTTCCAGAAATAGTGGTCTTTTTGATTATTGAATGAGACAAATACATAAAAAGGACATTTTTCTTCTTATTAATATCTAGGTAGTATGGTGTTATAATACCAGACTTTAGGGCAAATATTTATTGAATATCCATTGTCCCTGAACTGAGCTAGGGGCTTGAAATATATTTCAGAATTTAAGGCTACTTTCTTTCTATTTTTTTAAAGCTAGTTTCTGTTTCAAGAAGTTTGCCATCTAGTGAGGACCACCAAATAAACTGGCTTATGATTAGCTTCAGTGAAGGAAGTATCCATTGTTAAGTTCTCCAGAGTCTAGTAATGTTAAAGTTATCCTTGGAGAAGTAAAGTTTGGGAATTATCGCAAAAAGTCTGTCACCCTTGTAAAATCAATGGCCCCATAGCTCTGATCCACTGGACACCTATTCATGGCAGGCGCAATGTTGGACACTTTACAGGCCTTAACTCTGCTCATCATAAAGACCCTGCAAGACTGTGATATCAGAACTTCACATAGTTAGGCAATTTCCCCAACGAGATATAAAGCTTTTACATTTGGCATTTAGAGGAGAACACTGTATTTAAAAGAAAGGGAGGAGATAATAAAGGTGATACTGTTTGAAAAAGAAAACTCAGGTTGAAGAGCAGTAGATTATTAAATGGTCAGGCAGAGTACTGTCCACCAATGAGGCTTCCTGAGTACAGATGAGAATAGTTGATGGACATGAATAACTTAAATTATTAAAAACCTAATATGGCTTATAATTTTACACAAACCATCCACAAAACAGCCTTGGAAGGTAAAACTCATCATTCCACTTTTGCTGATGAAACAAAAATACCAAGTTTGGTGAAATGCCTTGCCTGAGGTTACTTATCCAGTGAGGGCAGAGTCAAATACAGAGCCTGGACTAGATCTGCATTTCAACTTGACAAGAATGGATTGTAGACATATCATATCCTTATGAATATCAGGAGAGAATGATCACAGCAGGCCAGCAGATTGGGAAATGACTCACAGGCAATTTTCCCAGTAATAGTCAGGGAAAGTGCATCACTACATCTGACCAGGATAGAGATGAAGGAGACCAGGGTGTTGGCTAGAACATCTCTCTCTCCAGTGACATTCTTCCCGGTTCTATGGCAGTGGGGTTGCCAACAGGGAAATGACTTGATCCTTGTCTCCCAGAGCTGTTCCCTTGATCATAACCTCTGAGTTTCCCTCATGTGTTCCGGACCAGCTCTTTGGCCTCTCCAAGATTTCCAGTTCCTCAGTCCTTTCTTTCCTTTTTGATCAGTTGCCAATCTTTCCCACCCAGACAAGAATCTTCCTGATCCCCTAGCCCAGACCTTAAACTTTTCAACACTGTCCTTCTTAGCTCCCTTCATTCCCTAGATCTTACCCCAAAGATGTCTCACCCACACCTTTCCCATACAACAGCTGAACATCTGTTTTGCTTTTCATTGGTCTACACAGCATTTCTAGAGGAACTACTCTAAACGTGGTGATCGAATCCACTCAGTGCTTTCCAATGTCAGCTGAGTCTTCAACATTGTTCCACAATACTGCTGGTCATCTTGAGCCAATTCCTTACTCATCTTCCATGAAGACTGCTATCAATTGGTTTCCTGCTCCCAAACCTCCCTCTTTAATTTCAGCAACGTATACTTTGCAACTTCACTGAGAAGTCATTTTCCGTGAGTTTCTTTAGCATCTTAAGTATCTCTGCATCTTAAATATCTATACATTTACCTCTCTCCTTCATTCTCACCTTCAGCAATGCTCCTGGTCTTAACTCCTTTTTGCACTCTTAGTCTTAACTTTCTTTAGTTTTATAGACTATTCCTCCTCTCTTTCTCATGTTTTTAATACTCCTCTTTCCTGGCTCTTCCTTCCTCATGTATAGATGGGTTCAATTTCCTTTGACTCTTAGAATAAAAACAAACTTTGCCCTCTATCCATCTTCCTTATCATCTCAGAAATCATCATATCTTGTGTACTCCATGTCTCACCATCCACTTCCACCAACTCTATCCTCTCACACCTTAGAGAAACCATTCTCTTAGAAGCGACCACTAGATTTCTTGCTACCAGATAAATTGACCTCTTTTCAGATTCTCAGGGAATCTAACACTGTTGAACGTGTCCCCATGAATCATGGTTGATCACCTGCAGCAGCAATGCCCTTTTGGAGCTGGATAAATCTCTGTTGGGGGCGCTGTCCTGTGCATTTCAGGGCAGTTAGCAGCATCCCTTGCCTCCCCCAGTGGATGCCAGTAGCCCATCCTGCAGCTGCAGAAATTGGCCATATCTTTAACACTGCCACATGTCCGCAGGGCTCAAAACTGCCCCAAGAAAAGAACCACTGTTCTAAATGATCTCCTCCATGGTCCTCCACTCTTGCACTGATTGTCTTCTCTTCTTCCCACCATGTCTGATCCTCTGTAGCCACAAAGACATTTTTTCTAATGTCTTCACTTCACTCTCTGCTCCTTCTCACCTTCCTTCATCCCTTCTATGGGAAAGCCTTGAAGTTGTACCTTTGTGCTAATAACAGAACAATCCATATATATTTTTAAGCTTTAACTTGTCTTCTGATGCCCACCCTTAATTCTCAAATTGCCTGCTCACGGAGGGAAGTATTTGTGTATTGATGGTCTACTATGTGGGTTACATTGTGCTAAGAATTCTGGGAGATAAAAATCAAATGGACAGGAATTCCACTCTCAAGAACTCTTAATCTAGTGACAGAGACATAACTAACCCAGTTGCAAAGGATCACAAGCTAGTTAGGATTACTAGTTAGTGGCAAAGTTGAGAGTAGGACTCAGTCCTCTGCCTCTCATTTCAACTTTTTTTCACTTGCGTTTATAAAGGAAAACACACTTGCTTCCTGTCACCTTAAATGTATAGCAGAGTATCATCATATTTCTTACATTGTCATTTTTCTTTCCTAATCAGGCAAATAAAGCACATATAAATATATAAGAGCAAATTTGTTAGGTCATTTCTGAGAATGTACGTTTGTGTCTTACTGAAGATGCATATTGCCTGAGCTTAAGACACCCCAGAAAGAAACTTCCTTAACACTGGTTCAGAAAACAGGCCCATATGGGTGGTAGGCCCCTGAAAGATTCAGGACATACCATGTTGCTCTTGGAAGAGTGAGTTCAGGAGGAGACCCCCCAAGGTAGTGCCTGAGAGCCATGCAAAAATTCAGGGCTAGTCGCCATGAGATCACTGCTAGTGTACGGGATGAACATGTTGAAAACTGGTTGAATGAACTCATTGGACACTTTTGTCAGGAACATGTTCTTCCTATTAAAACACAGCTTTGGGACAGTCCTGGCTACTGGCCTAGACCATTTACTAAAGAATTATAACCTAAAGTGACTTCAAATGGCTGGAAAAGAGGAAGAATAAGGGAAGAGCCAAGACAAATAACCATTCCCTGTTGCCAGGTCACATGGTGATGAGCATGGTCTGAAGACAGTAGCATAATTGTATTGTTGTTATATAATAGTAACCTATAGAGTACAGTAGCATATTATGTAAAAATTCTATATATTTCAAAAGTGTATTTTCAAAGTATATTAAAAATGACCTTTATAAAAATAATCCACAGCTCTGTACATGATGATAAAGGTAGGCAGTAATATTTGAATCTTCTTTAAACTTTGAATTTTATGATAAAAGTATGGGCATATAACTCATGAGAATAAATATTTGTTGTTTTTTTTTGTTCCCTAGTGTGTTAACACTGGCTACTAAGATGCATTTAGTCAACAAACATTTACATTTTAGGAATAATGGCTTAGAGAGAAGAATCCAAGCCCCACCTTTTTTTATTGCTTTTTCATTCACAGATACATTAATCATCAGCCCAAAATTGAGAAAACAATCTTTTCCTGCATTATACAAAATACAGTTGTTATTGGTAAAAAGAATTTTCTACTCATATGAAATCTCTCATAAAAAGAGGTTATTTAAAGGATTTGCTAGCTAGTTCCGTTTCTATTATTTGCTTAATATATGGAGCTCTATACATGCCAATATAACATGCCGCCATTGCTCTGCTACTGAGAAGAAATCACATAGAACACAGACCCTTAAAGACCTACTTTAGACCACCTAAAGATGGGGCTTCAGATGAGCAGAGTCCATGGACATCAGATCAAGTGGAGATTTTCAGACAAGCTTCATTTCTCACGTGGGTACAAATTAACAGCTGCTATTGAGAATATGTGACATTTCAGTGTCTTTAACAGTGCACACCATTTCCTGTCCCTCCCAATGTGAAGCTGCTCCTCACCTGAGCTTGTTGGGCTTTCCCACGGGGATGGCCCAAGATCTGCTGCCCTGAACTGAGAACACAGTAATATACCATGTGAAATGAAAGGCCAGTAAACAGGCCAGGAAAGTTGCAGCCCAGCGTGGGCACAGAGAAAGGGAAGCAAGAAAAAGACTGAGAGAAGTAAGACCCAGGGCACTGGGCTGAGTTGGAGGCCATAGGCTCCCTTCTTGGCTTCACCATCAACAAGCTGGCCTAACACAGTGTCTGCTGCTGAACACATGCTTAATCACTTGATGACCTCTTGCAAATCGTTAAACCTACTGACTTCTCCATCCCATGGTATCGCTTCTTTTCCACTCTCAGAAAGTTAGGGTGAGAATCAATGTAAATGCTTTATGCAGAAATCCTTTGAGGACTATAAACTGTTGACATATTTCTTAAAGAAATGATTACCATCGGCATTATTGTTACATACAGAAAGAGGACAAATGCCAATGTTCAATAATGAAAAGAATCAACAGTGAAAAACAACACATTAGTAGGTATGTTCTATCACCTACCGATTCAGGAAAAGACGGGATCACAGATTTTAGCCAGTTCTTCTACAGGGGCAGTTGGACAAAACCAAATGACTCATTTCAATAAGTTCAGACCTCTAGAAAGTCCTAGACTACAAATGACCATCCAGACACTGAACTCCAAATGTGGAGCTATAGGAAGCTCCAGTTGTTCCAGAAAAGGTATCTGCTGGCTGAGGCTATCAAAACGGCAGCCTTATAGTTACTAATACTACCTGCGTATCTGAAAGTTGCTAAGAAAGTCTCTTACAAGAAAAAATTTGTAGCTATGTATGGTGACAGATATTAACCAGACTTATTGTGATGATCATTTACAATATATATAATTATTGAATTGTTATATTGAACACCTGAAACTAATATAATGTTATATGTCAATTGTACTGCAATAAATTTTTTTCTAAAGTTCAAAAAATGTAAATGCCAGTCTTTGTTGAAGTGATCCCAAGCCTAGCCATGCAGAATTTTATGCCTATCTCTCCAGTCGTTTGCCTTATATCCCTGGACATTACATCTGCCTCGATTCATTTAGATGAAGAAAATGTTATCTTTGCCCTGTTAGAGTAATGTATTTCACATTGAAATTTGGAAAAATTGTACATACCCAAAGTTCATGCAGCCACTTTGATTTTTTCCATCTCTACTCCATTCTCTTCAAATAAATAAGAATAAGTAACTTATTTATTTAACTCTATTTCTTTATGATAAATTATCAGTGTGATTTGCACAACTTTACTTATTTGAGTTGTATTTTCTTCATATGTAAGTATGAAGCATCATACCAGCTGATATCTGCAGTTACCATTAACTCTAATTCATGCTATGAAATATATGAAATCATTAAGTCTAAGAAGATACCAACACCAGCATTTCTAGTTCATGCATTTTAACTCCAACTGCTATTTAAAATGTTTCCTTGCCAACATTAAACACAATATGCTTAAATATGTCCTAAGCAATCAAATAAATTTACACCAGATCCCCAAAAATGGTTTATAAAAATGTTTTCACAATGCCCTATTCCAAGGCCCTCTATTATTCACTTCAAATTTCCATTGACTTTCTAATAAAAAAAAAAAGACAAAATGCCAAACTTTAAATAATGGATTGAAAGAGTATCAATTAATTTATAGATGTAAGCATATACCTTTACTTTTTATAATAATAAAAAATATGTCAAAATTACAGAGCAGGAGTAAGGCAGTGGATGAGAAGAAATAGGAAAATATTTTTAGCTTGATGAAAAAGTCACATTGGAGATTAATTTACTGCCCATTTGTTCACTTGCAAATAAAGCTGCCTTTATGCAGCTTCGGTATCTCCCCAAATGAACCCAAAGTGAAAAAATCCACAGGAATAATATTTCTTTGGTAAATATCAAGAAGGGAACATTTACATCTTATGCACAACATATATCTCTATATTTTTGAAGCAAACATAACAATGCTACTTAATGTTGCTTATTATTTTTAACACCCAAAGTTATTTTGAAAGCAAGAATACCAAATGATTCTTGTTTGAAAAATCACAGGAAAATATGTCCATAGACATTTAAGATGAATTATTGCAATGGGTCTGTTGTAAAAACAGTATATTTTATGGGTCACAATGACATAGACGATTTATCTTCTTCATAAGAGAGTCTCTGTGAATTAGTTATGGCAATGGCTCTCTAGAGCAATCAATTCTCTCCTCACTTGTGAGATAAATATATTTTACTATAGTCATCATGTATTCTTGTAGACTACTAAGGGCTTCAGGCTGTTCTCAGGTTCATGGGTATATAAATTTATTTCTATGGGTATTGCCCCACATGATATGCATACTTACATTAGGCAGAAATTTGCAGATTTATTTCCCAATGAGTGCAGAATGTTAAGAAATAAAAAAATATATATATATTAGTCTTATTGTTCTGTCAAATATTTTGCCTTTTCATTCAGTCAAAAAATGTACAGCAAGACTCTTCTTCAGTAAAATTAAATACCTGCCTCTTAGGAAACCAGACTAAAGCAGACTCAAGTTGAATCTCCCATCTTTCCTACTCAGAAAATCATTTATAAACTTCTCAGGCTCACCTGCATACACGAAAGAAAAAAGCAATCCAACAATGTACAAGAGTCCAACTGCGGTGTAAATGGTCCTATTTAATGGAGAATCCAAAGATGCACAATGGTATGGCTCCTTTGCACACTGTCACCAGCACTCTATCTTACAGGAACTCTGATCGCAGAAGAAATGCATGAAATAGATATTTGTTAAATATTGTAAATAGGTTTTATTGACACTCAAGAAACTCTGGACCTAACCATTTACCCTGATCCTTCCTCAGCTTCCTTTTGCAATGTTCTAGATTGTTAGGCTTCAGAAAATAACAAATATGCTCCCGATAGGTCTACCTGGGTCAAATATCAATTGATCAATGATTTGTTCTGAAATGTCCAAATGCTTGACTTCCTACAGGTGACACACCTGACTCTTTTTCACTTTATATTAAAACTCTGGCATTGTATAACTGCAATTGTGAAACAAGAATTCCATGAAAAGTAGAATTAAATGACAATGAAAAGTCTCTATATTAAATTTCTTAATGGACATTGTATTTGATTTTCATGATCTTCATGCATATTTCTCTCAGAGCCTGAGAACTTGTGTCAATGCTTTTAGTTGTTGCTGATGTTGCCAGTGTTTTTGAATGATGGCAATTTCCTGTTGTGGCTGTCTATTTACAGAGTGGTGACTCTATGTTCTTTTAACATTTTTAATGACTACAAATAGAAAGTTTGTAGCATTCTGTCTGTGAGCCCAGGAGTCTGAAATGAAAATGCCCATGAAAGAAGATAGGGAATCTAGTGCAAAAGTGACCTCTCTTAAGGGAAAGGACTATGAAATACCATCTTAATTACATTATTTTTAACTGAATCCCTGGCAATTTCTTTCCCCAACTGTGTTGTCTCATTTTTTTATTGTAATAAATAAAACACATAAGAAAATTTGCCATCTTAACTACTTTTTCATGGAAGTTCAGTAGTGTTAAGTGTATTCATATTGTTGTGAAACATCTCTAGAACTATTTCATCTTGCAAATCTGGGACTCGATACTCATTAGACAACAACTTGCCTCATTTTAATAGTACCTTTATTTGTTCATTTTTTATTGTCTTCAAACTACTTTCATATATTACCTAATATTGCCTTTACTCAAAATGTTAATAACACTACATAAACTTGAGCACTGCCTATGTGCCAGGTATTATGCTATAAGCATAGAAGATATTCAAAATATTTTTATCCAATGAATCACTGTGGGGACTACATTTTTCTGAGTTTATGGCTTTATGTTGTCCCATTCATATGTAATCTAAAACATTTTACAGAAAATGTTCACTATAGAAACTGTAATACATACTGAAGAAATACTCTTGGCATTAGAAGTTCGATAGATGTCAACTTTATGGTTCTTTCTACTTAAACATACTGCTATCTTCATATTGACATTAAAAATTAAACTATATGTTTTAGTGTCATTCTTCAGCATTTTTCTGGTGACAGTGAATATTGTGATTAGCATTAGTTTATTGTCACAAGATATTGTATACTCATCGCTACAGCAGCCAATTTTGAGGAAAAGAAATCATCAGTTCTTTCCTCTCTGGTTTTCCTCCTACACATTCACACCTGCTTATTTTGATGTCTATCATTTAAACATTCACCCACTCCAGGATACTTAGAGTCTATTCCCAAGAGATTGTGAATATTCTGTTTGACTGTATCTAGCGACATGCTTAATTCCCAATTTATATTGGAAACTCTTATCTGCTATGGTGAGTATTGGCAAAGCATTCAGACTTGGATACAATTGCCTGGAATTTTTATTTCTGAGCTGGCCTATGAGTGCTGTGATTTGGGACAAGATATTTCTCTGCTCAGAATTTCAGTTTCCTCATCTGAAAAACTGTAGGTAACAATGCTATGTTATGGGAATCGTTGGAAAAAAACTCACATGTGTTAATGGAGGTGAAAGGCTCTGAAATAATAAAGCCCCTCTCAAATACGTTGGATTATAGACAGGGGCTTGGGTAACAACAGGATTCATTCATCTTTTAATGATATTCACCTTTTAGTGTATATCTGAAGCACTGTAGTTAGAACCCTATTTTCCGAATGACGTAATGGAAATATTTCTCTATTGAAAAAATGGACCCTGAGACACATTTAAATTTCTGATTCCATGGCAGGTTCAGTGATATAGTCCCTTCTGTGCTCCTTTCATGCTCTTAAATTTTCTTTTTTCTCAGTTTACAAATCCATGTGAAATGGAATTCTTCATTTTACATTGTCAGTACCAAAGAAAGTTCAAGACATATCTGTTCTGATAAGAATATATCTTTCTGTGTTTAACTCTAGAAACTGAGAAGTGAAAAATTCTAGGAAGAAGCCTTCACTGTAAAACTTCTGCCTTTTCTCTATATATTTATATATGCAATTTGAGTATCCTTTGACTCAAAGAAAGCTGTGTAGCTTTCTCAGTTTGGACGGCATGCTTGATGACATCAGTGGAAATGTCTCCGCTGTTATCTAATTCCATCCAAATGGACCTGAGAATAAAATAATTGTGTATGGAATGAGCATTAGTAAAATTCACCTCTCTCTGTAGTTTCCTTATCCCCTCTTCTACTTGCCAACCTAGATTTTTTTTAAGTTTCACGGATTACTGGAATGGCCTACGAAATGTTCTCTCCCTTTCCAGTCTCTCCCTCTCCATTCTATCTCATGTAAAAATCTGGCTAATCTGAAGATCCGCTTTGATCCCATAACTCTTTTGCTCACAAACTATTAGTGAATCCTTACTTTCTAAGAGCTGTGCTGTCCAACATATCAGCCACTAGCCGCATGTGACTATTGATTACCTGAAATGCAGTCAGTCTGAATTAAAATGTACTGAAAGTGTGACATGCACACTAGATTTTGAAAAGTTAATTAAAAAACCCCAACTATGTCATTATTAGGTTATATCAATTACCACCTTCATGAAGTTACAATGATAATATTTTGGATATATTGAGTTTAATAAAATACATTATTAAATATAATTTCATCTGCTGCTTGTTTAGTCTGAAATAAGTACATATTTATTGCTAAAAGTATAAATAATATATGAAGTTAGAAAGAATAAAATGAAAAGATCCATATTCTCACATTACAGATATTTCCTATTTATATTTTGGTGATTACCAGTTCAGACTTCTCTCTAGCCACACTAAAAGTAATCTTTTCTAAGAAAATACATAAGAGCATGCAACAATGTTATTTAGTCGCTCGCTTTAAAAAAATTAAACAGCGATAGCAGGAAATAACTGCAAATATATGTAGAGCTGCTTTGTTTTTAATTGCTCTAGGATAGTCCAAGGTGTGGAGGAACCATCGTTTGTTTAACCACTGCATGGTTAACTATTGCTGCACAACAGATGGTACTAAAACTACCGGTACTAAACAGTAGTAATCATTTATTGTCTTCACAGTTTCTAATCACAGGTTTGGAAGGATGTTGGTTGAGCAGTTCTTATAGTTTCTCATGCAGCTGCAGACAGAGATGTGGACCTACTCCACATGGTTCACTCATATGGCTTCCAGGGTGGTACTAACCTCAGTTTCTCTCCACATGGGCCTCTCCATGGGGATACTTGAGTATCCCTGTGTCATGGTGTCATTAGGGTAGCTTTCTCCCCAAAGAGTGACCCAACAGACCAAGGCAGAAGCTGCAATGCCTCTTGTGACCCATCTGCAGAAGTCACACACTGTCACGTTTGCCATGTTCTGTTGGCTGCACTGACCCAGTCCTCAGCCATTGCTGGAGGGGCCTGAAGGAGAGCACGCATCACCAGTGGTCATCCTCAGCCTGGCTGTCTTCCTGCTGCTTCGGACATTTTTTAATGTGGCTCTTAGGAAATTGAAAATCACATTTGTGATCCACATTGGTGGCTCCTATTGTTTATCCATTGAATGGTACTGACCTGGAGAATCAGGTTTAAACCTTTTAGTCCCAGTCTCATCCTTATTTCCTGCTGCCCTACATGTTAACAAGATTGTAAAACTCACTGCTTACAATATTCCTTTCCTAGTACTTTTCTCTCTTTGGGTCTTTTCTTAACTCATTGACATTATATATGCATATCTGAGGGAATTCAACACTGTTATTACTTTTTACCTTATTTTATAGGCATGTTTCTTTCAAGGTAGTGCCCAAATCTAATTTTTTTTGTATCCCTCTAAGATCCTAGCTTGGCCCTTTTCCTATAGGTTAGATTGCCAGACAAAATACAAGATGGAAGTAAATTTTAAATTTTAGATAACCAAGGAATAATTTTTTATCATTGCAATATTTAGGACATATTCATACTTGAAAATTCTTTTTTTGTTTATCTGAATTTCAAATTTAACTGTGTCCTGTGTTTTTATTTGCTAAATCTAGGAATCCTACATAGTAGGCATTCCACAATTTTTCATAAAAGGATTAGATGAGAAAGCATACATGTGAAATATTTAAATGATGATAAAACAAAGGGATGAATAATCTACATGAGTGTTCTGGAGTCCTGATTATCTTACCAACTGTGAGTTTCACAATTTCTTTGGCTAAGCTGATAATTGAAATAAAATCATAAAGCTGAGCTAATACAAGAGGGATTGTAAATTTTAACGAAATTTTTTTTTTTCTTTTAGAGGAAGAACAGTGCTCACATTCTGAGGTAAAGCTGGACAGAAATAGAAGGGAAACATGTCTAAGAAGAGATGATGAGAAATGGCATCACCAGTGGAGAAAACATATCTATCTTTTTCTCATGACTTCTCAGTGTGAACCAAACCATATTTAAGTTTTATATGTAATATTTTTTTCTTTATGTTCAAAAGGCTTTATGGTACTACAGGGCTAATAGGTGATGCAAGAGGTACCACTAATTTCAAGAACAGACTCTCCTTTGCTGTAACCAGATAGGCAGACACGTTTGTTTCATGTTATCTGATCAAGCTTTCAAACTCTTGGAGACTTATCTGAGCTGCAAAACCATTTGTTTATTCAGCATTATTGCTCTCCCATCTCTACCCTGTTAAAGCTGCACAATTTCCCTATGAACAGCGTAAACAGGAAGAAAGCCTTCAGCCGTTCCATTTTTCAGAAATAACAGAAGTAGCATCTTTAAGCTCTGTGGCTGAATCCAGTGCCATCGTAAAGATGAACGACACCCTGATACAGACTTGGCAACAAGCTAAATAAATAGCAATGTGAGGAAGGCACAGCCTTGTTGCTGCATTTATTGTCCTTAGGTATTTTTCCACAGTGGTAGGATTCTTTTTCACATTTAACTGAAATACAGCATTTTCAAACGCATACATTTAGATTTCAGGCTCAATTTTCTCGTACTTTTGCCTGTGTTAGCATCGTCTTAACTTTGGTGGAACTTTGCATGTACGTGGAATACTCAGTAAGTTCTCTCCAGGATTGAATGTGCTGATCACATTCAGATGGCCTCATTTTACAACTTCTGCCATCAGGTCATTAAATGAAATAAATTCAAATGACTCCTGAATCCTGTAAGCAACTGTTCATCCTTTAGAACTACTTAGAATAAAAAAATACATGCTTAAGATGCTTTTAAAACACACCACACATGCACACGTACGCGCACGCCTTGATTTCTGGTTTTGTGCATTTGCCTGACCAGTTACCGTAGCGAGGGATGGAATTAAAAGGCAGCATGACTCGTGCTCTCTTTCATTCAAGTCGCATCACGGCCCAGGTTGAAACCGATTATCCCAGACACCCATATCTCCTGGTCGTCATCATCTTTCACATTTTTAATGAATAAGGACTGCATCAAGTTTCAAAGATTAGGTTTAAATAACCACTGAGTGAATGCCAATTCATGGATCCCTGGCTCCAGAGGTCTAAGTCACAAAACTGCTGGTTGACTCAGGCTGGCTACATCTTTCCTAGTTCTGATGCACACATTTTTGTGGGGTTCCCTTCCAAACACCACAGACCATTTTCCTGCTCTGTTGTCCAAAAGTGAGTCAAAAGAATATTATCTTTCTATAATTTTGAAGTACTCTGTTGAATGATTTGCAAAACTAGAATCAGTTTAGGACACAACATAGCAACCTGCATTTCAGAACGGGGATAGTATCGACTTCTGTTGTTTTGGTTTGTATCAGCTAGAGAGACCTAAAATTCCGAGGTACACCTTTATATCCTGGTACAGAAAGGGTAAGAATCTAAGTGCTATTGCAGTGGCTTCTCTAGCTTGAATGTTTCTCTTTCCATTTTTACCATTTTCAGAAATTGGTAAGCAGATGATACTGTTGCCTTCCCCATCAGCAACCTGAAACCAAAATATTATCTCTGGTGATGCTTTTACATGTTTGTTGTTCCTTTTCAGTCTTTCGCAGCCTTGCAAAAAGCAGGTTCTAGCTACATCACAGAGAAGAAGTACGTGTTGATGAAATGATAGAAACTCTCCAGCACCCACTGACCTTTTGGGACCAGGTGTCAAGTTCCCCAAATGCAGCCAACCAAAGAAACAAAAATTGGCTCTCACTGTCTACTTTAAGGTCCCGTAAGAGCCAGAGGCAATTCTAAATTTCCAGATATAAACTGGTACAATTTGATAATTTCAAACATTACAGTATATTGTCAGGTGAAAGATGATAAAACCCTTGTGAGGAAAGTAGGGTAAACAGTCAGAAAGCTGGGGTCTTAGCCTTGGGCCTTCCACTTACGAACTGTGTAACCTTGGTCAATTTCCTTCCCTCTCCAGCTTCTTTACTCATTCATAAAACTGGGGTCATAATGATAATGCCTATTTTGTAGAAGTGAGACAAGGAATAACCAATGCTTACTAAATACAGTTAATATCATTATTTGCAGATTCTTTATTTGCAACTTCACCTACTTGCTGAAAATTACTTGTAACCCCCAACCCAAGTGCATGCGCAGAGCTGTGAAAGATTTGAGTTGCCTGATGACCACGTTCCCAGTTGAGGTTCTCAGGCTGTGAATACGGGTCCCTTTTGCAGCCTATGTAGTGCTAAATCTTTCACATTTCTGTGCTTTCATTGGGTGATTTCACTATTTAAAACAGGCCCAAGGTATAGATCTAAAGTGCTGTCTGGTATTCTGAGGTTAAGAAGGCTGTGATGGGCCTTATGGAGAAACAACGTTTGTTAGGTAAGTTTCATTCAGGGGTTACAGTGTTGCCATGAGGTCAATGTTAATAAATTAATAATATATATTGAATAAGGTTCCTTTAAGGAGAAACACACATAAAGCAAGGTGATATGTTGATTGTGCTGCAAATATTGTGACTAGAAGCTCACAATACTAGAAACCGTATTTCCTCTAGGAACGGTAACTCAGTATTCACTCAGTGTTCACATACATAGTGAATGTGACTGAGATGACTACTATGAATAAAGAGAATTGACGGTACACAACTAAGAGCTGACACATGATAAAATGCTTACAAAATGTCAATTATAATAATTATAAATAATAACAATTATCATCATTGCATAGACCTTGCATAAATACAATAAGTTTTAAGGAACTTCACAGAAACCTTTAGGAAGAAAAAGAGGAAGTTTAACTTAACTGGCTACTACAACTTCTCTCCATTCATGGCAGACAAAAAACTGGCCTGAATAAATTAGGATTTATCACTGAATGACACCATCGATGCCACCCTCCTGGAACTTTAATAGGCTCTAGATTCTAACAGAGTACAGCAGAATGTGGGAAACTGAAATTTGTGGACAAAAATCAGGCTATCTCCATTTGTTGGCTTTACAAAATTATTTGATGGTCTCAGTGGTTTGAGACTTGATAAGGTATTAAAAACTCTTCTCTTCTAACAGCCCTGGGGTCACTAATATCCTCAAGTTCTCCACCTGACATATAATTGATTTTGCTGTAATTGATGAGATTATCTGTCATATTCTCCCTTGCCTGTGAAGCAAAGAGCTGGACACATAATAAGTTCAGGCTTAATTGGTTTTATGCAGCCATGCTTGAGTACTTCATAAAGGACATGGGACTTGGCATCAGAAAGTTTCACTGAGAAACTCTTCCAATTCAGTTGATTTAGAACATGATTAAAGTCCTTTGTGCAGCAATCCAGGAGCTGCTGTGTGCTAATGACTGTGCTCTGAAAGCCCTTGGGTAAGAAGATGTGAAAATGGTCACCCCGCCTCCTGCACACTCTGTGCTGAGACTGGGCTCTAAGCCTGAGTGAGGTGGAATAGGTCACACCCCCTACCAAGGAAACTTGGAAGCCAGCCAAGACTTTCAATGACAATGCAGAAGAGAGACATGCCAGTGAATCTGCCCATGTAGGCTTCACATATCTGTGGCTGTCTAATTTTCAACCCAAGGAAATCAGATGGAATGGGTTTCTGTATCCTTTGAGAAGTTAGCAGCCAGGAGTTACCACCACTGTGGCTGGGCTAATGGCTTGGGAACAGAGCTCCACTTGTGCTTAGATTTCTTAATTGTTATGAAATTGGGCTATTCCTAGTGCAGAAGAAGATTTCACAGGAAAACTCATAAACATTATCTGTGCCTGGTACAAGAGGTCTGCCAGCAGTAACAAAATGTTTATGGATATAGGTTTAAAGGTTTAAAAATGAGAAGACTGGAGCTACTACACAATACATGGTGGGATTCAGTGGCCTCATGTCCATGTCTCCATGGCAATGACTGCTGCTCAGTATTTCTCCAAAGGATACCAAGGACCTTACTAGGCATTCCGGCCCACAAATTCAAGTTCCCATGTAGTGCTGGAGTCTGAAACAAGCCTGGCCAAAGAAAACTAGGGGGCTGTTACCTAATGAAATCCAGAAATGTGGAGCATGACTTACCCATTCATGTTTCCCCTGTGTAGGGCACCAGCTAGGGAAGAACCATCAGCTCTGAAGTTCCACAGATCTCATTTTATGGTTTATTAGCTAAGTGACCTTCAGTGGGTTACTAAATCTCTCCAGAACAGTCACTATCTTTATAAACAACCTGTTAGAACTGCTGCCCAGACTTGAGGAGATTCTGGAGGCAAAGTAACAGTGCCTGGCACAGGTTGGGTTCTTAATAAACATCACTTTTTGCCCCTTTGTTCCAAGAAGTTAATCAAACACTGGCACCCGAATGGTCTTTCTCTTGTTCGTATTCTCTTCTCGGTGTCGGCTGATAGCTGTATGCTGGGTTCTGGTCTGCTTCCGTTTCTGAGGTCTGGCTCGTATTCTACACCTCAGAGGTGACTTAATCACCCTGACCTTGGTTTACATGTCTGGATCTGGTTTGTTTCCTAGATCACATATGCTGTGACACTTAAAATAGCTTGCAGGCCTCTGCACTGATTCTTGGCACGTCCCCAAATATGAAAGGCAGACTTTCTGGGATCTGCTCATTCATCTACTTTCCCCAAGAGGGCATATGTATGCATACTTTCAAGCATTCCTCTTCAACCCATAATGCGTGTAGTAAAGTAGGATTGGGGCTTTCTTCCTAATATTCTGTATGGCATGGCTGAGAGCTTTTCCTTGACCAAATCTGACCTCTTTCTCTAATTAGTTAATAATTAGAAGTCATAATATCTTTAATTTTCCACAATGGCTCACATTATAGTTAGTTTCCTGAGAAAACTTCACTTGCCTGGTTTTAAGGGAGGGCAATTACCAGTCTTACTTTTGAACCATGAATAAGATAGTCTTTCAAATAAAAACACATGCTCTTACTCTTATTTAGAATTTTTCACTAGAAAAATTGCTTCTTAATAAAAAGAGTTCCCACATAAAATTCTTTGCCTTCTTTTATCCTGGGAAAGTTATTCTTTAAATAATCTTAAAATAAAAGATCTTTGGTTTTCTAGTGAGTCGGCTGCATTTTGTATAATTAGTATTAAAATACAGAGTTATCTGATGTATAATCAATTGTACCCCTTAGCATCCAAGTTGGAGGATCCTGCCAAATTCAATGGGAGGAAACAGACAGCCTGATCAGTAAGGCTCTGCAGGGACCTGGCCAGAGAACTGGGACCAGGATGTCTCCTCTTGGTTTCTGGGACTCTATTCACTAAGTCATTGTGTGTCACCTGTCATTTCAAAGACCCATGTTCACCTATGGAGCCATGACCATAGGTACAGATTGCTTTTCTTAATCATGAAGAAAATTTATTTGAATGGGATCCATGGACTCTTGTGGCAGTGTCTCAGTGGTACGCAATACGGGAAAGCCCAGACCATTTCATTTCACCCATGTATTTTCATTTTAGCCTCATGCTTCTGTCCCTCGGGCGGGTGAACCCATTTCACTTGCACACCAGCCCCTCTGCTACCTACTCTAGCATTCAAGGATGGGGTTTCATAAAGGCCTTTGGCTGCATGGCAATTTGAGCATCTTTATTCAGTTCTCTTTCCTAAAGCTTTTTTCACTTAAAAATGTGGGCAAGTGGCTAGGTCAAATGGACAAGGCATTTCAAAAAATTCACAGAAGCAGAGACTGTTCTAGCTGACTCTCTAAACCTAGAACTAAAACAAGAAAAATCCCCAAAAAACAAAATGAAAAAGGAAAGGAAGAAAGCGAATAGTCACCATCTTTATAGAAGAAAAGGAGGGTTATTTTGCCCAAAAATCCATTAAGGGAAGTTACTCTTTGAGACTTAAGGAGTGAGTTGGCTATATGTTATTTGAATTAAAAAATCAAAAACATGTGTGCCTAATGAAAAACTCAGTGAATGATGAGTTTTCAAAACAAAAACTCAGTATTTTTAGTGTATGTATTTTGAGTATATAGTTAAGGGAACAGAGAACAGGATATATAGTGGAAAAGGCACTGGCTTTTCAGACATAAGTCAAGGACTTCACTCCCAGCTCAGTGGCCACATTAATAGTGCAAACAAGTTACTCTGGGCAATTTTCAGGGAGCACAACTTATTCTTGACAATTTCCTGAATCCTGTGTACAGTGGCCACAACTGCCTATCCCTTCTTCACAGTCTTGTAATGATTAGATGTGACAATATTTGTGAAAAGCACTTGAATTGCTTGAAAATCATTTGGTCATAAAAACATAAGATGCTATTATTGGTGGAAGGCCCTTATTGTGACATAACAAGACGATTGTAAGTAGCCTCCTAACCCATCTCTTGGCTTCTCGGTATAGTACATCCTTTGCAACCTGTCCTGCTTTACTCAAGCCATTTTCCTGCTCAAAAGTAAAAACAAACAACTCTGTAACTGTACCACTGCCTACCAGATGAAGTGAAACCTCATGATAGTTTTTCTTGACTTAAACTCTTACTTCGCTTGCACCTGAATCATTCTCCTCATGGCCTCTAATCACACCTGGGATTCCCAGCCTCCACATTCCGTGCTGTGACACCGGTCCTCCAAGGCTCAGCTCGAACGCCGCATCTTCAGGTGACTCAGCATTGCAGGAATAGCACTGAACTTGAGTTTGGGCTATTCTTCCTCCACCAAATAGGCTTTGTAATCTTGGGCAAGGCAATCAAACTCTCTGAACTTCAATTTACTAACTTAAGATGGGCTAAGAATACTCTGAAGGCCTGCGAAAGAGGATTCCTTAATTCCCTTTCAACTCAGGATGTTTAAAACAAACAAGATTCCTATATTGTTGAGAGGCACTCAGAGTTGTTTCTTCCCCTCAAATAGTGCTTACTCTAATATGAAATAGTGAACTGATGCTTGAATTCATTTGCATATAACCAACTTCATTATTGCTGACCTGAGGGTATGAATTCATATGCTTGCAGATAATGGAGCACATGAATCGCAATTGATTTCTCTCATGAATCATAGCTAAGTAAAACTTTTCATATGTCAGTTTCCTCCTTTCTCAAATAATAGAGATATTACATAAAGGCACTGCAGTGCGTAGAGCAGTGAAATGTTCTGTGGAGCATGGGAGAAGCACACAGAGCAAGAATTTGAAATCAGCAGGTTTTCTTGTTATGACTCAGGTGTTGGCCTTGGGTGCAAATCTCTAAAGGACGAGGTGGCAACCATGGCTTCCCCGGATTTGTGTTCAGTTAATAAAAATGTCCATAGAATATTTGACAAAGTGCTGCATGTGTCCTCACTAAAAAAATGGGAACAAACCATTGACATAAAATAATTTTGTGAAGAGGCACCCTTATACACATTAGGTTCTTGGGTGATGAGAGAACTCCAGCCATTACACAGTAATATGAGGTCTGTGTCCTTCCTTGGCAATGAATGAGAATGCCATTTTCATTTGCATAAAATGTTATAGGTAATTCTTCATTCATTCAAACCCACCTCTTGTTTCAGACAACTGACAAGCCCTGTGCTCTGTATATTTTTAAGTGAGTAGACAAGAGGAAAGGTGAATAAAAAGACTTATCTAGGTGCTGTGTTTTATTACAAAAGTAAGAGGAAAAAACTCCATTACTCATTAAAGCCTCCTTTGTCACAGGGGATTTCTGGTTTTTCTGTTAAAGTTGTCCACATACATGCTTAATAATACCAGTCATTTATTCATATTAATGATATATAAAGCCTACACCTGTTCTCTTGGACTAGAGCTCTAGTCAAAAATCCTGTTTATTGTCAGTCAGAAAACTAGATCCTAAACCGATTCACTACTTCTTTCCACACTTACTTAGTGTCTATCAAGTTCTAGGCATTCTTCTCATGAGTGCCTGACCTCATGGAAGTTGCAGTTTTTATAGGAGTGGGACAGACAGTAAAGAAATAAACTAACAAGTAATTAACATACTACCTAGTAGCAATAAGTGCTGTAAAGAAAAACTTGAGCAGAGTAAGAGTGCCGCGTGATGGAGGGGTTGTTTTAGGCGGAGTGACCAGAAAAGCCCCTCTGAGCAAATGACCTTCCTGCAGGGACCTACATGATAATATCTGACAGGTCACAAGTCATTCCATGAATCAGATATGCCATGGCCAATCCCTAAGCATTCTACACTGTACTGTGTTTCAGAAGATATACAGGGCCCAGCCCTTAGAAAATTTATAATTTGGTTGGAGAGACTGGCTTAGCATACATGGAATTATTAGGGAATAGTCGATGATAGACTACATGTTACTGATTCTGTGTACAGAATGCATCCAGAGACAGAAAGCTGCAGTGTTTGCTGAATATTTGGGGAAAGTTGCATGGAGGATGTGTACTTTCCACTTCTGAAGATGAAAAGCATCAAGGAAAATGGAGAATAAAAGTGTTTAAGAGGAAAACAGAGTGGGAGGCATCAGTGTAAGCATGGATAAGGGACAGAGAAGAGACGGAGGTTTGCTGAGGACCGACTGCATGCCAGGTCGGAAGGAAGGTGGTTGACAGAGGTTATTTTATTGAATCCTTTAACTACACATGAAGAAGGTATTAGTACGGGAAGAGCTGGTGAAATCTCAAGAAGATAAGGTCTACTCCGGGCCATACTTGTTTTGAAGGAGATGCACAAGTTAGAGTGGGGACACTGCTCACCTTGTAAAGTTCATGTCCTAGAGAATGGAAGGAGATAAGGTTGGACAGATTGGATGGGTTCAGAGAGGGGCTACAAAGTATCAGGAGGGCAGAGTACCCGGAGCCTAAATAGAAGGGAACCAGCTAACAAGTGGTGACTGGAACCTAGGCATGAAGTGACAAGCCTGGTTTAGAGTAGAGGCAGTGGAGTTGGGAAGCAAAGTATGGATAAATTTGAGGACATGGGGACAGGTTGGTCACAGGAGAACATGAATAAGCTCATCAGCTTTTGTAGGAGAATAAAAGAAGGGGATATGGCACAAGAACAGAAATGGGAGAGCTGGGCAGGAGATTACAATGGTTCAGAGCAGTATAACTGCAAAGTCATGGGTACCATCTGTGCAGGTGAACAGGGTATTTAGTAACCACATTGATAGCACAGCACCTGGACTTAACTCGATAATTAAATATCCATAGTGTATCTTTGCAACCTGAGACATTCCTTCTAAGTACAATTCTGTCCAGGACTTTTAGCTCCTTCCTCTCCAAATCCAGACTACTCCCCTTTTGTGGTGGTGTTTTTGTGGGAACTTTGACTGCTTGTGATGAGGCACCACTCAATTCTGACCTCTCTCCCTTTGCACATCTGCTCATTACATCGCCCCTCTCCCATGTCCTACTCTTGTCATTCTGGGTAGTGGCATTTCATGTATGTCAGTAGTTCCATGTGTTCTCTAAACAAACTGACTTCGCCACTGGTACTATAACTGTTTGAGTTTAAAGAGAGATGTCAAAGATGGGAATTCCAGCTTGCACGACAAACCAGTGAGAGAATAATTGAAGAGAAATTAAGTTTTCTGAGCTCCAGAGAAGTGCTTCCTCCAGTTTGGAAAATAAATAATTCAGGATCATTCACAATAATGATAACACTAATAATAGCGCTCTATCATGTGTAGTACTGCCAATGTTTTTTGATTAGCACAGCAAACCGATCTTAGAAATGAATTGAATAGTTGATTAATAAAAATATTAAAAAGCCAAAGATATTTCCTTAGCCCCTTACTTAATCTTTCAGATGTTAGCCAACATTATGAGCGCAATCTGGGTGAGAATCCTGTTGTTCTGGATCAAGATGCCTAGAAACTTCTCATGTTTATATTCCTGACCATTTTAGCCATTCAATGAAATTGTTAACTCCTATCGATGAAGCCCATCAGAACACTCTAGGAGGACATCCCTAGCGTTGATAAGTTAAAGAAAAATAAAGCAAAATGTTTCCCCTCAGAGTGAAGAAATTGATTAGACTGCTGATAGTTCTCAGTGTTATCACTGGGGTTTTATCCATTCTGCTTAGCTGAGGAATGGCTAATCGTCAGACTGTTTCTAAATGATTTCTCCACAGATCAATACATTGGAGTACATTTCTCTATGATATCTGTTCTTATAATGCAATTTATTTTTTTCAAATATAATCAGAATCGCTTATCAGACTTTTCTTCAAAGTCTCAGCTTTTAAATATCATTGAATAGATGAGGTCACAAAGGAAACAAATGTCTCAGTCAGTCCAGGAACCCAGATTCACAGACTCTACATTTCCAGACACTAAGACGGTCTGTATTTCCTTAAGAAATTTCACCTGGGAGTCAGAGAAGTGGGTTCCTCTGAGATTAGATTCTCGGTTGTTGAATTTCAAACGACTGGTCTCTGGTTTTCTCTTCTCTGAGAAATGAAATCTCATTGGGATTCTTGTAAATAATTGCATTTTTATAATGTCCTCGAAAGAGGGAAAGTACTAGAACAAACTGTATTATTTAGGGCATTTCTTAGGATGTGTTAAAATAAGGAAACACCAGGATATGGTGGCCTCTCAACAGTCTGGATACCAAACGTGTTAACTATGTAATTGATTCAATTAGCAAACATTTTCTGTGGCACTCCTGTGTGCCAGACGATGTGATATGAACTGGAGAAATAAAGGTGAATGATATTTGACTATTTCACTCAGGGAGCTAAGAGACCTAGTAGCAGACATGTAAATAAATATTTTCACAATGTGAGGCGTAGTGAAGGAGACAAATCCTACAATGGTTGTGGAACCCTGTGGAAGCAGTGTCCATGTTACTTACAAATTTAAAAAATGTGTATTGTCAGGAGGAATACAGGCACACACATACATACAACGGTGGCATGCATTCTTGCAATGTCCTATTAGCTAGAAATATTAAAGCATAAAGCAGCTCTCAGAAACATTTTTGCATTAAGCTCACCATGGGTGAAATAACTGTCCTCAATAAACTCAAATACATCATCTGCAGAGATCTCAATGACTTTACCAACATTCACAGGCATGAAAAACACCTCCAGTGTGGATCTGTTAGTACTGCTAAGTAACAACATTTCCCTGTCTTTCCATTTATCCCATACTTTTAAGCTGTCTTGTTAGAGATCTCTGAAATACCACTGTGTCTACATCTGAAAGGCAGAGAAAGAAAGAATCACAGAATTTAACTGATGGTTCCACCTCAAGCAGGCTTACAGCAAAATGTTCCTCAGAAAATTTTATATGTATAAAAAATATACTTCCCATGCTAGTTTGAAGACTCTAATTATGTTTTTAGACTTGCTGTATTATTATATTCATAAAGTGGTTATGACTTCACACACCATTAATGCAGATGATTCTGTATTGCTACTACTACACGATAAATGCAAAGATATTTTTCCCGTGTTCTATAATTTAAGGATGTATACAAATATATAAGCTATGAGTATATAAAGAATTTTAAGATGTAGGAGTAAAAATGTCTGGTAGGCCAGCTCCTGTATTTGTTACCCAGCTTTTAAATTTTAAATAACCACCTTAATTCTGGAGAGAGGCTAAAATTTCCTTTTCTCTCAAGTTTATTCATTGTGCCATATTCATATGCTATACTGGATTAATTATGATATAATCAAATTTTAACTGAAGAAAGGATACACAAATTATGGTGAAATAAATATTTTCTGTTTGTCTTTTGTTATTAGGTCATCTTCCTGCATAATGCAAAGCAGAAGCATGACCTTTTTGCTGACTAACCTCCAGTGACACCTCTACCTATTTACCTTCAAGTCAGAGGTAAAATACTAAGCAAATGGTGTCGATGGACCAGAAACTATGTGAAGTTTTGGTAACTGCCTGTTGTGTCTCCATCTGCACCCCTGGAACCTAAGAACAGCCATCGGCAATTTTTTAAACCTTAGGTCCAGAGCACACGAAACCTTTTTGCTATTATTGTAGGGCTATTATATTCAGTGGATGTCAAGTCTAGAATGGCATCCTGAAGGGGATGAGACTATGGGAGCTGTAAGTTAACAGAAGGGGTTCAAGCAGTGTAAAGCCAATAGGAGTTTTGAAATCTGTTGAAAATCATTTTTAAACCTTCATTGTGATGTTTAACCCATAACTTATTTATACTGAAAATAATATTCTTCTGAAAATACTAAACCCCTATGTTCTGGGAACAGGAGAAGAAGACATACTTATCTGCCCCCTTTCAAATGTAATATTTTTGCTGAGCTCTTGCATATGAGTGATTTAATCTGTACTTTCACATGATGATTGCTGCCCTGAAGAATGCATGGGGGCTACGGAAGACCTGAGTCACATAAATGCTGATATTTTTTTACCACTGGACCAAAGAGATTTGCACTGCTGTGAAATATGAGAACTACTAATATATGGCTCTCTAATATGCATGGAGTTCTAAAACAATAAAAACAAACAAATCCACAAAGTTTTTTCTAAATTCCAACACAGAGCCACACCTCCATTTTTAAATGATATTTTTGTATTTATTCTTCCAACTAAAATGATTTTCCAGGCAGTAAGAGAGGAGAACTGGAGCAGTTTGGATGTTTGACTATGACTTATTTTCATTTATCAGTATTTATAAGCCATAAATTTCTTCTCGAAGGCTGAACGAATCTCTAGTGAACAATTGAAGATTATTTAAAGGCCTGTGCTGGAGGGGCTTCAGGCCTCTTAGTGGCCCAGGAGAGAAAGATCGTAGCATGGATGCACAGAATGGTCTGATATTTGGACCTGTGTAATTGGTCTCATCACCACGTGATCAGACACCTCCACCTCCAGTGGCTATGTTCTGTGACTGAGCTCTACGCTGGGAAAGATCTCTGCCAAGACAGCCATGACGAAGTGAATGAAGAGTGCGGATGTTAAAATGGAAAAGAACTTATTTTTAGACCCAGGGCTACTCATCATTGCTAAATACGGACAGATGGAAAATTAACCAGTGGCCCCTAAAAAGAGTTTTACAGACAGCATCTCTGTTTGGAAAGCACGTGACCATATTGTTGCTGGCATTCTGGTAGCTCTGCCACAGCAAAATCTTGAAAGTATTTTAATTTGGTAGATTGGGAAATGGGATCAAAGGAATGATTTTTTTAAAGAGAAGCTTATGTAAAGAGCCGTGCCCTTTTCATGAGTATATGGCTTTCATCTGAGAATACTTGAGGAGAGAGTAATGACCATGGTATTTCTGGATGGGAATCAAACAATTGCTTTGGTTCAAAGTCATTACTACACTACTTATTCTAGGGCAGGGCTGGCACTCACATTTATAACATTCAAGGCAGAAGTCCAAGAGGAAGAGCACTGTCTGGAGACTTCATGCCTGAGTTGGAAAATAATTAGGTGTAGACATGACTCTCTTCTCTCTGACATGGAGATGTTCTTTTTCGTACAGCCACAATTACCTAAAGGGGGCCCAGTATTTTTTAACTGGAAGCCTTTGCACACATTGCTTCTTTCTCTTGCATGTGTGCGCTTCCCTCTCCTGACCTCACTCACCCCTTCATCTCCTTCACAAGCATTGTCTTCCTGGTACCATCCCCCCTGAGGCCGTCGCCCCTCGGGGCCAGGTCACGTGGCATCCTCTGGTCCTCAAGCCTTATTAGGCACACACGGCATTGCCCTGTGAATGCTGCCTGTCTGTTTGTCTCCTTCCTCAAGATGGCAAACATCTCCAGATCAGGAATGAGTGCATCTGTGCCCAGCAGAGTGAGTCAACATATGAAGGGCTTTCTCATGCCAGCCATGGGAAGGTGGGACATATTTTAAGCAAGATATGCTATATTCTAAGACATTCATGGTTTGCTTTTCAGTCTTCATTAAACACTTCAGGACAATTATGTATTGGTTATATATAAAATGTTAACAACGGACATATAAACTATCAGTGGCACAATTAGTTACTTTTATGAAATCTCACATCAACGGCCCCTCCTCAATGTTTAGGTTCTTTTATATTTATTACCTTATCGGGACAAGGTCTCAGAGGAAGAAAGAATACTACACCAGAGAGCACAGCGAAACTAAATACATTTAGAAGGGGAGATAGATGGAAGAAAAAGACATTAATTATGCTTTATGTTGAATAAATGCTTACTTTGTACAAATATCTGTTAAAATCACTCAGGAAAATTCATCTACATGAAAATTCAAACCCTATAATTCTCTCAAGGCCGTAAGACTTTGGATGTCCTGTAAACTTGTATTTTTGGCAAAAATCAAAATACTAGTAGCTATTACTATCTTCTTAATTTTTAATTTTTATGGTGGCTGCACAATGTAACAATTCATATATACCTCATCGCTTATTTTTTTTAGACAAGGAGCTTGGATTTGAAAGAAAACCATTCTTTTCTGAAACAGCAGCTCTCTGAAATTATGTCCTTTCTAAAGATTTAGACTAAGGAAAGACACGGCTACTGTGTGTGGGTGCTTGAATTTATATTCCAGACCATGGGACTTCTTTATCACCTCTGTTGGAGTTCCAGATAAAACCACAGATACAGCCTCCTGATTGTCAGAGCACATTTGTAATTGAGCTCTGCACTGAATAATTTCTTTTAAGCCAGGCAAACTTTAAAAAAGAACAAAGGGCATGTGGAAGTCAGACACTAGGCTTCCCAAAACATGAAACCAGATAGATTTTCAATAATTTAAACAGCCAATTTGGATAAAATTTTATATTAGTTAAATCTTCTGATTGTTCATTATAATCTTTAATCAAATCATAAGTCATTCTAAAAAGGACTGTAACATGTACCACATGCTTTATTCTAAGTTATAAATATATAATTCTCAGTTAATTTAAAAAACCTCTCTACATGGAAGACTATTCATCATTGAAATTTCAAAGCTGAGTTAACCAATATGCTTAGGTGCATAAAGAACAAAAGTGGATTATAATGAATAATCAAATGATTGAAAATGGAGAAAAGACAGATTGCCTTTTAAGGGCAAGATGGCACATCCCGGGCACATGCACCAGAATAAAATCCTTCCTTCCTTCCTTCACATCTTTCCCAGTGAAATGCCTTAAATCCATGCTCACTCACAGTACGCCCAGAGGTGACCTCAGGATCCTTCTCAACACAGAATCCCAGGCTGCCACAATTCTTTTGGATCAATGAAACCCAACACCATCTCTGTTTTAAGATTTCCTCTGTACTCCCCTTGGCATAATTGCTCAATAATGTCTTAACAAGGTTATACATTCATTGGTCAGAGGGACCAGAGGTCATCTGGTTCGAATAATTGCTGCAGAATCCCCCAGGAAAGGTACAACTTCTATTTGAAACTTTTATGGGCAGAGATCCGGCCTTATTAGCACCCACATCACTTACAGACAACACCAGCTCTTAGAAAAGTTAGAAATTCGTTCCTTATGTTCATGTAAAATGTCTTTCTGTAATGTCCTCACAGAGTAAATCTAATTCCACTAAAAAAGATAGACCATAAGGAGTCACTAGAGAGTCATGTCATAATTTCTCCATCTAGGCTTTTCTTTGCTAAAAAATATATTTCAGTGCTTTACTGATATTTCATAGTTTTCAAGTCTTTTACCAGCTACAAGGAAGGAAAGTTACTCTTTCCAATTATTAGTTATGATTAATATTTTAATTATCAAATCTTCCATCTGGTGAAACCCATTTTTAAGCATTAAAAAGAAAAAGACAAAGACAAAAATGGTATCCTCTGAATTCTTTGCATTTAGAGATCCCAGAGCTTTTAAAAATAATTAGATTTACATCTTTTAAAAATGGTTTGTGAAGCACCTATCACAGGGGAAGGCACAAATACATATATTTTTTTCTCCAAGAAACTGAACACCGTGGTGTGTCTGAGGTGAAACTAGACCATCTTTGTTCTCTGCATTTATGTATACCCACGTGTGATTGCTGTCTTTTGATAAGGCTGGGAAACCAGAGGAGTGTGTATGCTCTGTTTCCATGTTTTTGACCAGTAAGGTGGCACTAATTCACATTTATTGTTGCCAACATAGATGTTCTGAACCCACATTACTCAGCCACAAACAGGTTACCTGTTTCATTTTCAATGATTACCAGGATATACAGATAATAGATATGGAACCCAAGAGACAGATATAGATAGACAGGTGTGTCTGTTTCTTGGCCCTCCTTAACAGTCTTGGCAGTAACATAAGGCGTCTTAAAGAGAGTATCCAATGGGGAGAGGAAGATATTTTCCAGTGCCAGGTCTTACGTGTATCTTGAGCAAATATCTTTGCTTCTGTAAGTCTCAGTTTCCTCAGTAGTAAAATAAAATTCTAACCTTAAATTTTATAATTTATAAACAACTCTCCAAGTTCCAATTTGATACATAATCCGTTACTATACATTACACATTCACCCCAGTATCTTAGTCCAGACTTGACAACTTAGAAATTTGAATGGAGGATATTTTTTCACTTAAGAGGGATTTGTTAGTTACGTAGTATAGCCCTCATTCAATACAAAGGAAGTCTGGTGGCCTAACCTACTTACAACCTAAAGTAGTTATGACTTTGTTTACATTTTGATTCAAACTATTCTGAAAGCAAAGAAACCAGTGAAATTAACGTTTTAAATATCACTAAGATGCCCCAAAGCATATTCATTGAAAATATTAAAACTTTCTAGTTGTATTCTGTGCAAGGATGCTAGCTGGGCCTGACTGAAAGGTGTCACACATCTGTCTCAGGTAGCTTTTCCAGAAAGTGAATTAATATTTTTCTAGATACTTAGCTTTTATACTCACATAACAAAGTAAAAGTGGTCAGTAGTTAAATAAAATTGTAAGTTCCTTGCAGAAAGGGACCTGTCATATTCACCTCTGATTCTCAGAGTTTACAGTACCAGGCATAGGACAGACACACAAAAAAAATCTTTCTGAATGATTGAGATTTGGTTATATGCATTTCAGCTTTCCCAATCTCTTCAGGACTCAGAGAATTGGCCCAGTGAGGACAAAAAAATTATCTCTGGATGGAGTTACACTGAAGAATGTTCCTTTTATTAGAAGTTGAATGCTAAAAGTACTTTTCCCTAGCTGATTACTTACTAGCCCCAAACCTATGCACTAGGAAAAAAAAGAATATATATTATATTGCTCTATTAATTTTTCTTATATAAAGAAATAACAGAACATTGAAAAAGTATACACAAGTTATATGTTTATAATAGACAAAGTACAACAATTGTGGAAATTACCTCCGACATTATTCTTTCTAGGAAATATGAGGAACCAACTTTAAGGAACATAGCTATAAACATTTATGTACCTATGAACAGCATGGGGGGAATAACTTGATATTAAGGCTGTAAAAATCCCATTTAAAATATATAATTATAAGTTTAAACTATGAATATCTACAATGGGCATAATAATATGTCTTGATTTTACTAAAGTATTTGATATAGTGCACCATAAAATTTTATTCACAAAATTAATTTATACTGTCTATTCTAATTCACTGAGTACTGTCTGAGAAACCAGACTTGGTCACATGTAGGGAATATGATTAAGAGTAAAAAACAAAGGTTAAGAAAGAACAAGGAATAATGCTTCAAAAACACCTAATAAAATATCTCAAGCACTCAGCAATGCTTAACCTTCTGCTGATTCTTCAAAATGTAAATGTCATTTTTGTGAGTAATTCAGGGTATCTAGGAAGATAAAAGGGTGTTTGGCTTAACTCATTCTATTTCTAAAGAAGCCTGTCTTAGAGTAGACAGTTAATAGATGCGGAATGAATAAATTAATAGGATCGAAGAGATGCTGCACAGCACTAATCCAGTTGTGTAGAGAGATGGCGGATGCAGGAAGGTCAGGTCATTTTCCCAAAGCCACAAGTCTCGTAAGCAGAAGCTGGATCCTAACAGGCTCCCTGAGTCACGAGGAACACTAACCTTTGCTAGGTGGTCACATTCACAGGCTCTCTCTTTCATAGAGATAAATGTTAAGGAATTTATAGAGTGGTATCAGAGAATAAGAGAATATCCAAATCACAGCACTATTTACTACTATTTGCCACAGGAAATGCATTTAATTGTGCGTAATTTCTGTCATGTGTAATAATGCCATTCGGGTTCCTCTTCCCACCTAAAACAAGAATACCAAGTGAGATTTGCCATCAAATCTCAAAAATGATTGCTTTGATCAGTTAACTCTGACTATGGACTTCATGTCAGGGTGCTGCAGCATGCCCTAATCAGAGATGGAACACTGACAATCGGATTCATTTTTAACCCAATTTCTCTGTGACCCAATAGCTTATACTGATCACACTGTCTTGCTTTCTTTACAGTAAAACTTAGCTAACATTTATTCCTTTTCCATTGCAGATTGGCAGAGGGAAGATTGATGGGCAAATCAGAAGTAACCCATTTTATCAGTGTATCATCTTCAAAGCCATGTGAAAATTTGCTAGTGAGGTGACACATTCCAAGAAAACAGGCACAAAGACCAAAAGTTGTTATCTTTCTACAGATCAGCATCGCTTAATTCACATTTACTTAGGTGCTTGTGAACATGCTAAAATTTCTTGATCCTATTTTTGTGAAGTCTCAGAATAGTGCTTAAACATTGCAAGGTTATCGAGGAGCAAACTGTGCCTACTTGTAAAGAGTGATTTAGGAACACACTTAGCAGAATGCAAATATCTGAAAAAATAACAAGGGTACTTGGGAGGTTTAGGGGATGCTAGCTACATCATGGCACTATGTATTTGAACTACATGCACATTTCAGTTTGTAGCAGGGATTCAGGCTGGTGTAGTAGGGTAAGTCCTGCAAGGTGGATGCAGAGTAGGGGAACTCTGAAGCTCCTACAGATGGGAGTTTTAACCCAGAACTCGTGTGGATTTTGAACAATATAGGCAAGGAATGGCTGCATCAGAAGACTCTGGGGGATAGGCAGGTGTTGAAAACTCTGTCTCAGTGGATTTGAAAGAAACATAGGGTCCACTCTGTTAACTCAAGAGCAGTCCTGGTCATCTGCAGAGGGCAGGATTCCCTGTTACACCTCCTGGACAATGCAGTTCAGTGATTCTTACTGAGTCAAATCACTGGGGAACTTACTCAATACGTTTCTCGCTCTCTACCCACAATTCTGATACTCGCCTTGGCTGTTGCCCAGGCTGCACTTTTTTGGAGCAAGGGAGCTGGTGTCCCTGACGGGAGAGTACTGCCTTCCTCAGGCGAGTTGGGGTGGGATGGAGAAGCGCTAAGAGAGGGAAAAGGAGACTAAATGAGAACAACAAAACGCTCATTATTGTGAATGTGCTTCTCTAAAAGGCCAGTCAAGCCAGGTAAGAATGTTTTAGATAGATTACATGAAATATGAATATAATCAGCGATTTGAGCTTAGAAAATATTTGAGAGAGAATTTAACACAGCACCCCCATTTAACATGTGAGATAAAAGTGGTCCAGAGCAGCTAAATTACTTGGCTGGGGTAATGGAGCAGAAGTCAAAGCTGAGACTCAGACCAGGTCTCTGGATCGCCATCTACAGACCCCTGGCCCCTCCCTCGCCACCCAGGACACCAATGATGGAGGCACAAGGTCTGTGACACTCATTGTTCAACTCATGTACTCAGCTCTCCCTTATGAATGTTGGTAGTTTGTCAAGAAAATGCTCCCAACACTGAGAAATCCACGGAAATTGAGAGAAGCATCTTTTCTTGAAAGAATTGAAGGCAAATTAGAAAATGATATAAACAAACTGGTGGTAAAATGCTGAAATTTGAAGTTTCTTAGATCCGTATTTTGTATAACTGTGGTTAAAGACTCTGGAGAAGACAATTTCAGCGATGCCTCTCTTTGCTCATAGTTCTGAATAATGTGTTTCCCTGATGTGAGGATCAGTTCTCCTAACGTGAAAAGATGACCCGTGAAGGGTTAGACTTGGAGAGGACGAACGGATCCTGTTTTTTGTTTCTGCAGTTATCTTGTCAGATGCTTCCCGTGTTTAATAGGACACCGTAGGAAAACCCAGCATAGACAAAGAGAAAAACGAGTACAGAGGAAAATACGCACAAGGCAGTCAGGCCTGAGAATAGCATTTCACAATCACATTTAAAAAAAAATTCTACTTTTGTAGTCTCAAGCAATAGAATCTGTTGTTTTCACCCGTTAGCATCCTACACCATTGCTCAGCATAACTGCGTGGTAAAACATAACATCCCCTCTTTGCAACAACATCCAAATGTTTCATTGCAGAGCTCTCTGCTGGGATCACAAAGGGATTCCCAGACAGAACCTGGTGCCGCAAAATCTACTTTCTCAGACAGAGTCAAGCATGTCTTATATTTGCCAAGCATATGAGTTGGACAGGGAGAGATGGTTTCATTCTGGAAGAGATCGCCCACAATTGTTCTGGGAAGCTGGATGAGTCAGTGAAGGTCTAAAAGTTAAGGCTTTCTAAGTATTCATCACTGGAACAATCAATGACATCATTTCAAACAAACAAGCCTGACGCCAATGGGCCAAACCTCACTGATCGATCAAACACCCAGGAGAAACGACACTTGATCATATATACAACATCCAGAATTCACTAACAGCCAGAAAAATACCCTGAGGCATTACTCTATTTCTACAGTGAAATCAGTAGTATTTCACCCCAGTAAATTATTTAAATAGCAGTCAATAACTATAGGGTGTCTATTAAGTTAAGGATTTCAAAAATGGTTTGTATCTATATATATCTGAGCAGGTATTGGGTAACGTTAGATCTGTGATTCTGACCAACCTGTGGTAGGAATTGTATACCTTCTGCTAAGCAACACAAACTGCCTCAATTTTAGCTACTTTTTCACACCATTCATCATTTCATTAGTCAACACGTATGCATATGTTAGGTAACGTGTTCCTTCCATAAAGGATTTAGCCTTATTGACAAAAATACATCAACTAAAGTAATGGTAAAAACAATTAAGCTAAATGGAAAGTGGTAGGATATTTGGATGAAAATAGGTGGGAAACAATTTATAGAAATTCAGTAGATAAGATCTCACATAATAACTAAATCTGTGGACACAAATCTAGCCAAGCCAAACAAGGAAATAGGATTGGTTCAGAAGACTGACCAGTAGTTGCTCAGGAAATCTGACTGACATTTCTTTTGCATGGGTGAAACTACATTGCTTAGCAGACAGGAGCCCTGCATTAAATACAGAAGTGAATTATAGTATTTCAATGTAAAATGAGGGCACATTGATACCTAGAGAAAGAGAATCAAGACCTGCCAGCAGGGAGCCTGTCCAAAGACTCTATGTAATACACATTTCTTTTACCTTTATTGAGTATAATTCACCAATGACTGATACCTCTTAAAATAGGGAAGGTTTCTTGTAGTCAGCCTTGGGTCCTAAATTGCATCAGAAACCACTTTCTTCCCCTGGGGCTGACTCTCCACTGCTGGATATCAGACACTGACAACATGCTTTCTTCAGCAGGTTTATTTTAAGGTTAACAGAGAGGGTTAATGGCATCAGTAGGGCATATCTGAACGATTTCACCTCCCACGAGTCCAGGGTACTTCAAAATCACCCAGTACACACTGCTCCTCCTTGATGAGGGATTTCAGCATCGCACTGCCAAGGGCTTCTGAGTCAGTGAGAGCTGGACTGGACAGTCTAACCCTGATTCATCCTCTGCTAGCCATGTGCTGCCAACACATACACCCTCCCTTGCTCCATGGACAGGAACATTTATGAATATTTATTGCAGCCACAATTCTGGCTCCCATCTCTGTCACTGCTGTTCCTCTGTTGAAAGTCAGAGTGCAAATCACTGCAAATCTGGGCTTCAATATGGCAGACAACTGCTTTCTTGTCTTGTTTAATAAATTGTATTTCTTTCGTATGAAAATGAACGGACTTAAAGCACTCCCTGTTTTATGGGGCAGTGATTTTGTGGTAGTAAGAGACGACATAAACAGAGTAACAAGGGTTGTTTGAAAGCATGCTAGGAATACTTTGTGCCATGCATTTCAAAATAAATGTGCTAATCCATGCTAATCTGGTTCAATCTTTGAAAACAATTACATTTATTTTACAACCCACCTGGCACTTTGACTAGTATTATAAATATGCTCCATTGCTTACATATTTTCACTTTATTGTACCTGCAGGCAGAGTAAAGGCAAATAAAAAGATAATAATGCTGAATTTGATTAAAGTTGCTCAATGGTATATATGACAGTCTCAGAGAGATCTAGTTCCATGTTTGATTTTTAATCAAGTTTAGCAAATTATCCTTTTACAAGATAAAAAAAATTACCCTGTAAGTGTTGCATGTACAATTACTTTCAATAGCTCTTTGGAAAAGGAAACTGCTTATTCATTTTATTCGGAAAGTTTGTCAAATTAAAAAAGTTTGTATGATATTAATACATACCCAGGAAGCCACTTGACTGTGTTGTTAGCCCTAAATATTTGCTTTAATATAAGTGAAGGGTGATCCCTGGCTGGGTGATGATCTCTAAGGCCTTAATTATGAAAGACGACCTTCAGCTACACCTTTGGATTTGTTTTTGCCCTCGTCCTTCTTGTTGGTTTTTGAAAGTTCTTCTAGAAGCATAAACACACAGGGATGTTTTGTGGTAAAACTACCCATTAAGTATAGACTTTAAACATCTTTTTGGCTTGGGGTGGGTACTGACAGATCACTGCAATGTCTCCAGTCTTATTGGATTAAGGTAACAAACTATTTTTACCTTCAATACAGAGAGTCATTAAAACTCAATTTAGGTATTACCTTCACTTCAATTCAGCATGTATTGCCTTAGCACCTACTAAGTGTTAGGCACAGGCACCGATTTAACTCCTTCCCCTTTGGGAAATTTACATTAAGGCAGAGGTGAGAGGTAATGAAGACTCAAAATAAGTAACAAATGATACATGCTGTTGGGAGGTGATACATGCTATGGGTAAAAGAAACAGCAGGGCAGGGTACAGAGAATTTGGAGGAAGGCAGGTTGCAAGTTTAAATAGATATGTCGGCACGTTATCTGTTAGGTTAAAATCATTGAGTTGGCCCCTCTTCATGGGAGAGGCATGGGTATTCTCCCCTCTACTCCAAATTTTTAAAAGTATCAATAGAAGGTCCAAATTGTTCTTTTCTGTTCAATAAGAAAAGGATAACTCCAAAGAGGAAATTAAACCCAACAAATAAAAGGAAACAGAAAAGCTTACATCCTTTTGACGTTTGAAAGCCAGGAGATGGTATTTGGGAGAAGGTAACAAATGACTAATAATAAAGTAGAGATGTGTGAATGGGTATTACTCTGAAAGATGGCAGATCTTTAGCAGTTGGGAGTGGGGCACGAGGTCAAGGAGAAACCAGACCACATACGTGTTTGATTTTAGACTCATTCCCACCCTGAATCTTCTTTCCCTCCTTTCATATCTGTAGCCACAGGGTGGCTGTATGGAGCACAGGTAACACTTCTGAAACTCAGCCATAATGAAGGGGATGACGTGGTGAGAAACAGTAAGTTTCAAGAATGATGAGAGAAGCAGAAAAGGAAGGGGAAAACACATTTTCTTTCCATGTAGGCACACCTTGGAGAGACATGCAAGTGTGGAAACAGTGCACATCAATCCACAACCAGAAATTGTTATTTTGCCTAATACAATCCTTGATTACTGGTAAAAAAGAAAAGTGCTTTTTTGGCTGTGAGCATATTTGTGTAAGTGAATTACGTGGTAATGCCTAATCCCCAATTTAGCCTTCAAAGTTAAGGTGAGTATGAGATTTTGCTTTCTTAAAACAAAACAAAATATAAAACTCCTTTTGTTTTCACTTTTAAACCGTTAATCAAGAGAACATGGGCTGAACCAAGAATGTTGACTAAACCTTGAGCTCAAACTTCTAAAGACCCCTTAAAGCACAGACTCTGTGATGGAAGGAATGCTGGAGAAAGGACTGAATAGCAAGCATTTGGGGAGTTGTCTGCATTTACTCTAACTTTTCTGGACCCACAATTCCTGGATATGGGCTTCACCTACCAACACCCTGCCCTGAACACCTGAAATAAGACAAAAATATGAAGGAAACTCACTACCCAATGACTGGAGCTAATTTTTCTTTTTTAAAAAATCAATTCCTTTTTGTTTTCTTCAATTGTTACCCTCTCTCACTCACTGCCTCAAAGATCACCAGCACCCTAATTAGTCTCACCAGAAATTTCAATTTTATGTTAATTTGAGTGTTTACTTTTTTGTTTTGCTCATCTTGTACACACAGGACCTAGCAGAGTCCCTTGCCTCTAGCAGGGGCCTAATGTTTACCTAGTACTTCAATTAGAAAATTCTACAGTGTATACCTATAAATTTAATCTACAACCTAGAAGCAGTAGTTAGTATTTGAAGTACCCTAGTCAGGAACCAACATCCAGAGTAGGTTCTTCAGCACATCAAACATCATTATTGAAATCTATGCCAGAGTTGGTTAATTAGCGTGGATGGGTTTTATAAGTAATTTTGTCGCTACTGAAATAACCATTCAGAATATGGGATGAACACAGTGTCAAAAGAAATTAGGTCTTGGCACTTCACATCTTCTCACGGACCGTCTGCTTGTCTGCAGGATCTGGGCCTGCCTCTTTACGGGGGTCTCTGTTGCCTGATTCCATGGAGAGATGGCTAGTCCTGCAGCCAGAATTCTCTTCCATATGTCTGGAATGTGCTGTTCACACAAGAAACTGCTAGACTCTCCTGAGAAAAGAAAGAACTGCTCCAGGCTTAAAAGAACAGGCTGTGATGTTTTTGATTCCTGAATACTAATAAATGTAGTTTGTCTTAGTCTAGCTTTGATTGTAACCACCAAGGGGCCAGGATGTGGGATGGGTCTTATGAACCCCTAAAACATTTAACCTCTCGTAGCTGCCAAAGAATCTGACAATAGCTGAACACCCAAATTAGTTTAGGTCAGTTCAAGATCACCAATGCATATTTGTAGAATGAATGAGTGAATGATCCTTAGCTAGTAGATAAGCTATTGAAAGGTTAAGTGAACATCTCTACCAGTTGCTCCACTGCCAGATGGGAAAAATAGGGGAATCATGTTGACTTCCCTAAATTGAAAATTCATGTTCCAACACTCTATACACTTTATACAAATCAAGTGTATAAAATCAAGTATGTATACATATATATATACAATATATATATATATATATATATATATATATATGTAATACAATTGTATACAATATTATATATATGATGCAACTGCTGATTTGGGGGAAGTCTTTAGTGTTAGGCCCTCATGTTTTCTGTCACAGTTGTGTACATTTGTTTTCCTGCCATTTAAGGAATAGTGGGACTCTTACTAAGTCTCTCTCTTGAATTTCTTATGATATTAATTAAGCCCACTTACAAAGTTTTGCAGGTAATGACCAGAGTCCCTGGGGGTATGTTACAGATACTCAGTGCAGTAATGAAATTAATTTATTCTCAAGATGAATCTATAGTAGGTTTGAAAATAGTATGTTTCCTTTTAAAATCTATACAATCTAAATAGTCTTCTGTTTTTTATCAGCTGTCCTGTTCAATTTATGCTGCTCTTTTCTTGATTAAGACCATGTGCTCCCAGGAACACTTGGTTTCTGTCAACTCTCTTTCATCCAATAAGTCTGCTTCTTTTGAAAGTCACACATCTAATCACTTATTTAAAAACCTACAAGTAAACTAACCATGAGCAAAACAGTAGAATTACAGCACATATTTCAAAATGGTAATTCCTGTTATAGATGTGTCCTTTCTCGAAGATGCTACCTCTCTTTTATTCCCCAGTAATTCTTTCATTTCTGCTACTTAACTTTAAATAAACTAATGACACAGGAAAGTATAATCCTAGTTAGCTCTGCAACAGCAAACACAGATTGTCCAATATTTAGAGACTGCAGTAGTAGTCTCAATGGGCACTGGATAATTATCACCAGATAAAATTAAAAGTTTCAATGTTCTGAATGTTTCCATCCCTGAATACAACTAATTTGGAAGCATGCCTTAAAAATATACATACCATCGTATTATTCCTACAAGAAACAATAGGCTGGTATTTGACCCATATTTTCCAAATAGGACATGCTTTCCTTCAATCCTTTTATCAACCACAGAGCTGATAATTTGAACATAATCAAACTCTATATTCCATCAACTATGTTACATAGAGTTTAGTTTTCAAATGTCAACAAAAATTTTGAATATCTTAGGACCAAAAGGCAAAAGGGAACAGATTTTTTTAAAACTCTTGTATGTCAGTCTAACAGCTTTGTTTCAATAAACCATGCTATAGGTGTAAATAGGGTGAACATGACAGAGAAAGGCAACATAATAAGTTGATGAGATAACTGTCAGCATCTGTTCTCATTACTGAACTTTCAGGTAATGCCATGGTATCCAGAAAAGGCTATGGCCGTTCCTCCTTTGATCACTCTGTTTCATCAAGAATAACGGCTTTGGATGAAAGTGCAAAGAATTGCCAACTTAGAAGACATTTGTTATGTTTTAACTACATGACCACACAGATTGGATTTGAGTGTTATGGGAGAAATTATCTTTGGACTAACGGTTTTTCCAATATTGATCATTAGAACCTCCAGCGAATTTCTAAGTGATTAAATATACATCTATTACTTGTGAGAACAATTATGGTCACTACAGGATATTTGTTTATCTTAAGTAAATTACGCTGTTCAAATTTGATATGTTTTATCCAGATATGCAGACACTGACTTCATTCTCTAGCTCCCCCGACCCACAGGAATCCTCAGAGACTTCCTCAGAATGGACAAGGTATCATTTTGGGGGCCTCATCTGTACTGGAATTTAATTATTCACTAATACATTCTCAACGTGATATTCTCCATGTGTACTGAATTTGCTTGCATAATTTTGTAATTACATGCCCATTTTTATTAGAGTGACTCCCTAATATGTTTTATAGGACTGTATACTCACTCAAATATATTTGATTTAATATATTTATTATTGATATACTTCAGAGCATACCATGTGTGTAGCACTGTTCTAGGCTTTTATGATTTGTCAGTGAATACAGCACACAAAAGATCACTGTAGAGAAGTTTATTGAGCTATTTCTCCATTCCTTTTATTACTTGATCAATAATACCTGTAGGAATATTACAGTAAATATTACAAATAATATTTACAGCATCTCTTAGGTACCCATCCTTGGAATTAAAAGTGTGATGTGGGGAGACTGTGGAGGAATTCATACTTTCTTAGTGGAGGAAAGACGAAAACCTTGTAGTTGCAAACAAAATATTAATATGTATGGTAGACGTATTAGCCAAGGGCAGGGGCACACAAAGGGAGGAAATGACTTCGGGATTTTGGAAAGGCTTTAGAACATTCTTGAAAAGTACTGCTTGGCAACCTAAGTGCCCATCAGTAGATGAATGGATAAAGAAGATGTGGGACATACACACAATGGAATACTATTCAACCATAAGAAAGAAACAAATCCTGCCATTTGCAACAACATGGGTGGAGCTAGAGAGTATTATGTTTAGTGAAATAAGCCAGGTGGAGAAAGACAAGTACCAAATGATTTCCCTCATTTGTGGAGTATAACAATGAAGCAAAACTGAAGGAACAAAATAGCAGCAGACTCAGAGACTCCAAGAAAGAACTAGTGGTTACCAAAGGGGAGGGCAGTGGGAGGGTGGGTGGGGAGGGAGGGAGAAGGGGATTGAGGGGTATTATGTTGAGTACATATGGTGTGGGGGATCATGGGGAAAACAGTGTAGCACAGAAAAGGCAAATAGTGGATCTGTGGCATCTTGCTGCACTGATGGACAGTGACTGCATTGGGGTATGGGTGGAGACTTGATAATATGGGTAAATGTAGTAACCATATTGTTTTTTCATGTGAAACCTTCATAAGAGTGTATATCAATAATACCTTAATAAAAAATTTAAAAAAAAAGAAAAGAAAAGTACTGCTTGGGGTAAGGCTGCTCTAAGGTGCACACCCCATCCTGAACCCCCAGGCATGTCCCCAGAGATCTTTTCTCTGCCATTGTGTTGCCACGGTTTCTCTTATCTTTTCTATTGTAAATGTAGCTTTCTGCTCTCAAAATCTTGCTTCCATTTTAGGTCCCTAAAGGTAGCATTTAAATCCAAAAATTCATAGTATAATAGAAAAACTACATACAATATAAGTAATCTGGACTTGAATCTTCAGTTAACATGATAACCTAACTTTTGCTGAATGCAGTTAACTCCCCACTCACCTTCTCCTGTTGCAGTTTGAGGTAAGCAAGTCCCCCAAACCACACTGACCTACATTCAGGTCCAGTGCAGCCTCTGTGGATCTGGGGATCCCTCCTTTGTCTTTGAAGTAGCCTATATCAGAAGTTAGGCCTTATACAGAGAGAAGAAGTCTGTGAAATGTGGGAATGTTACAGAAAGGGACAGAGTTTCCTGAAGTAATCAAAGAAAGGCTAGGGAGGGTCAAAATGGATATGGGTCCCAAACTCCAAAACTAGCTTCAGGGAAGAAAGAACAAATGAAAGGAGGTACCTAGTCCCCAGGCCTCATCACAGATGACTGCAAGCACGTCCTTGCAGACGGAAGGGGCCAAGCAGACCTCTGGCTCAGCTCCTTCTTTTAACGGCTAAGGAAGCCGGAAGAAGGTGTACCTTGGCTGGGTCACAGGCTGGTCCATGCTGCTGCTGTGATCAGAGAGAAGCCAGGATGTCTAACTTCACGTTCAGCCTCCCCATTATAACTCTAGGCAGGATCCTCACCTTAAGGCTCAGCAATTGGTTTCAAGGCATCAAAAAGAGAGAGAGCAGGGAAACGGGGCAAGGGTCATGCTGTTGTAAAATCTACTGAGGCCGCAAAAAAAGCCCAGCTTATTCTTTAACTTAATCTCTATGCTGTTCTTCCTTTTTTTCTGGCCCCTTAATCAATTAAGTAACTTTTAAATGAGGACAAACGATAGACCTCTGAGGTATAATCAGATATGTAATCATAATATTTATGTGGATAAACAATGCCAAAAATCCAGATCAACACAGTCACCTAAATAACCTTATTCTTAAGACAAAACTTCAAAGGAATTATGAATCACTTGTGTATATCATTGCCTTATGTTGATCCCTACCTAAAAGGCTCTATAAAGCCAAACCTTAAACCCTTAAACTTGCGTCCTCTCTGAGGTAGCTTGCACTCCCACCTTATATCAAATCAACTTTCTTGTTGAATAAGCTGATTGCACTTGTCTATGAACTCTTTTCCATGATAAAGACAAGAATTCTCCAACCTCCACCTCTGGTGGAAAGTGTCTGTCACTTTGCTATTTCAATCAGTGTTCTAGTCTTAAATCAGTCCTTTCTCTTTCCATTTTATTTCAGACTAGTGGGGAAATGGAAGTTCTCAGAACATAAACTGACTTCAGCCAGTGCTCTATGGCTCCCCCAAATACTGGGATGGTAGGGGCTTAGTTCCCAGGCTGTGCAGATTCAGGTGGACACTGGATGCCAGGTGGTCCTGGCTTAGGAGTTGGCAGGGGGTCTGCCCCATGCCGAGCAGGAGTTCAGTGAGCTTCCCTTCCCTCCCTCTGTTCTTCCTCGGTCTCTACTGCTTGCATGCCCGCTGCCATCCACTGCTACTCTCACTTAATGAATTCTTCCCTTACTTACACTGATCTGGTTGAGAATTCTTTCTCCATCAGAGTCAAGAACCCTCCCCACTCCAGGTTGAGGTTTCACCTAATGTTTAGGAAGAGACCTCCCCAGATGCAACTGCCCCACAGAAAAAGGACATACTGATGTAGGCTCAAAATTCTATGTCTGTGAGGTCACGTTTATCTAGGGAGAGGGTGCCCGGCTTTCAAAGACTTCTCAAAGGGAATCACGATTCAAAACTAGTTAAACCCACTGGATAACATTTACTGGGGAATCACGTTTTGGGCTTTTAAAAATGTATTTGAATACACCAAAAATGTTTGCTAAGATTTCAAGTGACATCCATTCTTTGTTAAAGCACACATGTTAATTTGATTTACTTATAGAATATATCAGTTAAATACCAACTCTACCTTCAAGTTATAAACTATTATTTTCAAATGGTCCAAAAAGCCTTAGGTCAGAAGACCTAATAAACAGATAAAATATCAAATTGCATTTTACTAGGGTTAATTTAAAACTTAAAAATATTTTGGACATTTTTAGAGTGATATGCTCTAATCTCTGGTGAGTGGAATTTCTGGCCAGTTGTTTCTAGATGATCATGTCTTTTGCTTTTTCTCCTTCCTTTACTAGTGACAATAATACTCTTGTCACTCCTGCTAATGTAGAATTGTAACTAATTGCAAGTACATAACTAACTGCTTCATCAGGTTTTTTATTAAAGGATCCTGTATGTGAGTTAAAATGACCCATCGAGAAACAGACCCTCATGACGCTACTCGGCCTGATTCTCAGCAACCTCCACTGTCTTCTCTGCAAGGCTGCTTTCCCAGGTACCCACGTGGAAGCCAGCAGTCTGAAGACTGATATCAATGCATGTCAGACGACAATACACTTACAATGAGCGGAAAGCTGGCCTGGGACCTGAGTCTTAGAAGCCTTCTGAGATACCTGGTTAATTTCACTTTCTAATCATTTAACAGTTTTTTTGTACTTGCAGGATGTGAATTTTGTTGGGTGCGTATGTGTGCCTAAGTACATGTGTGTGTGTACATGCGTGTGTGGACAGTGAAAGATGAATTGGGGTTTCAAATGCAGATCCCTCCACGCCTCTCTAAAACAGAGTGTACAAGAAGTGCTTGCTTTAAAGTCAAGATTACTCGCCTCTCATTTACACTGACAGATTGATATAAGAAATTCAGTGCATTTCCCACAGGTTTCCTCACGCACACGGTAAGTGCATTCTTATGAAGCACAAACAAATGAGGACATAACTGGCGTGGTGGGCCACGTGGATTAGATGCACTCATACGAACTCTCTTTTCTACAGGGCGGGTTTGAAGGTGGGTAAGCTGATTGTTGAAGTTTAAATAGAAGGAAAGGCAACCAAGGCTTGGGGGAGGCTGCTGGCTGTCTGCCAAGAGGTGTCAGACAGGGGATTTTTTTGGGTCAGTGGTTATCAAAGTGTAGCCCAGCATGAGCAGCCCTCGGAGACTGGTTAGAATTATACATTCCCCACACCAGACAAATTCTGAGAGTGGCACCCAGCGCTCTGTATTTTCACAAGCCCTCTCAGGGATTCCAGTGTTCCCTAAACTTTGAGATCCATAGACCTAAATGAATATACCACTGGTTCAGGGTAACAGCTCAGGTTTGCTGGCACAGAAGCTCAGCTTCATGGCAAAACAAGCGGTGACTGGTTATGCTGGAGCACACTGGTCCTGACAAAGACTACATGTATAAACCAAAATGGCAGTTTTTGTATCAAGGGTTGTGGTGGAGGAGATTCCTCTGCAGAGCTAGTAAGGCTCACCTTCTCTGTTGAGAGCCACCCACACCCCGTTTTTAATCATAGGACATAAAAAACACATATCAGGACTCAGAATGCCATCTGACAAGCAAAAGATTAGAAGAAACTAAGAAAAATAGCATCACATTTTTCAGCTTTGTATTATTAGCAGGATATTTATATCACTGCAGTTTAGCCTGATCTTTTTCACCAAGACATACTCTGCTCAAATTTGCTTTTCTGAACCCTTTTTTTAAAGAGACCTAACCATCCACTTCTGCTAGTACTTTTTTTCCTATATATTAAAATACCTGATTAAGCTGGTAGTTTTTCTAAATATAAGTAACTAAATCTCTGAAATAAGGAACAATTCTGTAATGACTTATTAGTTTATTAGTAGAAAGCTATTTTGTTTCTTTTCCCTGTTGGTCTTTATGGAAAAAGGGCGTCTCAGTGTTCCCCCAAGTACTAACTACACAGAAAATGGACTTCTACAGCCCCAGGAGCCAAATAAATTGAGAGTAAGCATATTGCTCACTGCCCAAAGTGGAACACTTTTGAAAGTGAAAGGGGGGTATTTATAATTACGCTGGGTCCGCAAGGACTATGCTGGCCTAATTGGACATGTGGTCAGATTTAAACAATGATCTTTTTTCAATGTAGCTTCTATTTCTTTCTCAGAGTCTCTTGTGAGTTGTTTGGGTAACAACCAGAAGGATGTGGTAGAAATATTAAAGCATGATTTCAACAACTATTAACTTCAGTTTTTCAACAACAAAGAAAACACATAATTTTATGTAGAATGTGACAACTATCATCCCTATTACATTTCAAAACTAGTGCTAACTCTTGAATCCAGATGTCTTCAGTTCTAATTATTTTTCAAAATTGCCCATTGAGCTTTTAAAAAATGCCAGTGACCCTCTGGAATTCCAATTCAGGAGCTGGGGTTGAAAACACTAATCACATATCCCCTGAAAGTACAGTTGAACTATATGGAGAGGCAAACACATCTAGCTTCTGCACCATTTCCAATGCTTCTCTGGCTAAGATGCAGCAATTGTGGTAATTTTCCACGACAGTCATTCTCTGCAAAAATGAAGTCACTGATTCTAACTTCCCCTAAAACCTGGTGTGACAGGCTTATCTGGTAGAAGCTGAGTGCTGAGAAAATGGGACATGATGTGACAGCTGCCTAAGGGGTGTATTTGTGAGAGGCCACCCGGGTGAGAACCAAACCCTGTGAACAGCAGCGCCAACGTGGTGAGGGCGAGGAAAGTCTGCTGCATAAATGAGGACCTGGACCTGCACTTTTCTTAAAAGGTTCCCTGCAAGCCCACAGAGGCAGAAATCGTGGGGGCAGAGCTTTGTCAGAGAACCATTAACAAGGAGGCATCTGACCTTAGTTTTGGTAAGATGAAGATCCACATAAAATCGCCTGGCTCAGACAAAGCTCCTCAGAATCAGGTTTGGATGAGGATGACAAGGGAAAGATGAGGCAGAAACACCCTATACAAATCAGTACATACTTAATTGTTGAATTGTGTTGAGCCGAGACCATGGCATACAGCAATCCAGAATTTAGTAGGGAGGAAACAGAGAAGTTTTAAAGGAGAGGCATTGGTTTGATACATTTTAAGTACAATTAATTGTGTCCCAGTCCTGCAGCATAAATTCCAGTCTCTGTGGCATACATGCACCGACTCCACAGCATAGCACATGACGTAGTTCATAACCAGGCTCCAGCCAATCTCTCAGTAATTACACCCATAGGCAGTTTCTCTCTCTTTTTCCTCACCTGCTAACCCACCTATGTGCTCTATGGTTTAGTTAGGCTACTTTTTACACAAGCCATGCAGCTTCACTGCACCATTTCGCTGCTCTTGCTGCACCCTCTGTTTGTCATGCACGACCTGGCCTGAACGCCTGGTCAATTTCCTTTCATATTTTAAGACCCACTTCAAATACCACCTCCTATGAAAAGCCTTCCTTGACCTCATCGAGGTAGCATTAATCATTACCATCTGTTTTGCCCTGGCATTTTCAACATATGTAGCTGGATTTTAGCAAGATTAACATGCTATTATAGTTAACTATTTATGTGTTTCTCTCCCTTAGACATGGGCTTGGTGTACAGGGGCCAAGTCCTACTCATGTTTTATTCCCATCGCCTTGCTTGGTAGAATCCAGCTAGGGGACACTCTAGATATTTATAAAATACTGTTAAATAAAAATACCTCCATATAATTTATAGTGTTAATGACATCTTAAGAAGAGACATACACTTTTAGAAATTTCTAAAATTCACTGGAAATTTGTTTCTATAGTGTACATCTCTCTTAGACTGAAATTCTATGCGATGAAACAATAGGGTGAGGCACAAATCTCTTTGAACCTATGTTGAATGTGGCATGGAGTTTGCAAGATTGTTATTCTTTTTTAAAAAGAACAATTATATCCCCCAAACAAAAGCCCTTTAATTTTATATAATTATTATGCTCTCTTTTGTTAGGAATAACATTTTTCTTTAAGTATGCCTATTATACTTAATACACGTGTTTTGAAGATATCTAGCAATATGGCATTTGTAAACAAACATTTATTTGTAAAATGCTCTACATCTTGAAGAAAATAAACCAAGCTGAGTGACTGCCATGGGAAAAATTTTTAAAAAACAACAATAGAGTGTGCCTATTTGCATGTGGCTAGGTGTGGATAAATAATTTTTGAAATGAAATACATACCACATAATGCAAAATGATCTACAAGCTGTTAAAACACCTCAACTTTTAAAAATTGGGTTTGCAAGATATACTGTTCAAAGATATGACTGGAATGGGTTTTTTAAGGGCAGATAATGGTTTTAAGGAATTGTGTTATGCTAAGAATTATAATGCATTAGAAAGTTTGACTCTTCAACCTTATTAGCCCACAATAAGCATGTATTTCCAACAATCCTATTTATCAAGGGTAAGCAGCTTATTAAGACCTTCTAATTGTTTAGGCAGAGTGATCAATCTAGTCATATTACAGAGCTCTAAACCTCTGAGAAAACTTTGAGACTTTAGGGCTAAATCTAGACAGTCTATATACCTACCATCCGCTTGGGTCAGAACTTATATATGTAATTAAAATAAATATTTCTTGCCTTCAGTCACTGAAGACAATGCTTCTCATATGCTTTGAGAGGATTATATAGGTAGGACAGTTAGATTTACCTGGCTTCACTTGTGACCAATGGGATATATTTACAAAACTACTAGCTGATTATGAATAACATTTGTGGTGCTGGTTGTAGACCGATTCACCCTGGCTCCTTCTGGCCCTTAGTAGACGTGAGTAGAAAAATCATGTTTCTTTCCGAAGGCCATTCCGGAGGTTTTAGCTTTGGTTCCAGGAGGTGACTCAGCATTCTGGGTCTAGCAGGGATTGCTGATGGTGCACATTACCTCGGCCTCCTCAACAGTTTAGTTTTTGCTGACAGTCTCATTACGTGATACTGGTATATTCTAGAACAGCTAGAAACCTTCTACAATGTCAATGAGATTAGAAAAGTATAATCCTGTTGAAGATATTGATAATACTGCTCCTATTAATAATAATCTTACCATGGAAAGCACTATAGCATTTTCACAACACACATACATCTGTATTTTCATCTAATTATCACAACAATGTGTGACCTAGGCAGAGCAAGTGTTATTAAACCCACAGTGTAGAGAAGAAAGCAGAAGCTAACAACAGTCTGTTATTCATGGATTTATTTAACAATAATGTATTCAGTACCTACTATGTGCCAGGAATTGTTGCTGGAAATGGACTAGGAATAGAGCAAAACAAAACAAAGTCCCTTGTTGGTTCCATGGATCAAAGATAACCTAACAAACAAATAGATTGGTAACATACACCGGGATATATTAAGGAGAGAAACAGAACAGGAATGGTTGTGGGGAGGATGGTAAAATTTTGAATAAAGAATATGGGACAGTCTCACTAAGAAGGCATATTTTGATTGAGAACTTCCAGGAGTGAGGGAAACTACTGTGTGCATCTCTGCAGGAAGAGCCATGTAGGAAGAGGGAACAGCAGGTGCAAGGGCCCTGCAGTGAGAATATACCTGGAGGACTTGACGACCAATGAGCAGGCTGGGTGTTGAAAGAGAGCAGGAAGAGGATCTCACGGCTTTATATGCTCAGCCAGATGCATGTGCCCTATGCAAATTACATGTTAATACCACAGAGTATCTTTGATTTCCTCAGTCCACACAAGCCACTCTCAAATCAGTAAATTATTGCTCATAATTATGAATTAGACTCTCCACACTGTGGAGAGAACCCTGTGGGGTCAGTGGGGGAAGTCCACAGCAATGGTGCTTTCTTTATACATGCATTATGACATATGGCCAGAGGGAAACAGAGAACAGCAAGACCCAGGGGCAGTGTCCCCCAGAAGTAGGTCTAGACAAACGTGAAGCAAAAAGCAGTGTAAGGGCGACGGGATTCTGGGTTGGAAGGTGATAGAGCAACAGCAGCAGGTGACAAGCCAGAAGGGATTTTAAGGACATCTGTACTATCTTCTCCCTGTCATCACCTGTCCAGCCCTGCAACTTGCTACAGACTCAGACACTCCCACCGGGGAGAGACCTCACAGAACTGCTACCTAGCCCCGAGATCCCTGGTTCTAGGACTGCTGTTCCTTCACTAGTTTTTCTTAGTCCCACAGCACCTAGCCCAGGCCAGGCATAGAAGAAACGACTAATGAAACTTTAAAAAATGCATAGTTAATTTGGAAGCAGATGGGAAAATATTCCCCAGAGAGGAGCAAAGGGCACACACTGCTCCTCCTAACCTATATCCTTTCTTCCTTTTTACCTGCAGGTCAGGCTTTTCCTGTGTCACGCGACACTAACTTTATTTATCCCGGTTTCTAATTTCTGTGCCACTTGCGCTGTGGAGAAATCAATGCCATTTCTTTATCAACTGTTTTTTTTTTTTGACACCACCATTTCATTCTTACAGATCTTCCCAAGACTGCAAAAATATATTTATAACCTTTCATTCTTGCACTCGGTACTATCTGTCTTGTCAGGCCATTCGCATATTCTTATGCCTGGAGGTATGAAGAGGTGGCTCATCTTTTCCTTTTCCAGCTCTTTAACAGCCTCCATGTTTTTCCACAGCTGTCCTTTCTCTCCTGTCTTCCTACAGATGACTCTGAATGAACTTGTTCATTTCTTCCTGTGATATTTTTCACACTGGTTCAGAAATAGATTGCCAACTTTTCCAGAGAGAAAAAGTAAAAATTTTTTCAGCAGTGTCACTTCCCTTTTTGTTTGAAGAAAATCTGTGAAATAAATATTTATTTAAAAAATGCTTTAACTAAATTTGGGGATTATCTATTAATTGTGGGTTTGGAGTCAGATGCTATGTGATTTGACCAAACACTTAGACTCAAAAGTTCAGTTAGTTTCTAGGCTTATTGAAAATTCAGTGAAGAAATGCTGGTGAATAATATGTTCTATATACAAGCAGGGTTTCTATTTTCCTGGCACCTGGTATGATAATTTAAAAATCCCATCAACTAATAACGATTAAATCTGTTTGGCAAAGACCACTTGCACCTTGTAAAACAGTTTTCTTTATTATGGCAGGTATTTGTTGTTACTATATTGGCATGTGTCCAACAACACCGGCAAATTTAAATAGATATTTTTAAATTCATATAATTCCTATGTTGCATATTATTTTCTTTAGATGAATCCTTAAAATCCCTCATTCTTTTTTATATATAATTTTTTCCTCCACACTACTTGGATTTTGCCAGTGAAAGACTGGGAAATGTTGCTTTAATCACTTCCTTGTGCCTTCCTGGGAAAGAAAACAACAGAATACTGAACTGAAAGGAAAGGAGGGCATCGCTGATTTTGAGATGGTGAATTTATTTTCCACTCAGTGTACTTAACAAATTGGCTGCCATCCCACTGTATTTCATTCACCCATGTTGCAGAGCAGTATGAAGAGCCATGCATTAAAATATTTTAGCAATATTTGTGTTTTTAAGCAATTCTGAGTGCTATGTCCTCATTTTATGATTGCTGAAGGTTATCCAAGAATAAAACTACATTTTAAAAATATTCAGTGGCATACTAAGGTGGATGTATTGGGTTTTCAGAAGTAGTACTTGGACTCCTAATAAGACTTTGTGATCATGAATATGATTCAAATACATTAATGATAATAAAATTCACATTATATTATCTTGCATACCACTACATATTTTAAATTCCTTTCTGACCTTTAAACTTGTTTTTAAGGAATACAATCCTTAAAGTTCTCAGGCGTAGATACTATTCATTGCAATTGTATTATATTATGTATTTTACACACACACCTTTTAGCCCTGACAATGATACAAGGCAGGCACCTTACAGCAATTGAGATCAAGATTCAGAAATCTTAAGCAACTTTCCCAAGGGCATGTAGAGCAGGTTTATTTAAATTTAACCTCACTGAAAACTGGACTTAAATGGCATATAGACAGAGAAACACAGAAAAAGAACAAATAAAAGAGAAATCCAGATAAGGGAAAAGTGAGATGACTCCAGGGAGAAGGTATAGTAACAAAAACTTCATGTTGTGTGAAATAAAGGTGGGCTGTTCTGACAGTCGGTGGGTAAGAGCAATGGCAATAAAATGACTGTTGATATTAATTACATTTTCCATTAGAGTAAATCAAACTGGTTGCTTGGGAACTAGCTTTTCCTGTTTGTGTTCTGAGTCTGTTAATGACTGTATGATATAGCGTATTCTACAGTGGAGAACTTTCTCTAGGGCTTCTCCACAGTAAATTCAATAGAAAGCCCCACCCGGATGGTTCTCATAAGATGTCCACTGTAGATGGCTGGTAAGACTATGGACTATAATCTCATAAAAACTATTCTGCAAATGTTCAAAGCAAGGTGGCCCGCATTTCAGTGTTACAACTCAGAAAAACATCTTATCCAAGTTGAAAGAATGAGTGGCTTGTGTGCAACATTTTATAATTGTTAATTGTTGACCAAGAACCAGAAAAAAATGTGAGTTCACAGTAATCGCCATGTATAGAATCTGGAGATGACATCAGTTGTCTAGGTCTGCAGTTCACAGCAGATGAATTTTCTCTGGTGTGGACAGTGGAGCTGTACAGGACTTTGCTTGCACAAACCTGGCTAGGAACCCCGGCTCCCCCACCTAATGGCAACATGACCCTGAGCTCTGGGAGGCTCTCTTTCCTACTTTGTAAAATGGGACAATAATTTCACTTGTCTCTTAGAAGTGTTTTGGTGATTAAATAAAATAATACAAAAGAAATGAACTGCTATTAATATCACTGATTATTGTTATCAACAGGCTCTTCGGAAACTTACAAGACCTCCAGGAGGCTGCTTGGGCAGCTGAGAGTATGGTGGTGGTAGAAGGCCCTTAGGGTATGGCCATCTTCTTGGAAAACCACCTGGTTTTAGTACAAGAACCTGTGACTGCTGGAGGCTGCCTTCTAACGTGGTCATGTGGGGCTACACCTCAACTCTTTCTAGAACCAAAGTCCATGGCCTTCTCCCTCCATCCTGTTTCCTCCCTCTTTTAAGTATGTTCACAGGTATTCTACAATGATTCATTCCCAAATGGGCTCTAGCTACTTCGAACTTTAGGAATAATTCTGCAAAACATTTTTTGCTTCATTTTAACCTAATTTTCACCATGTTTGAGTGTCTCATATCTACCAGATGGACAAGAAAACTAATGCCTGAAAACACTTGATCATTTTAGCATCTATTTGTTTTCTTTTTTAGATTTAAAAAAAAACTTGATGGTTTTAGTTTTTGAGAAACTAAATTATACAAATGTTAGCAAAATATTTACATTTGGTATGTGCATTAAACCAGCAATTTCCTAGCTCCCCAAATATTTATTTTCAATATCCTGCTTGCTTTTTATGGCCTGTCCACTCTATTTGAAATCTGTTGAATTTGTACAGCCAGTGAATTACTTTTCCATAATTGCAGTAATTACGGTCCTCTTCATATGCTCATAATTATTTCTCAGATTTTTACTACAAGAAAATATTTGTGATGAAGTCCAGATACATTATGAGAGTTAGGGAACAATAAAAATGTTTCCCTAATATTAAAAAATATTATTTGAGAATAAACATGCTCTACTAAAAGGAGGTCATTCAGAAATTAACATATATCTTGTCCTTATACTTAACCCACTGGAAGTTTTTTGATTTATCTCAGTTAAGAATATCCTAGTAAAATTCTCCATGTGAATGAAATAATCAAGGTGAATGAAAAAAAGCTGTTAATTTATTCAGTCCAACAATATCAAAATGACAAGAGAAAAAAATTTTAAAAATTGGTGTACTGTATATGGATGCTGAGTGATACTGTACACATGACACGTATATATTTTTACATACCAATTTTATGGCAATAAAATTAATAAATAAGTTAATAGTATTTACGTATTCAGACTTACAGTCATCAAGTGGCTGTTCCTCTGACAGATTAAGTTTCAGATGAAAGAATTTGTTTTTTTGTCTTGTAATCAATTCATCGAATGAGGTTTATATTTCATCATTTTGCATTTCTGAAATATTCATTTCTGCATCTTAAAAAATGCATGGATATAAATGAAACTTTTTTTGTCTTATATTTTAAAGGTTGGTTTAACAAGCTTATGATGAACCAAGCAATCCGATGCCCAGTGATCACCAATTAAATGGGTAGGAGTCAATGTATGGCACAGCAGAATTAAAGTGAGTTTTAAAAAATCCTGAGGCACTCAGGAGAAAAGGAATTTAATATCTACCAAATTTCACAGGGAAATTAAATGTATCCTGAAACTAACTTCTCCAAATCAAATTCAACAGAAAGGTAGTAACTATTCAACATACTTCATTGTCAGCTTGTTTTCAAAGAGTTGCATGACCACTGTTAAACTATTTGAAATGTTGGTCTCCAAACCCAGGATTCTCCTGTGGGTTAAGAAAAATAAATGCAAATTCTCCCAAAGAGACTGGAAGCCTGAATGCAGCCCATAGCCTCGACCTTTGATCAGAGCCACCAGAGGCAACCTCAAATTTTCGTTTGTGAGCTTGACTTTCCTCTCACTTTGCTCTGGCATCTTTCCAAAGAGGGACAGGTGGCTTTAGGGCATTTTCTTGGATTACAAATCAAGTAATATTTCATGGTTTTCACCTTTAATGGGCTAAGCAGAAGGCAGTTGACAAAAGTCATGATAGAGGTTTAGAGAAATAATTTATACTCCAGGGCATTCTTAAATTAGTACTTAGCAATATGGGATTCAAGAAAACCTCACTGCTTCTTCCAATATTGCATTGCAAAAGCTTATCATGTCTGTTTGTCTTGCTCCTTGGGGGGATTCCATGTTCGGAAATCAATGAAAAGAGTACACCAGTCCTTATATGTTGAGTTTTCACTGGTGACAGTTGTGCCATGAGGCATGCGACGCAGTCAGGAGCTGCTCTCTGAGGCGTGGCTTTCTTGCCAGTGGAGGAAAGGAATGCCCTTGGGGCAAGCTTTTTGTAAAATTAGCAAATTTCATACCTCCGCAAGAAATTCAGAACTTGGCAGTGGCCAGAAATGAACAAAGTACTCCTAGATTTTATGCATTGAGGATTGCAGAAGCCAAAACCAATAGAAAATAAATGTCCTCTTGGATTGACTGGGATTATAAAATGTCAAAGTGTATGATAAATATGACCATCAAGGGGTTCCTGAATCATTAGAAAAATATATCTTGGAGAGCAATCAAAGTGTGTCTCCACTGAACAGTTATGTCAAGCATTTTCATATTTGCACAATAGACATTCTAAAGGCACTTAATTAAAGAGGTTGGGGGGGTATAGATACTGACTCTTTTTGGGAGTACATATTGATGAGCAGTGTTTAACTATAAAATGTTTAACAGCTAAGGGTAAAGACAGCATGATTTCACAGGGAAGGAACACGCAGGCACCTACCTGATGCCCAGGAGAGGGGACGTGGGGCATGGTCTTTTGGAATTGAGCAGGGAAGGTGGCCACAGAGCCATTAGGGCTGGGGAAAACCCTCCAGAGTTTCTTGGCATCCGCAGCTCTTGCTTTAGGAGCACAGAACACAGCGATATTCAACACCTGCTTGGGTATTCCCATTTTCCATAGCACTACATCACAAATCTAACAAACCCTAGAAAGACTGAGGACACCTATGTTTGCTATACCCCAAACTAGCTTGTATATCTGCTGACAGCACTGTCTGTGTTTTGTGTGCTTATCTCAGTCACATCTGATGTATTTCTTTCTTTGTTTTGTACATTTAGTCACCTGTGCTTAGACATCAAGTCCTATTTATCTTTATTTCGAAATCCATGATTAGTGCTGTCTCCCTTTCTCCATCATGCTAGGCTTAGGCGACCTCTCCAAGCTCACTACCACTAGTGTCATCCATTTAAATCCATCCTTTACTTGGCTGTCAGATTACTACTTAGATCCTGCCACTGCGTGGATAAAAATGCCCTGTGATTTATCATTGCCAGTAAGACAAAAGAAAGTCAAGTAGTTGGTGCGACTTTCAAAGCTTCAGCCGTCCAGCACTGACCCACCTGACCTCGTGATACACACCGGCAAGTATGTCTATTGCCACGTGGCTGGTGTCCTCGGAGGCGGCTGAGCACAGTATCCTTATTCTTACTCTCCTACCACTGTTTTCCCATCCTGGGGCCATCAAGTGCTTATTCACCTGAGCAAGGGAGGGTCATCTCTACTGGGATGGGTCCTGCCTCTCAGGAACCACGGCAAATCCAGAAACAGAGAGGAGCAGCTCACATGACGAAGAGCACCTGCAGTCTCGCCCCTTCCTTTCTAACTGGGTCACTGCGCTGGGACCATTTTCCCGTTGTCATCCTGCTCTTGTCATCTCTTTGGTTTGCATGCTGCTGGTACCCTGGTGGCTGGCGTTCTCCCACCTCCTTGCTTACTCTGTCGCTTTCTACTCACTACTTTCTATTTTCTGTTCACACCTTCACAGCTCATTCACCAGAACAGGGAACCACACCATCTCTCCTTTGGTGCTGCCTCTGTGGACGTGTCTTATTCCCTCGGATTTGCATGCATTATCTAGTTTAACCCACACAATGCTGAGCACTGGGCACTATTATCTCCAGTTTATTGATGAGGAAACTGACATTTAAGAAAGTTAAATAATGTTACTCAAGTCACACGAGATAATAAATGGTGAAGTCAGGATTCAAACTCACACAGCAATTTGAGGACTATTGCTCTTAACTATTACCTTCACTTAACCAAACTCCCATGTTGAAAGCACACATTTCATCTCTTTGGAAAATGATAATTTCTCAGGATCAGGTAGTACAGTTTAGTTTCTTTTGTGTCTACCATATGCCTTGTCTAGATCTAAGCACAAAAAAGGATGTAATAAATGCCTTTTTGAAGACAATCAGGCATTCAGATGCTGAGCCATGTCACAGAAATTATAAGTGTTTTAATGGTCTAAACCTAAACTGACCAACTGAGTAGCCACTAGCCACATACAGTGATTATAACACAATATTGACTACTTAATAGGTTGTTGTAGGGATTAAACTTATCAAGAGGTTATAATATTGCATGGTATAAAGTAAGTATTCAAGAATTGTTAGTTATTCTTGCTATATATGTTATGTTCTCCACTTGGAACCCAGATCCATAGAAAGGAGGAAATAAAGTTTCTACAACTTTCTCAATTTTAGAATTTGGATTCTATGATTAGAAGTGAGTAGCAAGGCACACTTAAACATTCATCAACAACCTTGGGAAGCATATACCTAGGTTTTCAACCAATAAAGGTAGTATTAAGCACATATTAAATAGGATCACCAAGAACTTGCCAAATACTTTATATTCAGACACAGTGATTTGATCAAAAATACTATAAGGATGACCAATGAAGGGGCATAAGTATTTCACTTTGTGGAATCACCTTCCAGAAGTCAGCTCCTCCTATACATGATCCATATCCTCAAAGCTAACTGTGTATTGGTATTTGTGGGATTATTCCTGAGTAACATTCCTAGGACTACTGATGACTTCAGTTTTGCCATTTGGTTGGGTATTCCACATAGACTGTGGAATACATCTCTAAGACTATGTTAACACAGAATAATTTGGAACACTAAATTATTTTAATGATAGCAATGATCAACCCCATTGAATTTAGAAAACCAGAAGACACATGCTTAAGTGAAAACAGCAAAGGCTCCAAGTGGCCTTCAGCAGATGATTGCTGTGGATTTTGAGAACACTTTCCTCTTAAAGTCAATGAACTCTCTTGTAGATCAGCTGTTCTCCTTTCTCTGGGAGAACTGACTTAAGCTGGTGTGAAACTACTCAAAAGATAGACATAGGACCGATATAGAATGGGGTCACTTTCTGATCTAACCCATCTGAAAGCTACATTAGCTATGGCATCAAAAGGGTGGTCATTATTACTTTCAAAACTCTTTCTTATCTACTAGCTCATTCATCTTACCCAGTATTATTCTTAGGCCTTGATTTAATCAACGAATTTCCTGAGCGTTGAGATTTTAGTGGTGAATAACTGGCTTTTTTGACATTTAATTGATCAGTGTTATCTTTCGAAGATCCCTAAAAAAAGGTGTGGTGCATATAGATATGTCCCTTCTTTGGGTAATGTCATATATCCAACAATGTACTTCTCATTTCACTTTGTATTTCAGTTCTTCAGAGTTATAGTAAAGGAAATTCTTAGCATAGCAAATTGTTTAAATCCATGCAAAAAAAAATCGAGCATATATCTCTTTTATGTGGGATTTATATGTAAGCAGTGATTTGAAGGACAAGGAATATTTCATGCTCTATTTTAATTTAAATTCTCTCCTGGCTACCTTACAAAGTATCTGTAGGCACAGTATTTTCAAATGAGTTATAAGCTCAAAGTTTTCATATACCATGAAGGTTCTCAAAGTTTAAATTACTCCCAAGGACTTTAATACCCATTTCCCTGTCAGAGTAACCAATGAAAATATGCCTTTAACCATCAGAATAACTCATGGGGCAGTTTCTTCTAACTTGGCTTCCACCTCTGGCTCCTGGGAGGGTTGCTTATAAGAAACAAGGCACGGAGACAACAAGATGAAGAGAGTAAGATTCTAAGTCTCTTTTACAATTGTTAAAGAAACTAGCTTGAGGCAAATTAGAGCTAATTTCAAAAATGACTCAAACATAATGACATGATCAGCAGTTCTACTCTTGAGGCAATCATGAATTAAAGGAGCTTTTAGAGCAACTAGAAGATATATCTATATGTCTATCTGTAGACTTAATTATATATATACATAAATATAAATATATATATGGGAAAATAAATCTAAGTACCCTCACTAACATTAATATCATTAAGATATTTTAATAAAGTGTTGCAACAGTGCACATGGATTTATTATTTGGGTTGAAATATTTTCACTTTCGCTGCTAATCAGGACGTTTACAGTGATCTAAATGCCTCAGGAGTCACCCCTTCTTCATTCTATTAAATCGGTCATCGCATGAAGGACTTTTTGGTTATGATGGCCCTGGGACTTGTTATGAGTTTTCTATTTGTGTGAATAACATGTGGCTTAATGTTTTCCTCAGCAATCCACTTACTTACATCTACTTATATTTCTTATTTTCCAGTTTTTACAATACAATGGTTTCTTCTACCTACTATTCCTCTTACCTCCTGAAACTGGAATTGCTAAGAATGTGACTGGGCTAATAGCATTTGACTTTCTCCTGTGTTTCTGGGCCTTCTGCATCTATTTAATTCTATTCTAAAGAGTCATCAAATATTTTCTCTTAGCAAGTCAAGGGATAGACGTCTTCAATTATAGCTCAGACATGAAAGCACGACAGTGAAAACAATCACATGTATCACAATCAGATGCCAATTATTAAAAACAAGTACCTTTTGATAAAATCAAATTAAACAATTTGTCTGTAGCAAATGCTGAAATTGAAATGTAAATAAAAGCAAAACATAAAATTCCAATGGAAAAACAAAGGCCACTCTCTAGTCCCTGGAGTCATTTCTCCTGGTAAACTAGGTCCTTCTGTTGCTTGTTCCCGTGGAAAGTGGAGAGCTAGATAAGGCATGAGAGGTATTTCAGTAAACTTCTTATTATAAATTGAACTTATATCCTAAAGAACCTTACGCTTGCAAATATAGGTATGTATCATTACAGGACATTGGTTGGTGTTTTATTTATTGTACCATTAATGCCAACTTGAAAATTTAGGTTAAAATATCATTTTTGTAGTCATCAGTAAATAGAGAATGGAATGACTACAATTACAAGTTGTTAGAAGTTGCATATGTGGGAACTGGACTCGGTGGATGTATAAGGATTGGCATTGGGGACCAAGGAAATAACATACAGATCTTAGAATGACTGCGTGTCTATTGCAGCAGGTAATTTTAGGATTGATGTACTTTGCCTGCTCTGATCCATGGGAAAATCTGCTGGACTTAGAATAGAGATTGCATTCCTATGAATCCCTTGTGTGGTTGCCTCAAGACGATCATTAGTAAGTGTTCAGATGTTAAGAATGCCGGCCTCTGCGCTTACTGAACAGCCTCAGACATTATGCCACCCTTAAGGCTTTAACCCTATTGTACCACTTAGAAATATTTTCATATATGCAGCGTTTAGAAGTAAACCATTTCCTAAATGTAGGAAATTGGTAACAAATGCAGCTTATGAAAGGCTCCTGGGAACCAGCCAACTGTTTTCTTCCTCTCTCTCTCTTTTTTTTTCTCAGCGAGTAGTTAGTACTGCTTCTGAATTCTGCCAGCATTACCCAGAGAAAACAGCACGTGATAAATGTCCACGAGAAATGAAAAATATGTATTCAATGACTATATAAGGAAGGCAGGGGGTTGGGTGGGGTTAGATTTCAACTGATGGAAAATAAAGTGTTTTTGTTTTTTTTAAAATCTTTCTTGGTGCTTTTAGGAATGCACAAGGGCAAAAGCGAATTCTGTAGTTACCAGTGACATCAGATTCTACAATAATTGCTTGGCTTTTGTTCCTCAATCTAAGAATTGTGTTTCTGGACTGTATATGTTTAATACTGAATTATCTGGACTTATCTTACACAAAATGGAGATGAAGGAAACATGAAAGTTTGCTGCTCAAAACAATTCTTCAATTTTTCTTTTTCTTCGGTTGAAAGGAAATAATTTTCTATGTTTAGGGTCTAGAGGTTTTTGAAACATGGCATTTCAGCATATATCAACCGGAGTCAAGTCATATTTACTATGGAATTCTTTGTAACTAAAAAAATTCTTATCATATTTGTATTATAGAATTTCATGCTTAAGAACATCTTTGAAAGAGGAGTAACTTATACAATCCTGTAAATAGTTTCTTGTGTTTATTTTGTATCCTTCTGAAATGTAACATCACACAGTTCTGTGCCCTTTACAAAAAGAGAACCCAACTTTATTTATTAGAAACAGAAATTGTTTATCTAGCAACATTCACCCTCAGACACAAAGTTGTGACTACACTAAATACCTTGAGGATAAACAACTCTTGCAGATCCTAAGAAAGTCATTTGTTCACCAAAGTAGCCATGTATTACATGACACTAGTCATTTGACTGACCTAACTCAGCTTCCTTGTGGCTGGCACTAATTTATGACTTGATAGCAGCTGTCACAGTGAAAGAACCAGGTTCATTATCTGATTTGTTTCTGCCATCCCTGCACTTACAGAGTCCATTAACAACAGGGATATGTGCTTTTTAAATTACTGAATTAGTCATACTTCCATTAAAAGTGTAGACTTACAAAGTAAAATAGAACCTCTTAGTGCATTTCCTTCCATTTCTGTCTAGTTGTTTCCATTTATTCCACTCAAAGAACATACATTGAGCCCTGGCCTTAGTGGGCAGAGTGCTATCTGCTGTGTGTCTATGCTTAGACTAGAGCAAGGTCCACACTAGCCACTCAGTAAACATGTGTTGGATGAATGAATAAATGAAAGGATGAATGCAGAGCACCCACTGCAGGGTCTCTGGGCCTGGTGTGAATTTAGTGCCTACCTTGGGCCTTATGTTTGATAATCTTAGGCCAGCATCTGTCTTTGGGCTGTGTCTTCGACTTAGTAATTGGCTAGGAGGAAGGAAGCCCAGAAAGTTTAGTACTATGGTGTGTTTGGTCTATGAGTGTTCAAGGCCTAAATTTAAAATATAAGCTACTCTGTTGCTTTTCTTTCTCCCCCTCCATTGGAAGGCATCTATAGATCAGGGAATGCAACTTTTTCTTGATAAAAATTCATACCAATTCTCCATTCCTTATCAGTTCAAATCAGTGGTAGTGGTGGTGGTGAGACTCAATCATAAAACATTTAGCAAAGAAAACAAGTACGTATTTAAGAATCACTGACGGATCATGCTAGACCTATTATAATTGTGATGGGAACTTGCAAAATATTTTGGGCCCTATATTGTAAGAATTATATATGTTACTGCTATGCAACATCAATTATTTTGACAATGCTAATTCAATAGAGTCTTACTTGATATTACATTCTATATTATCAAGGTAGGGCTATCATGATGCCCCATACTAGGTTAAGTCCACCTGTGCCAAGTATCACTTAACAGCCTGTGCTTCTATTTCCTACCTTTACCTCAGTTGATCATAACTAACTAAACTACATTAAATTCCTGCAGAAAATATTATGTTTGTGTTTAGCTTACCCAATACTGTGAGTTGAATGAATATGCTAAGATGAGTAGGGTTGTACTAACTTGGATAGCCTAAAAAATTAGGCTATGACATGGGGACAAAAACATCTTCAGGTCTCACTTCTGTGGAACTGTAGACAATTTTGTCTTATACTCACAGTAGTGAGCATCTTATGACATTTTAGTGATAAAACATTTTGCAAGATGGAATGGAACCCCTGCCTTTGGTCTCACCGACATTTACCTCCCACACCAGCAGGGCCCCCCACCCCACTTTTTTTTCTATCTCAGGTTCTCACCAACTAGAAAATCATAGAAGACACCAGATGTTTGGAGGAGGCTATTCCACACATGCTGGATTTTAAAGTAGATTCAAGATTTATCATAGCAACATATACATGTAATTTCAGCCTGAGCTTTGTGCTGATGAGTGAGGTGGAATCTGCAACATGATCCCTTGTCAAATCTAATGGTTCTTATCCATGGAGTGTTGGTGTCAATGACAAACACTCAAACACCCAGATAACCATGGACATTATAGAAACAACGAGTTCTGTCCACAGTTTTCCTCTAGGAAATTTTAATTTATGTGAACATTTTTCAAGAAACCCTTTTGAATTTATACAACATTCAGAAGTCAGGCTGGAAGACACTGTGTATGAATAAACAGCAATGCCTGGGGTAAGTCCTAAGCAGTGGCTGTCAAAATCTCAACTTATATTCTTCTCTTATCCCATGTTTCCAGTAGTGAGAAAAGACCTAGAATAGTTTTGTGTTGCTTCAGGTCCTGATGAGCTCAGGGGTGCGGCGCGATACACCTATCTGTTCAGCAAGCTGAAATTCAAACTGAAGCTGCGCTGTACTTTGTACTGGGGGAATCCCATGTGCTCCTAGAAAGCAGCTGAGAATTCCTGGCAGAGGTGAACTGTGACTTTCAAGTACACATAAATGGGTCTAGCAGCAGCTTCTTCAAAGCTGTCAGCAAGTTTAAAAAAGAAAAAAAAGGTCTATAAGTAAAAGGTGAAGAGTTCTTCCTTTTTCCTACAATAGTTAATTGATAAGAATTTTTTGAGTTCTGTCTCTGTTCAGGGCACGGAGTTTAACTTCCTCAAGGAGAACTACGAAAATGCATCCCAAATAGACTCCAGATTTCTTTTTCAGGATTCAAAAAAAAAAAAAGCAAAAATACAGAACTTCGTAAGTGAATGGAATACCACTGGGGTTTTTACTTGAACACTTAAAACATTTCATTTTGTCAGTGAATTGCCTTTCTTTTGACATGATCCAGACACCAACAGAATTCTAAATAGCTTTGAGTCACTTTCAATTAATTCATGGCATTGTAAAGAATCGTGAGAATGTGCTACCAATTCGATTTTTTTGTTTATTGATGGCTGATTGCATGCAATCAACATATTTTAGGTGAACACATAATAAAAAACAACCCCCCAAAATGTATGAACTGGGATGTTACTGTAGAAGAAAGCGATGGCACACACCACTGACGGCAACAGGAACCAAGAGCTTGATGAAAAGACTGTTGAAGCCCCAGAGTGATAGGCTGCAGGCGCTAAGCAGAGAAAGGGCTATTATATGTTGGATTACTGATATGCTTCTGCATTCATAAACACTCTGCAATACCATCATCACGGATGAATACATTTGGAAGACAGAGTTGGCACACTTAAGAAATATATATAATAAATTTGTGAACTACAACTACATCAGGACGAGTATTAGCAAGAACACACCTTGCTCCTTAAGTCTCTGTTGGGGGTCAATTCTCAGTGCCATAGCAAAACCAGAAGAAAGAAAACGGAAAGTATTTTCTCAGAGATTTCTAGAACCAATAAAAAAAATGAGATATAGTAATGAAGGACTAACCACCAAGTTCCTCTTACATTAAAGTACATCCAATGCATGGTGGGTTCAAATTTTAGTTTTTAAATCAAGTGGTTTTCCACACATTCAATTTCACATCAAACTGGGATCCAGGAAACCCAAATGATAAAAAGGATAAAGATTTATCTTATGTTAAAACAGCCAATCAGCACTGAGGAAAAAGACCAGTCAAGAAGCCAGTGTTGCTTTCACAAGTTAAAAAGTCTATATTCTCATTCTTAATCATGTCCTGCTCCAAGCAACAAAATCTACATGCACACTTCCATCAATAAGTTGCAGGCTGACCACAGACAATTTATGCTATGAAATAGGGCAGTTGCAACCAAAAAGTCTGAATAATCTACATGACTCAAAAGTGATGCTACGTGGTTTAATCTGGTTTTTAGATATGCAAATCTTTTAAGATTTGATGAGAATACTTTTTAATTAGTATTATTTGGGTAGTGTGTCTTTGCTGGCATTAATCTAAATTTATATTTTAGAAGGTCAAGATTTTTTCCTTCATAATTTTTTTTATTCATAACTGTTTCAAAATCTCAGCAAAGAACAAAAATCTTAGCAAAGAATCATATCATTTTTGAGAGAGAAGGGTAACTTAATGATTTCACTTTTTAAAAACTCCCGTTTTTCAAGTAAAGATTGTACAAACAGATTTTGTACTCCCACTTGAGGGGAGAAAGAGCAGCATTTCAATTTATTCTCTCTGAAATGATATCTGAGATTTCTGTTAGGTGACTTTCATTTGAATCTCCCCACTCTGAAATCTTTTTTTGAAACTTCAAAACCATTTTCTCTGGCTCTCCTAAGCATAATAGTACATTAGCCAACGGGCTTCATTGCCAAAGCTGAATGCCTGTGACCTAAGCACATCTTTGCACAGTGGGCTTAGGTTTCTCTGCATTCCAATACGTATTAGATCTTTTTCCTATTGTACCCAAATCTTCGATGTTAGGGGACTTCACTTGTGCATTCTGGTTTAGAGGTTTGCATAAGTGATGAGGGCCCTCTGAGCCTGATGAATGCCACTGTTATTTGCACCACTCTGCTTGTCACTGTGCAATTGCAGTAAATGCAATGGAAAAACACTTTTATTTGAAGGCCCTTTGACAGAGGGGAAGAAAACACATTTACTCTTTCAAGGCCTGTGTATTTTCCTGGGAGCAGCCTGCCTATAAAATGTGTCCTTTTATCCTTGGATAGTTATTTGGGAAATATCTTTTGGCAGTGCAGCCCCCTGAGTGATTTCTACAACTCAAGAGCAGACCCATGATTCACAGAACTTCCCTCCCTCCTTCTTCCCTCCTGCCTCCTCAAGACTGGAAGGCTGTGTCATGTGTGTGTGCTTGGAGCATTCTTCACAGAATGAGGAAGGCAGCGTGCATGTTTTAGCAAAAATATTGAGCTATTTTCACCATAGATGTTTAGGGAAGGCGCTGTTTACTAATATCTGTGACCAGGCGGACATAATACTAAGAAGGAGTAGTACCATGAATTGTTTTTTTAACATTTTTTCTACCTGTCCCTTCTCCTAGGAGCTCACAGAAATGCAGCAAGATGACTTTTATCTTCGTCACAGAGATCAGCTAATTGAAAACAGCCAGTGTGTACACTCTTTAATGGGACTCTACTTCACAAGAGACTAGGAAGTCTTATTTTTCAGGATTTTAAAACAAAATTAAGAAAAATGCAAAATAATGTTTGTAATTTGCTAAAAGCTGTTCTTAAAAAAAAAGTCCTCTTAGTCTCTACGTGTCATCACAACCTCAAACCTGTCCCTCAGGCACCATCAACACTTGCTCCCGCACCTGTCTGATGGGTACGTCGGAGTTACCTATGTCATGGGTCCGTGGAAAGGCGTCTTACCTATGAACAGATTCCACTCCGTGTCCAGATCCGCCTGGTTTGCCAGGCAGCCCTTCATGACGTTGAGACAGTAGTTGCTGCAGGGTCTCACGCTGGGGAGGCCTCGGCAGTACGGGCAGTAGAGCATCTTCATGAGAGCGCGGATGCACCCCGGGGTCGGGCTGACCTGCAGACGTATCAGAAACAGAAAGGAAATCAGAAATGAGAGGACGGAAGGCAGAGAGAAAAAGAAGTGATTCATTTTCTCCTTAAAAAAACCTTCAAAACAAAGATGAAACGACTCGTATGAACTGCAGCAATGGAACAGAGGACTAAAGAAACGCCGAGAGTTTTAACGCTTTTGTAACACTTCGTCTTGAAGCCCCTCCATTCTGGCCAAATACTTCTGTTTGAAACAGAAATTATCAATTTTCTTGGAATGTCCCCATCAACATTTGGAAATCCATGTCATTGTAATGCAGCCCTAAAACACTTTCATTTCAACAGAACATGAAATGAGATAGTGCACAGGAAAGCAATGTGTAAAGTGAAGAGCCCCATAAACATGTCGGTATTATTAAAGTTTAATGTGACACCTTTAGAAAACTTTCCAACTGGTTATTTGACCCTGTTGCTAAAGGAGGTTGGCAGATATTCTTCTTTCGCACATGACTTTAAAAAAGGACCAATATCAACTTGTCTGGGGTTCCTGAAATACAGGCCTACTTAGAAGCAATGGAATTCTGAAGGCAACACCTTCAGGCATCTGCAGGTTTGCAGTTCTGAGAACTTTGTGGAAAATGGACCCTGTGTTGCATGTGAGGACAAATCCATGCAGTAATTCACAGGAGCTAATAATCGATCAATGTGAATTTGCATTGAATAAGAAAGCACTGGTGTGGCTAACTTAATCAATTCTAAACCCATAGGTCTTAGACTCACTGAAAGTTCTAATTTGACTTCAAGGGAAAGCACATTTAAAATAGTATGCACCAACAACAGAAAAAAGACACAGAAAACTCTTTTTCAGACTAGATGCATACACATTGTTAAATTGACTTGGTATCCAACTACTATAGCTAATCTATCATTTTATCCTTTACCTAGAAACCATAGTTGAGGTTTTTATGTAAAGCTTCGGTTTTTGTAGTATTTTTTTAATTTTATGCTGTATCCTGACAAAGTCCCTAATCTCAAAGAATGAAGCTCTTTATTTAGGCTCTCAAATTGTTCTTTTGATTTTTTTTTTTGCATTTTCTTTCCAAAATTTTATGAAAATTTTCAAACCTACAAAAAGCTTGGATGATTTTTATAATACCTCCCCATGCCCACACTCCAAAATTCTACTTTCAACACTTTCTTACATTTTCTTTTACACAAATCTTTCCATCCTTCTGTTCATCTATTAGTTCACCTTATTTTTTATGCATTTCAAAGTAATATCATTTCGATTTTTACTTTCTTGGTAGTTTAATGTTGGCTTTGAAAAAATAGAATTAACATGATCAACAATAGGAGATTAGGGCATTAAGTCCTCTAAATCGAAAAGGTAAAATAAAATATACTTGGCCTTTCTTTATAAAGATATTCAGAGAGTGGTTTAGAATACAGTAATTCTAAAACTAATTTTCCAACAACAAAACAAACACAAAAAATGAAAACCGCAGTGAGGATTCTGACTCCTCTTTAGAACTCACGTTAGCGCCACCCTTTCATCTTCTCCTGAGAGCCTATTTTGTTGAAAATGCCAAATTTTATCCACCACTAAACAACACTGCCTTGAGAATATCTTATCCACATGTATCCCATTAAAACAAATAAAGACATTAATTCTGTATTCTCCATACAAAATTAAAATAAAATGCCAAATTTTTATACATTTTACTTATTTGGCACGGTTCAGTGCTACACACTGTGTCCACAGCATTTTGTTTTCCATAGCCTTGTGATTTCTTGCCTGACCTTAGGCTTTTTCTAAAGACCTCCCTATTCTTACTCATGCTGGCTAAGCAATTTCTTCCTCTGATTCTAGATTTTGGGCTTTCACACCCTTGGTATTATATGTCGCTTTGCCTCTTTTCACTCTGTGTGCCAGTATAAAACCTGGAGCATTTATCAGTACGGGGGTGCAAATCTGAGATCTCTTTGACTGTGTGGACTGCTTTGCATCATTATATCTGCACCACTGGGCAAAACATGCACATCAGTAAAAGGTATTATGACTATGATGTAGGCACTTGATGCATGCGTTTTGAGTTGAACCCTCTATTGTGGTTTCCAGTTTCTGGGCCACTTTGATACTCAAAGAAAAAAGAAACAAGATAGTTTTATACATCTTAACATTCACTTGTTGCTTTTTAACTTCATTTTCAAAGGTTACTGATTACATTAATTCCAAATCTTTTGTGTGGGCATGCGTGTTTGTGTGTGTGTGTGTGTGTGTGTGTGTGTGTGAGTTAGAACCAATACAATTTTCTCAGTCTGACATTTCACAAGAATCTCCAACTCAGGGTAGCAACCAACACAGAAAATTGAACAGCTTTAATAACCTAAAAAAAAAGAACAATGTTGTTCAAGTTAAATGGGGCTCTCTCAGTACTTTTGGAAATGACATCTTCCTTGGTCAAATAAAGGGCATTTGAAAAAGAATAAAATGGAGAGTGGAGGATCAAAGTTGAAGCTTTCATGTTCACAGACCATATTTTTTGAATTGATTTAAGTGAATGCTTGTATTAAAAATAAAAAAAAACATGATTTCAATCTGAAGACTTTTAGAAGTATCTCTGAAAAGATTGTTTTAAATGCCAATTGTGTGAAGGGATATTTCTGTTTTTCAGTGTTTAATAGTGCTTTATAACTGTGCTATAGCCATTATTTTTTTTTATTTTGAAATCAGTGCACACTCAAAAAGAGTTTCAAAATTAGTAGAGTCCCAGGTACCTCCACTGGCCTTCCCTCAATGGCAACATTTCAAATAGCTGCAGTTACAATATCAAAATGAGGAAATTGACATCAGTACCTTGGTGCTAACTAGTCTATAGACCTTTTTCCATGTTTATGATTTTTTTCAAATGGCATTCATGTGGGTATGATGTGTGTACACATACACACATAGAGTTTATCCCATGTGCAGGTTTCTGTAACAATACCACAATCAACATAAAAACTCTTTCACCATAAATGAACCCCCCTGTGCTACCCCCCACTCTACCCCTTGCTCTTGTCCCTGGCACTCTATTGCCACTAATCTTTTTTTATCTCTATCATTTTATCATTTCAAGAATGTTATGTAGATGTAAGTGTATAATATGTAAACTGTTGAGCCTCACTTTTTTTTTAACTGAGCATAATGCCCATGAGGTCCTCTCAAGTTATTGCAGGTATTAAGAGTTCATTCTCTTTTATTGCTTAGTATTTGTTTGTTTGACTATAACAAAATTTGTTCAATTCTTCACTTACAGAAGGACATTTGGGTTGTTTCCATTAGTTTGCTATTAGGAACAGGAACTAGAAATAATGCTTCTGTGAGCATTCAAGTATGGGGTTCTGCATGGACATAAGTTTTCATTTCTCTGGGATAAATTCTCAAGAGAACAACTGATGGGTCAATTGATTAGTGTATGTTTGGTTTGGAAGAAAATGTTATCTCAAGAAATAGTCAAACTAGTTCCCAGACTGATTGTAGCATTTTACATTTTCAACAGCAATATGTGAGAGATCCAGTTTTCCCCACATCCTTGTCAGCATTTGGGATTATCACTACTTCTTATTTTGGTAGTTCTGAAAGGTGTATTATCCACTTTTAAATTAATGGTGTGTTTCTTCTAGTCTATACCCAATACCAGTATTCTGGCCTCAGTGGGTTCTAATAAGCACCAGATCCAAAATCATTTACCAACTGGTCTCTGGAAAAATATGCAACATTAAAAAAAATCCTGAAATAGTAGACAAATCTGAATATTTAGCAAAATCAAAATAAAGGAGTTTAAAAAACTCACACTTAAAATTTAGAATAGAGTATCATCTCAGATACATAATGCCACTAATTTATAAATTTTGTGGACTATTGGAAAAAAATCCTACTGAAGAAAATTGTGGTCATTAGCAAAAATCAAGAAAAAATCCATTTTGAGAAACAAAATGTTGACTTCTCTTAGTTGGTGATGTGGACCTATTATTTCTGAAAAATGCAGCTGTCACTTTCTAAATACTCAAAGTAGACTGGTAAATAAATTTAGGTAAAGGACTAAGTTGGGATGTTTATAAAAATGGTACCCACTTGGTACAAATAAAACTGTTTTTTATGTGAAAAAGAAAAGAATAAGTTGATGAAAACATTATTTTTTGTACTTACTTGTGCTCTTCTGTAACTTTACATATGCCCTTCACTACTAGCAATCCTTTGTCAAGAATTCACAGTTTAGGGGGACAAAACAAAATAGTCAATGGTTCTTACTCCATTATCCTATTCCTGAGAAGACAGACACAAGCTTGTGAGAAACCAAGATTTCAATTTGAAATCTTGTATCTTATATTTAGTCCTTCTATTATATTCTTCTGATGCTGTTTGTCTATAATGAATGACTTGTAAATAATCATTTGGTAGTTGATATTAAAATTGACTATATTTGAGGAATAATAAAAATTTATAACTAAAGTTTCTTGTAAAATAACTGAAAAATAAATAAAATAACAAAAATTGAGCTCTTAGTTTGCAACTTTGTGATTTTTTTTTGTTTGTTACTTATTTTTAAAGGTTACGGCAAGATACATTGAAACATGAGAGGGAAATAAAAAAAGAACCCTTAATAAAGCTGCACTGAGAGAGAGGACTAAGATTTATCAACCTGACTAACCATGCATGTCAGGATGTTATAGAAAGTAATTCTTACATTTTCTAAATGTAGTTTGAGGTACTGCAAACTCTTAGCTGTATAACAGCAATTCATTTCAGGTCTTTAATATACTTAAGATTTTGTATCTGGACCAACATTCATGCACTGATGCTCACATTAGCATTTCCTAATAGTAGCCAATGTAAAACAAGACTGTATGTTAAAATATTTTTAAAAAGCAAGAAAACATGGGAAAGTTGTGAAAGGATATTTATACACAATTAACATATACTTAGCACATGCTGCCTTTTGTGGAAACTGTATAGTCAAAATTATCAAATAAACATATCTGTCTTCTCCCAAAAGACAAACAAGATAATGTAAGTGAAATATTAACTAGAATAAATTCAAAATGTGTTTTTGAGCAAGAGTTGATACTATCCTCAACAATTTCTAATGTACATTTGTATTAAACAATGAAATGTTTCTACTTTTCTTAATACATCGTGAGATTCTCAAGTGTCTTTTGAAGCCCCCAATAATGATTAGTTTTCTTGTTAAGCAATTTTAATTACAATTATTTAAAAATTAGTAACTATAAATAGACTTTGTAGTAAGTTCAAGAGAAATTAAATGTGTCTCTTCTCTGTTCACTCATGAATTCATTTATCCAGTATTAATGAGGATGAATATAGAGACTTTATAGCAGTGTTGGGATTCTCATAATACATTCATAAAAATATTATCTAACTTGGGGAAGTGCAGTGTAAAGGAAACCCATTAAAGGGCATTGAACTCACAACTGAGAAGCAGAGGTTGACAGGGAAGGCTTTTGAAGGAAGTCATATAACAGATATCTGTAAGATAAGCATGGAAAATGGGTGACATCACAGAAATGGTTGAGTAGGGACTACTGAGAATTGGTATTTCCATTGAAACAACCATTAAATGAGCAAATAAATGATAGAATCAACTTTCTTGGAATTTTGAAATACAATAATATCGAAAAACTTACAGTAACTAGGAGAGTGCTTAATAATGAAAGGGATTGCTAAGTTTCAGTAAAAAGGCATTGCTAAATTTCAAGTCTCAAGAAATTTAAAAAGGTTGCAATCTTCTCTGACTCTAGTAGAATGAAGCTAGATACCAATATCAGAAGGAAAACTGGAAAATTCATAGGTATGTGAAAATTGGACTACACACTCATACAACCAATAGGTTAATGAAGAAAGCACTAGAGTAATTAAAAAATATTTAGAGGCATAAAAGTGAAAACACACCATACAAAAACATATAGCTATAAATGCCTATATTATAAGAGAGTATCTCATATGAATAACCTAATATTATACCTTAAGGAGCTAGAAAAAGAAGAGCATACCAAAGCAAAGTTAGCAAAGGAAGAAAATGATAAAGATTAGAGTGGAGAAACAAACTGGTTTTAGTTTGTTCTTTTTTTTGTTATTTAAGGTATAAAATTAGTTATTGATCTGATTTCTTCCTTCTCCCAAAAGTTCAGAGAAAAGCATGGGATAGTTTTTCCTTCTGAGCCTGTAGACTCTATTTGCTGACACCTTGGTATCAGACTTCTAGTCTACTGAACTGTGAGAATATATTTCTGTTGTTTTAAATCCCTCAGGTTGTGGTGCTATGTTATGATAGCCCTAGAAAGTAATGCATATATCAACAAATTAGCTAACCTTGATGAAATGAACAACTTCTAGAAACACACAACCTACCTATACCGAATCATCAAAAAAATAGGAACTATGATAACAACAAGTAAAGAGATTGAACTGGTTTTCAAAAGCCTCCCCAAAAAGAAAAACTCTGGATCAGATGGCTTCATTAGTGAAGTCTACCAAACATTTAAGGGAGAATTAACAAAAATCTTTCCTAAATTTCTCCAAAAATAGAAGATGAGGGACTATTTCCTAACTTACTGTAAGAGACCAGCATTATCTGATACCAAGGCTGACAAAGACATAATAAGGCAAGAAAACTAGAGACCAACATGCCTTATAAATGCAGATGAAAATATCCCTAACAAAATAATATCAAACTGAGCTCAATAGCTTATTAAAAAGATACATACCATGACCAAGTAGGATTTGTCCCAGGAATGCAAGGAAGGTTCAGCATAAGAAAATCAATTAATATATTATACCATATTCATAGAATAAAGAAAAGAAAAGTGAATGATCATCTCAATTGATGCAGAAACAGCTTTTGACAAAATGCATCATCCCTTCATTATAACTACCTACAGAAAAAACAAGGAATAGAAAGGAACTTCCTAAGCATGATAAAAGGTGTTTATGAAAGTCCCACAGCTGATATACTCACTGGTGGAGAAGTGAAAGATTTTCCCTTAAGGCCAGGAACAAGACCACTACTATTCAAGATGATAGTCCTGAAAATTCTGGCCAGACTCATTAGGAAAAACAAAGAAATAACAAGTATCTAAATTGAAAAGGAAGAATTAAAATAATCTGTATTCACATATGACATGATCCTATATATAGGAAATCCCAAATAATTAAAAAAAAATACTAGAGCTAATAAATGAATTCAGTAAAGCTGCAAACATCCATTGATTTTTCTGTATACTAGCAATGAATGATCTGAAAAGGAAATTAAGAAACAATTCTATTTACAATAGTACCCAAAATAATAAAATACCCAGGAATAAATTAAATAAAATTAATTAATTAATTAATTAATTAAAACCAAGGAGGCGATAGAAGTTTCATACTGAAAATTATAAAATATTGCTGAAATAAAAAGACCTCAATCAATGGGAAGCCATTCTATACTCATGTACTGGCCGATTTCATATTGTTAAGATAGTAGTACTATGCAAATTAATTTACAGATTCACTGAAATCCTTATCAAAATTCCAAGTTTTTCCTTGGAGAAATGGAAAAGGCATTCTTGAATTGCAAGGGACTAAAATAGCCAAAACAATCTTGAGGAAAAGGAACAAATTTGGAGCACTCCCACTTCCTGATTTTCAAACTGAACTACAAAACTACAAAACTGAAGTAATCAAAACAGTGTGGTACTATACAGAAATTCCACTTTCGAACTGAAAACAGGTTTTGGAAGAGATAGTTTCATTCCTGTGTTCATTGCAGTGTTAGTCATAATAACCAAGAGGTGGAAATGAACTAAATGCTAATTGACAAATGAATGGATAACGAAATTGTGGTGTATACGTACAGTGGAATATTACACAGCCTTAAAAAGGAAGGAAATCATGTAATATGAAACAACATGGGTTAACCTTGAAAACATTATGTTAAGTAATATAAACCAGTCACAAATGGACAAATAATGATTCCACTTACAGGAAGTATCTAAATTCATAAAGTTCATAGCACTAGAAAGCTGAATTGTGGTTGTCAGTAACTGATGAGGAAAGAGAAATGGGAAGTTGCTGTTCAATGGATATAGAGTTTCAGTCATGCAAGATGAAAAAGTTCTAGAGGAGATCTTCTGTACAGCATAAATACACACTGTAGTCCTGGGATGAGAATAGACATATAAATCAGTGAAACAGAGTTGAAAAATCAGAGATAAATACATATATTTATGGCCAATTCATTTTTTACAAGGGTGCAAAGATTATCCAATTGGGAAAGTATAGTCTTTTCTACAGATTGTTTGGGGATGACTGGATATCCTCATACAAAACAATGAAGTTGGACTTACCTCATACCATGCACAAACAGTTTTCAAAATGGATCAGTGCCCTAAATATGAGCAAAATTTATAAAAATCTTGGAAGAAAAAACATGGAGTAAATTTTCATGACCTTGGATTTGGCAACAGATTTGTAGGTAAGACAACAAAAGAAAAAAATTGGACTTCAATGGACATTATCAAGAAAGTGAAAAGACAGCCTATAGAATGGGAGAAAGTATTTGCAAAGTCTATATCTGATAAAGGTCTAGTCACCAGAATATATACAGAACTCCTACCACTCAACAACAAAAATACAAATAGCCCAATAAACAAAAGGTGAAGGCATTGAACAGACATTTCTACAAGAAGATATGTAAATAACTAACAAGCCCATGAAAAGATGCTCAACACTAGAGAATGTAGGTCAAAATGAGATATCACTCACACCCCTAGGATGGCTATAATGAAAAAGACAATAACAAATGTTGATGTGGAGATGGAGAAATTGGAACTTTTATATATATTTGAAGGGAATGTACAATGGCAGCCACTTTGGAAACACAGAACAACTGCAGGACCCAGCAATTCTCCTCCTAGTTATATAGTCAAGAGAAATGAAAATAGATACCACCCAAAAACTTGTGCATAAATATTCATAGAAGCATCACTCATAAGAGTCATAACATGGAAACAATCCAAATGTCCATCACCTGATGAATGGATAAACAAAACATGGTATATTCATATAATGAAATATTATTCAGCAATTAAAAGGAATGGAATTCTGATACATGCTATATCATGGATGAACTCTGATACAACAGTAGGCTTTTTAATTGAAGCCAGTCATAGAAGACCATGTGCTGTGTTATTTTATTTATAATATACAGAATAGGCAAATTCTTAGAAACAGAAAGTAGGTTAGCAGCAGTCAGAGGCTTTGGGGAGGGCATGGGAGAAGCAGGGGCTGGGGGCGGAGAGGGACTGCTAATAGACACACGTTCTCTTTCTGTATATTGAAAACGTTCAAAGTTAGATCATGGAAACAGTAATGGTCGCCCAACACTGTAGCTAAATATACTAAATACCAGTGACATCTACATTTTAAATGAGTGAACTTCACGGTATGTAAATCTTATCTCAATAATGCTGTTTGAAAAGAGAGATAGAAAAACCTTTAACAGATGAATTCTTTATAAGTTGAAAATAAAACTTAACATATTTGTAAGTTTTAAAGGGATTACAGAGCTAGAGACACAATTCTTTACCACTAACCAGAGGGTTTATTTAGTCATGTGATTTTATTAAAAACAAGCAAACACTATTTAAGTAATATTAACCTTGGATTACATGACACCAGAAGTAATTTGATGTACATGACCTGACTGATGTTCTAACACATTCTCTAAAAAAGTCACCTATTAGTTCAAGTGTTGCTTACTGGTGCCTTGGTAGAGATGCATTTCTATGCAGATGTAAAACCTCCAAGCCTTCCAATTCAGGTTGAATGTTGATTAAAATGTGTACACTTAAAAACTATCTTCTTCCCATCTTGTACCATTGCGAGAGAATAAGGATAAGACAGGAAGCAATTATGAACTGCAAACCAGAGCGCAAAAGAAAAATATTCCTTATATGGATGATGAATGTTTTTAGCACCACCATGATAAAAATACAACCTTTTTTTAAATGTAATTTACTTATTAACTAAAAACGTCCTCAGAAAAGCATGAGGCTTATGAAGCATTTGCAAGCCATGAAATGATGAGTAAACTTGCTGGGTCTGGGAGAAAAGGCTTAGACATAATTTGCATACCTAATATCCATAACTGCAAAATTTCCGGAGCCAAGTTAAGTAACATCTCTGCTGCAGAACACTTAAAACAAAACCAGGACACAGGCAGTAAGGTGGGTGAATGTCTGTGTCAGTTCTTGCCAGCCCTGCTAGTATTTGTCAGATTATGTCACAAATTCGATGTTACTTAGATTCAGTTCCATATTTCATTTTATTCTTTAAAACATAAATAAGCATGTCACAGAAGTTAGTAAATGTATGGCATTATTCATTTTGGAATAGTTCCAAATAGCACTTAAATGAACTAGACACACATGCATGAATGGATATTTTTCATCCATTAAAATGAAATAGCTCTTTCTTTAGTAAAATACATGTTTTAGAGGGCTTTCTAAGTGCTTACCAAATAGAAGAAAAACATTTTAATTTTACCTTCTTTATCATCGTGAGGTCTTAGGGATACTGCCTTATACTTGGGCAGTCTGCTTGACATTCTGAACTTCACCCAAATGTAAATTTTCACAATGTGAACACAGAATGTCAAACAAGATCCCTAAGTGTCTCATCAGGGAATAGTTGTCTTCCTCAGTTAGAAATTATAGCTTAAATATTACCTCCTTTAGAAGAAACATTTTAGTGGTGACTTTTAATATGAGTCATTGATGTGAGAATCCACTTGGGTAGAAGCTATGAATTTCAAGCCTCTGTACAGTGGAACAAACATATTTATAATATACCTGCTTTGGAATATACACAATCTGCCTTTAAAACAAGGAGATGTGACATTTTTAAGAATGTAAAACCAAATCAATCATTCTCCTAGGAACATGTACAACTGTAAAGAGCCTAGTATAAAGAAGTAGCATACGGTGGGATGTAAATAGTATTAAAATATGCCTGATACACAAAGGAACACAAATAAACACCATATTGTTGTGTTTTGGTAATTTTTGATGCACAATAAATGGATACATGGATATGGACTTGTGTTAATATCTGTCTATCCATCTATCCATTTACCATTTACCGATCTATCAACAGCTCTCCATGAGTAACTGTGTGCCTTCCTTCCAGTATCACTGATGTTATCTAGTTTATGGATAATGTATCTGTTAGCACAGAGATTCACGTTAGTCATTCTAATTCTGATGAGCCTTCCATGAGAATTCCCCTGGCTCAAAGCACCAGTCTGTTTCCATGGAAAATTGGCATGCTTCACTTTATCCAGCCAAGTGCCAGCATGGACTTTTTCTGAAGGAGTCCTAAGAAGGAAAAAAAGAAACAATAGCAATATCTATTTAGGGGCAATTACACAGCACTAGTTCGGCCACACTCTATAGTCAGTTGGCTGACAGTTGAGCCATGCCCTGTCATCAGCAAAGAAGAGAACATTGCTTGGAAATTTCTATGGGTATTGTGCAATCTGGCTGGGATGACAGCCGCCAAGAGCAGCCACTGGTGTCTCCATCCTTCAAAAACATAACAATAAAGGAAAAAAAAAACCTGGGACAGTGGTCATGAGATCGAAAAAAAGATGACACTGCCCCAAGAAAAAAAAAAGGTTTTTTTTTTACCCCTCTTCTTCCAATATTAACTGAATGGAAGGCTGTGAATGCATTCATTCTTAAGTTCATTCCATAAATATTTATCAAGCATCTCCATGTGCTAAAACTGCTGGAGGTGTGATCATGAAAATGAATGGTGGATTTCAAAGTTCCCAGGGAGCAAGATCCACAGCTGAAAAAGGGCAGGTGAGAACTGCCTGGGGTTCACATGACCAGAAACACACAGCTGGTGAGGAACCTGTTTCCACCTAAGACAGGCCATTGGGAAGCTAACCATAGGAAACTTCCAGTAGAACAGGAGAAGAACAAAACTGGGTATCAGGAGCATGGGGAATTCAGCAAGTTTGCATATTTAGTTTTAATGTTTCTGTTCTCTTTGTTCTAAGTAAATACCTTTTAAGGACAACTTGATAAGAGTCTACACAGGATTACTGGACATACCATGCTTTTCAGTACTTTAAGTATTCCTAAGCATGCTGGGGATGGGAGAAGGAGAGGAGAACAGACCAACAAAAGCAAAACACCACAAACTGTATTTGGGAGAAATTATAGAAGAATGATATAAAAATAATCCTTCTAAATTTCTTGTGTCAAGAAGTTTAAAAGCTTGCTCCCCCAAATAATGCAGGCTTACATGGGAAGCTAATTCTTTAGTCTCAAAAGAGGTTTACTTGGAAAAATGAAATGAATGTGTAAATTATGGCACATTTGATATAGAAATAAGCAGTATTACCATATAATGACCACTTTAAAAGAATGATGGAAGGTAAGGAGAAATGACTAAGTTTTTCTGAGACATATCATCCAACATTCCCCAATTTCTTCCCCACAGAAGTCCATCCAATGCCATGGCCCTGATGCACCTGTCTTTTTTGACAGGTTCTAGTAAAAAAGAAAGGTATTCTAAAGAAGTTAAATAGTGCTTCACTGCATATCATGTTAGTTTATCAATAAATATAATTTTATGTAACTGATTACTGAATTGGTGATTTTATATACATTTTGAAAACTTTAGTACAATTTGTGGGTGGTTAAGGTGATGATTTTATTCATTGTAGTCACTGAGCCCTTATTAGGGGTATGTGTTCTATAATAGTATTTTATTATGAAAAATCCTATTAGACTCAAATTATCTCAAACCACAGTGCAAATTCCAGGAATATCACCCATCATGAATTCCTATATGTAGAAAGAATTATATAAAACTACTGATTTCTGAATGTTCCCAAACATTTTACAGTACTTAAACACTAATATTACATAGTTAACATGTTATAAACATAGAAAACTCTAACAACAAGACTGATTAGCTTGTTGCATACTGCCATGCAAAGTGTTAACGCCTGAAGAATTATCTTCCCAATGTATGTAGAGTCCATTGGTAACTAAACTTGCTGCATATTATAAAGTTTACCTTTTAGGATAGTGTATTAAACTTTTGCAACTTAAAAATATCCATTTGAATGAAATGGAGGCATCCTACTTTGTTAATAGATAAAAACTTAAGTACAGGTGAAAACTGGATTTTATAATATGTTTTGGTCCACATTTTCATTATCCTTGGCTTTCTGATGTTAATCTCCATCTAAAGTAGAAGTGTATTAAATGTACTTACTGCATTTAGGAAGAAACAATCTTTCCAAGTCCTTCTTGAAGGAAATTTTAAGATTTCCCTTCTAAATTTTCATTGGCATTCACTTTTTAAATTGTTCCCCCCAGATTTCATCAGAAGAATCATGTTAGCATAATGTGTTTGACTAACAGAAAACACATTTTTCTCTTAAAATATGCATAGATTATTTGACCTTCAGTTGTGGTTCGTTTTTAGCAGGCTATGAAGATATTTTAAAGGATTCAAATGCCATTTACTGTGCTACAGGGAAAATGAATTGAGGGGGCTGTCATCTACAGAGCTTTATTTCTTCTGAAAATTTCTATCAAAATATGTAACAACAACTAGAATAGCCATGTCAAATGAATTCATGTTTTTGGTCATGAATAGGCCTGGAACAGGTACTGAAACTTCGCTGTCAGTGGCACGTAGCCCTAGACTGGAGGAAAGGTACCTGCTCCCCCATCACCCTTCGCTGGACGTACATGACTCTCAGGACAGCCTTGCTGAGTCTCACGTCCATTCTCCACCCAAGATGGTAGATTTCAGACCACCATCTAGTTTCTAGATACAGAGATACAGTTTCTGGTCTCCTGTCTTTAGGTCTTAAATAGGATGCATGAGGCCCTCCTGAGAGGAACCTGAGAAGAGATGGTTTATTCACATGAATTCATTGCCACATCTTCATCTTCTACATGTATTCCTTCCTAAAACAGATCTGGCAAGACTGAGCCTACTGTCAAGGCCATCTCTTTCACTGTCTACTCGTCACAGGTCACAGAAAAATGACATTCTTCTCACCCATCCCTAAATGGAGTGTGATATGTGGCAGCACCACGTGAGTACATGAGGACCAGAAATTGACATGGATGTTAGGAACAATTCAAAATATGATTATCCATGTGGATATGCATATTTTTCTAATATCCAGGGTAACAGATTCTTTGCAAAGCAGATAGTTTTTAATTTTTTGCTCTCAACAAAACTGAAAGAGGACCTGATCAAACTGTCAGCTGTTAGATTATTAAAAATAAGTTTTGAAGATAGCTACCATGTTATTTTTGGTCTACAGCTTGGCAGAAATTCAAAGAATTGAGTGACTTTCCTTTAACAACACTCTTTTATTCCTGGCTAACCATTTATTTGAATAATGTTTCTTAATACATAATCTATAACAAGAAAAAGGAGTGGAGCTGATGTGGAACTATTCTATATAAGAGATAATTAACCCAAAGATTTAGGAATCAGTTGCGGGGGTGGGGGTGAGGAAAGCAACCCTACCATTCCATTAAGGAAATAATTTGCAACAAAACTTCATTTTTAAATTTTAATTATCAAAGAATATAAGAGATTTGTGTGATTTTGATCAATTTAGTACCAATAATAATTGTAATGTTAACTCAGTCCAGAAGAAAATGTTAGAGTCTCATGGTTAGAAACTTTTTAAAAAGTTAATTTTACTTTACGTATATGCATTTGACATGAAATGACAGGGTCGTTATTAAATTTTTCAAGACATAAATTTGTATCATATCAGCATAAGTTTCTGTGGGAATTAGAATGAAAATATAAGTTCAGGAACAAGAAAACTGTGACAGAAAAATCTATTTTTAAATGGATAATAATGAATTACATATTGCTGAGATATTTAGATTTTTATTTTACTCATTGAACATTTTTTAAAGTGTGATGTAATGCTTTATCTTAGTTATCAATATTTATGATATGGCAGAAATTACATTCTTTGCAATTATTTAAACTTCTAATAAACATTTCAGATAGCTAACAATTCTTCAAAATTATTTTAGGGAGGACAAAAATAAAAAATGTGCAGACAATTATATCAATTTCCATTCTGAATTCTGTGCTTGACTGAGTTCTAAAGAGAAAGATTCTCACCATTTTCTGTGTGAGCAAAGGTTAAAGTCACTGAATGCTTTAGGGTGGTTGCATATATATCTGTGTCTGAGATGTGAAACTGTGCCATTTTGGAATGACGATTCTTGTTACAATGTGGAGAGTGGAAAAGAGAAGCAAGAAATTGGATGATGTTACAATTGGCCAAAGAGTAGAAAACATATTTATAAATTTTGGAATTCACATTGACAAAAGACATAAACTAAGCCAAGAAAAATCAACATAGGTGTTCTGGAGGGGGTGGTATTATTGATAGATTTTTTTTTTGAGAAGTTACTTTAATTCTATAGTATTTGAATTTTTCTTCTACCTAATGTTAGATGCACATAGAGAGAAAAGAAATGTCCTTTTAAACATTAAAAAAGAAACTTATACATAAGTTATGGACATCATTTATTACCCGTGGGCCCATCATGGAAAGGGAGCTAGTATTCTCAATGAGATGGAAATCCAGCTTCTCAAACAAAGGGCTGGAACATGCTGACAGGTCCTAAAGATTTAATGTAGCAATGGAAATTGTTTTATTAATTAGGGGAAAAAAAAAACTTCTAAGAAGATTTGAAGAGAGAAAAGCGTGACAAAGAAGAATTATATCACATCCATTTAAGAACAGCGGAGGGTCCAGTAAGACTCCGAAAGAAGAACAGGGACGGTCTTTTTTCTCTCCTTATTCCTTTCCAAACCAGCAGAAGCAACTGTTACAGATGGGATGCAAAAACACTCCTCAAGCCAGAGCTAGAACTATGTGCTGTTAACTGTCTCCCCTGAATTTCAGGGCTACAGGTCACCACGCATGTCGTTTTGGGGACTTTTAAGTTAGTATTTGAGGACTATTCCTTCAAAAATTGATGCTTAAGCAGAGAAATAACATAGTGACAACAAAGGGAGTCAAGAATCAAGGAAGATATTTTATTTATTTTTCCAGAAAATGGAAGACATGGGAATGAAAATTTCTCATGTGCACATGAATAATAAATAAGTCAATTTGCCAACATAAAGGCAGTAATAGTTCTTCACATAGTACTTTGCAGCTTTCAAAGCACTCCAGTATATACGACTCATTTGAAAATAAGTCTTACCCCTTTGAAAATCCCCATTTCATGTCCGGAAATTGGAGTGAGAAAGGCCAGATCTTGTCCAAAGTCATGCAACTAGTAAATGGCAAAGTCTAGAATAAATCTCCATGTTTTGACTCACTTCAAAGTCAGCACCATTAAATATACTCACAGAAACACATATTTTCACTTTTGAGGAATATGTGAGTGACAAGGGTTATTTTAAGGGGGATTCTGGTTTAACTTGCCAGCTTTGTCTGTGTAAAAATGTTAAAACACTGAAGTTTAGTGGTATCTGTCATGTTCATTTACTATAGGATTAAATAGAGCTAATAAACAAGTGGGTGGTTAAAAGCCTTTTTGCCCTTAGGAAAGGAGGAATTTCACTATCATTTGCATTTCTAAATCAAAGTACACGGCACATCTTTTTTTTTAAAGCAGAGTAGTAAAGATTGAAAAAAAACTGATCTAGACACTTCTCAGAAATATATCATGCCTTCAGAAAATGTTTAAGAGGATATGCAGTTTTCCCTGAGAAAATGACCTCAGAAGAGGTAGATGCAGATAAGCTGAACCAAACAGAATGACAGTAAAATAATCTATCAGTCAAATTTTCTAGGGCTCATTTTTGCAACTGAGTATTTTGGGCAACACTTGAGAAAACAGGCTTGATGCAAAAAGTATGGAGTCCAGGAAATGCCAGATGAGGAAACTGAGTCCTGGCAACTAAAATGACTTGTTTCCATCTGTGACTGATAGACTAACTATCCAACTAGGAAAAGGAAAAGATTTCAGGGCTCCTGATCTATTTTTGCCTCCGTAAAACATTACCTCACCCAAGTTTCCCACCTTGCAAAGACGCACTCATAGTGTCCCTGTGCTGGACCTTTTAAAGCGGAGTGAGAATTAAGGACTTGAGCGAGTTATGAGACTGCACAGGAAGTCAAGAAGACCAGTCTGGATTCCCAAGAGGCTGCTACTTCATGTAGGTCGTCACAAAACACCCTGCAAGGATTATCATGGAAGCCTGCAGTGGTCTTTGTAAACTATGGTGCTGGTATTGGCATGTGAAAATGCAAGCCAACTGGGACTTTATTCTATAAGTCATGCAAATGAGGAGAATATACTATGTAGATAGAACAATCTTCATAAAAAAGTAATTTCTTCTTCTTAAAATTTCAAAGTCATTTCCCATACCTCCTTAAATCCTGATCCAATTTTACTTTCTAATAGGGCTCAAAGAGCTATTAGTTCATGTGTTTTTAATGCCTATTCAGATTTCGGGGCTACAGGTCACCACACATGTCCAACTTGACACTTGACTTTGATCCTTTTATCACCTTTTACATTGTGACATAGTAAGTCACACTACACACGAAGAGTATTTATTTCAAATTTGACTTCAGGTGTTCTTTATTGATAAATCCAGTAAGAAGAAGTACAATAGATAACTTTGAAAACAAAAGTACTAAAAAAATCAATTAACTGATCATCATTAAGTCCTGTGTTCTTTAATATAAAAAAATGAAGAACTGGTTTCAATTAAAATACCTACATGCTCCAATATTTTGCGAGTGTTGTTTGCCAATTTACCACAAATGGAAATGGGGATGGAGGGGATGGAGCAGAGCGGTGACTGGCTGGGCTACACCACGGCAAGCAGGCCCTGTAACGTATCATCCAGGAAGTTACTTATTGATAATGTCTGTCATGTGTCCCACGTGATTGTCCCTTAATTTATTTGACATGAATTGAGATGCAAATATGAGAAAAACATCCAAACCATTTTCTGGCCTTCTCTATAATAATATGTATTAAATTTATCTGTGCCATAAATAAAAATTTCCTAACCAAAGTAGCATTGACTATAGGCAAGGGCCCAATCGATTAGCAAAATGACATGGAGGAAAATTGAGATTACTCTATGGCAATATTGGAATGATTAATGAAACTTTATTTTGCCAATGAAATGTTAAGTCATGTGGAAGAAAGTGATCTTAGGCACTTGATTTATTCTACTTAACAAACCAATCCATTGATCAGTCTGTATCCTTGACTGTATGCTCTTGGTAGTAAGATTTATTCTTTGAAGGGCCCACCTATGAAGGGGTATCTTCTGATTCCCAGAGCAGGGCAGAGCTCAGACACATAAATTTTACATTTTTCCAACCTCAGAAGTGAAACAGCCAGAGAAAAGCATGCAGTGATTCTGCTGAAGCCTCTGAATTTAAAATCACAAGAAGGGATTATTATGATTCCAAAATGTCTGTGATCCTGAGAACTGACTGAGCTTTCATTCTATTCTCTACCTATCCAATCAAGAGTGGATTGCCCATCTTGTCTCCACTGTCTTTTTAATATCATATAATCTTTTCTTGAGTGTCAAGAAAATTTGAATTAAATAGTAGATTGTATGATGGTAGAGAGAACACCTAACAAGCAAAAGACAGTAAAATTCCTGCTTACTGACTTAATAAGAAAAAGTCTTATTTTCACTTGTGTTACTCTCATAGGATATAAACTGAAATGATATTTAATACTTTTGCTTGTCCCCACGACAGGGACACCGTCCATCTCTCTCCACACTCCCTCCGGTGACTCACGGAGAGCAGAGCTCCTCTCTGTAATGCTGACACTCCTTTCTCTCTGACTGAGCTCTATTGATGCAGCTGTCATGTTCCCGCGGTGTAAGTCACTCACAAGACAGATTTACCATGTTCAAACTTCTTAAAGTTCTTAAACTTATAATTAGACTATGTGCTCAATTTTTACACAAACAGTTCAGCACCTACGTTTCTGCTTAAATACACCTTTGACACACTACCTTCTTGGCAGGTTCCAATTATACTTTATTGACTGGAGTTGCCAACATTGGAGGAAGCACACGCGGCTTTCTTAGCTGTGACTTGTTATTGACCATGGTTGCCAACACTGGGAAAAGAGCATGTGGCTTAGTTAGCTGTGGCCTCACACTATTTTTGTTCACAGCAAGATGTGAATTATTCACTTCTCTTTTGTCAATTTTTGCCTCTTTCGAGATGACTGCCTTACTGTTGATTTCCTTAGCTGTCTGAATCTGATACAATAGCAGGATCCTACCAAATGTGCTTTGCAAAACCCTTTCAGGACAAATTAAAGCATTTTTATTTGGCCTTTTCCCTTTTTCAGGCTCCAAAAGGGTATTTTCAGCTTGAATTGGGATAACTTAGGGTAAAGTCTACAAAGTACCTTTGAGATCTAGGTGCTCCATTAAAATCTCTCATTAGTTATAAAAAAATTACAAAAATCTACTGACAAAATTTCAAGATTTGCTATGTCTTTACATATTTTAGGCAGTGAGAACTTACTCTCCTTGTTAATATATATAGAACCTTGGAACTCCTAACAACCATCAGTGGCATTCAGGGCTTTTAAAACATTTTAAGCTATAATTCTTGTTTTATATGATTACTCCAAGTGTGCCTTGCAAATGTATTGAAAATTCATGTGTAATAAGGAAATATTCTGGCAAAAGAAAAAGTTGACTTCTGGAATAAATTTAAGATCAATCTAGGTCAATATTGAGATAATCTGACATATTAACTTCTGCCAATACATTGATCCGTTCTGTTCTTTTTTCTTCCAGCTGCATGATTAGCAGGCACAGAGAAAAAATGTATCATCCTTCTGCAAGCACGCCTGGATCCTCCTCACCGTGGCAAGACCGTTTTGGAGAACAGAGGCGTACAGAACAAGATGGCCTTAATGTTTGTCTCGACTTGACTGAACTTCAGACAGGTTTCTTCCAGTTAGCCCTGATCTCTTTTTCCCTTAGTGCTTTTACTTTAGAAAACTCGCAATTTGAAGTTCTTCCTCTACCTGAGATGTAAGCCCCTTCAGCCTCTTGCCAGTTTCATATCCCAGGAATATGTTCCTTAAGGATCGGAACCATCTCTTTGAAAGCGATCATCAAAAAGATAGGGACCCTGTCTCCCAGGCTCTGCTCTAGGGGTAGAAGCTGAACTTCAATAACCACCAATTAACAAACACAAATGGCCTCATCACATTGGCCAGCCTCCCTGCCAGCCTCCTCCAGTATTTTTCCAATAGCTTACCTCAATACTTAAAAATTCTTCTGACTTTTTTTTTCAGTGGAGTTGAGTTCAATCCTCTCTCCTCTGCAATAGTCTCTCTCCTCTATTGCAATAATCTTAAATAAAAATGTCCATGCTTGTTTACCTCCATCTGGTGCTACTTCTCTTTGACAATTCATTTACTTTGACTTACTAAAATATTATTTGGAATAAAATCATCTGTTTTTCATTCACACACACATCTATATATCTATATATAGATGTATATATATAGATATATAGATCTATAAATCTATATATATATAGATGTGTGTGTGTGTGTGTGTGTGTGTGTGTGTGTGTGTGTGTGGGTGTGTGTGTGTGTGTGTGAATCTACCAATCTATTTTGGCCTTGTTTTCATTTTTCTGGGGTTATTTTCATTGTGTCTTGAAATGTACATTTTAGAGAGTGGTATGGTAGTTAGCTAGCTGTGATTACATATAGTCATATTTCTTACTCATTAGATTCTAACTGTAATCCTATCATAATCTTACCCATAACATTAACAGAGGTCTATATATATAAAAGAACTTAGAGTATGTATGACTTGGTAAGAGTGATTTTAAATAATTCTCTTTTAATTTATAAGCAATTCTCCTTCAATTTATAAACATTAACTGAAGTTAATTTTAGAAAATATTTATAATCATAAAAATGCAAAAAATGATAGTAGTTATGAGAAAAAAATATCATTGTATTTTTCAAATTATACAAAGTGATATGTAAGATGTGGAATCAAGGACAATAATAAAAACAATGCCATGTCAATGTGATGTTTGGTGCGCTCTGTACCAAATACTTTACACTCATTCCTCATTTAATCTTCACAATAACCTCTGAGGAAAGGACTTTTGAAGTAAAGAAATGGAGGCTTAGAAAGTTTAAGGAACTTGCCTGAGGTGCTCAATAAAAATTTGCTGGATTGAATCGTAATAATTTAGGTTGCCCTCTGGGTATAGAATCAATTACTCTGCCTATTTCTTCTTTCTAAGTTCAGTAATATGCTTGTTTTAAGGAGGTCAGAAACCCTTCCTCCATGTTCTTTCTCAGAAATGGCAGCATTTACCTGAGGGGCAGACACGCCAGAATGGAGTAGGATGGGGGATCTTAGGAGAAGATAAGTTCGAGTCCCCTGGCAGCTTCTCACAGGCATGAGTTCCCTGCTCAGCTCAGTAATCCGGCTCTTTGGCGGCTCCATTAGCGCTGTGCACAGCTGTGGGGTCCCACCCCGGAAGATACTCCCTTGGGACTCAGCCAAGTGATCTTTTGTAAAAATGTCTGGCAAATTGCTTTGAAATTCATTTTGCTGCAAAGTGCTATGTAAATGCAAAGTGATTATCTTTATTATGATACCTGAATTCATGTACCCTTTTAGGTATCTACCAGGCTATTTTGCAGACATTTTACGATGATTCTCCATTATCCGCCATGGGCACCTTTTCTTAGTCTTGACTTTCCCAAGCCCTCAGTCCCACCTGTCAACTCTGAATAAAATTTGTATTAGTGGAGAGACACCTCATTGCTATATACAGAAGGTATAGATGATGTTCAAATAAAAATCAGTATTTATTAAATTCCTGCTACAAGTGCTAAGAATGTTCAAGGTGCTATAAAGAAAGATGACAGTGACTAGCTTCAAGGGGCTTATGGTGTATGTTAATACACACACAACTCCCTTCAATGGAATATAGGAGGAAAAATATAATAACATATACATCAGAGGGTAAATGGATTTCAAAAGTGTTTTCTTGTCAGTAATTTATCTAGCAAACATGATAGAGCACAGATTACATCCCAGGAACTGGGAATACAGCAGTGAGCAAAATGAACAAGATGCCTGACTTCATGGAGTTTACTGTCTATGCACTAATTTGGGGTTTCAAGGAAGAGTTAGGAAGAACCACAGAGATGGGGATGCATAACAGGGCATTGAAAAGAGGTGAACCGACGGAGGAAAAGCACAGAAACGGGGGAGTATAGAAGGTCCATACAGAGCTCGAGATGGAAAAGGGAGGGATAAGGAAGGGAAGACTGACTGCTGCTATACCTCTGATCCTCTTGATTGTCCCTTGTCTTTTACTTCACTAGCTGATGTAGCTGTTCGCCTTGCTGTTTTCTTTCAGAATCACTTATGTATCAGCAACATTTGTTGAACACTTACCCTATACAGAGCACATGCAGAAGCATTTGTAACAACGTGTCTTAATTATGGCCTTTCTTCACTGTTCTATTTGTTAATCTTCTCTGAACAAAGAAAGCAAATATATTGCTCCTCTCTTTATTTCTCAATCTTGAGATCTTGGTAGATTCCTAAATTTTACACACATACACTCATACTCACACACACACCACACACAAGTTCATTCAGAATATGTCTTCTTAAGTTAGTGTGAATGTCTAAGGCAAGAGGGGAAGATCTTCCTTGTTTCAGCTTGCAGAGTGCAGCTTCTGCCACAGCCTTAGTGCTCTGGGCACCAAGAGGTGAGCAGCCATCCAAGTTCTCCCACAAAGTCACCCCACAGTCACTGTCTTGGGACTGACTGTCTAAAGCAGCTGCTTAACCAGTGTGGTGAGACGTTCGAAGGCAAGCCCAGTGTATTTGAACAGCATAACCAGAGAGAAGGGCTCACTCAGTTGCTCTTAACAGATCAAGTAGCAAGTACCAGTACGCACGTGCCTTTTCTTGTACACGAAGGGCATACATCTGGCCTAACAGGAAGTCCCCTATGGCATTTCAGAGCTAACAGGAAACATTTGTTCATTCACTCATTCATTCATTCATCAGGGAAACGCAGTTATAAGTGATGTTACTGAAAAACCATTTTAAAAGGAGGAAAAAATGGGAGGGTTTGGATTTACACGGCAGGGAGGAGACTGCAGCATACCTTATCAGGCTACTTAAGTCTTGATCCCCCACGAGGATCTTTGGGTCCCTATTGATCACAGTTTGAATACTATGCCTCCAAGACAACCCCTTGATTTTACTGATGAGAAAAATGAGGTTCAAAAAAAGATAGCAGATTTTGCCAAAAAGTTAGTGACAAGCCCAGGATCAGAATCATGTTTCTTTCTTCTAAATTAGAGGATTCCCACAACTCCATTTCCAGACATACGATTATTTTTGTGAAAAATGACAAGCTTGCAAAACCTTCCCTAAATAAGTTTCATGGGAAGACATAGGAAATCCTGAGAGTAAAGATGTACTTCAAAATCCACACAGGATCTGTTACTTTAAATTGTTTCCTTGGGCCAGTTGGCATGAATCCACAGAATCTGAAACACCATTTTGTTTGTTACATTGGCTTCTTACATGAGCTGGAGTGGTGCCTAGCTAATCAGAAAACCAGTTCGCTTTTTTCAACTCTTCAGTGTTTTGAAAAAATAAAGGTGAGGGAGTTAAGAAAGCACTAACATTGAGGGAAATACTCTCTTGGGTCCTTGTGCTTAAGGATTCCAAACCTGCGACGTTGGAATGTCGCTGTGCTTCTCTGGAAAGGAAAGTCACTACACTATGGGAAAAGTTTTACTGAAACCAAATCTGATCATCTGAAGGACAATGTATGACAAAAGGAAACACACTGCTCTGCTAAATGAAGACTGAAAATATACGATAAAGTAGCTGAAATGATAAGAAGCCATTTCCAATGGTGTCTGCATGCATAATTCAACCTTGTCTGTTTTCCATAGTGCATAGTTTATGTACCTTGAGATTTTAATTACATAATCACCATTATGCCATTTCAAGCATCTTAAGGAAATTGCAGTTTTAATAGTAAACTCATTCAGTTGTAGACTACATCTTCAAAGTCTGATTTCCAATAAGAATGGTTCCAGGAAATAATTACAGAGAAATCACAAGTAATAGTTCCAATGTATTGATTAGAATTATCAGCTTGGAATTTATGAGTAAAATTATTCCCTAATTTTCTTCTGAAAAAAAATCTAATTTTTTTAGGCTATCGCAACATGATGAAACCCATTCATAGCGATTTGCTTTTTCCCTCCCTTTTCTAGGAATGATTACAATATAGACATGTACTAGCTTTTCCACCTTATACCCCCAGTAGCTACTACCAAGGTAATTTTTATGAGGTTCATGGGTGGTAGTATTCAGGAAATATATCTGTGAAGTTGGAGGAGAGTATTTTTAATTAAAAAATTCCAATTATTCTTATACCATCTCTATATAACTAACATTGAAAAAAATATATTTGCTTGACTGTTAGATAAATTTCTTATGCTATCCGTGAACACTAAGCGTGAAAACCATGTTAATGCTAGTTTACTCACTGGTGCCTAGAACAATTGAAAACAAATTTTAACCAACACTAGGTTACTCACGCTTAACGAATGAAAAGAACCAGAGGATCTGAGGCAAAAGAACTTAATGGGAAATGCAATCAATTAAGGATAGCGAGAGCAGAGGGGGCCATGTGGCAGGGGTCAGATGACAGACAGAACAGGACAGGTCAGCAGCAGCCACATACAGAAGGGCTTTGTGTACCACTGTGATGCTCTAAAAAAAAAATGAGAAGTCAACATTTATCTTAAACTCATGTTCCCAGAAACTGGAATCAGGCCAGAATTTGTGTAGTTGTTTCTTCTGAAAGCCCCACAGGTTATTAACTTGCTGCAAAATAAGAGCTCCACTACAAACCCACTAAAAATTTAAGCTTTGCCTGAGTATAGTACATGTCTGTTTTCTACCTTTTGACTTCTCAGTATATGGTATAGAACTTGACCTATGGTATGTATTTGATAAGTAACTGTCAAATGACTGAATAAATGAATGAGTGTGTTCATTTAAAAATATACTGGAATAGGCTCTTAAACGTAGAGAATGGACTGGTGGTTGCTTTGGGGAGGGAGGTGGAGGTTTGGGTGAAATAGGTGAAGGGGATAAACAGGTACAAAATTCAAATTATGAAATAAATTAGTCAAGGGGATGGAAGTACAGCATGGTGAATATAGACAAATTATAATACTGTAATTTCTTTTTATGTTGACGAATGGTAACTACACTTATCGAGGTGAGCATTTAGTAATATATATAACTGATGAATCATTAATTTGTACCTTTGCAACCAATATTATATATCAATTGTATTTCAATAAAAAATAAAATAAGATAAAAATAATACTGGGTACTCCAGCAAAACTATACACTTAAAGCACAAATTGGGAAAGCGAAACACAACTAACTATACAAATGAGAAAATTTTGCTTCTTCAAACTTAGATACCAGCAAAAATGTCCTTACAGTCAGCCTGCCAGAGCTAACGTGTCTCATCACTGCTGTTACCCCCTCACTGTCCTGTCTATGCCTCTGGGCCATGCTTTAGGGTGCTATTGGGCACATTCTGATTTCCACCTCCCCAGATTTAAAGAATGAAGTAAAATATAATCCAAGCTTTGCTTTATGTTTTTTGTTTTTTTTTAGAATTAACAATAATTTTTAACCAGTTTTGGGGAAAAGAAAAAAAAACTGAGTTATGAAGGGCTAAAACAGAATGTGTTCATTAAGAACAAATCATCAATCCAAATGCCATTATTTCAAAAGGGCTAATTATACTTAGAAATAATAAATTAACCAAGATAAAATTATGAGGCAATAGTGTGGTTTTCTTTAAAGTAAAACATTCCTGTACATGCAATTCCCGAGCAAGAGGTTATCACACGGCATAAACTTCTTCAAGAGTATAGAGTTAGTGGGAGCACAGATTAGGTTCATGTACTTAGTTAAATGGAAAATTTTAATTTCTAAACAGGAAAACAGAAGGGTGACTTTGACATTTTCTTTGAAAAAAGTTATAATTTATTAATTTGAAAATATAATCTCTGGGGGATATTTTTGAAATAAGAGCCTTTTTCTCCCTCTACCTTGGAAATTTAAGTACTTCATTTTCTTATCCCAGGTTGCTGTGGTGTTTTAATAAAATGAAGAAATAGGATAAATATTTTATATCTGGGAAATAGCATAAGGTAAGTTGATCTATTTTGCATTTACTGAATATTTAGAATAAAATAAATATTCTCATATACAGGCTTTCTTTTAAAAGGTTGGCACTTGAAGCCAAAACAAGTTGTTGGGTTTTTTTTTCTTCACATAATTAATCAAGTAATAGCTACATTGGATTTAAAACAAACAGCATGAATTATTGAAAAAATACGTATCAAGGTGAATTTTCATAGCATTAATTCAGGTGAAGCACAGTGGTGATGTTTTAGGAGCAAACTAAATGTCAGTCAGAAATTTCAATGAATGAGACATGTTAATTTTTATACTTGATTGAATAAAGAAGAAAATTAATTATTTTGAAAAAAGTAAGAATTTTCATTAATTGGAATTTCTTACTATTACTTAAAGACATGGATTTGCAAAAAAGAATCAGATCCAAATACATCCATTTACACAAGCAAAAGTAGTTTACATGGACACGTATTGTTTGTCTTCTATGCCACAGTGCAGATGAGAATTTTCATAATTAGCCCTCAGACTCAGCGCTTGAAAACTATGGGTAAAGAAGGAACTTAATGTAATACTATTTCTAAGCTCCAAGATTTTGAAATTATTTCAAAACAGGGTTAACTTCCCTGTTTCCATCAAAAGAAATTAGATGTCATCATCTTTATAAGAATTTCGTAGAACGATCAACTAGTTCTCTTTATATTCATCAAGGGTTCCTGAGAGATGACGGGTTCAGGGACTAACAGTTTGAATTCTTCATACAGGAAAAGAAGCTTAGCACATACAATTTTCCTGTCTGTCTATTATGATTCTGCTATTTCTGTAAATTTCCTATTTACTGTCTGTTTTAGTTCATAAGTGATCTTGGAATTGCCAACATCAAAGCTAAGGACAGTTCTATTCTGAGAATCATTTATTAGTGTAACTAGAAGTCTAATTAAATAATGACTTCATTTCATGAACATCCCATGATTAGAATCAATATCCAGGCCACTGATCTTGTATTTATTTGCCCGCGGCATCACTAAATTCTGTCAAAGTCACATCTTCTTGATGTCTTGAATTAACCTTGAGTGCACCCATAGGTTAAAAAAAAAATCAAGGAAAATATTCCCTGTTAGGATATCAAATAAACAAACAAACAAATTTCTCTAATTGCTTTGGTGAGGATGGCCCCTATGTGAAATTATTTTTTTAAATTATGTAAAATGTATCTCAAATCAAGTGTATACAATTTTGTCAATTACATTTCAATAAAAATGGAGGAAAAATTATATTAAAAAGCATTGACTTTACATAAAAAGTACATAATTAAATTGATATAATCAGAAAGCTGTAGTTTATGTGAGGAAATAAACTGTACCCTTCTATTACATTGAAAAGGCATGTTCTCTTAATTTGCCTAGTAGATTTTAGTTTTAATAGTTCACATTAATCTCAAACAAATGTACAAAATGAAGTTTGTTGATCTAATACAGAATCTAAAAAAAATAAAAATGTATGACATACATGTACAAACATATAAATATTTACCTATAAATCTACATAAATTACAGGAACTATATTTGCATATGTAAGTAGAATATGTCTAAACATAATATAGCCATGTATTTATATACATTACATAAATATGATTGTGTATATGTTCATCTGCATACTCTGTCTATATGGATCTCTCTATTTATCTATTTATAGTTTTATGGAAATATATACAAACTAGCTCAAGGATATATATATACATAGTTTTTTTTTAATCTTTAAGGTTGTGAAATTAAAATACATGTAAGTTCTGAAGGTTAGCACTGAAAGACTGATGTGACATCATTAAACACATCCAGGCATCCATTATTCCATAAATGATGTGTAATGGTGATTTATCCAGTAATTTCACTAGACAGACCTCAAAAGCACACTTCACTGGGGGGCTTTTCTTCACTCTGTCACTTCCTATGTATTGAAAATGCTTTGATGCCTACAGTTCTGTACTTTTGCAATTACATTATAGCCTCAGATGCATTCCTGAAACCTAACTATCACTGCAAAATTACATAAAGATATTTCATGGATATTCCTGTAAGTCAACTGTGAGCATAAATTAAGAAGATGTGCTTGAAACTTAAAGGGAAAAAAGGTTGTTGATACACAGTTGGAAAAACCTTTAAAAGACTATATATTTCTGTTGGATATCTGGTTTTAAAGGAAAGACATATGGTGTGGAAGAGAAAATATTGGCTATGGTGTTTTATTAATGGTTGAAGATACTGGAGATAAAGTACTGTGACCTGATATGTGATAAAATTTGTATGGCTGGAGTTACTTTTCCTAAACACAGCAGTAGAAAATACCTAATATATGATGTATGTATATGCTTCTTCCTAAGTAATATTTCATAAATTAACTGGGAGAATGAGATGAAAACATTTTATGTAGTCTATCTTTAATTTATAAAATGCAATATCTGAACTGGAACTTTTTATCATACTGTACTGAATTTTTAAGAATGCTTAGCTAAGATGGTCATTATGCCTTTCTGTCTTATTGTGTCCTCTCTGATTTTACTAAGGAAGGAAAAGAAAATCAAAGAACCAATGAACTTTTAAAATATCAGTGCAGTATTAGGAGTCACCATACATTTACGGTTTCTACACTAACAAGATGTTGGTAATACGGACACACCTCCACCTAAGAAAAATCCCTCCTATGACATTACACAGATTTCAAATCCTAAGTTTTCCTCCCACCACTGCATTTTATTCTTATGAAATACATTATCCTAGATGTGTCCCTAAAGGCTTGGCCCACTTCATACACATGCAGGCTCTACAAGTCCCAATGTTTCATCAAAAAAATATACTTTCCTTTCTTCGATCCTGTGGTCATATCAAATATCACTGTATACAAAGGTAAGTGCTGAGAAGAAACTAAATTAAAAAGCAGCAGGCACTACTATTCTTTCAATATCATTAGGTTAGAATTATTTTTCAATCCTAATAACACAACTCAAGTTTGTTCCCAATTAATGAAATAGCTTTAAATTTCAGTGGACAGTAGGATGATTATTATATTTCGTCAATGACAGTGTCAAGCACATTTTCTGTGATCTGTTAGAAGATGGAGGTTTACATTTCCATGAGATAAAATTTGATTTCAGGTGTGTGGGTTTGTATACGTGTTTGTATCTTTCCAAGTGTGCTTTACCCTTTCCTATTCCATATTATTTGTTTTCACACAGTAATCAAAGAAAAGAAGATACTCTGTGGAAAACTGATCTTTTTTATTATGTTCCTGAAACTTCATTTTATTTAGGAATGACACTATACATTACAAAAGCTTGAATTACAGCAGCATTTTTGATTCTAATTCAACCACCTTCTCATAAAATAGGGTCTAAAGAAAGATCAATCCTTTCATCTAATGAGCACCACTATGATGCTCTGTTTGAAGTCATTCAAAATCCAATCTAGTAATACTTTTGATTTTCAAAGTCTGACCATAGAAGGATGGCAATTGCTTATGATGTCCCTCCTAAGACCACAGGTGATGTGGGTGATGGTTCTTTGACATTCAGTCTAGACTTCAACTCAGAATCCTTCTTAACCCTGTGCTTTAGAAAGTCACCAAATGACTGGAGTTGGTGCAAGAGCCGGATCTGTTTTGTTATCCTTGTTCTAGAGGTTGCTCTAGAGGTCAACTCTTCTTGACCCTCTATGCCTGAGATTCCACTAGTTACCACTAGGTGCACAGGTGGCTTTCAGAGAAGTTTGCTTTCTTTATTATTTGACAGTTACTGAGTACGACCCATGTGTCAAGACTCCGTATAGGTCCTAGCAATGTATTTATAGATGAAACACAAACTTTGAGCTAAAAAAAATAAAATCTAGGTGTTATAGCCAATGGGTAAAACAGACAATGACAACCAATGAAGTATGAACAGGGATTGAAGAGGAGAGTGTTTGTCAGGGAGCTGGGCTGGAGAATATGCACATGGATTTTCTTACCTTCCTCGTCAAGGTGAGAAAAATCGCACCTGGAGGGTGGCATACTCAGGATTTGCAAGTGTCCAATATTGGGTCACACTTTTCTATATCTATGAACAGCACCTCAGCTGCCTACTCTATAAAATGGGGAAAATAATAGTGTCTACCTCACAGGCCACTATGACGGTTAACTAAAATAATACATGCCATCATGATAAAAAATACAAGAGATAAATGTTGGTGAGGATGTGGAGAAAAGGAAACTCTTCAGCACTGTTAATGGAATTGTAAATTGGTGTAGCCACTGTGGAATAGTATTGCGGTACCTCAAGAAATTAAAAATAGAACTACCATATGATCCAGCAATCTTACTTATGGGTCTTTATCCAAAGGACAGGAAATCACTATCTTGAAAAGATGCCTGTATCCACACATTCACTGCAGCATTATTCACAATAGCCAAGACATGGAAACAATCTAAGCATCGATCAAAGGACGACAAGATAAAGAAAATGTGATGCACACACACATACACACATTCATGCACACACACACACACACACACACACACACATACACACACAATGACAGATTATTCAGCCATAAAGAAGAAGGAATAAAAAGGAAGTCATGTCATTTGTGACAACATGGCTGGACTTAAAGGCATAGGCCAAGTGAAACATATCAGGGAAAGAAAAACAAATACTGTATAATCTCATTTATGTGGTACCCACAAACACCAAAGTCACAGAAACAGAATAGATTGGTGGTTCCAGGGGTTGGGAGTTGGGGAAATGGGGGAGATTTTAGTCCAATGGTACCAAATTCTAGTTATAAGATGAATAAGATCTGAGGTCTAATGTACACAGCACAGTGACTATAATTAACAGTAACATATCATATACTGGAAAGGTGCTGAGAGAGTAAATCTTAAATGGTCTCAATACACACAAAATAATTATGTGAGATGATGCACGTGTTAACTCTCCTTATTGTTAATCATTTTACAATATATGTGTATGAAATCATTAGGCTCTATTTCTTAAACTTACACAATATTATATGTTGATTATCTCTCAGTAAAACTGAAAAAACAGTAATACATCTATCAATTATCCATCTATATTTAATATTTAATTATATATGATTAACATTCATTATATGTTTCCAATGCATCAGATGTTTCTAACACATTATATATATATGCTATTTAATGTTATGCACTAAATATACTGATTTAGTACTTTCACATGGTAGAAGGCCTATCAGATGTACACCTGATAAATGTCATTTGTCATTGCTAAGACTGGAATGTGGCATACAAAGGGGAATGGGAATAGCTACAGATGGGATGGAGGGAGGCGGAATCCAGGTCATGTGGGGGCAGTGGTAGGGAGCATTTCACAGTCCCTGACAATAGGCCAAGAGTTTCCAAATGCCAATCTTTGGATTGTATCAGAATCATCTAGAAAACTTTTAAAAAATAAGTTTTCAAGTGCCACACACAGATGTTTCTCATTCAGTGTTTCTGGTGGGAACTCAGGGATCTATGTTTTTAAAAACCACCTCTGGTAATTCTGAGTGAAAGTCAGCTTCTGGAGTCAATGAGGAGACAGTGAAGATGAAGTAGTTGGGGATCCACAGAAGGAGAGAGTCAAGGGAGGCGTCTGAGGTTCCAGAAGACTTGATTAGATATACTCTAATACCCAGTAAAGCTGATCCTTAGGTATTGAGTCCTTGGTATAAATTAGGCACTGCTTTCGATCCTCACCATACCCTCAGGAGGTAGGTACTGATGAATCTCGCTTCACAAATGAAGAAACTAAAAAGATTAAATCTGATCTAAAATTATTTAAAGTAAAGCTGTCATCAGGATTAGAGCAGAGGCCAGTCAGCTTCAGGGCATGCTTTGGAAACACACAGCTTGTCCAACATGGAACTAGTTAAATCATGGAATGGACACATGAAAAAAAAAAAAAGGCAGCCATTCAACTCATGCTTTATAAGACAGCTTAGTACTATATATTAAGCCTTTTCTCATATTAATTGAAAAAATTTAGTTTGCAGAAGAGGTGATTTGCAATGCTGTGTATATAATATTAACCCAATTAAAAATATACACAATTGTAAATGTGTGTAAAATACTAAAATAACACAACAAAATATTCACAGTAGTGTTTTTTTTTCCAGCGTGAGAGGATGGTGAATCATAATTATTTAATTCTTTATACTCTTCTATAGATGTCATTACAATTAACAGGTTCCAATATTTAGTATTCTAAATCTATCTTTACCTGAGTGTAAGAGTATCCAAATCTCCTTTTACCTGTCTGCATTTTTTTTCTTATTTTTTACATACTCAACCTAAGGGTTGCATTGACCGTATTGCATCTTTGTTTACAATAAATGGTCCACTGAAATTATAACACAAGCCTTAATTTTTGTTACATCTTTAATTGATCTCGAATATGTTCAGGATGAACTCTCTATTATCAGAGTTTTAATGCCTGAGAACGTGTTTCTGACTTAGTAGATGTTACTAAATTAAAAGAATCAGCTAGTGAATGGAGTAATTTTACAAGTCAAGGTCTTTGTAAGCATTTCATCCTAAAGAAATTGAATCTCTCAAGAAGGTAAAACTGAATGTTTGATTTTGGAAACTCTAGGTGTAAGTAAATAAAAGACAAATGAATATTGTAGTTCAAATGATGTCACACAATGTTTAAAATTGTTTTCTTTCATGTGAAATTCAATTGTGTAGTGGATTGATTCATGACTTTGCTCATCATGGATCTGTGTCTAGCCAGTAATAATCATAACTTATATATTATCATAAGACTAAAAAAATCCATTTTTGCATAAAAATGGGGAAAATAACAACTTGTGTATTCTCAGACCACAGCAACTGTGACACCGACTGTGGGTTGTCCCTCATTTTCTGATCCTATTTTTCTCACTAATAGAACCTCCACTTTTCAGTTTGGAACATGGCTACTTAGAATGAAGACCGCACTTCCCGACTCCCTTGTACACTGCCACGGCCATCTGCATTCTAGACATATTGGAAGGAGGATGTGCACCTTCTGGGAAGTGTGGTGAAAGATAGGGGGTGACTTGGAGTTTTTTTCTTTTAGCTGGAAAAAGAGATGTGATAGCGCACCTGGTGCAAGAGAGAACAGATCCCGGGTTTTTGGTGATTAGAGAGTTTCCACATCAGCCCTACACTATTAACTGCCTGGCTTCATTTGCATAAGAGGAATACATTTAACATGGATTTCATCCCTGTTATTTTGATTCTCTGTTATTTGATGACAGGAAATGTTATTCAATTAGAGAAGCCATATTTTAGGCTATTTCTAATTACTCAAACGAAGTCAGAGAAAATTATCTAACATCTTGCCCTTCACCTCATTGAAAAAAAAAATACTTATACATGCAGATGATATAAAGAAGGAAACTTTTAGAGTTTTGCTTCAATTTGTAAGGCTGATTCTTAAGTATGCTTATAATTTGCACATGTAGATGCAATTCAGCAATAGTTTTTTTCTCCCTTTATTACTACATTTACCTAGTTTCAGTGAAAGGATATATGAGGGTTCTTTAACAAAAATTAAAACTGTGTGCTTAATTTCTCTGTTCAGATTCTTCACTTACTGTGATCATTATGTTTGGCACAAATATATATATGTTTCATCTAAAGAAAGTGTTATAATAAATTTGAATCTGACTCTCAGTTGCAGAAAGAAATTTTTACAAAATTTATTTAATGATCATATTTTGTAAAGTGAGTGCATTTTTGGCTTTTGGGATCTTTTTCCTTTTGCCACCTTTGTTTCTTTCCAGTTTTTGGGCATCCATTCTGTGCTATTGCTTTATCACAGGGATAGCTACTGAGTGACAATAAAACTGAAACAGCTTTTTTATTACTTACGTAAAGCCTACTTCAGGTATCAAATAATGCCCAGAATAATGTCAAAACATGTACAGAAAGAAAAATAGCCCATCTCCTCAATGATTATTAGCTTCATAGCCCTGTGATGATGTACATTTGGGATTATTCTGGGAGCTACTAAATCAAAACAAGACAGCTGAGATCAGGCAGAATCCTGGGAACCACAAGTAGCCAGCATGGTTCTGAGCTGCGGGAGGCTCCAGCGTTTGAAAAAATTGTGTCTTCTGATAATTCTTTAGTACTAAAAAAAAAAAAAAATTAAATTTCTCCCCAGATTTCAAATAAATGACTTAAATTACCATTTTGCTCTTTTTTTTTCTTTCTTTTCATTCCCCTTATGGAAAAAACAGGAATGTGATTTCTTGAAAAATTTCATTTGTTCTTCATTCCCCAAACTTGTGTTCTAGGCATCTGAAGCAAAGAACCAGCTAGTGCCTGGATTTCTAATCAGTCCAGAACTCTTGAGAACTCTTTTCCTTGGTCACGATTTAATGATATAAGGAAATCGTTTGATAATCATATTGTATTTATGAAGAACAGTATCCACAAACAAACATCCAGAGATGTTCAATTCTGGAGCTTTGAATAGCTTTCTCTCTCTTTTTTAGGAGTCATGTTTAACAGTTGTTTGTCCTTTTCTAATGTGAAGGGGCTATAAATGCCTTTGCTACCAATAAAACTAGAAGTTTAATACATGCAGTATTATGTTCTAGGTGCATGATTTTTCCATATATCTGCAAGCAGATCATTATTCAGTCACTGATTGATTCATTCAACCCATTAGCAAAAGCTACACTATAGATATTACACAACTTGGTGATCAGAAGAAAAGCATCTACATTTGCTGTATCCAATGATCACCCAAAGAAGATTTTTAGGTTTTGTATTGTCATTCAATAATGTTAATATTATTAACATGTATATTTTCAGGGTTCAGGTTTGCACAAATTTTTCCGTTGGGTGAACATTCTTCCTATTATCCTCTTAATTTCTGAACATTGATTAATGTATAAACCTTGCCTTTTAAATATATATTTGTTTCCCTATTAATTTGGGTTAGAGATAGTGTCAGACAAAGGCACAAAATTTTACTACCTCAGCGACATAAACCAATAGTTGGAAGCCCAACCCAACTCAAGATGGACCCTTGCCAAATCCACCCCATAAAAGGGGAGCACCCAGAATGGACATAGATCTTTTTACTTCAGTAGGAATTGGATTTCCCAAATATAAGTATAAAATTTTTGAATGGCCCACCCGAAAGTCTTTTAAGTATAATCATGTGAACAAGGACTGTAGTCAGGCCCTAGGAATAACGAGACTGCCTTTGTATAAACTCATGTCAACGCCATATGACAGCTGAAGGAAAAACCAGTTTTATAGATTTTGATCAACAGTATATTTTACAATCCACCAGCTGGGAAAATCTGTTCCTTCTCATATAAGCCATTGTTATTTTGGGTTTCCTGTCCTAGGGGACACACGTAACTCTTATTAAGTTGATAGATGTGGAAGAAAAATGGATACAAGGGAGATGAAAGCTTTCAGCAAGGAAGGGGGTTTGATTTTTGACCAAGAGAAAAAAGAATTACCTATGTAATAATGGATAAGAGAATTAAATAGTTCAATGTTAATACTTTGTAAAATGGCCCTTTTCAATTAAAATTTGCAAACCGCATCAACTAGAAATCATCCCTGAACACTCCCTCCATTTCTCCCAAACAGAAGATGGGCAAGTTTCCCACCTCTCTCTGCTTCCAAAGTCTTGGCCAAACATCTGGTTCTAATCACATTGTATTCAGATTGCTTGTTTCTGTGTTTGTCTCCTCTTCTTGAATATGATCACTTTGAACATACAGACTACAGTTTTAATCCCATTGGCTAACAATAAATATTTGTTTAATCATGTACAAAAGTCTTGGTCTGGTTAAATTTTAGCAGATTATCAGCCCCGCCAGCACAGGATGTAAGTTAAGAATGTTTAGCAATCATTCTGCTTTTGTTCATTGCCACCAAAAATTTCTAGTTTAGTCATAGTTGCCAAAAGTGGACCATTCCACAGAACTTCATTCTGGGAATTTTGCAATTTAGGAAGGAATTCTGTAGTACTATAATGATTTTCGGAGGAAATAGAAGAAAATGAAGACATAATTTGTTTCATATTTCTTGAATGATTAGTAGGAAAGTGGGCCACGTGATTGAAATAAAGAGAAATAAAATGTTGTTGAAGACAGAGATTGGAATTTTAGTGGCACCCCCACCATTATAAGCTCTCTAATGGAAATAGATACTCAAGGAGATGACTGACAACTAAATTTATTAACAAACACATGAAACTGAGACGATTTGGAGGAAAGTGGATGAATGTGTCATTTTACATAAGCTTAACCGCATATATTATAAGAGCTCCACAAAGATGGAGGAAGAAAAAGGTTTAAGTCGGTGAATGTGTACTTGAAAGCAAAGTTAAACTGGGCTACCGTAATAAGCAGCTAGATTTTCTCACGTTTCTGCACCAGAAAATCATGCAAATAGCTATAGCATTTTCCTTAATAAATCCAATTCCAATGCTACTGAGATAATTTGAATATAAAATTGAAAATTTTATTTTCCCAAGCTTGTTATTTTAAATATTTTTATTTATCACAAATTAACAAAGTAGGCATCTCTTACTCTTACTCCCTACAAAAGGACAGATGTTTGGATGATTAATTCCCCCACTAAATAATGTAGCAAAAATATTCATGGGTTTTGAAATATGGGTTTTTTTATTTGCATAAGGTATCAGTCTTGCACTTGAGATATATTGTTACATTCTTGCAGAAAATCTTTTACACTGGTCTCATCAGATAAAAAACAGCAATAAACACATGCTCCAGAATAGCTGATTACATGTTCTGTATGATACAGAAGTTTTCCTTTGAAATCAGCGATCAAAGGTAACACAGAATCCAAACTCAGGAGATGAAGACTTTTCAAGATATTTCAAAAGGATCTGAAAATTCAGATGTCTTCTTTTCTAATGAATATGATAGCTAAACATTATTCTGAATTCAAATCAAGCCAAAGAATGAAATATCTTGAGGTAATAAAAAAACAGCCATTTAAAAGTTTTAAATTAATTTCACTCTGTGTTTGGTTAAATTCCCAAGAAGCAGAGTGTGAGGTGAAGATTCTTATACAAGTGGTTCCTACGTCATTAAAAGGGGAGGAGAACCTGGGTTGGTACAGGCATGAGATGTCTGCATGGTAGATTTTATGCAAGTGTTGTATTTATAGTCTCAGACTTTCATTTGTTGTGCGAGGGAATCACAAGATCTCTCTCAGTCCTGTAAGGAAGTAAGAGGCAGAATAAGGAAAGGGAGGAAGCCAGCCTGACCCCACAAGGACTCGGGAGCATGAACTGTACCACAGGACAGATGCCCACCTTGATGCAAAGAGAAAGCCTTGTGCCTGCTTCCATCTCCAAACACACAAGAGACAGTGAGATATGAAATTCCCTATCAGTCGTCAGGCCATCCTGGGTGTCAGAATGCCCCCACCTTCCAGAGGGAAGGGAAGGGAGAGGAATGTCACTTCTCAAGTCAGATGGCTCCTGGGACTGAGGCAGTATTTGGGAGAAAGGTAGGCCTGGAGGCATCTGCCTATACAGAGTACCTGGTTGGGGTACCAATACCACCCGTTACACACTCAATCAAACAGCTGTCCTATTTCCAACAGAAGGAATACTGCTTTGTTGGACTCTTTCTGGGTTCCTTTTAAGAGGTCATAAGCCATTGTACCCCATTACCATTTGCCACTACCTAGAATCAAGAGGGAAAATCAAAATGCAAAGCATCCCCCATGGCCTAGTAAAACAAACAAACCAATCAATAAGTTGTGCAAAATCTAAAACTTTATTAGAAAGGTTTGCTTCATTGATTCATTTTTCCATATGCATTGAGCCATATGGATAGTTTGTTTGCATAGGTCTTTAAAATTCACAGGAGTGACAGCCATTAAAAAGGGGAGGAGAACCTGGGTTGGTACAGGCACAAGATGACTGCATGGTAGATTTCATGCAAGTGTTGAATTTATAGTCTCAGGCTTTCATTAGTTATGAGAAGGAATTCTAAGATCACTCTTAGTCCAAATCCATTTGGCTCAGTGGAGAAAGAACTTGCCTGAGATCCAGGGAGCTAGTTCTCCAAGCTCTTGATGAATATAGTTGAGCTGTGTCACATTCTTCCTGGGACTTGGATTGTTCATCTATCAATTAAGGGGGTTGGAGTCTAAAATTTCTAAGGGATCATCTGTTATTTTCATGTCCTTTCATTCTGAGAGGTCTAGTCTACACAACTGAACCAGCTCTTGGTGAATAGACTAGACTCCTGGCCTCTGATTCATAGTCTTCTACACCTGGGTGTCTTAAACTGTGTTAAGCTATTCTGTGAAGGACAGCTTTTAAAAAATTTCCAATCTTTCCTGGGCCAATATATGGTCCTTCTGCACCTGTCTGTGCTCATGCCGGATGGTATTCACTGAGCAGGCTGTCAATAAGCAAAGTAGTCTATGCCCTGTTTAGTGAGATGAGTCCATTCATTCCACATTGGCAAGTGGCTACGAGAGTTTCTCAATTTCTATACTTAACGTCATGGACTCATAACAAACAGTTCATTGTCTGGTCTGAATTGCAGAACACTATTTGGGTACCATTGTTCGATCACTATTAATTCAACACTTCAGGAATAAGGGTGTTGGGAAAGATGAAAATGACCCTCATCCTTTACCATACAAGCCCTTAGAAATTGGAGAGTGATTGATTAATCTAAAAGTATCTTCATGCTGTCTGATATGGTAGCCACTAGCCACAGGTGACCATTTCACTTAAACTTAAATTTACTAAAATAGTCAGTTTTCAGTGACAGTAGGCAAGTGCTCAATAGCCATGTGGCTAGTGGCTACTATATTGGAGAGTATAAGGCATATTTCCATAATCTCAGAAGGTTCTGTTGGATAAAACTGCTCTAGGACCATCATATATTTTTCTGTAGTTTTAATACAAGTAAGTTTTGGACACCTCCTATTAATGTTATCATGTCTTTATCAGCATATTACATCTATCTTAAGATTCACAAAAGAGGTCTGTGCAACTTCTCATCACTATCATGTCATTATCAATTATAAATATTTGTAGGGCTCTCTACTAACTATAAGTATTTGAAATAAAGAAAATAATTATTAGGGCATGTATTCAAAGTCCTTATAATCTAGCTAGGAAGTCTGTAGTATTTGGAAGTTAAAAGTTCAAAGTGATTTTAGCTATGTCTTAAATAAATGATGTAGATAACAATTTTCATGTTCTTATGCTAGATTAGGAAATATCTGAGGTTATAAAAAAACTAGTTAGATATAGGGGCTGTAACTTGCAGACTAACAAAAAAAGCCCACCCTTAAGTTTGAGACTTAAAATGTCTCTGAAGGAAGAGAAGAGACTGACTAAGTGGAAAAGTAGGAAAGAATATATATGTATGTATATAAATACGTATATATGTTCATGTATGTATTCCTATTTCAGTATCAGTTATATTTATAGATGTTTTAAAATTCTGTATTGAGAACTGCTAAAAGTGGAAAATGAATCTATTTAATATTCCATCTTTCTATTAAAAGTAGATATGTTCAGATGTTTTCCATGGATATACAAAATGTTGGCTATCTATTTTTTTTAATACAAAATTTATTATCTAACAATTTTGGAGTTCACGTATCAACATAGGTCTCAATGGGTTAAATCAAAGTGTCAGCAGGGCTGCATAGCTTTCTGGAGGGCTTAGTGGATAATCTGTTTTATTGTCTTTTCCAGTTTCTAGAGACAACCTGCTTTCCTTGGTTCCTGGCCTCTTCCTCCATCTTCCAAGCCAAGCACTGCCGGTGAAATCCTGCTCACTTAGTATCATCTCGCCTCCTCTTCAGCTTCCCTCCTCTACTGCTAAGGACTCTTGTGATTACATTGGGGCCACTTGAATAATCAGAGTCTTCTTTCTTTCTTAAGGTCATCAGATTAGGAACTCTGTAATTATTTTTAAGATAAAATACTTGAGACAGTTGCTAAAGTTCTACATTCTTTGCCTTCATTCTATTTCACTAATTGCCTAGGGAGAAACCAACCAGTCTGGGGCTCACTTTTGTCTTGCTTCTTTGTAACAGCTCCAGACCTCCATCATTTATTCCACTGCATTCCCAGGAGACTGACTGCGGGTCCTAGGTGCCCAGTAGTCTTCAAGGGGGCCGAGGGTAAGCACCATGCTAAAGAGTCAGGCTCAAGTAGAAGGCAGGAAGATCATTCTGACCATAAGTTCCTCTTCCATTCTGTGCCACAAATTTATTAACATTAGGTTGTTGTGTTTTACATCTTGAACATCAAGTGTGCTAACATCAGGGCCCAGTTCTCTCCAACTAGCTCTGTTGCAAATCAAATGGAACATCACACACATAAATAAGCACACATGAAGATAAATAGAAACAGAAAAAAGAGATGATAGAATAAGATCTATAGATATTTTTCATTGTGGCAAATTTCAGAACACTTTTGCTTGGAATGACAGCACACATTTCTATAAATTAAAATAATAAAGTATAAATGCAATGGGAAGTGAAAATTCATGAACAGATCCTACAATGAAATCTATTTGGTTGTCTGTCTGTCTTTTCCTCTGACAGGAAGCCCAGGGCAGCAATGAACTTGGACTCTTTTGGATTCTTTATTATATCGCATATTAAAAATAATGGAATGAAAATGTGCTCTAGTCTTGAAGAGCAGACATCGAGTTTTTCTCTGACTTTGAATTTTAAGGGATAGCTATAAACTAAATAGCCAAAACTAATGGAAGTCTGTGCATAACATCCATACGTGGTGTTCTGCTAATATCCAGCCTGGGTGTTATTTTTTAAAAGTGGAATTACTATCTCATCTACTGGTGGCCGGCAGCCTTCGCTGATTATAATTTAGCAGAGCACTCTGTATTTGTCACAAGAAAAATGAAGATATAATATTAAAGACAATTAAAATGTGAAAGACATCTTGTTTAGATTCTTACGCTGTTTCTGATTAGGGAATAAACATCTCAATTAAGACCAAACATAGAAATATGGATATGTTAATTCCAAGTACTAAGGAACCTACAGGCTGACAACCTCTTGGGGCAAGTAAAACGTTGCAGGTGCCCATCCTTCTCCTGTGCAGGGAAGTTGCTGGGAGGTGACTGAGAGCACTTGAGCCCCAAGAGAATTAGCAGCTCTTACCAGAGGGGAAATGGCACTCCACAGGGTGAGAGGGGATCTGCGCGTGCGCGCTGAGATTTTAGTCACAGATGCCTAAGTTGGCCCAGACAAGTGACTCAGGCCTCCGAAGGTGTCCCTCACCTTTCTTCAAACTTCCAGGTCTAACATCCCTTTACATATTTCTTTTATTATTTAATCACAATTACATTTTGTAAGCACTTGTTTTAGTTGTTGAGTCATTTGTCCTTGGTGTTATGCAAAAAAGAAAAAAAAATTACCTTTGTGTTCTTGTACAGCTCTCTTTGGTTTTTCTTTTTCAAAGCCCCACTTTGAACCATAACCAGTTAACATGCTTAAAAAAATATAAACAAAAACAAGAAACCTACACATCCATGAAAGTATGCCTTAAAAGGCATAGAAGGGATGTAAGAGGCATGTTTAATAATACTCATATAAACATCGTTAAAATGCATATGAGCTTTGACGGTCCTATCTCAAACAAGTGAGTACTCTAATATACTAAGACAATGAAGTTATAATAGCATCAGAGGAGTCAGGGAAAGAATACATTTGTGAGTTGTGTGGATGTGGATTGTCAGGGCAGAAAAAAGGCAGCTAAATTGGCTCCATTCAGGAGTGCTGGGATCCTAGGAGGGCTACCTGAAAATTACATTTAAATATGCTAACACCATTACGAGAATATTTCTATTCTTCCCATAAAGGTCTTGCTAACAGTAATTAAATTTTAAGAGAGTCATATCTGGTAAGGAATAAAAACACAGTGAAAATACGATTAGGATGGCTAGAGGAGGTCTTCCCTTTCAAATACAATTAAAAAAATTGAATTACAGCTACCCTGGGACACCAAGCTGGCCGTATCTATATTAAATTATACCTAATCACACCGAAGTTCTTAAAAATTGAATACATTTACCACCAAAATGCCTTGGACTTCAGAAATATGTAAATGACATTCTAAATGTCCGGGGTTTCTCCTCCATCAGGAGCCACACCCAAACTAAGATCAGGCCGGCAGCCTTGGGGAGCAAACACTGCTCTGGGTTAAGAGAACTAAGATTGGGGAATGTTGGGGTTCCCAATGAAGAACCCACTTCCTTTGGAAAGTGTCTACATACCAGACCTGTTCTTAAACGAATTTTTATTGTCTTACTCACAAGCAGCCAGCCTGATTTGTATAACAACATTTTTTTCTAATCATCTGATCAGCTGAATCGTACCCCAGCTCACCATCTATGAGCAATGTGAGAACAGCGTAGAAGCGCTCACTCACCGCGCCCCGGCCTTCATCGGAGCTTCAGTGACATCGTCATAAACTTCAATTATTATGAACTACTGCATTAAACACTGAAGGAATCCCCAAAGGAAAGAAAAAGAAAATTCTGAATATTTAAGCAATATTTTGGTGAAAGGCTAACTTAATATTTTGGTGAAAGGCTAACATGATGTCTTCTAAAACATAGATTCTTAACATTTTTATAACATCAACTGCCTTTTAAAATTTGGATGAGTTCTATTAGAGAGCAGTGGTCCTGAACGTTTTACTTGTACCTGGAAGGCCTGGTAAGACTGCAGCCTGCTGGGCCCCATCCCCAGCATTTCTGATTCAGTGGGTTCAGGATGGGGTTTAAATTTGGCTTCCAAGTTCATGCAAACTAGGTTTACCTGACTGCTAATTCTCAGCCTGAAGATGCTGGAGAAGTTACTTAGTTTTCTAAGCCTTAGTTTATTGATCTACAAGTGAGGATAAAAGGAATACCTACATCACAGGATCTTTGCACAGATTAAAGGAGAAAAATGCATGTGAACTGCTTAGAATATAGCAAATGCCCATTAATAATCAGTTCCAATTTTGAACAGGATATGGTAAAAATATAAGTAAGTGGATTAAAGAGAAAATATCTTATGCATCCTATTCATATATTTCCTTTAAGAAAGGTATATACCACCGAGTACAAAGTCCATGTACTCAAGGATCAAACAGCAAACAATGGATCTTTTCTAATAAAAATGATCCAACTTCCATCCCAGGGAATACATTCTTTCACATTTTATGTTCTGTTTAAAACAATCATTAAACTTTGATACACAGGACATAATCTATATTTGTAGCTTTACTGCGTGTAACTACATTTGATAAATTAATACATTACGTAAGTGTGCATAGTATTACAACTTCATGGAAAGAAATCTGGAAAAAAGCTTATAAGTAATTATTTTTACATAATGGTTAATGGTTGTTATATCATTTTGACCTTTTCCCTCTAGTCCAGGTTAGGTGAAGTAGGTAATAAATGGGTAGTACTTTTTAGTCACAGAAAGACCTTAGAATAAATGGTAATGAAACAAATAACTGGGAATCACAAATTTCCAAGGCATCCTGATGCTGAATAACTTTCCTTTTGTCCATGAGGGAATCAGGAGAAAAGGTACGGAAGGGGATCGGAAAGGTATGCTTCCCTTGTATAACCATGAGCATGCCAGGGACCTCAGAGCTGGAGGAAAGGATGGTGTTTAAACAACAACAAGAAAAGCTCTGAAGGCAGGATGCTCTGGAGGCAGGCAGTACACCTGACCCAGGCATAGTACAGAATTCAGAATGAGCTGAAAGAAATGGATTACTCCTTTCTGAGCCTGTCTCTGCAAGGTGGGACAGATGGGGACATGGGACTTCATTTTAAAAGGGTGGTTTTTTTTTTTTTTTTACCTTTTTTGGACCATATACCCCTTTGAGAACTTGGTGCAAACAACATAACCTCCTGCTCAATAACACACACCTACCTAACTTAGGGTGGGGAAGTCAGCAGTTTCTCTGAAGTTAATTTTGTAGGTCCCCCGTTAAGAGATTTTGACTTCAAATAACAGAAAGAAGGTTGAGTATTAATGAGGAAGGCACTTAGAGATGTTATCATTTTTATAAGGCCTTTTAATACATACACTGTTTTCAACATTTTATTCTGCAATGGCTATACTTTGCTGTTTCATCACAGAACAAAACAAACTAAAAATACCCCCTAATTTTTATAGAAAGTAGAAGAAAGTAGAAGATCTTCCTATTTATTCTCTTTGGCTCAGTTCACTACTTCAAGGAGCATCCAATGATTCAAACTAGAAAGTTCTAACCCTGTGATACCTTGGAAGTAGTTGCAGACACAGTACCTTAATGGAATTAATGCAGTTGAATCTTGACATTTGTGGACTGTGATTATAAGAGAGAGAAACACCATGTTCCACAACCTGCAGAAATCTGTCATTTTGTTGAAATAAAAATTTGCAAGCTTCTTGTGTGGAAGAGTCATTTAGCTAGTGAATAGTCCCAGCCAAGCACCTGGAATTTGCATCTCCCTGGGGCAAGGGGCCTGTTACCTGTTTTTGGCTCTTCAGAAGATTTCCAATAGCATTTTCTAATTTGGAAAGGAAAAACATGCAGCAGGACACAAATGTCCTACTTTCTAAAAGGTTTTTTTTTTTTAAACATGTGTCTTTAGTAGTTTCAAAAAGAGGGAGAGAGAACTAAGTAAGATTCTACTCTGGGATACATGCTCTTACAGACATTACCTTGTGAAGGTTTACACATTCGAAAGTGAAGTGATGGAAAATGCTGTCTGTGGAAAACTTGAAAGCACAACATTGGGGTGCAAAACATCTCCAGAAATGACTGATTTCCTCTCCCTGATTTCTGACTGAGTATCCATTCTATTTATAAAGATCTCTAGGGACTTGCACAGCCTCTCTGAAGAAACTAAATAATCCCAAATGAAGAATCCATATATGGGGGGGCAATCAATCCCTATTCTTTTTCTTAGGATTTCCCAATGGCAGTCACTGAAGACCTTTGATCTGCCAGCTTTGGCCTGAGCCAATAGACCAGTTCTACCAAATAGCTCAGCCATTAGATAGTAGGTGGCAATAAATCTTGCCAGTCCAGTAGTGCTTGGAGAGGGCTTGCCATTTGGCTGCCGGCCTTCATATGCCTAATCTGCACCACCGGACTTGGCCTTTGTGGTTTCATCGGTAAGCCAGGACAGCAGTTCTGCAGCCCAGGAAAGATCCCGAGTGCCATATCTGATTCTGTCAGCCTCCTCTGCCTATGAGATGGATCTGCCCCTCCTGTCAGCATCCTCCAACACAGCGCTGTCACTGCCCTGATGCTGGAGGTTTCTGCTGCCGAAACTGAGGCTCACCATATCATGCCTTCTGAGCTATCAAAATCAAAGATGGAGAACGCTGGGACACAGTCCTCGGGGCTGGTGATCATTCTTCTGGGTGAGCGGAGGGGAAGTTCCAACAGTTGAGTGGCTTCCCTCTTTTGTAAGCCTGTCACTCAAGTCCCATAAGGCCCTGGTGTAGGCTTCCTGGAAGGCAAAGGCCATGACATGTCTTCTTTATTTCTGGGCTACAACCAGAATCCATCTTAAACTACACTATCCTTAAGGGAAAAGATGATCCAGTGGATCACATTAATTTTTGATCAACAGATGTGTATTCAACTGATTTTTATCACTAGTATGGAGATCTTCCTTTCGTTCTAAGCACAAAATTTTACACATAATCTAGGAACTCTTTTAATGGCATTCAGTAATGTTATATAATATAACAAGAAGTTACTGGTAATCCTGTCATTTCAAACAAGCTATTTTTAATTTTTTTTTCTCTTGGTAATCTGAGTTTAGATTGTGGTATTCCATAGAAAATAAAACATTTCAGATCAGTGAAAGAAACTTCTAAAGTTTATATCCCATGTTTTTGTTTCTTTCAAGACTCTTATTTTCTAGTTATTTTTTTTAGTAAATTACTTACTCAAAGGTTAATTTTTTAGAAAATTTCTGTAAATATGTTTAGCCATGTCTGAATCATGTAAGAAGAAAGAGCACCTCAGCTTCAAGGAAGTGAACTAATTTGTTTTGAACTAAAGCAGGCAAAAAAAGTCGATTTATTAAAGTCCAATGGCCTCATGATACTGATCTTCAGTGTAAAATACCTTATTATTGTAATACCAAAAATGTTTTAAAACTAGTGGTCTTAGGAGAAATTGAATTTTCTTTTGAGTAATATCTGTTTTATTTTTTATTTTTTGGAATTATATGATTCTTATTCTGGATAACTGGTTAACAGGTAACCATCAAAATACAAGCCCTTGTAGGAAAGATAATTTTGCTATGTTGTATTTTATCCTTTTTAAAGCATGTTGAACATATAATAAGGATGTCAGCTCTGCTATGAAAACTTAGGTTTTTGAACATCTTTCTTTGAGACTAAAATCTGTAATTTTAATGCTGCAAATATTAGGCCTGTTTTTCTGAGGCTTTGATGTTGACTGGGGTTCCATACTAAGATCAAGTCATGAGGGCAAAGAGCAAGTCACAACTACCTTTAAGTAGCTTCTGCAATTAGCATCTAATTAATGAGGTGCGAAGTGTGAGTGACCAGAGGTTCCGCCAAATAACACAGTATCATACTGCTAGGTGTCTCATTACTCATTTAATCTTAGACTTGCAGCAGTGGGAAAGCGGCATGGAAGGCTATCCTAGCAGAGCTGAGAAGAATATCCTGCTAGGAGGGAAGTGTAATCTGGAAGAAAATTCAAACAATCATAAGCATAATTACATTATAAATGAGGTTGGCCATCTCGGAAAGAACAGAATAAGCACCTCTTTCATTCAATGAACTCTTGAAGACTGCTCCCCATATACTGCCTTCCAATCTTTCTAATGAGATTAACATGTTATTCTCAATCTTTGTTTCTCTGGTGTGACTGTGAATACTCATTCCTTAAGCACTGGCCAAGGGTATAGAGGCTGCAAATAGCCCCCCTCTAGAACAATCACTGGTCTGGTACTATTCCTGGAGAAATTAGTTTAAGCACATTCTCTCTGGAGGAATGAACAGGAAGAGGATGAACATAAAGAACCTTCAATTCCACAAGGAAATGAGATCATACAGTATTTGTCTTTCTCTGTCTGACTTATCTCAATTAGCATAATGTCCTCAAGGTCTACCCATGCTGTCACAAATGATTGGAGTTCCTTCTTTCTTGTGGCTGAATAATATTCTTTATACTGTATTACATACTTCAAAGTTTCTAAGAAACTAGATCTCAAATGTTTCTCATCCCAAAAAGGAAATGGTAATTATGGGGCATGATGGAGAAGTTAGCTAATGATATGGTTATACTGTAATATATAGACTTATGAAATCAACACATCGTATACCTTAAACTTACAGTGTTATGCATCAATTATATTTAAATAAAAAATAAAAAATAACAATGAAAAGAAACCCCTTAAGATTTCTATTTATTTTTTTCAAACTATCTTGCAAAGTGGGGCTCAATTCAACATACAGACTTTAGGAAAGCCACTTAATTTTTCTGTCTCACTTTCCTTCTCTGTAAAATGGGGGTAATAATCAGACCAGGTGAGAATCAGATGAAATCTTATCTGCGAATGTGCTCTGTTGATGGTTTAAAATGTTTATTGTATCAGCTGGGGACCTTCAACGGCAAAATGGAGAGAAGAGTACTGAGAAGACGCAGAAGGAGCACAGAGAAAAGGGCGCAGAGAGAGAGGCACGAGGTGCGGGCCGAGCACAGCTTCACAGCTGCTCTGGTTTGCCGCTCAGTGACACACGGAGGAACTGGGTGCATTTTACCCCTGTGCTTCAGCATTCCTTGGCTACACTCTGTCCTGAGTTTAAGACATGCTGCCATCCACAGTCAGGACCCTAGGCTTCCTTTTCTGGGAGAGAGGGTTCCTTCTAGCAGCTTTCACTCAGGGCAAAGGAGAATATTCTTCTAAAGCTCCCATCAGCTCTCATCATTTCTCCTTGGTCTGAACTGAGTTATGTGTCCATATATGAATCAGAAGGATACACTTTGCTGATAGACCTGGTCCAATCAGTACCAAACTACATGTGATACTAAACCCACCCAGCCACCTGGCTACCATAAAACTGGGGGAAGTAAAATGTGGCTGGGCAGTGACCATGGCACACAGTCGTCTTCCTATCTCTTCGGTTGGTGCTGGAGTAATTTTCATGCCTCAGAGGATCTTCTATTGAGTGTCAAGGCAGCGCAAGGGCACAAGCCTCATCTAGTAAGAAACCATTGTTTTCAGATGATGCCTAGATGCTTATAGGATCTAGAAATATTGAGAGACTAGGGGAAATTAAATCAAACATCTATGTCATGCATCAAAAATATCTCAAGCCTTCTAGTTAATCGATCATTCAAAATAATTATACTAATTCGTGACAGTGTGGCATTCACTAAACTCTAATTATATATATATATATATGTATGTGTGTGTGTGTGTGTGTGTGTATATATATATATATATATGATACAAATGTGTATATCTGCATGTCTATGTGTTTCATATTAAATGGGAATAAGAATAGATTTATAGAAATTTCCATAATCTCTATTCATTATAATAGGATATGATGAGATCACTGTCATGTACTCTAAAGCTAGTCTAAGAAAACCTGGAAAGGTTACGAATTTGAAATTTTGTTTTAAGAGGATATGAAAGTGTGTGGCTATTTTAATTGGATTAAACGTGACTTTCCTCTAAGTCTTTGATTTCAGGTGGTTTGTAACCATGCGCTGCCTCAGAAAAGGTTTTACTATAAATAAGACATTGCTCTTTGAAGATTGTCTTATATTAACGCAGCATATTCAGTTAACGCGAAAGTTAGTAGAATGCAGCGAACTGCCTTGTGAATGTCAAAAAGTATTTTTAAACTAATTTTGTTAGCCAGTTTCTTGTGCACAGAATTAAGCAATTATATAATGCCTTCAGATTAAGCTCTGTAAGTTTAAAAATTTTAAAGGCCTTTGATTTTTCATAATTAATTATTTCTCTAAAATTTAGATTTAAATATATTAAGCCCCTACTGTTCTCAGTAGCTGTTATTTTTCTCTGCAACCCCAACGCCTACTCTTTGCCCCAAAACCAGTGGACATTCTTTCATTTGCTCTCATAGTGAGCGCATTAGAATGTGCATCAGAGATAAAACTATGCCTTATACCTAAGTTCCTCTGAGTTCAGAGGAATTAAACCCAAAAGTTCAGGTACAAATTTTACCTTAAAATGAGCACCTCTAATGCTTTATTTTTATATATATGTTCATAAGCAATTCTAGAAAGAGCTTAGAAAATGACATTTAATTTTACTAAGTTAGTGCCCAGAAGGTTACTTTTTATATTCTATTTATGGAAGATCAATTCAGTCAGTTTGCAAACAGTTATTGAAGGGTTACAATGTATGTGGTGTTAGAGGAACTTAGGAAATTAATAAGATTTTATATGGAAGCTTACAAGATATTCTGGCTGGTAAGAAGAGTAAGGGCATTTAGAATACACCTTATATCATTCATTAGTTGTCTAAAAGTTAATTTATTTAATACATTAAGTGATTACTCCAGGCCTTTCCTTAGATATGTGTTTGTGCCACTTGGTTACAAGGAGATAGGGGTCTTCCTGGGTCCATACAGTGATAGGCAGTGTAGAATGAACACCAGAATGATTTTTACAGTCTAACTCAGGAGGCAGGGGAAAGGAAGTAGTAGCTTTGTTGCATCAGGAATCACACATATTTACTGAGCTTCTACTGTGCGTTTGAGCATGGGCAATGTAGAGAGATGCCTAGTATCTGCAGTCTTTTTAAGTGAATATGAGATAACACAAAACATATCCAAAATATAAGTGTATATAGTGTTGGGAAACAGTATAGTTTTCTGAGATCTCTTACTCCAGCAAAATGGCTATCACGCTGCAGTTGCTCAATAAACATTTGTAGAAATGAAATGGAGTAAAAAGCAGTAGTCACCATTCTGCATGACTCTCAATATCATTACTTTCTGTTCTTGGAGAATTTCCTTTAAGCTTCCCTTCCTCCTTCTTTCTTCTGCCTTATTATCCAAGTCCAAAACTTTGATCAGGAAAAAAATTGCTTAAATTTGTGACATCACCTTCAGTCTTAAGTTAAAAAAAAAAAAAGCAAACAAAAATGATGGCAAGCTCTCTTTTGCTTTTAAAGCGCTTAGTAGCTATGTTAGGCCAGGCCACAAAGGCTAGTCCAGGTTGGTGACTTGGGCTCAGCTAAGGTTGCTTACAGTTCTTGGATCAGCAAATAAAGGACACCAAGGAGACTGAAGTACAACTGGCCATCAGAGGTATGCCTAAAAATAGAGGTCTGGTAGCTCATACAAAGTAAAAAATCTACCAGGTGAGAGGAAATGTACCTTGGCTTACTCTTTTGTTCTATTTTAGTCAAGTGTAAGAGATGGGGATCCAGTTCTTCAAGGGTCTGTCTTATAGATATCTATCTGCACAGTGGTTACATTCTAATTTCCTATTGTGTCATTAAGTTTGAGGTACCACTTAAGCAGATTTGCTGCAATCGGTAACACTGAGAAGGACTAGAATCAATCATTCGGCATTAAGGTGGCCCTACAAGAAAAGGTGCCCCGGGAGATGTATCTCAGCTTAATTTAACTCAGTTGATGGCCTTAGTGGAAAAGTTTTTCCCAGGAGGTGTAAAGGCACGGAATTCAAGTCAGAAGCCCATGGTGCCTTTTCTTTTACAAATGACCTGTGGTCACAGCAACAGAAATGGCACTGATGGGTGTGCTGATGGGAAGGGGGCTGTCCAGGCCTGACTTCTTACAGACACCAGTCATCTTTCCCTTTATAACATATTGCTACAAAGCCTCCTGGCTTCTAACAGTAATCCCTCATTTGTTCACGATTCTGGGAATCAAAGTGATTTTGGCTGGGCTCAGCTGGTCGCTTCTTCTGGTCTCATCCGAGGTCATCTATAAGGTGGCAGTCATTTGATGGCTGGAAGGTCTAAATAGGTTGTGCACACATATATGGCAGATAGCAGGCTGGCACCCAGGGCACCTCAGTTCTCCACTAGCCTCCCCAGTATGCCAGCTCTGTTTACCTCCTGAAGACAGCATTCTAGCTGTGGGAGAGGAAGCTCAAAGACCTCTTATGGCCTCGGCTATTAAGTCTAGCTGCATCCAATCCACTACTCTACAGTAGTCAAAGCAAGATATGAGGTCAGCCTAGGTAGTGGGGAGGGAAACAGACTCCTCCTCTAGAAAGAAAAATGAAACCTATAGTGTTTCCCAAAAATACTTAATAATTTTGTATTTAATATTTAAATATTTCCCAACTCCTTAATAATTAAGGAGATACTTAATCATTAAGCATGTAAATGAAAATGAGCAATTTTCTTGAGGTTTTTCTCTCTCTCTTTTTTTTTTATACAGTAGAAACAGTAGTACAACTCTTCTCTCCATAAGGGGTAGTCTCCAAAATGTGCCACATTCTGTCTCTAACACATCTTATTGCCCCGTGGAAGCTTGTGGAACAGAATGCAAATTACCTGAGCCTAAATGCAAAGGGAAAACTTCACGCTATTTTCTCTAATAGCTGAAAAATGGGGCATGAGTACAACACCAATCACTTGAGAAACAGGAGAAACAATAGAATTTTCATTGTGTTGCTATCATCACACCTTTGCCCAAAGAAATTTCTGGAAGGCTGGTCAGATATAAGAATATGTCCTTCAAATAAAATGCAGCTAAGACTTTTTACCATACATGACACTAACCTTTTCTTAAAAACAAAATTATATCTTAGTTCCTTTACTCTTGTAAAATAGGATTTGTTTTGCACAAACATTATCCCCCTGGCTCTTTTATCTGTTTCTGATTAGCCCTTCAAGAGAATGACATATCATAAAAGGCTTTTGTGTTGGGCTACCCTGAGTTGTTTGAAGTATTCTATCCTGTCAGCTCACTGCAATGAGAACCTGCTATTTTAACAGTATGGCTTCTCCAGTTGTCAGTGATGATAAGGGACTACTTTTTATGGTCTTTTTTGACACACAAAATAGTGCCTGGTACCGCTGTGCACTGACCTCATTTTCTCAGGGCTGGTCCTGCCATGTTGGTCAAGGATACAACGACTTTGAATTGTTATGGGAAATACCTTCTTAGCTATGCAACGCTATCAGTCTAGCAGATTCACTGCTCAACTTAAAATTCTTCAGGACACTGTGAGTTCCTTTATAATAGATCTTCTTTCTCCAGGACCTTTAAAAGTCTCTGGTGGATGATCTCATTTTATTTCCAAACTAGTTTAAAGATCAGTTACAAATATTGTTCTTGTGGTAATATGCACATTGGTGGGGAGGGGGTGGAGGGAAAGAAAACCCTGGAAGTGTTACATTGTGACAGCAAAGTGAGCCCATCAGGAAGGACAAAAAAACTGAGAATGTGCCATCTGATTATCAGTTTGATCAAGTCATCGGGGATGACATTGATACACAGTATCCTGACGCTGGGAACAAACCAGAACGAGACCAAAGGGCTGAACATGAGCCAGACGTGATTTATCAGTGGGTTGCTCTTATTTTGACCACATCTTGGTAAAACTGTCATATCTGTTGAAATTCTGTTTGAAAATTAGCTGTAGCAAAGGACACCAAACAAGCTTATTTTCACATATTGTGTATGCTGGGATTTTCCGACAATGAGTCATCAGCCATCAGAAACAATGAAGTGTCACAACAATTTCAAAGACACCATCTGTTTAAGGGACATGATCCAAAGACAAATATACATCATTTAGCACGGCTGTTTTTCAAATGGCCACTGATTCAAATCAAAACGCTTCAAATCTTCTCTGAAATATTATTAATAGCACAGATATTGGAAAACTGCAATTCCAGTGGTATGCATTGATAACATCTGTTAAGACTATAGATGATGTTTATTTAAGTGTCTTCTCTTGGGAACAGCTGACATTTGAAAATGTGAAGATATTTACTTCACCTGTGTCCTCCCCACCTGGTGTTTACAAAATTTTCCCATCAGTGATTGAACTATTGAAGACTTCTATTTTATTCAGGGATCACAAATAGAAGTGTTTATTTGCAGGTTTTGTTTAGAAGCTAGAATGTATGAGCTCATTGCAGAAAGAATGTAGAAGGTGACCTGAACCACTAAAACCCTTTTATAAAAGCACTTTTCTCCATGGCTTATGATTTTATTTATTTAATGATGCTCATGGATCTTGGAAGACTCAGACCAGGGGCAAAACTCCCAATGAAAATAGGCCATTATTCAATTGTAAAAGTGATATCAAGCTGAAAGATTCTAAAACAAAATAATGAGGCAACATTTGGAAGATAAGGTATACTTAATACGATAAAGAGAATGGGCACCATGCCATTAAATTCCGGGTAGGAGTCCTATGATTTCTCCTTCAAGAACCTGAATTAATGAGGAGATGAAACTAATCAGAACCATGGTCATGTGGTGTTTGGGTGTTTGACCCTAACTAGCTTTTGCCGTTGCTGTGAAATATTCCACTTCGTCCAATAAAGGCTTGTTGAAACCACCGTGTGTGTTCACGTACTTTTATGCTCTTATAACTTTCTGTTCAAAGTGCAAGGAAGAGATCATGTTTAATTTATAATACACTGAAACCACTTTATAACACTTCTTGGGCTGACAGAAGCAGCATCTGTAAAATAGACTAACTTATTATTCCAGGTTTTTACCATCAGGATTCAAATTTCAAAGGACACATGAATCCATGTCACCGAATAAGAGACCTTGAAGAACAACAAATGTGCATGTAAGTAGTGTTGTTGATTTACTGTAGTTCATTCCTTTGTGTACTTATTCATTCATGCATTCAGTCTTCTGGCAAATATTTACAGATCATCTAGAATATAGCAAGCCCTGGGTAAGCCCCGAGGATACAGTGTGGGAAGGAGAGAACTCAGGTTGGGGAGAGAATTCTGTATTGCAGCCAGTGTTAGTAAATGGTGAGACCTGGGTAAATTTTGTGACATCTCTCTTTATCCTTCTACCAGAGTATTCCTGTAAAACATTAGTTTGGACATGAGAACCTTATCAGATACTCAGAGATTTAAAAAAACACTTTACTTATTCAAGATGAAATATGTCATATACCTAACTAAACCTAACTGAAGCTTGATTCTCAACCCTGCTCTTATTTTAGGTGAAATGGAATTTATAACCATGTTTCCTGGGAGTTAATAGTAGTGGACTATGTTTTATTAAGAAAGCAATAGGGTTCAAATACTCACTAGCCATTTCTTCTGAAGCTGTTTCTTAATTTGTTAAGGGGAGAAAGTAATATCGACCTGAATGGGCTGTTGTGAAGACTAGAAATAAATTATGGAACATGTTTGTTGAACATGTTCTCATGAATACTAGGGTTTTACTAGACAACGCCAGCTCCAGCTGCTGTTAATATTAGGTTCAAACCAGGAGAAGCTAATGAGAGAGCCCATCCTCAAACTGAGTATAATAGCATGGCTTAAGGGTATTTTAGTAGAAATTGCTAATTGAAAAAATAAACATGTGAACCATTGCCTAAAACCTCTGCTATTTAATTGTATTGTTTATAGAAAAAAAGGTAAAATTTCAACTTAAAATGACTTAGAACATGTGACGTTAGCTGTATTGCAATCAAACTAAACTTCCAAGTCTCTTGTGAAGTTTAAGCAGATGTTCATCATCTCCTGTCTTTGAACTGTTCACTGAGCTAATGGAAGACAATGTCTGGGATGTGTTGGCAAAATCAAAGCATATTAATATTTCCCATTATCCATCGAAAGAATTATAATGGCCTCTGCATTCTGAAAGCTATTGTGTTCTTCTCTATTATGTCAGGAACATAACTTAATAAATAATAAGTCTTTATTTTCTTTTGGAAATACAGTCCAACTTTTGAAGATACAAGTGAACACTCTTACTTGAATATAAAAAGAGTGGGAAATCTCAATTTTTCATGTAAAACCAAATTTTGTCTTGTCTACCTCTTCTCACTACTCATTTTCTAAATACCTGGCTAGAAGTTAAAGCTGAGTGATTCATGTTTAGAGATTAGTCATTCCTGGGCAGGATTTACTGTTTCATTGTTCAGCCAGCCAGTTTACACCAAAGAGATTACTTACAGTCTCTCGTTTTATATTTTAAGAATTCCTCTTACAATTTAGATTCAAGTAATGTGTTTTAAATGGCACTAGTGACGTCCAATGGGAGTTCAAAACAACCAGTCAGTTGGAAAGATCAAACAGCCCAGCAATGAAACTGCTGGTTTGTTCTGCATGATGTCAAATAATCCACGTTAGTACGGTGATGGTTTCAGGGGCCCAGAGCCTGGGAATCTGAGGCTGCTGAAGAGAACCAAATGAAGTGGAAAGAAAGTTGGGTTCTCATCTGTGAAGTGTGCCAGCATTCCTAAATGTTTAGAGACGCTCCCTCTAGGAGGGGCTGTACCCGAGCCCCATGGACCTCAGTGTCCTGGCTCCCGTTTTGGGGACACTCTCCCCTGCCTCTCCAGTTCCCCCCTCTGCCTTGCTTCTTCCATCCATGCCCATTTGTGCAGAGGACCAAGTTCTAAGTGACAGGATGAATCTGATGGCTCCCACTCGAGAGTGTTCTTAGGGGAGCAGAGAGGTGACCTGAAACTGTGAAGCGCCCTGCTGCCCATTTAGACGGTTCCCTGTGATGTGAGCTGGCCTGGACACGAGAGGATGATACAGAAGCGGGAGTCAAGCCCATCTGGGAGGAACTTGCTGAAGTCAGCAACTAAGGGCTGACTTGGACTTTTGGGGTGTGTATTTCATCTACGACTGTGCACCCTATTAAAATCTTTTTTTTTCTCTAATAAACCTAGGGCCACAAGATCGCTGAAGAGGATAAAGCCCATCTTCTGTAGCTTGAGGAAATACCAGCAGGGAGGGGATTAAACTGAAGGTGAGAAGATCTGTGATTTACTCTTTCTACACTTTCACTTCCTCCCAGACAGGATCTGCAATCTGCAGGGGCACATGTCTGAGGGGGTGGGAAATTACTTGCAGTCCTTTCCCACAGGAGGCTGGATAAAATGAGCAAGGTAAAAAAACCAAAAAGCAAACACACAACAACAAATCTATTACTCACAAGGCTTTTTAGAGGCAGAGAGGGAATTGGACTATGTGGATTTAAGCTCCAGTTCTGACACTTAACTAGCTCTGTGACTTCAGGCAATTTTACTTTAACTTTTTATGTTTCAGTTTCCTCATTTGTAAAATGGGGATCATGTCTATACCTGGATCCTAGGGTTACTGTGGGGATTAAATGGGTGAATACCTGTAAAACATTTAGAAGAGTGCCTGGCTTATAAATAGAGCTCTGGTAGTGGTGTCCACACCGCTAATTGACCTCTGAGACCTAGTCCAGTCCAGTCTGGCTTGTCTATCTACTTAACCAAGGCGAGTTAGCACAGCCTAAACAGGTCCAGAGACAACTTTATCCCTGAAGAAATTCGAAGGTAGAAACATTTATTTCTAGACACCGGATAGTATAATAAACTCCCTCATCTCAGAATAACAATGAGGACACATAATTGTCATCTACTGCCTTGATGCCAAGAGACCTCTTGTCCCTCACAGACTGCCTCAGAATGGGTTTAGATCAAGGGACAACTTTGTGATACCATATTAATCAAAATTTCTAGAAAGAAAATGCAATAGTAGGCAAAATGGTTTTAAAAGGTAATAACCTCCTAGACACAGGAGCTTTTCTCTAGACTCTTGGTGAATTGAAACTTGAAAAGAATAAGATGGCGGAAGGGTTTTCTATAATCATTTCAAATGAAGAAAATTTCCAAAGGAGGCTGGGGCTGCAGAACATGCATTTGGAAAAGAAGTCAATGAAATGCAGATGAAATCAAGGAGGTGCCTACCCATCTGCTGAAAACAAATATGCCTGTTTGGACACAGATATATGTTTGCCCTTTACCTCACTTGAAAAATGTGGTTCTTCTGGCTTTAATTCCACTTCGTGTGGAATATATGCTGAATAAATACTTATTGCTTGATTAATTGATAGTGTCACCCCAATTCAGGATTGGGGCGGACATGGAAAGAGCAGGATGTGCTCTCACATACTAATCCTCAAACATTCAGCAGTTCTGTTTTGGAGAAAATCCTTCCTGACTTGAGGCCTAGAGAAATAAGCACTCATCATTTCTATTTAACATGGATTTCTCCAGCAAAATAGTCTGAAGTTGCCTAGTTTTAATATTGACATGACTAACATCACTATTTTGGCAGCCCTCAGGAGGAAAAGTCACATTTGGTTACAGAAAAACAGGGTTCCCAACTCTAGTCTTTTCAATAGGGAACCCTATTCACTGGGTGAAAGCTGACAATTATATACGCCCGGCCTGCTGGGAGAATTGTCATGAGGGTCTGGCGAGCGTGTGTTGTGTGCTTGGAAGAAGTGAGCATGGCTGTCCAGGCACGCGAAGGGTGAAGAACCAGTACTGCAGCAGTGTAAGGATGCTGATAAGAGCTGGAGATGGTGGGGAGTGTGGACAATAATAGAAGGCCTAGAGGAAAAGAAGAAATTGTAGGGCTATAGCTTTGCTTTATCAAAAGGGTTTCTAAATTTCTCATCCATCCAGGACAAGACAAGGTGTGCAATACAATGAGTCATAAGAAATACATATTTGCTCATTCAGATGACCAAATACATATTTCCCAGGCATATTAAGTCTTCATCCACAGTTCCTGAAAACACTGCAGAGTCTTAAAGGTAAAATGTATTTTTTTGTCATGTTAGGGAGAGACTTTTGGACCCCACCCAAGGGTGAGGGCTGGAGGTTGAATCAGCCAGTGGCCAATAATCAGTCAATCATGACTATGCAATGAAGTCCTCCCAAAAACCCTTGAGAAGAGCTTCCATACTTGCAGAACCAGAAAGCTTCCTCATGCCACTGAGTGGGGCCCCAAGTTCCACAAGGATAGAAGCTCCTTTATTTGGGACCTGGCCCTATGTATATCTTTATTTGGCTGTTAACTTGCATCCTTTACTAAACTGGTAAATGTGAGTGTTTTCCTGAGTTCTGTGAGCCACTCTAGCAAATTAATCAAACCTAAGGGGTAGGTCATTAGAATTTCCAGTGTGTAGCTGGTAGGTCAGAAGCACAGGTAATTGCCTGGGGCTTACAGAACAGCATCTGGGGGGTGTAGTGCAATCTGGCAGGATGGAGCCCTTAACATGGGGAATCTGGTGCTGTCTCCAGGCAGATAGCATCAGAATTGAGCAGATATTCAAGAATTGCTTGGTGTTATGTGTAGGAAGACTTCCTCCCACATACTTAAACACATTGGAATTGAGTCCAGAACCTAAACAAAATTATACTACTATTACTGCAGAGAATAATAGTAATATTGTTGCTCTGTATGAAAGAAGACACCATTTCAGGGTGGATAGTAGGGGTAAGCTGTAGTTAGCTGAAGGAGAAATGAGACAACAAAAAAGCTGTACAATTCACTGGGGGTAGATGCAAGAAGGAAAGACAGAGTTATAGAAAAGAAAAGGAAGGAAAAGGAAACTATGTTAATTAGTAGTTACTTCTCTATAAAGATGAAGTTAAAAAATAGACAGAGGCGAGGATGAGGAGAAAGGGGAACCCTCTGCACTGCTGGTGGGATGTAAGGTAGTTCAATCATTGTGGAAAGCAATATGGAGGTTCCTCAAAAAAGTAAAAATAGAAATACCATTTGACCCAGGAATTCTACTCCTAGGCATTTAACTGAAGAAAACAAGATCCCTGATTCAAAAAGACATATGCACCCTTGTTTATCGCAGCGTTATTTACAGTAGCCAAGATATGGAAACAACCTAAGTATTCATCAACAGATGAATGGATAAAGAAAATGTGCTACATATACACAATGGAATATTATTCAGCCATAAAAGGAAAAGAAAGCCTCCCATTTTCAACCACATGGATGGAGCTCGAGGGTATTATGCTCAGTGAAATAAGCCAGGCGGAGAAAGTCCAGGTGGAGCAGTACCAGATGACTTCACTAATTTGTGGAGTACAAAAACAAAACAGCGAGGGTATCTCAAGAGCATAGATGTGACAAATCTTGTTCCCAGTGACCCCAGGAGATGATGGGTGTTCAAGGAGACAGCCTTTGGTTTTGGATATACTTGGAATTACAAAATCTGGAGCAAATGGTTGCCAAAAGGAGGGGCATGCAGGATGCGTGAAATCAGTGAAGGGGACATTAGCAGGATTGTTTGGTACCTTGACCTGGGTGATGGTTACATGACTGTGTTCACGTATCAGAAGGAACAAAATAGCAGCAGACACACAGAATTTGAGAAGGGACTAGTGGTTACCAAAAGGGAGAGGTTGGGGAGAGTAGGTGGGGAGAGAGTAGGGGACTAAGGGTGCTATAATTAGCACTCACAATCACTGGGGAAGGCACTACAGCAAAGAGAAGACAAGAAATGACTCTACAGCATCTTAATACACTGATAGACAGTGACTGCAATGGGGGGAGGGGAGAGGACTTGATAATGTTAGTGAATGTTGAAACTACAATGCTGTTCATGTAAAACCTTAAGATTGTATATCAATGATACTTTAATAAAAAAAGACAGAAGTTAAGCATATTAAAACAGTTTTTAATAAAAGATACATTAAATTCTTTTAAGTTAAAGTTTATTACAAAAGGCTGCCTCACAAGAGTATAACAGTTGCCCAGACAAATATTGGATGCTTCTGATCATTAATTAGAATGGAATGAATATAAAGAACATGAAATTGGAAGAACCACATTTTCCCTATCTCAAAAAGCCCCTTCCTTCTATAAGAGATGCTTGTATAACTCACATAACAATCTTCTGCACACAAAAAGCAGTGAGGTGCTGCCTAGAAATGTAATTTTGTGTTCAGGGACAGAAAAGCAGTAGTTCTAAATGTTCTACCAGATGTTTGCTTTGCCATCACGGAGTAGATGAGTGTACTTCACATAGGTGACTCTCGGGCGCAACTTTAGGAGAAGGTAAACCTTGTTTGTTAGTGAGTATGTGTGACTGTTACCAAGCTGGATAATAATGAATATTGAACCTTGTTGTTGTTGAAGATGAGAATTGTGCAGATTATATTGCATTTAGGGAAATGTTTGCTTCCTTAATGTAGAACTAGATTATATGATTGCTGAAAATTAACATATGTGTTTTGGCAGATGGTGTGTGTGTGTGTATATGTGTGTGTGTTTTATTCAAGAGTTACTCATCAAATAACCAACCTCCTTCTGTACCTCATCCTCACAGGAAGATAACAGAAGGTGCGGTGTTGAGATAATAGCTAATAAGGAGTAAAGAAAGAGAAATGAGCAGGGAACAAAATGAAGTGTGACCTGCCACCATTGATCCCTTGGTCAATGGCATACAAGGGGCCTGTTCAGGAGGACAACAGTGCTGGGCTTGCAGATGCAGATTTGCAGAAGTAGGCGGAGATCACTTGTGAAGGGAAGGAGCAGCCAATGTGAAGCAGTTGCAGTGAGGTTATCTCAAGAGCATACATGTGACAAATCTTTTTCCCAGTGACCCCAGGAGATGATGGGTGTTCAAGGAGACAGCCTTTAGTTTTGGATAATTTGGAATTACAAAATCTGGAGCAAGTGGTTGCCAAAAGGAGGGGCATGCAGGATGAGTGAAATCAGTGAAGGGGACATTAGCAGGATTGTTTGGTACCTTGACCTGGGTGATGGTTACATGAGTGTGTTCACATATCAGAATGTATCAAATTGTACACCAACATCTGTGCATTTTATAGTATGTACCTCAATAAAGGAAAAAATATGAAGCACCAGGGTGTTAACCTTTACCTTGACCGAGGTAATTTTTGTAATAAACTGAGAAAGTGGGACACACACACACACACAAATAAGATCAATCAGTCAACAATGACACAGGTAAAAAAAAAAGTCTGGGGTGAGTCAGTTTTTGGAAGCTTCCTATCAGTCTACCTCTTAGATGTATTTTAAGAGACTATACCCTCAGACAGAGACCAGAATGAATGAAGAGGTTTATCAAGTGAGAGGGTGTCTACCAGGAGCTGCCCATTCAGACCTGTGACAGACATTGAGCTGTTATACAGGACAACCTAAGGCATGCTGCATCTTTGTGCTTCATAAGTTAAGCTCTACATCAGAAAAGACATTGCATTTGTGGATAAAAAGGACACAAGACTCCCACGTGTAAAAAGAGAGTGGCCACATTTTGGAATAGAAAAAAGCACTGTATGTAGGAGAATATTTAAGGGAAGACAGATTATACATGTTTGTGTGTGTGTATGTTATAAAACCGTATGTGCTGGAAGAGGTCAGGTACAAAAGGCCACATTTTATTATTACATTTATCTGGAACACAGAATAGTTAAATCCTTATTTAAAGACAGAAAGCTGTGTGGTAGTTGCCAGAGACTGGAAGCAGGGGGAACCAGGGAGTGACTACTTAATACATAAGGATTTCTTTTGGATGGTACAAGATGTTCTGGAAAGAGGAGTGATGCTCCTGTCAATGTAGTAAATGCCACTGAATTATGCACTTTTAAATGCCTGAAAGGAGGAATTTTATGTTATTGATGCAGCATATGCACTGCATCAATCCATTTTTTAATAGAAAAAAATACTGAAAACTATATAGGCAGAAATTGACCCTGTAATATACCATGAGACTCTACTAAAAGTTTCTGAGGAGGCCTGACACTTATGAGCTGGGCTTTTGGAAGATTTTTTCCAGTCCTTTTCCTTCTTGGTAGTACATGTGGTCCAGGTAAGTGATATTGATAGTTCCTTTCACCTCTACCTTTTTATGACCTTATGATTTGATGTACCAGTGCAAACTTTCCAGAAACAGAAAAGGGAATCAGAAAAAAAAAGCCAATATGAAGGGAGAGGAAAAAAATCTATTAAGATAAATTTAGAATGTTATATGATAATTCATAATAAAACAATAGAAAATAAATTGATAGATTTCAAATGTAAGGAAAGACATAAGAAAAAATTTTTTTTCTAAGAACAAGGTGGAACAGACATGTTCTAAGAAAAGGAGGCACAGAGGACTTATTTAAAGAGAGGCAGCTCTGTTCAAGAGAGAAGAGAAGACACAAACAATGAGGCCAGTAAGTGAAGAAAAACTAAATCGAGAATAAATATTCCAGTAGAGTTGGACAAAAGCCCCAAGTTAAGGGGGAAGGAAGGAAGCCACATTCAGGAGATAAAGACTCTAATATGAAGGCTCAGGGAGAAAGAGAGAAGCACATTCAAAGCAAGAGCTTAAAAGCTAAATAAAATCTTCACGTGAGAACACTCAACAAAAGCAGAAAAATAATCACAGTGGTAGGTGGGTGTTATGGAGACCATGGAAGAAAAATAAGGTGAAGACACTGGAATAAAAGTTGTGAGAATCAAAGACCACAAGGAAGGTGTGGTTCAGACACAGTCAGGGGAACAAAATGAGTGTTCCCAGTAAGCCAAATGAATTCTGAAGGATGGGCATTTTGAGAAGGAGGAAGAGAAGTAGTTGGCTGAAGAAAAAAAAAACATGGAATGCTTGAGAATTCTGTAGTAAGAAAAAAATACCTGAATAATTGAGATGTTTGTAATAGAACAGTTTCAAGGGCAATAAGATCTATATATACATATATTTGTGCATCGAAGTGAGATAATACTGGAAGTCAAAAGCAAAAGACAAATGATATTAGAAAGATATTGTGAATAAATCATAATAAATGATAGCATGTAATCCTCCTTGGCAACTGTGTTAAGTATTAATGTTCTCATTTTGCATGTAAGGGAATTAAAACTCAAGAGGTTCTATATAGTTTTCACAATTACAGGGTTATCAATGGCAAAGTCAGGATTTTGATTTAGTTCTAGTTTACAATGTTGTTCCTCTCCATATAATAAATTCCCTAAAGATTCATTTGTGAGATTTTTGGTTGAATTTTATTACTATCTTGGAAATGGTTATAAAAGCCCATTTTTTATTTAATTTCAACTTTGTTACCTGATTCCACTGAGTTGTATTTTCTGGCAATTCAATGGGTTCATTGCTCACTGCCAAACTTCTCTTCTGCAACTTCCTTCCACAACGTTTCAGGGAGCGACAATGCTACTGTGTGACTATCTCATGCATTCTTGGAAGACTGAAATATGAACCCGGAGTACACTAGCCTATAGAAAACTGTAGGTATGAGAACTGAAATGGACTGCTGTTTATTACTGCATATTTCCTGGTATCTACACTCTGTTGGCTGTAAAAAGAATGGAGCCATCAACTGGAATGTTGTTTATATGGAAGAACGTATTTCCGAGTTCTAAGACAACTGACTCAGAAGCAAGAATCTAAAACATGACCCATTTCTTTTAAGTTGATGATGGCTTATGAAATATGTCTGTCAGTCTATCCCCTGTTTCTAATTAGTGCCAGTGACCTTTGTGGCTATTGATTTCCCTCCTGCATGTGATCTTATAAGAAAAATGCAAGATTTTATTTATGTCTATGTTTGCTACTGCTATTAGTTCTTTTCAAGATTGTTAGCTAATATCAATCACCTGACTGACTTCATTTTGTCTTCACTTTAAGTTTTTTAAATAAGTATTATTGTCCTTACTATACAGATGAAGAAACTGAGGCTCAGAAGTGTTGGGTAATTTACTCAGGGCACTCTGTTTTTAAGAGAGAGAAATTAAAATTGAACTCCTATTGACTCCGAAGTCTGTATCAGCAAAATAGGAGCAAAAGAATACATAAAATGTGAAAGGCTGGATATTTTTCATTCATTTATATATTTGTTCATTCGTTCGTTCGTTCATTCATTCATTCATTCACTCATTCATTCATGAGAGACTTATTGCAGAAAAATGATATAGCACTAACATTAGAAAGATGGTGGGGAATTGAATGAGAACATAGTCCTGACCCTAGAGGGATGCACAGACGAAAGGGAATGGTAGACCTAAAATGAAGCAGTAACAATTAAGCTTGGTAAGTTCAAAAGATTAAGAGGACCTGGGAGAGTTGAGGAAGGCATCAAGCAGAAAATAACATTCCACCTTGTGTTAAAGATGAAAAGCATTGATCAGGAAGATAAGAGGCTAGTAAGGGTTGCGATGCATGAAATAGCATACCTACTCTTATTGTCTAAATAATTATAATGAAATATACAAGTTACATGTTATATTTTACTTGAATTTAGTTGTATGTAAAATGAGATAAAATATTATTTGTACGTTTTGCTGTTAATGATTTAAAGGAAAATAAATACTGTCTGATCTTTATTATATGTGGAACCTTAAAAACCCCATAACAGGAAAACAAAAGACTCTTAGACACAGAGAAAAGACTGGTGGTTGCCAGAGGTGGGGGGGGGGGGGAGATAGGGGTGAACTGTTTTTTGTTTGGTTGTTTAAAAAATTGTTGAAGCAATTGAACAAAAAAAAATGGCAATAAAAATTTTTTTACAAAGTCTATGTAAACACAAGTAAGCCACTAAAAAACTAGACATAAAATTTGTATTGTTCTATTTATTAAAAATGTAATTTAAAAGGCTTTTAAAGACAATTGCAAGTATATATATATATACACACACACACACAAAATATTAATAGAATAAAAAGATAACATGATCTTGGCCAAACTATTCCTTTGCTCCCTCAGACCACAAAGTTGGGCAAGTTCTTCTAAAGAGGAAGGTCCTGTCTGCCAGAGTAGAAGGAAACGATAATGTATAACTCTCCCCAGTAACTTCAGAGGGCAAACATTAGTTTAGAGAAGTTGAAGTCTCTCTGTGAGTATTCAGCTCCTATGAACTTTCACAAAAAAAATTGTTCTGGCTTCAGAATGGTTTATGGATGCCCAACGAACTCTGCCAAACTCAAGAGAAGGTTACAGGTAGATCCATGAAAAAGCCGAATCATGAAAATGTGAGCATCTATAGATGGATCAAAGCGAACAGAGAGTGACTCTCTGCTATTATCAGTTCATCACTCAGTTAGGTAAAATACCAGGGGACAAGGGATCAGGCGGAGCAATTATGACCAGTGAGGACAAGTAGAATCAGCATAAATTTATGTGAATTAACATCATCATCATTAAGAACTCTGAAGTCTACTCATCTAAATGTCCTGGGAGCAGGTACCTGCAGAATGATTCAGAAAGGCATAGTTCACAGCTTCAGATAGCACATGAGCAAAAAAAAAATTTAGCATAATTCTTTTAGGTTTTATATTTGTCTAGTTATTGGTTAAGTGTAACAGAGTAAAGGGCTCCCCTAAAGCTTACACAACTATAGGTTAGTTTTTTTGTTGTGGTAAAAACATATGAAAATACTCATTTAAGCCCATTTTAAGTACAATTTAGTAGCATTATATAATTTACAATATTAGGCCACCATCGCCAACATCCGTTTCCAGAAAGTTTTTATCTCCCCAATAGAAACTTTGTACCCATTAAATGATAACTCTATTTCCTCTTCCCTCCCAGTACTTGGTAACTTCCATTAGACTTTCTTAGATACTTTTTTTTTCAGCCTTAATGTTGACTTTATTTACATTTTGATTAAAATTCATGTGAAAACTATATACCTTAGATACCATTACATTTCTTTTTATTAGAATTTTTTAAATTAAGGCATTATTGATATACATTCTTATGAAGGTTTCACAAGGAAGAACAATGTGGTTAGTACATTCACCCATCTTATCCTGTCTCCCCCATGCCCCACTGCAGTCACTGCCCATCAGTGTAATAAGATGCCACAGAGTCACTATTTGCCTTTTCTGTGATACTCTGTCCTAGACATTTTTATTTGGAAGAAACAAATTCAAATTCACCAAGCTGCAAGGCTGCAGTGATGTGTCCCTCGAGTGCAGCTGATGCTGAGTCTGTCCATCTCAGTTTGGCTTTGTTGACCTGTTCTCATGTATCATACACACAATTATTGTGAGTTTGGGGATCCTTAAAGAGTTCAGACTTTATGCCATTTGAGTATTAGGGGTCCATTCATTTGGGAATTTCTTATTAGGCTTCAAACATAATTGAACACACATATATGCTCACTTAAAACACGCACACACCTACACAGAAATCTACTGACTTCTCTGTGGGAAAATGACACTGCCTGTGCCAGGGAAAGCAGAGAATGAGCCTTGACTGGAAATTGCTTCATTTTCTAAATTGCAGGTTATAAACATTAAGAAACTATCCCAGAATACTACTGACATCTCTCATTGATTAAAAAACAAACATTTTTGAAATGAAAAAGACAAAAAAAGATTAATTTGGAGCTGTTAAATTTGAGCCAGAGAGGTGACCCTGCCTATGGAACAAAACACAACAAACAAAACACAACAATGTAGAAGGCTCCCAAAGTTGGGGTAAAAGGTAAATATCCAATCCATGACACCTGTCAGTTTAAAATGAAGGGGTAGGGGAGACTTGTCATCTCTGCAGAGAAGTTTTCTATCTCAACTCACTGTTTTGGAAATATCAGAACATATGGGGATTTAAGAAAAAGAATTGGAATGAAGGGAGGATTAATGGAAAAACAATTTTATCAGTCAAAGATCACTACAAAGCAAACAAAAAACAAGCCCACTAAAGTGACGGTAAAGGGCACATTCATCAATAATCCTGGCTGTGTTTTAAAGGTGCACGGATGCCACAAAAACATCTCCATCACCACATAAATAAAATTTTATTGTTTATCTGAGTTGGGGATGACATTTATTGCCTCATACACTCCCTCTTAAAGCATCATGTTTACTAATCTACCAGTGATTTTCAGGGTGTTTGCGTTTGGAGAACACCTGCGTCTTTACTAAAGCCTAAATAAATTATGCATTCAATCATATTTTTGTTATGAAACATATTTGGTACCAGGGACAACCATTTAAATCCACACCCAATATTGGACATATCTATTAATAATTTAAGAAAAAATTGCTTGGATACCACTTTCTACAGTTCACGAATTTATAGCGAAACATGATTAAATGAATCCACAGTTAGGAATCAAGCTTCAACAAGCACACATTGGCCACAATGGCCTATAAGAATAATTGGGTCTTCTAAAAGAAAACGTTTGTTACTTCGATCAATCAAATCCATCTTGCCTGACACAACTGGTTGTCATTCCCACATAAAATGAAATTTATATTTCATAAATATGCATTTGAATCAGAGAAAATATGATAGAAAGAATATAGCCATTTAAAAGGGGCTCTTTTAATACATGGTTGACAGTTACATTTTTATTTTGGTTAGGAGTTGATCCCATTCCAAGATAAATCAATTCTCGACCTGTTAACTATTGCGTAACTGATGACTGACTTTATTGTTTCTTAATTTAAATTTACTTGAAGTATGTTCTTATTATCAGAAGAATATCTTCGAAGTTAAAACACATGATATAATAATATCCCCAAATAATGAGGGTGATAAAATTATGCTATTTAATTTGAAATGCAATATGGGAAATTGAAAAGTGAGAAGGAGCCACAGAACACCTGTCCCTCTATCACAGAGCTTTAATGTGCTCACCTGACACTTTCTGCCCAAAGAAAGAGATTCCTTTAGCAACAAACTAATTCTCAAAAGAATTTTCAAAAGTGTCCACAATCTACAAACATAAGAGAGCCCAGTGCCATAAGGGAAATTTATTATGGTAGTAAAAAAAAATGAATAGTGTTAAAGAGAAAACCCATACTTGTGTAGAGCGACTCATCCTTGATGTTAAGCAGTGTTAATTCACAGCGTTGATTCAATAGTAACTGTATTCACTAATATGTTTATTTAATATTACATAGATTTCTACATATCATAGTAACTTTTGGACACCAGGTATCATTCAGTTAAATTGATTGAATTTTACTTTTGGTCAACATTTTGGTTGCTCATGTTGATAAATTTAAAGATTGCATTTCAGTATCCATCAGTTGTTTTCTATGTTAAGCTTTGTGTTCTTGTATGTTTTCATATCTATGAGACAATGTCCCCATTAGTCTCTTTTTATCTATGGATGGTTGTTCTGCTTTATCTTCTTTTTCAATGGATTTATGTGAATGTTCTAATTTAGGGACTGGTTCTTTCATTCTTCAGTTTGGAAGAACATCACGGTGTTGCCTTTAAACATCTTGGAAATCTACCTGTTGAAGAACCCACACCAAGCAGCCAATCAGGCAGCCGGCAGGTGGCTCTGCTCTACAGTACGTTTCCTGCTGCCTGCTCATCTAGGAATGACTAAGTCCTCTCTTTCTCAATCAAAGCATGTCTCCTGAAGGCCAAAAATGTAAGACCACTGAAGACCTGCAAGTTTTTGTGCATGAAGCAAACTGAGCTTGGTTATTATCGAGTGTGAATTTTGAAGGTTAGAAAAACTTGCTTATACAGAGTCAGAGTCAAGGTCAGAAATGTCTACAGCGTACTAATACAAGGCAGTGCATTCCATTCCTGGCAGTATTTCTTAAATCTTAAAATCAGATATCTTAAAACTTCCTATGACTAAACACCTAGAAATGCTGGATGAGATTCTAAAGACATGCTTTTAAATACATAATATACTAAAAAAGAAATTAGAAAAATCTCCAGCAATCTAAATCCAAGATGAACCTAAAGAGCAGCACATGCCCTAGCTACCCACTGGAGGGCTGCACCTGCAGATTGACTCCAACACTCAAGGATTTGAGGTTGTAATGGCTTTTTGAGGAGAAGAGATGAGGCCTGCAGCTGTGGAAGATGGAACAAAAACCCACACTGAAATTTTCAAAAATGACACTGAGGTATTAACTGTTTTGCTTTTTGATATAAACTCTGTGTCTTTCCATCAAAGGTATGCTTGACAATTGTTAAATTTTCAAAAATTTTGTAGACTTGTTGTTAACAAGATTCACTAATCAAATTTATTTAAATTTGGAATTAAAGTATATTAAAAATAAAGGTAATAAATAAAGCACATTAGTCCCTGATTACTTATTACATTTACTACCCCTATGTGTTTGAGGTTATGTCAGCTGTATATCTATGGAGGAAGTGGTGGTATTCTTCTGTACATTTCTTCCAAGCCCTATGCTCAGTAAGGTCACATTGGTACCTTGCAGTTGCCATGACAGGAGTATTAACCTGTGGAAAATGGCAAATGCTACAGGGCTTCATTTACTGCTTTGTTGATTGCCTAGATTTCAGAAAGTGATGATGCAAATTTTGTTAACAATGAAGATTCAGCTTAAAAGTGGTGTGTCCGTAGCTATTATATTGTGAGTAGCACAAACTTGTGTCTGAAATCTATTGTATCTGATTTGGTTGTCACTTATATTGTTGATAACAAATGCATTTTCAACATACATCATCTTTGTTGTTACTCATTAACAAAAACAAACTACTGACCAACGTTCACATTGGAACTACATTCATTTGTCAGATGCAACCATAGGTAGGCTGTGACTACAAGAGGTCAGCAAAAAATCATTGAAAGTAGAAGACTGAATATACAGATAGACAATGGCAGGACTGTCTATGACAACAGAACTCTGACCCATAACCTTTTTAGCAATTAGCCCAGAACATTCAGGACTTGGTCGATGATCCCAGTTTCCCTATTTTTGATCCTCCGTTACGACTGAGGATGAATCAAAGAAAGCCAAATACATCCCTCAACCTAATCATGTGAGATGACTGCTTCTGGGAAGCCTGCCTCCAGCTTCCCCTTCCCAACAACCTCTAATCAGAGCATACCTGAAGTTCTCTTTTGTTTTCCACTATAAAGCTTTCCCACTGCCCTGAACTGAATGCCTATGAGTCTCTATCAAATGCAAGCAATCTCTCTTGCTAGAACAAGTTTGAATACAGAGCCTGTTTGTTCTCATTCTGGGGTCTTTGCTTATTCCCACAAAAACGTTCTCTGTATGGAACTAAAAGTTAAGAACTTTTTATATTCTCTTTATATCTGTAGTAAATGTACTGTCCTTTATTATCAGTGAAATTTATAATAAGACTGTATATATACATGCATACTTTCTTTTCCCTCAAAGAGCGATTGTTAACCATTTACCAGCATGCCACTGGGCTGATACCCTGTGAAATATAGATTAAGAGAAAAAAAGATTTGCTGGCACTGGGGTGGGGAGACAATGTAGGCTCTAAGGAGGACAAGACAAACAAACCAGACTCCTCTTTAACCTTTAATCTGCTCTCACGTGACTTTGGATGCAAATATGCACCATTTACGTGGTCCAAGGATCCTCCCCAAGAAATGTCTTGGTTAATGACCCTCCTGAAGAATTTGAGGGAACAAAGCCAATGCAAATCCTTTCTGGAGGGACAGACACAAATTTCAAATCACCTGCTATTTTACAGGTAAAGTCCTGCTGAAGATAAACCCAGAATCAAAACTGCAAATAATTCACCATAACCGTGATTAAACAAACTCAAACAGCGGGTTTCATATCTCTTAAGAACTACAAATTACAACTAATATATCCTTGAAATACAAGAACATGGAAACACATTCACTGAAACTCCTTACATATAGGTAAAAGTAATGTTGGAATTTTTTTTTTTTTAACTGGCTGGTGGCTATAAAACAAGCAAAATAAAACGTAGGTATCTTATGTTTAAATTAGGTCTTTAAATTACCAAGGTGCTGGAAGAAACTGAAATTTGTTTTGGCTTAAAGAGAGTTGCTGCAATTATGGAAGTCCCTTATCCAAAGGTATTTCATCACACAAATTGCCACTGTGCAGCCTGGCTGTGTAGGGGATGGGGCTGGCAGGCACTGCATGGAACTCCATGGACTGGGGGATGCTTTGCAATGGGAGGGCTCAGTTGCGGGATTTGCAACTGCACCTATTATTCCAGGAAAAATAACAACACATCATAATACATTTCAATCCAGCCACAGAACTATGACAAAGACAGCATTTATTAATATGCAAGAGATTACAGCCTTTCCTCTCCCCCCACCTGTTCTTAGCCTATTCCATCTAACCCATTCTCAGACAAGAGTTGGTGGCTGCCCATTTCTTGGAGCTTTTTCATATAGGAGAGTAGACCAGTCATGAGAAACAAGACTGAAGAGACAGGGAAGGAAAACAAAAATTAAAGGCCCTTGGAGCTTCTTGGGTTTGAGTGCAAGTAGACACCTTTTAGCTGGGTTCCTGGAGACAGACTCTAAAGCAGAGATCTGAGGGCAGGAAATTTACTGAAGACTGAAAGAATGGATAAGCAGGATTGGGCAGACGGCAGAATTGAACTGAAATGTGACTGCAGTGGAGATCTCAGCCAATCCTATAAGGGACTCTGCAAATGCATGTAGTTCTACTTTATAAAGATATGCTCCGGAGTGAGATGAATGTGACTTTTCTATTCACTTACCAGTGTGTCAGCTTTGAGTGTTTCCTCTAGGTATCTCAATGGATTAAGCCAGTTTATTGAGCTATTTGATTCTGACTCTAAGCAGTTCCTACCTTATTTATTCCCTTAAGACCCTACTTCCCTTCTAAGATGGGATTTTGTGTAGAATACTATGCATAGAATTGCATAGCAACTAAGAGATATTTTATTATTCACTCATGCAACACATATTTGCAATTGTCTTTGTCTTAAGCTAAGGTCAATCTGTTGGGTGAATGAAGAGACACATAGACTAGTTGTGAAATCAAGTGCTCCTGGGACTATAACAAAGGCCTTAAGCAGAGCCCTTTAGGAGAACAAAGAAGGGAGAAGACAGATTCATCCTGTAGAGGTCAAAATGAGGAGAAAAAAAGAAAAGGGTGCTGGGGCTGCATTTTGCAATGGATTGTTGTTTCTATGCCTTGGACAAAAGACCTGGGTAAGACAATCCAGACAGAGGGAGCAGAGTGAACAAAAGAGAAAAATCCAGGTCACAAAATGGTCTTCCATCATTACCGAAACCTTGCTACAATGCTCAACTGCTACTTTCACATAGCATGCTTTAAGTAGTTTGAAAATGTTATTAGTATAGTTGGCAACATCTGGTATGGGCCCCAAGGATTCCCACCTCATGGCATTCATACCCGTGTGTAGTCCCTCCTCTTGGGTGTGAACTGGCCATAGGGACTTATTCTAAAGAATAGAATATGGCAAAGTGATGGTATATCACTTCCATGATTAGATTACGAAGAAACTGCGGCTTCTCTCTTGCTCAGCCCTCTCTCACTTGCTCATTCTGTGGTAAGGCAGCTCACACATCCTGAATACCCTGTGAAGCCCACACAAAAGGACCCACAGGAGGCCTCCAGCCAACAGCCAATGGGGACCTGAGGTTCTCTGTACCATAAGTGAGCTGATCTGACCCCAGTAGAACCTTCAGATGAGACTGTACACCTAGCTGACACCAGGTCTATAGCCCTGTGAGAGACCCCCAGACAGAGGCACACAGGTAAGTTCCACCTGGATTCCTGACCCATGGAATCTTTGAGATGATAAAGGTGTTCCTATTTTAAGCTGGGAGGTTTTGGAATAAATTGTTATATGTAATCGATGAACACTTCAGTTAGCATGCTACCCTATGTGACATGCTTTCCACTCATGAATGAAGACAGTAGCTTAGTTTCACATTAGGCACGATTTCTCTCAAGTAATAAGATGTTAAACTTTGCATGCCAGTCCAGACTTAGGAATTCTCTTTAAGGCTCAAATATCTTCCCTACATAAGGCTGATCAGCCCTGATGACATTGTGTGATTTCTGTACACTGAGTACCTCCAAAGAAAGACTCAACTAATACAAGAGTCTAAGTGATATTTTTCATCTTTTTGCCCCATACTAAAGTCCTGTATACTTTTAAAGACCAAATTTAAATACACTTTTTAAAGTCCTAGGGATTAGCCCAGCTAAAGATATATTGCCTCTTCTCTAGGATAGGGCCCTGGAGACCTGAGGGAATGTCCTACAAAAGAGTTTATATTTAAGTGTCTATTCTGATGAATATACTATTTCCTGGATGGTCTTATTAGTGCTGGAATGATTGGCATATCATCTCTCTCTAAGGACAGGCAAAGCAGCTGCACAAAAATGTGGCTTGGTTCGTTCATGTGAAAGAAGTTGGTATTTTGACTGCTTTGGAAATCACTCAGCTATTCCATGATTTATACAAGGCTTTGAAAATAAAAACAAAATCTGCTACTTACTAGAGTGTCTAAATATATCTTGGGAGCAGGGTGTCCTGGACTGCCATGGTCGACATTTCAAAACCATTGGCTTGTACCCTAATCACAGGCCACAGTTCACATCCTTCTGGTGAATTTATAAGGTGGGTCAGTGGATTGGAATAAATCAAGTTTTGGAGTTACAAGGGATGTTAGAGATCATCTAATAGAATCAGTCACTCTCACCATCCCCACCATTTCACAAGTGAGAAGACATCTCCTGCTTCCACCAGTCAGGGTTCTAATACAGCACTGGGTTTCTAACTACTCTTTAGAAAATTTCTAAATCTGGGCTTCTCTTCTATGGTTATGTTTAAAAGTTTTGTACTGCTAGATATAATGGAGATTTTCTACAGTCCATCTCAGATATTTGGTGGGGTCTCTGTATTGAGTATAGCAGGCGCTTGGCTTGTTTTGGGCACATTGTTCAGGGGCCTATTGCTCAGATCTAATGATAGTGTTTGATGAAAAGGTAAGGAATGAAATTGTTAATTTGATGCAATACCAATTATGAGTCAAAAACCATAGTTTTTACTTTTTTATTTTGGAAAATCTCATACGCCCAGAGAAATAGGAAGAACCTCCAGTACATGTCTCTCAACTTTGGCAATTATTAATAAAGCCCATTTGATTTGTCTACTCTCCACCCTTATCAGCCTGAATATTTTAAACCAAACCCCAAACATCTTTTTATTTCAGCCATAAACATTTCAGTATATGTATATAAGAGATAAAGACTCTTCAAAAGGTAACTAACCATAATACATTATTATACCTAAAAATTAAAATAAATCCTCAATATTCTCAGTATTTGCCTTTGTCTTATAAGTATATTTATTCAAATCAGGATATAGCCTCCACAATAATCACAGCTGTGATACCTAACTATGTAAGGTCTGATGAGGTACTTAGTGCTTCTATGCCTCAGTTCCCCTTTCCAATTTTTGTGAGCATGAAATGAGATCATGTACATGAAGCATTTAGTAATGTGCTTTGTGTATTTTTTTTAAAGACTGTGTAGAGCCCTAACAATTGTGGTGCTCGTTTCTTTTATGGCTCACCTGCCATTTCAGCTGATGTGCGTTGAGATTAAGAACTGAAAAATGTTAACTCTTACCCTGAACAAATAAAGCATTTTCTTCTCTTAGGTGAATATAGAATGATAAGGTACAAGGGAGGCTGTCAAAATTCTGGTTTGACATGAAACAATTTTAGGATTTTTTTTCCTTGTCTCTAATATTTATTCGGCAAGCCGGAGCTTTTCTCAGACATTCAAGAATTCCTATCTTTTGACAATATAGACTATTTAGATATGTCGGATGCATACAGAATCAAACATTTTCAGACATGTTCAATTGCTCTTTCATTTTTAATTGCAAGTCGTTTGGGATGCGACACAAGATCCCTTTCCATGAGGCCTGATGTTTCTTCATTTCCTGCAAACAGATCCTGTTCCAATTTTTTAAATATGTGAATTGAATGCTTCTAGTTTAGAATCTGTCATCTTTGTGACCTCCCAAAGCTCTTAAAATATCAGGGAGGGTTTTCTTTCTTTTTCAATTTTCTGATGCTTTTCCAAACTTGTTTTTTGTCTGAAAAATCTTGGTCATTGCAATTTCATATTCTGGTCAACATTTACAGATACACCATTTACTATCTCTAATTTCAGTTTTGAGATGATTAATTATTAGAATAATATGGTAAGGTCTCTAAAGCTGCAAGAGTCTATGAACATTAAATGTACAACACTGCCAGCTGTGGCATTTCAACTCTAATTGCATAAATTAAAGAATTACTGGAATCTAAACTGAAATGAAACTGGTTGAATTTAAGCAATATTTTAGGACTTAATGCTTAAATACATTATTTATGGACTAGAATTAAATAACACTTAAAATGAATTCACTTATGAATTCAGCATCAGTTGGTCTAGTTTCTGTTTCAGAGTTCTGTTTGAATTATTTTCATGAAAGTGGTTATACTTGTATTAATTTTTTAAAAGACATTTGTGACATCAAATCCAGATTTAAAATAAACTTCTAGGCCATGGGAATCATTTTTGGGGGTTGGTTCCCACAATTAAAGTCATAAGAGATTTTTTGTGGGGTGTGTGTGTGTGTGTGTGTGTCAAACTACTTGAGGGTACTATTACATCTTTTTTGAATTCTGTATTTGCAAAAGTCTTTAAAAATTAAAAGTGATTCACTGGAGAGAAGTTAAGTATTAAATTTCATATGAATTTCTGTCAGTTGCTCTTTCTTAGAAATTGTATTAAAGGGTAATAATCTTATACATAAAGTCTGCTTGATATTTTGAGAGTATTACATGGAGGTGGAAACCTCTGTTCTCAGTGTATTTTTTAAGGCTATAACTTATGACTGTAGACAAATAGAGAACTAATTTGGAGGTGTCCCAGTTAGATTCTTCCCTGGGTCTAATGATGTGACTGATTTGATAACTGACAAAGTCCTTTGCCACTAGAGAGGTGACAACACTTTTTTAAAGGCTGTTCTTGAATAAAAGGAATACTTGACTATCCCTCAAAATTTCCATTTCAACCTGGGCTACTAACTGGAATCTCGGATATTTTTTAGGATAATTTAAAAAATAAATACATATGAAGTATAGCAGTTTGACATTGAGGTTTTAGCAAAGTCACTGTCCCGTGTAATTTATAACAGGAAAGAAATCACTGGGACAGAAAACATGCAACTGCACAACGTGGAGCCGTCACATCAATTCAGTGTCACTAGCCCACTAAGCAAGGCAGACACCTTCCTTTCCTCCTGCTTGTCTTCCTGCCTTCACCACCAGCTTCTCATCCATTTTTTCTGGTGATTTCTGGACCCAACAAACAGCACTGGCTTTCACAGAATAAACAGGCATCTTGCCCAACTGCTGACCACAACATATCTGGTGGGTTTCTAATCTTATGACGTTGAAAGAAGTAGTGGGCCATAACTTACTTCTAGGGCGTATATACTGCATTTTTAGCATTCCTGTGTGAATGTAACTATGGTGCTATTCAAACACTGAAGGTGATTTATGCAGCTGCAAACCCACCCATGGTTTCTATTGAATGAGATTTCAGGGTAGGCCTCTCAATTTTTTCTTATGAGCTTCCCTATTGAGTTTTATTTTAATGCATTGGGATAAGTAAATAGGCCATTTCATTTTTATTTCCCATTCCATGAAATGCTTCTCAAGTAACTCAATTAATGTTCAAAACCAATATTTGAGTAGGCGCATAATGTAATTAAAATTTCATTAAACTTCTATAATCATAGTAGCTTAGTAATAAGCAACCTTATTTATCACACAAATGATTTCTTTGGATTTCTAATATGTACTTTATTTAGCTAACTCAATAATAAAAAGTAATATATATACACATATGTGTAAACACCCACATGCACCCCCCATACCCCTGCCCCCACACACATGCATATTCCCCCTTCCTCCATGAAAGTTTGTTCTTAAAAGGCACACTTGACAATCAGTATTTTCCACTACCAAAGATCCAATATTTTCCTGGATGGTTTAAGAGGATGAAGACAGACATGGCTAAATTCCATTTATATTTTTGGAATAAGATAACTTTTCGTCCCAGAAAGCTATAAGGTACACTATGACTTAATGTAGGTGATACTGGAATTCTAGCTCCTGTACAACCCAAACATGATTGACGGGTACCCACTCCTTTGGTTCTCATGTACAGTGGTTGAGTGTTACCACATAGATCAGGTACATTACTGTTGTTCATGAGTCTGTGTGTTTTTGTTGTCTGATTTTAAATTTCCCTTTAGTCTTGATAGATTTGTCTGTCAGTGACTCTCACACTTCATTGCGAGTAAGACCCAAGAGGGACTTTGTTAAAATCCAGTTTCCTGGCATAGAGATTTTGAGTAGATGCAGCTGAATGGAAGATGGGAATCTGCATTTTATACAATGACTCAAGGGACTCTGATGCAGGCAGTCAAGAACTACCCTATGAGAAGCACTGCCTGGGAGGACTGAAATCTCATCTTTTAATGCCTCCTCGTGTCCATTGGCATGCTTTGTTCATTTGAGACAGGCTTTTTCACATGGAGTCTACCTCAGAATGACAAAAGAGAACAGTGCTGGCCAACAGCTATTTAATGGGAGTTACCTAAGTAGTTTAAAACTTTATAATAGCCCCATTTAAAAAGGTAAAGAGAAATAGGTGAAAGTTAATTTTTATAATATGTTCTGTTCAATCCAATATAACTAAATGTTATCATTTCACTATGCCATCAATATAAAATTAATGAGATGTTATTTTTTTTTTCACACTAAATCTTTAGAATATGGTATATAATTTGTAGTTAACATCCCATCCCAATTTGAAATAGCCACATTTCAAGTGGTCTATAGCTACGTGTGGCTAGTGGCTACGTCTACTGTGCAGGACTGGAGGATCGAATGCATGCATATACTTTCTAAAACCACACTGGCATGTTTACAAGTAAACAAATCACACCATGGTAAAATTAGTGATTTGATAAGCCTCTTAATTGACAAGAGTCCCCCGAAGCCATAAGGGATATTATGATAGTCAGAGTACATGATGCTAAGTGGTATTGCCAAGGTCTGCTTACCTGAGATACAGCCTGTGGGTTATGAAGCTATTTACTTTCAAGTCCTTCCCTGTGGCCTAAGTGGAGATTTTTTTTTTTTTTTTTTTTTTTTTTTTTTTTTTTTTTTTTTGAGAGGGCATCTCTCATATTTATTGATCAAATGGTTGTTAACAACAATAAAATTCAGTATAGGGGGGTCAATGCTCAATGTACAATCATTAATCCATCTCAAGCCTAATTCTCGTCAGTCTCCAATCTTCTGAAGCATAACGAACAAGTTCTTACATGGTGAACGAATTCTTACAGAGTGAATAAATTCTTACATGGTGAACAGTACAAGGGCAGTCATCACAGAAACTTTCGGTTTTGATCATGCAATATGACCTATAAACCATCAGGTCAAATATGAATATTCATTTGATTTTTGTACTTGATTTATATGTTGATCCCACATTTCTCCTATTATTATTATTATTTTTATTTTTAATAAAATGCTGAAGTGGTAGGTAGATGCAAGATAAAGGTAGAAAACATAGTTTAGTGCTGTAAGAAGGCAAATGTAGATGATCAGATGATCAGGTGTGTGCCTATGGACTAAGTATTAATCCAGGCTAGACAAGGGCAGCAAGACATCCACGGATGCAGAAGATTTCTCTCAAAGCAGGGGGGGTGAGGTTCTGAGCCTCACCTCTGTTGATCCCCAAATTCTCACCTGATGGCCCCCCTGCGACTGTGCCTGTCTTAGGTTGTTCCTCCCTTGAGGAATCTTACCCGTCTCTGGCTAACCAGTCATCTTCCGGGGCCATACAGGGAAATGTAAAGTTGGTAAGTGAGAGAGAAGCCATATTGTTTGCAAAGGTTAGCTTTTTACTTCTTTGCAGATTTATGCCCTGTGGCTTCTATGCCCAGCACTTGTCTCGAGGTATCTTTACCACCTGGAGGAATTATGATACTCGGTAAATTCGATATGAGGCACGAATTCTATTTAAAGTTTGTAATTAGGAAGGAAGAAGAAAAGCTATAGATGTAGCATATGAAGGAAACTTGGGAGGATTGATCATTTCTTTGACATATCTTCTTGTATAGTACCTTAAGTATGTATAGGTTTTAAACTACTAACTAATTTGCACACACATATTGACATAATAGGAATACGGTGACATAAACAAAGCAAATCTATAATTACCAGCCATCTCCAGTGAAGCCAAGAAAACCATTTAGGCACCCTAGGCATTTGTGAAAATTTATCTATGATATGATGGATATTTTCCAACTGTACTTGAACCATCAGACAAATTAAAGCAGCCCATTTCTGGGATCTGTTCACATCCCATATGTTCTTTTAACCATAGATAGTCTATAGTCATGAGATTTTGGGGTGCTACAACTTGCACCCCTCCCAACTCCTGGTTGAGTTCCAACAGTACAGATCCAGTCAAATTCGTTGTCTCACTGTATGCACATGCCAGCCTAGACATCTCCCTCCTCCTTCTTATGGCAAGTCCAGGAGATGGTGGGCTGGATGCAGCCACAACCGCAGCATCGTCCGGATCCCTGTGGAGGCTTTTTGATGATCATCCCCCGGCACGAGTCCTCCAGAGAGTGCTGATGCCGGAAGCTCCTCCTCATATCGTATCTTAGTTCATTTTCTGGGTATCCAAGCTAGGCCTTGATCTTCTGCGTAGAAACAAACAGAACCTTTGCCCACACTTTGACATGCCCTCTATACCACTGTGCAGAACTCATTGGAGGTCAGCACACAGTAACTGCTTTTTTTTTTTTTTTTAATTAAGAGAAAGGAATATCAGAAAAGAGTACCTCCATAGCTGATCATCTGACACCCTTTAAGTGATCAACATTAAGGATATTTAAAGCATGCGTTGATCTTTGATTTACCAATAGTTTTATCCTGTTAAGGAGTAATCCCCCTTTTCTTTCTTTCTTTCTTTTTTTTTTTTAAATTTTTAATCTACACTTACCTGAAGAATACTATGTTTACTATGCTCTCCCCTATATCAGGTCCCCCCTAACAACCACATTACGGTTACTGTCCATCAGCTTAGCAAAATGTTGTAGAGTCACTACTTGTCCTCTCTGTGTTGTGCAGCCCACCCTCCCCTTTCTCCCTCCCCCCCATGCATGCTAATCTTAATACCCCCCTTCTTCTTCCCCCCCCTTATCCCTCCCTGCCCACCCATCCTCCCCAGTTCCTTTCCCTTTGGTACCTGTTAGTCCATTTTTGGGTTCTGTAATTCTGCTGCTGTTTTGTTCCTTCAGTTTTTCCTTTGTTCCTATACTCCTCAGATGAGTGAAATCATTTGGTATTTCTCTTTCTCCGCTTGGCTTATTTCACTGAGCATAATACTCTCCAGCTCCATCCATGTTGCTGCAAATGGTTGGATTTTTCCACTTCTTATGGCTGAGTAGTATTCCATTGTGTATATGTACCACATCTTCTTTATCCATTCATCTACAGATGGACATTTAGGTTGCTTCCAATTCTTGGCTATTGTAAATAGTGCTGCGATAAACATAGGAGTGCATCTGTCTTTCTCAAACTTGATTGCTGCGTTCTTAGGGTAAATTCCTAGGAGTGGAATTCCTGGGTCAAATGGTAGGTCTGTTTTGAGCATTTTGATGCACCTCCATACTGCTTTCCACAATGGTTGAACTAATTTACATTCCCACCAGCAATGTAGGAGGGTTCCCCTTTCTCCACAGCCTCGCCAACATTTGTTGTTGTTTGTCTTTTGGATGGCAGCTATCCTTACTGGTGTGAGGTGATACCTCATTGTAGTTTTAATTTGCATTTCTCTGATAATTAGCGATGTGGAGCATCTTTTCATGTGTCTCTTGGCCATCTGTATTTCTTTTTTGGAGAACTGTCTGTTCAGTTCCTCTGCCCATTTTTTAATTGGGTTATTTGTTTTTTGTTTGTTGAGGCGTGTGAGCTCTTTATATATTCTGGACGTCAAGCCTTTATCAGATCTGTCATTTTCAAATATATTCTCCCATACTGTAGGGTTCCTTTTTGTTCTATTGATGGTGTCTTTCGCTGTACAGAAGCTTTTCAGCTTAATGTAGTCCCACTTGCTCATTTTTGCTGTTGTTTTCCTTGCCCGGGGAGATATGTTCAAGAAGAGATCACTCATGTTTATGTCTAAGAGGTTTTTGCCTATGTTTTTTTCCAAGAGTTTAATGGTTTCGTGACTTACATTCAGGTCTTTGATCCATTTTGAGTTTACCTTTGTATATGGGGTTAGACAATGGTCCAGTTTCATTCTCCTACATGTAGCTGTCCAGTTTTGCCAGCACCATCTGTTGAAGAGACTGTCATTTTGCCATTGTATGTCCATGGCTCCTTTATCAAATATTAATTGACCATATATGTTTGGGTTAATTTCTGGGGTCTCTAATCTGTTCCACTGGTCTGTGGCTCTGTTCTTGTGCCAGTACCAAATTGTCTTGATTACTATGGCTTTGTAGTAGAGCTTGAAGTTGGGGAGTGAGATCCCCCCTACTTTATTCTTCTTTTTCAGGATTGCTTTGGCTATTCGGGGTCTTTGGTGTTTCCATATGAATTTTTGAATTATTTGTTCCAATTCATTGAAGAATGTTGCTGGTAATTTGAGAGGGATTGCATCAAATTTGTATATTGCTTTCGGCAGGATGGCCATTTTGACGATATTAATTCTTCCTAGCCATGAGCATGGGATGAGTTTCCATTTATTAGTGTCCCCTTTAATTTCTCTTAAGAGTGACTTGTAGTTTTCAGAGTATAAGTCTTTCACTTCCTTGGTTAGGTTTATTCCTAGGTATTTTATTCTTTTTGATGCAATGGTGAATGGAATTGTTTTCCTGATTTCTCTTTCTATTGATTCGTTGTTAGTGTATAGGAAAGCTACAGATTTCTGTGTGTTGATTTTGTATCCTGCAACTTTGCTGTATTCCGATATCAGTTCTGGTAGTTTTGGAGTGGAGTCTTTAGGGTTTTTTATGTACAGTATCATATCATCTGCAAATAGTGACAGTTTAACTTCTTCTTTACCAATCTGGATTCCTTGTATTTCTTTGTTTTGTCTGATTGCCGTGGCTAGGACCTCCAGTACTATGTTAAATAACAGTGGGGAGAGTGGGCATCCCTGTCTGGTTCCCGATCTCAGTGGAAATGCTTTCAGCTTCTCGCTGTTCAGTATAATGCTGGCTGTGGGTTTATCATATATGGCCTTTATTATGTTGAGGTACTTGCCCTCTATTCCCATTTTGCTGAGAGTTTTTATCATGAATGGATGTTGAATTTTGTCAAATGCTTTTTCAGCATCTATGGAGATGATCATGTGGTTTTTGTCTTTCTTTTTGTTGATGTGGTGGATGATGTTGATGGATTTTCGAATGTTGTACCATCCTTGCATCCCTGGGATGAACCCCACTTGGTCATGGTGTATGATCCTTTTGATATACTGTTGAATTCTGTTTGCTAATATTTTATTGAGTATTTTTGCATCTACGTTCATCAGGGATATTGGTCTGTAATTTTCTTTTTTGGTGGGGTCTTTGCCTGGTTTTGGTATTAGGGTGATGTTGGCTTCATAGAATGAGTTTGGGAGTATTCCCTCTTCTTCTATTTTGTGGAATACTTTAAGGAGAATGGGTATTATGTCTTCTCTGTGTGTCTGATAAAATTCCGAGGTAAATCCGTCCGGCCCCGGGGTTTTGTTCTTGGGTAGTTTTTTGATTACTGTTTCAATTTCTTTGCTTGTAATTGGTTTGTTTAACTTTTGTGTTTCTTCCTTGGTCAGTCTTGGGAGGTTGTATTTTTCTAGGAAGTTGTCCATTTCTTCTAGGTTTTCCAGCTTGTTGGCATATAGGTTTTCATAGTAGTCTTTAATAATTCTTTGTATTTCTGTGGAGTCTGTCGTGATTTTTCCATTCTCATTTCTGATTATGTTGATTTGTGTTGACTCTCTTTTTCTCTTAATAAGTTGGGCTAGAGGCTTATCTATTTTGTTTATTTTCTCAAAGAACCAGCTCTTGGTTTCGTTGATTTTTGCTATTGTTTTATTCTTCTCAATTTTGTTTATTTCTTCTCTGATCTTTATTATGTCCCTCCTTCTGCTGACTTTAGGCCTCATTTGTTCTTCTTTTTCCAGTTTTAATAATTGTGATGTTAGACTATTCATTTGGGATTGTTCTTCCTTCTTCAAGTGTGCCTGGATTGCTATATACTTTCCTCTTAAGACTGCTTTCGCTGCATCCCACAGAAGTTGGGGCTTAGTGTTGTTGTTGTCATTTGTTTCTATATATTCCTTGATCTCTATTTTGATTTGTTCATTGATCCATTGATTATTTAGTAGCATGTTGTTAAGCCTCCATGTGTTTGTGAGCCTTTTTGTTTTCTTTGTAGAATTTATTTCTACTTTCATACCTTTGTGGTCTGAAAAATTGGTTGGTAGAATTTCAATATTGTGGAATTTACTGAGGCTCTTTTTGTGAGCTAGTATGTGGTCTATTCTGGAGAATGTTCCATGTGCACTTGAGAAGAATGTATATCCTGTTGCTTTTGGATGTAAAGTTCTATAGATGTCTATTAGGTCCATCTGTTCTAGTGTGTTGTTCAGTGCCTGTGTGTCTTTACTTATTTTCTGCCCGGTGGATCTATCCTTTGGGGTGAGTGGTGTGTTGAAGTCTCCTACAATGAATGCATTGCAGTCTATTTCCCTCTTTAGTTCTGTTAGTATTTGCTTCACATATGCTGGTGCTCCTGTATTGGGTGCATATATATTTAGAATGGTTATATCCTCTTGTTGGACTAAGCCCTTTATCATTATGTAGTGGCCTTCTTTATCTCTTGTTACTTTCTTTGTTTTGAAGTCTATTTTGTCTGATATTAGTACTGCAACCCCTGCTTTCTTCTCACTGTTGTTTGCCTGAAATATGTTTTTCCATCCCTTGACTTTTAGTCTATGCTTATCTTTGGGTTTAAGGTGAGTTTCTTGTAAGCAGCATATAGATGGGTCTTGCTTTTTTATCCATTCTATTACTCTATGTCTTTTGATTGGTGCATTAAGTCCATTTACATTTAGGGTGACTATTGAGAGAGATGTACTTATTGCCATTGCAGGCTTTAGATTCGTGGTTACCAAAGGTTCAAGGTTAGCTTCTTTAGTATCTTACTGCCTAACTTAGCTCGCTTATTGAGCTGTTATATACACTGTCTGGAGAGTCTTTTCTTCTCTCCCTTCTTATTCCTCCTCCTCCATTCTTCATATGTTGTGTGTTTTGTTCTGTGCTCTTTTTAGGGGTGCTCCCATCTAGAGCAGTCCCTGTAGGATGCCCTGTAGAGGTGGTTTGTGGGAAGCAAATTCCCTCAGCTTTTGCTTGTCTGGGAATTGTTTGATCCCACCATCATATTTAAATGATAGTCGTGCTGGATACAGTATCCTTGGTTCAAGGCCCTTCTGTTTCATTGCATTAAGTATATCATGCCATTCTCTTCTGGCCTGTAGGGTTTCTGTTGAGAAGTCTGATGTTAGCCTGATTGGTTTTCCTTTATAGGTGACCTTTTTCTCTCTAGCTGCCTTTAAAACTCTTTCCTTGTCCTTGATCCTTGCCATTTTAATTATTATGTGTCTTGGTGTTGTCCTCCTTGGATCCTTTCTGTTGGGGGTTCTGTATAATTCCATGGTCTGTTCGATTATTTCCTCCCCCAGTTTGGGGAAGTTTTCAGCAATTATTTCTTCAAAGACACTTTCTATCCCTTTTCCTCTTTCTTCCTCTTCTGGTATCCCTATAATACGAATGTTTTTCCTTTTGTATTGGTCACATATTTCTCTTAGTGTTGTTTCATTCCTGGAGATCCTTTTATCTCTCTCTATGTCAGCTTCTATACGTTCCTGTTCTCTGGCTTCTATTCCTTCAATGGCCTCTTGCATCTTATCCATTCTGCTTATAAATCCTTCCAGGGATTGTTTCACTTCTGTGATCTCTTTCCTGACATCTGTGATCTCCTTCCGGACTTCATCCCACTGCTCTTGCATTTTTCTCTGCATCTCATCCCACTGCTCTTGCATTTTTCTCTGCATCTCATCCCATTGCTCTTGCATTTTTTTCTGCATCTCTGTCAGCATGTTCATGATTTTTATTTTGAATTCTTTTTCAGGAGGACTAGTTAGGTCTGTCTCCTTCTCAGGTGTTGTCTCTGTGATCTTTGTCTGCCTGTAGTTTTGCCTTTTCATGGTGATAGAGATAGTCTGCAGAGCTGGTACAAGTGACCGCTGGAAGAGCTTCCCTTCTTGTTGGTTTGTAGCCTTTTCCTGGGAGAATAGCGACCTCTAGTGGCTTGTGCTGGGCAGCTGTGCGCAGACAGGGCTTCTGCTTCCTGCCCAGTTGCTTTGGGGTTTATCTCCACTGTTGCTGTGGGCTTGGCCTGGCTGGGGCTGTTCCTCCAAAATGGTGGAGCCCCGTTAGAGGGGGAGCAGCCAGGAGACTATTTATCTCCGTAAGGGGCCTCTGTGCTCCCTGCTGCCCAGGGGGTTAGAGTGCCCAGAGATCCCCAGATTCCCTGCTTCTGGTCTAAGTGACCTGTCCTGCCCCTTTAAGATTTCCAAAAAGCACTCTCCAAACCAAAACAACAACAGCAACAATGAGAGAGGGAACAGAAAGGAAAAAAAAAAGAAAAAACACGCGATTTTTTTTTTTTTTTCCTCAGGTGCCGGTCCCAGGCACCCGCGCACTGGTCCTGCTGCCCTGTCTCCCTAGCACCAGGGTCCCTGTCCTTTCAAGGCTTCCAAAAAGCACCCACCCACCGGTCCCGCAGGGAAGGAACGCTCAATATTCTTGGTCCTCAGGCACTGGTCCCACGCACCCGCTCACCAGTCCCGCCGCCCTGCCTCCCTAGCACCGGGGTCCCTGTCCCTTCAAGGCTTCCAAAAAGCACTTGGCAAAAAGAGAGAAAAAAAAGGGGAAAAACGCGCGATTTCTTCCGTCCTCAGGTGCTGGTCTCAGGCACCCACCCACCGGTCCCACAGGGAAAAATGCGGGATATTCTTTGTCCTCAGGTGCCGGTCCCAGGCACTCGCTCACCAGTCCCGCCGCCCTGCCTCCCTAGCACCGGGGTCCCTGTCCCTTTTAGGCTTCCAAAAAGCACTCGCAGAAAAGAGAAAAAAAAAAGGGGAAAAACGCGCGATTTCCTCTGTCCTCAAGTGCCGGTCTCAGGCACCCGCCCACCGGTCCCGCAGGGAAAAACGGGGGATATTCTTTGTCCTCAGGCACCGGTCCCAGCCACCCGCTCACCAGTCCCGCCACCGTGCCTCCCTAGCACTGGGGTCCCTGTCCCTTCCAGGCTTCCAAAAAGCGCTTGCCAAAAAGAGAAAAAAAAAAAAAAAGGGGAAAAACGCGCGACCTCCTCCGTCCTCAGGCACCAGTCTCAGGCACCCGCCCCCAGGTCTCGCAGGGAGAAACGCGGGATATTCTTTGTCCTCCGGCGCCGTTCCCAGGCACCTCCTCACCGGTCCCGCCACCCTGCCTCCCCAGCAACGGGGGCCCGTCCCTCTAAGGCTTCCAAAAAGCGCTCGCCAAAAAAAAAAACTGCTCCGGTTTCTCTCCACCCGCCGGGAGCCGGGGGGAGGGGCGCTCGGGTCCCGCCGGGCTGGGGCTTGTATCTTACCCCCTTCACAAGGCGCTGGGTTCTTGCAGGTGTGGATGTGGTCTGGATGTTGTCCTGTGTCCTGTGGTCTCTATTTTAGGAAGATTTTTCTTTGTTATATTTTCATAGCTCTATGTGTTTTTGGGAGGAGATTTCCACTGCTCTACTCACGCCGCCATCTTGGCTCCCCTTCTAAGTGGAGATTTTATGGAAGAGGCCAGACTCCATGAAAGTGGCCAGGCTTTGGCTATCTCATTAACTGGCCTTAAAATTCTAGAGATCTCGATTTTCTAAACAGCGGTTGGTACAATAATTTGGATTACAAATGCAATTAAATGGACTGAATAAAACAATAACAAAGTTTCACATACACTTGTTTACAGTATATTCAGAAAGGCTCTGGAGAGACACAGACAAAAGCAGTTGTTACTGTTTGCAGCATGTGGGTCATAGTATTAAGGAGAACCAACATTCCTGAATGCTTACTACAGTGTCAGCACTACTCTGAGGGCTTTGAATAGATTATCTCCTTTACACACATTTATCTGATTTACATTACATTTACATACAACACCCTATGTGGTTATTCCCATTCTACAGATGGAAAAAATAAATAAAACAAACAAACTGCATGAGGCCCACAGAGATGGTGCCTCATGACCAAGGCTGCTTTGATGAGCGGCGAAGCCATGTTTAAAGCCAGGCATTCAAACTCAGATCAGAAGTCTCCTTCTAGATACCAGGGTTTTTCAATCTTGCCACTATTGCCATTTTAGAGCAAATCATTTCTTTGTTACGGGAAGCTGTCATGCCTATCGCAGAGTGCCTAGCAGCATTCCGAGGCTATCCCTACTAGATTTCAGTAGCATACCCACTGACCCATAAACTGTAACAACCAAAAATGTCTCCAGACAACTTCCCTTGGAACAAAACCCTCCCTGCTTGCGAATGACTTCCCTATAGGTAACTGCTGCCCTGTACCAGGTATATAGGCACCTGTCTGTCAATAGGACATGTGACAAAAGCAGCAAGATAATGGAGTGATTCTCGGAAAGAGCTAGGAGCCAATGCATTAGTGATCTCTAGAAGCTTGTGAAGGGCAAGGAAACTGATTCTCTTTTAGATTCTCCAAAGGCACCAGCCCTGCCAACACCGTGACTATAGCCCATCAAGAAAGATCCGTTTTGGATGGCTGACCTCCTGGAATGCAGGAAAATAAATTTGTGTTGTTCTAAGCCACAGAGTTTACAGGAATTGGTTACAGCAGCACCAGAACATGAACACAGGTTTTGATCAACCTCATCATAATTCTGTCAAGTAGGTCTTCTCATTCCCACTTCCATGATTATGCAACTGCAAATGAGAAACTTTACGTAAGTTGCCCAGGGGCCCAAAGCCAGGAAGAGTGGAGCTGAAATTTAAAACCAGGGTACCTTCCGGTGAAATCTCAGCTTCTCCTCCTCACCATGAGGGGTTTCCGTCATTCCCCAGTGCCCAGGTAAGCAGCAGTATTGATTCAAGCCTGACTTTTTGAAGATTTAGAGCACAAACAGTACTCTTGTTGGGGAGGTTGAGAAACAAACATTCCTTCCTAGGTGGAAAAATATTTTTTAAGAAGTAATATTAATGGCAATTTGTTAGTTATGCCAGAGAAAACTGTTGATTTCCATATCAATCTCAGATAGAGTTTCTTGGAGATTTGAAGAGAGGAGGTGGAAAACAGGAACGGTCAGTCAATGCAGACCACTGTCCTTAAACGTCTGTGCTACCACTGCCGCTGAGCATTTTGACTGGCCTGTTCATTTCTAAACTTCTGGAGACCTTTTCTGCATAAAATTTCCTTCAAATAAACCTAAGTAACAGCAGCAAAACTTAGGCTTGCAATCAGCATTCTTTTTAGCATTATGATTAAGCAGCAGATTAATCGACCTATGTGCCCTGTTAGACAAAACCACAATACTGGGAAAGGTATTAATAGATCCTTGCATGAAGTAACTGTTATATTTAATAAAAAAGTTCTTATTATACAGAGGACTCATCAGAAATACACTAATGAGTTATTTGCATTTCTAAATATTTGGTTTCTAATATCAATGCCTACAAATCTATTATTTTTGTCCTCTTTTCCCATTGTCCAATCATTTTCCCACTTTGGATGGCTCTGTAACATGGTGATTAAGAGCATGGACACTGGAGATGGACAGCTCCCAGTCCTCAAGACTGCCCCAACCAGCTGTCCAACCCAGAACAAATTAAGGAACTGCTTTAAGCTATAGTTTCCTCATCTGTCAGATAGCCATGATTACAGAACCTGCCTCAGAGGGCTGCAGTGACAACACAAGAACACATTTAGAGCAGTGTGGATTACTTTGTCTTCTGATCCTTTCCACCTGCTTTTCTCCCCTATAAATGGCACTTCCACTGTGATCTCAATCTACGCAATTCACAACTGACACCATGCCTCCCCTCTTTGAAAATCTGTAGAGATTTTTCATTTTAATAAATAGCACCTCCATCCCTTTATCCATTTGCCCAAATCAGAATCTCCTTCCTCTGGTGCACCACCACCAGTCCCCATTTCCCCTGCAAATCTCAACCATTTTAGTATATTCTATCTCATAGATGGCTATTATACCCTATCCCTCCCTTTAAGTATCTGTACTCACTACCTGAGTTCAGACCTCATCATTTCCCACCTGTGTCTTTCCTTGCTTCAGTTTGCCCACTAATTGCTCATTCTTGACAGGCAGAAATGGTCTTTTGGTAAAATGTGTGCACAACCATATTGTTTCCCAGCTTAGAGATTTGGCTTTCAATAACCTTTCTGATAGCATGGCACATGCCTCCCCCACCCCCGGACTCCTCTCCCATAAATATCATACCTGCTGCCAAGCCTTCTACCTGTTAATAGTGGCTTTATAGTGGCTTAGAATTATCTCAGGCAGCTTTTAAAAATAGCAGTGAGTCCCCACTCAATCCTAGACAAAGTAAAATAGAATCTCTAGGACCCAAGGATTGTTTTGGAATTTTCTAAAATTATTTAAGAAGTATGTATTTTTTCTTTTGAAAATTCTCAAAATTTTCAAGAGAAGAGAGGGTACAATAAGCCTCTATATATTTATCACTCAGATTCAACAGTTATCAAGATTTTGCCATATTTGTTGACCTATCTTTTTTTTCGTTTGAATGTTTTTAAAAAAATTCCAGACATCACCATTTCACAAATAATTAACATTAATTCTTTGCTATTCTCTAATACCTTAGACTATACCAACTCTTCCCACTTCTTTCAAAAATAAATCTTTCCAGTTGGTTTCTTTGAATCAGAATTACATAAACATTTGGTTATAAAATCCATGAAGTTTTTTAAGATCTAGAGCAGTCCCTCACCCAACCACCCCCACCATTTACCCCCGCTTTTCTCTGTCACTGGTTTATTTATTATGGAAATCAATTTATTGTCCTACAGAATGTACTACTTTATGGATTCATCAGTTGGTTTCCTTGAGGAGTCATTTGACTTGTTTCTTTCCTCAATTTCTAATCATTACTTTTCAAAACTTCCCATATAATTCTAATATCCAGCCAATGTTGAGGATGACTTGTCCTCTAGTTGTAGGAACTTTCCAGCTCCTTTGCATTGCACTCTTCTATGGAGTCATAACAATAGCCCCTGACATCCCCTGGACATACTCAATAAAGCCAGTCAATGTACCAGCTGCATTTAGCACACTGACATAACCACAACCCTACCAGGAGGAAACTGAATCTTAAAGAAGGTAGGAAACTTGTCCAAGGAATCCAGTTGTTAAGTGATATAGAAAGCTGGGACTTAAACCCTGGCCTATTTGACTCCCACATCTATATTCTTACAACTATGCTGACCTGGATGGCTCCTTACTGTCACTTAAGATCAAGGAAGTGTAAGTTTAAATTGGACGGAGATTCTGATGATTGATTTCAGCCAAGCTAGGATAGGTACCCTATCCTCCCATAATACCAAGGTCACATCTTTATCAACCATAGTTATTATGGTTATTCCTCTTCTTATTCCAACAATTAGACCGATGGCTATCCAAAAGACATGAGACCATCAGGCTATTGAAATGTAGCTATTCCAAATTGAAATGTGCTGTAAGAGTAATATACTGCATTTTAAAGACTCAGTATGAAAAAAGACTCAGTATGAAAAAAAAAAGAACATGATCTCTCTCTTTAATAATTAAAAAATATTTACACTGAGATAATATTTTGGACATACTGAATTAAATGAAATACATTGTTAAAATTAATTTAACCTGTTTCTTTTTACTTTGTTTAATGCAGCTATTTGAAATTTTTCAAATACAAATGTGGAACAGATTATATTTCCATTAGACAGATCTGAACCAAACCCTGGATTCCTTGAGGGTAAGAAGGTCTAGTGCCTTTTTTTGTCATTTCTGTACTTCCAACAACTGCTTTGTATACAGTAGACAAATAATAAATGCAGGGCAAGTAGTAGACCCTGAGTCTCAAAATAAAGGTCATAAATTCAGAAGCTGAGTCGGTATACTGTCAGGATTCTCTCATTGCCTATAAGATATTGATTATATGCATATATAATTCACATTTAACTGGTGATATACTTCACTTGAAGATGACAGCATTAAAATTTTCAAATATGTTATCAACAGCAACAATGAGGATAGCAAAATTATATCCTTTAGGTATGTAACATATTGATATAGTGGAAGATAAATATCACTGTCCTCAGAATAAATGGTCTCTACTTGGATAAAACTGCTTTAAAAATCAAGTCTAGTAGTCATAAATCTCCTGAAGTTCAAGTGCTAATCAGACTGCTGGAGAGGCTGGCTTTCTGGCTTTTGACCTGAAAGGCAAACAATGAAAGGGCCAGGTCTGAATCATAAAAGCAAAACTCTTGTGGATCGTGAGGATTTGCCGTAACTTTTTGAAGTATCCACAGGGGTAAGGAGATTGTCAATGACAAACACACTCAACAGAACATGATGTTTTCTTCCCCATGAAAGCTTTACTGGCACTGACAAGGGGACACCAGGATAAAGTGCAAACATATCCCTCTGTCTCTAGTACCTGTAATTTAAAATATACAGATACACACATATAAAACACACACACACACAAAGCAAGCAGAAAACCCCCCTCAGGATATCTCAATGGTAGAGAATCCTGTCTACAATAGTCAGAGGCACAATCAATCTTCTTTTCTTACTTATTGCTGGGTTTTACCTTGGTGACTTGTTTAGAATTATCTTTTTCTGGACCATGGTGATACCTCAGAACTAGGCTTTGGAAAATGAGCATCTGCTGGCTTTGGCTGGGTGAAAGAAGAAAATGTACCACTTGGGGCAACTCTAGTTATTTACAGGCCTGGTCAATCTAAATGAAACAAATGAAGATCTGGGGATTCTTTTTCCTTATTTTCCTTATGACTGTTGCTAGGAGTATTTGAACTTAAGCAATAGTTTCATAAGCTTCTAAATTTCCTACTTGAGAAATCAAGTTTCATCATACGGTATTTCTGCAATGACTATATCATCATACCAGCAACTACAAAGAATAGCTACACTTACATATTTTTCTTTTGTTGAAACAAAACCAAAGAAACCCTAATATCTGGGCCATGGTTGTTAAATACATAAATGCCTTCATTCCCACACTGGCTATTTCAGAAACCATGAAAGAACATTTCAATTTTCTATGGAGTTTAATTTTTCAGGATATAGAATTTTGATTATCAGGGTGTGTATATACCTAAGTTCCATTGTCCAGTTTTTTCAAGGTGACCTGCAGTAAGGGCCAGATTGAAGTGGTCGCTCATATTTGTCACTGGTTAAGGACACTTGAAAGTTGGACTTGTACTTATAATAATCTGTGCAGGAAGTGAGTGAAGGCACCAAACCCAAGTAATTGTCTACACTCTGTAAAAGAAATCAGAAATAGATCATCTCAAAGTATTATATTACAATTAATCTTAAAGCACCCCTAGATTCTAACCTTTATCTCCTCAACTTCCAGTTGAGTCCAATTGACATATTTAAAACAAAGTTCATATTTATTCAATGCATATGTATCAGGGACTATGTTAAATGCTTGAATAATTCATCCCATTTAACCTGCACAACTATCAAAGGAAGAAGATAGAGTTATCATCCCCTGTTCTGCAAAGAAACCTGAGTCTAAGAGGGATTAAGCAACGAGGAAAAGTCACTTTGTAACTATGCAGTGGGCCCAAGATTTCACCCTGATGAATTTTTTGAGGGGAGAATATGTTCCCTTAAGTACCAAACCATCAAACTTCTCAATAGTCAAAACAGTAGGACAAGAAAGCAAACTACTATAGGAACCTGTCCTGTTATTTCAGTATTTTCTGATCAATCAAATAGGTGAGATTTAACTCCTCTGCTTTCTAAATAAAAGACAATAACCAAGTTCACCTCAAGAAGTTTGAGAACAAGATGCCAGTGGGGAAGTAAGAGATGACCTTCCCAACCATGAGTAGGCAGAAGAAATAAAGTCATTATTCATAGTTGTTGTCTTCAACAGAGGCTATTTGGCTATGTTTTAAAGTTAGTCTTAGGATTTCATCTGTTTTGTTTTATGTGAGACACAACGTAATTCTCTCTTGGTCTCTACAAATGGGGTAAGAGACTGTATGTCTTAGCAGCAAAGTTGTCTTAGTGAGAGAATTTACTTCTTACACATTTTAGAAATATCTATCTATTTTGCACAGCACATCACGTAGAATAGCCTGCGGATAGAATATTTTGCTCCAGGTAAAGCTGTTCAAATCCTCTGCTGAATATACAGTAAACAGAACATTACACAGGAAGCTGCTGGGGAAACATATGGTCTCTGTCAAGACCAAATCTCTGAACTGTACAGCGTCATTAGCAACAGACTCACTAGATTCAAATACAGAACCACACATGTTCACATGAGCTCTAATGACTCAATCAATCATTGGCCCTGGTTTGGGTCAGATGATAGCATCTGCCCTCTATTTAAGCTGCACAGGAAAGGGGAGGGAGTACCTGACATGTAAAATAATAGGCTTTCCTATGAGAAGCAACAATATGCCTGCCCAGAGTTGGGATCTTATCATTTCAATGAGTCAGATCATTAAATTTGAATTATGGTCCATAACGATTCACTAGGCTAAAGTTATGGAAGGCTGGTCTCTTGCCAATAGAATTAAACCCACACTACTTTATTTTCAGCTAGGATAGTGAACCATATGTGTCATATAGCAGCCTTCCCAGGTGCAGTGAAGATGCAAATTGAAAGCTACAAGTTATAGCCCCAAGCAATTTTTACCCTTATATATGGGAAAATACAAATTATTAATATGAAATTCACTTGAGACTTCTAAAGTTTTCTGCCTAGGGAGATGTTAGGATATTATGGGGCTACATTACCTTTATTCTATACACAAAACTGTCCTTGGTGGCCTAGAAGACTGTTTGTCTAGCATTTTATTTTCTCCTTAGATGAATGGTTTATTTGTGTAGCACATTTAACAGCTGCTTATATGTCTTTCAACCCTAAAATTCTATGGGGTTGTTGTTGCTAGTCTCCAAAGATGGTATCCAATAAGTCACAACTTTTGGCAGTTATGCCTCTGTCTAGACCTCTTCTACACAGCACCTGGATTTGTCCGTGTGACCGAAAGAATACAATGGAAGTGACACTTCGTGACTTCTGAGAGTAGGTTTGGGAATCCTTCTGGCTTTTACTTTGCTCTTTTGGAATGCTTGCTGGTAGCCAGCTGCCAAGTAGAAAATCTAACTGCCCTGATACTTCTATGCTGTTAAGAAGATACCCAAACAAAGAGGCTGTGTGAGACCCACACCTGGTGGAGCCATCCAAACTGAGAGACTCGACATGTAAGAAAAGAAGCCATCTTGTGCATTTTAGTTCCCAAAGATGGCACATGAAGAGAAGAACCAAGGAAATCAGCCAAGAGCCAGAAAGAAGGTCACCTGAGCCAACCATTCCCATCATTCCAACCACTTTTCATCATTTAAGTGACTGTGGATTAGGCCCCAGACATCTGGGTATAAAGATCCATTGTCCCAGCTGTACTTTGCCTGAATTCTAGGCACAGAATCATGAGCATGAAAAGATAGCTGTTTGATGTCACTAAGTTTTTTGGGGATAGTTAGTTACACAGCAATAGATTACCAGATTAGGCTTTTATCAGTGCCCTACAAATACACTGGTAAAAGTGAACTTATTCTAAAGGAATAGAATTTGTTCTGCTTGGACTTCAAAAGGGAACTGACATAAGCCCTTCACGGGGTGACCAATTACATATACTTGTTTTGCCAAGAAACCATTCATTATAACCAACTCAAATTTCTCATGGTACAGGTAGAGCTCATTCTCCCTCTACACCTTTTCCCAGATAATACAGACAACATCCAGTTACAGACATCTGCAAAATAACCCTGTTTATATCTACAGGTCTTTCTTGAAGTATCACCGACCCATCTTTCTCTACAATATGAGTATACAAATTGGAAAAGGCTTCGGAGTCAAGGAGCTCTCTGGGCTCCATCTGGGTTTCAGTTCTGCTACTTCAGACTGTGTAGCCCTAACCCAGCCAGTGCGTCTCAATGGGCTTCCACTTCCTACCCGTGTAATGGGAGATCATGGAGCCTAAAGTATTTCTTTAATGGGAGGATTAACATGAGACAGGCAGGCAATATGCTTAGTACTGTGCTAACTGTAATAAATGCATAACTAGTGGTAGCTTTTTAAATGTATTGTCTTCTGCCCTTTACTCATCTTTCTTTCTGGACCTCAAACTCTTTGAATGTTCTTCATACACCTCCTAAACTGCAGTGATCAAAACTGGGTATCATCGTGTACCTAACATGACTCAAGACGTGAGGAAGCACATTGAGAGGGGAAAGCCCTGCAGGTGACCTCATTCTACCTTCCGGCTCATTTGTCACCTCCCATGTGTACTGAAGGAGGTTACAATGAAAAAGCACCATCCAGTGGATGGAAGGTGCAATGCGGGGGCGTGTTAAGTGAGTTGGTAGGTGTCAAGCACGCCGACAGAGCCTCACACGCAGGTGATGTTCTGGACAGGACTCAGCGGGCTCTGGACAGCCACCTGATTTTTTGCTTCATACAAAGATTGTTGAAGGGAAGAGTTCACAGAAATCATATATCTTCACCTTCATATTATATAGATATGGAAACAGTTTTGCACAGGGAAGTGAAAAGATCAATACCTCAGGGGGGATAAGAAGCCATTCCCTCCCCTAGAATGGGGCCAGTTTCTCTGCGCTGCACTGATTGCACCCAACAGCTTGGCTAGAAGGAAGAGACTTCAGAAGGATCTTCAGGGACTTTTTAATTCACTGCTGTCCACTGATAGGTTTGTGCCCATTACTACTCTTTCTAGCATAGAGTATGGCACTGGGGCTCGGGGCACCACAGACCGAGCGCAGGTCCAGCACAGCCATCTGTCTATCTCCTACATGTCCTTGAACTCCAATTTCTGCATTCTGAAATGGGACAAATAGACCTCTGAGCTCGTACAGTAGTTTAGGGGACAAAATGTGAAACACTTGGTGTGGTGCCTTGCACATAAGTGCTAGCTACCCTCACTCCCATAATTTCCCCTTTTCCTCATGTGACTTTGCATTTCTCCCAGGTTCCCATTCTCTTGCTGGTTACTCTTGCCCTGTTTACATTGACTTCCTCAACATGCTCACATGCCTCTTCCCACAAGACATCGCTTCTCATTCCATCCACGGCCTGCCTCACAGCGTCACCTCCCACCCTCTAGTGTTTGCCATTGCTGCAGATGAGGAGTGAGGACTCTGCTCTGCCTGTCGGAGACGAGACAGTGAATGTTCTAGGAACAGTGTAAAACTGTATCTGATGAGCATTTGGTCACCACTTGGGGTTATTTATTAAGTCAGTGCTTTTCAAATAACCCTCTAGGCAGAAATAGGGTTTCCTTAAAGTTTTCTGAGGGGCTGGCAGGAGTTGGAGGGGAAGGAGTGGCAGAGAGAAGAACCATGTTGATTCCCATACTGGATTTAACCTTTCATATGCATGTATGCCTATACACACACACATATATATGAATATACACAGATATAAAGCCTGTTAAATTTTGGCATAAGATATACATTGAATGAGTGGTATCCCTGCTTTAGAAAAAAAAAAAGAAAGGAAGAAAAGAAAGCCACCACTCTCATGCATCAATTAACCTGCATCAGGAAGGGATTTATATTCAAGAATGAAAGCTGCCATCCTGAACCTTGAATTCAAGAGAACCTAGTGTCACTTGTTTCCTCTGAATGAGAAGAATTTACATCTGGTCCAGGTTGTCTAAGAATACTTTCTTTTCCTTAAATCCATGATAGAATTTGGGGGGAATTTTATTTTAGTTTCCTTTTCCTTAGCCTACATTTTCTGTTAAAATACCCTAAACCTGATGACTTCCATGGAGGAGAAAGTGCAGACTGGTATCATAGCTTTAATTAAGCTGGGCATTGCTTCTTTTTGAATACTGCCCTGTGTACGTGGGGTGGGATGGGTGCCGGACCCACACTGCTCTTCGCGGCACAAACAGCCACCGAGATAGGAACTGAACTGCCCTGAGGCAGCATTATCTTGACAACAAAGGACTGTCGTATAGACTATATATCAAATGTACAATAAAGAGGGTGTATGAGTGGGTATAATTAAGATCCAAAGAACCATTGTAATTTAGGGGATTATAGACCCTGTAAATTTAGAGAGGTGCCAGTTGACTAGTCAGCAATGCAAAGAGTAGAAAATGAAATAAGGCCTTGGTCATACTGCCGTGGCACATACAATGTCACTTTGTGCCAATTCACAAATTTGAAGCTACATCACTTTATACACAAAGAAGACGCTGAATAGTAAGTGGGAAGTGTGAGTATGATGGACTCCTGAGTAATAAACTGGCCTTGTTTTGTAATAAACACATGTTACATAAGGGAGCTGGGTTGAAATAAATTTGACGCATAACCAGTACTGACAGTAATTGTATGAAGAGCACATCCTAGCACGGCCACTGACCTGTTGCGTATGGGTTGTTTTAACAGACTTTTTTTTTGCAGAGTGAAGCCATATTGTATTACCTTATCAAAACTGGGATTGGTTTCTTGAGTAAGTTTTACAGGAAAAGCAATTGAAGACTTAAATTCTAGAAATTTGTCTATTAGGACAAAAAGTATTATATTTGCTAAAACTGTGGTAAGTGGCTATTTATTTTTTTAAAATAAACAGGTTTCTAGAATGGTGGTTTTGTTTTGTTTTGTTTTATCTGCATCTGAAATAGAGTAGTAGCCTCTCCAAGGGGTTTTGGCGACCTGCCAAATGGGATTTTGTGATATTAGAGTCAAAGTTCCACCCAGTCACCTAATAATCTGTCACTCAGCAGGTGGATAGCAGGAGGGCAGAAACAACTGCCCGCATTCCAACATAATTGCTTCCTCTGTAATTTTACTCAAAATCTGTTTAATATTTGAGATTCATCCTACTCTTTAGTAGGTATTACAAATAACACAACTACCATGAAAAATAATTAAGTACATCTATAGCCTGGTGCTTTGTTTGCATAAAGGCAATGAAACAACATAAAATACACTTTTGGTTTTAACAATGTGGGCATAACAGTTTTTAACAATGTGGGAGGCTGTTTAAAAGGAAAACTGAGTCTAGTATAGAAATGACTTTTACTGTGATGTCTTTTTTTTTCTTTGATCTGTTTGCTCTGGCATAATGAGGGGATGTTCGTTACTGGCTTGCTCACTAGACCACAGTCAAGAGGATCACAGTTTGGGCCGGCGGGCTTTTTCCTTCCCTATTTGTATGTTCCTTATAAGGAGTGGTCTGGAAAGGGTGCCTGGGAGTCTCGTCTGGTTCAGAGCTGTCAACTATTATGGATGTTACAGAACTTTGCATAATATTACAGAATATAAACTGATTAGAAGCTCAGCCCAAAAGAATGTAAACAGGAGGGACCTAAAAATGGATCAGGTTCCTTTTCCTTGGTAAAATGTGTTAATAGGCCATGTTCAGTGTTTTGGAGGAATGATATGCATTTTAACTATACATATCTAAATTTAGATTTTGCTACCCTGGGGAAATTTGGCAACATCTAGAGACATTTTTACTTGATGTAGCTTGGAAGGGGGTCAGAAGATGCTACTGGCATCTAGTGGGTGGAGATGAGGGGTGCCACTAAACACCCTGCAGTGCAGGGGCAGCCTCCCAAGTAAGATTACCCACCACAAAATGACAATGGTATCAAGGTTGGGAACTGCTGCTGTTAACACATAATACTATTATTTACTGTAAAAATGTTCAGAACAATTGCCCTTTTGTACATAATATTAAGTCCTCAAGTACCAAATTTAATAGCAGATAGTTATTCTGTATGTTTAGTTGAATCCTGTTTTTTGTTTGTTTACATTATTAGGAGGACAGATGTGAGGCCTTTTGCGATATTCTCCATGCCAGTATCTCTGATGGGATAAACAGAGTCAAGGAAAGACTTGCTTATTGGGCTAAGATGCTGAGGGTGAAATTTCACACACATCAAGTAAAACTCCAAAACCCTGTCTCTTCTCCACACCTGCCCATTTTCACGTCTTGCTTTCTCTTCTTGCTCCTGGCTTCTCCCTTTTTATTTTCCTCTCTTGCTCCTTCTGATATGATTCAATAGGAAGCCTTAAAATGTTTTCTTAGTTTGATTCAATTTATTTGAATTCTATGTAACAATATCTATCGACCATTTTTATGTTCAATCTGGTATTTTTTCTTCATCTAGTTAGCATAATAACTAGAGTGAAGGAATCTGAAATATTTTTTGAGTGGGGAAGGTAGTGAGCTCGGGCTATGGCAGGACTGACAGGCAGCTGAATGAACCAAAGCTCAGGGTCCAGTGCTGCAGGGGCATGACTTGAGTCTAGGTTTTTGCAGTGTGGGGTGGCACAGAAAACTCCTGCTAATTCAATACCATGAATGCCGCTTGGCTACAGAAGATGGAGGGATGGATAGATAATGGATACATTTCTACTTTGTTAGGTGATAAGAAAGAACTCTTGAAGATTTTGGAGCAAGGCAACGTCACAAGCCAATTGGTGGCTGAGGAAGATTAATCTGGATAGTAGCAGACAGAGGGTTGCAAGGCAGAGAAAACGGACACAGGGGACTCGTTAAGTAATGGGAGCTTGACCTGGGGGATGGCACTGGGGGAAATGAGGAAGAATTAGTGAGTGAGACAGTGCGAGAGCTGTTGGAATGGCCCTGGACTATATACAGAGTGGAAGAAAAGGGATTGATTTAGAATTGATTCAGGGCTTCTGAAAGAGTGGTGGACCCATGAAAAGAAATACAGATTTAGAAAGAAGCGCAGTGTAGGGAAATATGATGCATTCAGTTTTGGACTTATTAAACTTGAGATATTAGGGAGACCTTCAAGTAGACATTTCTACCCTGCAACTCAGAATATTAGAATGAAACTAAAGAGAGAGGTGGAAGATGGAGAGATGATTTGGGGAAGGTGAGAATCATTTATATGGAGATGAGAGTCAAAGTCCCAGAAACTGGATGAGAAAGAGGAGCAAAAGAGACAGGGTCTTGGGGGGAGCAAAAGAGACAGGGTCTTGGGGGGATGCTCTCCTTTGAGGGCATGAAAACAGAATAGAAACAAATGACAGAGACACAGAAGGAATAATCAGGATGGTTGTCAGAGTGAGAATATCACTGTGTGATAAAGTTAAGCAAAGGTTAGATTGGAGAAATTAGGGAGATTAAAAGCTCAGGAAGGATAAAGGCTGAGGAAAGGTTGGTAGGTTGGTTATGAGGAAGTTGTCAGGGACCACAGGGGCAGCTGTTATTGCAGATGGTTTGGGGAGAAACTTTGTTTTAACGGTGGAGGGAATGAAGGCTGTGTTTTGGGGCTAGAGGATCCTAAACATGCCCCCCACACGGCAGGAAAAGAGTCCCAATCCCTGACCTCTAATAAAAAGCTACTTCTTAGGCCTTCTGCTTCCCTTCTTCCCCTAAACTGTGCTTATAGAAAACAAAATGTGAACATAAAAAAAACAGAAATGAGAAGGAACATGACCAAATGGTGTATAATTAAAGAGGGACACAGGAAGACCAGCAGGTTTACATTATAAAAAAATAAGGCCAGTACAACATATACTTCCAGATTGTTTCATCATAATTTCTAGAATTCCAGATTTCTTACTACATTTAGGAGGCTCTGTCCCTAACATACTGATGCCCTTCACTTCAAATGAGTATCTGATGGTCTTACCTTTGTAAGGGAAATTTTACAAATTTTCAAGGGGCTGTAGGCAGGAGGTGTAACACCTACATTAGCAAACCGTTTCATAATTTATTGCATAAAATGGCCTGGAGTGCCCTACAAGCAGTGGTGTCCACAACAGAGATGCTCTTTCTAGGGCCGCTACAGAGGCACCTCGTTCTACCCTTAGGAACAGACCACCACGTGATGTGCCTCTGCTCCCTGCAGACTCCCCGTCCAGCGCCGTGACTGACAGGGGACAGATCCTAACTGGGAGCAGCCGGAAGGTCTTACCCCATGGAGAGCGTGGAAATACAAACGTGTGATCTAGGACTCTGTGTGGTCAGGTTTGTAGGAAAATGGTCCAGGCTTGCAAGATAGTCTCAGGGCCTTGTGTCCTTTCTCGGACCTCGTGATGGACGTAGACACAAGAAAGACACAAGAAATGAGGGTGTGTTTTTCCTGGGAGGACCATCTGTTGGTGTGAAAGCTGAATGGCTCCGTGAGGAGTGTTCAAACTGCCTTCTAATCCTAGAGCTCTCTCATCAACTAAACTTTAACAGGGAACCTCAGAGGAGAAAATTGATACAGTGGAGGTACTTTTTGGTGGCCAGACAACAGAAAGGGGCAGAGTCACACATTTTTAGCCAGCTCTAATAGCCTGCAGAGACCTTGAGGCAGCTCTGAAGAAGAGGAACTTAAAAACTGCCCTTTCTGGTCATTCCCAAGAAAGCAATCAAGTCCTGAACAAAATAGCACTTTCATAGTGCCAATAATAATAGAAGATGGCCTGCACATAGGTCAGTCAATGGCAGTTTTAAGTCCTTTAAACCACTTATAAATAAATCTTGAGGGCCTGCTGAAAATATACTGATAAAAATGAGACAGAAAAAAGTCCACTGCCACCCCATGAAATTACGATGCCCTCACAGCTATATTAAACAGATCTCATTGATCTTCAAGTACTTTATGGAGTGACTATGAATATTTTTGTTTTTAAACAACGGAGGAATGCAAGACTGAGGAGGACTGAGCTGTGACTTGCCTCGGGGTACACGTGGCTGGGATCCCGTGCAGCGCCTTTCATCCTAAAGTCAGAATCTACTCACTACTCCCTAAGATTCACCATGTAGGTCTGTAACAAATTCCAGTCTCTGAGGCCTGGGGTCAGACCCAAAATGACCCCAGGGTCTCTTTATTTGAAATGTCCTCAGGGAAGAGCAGAACACCATGTCATCCTCTCTTCACTGAGCTCAAAGCTCTCTCCTCCCAGCGGTGCCTTAAGAGACAGAGTCAAGGAAACTGCTCTTTAATGGCCTCATACTAGACTCCATGATGCATCCTCAAGACGTGAAATGCATCGGAATAGACCTCTGTAGAGGCCAAGTGCAGGCTGCACTTGGGCATGGAGATTACCTCAGAGCTGAAAATAATCAAGATCCAAACACTCAGAAGAAAAACCTTAACCCCACTTCACTCCAACTGCACAAAAAGGATTTAGGTAGAAGACCTGCTCCCAGAAGAGAGCTGCCCCCGCAGACAGCTACACCGTAATATAACCTAGGGGTGGTAGACGGGGAAGAATGTGGCAAAGTTTGTTAAAATTCCTCTCTGTGTCCCATGGCTTCTGAACAGCCCAAAAAACATTTGTTTACCAAACATTTGCACTTTCAGATTGGTGTGAATTGCTTCCCTTTGGCTTTGAATTCTCAGACCCATAGCCCCTTTTCCTTAGTTCAGGATGACATACATGCCTCATTTCTTTACGTCTTTGAAATCTCATGTCTTTGGATTCCCCATATAGGTCATTACATTTTGGTTTTTCCCCTGTTAATCTTAGTCTGTTAATTTGATTTTTTAACCAACTAGAAGAAACCAGTGTAGAGGAAATTTCTTCCTCCCCAACCCCTCTGCACACTATTTTTTTTATCTGTGGCAGGGTTTGAAATTTGAAAACGAAATGCTGGGTTTCTCCTCACCATTTGCTGCTCTTTATTGCTTTGTGGATGGTTTTTAACAGCTTTTTTTTTTCCTATTCCAGATTGAGTTTTCATGAAAGCAAACAAGAAATTGAAGAAACATGGGCTCTACTTTAATGTGAGCTGATTATTTCCCTGCCACGACTTGTTTTTGAATATTAAAAAAAAAGCAATAAAATAAAAATAGTCTTCAGGAGGAAGACAGTACACTAGCCATATTCTGCTTTGACCAAACGGAGCCCATGGAGGTGGAAATAAAGGCTCTTTCATGTCAAACACAGACATTTATTTGTGAAAGAGATGTCCTGTTAGCTTGTTATAAAATATCAAAATGATCAGAAAAAGTACAAGGAAAAACACATTTGGAGCAAAAAGTGAGGCTATTGTATACACATAAAACTACAAATAGTTTACTGTTAGTGTGGTGAAATGGAAGAACCGTCAAAATGGCTTGCATTCTGTTTTAGGATTTATTTCTGACTCAGGTCACAGAGAACTGTCACTTTTATTTTTGCAACAAAATAATAAATAATAAAAAAGAACCCCCCCCCCCACTAGCCCTTACCACAAAGAAATCCTCATAGCAGCTTTATTATCCTTCAAAAGACAACACTGCTTGTTTTTCAGAATGCTAGGTCAATGGAACAGCACACTTTCCTATTAACTTAAAGTGCATTTCACAGCTTATTTCTGATTTTATGGCACTTCTTCTAGTTTCTGCCAACAGAAAAAAAAAAAAAAGAAACAAAAACTGCTTTCACAGTGGAAGCCTGACAAGTTATTTCAACTATATTAACAGCAGGCTACAGTCAGTTGCTCTTTTCTGCTTTCTGACATTCCTGCAGTTCCAACTAGAAATGAGGGGTCAACATGTTGGAGTTTGGGGGATAACACTGGAATTAAACTCGGTCTCAGTTTTTTGTGAAGCAAGACATCAAAGGGAAATGTTTCTGCTAAACACACATTCTTGGCAATGTAGACGCAGTTCAACGATCAGAAAGGTGGTCCCTACCCTTAACACCAACCAATCAGCCAAAAGGCAGTGAGGACCAGGTCTGATTTATGCCTGTAACAAGCTCTTATATGTTTATCTCAGCGCATGTTCTCTAGAAATCACAGCATGAAGCATCGATCAAGGGTCTAATGTGTGATTTCAGAAAGAAGCCTGAAGCAATGGCAGGGAGGAGAGAGAGAGCAAGGTAAGGCTCTCAGAGAGTCATGGGGACACGACACCTTCCTGGGCTGGCTACTGCTCCCCAGGGACCCCTACAAACTTGCCGGTCTCTCGGAAGGTATGACTGCGCAGTCTTACGCCAGACTCCCAGGGAAGGTCCTAAAGGTTCCCTCCACACCTTGGAGAGGGAAAGAGCACAGACAGGAGAGCGCTGTCAGCCTGACTACCCCTGGCTGCCTCTGTTCAGCTCCCCTGCACGTGGTCGCTCTCAGCCTCTCTGCAGCCACACGTGAAGGGAAAGCCCGTAGGTGCCCTTGTCCCATTCAAGTTCAGAAGAGGAGGAAGATGGCGTCAGTGGAGACAGCCAGAAGAAAAACGAGGAGACAGACGGTCAAGGGAATCTTGAGAAGGTGACAACACAGATTCAGTTCGATTGTTAGATTCAGCAGCTTTGATTTGATTCTGAGCTTTCCCGCAGCAAAAAAAAAAAAAAAAAAAGTAACTTCAGTTATATGGTTCACTGTAGCCATAAAGTAAGATCGAGCTAGTTGCTCACAATACAACTCTCCCTGACACGGAGTCATGGAAAAAAAGTTCCCTATGGGACACGGATGCTGTTTAAGAGAATAAATAGCATCCTCATTAGTAGTCCATGAAATAATGAGTTTCACAGCATTGTTTCTTCAGCCCTTTCATATGGGACAATGATATACAGGCAAAGCTATTTTGGTAAATGCTATAAGGGTCTCACAAGGCAGCTGGGCATGATAAATTTTAAAATGTACAGGGGAAAGCATAGATAGCATAGCCTTTAGGCAGTATTCCACAAAATTCATTCTCTCAAATGTGGTTCTGATGCATTTATAGCACCATTTATACTCTGGGTGTCATAACTTCTCTTGGGATATTAATATGTACCACATAGGGCTGTCATAAGAATTAAATAAGAAACATAGAAAATTCTAGTGACAAAAGAGCTGCAGCTCAATAAATGACAGATAATGACTCCTGGTTAATTTGGCAAGGCAACGGAGAGAGTAAAACCCAGGAAAATCCTTAAATTTAAAGTGTAATGTCTAGGAGTACACATACCCTTAACAACACCAGCAAGAGAGGCAGGTGCCTCATTTCAGTTTGTGACATGTGAGTTGGAAGGATCAAAAAGATTTTTAAGTGGAAATTCCTATTAAGAAAAATATGGTTGCAAGAAGGCATCACAAAGATGGTGACACAGGAAGTTCCTGAATATCCCTCCTCCACAGGAGCATCAAATACACAGCTACCCATGGAACAATTACTTAGAGAGAAATTTGGAAGCTAGCTGAGTGACTCCTGCATGTTGGGTGACTGAGAAAATATCAGATGGAAATGGGAAGGGCAGGCTGAGATGCGCACTATAAACCCGAGCCCAGCAGAGAGAATGCCATACAATTGTGACGGAACACCCAATTCCCACTTCTCTCTGAGGAGCAAAGCCTTGGGACCATACATCTAGCATGCCAGCTTTGAAGGCTGCCATCTGAGGGATGGGCCCTCAAATCATCCAGCTCTAAAAGCCAACGAGGGTGGAGGTCAAGAGTCCCACAGGACCACGGCAAACTAAAAGAAATGGCTGTCCATGGGCCTGTGAGCACCTCCACGGCGCTGACCCCAGGACTCTGTGCAGGGGAACTAGCAGGAAAGCCCCGCTCCTCCTCTTTCCCTGGAAGGCGTTTGCTGCATACTTTACAAGCTGCTGCCTGAGGGTCTGGCTTTTAAGCAGACCAGTGGCACTTCCCCACATTCTCTCTCTGGCTTGCTGAAACCAGGGCTTCATCTTCTTCCCAGAAAGAGCTCACCCACACATCCAGCACGCCAACTTTTGTGGCTGCTGCCACAGGGGTGGGCCTTCAAATCCCCCAGATCCACTAGCCAGCAGGGCTCACCATTCTGGATTCCCACAGAACCATACTGAGCAAAATAAGGGACAGTTTTCAAATGGGTGTCTGAGCATTTCCTGAAGCCAAGGATCAGAACAGACATTTTTCCCAAGAAAATGCACACATAGCCAATAGGCCCATGAAAAAGTGCTCCACATCACTGAATGTAAGAGAAGTGCGAATCAAAACCACAGAGAGACAGTACCTCAGCCCTGTTAGGATGTCCAGTACTAAAAAGGCAAGAAATAACAAATGCTGCTGAGAAAGTAAAGGAAACCCTCATACATTGTTGGTGGGAATATAAACTGGTACTGAAAACGGTACGGTGCTTCCCCAAGAAATTAAAAATAGTACTATGATATGGTCCAGCAATCCCACTTCTGGGTATATATCCAAAGGAAATGAAACTGTTATCTTGAAGAGACAATGATATTCCCAGTTCACTGCAGCATTAGTCACAATAGCCAAAGTGTTTATAAAGTGAATTATTATTTAGCCATAAAAGAGAAGGAAGTCCTATCATTTGTGACAACATGGATGAACCTAGAGGACATTATGTTAAATGAAATAAGCCAGACAGAAAGACCTATATCACATTGTATCACTTATATGTGGAATCTAAATAAAGAAGTTAATCTCACAGAGTAGAGTGTTGGCTGCCCAGGGAAAATAGGCAGTGGGGAAAATAGGAAGAAGTTGGTAAAAGGGTACAAACTTTCAGTTGTAAGATGAATAAGGCCTGAGGACCTAATGTTTAACATGGAGTCTATAGTTGATACTACTTTATTACATAACTGAAGTCTGCTAAGAGAGCTCATGGTCTCACCAAAAAAAGAAGAAGAAAAAGGTAACTCTATGTGGGGGGAAGGATGTGTTACTTTTCACAATGTATACATATATAAAATAATCATGGTGTACACTTCAAATACATACAACTTCACTTGTCAGTTATACCTTAATAAAGCTAAAAAGAAAACCAGAAAATGCATTGGTCAAAATAGGGGGTCTCAGTTCTGTGTTGTTAAAGGAGGCTCTGGTACAATTTAAAACTCCAGAATTACTAACACCTTGCTAGAAACAGGGTAGACACGGCTGACTTACCATTTATTATGGAATTTCTTTTTGAATCATACATCCTCTCAGTCCTTTTTCCTTTTTTCTTACCTGTTTTTCCAGCTTTTAAGCATTCATTCATTTACATCCCATGTATTTCCTCCTCTCCTAGTCAACCTTACTTTTCTTCCCACTTATTAGTTAAGTAGAATTCAAGGAAAGGCCTGCTCCTAATTAGTGATGCGATGAAGTGGCAACCGAGTAAGACTGAGGTCAGTGTTTTATTTGGAAGGAAGGCCTATGAGAAATTTAAAATCAATAGGGATCTTTAACTTCCATGAACTCAAGAAAGGCTGGCTGAATAGCTACCAGGGATTCTGATAAGAATAAAAGAAGTGGAAGAGCTATGTAGTTTTTTTACTTTAGGGTTTTAAAACCTAATGAGAAAGAAAAAAAAAGAGAAGTTACACTATAGGACAGTAACAAAACAAAACAATGAACTTCAATGTGAACCTGAATAATGCGGCCGTTCTGTCATGGTGCTCACAGAGCGAAGACGAACACCTGGGGATGGGAAAGGGGGGCCTAAGGGGGACAAGTGAGACTTAGTGAAGTAACTGTCACTGGACAACTGGATCTTTGTTTCTTTTTTGGGAGGGGTCCTCAGTTTGAATTTACAATGTTCTGAAGTTTTAAAATGGCAGGCAGTTAACCTTCAGTCATGAATCCTTATGAATAGCCAAAGGTTGCTGCTGTGACCTACTCCTCTGGTGTGCAGACCAGACCCCCTCAACAAACCCCCCATGAAAAAAGGGAGGAGAGGAGACATGACATGCCTAAAAGCTGAACAAAATGCATAATTTTCAATGTTCACATGAGATTTTGTTAGAAAAGAAAAACCAGAAATCTACTGGAGTGCCCATTTCTAGACATGAAGCAAATGCTGTGAGAGAAAACGGTTTAATTTAAAGATGGATTTTCAAAAAAATATATAAGAAAGGAAAACACTGAGAGAGTGAAGGTGTTTTCAAGTTGATAAAAGACTGGTTAAGGACATGTTTCTTCTGCTGCAATTTATCCAGAAGTGACCTGCAACATTGTTTCTTGGGTAGAACTGCTTTTCTCCCGTAATGGTTGTACTGATGCCAAGGGCTATGCTCAGTGGAAGCAAGATCAGAGGCCCTCAAATCATCCAGCTCTAAAAGCCAACGAGGGTGGAAGTAAGAGCCATCTGTGGGGAGATGCCTCCCCCTTTGGCCTCTTCACCAAGGAAAAGGCAGGCAGCCTGTGGATAACTGAAACATTTAAGCTAGATTTTTAACCCTGTTTTAACTCATTCTCTATGCAGTACGGTTAGTAGGACCCCTTAAAAAGATGTCCAGGTTCTGAGCCCCAGTTCCTGTGATGTGACTGTTACATGCTGGAGGTTGGGGTCCCTTTAAAATTCACACACTGAAATCCTAAACCCCACTGTGATGGTATTTGAAGGTAGGGCCTTTGGAAGGTAATATGTCATGAGGGTGCCCTTTATAAAGGAGATTTCAGTCTGCTGTCTCACTTCTCTCTGCCATATGAGGATACATCAGGTGTCTGGCTATCTGTAAGCCAGCACAGGGCGCCCACACCAGAACCAACCCTGCTGGCACTCTGGTCCTGGACTTCCAGCCTCTAGACCGTGAGGAATGCATGTTTGTTGGTCAGGAGCCCCCTAGGCCACAGTGCTTTGTTAAAGCAGCCTGTGCTAAGACAGTGACCTTATGGGGATATACGGTCTGTGTAATGTATTTAAATAGAGGACCCTGGGGTGAGATCATCCCAGAGTTAGGGTGGGCCCTAAGTCCAACGACTTGATGCTCTTACGGAGGAGAGGGCCATAAGAGGACAGAAGGACAGATGGACACGATACAGCCACAAGTCAAGGACCACCACCGATCACTAGCAGCCACTGGAAGACAGGAGAGAAGCACAGAACAGATTTCCCCACAGTGCCTCCAGAAGGACCCACCCTCCTGACACCTTGATGTCACACTTTGGGTCCCCAGATTTTTGAGAGGACTTCTGGTCTATTGTCTTAAGCCATCCAGTTTGTAATAATTTGTTATGGCAACCCCAGGAAACTAAGATATTTTATCAAAAACAGGAAGTTTAAAACTGGTTTGGAACAGAAAAACCCATCTGCCATATTTTATCTTCCCCAAATCATGAGAATAATTGGAGCTGAAAGGAGCTAATTTAAAAAGAGACCAGTGGGAAACAAAAGCTAAAATAAACAAGTGGGACTACATCAAACTGAAAAGCTTCTGTACAGAAAAGGACACCATCCATAGAACAAAAAGGCAAAGACATCCTACGGTATGGGAGAACATATTCATAAATGACAGATCTAATAAAGGGTTGACATCCAAAATATATAAAGAGCTCACTTCAACAAACAAAAAGCAAATAATCCAATTAAAAAATAGGCAGAGGAGCTGAACAGACAGTTCACCAAAGAAGAAATTCAGATGGCCAACAGACACATGACAAGATCCTCCACATTCACTAGTCATCAGAGAAATGCAAATTAAAACCACAATGAGATATCACCTCACACCAGTAAGGATGGCTACCATCCAAAAGACAAACAACAACAAATGTTGGTGAGGATGTGGAGAAAGGGGAACCCTCCTACACTGTTGGTGGGAATGTAAACTAGTTCAACCATTGTGGAAAGCAGTATGGAGGTTCCTCATAAAGCTCAAAATAGAAATACCATTTGACCCAGGAATTCCACTACTAGGAATTTACCCTAAGAACGCAGCAGCCCAGTTTGAAAAAGACAAATGCACCCCTATGTTTATCGCAGCACTATTCACAATAGCCAAGAAATGGAAGCAACCTAAATGTCCATCAGTAGATGAATGGATAAAGAAGATGTAGTACATATACACAATGGAATATTATTCAGCCAAAAGAATAAAACAAATCCTACCACTTGCAACAACATGGATAAAGCTGGAGGATATTATGCTCAGTGAAATAAGCCAGGCGGAGAAAGACAAGTATCAAATGATTTCACTCACCTGTGGAGTATAATAACAAAGGAAAAACTGAAGGAGCAAAACACCAGAAGTCTCACAAAACCCAAGAATGGACTAACAGTTACCAAAGGGAAAAGGACTGGGGACGACGGGTGGGAAGGGAGAGATAAGGTGGGGGTAAAAAGAAAGGGGGCATTATGATTAGCATGTATAATGTGGGGGGTGATGAGGGGTGCTGTATAACACAGAGAAGACAAGTGGTGATTCTACAACATCTTACTACACTGATGGACAATGACTGCAATTGGGAATGTGGGGGGAACTTGGTGATGAGGTAGTCTAGTAAACATGATGTTCCTCATGTAATTGTAGAGTAAGGGTACCAAAAAATAAAAAAGAAACCAGTGTACAAATGCTTTGCTATAAACATTCCAAGTAAAACCTCATTAATTGGAACTAATTGGAGGGCAGACGCTGTTGAAATATAACGGTAGAGTATTTTTGTATACCCATGTATTACAAGAAAGGTTTAGTGCATGTCTAAAAAGGATCCTCCAGGCATTAAAAGACAGCCTCCATGGGCCCTCCGTGAACTACAGGGTGACGCTCAAGCGTTTTGGTGTGGCCTGCTGAGCCCTGTTCAGGATGCTGCTCTCTCCTACGTTCCTCAAATGCCCTCAGCAATATGGGACCATCTACACATTTCAATGGACACCACCATGCTTATGTCCATGCTGTTCCTTTCTCTAACATTCCATGGTAATGTAAGTAACTGTTTATTTAGCTTCATACCATTGATCAACCACTTAATATGAAAGGCACTCTACAAACACTGCTATCTTTCCAGTATTCTTATTAACACTGGAGGAGCTATATATAACCACTCCTGTTCTACAGGTAGGGAAACAGTTACAGAGGCCAAACAATATGTCCAAAGTCATCCAAGTTATTAAGTCTCGATTTGTGTCCATAACTCTAATAGCAAAGCACACGCTCAAGCTTTTTCCTCTTCTGTTGAGCTCTTACCAATCCTTCAAGACCCGGCTGAATGTCATCCCAGCAGGAAGCCTTTCCAACACCTTCAGGCAGAGTTTAGTATTTCTTGGCTGCTGTTTGTATCTCAATATAATGCCATTTATCTTTGTACCTAAGAGTACATATCCTTGTAAATGACCATAGAAAAAAAACTTAAGGAAACACACACACCTCCCATAGCTCATAACCTTAAATCCTAAAAACAACTCATCCCGGTAGATTCTATTTTCTTTACCTTGCAAAAAAGAATGTGGGGTTTCTTAGTATTAAGTGACTTGCCTGAGGCCGCCCCACTAACAGGCACCAGAGTGGAGAGTCACACCCTGTTCATCTGGCTCCAGATCTGGAGCTTTGTGCACTGGACTTCCAGTAAGGCTCCGTCCTCTGGCTGTTCCGTAAGAGCGTTGGATCAACAAGGAAAGGCATAATCTCGTTCAGCCTCAGGAAGACAGGAGACTCCCATTTTTTTGTGCTCTGCACATGTCAGTGAATGACTGCCAAAATGCTCTATTGATGTGGGAGCTACAAATACATTTTAGTGAGTAGGCACTTTATTTGAAGGTGTGGCCTCCCAGCTAGGTCCTGGTTAGGTCTGGCTAATGCGTGCCTGAGCCTTGAGGTTGCCAAATAGATTCTCTAGTAAGGAAATCTCATTAGAACCTATTCCTGATCATTCTGGATTTTCTTAAGGATGGGCTATACAGAAACCTTTGTGGACCTTGCCCTTGAACACCTCTAAACTGTATTTGCCCTGTTTGCATGTAAGTTAAGACCTCCCATCTTTCCCCTCCTCAGACCTTTCATCACAAGTTAAAGAGATATTTAAGTTGGAAAGAGAGTACTTTCACACTTCCCACTAAATCATCTCTCCAAGACAATATTGCTTTTTGCTTTCAAAGGAGGCCACGTTTGAGCATCTGGAGTGTCTTGCGGATACAGCACGGTGTTGAATTTCAGGAACAGGAAATGTATATATTGCTTTTGGTTATGAGAACTCTGATATATGGTACTGTAGGAAGCCCTTGGGGCCTGCATTCCCTCTGTGAAATCGAGCTTACCTTCCCTGAAAACAAATGAAAATTTCTGAATAATTCATTACAATTTACTATCAGGTTAAGTGATCTGTTTAGTGGCTGGCCAGCTGAAGGGTAGGAGGCAAGGCCTTTGGGAGGCCAGACCTTTCCTTCACATGACCCTTGCTACATATTACAGGCCTTTGGTGTGTCATATATCTTCCATCAGCTTGGCTGCTTGGGAACGCCACACTAAATTAGCCGAAGAGAGTCTTTGTTCAGAGTCAGGGGTGAGAAGTCAGGGCTAAACATACCCCAAGTGAGTCCCACAGAGGTGAGATAAATACTCCACCAGATCTGTCCGCTTGTGCCTTCCTCTGCCCTCCCTCCACCCCCACACAACTCTGAATGCTCTCTCACACACACACACCAGCTGTAACACTGACGTCCGGCCTTGTCACTGATTCTGTCCCTGGTTTCCTCACACTGACACACAGAACATTCAACAGAAGCCACTGTGCCACCACCATCATCGTCCTGGGATAAGCCAAGAAGGTGGGAGAGAGACTCCACTGCTGAATGATGGAGTGGAGAAAGCGAGTGAGCCCTGACATGTAAAGCAGTAACTATCCTTTCGGAAAATGGAAACTGGGAGCGTCGGGAAGAGTATGTGAAAGTCACTTTATGTGTAAAGCTGCTTCTAAACTGAAGGTTAAGAAGTTTGACTTGTAGAATTTTTTCCTAAAACCTTTTCACTTCCAGTCAATACATCTAAGCACTCAATCATAAGTCAAATCCAAGGGGGTGAAGCTGATAACCAAGGTTTCCTCAAGAGGGGTCAGGCATTTCAAACAAGACTTGATTAGGCAGAATGATAACAATGAGCCTTTATTGTGAGAACTGGGTTTGCTGAAAAGTCCCATTTAGTACTCATAGTTTTCCCATTTCTTTCTTTAAAGTAATTTCCATTGAGGGTTACCTTTTTTAATAGTTAACCTTTTTTTTTTTTTGGTGAAACTAATATCTATAGTGCTATCTTCTGCCCTTTCATTTTGCTTTTCATCATGTTTTTCCTACTTTTCTTTATCCAGCTCACAATAGTTTATGAAAGTGATATAAATCAACCCTGGTGAACTCTTAATAATAAGCTTTCAGAACAGCATCAATATTACAGTTTATGTTTTGAAGAAAGTGTGATCTTTATTATTCTAGCATTTTCTTTGTGGAGTTACTCCTACCAGACTTTCAAGCTGCGTACCCATTAATATTTCTTAAAAAACACTAGAACCACTCATTCATTTGGCAGATATTTACTGTGTGCCAGGCACAGTTCTAGGCTCTGGATACATAGAAGTGAACCAGACAGGCAGGTGCCTGCCTTTGTATAACATTTTTTCCAGTGGGAAAGGCAGTTAATAAACAAATAATTGACTCAGGGAGTGGTAAGTACCAAGAAGAAAACTAGAGCATTAGGAAGAGATCATTAGGATTACCAGCATTGCCATCAACATTGTTTTATTTCTGCAAACACAAACAAGTAGAAATGCTACAGACACAAAAGGAAACCGCTGGTGCTGCAAAGGCATCTCAGCCTTGATTTCACATTGGCTGTAGATTTATTCACTGTGTTATCCTGAGACTCTGCAGTCTAATCAGAACATGATCTGTCACTTCCAAAATATAGTAGGTGGCCTCCTTTGTGCTCTAATCACACAGTATCATAACTATTCGCAGACCTCCAAAATCATTTCTATTCAGACCCTTGTCCTTATCTGACCTTGACATACTGAAGCATTTATGAAGCCTGCAATTTATTCCTTTCTTTTTAATCTGAGTTATTGGCTGACCTGTTGGTCACACTTGGCTAAGCTTCCTTTACCTTTAGGCAGAAATCTTTGTGACTGTAAAGTGCTGTGATATAATTTTTAAAATGGCTAATCTTTATGAAGAAAATCTTCTTGGGTCATAAGATTTTTTTTGCTTTTTTTTAAAAAAAATTTATATTTTCACTCTCTACAACTTATTCTTGTCCCCACCCAAGGCTTTCTTATTGTTTTATTTATTTTCTGAGGCAGTATAGTTACTGTAATTTTTGTTAATGTACCTTTGTGAAGGAATTAGTGTCATACTATCAGATCAAGCTGCAAATTATTTCTTAATTCTAAATATTGATTATTTATCTGTAGGCAAGTAAATCTATCTGGTTTGGTTAGTCTGATGAAGTTTATAAATAGAGTTAAAACCACAAAGGTCTCGCTTACTCTGGTCTTACATCTCCCTTTCTGAGTGACCTTGAATTAATTGTTAATCTCTGTCTACCTCTTCATCTATAAATCTCAATAAAGATTTAAAAAAATCAGTGATATCCAAGTATTCTTGGTAGAAGAAGATTCCAACCACAGATATTTCTATAGAGTGTAACAAAAATCAACTCTTCAAAAACTGTATTTTTCTAACAACCAGTAATTAATAAGTATAAATCAAGTGTCTTTAAAGTTAGGTGGGAAACTAGAATTAGACAAACACCTAAACACTTGCACTAACTATTCCATCGAAAATGGAAGAGAAGATTCTATTTTTTGCACCATATGATGGCAATAGATTGCTGGGTCACTTAAGTGTTAGAACAATGAGGGATCTCCTGGTTGTTAAACATTATTATTAAGGGAATTTAAATACAGTAAAGGCTTATAGGGTGCACCTGAACTTATTTCCTTTTGGAGGCATTTCTAGGTACTAATTGAAGGATTGTACTTCTCACCAATCACTTCAAACCCTACATTTCCTTCAAGGGATTTGTAGAATTCTATTTTCTTTTAAGAAGGAATTATCTAGTTCTTTTTGCTAAATTTCTCCCATTTGTACTTTCACCAAATCACTGTGACAAAAATTGGAAAATTAACACCTGTTCTTATATCTGTATGGTTATATCTGGTAAACATGTCTTTGAATATGGGTTTTTGACAGTTACTCAAAACAAATTAACTAGTTAACCAAAAGGGGAGTAGAGAGAGTATATACATAACTCCTACTCAGAAAAAAACAAAAGTCTTTACTAGAATCAGCTTTTTGATTATTTAAAAGCTACCAGAGAAGCCTTCATTTTATCACTCTCAGAGTTTTATCCACCACTGTATTGGATGGATACCCAGGTGGCATGCTACCCTAAAGTGCAGGTCACTGCACAGGGCACAAAGATACTTAAAGTGGAATGAAAGGTGGGACTGGAGATGTTAAGAGTCATTCAAATACATATTCTCTCCCTCTGTATTTTCTATCCCTTACCTGTAAATTTTACCTGAATGCTTTTCTATATAAAGAAGATACCAATGTGGTGACTCAGTTGTCCTAAATCAGTATCTGGTAATGATTCATTCAGTGAAAAAGGGTATTATCCACAGAAAGCTTCATTTCACTTATGATGATAATCTTGGTGGGATCTTGGTAAGAGTTGGATTAGATGATTAAGTAGTAAGTTTGACAATGAACAGCTCTTTGTAAAACAGTTCCATCGACATTTACTCCATCATTATCTTTTTCTCATCAGTTATTCAGTATATGCACTGAAAATTTTGGCACATTAGATTTCCTTCTCTGAGCGATAAGAATAGGGACTGGAAAATTCCAAATGCTTTAAAATCTGATGTCTTGCAGATAGAGATACGAAATCTAGGGCCATGCCATTTTCCCAGCAGATAGAGTGAGTAATTGAGAAAGATAATCTGCCCAAACTAAGGAGACAGGATGGTAATGATCTTCAGAGAGAGAGGGAAAGAGGATAGGGAGGAAGGGAGAGAAAGAAGGAGGAAGTAGTGGAGAGAGGAGAGAGAGAGAGAAAGAGAGAGAGAGAGAGAGAGAGAGAGAGAGAGAGAGAGAGAGAGAGAGAGAGAGAGAGAGAGAGAGATCAGAATACTGCATTTGTTCAGGACCAGGTTGCCATCTTGCCCTGGAGTTCTAAGACAACCTTGAATCCTTACAAAATTTCCCCTTCTATCTGTTCAAGCTAAAAAAATTGGTTACTGTTGCTTGCTACCAAAGATTTCTAATAGCAACATGTCTCTGAAATAATATCAGAGAACCTAAGTATTTGTTCTTAGAGTCATTGACTTTTAACTGTCTGATATCTTCTCAGAGGAATAAACTATGACTTAAAAAATCACCATCCATGGGTAAGATCCTTCACAAATTTTCTTGGTCCTTTATTTTGGTCTTTCACTATTTTACTCTTTGTTTGGATCTCTTTCGGCTCATTTAAGCTCTTATTTTGTCAGTTTTGCCATAGAATTCAGAAAAGCTGGATTCATACATTAAGTAATTAAATCTGATCCCTCAAAGTAGATTATTCTCACCTAACCTCAAAGAGAAAAAGCAGCAATTTGCTTTTCCTCTATACTATTATGAGGGTGAGACCAGACTCTAAAACACTGTTATTCCTTAATTTAGATCCTACTCTTTTAACTGATCCAATCAATTAAATATTTCATGAAGAATCAGATGTGAGTTTAACAAATAATGCATTTAACCCCACCACCTGCCTATTTTTATTTAGAAAATTGTGGAGTTTTTTGGGTAATAAGTGAGTTAGTTATAATTTATGCCAGTCTTTTTACCAACATGACCTGCTAAGAAATTAATGAATATCTTATTAACCACATATTATCATCATAGTTACTTTTCTCAAGTACCTAGTATGGGCTAGGCATTTTTCTGGCCATTTTTCATGTAGCATTAATAATCGTTGACTTGGTCCTGTACAATTTAAAGGAGAGGGTTAAGTTCATACCACCGATTCCAACTATCTACAACAAAGAGCAAAACTATGATTGGAATCCAGTTCCATGTGAATTTCAGCACTCAGGTTGTTTCCATTATACCAAGTGCTCTCTAAATAGTCACTCCCATACAACCTATAGTGGAAATGAGGAAAAATGCTCCCCCAGAAGTGTTTTCCCCTCATAATCCAGAGGGACAAAAATATGAATTTTTAGGAAAATCAACACAAATTTAGAAGTAAAGATAACACATTTATATAAATTTTTAAATTAAAAAAATGCATTACCATCCCAAAGAGTATAAAATTTTTACTAGACCATTTCAAAACAAGAACTTTATTTTTTCTCCTTCTGACAGATCTGATAGGCTATCATTGTGCATCGTCTTCTAATCCTTATGGATGATCACATCACTAATGCAGTAGCTCTTTGAGGTGTAGACGTGGCATATGACTAATTTGCAACCAGCATCCTTTACCACGGTAAGTTGTCATAATGATGCCCTTTTCCCTTTGCAGCTGCAGCAGCTATTTGCAAGATTGCTTCTATCTACAGTTCTACTCTTTAACCTCATCATCTATCTGAAGTCTTTGTTTAAAGTGAGCCACCACATTTCCGCTTACTGCATACCAATGTAATCTGTCAGTGATGTTGACTCCCCAGCATTCCGTGGCTGTGCTCCTTTTTCTGGGGTACTTTGTATAAACCTCCTCAGCTTCCTGCACTTAAGCTCATCCTACAACAGCTGTTTGGGCAGCCCATTGTCATCCATATTCTCTGCTTGGACAATCCTGATAAACTGTTATGACAAGTAACACTTTAAACTATTAATCAACACAGAACGTGCACCACATGGTGTTAAAGGACAGGACATGTTCTTCTTTGTGATTTAGTTGGAGGGATGGTGACCACACTTAGGAAAACACAATGTACAAGCCAAATGAATGGCCCTATTAACTGACTACGTAAAGGCTCATAGAAAATGAGGGAAATGAACTTGGTCTGAAAGATGAGTAGGATTTTTAACGATGGTTGGTGGAAGGGTGAAGGAGACTGGAGGACATGGAGCAGCTATGACTTGTGGAAAACTCATTATGCTCAAAGCAATGTCCTAAAGACTTCAATGCAGTATGTCCATGAATCTCCCAGAAAATTACTAAAGTGTGTAATAATATTTTCCTCCCTTTTTGCAGATAAGCAGCCAAGGCTCAGAGAAGTCATTTGTTCAAGTAGAAGAATAAAAATTCAAAGACAGAACTTGTGTGCTCTTAAAGTTTATGTTACAGTAAATTGCCGGAGCCAAAGCATGAAGGGAGAAAGATGACAAACACATTTCAGAATGTTGGAGCATTAAAAAAGGTAAAAAAAAAAAGTTTACAGTTGGCTTTGCAGCAGGCATCTGTATGGAAACCTTTGGAAATTCCTGAGCAGGGTAGGGATGTGATACAGGAATGTTTAGAAAGACTGAAGGAGAAAACTTATTGATTATAAAGATCAAGTAAAATTGACAGTTGATACGCATGACAGTTTCAGTCAAAACTATGGGGTTAGTGTACGAAGGGAAAGAAAGGAAAAGCTGTTTGGGCGATTGAAAAGGACAATTCCATGAGTTAAATCTTGTTCTTATGTGGCAAGAAGGCTTCTGCTTTACAAACTTTCCTACTAGTGAAATTTAGAATTTTTAGGCAGTTGGTCTGGGAACAAATGAAATGGGCAAAGGGTCTGTTTGTGTTTATACAGAGGATCAAAGCCTAATTAGGCTACCCAGAAAATAAACTAAGATATGATATGAAGAAGAACTTCCAACATCAGCACTCTCTGGAAGACTTGAGAGATACATTTTTAAAACAAACATGTTCTCAAGGTTTTTGTTCCAGTTTCCACTTCTACTTTAAAATGATCTTTTGAATTCTATGAAAAAATAAAACTTCATTTCAGGAAAAGAAGTAGTGAGTTGTAGCCATAAGAATAAAAGTATAATACTTATAAATACAACAGCCCAAAAGAAGAAACAGAAATATGTGGATTTTAAAAAATTATTTTGCTTACCATAGTTTGCAAACAAATAATTCTAGGGCTCGTTTTTCAGTAGTAGAGTATGTATTTCCATTGATTGGGGGATAGACTTTTAAATAGGGAAATCAATGTTGAGATGCTTATTAACAATGTCTAAGATGTCATTGGTCAGTTAATCCACTGATAATTTTGATCAAGTTTTAAAATTGCAAAAATTAAAAAAATTCTGCATGCATATCTTATCACAGGAAAGACCAATTGTTTTACTTTTATCAATGAATATTTGGGAGACAAGTATTAGAAGAGGAGACGAGGAAAAGCTTTTTCCATTAGCTATGACCAAGAACTGAAGAATAACAGCTGGGCCTGATCTAAGAAATACCAATTGTACCATATGGGATTTCTTCCTCTTAAAATAATATTCACAGCTCCCCAACAGGAATTCTTCTCAGATACTTTGCTCATCCCAATGCAGCTTGCAGTGGATTTTAAAAATACTGTCCTTATTTTTCCCACACTGTCTTTATTTGCCCTTAATGTATTTTGCATACTGATACCATTTTGCATTCTTTATACATTATCAAGTTTCACCAAATATCATAAATATCATGTAAACAAATGTTTCTGAGGAAGATCAGTATAACACTTCTGAATAAATAAGTTATGACCAGAGCTCTCTGACTCAGATCAAAGAGCAGCAGAAAACTGTAAAAGTTAGGGAAGAAGAGTAAAAAGGTTTACCAACTTTCTATCTTTAAACATCTGGCCATTTCTTTATGTAAGAGTTGGAACATGGTAGCAGGGGGTACAGAAACATATGTATGTTTTCATTCAAAAATCCATTCCATGTTTTCATGGGTTTCTATGTCATTTTTGTTTTATAACTAAAGCACTTTACATCCCTAGAGACTCAACAATAGACAGAAAGAGAGTCCAGAAATTTGAGTTAAATTGTGTGGAAGATGGAAAATGAATTACTAGAGCATCTAAAATAGATATAGAAGAGGCCAACTGAATGTTAGGCTTTTATGTGCCCCAAACTAGAAATCTTAATCATGATTCATGGAGCCATTAATTTTTAGGTCTAAGAGTTAATAGAATAATGATTTTTAATTGAGCATTGAAGATTCTTAAATCACTTAAAAAAATAAGCAAGTACTTAAATCATATGCAGAGCTCAGGAAAACAAAGGGAGATTTAGGACGCACATTTCATCAGCTATTTCAGATTCATAGTTGAAGGTTGAAGGTGCAGAAATTTGCATGACTACACAAATTATTTTCAGAATTAAAACCAATGCGTTAGCCCAACTGTGAAAGACTGACGATACCATTTAACCTGCTAAATTAGGTAATTCATTATTTTCCAAACTACTTGATTAACCTGTAACTTGCATAATCAGAATCATGTCTTTGAAGCACGATTGCCTGATCAACATTCCTTAATTAACACACATTGTCCTCAGATTTATATATGCTTGATAAATAATTTGATTTTTTCCATTTCCTAAAAGGCCTTGACACAAACAAAACTGATGGCGGATGAAGACTGGTTGTTTGGGAATATATGTGAAATGACTACTTCAGGCCTTTTTATTATCTTATAGCCTTCCATCAATCATGTGGTTTATGAAATCTTCTTCAGTTAATATTTCATGGCCAAGCATTTCTCTTTCCAAACTTTTTTCCAGGTCATGTTTACATACATGCATGTATTCATTCTTTCATTAAACATCTAGCATCCTAGGCAATATATAACACATTTGTTTATATCTCTGTTGCCAGGTTATGCCCTGAATCAAGTTTTGCTGCAAATTTTTCTTGCCCCATGGAATTCCCTCTCTGTCCTCTCCACCTTACTTATTCTCATTCATCCTTCTAGAATCAACTTGTTTTACTCAAGTTCATTTTATTTTTTTTTGACCATGCCAACGCACAGAGATGTAAACTGGAGTCACTTTTATACTGTCTTACATAAGGAATGCACTCTTTCATTGTTACTGTTTCCTTGTCAAACACGTCTCATTAGCCTACAACTTGGCAAGCTTCATGTCAGGGGCCCTATGAAGTACATTTTTTGCACAGCACTATACACAATGAATATTTAGTACTACAAATTATGGGTGGAAAGAAAGAAAGAATGATTAAATGGCTGATTGACCAAAGGAAGGAATGTGAAAGAAGAAATCCGACTGGTTACCCAGAAGTCATTAAAACACATAAATTATGTTAGGAAGGCTGAGGGAAGCATATATTTTCCAAAGGGGTAAAGAAGCATGGCAAAAGAGGTTTACTTTATTCAGTATAAAGAATATAAATAATAGCAATGTTGAATTGTCAAAGGATCTGGCAACTGCTTTTTCTGGAATCCACTGCTACAACCCTCCCTGGCCCACTGTGATAGAACTTGATCTAAATTGATGAGCTGAAATAACAGACACATTGTTATACAGCAGGAACTTTCCCCAAACTTGCATGCTTCTCACTATGGACTAGGTTACAAGATCCTCAAACCAGACCTCTCTACCAAAAAGGAGAACCAGGGTCACAGACATTTTTATTTTTGTGCACTTGAGAAACACAGGTGATGACAAAGCATAAGACAGGTATTAGAGATAAAAAGAAAACAAAAGCCACCAAAAAATGTATCTGTATCTACATGTCACTGTGATCTGCTGTCTCTAGAAACAGCAGTGTCATTTAATGTCCAAACAGAAACCTCTTTCACTCTAAGCAATGCTTGTCATCCTCTTCTAGACACAGTATTACTAAGGCTTGTCCTTCCTAAACTCTGTTCTGTGTCTGCTGTCCAGCTTAACCCCATTTTGCCTTATATAAAACCCAGCCACACTGTTACGTAGCCTACTCAGTCCCATTGATTTACAGCTGAGGAAATTGTCTCCCATATAACAGTTAAACAACACACTTCACTGCCTTAACAAAAAAAACAAAGACAGTGTACAGATTTGGAAAAAGCATTAGTAAGATTTGGAAATGGATATAAAGAGTTTGTTGGTTTTTGGCAACTCTTAAGTCAAACTGGACAGTCTGATGATAATCCGGTTAGATATAGAACTAGACTCCAATTTCACATGTGGGACCAGAAAAGGCTTTGTGCACAGTTTCATCCATGTAGACTTCAAGGACAGATCACCAAGGCAAGTGTAGAATTCTTAACTTTTATATGCTTCCCTAACATGTGCCACTTCCCTTTTTGTAACATGATTACGCATATAACTACTCATTTAATGACCTTTTCCTAGACTGTAAGCCCATAAGGGCAGGAATGGTGTTTCCTTCATCATTGCTGTATCCATACTGCCACTATGGGGGTCAACACTGAGATGAATACATCACAATGAAGGTTGAATGAATAAATGGGCATTCTGACCTACAACTTACTTCATCATTAGCAAATAAGACTTAAGACTTTACGATTTAATAAGACAGTCACTAACCTCTGGATACACTTGAAATTGCTTCAGTTTTAGAGGCCAAGAAAGAGTCTAAAATGTCTCAGTTTTTTCTTTTTTTAAAAAATTACAGTAAATAAGCAAAGAATCCTTCTTTGGATAATAGAGAACCTCTCTAATTGCCGTTTTGCTGTTTATGTTTGCATAGTCCTCTTATTTTTGTGAAAAGGTTATTAAACTTTTGAATTAGTGAATGCAAAGCAAGGATAGATGTAGGGATGGGACAGATATAATGACAGGTGTAGGGGTAAATATATTAAAGGGAGAATGAGGGGATTACTGACAAGGTAAACTATTAAACATTTTCTGAGGAAACCACACATGGATCCCCCAAAGGCAGTCAGTTGTCTGGCAGTGGAGTCTCCATCCTGGTGGATGGTATTTAATGGAAGAAAACATAATCTGGAACACATGGATATATGCTTTCAACATTTAAGAGAAAAATGGATGTAACATTCCACGATGAATGAGGGGGCCACATTTAAAGATCATTTATTAATTAGGATATGCTGTAGTTACATCTTACATTTCTGTTTGTTTTTTAAATAGGAAAACATGACTTTGCTAAAAAGAAATACAGTTAATAATTGAGGAAAAAATCCTTTAAAGTAAGGAAGTTTTGTAAACAAGAGTGAGAAGTCTTCAACCCAAACTCTACCCAGCCTCACTTTGATGTAGACTTAAATATAGGCTTCTAAAGATATTTGTATATCCATTTTAATTTCTATTGGAATTTCCAAGATTCATTTCATATTCGCAATTGCTCTGTCAATTTTTAAAGATGACTAAGCTAAGTGACATCTACATGCCATGAAACTGACTTGTGCATAAAAGGCTATTTTGTTTCTTTCACTATCAACTCAACAAAGCTTAAAAGGGAAAATATATAGGTCTCTGCCTTAATTTAAACTCAACTTAAATGGTCTATCCGTCACATTATTCTGATATTGGATAATAACATGTACATATTAAACTACATTTTTTTTCCTGCTACACCATTTTCATCCATTTCTGGACAAAAAATTGTTTTGAATGTGTTTGGTGACTATATTTCCCCTTCTGGTTTACTGAAGTTCATACTAGCTATTTGATTTCATAAACAAGCAAGAAATGGTCTGAGTCTAAAAGAATTTTAAAGGTTACAAAATGCGTGTTTTACTAAAACTCAATTTATATAGGGATTGCTTCTTATAAGGCACCCTTGTCTTAGAGGTGGAAAAAGTGTGTATGGATTACACATATTTTCTACTATCCAATATTTATCCATGTCCATTGAAGAAAAAAAACAAAACAAAGGTGTTTTATAAGTTTGGTAGAAAATATTTTCTCCCCTGAAAGCAGTCTTAGAGCATTTGATAATGTTTAAAAAGTTTGAGCAAAAATGTAAAACTTGAATCCATTCATCAGATTATATCTGTGGTTATGTTGTGATAGGGAATTATTTCTTCCAGAGTAGTGAAAGCCAGTTACTTTTCTATAATATTATCTTTAAGGTTGTGTGTGGAGTTCAGATTAGTTATTTGGTTTCATAGAAAAGCAAAATATGGCCTGATGTGAACAACTCTGGAAAACTTGGTTTGTATAAATGAACTTGCCATTAAATACATGTGTAGGGGAAATACCAAAGAAAGTAAAATACTAAAAATTAATACATTTTCTATTGCTTCTCTTTTTCCTTGAATCAGTTCCCAAGTAAGACCTCCATTTAATTTAAAGAATTCTTTAGAGTCTAACCACATTGATAGCCAGAATGAAGTGACTCCTAGAGGAAACATTATGTTTGTAATGTGCCTCTATTTCTGTAACCTATTTTACCTCATAAAGCCTGACAGATGACTGCACAGCACAGCCTCAAATTCATGCAGGGCTCATAGTAAAAACCCTTGTGTGAACATTACTAACATTATATATATATATATATATATATATATGTGTGTGTGTGTGTGTGTGTGTGTATATATACATATATATATATATATGTATCTGCTGTGAGATGGTGTGGAAGAGTGTGTCATAAAAGAGAAACTGCTTTCATATGTATCTGCTGTGAGATGGTGTGGAAGAGTGTGTCATAAAAGAGAAACTGCTTTCTCTGGACATTATGAAGGTTATAAACCACTCTATATGAATTCAGTAACTTCAAAATATTGCCCAAAGAATAGCTGAGAAACAACTATTTCAGAGTAAGATTATCATAAATCAAAAACTGGAGCTCAAATGGAAAACCAAGATAACACATCGTTTTATGTACTAGCCATTAAAAAACAGGGGTTCAATTTGAATTTTTATGTGTCATCCCAAATACTATTGCATTAGTATAAACTGGTGATCTTTGATGACATTTTTCTTTTCTCGACCTATGAAATAGTTTGTAGTGAATGTAAGTAAAAGCCAGAAATTTATCAGTTAAGGTGTTCATGTGAGGGAAATTCTACCACCACCAATAATCTTTAATAAGAGACTGAGAGTCAATGACCAAGCAAACAGGGATCAAATAATTAAACTATGGGATAGTGTTTTTACAACTTTGATCAAAATTGTTTCACCTAAATATTCATAAAACCATAGCATGGAATTTATTTTATCATATGGTAATATTTTGGTTTGCCAAGATATGTATGGAAAAAATAGCCTGATGAGCATGTGTGAGATTTAAGAGTAAATAAGATAAAACTATAAAAAAATGTATAAAGTAATGAGGAATTTATTGAACAAAATAAGGGCCCTTGTTGGCATCAGTCATCTTGGGAGACCATGTCCACCTAATCTCATGATGAAAACACTCTTAAAACAAGCACAGAATGGTTCTTTTGGAATTATTTCAGAGCCTCAAGTACGTACAGATTACAATATGCACAGAAACAAAGTCGTGTCCTTTTAATGGAAAGTCCTACTTTTGCCAATGGAAAGAAGTAACACAGAGCTAATTTATTTTAATTTTTAAAGATCTGAGATTGTATTTTTTCCTATTTGGCTTTAAGCTGGGGACCATGCAGCAAACCAAATAGTCATGATCAGAAAGGAAGTCTGCAGAAAATGACAGCTTGTCTGATTTCTCAAAGGCACCCCAAATCCAAAAATCTAGGTGCAAACATATGCAGCAAACAGTTATCCTGAAGAAGCCAACAAAAATATTAGTTCAGTTTACTACTGAAAAGTGGTGTCATCATAGCGAACCAGAGGGTGTGTGTGGTACTTATATGTCTGAGGGAGAAACCCAGTGAGTGCTACATCACTGCATTTGCTTTCCTGTCAAAAGCCTCTGATACTAATGTAAGCTGCTCATGGACCGGTGTCCTTGATTGAAGAAAAGTTCAACAGACTTAAATGATGGCTTTTGAAAGTTACATCTGTGGCAGAGTTCTATCCTGGATTTTAGAAAAACAAAAAGATTGAGGTGTTCTGGTGCTAAAATGGAAAGACGATAAAAGAACTAAATAAAGGCAAGTGCTCTATTTTAGACAGGGGAACAGAATCTCAATAAGGAAAATAACCAGACAGTGAAGAGCAGAACTGAGAAGAAAGCCCAGGTCTTTGACTTTTTGTTGAATCCTTTTTCTACCAGACATCGATTTCCACCTGGCATTGGGCAAAATGTTTCATGAGATTCTTGTGGTTGAATAGGAGAAACACCAGCTGAATAAAAGTAATGTTAAGTGGATTCAAAGCTGATTGGACAATCTGACTGCAGGAAGGTTGACATTAGCCTTGTCAGCCTAGGAGAGCTGGTAGGAAGAGAACTCAGTCCTTGGATTGCCTGGGTTAACTTTCTATCAGATGTAATACAAGCTTACCCGATTTGTGTGTAGAACTGAAACAGAGAGGCCAGATATTTGACGAATAAATAAGAATCCCTACAGTATTGAAGTACTTTGAAGTAATTAGTGACTGAGAAGAATATTTTTAAGTAAAAAAACAAAATAAAACATTAAACTAATAAATATAAATGAACACTTGTAGTCATGTTCAGCTAACCATTACATAAATAGAATATGTGAAAGACCTAATTTAATAGGGGCCAGAAAAAGACCTAGTGGTTTATGTTTTGGGCAAACTCGATAGGATATCATAGTCAAAACATCGACATTAATTTTTATAATAAAATCCAAAGAAGCATGGATAGGTTACTTGAGTTATTTCTACATCACTAGCCATTGCTTTTTTAAAGCAAATCAAATCAAGACATGTTTTTTGACAAATTGGAAAAAAAAATCAAAGGAATTGTAATTGCCAGTATTGGCAAAAGTTCGGTTATTTCTCGTATGCAGCTGAGAAGTACTATGACAATATACATTAAAAGCTTTCAGAAAGTATTTATTTTTGACATTCTACATTTACAAATTTACACTGAGGAATTTTTTTCTAAAGAAGTGATTACAAATACATCCAAATATGTTTGGAGAGGGATGATTATCAGTGTGCTATTTATGATAATAGCAAACAGAATACAGTCTTACTATCCTGTTGATAGGGAAAAGGTGGAATAGCTTCCAAATATACATGTCATTGAACGCAGATTTTCAAAGCCACCATTCAGACTAGATTTTCATTTATGAAAATGCAAAGAGATTAATATGTCATTGACAGAAGAAAGCAGATTACAGAAGAGTGAGTTACACGAACATTTTTGTATCTACTTGTCTGTTTCTTAATATTTATATCAATATTGTGTGATTATATAACATGTGCATTTTATGTATAAAACTGTTATACCAAAAATGCTGATTTTTTCTATTTGTTCCTTTGCTTTTTATTGCAAATTTATTTGTATAACTACATAGCAAAATGAATTTTAAAACAAATAAGTATTTAAAGAATTAGATCACATGTGACCCATGTTTAACTTCAAGTCTAGAATAAATAAAAATATCTAGTTTTTTCCTGACGATTAAGTCCATATATGCTCATGGGATAGTATTTAGAAAATTCACGAAAGGTTAGTTAAGAATATAGCTCTCTGATTTTCAAAGTGCTATTATTTTCCTTGGTCCCCTTCAGGCAGGAAATGACCACTATAAATATTTTTGGAGCGCTTGTGTTGGGGTCTTTCACGTCTAGGTTCATTCTAGGCCAAATATTTGTGTGACTTATAGATGTGCTTTTTCAAAGTATGGGAATGGCTTAGCATATATATATAATATATATATATTATATATATATGTATGTATCTATATGTATAGATACATATATGTATATATAATATACATATACATATATACGCATGAACAAGTCAAGACATATATATATATATATATATATATATATATATATATATATATATGCTAAGCCATACCCCACACTTTGAAAAAGCGTATACATAACTGATGCAGAAGGTGTACATGTTTTTAAGAAGCAACTAATTTTAAATAAATTGTATAGCGACAAAATTCCTGGAGTCCTTCAATTGTTCCCAACCACTGCCTTGAACAGCTGGTGACCAGAGCAGCATTTGTGCGCTGGGGGGACTCAGCTTAGCAAATCTATCTCTGAGGGGTGAAAGGCTATGAAGAAGGAAAATGAGCATATTGCATGGTTAAGGTACAACAGCCAATTTAAAGGTAACTTCTTCTGAGGTTCAGATGTTAATAGAGATATAGAGGATGAAAAGCAAACAATGTAACCTCACCTAAATCTGAAACAAAATGGGAAACATTCTTGCTGATAGTTGACTCACAGGAATAAACACTAAACTTAATGACATCAGCATAGTTTGATTTTTTCTGATTCCCACTCTGAGTACCTTTTGAATATTAAAACACACATAGCAATGTATGTTATGAACATTAAGGTAATAAGGCACTAAAGCTGAAAGTGTAGGATGATTATCAGTAGCCACTTGAGAAGCTGTGTTTTGGTTGTTAATATTACTTTATATGCAAATGCTTTTTTTGGCTATACTTTTATATTTCTATTGGTATGTCCATATCTTAGTCTTTTTCTCCTTTTGTACTTTTTAGCCTATCTTACTAGTATGACAGAGCAGTGAGGTGAATTTACCAAATGGAATATGTGTCCAACTAATTATGTTAAATTTCTGCATGATTTTAAATTTTTTCCAATTATACAAGTGAACTATTCAAAAAAAAAAAACTTAGGGATAAAGAAACTGAGTCTTAAAGTCAGAAAAAGAAAATTCTGGAAAGCATGGGGATTATGCAGCAGAGGAAGAGAATAAGAAAACTTTTATCCCACAAAAGCATATCATTCTGTAAACAAAAAAATACACAAAATTAATAGCTGAAAACTACAAATCCACTTGTAATGTGCTATGTATTGAAGAAATCTGGTATAAATTACCGATGGATGTCACGCATAGAGGTTGTATTAACAGATGAGCTTACAGAGGAAAAGTAAGAAGTCCTGGCCACACTGTAAGTTTTCACCTAAGAGCTGTCCCATTATCACCATCTGTTAGGTAACAAAAAAGGACTATTTTAAATCACTCTTTCCACAACAATCTACATGTATCTGTCCTTGACTCTAAACTGGACCTGCAAACCCAGTTGCCCACCCATCAACAGATACTAATTGATCATGCACAGTAAACTAGAAACTTCAGCTGTACAAGGCCACGAGAGAGTTCATTATCTCAATAGTCTATAAGAGAGGAGATAAGACACATATACAAACAATTGTAATGCAACCTACAGGCTAAGTGGCATAGAAGAGACATAGATAAAGCATCCTAGTAGTCTGGAAAAGAAAGAGATTAGTTCCAGTGCAATGCAACAATCTACGATTGGCAAAGAAACCAGCAGGAACTACGGCAAATATTTGGGACACAGCCTACGGAATCCTAGGATGTCCTGTTCTTTGAGGCAGCCAGCCAGCCAGCATATGTGAGAGCACTTTGGTCTCTGAAGTGATAACTGCTTTTACTTTAATCATCTCAATTTCCACATGCTTTAGCTTCTCTGCCAGAGCCATCTATTTTCTTTCTCCTGTGTGAGTTTTTTTTTTTTTTAATTTAATGTTTCTACAGAATGGTATGGTTGTATCTATGAGTTTCAGTGAATTATAGGTTTCATCAAAACAGCAGAATGTGTGGTTTGGTGGTAGAAATAAGCCTTTGCAGATCACCCTAAGATGCAGGCAAGAGGCACAGCTCACGCAAGAGAGCGACTTGCTGTGGCCCCGACAAACCCCTGGAAGACATGGAAAAGTGGACTGCAGTTAGCAAAGGGCACATTTTCACCATGCATCCAAAGAAAGCACATTTGATTTTTCACTGAGTGCTTCTGAAAGTTCAAGATGGGAACAGGTGCTCACTGGAAAGTGAAAGTTTTATTCTCTTCCACAAAGTTATCTTTACCATAACCTACCACGAAAACCCGAGACAGAGTAATCTCAGTGATATCTAGGTCACATTATAAATGGGGGTGTGTGTGCGCTATATTAAAATTCTATTAAAAAGGGTTATTTGTTCCCTTGATTATAACTGTAGCCCCATAAAAATTTGTTTCCTTTCCAAACCTAGTGAACAATGTGGTCATTAGACTTACATTTACTGAGCACTGTCAATGTGTTTCTAAGCACAAAAATTGCTTCAATGACTATGCCAAGTGGAAGGATGCAGATAAATTCCTTAGAAAAAAGCCAGAGGTTATACTTTTAAACTATTTGGGAAAAAAAAAACAACAATATATCCCTCCAGGCCTCCTTATTACAGATAGCACTGACTGATATGCTGTATTGAAGTGAATGCACAGTGAAAGCTGTGTCATGAATGAAGAGCAGGTGACTACCTTGTATACAAACATTTCATGAGTCATTCAAATCAACGATGACCCCTTCCCCTTATTATGATCTAGAGATAGCCAACCCAATTTTTAAAAATTAAAATGTGATAAACAGTGTACAAGAAAATGAAAATCATAGTTTATTTGATGTCATTTTAATGGATTCACTTTATGTTTTTCTTTTTTCCAGTGTCGAGTTCAATTGTAGATGATAAGTCTTGGCTATTATTGTAAATATATCTTTTGTGCTCAAAATGACTTACAAAATGCTAATCAGGTTTATTTCCTGCTCAGTTCTATTAGCTTAGCCCGTGAAAGCACAGTTCCTAAGATTTAGAGACAGTTTGTGAATAGTCAAGCCCCCCCTATGGCCCTGGGAAATTAAATTTGGTCTCTTTCCTGCTATTGCAGAATGCTTATTCCATCAGGAGTAATTTACTCTAATTAGGAGCTATGTGTTTCGAAAATATAAGTATTTCTCTCACAAAAAAAATTGAATGGTGTGTAGTTTTTATGTTCCTGTCAACGTCAAGAAGCAGCTTACGACCAAAAGCATCTGATAGAAGAATGTCTTGTACCTCAGATGAGACCCAGGGGAGGTTTCTAGTCTTCAGATAGCAGGGCACTCTAATTAATTATCAGCCTACACATTCTAGCCACACGATCAGATAATTGCAAAGTGTTTTCCAAGTCTAATTTATCTCTGTACATTGCAGGAATTAAAACTGTTTTTGATCTCTCTGTTACATAGTGACCTTTTGCCTAGGGATAGTAACAAGAGGGGATCTCTTACACCTGAGAGACATGCTCTAGGCTTAATATCTGGAAGAACCGACTGATCATCACGTTATGCATATTGAATAGGGTGCATTTAGCTGCCTTAGAAAATAATCTACTACATTAAAAAAAAATGACTACCATATCCAAGATCCCTCTGGACTTCTATGATAGCCTCATGATACATACAAGAGGTTGCATAAAATTTAGCTGACTGGTCGGTATCTTCTACTTCGTAAATGATTAGCGGTTGATCAAGCAAAGTGTCCTCAACTTGGAAACTATTGTTCAGAAACCATATGCTATCCTTTTTGGCTACTCTAATCAGTGTCTTTGTTCAGTAGATGCTAAAATAATGGAAGCAAAGGAACATAAAAACAAAAAAAGACTGTAGGATTGGCTCATGGATATAAGATGTTTTAAGGCATTCTTGCTTTTGTTGTGGTGTCAGTTGCTTTATCCAGATCATGGGAACTGTGTCCCCCTGCTGACCATGAGCCACAGCTCACAGTCAGAATGTGCTGGTGACAATCTTTGCAGCTAGATCTAGTGATGTTTATCAATGGGCCAATTTCTAGTTTCAGATAGAAAATCTTGCTACCTTTGAAATTTAGATTTTCTTAGTTCTACACACTGAGGAACCTAAACTGATTATTAAGTCTAAAAGTTATAACTGGCTTTATTGTTCATGAATTCATTTTAGAAACTAAAGGTTCACAAATCATATCATGAGGCTACCAATTTCGCACAGAGGCTCTTTCATGACAGTGAAAGGTATGTAGGAAGGGTCACTGAAGTATTGCTATAATTTCCACCAAGTTATCTTTTTATTCCTAAGGTCAATGCGGCTATCTTTACTGATAAGATGTATCAGTATAGGGAGGGGTTCAAATGTAGATATTACATAGCACATAAGGGAGAATTTTCTCAAATTCAAAATCATGAATAATTTCAGTGGGTGTAATCTCTGTGTTCAACTTTCCTTCTTCAATTCTCTAGTCGCCTATTAACAAATTCATAACAATTAGAATCATAAGTGTTAAGAATATATTTTGAGATACATAAATTCCAAACCTATAAACCTTTATGTCGATTATTCTTGACTGTATTTATTCAAGCTGAATTACAATTATTATGTTTATTATTTTCATTTGGTATTTTCCTTTTCTTGTCATGTTAAAAAATTTAAAAAAAATAATTACGTTTAGTGACTATGTAAATGTATTTGAAGGTAAATAAATTTCATATTATACATGTTATCCTTTGTGTCCATTGTGTTTAAAAATATGATCACATAATTTCAGAATATGTTATTTGTGATATCTAATCTCTGAACAGATAATCCTGTGTCTAAAAGACATACCAATGTGCACAGAATTTCACAGGCAATTAACTTAAAATATGATTCAATGGTTCAAAAATTTTTAACAGAGTAAGTTTGGTTAAAAATATGTATTCCACATGTCAATATAAAATATAATTTAAAATTAATTATATAATCTCTGCTTTCTCAGGTTATACAAGAACCAGACTAGAATTGAAGTTTGAGGATCAGAATCTCAATATTTGATCAAATTCTATTAGTGAAATAGTATTGGGATTAAAAATAAGAAAAGGAAAAAAACCAGTGACAGGAGAAATCCAAAATTGCAATAAATGAATATCAAACTCAACTACGAAGTCATCCCATGACCGTCATCAATGTTAAAAGAGCTAGAAATCACATAAAAATCATGTACTGAAGGGGGCACCGGTTTCCGTTCTAGTGGGTGGTCTCCTCCACCCTCGTTCAGCTCCCCATGGTTCCGAACAAGAGGGAAAGAGTCAGACAGGTGATGCTTCAATACAGCCAAACTGTTCAAGTTCAGAATAAACATTTTTCACCTTAAGCCTGACACATCCCAAATTTTAATGCTGCAAAAATTAACTAATTAGGAAATAGCTGGAGTCCCCACTGGAAGTAGCTACTGGACATGTTCTCTCCAACAATAACCAAAATTAGGCAGTTCTACGTAAATCACCACTGCTGTTTGAGGCTCATTCTAATTTCCGTGGTATTCAAGCTTGGATATTTTTGCCTTTTCCACAACAGGATCACTGCCATTCCAGTTGGTCTTCTAATTATTCTCACCACTAAACTGAAGTCTAAAATAAGACCACATTCCAAAGCCCAGAGAAACTGTTAGAATAAAATGTGTTAATGCTGACAGTTGTGAACACTTTTGCCAATTTAAAACCCCAAAACTTTGGCATAGCCATGATTTTCATTTCAGTTAAAGTCAACATTTTGTCCATTCTGTGAGAATTCATTGAAGCTATTTCAATAACATTCCAATTAAAGTAACTATGCAGAAGGCTTGTACTTGTTCTCATAAGTGAAAAAAATATTAAACAGTGGTTTATCTATCTCATGATAGATAAAAGTGGTTTATTTTTCCTCATGACTAAATCCAACTGGACTATGAATATGTACACCAGCCGCATTACTGGCAAAAATCTCATGTCTGGGTACACACAAGTGAGTCACCTTTTTTTTTTCCCCCATTTTACTTACTCTCACCTTTCTACCTTTTCCTCAGCTCTCCAATTGAATACTTTTTATCTCACTAAAATAATATGATGATGCACACTGGCTATTATTTTACTCTTAAATAACTGCCAAAATAACATACAGAGAATTTCCACCCTGCAGGAAACTACTGCTATTGCATTTACTGACATAGTTGGATTTTGGAAACTCTTTATTTAAAATATCCATATTCATTCCCCTCTACATCTATGCAACTTTGTTGTTCAATGCTAATTCAAGTCAGAGAGTACTGGCCATAGCATTATCTAAAGCTACCTGATAATGAAGATTGCATTATGCATGTTTGGGTTAAAATGCAGATGTTAAACTTTAGATAAGAGCTTATGAATGTGTTGAGTTTTGGGGAAGAGTTCTGGAACATTTTGCCACCCACTATGCCTCATCATCCATCCATATATTCTGGGATATCTACTGGCCCATTGTTTCAGGCTGCAGAGAATTTAAATGTAGGAAGAGAAGTGGGTTAACAAACGCCTACCAGGCTTAAAATGCATACCTAGCTAACTGCTAGATGTTGGGCACTGAGAGATTAAAAAGTCCTTGAAGAGCCTATAGCCTAACAAGGATAACAGATAGATAAACAGACAATTATACTACAGGCCGTTAACCATGTTGGTGGAGTGTAAATGGATAGAGTCATTTTGCAGGGCAATGTGGCAATGGAAAAGCTGTGAAAACATGCACACCCTTTGATCCAGCAAGTCTCCTTCTAGACTTCTAGCCATCTGTCTGAATGCTGGTTTCCCCATTCTGCTTTTCCTATACTTTTTCTATGATCATGTATTACTTTGCTATCATACTCAGGACTGTCAGGTTTGGAAACTGAGAAGTTCAGGTTGGACAGAGGCAACCTAAAAGATGGGAGATGAGGCTGCATAAGTTTGGGAATCTTAGAAAATTCTCTGGGGAATTTGGATTTTCTTTAAGGAAGTAGGAAAGAAAAGAAAGTATGGTATGTGAAGCACTGGAAAATCCTGTAGTAGGAGAAAAGATGTGGATAAGATGCAGATATAAGGGCATTTCACAGGGGGTTGCACAAAATGAGGTATATAACTGGAAATAAAAATTCCAGAGTGAGGTGATACTCCTGGTGAGCCAGTTCAAGCCATTCTCACGAATAAGGTTTATGGCATTTCACTCTAGAGGGCTGGAGAAAACTGGTGTGCATGTCAATTCGGTCCAACATTGTGTTGAGTTTGACAGAACAGCTTTTCTAGTCTACCATCTTCAAATCTACCTTAGAATTTTGGTCCTAATGCATCTTACAACATATAAATTTTGGCCATTATCTTCCTGTATAATTTAGATGCTTTGTTACCACCAGATCTATATAGCATGTGCTAAGAAACAAGACAAAGGCACACTTCTATAGCCATAAATCCTTTGTCCATTATCAATGTGAACACCCATCATTCCAAATAAATAGTCACGTTTAAATTGCTTTCTAGGGTCCTGGCAATAACTTAGTCCAGAGAAAGAAAAATCCAAAGGGAAACAGAGACCAGAGCAGGCCTTACTCACCAGCATATCACACACCAGTTCTACTCTCCTTCCATTTGGACCATCAAAGTAGGGAAAATGAGCTTGAAGTATCACCAGGATCAAATTCAAGGACTGTTCCAGGATTCTCAAGATAGGTGCTGGTAAGCAAAGAGCAACAGTGTAATACTGGACAATGTTGAGCTTGCTATCCCTATAATTAATAAGTGGATCATTTGTGGCTAGACAGCTTTGGCTGCTGACACTGTGACCCCTCTTCTTGAAAGTCCTTCCTCTTCATGCTTGAAAGATACACATACTTCTTTTCTTACCTCTTGTCAACTTCTCATGTGGTTCCCACTTTTAAGAAACCATTGTATCTTGTCGGCTGTGTACTAGCTTTCCCGTTTCTTCCTTCTCCTGTTTGACCACTGTTCTTACTTTTGCAAATTCTTCCTATTCTGAATGTATTTTTCCCAAGACTGCATCCCTGCTCCTATTCTCTTTTGCTTCTCTTCTCGTTCTTTCTACAGACTCATTTATTGCAAAGTTCTCACCATCATCATCTTTTTAGAGACAAATATCAAATTGCTCTTTTCAGCATCCACACTCTCCCAAAGACAAAACTCTCATTTTCATCTGCCTCTTGGAAATCTTAAAAACTTACTGCTTTGGAAGCCAAATTTACAATGTTCCCTTTGACCCCAGCTCCACCTTCTGACTCTTCTATTCATGAATAACACTAGAGTCCCTCAAGTCAACCAGACTCATTTACAAGCATCCACACCACACACTTTTTCAAGTAAAATAAAGGGTATTCTCTCATTCCACTATCACAAACCCTAAATTCACAACTCTTCTAAGAAATAAAATAACCTCAAATGATTACATAAAATACTTTTATTTTTGTGCTACTTATGGCTACTGACCATTAAGGACAAAATTAAAAGAATTACTGGGAATAGAAACTAGAGAATTGGATTTCTTAACATGGATTTCAGAAATGTATGAGTCTATCATACTAATTTATGAAGCTGAAATGCTATAGCACATGTAAACTTCACAGCTCCATTGAAATAGGATTTTAAAGTTGAATACATTAAAAATTATATAAGATTATTTCTCATTGTGTGTATGTGTATCAGATTTTCTGATAATAATTTTTTTTAAATGTGTAAAATTTTGAAAAGAGGTAAGGAAGAACATATTTTTGCTGTAGTTTATAAAGGATGCCCCCAAGATACCTGTGGAACGCAACTTATATTCTAGATTAGGTGCCTCTCCTCTTTGTATTTCAGCTGCTGAAAGTTCATCTAGTATAGAGCTCACCAGATCACATTATAATGGTTAGGCATAAAATAGGCACCATCCATATGTGGTAGTATACTATGTTATTTTTTGTGTTTGTTATTAAATGTATCAATAAGTAATTTTAACTTAACTTTGAGTGCTAATAACATATTCGATCCATAGCTGTTTAACTTAGTTTGTATATTTCCAATACCTCTGGAGGCAAATTTATGCAATGTTACTTATATTTCCTTCTTGAAAATACACACATACCTACATTTTGTCATGTTGAGGTAGGGATGATGTCAATTTCAGCCTAAGTACTACGTTTATGGAAATGCCCAATTCTACCTACAATTTAAGACTCTGTTGGAAGTGAGCTCCAATGGAGAGGAATGTATCTTTAGAGTTCAGATGGGTAGCTGAACGCTGGGAGTTTATGCCCCTGGGTAACACATCCACAGAAGATGAACCTATTAAAAGATGGGGCAATAGTATTTTGGCATTTGGTATGACGGCAAAGAGTGTGCTGATTTTAACTGAAACAATCTCTTAAACATAAATTCAGCAGAAGAAAATAAAGTAGCAATTTCTTCCCTATATAATTCTACAGGCAAGGATTCCTTTTCTTCTAAGAGAGGAATGGGAAATACATTAGTTGAACTAAAATGAAAGAAATGTTTCTCAATAACTTTGAAAGACTATCAGACTCTAAAAATATGTACAGGAAATAGGAGAAATAAGTATTAATCTATTCCAAACCTCTCATTTTTAGACAACAAAAAGCACTTATTTGGTGTCCTCTAAGAGGTAGACCATGTATCCTTCACCTAGGGAAATCATGCCACGGCACAGAAATGGCAAAAGTTAAAAAGCAGCTAACTTCAAACGCAATTTTCTTTAGTGTTATTGGTAATATAAGCCAACTCATATACTTGATTTAGAGCTGCTTATAGATAAAAAGTAGGCTTTTTCCCAGGTTCTGATATCAAATTTGCAGTCACTTTTCTGTATGAACATGACTCTCCTAAAAATGAATATAATTAATCCTTTGCTTCTCAGTTTAAAGCAGTGTATAAAACTAGTGCAAGTAAGTAGAAACTTGCAAATTACATAGCTTACAAATATCACACCACCTCCTACTGTAATTCTTATTCATTTCAGCTATGACAAGCAGTTCGATTTTGGGGACCCTGCAAGCAGCACTTGCACGCTGACACCTATCACCAGATGGGCTCCACTATTGGTCAGGTTTTGCCTCTGGCATCTCAATACTGCAACTGGCTTTGGTATGAAATTCATTTTAATTAAATGCCTGAGCCTTGTTATAGAGCTTTTATTAATTTTGACACAAGCCTTCCTCACAAGACCCATTCAGTTCTTCCACTGAGTCCCCCTCTGGGTAAGGAACTGGTCCTCTATTCCCTGTAGCTTGTCCCTTTCTCCACGATTGTCTTTAGTGGGCCCCCCAAATGGCCTGGTTGCTAGCAGGAGGCAGATGATCAGCTTGACTATTTCTCCCATGCCATACAAATTATTTCTTGGGCACCTGCCAGGTGTCACATACAATGCTAACTGTTCTCTCTTTATTATCTCATTCATGCTACACATATTTACCAAAAGACCATGTGTGCCAGGCACTGATCTCAAAACAAAAACACAGTATTGAGCAAGATAGACACACACCTTTCCTTTGTGTCTGGGACCAACAGTGATTAAAAGAGGCAGGTTGGTGGAGTCTTACTGATTGCAATTTTATACACCTCTTAATTATTTGAATTGATCCCATGATGTCTTGCTTTTATTACTGAGGCAGTATAAATTATTTTTAAAGACCTTATTAAGAAGATTATGGTGTATCATGCTCAACTCTAACCTCAATAGCTAAATGAAAACTTCTGCCGAGAGTCATATGAGAAAAATCATCTAAAAGGAGCTTTTCTCTGGGGATAAATGGAAGTAGAGTCGGGTGTAGAAAAGAGAAAAGGAAAATAGATGGCAGAGGAGGGCAGTTTTGCAGAGTAACTGGGAAAACAAATGCGAACTGAGGCACAGTATGCCAAGCATATCTAGACACTGAAGGGGCCTCACCAAACTTGAAATCTCTACTTTATTCTGATATGCTCTGGAATGCTTAGTATGGTAAAAAGCCCAAATTACTTATTAAATCAAATTATGAATTAACTAATTTATCCTCTCCCCTCACCCTTTTGAGAACTTACTATAGACTCGATTATAATTAAATGCTGCAGATACAGTGGTAATAATCAAGACCCAAATCTCTGCCTTCCTGAACTTGTGGGGAGTAGTGGGGAGGAAGAAGTAATACATTAAAATAAGCACAAAATAAATACAATTGTTTTGATGATTACAAGTCCTAGAGGGAAAATAAGACTATAAGGTATAATGGGATGTGAACAGGCCAAGGTCACATCCGAGGGCGTCTCTGAGCCGAGGAGATCCAGCAGTGCTAAGCATAGGGCTCTGGAGGAGCAGGTGGGAAACCACTCTGGGGTTGAGAACAGAAGGTGAAAAAGCTGTGTCAGGAACAAGTCAGTGTCTCCAAGGGGCCTGTGGGGGTTGGTGTGAATGGAGAGACAGAATCCCTGCTGGTGAAATTGGAAAGACAGACAAGGCTTAGTCAGGTAGGGACTGGTACAATCTGATAAGAAGTGTGGACTTCTTCTATGTGCCATGCGAAGCCATGGGATGGAATCACAGGATCTGATGCCAATGTTGAAATCCGACTACTGAATAATGCATTGCCACGCACAAGGAAGGATGCAGGGAAATCAGCTCGGAGGCTGTGACGGGTCCAGGCAAGACATGATGGTGACTTAGCATCAGGGGAGCAGTGGAGATGGGGAGATGTGGTCATGCTGAGGATAGATTCTGAATATAGAACTATCAAGAATTGCTAGTGGATTGAGTGTGGACAATGAGTGAAACAAGAATCAAGGATGTGGAGTTCTTTTTGTGAACACTTGTGGGTGGTTGTACCTTACCTGAATTAGGAATGACTGGATTAGGAACTGGTTTGGGAAGGAGAGAAATCTCAGATTTGAGAACATTGCTTGTACATGAAGACTTTCCTTTACATATGCTTGCATTTAAAATATTAATGAAATGCTGACAAAGATTTCTCCATCTTGAGTTCCACATCATTTTATATCAGGGTCTCTCATATAGCACTACTAACAGGTTAGTATAGATCATTATGGCAGGGGTTGTCCTGTGCGCTATACGATGTTTAGTAGCATTCCAGGCCTCTATCCACATGGCACTAATAGTGCCCTTCAAATTGTGACATCTGAAAATGTCTCCAGACATTACCATGTCCCATGGGGGGCAAAACTGTCCCGGCTGAGAATTACTAGTCTATATATTACAGAATAAGAGTAGAATAAAGTCAAGACAGTTCACTTCTCCAGCCTAAGAAAAAGTGTTTCTCTGAATATAACAGAAATTGGTTGTTATATCCCTCAAAAATTATGGCAATGTTAAATGATATTACTATGCAGTTAACTTTAACTGTCAATATTGTAAAACTGGAATAAGAGAGAAGCTGACAATTTTAAGCTTTCTCATAGAAAATCCTGTGGTAAATAGCAGTGAACAGTTCAGTCATTATTTTACACAAGTCAGTGCCAGTATGACCTCCCTCACTGACAGAAACAAAACAAAACAAAACAAAACACAAAATGTTCCTTCTTCCTCTAAAAAAGGGTGAAGAGCAAGGTGAACATTAATTAAATGGTTGTGTTTTCTTTTAAATTTTATTGCATTAGTGTCTCATATGAAGGTACAATCTTGGAATGTTTGTTGAGTGTATGCCAGCTTTGGGGTTTTCTGAAGCAGTGGATAATTTTAGCACAAGGCTGTGCTCAGAATTTGAAAAGAAAATAGCATTCCAAAATTTGGTTGCATTATTTTTCTTTATTTAAAAATTATAGAAATTGTCTAATTTTTAAACTATTTAATTTTAAAATTAATATTTAGAAAACTAAATAGATAATTTGGGAATCAAAACATTTCTTAGTGGCTGCTTGTGGATGGTAGAAAAATGGGCCCCATATTTCTGGATGTCTACATCCTAATTTCTGGAACCTATTAATACATGATTTTACACAGCAAAAGGGACTTTGCAGATATGAATAAATTAAGGATCTTGAGATGGGGAGATCTCCTGGTTATCTGAGTGGACCCAGTGTCCTCACAGGGATCCTTAAATGATGGAAGTGGGAGGCAGCAAGTGAGCGTCAGAGATTTGAAGATGTAACTCTGCTAGCTTTGATGATGCAGGAAAGGGTTACCAGCTACAGAACGTTGGTGCCCTCTAGAAACTGGACAATTAATTGCCCCCTAAGGCCTCCAGAAAGAATGTGGCACTATGTGCACATTGATTTTAACTTAGTAAGAACCATTTCACACTTCTCACCTCCAGAACTACAAGAGCATAGATGTGGATTGCTCTAAGCTACAATGTTTGTAGTAGTTTGTTACATCAGCAATAGTAAAATACATTGTTTTGTAAGAATGTATAGCATAAATTATTCTTTACTAAAAAGTTTCTATTTTTAGAAATAAAAACATAAGATCTTCTGATTAACTGTTGCATCAGAGTTTGAAACATTACTAAAAAGGAAGAAAAATTCATTTGAGTATTTCTATTCATAAGTGCTTTTCACTGGCAAGTTTTAACTTCCAAATGGTATTTTTGTTCTCATATATTCAAAACGTCTTCCGGAAACATCAGGTTACTATTGAAATGTCCTCAATGACAAGTAATCTCTTTTTGATATTTCAAAAAGGGTTTTTATGTAAATAATGTCAAAGATTTGAAAAATAGCACTAAGCACTTGCATTTGATTCAAAGATCATAAATTTGAATACATGAATTCATATAAATTAGCAATCAGTCTGAAATCTTTTATATTTATTTTCTTGCTTCTTATCTGAAAAATAGGAACTACATTAATCAAAAAATAAATGCAGTGAAAATGAAATGCAAAAATCATCTTCATTAGTATACTTAGGATAAAATTTCCAGTACACAGTAAAATAGAAAAATCTAACATGTGAATCTGTAACACTACATTTTTGTTTTCCTGCTTTTCCTGATTCAAAAAGATCCCTATTTAGAAAGACAGAGGGTATCTCAGTTACTTATACCACAGTGCTGCCTTACAGGTATAAAGACAAAAACTAAAACCAGGAGTTTCTACAAAAGAGAAATGTTATGAACTTGTAAATTATACTTGGATTAAAAAGTGGAACTCACTGAAGATGTGTTATTAGACCTGACTTCTAATCTGTTCTAATACATGAGAACCTTTGGAAAAGGGGCAAAATGTTTCTGACATCAAAATTTACTCCACAGTGAAGTGTTAGTGTGAATCCTGGTATGATGTTTAGTCTGATGGACACAAACACAAAGGGAAAAAGACGATCAGTACAGACCAAACGTGTTATTTTAAGGAGAACTGACTGTTGTCCTCTATGAAGTTATTATAATTTAATAAACTAGAACTATGATTACTTTGATTAATATGCTGGGCTCAAAGCTGAAGCTTTACAAATAATATGTTATTTAATCCTCATACCACTCTCTTGAGACAGTGTTAGTAACCCCTCTCTATAGTTGGAAAATCTGGAGTTCTACCTACAAGTGACAAAGTCAGAATTTGGAAAGATTGCAGATTTAGAGTCTTTCTGATGCTTGTGAGTATTGTTTTCATACCTGAGCCTCTCACACTATTCTGTCTCTGCTGCATTTTAGAGATACTGTGTACAGCTCCCAAAATGATTAGTGATGCCACACGAAACCTAATCTCTGAGTAGTGATGAAGAATTAAAATGGTCTTGCTTTTTCTTAGAAAGAAATGGATAGAAGAAATAAAGATTAAGAAATAGAAAAATAATTCAATAGAAGGCACTATATAGACTCCATAAAATGTACCTGTGATGGTCTCACTTTGTTTAATTTTTTACACATACAACAGTGTTAAGACTAAAGAGGAAATGAATATATGTAAAGATGTTTTGACTGCACAACTCTCGGGATTTTAAAATGTAGCTGAAAAATCTATGATATGATTCCCATGCAAAAGTAGAGACTAACTGCTCTTTTGTTGAATTGGGCTAGCTGTTCTCACTTGCTTCTGATGAATAAAATATGGCAGAATTGATACATATACCTGACAGGGCTGGGGTAGAAAATGTGATAGAGCCTCTATCTGGCTCTAATTGGAATCCTCACCCTGGAACTATGCGCCATGCCGTAGGGAAACCCAAGCCACACGTAGGTCTTACGCCAAAGGACCCAAAGAAAGTCCCAGCCAATTGCTGACATCAACCACTAGGTTTGTGAGTGAATGAGCCCCAGGTAATTCCAGAAAAACCCCCTCCAGTAGCCCCAGCGGAATAATGTGGAGTGACGAAGAGTGTAGCTATTTCTGTGAGCTCACTCCAAATGCAGATTAATAAGCAAAATAGATATTGTCATTATTTTAAGTTAGTAAGTGTACTCTTGGTTTGCTAATAATTAGAACTAGTTTTGTCATGGGATGCAAAGCGAAATACCACACCCTGGGTGTCTATACCACAAAAATTTGTATCCTTACAGTTCTGGAGGCTAGAAGTTCACAATCAAGCTGTCAGTAGGGTTTGTTGAATTCCAAGGCCTCTTTCCTTGGGTGCACAACTTGTGTGCTCAAATGGTCTTTCTTCTCTCTGTTTCTCTCTCTCTCTCTCTGTATGTGTGTGTGTGTGTGTGTGTGTGTGTGTGTGCGTGCGCATATGAGAGAGAGAGAGAAAGAAAAAAGAGAGAGAGAGGAAAGGAGGGAGGGAGGAAAGAAGCAAGGAAGAAAGGTAGGAAGGAAAGGGAGGGAGGGAGGGAGCAAGAAAAAGAGAGAGAGAGTTTGTTCTAATCCCTACGACACCAGCTATGTTGGGTTGGGGCTCACCCACTTATTAACTACCTTTTTAAAGGCCCCATGTCCACATATAGTCACATTCTGAGGCACTGGGGGTTAGGGCTTCAACATACTAAGTTTGGGGGAACATGCAATTCAACCCATAACAGTAAATTTGGGGACAGCTTGTTATGTAGGAATATATGATTAGAATAACAATCACAACATTTTATAATAAAAACTAGCCAAATTTGTATTCTCTGGGGTATTTACATAGGAATCATATTAATGGCACTAGGGTGCAAGGCAATTGCTGTTGGAAACATAGCAGCAGTACTGAGCCTTTTCAGCAGGGCAGATGTCCTAGTAAAAACTACCACAAAGAGGATGATGAGAGCCTTCATTTACTGAGACGTGTCTACGAACCAAACTATTCACTAAGTTCTTGGCACACAGATTTCACCTACTTTTTTTCTTCTACAATAACCTAAAAAGTACCTACAATTATCCTTGGATTAGAGTCAAGACGCTGAGGCCACTTGAGGAAAGAAGGAAGAACACGAAATGGAGAGAGTGGTGGTCCAGAACCTTAGAAGGTCAGGATGCTTTACTCAGTTGGCAAGTATGGATTCAAATCCTGGCCCTTCCAAACCCCAGATTTTATACCTTGAGGACCATCATGTAAATGATGGCCCAAGGTCACACAGGTAAGACTGGGTTGAGATGAAATCTTCTCTTTCCTGCCTCAAGGTCCTGTGTTCCTTCCACTGTCATTTTTCTCTTTTCTTTTTATTTATTTTTCACCTTTTTTAATTGAATATAGTTGATATATATACTATCATTGTACTCTTTTAAAACAAGCAGTAGAAGATACCAGGAAAATTTGCTCATTTACTTATCTCCATTATTCTTCTATTATACTAAAAAAATGTGCAACATGGGATTTAGAAAATACTCCTACGTTAAGACACACGCTGTGGGAATTTCTGATTCACCCTTTAAAACTGTCCTTCATGTGAAATATTTAGATGCTGGAGCTTTCCATGAATGCATAAAATGGGAGGAAAAATCACCAGGATGTGAGCCTCAGGCATGAATTCTGAAGTGACTTCAATGTAATTTCAATAATTTTCAGCAAACTCTTTAAGAGGCATTTGTATTTCTGAAATTGCACAATGGCACTTTGACAATGCCACACAGGAAATACATCATTGGATTTTTGTTCTATATCATATGATTGGCTCCTCATACTATTATGCTAGCAGGGGACTGTGTTTTTTATAATTCCTTCCTAGCAGTGACAGCCTCACAGGTGACAGATGGACCCTATCAAACAAGAGTCTATGCCTGCTGTGAAAACTGGACAGGTTAGTGGGTCTGGAAACACATGCCACATCTCTGTGACTAGCTCAGCTTGAAGGAAATAATTTTCTCAAAGGTACTCTATGCTGATTGGACTGTGCCTCCCTTTTGGAGTTAAACTGGAGACTAAGTTAGTCAGCTTGCTAAGTGTAATGTGTGAAACGCTTTGCCACCCAGGGCTGTAAAAAGGCAGGGGCTTGAAGCTGACTGTGTGCTGTAGGAAGCGCTAATCACTTTGGATGTGGTTTGCTGCAACACTGGTGCATGGACGTAATGGGTTGAATTTTCAAAGGTCTTGTACTCTGATTAAAAATCAAGTTTTTAAATGCTGCTTGAAGTCCACCTTATGTAGCTGAGCACTGTATAAGGAATAGAAGCATTTCCCAACCTCCCCTTTGCCTATCTACAAACAACAGTATCTATGGGCTGGGCAAGACAGCAGAGATAAATATTTGCATTTAGTGTTTCTGTTGTCGGCCAGCGCAGATATCACACAGATATATTCAGAAGTGGGTCAAGTCAGTTTAAAATCCTATATCAATACATTTGCTTGATCTTCATTTCTGCTGTGTTTGGTGTGCTGCCTGCCTCTCAAACACTATTACTAGTATGTAAAATCTCCTTTAGCAATGTATTGGTGAGATAAATACTTTTGGTAGTACCAGATATTTGCCTGCAGACTTATTTTTCAGTTCAGTGATGGAGAGATTGAGGGAGAAGCAAAGAGAGAGAAAGAGAGGAGAGAGGGAAGGGGAGAGGGAGAGAGGGCGGGCGCAGGCCTTCAAACAGATCTTGTAACCCAAGTTAAGTCCTTTACTCCTATAAATATCCAGGCAAAGTTAGGATGTCACTGATGAGAAAAATAACATGTCACCGTATATTTCTATATTAAAATGTACATTTAAGTCAAGTGACTCTCTAAGCCAAATTATTCTTTATTATTACTTATTGATTTATAATTTTATCATTTGTTACAATAATTATGAATGTAATTATTTCTTACTTAATAGAAATGGGCACAAGGATCTGTAGTTACGCAGGCAAAAATCTTAAGATTTATAATATAGGCTACTGAAATATAGCATCTGAAATTAAATATTAAAGTGTGCAGAGACCCCAACTAACACTACTGAAAAGCAAAGGACAAGATGAGGTTCAACAAAGAACCAAAGCTAGTAAATCAAGTCAATGTTTGTATGATAAATGGGCACCGAGGGAAGAAGTCTTGGGGTCCAGTGCAAAACAGTATTCCCCAAACTTCAATAATTTCTGAAGTCTCTCTGAAATTTGAACACATTCTTCATTTGATCTTGCTCTTCTGAAAGTCCATGGAAGCTTTGCCTGAGCCTTCTCCAGACTGACACCAGGGACTTCACTCTGATTTCCAAGTAAAGTGAGGAGACATAAAAGTAAGCTGTTTCATATCTGAGTCTCTCCTATTCCCTTACATAATTCTTCAGATCCATTAAGGTTTTAGAGCTTGGTCTAACAATAAGGCTGAAATCCCGTGTCAGGTCATTCTGAAGACGTGTAGCCTAAAAGCACAGTTGGTTATTTAAGCTTCAAGGATACAGTTTCTACACTGATTGAGAATGCACCATGCACATTTGTGGTGTGGGGTGCTGGGAATAAAGAAATAAAGATAAGATCCAGTTGCGATCATCTGGAGTAGTCCACAGTAGAGTGTGGCAGGGGGCGGGGGCAGTGGGTGAAAGGTACCATGTAACGATGCCAGAGCCTGTCGGTGCTGTAATTGATTGATGCCATTCTGATTCACTCCACTGGGGCCATGATGGAGATGGTTTCAGAGAAGAGGTTACCCAGGGGGAAGATCTAGCTTTTTTGGGGAGTTCATTACAGGCCAGACACAGTGCTAAGTGATTTACAATCACTATGTCATTTAATATTCTCAATGAATTATGAACATATTATGAACAAATCATGATAAATTGTTAACCCCATTCTAGAGAAAACCAAAGCTTGATGATGTTATATAACTTGCCCAATATCTTATAGCTAATTTGACAAAATCAAATCTTCAACCCCAGGCTCCAGACTCCTCTATCTCAATGTGAGAGAGACCGCAAAAGACCAAACAGGATTTGTCAGACGGACAGTGAAATGCTGAAAACTTTCTACAAAGGATTTTCTAGAACAGAAATGTAACCCTAACACTGTTGCCCAAAGCACTTAACCATAACACAAGCAACCTTGTTTTATGGATTGGGAATATTCTGGAAATTTCCATGCAAACAAAATTTCTGGAACCAACCTCATTTTCTTTTTTAAATTAACTTTATTGCAGTATAGGTTTCAGCTATTTTCTGCCTCAACCACCAGCCCTGGGCACACTGCTCTGTTTTCTGCTAGGCTAGAGAAGCTCTGTTTCTTCCCAGAATTTCAAGTAAAGGGTAAGTCATACAGTAGGCAGTTCTTTGTATCTGGACTCTTTGGCTCAGCGTAATTCAGATTTATCCATGTTAATCCACTCATCAGTATTTTGTTCCTTTTTCCTGCTGAGCAATATCCCTTTGCATAGCTATATCATGATTGCTCACTCATTCTCATATTGAGGCACACTTGGGTTATTCCATGTTTTTGGTTGCAAATAGCATGCATTTTAGGATGGCATATCCACTTTTTAGAAGAATGCTACAGTGAACTATCACATCATTTATCTGCTTTTCAAAGTTTGTAGAACCTCCCATTCTTTGTCTTGGACACATCGGGCCTTTGATTCTGGCTGCAAGAATTCAGAGCCTCTGCTCCGTCAAGTGCCCTTCAACTTGGACTCTTATCCTCAATTTCTTCATGGTGCTTATCCAATTTTGAGCCATGATTTTTGGTTCAATTCAAGATGTACAAGCTCAGAGAATCCCCTCCATCTCAATCAACTCACAGTAATATCCCAATCCAGTTACCACGAGGTGAGGGTTTGAGGGCAGCCGCGAGCACTGCACAGGCCAGTTCTCTCAAACTATCAGCTCTTCCTCGCCATGTATTTCCAAAATTAATTCTGCCTTTGAATTACTCTTCTCTCCCATAGGCAATCAAAACATGTTGGATTAGTAGAGAAGAAAATTGCAATGCATGAGAAATGAAGAAATATATTCATTATCATGTTCCTTGATGAGAGAAGACAAAAATGCAAAAGTCAGTGCGGGCTTGTAAAGCTGGCTGCATAATTAGGATTCCACAGGGTGGTAGTTTCTGTGCTACACCCTCTGGTCAAAGGCTCCATCTCACAGATGAAAGGTTACAACCTCTGGCTTTTAGCTAAATCCTTCCATCAGATCCACAATGGAGATATCTGGAAAGCCGCTTAAATGAAGTGTTGTCAGTCTGCAGAGCAGAAGTGATAATCCGTAGAATCCTTCCGTTTCATGCTCTCCATCATTATTGGCAAGTAGGACCTGACTGCATGGAAATGAGTTGAGCCTCAGCAAAAGAATCTTGAAGTAGGTCAGACATTCATCATTGCAATAGATAGAAAATTCGCTTTTTATTTGGCCATTTTTTTCCCCAGACAGTAAGTTCCATTGAACTTGAAGTGACCCATGATTATAATAGGCGTTTTATCTTCCAACTGGGAGGAGGAGGATTTGGGGACAGTACATTTACTGCCTTTTTCAGGGGCCTCAAAGGACCTTTTATAAACCACATCCTCTAAAACGTCTCCCTTACTGATTTTAGTTTTGCCAGGTGTCACCCACCGCAACCCACTTGTGATGCGGTATTCATTCGTTAATACACTTAATGCCCTAAGCGGTTTTTTAGTATATTTAAGGTAAAAGAAAAAAAACTTATTTCCACATTATATTTTGAAATGTGTATTTTTTTAATCACCCTTACATAAAATTTAGGTAACTTAAGTTACAAGTTCTTACTCTGCAGGAATCATGTCTGTGCCTCAGCTGCCGCCTTCTCAACACAGGGGTTAGCATCTGGGCACTGACAGTGTGGTACAGGGGTTACAGTTCTCCGTTCAGGCCAGAGGTCAAATTCTAGCTCTGTATCGTCAGCATTGCAACTCAGGCAACTAGCTTGGTCTTGTTGGGCTTCGGGCTTTCCTTCTATAAAAGGAGAATGGTAATACAGTAATAGTAACTATCTCAGAAGGGCTTTGTAAAGATAAAAGGAGATAGCAAATGCCTGGCACAGATGTGCTCAGTAATCTTAGATATTATTGTCATGTTACATCCTCTGTAATCTAAAAGAATAACGGTAAGGTAAGGTTAGATCTCCTTCCATGAAACACACTCAATATAGTTGAGGGCAGTTTGGAAAGGCATCCACAGAAAGGGAACAAGGAGGGTACCAGGCAACGTGGTGCATGATCAGCGTGTTACCCTGAGGCGATGCAGGTTTAAATGGCATGTCACATACTCATGGGCCACATCAGGCACAGTGGTAATTGTGCAGAAGAGTCATTTAGTGCAATAGCAGTAAGAGCTGCGGTGGGTGCTGCTGGGAGGATTGGCCGCAGGAGGGGGTTGGAGCAGAGCTTTCACAGACCGGCAAGTAATAGAAAGGCAGGTATCATTTTACATTTACTGGTACCTAATCACAGGCAATGAAATATTCAAACATTAATTCAGTTTTTATAAAGCAGCAACGATTCTTCACCATGCCCGAGTATTGGCTAAGGTAACTGATTTGAAAGTAGATAGGAGTATAGCATATCCAAGATTCAGAAGAAATAAAATAACTAGGGGAATTTTCCTCATACATTTGCCAGAACCCATCATCAGGAAACAGCGCATTTTAAGAAAACTTCCTACAAAGGCGTGGTGGGGAGGCGTTTTAAAGACAGCACAGTTATACCGTAAGGGTTTTGATTAGCACCAACTTCACCTCGTATATTTCCAGGGCAAAAGTTATTGCCCAACACATTCCTGAGTGAATCCTGAAGACTTTTCCTGTTGCAACGTTAATGCACATCATAGATAGCAGATGAGCCATTTAATAAAGGATTTTGAAAATCAGAGAATGCCTAGAAGCTAAACTCATTTATCTCATAAGCTGTACCCCAGTATCAGAGGCCATAGTAAGTCACAGACCCAAAGAGGAGTGCTGTTTACATCAGGGTAAGTGCTGTCGGAGAGGTTCACGATGCCACAATGGATCAAAATCATATTTCCGGCTGTCCAGGGAAGAATGCTACGTTAGCTCTACCAAACAGAAGACTTTTACCTACCATCAGCCCAGACTAACCAGTTGAACTATTTCTATGAGCATGTAATGTGTGACAAATATGCTTAAAGAATATTAAAATCTGAAAAAAAAGAAGCTTTTGGCTGATTGTGGCATGAGAACACTGTTTCTTTGGATTTAACAATTTACCAGTAAAAAGAATTATTATTTCATCTTCTATCCCTGAAAAACCTGTGACTGATAGCAGCAAACTGTAACTATGAAGGGCCAGCAAGCAAATAGCTTCAGCTTTGTGAGAAGTATGATCTTGGTCACACCAACCCAAGTCTGTGGTTGTAGTGAAACATCAGCCATAGATGATATGTAAATGAATGAATGTGACCCTGTTCAAATAAAACTTTATTAACAAAAGTAGGCTGCCAGCCAGCTTCGGTCCTCAGGAGTAGTTTGTCGACTCTTAGTCTATAATAAATTAATTTGAAAAGATAAATTTTTATTATTTGGTTGTCCTACTCTGTCTTAGAGTGTTATGTCTTTGGTTTTACAGTATATATCATATCACTTTGATTAAAATAAGCAAGGAAGGGTAAACCTTAGAAGGGACCTATTATTCTGGTTTCTATACCTTCTTCTATACCCTATGGGTCAGGCGGTATGCAAGGATTTATTCTCTGGGCCAGAGATGGTTTAGAAATGAGGAGGCAGAGCTGGGAGAGCCACGACCCCTTTCTCTTCTGTATTAAAAAATGTTATCAGAAGAATGTGTCTCACCAGAGGGAAACAAAAATAGTTTTAAAAAACAGCATATTTTGGAAGGCCATAAACTTCATGGGGTTGGAAGCAGGGAAACAAACAAATAGAATACACTACACTGGGAACAGAGGGGAATAATAAATGCCAATGGGGGTATTACTCTTGAAGGTTCATGATTGGATTTGCCTCTTTATATACAGTGGCAAGTAAGATCACTTGTCTAATATATCTTGGCTTATGCTATTTTCTTTATAGCCACTTTCTCCTATGTGTTTGGGGCAGTGTATATACGGTTCCCAGGGATGCAGACTAGGGCAGGATTTTATCTTCAGAATTGAGATTTTGAATTGGGTTAAATCCTTTCTGGGGCATATGCACTAAAAACTCCTCCCTTCTCCTATGCAATTTGTTTCGGACTTAACTTCCTGAATGAATCATATACAGTGCCTTGAAGGGCTTTCCACTCCAGTCAGTCCCCTGCATAGACCCCTAAATGCCAACTCATGAAACCATAAATCAATGGCGATGTCTCTCCTGCAGAGAGGAAAGTCTATTCTCAGACTGGCTTATTTTCCCCAGAAGTCAGCTAAACTTTCATGTGAGTGGCGGAAACTCTCTGCAGCTAACCTCCTAAATACTTTAGAAATGCCATTTAGCCAGTACTGTAGGGAGAGAATTTAAGAAAAATTCAACACTGATAGAATTATGTTTGTTCTTCATTCAATCTTGGTGAACTTCCTAGGCACTAGAGCATATTGCTTTTACTGTGCTGTCATTTCTGAAAACCGAATTGCCCAGAAACTTTTATAATCACCTCAGAGAACTCCTAAATGGTTCAGTGTCATTCGATGAATAACAGCACTGATGTCATGGTGTCCCAGCCACTTCCACACTCTGTGACTCATGTAATCCTTGCTGCTGTCAGGGCAGGTCTCCCTACCTGATTGACAGGGCGGAGAGAGGCTCAGAGAGGCGAGCATGACCTCCAAGATTTTAGATCACTTACACAAGCCTTTTGTTTACAAAAGGGAAATAAGGCCCAGAGGATGAAGTGACTCTCCCAGTCAAGTCTGAGGGTGACATCACAGAGCCAGGAAGGGACTAATTCTAGACCAGAGTTCTTCCCATTGATCTCCAATGGTTTTTTTTTCTTTTGTGCTCATATACAAATTTAAAAAAAGAGACAAAATGAGACAATGAAATTCATCAGCTGACAGCTCAAAGTTAACTGGCTGCATTAAGAGCAAAGCCTTTCAAGAGGCAAGTGACACCAGGTGCCAGCAGGAGGCTTAAAATAAAAGCTTGGAATGTCTTGACAGGAGAGAATTAAGCTCTTGGCTTCCTGTTATTCGCCCACCACCATCCATTTCTGATGGCTGTCTTCTTGTAAATTTTTTGATAAAATCAGGGTTTGCATATGCTTTCTGTGGTGAAAAAAAAAGACATGGATATTAAAAAAAAGTATGCAACTCGAGGTACTTGAAGAGTTTGCTAAACCTTCACTATCAAAAATTATAGATAACGTGCCTACATTTTCAGTGTAATTATTGTATAGAATTAGGTGTGTTATCTCTGAAATAGATGCCTTGTTCATTTACATTCCCAAGACCTGGAACACTGTCTGGTATACAATTGGTGTTCATCAAAATTTCTTCATAGAATTCATGCAAAATAATATTTTTCACTGTTGTGAAATAGAAAAGGACCTTACCAAATAGTAATAATAATAATAATAATAATAATAATAATAATAATGATAATAGTTATCCTATTTAAATGCTATAGCTAAACACTGTTCTAAGGGATATACATGGATCTACCCTTTTAATTCTTAAAACAGACCCACATGATGCCATTAGCATCCATTTTACAGAAAAAGAAACTGAGACATTGAGATAGTAGGTAACTGAACATGGTCTCAAAACTAGAAAGTAAAAGTTCCAAGGTCAGCCTTGAAACCCCCAAAATCTGGCCCCTGAGAATACTTTCTTAGCTACAGAAATTACACAGTAAGATTTTGTATTTTTATTTTGCTATAGTGAATATATGACAAAATAAGATTCAAATAATTCAAAGAGAAGAGTTATTTTGTGCAATAGCATTACCTGTGACAGATCTTGGCTAGCTATAGAGATAGGTAAGGATCAACAGTCTTCCTTCTAACTCGACCTTTCTCCATATAATAACAGTACAAGTACATTTGGAATGCCATCCCCCTCCCCACTTTTAAAAGTACTCATGTAAATTGTAAGACAGAAATAAGAATTTCATATAAAACAACTCTACAAGTATATCATCGCCTCCAAGGATGACACCAGGACGTTCTGCCCAGTAGTTTCAAAGTCCTTCATTCTGACACATTGTCACCCACCCTATTGATGTGAAAGATTGCTAAACACCAAATGAAGGCCTGTGTGCTAACTCAATTTGCATGTAGAATAAAAACAAGACATTTTTCAAAAATAAAAATAAAAAAGTGAGCTTTTTCCTTCTCACATTTAAAAGGGTAGATAAAAAGGGTCCAACAATTTAAAGCACCCTTTTAAAAAAGTGTACAAAGTAGACTGAATGTGCACTCTGGGTCTAGCACTAATGTGGCCTCAGAGATATATATCCCCTGTCCTGTTGGCTTGTGGGAGCACACATTAATCAAATGAGCACACGCACAAAATGCAAGCCTACAATGTGGCAGGGTTAGACAAAGAGGTAAACCTTGATTTAAAACCTCTGAAGGATGGATTTTACCTAGGGTGACCCATAATGACTTTCCTGAGGAAGAAATGCTGGTGCTGGTCTGTAGAGAAAGTGTCAAGGCTGGTTAAGAGTGGATGGAGAAGGATGACGAAGAAAGAGCAGAGGATGGGAGTGGAGACCCCATGGAGAGGGGAGCATGAGGGGTAAGGCGAAGAGGTACAGCAGAGCCAGACAGGGGCTGAAATGGAAGACCCAAGCTTTTCTGGTTGCGATAAGATCCTTGAGGGCCTGTTGTCATGTTAAGGAGATTGTATCTGTTCTAAAAGCAGAAAAAGCCATTGACAGATTAGTCTTTGTTTCATTTTCCCCAAATCTACGTATTTCCATTGTGGACAGGAGACTGAATGAAAAGGGATGGATGAGTGATGTGGTAGAGAACTATGTTGCTACCCACGATTCTTGAATCAAGTTCATATAAATTAAAACCTGTAGAAAATACTATTATGGTTTTTATGGGTTGACTTGTATATTCCCAAAGAGATAAATTGGAGTATTAACCCCCAGTACCACAGAACATAAGCTTATTTGGAAATAGTGTCTTTATAGAAGCAATCAAGTTAAGTGGTTAAAAGCTCAGACTATGGCAAGATTGCTAAGAACTAAATTCAAGATTGCCCATGTGCTTGCTATGTAACCATTCTATGCTCCTATTAAATAGTGGAAATGATAGTGCATTCCCCACAGAATTGTTGAGATTACTTGAGCAAATAATGTGCTAAATACTTAGGAATTTTCCTCTATGCTCTTTCTTATTAGCATAACAACAATTCCCATTTTTCCCATTGTAAAATTATAAGAACATACTAATAATTATTCATTTGAGTACAATGAATGATCCTACTTCAAAGTCAGGTTCAATTTCTCCCCTTTTTATAAAGAATATCTCAAAAGACTTGTTTATTATTACAGCCTACAATGCTTTTCTTCCAATTCTCTCTTAAAACCACTTAGACTTTCTCCCTCACTCTAACAAAAATATTAATCAAGAGTACAGATTATCTCTACATTGCTTAATCCAATAATCCATACTAATCTTTATTTTACATTGATCCACCTGCAAAATTTAACATAGTTCTCATACACTCCTACTTGCTACAGGTTTTTTCACTTGGCTTTTAGGACATCATATTCTCATGGCTTTCCTTCTCTCATTGGTTGCTCTTCCCAGTCTTATTTGCTGATTTACCCACTTCTGTCATACTTCCTCAAATTGAGCTCTTGGATGTCTACTCTTCTCTGTAAGAACTCACTCCCTTGGTGATGTCAGCTACTCTAACAGCTTTAAGTATCATCCATATTCTGATGCCTTCCACTTGTATGTATCCATACAAAATCTTTCTCCACAACTTTAGACTCATATATTCAGCTGCCTACTTAACATCTCCACTTGGGTACCAAAAAGATGTCTAAAACTGCATATGTCCCAAATCAATCTCCTCATATCTTTCCCTAAACTGTACACCTCATCTTCACCATCACAATCAATGGCTACAACACATTTCCTGATGTTCAGGGAAACAAGCTTGGAGACATCCTAGATTTCTCTACCTTCTTTCTCATCCCACCGTCTGTTGGTTTCTTCCTGCAGAAAGTACTCAGAATTCAGCCACTTCTTATTACTTCCATTGTTAGTTCTAGTCACCAACAATCTATTCTCAACAAAGTATCCAGAATTGCTATGGACCAGTTTGGTGTATTCCTATGCTCAAAACCCCTCATTCAAACATGAAGAGCAGAAGACACTTTTTACATCGTAGTAAAAGAAAAATGGCAGAATGGAAAAGACAGGATTTACAAACATTAGGATATTAGAACAAAAATATTAATCAGTGGTTAAATATCATAATAATGTATTCCATTGGAAGTAGAGTTTAAATTTTCTATTTTTTCAAAGTAATAAGGTTTTGATGGAAAATTATGTAAGCCAAAATGGTAGTAAGAAATCCATATCTAAAAAATCCCATATACAAAACATACGATATCAGCTATTGCTCTTTCATGCAAGATCTGTTAATAATGTAGCTACAGTGTACTGGACTGGTATAACAGCAGGTAGAAATTGGGATTAATTTAATCATGGGGATAAAAGTTTAAATTTTATGAATATGTGTGAATAAAAAGGTTTTTTAGCACTGAAAACAACAAATTCATCAAATAATGGGTGGTAGATAATTTGTATCATTCCACTATAATTAATATGATTTAAAATAGACTACCAAAGGTAGCTGTAGATTTTTTGCTGTAGGGTAGAATTTGAACTATAATATTGCTTAATTGATGTATGTTAGCATCAACTTACCCACTCATAAGTACAAAAAATACTAATGGTTTGGTTCAGTTCCTTCCTCTTCTCCAATATCTACGGCCCTCAAAGATGACTATTCTTTATGACCTTATATATTATTTACAAACTGTGTCCCTTAGTTTGGCACTTACCTTTCTAGGCTGTTTATTTTGGTATGTATATGCACATTTCATCTTCTTGGATAAATTATGAGTAAGAGACTCAAGGACCTATTGTCTCTTTGCATTTCCTCTCGCCCTCAAAATAGCAAAAACAGTGATGCCGAGTAAACACTGTTTATTGGTATACTCAAGAAGCTAACATCTCTCATTTCACACATGTTCATTTTCAGAAACCGAAATAATAGTTAACAGTAGTCTTACAGTAATACATGATGACCTCTGATTTTAAATGGATTTCCATTTGAAGGTTTTTTTTCCTACCCTGTTTTGTGTATCTTCCAAAGACCCTGAAAATGGGTTGGATCTTTCTGTTTGTTTTTTTTTTGTTCAGAGATATAGACAACTTTTAATTCCCAAGGATAAAAAGTAATCTATCATGATATTACTCACACATGCTGGCAAAAACATCATATTATTGTCCTCTAAGGGAGCTAAGACTTGATCAGATTATTTTGGACAGCATCTGCACAAAACAAACTATCTATACAATTCACAATGGGTTGACACAGCTTACGATGTCCAAATCTTTTGCAGTATCTCTGATATTTTTATGGTTTGCTGTCTCCCACAGAGTGCTTCTTTTAGCCTGTCACTTTCTTTCTACATAAAAACTTGCTTTGATTCTCTCCTACTGCTTATGAGTAAACTCCCTGAGGTGTCTGCAATTTATTGTGATCTATTTTCCTCTTTCCAATAAAGATGGATTTTACAGTCCCTCTCCTAGTGACCAATGTGAAAAAAACCTTGAGTGATGTTAGTGACAAGCAAGTGCACTGCATACAGTTGGTATTAAAATAAATGATATGTGCCTGTAAATTGGTTATTGTCCCACCATTTTTACATAGGAAATGCTGAATAAGAATTTGCACCTAGGAATAGGTAGCAAGCAGTGGCAATGACAAAAAGTAGTTACTATTACTTGTCTTCAACTTACACTTTTATTAAATTCACAAAAATTTCTGCTGGCCTCACTAAAACTTACTTTAAAATAGTGGCACAATGAACCAGATATGGAAGTCAGCTAAGGATGTATTAAGATGACCCAGGATCATGGTCAAGACCCACAATCCAGACCAGGCTTCCTTCTCCAATCTATTGGTGCCCTGTAATTGATGCTACTGACATCTCACATGATTTCATCCCTTGGCTCTTCACAGTCTCATTGGCATGGAATAACGTTCTGAACCTTGTAGACTTGGGAAACTCATCTCCATCTTTGCAAAATTATTCCTGTCATCAGCATATCTAGGTTCTTTGCAACTGAGCTCACCAGTTACCCCTTTATCTCTGAGGCAGTTTATCACTCACTCCTCAGCATAAACTGTGTGAGTACCTTTGGTGCACATGGTTTACTCACTTTCCTGTAGTGTACTCATTTGTTTACATTCCTGTATCTCTTATTATGTGACCTTTGTAGCCAGAGTCCATGTCTTCTAGATCTTCTGATCCACTCTGCCTATCACAAATTCAAGACAAGTTAAGGGCTCAGTTGATATTAATGTGGATGCTGATATCCAGAGGACTAAAAAATTGGGGGCACAATGCCTTGTCCTTAACACAAGTAGGGATTAAGAGAATTTTGCTTATAAGTTCTCACCAATTTGTATTCATCTGAGAAATAAACCTGATTTAGATTCACATAGGTGAGAAGGTGAATTAGATATTTTAAACATGGACTATTTCAATGAAACGTTTATTATTAAAAATGTATGTAAGTAACAAAAACGAGACAAAGAATGTATTATCAAGCAGAATAAATTAATGGATTGGTTCATAATTAATGGTATGAACACCATGAAATTTGTAATCAAAGTACATTACTCCATGCATATAGATGCTTCCTAAAAATTGGGATATGTGTTAACTAGATAACTCTTCTCTTTTTTCAATATTGATAAGCCACATATTAAAACCATTTTTTAACAGGTAATGTCAAGAATATTCTCACTTGGGCCTTCTGTGGATTACTAGTGAAATTTTAATAATATAATCCAAATGAAAATATGTAAATTTTTTCTGTAAAAGTACAACAGCGATTTGCACTCCAAGAACTAAAAATACTTTTTTTTAAGAAAGCAACATTTTCTCAAAATAATGAGGTTTAATGTTATCTCTTAATAAATCCAACACCACCACTATGAAAGGAAACAACTTTTCAGTATGAGGTAACTTGGTAAACAGGGACTTAGAAATATACACAATGGAATATTATTCAGCCGTAAGAAGAAAATAAATTTGCAACAACATGGTTTGAGCTAGGGGGTATTATGCTTAGTGAAATAAGCCAGGCAGAAAAAAGACAAGTACCAAATGATTTCACTCATCTGTGGAGTATAAGAACAAAGAAAAAAAACTGAAGGAACAAAACAGTACCAGAATCACAGAACCTAAGAATGGACTAACAGTTACCAAAGGGAAAGGGACTGGGGAGGATGGCTGGGAAGGGAGAGGCAAGGTGAAAAAAGGGGGCATTATGATTAGCAGACATAATGTAGGGGGTGGGGGGCACAGGGAGGGCTGTACAACACAGAGAATACAAGTAGTGATTCTATAGCATCTTACTACGCTCATGGACAGTGACTGCAATGGGGTATGTGGTGGGGACTTGAAGATGGGGGGAGTCTAGTAACCATAATGTTGCTCATGTAACTTTAGATTAATGATAGCAAAATAAAAAATAAATTAAAAAAAGGAAAAAAATAAATGGGATGGAGGAAAAGAGACTATTGCTGTTCCCCAAAATGCTCACTCAGTTTTTATGGAGAATGAACTGAAAGGAATCTGAATGTCACAGAGGAAATCTCTGTTAAATCTCTGTGGGTTTCAATGAACTGTGTTTCACAGACTCTCTGAGTAACCAAATCATGATAATTTAGAAGAGACACCCGAACCTCTTCATGTAAGGTGGTTGTGAGTGATTTCCTCTTTATTTTCTTTGTTTTGTGGTTGTAATCAGGTTCACAACATGAAGTGTCATTAATCACATATGATAATGATAGTCCCACTGTGATTTATGGGAAAGGCTAAAGCAATTCTGACATCTGACAATAGTTACAGTCATTTTATCTTGTCCCTATGATCATGTTATTTTGTTTCATTAATTTCAGTGGTATTTGTGAATTTCAATAGTGTTCACACATAGTATGTAAATGTTTTCATGTTGTAAGGATAATAATGACTTTTATTTGGGAAACTAAAATAAAAATGGGCTTGTCTTCCTTTTTTGGAGATCCGGTAAGGAAATTCAGAAAACACATTATCATGCAACATTAGATATAATGTAACTACATCACATTAGCATGCATCAGACTCATGAGTGGGGACTGAATATGTTCAACTATGCTACTTCATAGAGATGGAATTGTCACAATGTAACTTTAAAGGAATTGACTAACATAGGGAAAGGACACAAATCATGCATATGTGCTAAATGTCATAAAAATTTAAAACTATTACATTTGATTCTATCTCATAGGAAGATTTTAGGAGTAAAAATAAATACTTATGGCATTTCATAGAAAAGCCTGTTAGAACAATTCATCAAGAATATAAAAATTTTGGTTAAGGATTATGATTCTGTAAGCTTTACTCAGTGAATTGGCTATAAACTGTAACCTTTGCCAAGTCTTCAAAGGTAATAAAATTTATAGTAGTGATTAGTAAAATGAATATTAACTGATTGTTTCACATTCTTTATAAGTGTCATTGGGACTTTAACAAAGCGGTGTTAAGATCTTGTACACACCACCACAATTTACCAAGACAAGAAATTACCCATAGGTAAGAGCACAGAAAAATAAAATGTCAGGTAACCTCCCAGAATTATAATCAAGAGAGTGACGACATTTTTAAAAATAATTCAAACCATTTAAACAGCCTCTTCTTGGACCATGTTTTGGGTTCCAGATAAAATTTGTTTTCACTGAGAATTACAAGGTCAGAAGAGGCAATAAGTGATATAAACAGAACGTTGCTCACACTGCTTCCCCTGTATTTTTCAAAAATATTTATACTCACTTTTCCAACTGGATTTTCAATTTGTACTTGAACCCCTTGAACTTTTTATTTCTGTTGCCTGCCTAACATTAAAAAATGATGAAGTGCTAAGAAAAGGAATGTAAATTTTTATACCAACATAAACCTTAATAGTAAGTAAAAAGCAGTTCTCTTCTGGGAATACTAGCCAATCGCTGAGATGGTGAAACAGCCACTCAGACTAGAAACTTGATCATAGTTATTTGGAAGATCCAATAGAGAAGAAACACAATTTTGAAGAAACAATAAAAGTACAAGTAATGGAAATGCAGCCTATTCTTATATACAAAAAATAAAAACCCTGTGTACAAGAATTAAGAGTTTGTGGAAAAGAAATCTTCTCTTGCCAATGATTTGCAATTTTTAATTGGAGAGGTAAAGAGATTGATGAATAATAAAGTTTTCACCTTTAGCTTTATCCAATGGGATTCTGTGTTAGGAAGAATTGGTGGTATTTATTTCAGAAATATTGGACCATGACTCATTAAGGCTTGAAATTTTCCAGTAGAAATCATGAAATTCATGTTAGGAAGAATTGATAGTATTTATTTTAGAAACATTGGACCATGACTTATTAAGTCTTAAAATTTTCCAGTAGAAATCACTAAATTATTTTGGCTTTAATTGATTGTCTGGGACAAAAATCTAACAGCAACAAAAAAAGGTGCTTTGGAGGCCATGTAAAGAAAAGTAGTGTGATGTCTATTGAACTTAATTTTTTAAAGACCAAATCCTCATTGGCAAAAAAAACAGCCCTTGCTGTTTTTTACTTAGCAGGTTAGAACATGGGTTTAATTAAAACTGCAGTGGGATTCAGCCCCAGGTGTACCTTACATGCAGCCTAGAAAGCACACATTGTACGTATACCAAAAAACATTAGAAAAGAACTAACCCTAGAATGACCTCCATGTGTTTTTCTTTTTTTCTTTTTTGAATTATTCTGTTGTAGCACAACATGAGGCCAGAGTACAGATATGGAAAGTCTATTCCCCAAAGAAGATAGAGTATCCCATAATTAGGGTCATCATATTCATAATATAGAAAATTACATTTCTTTGAATTGATACTCCTTTGGTAGGTTTTTAGAGTTGACTACTTTGGAAAATATACATCAAGTGTTAACATAATCTAATTTTTAAAATTATAACAATCTGCTTTTGTTTACCAAATTCTTTTATATTTTTCTATTTTGTGTAACTATTTTTCATCCCCACTTCTCAGCATCCCCACCCTGCAGACGAGATAAGGGAAGGGAGGCTCAATAACTCAGAGAAATTTATCAGGGGCAAATGAATAATATTCCTACTCATTCCACTCTACACAGGAAAGCCAACTGACTGAATGATTTCACACTACAGTCATCTGATGTTGATTTAACAAACTGTTCATATAAACATCATGATGATATGCAACTTCATTATGCAATTAAATTTTAAACATTGTTCTTCCATATTAACAAAAGAGCCTGCAATCTTCCTGAGATAGACTTGAGCAGTTATAATCAGTGGTAACTTCCACATAAAAGAAGTAAAAGATTTCCTAAGAGTATTTACTTCCCTTCTATCACAGAAAGCCTGAAACCATTCCTGAACACTCCCAGCTGACTTCATTTATGATCACTTTTCAGCCTGACTTCCTCCCCTGCTGTTAGATGGCACTGTGCCCTCTAATGAGACACTATGCCAATTTTTCGAGGACATGCATGCCAATCAAATGTGGGGTTCAATAGAAAACATTGCAAATGTCACTTCTTCAGCAGGGCATCCGTTATCTCTGGCAGAAGCACACATCAACACCAAACACATCTTGAGTGCCAAGACTAAGATTCTGAACTGTGGAAGGAAACACGGCATAGCAGATGTAGGTGCTTGAATCTGCCCAAGGGACAAGTTGAATCCTAGGTGGCCCACAGAAACCCATTAAGCATACAGGTAACCTATTGCTCAACAATGTGTTTGGAATTTGAAGTAATTTATGAAAAGAGCAACGGGCTGGTATTACATGAGTAAGCAGTGTCACTCCAAAATTAAAGAGCAGTCCGACTACGGAGTAACAGCCAGAAGGAGTAGCTGTACAGATTCAAAAGCCACATTCCAAAGCAAGTAGAGGCATGCCATACAAAACACTATGACTGACAACCTTCAAATTAATTGCTAGTGGATTAGTTGACCAGCCCCTTCCCACACAGATCTAAATGTCCAGATTTGCTGCCTTGAGTATATATCTTAGTTCCCATAGTACATATTTTTGACTCCAGTAATTGACACATCATAACTTACACTCCCAATAAAGCATTTCATCAGGTCCCACCCCTTCACTTCACAAAGGAGGAAAGAAAGTAAGTCATTCAGATGGCAAATTAGGGACAAAGTAAGAAATCAGTCCACACCACCCCCTATTCTTGGTCTAGTGAGCTCTGGATTACATCAAGCTTACCCTCCCTTTACGTTTTCCCCTATGTTATATCCATATTATGCTGATGGTATAGCATGTATTCACATTATATACACATAAAATAATAGACAATAAACCATTCTTAGTAATAGTAAAATGCACTTTGTTCCTAGTCGATAAATACTTTCTAATTGCTTATGCAGTTTTATTTTCTCAATAATTAAACTGAATTTTCATTATCTCCATTGAAATGTATGCCCCCAATGACACTAAATCCATGACTGGCTAAATAAATGCTCTAAAGCAAAAGGGTCCCCATGGGATGAACAGGTTTCAGCGGCCACCTGCATTCTTAAGATCCATGCATATCTCTGTCTTAGCACTTATCTCCCTCCGCTATTCATTTGTCTGGTTCCCACTTTGGAAGGGGAGCTCTTTCAAGGCAGGTCTAGGCCTTATTCATCACTGGACCCATTATACCTGCCAGAGAATTAGTGTTCAGTAAATGTTTGGTGAATGAAGAGATGAATAAATACATAAACTGGTACATCCTATGCATTGCTAAAATGACCCCCAGCTAGCCCTACTGATTGCCTTTTTCATGCCTGGTTTGTTTTCAAAGATTTCTCATAGGAACTAAAGCATGGGAATAAGACCTTTCTTTCAATTGTTCATTCATGACAACAGCCTTTTTTTTACTCATGGGCATGAACTATTAAGTCCTCTCAGAGGAAATTATTTTAATTACAGAAATCAGAACAGCTTAATTGTAAATGTGCAATGTGAGCACTTTACAAAAGAGATTAGTTGCTTTTCTCTTTATTTCTTCCTTTTCTCTTTAATAATTCTTATAACTCACAGAAGAAAAAATTCTCAAGATTTCAGCATTCTAGCACATCTTTCTCTTCCATTTGGCTACACTTAAGGAAATCTACAGTGTGATGCTTGAAGACTGAAAACCATACTTCTTTCCACTAATAATTCACTGAATTAAATTGTGATCATATAGTCAGTAAGCCTTTGGATAGATGAGTTATGAAATTTGAAGGGAAAATATGTGTAAAAGAATAGTTGCTCAAGTAACTATAGAAACAGTATAGGTATCTATATCTCCATACAGATGGATGATATTGATATAAATATTCTGGAAATCTGAATACGAATGAAGATTTATTACTCTTTGACAGGTCTCAAGCTAAGGGAATGTATGGCTCTTTAGTCTATATTCAATCATTAATCTTTCAGTTTGCTACAGTGTCTTTCTGCTTGAATGTCCCAACAAACATAAAAAGGAGCTATAGTTCTGTTGGGCAACCACATGCACTGAATGTTTAATTTTATTTTTGAGAAGGAGAGCTAGAATTCCATAAGGACCTATATTACATCCTTTTCCAAAGTCATCAGAAATTCAGGACACTATTTACAATAAAGTGGGAGATGTCATAACATAGGGATATATTTCCTTCCTGCTATACCAAACATAATAAGACTCAAAGAAAGGCAAAAGGTAGTCTAACAGCAGTAATACGATTCATTCAATATCTAGCATACCTAACTTGCAGTGGTACTTGCTCTGAGGAATATTAAAGATGGGAGGCATGTTCCTGCCTAGGGTATGGACTTACAATCTGCAGGTTAAGAAGTCCCATTATGCCGGAAAATGTCATGAAAACTTTAAAGCAACACATGTAGAACAGAACTCCACATGAACATGGGAAAAGCTTAGTCTAGAAGTTCTTCAATAAAACTGAGTAAAAATATAAAACAAAAAACTGATAAGGCTGAAAGGACCTTCCTGGATACACTAGAGGTGGCAGTGAGTAGGGTTAGCAAGTTTTGAATGAGGTAAGAGAGACACTTTGATGGGGAAAGGAGGGGAAGGCATGATGGGTAAGGAAAATGGCATAGCAACTGTCCAAACAAAAAAAAAAACCCTTTCATGTGAATCAAAGCTTGAATAAATTGGCTTGAATAAAAGTGGGCATTGAGTTGGGACTAATGACACAGGGCAGCAAGGTGAACAAGAGATTGAAGACTTAAAGGCCAGACTGCTGACATTCAAGTCTGTGATTGACAGGAAGCTAAGCGCCTAGTGAATATTCCAGACTATTGGAGTAGCTGACAAGCAATATATTGCTGGGATTTATGAACAGGACGCTGACTTAATGAAAATGGCATATGATGAAATGCTCTTAGGATGCCCAAAAGCAGGCACAGAGCCTAAAGGCTGGAAAAGTTGCTCTGGGTGGGCAGCACCCTACCCTTGAGATAATCTGAGTTTATATTTCAGCAGAAACTGAAGCAATGGAAAGGAAGACATATAAGTGGGAAGCGACATAGAAAGGAAACAACCTACAAGAGGCAACAGAGCTATGGTGCTGCTCCAAATTATAAAACTCAGTTTTTAATAAATTAGTGTGTAGGCTCACTGTGTGCGGAAAAGGAAATCAACTTTACATGCAGTAATGAAGACAAAGGACGAATTTGAGGCTGCAGATAGAAGTTTCCACAGAGTTTCCTTTGGTGGAAATACTCTGATATATTTGTAACGTCTCAAGTACAAATATATCTATTTCTGACTCAACAGTATAGAGAGAAAATGAAACTGTGTAGATAAAATCATGGGATGCTGACATTAAATTGTTTGCCCCCTGAAATTGAGTCAAAGCTGTGCTGAAAAAACTGCTAACCTGATATTTTGGGCTCTCTTGAAGGAAATGACTTTGACTCCCACAATAAATCTGTTTACATATTCTAAATTACTTTAATTAATAGAATTATAAAATAAGTCTAAAGTCAGCTCTCTGACACTATTCTCTCATGAGCCTGGGGGAAAGCTGTGTGCGTCCAGAACCTGGTGGCTACCATAGAGCCAGCCACTTATGCCTGATTGATCTGATCTGGTATATTCCAAAGGGAAACCCAATAACAAACCACAATTTGCAGAGTGGCAATGAAAATATCAATTCCTTACCAGCAATTATGGAATAGGATCCTCTTTTAAAGCTCTTTCCTGAGAGTGACAGGCATTTTGGGAAGGTGAATGCTAGCTATGCCAACTGGTTGTGTACCATTCTATGCAGCCAAATAGTAATTCATGAAAACTTTATTTTCTCAGTTTCTTTTAAGAACTATGTGCTAAAATATTTTATGAGAAAGCTGAGAGAGACAATACTTCAGGGATTTATACCTTAAAAGTACCTCTTTACCAAAAAACTGTGGGAATACCCAGAAACCTATCTGAATAAATTAGTCATGTGGCTTTCAATAATTCAATCCAGGAATGGGCCCCCTTTATGAGTCTTAGGATCCCTTTTTAAGAGCTAAATATGTCAGAGCCCCCGATGACAACAGTTGGGCATTTTGTTTTGTTTACTACTGATGTGACACCTACATACACTTGTGAAGTCCTGCATGAATTAGTCTCACCCATCTCCCCATGGCAGATTGAGAACCACAGATGAATCCATCCGCAGTAATTTATAATTTTCCCGATGCTCACTGCGCTTAAGGGACATGGGTAGTTCCACCTACAGGGCCTTTGAGGGATGGGCAAAAACAAATTTCTCGATAGAGGGTCTATGTTATTTATGTCAGGGTTCCAGTCAAGGTCCAAAATGCATTACTCAATGATAGGATCTTTCTCTACTTTCCTCATAACCAGAGGAACTATATGAATGATCAACCACAAGAGTTTAGACTTCCTGGAGTGACTGTCTAAAATTCTTTGCCTTAAGTAAAAAGATAAAAACCTTAAAACTATTTGTTTGCACTGTCCAATATGTTACACACTAGCCATGTGTGGCCCTTGAGATATGACTAGTTCCAAAGTGAGATCTAAGTGACTTAAGCAAGTGACTTGCTATAATTGCAAAATACACACAGAAATTTGAAGAATCTCACCAATAACTCTTCTGTTGATAACATTTAATACAATGTTTTGGATTTATTGGGTTAAAATTTTATTGTTAAAGTTAGTTCACCTGTTTTATTTTAATGTGCTTATAGAACTACACACACACACACACACACACACACACACACACACACATACTTTACATCTTATAACCAAGGGGTTTTATACCAGGTTGCTGTATTCAGGTAAAAGCTTTAACTCTGTGGAAGGCAGTGTGTACCAGCATCAGCTCTTGTTCCCAGGTTCATTATCTAATAAATGGGCAGTAACCATACCTATTTCATAGGTTTAAATATAAGAATTAAATAACAATGTGTGAGAAATACTTAGCATAGTGGCTGGCAAGTACCCAGTAATGGTGAGCCTCCATATATCCATTAGACAGTAGGAGAATTTGACAGTGGCAATGATGTTATGATGCCATTGGTAAGAAAAATTCTAAGCCTGTGCTTGCTGAGGTCTCTTCTGGCAAGAGAAAACTTCCAGCTGTGTATATTACAAGGATGTTCTTGAAGACACTGAAGGGGAAAATTCTTTTCTAATCCCAACATCAGGAATAGTAGAGGTTTATTTTTTTTCCCCTTAGCTATCAGTTTGCTTTAATTTGATTAAAGAACATGGCTAACAGAAAGTTTAAAAGAGGGGCTGAAAATTCAGATGTGAAGAAGTTAATAACCACATGTGAAGTTCACTAACTGCATGCTCAAAACATAGATACTATTCGCACATAAAATATTTAGAATATTCCATATTTAAAAAAATGAGCTTCTTACCATTTTTTTTCTTGAAACATGGCTCTATTTGTCATTCCCTGTTTTCACTTTTAGTAAAGACAGAGGTACAGAGAAACATTTCTCCATTATAAGAAAAAGAGCCACATATTGGGATAGATGGCAACCAAAATTCACTTCAGAATTAGGCCAACGACCGGAGTACTCAGACCTGTGTCACCCTGGAACATAGATGCTCAAGCTAAAATGAACTCAGTCTAAACATTCTTTAACTCCAGCTGATTTTTGCCAGGCAGGACACAATGCATAGATTAGTCATATCTTCAGAAATTGTAGAAATCCACCTTTCCTATCAGTCCTTCCCATTTTAAAACATTCTTTGAAATTTTAAAGAATTCATGCCAAATAAAACATGTCTGTGAGCTAGTTAGAGACAAGGTCTACCCGTTTGCAATCTGACTTAGATGGAGATTTTCAGCCCAAAAGGAAGTATTGCCCAGGGAGTTCTAATGAACATTCTTCTGTCAGCCCCATTCCTACCCTCACTTTATGTCTATACCTTTTTCTTTCCCCTTTTGAAAACAAAACAAAGACTGTTCCTAATTTTTGTAACTGACTGGAGTATAAATCAATTGATCAATCAATTGTAATAGTTAAATACATTACAAGGAAGTCACGGAACTGTTATGTATGCTAGCATTCAGAATGCACAATAAGTTAGGCTAAACACACACATGCACATACCCATAAACTACTTAAGACAGCTGGTTCTTTCTCTTTGTAAGAATGTCCAGGGGGAACTGTTTGTGAAACGTCCCCAGTATGTTGGCAGCAAACAAATCTGATAGGTTGTAAAAGAAATCTTTACGAAATAAGAGTAATTTTTAAAGAAATGCTATTGATGTGGAGTGTGTTAAATATTATAATGTTAAAGTGAAAAAAAGTAAAATCCTATCTTAAGCATCCCATGTGATTTAACAATATATAACATAAAGATATATTAGAGGCATAAAAAAGAAGTAGAAACACAAGCTTCTGACATTAGTTATTTCTGGGTAGAAGGAATTTAAGATTATTTTATTTTCTCCTTTATACTCATTTGTATGTTCCACATTTCCTCCTTTTTGAATGAGCCCATATTAACTGAATGGTCAGAAAAAAATATGTGAAAATGCACAAAATTATTTTTTCGGACCACCAACAAAAAGTAAAACATCCAGGCGATTTAAGCCAGAGTGACAATTTCAATTGAACTCTTGGTAATTTGAAGGGATAAAAAAAGTCTGTTTGGCTTGAGTGATTAGAAAATTCATTTCATTTCCCCAATTCTCTTGTCCTTCCAATCACAAAACAAGTGCCAACGTATAAACTGATCAAGAGGGAGACCTTGGTGAGTTCAGAGTCAAAGGTTTTACAATTTATTTAACAACTGGTATATCAGACTGTTGCTGGAAGACAGCTATCATTTTAACAGTGGAACAAAAAAAATCTGCACAAATGGATGGAGACTTTCAATGGGGATTCTATCTGCCATGCTAGCCAAGATGTCAGGGTGCCATTCTCTTCATTCCAAAATAGATATTTCTGATATTTTATGGAAATAGTCTCATAAATATCTTATATAGTTATTTTCTGTCTACAAATGCAGTGGGATATCATCAGGTTTGTCTTTTCAATAGCATGCTTTATTTTCAAGTACTCTTTAATTCTTCTTGGCCCAGTTTCCAGTTTGAGCAACAAAACCCCGAGAGAAAAGGAATGAAGGCTTCTGCAGAGTGCTCAGTTCTCTATTTTTTAAAGCCACATAAAAATCTAATATTTCTTATTAAATGCTGTCCATTTTCACTGAAGAGTGTGAAATAAAGATTGCCTTACATCTAGATATACTTTTATTAAGAAAAAAAAATGTGTTTTTAAAAAGCCAAAAACAAATGCGGGAAGTTTTAACACCTACTATTTAAAAATGGCTCTATTTCTTTATGGGGAGACATATAGTTATACCTACCAAGAATAGTAGGCCGAATAATAATGTTTCTGTAATTAATATATTTGTGAAAGCTTCAAATGTTGAATGAATACACTTTTTTGATTGCCAAAATCCTAAACCAAATGAACACAGGAAAGGTCACCTTCCTGGCTTCTTAAGATGTTATGAATTAAAGAAGCTAAAATTTCCATAAAAAATCCAGCTATCTGCTCAGTATTAAATATGACAGTGGCATTTTTAACACACAGCACATTCCTGCAAAGATGAAAATGAATTTTTAAATATCTGTTTATGCCAGCCACTTATGTGTCAACTGATATTAACTTGGAGTACCTATTGATTCAGGCTACAGTTTTACTTACATCTGAATGTCAAAGTCACCATTATCCTATTACTGATAGTCTGAACTGTCCATTTTCACTCGTGGCTATCTGATTTAGATAAAAGGAAATGCAGAGTTCTGATACTGTGTGAGCTGAATATTTTCTTCTAAGAATCAGGGATTGATTCTTGCAGCTTGCATTATCACCCACCAAGACGAAGAGGTAAGATGCATAGACACGAAGGGGAATAACCCTTGCCGGCAATCAGAAAGATAACGATGGAGAAAATCTATGGTATGTTATAACATAACACCCCCGCCCCCTATATTTCTTACAATCAAATATCTGTGTGACCTAATATTTCATTTAAAAAAAATTCCAGTATGTCATACTCCGATATAAGTCCTGCTTCACTATGTCAGCACTATTAATGCAATATATCTGTCAAGCTTTATTAAAATTCTTTTTGATGTGTATCTTGGCTCATAAACCTCTACAGTACACTGATATTGCCTCAGAGAATGTCCTTGTAACATTGAATCTCTGAAGATGGGACAATAAAAGAGAAATCCTCCAAACTTTCAAGTTTGGCCTGTGGGATCACAAGACTGCATAGTCTCCCAGCAGAGCTCCCAATGTGTGTTTGCATGTGTAAGTAATTACTGCAAGACTATTGTTCAAACCTTGGTTCACAGAACCTTCTGGTATGAAAGGCCTAAGAAATGCATAAATGCATCCAGAGACAAATATCCAAGCACAGAGTCAGTGTCGCACTGGGATAAAATGTCAAGTCCGTTTTTCTTTATCAAGTCATTTGAGAAGCAGCCTTCTTGAGTTACAGCACTAGTTTTATCCTTGGGATTTTTTTATTTGTGTTGTACCTTAATTGGCACATTTCACCAGTGGATGTTCCCTATTAGTAACAAAGACATCTGCCTGTAGCACACATTTCCCATGCCCCAGAGGAGTTCTTGCACTTGTGGGGCACAGACAGGCAGTAGACACGCCAATCAAAATGGGTTTAGGAGGGCCCACCGTGGATGTAAACATAGAGAACGCAGCCCCGGGGGAAAAGATTGGGGCAGGAAGGCACAGAAACAGGCAAAGGGAAACTACACACAGAGAAGAGAAAGCCCAAACAGCCAATAAAATCAAGCAAAATATGTTCATTATTTTCCTGTTCTTCACATCGTTCTAGAACAGTACGTCTCAAACTGTTTGAGGCTTGAATGATCTGAACAGTCTTTGGCTGCTTATCTTCTTTTTCCCAGTATATCATGACCTGATACTTGATTTGACGGAGCACAACTAAGATGCCACATCAAAGAGACTCACCGTGTAAGGGTGACAATGGTCAAGGAAGGGTCTACTTCTGATGTCTTAGATGCTGGGGCATTGTGGAGTTGTGCTAAAGAGTTTTAAAAAGCTTTGAATTTTTGTACCTAAGGATGTAGAACCATAGTAGCCTGCTCATAAATGGACCACTCTTTGTTCAGCCAGTTCTAGAATGTGTGGAGATAGAAGCATTAACTTCTCAACCAATTAAAATCACTTTGCTCAAACTGAGATTGCTAAAGTTAGTAGCATCCTAATTGCCAAATCCAAAAGTCTATTTTCTCTGCTCTTCCTGCAACATTTGATACTGTTAATTATCCTTTTCTTGAGATTCTCCCTCCCTTTACTTTCAGGACAATATTGCTTTTCTGCGTCTCATTATTTGTCTTTCTTTTCTGCATTAAATATTTATATTCCCTGACATTTCATCTGATCCTCTTCTCTTCTTTCTCTAGCTGAATGTTACCATCATTTGCCAACAGTTTCAGTTTATATGTTGGTGATTCTCAAACCAGTCAGCAGGCAGAAAACTGTCAGTCAGTGGAAACAAACTGTGTCCCAGGAACTGTGCTTGATGCTAGGGATGCATCCTGAGAAGCCATACCATATGGATCCTACCATATATATACCAGGCCAGGTCGTTGGTTTGCTCTCCAAATGCATCTTTAGTCTGTTCTACCTGCTTTGACTCAGGTCTCATTCCTGCTTATCTGAGCAATTCAAATAGCTTCCAGTTACTGCCCTGCCAGAAGTCTCTCTTATTCCGGTTTACCAGGCCTATGGACCATCTTTCTAAAGTGAAAATCTGGTCACAAATGACTTTCGAACAAATCTTGGCTGCTACCCTTGCTTATGCAAAATTCTTTAAATCCCTTAATTTGAAATAAAAGATTGAAATAATATGATCCAAATCTACCTCCTTTTCTCCTCTCCAAAAAAACCATGATCTTTCATGACTCGTGCTTTTGAACCTGTTCGGACCCTGGCAAAAAAGCCCTACATTTTTTCTCCCTCTGTAAGACCCTATTTATTCTTTAGGTCTGACTATAACTTACTCAAAAGAGCCTTTTGCAGTTTCCCAAGGCAAAGGGAGAGATGCATTTATCTTGATTAACAAAGTATAGTTTCCATACCTTCACCTTTTCCAGATCATTTGCACCACACTTGAACTTGTGAATAGACTGTGATTTCCTTAAGGACAATGCCATTCATTGTTATTTTCTCTGTTTTATCTTATAGAATAATCTGGCACATAGTAGGTGCTCAGCACATGTTCATCTCTCAAAAGTATTAGATGCTTCTAACCACAGAAAGTTGTTTTTTTCTATTTTTGTTTTCTTTCGTAGACAAAATAGAAATACACAACATCATTAGTGAAACAGTTACTATCCAAGTGTTCACTTTAGGTCTCCAGCCTTATCTTTTGCTGTTTATTCATTGTCTTGTGCTCTAAGCCTCAGGAATATCGCAGGCTTGTAGCTCCCTGCACACGTCATTTGGTTCCGTGCTTCTGTGCTTCTTTCTGCTCAGCTGTTACCTTTGCCTGACGCATCCTTCACCATGCTAAGTGGCCTTGTCATCTGTCCCATGCCCACATGTCCTTCAATATGGGGTTCATGCTGCCATATTCCTGCTTCCCTGCACCTCATGATGAAGCTAGGTGCTTCTCCTTTCTGTTACCAGAACATTTATTGCATAATTTTCTCATTATATATTGATTTTGTTTCTGCCTCTCTCCCTCCAATTAGTACTTGCAAGTACTTTAATTTGCTTAGTCTTGTATCTCAAGAACTTAACAGCAGGACTTGCCATTTAAAGCACACTGAACAAGTGCTTACTGATGAGGGCTGAGCTAAATCTCTAAAATGGCTCTACTTTTGCAAGAATTCACATTTGGATCAGATGAATGTTGGTTATTATATCCATCCCATCAACTATAGGGGAAAGGAAAATTGTAACTCTTAGGTACAGCATAGTCAGAATTGTGGTTCCCAAACATTTTCCAGCTATGTTGCTTTAGACAGAGTTAAGGAACCCCTTAACCTCTCCTTTCAATATGAATAAAACTTCAAAATTGGATTCAGTGGGGAGAAAGGAGCTCATTTTACTGGAATTCCAAAAGGTTGTGTAATTTTAAAATAAAATAGCCTAAATAAGGCATAGGTATTAGAAACAGACATAAGCTACCAATAGAACAAGAAGAAAGGATGCACAGATAGCTTTAGTATATTGCAAATAAATGGCTTAATTTCCCTCAATTTTTACCCTCTTCTTGACTCAACTATTTTTCACATTTATATTTGCAAGCTAAGGATTTTTCAAGAGAACTAATAAGACAGATTTTAATGGTTTAACTCAATATAACCAATTCTTTTAATCAAAATGAGACTTTCTTAATTCTCTACACATATCTGTATAATCCCATAGACTATTACTGAGGTAAAATGTTCTTTTCTTCTTCTGACTTCCTTATAATCTTGCTATTTCCAGTGCTTATTACAATACTTGGGTCATGGTAAAATCCACACATTTTCAATGAATTATATTAATAAGCTACTTTTGTTATGTCTTCTAATACTAATATCATTTTGCTACCATTTTTATCATTAAATTATTTATTATTGGCTACAAAGTACTTTATAAATATGATATGTCCACACCACCATCATAAAAGAGTAAGTATATATTATTTACGCTGACTTAAAAGTTGTAAACATAGAATCATTATTGAAAATTTCAAAAGGTTTATCTATTCTTCCTAACACAGTATATTATTGAAGCAACCTACATTGGAGAATCATAAATTACAGAATAGAATGCACTAACCACAAAAGAACTATAAAAAGATTTCATTCACTTAAGTAAGGCCTTTTTGTGTTCCTTTTTGTTTCTGGGTGTCTCTATAAAAATTAACTCCAATTGAAAGATTACCACAGAAGAAACAAAACAAATAATTCATTTGATAGCTATGACTGGTGGTCTTACTTTATATTTTAAAGCTTTCCTATCACAAACAGCTAAATAGAATACCATTTGTCTAGTAAATTACATCCACGAAAAATTCTTCAGATTGGTTTTCCAGTGTAATCAGAGAATGCTCTGATTGGATTATTTCATAGCCTTCATTTCATCAAATTAGATGATAATTTTTTTCAGCCTTATAGTCCCATCAACCACATTTATTGAAAATTGACACTGCTTATTGCTTTCTAGGCACACTTTGTTAATGCAAGGCTGTTTACGGAGGTGCATGAACCAGTTAAGAGGCTCTTCATGTAAAACAACACTTGAAAGCAGACAAAGGCAGGTGTCCATCAATGAGAAGATTCTAGTCTTATTAAAGACTAAAAAGCCAGATATTCTTTTCAAAGGCATGACCTACAGGGAAGAAATATTTTAGATAAACAGATAGATAGGCAGAGAGAAAGAGATACACGACTGTATTTGACTGTAGTTCAAGTTCTATGGGTCTACTCCCTAACGTGGCTGGACTGAATCAATGAAATGACTTGCATGGTTAATGTGGAGGCTATTGGAATAATGTAAAGTTTTTACTTCCAGAAGTCACTTCTATTAAAGCAGAAAGATATAAAATTTATGTCTTCTTTGCTTAAATAGCATCAAGATGCACCTGGGAGAACACTATAGGGTCCTTTCCACATGGCCTTCATGATGAGTAATTGAAGCCAGGTGTAAGCAATCTGTTAATATCTTTTTACGTAGCCCTCTTTCTCTGTGCTTCACAGTGCCTGATAAGCCTTCAAAGGGACTCCTGGCATCCATGTTTCCACTCATGAACTGGTATTTACAAGGGGTCTGGGGGTGGCATTTGAATAAAGGGACAATGCTAAAAATAGTCTCATCCTTTCTCTCAAGTTTACTATATTATAAAAATTTGCTTTTATCTTCATTTTAGAGCTTTACCTCCTAGGCCTACCTGATCTCAGTACAATATGGAGCATGGCAAGTGAGTGGTTAACAAATTCAGAAACAGAAAAGTCTAATCAACAACTGAGGGTAGCTCAGGCACTTGATCATATCTGCATAGATGAAAATATTCATGGATGAACAATGGCAAAATATCCCACTTTAACCTCTTTCATAAAAAAAATCTTACACACACACATACACACAGCTAAAGAAATAGAATATTATCAAAACTTTGGAAACCTCTGTATATTCCTCCTTTATAATATCTCCAGATCTAATCCAGAGTGATGACTCTGTGTTCATAATTTTAAACTGTGTTCATAATTTTAAAATTTTTCTCCATAGTTTTATCACATATATTTTTATTCTTAAGTAATATATTGCTTAATTTTTCTTTTTTTGAACTTTATCTGGATAGTATGTATTCACAGGGGATTTGGTATTTCTTCTCTCAAAGTGACATTTCTGTGATTCACCCACAAGGATGTCTACTCACTTATTCTCAGTGCTCCATGGGATTATGTAGTGTGATGAAATCACCATATATGCATATGGAACATCTGTGATATTTCTACTTTTTATGTTATTGCAAACAGTACTACCATGAACATTCTACATATATACCTGTACACAGTTTCTCCAGAAGTGGAATGACAGTTTTAGGATATACACTTCTTTAACAGTACAGTAACAACATTTCCAAATTGTTGCCCAAAGTAAACACATAAACTTACATTTCCACAGGTAAAGTATGAAAATTTACTGATTGTCCATATCTTCTCAATACCTGACACTCTCAAGAATAGTAATTCATATAGAACATGAATCCTGGCTAACTCATCATAGATATTCACCCCAGAAACATATTATACTTCTAAGAATAAGATTTCTATAGTTATAGTTTTTAAAAATTAATGTGTTCCCTTTAGCACCTACAAAAGATAATGTTCAAAGATGGCAGGAACAAGTTTTTAAAGATAATTATGTTGATGCCTATAAATTAGTTCTCCATTTTTCTAGTAAGGAAATTCCCTAAAAAGTTGTGTCAAAACATTTGTGTCAAATTGCTATGTTTTGCCAATGAGATAAATTTTCCAGTCAAAACAATTAATTAGAAGCTATTAATGATGCCTTCCAAGATTTAAGAAGCCACTGAAAGAGAAGAGAGAAACTGAAGGGAAAAAAATAATTCCCCAAACCAAGAGGTAGGAGATTAGCTAGTGATTGATTTCCATTTGGGATTTTTGCCTTGAATTCCTTAAACTCTTCTGCAATCGTTTCACCAACTTTAAATCATTCAATCAATAGATCACAAGGAGACTTCAAAGTTGTGAAAGGCTTAAGCCTCAAACATCATTCTTGCTTCTCTTCTTAATATATTTGGTCCTTGACATATTTTATTCTTATTACAAAAAATAGTTTGGGTTCTGAAAATCACTAGCACCCAAATAGTCCTGGTAGATCTATTTCTGGTTTAGTCAATTACAGACCATCTAATCATTAGGTGAGAAAGTTCATTGGTAGAAAACTTATATCCCTGAGTCATAAATTATATGAGAGATATCTGTGAGAAAAGGACTTGTTCACCTTCTTTGAAACTGAGGCTATATATCCACATATCTATCTATCTATCTATCTATCTATCTATCTATCTATCTATCTATCTATCACTAATCAGAAGGTGGTACTTAGATGTTCATCATGGGATTTATGTTTTGAATAAATTAGAGCTAATGAAACTCAGGTCAGACAAGCCAATACATGCTAGAATGGTTAACATTTCATGGTTATGTGACCTCAAACTACATGGTGAACCCAGAGCAACTGCTCTTCAAATAAGTGTTTGTCAGGAAGGATCAGGGGAAGCAAGATCTTGGTTGTACTGAGTACATTTCCCACCATGTCTGGGAAAATCATTAAGGATTTCACTTTGCTGGCAGTTGATCTATAAAGTCAGCCTTTACCATGAAGAGTAGCGCATTAGATTTTGAAAGACAAAGACCTCAGCCTGAGAGTCAGCGAATGAGGGAGGGGAGGTGCCCTCTCGAGGCAGTTGTTAGTGCCATTCTTTAAGAAACAGGAATCAACAGCAGGTGTTTTAGATACTTTGCTAGAAAATATTCTCATCTCACTGGAACCTCCCCAGACCAAAATATACACCTTGAAATCTTACTCTCAAGAAGAATCAAGATAAACAATCCTCAATGTTGCATGTCTCACTCCACGCTTCACATTTCTTACCTCATGTTTCTTAAAACCTGGCTGTATGCTTTAGTACTCAACAAAAGTAAAGGCTTCAGTTTGAAGACTCTGTAATTGAAGGTCCTTATTTTTGACAGTAAAACCTATCTGCTCATGAATATAGATAATACATATTTACCTTTTGTACTTATCTATATTTTACAGACTTTCTCAGATGATATTTCCTAATGCTATTCCACCGGGCTGTCCTTATTAGTCTACTTTGGGGCTGTAGTTCCTTTAATATGTAGAAAACACTTGATTGTCAATGATAAAAATCATCATTTTTAACACAGAGCTGTTTGTCCTACCTATTAATAAATTCCTTACAGTTTTCCTTTCCAGAGCCTTCTTTCAAATAATATTTCCTTATGCTCAAATAAACTTTTTAGGAATTGGTAATCTAAAAATGGATTGCTATGTATTTTAAAAATAGTGCCATAGAGAAACATTTTTAAGGACTTAAGTGATCTTTATGCCAAGATGTATATATTGAGATCAAAGTAGAAAAAAATGGCAAGATAGTACCAATAATTATGAAAAAAGAATTTTTGGCACAGACCAGCACTAAGAAACTAGTATTTGGCAATAATCTTTGTACAAATACAACCTTCTTTGGTTGGCATACAACAGTCCTGTTATGTATTGTTTTTACTTTACCTCTTTAAATAATCTTTCAGTTTATTTGTTGGACTGACCTCATCAATGGACAGTTTCATGTCAAGGAAGAATTTAAACAAATGCAGATACCTTCTACACATCAAAGAGTCACTGTTCAAAGACAGTAATGGAGAAAGACCCTTTGCATTAAAGGTTTAGATACATCCTCAAGGAAAGACACACACGTGTATTAGTGATTTCTCTTTCTCATAAGCCCAGGGCAATACACAACACTGAATTACAAAGCTAATGGATAGCAAAAGGAATTCTCCGCCAGAATCTATACTTTTTATCCATTAGCCCTCCTTAATCCAGCTCTACAGGTGTCAGCAAGCGTTCTTCCTTCACTATTAAGGAATCGAGCTACTTTGGCAAAGTGGTAAAGAAGAGGAAATGCCAGGAGCTAGCTGGTGCTCTGAACCACAACTTGTCTCCACTTGCGGGCCTCACGAAGACTGTCCCCCTGTGACTTCCTAGAGGATTATAAGCTTCGGGTGGACTGTTTCATGAGTGTTTATCATCCTTAAGACTCTGATCAGAAATGCCAAGTAGTCATGGTTACAAGACACCTGGTTTTGCACCATTCCTGATAAAAGCTTCTGTGCTACCCTGCTGATAAGTACTGACATTCTGTTCCAAACCACGCGGAACGATTTGCCATCCTCTCTTCTCTCACACAAAGCAAGAATGACAGAAGAATGAAGCTTTGACGAGCAGCTGATTTCTTTAAGGGCAAAGACCACCGTGAGAATTTCAACCTTGAATTTCTTTTCTAAACGTTTGTTTTAAACACAGAGTAAATGAACAAGACCAATTAGAAAGAAAGTAGATGTTCAGTTACCTTGGAAACCCGGTTTGCAACTTCCCTGCCCACGGTCAGTCCCTGCACAAATGTCCGGGCAGCGATGAAGGCGCGCGTGACCTGGATTTTCAGTTTCCGGGGCACATCTCCAAATGGCTTCAGCTGGTCTGTGTATTTGCTCACGCATTCCAGGTAGTCCTCGTTGAAGTGATACTGCGGGTTTATCAGCTGAAACATCCGTTCCAGGAGCCGAGCCCAGAAGTCGTTGAGCATGTCCTCTAGGTTCACATTTCCCCCTGTGTAGTATCTCTTCAGCTCTGTGAAGAGGTCCTGGAACACTTCTGAATTCTGCATGTACAGCATTCCATAGGTCCGTACAAACATATCATTTAGAGACTTCTCTGCATTCTCCAGGAGCTCTCGGAAAAATTCTGCAAATAAAACAAGAAAGCAGTAGTGAATGAGTCAGACTTAGAAAGCCCAAGGCATCTATTTACCTTAAAATAACTGCTTCTAATGGTCATTTGTATACAAAAATATATACTGTGATTAAAGTAGGACTGAAGCCATGATAATATTTTAAATGAGCTTTGCCCTACATCTGTGATCTTTTATGAGTCAAAGAACATAGAAGACTACTTGATTTTCACTTGAAAAAACAATCATTAACATTAGCAGTTTACTCATTATTACTCCCTTGGAGCAGCTCAATTTTTTCATGCATTGTTCAATTTTAGAAGAAACCTACAGTTCGATAAAACCTCAAATCAAAATGCATTGCAAAGTATTAACATAACAAATGTGTTCTGATAAAAACTTTTCCTCCAGCCTATTTACAAATCTGTTCTAACAACTAAATTCAATTAAGTTGCTTTTATTTGGAATAGTTTATAAACGGGGTATTCAAATGAATGTAATATTTTGGACTATTTGCAGTTGCTATTAATAGCAATCAATTATCAGCATTCAGAGATTCATAATGCAATTAAATTCACTTAATACCAAAGCTATAAGGAACATAATTTAGTTTTCCATAATGAATTTTAAAGTTACAAAGTGCCTATATTATCATAAATATAAACTATCACTATATAGAACTTGAATAAAACATAGTCAACTGGGCTTTCTAAGAGGTTCTAAATGAAAAAGGGTTTACCAAGAAATGAATTCTTCTATCATGTAAGAGTCTTGGAGTGTTACTGGGATCACTTTTGGGTACAAAAACTAGGAAATGAACATCAATGAGTACTGTTAGCCTCATTTGCCCTCATATTAGGATCCCTCAAGAGAGATTTCATATAGGTGCGTAGGACACATATCTTTTCACACAAAGGGGCCGCCTAGGTAGGCGCACTCAAGTTTTGTTCTATTTGAAGAATGTGATTTGGGGGAGAGAAAAGCCAAAGGCAAGATACTGCTTCTTTGTGTATAAATCCAAGTTCCCAAAAGCAGAGTGATTCTGCATTTACCCCTCATAGTTCCTTTTTATTCCTTGAGGTTATGTCCCCTCTCAGGTAATGCAGCGGCAAGCCAAGTCCTGGACACCTCAAGGAATCCAAGTAGGAATAAAGGAAGTAAATTTAAAAGATAAAACAGAAAATCTTTTCGTTTTCCTGGAGCCATTTTTGAGACACAAAAGGGAAAAGCCTACGCATCTTTCCATGGATTCCATGGAAGTTACATCTCATTTCTGTTTTACCTGAAATTGCCTGAAGAACTTGATTTAGTTACTTCAATTCTGAATAATATAGCATCGAACCACTGTTTTGATAATTAAATGATATCTGTAATAATAATGATCATGTTATATTTGTTTTCAGATAAAAACAGAGCACCAATGCTTAAAAAGGACTCTGTTCACATGTTTACATCCTTGCAATGAAAGGATAAATTTTCATAAGTATAGAAAGTCTGTTGCTACAGTGGCAGCAAAAACTGAGGGATTACCTAAAAGTCATGGCTTATAAATTCTCTGTGATCTCATCCAGGGCACCAAGCATTTCCTATTTTAACTTTTTCCAAATGTAAAATCAGGTTAAATATTATTACACCTCCATAATCTTCAAGGATTCAGTAAGGACAATCTTTTGAAGCAGGGTAAAATTTTCAAAATTGTCAAAGGAACAATTGATCAAAATATTTATGTATGCTATATGGTGATTATATTTATGATTTTATGAAATTAGGAACATCTCAGAACTTTTACAGAAATACTAGTCACCTAGTTTGTTCTAAAGTGGAAACCATATTTAATTATTAATATTAACACCAAAGTTAAAAATACCATATTAAAACCTTTCAATCTTGAAACCAATAATGAAAATAGCCTCGCCTTGCTGATAAAGGATCAGGGTGAAAGATGTTATACATTGTGAAAGACACTAGAAAAGAATGGGAAAACAAATCACTGAATTGAAAAATACAAATATAAGGAGAATGGAAAGTGGATTCTAATCATGAGCTCAGGACAGCCTATTCATTTATCTTCTTTTTGAGGTCAATTATTTTGCTGGACTCAAGAATCCAAGCTTAATTTATTGAATACACAGTACTGCCTGTAGCAATGAATAGTTAGTAACCAGTAGTGTGGTCTGGATTTGCAAAGAGCTTAAATGAAAAGCAGGGGTGGGGAATCTTCAGGGTCTCATTGCTCTCCAAAGATGTAAGGTATAAATGCTTATCTGTAGGGATGAAAATTTTATTTTGTTTTTCTTTAACTGAAGGTAACATCTACTAGTCTTTTCCTCTGGGAACATGGAATAGTGGATTTATGCCCACTTGGAAGATGAATGGTTAAACCCAGCCTGTTCACTCACTGGGTCTTGTGGTTTGTTTCCTTATGCCTAAATTAGTATTCATAATTGAATCGAGAAACCGAGTTATCATATTTCAATAAATACAGCTTAAGAAACATTTCATTAGATTTCAAGCTTCGGTTGTATTTAAGGGTATGTCATTTTCTCAAAAGTTTGCTATTAGCTTCACTGGTTCTCAAAAGTCAAATTATCATTTCTTGTTCAAAATATATAATCATATAGTTTAGTGATCTCAGAGTCAAAGTTAGTATTTGGTACTGAAAGATGCTAATGTATCAGGCAACTATGACAAATGTTGCTGCCTTAGGGTACATTGATCTTAGATCTTATGCAAGATGGGGATCTTAGGTATTGAGGCAAAGCTCATGTCCTCCAAAACGGAAACGTAAGCTTCCACCTTTTGAAGGTTGACTCATTGAATGAATCATCTTATGCCTGGGTGAAAATTGTTTCCCAGAGAACCAAGCAAGATGGAGATTTGGAAGGCAGTTATCATACCCACTCTGCTAAGGGTGTATTATGCCCAAGAAGCAGAGAGAAAAAAATTGAATAACAATATACGAAAACCCATCTCAATCTAACCCTTTGTTTAATCAGAAAGGGCAAACTTTACATTGGATAGAGCCTTCAGTCGATAAAACTTTTCATCTGTGAGAAATATTTTGGCAGAAAAAAATTTATTTTCTCTTCCCCATTCACAAAATATACATCAAAGGTGGTTGCTTAGGGCTCAGTTATGCTTTTTTTTGTCTTTCCCATTCACAAAATATACATCAAAGATGGTTGCTTAGGGCTCAGTTATGCTTCATAGATGCACAAAAGCATGCTTTCTAGCCAGCATTAGCCTCTGGAAAGATTTTATTCATCTAGAGGGGAGGTCTGGATGCAAACATCTGTTTGCTGCGGGGCAGATTGCCTCAAGTGGGAGAACAAGCTTGTAGATAAAACCACCACTGTTCCAAAAGCAGAAAGGAAGTCTGTGAGTGTTGCCTGATGGCTTGGAGAGGCCCTCTTAAGAGGCAAAAATCAATTCCTAGGAGCCAAAAAGTGCCCTGAGGATATCTGAGAAAGGCTTCAACTGAAGCCTGCACAGGAATGGATCAAAATGTAAGGTGCACATACCACCAAAGGGGGTGCCCTGCAAGAGGGGAGAAGCAGACCTGAGGCTCTCTAGGAATGTGTTGTCCACATGAAACAGGAAATGTGTCACCCAATCAAGCTGGAATGTTGTCTCATTAATACCACTATAGGCAGGTTGGGCATGGAGATTGGATTAGCATTATATAGCACTGAGCTCGAAGCTGTAGCATTTTCCTCTTCTATCCTCTTGCTGTTCAAAACAGTTCCCATTGAAAGCTTGTTTAAAATGGGTGCTTCAGATGGTGATATAAATCCATGTGATCACAGAACCCCATGAGTGAGAGGTCTGGTCCCTCGTTAGAGGAGATTCTTTTACCCATGATTACAGAAAGCATCTCTCCGGGCAAGGAAGAGGCATCCTACATTTGCGTCCCTAAACGTACCTCTGGGTGTGGAGTGCATTTCTCTCCTAAGCTCTTTCTTTCTGCCCTCCCCTCCACAACAGCATGCTACATCAGCTCACTCAGTCCAGAACCCAAGCTTTGGCTAAGGATAGACCTGGAGGTGCTGACACGGAGGGTAAAATGGTCGTAAAGCTGCAAGGGTTATGATTCACAAACTTGATACAGCTACCACTCTGGCGCACCATGCCCTTTCTCAAGGTTAAGTGAATAGGAGGGTTCTTCCTTATTCTCAGGTATCTATAAACTTTCAGTTATATCTTTGGAAATGGTTTCTCCTTTCAAAAGTCTCCTTGTTTATATAATAACTTGATAATGAGCACCAGGAAAATGATGAGTTCATGAGGAGCATTATGCAGAGGGGCCAGTGTCATTTGCTGTCTTCCATGGTAGACTTTGAGGGCAAGAACAAATGGTCCCTAAGTGGTCTGTCTCTTCCCACTGCCCAAGTGGTGTGACCCTGTAAAAGAGGTGAAGACTGGTGTTGTTCAGGGAGTCCCTGCCATCTGAAGTGCCACCCTTGACAAGTTGTGGCTTATGTGGAATGGACAGTTGGGTGCCAGAGCTCTATATTAGAGGTCTCAGCCTTAGCCCCGTTGACATTTTGAGCTAGACAGCCTGCCACTGGGGTCAGTGGGTCACTGTCATGTGCAACCCTGGCCTCTACGTACTGGATACCAAAGCACATTCTTCCCTCAGTAATGAAACCAAAAATGTGTCTCATTCCACCCACTGAGAGCCACTGTTCTACTGATAAATTTCAAGGGCTCACAAATAGGATATCCAAACATTCCAAGGAACATTCAGCAAATTTCAGACTTCATCAGCTCCACAATTTATTTAAAAGATAAATTCAGGAGCTATGTTTTAATGAACAGAGCTGAAATACACATTATAGTCACAGGTCAAATTGCTGGTGGCCAAAGCTACCATTTACATATATGGTGTCTTTCCTATGGTGGGGCCTTAAAAAGTGGTGAATAACAAATGAATACATAAATGGAGGGACACGAGCATCCAGTGAAATACATTCTGCTCTGGGCTCCTCTTAGACAGTGATAACCTTGTGAGTTCCCATTAGAGGGAAAGAGATGCTGCCACCACATGTCAGAGCAGGATATGACTGATGTGCCCTCCTGCGTCCTCCAAACTCTTATACATTTATACATATATAAACATTCATGGCCCTCCAATGCTAGGGGTTCATGTGCATCTATACATAAATATCTCTCTGTTCAAAAATATGTTGGTTATCAAGACTGCTCCACCAGACCCTCTCCTGTACTCCAGACATCTCTGCCTATCCTGAGTCATGTTCTGCTTGGTCTTATTGCTAAGTCCCTACTGCCGGCCCCACTGGGCCTTGACCTCATAGCTCATGATCTCACCAGGCTGACTGCGTTCACGTTCACTCTTATACTTCATTTAAGAATGCCTGCGTGCTACATGTGAGTTAACTCCCAAGGCACGTTTGAGTCTCCCAAATTGCAATGAAACCTTCTTCCACTGAAGAGCTAATCTGTTGTACTGAATAAACTGGATTTGGAACTTCATTTTGTTTTTGTGGTTTTTAATAAACAAGATGATGGCATTCTTTATTTCTTCATAATGCAGGTTAAACAATGGTATGAGAGAAAGAGAAGAATTATTTTGAATAGATATCCTGTCATATTGTCTTAGTCATTCTTCTTAAACATCAGCTGCATTTTTATGCACGAATCAGACACTCAGTACGCACTTCTAAAAATTATGTGGTTGAAATTATATACAACTATTTTCAAAATAACAATTTACTCACAAAAGGTAAAAAGTCAGAGTCTCTAATTGTTGTGTGACAATGTTGCTGTAAGCAAAAACTCTTTTGTAGCTACTTCTTTATCTCTTAGATCATACTTTTTATTGCTGTGTGTGTGTGTGTGTGTGTGTGTGTGTGTGTGTATGTTTTTAAAGATTAAGTTGTGGTAGTATAATAAGCATTATGAATTACTTAGTTCATCCCAGAAATTAATAGCAGCCTATATCATTTCAAAGTGATCTAATAATAGTAATCTGCATCTTTCCTATTTGAGGGATTATTATAACCAAACTTCTGTCACTTGTGTAAGTGCTCCTCACCTCAACACAAGCTGATTTAAAATGCAATCAATGTGCCAGCAGAATACCCTCATTATTTCCGTTTGCCTCTTCACATTTTGGGAGGAAAGTCAAGACACCAAACCTTAAATGACGATGACAAATGTACTTGAAATTATGATGATGGTAATTTCAAACATAACTAAAGATAAGACCTAAGAATTTGTCTGATGTTTATTTGGCATTGCACACAATGTCAAGCACCATACATACATGGCATGCTTTACATACATTGTATGCACTTTACATACATAGAATGCAAATCAGATATTAGTCTATCTAGTTTGCAGATGAGGAAACTGAGGCTCAGAACTGTTAAAGTAGGTTGCCCAAGATCACTGAACTAGCATGCAACCAAGAACTCTAAGCCATTATAGACAAGGATGAATTTTAATAAGTAACAGGATAGCAAAGTGGCTTTGTAGTTCACCCTAAGTTACAATTTCACACTGTGATTTAAATAATTAATGGAAAGCATAATAAACTTCTAAGACACTGGGTAAAATCATATTTAAATATGAACTGCAAAATGCATTCTTTAAGTTAAATCTAAATTATTTATTAAAATGATCTGTATCTGTGATTAGTTTTTCCACTAATACTAATTAGTAGATATGGACACCTGCAGCTGGAGAGCATACTTGAATCCCTATGGTCAGTGTATCTTCCTTAAAGGGTAGCTTCCACTAGAAGAGAATCCCTCACAGAGTCTGGGATTATAGCTACTGTACAGAACAGAAACTGACATACAAACGTTTACTAAAAATATTTTACTAAAAATGGGCCTCATTTCATGATCTATGTATACATACAATGTATATATTATTTTATAATCACATGTATATATTATCAACAAACATACATACAGGTAAGAGTACATTCACCTACCTATACATTCAAATGTTTGAATAAAACCAAACAATGATGACAACGAAGAATATATGACAGAGAATTCATGTAGTTCAAAATGTCACAAATTTTAATATCCAGCCCTTTACCAAAAAAATTTTGCCAACCTCTCCCATAAAGGGTCAAAATCCTAAGTGAAATGTTTTAAGATAAATTAACTCAACAAAATATATTATGCCTTTAAATTACTCTAGGTAGGAAGACAGCTGATTAGTCTGATACCTGTAAGTAGTAGAATAAAGGTTTCTTTCCCCCATTATTTTTATCTTATGTGTTAAAATTTCTCTGCCTACTCTGTAGCTCATTGATCTCTACATTCCCTTTTGAGGTAAATTCTTCAATCACTTAAAAGATTTAGAGGATTTAGGTGACTTCAGTGATTTTAAAGTAGATGCCCCTAAATCTTTCTAAGGTTGTGGTCTAATGAGTCTGTGGAGATTTTCAATAAGGAGAAAATCCCATAGTAAACCTGGCATATAAAATAGTATAAGAATGAAAAAAGAAAAGAAAAAAAATAACACCTTACTCTGATACTGGTTGTTAGGGTAAAAAATAAAAAAATAAAAAAATACACACACACACACACACACACACACACACACACACACACACACACACACACATGAATTTTCTTTTTTGACTTTTACTTCATAATAACTAAAAAAAAAAAAAAGAAATTTAAACTATCTTTTAATATCTTATAAGGCAGTACTACAGAATGGAATGCTCACCATAAATGTAGAAGAATTATTTTCAGACAATAATAAATATATATACTATTAAAAATACTACAATACATAGACTCATAAACATAGGAAACATACTGATGGTTGCCACAAGGGAGGGAAATGGAATGGTGAAATAGGTGAGGGGGAAAAATAATTAGTGAGAATGTTTGCTACCTTGATCTGTGTGATGGTTATGTGAATGCATACCTCACCAAAAAAGCAAAACAAGACAAAAACTACAATACATTGCTTGCTGTACTTATCTAAAGGTTATTTTTATTATATTACTCCCATTGTGTATTGGAAACACTTATAAATTAGATCGAAATAAGTGGAAACCTAAGAGTTCTAAAAAAATATTCCTAATCAATAAATCAAGAAAACCAAAGACTTAATAATGTATTTTAAATGCATTATTCAGCTCAATGGGACATCATCGTTTTATATCTTTCTAATGTATCTAATCTCGTTGACTAGACTTCTCCATGAAGAAATTTTTAATGAAAATGAATCAGTTCACAATCATGAGTGTTGTTAAAAATAATCAATATCTTGCAACAAAGTCCTTCAATTTAATACCATTAGAGTCAGCTGAAGAAACTAAATGGCAGGAGATATTTTTCAGAATGCATAATTCAGTGGTTAAAAGAAAGTTAGCTGGAAAGCTGCACTGTGTAATTGGTTGATGTAGGGAGATTTGAAGTTATAGAGCAGTTTATAGAAATTGTTGACTTGAATTCCCATTTCACAAGATTAAACTTTTTTTGTACTTAGTGACCCTTTACACATTAGATGGATAAATGTTTTATTTCTTGGTAGGTTATTTCTCCTGAAGATATTTTTTAAGTTAGAAAGACTGATCAGGCCATTTATGTTCACAAGATGGTTTAGATCAACTATTAATTCTAGGAACCATGAACTGAGCTGGAAATTGGCTGACAGTTGTTGCCCAAAGCAAACAGCAGTGTTGAGGCTGCAGCAGAGACACCAGCTAGCCCACGCGATTCATAGACAATTACAGGCTGAGATGCCTTCAGAGTTCACTGTCATCACTGCATCACTGCACAGGTCCTTAGCTTTGTCCTACAGACAATACCCTTTAGGCCTTGCCCAAGACCCTGCTTCCGTTTTTATTTCAGAGATGGCATTACCCACAGCGTGGGATGCCCGTGTAATCCATTAGGCACCTGAATGATACACCAAAAGTCATTTCAAACCTTCTGTTTTCCTCAATTGAAAAAAAGCAAGTAGACTTCCAAATTCAGACAGTATGTTTCGCTGGTCCGCAAACCCACGCCTTTGTCCAGCTCCTCTGACTTCTTCACCCACCACTTATTAGACCAGCGGGTGGAAAAAAGCCCCCCTACACCAAACCAAGAGTGAACTCTGGGACATGGGCCAAAGTCCAACTCGGACACATTCAAGCACAAGACACAGATAACAAAAGGAAGAAATTAACTGTTTTGAAACATACTAAGTTGTGAAAACAATAAAACATAATCGTCTTTACGGAAGTATTATTTCCTTGTTTAACACGACATTGTTAAGTTACAGGTTTATCCATCAAAATCTCACAATACCAAAAAAATATAAGAAGGCCTGGAATGAAAAGATTTAGCTTGCTCAACAGATTTCTAAATAAAAACAAAAATCACCACAAAGTATGAGTTTTAAAAAATAATGTGTCAGTGTATTCTGCTTTACCCCACCTTCATTTTTTATTTTAAACCTGTATTTTTTACAAGAATAATTTTAACTTTTTTGATAATTGTCACCAAACATTTTTTAATATAAAAAATGAAATGCAGGTTGCTTCAGTAGAAAGGAATACTAACAAAATGCAATGTTTCAATTGCAAAGATAAGGTCAAAGATTTGTGTGCAGTTATTCCTCTTATATTTACATTAGTAAAAAAAGGAAACAATTTAAAATTACCAAAAGGACATTGACACTGTAAAAAATAATTATTTTTTAAATATTTGAAAGCTAATGCTTTCTAAGGACTAAGTATGACTTATCTACTGTTTCAAGGGCTTCTCATAGGTTAACTAATTTAAGCTTGTCAACAACCTCGTGTGGTAGTTGTTATTATCATCCAGATCTTGCATTTGAGGAAACAGAGGCACAGAGAAGTTAAGAAACTTCTCAGGTACATAGTTGGGGCTGGGATTACAAATCCAGGCAGTCGGGCTTCAGGTATAGGGCCTTACAGATTCTGTTATGTGTGAAGCTTATAAAATTTAGAGGACCCTCTTTAAAAAATACACAAATTCACAAATGTAAAATTAGGTATAGGACCTTGGAAAGGGTCTATACAAATGGAGGGTCTTGAAATATAAACTTGACGAGATTCACAGGAAACCCTTCACAGGACAACCTTCAGTACAAGACACGATGACAGAAAATGCTAAGGTAGAAAATGACATGAAAGTATATATCCAACAGGATCTCAAATGCATAAAAATTGTATAATTACCACACTGAGGAAAATTACACACACACACACACACACACACACACACACACACACACACATATACACACACACAGAAGTATTTACAATGTGTAGAAGGTTATGGTTTGTTTATATTTTCTTCTCTGTACATTGATTTTCCAAAGTTTCTATGACTATAAGTTCCTTTCATATTAGAAAAAAAAATAGATACTATTTTAGCATAAAAAGACGTCTAAATACAAAAGTGCTGCTCGATGATGATAAACAGATACCTATTTAAAAATACAGACCAAAAATAATAAAAATATAGAATGGCTATTTTGTCTAATAAACTTACAAAGGGAAGTCCAAGAATTAAAACCAAAAAAAAAAAAGGAAGAAAAAGAAAATGTATAGAGATAGCAGCAAAAAAATGAGAAATCTGTCAAAATCTCAGAGTACGTCAACAAAGTAGGAGGGATAGAATTTGGACTCTAAATCTAGTGGATTCATGCCAAACAGTAAAAAGGACTAAATTAATAATAAAAAAAAAAAAGAAATAAGAAGTAGTCTCCAAAACACAGCATGCTGGCTGTAAAATAATGGCCCCAGTAAGGTTAGGTAATTACTCATTGATAATTAGAACATCTACACTTCTGGTATTCGAACAAATGCTTTTAAAAACACAGATCATTTCCATTTATTTCTAGATGAAGAGAGGGTTTCTCAAATTGATGTAATCAGTAGCCAATAAAATGCCACTGTTCATTACTGTAGATGTGAGCCCAAACTAAAGAAAAAAAGCAACTTTAGATTTCAGTGATTATGAATTTGAAGTCATTGTTTTCTCAACAGAGGTTTTGATGGGGATTTGATGAATATTAGTACAGGATGATAAATTGTGTAAATTCAAGTATGTTTCTATAAACATTTAACAACAACAAAGTCAAGGCAGCTTTCAACTATTTCTGCCACTGACTATATGTTTGAACCTGTTGGTCAAACAGCCTCCCCAAATCATGTTTTAGGAATAATTTTGTTCCTTATGTCTTTCAAAGGGGAAATGAACACCAGCCTCATTTGGCACCAAAATGTTTAATTCAAGGAAATTATAAGCTTTTGATGAATAAATAAGCAACAGATATCCTGATATAAGTATATAATAAGACTTAGAGTATATAAGATCTAAGTACACATGAACTAATTTAACATTGATTAAATATATTTTGCTCATCATTTCCCAGATGCTTCTCAAAGAAAAATACTGAATTCATTAATCTCATGTTACATAATGTCTACTTTACTTTTTACAAAATCCATCACTTGGAATGCAATAAACAAAAGCTATTATTACTAAACATTTCATCAAGTATCAACTATTGAGTGCCAATATCTTTTATGAAAGTCAAAGTAATGTTGAATGTATTCATCTTATTTTCAATAATTTTAAATCAAATTAGATCCTAGATATGGATATGCTTGTTTTGATTCATTGGAATATTGTAAGTTTACAAATGACCTTCAAATTTTTTATATTTCAACTTCTGAATAATATACATCTCTTGTAAACATTTTCAAAAGAAGATATTCAGTTGAAGAATTTTAAAAAAATTGTCTACAACCTTACCACTTTTTTACTTTATTGGATGTTTTGTAATATGTGTTCATTATTATTAGCCATATGCTGTAAGGTGATATGATATCATTCTTATTTCTTTTCAATGTGTGTCATAAAAACCTCCTAAATGCAATTAGCAATGTTTTTCTAGAAGGTATCTATGTACATATTTGAAACTGGTAATCTCTACAAAGGGTAGTCTTAAAATAGCTCTGCTTTTGGGGTACTTAAAGGCATCTGCAAACCTTCCCCAACATAGCAGTCCCTTGTTTTTATTTTTTTTAAATAACCTGCCCTAGGAGTAAGTGGCTTATGTTGTAAATGCGACTCCCTTCACTCCCTCTAGCCTCCTCTCTTTTTGAACTGCCGATGGTAATGCATCTCCTTCCTCCAGCTCCAACTGCTGCATTCAGTTATCGTCAAGAGCAGACACCGACCAGCACTCTAATCTTGCTCTGATGGATAGCATACTAACCTTTCACAAGATTAGAGACACAAGGTGCTCTGGAGATAATAAAATTCAAATAGGTTTATTTCAAAGGGCAACCCAATCTTGCTTCTGTTCATGGGTCACTTGGCAGATCGTTTGACAATGTATTTTTTGTGTCTTTCCAAGTCAGGTTCTGGTTCAGTGTGCCAAAAATGTCAAATTAAGTGGCCTCCAAAAGCTACTTCCAAAGTAGGGATGGGAAAAAGTGGAGAATAACATTATTTTATGACATGTGACAAAAACTCCACTGGCCAATGATTCTAATTTGGCTTAAATTGACATAATGTCCTCAAAAGATAAACAAAGGCTGACCATGTTGACAATGCCAATGACTTTTTTTAACTTCCAGGGTCATGATCCTTAAGTGTAAAAGATCATTTAGAGAGTTACATTTCAAATAAATGCCTAGTGGGAATCAAAATGAGGAGTTAAAACACATGGTGTTTTTTTAATATTATGTAGGTATCTTCTTAACATTTTCTTAGAAATAAAAGTCAAGAAATAAATCAAGAATAAGCACCATATGTACACGAAGACCAGGACTAAAATCTATTCTTCTAAGAGCAATGAGTAATTCTTACAAAAAAGCATCATGTATTTCTCCTGTTCACTATCTTCTCATTATTTAAAATTACCTCTGCTACATATAATCCTGTGGTTTTCTCTTAATAAGAAATTGAGAAAAGAAATTTAAAAGCAATTTCATGTTCAGAATACTCCTAACATGTCTTACTCATCTGTAGGCTACCTTTAGTAAGCTGTTATGGAAGATAAATATTCAAATTTGAAGAATGTTAATATTTTTATTCTACTGTACATGCTACTGATGGCACATGTGTGTATCATTCTTTTATAGCTAATTTTGACTCAAATAATTATGCATTTTGCAATGTAGTTTTGTTCATTAAAACAAGGTTCATTTAAAAATAGTTTCCCAGAGAAATTTTCATAAACTTGTGTGTGTGTATGTGTGTGTGTGTATGATATATTTAAATTATATAAAGTTCTTAAAAAACCTAAATGTTATTTCATTAAAAGAGAACTCTGTGGTTACTCCTATTTTAAATATTATAGCAAAACCATTTTCCCGGATGAGTTTTTAAATCAATCATAAGTGACTTATCCTTACTGTGTTTTACTAATTAAATAAGTCTTTTGAAATGAAACAATTATAATCAATTGCATCTTTAAAATACAATATTTCACTGGGCGGTTTTGTTCTTTCATTTCAATAACTCAGCTGAAGAACATTTCAAACAAATTCTTATTAAAAATAAATCTGGGACTACATTTGCCACAGAGGTTATGCAAAATTAAAGGATGTTAATTAGATTATTTTAAAGATGTTTCCTTTAAAAATTTTTAGAACAATCATATATAGCTTCTCATTTATTTGCAATATGAAATTGATGAGGTTAAAATTATTATCCTGTACTAGGGCAGAGTATTATCTAGAGCAATCCTACAGAAGAGGGTGTGTGGATGTCCAAAGCACAGCTTCTGAGTTAGAATGGACATATACCATGGCATAACTAGGACGATGCACCAATGACAAGTACTGGGAATCATAATTTTCTCAGTTTAACCAAAAGTTGAGTTGTAGGCATATGCCAGTTACTCTTGGTGCCTCATGTGTATAATGGAAATAACAATAGTACATCCTCATAGGATGTTATGAAGAATAAATGATATACACAAGCATCTTTTACACATTTAATAAATGATGTACACAAACATTATCTCCTAGGATAAAGGAGAAGAGTGTTTGACAGATAGTAAGCTCTACATGAGTGTCTGTTATTATCAGCACTTTCTCAAGAATGGAAATACTTGTTACTAATAACCATGATCATTATTATCCATTTAAAGTCTATCTTGGCATGTAATAGATGAACATTATGTTTATCTCATTAAAGCAGCCCAATGAGGTCTTAAGAAGTATTTTTATTAGGAATGACCAAAAAGTGTATTTGATGACAAAAACAGATGGAATATATTAGATGTTAGGTGATATCCTTGATGAAAAAGTCAATTTAATGGAATATAAAATATATTTATATAAAAAGTGTGTTTCATTATTCTCTCTTGAGTTGATCAACTACCCTCCTTCCATACTTGGATACTTGGGCTTTTGTGCAGCTTTAATGTCAAATCTTTTTGTTTATGGTCTTTCAGTGACTGAGGCTTAAACCTAACACCCCTTCACGGAATGTATGAGACTTTACTTTCTGAGTAATCGGATGGTATTGTTGATACATGTTGGTGCGAAAGTCATCTCAGATACACCTGCTATCTTTCTGCTGCAACAGGAAGTATGGTTTGAGGCAGAGATACAGTATGATAGGCAGAGCAAGTAGCTGATAGTAATACAAACAGCAGCTTTATTTTCACATTTTGCATTTGTGGGGTTAAGTATATTTTTGTTTGTTTCTTTGACATTTTTCAACATTATCACAGAGCAATCTCTTCCTCGTTAATTTAGACAACACTCTCATTTGTCAAAACTCACTTTGGAATCTCAGTCTTCATAGAGGTTCTAGCAAAGACGTTTCTGCAAAGTTGACTTTGCTTCAGGTCTTTAAACATGTTTTATATCCTCTCATGAAGCCTTCTTATTTTTATAAAATAACTTCCACAATCAAACCTGTGGGGAACTTCTAAATAACCACAAACTTGACTTATATATAGTATTTACTGACCAAACTTAGAAACAATTTTCCAACCAGTTCAATATCTCCCTGATTATTTATTCCATCCAAGCCTTTTTTGGCGAGCTTGTTAATAACCACGCCCTGTGAAGCAGCACTGATAACTGCAAAGGTCAGAATGGGCTGTGACCAGTGGGTCTTCCAGTCTATAGGATCAGTCACTTCATCAAAGAGGGAAATTAGTTGTGTTGGCATAGTTGTTTTTTGAGCAGTCCATGTTACCTGCCACATTGTTACACTCCAGGTACTTGCAAATTGATTGCAGAATAAATTGCTCCTGACCCTTTCCAGGAATGGACCTCAGTCTTACAAGTAATGAATTCTCAAATATTTACTTCATTTTTCTTATAATCATCTGCCATGATTGTCCTTTCCCTAGTTGTCTAGATTTGTGCCCATCTGCCATAAATCTGCAAATTCAGTTAAATGAATACAAGGAAATTTGATGTTGCATTTGATTTGGTATTAAATGCTACACAGTTGTTGACTTCAAAGTCAAATACATAAATCTATATCGCTCACAAAAAGAGGAGGCATTTCTTCTGAACTGGTTGGAATATGACCATGCAACTCAATTCAGATTCAGTGAGACAGACACAGCATTAAACAAACTGGTTATAAGCCTTCTTATCATAAGTAAATGGAAGGAAATTCACATCATATCATAAGGAAATGTAATGGAAATACATATGTATCTAAATAAGATAATAAAAAATCAAATTTTGGCTTTTGTTATTTATCTTATTACGCTATTTTTTAGATTCAGGCATCAGTTCATGTTTTCAAAAGAGCAAAATACTTCTATAATTCTTAATGTTGCACATTTGACTATGGGTAGTAAGTTTGAATCCCTTTGGTTTTAAAAGGTTGAATCTGATCCATCATCTTTCTTGAATGTACTTTTTTTGGGTGTTTTAATTATAGGTCATCCCCTTAAAGGTAGCACGATAACAATGGATCAACTAGTTTCAGCTCTCCCATGAGGAAATGCCAGCTCTTATTTTCTAAATTTCAAAGCCAGTGAGAGTGTCAATGGACCTCCAAAAAACAAACAGTAGTCCCATTCGAACAAAAACAGTCTCTATGCCAGGGCTGAAATAATTCCAAGTCAGTTTCAAGTTATCACAGGCTTAAATCTCTATTATCCCATGAGTCTGTGTGAAAATCTAGGGCAACCTGTAACACAAGGGTGGGGGTGCTCCATTTAATTTAGAAAAGGAACAGAAAGGTAGCCAAATGAAAATAAAGTGAAACTAACTCAACATCGAATTTAGGAGTCTAGTCAGAAGCTGCTTCAACAACGAAGTTCCTTTTTTAAGACAAAAATAGACCCGACCCGTGAGTGCCAGCTGAGCCTAAACAGGGAGTCAGAGTTGGGTTATGTCTGGTTTAAACACTGCAGGGCCAGCAGCCAGAGGTGATGAGCTTGGGAAGGAAAGGTTCTACCTTCAAGAACAGTTCTGTGGACAGGGTGTCTGGGAAAAGCCAAGAATTCAGAGGCCAGTTCAGTGTCTAAATTGTGTCTGACCCAGGGGAGAGATCTGAGGCAATGTAAGAGAAGGAGATAAAAGTAAAAGTTGATCAGCTCTTTTCTTCCCAGTGGTTTAATGAGTCCTGGAATTTCTCTGGAACCCAAGTGCAAAGGTGGGCCTGTAAGGCTGCGAGAGGGGTATTATCACTGTCCCGCTAATCACGGAGTGGCTCAGTATAGGAACAACCAAAGTAATGAAATTGTAGTTACTGACCAGGGAGTGCACAGGAGAGCTAACACCAAGGAACTATCCAAGCAGCACCACCAGGAAGGTGACAGCAGTGGCAGCTGAGGCAATGACGCAGCCAGAGCAGGGGAGAAGTGGTGAGGTGGTCAGGGGCACGTGTGTGCAAGTATTCTGGATTCGGCCAGAAACAACTAGAAAGAACTGGGTGGGTATCCGTGAAGGGGGGAAGGGATGGTCAAACCTACACAGCGATGGGGGAAGGGTATATTGCTTATGAATTAGAGATATTGATGCTAATTTAAATAATTGTACCTCAAAGTTGGTAAAAGCCAAAGAAATCACATTTTATACCATATCCCCTAAAATCTTCTAAGTAAGAATGTTTAATTATCTAAATTGAATTTAAAGGAAGTCTTAATTGAAATGGAGAAAATTAACCCACTAATTACGTCTTATAAATTTACCTTTTTCATGATTCTCCAAATTAAAAATGACTCTAGGAACTAGTTTTTTTTTGCAGCCCAAGGAATGTAACCATCTGACTCAGGTGAGAACCCAATGCATTTTGCTGTGGGTTTGGGAAGAATGGGGGAGGAGTGTCTGCGGGATGGGCAGAAGAGAGGTAACCTTTCAGTGTTGTAGGACCTATAGTGAAATAATGCGACACACTTTTCCTTTTAAATGGATGAATTCCTACTTCCTCCTGTCTTCACATACTCTTCTATTCTCTTGCCCGCACATCTCTGTCCTATCTGTGGGTAAGCCCTGTTGTTGCCACTTTCGGGACCTGGGTAGATTTCTACCACTCTTTCCTAGTCTACAGCTAGCCCTGATCAGAGCCCCCATTGTCTCTCACCTGCCTTATGCAGATGTCTCCTAAGGCATTCCTTGCTTCCACTTTTAGCCCCCTACAAGTTATGTTACTATTCACTGATTATTTCCACACCTTTGCTCAAAGCTTGAAGCTCAGAAGGGCCTGGACCTTGTTTACTTGGTTTTGCTCATTGATGAAACTCAAGCCCCAAGGTGAATGTTTGACACATAGTAGGGGATCAGTAGATATTTGTCAAATTCATATCTTCTCATACATTCTGGAACAAAACCTCCTCACCAGAGAAATTCTGTTTAATCATATGCTCTTAATTGTAAATACACACAAAGTCTGAAACCGAGAGAGTGGGAGGCACCTATATTTATTGATAAGAATTAAGACTTTAATTATTAAATGAAAGACGTTGGTTCATGTTACAGGGAATTCAATTATCCAACAAGTTGTTTGAGATAAAGACCCTTGCAGAAATCATACCAGAGGAATTACTATCTGCATATCTTAAGAATGAGGCTGACTTGCAATTTACACAGCTTTTTTCTTCCTCTTTTTTTTTTTCTGTGTCCCTGTTAATGCTCACTCAATCTCCCTTTTTTTCCCCCTTCAGGACTAGAATAGATACAGAACAACGTAAGAGTGATTCTAGTGAGAAACACATTTGAACAATATTATAGAAGATAATGGAAATGTTATAATGTTTAGTTTCTCTTTTGAAACATACAAAGAGAGCTGTATTTCTTACCTCACATACCTAAGTGAATCTAGTCTTTGCTGAATGAATTTTTAACATTCGAAGCTGAGCTTTCGTAACTAAAAAACGGTTTGGCCCCTGTTGCCTTACACAGACAAAGGGTGGCCATGATCAGTTACACGAAGTTTGTCTGAGAGGCCCATTTAATTTTGTAACTATCTTGCTGTCTGAGTCACCCATCTTCTCTGCATCAAGTTTAATTAAAAACAAAATTGCAATTCCTTAAACTGTTATCTTTAAGAGAAGAGTCAATATCCCAGAAACTTCCTTTGGATGAACACAGTTTACTTAAGGGAACATAGCCCTGAATTAGAAGGGAAATATTCTTGGGTTTCCAGTATGGTTCAACTGTATGGCCTTAGGCGACTCACATGATCCTCCATAAATCTGTTTATCCCAAGTGCATCTACTATCACCTGAGTCTACCACATATCGATGTAACATGATTGTGACCCTGAGAGTGTCCCTCCTAGTTTGTCGGATAGTGTGAACAGGAAGAATGCAGAAGTTACCATAGCATTCTGTTTGACCAGTGATTTTCCAGGCTTGGTCCCTGGACCTGGCAACTTGTTAAAAGGCGAATCCTTGGCTTCACTGCACCCCTCCTGAATCAGTAACACTAAGGGGTGGGGCCCACGAGTGTGTTTTAACAAGGTTTCGGCTGATTCCGATGCACACTAAAGCTTGAGAGCTACTTGATAGAAAAACAAAATCATTTGGCCAAACCTACAACTATGGATACTTTCCACAGTCTCACTTTATCAAATTACCTGAGAATCTAGTTAATTTATGAATTTTGTCCACAAATCTTTAAATCTTTAACCCCCAAAAGATTCTTTTCCTTAAATCCCACCTTTGTATAATTCCAGCCATTTTTATTCATTAGTAGAAAACACCTGTAACAGCAGGAGCTACTTACATTCTAATTGTTTCTTGTTCCTCTAAATTGCTTGTCATTATAAAAGAAATGACAGAAGTGAAATGGGAGAAGAGCAATGTGGCAAGAAGACTAGGACCCATTTTCAATGTTTAATTGCTATACAATGCTAAGAACAGATTAAAAAGATAAATCAAAAGTTTGCCAAAAAAAGTGAGGCCCCTAGTCAGTTTTATGGTTTCATTTGAGCTGCAAAGATATTATTATACACTCATTTACAAAACAATGAGCTCTTACTGTTTATGAAAGTTTAATCTCTTGGTTTATTGCCTTAATATATTTCACATTGGTAAGGTTTACTTTTAAATGAAATTTCTGTCTTATGTGGATGTTATTTTATACTGAGAATACAGACAGAATGAGTGTAACATCATAATTGTATTCATCTATGAAGCAATTAGAGTCAGGGTAATTGCTTCTAGTTCTTGCATATCTGCATACCAAGTAATAGAATTAATATTTTATCATTTGGCAGTATCCCTTGTTAGCTAAGAAGTCTAACATTGTATATCTTCTCTGTCTGTCTTTAGGAATTTAAACAGACCCTATATTAATATTTGCCTAAATCAAAAACTGTGCCAAGTGGAAAACATACATGGAGTATATTTGGCACCATTGCTCGACAAACACAACCAGTTGGCGCACAATGGGGCAGAGGCCTTGAACACACTCTCTAAGCTGAGCAGATTAATGACAACCCAGCGAGGCTCAGGAACCCCGCCTCCAGTCCTGGTTATTTTCCCAGTGATCTTACGGATGCCAAAGTGAGTCTGAGTTCCATGACGTTCAAAGAGACAGATTCTGATTAAAAATACTGGCAGCTTTAATGTTGAGATTCCTATAAAAACACCTTTACAAGTTTCTACAAAGAAAAAATTTATAGTGCCAAGTAAGGAGAGCAGGATGACCTAAAAGAGCAGCCTGGTGAATGAGTGACAAGATTCAGATCCTCAGCTAGAATCAACAGGGTTAAGAAGGGCTAAATGAGAACTTATAGCCTCATTTATTTTCTAAGAAGCTTAGGCTGGAGGGAGAGAAAAGAAGTCATAAATTAAATGGCACTTTGCCTGAATAAAAGGGGAACAAACGAGGGAATTAAGTTGAAACTAGCAGCTCAACCACTGGACCAAATTGAATTGATAGATAAGCTGTATTTCAATATAAATAAATATTAAAGAAGACAGGGGAAATCAATTCTGCTCCTTCTTTACAGTATATGCAAACAAATATTCTTCATGGAGAAAGAGATAGTGTAGACGTAGCATGGGGACAAAAGTATGTATGAATTATGATTTATGTATAGTGTACACTATATACGTGTCCATGTATTAGATAGATTAGGTAGTAATCTGTTACTCAAATGTAGTATATGATAGTCTAAAATGGAACTTCCCCCTGAAAAGCTGGACTTCCTCTTAAAAATTGATTACAGTTCATATGCTCTCCCCAAATGTGTTTTCATATATAGTTTTTCAAATTATTAACTCATCATTCTCTACCCATCATTATTAAATGACACTATGGAAAGATCCTTTAATTGAAGGATGATCTAGAGATAGAGTAAAATATCAGTAACATATGTAAAAGAATTTAGAATACAGTGTGGCACACAATATGCACTATGTAACTAAGTTATCATTATTATTATTAGTGATAAATGTAAGTATAGATGTAGTCAGGTTAGTTAGAAAGTTGATTTACCTCTTCTCAATGACATAACAGTGATACATTTGAGAGCTATGCCCTCACTACTCAGATGGGTTTTATTTTAAATTATTCCGAAGCCTCATTAGTCCTTAGTTTATCTTAGATATACTGATCCCTTCCTGGTCTGTTCGCTTTACTAATTTGTGTGGCTGTTATTTTTAAGTAAACAAAGAATCATTTATTAAGCACTTACTAGGCAAAATCATTAAATATCGGATGTGATAACTGCTGTAAAATGCTCAGAATTCTTCAAAATGACAACCCATGAACTGCTGGTCTACTGGTTGGCCATCATAATAGTAACATTAGGTATTAGGGTGAAAGAGGAAATCCCTCTCCCTTTTCTAGATCGCTGAGACTCGGAGAGTTGAAGTGATGTGCCAGCACCTCACAGCTATCAAACAGAAAAGCTCAAACAGCATCGGAGTTCAGATGTTCTCTATAGTATAAACTAGTAGTAATAATTTTCAAGGGAGAATCCTGAAGATTGATTTAGAAAGGGTGAGAAAGAGATACATTAAGAGTAGGGGGATGGAAGGCAGACTCTTCACAAATGGGGGTGGGACTCTGGACTAGATAGTCACTTGGCAGCACAACAGAACTTGCTTAATTATGGATTATAATCTAAGTGGGAAAATTAAACTCACATAGCCTGTGTATTTATTTAGTTAAGGCATATAGAACTAAGGTATTAAAACTGAAATATTCTTGGGGCAGCTAGTGATTTGGAACTAAATGGCAGATGAGAGGTCCAAAAAAGAAGTTTAAATCTTGAAACTATAAGAATAAATGCAGAGGGGGCAGAGCCAGGATGGCGGCGTGAGTAGAGCAGCGGAAATCTCCTCCCAAAACCACATATACCTATGAAAATATAACAAAGACAACTCTTCCTAGAATAAAGACCAGAGGACACAGGACAACATCCAGACCACATCAACACCTGTGAGAACCCAGCGCCTCGCAAAGGGGATAAGATACAAACCCCGACCGGGCGGGTCCCAAGCACCCCTCCCCCAAGCTCCCCAGGGGAGGAGAGAGGTCTGAGCGGGAGGGAGAAGGAGCCCAGGACTGCTGAACACCTAGCCCCAGCAATCCAGACCAGAGCGCAGACACAGTACATACGCGGGGCCCTGGATACTAGGGAAACAGGGCAGCAAGAAGGGTGAGCGGGTACTGGAGACCGGTGCCGAAGGACAAAAGAAAAGCGAGTGGCCATCTTTTATTTTTGTTCTTGTTGTTTTGTTGTGGTGAGTACTTTTTGGAAGACTTAAAGGGACAGGGACACCAATACTAGGGAAACAGAACAGCAAGACCGGCAAGCGGGTATTGGAGGCCAGCAACAGAGAGCAAAAGGAAAGCGAGAGGCCATATTTTGGCAAGCACTTTTTGGAAGTCTTAAAGGGATAGGGACCCCAATACTAGGGAAACAGGGCAGCAAGTCCGGTGAGCAGGTTCCCGAGGCTGGAGCTGGAGAATAAAGAAAAATGAGTGGCCATTTTTTAATTTATTTAATTTATTTAATTTATTTTATTTTTTTGTTTTTGTGATCATTGTTTTGTTTTGGCGGGTCTTTTTGGAAGTTTTAAAGGGGTAGGGCAGGAGACTTAGTCCAGAGGTAGGGAATCTGGGGATCTCTGGGCACTCTAATCCCCTGGGCTGCAGGGAGCACGGTGGCTCCTTACGGAGATAAATAGCCTCCCGGCTGCTCCCCCTCGAATGCAACTACACCACCTTGGAGCAGCAGCCCGAGCCAGGCCACACCCACTGCAACAGCGGAGATAAACTCCATAGCAGCTGGGCAGGAAGCAGAAGCCCTGTCTGCATGCAGGTACACAGCACAAGCCACTAGAGGTCGCTATTCTCCCAGGAGAGGGCCACAAACAAACAAGAAGGGAAGTTCTTCCAGCTATCACTAGTCCCAGTTCTGCAAACTATTCCTATCACCATGAAAAGACAAAATTACAGGCAAACCAAGATCACAGAGACACGAGAGAAGGAGACAGACCTAACCAGTCTTCCTGACAAAGCATTCAAAATAAAAATCATAACCATGCTAACAGAGATGCAGAGAAATACGCAAGAGAAATGGGATCAAGTCTGGAGGGAGATCACAGATGCCAGAAAGGAGATTACAGAAATTAAACAAACTCTGGAAGGATTTAAAAGCAGAATTAATAAGATGCAAGAGGCCATTGATGGAATTGAAACCAGAGAACAGGAACGCATACAAGCTGAAATAGAGAGAGATAAAAGGATCTCCAGGAATGAAACAATATTAAGAGAACTGTGTGACCAATCGAAAAGGAACAATATCCGTATTATAGGGGTACCAGAAGAAGAAGAGAGAGGAAAAGGGACGGAAAGTATCTTGGAAGAAATAATTGCTGAAAACTTCCCCAAACTGGGGGAGAAAATAATCAAACAGACCACAGAAATACAAAGAACCCCCAACAGAAAGGATCCAAGGAGGACAACACAAAGACACATAATAATTAAAATGGCAAAGATCAAGGACAAGGAAAGAATTTTAAAGGCAGCTAGAGAGAAAAAGCTCACCTATAAAGGAAAACCAATCAGGCTAACATCAGACTTCTCGACAGAAACCCTACAGACCAGAAGAGAATGGAATGATATATTTAATGCAATGAAACAGAAGGGCCTAGAACCAAGGATACTGTATCCAGCATGACTATCATTTAAATATGATGGCGGGATTAAACAATTCCCAGACAAGCAAAAGCTGAGGGAATTTGCTTCCCCCAAACCACCTCTACAGGGCATCTTACAGGGCCTGCTCTAGATGGGAGCACTCCTAGAAAGAGCACAGTACAAAACACACAACATATGAAGAATGGAGGAGGAGGAATAAGAAGGGAGAGAAGAAAAGAATCTCCAGACAGTGTATATAACAGCTCAATAAGCAAGCTAAGTTAGGCAGTAACATACTAAAGAGGCTAACCTTGAACCTTTGGTAACCATGAATTTAAAGCCTGCAATGGCAATAAGTACATATCTTTCAATAGTCACCCTAAATGTAAATGGACTTAATGCACCAATCAAAAGACACAGAGTAATAGAATGGATAAAAAAGCAAGACCCATCTATATGCTGCTTACAAGAAACTCACCTCAAGCCCAATGACAGGCACAGACTAAAAGCCAAGGGATGGAAAAACATATTTCAGGCAAACAACAGTGAGAAGAAAGCAGGGGTTGCAGTACTAATATCAGACAAAATAGACTTCAAAACAAAGAAAGTACCAAGAGATAAAGAAGGACACTACATAATGATAAAGGGCTCAGTCCAACAAGAGGATATAACCATTCTAAATATATATGCACCCAATACAGGAGCACCAGCATATGTGAAGCAAATACTAACAGAACTAAAGAGGGAAATAGACTGCAATGCATTTATTTTAGGAGACTTCAACACACCACTCATCCCAAAGGATAGAACCACCGGGCAGAAAATAAGTAAGGACACAGAGGCACTGAACAACACACTAGAACAGATGGGCCTAATAGAGATCTATAGAACTCTACATCCAAAAACAACAGGATATACATTGTTCTCAAGTGCACATGGAACATTCTCCAGAATAGACCACATACTAGCTCACAAAAAGAGCCTCAGTAAATTCCAAAATATTGAAATTCTACCAACCAATTTTTCAGACCACAAAGGTATAAAACTAGAAATAAATTCTACAAAGAAAACAAACAGGCTCACAAACATATGGAGGCTTAACAACATGCTTCTAAATAATCAATGGATCAACAAACAAATTAAAATGGAGATCCAGCAATATATGGAAACAAATGACAACAACAACACAAAGCCCCAACTACTGTGGGATGCAGCGAAAGCAGTCCTAAGAGGAAAGTATATACCGATCCAGGCACACTTGAAGAAGGAAGAACAATCCCAAATGAATAGTCTAACATCACAATTATCAAAATAGGAAAAAGAAGAAAAATGAGGTCTAAAGTCAGCAGAAGGATGGACATAATAAAGATCAGAGAAGAAATAAACAAAATTGAGAAGAATAAAACAGTAGCAAAAATAAATGAAACCAAGAGCTGGTTCTTTGAGAAAATAAACAAAATAGATAAGCCTCTAGCCCAACTTATTAAGAGAAAAAGAGAATCAACACAAAGCAACAGAATCAGAAATGAGAATGGTAAAATCACGACAGACTCCACAGAAATACAAAGAATAATTAAAGACTACTATGAAAACCTATATGCCCACAAGCTGGAAAACCTAGAAGAAATGGACAACTTCCTAGAAAAATACAACCTTCCAAGACTGACCAAGGAAGAAACACAAAAGTTAAACAAACCAATTACGAGCAAAGAAATTGAAATGGTAATCAAAACACTACCCAAGAACAAAGCACCCAGGCCGGACGGATTTACCTCGGAATTTTATCAGACACACAGAGAAGACATAATACCCATTCTCCTTAAAGTTTTCCAAAAAATAGAAGAGGAGGGAATACTCCCAAACTCATTCTATGAAAACAACATCACCCTAATACCAAAACCAGGCAAAGACCCCACCAAAAAAGAAAATTACAGACCAATATCCCTGATGAATGCAGATGCAAAAATACTTAATAAAATATTAGCAAACCGAATTCAAAAGTATATCAAAAGGATCATACACCATGACCAAGTGGGATTCATCCCAGGGATGCAAGGATGGTACAAAATTTGAAAATCCACCAACATCATCCACCACATCAACAAAAAGAAAGACAAAACCTACATACATGATCATCTCCATAGATGCTGAAAAAGCATTTGACAAAATTCAACATCCATTCATGATAAAAACTCTCAGCAATATGGAAATAGAGAGCAAGTACGTCAACATAATAAAGGTCATGTATCATAAACCCACAGCCAACATTATACTGAACAGTGAGAAGCTGAAAGCTTTTCCTCTGAGATCTGGAACTAGACAGGGATGCCCACTCTCCCCACTGCTATTTAACATAGTACTGGAGGTCCTAGCCATGGCAATCAGAGAAAACAAAGAAATACAAGGAATCTAGATTGGTAAAGAAGAAGTTAAACTGTCACTATTTGCAGATGACATGATATTGTACATAAAAAAACCTAAAGACTCCACCCCAAAACTACTAGAACTGATATCAAAATACAGCAAAGTTGCAGGATACAAAATTAACACACAGAAATCTGTAGCTTTCCTATACACAAACAATGAACCAATAGAAAGAGAAATCAGGAAAGCAATTCCATTCACAATTGCATCAAACAGAATAAAATACCTAGGAATAAATATAACCAAAGAAGTGAATGACCTATACTCTGAAAACTACAAGTCACTCTTAAGAGAAATTAAAGGGGACACTAACAAATGGGAACACATCCCATGCTCGTGGCTAGGAAGAATCAATATCATCAAAATGGACATCCTGCCCAAAGCAATATACAGATTTGATGCAATCCCTCTCAAATAACCAGCAACAATCTTCAATGAATTGGAACAAAGAATTCAAAAATTCATATGGAAACACCGAAGACCCCAAATAGCCAAAGCAATCATGAGAAAGAAGAATAAAGTAGGGGGGATCTAACTCCCCAACTTCAAGCTCTACTATAAAGCCTTAGTAATCAAGACAATTTGGTAGTGGCACAAGAACAGAGCCACAGACCAGTGGAACAGACTAGAGACTCCAGACATTAACCAAACATATATGGCCAATTAATATTTGATAAAGGAGCCATGGACATACAATGGCGAAATGACAGTCTCTTCAACAGAGGGTGCTGGCAAAACTGGACAGCTTCATGTAGGAGAATGAAACTGGACCATTGTCTAACCCCATATACAAAAGTCAGTTCAAAATGGATCAAGGACCTGAATGTAAATCATGAAACCATTAAACTCTTAGAAAAAAACAGGCAAAAACCTCTTAGACATAAACAGGAGTGACCTCTTCTTGAACATATCTCCCTGGGCAAGGAAAACAAAAGCAAAAATGAACAAGTGGGACTATATTAAGCTAAAAAGCTTCTGTACAGCAAAAGACACCATCAATAGAACAAAAAGGGACCCTACAGTATGGGAGAATATATTTGAAAATGACAGATCCGATAAAGGCTTGACATCCAAAATATATAAAGAGCTCACATGCCTCAACAAACAAAAATCAAATAATCCAATTAAAAAATGGGCAGAGGAACTGAACAGACAGTTCTCCAAAAAAGAAATACAGATGGCTAACGGACACATGAAAAGATGCTCAACATCACTAATTATCAGAGAAATGCAAATTAAAACTACAATGAGGTATCACCTCACACCAGTAAGGATGGCTGCCATCCAAAAGACAAACAACAACAAATGTTGGTGAGGCTGTGGAGAAAGAGGAACCCTCCTACACTGCTGGTGGGAATGTAAATTAGTTCTACCATTGTGGAAAGCAGTATGGAGGTTCATCAAAATGCTTAAAACAGACTTACCATTTGACCCAGGAATTCCACTCCTAGGAATTTACCCTAAGAATGCAGCAACCAAGTTTGAGAAAGACAGATGCACCCCTATGTTTATTGCAGCTCTATTTACAATAGCCAAGAATTGGAAGCAACCTAAATGCCCATCGATAGATGAATGGATAAAGAAGATGTGGTACATACACACAATGGAATACTACTCAGCCATAATAAGAGGGCAAATCTTACCATTTGCAGCAACATGGATGGACCTGGAGGGTATTATGCTCAGTGAAATAAGCCAAGCGGAGAAAGAGAAATACCAAATGATTTCGCTCATCTGAGGAGTATAAGAACAAAGGAAAAACTGAAGGAACAAAACAGCAGCAGAATCACAGAACCCAAGAATGGACTAACAGGTACCAAAGGGAAAGGGACTGGGGAGGGTGGGTGGGTATGGAGGGATAAGGGGAGGGAAGAAGAAGGGGGGTATTAAGATTAGCATGCATGGGGGGGTGGGAGAAAGGGGAGGGCTGTACAACACAGAGAAGACAAGTAGTGATTCTACAACATTTTGCTATGCTGATGGACAGTGACTGTAAAGGAGTTTATAGGGGGGACCTGGTATAGGGGAGAGCCTTGTAAACATAATATTCTTCATGTAAGTGTAAATTAAAGATAACAAAAAAAAAAGAGAGAAAGAGAAGGGGGATTACTCCCTGATCGGATAAAACTGACTGTAAATCAACGATTAATGCATGCTTTAAATATCCTTAATTTTGATCACTTACAGGGTGTCAGATGATCAGCTATGGAGGCACACTTTTCTGATAATATTCTTTTCTCTTAAAAAAAAAAGCAGTTCCTGTGTGGTGACCTCCAATGAGTTCTACACAATGGTATAAAGGGCATATCAAAGTGTGGGCAAAGGGTCTGTTTGTGTTTATACAGAGGATCAAAGCCTAATTTGGCTACCCAGAATATGAACTAAGATACGATATAAAGAAGAACTTCCAACATCAGCACTCTCTGGAAGAGTCATACCAGAAGATGATCATCAAAAATCCTCAACAAAGATCCAAGCGATGCTGCAGTCATAGCTGCATTCAGCCCACCAGTTCCTGTACTTCCCATTGGAATGAAGAAGGAGATATCTACGCTGGCCTGTGCATACAGTAAAACAACAAATTTGACTGGATCTATACTGTTGGAACTCAACCAAGAATTAGGAGAAGTGCAAGATGTAGCGCTCCAAAATCTTACGACTACAGACTATCTACTGTTAAAAGAACATATGGGATGTGAACAGTTCCCAGGAATGGGTTGTTTTAATTTGTCTGATTTCTCTCAGACTGTTCAAGTACAGTTGGACAATATCCATCATATAGACAAGTTTTCACAAATGCCTAGAGTGCCTAACTGGTTTTCGTGGCTTCACTGGAGATGGCTGATAATTATAGATCTGCTTTGGTTATGTAACTGTATTCCTATTATGTTAATGTGTGGGTGCAATTTAATTAGTAGTTTAAAACCTATACATGCTTAAGTTACTCTACAAGAAGATATGTCAAAGAACTAATCAATCTTCCCATGTTTTCTTCCATCTGCTACCTCTATAGCTTTTCTTCTTCCTTCCTAATTACAACCCTTAAATTGAATTCATGCCTCATATCGAATTCACCAAGTATCATAATTCCTCCAAGTGGTAAAGATACCTCAGGACAAGTGCTGGGCATAGAAGCCACAGGGCATAAATCTGCAAAGAAGTAAAAAGCTAACCTTTTCAAACAATATGGCTTCTCTCCCACTTACCAACTTTACATTTCCCTGTATGGCCCCAGAAGATGACTGGTTAGCCAGAGACGGGTAAGATTCCTCAAGGGAGGAACAACCTAAGACAGGCACAGTCGCAGGGGGTCCATCAGGTGAGAAATTGGGGATCAGCAGAGGTGAGGCTTAGAACCTCACCCCCCCTGTTTTGAGAGAAATCTTCTGCATCTGTGGATGTTTTATTCCCCTTGTCTAGCTTGGATTAACACATAGTCTACAGGCACATACCTGATCATCTAAATTTGCTCTCTTACTACACTAAACTATGTTTTCTACCTTTATCTTGCATCTACCTACCACTTCAGCATTTTATCAAAAAAAATAATAACAATAATAATAAAGGGAGAAATGTGGGATTCACATATAAATCAAGTATAAAAATCAAATGAATATTCATGTTTGACCTGATTGTTTATAGTTCATAATGAGTGTTCAAAACTGAAAGTTTCTGTGATGACTGTCCTTGTACTGTTCAGCATGTAAGAACTTATTCACTATGTACGAATTTGTTCATGTAAGAATTTGTTCGTTATGCTTCAGAAGATTGGAGACTGATGAGAATTAGGCTTGGGGTGGATTAATGATTGTGCATTGAGCATTGTCTCCCCTGTACAGAATTTTATTGTTGTTAACAACCATTTGATCAATAAATATGAGATGCCCTCTCAAAAAAAAAAAAAAGAATAAATGCATTCTTGAAAGTGATTCAGACAGAGAAATTTTAAGGTTATGGATATATATAATAATGGACCATTTTCAGAATTTTGTCTGTAGCCTTTTTTGATCTGCCATTTAAAAATTACTTTTTCCTTTCAAAGTATTTTGTGCTCTAACATGAAGGAAATGTAATCTACCAGGGCAAGCAATCCATAGAACTTTACTGTCCAACCCATCTTTATCCTACCCTATCTGTCAACTAACCTGAAAAGTTTTAATATAACATGAACATATAGAATGGGCAGAATGTATACTCACGCATTGGAGAAATGTTCCACAATATTGGGAAATATTAAAACATGAAATATGGGAAATGACTACATGCAATTTCTAGGTTGATGTTCATGCTGATAGGATAATTTTTAGTGCACACTCTGAATTCAATTTCCCTTATTTTAACAAAACATATTTCATACACATTGCTTACAGATGGAATAACTTAAAAAAAAGATAATCCGTTTTATAGGCCACATTCTCCTAGAGACGCTACACAATTCCTATTCACCATAAATGCTTTCCTGGAAAGCATAATATTACACATAACCTTTTTATGTTCACACTGGGTCCTCATTTCACACGACATGCAGCTCGGTCGTGATACCAATCTGCAAGGGCGCCTTCGCTTTCTCTCTGGGATGCTCTTGGGGATGACCAAGAGGTCACAGTGAAGTCTGAGAAATTCCTCTGCCTGGGAGGCTGTTTTCTCAACTATGTTCAATCCAGTCCTTGAGAAAAGCTTCCGATCTCTCTACATTTTCATGCAGGCTGACAGGACACATTCACTCTGTATTCAGTTTTGCCCATTATGAAAAACCTCAAGTCTTTCTGGTTTAATTCTACAATAAATGCATCAAGCAGTAGCAATGACACATACTCTAAGAGGCATGTTTTGTTTTAAAGGAATCTGCAGTTAATGTAAATATATGTTCACAAAAATTCTTCCCTCAACTTATTGTATCAGGTTGATTTGTCCCCTTTAGTAAGAGATGCCTTTCGAGTGTCTTTGTTCTCAAGATATAATAAGTTACTGGAGGGACAGAGCCAACATTACATGATAGAGAAGTAACAACAGTCAATGTAAATTATAAATTGTGTTAGGGACCAGAAATGAGGCAGAATGTAGGCTCTGGGAGTTGAAGGACCAGGTCTATCTTGCTCACTGGGTTCCCAGAGCACCCATTTGTAAGTGGTCAGTAAACACATGTTGAGGTATATGAAAGCTGATTTTTTTTCCACTAGATAGTGATTTGTTTAAAGTAGAAATGATGCCTCGTAAATGTAGAAATCCTGCTCTGTAGCTGGCACATTACACAATACAAAATTGTGCATATGAAGACATCTTGATAGAGTCACGCTGGGTTTACAAAGCCAGGCCCTGTACAAGCGGCTTTGCACACATGAGCACTGTCCTCATTAAGTCCTCTGTAGTAGTCATTTCTGTCTTCACTTATTGAAGAGAGACTGGAGGTACAGGCCACAGAGCAAGACTGGGACTCAGATTATCTGACCCCAAATCCACCAAGCCCTGTACGGTCAGCATCTTCACCTTGGAGTTTAGACCAGCTCATTTCCCTTCCTGCTAGTAAGTGACAAGGGAGCAAGTGCTGGATAAACTGACAATTTCATATACCTCAGAAAAACAGTATCTAGTCTCAAATGACAGATAAAAATTAGTACGTGGATTGCTACATGTAGTTACATATCCTTATGTAATTAATATTGTCTTTGTACCTAGAAACAAAGTTAGATTTTTTTAAAAAGTGAATGCATAAAATTTAATGATATATATATATTTAGTATATTATTTATATTTATACGTATTCATTGGATATCTATATCTACAGATCCCATGAATAAGTCAGACTTGGAAAGGTAAAATTAGGGAGCCTTTCATGAAGGCATTTTTTTTAACAATAACACAGCTACAATATTTGTGCCCTTACACCATGTACTTAAACTATAAACCAACTAAACTTTGAGATGGAGACTCAATATAATGTCTAGGTTAGCAGAGACAGTTACATTTGCTTGAGTATACTGCACCTTTGTAAATGTAAATCATTAATTGAGAGACTACGCATCATACCAAGAAAGAACAGATTTCAGTAGCTGATTAGGTGTTTAACACGAGGGCATGGAAAAGATAAACTATTACCCTGAGATACACTATGTAGCTTTTTAACTTTTTTGCATATAAAACTGTAACTCTTGCTTCTATGTCTATGTGAGAGCTAAATGACTGTCCATGCTGTGGGGATTATCATGTTGTGGGTGCATATTCCCAACGACCTTATCATCTGTCACCACAGGTGCTTATTTAAAGAAAGTATAGCATGATTACAGCAGATAATCTATCTAGCCCTTCAGAGCACAGCAAAAGCGTGATTTGCACTGCCTATATTTTTTTTGTCCTGCAAAATCTAATAGAGTTGGACAAAGTGGCATCTGCTGCTTATTAAATCTTGTTTGTATATGGGTGACTGACCTAATTTTCCAGGGTTTAAAATTCAACTTCTTACCACCTTTTTGGCTAAAACTTCAGTTAGTTCTGTCAAACAATGCATGTCATTTACACATGTACACATCAGGTAATTGGATGCACAGAAGACCTATGTCAGTTTTAAAGCTGGTGCCAATTAGACAATACATCCTCCAAGCTATAAGTTCAGCTGCCTTTTTTCACACCTGCATCACCTTCAAAGTACCTGGGAGCACAGAAGTGTCATTACATGGCTTACAGTCATACCCTATACTTGGCCATTATTAATAACAGTTACTCTTCTCTAATCTCAATTTCAAGTACTCCACTCTGACCACCAGCTCTTCCTTTCTACTACTCCCCTTTCAACACTCTCTCATGGATGAACAACCCCCTGGAATGAACAATCCCATAGTCTACCACCAGTTCTCTGTCCCTCATGTCCCTCCTTATTAGCCTCAATTCCGTGACCTAGCTGTACCCTTTGTTAAAACTAGCAAAATTATAACCTCTGCTAAACAACTGGAAATTGAAACCCAGCTATTTTCATATTCTTGTCCTAAACAGTCACTTACTCTCTGTCATAACTATAGACAGAAATATCAAGTAATGCCCCAAAAATGCACAGCCTTAAGGACTGGTCTAGGTTTAAATGCATGGTCTCCTCCCTAAATTAATACTTAAAACATTGCCTGATCCACCTTCCATATTTCCTTTTTCCCATCCACTCTCACTCTCTGAAACCACTATTTCACATCTCTTCCCTTCCTCAAAGCTCCCAGGAAGATCCAAATATCCTCAATTCTCCATAGTAACAACTGAAGGACAATAGGGCACCACCCCTCCTTTATAATTAACCTGGTCACTCAAAATTTATCCATGCCCTAAATCCCTCATTTATTAATAATTCACACAGTGCCTAACCAAATCATAAAATATGAGGTCTAGAAGGAACTTTCAAATTATGAAAGAAGAAACTGAAGCCCAGAAAATTTCATATTTTGTGTCTCAAACTTTTCATGTACATGAATACTCTAATGGGGAAAAAACTTCCCTTAATTGGTTTCTTGCTGTAGCTCACCTAACTGTGAAGGATGCATCTTCATGAAATATTATATGTCCTTGTTACAAAATGTGACAGCATGTGGTCACTGGTTCAGCAGCACTTCCTAATCGGGAGGTTGTTAGAAATGCAGGCCCTCAGGTCCCATCCCAGGCCTAGGGTATCAGAATGTGCATTTTAACCAGACCAAGTGGTTCATCTCCAAAGGAAAATTTGAGAATTACAGTTCTATTAAATGACAAAGGAACAATAATTATGGCCCAGCACGGGCTACTGACTTTAATACCAGCACTAAACTTCATCTTTTCTAAGGCTAGGCTACCTTTCCTATCAGACAGAGCTATCTTGTCTATTGTTTTGTTACGTTTTGTTGGGAGATTGACTGGTGAAAATTCACTGATAGTCACAATGCATCCCTTTGTGTCCGAGAAATTTAGGAGCTTTGATTTTGGTTGATACCAGAAACTGATGCAACAGCACATGGGGGCAAACCTCATACATTTTAAATTAAGACCCTGCATCAGAGTTAAGATGAAAGAGCTTAAGCTCTTCTTGGAATGGCAAAGCCTGAGGCAAATGCAAGCTTGGTACCAGGAAATCAAATATATGTTGTGTTTTCCTCTAAGTACACACAACTTTTTAGCTCATTTTTAAAACAAGAGATTTCACTTTGGGGCCAGGAAAACATTAAAGCTAATAAGTTCATACTATCAAAATAAGGATAGAAATGGTTATACTTTTGGGCAGAGAGGGGAGGAAGGGAAGGCTTCTTCCCCATTCCCCCTTGGTTTTGAAATTACTTCTAAATCCTTCCAGCAATGGAAAAAAGTATTTCTAGTTTTAATGTCTCAAAATTTTATATCTTGTAATATATTCACAATGCCATCCTTACAAAAAAACTACACCAATGGTGTTTTTTGTTAAAAAGCTCACATTTCAGTGAAAATAAACAGATGGGAACTCCATTAATACTGTGATTTCTAGGTCAAAGACATATCACACATACAATTACACACTAACAAATGTTCACCACCAAAAATGCCAAAGTATTAAAATAGCATGGCAAAAAAATAAAAAGCTCCATTAACATATTGACTTTGTTTTTTGTTTTCTCTGTTAAATGGGAAATGTCCACAATTACGAGGATACAGTTGTTGTTTTTTTAAACAAAACTCTTTGACTTTTGATCCTTGGTATAATTCTGAATTTATTCTCTGGGTGCCTTTCCAAGTCAAGTTCTTACCTTCTTTAAAATCCTTCAACACGTATTAAAATCCCAGTACAACCGACAGGTCATCAGTCACACTGCATCATCACAGATGTTGATGGATTTGTTACTGGAAATGAGCAGCCGTTCTGAACCCGATTAACATGAATGACACCTATTCACCTGGGAACTAGATGTTTTAAATCAAAGTATATGTGAGGTAATGAAGTGTACATGTTTTTTTTCTTGAATATCTCTATCTCATTTGCAAATATCCTGCCTAAATATCCATAACAAAATGATCTACTGACTATGAGAAACTCTTTGTTTCCATGTAGTGATTTCATTAATATATTTAGTCCTTACTTTCTAATGGATGAAGATTGCTTTGGTATAGCTTGTAAAGGGACTTAACACTTCGGTACAGTTTGGTTCAAGAAGAGCTCCCTTTCCTAAATAGAATTTTTCACTGTGTGTATGATGGGGCCATTTATCATATAGTGGCTACCATTTGTTATACAACCTAGTTTCTGAGGGGGAGTAAAATATATGACTGCAAAATATGCCACTTTGGCATGAGGATTATTTTGAGCTACAGGCAATCAAGACCCAGAAGACTCAATAAAAACTTGTACTTCTCCCTTACTTACTTAAAAGAATTTCAGTAGGGGCCTGGCCCAGAAACAGAGCTGTTACAAAAGATCACTTTTTATTTGAAAGCCCTATCTGTATGTCAGCGCACACCTCTAACTACCAAAGATCTGCTCTTTGTGTTGTTCCATGAATTACCCTCCTCCATGATGAATCCCAAGGACCCTATCCCATTCCTCAGCTCAGGATGGCATGTGAGTCTCCACTGACTGACTTATCCTTGAGTTTTGTATTCCTATGCGGCTCCCATATGTACATAATTAAACTTGTTTTCTCCTGTTAATCTGTCTTATATCAATTTATGAGCCCAAGAAGGGTAGAGGAAACATTTTTCCTCCCCAGTACTCAGAGGAGTGATGGAAAAGCTGATATACTTTTTAAAGTATGCTTGAGTAATAATACGAAAGTATTTTTAAGTAGAATATTAAAAGAACCTAAAATGGAATATAAACATCCCTAACATGCACATTTACTGAGTGTACCTATGGCAGGACTTGGTGCTTTAAACAACATGACATCTTGTCTGCCTTATTTAGATCCTTGAATATAGTGAGCCTTCCAAGGTAACTGACTGCATAGGCAGTTGTGAGCATGTCACCAGCCCCACAGATTGGTCACGTGACCAACAACGATCCCAGCTGGAAATGTGAACGGGTTCTCATGTGCATCATTCAATTACTGATGTCACTGAAATGCAACACTATTTCCTCATTCTGCATTGGGAGTTTTTCCCCACCCTTCCAGATCCTCCCTAAAATGTGGTGGTTAAAGTGCTGGCGTGTATGTATTAAACTACGAAGACTGGATCACTGGATCATCTAGGTGAGAGGGTGAAGCTTTGTACTAGGGGCATGCGTCTCAAAGGAACTTGTAGCAGAATCATCCACAAAGTTGGTTAAGAGACCACTGGACGCCACTCCCAGCGTCCAAGTGTTTCTGATTCAGGACATTTTGGAAGGACGTGACCGTTTACTTGTCTAACAAGCTCCCAAGTAATACTGACACTGATGGCTCCAGACCACACTTGAAGAACATCCAATCGACGATTGTTCTGGAAAGTATTCTATAAAAATTTTATTTACTTATTTATTTTTTTGGGACATTTTTTAAGTCACTGCTTCTCTCTGAATGTTATACCATCATAAAATTCATCATAAACTTTAAGTTGGAAATGAATGTGAAAAGGATATGAGAATCAATGCCATGTACTTTTCATGATCATTAGCCAAGTTACCCAGTACCTCCTGATTTTTCAAGGTTTTTTTCATTTATAGTATTGAAATTATAATCTCTGTGTGAAAGCAAAGTAAACCTACATACACAAACACATACACACATACATAAGCATGATCTATGTATGATGCTTAATAAATGGAAAAATATTAATGGATATTTAAAGATATTTGTTTTTATATTGGCCAACATTTATAGCAAGATGACTTAATAATCTGAGAATGCTGAACATTTCTTAGCAAAGTAGAAATAAAATGTGGATTCATATTACAAAGACATGAATCAGCTTATTTGCTCAATTTATTAAGAAAATAATCTAGAAATGTGAAATAACCATAGAGCTTAGATTTCTTTTTATTTGATAATTGCTAGTATTTTATACTTCTGTTTCTCCATCACCTTCATCACCATCATAAAAATTGTTAATAGGGGTTGTTAAAAGTTCCTGGTGCTCTGCTAATTATTACAAGATATATCTTATAAATATTTGCAGTTCTCTTCCTTCACTAGCCCTGTACACAATACATAATGCACAAGGGATGCACGCAAATATTCATCCATATTCTAACCATGGAATTCACACACATAAAAAGTCAACAGTGATGCTATGAAGTATATCCTAAAACAAGGGGATGTAAAATCTTTATATTTTGATCTTGTGCTTGATTTTTGTTGGTTTCCTTTAACTTTTCCATTCAGAGAGAGTGGTTTAGTATCATACAGCCTTTCTCACTGGAGAACCAAAAACAGGGTTTGAGTAACTATTTTTGCAATTGCCCCCAGAACTCAAACAGTCCACTCCAGAGCTAGTTTATTACATTAAATGGATGACTTAGGGCTCCAGTTGAGAATGACTGAACAATTCAATCAAAACAAATAGAAGCTTCCAAGGATATATAGCCCATAATCAAGAAAAATGTGATCCACATTAGACATGTATTTATGGAGACTCAAGATATTTGGGATATAGTCTAGAAGGCAAATGTCCTAGATTGGAAATTCTCACATTTCAATAGGCCATTATTTCCAATCATTTTCTCAGACATCACCCTTATCAAGTCAATATTATGCCTCATTTTATAGATTAGAGGTATAAGCATTAGAAGATTTAGAAGGTGAATTGCCAAGGGCCAATGGTTAGTAAGGAGCAACACAGATGCCATTACATCATTTTAAGATGGACTTTTCAGATCTGCAGGCATGTACCATTTGATTTCCCAATAGGGATGACTGTTCTGAGAAGCTTGCCTTTACTGTCCACACACCCATTTCCCCATTTCCCCGATATTGGTTTAATCTGGGTAATCAAGTCTTCAGATGCACTCTCCCACACCAGCATAGTTTGCACCTTCTGCCCATAAATGTGAAGGTCATATTCCCCCTGCACAGTCTCTCTGTCATTATGCAGCCTGATTCTGCATTGGCAAGAGAAAAGCAGAACCGGGAAACTCTTGTGCACTTGACCATTCCAACTTTAGAGAATGAAGGAAAACCACTGATGTGTTACCCCCACCTCAGAGTTAGAAATCAGAGAAAACTAAGGATGGAGCCACATGGGCAGTTGGAGAGGTGAGTATGTCACCTGCATAAAGGTAGGAGCTTTCTCTCTTCTGCTCCCTACTATGAAAAAAAGAGGCATAGATTGAATAACATTTCCATTTCTTATTAATTTTTCAAAAATGTTTTAGACAGAAAAGAATTACAAGTAATGGCTGTGTTTGTACATTATATTTGTACAACTCTAAACAAGACTTTCTTTAGGAAGTTTTCTTAAATAAAACCAAACTCAGAATTCTGCCTCATTCCTTGGGTAGAATCCTTAGAGAGTAAGACTATGGGAGAGAAATTAATTTGCATTTAACTCCAGGGAAGGGACAGTGATGTGAACAGTTTAATTGGAGATGGCTAGAAGCACAATTTCAGCCTGTGTAGTTTTTAATATCACAATCTAAACAAGTTTACAAACATTCTGAACTCTTTTCAAATGTAATACTGCAGGAGCAGCCTTCCTGGAAACTAAAGCCGTCAACAGCATCAGGGTGTCAACAGTGGTTTTCATAATCTCTTCTAACAAAACAAACTGGGAAATCACATGTGTCAAGATGTTTTAACATTTTAATTAATGTGCTATGGAAAAAAAATAATAGGTTGGTGTGGAGAGGGGACTGTATTTGTCAGGTTCCTATTTAACCTTACTTTGTAGTATTTTTAATGTAAGGATTGGTGTTAAACACTGTTTCTTGTTTAATTTCTTTGTAAATAAGTGATAACAACACTACACCTTTCATCTCAAAATGTCAGCCACTATACTGGCTTAAGTGCTAACTATTTCAATTAATACACCTTGGGGAAAAAGATACACCTACCTTGGAAATCTCTGAATCTTTAGCAAGTAAATATCTCTTTAAATAGCCCTGATTTAAAAGGAAAACAGAAAGCAAAGAAAACATTCATTTCCTGCTGCACATTGGCTTCTACAAAACAGGCATCATTTCTACTATCCTAGCCTGCAAAGTTCCCAGCATGCAGTTAGCAACCCAGTACCATTTTTGGATGAATGGACGGATGAATAAATGTGCACATGTGAATTGAGAAGTATGACTGAATACTGATAATCCTGTTAATCACACACAATAGGTATCAATACTAACTTGTCAATGAATTCATTTGAGCATGCAGAGCCAACATTTTAAATTTTACTGAGAACAGGAATGTGGGTGGTTATGAGACTCTTCACCATTTCCCCTTTTCAGAAAGGAAATATTTTTACAAATGTCTTCTGAAATAGCTTGTTTAATGCAAATGCTTTACTCTTTTCTCTAATTCGTTGTTCCCTATGCAAGGGATAAACTTTCTGTTTTTTGTTACTCTTGTAAAAATCTTTTTACACTTAAAGGTCCCACAAATGCTCTCCTCTGATCTGATATTCTGATTCTCCACTTAGAATCAGTTGTTCCATCTTTTGCCTTTAAAGTGTTGCATTATAATTAACATGAGTATGCTGTCTCTTCCTCTAGATTGGCCCCTCCTCAGGTTCCAGGACTATTTCTTGTTCATTTAGTATCTCTTTTGCTTAGAGTTATGCCTTAAATATACATTAGACTTATGCTAAATCTTATTTAATAAAATTAAGGAGATAACTAGAGAGACAGGGCCATTTATTCAAGGAAAAGCATGGATATAATAGCTGTATTCTTGACCAAAAGAGATGGCTGGTTCCAAATGTAAGAGCTTTTCACTAGTATCTATCTGTCCATGGGATTGCCCATGAAGGCTACAGGCCGTGTAAGACCTTTTACCAGCCTGTGAGGATGGTGATAATGTTTGGCAGAGATTTTATTGTATTTTTTAAAAATCATCACTATTCAAGTACCTGAATTGTCTTTTATATTAAATATAGCCTCAAAACAATATCTAACGCATTTTTCATAGACATATTTCTCGATTTGAGGACACCCTCAATAATCTAGAACACAATTTTTACATCTTTCCCCATATGACAGATACCACAGACCCCACAGCGTATGGCTTGGTTTCACTGAGCAAATATCATGAGTTACCTATACTTCAGGTTTGTCAGTCTGTTGGGAAAATGGTCTGGCTTTCTTATCTTAATGGAGGTGATACATCTGCAGAAACTGTCAATAACTTGTCATTGTTTTAGCGGTGAAAATAGTGTAATTCTTCCCCCTTCAACGATCTTTTTAAAAATGAGGATACAAGTGCACTTTATATATGACATTATTTCCTTTAGTAAGTGAGGAAAAGAACCCCTAGACACATAGTATTATTTCAATTCACCAATAACCCATTAACTCTTAATAATTGAAGCCTGAGTTATCAATAAAAAAAATCTGCTTTGTTTTTTTATGCTATTCTTAAATCCAGGGGTTTCTTATAGTCTTCCAGGTCTTCGGAGTTGGAGATGAGATTATTTATACCTTTTCTATCTATGTAACACTACTTATGTGTTTTTATCTATATAACCCTAAGATAAATATATTGGAATCTATAGTGTCCACATTTATAGAGAATGACCCTTTGTTATGCTCTGTTTTATGAAAATGAACTACGGATTTCCCACTGGGAAACGATCTTCTGTTTCAAGATTATAAGTTGAATGATATTCATCTAATATGTCATTTGAAAGGCCTAGAAAGAGCCTCAAGCTTTTGACCGGGCATAATTTAGATATTTTTAACTTTTGCTTCTAAGAGTTTGTTCAAATTCCCTGTAATAGACTGAATATTGTAATGTCACCTCTGTCACTTTCATTAACCTAAAGTCTATTTTTGCTTTCACAATTGACATTTAAAGATGGCCTCATACATATTGTTATATTTCCAATGACTGGTTTTACAAGACATGTTTTTACATTCTAAATATTTTTGTTTCATTTAAAAAGGCCTTAAAAATGCATTACAAAGAGTTCTACCTTCTTTCTTTGCGGCTATGAACCAAATGAGAATATATAGAGAAAGGAGCATATGTCTCTCCTTCGCCCTAAGATCACAACCAAAAGTCTCACTTGTTTTCAATATTATTCCTCCCCTGGCTACCCCTTTACTAAGCAAGTTGTGGGCTGTTGGTCGTACAGAAGTCAATCAGCTGCAGTCCACTCTACCTTTTCTATGTAGAGGCTGGTCTACTGGACTTTCTCTGAGCGCCTCCAGACCTTTTTGCATATATCAGCATTTAACTGTTTACTGCCTGTTGTATACTGAGTGTTGTTCATGCAAATGTTTGATTACAGGTACATTTGAAGTTGCTTGTGGGTAAAAACCATGCCCATTCTTCTTTTATCCCCTTAAATGTTATGGCCTAGGATTAGGCATATTCTGAACATAACATAAATTCTCATGGTTTATGGGGAGCACCAACATTGTTAGGCATTTGTATTTTCTACACTGACTGATTTCCTAAGCTACACTCCTATAGCCAACTGTGTACTCAATATCCTCACCAATGAGGAATTTTTAGTAAAAGAAACAAAACAGAACTTTCTTTTCTCTCCCAGATATCAGCACCATCTTTGGTACATGGTGCCATTAATTTCCCAGCTGTTTAAACCAAACATCTTTTCATTCTCCCACAACAAATCTACCAGCAAAATTATGGAAACTACTTCCAAATTAAAAACTGAATCCCAATCTTCTCTCTACATTGCCTGCTATCCTCCTAGTTCAAACTAGCATCATCTATCTCTGTATCACTAAATTGCTTCCCACCAATTTCCTTTCTTTATCTCATCCCTCTGTAGTTCATTCTCCATCTCTGTCTCTCCACCGTTCAATCCTACTTTGCATGCTTGATTCCCCCTACTGTCTCCCATTGCTCTTAGTTTAACACAGCCATCTACCACAGCATAGGAAGCCCTTCAGGATCTGGCTGCTGCTTGGCTGCTTACATATATATGCTCTCAATCCCTGTGCCCTCGTCATTGACATGCGAGCAAGTTAGCACAGTGGGGTTTAATAACTGCAAATAGAAATTAATCCCCTTGGGCAGTATCTCACTTAGTCCAAGGACAGGTTTACAGAAAGCAGTTTGGAGAAGGAAGACAAGGGTTTTTTTGTGTGTATGCAAAGATGGGTGAGAAATAAACTTGATAGAATATTTCAGCAAACCATTTGCAGTGCTATAATATACTCCCTTGTTTATTAGAATTAGTAATCTATCAAACTGTACTTTACATCTTAGAGAATTTCTCAGTGATTTCCAAATCCCTGTCAGCTCTACATATGTGCTTTATTTCTTTAAAAGAGGTCTCAAAACTGGGCAATGTTCATAACTTGAGCTGTGATATGTGATCCCAGTTGAGTATAGGACATAATTCTATATACTGAATCACAAACATACTTACACTATTGACATGTTAAAAAAACAATTTAATAGAACAGGGGTTGGCAAACTATAGCCTACAGACCAAATCTGATCCCTTTTCTGTTTTTGTAAATAAAGTTTTATTAGAGCACATACATACCCATTTCTTTATATGGCTGTCTTCACACCATAATGGCAGAGTTGAGTAGTTGGGACAGTGACCCTAAGGGTCCCACAATGCAGAAGATGTTTACTCTCTGGCCTCTTACAGAAAGATTTTGCCAACCATTGTCATAGAAAGTAGTTTGTTTTTAGAGAGAGAATTAAAGGTATACAACATTTTCATGGCTTAGGTAAACTGCTCTGTAAAAAAACAAACAAAAATTTCTTTTTAAAATGTTGTAATAGAGTAGTTCATATGTATTACTATTCTTGAGATAGTATAATTGTTAAAGAAAACATTGTGGTTTATATAAAGGTCCTTGTAAGTGAGGTATCATTGCTGTGTGATCAGTTGATATTTTCAGACTTGAAAGTACCTTTCAGTACATCCTTAAAATGTGCTACAATGGGAAGTGATTTGCTGAAATAAAAATGTTATGTCTGGCTCCAGCCCAAATTGCTCAAGGCCATGTAAAAATCTGAGAATATGCAGACGTAATAGGCTCAGTAGGTTGGAAGAAAAAAATCACATTTTTCTAAATGCAAAGACTAATCCTGTGCCACTTCCTTAAGTGAGTTCAGGTTTCACTGACAATCCTTATTAACCCCTTATTTTCTGTGTGTGTATAATTTTGCTCCCAAATATACTCCAGGTTGCTGAGAGCCAGCATGCAAGGTATTTTAAAACTGTTTTTGTCCTGAAGGCGTTTCAATAATTTCATTAACTTTAATGTTTGACTGAACAAAAGCTTTCAGTCTTCAAATGCTTTATTGCATTTTAATGGTTGACAAAATGATTTTTTCAGCTTGAAATGTTACAGCTGACTGGCTAACACTGTATAGTAGCTCTGTATGTGCCTCATAGCTTGTGTCATTTCATTAGCAAAAAGGAAAGGGTTCTGTGGTAATGACGACCACTTGAAGAAGACATTCATGTGAACAATAATAACGTAGCATTTTAATAAGATGATAGTTGTAATAATGAGAAATATTATGGTTCTCAAGAAGGCTAGATCTTGTGAACAAGAAAAGAATAAGAAGTTCCCATCTGAGTTGTGTACCTCCTTCTACTTCCTTTGACAAGGGCCGTCCTGATGCTGGGTATTTTCTCCTTTTCCTTCTTTCTCCTGTCTCCAGGTATGGGAAGATTGCTACTGTTTTGTTTCCCCGCTTTTTTATATTCTTCCTCTGTCCTTTTCCATCTGTCCTATTATTTTGACAACATCATCCGAATATTGGCCTCCAAACCTACCTGGTCAGCCTGTATTCAGCTCAAAGTTTAGGACAATATTTTCACGTTTGCTAGACATTTCTACAATTATTACATCATTTCAATGTATGCTCATATGGGGTTTTATTCTCATTACTCTTCCCTCTCAAAGTTTATTGGTGAGTCCTCTGTATTTATTATACAATATTAAAGTAATACGTGTCTAGTAAATAAGATTAAAAGCCAGAAAACAGTCAATACACTGGATTGCACCATATAACTGATAGTCTCAATACCTCACTCTTCTTTCCTTCCTCAAATGTATTCCGTTGGGGCATCTCAAATTGTGATTTATGTACCACCTGGGTCAGAAACAATTGAGGAATTCTCTTAAAATATCAATTCATAGGCCCCACCCCAGGACTTCAGAAACAGTACCATACCAATGAGCCATTAAAAATAATCCCCAGATGATAATTTCACTATCCAGATGTTGAGAACAAATGCAGTAAGTTTTCAAAACTTCTAAAAATTTTTTTGAAGTAGTATATCCTTCTTTTCTACTCCATTTATTGCATCCTTGGCAAGATATTTCTTTCTTTCTACTCTAATTCAGGCCCTTATCCCTCATGTCTGGATAATCAAAAAACCTTTGACATGATTCCCTTGTTTCTAGTCTTCTGAGGCTGCCAGATTTGTCACCCAGAATCATAATTTTAACATTCTAATCACCAGCTTTCAGTGAAATGAACCTTTTTTTCTACTTGGTATTAATGACACCTTGTTAGTTAGGCACCTCATTAATGCCTACAAAATCCTCTACCCCAGAGAATCAGATTACTTGCTCTTCTTAAACATGTATTCCCTTTTATACCTCTGTATCCTTGTTCAAGTTTTTCCAGGTGCCTTGCCATTTCCACTTAAATTCAATTTATTCAGTATACAAAGTTCACTTTAAATTTATGTCCTGCATGAAACACTGCCGTATCACTTTAGTGGCCTGCCCCAGTGAAACTGTGTGGTATTGACACACAATCTGTGTATCTGTTTGGTTATGTGCATGTGTTGAGGCATCATAGCATAGTCATTCACCCATTTCAATGGAAGAATGACTGATTTGACTACATTTCCAGTTTTCAGAGATGTACAAGCATGAATGTGAAGCAACTTTGAGAATTTCTCTTCAAGTTTACATATAAAAAGTAGGACCCTCCATATAGGAAAAAAAGGATGACTGGGAATAGAAAAAGAGGCTTAGCAGTAGCACATTGAAACAGAAAAAATGAACACAAAAGTAAAAGCTTAACCTGAGAAATTTACTTCTGCATTGAAGAGAGAAGTTGAAAGCTATGTGCTTTAGTCAGGAGTAGCTGTGAGCAGAAATATGCCTGGGCAGCCCCATGTTTTGAGGAAGGTGATTGAAAAATGCTTCCTCAGCTAGGGTGTGTTACATAAATGGGAGTTTCCCACCTCTGTTTGCTCAGTGGTCCCAGAAGTGTAGAATAGTTTAGATGCCAGGAAGCACACAACAGCCAATATATTTCTACAGGGTGGCTCTAGTCCAGTCAAGTAGAGTCAAATATTCAAGTTTCCATTTTCTGCAAGCTAGATCCACAGGAAACAGCTACTTGCAATAGCTCTCAAACACACAAAATTTAATTCTTTCTAAGTATTGAATAAAGCTGGTTATTATATCTGTCAGCCCATTTCAATCTGCACTCCTACCCTCCTTCTGATTATCTCTACATGATTCCATTAAATAAAGATTCGGTTACAGGTGCTACATTTTATATATGGTATTGCATTTGGCATAGGGACACCACAGTAAGGACTGCACAGTGTTGTCAAAGACTGTGCAACATGCACATATTTGTCATCAAAGACTGTGCAACATCTAATTGTGTGAAGTTCTAATTTCTACTGTTTATTTTATGGTATAGACCAAAATGCTGTGGGAACAAGGAATTGGAGCCAATTCTAGCTGGGCAATTGAGCAAGATCTTGAAGAATGAATCACTTTCACATAAGCAGCAATAAGCAGAAAGATTATTCCAGGAAGAGAGAACAGAATCATTAAAACCAAGAATCATAAGTATTCTGAAGGGGTTGGGGAATGGAAAGTAAGATGCGTGATGGAGTGTGGTGGGTGGGGGAACATGGAACTTTCCAGTATATTGACTTTGGAGACTATATGTGAAGAGTGGTAAGTCCATGAGCATTCATGATATTACCTGCTACACACTTTTCTGTTGCTTTAAAAAACATTTTTTTTTCAAAGGTGCTGGCCCTAGGAGAATGGATATTTTCCTTGTGTATACACTTAGAAAGGGATACACATATGAGATTTTGTTGCTGGATGGCCCTGGTGCATCTGTACTGTATCCAATATTGTGTTTCAAACTGGCAGTTATAGATAATTCTTAGAAGACTGTATCATCTATGGACCACCATATTAAATCATTCCTAATTTAATCAATTGCCTTTGCTCCTCTTCCCTATTTTCTTCATTCTAATGATTTCAAACATTTCTAACTCATACATTTTCAGCACCCAAATTCCAGGGGTGGGATGTAGTGGAAAGGACCCTAGATGTGCACTAAATCCGGATCTTGTCTCTGCCTACGATTCACCCTTAACTTGGATAAGTTGGTCAATTGTTTCTGAAAACTGCTTTTCATCTACAAAATAAGAGTAATTCCTACAGTCTTCAGAGGATCAAAATGATGTGTGTAAAAGCTTTTTGTTAGTGAAGAATAATTAATTAAAGAAAGTATCACTGTATATTTCTTTTAGTCTGTAAGACACTTGAAAATAGGTGGTTTTGTCTATTTTTATAAGGACAGTTTTATGCTGTGACTAAGAGTACTTCATATGCATAATCATCAAAAAATAAATTTTCAAGTGGTGGTCCACAATATAGGAAAACAAAACTCATCTCCTTCCAGAGACACACCAAATATGTACCTACATATAAAGAAGTTCCTTTGGGAGAAAAACTGAAAGCTGATTGCACAGCTTCTGAACAATGAAGGACAGAGGGGTCACACAGTGAAGGGCAGGAGAGATGGAGACCCCATAACTACAGGAACCACACTCTCGATGCGATGATGTGCAGTAGGGAGGGATATCACTGAGGGGACAGGCAGACTCGCTTCCCCAGGAGCACAGCGATCAATTAATCAATCGATCAATCAATCAATAAACAGTGTTTTAAAGGGCAACTAGATTATAAATGAAGAAAATCCCTTTATTATTTCCAGAGCACCCACCAAATGGTGAGGGAACTGCTGGAACTCTCTTGGGGCTAGAGAAGCCTATGAATGCCACCTGATAGCACATATAGGAGCAGGGACTAGGATCTGTAGCTGGACTTGTGGAACTTACTCAGTGAGTCCTGGGTTTCTACCCTATGACAACTACAGCCATTCACCTGAGGCAGCCACCTGCCCACACCCACTCCAGCTTTAGTTGTTGCACCAAGAAGGCCCCAGTGCTGTCAGCTTTTGACCCAGCCTTTTGCCAGTATTGTTCTGGTGTGATATGCACTGGGAAATCACCAGATCACACCAACTCCAGCTCCAGCCATGGAGTTAAGGCAACTCTGGTGCACTACACCCCAGAAGACCCCCAAATGGCATGTGCTCCTGAAACAACTGTCTCTCCAAGGAAGCCCAGGAGCAGAGCACCCTGGGACCTTGTGAACTGTGCCCACAAAATGAACCCGAAGAGATCCACACCACGATATATTATAATTAAAATGGTAAAAGTTAAAGTGAAAGAGAAACCCTGAAAGTCAGCAAGAGAAAACCAGTAAGTCACATATAAGGGAAACCCCGTAAGACTATAAGTTGATCTTTTCAGCAGAAACTTTGCAGGCCAGAGGGAGTAGCAGGATATATTTAAACTGTTGAAAGGGAAAAACTTATAACCAGGAATACTCTATCTGACAAGGTCGTCACATGGAATTGAAGGAGAGAGACAGTTTTCCAGACAAGCACAAGCTAAAGGAACTCATCACCAGTAAACTGGTCTTACAAGAAATTATAAAGTCTCCTTTAAGCAGAAAAGAAAAGTCCATAACTAGAAATAAAGGAAAATATTTACTAAAGGCAGTAAGTATGTAAGCTATTTAAAAAGTTTGAATGAAGCTTAAACAATAAAAATAGTAAAATTAACTATAACTGCAATAAGTAGTTAACAGATATACAAAAAAAATAAAAGATGTCAAACATGATGCCAAAAATAAAACCTGGGGTTTGGAAGTAAAAATGTAGTGCTTTTAGAATGTGTTCAAACTTAAGCTACTATCAGCTTAAAACAGACCTTTCCATATAGAGGTCAATATATATTAACCTCATGGTAACCACAGATCAAACAACCAACAATGGACATACAAAAACTAAAGAGAAAAGAATCCAAACATAACACTAAAAGAATCATCAAAACACAAGAGACCAAGACAAGAAGAGAGCAGTAGAAAAGAACTACAAAAACAACCAGAAAGCAATCAACAAAATGACAATAGGTACATACCTGTCAAGGATTATTTAAATGTAAGTGGACTAAATATGCCAGTCAAAAGACATAGGGTGGTTGAATGGATTCAAAAAATAAAAAAAATAAAAAACACCCATCTATATACTGCCTATAAGAGACTCACTTCAGGTCTAAAGACACAAATAAATTGATAGTGAAGGGATACAAAAAGACATTCCATGCAAATGGAAATGAAAAGAAAGCTGGAGTAGCAATACACATATCAGACAAAGTAAACTTTAAAACAAAGATTAACAAAAGACAAAGGAGAACATTACATAATGATAAAGGGGTCAATCCAAAAAGAGGGTATAACATTCATAAATATTTATGCACCCAACTTAGCACCTAAATATATAAAGCAAATATTAAAAGACATAAAAGTAGAAGTTGACAGTACTACAATATAATTCCACACTTCCATCAAAGGATAGGTAATCCAGACAGAAAACCAATAAAGAAACATTGGCCTTAAATAACATATTAGACCAAATGGACTTAATAAATACATATAGAACATTTACTCTCAAAATTACAGAATACACATTATTTTCAAGAGCACAGAGAACATTTTCCAGGATACATCACAAGTTAGGCCACAAAACAAGTCTAAATGAATTCAAGAAGACTGAAATTACATCAAGCGTTTTTTCTGACCACAATGGTATAATGTAGAAATTAATTACAGGAAAAAAATTGTTAAAAAACACAAATACAGAGAGACGACCTAACATGTTACTAAACAACCAATGGGTCAACAAAGAAATCAAAGAAGAAATGAAAAATACCTAGAGACAAATGAAAATGGAACAGATTTCCCAAATCTATAGGACACAGCAAAAGCTGTTCTCAGAGGGAAGCTCATAGTGACAAAGGCCTACCTCACAAAACATGCAAACCCAAATGGACAATCTAACCTTAGACCTTAAGGAACTAGAAAAAAAACAAAGTCCAAAGTTAGTAGAAGGAAAATAAATATCACAACAGAAAAAAATTAGACTTAAAAATCAATAGAAAGGTCAATGAAACTAAAAACTATTTTCTTGAAAAGATAAACAAAATTGATAAACCTCTAGTTAGACTCTTTGAGAAAAAAAAGAGGATGCAAATAAATAAAAATAGAAATGGTGGATAAGTTACAACTGACACCACAGAAATACAAAGGATCATAAGACATTAGAAGGAATATTTAAACATCAACAAATTGGAGAACCTAAAATAAATGTATAAATTTTTAGAAACATACAACATTCCAAGACTGTATCATGAATAAACAGAAAATCTGAATAGACTGTTTACAAGTAATGACACTGAACCAGTGATTTAAAAAATGCCATTAAAACAAAATTCCCAGACTAGATAGATCCATGGGGGAATTCTACCATCCATTTAAAGAAGAGTTAGTACCTATCCTTCTCAAATTATTCCAAAAAAATTAAAGAGGAAGGAAAGCTTCCGAAGTAATTTTATGAGGCCAGCATTATCCTGATACCAAAATTAGACAAAGATCCCAGAGAGAAATTATAGGTCAATACCCTGATGGACATAGATGCAAAAGTCCTCCACAGAGTATTAGCAAAACAAATTCAACAATAATTAAAAGGATCACACATGATGATCAAGTGGGATTCATTCCGGAGATGCAAGGATGATTCAACAACCACAGATCAATCAACATGATGTACCACATTAACAAAACAAAGGATAAAAATCATATCATCTCAACAGATGCCAGAAAAAAAAGCATTTAACAAAATTCTATATCAATTTATGATAAAAACTCAACAAAGTGGATATAGAAGGAATGGACCTCAACATAATAAAGCCCTTGAATAAGAAACCCACAGCTTACATCATTCTCAGTGCTAATATAGATGGACCTAGAAGGTATTATGCTAAGTGAAATAAATCATACAGAAGAGGACAAATACCATATGATTTCACTTACATGTGGAATCTAAAAAACAAATCAAACAAATGAAACAGAAACATACTCATAAATACAGGAAGCACTTGGTTACCAGAGAGAGGATGGGTTGAGGTGAGTAAAAGAGGTGAAGGAGATGGAGGTACGAACTTACAGTTCTAAAATAAAGAACTCATCAGGATGAGAAGTACAACATAGGGGATACAGTTAATAATATTGTAATAACTTTGTATGGTGACAGATGGTAACTAGACATTATGGGGATCATGTCATAGGGTAAAATAAATAAATTATGATGTATACCTTAAACTAATAGGATATTATAGATCAATTATATGTGAATTAAAATAAGTAAATAAGTACTCAATAGGTCAAGATCAAACAAATAAAAAGTTTGGTTATATCAAATAAAATCCAGTTGTTTTATCTTAGTAAATCTTTATTATGATATTAAACAGCAGATTCATAAAGAAAAAATACAGGTGATACCCCAAATAAAGATTCAAATATAAGGAGAAAATGCAGGTTTTTCAGCTGCTCTAAGACCTGTTTCAAACATCAACAATGCTAAATCTTTAATAGGAGTGATCTTATTATATAAGGGTAGAAGTGACATCTTAAAAATGTATTGTTTTTTTTTTGAAACATTTGGCCATTAAGGTTAATTTAATGAAATTTCATACAGCTATAGTGCCAGCTGTTTAATAATGAAGAACACTGTGCATGACTTTAGAGAAGGCTTCAGGGGTTGTTTTATATGCTGTTTTGAACAATCTAAGTAAGCCAGGGGTCATTTGAAGATGAATAAATTAGAAAAAATAAGTCCACAATGATGGCTGAGCTAATTGTTTACAATAGCCAATGAAATGGAATATGGTGGGATGTAATTGACTATGTGTTTAGCCTATGGTAATGTGTCCTTGAGGGAAAAAAACGTTTTTGTTTGTTTGATTTTTTGCCTTCTTTTTAGTTTTCAATTAATGAATTTGATACACATACATACACATAAATATTTAATTCAGAGTTGCTGATATAAGTGTTTTTTTCACATTATGAGAGAAAAATTTGCTGTCAATATACTTTTTTGATCTTGAGCTCTACTTGTTTCTCTTCTTCATTGCCTCTCAATGTCTTTTACGTCCAATAAAACATTACTGAACACTTTCCCTTATTCTTACCTAAATTCTGATCTTGACACTCTTCTATCTGTGCTTTGGGTCTGATTCCCTTTTATGAAATAACTTTCATTCTTTGGATGAATTCATCAGATTACACATGTTCCCATTTCCCTAACAGGAAGCTCCAAGATAACTTGCTTTTCCACTGGGGACAGCTGGGGAGAAGGGCGTCTCCGATGTTTGTATTCACAATCGCAAGGACCTTATCATTCCCTCTTGGAAAAAGGAGATAAAACTGCTCCCCTCCACACACACACATAGAGACACAGTGAACACTGGGACAAAAACACCTATTAACCTAAGTCATTTGGGTGTTTTGTGAATCATAAAGCCATCTCTCTCAAACTGAATCACAAGCTGAATCTCATCATAATCTGCTGGACAGTAGTGAACTTCAGGGGCTCTCTATCCACTATATAGTTGCAGTGATATTGTAACTTAGGGAAAGTGGTATATTCTACTGGTATATGAATACTTTGAGGCTTTGTATTATTTTTCTAAACTATCTCTAGACTTAATATGAATTTTAAACACATGATTAGTAATTATAAGTATAGACACCACAAAGAGTTGAAGAAGCAGACCTGATTTAGAACGGCATTAAATATGTGAAAATGCTCTTTTGGATGTAAATTATTTTGCTTATAAAAAATAGTAATTAACATTGATTAAAGCCCAATAAATTCAGCCTGATGTATTCAGTTCCTCCACTGTGTGAGCTACAACAATAAGCTCTAAGTAGGTTATAAAGATAGTGGTCTCAGTCTTTTCTTTCAAAGAACACACAAAACTCTGCATAGAAAGTGACAGAAATAATAAACGAGATTGGAAACAATATGAGAAAGTTAATTGTACTTGGCAGGTAAATATAAAATTTCAAGAACAACAACAAAAAAACAAACAGTAAAATGCTGTCTAAACATAAATGTTTTAATCTGGTGAGATCAAATTGGCAAGCATTTATAAAAAAAAAAAGAAAGAAAGAAAGAACAACCCAGAAATATTTATCTCGATTATCGTTTAGAAGAAAAATGATTTTTTCAACTTGGATTTGCTGCAGTTCTCGGAGTTCTGTGATGGGAGCATGCATGGCTGCAACCTCACCGACCATGAAGGCTGACATATGCAGCCAATCCAGAGACTCAGGGCACGCATCAATACGCACTGTCTCCTGCGGAAGGCTTGGCTAGGTGGACTCAACTATTGCCAGATAAGCCAAGTGCTTGGAATGGGATTTATGTGGGCAGGGGTGAGGACTGAGGAAGGGAGAGAGGTGGTGGAAGGGGAGCAGGAAGGGACATAAGTAACTAGGAGGGAAGCCTGGAGAAGGGTCAGGTTCAGGAATTGTGGATGTGGGTATTCAGGAAAATAACCAGGAATGCCAATGGCTGTATCTAAAACGGTGCCCTGATGTCACCCCAACCTGAAGAGCCATCTTTGAGCTCCTTTCTTACCTCTCTAATACTTAGCACAGAGCCTATGGGTTCATAGTCACTGTTTGCTGAGTGAATGCATGAATGCACTGGTGTGCACTGGAGCACCAGTTAGTCTGCAACATAGAGCAAATGATCCAAGAAGTAAGCCACTTTCTAGTTAGTTCACTCTTTTCACTTCAGTCCTCAAAGTACAACAATTTGCTGCTGCCTGTGTGTGTGTGTGTGTATGTGTGCTTTAACAGAGATGTTAGGAACAGAAAGAAGTCTGTCAGAGGAGGACAACGTTCTGTTGAAGAAAAATAATGACATTCACAAAAAAGAACAAAGCTCTTGGTGCCCCTCTCTCTTTAACATCCCTCTACAAGCAAAGGAAAGCATAGAGGTTAACAGATTTAGCAGGGAAAGCAGGTTGTAGTCCCATTGACAGTTTGGAAATGAAATGACATCAAGTATTCGATGATTGCCCTCAATTAGCCTATGCAAAGCAAGAATTAATTACCAGCATTGAAAAAGCACACCTTTGACTCCTCCTTCAAGATCTCACTTACACTGAGTGTTCCTCTGGTGTTATAAATGAAAGTCCAGTGGACTCGATAACTTGCTTTTCCTTGCATACATTTTAGGAGGAAGTAGTGTTTTTTTTTTTCACATGGCAACTCAAATTTAATGAAAGAGGACTTACAGTTGGTCTAAGAAAATAGATATACATCTATATAGAGATCTATGTAGATGCAGATGGAGATATAGATATAGAATATATTAGATCTATAGATATACATACAGATACATGAATGACTGTCATTTACTGATCCAGAATGCAAGGGGCATTAGTAGTACCACTGTACATATTAGCTTTGGAATTTTCAAGGCAGCAATTAAATGTATTAAAGTAAACCTATAAAATAAGTTTATTACTAAACAGGGAACTACATCATAAAAATAATGTCTATATAGGTACAGATCCTATTTTTTGACATTCTCTTCTAACAAAAGCTGTATATATTTTTCCCAAGCCAGTAATAAAGTAGAACCAAATGAATCCCTAAAGCCATTCATTTAATGAAATAATTTTGTTAAGAAAACAATAAAAACCTAGTTGAGAACAAAGAAGTGTCAGAGCACATGGGAACACATGAGTGAAAGGTTAGAATGTGATTTGCTGGGTTTGGGAGCATTATCTGGACTAACAGAAAGCCTTAGTGTGGCTTAGCTACTATCGCTAAGAAGTGTCATTCTCAGGTAATGTAAGAGTTAGGAAGTACAAGGAATTGCTAGAATATAAGACATAAGAACCCAGAAAAGTGGAGAAAATAAGGAAGCAGGAAAAGGGGGCTTAGGAGAGGAAATGGCCATTTACTTGAGCACTTCAGCTTCAGCCCTATGCAAGATCCCTTTCCTTCCGGTTTTGCAGTGGTGACAGCACGGTACCAACTAGGAAGTCACCCTCAGTCAGAAGGATGAAAACTGAGAAGTGCATCTTTTTTTGGAACCCACTGGGTTTGAACTCAATCAGATGCAGGGTTAAGTCTCAACCTTTATTTTTAGAGGTATCTCTTTGGATAAGGAAGCAAGGTTAAGGGCTCCCTCTGCGGGCAAGCGTGTTTACTATAAACGTACTCTGTGTATCTGGTTGGTCATTATTTGGTGAAGGAATGGCCCACATCTTACTCACCTCCATAGCCACTTCACATTTTGGAAAGCCTGCCAACCAGTCAGTGGGGAAGTGGATGGAGCTGTTGGTTTACAGTACAAAAAGTCAGTCTGCATGAAATGTTCTGTGGTCTATGCATAAGCATCACAAGTGACCTCGTGACTGCCTAGCACATGGGAGTCTCTGCACTTCCCAGTGGAGCCGAGGGCAGGAGCCGACATTCCTGCTGGCCTTGAAAGAGAACTACTTTACGGGGCATCCCTTGAAAAGATCACCTGGAGAAATGTCTTAGTGGATCCAGGAAATACTAGTTCATTATCCCAATCTGACGCTGGAGTTCAAGAGGAAATGCTATGCACATTTTTTTGTAATAGATTAGTGAGTTGGTTAGCCTCTCTTAATCTTAGCTATTTCATTGGCAAAACAAGAGATTTTCTTCATGTCTATTTCTGAGTTACTGTAATAGTGTTACTGACTGTGCCCGCATATAGTGAGGGTCCAACACATGTGAACAATTAGTATTATTTCTATTATTAATATCATCAAATTCAATCCACTGAATTTAAATACATACATAGCTTTGTGAGATTACCTAGATTGTGTTCTTTTTAAATAGTTCTCCACGAAAAGATGTTCGGGTGTTTCTCCAGGCCAATATGGTTTTGAAGTAATGCAAAATTAAAATGCAAAATGCAAAATAAGGTTTTGAAGGCAAATGAAACTGAACTGTGTGTTTTCTAAAAGGGTTTTATTGTCTCTGGCTTCAACCTTACATTTAAAAAAGCCAATTATTTTCAAAACAGTCAGCAAATAATGAGTCACTCCGCAGAATTTTGTGATTTTTCACAGGATTATTTTCTGACAGCAATATATCTCTGAGTAACTTAAAAACTGTGCTGAAACTGGTTTGTTTAGACAGTGTTCGCCAACTTCTTCTTCCAGGGGTGTTAAGAATGAACCACTCAGTTAAGCAGAGTAAGGCTTGCTTGTATGATTGCACGTGAATGTAGTAACGTTATATTCCACCCCAAAATAGGCAGAAATTGGCGATTTGAAAATGTCACCAACCCAGAGCTTTCAAAGGTGTTAAATATTTAACTATAGCTAATAAACAGCAATACTTGGTTGGCCAAATACATGTGCTTCATGTGCTTTTTATTTCTACCTGCTCATTCTTGGCGTCATCTTCTTCAGAGGTTCACTCAGTTTCTCAGCAGCAGAGAAGGCCTGAAGGCAGAAAACTCTATGTTTAACTTGAGGAGAGTGCCTCACAATCTAGGCTTTGGGTCTGGGTTCACATTACAGACAGGAAACTTAACCAACCTATGTGATGTGAAGCTTATGTAACCTCACCTCTGTAGGTCTCGATTTCCTCATCTGTAAACTCCTGCAGGTAACTTGAAAAATAAATATGATAATGAGCATCAAGCACTTAGCACAGTGCCAGGTACACAGTAAGCCCCAAAATACTGGCAATAACTGCAATAACTGTTATCACGATTTTGGTGCATATCAAGTACTTTCCTGTCTCTGGGCATTTGCATGTGCTCCTTCTCCTGGAAAGCTGCTGTGGGCTGTGCACGGGTGTTCCTTTCACAGCCCTTTCTTTCTCAACTCCGATGGCATCTCCTCCCATGGGCCTTGGCTCATCCCAAGCTTCCTGATTAAAGCAGCTGTTCCTCGTTCCTTCGCCACACTCTACTCCTGCCCCTCACTGTCCCCTGTCTACTGCATTAGCTGATTGCAACTGAAATTGTATTACTTACTTTTTAAAACTATTGATGGTCTTCCCCGACTCAAGTGCAAGTTCTTTAAAAACGCTTTTTTCTGTGTTTTTCACCATAAATTTCCAGAGCCCAGAACAAGGTATAAGTAGCTAGGGCCTCTAAATAAATGTGTAATGATGAACCAACCCTATTATGATTATGGTGAGTATACCTCCATACTAACTCATTTAATTTATTCATTAGGATATTACTCAGAATACAACATTATATTATTACAGAGAGTTCCTGTAAAAGTTAATCCATCATGCAGGTACAATACATGACTTTTACTAATTATAGCATCAAGTATATCATTAGTGTCCAGGATTCTGGTAAAAGTACCATGCTTAGGAGAGTTTGGAGAGGTGCATAATATTAGCATAACTTATCTTGTGACCAAGTTGAAAGTGTAAGGTACTTTCTGATAACTTCCTCAAATAACCCAGTGCTCTTAGAAATGGCTCTAAGAAGTGAGAAGAAGGGAGGGTGTCTACTAATCCAGAGTGTGGGCAAAGGGTCAGTAGAAGCTTTTTCCTTCTTCACGAGAACTTGACCCTCAGGGAATGTCCTAGCTCTGCTCCCCTGGGCACCTGACATATACCAACGGTGTTACTTAGGAATATACCTGTAGGAAAAATTACCCTGATTGGCAAATTGGGTCGGTTCCGGAAGAACTAGAACTATACTACAAATACCTGGGATGATCTTCATAGTTTTGGGAGTTCCTGAATGTGGTGACTTTTCTGTCACACCCTTTGTCATGTACAGTGGCAGCTATGCCCATGGATCTCTCAGAAATGTTAGCTGTTATGGGGAATGAGGCATCTAAGCCAAGACGGACTTTCTGATTTGGACTTACCTCCTTGTATCACAGCTGTCACTTGGCAAAGAGCCGTCTGCTTGGCACCACGGACTGTTTTTGAGACCTCCGCCTGAAAAGAAGTCTTGAAGCTGCCCCACAGTCAGTCTGTGCTTCCCATCCTACACCTTTCACCTGAATCTAATGCTAGTATGGCCAGTGGCAGTTGTTATGGACAGAATGTGTGTCCCACTCCCCTATTTTGTATGCTGAAATCCTAACCCCCCTTCCCCAGTGTGATGGCATTTCAGGTAGGGCCTTTGGGAGGTGATGAGGTCATAAAGGTGGGGCTTCCACTATGGGAGTAGGTTCATACAGAGGTGCACGCTGTCTCTGTCACGTGAGGACACTGAGAAGGTGGCCATCTTCGAACCAGGAAGAAGACACTCCCTGGAAATCAAATCCTTGGCACCTTTGACCTTGGTTTTCCCAGCCTGCAGAGCTGTGAGAAATTCATTGCTATTGTTTAAGCCACCCAGTCTTTGGTATTGTGTTACAGCAGCCAGCCCTGAATTAGAGGAGTCTTTTGAGACTCAATGCTTATTAGTACAGTCTAATAAGAAGATAGCCTGGTGCATAAGGAGGGGCAGATCATGTCTTGATGGCTATGGAAATCACAGATAATATTGTGCAAAGTGGTTGCCTAGTCAGAGGGCATAGACTAAGCCAATGAAAAGTAGTTGAGAACAGCATGTGAGACAAGGCTACTCCAACTTCTGATCAGCTAAGGAATTGGCAGAGGTGATCTACTGGCACCCACGCATCCTTTCAGTTACACTGCAGTAAACGAGACATGGACTTTTTAAAATCTGGGAAGTTCTTGGAATATGTCAGCTAAATAAAGAAGTTGAAGTCTATACATAAGCTAACTAAATATACTAATCAATGTAGCACTTGGCTATTTTATCTTAAAATGATCCACATTTCCTATTCTCTACTTGTTTTTGGCTGAGTTCTTCATAGAAGTGCTTTCTCTGTGAGGATAAGCCATGTGGTCACTGTCATGACTTACTATATATTGGAAGAAATTGAAGAAAAAATGTCCTACCATGCAAGTGATAGAGAATACAACCTCTGAATAGAAGGAATTCTTATTTTTGACATGACTCCAATTTTTTCTAGGGCTCTAGTCATTCCGAAGCACAGCAGGTCCTGATATAAAAGGATGTGGGAGGGAGCCCAGAATGCCAGAGTCTGGGTTGGCTCAGACAACCACGAGCACAAAGCTTTGCAGAGGCACCTGCCTCCCATGTTCCAGGAGACAAGCCCTCCCCTGAGGACTGAGAAGGATGTGACTGGCAGAGCCCGCACAGGACCAATGTTCTGAGAGTCCCTCACTCCCCTTCCAGCCCCCACACCTACTGTGGCAACACGAGCTTTGTTTATTCTTTATGTTTTCCACATAGACAAGTACAGGAGTGTCCCCCAGGCTTCTTTCTTCTTGGGTTCTTGTATACAACACCTTTGCTATTCGCAAAGAGCGCCTCCTCTGACATCACTCCCCTGACAACTGGCACTTCACTGCCCTGCTCACCACCAGATGCCCAAGGTTAGACCTTCCAATTGAAACCCTTTATTTCTATCCATGAAAATCCCATGTTACATACAAACTCCATATTATACACAAGATGGGAGTGAACAAGCAGAGGATATTGAGCTTTACCTGTTGCAACTTTGAATGAACACATTTAAGTCTATTGTTCGACATAGTATTCAATGAAAAGATTCTTCAGGAAGAAGGTGATAAAATGTATTATCTTTTTCATAGATAGCCCTAAACCTAAGCAATGCTGACAGCTTTGCAAATATGAGAAAACCATACAGAAGTAACAAATCATCCTACAGTCATCTAGTGTTTGTTGAAGTCATTATTTTTGTCATTCCTGCCATTTTATTAAAAGCTTTGGTGCTTAGTTCTCAAAGACCACTGAACAAATATGGTGGAAACACAAGTGCAGTGAGGACTATATGCAAAAAGCACATTGTCAGGGATGGTATGAATACCCTTTTCAAAATATGATTTGTGAGTCACTACACCAAGCACAGTGTGCTCTTGACAGCTTGGATCAACACCCTCCCTCCACAGTCCTCATCTTTGGTAGACTAAACAAGGTACACTACAGTCTGAACTCCGATTGCCAACCTTTTACACTTTCTGTATTTGGTAGTTGAGTATTTTGATGGCATCTCTTCAGTCATCTCCATTCCTGCCCTGTCAACTACAAATCTCATATGGTTGACTTTTATAAGTTATTTATTTTAGTCTAAAAGGGTAAGCAAACAAACAAAAAATTAACTGTACACCTCAGTGTGAACCAAGATCCTGAACCTCTAATTCTTGGATCCGAGTTCCATTTGGCCCTGAAGGAAACAAAATCGCTGAGTGTACTCCCCGTTACTTACGAGACAAATGAGATGATGAGAAAAGAAGCCAAAAAGGCAGCACTCCTCTGCATCTTCAATTAGCCACAGAGTGAAAATGAGACAAACAGTCATATATAATTTAGAGGCTTGCTCTCTGGTTCCTCCTGCCATGGGAAGCCTTTCATGCAGGAAGGAAGCGTGATCTACTGCAGAGCTCTGAGCCGGGAGTCAGGCATCTTGGGTTGTGTTTCCAGTTAGTTCACTGACTTCATGACCTTGCATGTCACTTAACTTCTATCACAGTGACTGAAACAATTTGCTTTCACAGATCACACAATTGATTATGCTGGGCAGGAGGAATGTCCGCAGTTCCTCAGTATATGCATTACATTTAACATAAAACAGGATGAACAAGCACCATGGTGTTTGAAGACCTAAGTCGGTTGCGGAGAGGATGAGATGATGAGGAGTCCTGCATGATGTGTTATAATGTGCATCCTTTTGTACCCAGAGGGTTGTGTTTTGTTTTGTGTTTTAATTGGTTAGCAAATTATAAACCATCCTAATGATAACAGCTGCTTAGTAAGTGCCAAATAAGCCCATAACCTTATAAGCCCAAGAACGTATGTAGACTGAAAGGGTTTATTTTCCACAAGAAGTGGGTCTTTGTGTGATATTAATGTTAATTTAAGTGCTGAGAACCACGAAAATAAGTTGGGAGTTGACTTCTGCAAGCAAATCTCAAAGAGCAACTGCTGGGTCTCAGAATACATATCCACTGTGAGTGAAATCATCAGAATCTACAGAAGAATCTAGAAGGAAGGCGAATAGACTCTCTCTCCTTCCATGGGGACTGTGGAGAAACCTCTAAACATCCCGGAAGCTGCAGAGCAGGCAAATACACAGAAACAATGAATCAGAAGCAACCCTCGGAGTCAAGAGAGAACAGATTGGGTTTGCACACCAGCTAGGAGCAGCCAGCTTCAAAGGAGATGGTGTAAAACACCTCAGCTCAAAGAAGTGCTGGCATGGGTCAGACTAGCTGCCAGCTTAGGAGACCAGTGAGAAACCTCTTTCATCAAAGATTAGTATTTCAAGAAGCCAAGAAGGAAATGCCTTTGGGCACAGAGAAAGAGAATTAATAGCTAATATTTATTGAGCAATTACTATTAGGTACTCTTAATAGTGCTATCCATACTTCATCTCATGGAATTCTAAAATCAATGTTATGAAATTATTGCTATTATTATATATATTTACCCATGGGATATCTGAAGCATATCTGGAAAACAGGAAAGATAAGTTATGTATCTATTTTACATCTACAAAGGTGTGTGTGTGTGAGGGGGTTGTTTTGTTGAAGAATAATTAGGATTAAAGGACAGAAAGCAGATAGATGGATTTCATTTTGGCTCTGGTCTTTGTCCCTAAAATAGGGCAACCAAAGGTCTCAATTTGCTTAGGAACATCCTGGTCTCAGCATGCAGCCCAGGATAACCAGCAAGGGTGAGTTATCCCTTCCCCCATAAACGAAGCATTTCTCAGCTGCTTGTGGAATAAATACAGAAGTCTAAGCCCCAGGAGGTCTGGGGTAGAGTTTCAGCATCTTTTGTTTTAGCAAGTTTTCCCAAGTGACGCGGATGCATAGCGAAGTTGGAAAACACTGATTTCAACGTGGAGGATACAGGCAAAGCATGCTTCCACCTCCCCAGGCTTGCATTTATTTACAGTTTGTGTGTGCATGCCAACTTCTCTGCCTTCAACTTAAGTCCCATCTGGTGGAGGTGTCAAACCCCACCTAAAATAACTAGAGCATAAAAGCAAAGAAAATAAAAGCCAGTGTATAAGTAGAATATAAAAACATTAATTGAAAAAATCTGGGAAGGGGCAAGGGCAGAGGCAGAAAGCAGGCTACCAGACATCAGAGGAAGGTTCCTAAGAGAGGAGAGGGGTGCCACAGTGATCTGGAAGCAGGCAGTGGTAGGAAAAGGGGGGATCCTCCCTGACCCTGACGGTTCCTCCTTCCAGAGACTTCTGCTGCCTCAAGGCTCCTTATCTGCCACATACAGCAGACACTTGCAGCCTGGGTTTCCCTCCAACTTGATCATTTTGGCAGCTCTTTAATAAGACTAAATACATGGTGTCAACTTCAGAAAGCACAGCGCATTCTGTTTAGAGAAGTGTACATTCCTTCATAGTATTAAGCTGTGATAACCTTTGGCAAGGAGTGTATATTCCTTTGCTCTGTCTTCTCTGAGAAGAAATTTTCCTTCTATTCTCACATGGTCACTGAAGAAACAAAGAGTACCATATTTAGTGGAAGACAAAAGGGCACGCTTTTAGAAAAATATTGACTTATAAGACCTTACTCCCTGAGAAAAAAGATTGTAATGAACGAGCCAATGAAAAATTTCCACTGAGATTTATAGGGTTTAGAAACTATTTTTTTTAATGTTCACATGTCACGTTAAGTTGACCCAGAGCATTAAATTCATGCTAATTTTAGCTAGTTACTATGTTTTTGGAAATTAGGGCTTAAATCCCACTTTTTTAGTGGGAAAAATTTATCCCCTGAAGCTGCTTGGCCAGAATCTCTTAAAAAGGCATCTTTTTATGAAAGAAACAATGCAGTGAAAAACCCACAGAAGACTGATGAATGTTTGAATACTCTACCATGAATACACAGTCTTTCCAAAATTGAGTTAAATTAAGAAGACTAGATAAAAAACAAAACAGAATAAAAAAGATAACAAGTCTTATTAGCAGCCTACATAATTCACCATTTATCCTCACACAGAATTCCTTATAAAGTATGTCCTAATGGCCGTGACTGCACACACCACTATTTTAAAAATACTTCTCTCTCAGCACTTCCCTCACTCTGCTTTGCTCATTGTTTTTACACACATGCCTTGTTCCCTAGATTCTGCACTGGGGAGAGAGGTGTCTCATCATTCATTCATTCAGTCAGGATTTACTGAAGGTCTGGTTTGTGTTAGGCTCAGTTCTCGGCCCTGGGATACAGCAGTAAATGAAAAGGCAGTCAATGAGTTGGGTTTACAGGCTTGGGGAGGGAGGACTGCTGAGTGGCCAAGAAATCGTGATGTCCACCATACCTGCTAGAGGTCAGGTAAACTTATGACTCTATAGACCTGATCGTAAATGGCCAAGGAAAGAGTCTCAAGGAAATGGCACTTAAGTGGAGTCTTTTGCTTTGCAGGTTGTAACCGTCACCAAGCACTTAGGGGTGGGAAGACCAGTGCCAGCCATAGACAGAGCAGCAATGTTGCAGCCAAGTTTGCAGACAGATCCTGAACTCCTCGCCTCCAGTAAGCATTCAGCTCGGCACCTTCCATGTGTCATTGATTCAACAACATGAGTTAGATTAGAAAATTAAAAGCTCACCTAAATCAAAATATATGTGATGAAATTTAAAGTCAAAATACATCCTTCAAATATTCTTCAGGGCTCTAAGCACCCTTACTTTTCTTATGCTTTGTTTCCCCCTCATCCTTGTTATTTAGGAGCCTAAGAAGTCAAATCAGTGAGGAAAAAAAGCTTACTAAATTTTTGCTTGAAGATGAGTTACATTTGTTTAGCAACAGAAATCTGAAGGACATCAGATGTTTCCTCATCTGTGTTCTATACATGCATGAGTTGAAAGTTGGGATAAACATTTCTTAAGCTCAGCAAATTTTCCCCTCCGAGTTAGCCAGATGTTCTGGCTAAACACTAAGCTGGTGGTTAGTAATCAGGCCCTTCTTTGATGGTAATCAGTTTTTACTGATCAGGGAAAGAGTGTTTCCAATAATTCTCCCTTCACTTATGAACTAGAGTATACACTTAATTTGCATCAGTTATACATTGGAGCAAGCATTTGCCATTTGCTTGTAAAAATAAAGACTCAACAGCCATTCCACAAACAAGTAAAATGGGGTTATTTTAGCTACAGATTCCAACTAACTGTGATTTAAGAAGACATTTTTCTGCCTGATAAGGATTCCAAAAATATGTTTACTCTGAGGCAATATACAGTAAATACAAACTAAAAAAAAGGAAAGACAAAGAAAAATGTGACTCAGAACAGTGAAAAAGAAAAGTCCTCTAAACTTAATTTTTCTTCCACTATTTTAAGATCCTTTGGTCGAGAATTGCAGCTCATTTTATTTCACTTCTTTCAAAAAAATATGATTTTCTGGTGGAGCACTTGTTGCTTGTCCATGGTACATTAAATAGAAACCCCAAGTCCAAAATAGAGTTGCTGCTGTCGCTCTGATAAGCAGCCAAAATCATCTCAAAAAGGAGTACCTTCATTACAGCACATCACTTTTCAGGCTTCTAGTTGTCTAATGCTTAGTATACTGATTGTTTAAAAAGTAACAGTTATGTCCACCAGATCAATGTCCAAGAAACAATATCAACACTAGTTCTAGGGCACTTAGCCCAAAACAGTACGGAATGAGGCCAAAGTAACCACCAAGGAAAAAGCAGTGCATTCTGGGATGTCTGCCTAGTTAAAATGAGCCAGTTGCTTTTGCCACCCATAATTATATGTATTTGGTCTTAAGCCAAGCTTAAGGAGTTGATTAAATATATGAGGTTTAGCTCTATGAGCATGAAGCCAGTCAAATGGAATGCTATTTTACAGGATGGTATTGACAAAATGCCCCCCAACAGTGTTTCTTTGGTGATAATAGTTACAACAAATGTCTCAACATTTTTAAGGGTGATTTGATGGTGAAAATACTTATAGTATCTCTTTGTAACATCTTTCCTTCTCTTTCCCCAAACTGAAGTTCATTTATAATAATTTTCCTTGGACACAATATAACACACTATAAAAATAATCTTTTAATTTAATGAACTCATGGACTTGATTTTTTAACAAAGGAAGAGCTTCAGACTCCTCAATGTATACCTGCAAAATCCATTATGGACTATACTATGACCCAGTTATATTTTCCAAGTACTCAGTAGACTTCCACAAATCACCCTCAATTTTTTTTTTAATTTCACTGGGGAAATAAAAAAAAAGCCTAGATTCTAATGATCCACTCCTTTTGGTGAATGAGGGTCTGCAAGCTGTTGTTACAAACTCAAGACCTGGATAGGAACAGAAATCTAGAACCAAAACAACTTAAAACACAGCTTTTCCCCTCTTGCAAATTGACCTCAGACCCTGCTCAAACCTTAGAATATCCATAGCATAACAAGTGAGATATCAAAGGTGCCAGGCAGGTGTGAGTTAGTCACTTTTAGCTCATTTGTCATTGAGCTGACCTTGCACTCACTTAAGAGACAGGGTTGCACAAGGGCTAAGAGGCTGAGTTTTACAAATGTTGTCTTTTTTCCATCATACCAAAAAGTTAGCTTTCAGAAAGAGTGATACACCTTGGAAACAGCACTCTGTTATTCTTAGAGGTACACAGGCCCATTCCAGGAACTGAAAATTCTCAGACAGGTGTAACAGTAATAATTTCCCGTTTCAGAGGTCAGCACTGAAATCAGCTAATTCACCTTTGGGATTCATTAATTGTTCTGTATCTCTGTATACCTCTAGGGTACTATCTAATTCACCATTGTGAATTTTTGTTAAATGGGACCATAATTATCCCCAAAAGATTAACCAGCACTAAGAGTCGTGCGTTCTCAGGCATACATTAATTTAGGGGAAAGCTTTCCATTCTCTCTTCTTGAAGATACATGAGTGGAAATGTAGGTTATACTCATGTTACTTTTTTTTAAAAGTTTGCAATCTATATGTAACATATTAATATGAAGAGAATAAAATTTCTATCATTGTACATCTTCTCTGAAAAATTCTTAAAATAGGCCCAACTACTTTTTAACGCATCTTCAAATGTGACATACGGCTCTATGTATTTGTAAATATGGGAATTTCTAATATTTAAAATTAAATAAGTTGTCCTTCCAGAGAACATACAGATATTATGATGAAAAGATTCTATGGCATTTATTTTTATATAACTTCATAAAACAGATAATGATCAGAGGTCTATAACAACATACATATATCCCAACTACATAAACATCTGGATACATCCAAATGGACTTATGAAAACCTGTGCTACTAACTCATTGTTTATCTTCTGTTAACTTTTCTGAATGACTTGATTCTAATCTAGGATTATATCTACTTCTTCCTTCTGCTCTATTGACTTTATCCTTGGTCTTGAATCCCTTCTAACATTAATCACACACAATGGCTTTGTTAACATACACTTGTTATTAATCTAGTTATAGCTGGCTTCTCGTTTGTGTGTGTGTTTGTGTGTGTGTGTGTCCTTATATTTATTCTCTATATACATAACTTTAACATGCTAAAAAATGTTCAGAACAAATGCTACAATCAATACCCCTGGGAGTCTTAAATTTTGTTGGTTCACCAGTGGCACTAATTAATTTTATCCCTATTAGATATGAACCAGTCACTACACTATAGTTGTTAAAAAGTGTTCAGAGCTACCAAGGTCCATTTTAAAAACTAACTCAGATAAATTATTAAACAGAGCATGTTAAACACTGAGCAAGATCAAATGTAACAAAATATTATGAACAATTAACATCTTAAAACTGCAGTTTATTGTTTCATATAACATAGTGTTTTGTAAGATGGAAGGGTTCTGATTAATGAGGAGGGGAACAATTATTTGCAGCCAAAGGGTCTGCTAGGTATTAAGGCTTGGAAGTTTTGGACTAAAAACCAAAAGGGAACCTGGTATGTTTGAAAAGACAAAACAGGCTCACTGGGCTCTAGGTGATTAGGTGCTTGACCAACTGACATAAAATTCCAAAGGAATCAGCAGATTTCTGCCTATGACACAAGTGCAACAATCTCATTAGAACAATGGTGTGGCTGGCCAGTGGTTCCTGCTGTTCCACCCTAGGAAACTGCTATGAATGTGTGTGATAGATGTTCATGTATGAGATAAAGGAGAAGGTCTTGCAGGACTTAGCAAGGTCTAGATAAGGAAGAATAAAGGAGATGAAGACTTGGACAATTATTCCTAAATCTCAAATCTTTTTTTGGAGAGAAAGCCTGTGGTCAGCAAGAACGCTAACACAGCAACATGGTACTAGAGGAGGTAGATAATTTACAAAGCTCATGAATTCCTTTTGACAGATATTTAAATTTAGAAATCACAAAATGTCTCATCTGAGATCTCCTACTGCAAAGTATGGGACTTTTGGAAAGAAAAGTTATCTGGAATATCTTTGCAGACTGTATTTGAAACTTGTATCAAATAGAAAACTTTGCTGAAAATTCCTTGAATGACATCTGATTATAATGGGAAATCCCTCCAAGAGAGCTCAAGGGCATAACAAGTGCGGGCTACCAAGTCCTGCCGTATGGGAGAGCGGTGGCCTGCAGTCAGTCATTCCCGGACTTCATTCTGAGAGTATCTACAAAGGGAAAAACACCTCTAAACTTTGCCCTTCTATTGTGGGCGGTGCGATGTGAAGTATGATTGGTAAAATTGTGCCACATGTTGCCCCTGCAACACGGAGAACCAAGGAGTCCAACTAATCATGATAACAAAGCCTTTGTTCCTGCCGACAAGGGGACCTGGCATCACTGAGAAGCAACCTATTTCTGATGACCTTCAAAGGGTCTGGATCATGTTGGCATTTACGCCCCATGGTAAATTACAGAAGTAATCCGTATCATAGTAAAACTGTCTAGTCCTAGTATATCAGAGTGACTCTAAATTAATAGTTGCTCTTTATTGATTATCCTATCATGAAAATGGAGAATTTGGGAAATAACTGACTGCCGTGGTTCCAGTCAAGTTATTGAGAAATGAAAAGTATAAAGCACTCCAGCTAACTGGGCCTCAAATATAAATCTTTTCCAAGGTGCAGTCTATTACTCACGGCTTGTCACTCTTACCTCAGCTGAAGGATTTATGCAATGTCTGCTTGGCACAGGGGCAATCTACCATAATTACATACGCTCAAAATGGCTCTCAAATAGCACAAATGATGGGTGACAGTTATGAATCACAATTAGTATGGTCGCCAATCATGCAACGAGTAAATTGATCTGAATTTTATCTGTATACCAGCACATCAGGACCTGACTTAGAACAACAATATAGATTTATCCATAAATGCTGGTTAGGTCCCTTTTACATTTGCATAATGTTTTTTAAAAATCTTGTTTTCTTTCCTGAAAAGGGACAGCTAAGTCAAGCACAACATTTTATTTTAAAATTCCCTGCCAGTCCATAAATTCCACTCTCCTCTAGGTAGCTTTCTTCTTGGCCTGCATGTTGATCTAGGACCTTCTGCATCCATGCCTACAGCTCCATTCTGGGCAGATACATCGCATCCCCAGAGCCTTGCTGTTACACTGAACACAGGTCAAGAAGCATTTATCGACTCACATCATCAGTCATAGCTCTGACCGAAGGATTCCTGAGAGAATAGTTGCTTTGCCTCCAAAAACACACACCAGGAAATATACTATCAACAAAATTTCCTGGCTTTGAAGACTTCAGGGTTTCAGAAGTGCATTAGACTGTTTGCAATTTTTAAAGACAAAGGGAAAAATGTCTCAAATCTGTCATTGTTTGACATCTATAGTAATAAAATGTTGCCTTTCATACGTGGCAGGGGAGCCGGACAGGGAAAAGGAGACAGAACTGCCTTAAGCATGACCCAGAGGTCAGAGAAATAACCTTCCTGCAAATTGAAGATGTGTCTCTTACACTAGTTTATAATCTGTTCATATTAAAGAATTAACTTTTAAGCTCCTTGCTCACATACTACATAGCAGAGGGCATGTCTGCCCAAATCAGTATTTGTTATATTTTACACTAAAAGAAAATCAAACTACTTTTTAAAATCAGGGAGTCTATAAACCAGTGACTAATATCAAATTACTGACTGACAATTTTACTACTGCATGCCTTTGCAACTGCCTCCAAACTGATAATTTCCTTCAAAAATAGATAGGAAGGCAAAGAAGGCAGGCAGAAAAAAAAAAAGAGGTTAATGAAAATGGAATTTTCCATTCACTTTCCAAAAGTTTAAAGCAACTTTTTATAACTTTACAAAAGCAATAGGGCTCATATATTGAAATTGGAGCCCATACTGTAAACATAATCACTGTTGACATGAAAGAAATCATACTTTGTCTTTTGAAACGATCATATCCGATATGAAGAAGCTCTTAAGAACAATAGCAACAATTTACATATTTTAGTGCTTTTCATTTCAATGATTTTTCATGGTGCTTTGCAAACTTTAAAGGGTGCTGAGCAATTTCAACTCAAAAGCGTATGTAACTAGAGGAACAAAAAAACAGGTTTTAAATCCAGTGAGGAAATGAACACATGCAATCATGTGCTGGAATTTCGAGGTGAAGGAAGAGAGAGCATATCAAAGGCTGGCACGTTAATTTGCTTCAGCATCCATACGAACGGGACACTTCACTGAGGGTTGAATTTTGGGGTGACAGCCTAGGGCTTTGCTGAGAATGCTATAGGCATGACCTTTTATATCCTCACTAGATTTATCGAGGTAGAATTGACAAATAAAATTGCAAGGTATTTGAAATGTACAACGTGATAATATGATTAATGTGGACACTGATATGGGATATCCACCATTGAGTTAATTAACACATCCATCTCCTCACATATTTCTCTCTCTCTCTCTCTTTTCTTTTTTTTTTGGTGAGAACACAGGATTTACTTTCTTAGCAAATCTCAATCATACAATACGTTATCACCTAGAGTCACTGTGTTATACATTATATATGGAATTAAAAAAAAAACAACATGGTCTTTTTAGGCATCTAGGTCTAAGAGAAAGCCCAGGCCCTTCTCTGCCCATACTCCACTGCGTGTGCTCTATGCAGCTCATGTGAGGATGACCTGTCAGAGCTCTGAAGCTACAAATTGCTGGAGATCAAGTCATATTTTGACTTGATCAAGACATGCTCTCAGATGGCAAGTTGACATAAAGTTGCCTTTCTAGTCCATCACTAAGTCTTTTCTTATTCAAGAAGCAAGGGGATCTTCTAGTGGCCTCCTATTGTCTCCAAGTAGGCTTAGGGTATAATTAATACATACTAGCATGTCCTGGGAACTGGCCATCTTGAGAGGAAGCGTATCATGGTGGTCAAAGCAAAGACTTTATATTCAGTGTCTTGGCCCCATTTTTGACACTGTTACCTCAGGCTATTTGTTTCTTAATATCTCTAAGCCTCAGCATGTTCATGAATGAAATGGGAATAATACCACCAATGTCTTAGGGCTCTGTAAAAATCAACATAATTAATACCTATATGATACTTACACCATTTGGCACATAAAGGAACTCAACACATGCCAGCTGTTATTAAACGGGATCTCAGCATATTTTATTAGAGAGGAAATGATCCTGGAATCAGAAAATACGGAGTTCTAGACTTGCCTCCCCAGCTGCAGCTGACCTACTTGCACAGGGCAATTTAAAGTTGGCTTGGGCGAGTCAGTTTGACCTTATTTAACTGAAAATTGAAAATTAAATCTCACTTTTTTCATACTCTTAGTTCAATAGAAGGAAAACCTGGAAATTCAGTTTTTAGTACTCTTATCAGGTTCATTTCAAACTGGATTTTCATTTTAGATGTACACTGAGTCTAAAAGGAAAAAACCATTTTTGCTAAATTACAAAATCTCGTATAAGGCAAATAATGGCCATAAGAAAAGAAGTTATATTGGTTTTATAGTACAGACACAAAATATTCCTTATAAGACTGTAGCATATCCTAAATTTCCTGTCAACATAATTTATTCTGATGTAAATTTTAGGCATTCTCACCATGCTGACTGAGGATAACAGTCATTCATGAGCTTTTCCAAAAAGTTGAATAAGATGCCCAAGAAAGGCTAATCTCTTTCCTTGTCACGTTGCCTCAAAGCACAGCTACTATGGGCCACATGTGGCCAAAGTAGAGACATATATAGGGACAATAGTGAACAAAGCTTGGTCAGTCTCAAAAGGGAGACAAGCTTAAATACAGAGTTTGAAGTAGACTGAGAAGTGTTAAAATGGACATGTGTATGATGGACAATATTAACACAAAGAAGAACCTGATCATCTCTCTGGTAGGTAAGAGAAACTTATAACTTGTCTCCCAGAGGAGGAGATACCTGATCTGGACCTTGAAGATCACTGAGGGGCCATGTTAATTCAGGCAGGTAGTTACTCTAAACAGGAGAAACCAAAGAGAAAGAATGTGTGTAAAGAGAAGAGAAACATTACATGTTTCAAAATGGCTAGATCTTAGGGCTCAGAGATGGAGGGAGAAAGAGGCACATAGCATCTGGGATTGGCAAGAAATGCAGGAGTGAGATGAAAGAGAAACCCCTCATTAAAAATTAACCATGCAACAAGAACACAGGAAATTAGGAAATGATGACACAATTAGGGAATGCCAGTAGGTTAAAAAGAAGAGAAGTCAACATGAGCCCTGCAGCAACAGCTGAGTTAGTGCTCAGCCTCCACAGACGGGAAGAGCAGGGGTGGGTCTTCAGGGAGACCCTTTCATGCTCAGGGCAAAAGGAATAAAACACAGCCCTTGACATTTTGAAGACAAAAGGCCTAAATCTGTAAGTCAACATACCTAGATATGAAAATTGTCTACTCACATGTTTAAATGAATATATATATATTCATGTTTTTATCTCTTGTTCACATGTACTATAATCAAAACAAGCATAATAGAATATTTTATAGAGAACACTAATATTTAATAATGCATAAATAGAATACATATGCACATATATACATACATACATATGAAATATACACATGTATTTTACTTATGCATAGAATGAATAATATGTGAAATAAACCATAGGATAAATTCACATGTATATATTTTGTTTATATATAAATAGAAGGGGAGAGAGAAAAGGAACATGTACTTAAACAAACTGGGGAGAGAAAGAAACCAGTTGGTCAATACTTTTTTCCTCAATCTGCAGCCATGGCATGTTCTTCTCAAGGACCTTTTTGGTCTCTCTTTCTACTCAGAACCACTGTACCTCAGTGAGCTGCCCTCTTGTCTCCTTGTCTTTCTTTTTTGAGACTAAAAATAAAAATCGTCTCAAAGTTAGCTTATGTGAAGCTCTGACTATTGAACTCACAAATGCAGTATGAACAGATTAGCAATTTCAGGAAAAAATTCAGTTAGTGTGATTGAAGTATTATAATCCATGAACCCAGTATTTGGGATCAGGGATAGAATTTCCAGAAATGGGGGAAACATGAGAAAATACTCTATGAAATTACTGCTTACAAGCAGTGGCTAGATCTAATTTAAACCCACAGAACTTTAGTCCTGGAAGGGCTTTCAAAATTATCTAGCCTATTTATGCCCCTGAAAATTTTAATAATTCAAATAGAAATCTTAACTGTCCATTTACTTTTTTTTTCTATATGAAATTACACATTTTTCCTTTCTAAACCAGTTTATCTAACTAGCGTGAAATGTTCATAGGCAGCATGAACAGCAGCATCTACGATGCCTGAATTTCAACAGAAAATCTCTGTGGTGAAGCTTCCTTCAAAATCCCTAGAGTTACTCCTATTTCTGCTGGACACAGAAGGGTCGAAGGGTTGGCCTCAATATATGTGACATTGAATTATTGTCACCAGAAAGAGATCAGCAAGGAAAGCTAGAGATGTAAGCCCTGAATGATTGGAGGTGTGATCAAGAAATGTTTGTTGAACTTCAATCCGAGGGAGGTTATTATGTTCTGAGCTATGAAGCTGAACAAGAATAGAAATGTCTGCTGCCTCTCCCTCCTCCCTGAGATCTAGGGAACATAAAATTCTAGGCAACCTGTGCTAATGCTTCGTAGCCACCTGATTTCTCTATAATCAACTCACCACGCTGCTCCAAGCCACAGCCTTCTGTGGTTGTCTCAGAGAAGATTCAAAGACCCAGATGCCTCTTTACATTTTGCTGACAGATTTTAAAGGGTAATTTGCTGTGCTATAGAATCTCCAAACTTTTATTCTCAGTGTGAGTTCACAGAATCAGTGACTCCCAGTGTCTATACAAACCAGATTTCAAACAGTTGTTGATTATGTGTATTAATGAAGGTACATTCACTTACATGGGGAATCAGAAATAATGTAAGAATGGAGAGGTGGCAATGAGAGCTTGGTCCAGAAGGTTTAATTTCCATGTGGGGAATTACTTAGTAGGTTTTTCTTGTTTAGCTAATTAAAAGTATCTGTCATAATATAAACATCTACCTGTAGAACCAGGGAATCATAAAGGGTTAGAAGTAGAATCTCCACAATGTAAAAAGTACCACAGAGCAATTAGAGTATATTTTTACAAGCTCTATTAAACCGGTCGTGGAAGTTAAGCCTGGAAAACTAATTTTATATCTCTTCAGAGGTGCTCTTGTTTACTTGACTAGGGGAGAGCATTAGAGCTCACAGTTTGCAGTACTTCATCTCCTTCTCCTTATCAAATTCCTAAAAGAAAATCATCAGCTTATCAATGGCATTTTCAAAGTTCAAGTACAGCTGAAAAGATCGGGAAGTTTGAATACAGGAAAAGAAAAGTGATTCATTTCTCACTGCAGCATCTCTCATGCTTTCAACAGTGGGGAAACTAGTCCTGCACACACATCACTACAAAGATAGCTCACACTGTGTAAAATAAAGTTGCATTCTCATCCTACTGCTCAGCATTTGATGACTCCTCATTAAAGAACAAGCAAAATGCTGCAGCATCTTCTAGTATGCACACACATTCTAAAACCAATGAAGGTTTGAGGCTTTCCAGAAAAGGGTTATAGAGTCCAGCTTTATGGACGACCACTAGCTCAATGCCTTGAAACATGTTTTCACCTTGGAGAAGAGCTGCACTGTGATTTTCTCCCAGGGGTGGAGTTCTTCTCTAAGGTCTATGGAAATAGGTGGGAGTGTTTTTCATTGTTGGTTGGCTGGTTTTTGCTTGTCACAATGATTACAAGATGCCTCTGGAATTTGGTGGCCAAGGCAAACATCCTGAAGGGTGCAACTGAGTACCTTACAATGAAGTATTGCCTTGCCCCAAGTAGTGAGAACATCTACATTGAATACTTGTCCTCAGCCAGGATGGAACTCAGATGGATTCCCAGTATTTCCTACAAATACTGCTGCAAAGTTTAACTTCTTAAAAGTTACTGGGAATTGAGGGGAAAAAAGATAGATAGATAGAGAGAGAGAGAGAGAGAGAGAGAATGTTGGCAAACACATTCATGCCTTTCACTACAAGTGTAAGCTACTTGTCTCAACCAAGGAGGAAATCAATTTCTGAGATAAAGTTGTTGGTGGAACAAAAGGAATAACAGTAGAGAATTACTCCAGCACATCCTACACCAAAATGCCTGACGCTATAAAATGAAACTCTTCTAGACTTAAAAACAAACCCTTGTTCTCCAAATTGTATTGTTGAATGGTGCACATTCTATGTCCATCACCCACTCTATTTTACAATGAAGTTTTCGTTGAAAATGCTGAAAGTCAATGTGATTCATGAGGATGGTTAACTTGCAGAAAAGCAGGAAAGGATGTCAAGATCAGAAGCAAATGAACCATCTTCACAGGTTTTAGAGTCCTCTATTTTTTTTCCCATTTTAGCAGATACTATTCCTCCACCTCAAATGCCCAAGGTTCTAAAACCCACTGTGGGCATCTGGAAATAAACAAAGACAGAAACTGTTTTGTATATGAAGGGCTAGCCTTTCCCAAGGTTATATGTTTTAACAATGATATAATTCTTGATTTAAAGTGAATTTCAGTAAGTGAGGATTTCAAATGACATCAAAGGCCTTTCCAGAGCTCTGAAATTCCTCCCATATAATCCGTATTGACTTACTCTGCATTGCTACCTAAGTAGAAACACCTAATAGCTTCTTTTAAAGAGGCAAAAAAAAAATGAAGCCTTTCTGCATCAGGGGTCATGATGGCATAATAGAGGTGCCTGTGAAGCCCTTCAACTTCAAGAGGCTGCTGTTTACAGGGAAAATCTTGCTGAGGGTGACAGAGTACATTTTACTGTCATCTGTAGGCTGGGTCTGTATCTTCTACATTATGTTCCCAATCTTTTGATATATGAGGATCACTAAAATTGGGAAAAAAAATTGGACCCCATGTGCTGTACTTTTAGAATTCTATGATTGAGACTATGCACAATGATGAAACATAAAAAAAACTACTATGTACTTAGGGATAAGTCTAAATTATTCTGTATTTAATTGATCGCAACAACACCTGTTTACATTTAAACACTAGCATATATGTGTATAGAGTAGTATTTTTCCAGACTATGGAATCATGCTTTGCTTCACTAGGGACTCTAACACATCCCTTGGAATCAACTCTGCAGTTCCCAGAAATCTGTGGTATGGAATTGTGCTAGATGCCCGTGCTTGGCTTTTTAGCAGCTGAGTGAATCCCAGACCCTCTTGGGTGAGTTCAAAGGTTGGCAACATTCAATTAATTCCTGGAACAGAAATCCAAATGAGTATGTAATTTTTTATGACTTTTTAAAATAAAAACAATAGTTATCCCACTGGCAGTTTTAAAAATAAAAAATTAGCTCTAACTCAATGCCTTTCTAGACATCCTTCTATTTAGTACCATCAGGGGTTTTGCTCCTATCATTACCTGCTGTTACTCTGATACTAAATGTAGAGAAAAATAGCATTCTTTAACATTTGGGAAGAAAGGGCACCCTTTGACAGCTCTTTTTCTTAATGCCCCCTGCTACTCAGCCATATGTGTCATTTTCTCCCAGTGGGACTATGGGATTAATTATTCATCTCATTTAGCCGGGTGAGTTGCTTTCATTCTAAGGGCAATACGGGGGAAGGGTTGCAGGCTTTTGGGAAAGTGTCACAGTCGGTTGGTGTAAGTGACAGGATTTTACTGGCGAGGAAGGAAGAAGAACCAAAAATGGCTTATCTGATTGCCAAGATTCTGGATTGGACGAATAACCCCGAACTGATTTGTGTTCTAAGAGTTATTAATATATTCTCCTTACCTCAATATGAATATTTCAAACTGATTGATGTTCTAGGTTAAGATAAAAAAACTGTATTCTCCTCCCCAAGAAAGAATGGAAAATTGAGAGTATCTTATAATATGTTTTAATTTGTCACAAGAAAATTAAAGCTAAAAGTGCCAAAAGTTTGGCATGATGCTTAATACAGGAAGCCCCAAGAAGCTCTGAAGCTACCAGGTAGCCCACTAGCCTGTCATTCTTCTTTTATTATGCACTTAATCTCCTTGGATTCCTTCAACCCAGGATATTGACATATAGTCCCGTTACTAAGGATAAGCATTACTAGGAAGCTATGTGCCTGGTACAACTTCATTCTAATAATAAACCTTGATGATTGTTTAAACACACACACATACATACAATAAGAAAAACTAACAATGGTGTTCGGCAAGCTATGTAAGTACCAGGCCAAAAATGGAGCTCTGTCAACACTGAGGTGACAGAGATCATATCCTACCAGCACTAAGTAATGAGACATCGTGCTCAGGGAGGCTAAAGGGTCTTCTGTTATTTCAGTTCTGAGGAAGTTGAGGCAAGGAACACGCTCTCATGCTCTGGATGAGCCATCAGCAAAGCCACCAGTATGGAAACAAGAACTCCCAATGTTCCTGCTTGGACCCTGAGTGGCTAAAAATAAGGAAGCACATGTTTATTTTTCTAAATTCAGGCCCAGAATGAAAGAAAAGAAATAAAGGGAAGACTATTGGACGCTCACAGTGGAGCTGGCAATTTAAAGTTAATGTTGTACAACCTGCTGAATCCATCTGATCATTAATTCACACACCTCAGCAGTAGGTGAGACAGCTACTGTGCCCAGAGGCTCAATCCTGCCTCAGCAAAACCTTGGTAATTGTCTCTCCATAAAAGGCATGCAGCCTGGGCCACAAACATCGCAGCCATCACTGGCATGAGTCAGGCCTACAGGTCCACAGGTCCTATGGGGATGACAGGAGAGAACACATTTCTAGAACTCTTCACCTGCAATGACAGGTGCCTTTTCAAGACTGCAACTGCAGTGGACAGGCTGTGAAGCATTCCATCGATAGGACAGCAATCAAACCTTTCCCAGGGATATCAATTAGATTCCAGAGCCTCTTCAGCAGGTCAAATTATAATGTAGCCAGTGGTAGTCGGTTACGACTGTCTATGCATAAATACTGCACTGGGTTTTCTCTTTTTTTTTTTTTATTTAAAACACAGGAAAAGCAACAGCTCATTTCTCGTGTGAAGAGCACGGCATTTGCCTGACATGAAATCAGAAACTTCTCAGCCTTGACTTGCAGAAAGAGCCCTGCTGAGCTCCACACATGACATGTCTAATACATTGTGTCAAGGCACATTGCAGGTGAACATTAGCTCTGCAAAATCATGAAAGTACCACATACCACATTTTGCAAGATGGTTTGTTTACCATGGAAAGAACTAGGAGGGTCTTCTGACCTAAGACAGATGAAAAAACATACAATCTATGACACACTGTACTTACTGAGAACAAACTTACCCAGAGGACTCAAATCACCATTACAATCAAAACTACAATTAACACATTATTCTGTACCCTTATGCACCATATATGTTCATCAGGAACAAGAGAACTGATTAATATTATATTGAAAAGTACTGTCAGAGAAAATAGAGCCAGAGAGAATTATTAGAGAGCATGTCGAAACCACACTGACATCTAGACCACACAAAACAGAATGGTGTGGCTAGAATTTAAGTGAGAGGACACAATGGAAATGATAGAAAACAAGGTGGTAGGTAAAGGAATAGGGAGAGAGAAATCCTCCCAAAGCATAGAATACTATCCCACAGGAATAAAACTAACATAGTGCAGTTCTGGAAAGACCTAGCGAAGGAGCAATTCTGAGACACACACACAATTATAGGACAGAAACTATAGAACTCAATAAAAATACTTCATTCTCAGATCCTGTAAACCAGTGACTATCACAATAAATTGGATCACATCATCTATATATTATTGTTGGTGGTGAGGACACATACCCTACATCCCTCTGACTTCAGAAGGACAATGCGACAAATGAGCCCAAGTCAGCCTCCACTCCCTCCAGCCTTACTTTCTGTTAGTTTCAGCATTTTGTACATTGTCTTCTTGCTCTTTTTTTTGGCAGTATATGAAGAACTGTACCTTGCAAAACAAAACAATTCTTGTGAGGTGGTCAACTCTGGGCTCCTCACTCTCCAAATGAGGATCTAAAGACTGGATCTCAGTGGCATAAAGAAATAAATTAAATGGCATTTCTCCTTTCCCTCCTTCCTGCTTCTGCACATCGGCTTTGTCTCCAAAGATGTGAATATATACAAAGGGCCTCCATATTCCTCTAGACATGTAGAGAAAGCACTGTAGTCTGTGCTAGGAAACCACTCCCAACAGGCCCAACTTGTGTAGGACTCTCCTTGGAGTCACTGTAGTGGCAGTTCAGAAACAGGCAAATTAAGTCCTTAACTAAGTAGCTACCATGAGCCTGCTCTGATGCCCCCCATTCACCCCCACCCTAGGCCAACAGGTTAATCATCCAGAGCAGCAGGGTTGGCCAAAATGGTTAGCTGAAGCTATTTACGCTTGTTTCTAATTCTAGTCTTACAGCCAATGACCCAAACAACTGTGTTGGATTTTAAGCTAATTTGTTAAGAACATGTAGGCTATACTGGGGTGTGTTTATTTGTTGTTTGTTATCTCAATCATTGTATCTTTTACACTGTATATACTTCCATGTGCTTCAGAACAACGTATTTTGTCACAAACTGTTTGAAATAGAAAATACCAACCACCATAAGGTAAGTTTTTTTATTTGTGAAAATACAGCTCTGAAGAAATTATTCTCAGGCTAGGGTATCATGCTCTATTTGTTTTCTTAAATGAATAGTTTTATGCCATTATCCATTATTTTATTACAACAGTTCTAATATTCATATTTCTCACCAAAAGTGAGAAAAATTATATTTATTAGTTCTCAGCACTAGCCTGCTTTATATCAGTTCCCTCCCTGGTCAACAAATTATCTTGGAAATTACCAAAGTATCCTGGGGTTTTTTTCATTTTTGTTTTTTAAGTTTTAAGAAAATTTTAATGAAGAGTAACTTTTTTTTCCAAAATAAAAAGTTTAGTGGAAAAGCTATATTGTTTTGTATTTTTTGAAAAATTTTAATATGTCATAATCAAAGTGATTTTTTTTTCTATTTCTGCATTGAATTTGCTGCAGTATGTTCTTTTAGTTGAAGTATATGAGGAGAATGCATAGATATGCTTTTGGAAAAGTAAAAGGTATTGTAATAGACTTTTCAGATAACATGGATATTATTCTTTGATACAACATGAAAATTTCAACAAAAGTTTTTTAAAAGGTTAGTAACAATAAATTTCTGAAACAATATCAAAGAACGTTCTCTCTGCTATATTGAAATCCATTGGTCTCTTTCAACTTTGAATGGATTTTTTGAACAGTCATGATTTTGTAACACCATGCATTAGTCATTTGGCAACATTAGAAAATGAGTTATATCAATCTTCCAAATGATGACACCTTACATTATGCAATCCCTAAAAGTCAACATTTGTTAATATCACCACTGATCTGATGGGGAAAGTGTTTGAAGTATTGAGATGTTGTCAGGGTCACAATGGTGGATCTAAGATGTTGTTGTCAGGGTCACAATGGTGGATCCAAGAATTCTAATTTTTGCTTGAAAGCTCAAATTTTACCATTAGAAAAAAATTACTCTCAGTGATTTTCCCTTTTATATTTGCTATTAAGATTTCGTTTATATGTTTTCTTAAATTTTTTAAATTTTTAAAAATTTCCCAAACTTTAATGAGATATTATTAACATATAACATAAGTAAGTTTAAGGTATACAATATGATGAAATACATATATATAACACAGAATGATTACTGCAATAAGCTTAGTTAGCATCGCCATTCCTTCACATCACTGTGTGTGAGTGGTACTAACATTTAAGATCTACTTCCTTAAAAATTTTCAAGTATCTAAGCACCTTGAACTTTTATCTTTGCTAATTCCTTCTCCTTGACTAAAATGGACCTTTGTCCTTCATTGTCTCTACAGATGAATCTTACTAATTCTTAAAGCCACTGCTTAAATTCTCTTTATTCTAGAATGCATTCCCTAACCATTTCACCAAAGGTATTTTTCTCTCTCCTCTGTATCTTCATCATTTATTATTAGGCTTAAGCATACACTACTTTTTATTTTTTACAAGTTTTTTGTTGTAGAAAATTTGGGATATTCAGAACAGCTCTAAAAAGAATAGAACATCATTATCCAAAGTTGCAGCCTTGGAGGTTAGAACACCTCAATAAACAATGTTTATAAATGTCCATTTTTTCCATATTCTCTCCAAAATTGAGTGATTTCAATCTACTGCAATTTGTTAGAAACAGAAGAGTATGTTTTTTTCATTTTACACTGCATTTCTTTCATTACTAGTGAGGTTGACCAATTTCTATGTGACTATGAGCCCCTTGGATTTTGGGGGGGATGATGCCAGTTTATGGCTTTTGCCTTTTTACCCTTGGATGTTTTTATTATTGACATCAATATAAGTATCAGTAGAACTTTTTATATATTATAAAAATCATCTCTCTCTCTACATATATATATATATATATATATATATATATATATACACACATATATATGTGCTACACATTACAGGGTTTTTTTTATCATACTGCTTTACTATTTACATATGAAATACTTAATATACTCTAAAAATAAAATGAGACTCTTTATAGGATGGTAGGTTGTGCTGGAAGAAACCCTTCCTCAGAAAAGTACCTATTAACTATTCTTTTAAAAAGCAGTGAAAGTCAATGATTAACAAGGAGATGAAATAAACAAAACTGAAGAGGGGAAAATTTATGCACCATAACAAAGTAAAAGTGAATTTCTTAAAGTAAAATCTAAAATTGACCATCTCCAAGAGTAGTAAATGCAAGTATAGTAAGACTGAAATATCTTATCAAATACATAAATATGTTGGAAAAATAGGAACTGCAATGCATTATTAATAGGAATTTAAGGTCAAAACAATCAAAGAGAAAACACTTAAAAAAAAAAAAAAACATCCAGGACCAAAAAACTAAATAAGTAATGAAGAAAGCATTTAAGAAGTTGAGATATCTGAAAATGGAAGCTGAGATTTGATGTGCAATAATTTTGAAAGAAAAAAATGCATAATTGATTAAATATTTCAGAACTAAAAAAGAAATAGGATTAGAAATAGCACCTCTGATTTCTATATAATATTTAACAATCAGAAACTGAATCCAATTCAGTAAAGAAACAAAAAAACAAAAAACAGTATTCTATGTGCTTCTAAGAAGAAAATGCAGGTAATCTATTACAGAATATAATCAGATTTCTTGCTGTTTCTCCATGAAAAAGTAAAAGCGTAAAAATAATGGACCAACATATACTTGAAACTAGGGTATTGTTAGTTTTCATTCATGCATAAAAACAAGACATGTTTTTTCTTCACCTTGAAAGACTTAAAACTTCACTAAATAAAGATATTTACTCCAACATCTGCAAGGGAAACTATACCAAGTATTATACTAATTAACAGAGTAAATACTACTAATTAAAGTTGTAAGAATGAACACTGTTCATTCCTGCTAATGATTTTAAGTAAAGAAATGCTCTAAGTCCAGATTAATTATGAATTTAAGTAGATATGGAGGAGAGTGGCATATGAAGCTAAAAAGGAGCAAAATCCTTTGTCATGTATAAAAAGCTAAGAAAATACAGAATTAAGAGTATTGTAGACTCTTCTAAAATAGGCATTGATGATGAAAAATTGAGTGATAAACTTTTAAATCATTTAAAGATAGAAGGAAACATGGCAAATTCTATGCAAAAATAGAAAGATGGGTAAAAAGAAATCTTAAACTATTTTTAAAAATGGTATAAATACAAAAGTAAATAAGCAGGAGACCAAAAAACAGAAATTATTACATTAAGCATGAAACTGTCTCTGTCACCTCATTTAAAAGGCAGAGATTCTCAGACTGCATTTAAAAATTCAACGATTCACTGCTTACAAAGCAATATGTCATTAAAAGGCTAAAAATAAGATACTCAACAAAGATCTATCAGTCAAATCTGTATAAAAGCATCATATAGTTGGTAATATTAACCAAAGTGGAATTGAAGGGGAAAAGTTTGACATTAAAGAAGATTATCGTACCATTATAGGAGACAATCAATCATAAGGAAATCATAACATCTTAGTTCATTCCACCAAATATGATACTTAACACGTTTTTATTTTTACATTTCAAGTCATATGAGAGCCAGATACTGTATGAAGCACTGTGAATAAGACCCATCTCCTCCTTTAAAAACTTCACAGTATAAGAGAGAAGAAGGAATCTGAACACAACTGCTGTAAAGTTTCGTAAGTGCAATAAAAATAAAAAAAACTAATAAACATACATAAGGAAGTCAGTGATTTAAACTATGCGATGAGAAGAGGAGGGAGTATTGCAGAGGATCATAGATGAGGATGTTTGGAGAGTAATCTAATGGATAATAAAACCTCCAGGTCAAGCAGGAGGCCAAAGGTCAAATGGCAGGAGGGAAAGATGGAAGAACCCAGGTATAGTGAACAATATTGGTGTTCTGCCCAATTCCCCTTGGATTCCTTTCTAAAGGATGCTTTGATAACATTTCTGTGCATACCACACACCCACCATCACCACCATCTCCTTTCAACATTCCAGGCAGAGGGAGGAAATGGTACAAAAGTGCAGAGCATAGAACTAGGAAGAACAACTCAATGGTTAGTGATTACGGAGCATATAGAGCAAGAAGCATGATGAAGGAGGGGCTGGAAGGGAAAAAGGGACAGAGTATGAACAGACAAATCTGATAAATAATTCTAACTAGTCTGGACTCTATTCTGTAAAGAGTTAGGAGGCTAGGATTGTTTTGCCCAGGAAATACTGAGTTGAATTTGCAGGCAGATGGTGAACCCTCCTGTCAATGCTGAGAATGGGCTGGCCTTCAACTGGGATTGGAGGTGGGAAGGCTGTGGAAATGACTAGGTCCCAGAGGAGAAGGAAGGTTTCAGAGCTGTATTAACATTACAAAATTGACAATGTTCCATGTCTGTCCAAAGGTATGACAACATCTGTATTTCTTGCTTATAAAAATGGGAGATTGACAGGCAGAAAGAAGAGACCCTGAGAAGGCAGGTTTGGGGAAGACAACGAATTTGATTGGAGTATCTTGAGTTGAGGGCCCTGGTGGGAATCCACAGAGAGGTCAGAGGCAGGCACTGATAAGTGGAGTAGAGTGAGTACAGCATAGGGACTAAAACCCACAGGGATGGATTAGAAAAGGGTACAAAGAGTGGGCATGGCTATCGGGTGGAGCTGAAGAAGAGAAAGAAAGGAAGAAAGAACAATATTTAGAGAAGTAAGAGGTGAGAAAAATGACTGACCATGCCAGTGAAAGGCATGAAGACTCAGTGTGCAGGGATCAATGCTGTTAAATGCTGCAGGAGAGGAAAATACCACCACAAGTACAGCCAACACACACACCAGCAAAAACTGAGACTAACAATAGATAGAAGCACAGTACAAAAAAAACTGAACAACCTCTAGCAGGGAATAAATCTGTGCCCTAAAATATTTTTAGAAATATATTAGAAACTTGATAAATAGAAAAATCAGAGACTCTGAATGTTAATTTAACTAATGTAAAGTCAATAAAATTTTAAAAAATAGTGTCATGAAATGTCAGCAAAAATATTTTAAAATACTGAAGATCAGTGCTCCCAAATAACAATTTGGTCAGGATAGAAATAAACACATCTTAGAAACAGTACTCATGGAAGGACTGAATATTCCATATTGGTCAAAGTAGTACACAGATGGACATTCATAACTTCAAATATTTCTATTACTTAAAAAAGAAAAAGGAGAGATAGGAGGATAAGAGAGTTCAACATATCTTAAGATCTTGGATTGTGAAGGAAAATAAAAGGAAGGAAATCATAAAGATGAAAGGAGCAATAAATATATTACAAACCATTAAAAATCAGAATAATGTAAACAAAAAGTTGGCTCATTCAAGAGTCTAATAAAAGAGAAATCTCAGGCAAATTTAAGTGTTGCTGTTTTAAAGAGCAAAAACCCTATGAACAAGGAAATTTGGAATAGGGAAACAGGGTGTAAGAGCCACAGTAAAAAAAAAATGGTGAAAAGTATAGAGAAAATTTTAGGCTATTGATAAACAGTTAAAGCTAATAAATTTGGAAGTTTCCACTTAATTTATGATTTATTATTTTACCTATCAAGATAAACAGTATTGGCCACATTTTAGAGTTTAGAAAACTGAGACTCAGGATAATTCAGTTCAAACACTTACTGTAAACATTAAAGACAGATTGGGAGCCCAGGTCTTTTGGACACTACAGCTTTGGTGTTCGTCCTACACCACATGGTCTACTGTATCTACACCTCTCTGTTCTACCCTGGATGTCTCACAGACTGGGACCTTCAAAACCAAAAGCAAGCTCCTTGCTCTGCTAGGGTACCTTCTCCTCCACCTGCAGTCTCTGTGTCAGGGAAGGACACCAGTCTAAGCCCTGTTGTCCATGATGGGTGCTTAGAAATTATCCTATAATCTACAGTCTGTCATTTTCTTAAAACATCGCTAACAGCTAGTTACACTTTGTTTCTTTTATGCACCTCCATTCCATTCCTGTAGCCTCTGACTTTCTTCATATTCTCTGTAGAATCCTGCAAGGATCCCCTAAAACTTTTACCTCCATTGAGACCTTCCCATTCATTTATTTGCACTGAAATCTGCTTAGTCTCTTCTTCATGCTACCTTGAACACAAGTGCTTGGGATCCCAATGTGTAGCATCAATATTTTATTGATAATATTCATCTTGTTTGTTTGCACCCATTATCTCCAGCCTGTGGAAAGCACTTGGATATTGAGTCTTTCACTGGTATATTAATTTTCTCCAAACCTGGCATCATTAGCAAATTTGATGAGTATATTCCCTGTCATTTTGCAGGTCTTTGATAAAAGTAGTGAACTAGAAAACATGGCCAAGAAGAGCACCCAAAGCAATGATATTAGATGTCAACCTCTATGTTGATATCAACACATTAATCAACCACCAGGGTTTAACTGTTCAGTCAGCCACAAATCCACGTATCTGTCCTGTCATCTGGCCTACATTTACCCATCTTATTCACAAGGTTATCATGACATACATGAAAAATGCTTGCTAAATTCTAATTATACAATGTCTGCATAATTTTATGAATTTAAAAATCTGTATTTTAGTTTCAATTTTCTTTACTTAGCAATGAACTACCTCAAGGCACAGGAGGTTTCTGCTCATCCAAAAGACCATCAAAATTGAAGCAAGGCCAGTATGGGATGAGTTAAACTCAATCATCTTTCTATTTTGACTGAGCTCATTTGGCACACTTAGGTGGAATATTATTTCCATATTTTTCATTGTTCATTCTAAATTTTCAGTTTGAAGGTAAATCTTTACAAATGGGAGCAGAGACACAACAAGGTATTTATTTACTTATTCAAACTTAGTACATGTTCTGTCTTATAAAACAGTCAGTCAGGGAATCCAGCCTGGGACCTACGGAGGGTCAACTAATCCTCACACAGGATATGGCTAGTCAAGCGGCTCTCAAGACAATTTGGCATTTATTATATTCTTTTCTGCAACTGCATTGTACAAATATTTTTGTTCTGTTTAATTTCCTGATTCTGTTCCTATTGGCATTAAAATACTACCACAGCAAGTAGTGGAAACTATGATACTGAGAGGAATCATAACTTGATAAAACAGTGTAAGATAAGAGAATCAGCCAGAGATTTTGGAGGATGAGGGAAGTGTATAATTAAAAGCTGATGAAAAGTTGGATCAGTCAAGTAGAGGAACTAAGAATGTGAGAAGAGAGCACTGATTCAGTTTAAGGAGAAAATTCAAAATAATAGTAAAAAGACACAAATGACCCTGGGTTTTATTTCCTTTCTTTTTCCACCAATAACATTACTTCTGCAGGCGAGGATGGGCATACAGAAATCTTAGAACCCAAACTCAGACTTAGGGAGATTGATACAATACAAATGAAACTCTGTGAAACTATACTGGCTATAGTACAAGAAGATTCATTGAATCTCAGAGTTTGCCAAAGAAGTAGTGACAAAGAGAATAGGTGGCACTGGGGCGGGAGGAAGGGGAGGCGGCATCGGAACAAGGATGAAACAATATGGTTTCTCGGCCCGTTGTCCTGTGGTGGAGATGAAGTAGATTGTGAATGAGTATCTATGCCCTATACAAGTTCAAACAAAATGCAAAATATCATTCTATGGTATATTATGTTATTAATATTTGGTTTTCTAAATATTATAAAATCTATAACTTCATATCTAAACATACTTAAAAAAACAATGAAAGAAAAAGCAGTTGTTTATTGTTCTTCCAGCACCATTCATGTTTACAGCATTTATTTTTCTCTTTAGAGATAGTTTTCCACATAAAATAAATGACCTTTTGAAGCTTTGCCTCAACATTTGCCCAGTGTCCCAGATTGTAATTGGGATTACAATGTTTTGAGGTCTGCATTAACTATTTTTGGAGCTGAGTTTATTTTTCAATCACTTTAGATCTTTGTTCTTTGGAATTAGGATTAAATTCATTTAATCTATCTTGCAACCTGAACTGTCACTTGCTTTCTACTAAAAGCTTTGAAATATGATCAGGAGATTTTATCTCATAAAGGATTTGCATTGTTTAGCAAATGTGGTACTGTCAGAGTACAACAAAGCAATTGTAATATTAAACTGTTTGTCAATTTCAGCCCCAGTTATCATTCTGATCATGTTATGAATCCCTCCCAGCAAAAAACAGCCTTAATTACGGAATACTGTTTCTTGACCTTGAGTTTGTTCAGTTTTTATCCTTAATTGCTGCACCATGCTTTAAGAAAATACTTGTCCACTGAATTAGACTCTGACATTTGAAATGTTTATAAAATAAATAATTTCGTTTCAGCTACATGTTTAGTTTATGTTACTCTCTTACATTCTCCTATAATCTGGCATCATTTTCCTGCACAAGGCTTGCTTGGGACATTTTATTCAAAATGTATAGAAACAACAATTATAAATATAACTGAAACTAGATCATGGCAGCATAGAATAGTAGTCCATTGCTGTAGTATTTCTTAAAGTTTATAATTTTTAAAATGCTTTACAAGTGCCTTATTGGTTATTGAACACAATTTTGTAACAATTTTGGTCATTTGTAATTTGCAGGGGCTAGTGAAAGTCCCAAACAGAGGGTAATAACATACTTCATCTCCCCTCTCCTATAATTCAAATTCAGTGAGATCTTCCCAGCTGCCCCCTATGTTGCAAACCCCCTCTCCCAACATTCCCTACTCTCTCTCTCTCTCATTCTATTTTTTTTTAATAGCACTTTTCACCATCTACACAGCTGTTTATTTGGTTTAATGTCTGATGTGACTCCCCGCACACCCACTGGATTATAAAATCCAAACAGACAGGAATGTCCCTAGGGCTCCAATCCCTTCTGAGTTCCTTGAACCCAGAAGACCTGGCGTGTAGCAGATGCTCAATATATACCTGAAGAATTAATAAATAAAGAGGCACACTGATAAGTTTCTTACAAACTTTAATAGATACAAGAACAAGAGCTATTCCCTTTTATATATTTCAATTGTAATTTTCAAGGACATATTAGGGAAGCCACCGTTGGTATGCTTATAGGGGAGAAAACTCATCATCTGATTAGTTTGCTTTTCTTATCTCTTACAGATAAGAGAAAAATACATACATACATATACTTTTTTTTTTTACAAAGAACAATTGGAGGGCTTAAATTGCCATTGTGAAATTTTTGGAGGAGAGACAGGTTTTATGTAAACTAGAAACAGCAGGTTTTCTATGTAAACATAAAACAAGCAGGTTTTATGTAAACTAGAAAATTCCTAAAGCAGTGGCTCTTTAGGGAAGGTGGGAGGGAGTAAGCACAGTCCTTTTATATAGAGTATCAGAATCCCCAAAGTTTTTCTTTCTTTTAGACTATCCAGTTCATAACCCAAAACTTTGATAAGACTTCTCACAGGGATTCTTTGTTTTCCCTTCTCTCTCTGCTATCAGACTGCATTTCTTTATCTTTGAAAAATCATTGCCTATGATGGAAATTGTTCATGATAAAAATATTAACCATGAGAACTGCATGCAGAATAAAAAAATGCTGACAAATTCTCTGGCTCTGTTTTAAAGTCATTTCTAAATATGTGGAGTAGTTGGTATATGGACTTTGATTTTGCTTTAAAAATGATCTGAGAAGCTAGTGTCTCAAAAGACTTAGAAGTTATGGGAAAGCAATGTATGGGAACAAAACACCATCACACAATGACCGAAGTCACTCTTTGCTCACACAAAACTTGAAAAAGTTTGAAAAGCCAGAACAGATACCACTATTCTGAGAATAACTCCTGTCTTTTGTGAACCAGAGATATTCAGTTCCTTATTGGTAGCTTGAGTAACCAAATGATAATGATAACGTATTTATTCATTCAGATATCCCATCAGTCATGAATATCTATTCAAAAACCATTCTTTGGCAGGCTTTGAAGCATATTACATGAACCCCTGTTACGTTGTTTACATTAGATTGCATTGTGTTGATATTTGCAAAGGATAAAAATAGGAAATGTACCTATATCATAGGAGCAGCAAGTTCTCTGGTAGGGTCTGAAAAGGGTAAGACCTTGGCACAAATTGTAGACATCTTTGGTCTAAAGATATGAAGGTTTGGAGAGGCATGACTTCAGTGTTCAGGGACATGAGTTCAGAAAAAAGTTCAAGACTATTAGCATCATCAGATTTCCTGAGATGACATTCAAAAATAAATGTGATACATTGTGAGAGCTGTTTACTAGAGAAGATACAGTCCTTCCAATCAATATTTTCACAAAATAGAATATTTCAAAACAATCATATATTCATATGCTTAATTTTTACAGAAATAATACCTTCACTAAATTTGTAAATAGGAATATTTTTTACTTTCTTTTATTAAAAGAGCTTTTGAATCTCTCAAGTCTTAGATGAAGGTAAACAGATATAAACTGTATTTAACTTTATTTAATTATATTTGCCAGCAAAAACAAAAGGAGTGCTCATCTTTGCCTTGTTTTCCTCTCTATTTTTACCAAGTTTTTCAACTATTTTCTAAAAGGAAGTATGGTGCCACTGTTACTTACTCTAAGTATTTTTGAGAATAGGAATCATGTTACGTAGATTAGATAATAGGCACAGATATAGGAAATAAAATCATGCATTTTCATCAAAGCCTTATTTAAATTAGTTAATAAGGGTTCATTTCTTAAAAGGTCCTCAAAAGCCACTAAAAATCTAGTGATAGACCATTTTGGTCTGCTGATTTGAAACTAATCCATCTTGAGTAGGATCCCAATTTCTACAAATAGTCGTTCAACTCATGTGAGTCAATCACTTTGCAATGACCACAGCAACAAATATAGGACACTCTGGAACACATGTTCAAAGTGAACAGCAGAAAGCGCGCGCGCACACACACACACACACACACACACACACACTCTCTCTCTCTCTCTCTCTCATGCACACACACACTCACACACAACTAGAGTTTCAGGGAAGAGCAGAAGTCAGGTTTATAAAGAACATCCATGATGGCATCCTGAAAAATGAAGGTTACATCTAGTTCACTTCCTCAATCCTTTTTATTTTTCCTTTCTCGAAAATTATGCAAACTTCAACAGCAAATTTTGTGCCCTTTTGGGTTTAGCTAACAGAAGATATTTCCTATATTATTAAATCCCTTTAACATACATCAGAGTAAACAAGAAACTTAAGGGTGCATTTTTATGAATATCCTAATTTCACAAATGCATGTACCTTCCATTCAAGGAATGAGTTGAAAGACAAATTTAAACTTCTTGCTATAAACACTCATCAGCAACAACTATCACCTTATGCAAATGATACTTTTTTCCTTCAACTGGTAAATGCATCAAATTCATTTGTAGTTCCAAATTATAGCATAAGACTATGTTTACTTTAAGCATCACACATTTTAGTTTTAAAAATTAATTTATATATTATAGTCTCTTGATTGTGCCTGATATATATTATTGCGGTTAAGAAATCTGTAGTTATTATGTAAAAATGAAGAATGAAAATGCCACATCTCTCTCACCCCTATCAATTACTTGTTATTTAGACTGTTTTCTAATCAATATTCTATTCATTACTATCATTAAAGAGCAGAGGCATGCATTATTTTGAACTGAAAATTATATTGTAGCACATTAAAAATAGATGTATGTATATGGCAATGAGACATAATAACAATCCTATTACTCACAGTTCAAAGATGTCAGTGTTGCTGTCACACATATTTTGGAGATTACAAATTACTGCAAAAGTTTCCCACAGATTTAGAGTTTTGATATGTAGTTATTTTGAAATTCCTCACATTTATCTTTAGTTTCAAGGGAGTTTTCAGCCTCCTAAGGGTCTGGTTATATTCACTTACTTGTGACTGGGTCACTGAGAGCCCTTGATACTATGGTATGTGTCTTTTTTGGCATAGAGAGATAAAAAAACTCTTCTAAATCCAAAAGTAGTTTTGGATCTGAGGATGCCAAGAGCTTGGCACCTTCATTTCACTGAAATCCATTTCGGGATGCAGACATTTTCCCTCTAATATCCATTTTAAGGTGGCAATGGAGTAGCAGAAGAAGTACAGGCTGTCACCTCTGTAGGCAAAAGAAACAAGACCTTGGAGCAAGCCATTTAACTTCCAGTAAAAGATGACTTCCTTTTCAGAAGTAAATAGCCAATAAGTAGATGTAAATACCCAGGAGGTATAGGAATGGATCAAGTTACCAGGCTAGCAGCACAGAACATGCACTGCACAACTCCAGTCACTTATATAAGCTGTGACATTGGGGTAGCCCCTCAAATGTGCCAGGGCAGCCCAAGTAATAGTAGTGATGATTATTTTATTTTCAAACACTGACTAAGCATTCAACTTGGAAGGAGAATGGCCAAGTGGAAATGCATCTAGCTTTTCAGGTGAGTAAATTTCATGATCAATCTGATAAAAGTTGAACAAAGTTTATTGTCATCTTCCTTCATTATTCTCTGTGCATCCTTGGCCTCTACCTCACATGAGTCTTTGGGAGTCTTACTTTTTCCCTGTAAAAAACAAACAGCAACAAATGCAGAATAGCAGCACGGTGCAGAAACCATGGATGGATGGGATATTTCAGTGTTTTCCTTTGAACTCTTACGATCAGCCTCTTACTTTTTACTTTACTGGTGAAAATACACCACAGCAAATATTTTTATTAAAATATAATTCATCATCACCCACTGACAATTGCTGGTAAAAGGAAAATACCCTACACATATGGACAAAACATGCCAACAGAAACAGATTATATTTTATTCTTAAATTTGAGGGTAAAACTCAATATGTAACCATGAAGTATAGTAAGATAAATATAATTTGAACTTCAGGTGTATGCAATTTAATACTTTATTTATTTATTAACTGCTGTAATCTTGAGAAGATTTCAAATAGCTTGTAACCCATTATCAACTAATACTAAATACCAATTTGTGTAGTTTCTCTTTGCAAGTCTTGTTGCTATTTGCTCTTTACAGGGGAAAAATAGGAAAAGAAAACATTTGTGATTTCACTAATGAGGTGATTGGTTATTTTTTTAAAATGTTACTTAAACAAAAATTAATTTTTATGTGCCAATTTTGTTATATACTAATTGGCTTATTATTTTAAGGTTTTCCACATCACCCTGTACAGTTTATTGATTTTAAATAGACATAGTCTATTCTGAAATTAGTCAGGTTATTAAAAATACATAAGTCTAAATTCTGCTTTCATAAAAAGGCAATGAAAATCTTACTCCCAAAGAAAATGTTTCTAAACTTTAAGTGCCCCAGTGATGGAGCAGAGAGCAGAATTTCAATCCTTCAAAAACATGGATGATCGTTAAATGCTCTTCATTTATATCACACAAATGGATGAACAAATTAATCTACCACTCCGAGTACTCAGTTTCTACCAAATCTACTGTTGTTACACTTTTTGTTTAAATGATTTGCTACCTTCACTGCGAAACAATAACTGTAATTTTTCCCGCTTGTGAGATCCTGGGAACATACTTCTCAACAAAAGTGGTACAAATTGAAGGTGATTTTAATGACTCCAGACTTGGCTTTGGAGGAGCTCTTTATGGCTTGCTCATGTTCAATACGGTGGATGACTTATCTGTGCGATCTCTAGCCTTTAGGGCACTTTCATATTTTCTGCTAAAACAGCATTTCCATTTTCCAACTTGTCTTTTCTTGGGGCCTAACACTGCAAAATTTTCATCTTCCACTTCTGTAGAAACCAAGGTATGAGAATTATGAATTTGACAATAAAAACTTAGACTGGATAAATTTTAATGTTGGCTAGAGGCCATTAAACTATGTAGGTATTGATGTCTTAATATGACAGACATGAATGAATGGATTTTGATTACCTATCAAAATCGACTGAAAAAGAGAGCCAGGAAAAACATCCCTCATCATTTCATCAGTTCCTAAGGACAAAAGACATATCTCTTCATCAGCTGTTCTCTTTCCCCATGTCACTTACCACCATTGTCATGTAACATGCTTTCTTCTTCAGTCCATCATTGTGAGTGTACTACTGTCATTATTTCTGTTTCATTGCATGTGCTCCAGAAGAAATACTCATTAGTAGAATCACTGAATTTAATGGTCCTAAGAGATAAACTTCACAACTTTCTACCATTTCAAACCAACTCTTCAAGGATAACTCAGACACTTTCACTCCAGAGGTTTTTCTTTAATATGTAAATTTCATGTGTTTTGGGTGATGTATCGAATTCCTATGTTCAAACCATGTGGACTACATTATTTCACACTTGGCTTAAGCATCTATCGTCCTATAGCCATTGCTTCATGTCTGTAGGGCTCACAAGTGTCAGAAAGCACAGGAAGAGAGGAGATGGTAGAGCAGAGAGAGAGAAAAATTAGGAAGCCATGCTAAGAAATCCCTTTCCCACTTAGCTGATATATTTGTGGTTCACAATATTTAAATGCAGTAGTGGTTCTACATTCAAGTGGCAAGTTGAAATGCCATTACCTTATGCTCTCCAACTATTCTCCTTTTTCCGCAAGTCTGATTTCCTGATTTCTATAAATAGCGGCAGGCCTTCTTCAGATAATGTGGAAACAACCATAGCATACAGAAGTTGGAGGTGACAAATTAACATAAAATACCTTATATTCTCATATGAGTAATAATCCATGATCTCCGAATGGATTTCTGTATTTTCCCATATGTTGCTCTTCTTAAAGTGTAATTTGATATATTTAGAAAATGATGTATAACATACTAATAAGTGATGCAAAATCTTATAAATGGGAAAATCCTGTTATTTATAGCAGATAGTAGTTACACATGTCCAGTGGCATTGATAGAAAAGAGGCTTTCCTGGTGCACAGTAACATTATTCTTAATACAGTCCTGTGAATGGAAACCCTGTTTGTCTTCACTGGGGTTTTTCCATATATAACACCTGGTCATGAACCATGTATAAAAGCTGAATACTTTGTATCTGAAATTTAGCTTTAAATAGTAATTTTGAGCATGCTTAAAGTATAATTATAAAAATAGTATTACTTATTAATGGTTTCCTGGAAAATCATGGTGTGTTCTTTATGAGGAGACCATTCTTTCATATATTGGGAGATTCACAGAAAGATGAATATTCCTCCCTTAGAAAAGGTAATATCACTAAAAAGGTGCAGCTCTGAAAAGTTCAACTGGCATACCTAAAGGGATGTAGCCTAATTTATCTCTTACTATAGCCATGTGGAAGAAAAGCTATTCTCTGTTTTGTTCAATATGGCAACCATTAGCCATTGAGCATGATATGGCTACACAAAATATAGAGTTTTTCTGTAAGTATAAAGTAAATACTGAATTTCAAAGACTTAATACAGAAAAAAGAATGGAAAGACCTTTCACAATTTTTTATATTGAGTACATGTTCAAATAATATTATTTTTGATATCATAGGTTAAATGAAAATATTATTAAACATAATTTCTCCTGTTTCTTTTCTTTTTGTAACATAATTGCAAGAAAGTTTAAAACCTATGTAACTTGCATTGTGATTATATAGGATGACACTATATAAAAAGATAGACATCAAGTAGTATGTCTGAGTCTATGATAAATGTTATAGAGCAATTTCTTAAAATATGTTTATTGAATTTGTTTCAGAAACTTCACTTATGCCCTTAATAAGTTATCATTTTATAGGAAATTTATATATATATAAATCCTAAACTCTGCTGCTTACTAAAAGCATAATAACTGGTTTGATTGCTCCAACACTGGAACCTAATGACAAAACTCAATGACTGCTGGTAATAATGCACAGCAATCTTTTTAATCATATCTCAATTAGCTTCAGAAGTTTCTTGTTTCAGGGCTCCCAGGGGCCTCATTGCTTGTCTTTTTCACTCGAGATAAACACAATCATCTGTTTTATATTCATCCCCAATACTGGGTTTATTATTTTGTTGTTGTGTTGTGGTCTTAAGAAGCTGCTGTTGCTGATAGGGATGTCATCTGCAAACACCCCAGCTGTAAATGTCTTATCATCCCAAAGCACAACTGAAATAACTCCTGTGCTGGGCAAGTGAGCTGGCCTCCTTCCTACCTGGCAAAATCTTGAGGAATACCTGAGCATGACTTTGGGACAAGGGAGATGTAATTTTAGCTTTCACCCTTAGAGTAGGAATGCAGCGTTTGGACATGCAGCATCTGTCTATGGTGGGGAAATCTCTATATACTGACTTTTATTTTTATTACTTTTTGCTTTATTTAAAAAGATGAAGGTAAAAGATAATCACTTCTTCTTTCATATATTTGTTCACCAACCATATATCTTTTATTATGCGAAAGGTGATGGGGATACAGAGCTAAAACATATGGTATCCTGAGGATTAAAGATGGTGATGTGAGAGGTGAGAGAGAAACCTCCTCCCAAAATCATATATAATATTGAAATAGAGCAAATACATCAAATACTTAAAGAGCAACAGGAAAGAAGGCTGTGGCAGACTGCTTACAACTATGGAAATCAGCAGAACTCAAGGAAAAGGGTAAAGTACCAAAGCCGTGATCCAGACAGACTCAAGTCCTTCCTCCACCCCAGCTCACTGGGGGAAGGAAGAGAAACAGGGCAGGGAGGAGATGGAGGGATGGAGGCCTAGGACTGCTGAACACCCAGCCCTGGAGATCTGCTCTGGGAGCATGAACCTACATTACATGATGCTCTGGAGATTAGTGGGGTTGGAAAGCTAAGACAGGCAGAATACTTGGAGAGACTGAGATTCCAGGCACTTGTGGAAAACAGGGATCCACATGTAGCTGCTCTGGGATGAAAGAAAGGAGAGCAGTCTGAGTGACTTCCTAACAGCGAGAGGGCTGCTAAAGGGGCAAGGATTGCACAGAGCTTAATGCTCAGGAGAAAGGACAGGTGAAAAAAATTATCTGGGTGCACTCTGCCCAGCAGGTTGGGAAGTTTCAGGAGGGACAGGTGCTCCATCAACATGGCTAGCTATGCAGCTCCAAGGCCCTGCACCATGGTATGAAGCCTGTTGTGCTTTCCTCCAGGCCAGCACTGGCTTGCAAACCAGCTGCCCCCACCATTGCACCAGACCAGGAAAAGGGAGATCTGACTATGGCAGCTACAAATGTAAAGCATAGAGGCTTCTCACTGGGCTCTTGGCCCACTGTCCCTGGCAGTGAAGATGGGCACTGCAGCCAGAAAGAAGGAAAGGCCTTTTTCCACCCAACAGGCACTAGCACTACTCACCTCCAACCTCTGCCATTGATCCAGGGGCTGAGAAGCTCCAAAGAGTAGAGCTTGAAGGCACTAGAGTGTGCCACCCGCAAATATGAAATGTCAAAGGAACTTGGTTCAACCCAAAATCCCACAAACACCAGAAAGAGGAGTAAGTGAAACTGAACTCATCAATCTTCCTGAAAGGGATTTCAAAATAAAAATCACAAACATGCTCATGGAGCTACAGAAAAATATTCAAAGACTCAGGGAGGAATTCAGGAATGATATACAAACATTGAAGAATACAGTATCTGAAATGAAACATACAATGGGAGAATTTAAAAGCAGATTAGATGAAGTAGAGGAGACAGTAAATGAAATAGAAATCAGAGAACAGGAATACAAAGAAGCTGAGGGACAGAGAGAAAAAAGGATCTCTAAGAATGAAAGAAGAGAACTGAGTGACAAATTCAAAAGGAACAATATACATATTATAGGGGTATCAGAAGAATAAGAGACAGAAAAAGGCATAGAAATCATCTTTGAGGAGATAATTGCTGAAAATTTCCCCAATCTGGGGAAGGAGATCATCTCTCAGGCCATGGAGGTGCACAGATCTCCCAATCTAAGGGATCCAAGGAAGACAGCAACAAGACATATAATAATTAAATGGCAAAGATCAGGGATAAAGAAAGAGTACTAAAAGCAGCCAAAGAGGAAAAATATCACAAACAAAGGAAAACCATCAGGCTGTCAGCAGACTTCTCAGCAGAAACCTTACAGGCCAGAAGGGAATGGCATGATATATTTGATGCAATGAAGCAGAAGGGCCTCAAACCAAGAATACTCTATCTGGGAAGATTATCATTTAAATTTGAAGGAGAGATTAAACAGATGAGCAAAAGCTGAGAGAATTTGCCTCCCACAAACCATCTCTACAGTGTATTTTGGAGGGACTACTGTAGATGGAAGTGTTCCTAAGGATAAACAGCTGTCACCAGAGGAAATAAAGCCACAGTAAATAAAGTAAAACAATTAATTACTAAGCAGATGCAAAATCAAATCAACCACCCCCAAAGTAAGTCAAGGGATAGACAAAGAGTATAGAATATGATACCTAATATATAAATAATGGAGGAAGAAGAAAAAGGAGGAAAAAAGGAACCTTTAGGTTGTATTTGTAATAGCATACTGAGATAAATTAGACTGTTAGATAGTAAGGAAGTTATGCTTGAACCTTTGGTAACCAAGAATCTAAAGAGTGCAATGCCAATAATTACAAACCTATCCATTATCCCCCTAAATGTAAATGGACAGAATGCACCAATCAAAAGACAGAGTTACTGAATGAATAAAAAAACAAGAACAGTCTACATGCTGCTTACAAAAGACTCACTTTAAACCCAAAGACTACAGAGACTGAAAGTGAAGGGATGGAAAAAGATATTTCATGCAACTAATAGGGAGAAAAGAGCAGCAGTTGCAGTACATGTATCAGACAAAATAGACTGCAAAACAAAGAAAGTCACAAGAGACAAAGAAGGACATCACATAATGATAAAGGAGCCAGTCCAATAAGAGGATATAACCATTATAAATATCTATGCACCCAACACAGGAGCAACTACATATGTGAAACAAATACTAACAGAATTAAAGGGGGAAATAGAATGCAATGCATTCATTTTAGGAGACTTCAACACACCACTCACTCTAAAAGGGCAGATCAACCAGACAGAAAATAAGTAAAGAGACAGATGCACCAAACAGCACATTAAAACAGATGGACCTAACAGACATCTACCAAACACTCCACCAAAAAGCAGTAGGATACACATTCTTCTCAAGTGCACATAGAACATTTTCAAGAATAGATCATATACTAGGCCACAAAAAGAGCCTCAGTAAATTTAAAAAGATTGAAATTGTACCAACCAACTTCTCAGACCACAAAGATATGAAACTATAAATAAATTACACAAAGAAAACAAAAAAGCCCACAAACACATGGAGGCTTATCAACATGTTTCTAAATAATCAATGGATCAATGACCAAATAAAAACAGAGATCAAGTAATATATGGAGACAAATAAGAACAATAATTCAACACCACAAAAATCTGTGGGATGCAGTGAAGGCCATGCTAAAAGGGAAGTATATTGCAATACAGGCCTACCTCACGAAAGAATAATCCCACATAAATAGTCTAAATTCACAATTAATGAAACTAGAAAAAGAAGAACAAATGAGGCCCAAAGTCAGTAGAAGGAAGAACATAATAAATATGAGAGCAGAAATATATAAAATTGAGAAGAATAAAACAATAGAAGGAATTAATGAGAGCAGGAGTTGGTTCTTCAAGAAAATATACAAAATAGGTAGACCTCTAGCCAGACTTATCAAGAAAAAAAGAGAGTCTACACACATAAACAGAATCAGAAATGAGAAAGGAAAAATCACTATGGACTTTACAGAAATATAAACAATTATTAGAAAATACTATGAAAAATTATATGCTAACAAGCTGGACAATCTAGAAGGAATGGACAATATTCTAGAAAAATACAACCTTGAAAGGCTGACTCAGGAAGAAACAGAAAATCTGAACAGACCAATTACCAGCAATGAAATTGAATTGGTAATCAAAAGACTATCTAAGATAAAAATTCCTGTACCCAATGGCTTCACTGCTGAATTTTATCAAACATTTAGTGAAGACCTAATACCCATTCACCTTAAAGTTTTCCAAAATGTAAAAGAGGAGGCAATACTTCCAGACTTGTTCAATGAACAATCACTCTAATACCAAAACCAGACAATGAGACCACAAAAAAAGAAAATTACAGACCAACATCCCTGATGAACATAGATGCAAAAATGCTCAACAAATTATTAGCAAATCAAATTCAAAATTATATCAAAAGGATCATCCATCATGATCAAGTAGGATTTATTACAGGGATGCAAGGATAGTAGAATATTCAAAAATCCATGAACATCATCTACCATATCAACAAAAAGAAGGACAAAAACCACATGGTCATCTCCATAGATGCTGAAAAAGAGTTTGACAGAATTCAACATCCATTCCTGATAAAAACTTTCAACAAAATGGGTATAGAGGGCAAGGACCTCAACGTAATAAAGACCATATATGACAAACCCACAGCCAACATCATATTTAACAGTGAGAAGCTGAAAGCTTTTCCTTTAAGATTGGGAACAAGACACGGTGCTCACTCTCCCCTCTTTTATTCACCATAGTTCTGGAGGTCCTAGCCACAGCAATCAGACAACACAAAGAAATAAAAGACATCCAGATTGGCAAGGAAGAAGTTAAATTGTCCCTGTTTGTAGATGACATGATATTTTACATAAAAAACCCTAAAGAATCCACCCCAAAACTACTAGAACTAATAACCAAATTCAGCAAAGTTGCAGGATACAAAATCAGTACACAGAAATATGTTGCTTTCCTATATATTAATGATGAACTAGCAGAAAGAGCAATCAGGAAAATAATTCCTTTCACAATTGCATCAAAAAGAATAAAATATCTAGGAATAAACCTAACCAAGGAAGTGAAAGACCTATATCCTGAAAACTAGAAGTTACTCCTAAGAGAAATTAAAGAGAATAGTAATAAATGGAAATTCATCCCGTGTTCTTTGCTAAGAAGAATTAATATTGTTAAAATGGCCATCCTGTCTAAAGCAATCTACAGATGTAATGCAATCCCTATCAAAATACCAACAGCATTCTTCAATGAACTAGAGCAAATAGTTCTTAAATTCTTATGGAACCATGGAAGACCCCAAATAAACAAAGTAATCCTGAGAAGGAAGAATAAAGCTTGGGGGATTATGCTTGCCAACTTCAAGCTCTACTACAAAGCCACACTAATCAAGACAATTTGGTACTGGCATAAGAACAGACCCATAGATCAGTGGAACAGACTGGAGAGCCCAGATATAAACCCAAGCATATATAGTCAATTAATATATGATAAAGGAGCCATGAATACACAATGGAGAAAAGACAGCCTATACAACAACTGGTGTTGGCAAAACTGGACAGCTACATGGAAAAGAATGAAACTGGATTATTGTAAAACTCCATATACAAAAGTAAACTCAAAATATATCAAAGACCTGAATCTAAGTCATGAAACCATAAAACTCTTAGAAGAAAACATAGGCAAAAATCTCTGGAATATAAATATGAGCAACTTTTTTTCTGAATGCATCTCCTTGGGCAAGGGAAACAGAATAAAAAATGAACAAATGGGACTACATCAAGCTAAAAATCTTCTGTACAGCAACGGACACCATCAGTAGTACAAAAAGTCATCCTACAATATGGAAGAATATATATATAAACAACATATCCAACAAGGGGTTAACATCCAAAATTTATAAAGAACTCACAAGTGTCAACACCCAAAAAGCAAATAACCCTATTAAAAAATGGGTGGAGAATATGAACAGACACTTCTCCAAAGATGAAATTCAGATGGCCAAGAGGCACATGAAAAGATACTCCACATCACTAATTATCAGAGAAGTGCAAATTAAAACTACAATGTGATATCACCTCTCACCAGTTAGGGTGGCCAACATTGAAAAGACTGGGAACATCAAATGCTGGCATGGATGCAGAGAAAGGGGAACCCTCCTACACTGCTGGTGGGAATGTAAATTAGTTCAACCATTGTGGAAAGCAATATGGAGGTTCCTCAAAAAACTAAAAATAGAAATACCATTTGACTCTGGAATTACACTCCTAGGAATTTACTCAAAGAAAACAAGTTCTCAGATTCTCAGATTCATATGAACCCTTATGTTTATTGGAGCACTATTTACAATAGCCAAGATATGGAAGCTACCTAAGTATCCATCAGTAGATGGATGAATAAAGAAGATGTGGTACATATACACAATGGAATATTACTCAGCTATAAGAAAAAAACAGATCCTACCATTCACAACAACATGGATGGAGCTAGAGGGTATTATGCTCAGTGAAATAAGGCAGGTGGAGAAAGACAAGTACCAAATGATTTCCCTCATTTGTGGAGTATAACAACAAAGCAAAACTGAAGGAACAAAACAGCAGCAGAGTCACAGACTCCAAGAAGGGACTAGCAGTTAACAAACTGGAGGGGTGGTGAAGGGTGGGTGAGGAGGAAGGGAGAAGGAGATTGAGAGGTGTTATGGTTAGTACACATGGTGTGGGGGTTGGGGGCCACGGGGAAGACAGTGTAGCACAGAGAAGACAAGTAGTGACTCCACCGCATCTTACTACACTGATGGACAGTGACTGCAATGGGGTATGGGGGGGACTCGATAATATAGGTGAGTGTAGTTACCACAGTGTTTTTCATGTGAATTCTTCATAAGAGTGTATATCAATGATGCCTTAGTTTAAAAAAAGGAAAAAATAAAACATCTGGTATCTTTGCCTTCATGGATCTCACACTCCAGGTCACTTTCATTTTTATGTATACGTAATGTCCATTTTTTTCTCAAGGACTTAAAGATTTTTAAAATTGATCTTTGAGATTGATAAGGGCAGGGAGATTTGTTTCAAAAACATCAGAATTTCCTAATATGCTCTTTATTCACTTTGTGCTAGGCCTTTTATATGTGAATATACCATACTCATGTATGATACATATCCATACCTATAACTGTATTCATACACTTATGTATAACTGATACCCATACTTATATGTATATCTATCCATACTTAAAATATATACCACATATACATAACTGAAAAATGCTTCAATAACTGTTGTCCTTGATATAGTCAATAAAGTTGATATAATTAATATTCTTAGATACAGTAGATTTTTAGCATTGTCTGCAACATCCTATAAACAGAAACCAGATACTATGCAGAGTTAGAGAATAAGACAGGACCACTGGGCTAATTTCTTGCTTCATAATAACCAGCTTTATATCCAGAAACTAGGTACTGTCTTCAGGACTAAGGATTCAGCAGGCTTCTTCCAGATTCTTTCCAAATACATGCTGGGCAGAAATATGACAAAACCTCAGAAGCTCTTGAGTTACGTGTGTTAGTATGGCTACCACATTCCTGCGGGACATAAGAATTGGGATCGAGAAGCAGTCATAAAAGCTAGTTTGCTCTTCTGCTGGTCCTAGCCCTAAAACTGATGATACAGAAAATATTCATTCCCCTTCATTCTCTCCCAGGAATGTCATGCAGAGAATCTTTAGCAAACCTCTCTTCCGCTGTAGCCTGTGCTCCCCTGTGGCACAGATGTGTGGACCACAGAGGAACAAGAGGATCTCAACTGGGTTTGCCTCTTTGGCTTTCATTTTGCCCTGACCTTTCAAGAAGGAATGTTGTCAACAGATTGTAATGGACCCCTCATGTGTTAGCACAAATTGCACATTCCAGCAAGGGGTGAGGTCCTGTTTTCTTTCTTGTAAGGGCCACCTGGATCTAGTAAGTCACTCCCAGGTCATCGATGTGTGGCCTAAGGAAAGGCCCCAGTTGAAAACTTTCAAGCCCTGAGGGTGATATTTGAAGGCTGCCAGAATAAGAAACATTTATTCCCTTTGCAGCATCTCCATGTTTACTCCTTTCTCTCATTAACTGTTCAACCTGAAAACCTACTGCACAATATAATTAACTCAGTGTGCTCTAAAAACTAATGAAAACCTTAGACACTTCGGGAGCTTTCCAAAGCACATATCAACCAGAGGAGCCATCAAGTGTTTTGTTAAATGGGATCTCATGCAGTCCAGGCCAATTAGTTACAATAAATGGCACAGAGCAGGGGGAGGCTCTGGGTGATGACAATGCGGGGTAACATCTCTGCTGGCAAAGCACAGAGATTAGCAAAAATCCATTCAGGATCACATCCACAATGAAATGGCATCAAGGGCATTTGCATGGTTTTAAAATGTTATGTCGAAAGTGGAAAAGCAAGTGAGAGTTTGAGTGTGATGTATTAACGTCAGACTGTTGTTTTTCCATCTAGGTCTATTTATAAGGCAGCTGGAACATTCTTTAACATATCCACCTGTCTTGTTCCTCCTAAGAGTGTTGTCACTTGCATTTATTGAGTGCCTGGTATGGGAGGTTCAGGAGATAAAATATTAAGACCAAAATATGAACTCTGTCTTTATGGTGGTAGAGGAAACCATGAAACAATTTATCATTGTTCAGGTAAAGATGTTTTTAAGGCATATCTTACATACAGAAAAGATCAGGTCCATGTACAGGTAAGTGGAACAACATCCAGAAAGAGAAACAGAGCATTACTAGCACCACAACAGTTCCCTTCCCAATCATCAAGCCCCTGACTTAAAGCAGAGAGTAGTTTTTAACCTTATGTGAATAAACTCATACAGAATGGGCCCGTCAGTATGGCTTCTGTGTTTACCATTATGTTTATGACCTGTATCCACTTTCTTACACGTAGCAGTTGTTTGTTCATTCGCATTCTTATATAGTATCCACTGAATGAATACACCACCATTTTACTTTGTGTTGTTGTAGTTTGGGCTATTTTGAACAGGGTTACCATGAATTTTCATGGGCACGTTTTTAGGACTTACATATACACACTTCTGTGGAGTAGATATCTAGAAATGAAATTAGGTCACAAGATATGACTATGTTCAGTTTTTGTAGATCCTGTTCAACAGTTCTCCTAAATGGTTGTCCCAACTTATTCTTGGCTGTAAATTGAGAATTCCAGTTGCTTCTCATCCTTGTCAAATCTTGGTAGTAGTATATCTTTCTTATTTTGGCCATTCTAGGAGTCTGTGGTAGTACATTCACTGTGAATTTCATTGGCATTTCTCTGATGACTAAGGAATTTGAGCACATTTTGATAAGTTTATTGAGATTTGAATGCATTAGCTTGTGGTATTTTGTAAAGCTTTATGTCACTATAGATACTCCAGTATCATGAATCTTCTCTAGGCTAAACAAACATAGATTGTGTCAACTACTCCTCTGAGAATGTACTCTGATGATATTTCCTAACCCTGATGGTTCTCTCCTGACTGGTCCAGACTCTCAATGACCTTGTAGAGCAGAGCCCACAGAATTTCTCTCTGTTACGCACACTGAATCGAAGGGCACAGAAGGCACGAAGACAATTAAACCCTTTACGTCTAATAATATTTAATACAGCAAGTAAGACGTAAGCAGTTCCACATCATTTCTTTACTTTGGTTCAGTTGTGCCCTTACAGAATTATTCTTTTTCCTCTTAATATTGACTAGTTAGACTCTGTACTAATGTTCAATACACTATACTCATTTATTCATTCATTCAGCAAACATTAATTGTGCACTAATTATGATTCAAGGGTATCTCGTGACATTTGCCATCCAGAAAAGCAAAAGTCCACAACTTCCTAGAGCCTATGTTCTAGTGATATTACCAACAATGATTAAATACTCAAAATAAGATACCTGGAAATAATGAAGGAGTCCGAAGAAAGCAAAATCTGTAAAAGGAATAGTGATCAGTACAGGGAGAGGGAGAGCTATCCTTTTCACAGGATAGTTAGGGCAGCCTCTCTGCTGAAATGAACTTGAACTAAAATCCCACTGATTAAAAATGAAACCGAAAACACATGAGCCAAGTACTGATGCTAATGGAGAGGGTTGCAGGAGGAGGGAGATAACCCCATACTTTAGTGATAGCAAGAGGGCCGGCATGGTTATGGCCTAACTGTTAGGGATGCAGGGAGGAGGGTGTTGGTTAGATAAGTTAAGAAGTAGAGAGGTAAGGCTTTGGGAGCCAGGAGGAGGAGTTCAGATTTTATCCTACCTACAATAGGAAGACAAAGGAGGGCCTCAGACAGGGAGAGTAACAGGTTCTAATAGTTTTCAAACACGGGTTAGCCAACTGAGGCCTTTAGTTGGTGTAAATAAAATTTATTAGAAGACAACCAGGCATCTTTCATCTGTTATCTATGGCTGGCGTCGTGCTTGGCTTTACAGTTGCATGCTACAAAACTAAACTTGAGTAGTTGTAACAGAGCCGACTTGGCCTGCAAGCCTGAAATGTTTTTATCTGATTTTTGAGAAAAGGTTGGTTGAACCCTGTAAAGAAAATCACTTTGTATTTTCCTTGTATAGAGTATTGAGAGGCAAAAACAGTGAAACCTGGGGGAAAACTCAGGAAATATTTAGTAGTCCAGGCAGGAGATGAAGCTTAGATTGGGGTATATGAGGGTGATGAAATGTGCATAGATTCTGGGAAGGGTGTGTCATAAGACCTATGGAAGAACTACCAAGAGAGGACAAAAGCAATATTCTATAGTCAGTGGTTAGTTCAATGCTTTTTTACAATTCCTGGAGTTCATACTTGGAATATTTAACTTTGTATGGTAAAAGCCATATAATTTAGGAGAAAATATTGCTATTATTTTCAAAGCCACACTTCCCTGGTTATAGTAATTGACTTGGGGGTTTCACCAAATGAAACAACATGCAGAAGGCAAAATGTTAACCTGCTCTTTTTAGTGTTTTAGTGTTACCATATCAGTAAATACTCGTTTTCTAGAACCCTTTTCCCAGACTGTAATATTCAATGAAGAATAAAACAATGAATAAAAGGAATATGATCTAAATAAAAACATCAACATGTAAGCTCCAGTTTCATCTTGCTAACAAGACTTTTCTCTCATCAACATTAGTCTAAAAGAAATGATAATTCCAGGGACTAAGTCCTTTTGGGGATTCCTCACAGTGAGCATGCTAATGAAGAAACTTCAAACCAAGCCTCTTAAAGTGGAGGAAATTGAATTCTGGTTCTGGGGAACAGATGTCCTCTTACTCTAGGAGTGTGACTCCTGATGAATGGTAAGGTGCAGGCCCTTGTGTGAGGATCACTATAGGAAAGAAAAGATTTTGCCAAACTACAGAAAGAATGCAGACAGGGGAAAGGCATTTCAACTGGCCAGCCTTGAAAAGTTGGAAGGAAGGAGGTCACTGGACTGCTGCTCCCAAGGAACTGAAGCAGGTTTAGGAAAAACACAAGGAGGGGAGAGGTGTTACAGATTTTCAGATCTCCATATATGTGACCTTACCAGAGGTAGGGAGTTTTCTTTGACATACCCTGAGGAAAGAAAAACAGGACTTTAGATGAAGTTTTATAAACCTCTACTCTGTAATATGTGAACAAGGTCAACACATTTCAAAATTGGGTGAACTTTTCCGCATCTGGTTCAGCTTAGGGAGGTTATTGGCCAGGGAGTTTCAAACAAGGTGGAAACCTGAAGCCAATTTTATGGGTGTGAACTGAAACTGACAAAGAGCTATTTCAAACAGTCTGGTAGGAATGGGGGAGGATCCCCTAAAGGTCTCCCCCAAATGAACAGACATAAATATGTCATCATATTCCACACAAGAATCAGAGGGCAAAAACAGAGTCACTAAGAAGAAAAACAAACAGCCTCCATACATGGGCATTTGCTTGCTATGAAAAGAAAAACTATATATACACATATACAAACCGACATGTATATATAAAAGGAAAATGTCTTGATTTTGCTTCTGAGTGCACCTATTATCCTCCAAGAAGTTCATGGTAGCCTGGAACATCTAAACCTGAATAGGGAAGACTTTAGTCAGGCTCTTAATTTTTCAGTGGAACAAAATGAGACCATTTTAATTAGTTAAGGCTGGTTTTTAAATTCAGTTGTTTTCTATTGGCCAAAAATGGGCTGATTTGCTCAATTATCTAAACAGGTGAAATGGAGTTCTGCTTTGTTTTTGAAAGAAACTATTTCACTGCAAATCAAGTTCTTGTACAGTGCCTCTGTGGAAAACACTGCTTTTTAAAAATCTTTTTGTATCTTCCTAATATCTAATTTTAAAGAGAAATAATTGATTAAATATATCATGCATATATCAATGCTTTGATAGTCACTTACAATGACAAAGAAGAAACATGAAGTGCAATGACTTGGTGAATCCAATCATAACCAGTGGTAGTACATGACCATGGGATGGTGGTAAAGTGTGAGGTGCTCAAGTGAAGTGACCAAATTCTCACCAGGCATGGAGGCCCTCCAAGGAATCTGCTCTATATAGTTTCATTTCTCTAGAGTGAAAGAGTTTCATTCTTTTTCATTTCAAACTCCATAACTAAACATAGCAGATGAGTAAGAATACAAGTAGCATTCTTGTGTTTCATTGACAGTGTTTTCCTCTCCAATTCTGCTGTTAGGAGCAAGTTGTCCACAGGCTAAAGATAATTTCATACCAAGTGGATGGCTAATCATATTGGCTTTTGGTAAGACTGTTCCTCAAAATTTCAAGTTCTGATTCTCCTCTTCAAGGTAATTTCATTCTTTAGAGTCAATTTAAAACTGAGTAAATCAAGTTTATTCAGGAAAAATGCTAAACAACACAGGTTTAAGACTAACCATTGAACTGTATAGGTTATAACATTGCTGAACAAATCTTGCCTCTGAGTGCACAAAAGCCATTTTATTTTATTTTTTTTATGTTAGGTTTCATGGAAACACAATTAGTCTTATTCTCTATGGTACCTTAAATCTAGGACTGATAGAAGAGCAAACTTTGTGGAGAGGAGTATTAAATTTTTCTCATTTATACAGACATAACATCTCTAAGGGATGGATTTTCATCATACTGCTATGAAATCAAGATGAAATGTATATCAATGAATGATAGCACCTTTAAAGTGATACACCAAGGACACACAATTTTGTGTAAATAAATCCTAGTAAGTGATACAAAAGTATAACAGAATGTACCAGGGAAAAGAGATACAGCCGTGTATTAGAAAAAAGATGTGTTCAATCTTTATTTCTGAGATTATCTTTAAATCTGGTCATTAATCACTGGAAAACTATATACTAAGTTAAAGTCAGATGATAACAAAAAATTGATGTCTTTGAGATCATGGCAGGAATATAGTTTCTTCTCTATTGCATTGGGAATTTTATTTAGAAACTCCTCTTGAAAAACAAAGTACAAGATGAAGAATTAACTGCTCTATATTTCTGAGATAGTATCTCCCTAGAAAGTGTAAGACATAAGTGACAGAATAGCTTAGCCACATGATTTGACTACAATCCTTATCAACAGAAAATGATCAACAAATAGCTGTTTTCAAGAGTGACAGTAAATTCAAAGGAAAGAAAATACGTATTTTTATTTTGTTGAAATGATGAATCAGAAAGAACATTAGTAACACCTTTCCCCAAAAGCTATATATCTTCAAACTAAAAGTGCTTATCTGCAACACAATTCAAAATCTACTATAAGTAACTGCTGATAATGCAGGAGGGAATCTGCAGTCCATATGGCCACCACAATTGGTAAGAGTTTATTAAAATAAATTACTTATTTATAGTGGGAAAACATGCATTAAACAAGACAAGTATCTCCATATACCGTGAACAAAATTCTCCTTTTAATTTTTAATAATGATGTCTTGTGACCCCAAATTACATGGTTCTACCTGCATGATTTAAACCCAGATATGAACCATTCAAACACTTCTTTTTTCTCTTGGAGAGGATGATCTGTGTGGCCATTAAAAGGAAGAGATCTTTATTATCAACATATAAGACTGGATTACTAGGATTTTTGTAGCTGAATACAAATTTGCCTGGCTAATTTTGTCTCATTCATTCTCTATTCTACGGATGCACAACCGCTGTCTTCGTGAATACTAGCAAATAGGTGGAATCTGCTTAAGAAAAGAAAAAGCTGAAAAGTAACACCTTTATATACAAAGCTTGTGGCTGACTGCTGGCAGCAAATAACACGTAGTGGTAGATGAAGAATCGTATTAGTTACCTATTACTGCATAACAAATGACGCTAAACTGCAAAGACTTAGAACAACATTTATCATATCGTCTTTTCCACAGGTGAGAAATTCCAGTGTGTCTTAGCTGAATCCTCTAGCTCTGCTTCTCAGAGGTTGCAATCATCTGAAAGCCCAACTAAGAGGATCTGATTTCCAGCTCACTCACACGTCGCTGGCAGAACTCACAGTTCTGCGGTTTGTTTGACTAATGCCTCAGTTCCTCACTAGCTCTTAGCAGGCCTCCTTCAGGACCTCGTCATTGGCCCTTCACAGAACATCTCACAACATGGCATGTGGCTTCTCCACAAGGAAGTGAGGGTCTTCAGAGGGCCAGCAAGTGACAGAGAGAGCTAGCGAGACGGGAGTAACAATTGTTGTAACCTAATCAGAAATCACATACTGTTACTTTTGTTGTATTCTCTTCATTACAAGCCAGTTACCAGGCAGGATCATACTTAAAATGAGGAGCTGAGCAAGGATGTGAACACACAAGGATGTGGACACAGGGTACAGGATCCATTGGATGTTGGAAACTGCCTCCCAAGCGATGGACGGGTACCTAAACACCCATAATGGGTTCTGGGTGCTCACAGGGAAAAGCTTGGCTTTTTGCAAATCATGATATCATTTCTTCGTCAGTAAAATGGTAGCAATATCAGCTCTGTCTGCCACACAAAAAAAAGGTAAGTGACAGAGAGAGCTGTTGTTAGGTAAAAAAAAAGTTGTTAGGTAAGAGATGTGATTTTGAAAAACAAAGCACCCTCACATTAAGCACACAATTACCAATATTACTGCCATTGAGCTAAAATGTTGTCAAATATAAATGCATGTTATGAGTTGAATCGTGTCCTCCAAAAAGATATGTTAAAGTCTTAATCCCCTGTACCTGTGAATGTGACTTTATTTGAAAATGAGATCTTTGCAGATATAATCAAGTTAAAATGGGGTCTCCATGAGGGTGGTGGTGACGCTAATCTAATATGAAGTGTCCTTGGAAGAAGAGGAAAGGACACAGATACAGAGGCACACGGGAAGAGGGTCACTTGGTGGTGAGGCAGAGATTGCAGTGACGTGTCTATAAGCCAAGAAATGCCAAAGAATGCCAGGAACTGCCAGCACCGATACAATTACAAAACGATATGGAACAAATAGTCTTATAGAGCTTTCAGAGAGAACATGGCTCTGTCAACACCTTGCAAAAATATGATTTTTCTGATCTTCTCCTGTATTCCCAGTAAAAATCTTTTTACTGACTTCATGTAAGTATTCAGTAATGACCAATGAAACTGTATTTTTGAAAATGAGTGAGATGTGAGCACTTGTAAGGCTTGGACCAAGAGCTAAAATGTATCAGGGCTTTCCTTGAAATGAAAAACTACATTTAGAAACTTAAAAGTCAAGCAAAACTTGGAAGTATTTGTCATATCAGCCTTGTTTGGATCTGAGGCCGATTTTGGTAATAGTTGTTTAGTTGCCTAATAAATAATGGTGAGTGGGTATAATATCTGTATGTAGCATCTAATTATAAATATGTATAATAGTAAAATATATTTAAAAAATGCTCAGAAATAATCAGCAAAATGGTAAAAATGGTTACACTTGAAGTATAGGCCTATAGCAAAAATGTCCCTTAATTTTTGAAATTCTTGAGTTTTTATAATTTCTGTTAGGGAAATGTTACATCAATTGTCATGAGAATGCTTACCTTTAAATGTAACTAATTTTAATTTACTTATCTGCTGTATATGTTACACATGCCACACTGACAAATGAATAAGGCTTAGAGAATGATCTTAGATATTAAAAACCTTAAAACTTTATTTAGAATCTAATAAAGTACATGCAGATTCTTATTTTTATTTTTTCTTTTTCACCCTTTCCATGGGTGTTCTGACCAAGCAGTCAAAAAAATGTTTAGATAAGTGGCAAATGATCATCTTGACATTTGAATGTCATGATTAAAATTATTGTATCCAAGGGAACACATATTTATATGTATACTAATAAATTATTTAAAGCTGATTATCTCTGGATACTAGACTAAGAGATGATTTTACAGCCAAAATACCAGTAAATAAAAACCACATTTAATAATATTTTTGCTCTTAGAAAAGTAAACAGGTGTGCTTTCTTGCAACAGAACTGTCTCAGAGAACACATGGGCAGAATTTCATCAGAATACTTCCAGCTGTGTTAAAACCATCTGCTTGTCCTTTTAATTAGTGCTAGAAACTTCCTTTATTTCATTAATCTCATCTGTAAATTCTTGTTTGAACTGTGCCCTCTTTATGGATAAAGAGGAAGCGGATCTGAACAGACTCCAGAAATTCTAACAATTCATTTCTTTCTAGTTGTACTTTAATCAGCTCTTCTAAAAGTAAACAAAGTTATTGCTTTTAATAATAATAGCAGTTTTCCATAAACTGCATTAGAACAGCATCATGTTACAAGAGCAATTCTAGGAATTATTCAGCATATGTTTAACAGATGATGAGATTTTTAACCACCAATATTCATTCTAGGACTTCCCCACTTTCTTTTTAAAAATGCCATGGTAAGGGCTACCTACTATGACAGTCATTTCCATATTTCCATTATATTATAATTACATTCAAGGACTTTCAGACACACTTTATTTCCACACTTATGTATTTATTTTGCATTATTTATACTCAAATGAGAAAAAAAGTTAAAAATTAGAATCTATATCAGAAAACCAAGTAAACATGTTTTCAGTGTGAAGGTAAACTTGGTCTTTCATTTATAGGTTAAGTCTGGTACTCAGATTCAACTGTCCACATTGGAAAATAATTGTCCTGGCTTTATATATTCACCTTTTACCTAAATATGTACTTATCTAGAACAGTGCTTCTCAAACTAGTGCATATATGAATCACTGAATGGTGGTTCTGAATTATTAGGACGGAGTGGGGCTTGAGCATCTGCATTTCTAACACACTCCCAGATTGACGGTGATGCTGCTGGTCTGAGATAGACTTTTGACTAGTGAAGCTATAGAGTAAGTATGGCTGATACATAAAATCATAAACACCTTAGGTCCATGAAGTTTACAATGAGTAATATTAAACAGCTCATATTATCTAAAAATTGGCACTCTATATCAGTAAACATAAAACTGGCAGTTATTCTTAAATCAATTCCAGAAGGTCTTTCATTTTCTACTAATCATAGAAGATCGTAAAACATACACTGGACAGAGAAAAATATACCTGGGGTAGAAAAAAGTTCATGAAATTTGCAACAAAATTTATTTTAACTTTCATACTCAAATCCTATATTAAAGAAAGGAACAGACACATTGACATAATTTCTCTTCCATTTAAATGTATATGTACCTGTGAACTACTACTTTTTTTTTTTGCTGAGATACGTATTTGGGTTTCCTGTCTTTACTCTTGATTAGTCTGGCCAGTAATTTGTCTATTTTATTGGCGGTTTAAAAGAACCAGATCTTTCTTTATTGTCAAGTTTACTTTTGCTGTTTTCTATTCACTTACTTTTACTTTTATCTGTATTTCCTTTCTTCTTTTTTATGTTTATTTTTTATTTTTTTGTCCTAGCTTCTAGAGTTGAACACTTAGCCCACTTACTTTTAGACTTCAGTGTTTTCAATTAATTATATTTATTGCTATTTTTTATCTTAATAATACTTTGGACAGTGTTTCTATATTTCAATTTTTTAATATTGCAATTTCTATTATTAATTGCTCTTTAATCAAAATGTCACCTAGATACATGTCTTAAATCGATAAGAGGTTTGTTTTACATACCTACATACATACATGCATGTTTATTGACCTTTTTTAAATAAATATGCAGTTTTCTTACATTATAATCAAATAATGTATTTTTGTATGCTTCTACTCATAGGAAGTTTTAAAAGATTATCTGTGCCTTAGTAAACAAGCAATTTTTATAAATGTTTTACCATTATCTCAAATACATATTATGGGCAGTATTTTCCTAATACTTTAGGAAGCTTAAGTGAAATTTATGCTGTATTTTTCAGCAAATATAAATTGAGAAGGCATAACTGGGATAGAAAAACCAAACACTACAAAATACATTAGCAAAAACTACCCTGTAGGTAGGATCCTAAATAATTTTTATCAACCTTCAAGAAGCACATTTTTCTAAGTTATTAAAGATGTTCACATAGGAAAAGATAGGAAAACCTGATAGGCAAAACCATCATTAAATCAAATTAACATCACTTAAAACTAGGAACCCAAAGCCAAAATAAAATATTGATACACAAAGTTATATGAAAGGAATAACTCCAGGAATGCAAAGGTCATTCAATATTTAAAACTTTATAAGTGAACTTCATAACATTAGCAGTTTTAAGTAGAAATAACATAGGATCATCTCATTAGATTTGTAAAAAAAAAGAGGCATTTGATAAAATCCAACAGCTATTGACACAAATGCTTATTAAGCTGAGAATACCAAAAGAACTCATTCAGCATGATAAAATGTAGCTTTCAGAAACCACAAAAAAATAATATAACAGTGGTTAAAAAAATAGAAGCATTCCATTAATATCAGGGAATAAAAGATCAAAAGAGGCCACTATTTCTAATGTTAGTGACCATTATTTAGAGTGTTCAGTCAATAAAATTAGAAAGGAATAAGAAATAAAAGAGATTCAAATGTTAGAAAGGAAGACCTCATTCATTATTAACTATAGGTGATACAACTGTCTTCTTTGAATATCCAAGAGAATAAACTAAAAGAATGTCAGAACTAAACCTCTTTCTAGAAAGTAGCTGAATGTACCATGGCAGTATTTAATATCAGTAGGCTTCCAAATACTGATAGTAACTAATTATAAAATGCTTCAGTAAAATATCTCAGAGAAGCACAAAAACGGAAGACATATGGAAATAAAGTTAGCGACTTGCATGCAATCCCTGTAGGAATAAAATTAAGTCGAGGTCATGAATAACATGAGAAATCCAGGATATGTGCCATGTTCCTGGTTGAGAAAACACAAAATTATTAAATGCCATTTCTCCTCATATTAATCTATAAATTCATTGTGATTCCAATCTAAACCCTCAAGATTTCTTATAGCACCTGACAAGTTCACTCTAAAATATTGGAGGGAGAAGTTTGCAAAAATGACAAGATAATTTTGACAAAGGATAAGGGAGGAGGCATTTCCTTTCAGATTAAAACATACTAAAGCATGGTAATTATATAACATGTAAATATTTCCCCCTAAATCAACACAGATTGACACATTATATGAATGATGGGGATTTCTGTATGAGGGAGTGCTGCTGTGTGGCAGGGCTGAGAGAATGGGCTGTTCAATAAACAATGGGAGTCACATATTTTCCTGTGCCCATCCCTCAAGAAAGCAATGCTGGGAACATAGGCAGGCATGCAGGGTTTTTACTTGGGAAGGGGTGCCACGGAACCAGAATAAGGGAGGTAGCACACATCAGTACAGAGGGATAATTAGTATGAGGTATTCTTCAGTTACTCAGTACAGTGGGCAACTAAGGTTTAATCATACTGCCATCTTCCAAAGGAACCTTATATAATGTGCTTAACAACTGTACTTGTGCGGACCAAGGAGCAGAAGAGGGTACATTTTTTTTCAGTGATTCCTGTGATAAGGGTAGCCCTTATTAAGAGATATTAAGTCCCTCACAGTTCCAGGCTATGCTTGGGTGAAAGCAGGAGAGATTTCCTGCCAGCCTTCTGTGGTGGTGTATGGGACACCCAGGGACAGAAGGTAAGAGAGGATCAGTACAGCCAAGCCAAACTGTATCTTAGTCTGCCCTTATCTGGTTGCTGGGATACATGGTGGTTTAGGAGGAGACAAGTCAGAGCCCAAGAACATCCAACACAGGAAACCCAGAGATTCACAGGTGAAATAAAACTTAGATGAGAAGACATGTGTTTTATTTCACCCCCAAGGCAGTACCATTCTGAATCTCTGCAAGCACATTTAGGTAAACCAATTAAAAATACTGAAGAAGTCACATAAGAACCTCAAGGTCAGCTCTGTCTTATACAAGACCTTGAAAACATAGAGTTTTGGTGCCATCAATACCTTCACTTGGATCATTTTGTCACCTGCACTTACAAGACAACCTCTAGCTCATTACTTGTAATTTTTCTCAGTGTAACTGCCTTTTATTCACAGGTAATGGTTTCAATCAAACTATGGTTTTCAGGTAATTGCAGTGATTTGAAATAAACACAGAAAATGCACAAAGAAGAACAAGTTATGAACAGAAATGTTTATCATTTTCTAAAAAATCTATCTTCCATATTGAAACTATATTTATATTGTTTATCTTAAAGTGTATTTAGTTACAATTTACAACTTGCTGACATTCAAGAGTACTTGGGTTATCTACAATAAGCATGTTTGTAGCACTTTAGGGAAAAATGTGACTTTCAATTTCAAAGGTAGTGACTGCTTTTTATATTAAAGTATCATTGATACACAATCTTACAAGGTTTTCACATGAACACTGTGGTTTCAACATTCACCCGTATTATCAAATCTTCACCCCATCCCCCCATGGCAGTCACTGCCTGTCAGAGTAGTAAGATGCTATAGTCTTTACTTGTCTTCTCCTTGCTGTACTGCCTTCCCCATAACCTATTTTGTGAATGCTAATTAAAGTGCCCCTAAATCTCCTTCTCTCTCCACACCCTCCCTCCCCAACCTCTTCCATTTGATAACCGCTAGTCCCTTCTCAGAGTCAGTAGTGACTATTATTGAGTAATATACAGTGATTAAAACTCCGTAGAAAGTTTTGCACTATAAGAAGCTCTGATTCCTCATGTTGATCAAATATTCCATTGGGAAACTTTAAATATGGAATTAATTTACACATGGCAAACAATCTAAGGAATAATAGATATTTAAGAAGAAGTGATAAAATAATTTAGAATGCAAGCTTACTGAAGTCAACTGATTATAATTAATAGAGAGGGAATTCATTCTCTCTTAACATCTATTTGTGTTTTTCTTTTCCACACACATCAGTATTGGTTTCTATATAAAACACAACAATTATATTTGCCTAATTCACTAGGAAAAGGTGTGTCTTCGTAAGCTGAATTACTTACATAATTGGCAGGATAAATTTTATAAAATATGAACTAAATTGCCCAAGTCTGTATTCTGTACCATGATACTCTTGTATTAAAGTTCCTTCAAACAGCAGAAATATATACGATCTTAATACTCATCTTCTGTTGATTTTATTAAAAATATTAAAAATACATTTAATTCTTTGCAATAGTATTAAATTAACTTTCTTCTTTAAACAGATCAATTTTTAATTAAGTAAAAAATGTTCATTAAAAATATGAACTCAACAAAAGAAGCCCCTAAACAAAAAGAATCACCCTGCTTTATTTTTCTAGAATATTCTGTACCTGAGCATAGTCTTCCCACTAAAAAGGAAATTGAAATTATTCATATCTGATTGTAATTTACAAGCAAGAGGGAGCAAGCTATGTAAAACTTGAGTAATTGATGGATTTCATTTATAGCCTTTCTAAGTGTGTTTTCAATTATGTTTGTTCATAGTTTTGTTATTTTGAATATTTGCTGTTAATAGTTGAAAATAAGCTAGCATTTTGTGATGGGAATCTGGTTTTTAATCAGCCATGTTTAAGTTGTATCTTTTTTTGTTAAATAAGTAAAACACCTCACATCCAAACTAGACCCAACACTGGAAGGTTCAGTAATGCTGTTTACCTTTAACAGTTCACTCTTAAGTCAACCCAAAATCGCAGTTTGGAATTTCACAGTGTATATGTTCCAATAAAGACAAAACACCTAGAACCTAAATTTGTTTCTGAATTTCCTGTTTTCATTTTAGGCTAAATTATGCTCAGCTGTACAAACAAAGTAATTGACAACAGAATTTCAGTAGAAAGAAGGAATGTTTTCAGAATTATGAAAACCTCTTGAGAGGGAAATATCCAAGAGCCACAGAAGAAGTGTATATTCAACAGTCATGGAGCTAAAGGAACTTCAATATAAAAATGTCATTTACAAGAATAATGGTGTCTAATGCTACTTTAAAATCAAGAAAATATGAAAGGTTATTACCAAGAGGGTGTTAACCAGATGTTCTTAATCTCTATATGGAAAGAATGACTGTAAGTTAGATAGAAGGCAGAGCAGCCATAAAGAGAAAGTTATTAAGTCTTAGAAAGGTTAAGAAGTGAGGATATGAACAGTGTTTTAAAGATTAATTAAATTTCGTCTACCCAAGAAACTTCAGGTTGGAAGAAAGTCAGGCTAGATTGATTATAGATACATAATACCCACCGAATAGACTTCTTTCTTGTATAATGGAATACTTAGTTTAGTAATAGAGTAATAAGCTAACAATAACAAAGGAAATGATTCTGATTGTAAAATAATTTCCCACTCAATGCGTGTTTCCAACTTGAGACTACTTTGTCAACTCTCAGGCACGATATCCCTCAATACACTACATAATGATTTATTTTAGAGTCAGAAAATTGAAACTCAAACTGGGCTTTTCCTTTGCACCTATGTGGCGGTGGTAAATTACTCAACCCTGAAGACGTATTCCAAGGATTCATAGCACAAATGTCAATAATGATCCCTGCACAATGACTGCCAAGTGAGTTTCTACCACTGTTTTATAAGTGGGATTCTCCACATAGATTGGATTCCACAGGGGCAAGTACATCTTTTCCTCCTGTGTCAAGCCTAGTGGACTGGCACACCATAAATACGCATTGATCTCACATTAAATATTTGGCATGGTAATAAAGATATTAGTAAAACTGCATGCTACTGAATGGGCCAAAAATGCTTGACAAATAGATTTTGAGAAAATTCATAGGCACAGAGTGAACTGCACACTTATAAAAAGGAATAATTTAATGTCACTTAACAACAACAAAAATCTTCAATAAGTGAATACTGAAGGAGAGCAGCAAATTTTCAGATGCTGATAAAAAGTCCAAAGCCATTGCTGCTAGTATTCCCTGAAGGGCAACACAGGAAAATTTAATAAACTGAGCACAATGCCACTGGAGACATCTGGAGTATTTGCTATCTTTCCTGAGGGGCTGAAGTAAAGCAAATGTAATTCCCATCCAGCAGATAACTGTCAGAAACAGTCTTTAAAACAGCCCAGGGATTAAAGAAAAAGATATGCTGGTATATTGAAATTTTTAGGGGAAAACTAAAACAAAGCAAAACATGACTTGCTTATACCTGTTTAGGACTATGTGTTTAAAATAGGATATTTTATGCATACAGACAGAAGCGACCACAAATATGCCATTTAAACTAAGGGAAAACCTGTAAATAATTCAAGATATGTTTATGAAATGAGCTCAGTGTAGTTTCACCCACACATTGAAAATAATTATAATGCTTTCTGTCAAATGAGTGATAAAAGTATTGCTTGATGTTTGTTCTTCAACACGATTTATTAGTGATATTTCTGTCTAATACTAAGATATGCTAGCTAATGTCAAAATTAACAGGGATGGGACGTTAGCCACATCACATACTGCTTTGAAAAAAACAACGTGCTTTGCCCGTTGTATGCCACCTATTATTTCCTTCTCATTACTTAGTTACTAGCTACAGACCTCTAATTGTGTTGGTAGAGTTGTGCCACAGAGGGGTTGCCAAAATGTATTGAAAGAACCCAACTAAATATGGCCCTCTCTACACTAGATCATCTAGAATAAAGAGAATACTATTTAATAAAATAGGATCCATAAATGTATTAATTGTATATATTGAAGAAAGGAAGAAAAATAAGAAATAATGGAAGGTATGTACTGCACAATGTGAGATTTCCTTTCATCATTAGTGCAGATATTTCAGCTTCAGGCAAAACCTTATGTACACCAGTCCTCTGCCGGTTTAGAAACACCTGGATTTACAGTCCAGAGGTTGTCTTGGTAGTGAAGAGGTTCATCTACTCTGTTTTTCAGGAGGCAGAAGCCTTGTTTTAGATTTGCGGTCACTGGAGATGTTCACGCAATACTTGATTCTTCCTGAAACAAATTCCACACTAAACAGATTCTTCGTGGAGCCAAATTCCACACTTACTGCTCACTCCTTCACACTCAACAGTTTATTTGAAAAGAAACATTATCAGCTAATTCTAACTATGGACATAATAGATGCTTATTTTTAAAAACGAAAAAAATACAGGTCAGCATAAAGAAGAAAATGAAAATTTTTTGTAAGCCTATCATAAGAAGCTAATGTTAAGAGGAAATAACAAAGCAAAAGACAAGATTTCCTTTATAGCAAAGAGCCGCATCTTCATTGCTCTCCACGCCTACTAACTGTGACACTAGGGGAGACAGTGAAGAGCACAGGGCACGCAGGTCCATCTGCCCTCCACGTACCTCAAGGAATGTTCTCAGGGAACAGTATTTACATTTTATACTGCCAAATGGCACTCTCACTAGTCTGCTACTATATTTGTCTCTCCCACTAGACCACAAGCTTCTCAAGAGGAAAAGCTGCATATTTTTTTTCCTTAAGCATCCAAAGCCTAATTATTAGTAACTGGCCAATATTATGTTCTTGTTTATTTCACTATTGAATGGATGAACAATGGAATTGGTACCACCTCCTGTGTTCTCTGTATGTGTTAATCAAATCAAATATTCTTCCGTAAGTGTATTTCCTATGTGATACTTGTAGATGACTATCAAATTCCAAATATTTACTTCAAGCTATGGCCTTCCCTGAACAAATTGGCTTCCTATAGCTTTGATTAACTGACTGATCCAAGGGAGAATTTCTTGTGATTTCTACCTAATTCTATTTTGTAATACATTCAAAAATAAACATTTTATTAAAGTCATTAGTAAATAATTGCCTATCACTGAATACGTTGATGAAAGATTGTATGGTACAAACATCTGGGTTCAGTTACAGAAGTCTTGTCATCTGACTGAATAGGAACTGTTTAATTAAATACAAAATTTGGCTAACTAACCCTGGCAAATTAAAAAAAAGTTCTGAGCATTCATTTCCTAATCTTTTTGTGTCAGAAGATGGCTTTATAAAAATAGATGTCTACTGAGATGTATTAGTTTATATACAACAATAATAGTATTATACACAGCAGTAAAAATAGTATCACTCCTTTTGGGTTCCCACACTGATTCATCTGTGTGTGTGTGTGTGTGTGTCTTCCCACACATAACACCAGGCAAGTAGTGAACACCAGCAGGGTGTCAGAGGATTCAATTCTGATGTTGTCTGGCTGGAAACAGCACCAGATTCCCCAGGCTAGGTGCTCCGTCCTACAAGACTGTCCTCCACCACCCACTCCCACTCCAGACACCTGCTGCAAGCCCCAGGAAGTTGTCTGAGCTTCTGACCTACCAGCTACAACCTGGAGGTTCCCACGACCTCCCCTTTAAGTTCAATTAATGTGCTAGAGTAGCTCACAGAACTCAGGAAAACACTTCATTTGCCAGTTTATTAAAGGACTCCATAAAGGATACAAGTTAAAAGCTTGTAAAAGATGAAGAGAGACACAGGACAAGGTCATTAATTAAGGAGCTTCTGTCCAAGTGGAGCTTGGGGCCTGGCTCCTTAGCACTTGGAGGTGTTCTGGTTCCCCAAGAAGAGAAGCTCTCTCCAACTGAGAAGCAAGAACCAAGAAAGGGATAGATAGACTCTTCTCAGGGGTATTTGTGAGGGCTTCACTGCACAGTATGATTGACTAAACTATTGGTCATTGGCTCATTGAACCTCCAGTCTCTGCCCTTGGGTGAGGTTCAAAAATCTCTCATTAACACGACAAGACACCCATTTCACCTTTAAGACTCTGCACTGTCTTTAGGAACTGTGGATGAAGACCAGATATACCTGGGAAATATATATTTGATCATCTGAGTGTCATTATATCACATCTGATAATTGCAGTTTTGGGCAATTTTTTGTTATGATCTACATCATTTCTGCATTGTGTACAATGTCCAACTTTAATTTTTTAAGTTGAAACAAGAACTTAAAATATTTTAGAAAGAATTCATGTGCAAAATCTTCATAGGTACCTTTCTACCACTTACTGCCAAATTTTTACAGCATCTAACTGCACCAAATTCTAGGATTTGGGGTGGAGAGTAGTTTGTTTAGGTTACTAATTGATTGATTGATTGCTATTAGACTATTGAGTCTTCCTAAAACATTCAGCTTAGTTATGAAAACAACAGATATCTTTCCTTATGTATTCATATTTCTTGGTTTATATAACATTAAATTAAATTGCTTAATTACAAGAAAGTTACAACAAGCATAAAATCATTTGTGAAGAAAAAACAACTCACTCTTAGTAAATATGCAAAGAACTGGTGAGACACAGGGGCATTCAGAAGAGTAGACCAGTCTGGGCAAGCATTCAGGGTACCAGGGCATTGGTGAATGTGATTTGCAGAGGGAATTGGGAGAGTCTCTAGTACATGTGGTTGGATTAGTAGGGGACTGTGCTGAAATTCTCATCCTCAGTGTACATTACTATCTGAGTCACTACTTAATTAAATCCTGGCTCATCTATCCAGCCAAATGCTCACAGCCTCTCTCTTTTCTGGTGCTGGCTGCCTTAAAGCTGGCCCAGTGCTTCTCAAGTTTTCTGTGCTGATAGACGAGCTCTTTCCCCAGTCTGTCACTCACCAATATTATACTTGTGAAATACAATCAAAATACAGTGGGAGAAAAGACATAAAATGCAAGGTATTTTAAATTATTAATTAATCAGACATAAAATTCCTCTGTCAAACTGTTATAAAAGTAGTTTCTAAACATTTCCTCTTGATTGCTCTTCTTATCTCCTCATGGACTAGGAACCGTTTGGAAAATAGCATTAGTTTGCAGACTACAGTTTGAGTAGCATTTACCTAGAGCAAGCCTACAGATTAAGTTTGTATTCTGTATGTAATCATATGTGTATGAACAACATGATCAGAAATACAATAAGAAAGTGCATATAGAAAAATAAATATTTCAAGGGAAGGTTGACTATTTTCTTATGATGGATAAATTTCTTTCATCCAGCTTAGAATTTCATGAGTAAGAACTATAGGATTATGGGAACATGTTCCACGCTATACCATTAAGATATGAAATATAACCCAGTTATGAGAATGGATTCTGTTAAAATGCAGTTATTCAAAATACCATTTTTTAAAAGAAGGTGAAAGATAAAGCCTATTGAGAGAATTTTAAAGATATTCTTGCTCTAATCATTTAACTTACTGTTTCAGTTAATTACAATGTGAACATCCTCCATCAGTTTTATTTGTATTGTGGCTCAAAAGGAAGTTGTGCAAAACAAATCCTGTCCTTAATTTTGTATTTATTTTTCCATAGTTGGTTCAAATATACACATAAAGATATAGCAGAACCCTGAAAGAATGTAGATACTACCATAGATGCATCCATTAAAGGTAGAGGAGAACTGATTTTAAGTTAATCAGATGGGCACTAAGGAGAATTTGTAACATGAAAAACAATAAACGTATACCATAACAGGCTCAAACTCAAACAAGGAAGGCATAACCTCGTTTTTAAAATCACACAGAAAACAGAAATTCCCTGAATAACTGGCTGATTAAATATTTTGTTTGGTTGACCATCATAGATAGTTTAATGTTTAAACTGTACTCTGTCATCATTACAAAGCCAGCTCTCATGCCACAGTAAGACCCAAATACTTTTGCTCTGAATTAAATAAAATCCTATAATCATGGTTATAACAACATCTGTCTGACATTAAGCAGTTGGCTGTTAAAAATGGAGATTTTCTTTTCATCTGTTTCATAAAAACACAGACCCAGGGATAAGTCTTCAAAATACTACTCCCCCCAACTTCAGTCATCAAGCTGATATTTCCAAGGGCACTGTAGCATTTCCTATTGTATTCCCTTGCCATAAGTGTAGTTCTATTTATTACTCCCTTATTTGCCATCAAAGCAGGACAAAACAGAATCCTTTGATTAAATTCATTCATGTTTCCATAATGTATTTTAATCACTATAATATATAGTGTTTACTATAACCAAATCTCCTCTTTCGTTTTCCATTTACACATTAAAATGTGTTTGTATGCAGATATGTCCCTGGTGTGGGTCTACGTTATAAGTTCTCCTTGTAAGTCAAATGCTCAAGGTCCTTAATCATTGCCTATCATTTATGAATGTCTTAAAATATTCCCATTTTGCTATGTAATTTCTAACATTTGCATTTGTTTCTCTAATCAGTCTAAGTGCAAATTGTTTAATATCTGATATCTGCATGAACGATTAACTTAAAGGCTCAATAAAAAATGCATACCATTATTTTGTATGCTATGATTACTTCAATCTAGATGACTGTTTTAATGAATATTTTGTTCCACAGAGTCTTGACCTTCCATACTCCCTTCACCAAGCAAATGACTCAGTTAGTCACAGAGTAGACACAAGTACCTGAGGTCTTGATGGTTCAGTCAATTTGAGGAGACATTGGCTTAAGCATCAAACACTTCATACCAAGGTTTCTGCATTATTCATTGAACTCTAGGTTTCAAAGATGGTGATCAGCTGGTAATATACCTAGAAAAGTGCTGAGATTACAAGGACTATATCAAGTCAACCCATGAGCTCTGAGCCCTATAGCAGAATACATCCCCACAAAGGAATTCTATATTTCAAAAAGTAGAACTCCCAGTCAATCTTTCCTCACTTAAAAAAATGTCACACAGGAGCAGCAAGAATCACTTAGCCCCATTTTAGGCAGGGGTTTCTGTGTGTCAGTGTCAGATTGATCATGGTTAGTGCTCGCAAAAAGCAGAGGAAAGAGCTGGGTTGAGGGACAGACTGGGTTTTTGCCAGTGCCAGGGCTGTACTTGTACAACACCCTTACATTTCTGTCTTTACTTAACACTGCTTTGAAGGCCCTCTGCCCTGACTGGAAACAATTTGCTCTCTCTAAGAAAGACTGGCATTTCCATGGATGTAAGAGGTTCAGGAACAGTAAGTCATCATAAAATATTGTACTGGCACATGTACTGGGCTAAATCCTCAAAATAAAACACAGAAATTGCAGTGGTTTCATTCTACACAGAAAGAGCATGTCTTGTTGGACAGCTCTGTATTTATAACTGTGCACCACATTTTTTTCCTGGAGTAACTACTGTGTTAAAAGCATTATAATCTTTACACACATGAATATCATTTATCTATACTTTTCATTCCCTACATAAATACTTTAAAATTATACAAGGAATATATTTTGTAGATTTTTAAGGATACTGGAAGCAGTCAAAAGTACTATTTTTAAAAATCAACAATATATATTCCTTATATAATTTTATATTTACATATGGAACAAAACATAGAGATAATTTAGGATTGTGGGTCTAATTGTAAGACACTTTAATTCCTTGTATGGATAGAGACATTTCTGTACATGATTATCATGTGGATTAAAAAGTATGTCTGTTCTTTCCTAGCCATGTGTATCCCCCCGCCTTCCCTTCTCCATTCCCTAAAGTGAAAGCCAAATAGACATATTTACATACTGTTACCCATCGCCTATAGCTTAAACTTTCCTCACAAGCTACTTTTCAGGTTCTAATTCCCTCCTTGTGTATTTGTACTTCTCTCTCTTTGAATTAAATTTATTTTCCATGGGTAAATGTGCCAACTTAAACTCCTCAATCTTGGCTGCACAAAGTTAGGTTTGAAATGTCTGGGTCAGCATTTTCTCATGCACAGGAAAGTGCACAGTGTCCTTCTGGGTTCCTTCTCTTGAGCCAATCTTTCTTGAGTTCTAATTAACTCTGACTTTTTCAAGCTCCTGGCTGAACCTCAATTCTCAGGGACTCCTGGATTTTCTCCTTGATCCCAATTAAAAGTTGTGCTGAGATATTTAACTTTTTGGTTCTCTTAGTTCTTGAAGTACAGAATTAGCTGAGTCAACACATGATACAATGTGCAGGAACCGCCTTCCCAAACACTGAAATATTTCAGTAACAGATTAGCTCTGCTCCAATTGTAAGTCAGGAGAATCCTAACCACTGATTCCAAAATTGAATTCAGGAGGAAGATAGGAAAAAGAAGGGATGGAGGAAGGGTACTGTGAAAACTACGTAATTATTGAAATTTGCAGGAACCATAAATTAATGAATAAACAAATAAGAGGACTTCTCTCAGAAAGTAGGACAAAGTAATTTTTTTAAGGAAAAATAACAATATTAACAGAGAGAGGGTCAACCCAGGAATGTCCGAAGTTACTTCATCCAATAAATGAGAAAAGGCAAAGGAGAAGAGGGAATGACTAAAGAAATAAAAGGAAAATGTTTTCTAAAGTAAAATAAATACATTGGCCTTAAAAAAAAAGGACCCACAAAATACTAGAAAAGATAAAATATAGAAACAAAAAAACTACACTAGAAACATGTTCATGAAATCTCAAAGATAACAATAAACAAAAAGTTACTGATTGGGGATATAAAAATGAGTCTTCAACAGGGACAAGAGTCTGATTGGTATCAGATTTCTCATTTACAACACAAGATGCTTCATGACAATGAATATGTTTGGAGAAAAAGGATTTCAGCACATAACCCACATCAAAGCAAACCATACCTAAGCAAACCATTTACCATATGTCAAGGCAAAAAAAAACACATTTTACATGTATTCGAACTCAAAATTTATCTCATGAGTGCTCTGGTTAAATAAAACAAAGAAATAATTCAACAAAGAGAAACTTGTGGGACCCAAAAAGAGGACTTAACTTTGGAACTCAATGGAAAGAAATCAATGATGGCAACATCAGAATATGCTTAAGGAATTTTCCCCACTTTAGGATATGTGACAAGCAATATAATTAGGAACAAGCCTACATTAGAGATACGGCTGAAGACCACAATCAATTAATATGTAAGACAAATAAAATACAGTTGGAAATTCCATGGGAAATAAAAGCTCACAAGGTAATCTATACAACAAGCATAAAAAATACAGCATGTTATTGTTTTGAGCAATTGACGGATTATTTAAAAAAGGACATTTGACCTTGATGCTTAGAATATTCTCCTAGGAGCAGAATACATTTAGCTCCAGGGTGTTATGTTCTTCTCTGTAGACCTAATCACACTGAAAAGATCTGCAATGTATTATATTTATATATTCATAATATTATAAACACTATTTGTTGATTTTAAATTTTTGTAACAAAAACTACTGGAGCACTAATTAATAATATGGAACTATACGTAAATTTGATAAACTACACAAATTAACTTTTTCAACAAATATCTAAGTGTCTGCTCTATTCAACTCTGGTCCCGCTCCAAGAACTTTTGTTTAATGGCAAAAATAGACAATATGCCTGCACTCCCAAAGTTTACATTACAGTAAAAAATAATAAATATAGCAAGACACATATAGTATAAAGGGAGATAATGGTAAGCATTATGGTGCAAAATAAAACAGGATACAGTATCAAAGAGGAATGAGGGTAAATAGCTATTTAAAAACGGCTGTAAAGCAAATGCATTCAGAGAGGAAACAAGCATGCATCAGTTCATAGGAAGAACACTCCAGGGAATGCATCCAATGACTGCCCCTGGAGGGTTCGGGTTGTGTTTGAGTTCCAGCAAGAAGCCAAGGCCAGAGAAGAGAGAATGGGTGACCAAGAGTAGGAACTATCATCTGGAAGAAAGGCTGGTGCCAGATGTTGTATTTAAGGCTCTGTGGGCCATGCTAAGTAGCTTCAGTCTTCTGAATGCAATGAGGAAGCCCTGTGATACTGGGTGGGCAGTCCTGTACCAACTGGCAGCTGGAAGAGGAGAAAGAGGCACTAGGAAGGAATTACCTATCTATATAACAGGCAGGCAAAAGATACTTCCCAAAGTTGATTTCTCAACAAACATGCCTTCAAATATACTATTTGAAATTATGAGTGCAGCCAATACAAGAATAAATATAATAATGCTAGTTAAAAAAAAGACTGAAAGAAGGAAGATGAAGGGAAATGTGGCAACATAAAAGAGTTAATTGCTATCCTTCAGAGATACTGCTAAAAATAGATGAAACAAGAAAAATGGGTATTGGAATATAGTCAACCATTTTATAATGATTTTGTATGATGGTAGATGGTAAGCAGACTTTTTTTTGGTGAGCATTTGGCAATGTATGTAATTGTGAAATCACTATGTTCTATATCTGAAACTAATATAATATTGTATGTCAACAACACTTAAAAAAAGAAAAGGGAGTAGTAAAAAAAGTAGGCAGACTAGGATTAAAGAGAGAAGATTGATTTCATTTTATGTATTTAGCATGTGGATCATGCCTTGCAAATGTTTTTTGTTAAACTTCGAATATTTATTAAAACCAACACTGAAACTTTGGATATTTAATGTTTGTGAAGTAGGGAAAATGAAATTTCTATCAGTTAGAAGTGATATTTTCTGCTGTATCAAGCACATTTACCACAATTTACTCAAATATCCATGTTGGAGATCATAAGGATAGACATGCAGCATTTTCTTGGATTACAATCTCATTACATGTTCAGAAAGACTTTATCTCAAACTTAAAAACACCTGTTTCCATGTATCAGAATATATTTCTCAAGGGAAAAAAGTTATCAAAAGTCTTTCTACATGACATTAGCATCTTCAATATTTACAAATATTCTGCATTCAATTGAATATCAAGATATTTTCCAATACAGTTTTCTACATGATATCTGGATGAAACTCATGATTAAATAGAGCATCATTATCATCTGTTTGTTACTGATTGACCTTTTAACTCTACAAACAAAAATCTGTGGGAAACAAGTTCAAAATCTGCAGAGAAGAATTTTAAAAAAAAGTAAAACACCAATTAACATCAGCAATGTTACAATCACCTTTAACTTCTTTGTATTTTAAAATCTTTTTAAATATAGCTTAAAAACAGCTTTGATTTCCAGTGCCTTGTTAGCTCCACTTGCCCTGCCTGAACATTAACCTGCAGACTCACCCCAACCAAGTGGCCCACCCTGGTAGGCACTCTCTCCAAAGCCACTGCCACCCTGCCTGCCAGACCAGGTGGGAAGCCTGGACAAGACTGATTCCCATGCAAAATGACTCCTGCTCCAGGGAGACAGGGAGATGTCCCCACACACTAGCACACCTGCAGTGGCTGAGGACCTCTCAGGAAGCCAACCCAGAAACAAGTCCTGTTCACCAGTGCACTGAGTGAAACTGTTACGGGTCATTGCTCACAGCTGGGTGTACACAGCCATTCAAGGGACATATCTGGAGTGCCTGGTCCTGGTGACCACAGGATGGTGCTTCATGTAACTACAAGACATCTTCTACATAAGGCTACTACTTTCAGGATCAGGAGACACAGCTGTCCTACCTAATACACAGAAACAGACACGGAGAGTCAGATAAAATGAGGAGACAAAAGTATATGTTACAAATGAAAGAACAGACAAACTGTCAGAAAAAAAGAGCTAAATGAAATATACATAAGCAATTTACCTAGAAAGGAGTTCAAAGCAATGGTCAAAAAGATACTCACTGAACTGGAGTGAAGAGTGGATGTACTCAGTGAGACTTTAACAAATAGATTAAAAATTAGAAAAGCCAGAGTTGAATAAGCAATAACTGCAATTAAAAATACATTAGATGGAATCAAGACCAGATACAGGATGAAGAATAATGGGTCAACAATCTGGAGGACAGGGTAGTAGAAAGCATCCAAGCTGAACAGCAGAAAATTTTAAAAATTAAAAAATTAAAAAGTGAGAAGAAGTCATCTGCATGACAACTGCATATATAATAATATTCACATTATAGGGGTCAAATAAGGAGAAGACAGTGAGGGGCAGAACACTTAGTGAAGAAATAATAGCTGAAGATTTCCCTAACCAAAGAAAGGAAGGTCTAGGAAGCCCAGAGAGCCACTAACAAGATGAACCCAAGGAGTTTGATACCAAAGCACATAATAATTAAAAAGGCATACCTTAAAAATAAAGAGAGAATCTTAAAAGCAGCAAGAATATTAAAAGCAAACAGTTATGAATAAGGGAAGCCCATAAGGCTATCACCTGATTTTCAGCAGAAACTTTGCAGGCCAGAAGGGAGTAGCATGATATATTCAAAGTGCTGAAAGGAAGTAAATGAATGAACAAACCTACAAACAACAGTCTATTGAGAAAGATTATCATTCAGAATTGAAGGAGAAAGAGTTTCTCATTCAAACAAAAGTTAAAGCTCATCAGCACTAAATGGACATTACAAAAAAATCTTACAGAGACTTCTCTAAGTGGGAGAAAAAAAAGCCACAACAAGAAGTAAGTAAAATATGAAAGTAAAGAAAAATTTCACAGGTACAAAAGTAGTAAAATCAATCATATGCAGAAAAATTAGCCAAGGGATACACAAAAAAAATATGTAAAATATGACATCATATATATAAAACATGGAGTGTGAGTAGAAAAATGTAGTACCTTTTGGGACATGTTCAAACTTAAGTGACCATAAACTTAAAATAGATTGCTATATACATAAAATGTCATATATCTGAACCTAATGGTAACCACAAACCAAAAACCTATAATAGATACACAAAATACAAAGAGAAGTAATCTAAGCATGACACTAAACAGAGTCATCACAAGAGAAGAACTCCAAAACAACCAGAAAACAATTAACAAATTGCAATAACTACATACCTATCAATAATTATTTTAAAGATATATCAACTAAATGCTCCAATCAACAGATGTAGGGTAACTGAATGGATTAAAAATCTATATACTGCCTAAAAGAGACTCACTTTAGATCTTAAGACACATTCACATTGAAAGTGAAGGGATATACAAAGATAGGCCATGCAAACAGAAGTGGAAAAAAAAACAATACTTACATTGGTAGTAATACTTATATCAGGCAAAATAGACTTTGTAACAAAGATCATAACAAGAGACAAAGAAAGAAATTGCATTATGATAAAGGGATCAAATCAGCAGAAGGATAAACCATTCATAATTATCTAAGTACCCAACACAGGAGCACCTAAATATATAAATGAAATATTAATAGACATAAAAGGAGAAAAATATAGTAATACAATAATAGTAGGGGATTTATCAGCACACTTACAACAATAAATAGAACAATAGAGAAAATTAGTAAGGAATCAGTGGCTTTGAATGATACAATAGATCAGATGAACTTAACAGATATATACAGGACATTCCATTCCAAAATAGCAAAATACAACACTCTTTCCAAGAACATTCCCCAGGATAAATCACACATTAGGCCACAGAAAAAGTCTCAACAAATTTTAGAAGATGGAAATTTTATCAAGCATCATTTCCAACCACAATGGTATGAAATTAAAAGTTAATTTCACGGAAAAAACTGAAAAAAAAAACCCCACAAACACATGGAAGATAAACATACTACTAATGAAGTGTATGTCAATGAAGATATCAAAGACAAAATAAAAAAGACATGGAGAAAAAAACCAAAATCACAGCCACTCAAAATCTTTGGGATACAGCAAAGCAGTTCTACAAGAAACAAGAAAAATCTCAAATGAAATATTTAACCTTATACCTAAGAGAACTAGAAAAAGAAGAACTAAGACCAATGTTAGTATGGGAAGGAAATCATAAAAAAGCAGAGCAAAAATAAATGAAAAAAATAAAATAAATAAAAACAATAGAAATTATCATTGAAATTAATAGCTGGTTCTTGGAATAGCTACATAAAATTGATAATTTTTTAGTTATACCCGTCAAGAAAAAAACGATAGCATACTCAATAAATAAAGCAGAAACAAAAGAGAAGTTATAACTGATAGCACAGAAATACAAAGAATTTTTAGAGACTACTACAAAAAATTATATGCCAACAGATTGAACAACCTAAAATAAATGGATAAATTCCCAGAAATATACAATCTTCTAGGACTGAATCAAGAAAAAATGGAAAATCTGAAGAGACCAATAGCTAGTAACAAAACTGCACTGTTAATCCATAAACTCCCCAAAAACAAAACTCCAGAATCCAGTAGCTTCACAGGTGAATTCTACAAATCATTTAAAGAAATCCTACTACCTATTCTCCTCAAACTATTATAAATAATATTAAAGGAAGAAATGCTTCCAAATTCATTCATGATGCAAACCATTCCCATGATACTAACTAGACAAAGACACTGCAATAAAAGAAAATTACAGACTAAATAATAGAGAACAAATACAAAATATAGGTAAAGGATCATTCACCATGATAAAGTGGGATTTATTTCAGGGATGCAAGGATGATTCAATAATCAAAAGTCAAGCAACATTGTATGTCACATTAACAAGAAGGATTAAAAAATATAAGACCATATCAATAGATGCAGAAAGAGTATTTAGTAAAATTCAACATCTATTCAGGATAAAAACTCCCAATAAACTGGGTATATAAGGAATATGACTCAACATAAAGGCCATATATCATAAGCCCACAGCTAAATCACACTCAATGATAAAAAGCTGAAAAGTTTTCTGCTAAAATCAGGAAGAAGACAAGGCTGCCCATTCTCACCACTTTATTCAACACAGTATTGAGAGACCTAGCCAGAGCAATAAGACAAGCAAAAGAAATAAGGGCATTCAAATTGATTAAGAAGAGGTAAAACTATCACTATTTTCAGATGAGATGATACTGCATATAGAAAACCCTAATGGCGCCAACAAAAAAATCTATTAGGACTAATAAATTAATTAATTAAAGTTGCATGATGCAAAATTAATTATCAGTTACAATTTTGTACACTAATAAAAAGCTACCAAAAGAGAAATTAAGAAAACAATCCTATTTATAAATTCATTAGAAAGAATAAAGTACCTAGAAACAAATTTAGCCACAGAGCTGAAAGACCTATACTCTGAAAACTATAAGACATTAATAAAAAAAAAACTGAAGACAACACAAATAAGTGGAAGATATCCATGCTCCTGGATAGGAAGAATTAATATTGTTAAAATGTCCATACTACCCAAAGAAACCTACGGATTCAGTACAATGACATGTTCCACTAAACCAGAGCAAATAATCCTAAGTATATACTATTAGTAAACATAAACATACTCTAGAGTGGTTTTAGGTGGTTTTTATAATAAAAGGGAAGGCTTCTAAATATTTCATAAATTTTAATTCTTAAATATCTCAGAAATTTTCATTTATTTAAAGATTCTTAAAAATATCCCCAGTTTCTAATTGAAGAGCTTGATTATTATGTTAGTGCTGATTTTTTACCAGTACATGCCTTGTTCTTGAGCATTTGGAAAGTCTCTTTAAGTTTATGAGACTTCATTCTCAGGAGAGGTTCATGAGTAGAAGTTATTTTCTTCATTTGCTAGAAGGAGATATATAAACAATGTTCGTATTATTTTTACGACAGCCTAATAGTAAACAACTGAGATTTTGGTGAAGGGCCCAATGAGAATGACAAGATGGGGGAATGCTGTTAAGGCTGATACTAGGGAATCATCAACGGTTAGGTCAAAGAAATAAAGGCAACTCTAGTTGCCTTTCCCCAGTTTTTCTCTGGAGTATTAACTACAGGTTCTGATTCTGCTGTGTTTGCAGTAAAGTTGTGTGGTGACATTAACACAGCTCAAGTTCTTCCTCTAATGTTTTTATCCAGTGCCAGGCCCCCTTTGATATGCAATTCAAGTTAATCACATTGGGCCAGCTTAGTTTATGCAGAACTGCCAGGGTAACACCTTTTGTGAGCCTTTAATGTTTTCTACAGTTAGTGTAGAATCCAAGTATCAAGTGTGTTTGCTGTTTCTTTGATTTGTACTCATACTGAGTCACAATTTTAAAACGCTTCTTTTTTGTGGAAAGAGATATGAAACTTCTGAATGAGATGTAATATGCAACATAAGAAAATATATTTTGAGATAGGTCATAAACTACAAGGAAAGCCTTATTTTCAGAAATCAATTTCTCATACAGATAAATGCCTCATCAAGGAAAGCTATGAGCTGGGGCTTTAGTGGGGTCTATTTACCACCTCACATTCCATTTCAGGCCACTGACTATGCTAATCAAGAGAAACAGTGTGTAGTAAGTAAAAGGAACCCAGGCATAATTTTCAGAGTTTCAGCAGGGAATGTTGCCTTTTTTTATTTCTAAGAGATTGGGGTGGGAGAATCAAACACGTGTTGCTATCTCTCATTTATAAATGATGTAAACTTCTATCAGACATGCTGAACCATCTATGGATATTAAAGTGAGAGTCACAGAGAGTTGAGGAAGAAGAGGAACTTATTTAATTACTTAATCAAATATGCTGAACTTTTGCAGGTATAATAATGTTTACCAGACATCTGGAGAGGGTTGACAATAAAATAATTAAGTTTATTTAGCTAATTTGTACAAAAATAGGCAAAATTTGCAGTACTACCAAGTTCTCATTCTTAAGCTATAAAGAAAAATGGTTCTTTTTAAAGGTAATACATTCAGAATAAATTTCAGATTGGCCTTGGAGAGCATATCCAAATATTTACCAACAGCTTTTCATGGAAACTGATGACTAGTAAAGAAAGCTGAGCTGAATTTTTATAACTATCTACACTGGTTTAAACACATTCATTACCTTAACTGTTATTTATGTGAAAGCATTAAGTAAAGAATTATGAAAATGTAAGTTAATGATGAAAACATAATTCTTAACAATTACTTTAAACTATGTGAGAGCTTTTCACTAGTGTATCACCCTATCCACTATTGATTATATTGATCATTCCAACAAAGTCTTCAAAGGCAGACCTTGAAGATACTGATAATCTAGAAAGAAAGAGAAGCCAGAAATTTCCCCGTCACCATCTTGCTCCTTATCTACATATGTCCCTATGATTTTTTTTCCAAACCCACCTTTTACTGAAAAAAGCTTCATCAATGTTCTGTAGCATTTATGAAAATCAGGCTAGGGAGCAAGTATTTGATTCCTACAACCTTGCTTTTGAAACTAAGTGACCCAGGCAAAGTTACTTTTTGTTAAAAACAAATTATAGTATATTTTTTCACTTAATTGCTGAAAGAATTAAAATTAAGACAATGTACAAAAAGAAATCTTGTGTGCTACAGATTATACACACATAGAGAAAACTAGTTTCTTGGGCATAGCACCAACATTTTCAAACTGGATCTAAATTTTCAAATATTTTCTCCAAGTTAATCTCTATACATTCTGGTGAACAATGAATTTTCGATGGTGGAGGGCAAACTTCTGTATGCTCAATCCCTCCTGAATTCTAAAACAAATGTAACATCTAGCAGAGGGACTAATAAACAGTCCATGATAATATTTTACAATTAATAGATATTAATTGAACAAATTATAAGGGACAGGTTTTGAAGCCATTCACCATAATTTCACTGTCATTTAATCTCATTTCATTGTCAGTTTAACTGTATTCAAACAAGCATCAGTACTAGACTGACCTAGGTTTGTGTTGTAGTAACTTCACTTAACGTTGAGTAACCTTTGAAACATAACTAAACCTCCTTGAGTGGAATCTCAATTGAACTACAAGTGCAATTTCAAGCAATATATAAATGACAATAAAACTTAGAAATAAGAATTAAATGATAATACTGAATTTTAAGGTATATAATTAACTTTTGCATGTAAGACAACATCTACAGTAATGGGTATACAACATATACTAAAAAGTATTAGTTCTGGTTGCTCATTTCTGGAGCATGCCCTCACTCCTTCCTTGAGTATGCACTTATGCCTTATTAAACAGTAGTTTTTTGGGAAAAAAACAGCAACATTAGTTCATGTTTTCTAGATATAAAACCTCTACAATCCAAATATCTGAATAATGATCTCTTGCTCACTAAAACAAAATATGGATTATTGTTTTTTGTAACAGAGACCACTGAGCCATTTAAATTTCTTGACACATCACTGTATAAAACATCCTTGTTAAACCCCTTTAAAGATCGTAACTTACAATAATATGATCAATGGCAACTTGCAGGCCCACATTCGACAACCAAGCTATTTATTGATCGTATGTGAAGAAAACCAAGAGTTATGCAATGCAGTACCCATTAAATCAGGAAAACCTCAGAAACATGAGATGTGTGAAAAGAGTAAATTTTTCATGTGTAACAGCCATTTGAATATGAAAAATATTTCATGGAAAACAAGAAGGTATTAACTCTTAAAAGTCACATCAGATTAGTGTCAAACGAGTTTATCTTGACTATGGTAACAGGAAAACCATGGCTAATATTTATCCTACTAAAGAAACTTATTTTCCCCTCCATAAATACAGAAGGGTTTACAGAGAAATGTATTTTTGTTGTTGTTTTTTACTGATATAAAATTGACATATAACATTATATTAGTTTCAGGTCACACTGGTTTGATATTTGTGTATATTATGAAATGATACCCTAATTAATCTAGCTAAGTTAAAAAACTTTTTTCTTGCCATTAGAACTTTATAAGATCTACTCTCTTAGCAACTTTCAAATATGCAATATGTAATCATTAAACTAAGAAAAATGCATTTCCAAAACTACGTATAGGCATAAGCCACAGTGGCTTGGGAGATTGTAGTCATTATGAGCATGACCTACCAAAATTTCTGTTGCTGAAACGTTGCTGCACAAAGCTCTCTTAGGAGGTAACTTTTCTACATCATACCTAAAAGTTATAGGCTAGTGGTTTAAAGCAGCTGTTGATTTGCACATAGAGAAGGGAGACAGGAGGAAAAAACAAGGTGTTTGATTTATTACCTTACACTACAAGAAGTAAATTACTTGTATGCTTCTGTTGAAGGAAGGGGTTATTTAGGATTTAAAATCCTTTTATGTCTGTTTCATTTTCATAAAAGAAGCAAAATGGTAACAGTATATACTGCAGAAAATTGTCCTAGATAATAAACTGTAAAAGATGACTTGCAAAGAGGTTGGAGAGACTCTAAAGATATGCCAATGTTCCCATAAAGCACAGTTCTAGGCACCATGACATAACGAGGATTGGCTAGGAAACTAAATGATTTAGGAGAAATTCAGTGATTTTTTTTCCCTTGTGATCATAAATATATAAGGTAAAACAAAAAATCATTGCTTCAAACAGGAAGGGCAAACTAAAATAATAAAATAACTTTTAAAAAACAGAATATCTATCAATTTCATAGAGCAAAGATTGGCTTCAACCTAAACTGAGATCTTGCTTCAGTTTAAAAAAGGGGCCATTACCAGAAGTTCATAAAATTAACACAGAGAATAAATTCTATCTGCTGCATGTCGTCTTAATGATACCTGTTCTCAGGTTGAGAGCTAAGACAGAAGGTAGCAGAAGGTTACAAAAGACAAAGAATGAATAATTTTGAGAAAATGAGTATGGTTTCCCAATTTTATATGAAATGTGTTAAACATTTAAAAAAACAAAAATAATTTTTGGAATCATAAAATTACAGTCAGAGGGCAGAAAAAAACTAATAAACAACTAGATTTAGGACAAATATTTACCATTTTGCTCGAATTATCAGTCTTTCTGCGAGGAGCTGTCCCTGGTTCTGAACTTTCAAGCAGCAATTTAGTAAATAAGTCTTCTTCCACCACCCCCTCTGAATCTACCCTGATCTCTTAACTTGAACCGTAACCCACTCACAGCAGCTATTTATCAAAAATGTAATGTTATCTGGCCTTAATTATTACCTTGGTAATTATATACCAAGATCCACATCAAAGGTGACTCCAACTTCACCCTGTACCAGCTTTTTACCCAGAAAATAAACTTATTCTGACTCTCACCATCTAGCTTATATTGTCCAATGTGAGTTAAAAGCATAAAAAAACTAAGATTTCCAATGGATTAACTAAAATACTAATTTTTAGTTACTTCCCCAACGACAAAACAGGAAGGATGGTTGCAGGAACTAAGAGCTCCATTAACCACCCTTATATTTTCCAGTTCTCAGCACCTAGAAGGAAAATGTCTACTTACGCTATTAAGAAAAATTCTGTAAGAGCAATAGTTTTTAGTCACATCACTGGCTCAGACAAGGAGTCAAAAAACAACACAAAGAACAAAGATCTGGGGCCACATCATTAGGTCTGTCTATTGCTTATTAGACTTGAGAATATCACTTGAAACTTCCAAGCCATAGCTTCTTCATTGACAAATTAAGTAGAATATAAGGATGCTATGCATAGCAAACAAGATATTCTGTGTTAGTGATTTTTGAAAATGTAAAGGTTCAGAAACAATAAGACTGAAGTCAGAATCATTTCTGAATACATCTACATCTGTCAAAGTTGAATTCTGCCTGGGAGCTAAGGTTCTACTTCAAAGACACAAGGCTGAATCTAGATGATCTTAAACTTTAAGTGATGAGCTATCAAATAAATCTGAGAAGAGGCCACTGCTGGAAGAAGGAATGAAATACTAAATCTAACAATTTTGTAGCCTCAAGACAAGACTACATGGCATCATGTTATTTCATGTACCCACTGAATTTTTAATAAGGTATTTTCTGATTATCCAAACAGACAAAAGCTATAGCAGAAAGCTCACTGGACTAGCAGACAGAAGCCTCAGATTATTCAGGTTTATGGACTAGATGATAAATTACTGAAAGGAAGCATCTGTGTATGCACTTTCCTTTCAAACTTACTGAACAGAAGCAATATAACTTGGAACAATCTGTATCCTTAAAAACCAAACTAGCTTCCGAGAACCTTGGCAAAGTATATAGTCATGTATAAGCAGATATACAGTGGTACTATGTAATTTGGTTGGTCAATCTTTCTTACTGACAGTAAACATTAATTCAGAATGATTTTATGGTAAAGGTCTAGCATCAAAGAAAAAAATAATAATTATGATTGATTTTCAAAGAAATCAGATGACCAAGGTACTCAAGACAAAAGTTCGGCAGCTGCTGTTCTAACAGAAATGCTTAAAATTAAGCAATATCAAAACTACCATTTTTACTACATATGAGGACTGCTTAGGCTGAGTTGGTAGCAAGCCACTGATTCAAGACAAACTGGAATTGTGTTTAAACCTATTTTTAATCAATATCCTTTCTCTCCCAAAAATTATTATAGGTGGTTTAAAGTAAAAGGCATATATGCAATATAGCTTTGAAATGGAACAAGGGGAAATATTTAGTAAAGATCAGGAAGCAAATCTATTAAATACCAAGAGAAAAATCACTATGTCTTAAGCTTTTAGCTTTAATCTCCTTGATAGACAAGAGTGAAACAAAAAATAGGACTATATACCATTTGCAAACATACCGCAGACTTTTCTAACTCTGGCCTTTGCCTGGGCTGTTTCTTTTAACTGCAATGCTTTTGCCATATTGCTTTGCTTACTGAAAGTATAAACATTACTCAAGTCTTAATTTACATACTCTTTCTACTATTAAAACATCATGATACCACCTAATGTGATTTATACTCCCATGTTTGCACAACATAAGACTTTGCTTATATAAATTTGGGTAGGTATCTATAGGATATTCATTTAAATTATTATGCGTTTGTCTTTCTACTTAGGCTCAATTCCTTAAGGACAAAAACAACTTCTTAAAACTGGTACATCAGAGTCATTCAAAAATGTTTCAGGAATTATTTTTAATATCTTCTTTCAGCAACTGATATTTAAAAATAACCATTTTAATTTAAAAATAACAACCAATTTTTGCTGGGGTAATCTTAGGTACTCATAAACAGCAACCTGAGAATTGAAGGAGTTTCACTGAGCAAGACTAGCTTTAGAAAATGTAAAGGAAACAAAGCTTGGAAATGAATCAGAATTTGAAGTAGCAGCTCATAGTACAGCAAAAAAAAAAAAAAAAAAAAAAGATGAGGTAGGTTTAGTCCCACCCAGTCTGTACAATGGAGAACAAGCAAACCTCATTAGATTTATTTTACAATTGTCATAAAATATACAGAACATAAAATGTGCTATTTTATCCATTTTAAGAGTACAATTCAGTGGCATTAAGTACATTCACAATATTCTGCGACCATAACCACTATTTCTAGAACATTTTTAGTTGCCCAAACTGAAACTCTTTGCCTGTTAAACAATAACTCCCCAGCCACCCTACTTTTCAGCACCTGGAAAGCTCTTTTTTCTTTTATATCCCTATGAATTTGCCCATTCTAGTTACTTGAAATAAGTGGATTTACAATATGTCCTTTGTGCCTGGCTAATTTCACTTAGCATTCTTTTTTAGAGGTTCTTCTATGTTGTAGCCTATATCAGATTTAATATTATTTTATGGCTGAATAATAAACCATTGTATATATATTCACCACATTTTGTTTATCTATTTATCTGTCGATGGATGGTTGCTTTTTTTCCCGTCTTTCATCTGTTAACAATAATTACTATGAATATTGGTATACAAGCATCTGTTTGGCTTCATACCTGTGACTGGATCATGTTGAAATTGTGTGTTTAACTATTTGACAAACTGCCAAACTCATTGGTTTTTATGATAATGAAATGAGAGAGGATGTTCTAAGCACTAATGAAATCCACACATTGCTCTCCATTTTTGCTCATTTCTGGTTTCTCTTCTCTCTTGTTCTGCTTCCTAGATGTAATTTTTGCTTCCGGCTGCTCAGCATACACCACCCCATACTCTATCCTATGCATCCTCCCTCTCTTCAGAACAAAGCCATCTTATAATCCCAGTTGCTTGATAAATTGGTAAATTAACAGCGATTAATGACCTTTAAGGAGTAAAATTTTAGCCCATCCCAAACTATACATATTATCAAGGGCTTACTTGAAAAAATGAGCTAATCATAAAAAACAAAAGCTAAAACAAAACAAGCAAACAAACAGAAATCCTAAGACTTTGAAATTTTCCCTAGTATGTGGAAGGGATGAAAGTAGCAAGTGGGCCTCTAGGAGCCCATTCAGCGCATCTATTTAGCAATCCCCTCTCCTGATACATAGCAGCCTTGGGCTTTCTTGATAGGCTGGGTAAAGCTAGCTTATATAACAGTAATAGCCAGTACTATTAATATTTCAGAACTCATTAAGTGCATTTTAAGTACTTTACATATATTAACATGATTAAACCTCACAAAACCCCTGTTATAAGTGAGGAAACTGAGACAAAGAGAGATGAAATAAATTAGCCAAAACCACAAGGTCAATTAGTAACAGCACTAGCATTTAAACACAAGCTATCCCATTACAGAAACTGTTGGTAACTATTACTTGATACAGTACAACAAATTTCAGCCGACCAATTGGCCTGAACATTCTACTCTAGACCTACCTGCCTTAAATTCTTAGACTCATTCATTTGCAACACTCAGCCCTAAGTCTGCCACTTCAACAAGTATTTCTTGCCTACTATAGACCAGACGATGAAGGATGAAGGCTATAGGATAAGAAGTAAACAGGTGAGGAGAGCAAAACTGATAGGGAAATAATTATAATTCTGTCAGAAAAAAAAGAAAACTAAGAAGGAAAGTAATTCAGTGCATACACTAAGCAATCATCATTTATTTATTGAAGTAATTTTCTACATAGATGGCAAGAAATTGAAATTCAAGAAATGGAAACATTTTCAGCAAGTTCCACCTTTGCAAAAATGAATGTAATCACAATTCACTTGATGAATTATGTAATCACATTTTAGCCTGAATTATTCAGATATTTGTCATCACATTCTTCTCATTTATTATATGAGACCTCAGAGAAATAAAATGTTATCGATGCTGTAAAACCAGCAATGGAATTGCTCAGTTCTTCTCCATATAAAAATGTTCACATCAGTATGTTAGTGAACATGCAAGACTGATTGCTATAAACAGAATAGGAATTAGTCATCAAAATTATCACCTCTCATTTAACTGCAAAAGAAAAGATATGACTTCACAAAGTGTCTTTTGTTAAACATTCAAACTGGATTCATCACTACAAAAGAAAATGGGGGATGTAATAGTTGAATAAAACTTTTCAAAACTTAAGTTTTTAGTCATGTGATTTTTTAATAATTTCTAACAAAAATGAATCATTTACAATGTTTGTACCCATTTTGACAAGTACGGAAGTGTTCTCTAGAGTTGATAATATTCTTCATTCTCACCAAATCTCATGCATGCCCTTATATTTCATGTAAGGCCATTTCCTTTTCTTGCAGCTTCATCGAGGCTAAGCCAATATTATCTGCTAGTAAAAGCTTCCAGAATGTTTCTACCCTGAGACTGTTACCAAGGAGGCACTGGACACAATGAGGAAAGCTTGCAATGACTCAGTACATCCTCTCTCCGGGATCAGGGAATACCCCAAGCAAGGATATAGTCAAGAAAGAGCTGGACAACTTAACATTTACTTTATCTTGATGTTTAAAATAATCCATTACATTCTACATGATTTAGATATGAAGAGTAGTTTCCACTTTTCAGCAGCATGTTAATGAAATCACTGAGCTTCAGCAATATCTGAAGTTTGATTCTTACTTCTGACTACTTCCCAAAGATAATGATATTGAAGAAACTTGGTTGAAAGTACTTAAACTGATGGGATGTAACAAAACCATGGGCAAGGGGGGTCACAAAGAGTTGTACTTCTGCAGAGCACAGCAGGGGATGCCCAGCAACTTAACAAATTACTATCCAAATTGGCTGGCAAGGAAAGCAAAGAAACCAATGTCTGCCACTTCTGGGGCAAATGAATGTAAGTACCAGACTACTTTTCGAGTTGCTGTAAAGCAGAACACAGAGGAAATATAATGGGATTTAAAGTCTTTAAAGTTGGAGAATAGGAATTTAAAGTTGGCCTAGCAAATTCCTGGTTGTGCCAAGGAAGTAAGTCCTATTAAGTATCAGTTTCCTTCTCTAAAGTGAGACTAGAAATGAAAACACTTTTCCACTTTTCCTCTTGTTATGACGCTTAAGGAAGAATGCCTCAGAAAATATTTTTCAAAAGTTAGAAAGTGTCATTTAATTATAAAATGTGACAGTATAGAAAAAAAGGCTATTTTTTTTCTTATATATGGAAACTAATTTGGCCTTAAGGAAAATGAACTAGCAGCTCCAGGCTCATCAGCACCAGAGTCTAACCAATTAAGCTAAGTGGCATAGGACACCCACATTTCAAAATAAAATTTCAAGCACATGAAACAGAGTAACGTGTTTATAATGTTAAATGAGGTGTTTCATAATTAATTTTAAGTGGCAGGTGTTAAGCTTATACATTGCCTGGCACTTCATGCTCTACAGTGCCAACATGAAATTACAAACAACACAATACAAAAAACTAGCACTTCATGAGGAGAATGGTAATGGCAAAACTGAAATGACTCCACCTTGATTATTGGTAACAGCGCTATGCATGGCCAGGATCTAAGGCAGCTGGCAACACGCTGCGATGGGCGTGCTGGCCAAGGGGAAGATTTGTCACCAGCTCTTTCAGGCCCCCCGGCCCCTGACAGTTCTCCCAGGAGCAGCGAAAGCTTTGTGGCCCTCAGCCCTACCACAGTCACTGGACTGACTGCCCGCGGGCTTGGTTGTCTCTCACAGACCGTTTCAAAAACAAATGCATAGGTAGTCTCAAAAAAAGGAGAAAATAAACTTTTTGAGATTAAAATCCTTCACTTGAGTGCCTGGTAAATGGGTGACACTGACTTAAATAGAAGATAAGACACCTTAAAAGCTATATTCATTACAAGTCAACTTCAAAACACTTATTATTTGCTAGCAGACATATGATGCATTTACAATTAAAATAAATCGATTCAACATTCTAGAAAAGTCTTTGTCATCTTTTCACAGTTCCTTATTGAATGGTAGAAATGATAAATTATTTCATGATTGACTTTGTCCTTTATGTAGACAAATTATCTATGGCTTCTTCTTAAATTCAGGCATACTTGATGTGTTCAGATTGGAAAACTCAGTTGGAAGTTTTAAATACCACTCTTTTTGAACATAGAAGATATTTTATCATACTTCAGTACAAATTTTACTTAAAATATGTGCATTTTTATTATGTGCCTGCTAATTACCAGGCACTGTTCTAGAAGCTGGAGACAGATCACTAAAGAAAACATAGTCCCTAAGTGATTCAGTGACATTGTGAAGAACTTCTGTCCTTTCTCTGTTCTGTCCTCCCATCCTCAGCACAACTGAGTGACTAGAAAATGCCCCCCATTTTAATCTTTATGAAAATCCTTTGAAATAGTACATAACACATTTAAAAAGTTTTGAGGTGGAAAATCGAGAGTACAGAGGTTTGAAGTAATACATCCAAATCATCCTCACCCTTGAACAATAATTGCTGAGTGTCTAAGATGTACAACAGCATTCTCTTACAAGGAAGACATAATTTTACTCAAAAGGTATATACAGCTTAACTGGTCAGTGGGATGTACTTGTAAAAAATAGCACTTTGAGGAAAAATAAAAATAGTACTTATGATAGTTAAAGAAATTGAGAATAGCATATGGGGAGAACTCAGGCTTTTCGATGACTAATATTTGAATTGCCATGTCAGTAGAATCCAGTAACAATGAATACACTGGCCTTGCTATGAACTGAAACTGATCCCTTTTTTTTTAACTGAAACAAATATTGTGTAGTTGATATACAATCTTGTATTAGTTTCAAGTCTACAACAGAGTGGCTCACCAGTTATCCACATTATTTAAATCCTCAGCCCCACTAGTACAGTTACTGTCTGTCAACACAGAAAGATGTTATGAAATCATTGGGTATATTCTCCATGCTGTACTACCATCCCCGTGAACAACTTATATTATGATTGAGAATTCCAAAACTGATTCTTAAACACAAGTTCCAATTAAAGTGATGCATCCTTTTAGGATTCATTTATCTAAAATATAATTTTTCCTTCATGAGTAGGTACAAGGAACCTCTTTGACAAGTTTAATTTTGAGAAGAAAAATTTTGGAAAGAGGTTACATGTTTAATATTAAAGTGAAAATACCAAAAATATTATATTGAGTGCTTCCCATATTTACTTTCTTAACTTCCAATAATTTTTTCAGTGTTCGTAATGAACAGAGCTAGATACCTTTCTCATAGCTGCCAGTAGAAGTAAATCCACCTGACATTTGGCCCCTGATATACCACTGTAGACCACTTCATCACATTAAATGTGATTTTTGAGAGTTATATGGCAGTTGAGAATTTAATATCTAGATAATGCCTTTTCCTCTCATTTTCAAAGTTAAGTTTTAACAAAAGAATCTTGTGGATTCTGCCAACAGAGGTGTCTACATACCAGATATTTCAAACATGAAGGAATATTTAACAATTAAAATTAAATACACTTTCTGAAAGAAGTTTTTATACCTACATAACTCTGAACATAGAGGATGTTGTAGTATGCCACCATGACTGTGGTACCTATTTCTCCCAGTTCCTGGGAAGCCTGGAAGCTGAAATCTAACTGGAAGCTGAATGTTCCCCAAAGCTATACCCCCACCCCAGGAGCAGCAGGTGCTCCTGTAATGACTGCTTGGTGTGCAGCTATAAGGGCTTAGCCCCCTTGCCTAAAGGCTGGCAGGGCCACCCCAGCATGAGCACACTCAATGGGATCAGCTAGGGTCATTGTTTTGACTGATCACAGTTCAATTCCTCCTTCTGCAATCCTTGTTTCTTCACATCCTCCATAGGAGTTGATTCTGAGGACATTGCCAAGCAATGTTACTGCAAGAGTGTTTTCACTTTACAATCTCATTTCCTGGGGAAGCCCTCCTAAAATAATGCATTTGGAATAATCCCTTTATTCCTGTCTGCCTGTTATTCCAGTGATCTATTAAGTTAATTAGCCATATTCATAGCAAAACTTTTCAGGGTACTGCTAGTTTTAAGCCAATAAGACCAATATTTTCTAAACAAAACATAAACATATGAAAATGTTCTCCAAATTATAAACGATTCAGAAAAAATCAATACAATTTAGTGGCTGCTAAAAAGGGTATGAAATGTTACAATCAAAAGAAAACTGAAATATACATCTTGCAGGGATAGCATGGCTAAAAAAATCAATGGATCCTACCGCATGTATCAATAGATAAAGGCAATAAATAATCTGGTTCCAGCATAAGGTATCATAATATCTTTGGGTAATATAGTAAAAAAAAATTATATAATTTTATATGTATATATATTATGATACATTATAAAAACTATATATTATATAGTTCAAGAAAATAGGCATTCTCTGTAATTTCCAATAAGTCAGCTCATGCTTTGTATATTTCTTGCCTTATGAAATATGTTTAAAATGGATTGTTTTCTTTTAAATTCCCCATAGTAACATTGATATCACTATGATAAATTACCAAATATCAATTTCTCATTGATTTCATGAACATGTTTTACCACTGGAGGTAACATATATAGATACATGAATTTAGTTCCACTGGTCACGTAATGTAATCAAGTTTTATTTACTATCACAGGACATCCAAATTGATTTCTGTATATTACTGCCTCCAGTTTTTATTGATGGCTCTCCCCCTATCTTCCTTAATCAGTTAGACAAGCATTCACAAACTTGTTCACAAAAAACCCATGCTATGCAATTACATTGTATGTCACAAATAAATGCTTTTCATATATACAGAGTATCAAAAGTTGACCAATATCCACCAGTGCCTTTCACATAAATTCTGTAAGTTGCCAAAAATCCATTAGGATATAACCAAATTAGCTTCAGTTTTATTAAAAAACTCTGCTTTTAGATTACAAAATAAAACATACCACAATGCCATAAAGAGGAGTTATGCTTCTTCTCTATCATCTTATTCTGAATTTTCTTCCACACTCATCCAATAGAAAAACATAGAAACTCCTCAACAGTAATAGAAGCAAAGTTACCAAAGATCAATGAATGATGTAATGTGCAGGTAAGACACAGCCCTACCCACTCTCTCATACCACTGCTGCTGCCCAAATTCAAAGCCTCATCTCTTACCTGGATTATTGCAACTGCCTCGTAGCCATATGTCTAGACTGGGACCCTTTCAATCCATCCAGGTTAACCATCCTCAAGTGGAATTCTTACTGTGTCATACTGCTGATCAAAAACATCCAATGGTTTCCTGTTGCCTGCAGTGAAATTCCAAATAGGGTGGCTACAGGTAGAAAGCAGTTGCTTGAAGATACAGATCTCTCAGTTCTTCTTGCCATAAGGATCTGGGAAATCTGGGAAGGGCCTAAATCGGTTGCCTTCAATTGATATCAGCCTCTTTCAGTGATCACAGTGGACCATATAAACATTATCACTGTCATTTGTGACACATTTGCTTGGAGACTTTATTCTGTGTCCTCAGTCCTGCAGCATCAGCTCGCAGGACCTCCCACAATCTCTCTCAACTTCCTTATCAGTCATATCACCACTGATTCCCAGCCAAACTTCTATTCCCCAGCTCTACCAGATTTCCCTGACTCTGTTATCTCTGCTCACAATGTCTCTGCATTAGCATACTGCTACAACAAAATACTATAGGCTAGATGGCTTAAAAAATGGAAACTTATTGTCTCACTCTTCTGAAGTTCAAAATTTTTGACATGTTTGGTTCCTTCTGAAGGCTGACAGGGAAGAATCTATTCCATGACACTTTCCTTGGCTTGTAAATGAGCCTTTTCTCCCCATTTCCCTACATTGCCTTCCCTTTGCATTTCTCTGTGCCCAAATTTCCCCTTTTTGTAAGGATACTAGGCATATTGCATTAATGCCTATCCTAATGACCTAATTTTAACTTGATTATATCAGTAAAGACCCCCATTTCCAAATAAGGTCACATTCTCAGATACTGGGAATTAGGATTTTAGCATATGAATTGGAGGGGGGGAACAAAATTCCACCCATTAAAAACCTGTATTTCCACTTCTCCATACCTAAACCCTACTCATCCTTCCGGAGATAGAGGGCATTTTTTTCCATGATGCTTTTCTGGATCCTCCGCCTGGAAGCTACATTTTATTCCTTGAGATGTCTACACTGTGGGCATGAAAACCTTTGAACCCCTTGTAGTAATTATCTGGATGTGCTACCCTTGAAGACAGTGACTTTCTAGATCAATTTTTTTTCTTTCTTTTACTCACAACACGTAGCACAGTATATTGTATATAATAAACACTCTATTTGTGGAATTAATAAATCACTATCTATTTTAGAAATAATTTTGATCACATAATAAACTGTGAAGTAAAGAGAATGTTAAATATTCATAAAAATCATAAATCTCAGACATTAGGGTTTCTGACTGGACATGACTTTAGTGCTGAACTCATGATGGCTATATATAACTGCCATAAAGAAATTTCCATCCGCTCCAGTTTAGATACCGTTATGTCTAGATAACAAGATTACCTTTAGAGATAATCCAGGTGGAAATCAACATGAACAAACAAGAATCTTACATCATTCTAAAAATAAACAGTTTCTTCTTTTGGCATGTCTATGTATGGACTCAGTGGCAAATTTTTCCACTCTTACAAGCAGTACACATTTAGTTATATTCAGTTCCCTATAAATCAGCTGAACAGTGGCTCTCAGTCCATGGTCCATTGGCTATCATTTCTCTTGATGGATCTAAACTTCCAAATTTCCCATTACTGGCCCACAGGTCACTAGGCTGAATAGATTATTTATCTACCACTAACGGGGAATTTTCTCCTGGCTCTATTTAACAAAACAGTGCCTCATAATGGATAACATTTCCAAATTCTTTTTATTAATATCTACCCACACAAATACTACATCTGCATGCCTTGAAACACTAGGTATAAAAATTATCTTCACAATTTCTTCCAAAAAATACACTGTATTTTCTATGAATCAAACATGGAAATCAGAGTAGAGCCCTTCAGGAGAATGTTGATGGTCTACTCCAGGCCTAAGTTCCAGTGCAACTTCCTGCTTGAATGAAGTAAGAGTCAAGAGACAGGGTAGAGATGACATTACTGAAATTTGCCCAGTTAAGCCCAATTTCCTCTAGGGACAAGAGTTGGGCCTTCATGGGCCCTGGGTAAACCTGTCCATTCCTTCCTTTTTTATGAGTTCAGCAGCTCAAAAGGCTTCTGAAATGTATAAGAAGTGGCTCCACTGAGCTCTTTTCCACCTTAAATCTCGTCTTTGGACATTTTATATATGTAACAAGAGAGTACTATCATGTCAGATTGTTGGCAGCTATAGGGCAGAGCTTCCTAAAGAGCTGCAGGTGAGTGGAGAGGATTTAGCCAATGACAAAGGGCAGATGATTAGGAAGTCTTCAAGAGGGAAGGGCTACTGAGCTCTGATTTCAGGGAGCAGTCTCTGCTGATATTGCACAATTGTCTGGGCATAAGTGTCACTGAACACACCAGTACTAATTATAGCCCAAAACTTTAGATCCACAGTTAAGTGCTGCCCTGATTTAGATCAAGTCAAAAAAGCTAAGATTACTTCACATACTTGGCAGGTGTTACAACTATCCAAAATGCACTTGGAATTTATCCCACAACTATAGTCACACATATATATTGTTATTTGCAAAAGCAAAATGCTGGAAACAACCAAGTCTGTATCAGCGTTTGTAACTATGGAAAGTGTGTGTAAACAGTCATAAGCAAGCTTCGTATGCACTAGTGCAGAGAAACCTCTAAAAATATGGCCGTGCTAAAACAAAACAACCAAATGATGAATGGATATGCATATTTTGCCATTATTCTGTAAAACGAGGAAAAAAGGTAGACAGCATGAATACAGCTGTATTTTCATATTTATTTGCCTATGCAAGAAGAAACTGGAAGGGTAAATAAATAGCATGGCTACCCTTTTTTTTTTTGCTATCATTAATGTACAACTACATGAGTAACATTATGGTTACTAGACTAGACTCCCCCTATTATCAAGTCCCCACCACATACCCCATTGTAGTCACTGTCCATCAGCGCAGTAAGATGCTATAGAATCACCACTTCTCTTCTCTGTGTTATAGTGCCTTCCTTGTGTCCCCCCCCCCTACATTATACATGCTAATCATAATGACCCTTTTTCCCCCTTATCCCTCCCTTCCCACCCATCCTCCCCAATCCCTTTCCCTTTGGTAACATCAGTAGATGAATGGATAAAGAAGATGTGGTACATATACACAATGGAATATTATTCAGCTATAAGAAGAAAACAAGTCCTACCATTTGCAACAACATGGATAGAGCTAGAGGGTATTATGCTCAGTGAAATAAGCCAGGCAGAGAAAGACATGTATCAAATGATTTCACTCATCTGTGAAGTATAAGAACAAAGAAAAACTGAAGGAACAAAACAGCAGCAGACTCATAGAACCCAAGAATGGACTAACAGCATGGCTACCTTTTTGAAGATGGTAACAAGTGATAGGAAACACTTTTGCCTTTATACCTCTGATTTTTAAAAAAATTTTGATCCATGTAGATAAATTATCTAACAAAAATACAAAACCTAGGTTAAACTGAAAAATGCATTTGGCTGTATCACAGTTATCGATTTTATTCTATGAGACACCTCCAGCTCAGACACTGTGTATCAATTTGTTAAACTGATATATTTTAAACAAGTTATCTTACTCCAAGAAATAAGCTAACTTAGGCACCAAAGTTTTAAAACCAGGATAGTATTATACCCTTATCTCTTTGTTTTAATTCTTACAGCCAGCCCTGTATTCTGTAATTAATCATAGATGCTTTATTTGAGAGACTAAAAGTGATTTATGTGGTTCTCCTGGCCCTCTTTAACTACTGCTAATGACTTGTTTATACTGTTTAAGCACAGGTTAGTCTCAACTGATTATTTCATGCTTAACTAATGTTATACTGTTCCCAGTCTACCAATATCTTCAGTTACTTGGAGAACCCTTGAATAATTATTATGTATTATTAATAACTTTGTAAAGGCTCAGTAGTACAAATTATAATCTCATTATTAACATTCATATATAACCTGATTAACTGTTTTACCCTCATAATCCAATTGTAAATGGCTAAGAATATACCATACATTTATCAATGTCCACAAAACCTAGAGAAACTGTCCTCTACAGGAATACCCCCACATTTAAGAAGAAAAATATAAAATATTAATCACACAAGTATAGAAATGCAAGAGGAAGGAGTGAAAGAAAATGTTGTATGTGGTGGCTTGGCATGTATTATTGAGCTCCCCTTTAATGTTTGTCTCATTTCCCATTTCTACATTACTAAGAACATCATTCCATTGCAGCCTTTCATCACCTCCTGACTGGAATATTGCAACAGTCTCTGGTTTTCTATTCTTTACATCTATCACATCAGTACTGATTTGATTCCTCTACAAACAAAACAAAGAAAACACATTTGAAGGAACAATCTTATATTTATTTTGAACCAGATTCCACAGAAACGTCTCTGTTTACATTCTGAAAGCCTCTACAAACCAACTCCCATTACCCTGATTTCCCTACAGTCACTCTCTTCTTCTCCTATCCTTCAGTCTAGATCTCCAAGTCATCTCGTTCTGTATCCAACTTCTCCCAGGGTCCCCAGCTTTGTTTCACTTTGTTCTCTTGATCTGGAATCTGAATCTGTCGAAATCCATGGTTTCTCAGAGGTGGTCTGTGAGCCAAATCCAAGCAGCAGGTGGATTGTGACAAATTATACATAGCGTGTTTCCTCACAGGATGTTTAATAAAAATACCTGAATTGTAAGGTTTTCTTTAAATTTGAAAGATCTGAAAACATTGGCCCTCCACTGTTCAAAGTTCATTACCGACTAGTCCCCGATGGCTCCTACCCTGGAAGACTTGACCTCACCTGCTGAGGGTCTGTGTGGGCATTTGAATTTTCTACCCCTGCCCCCAAACCCTGGTGCCATACTTTAAGCCCAGTTTAAATCTTCATTAGTCATTTCACCCAGCATTGATATCTTTCAAATCTTATAGTACGAGAAATAGCCACAAATTTGGAAAAAATATCCAACCTCATGTGCATCCAAAGAAATCAAATAGTTGTGAGTTGTGCTGTATCCACTTGTATTGTTCAGAATTTGAAAGCATAGTAACCTCCAGTTTTGGTTTTCAAGGAGATTCAACACTCCCGTATGTTCTAAGTGATTCTATAAATTGGCAAAAATATTCTGGGAGGTATGTTTTTCAATGTTTTTGGCATTTTTTAAAATGGATTTAATCTTTGGTTCAATAAATATATTTCTAGACATAGATATTGAGATAACTGTTCAACAAATGAGCTAAGACTTATGTACAAAGATGATCACAACATCGTTTTCAGTAACAGAGGCTGGAAACAACTAAGTGCTAAATAAGGGGAGTTGGATTAAATTACAACACAACAATACAATGGTCTATTAAAATATAGTGATACAGAAAGAAGATCACAGCATTCTGTGGACTGCGGCACAGAACAGTGTAGAGTCCATATGTATGATGTATGTGTAGAGTCCATATGTACGATGTATGTGTAGGGTATATACACACGTATATGTGCCTCTGGATCAACACGAATTTGTAAGCCAACTATTGAAGTTGTAGATGTATATGTTTTTATAATGAAACTTTTTGTCAATCTCTGTAATTATGTATCCCCCTTGAATCCAAAAATCATAATTAGAAAAAACAAAAAACAAAGCCATAAATTGAAGACTTTAAAGAGTTTGGAGAACACGTGAGTTGCCATTAACTAAAGAATGCTTTAAGCAGGTATTGTATATCTTGTATCATCACTATTATTACACTGCATGTGTTCAAAGCTGAACTTGCCTTGAATTTACCCTTAGGACCAAGGAAGGAAAGCTATCAGTATCAGAGAAGATCACACCTGAAATAAATCATAAACTTAATTGTATTCCTTTCATTTTAAATATAAAATGCCAACAATTGCATTTACATTCTGATTAGGAATAAAAATGAAACTGTCTATTTAGACTTTGGGTTAATACCTTCACCCAGGTATAAAAACTCCCCTACCCTGTCTTTCTTTGGTGGGAACATCTGACATGAAGCAGTCAAAAGTCATTTAGTGACTGACATTGACATAACTTTGCCACAAGCAACTAAAGCAATTACCAGGGCTGGTTTGGGCACAGCTGAAACACCTTGATAAGGCGGCAGTGAAAAATGACACATCACACAACCTGAATAGTTTCATCAGTGCAACACTAAATCAGCATGTATGTCTCCAACACTCATTCTGTCGATGATAGAACCATCAAACAAAAGAAAGAGTACAGCCTCCAATTCCTGCTGGCAGGTGGAGATGGACATAAAGTGATACATGCCTGTGTTGTGTCTTTCAAATGTATTTCAGCCAAGATGGTTTCAATTTAGTGCCCCATAAACCATTTCACATTTTAAACCAGGACGGTTTGTAGTTAATAAGCACCAGATAAGACCAGACTGCATTTATTTGATTGTTCATTTCTCCAGAAACAGCAATGTTTAATACACTTAACAAAAATTAAATCTAAAGACAGTACATGAAATAAGGTCTATCTCAACTTGACCAATCTATTTTAGAAAGAATAACATAAAATATGACCCCAAGATAAAAAGTTTTGATATAGAGCTTCTGCGAGACAACTCCATTATAGACATTAGAGTGTCACATTGTTTAAAAGCAATCTTTACCCCCCAAAATTGGTGTTTGCTAAATAAAAATGAAATATTTTCCCCAAATTCAGCCTGATTATCTAAATCCTGATTGATTTATATAGGTGACCACAATGGTTCATTACCTCCATGTCCCACCATTCATTTGATATCACCAGTGTTGGTCTCTGCTCCCGTCTTCCTGCCCCACAGCACCAGTTTGTACTCCCCCCCACCTCTCCTACTCTGTAATTCACTTCGCAACAAACCCCATCTTCCTACCTTAATTGCTGTATTGACATTCACAGAATGAAAATTAAAAAGCAAGCAGATTATAAATGCTCACAGGTAACATTTTTGGGATGTGGCTGGAGTACTTCAAACATTCCTATGTCCGAGTTGTAATCAAACAACTCTGTTATGGAGAAACAAAGTTCTCATAAAAATGAAAAAGTTAAAGTCAAATATGGATCACTTCGGAATGGCCAGAAGAAACTCTGACATGTTTTCTTAATTCTTTTCATTTTCTGTTTATAGATAATATAGGGAAAACTTTCTCTTTTAGGACTGAAGTCACCATGCTTGAATTTTAAAATAAAAACAAATAAATAAAAGAGTCTTTATTCGATGAACATTCACTTTACCTTGGGCTAGAATAATAGAGGTGGGAGGTGTGTGATATGGAAGGAACTTTGAGAGGTCACTCTGTTTCTCCCTAGTCCAAGGATAAGGCAATGTTAAACAGTCCACGAGGAATATGAACCTGTCTTCCTTTTAAACCCTTCCATGTATACCTTATTTCCTATTTTTTTCAAGCTGAAAATTCAAAAGGCCAGAGACAATGTGGCTTTGGCAAATAAACAACTGGCTAAAATTTAGGAGAGAAATGACCTAGAATTCAAACTCTAACACTCTGCTTGCATTTCCCCTTAGTGAACTGGATTCTGACTACTACCACCTGGTGCAATGACCCCCTAACAGGTCAACTTCCTACTGGTGGGTTGAGGGTTTTCCCATCTAACTGCATCCATACCCCTCATACTTACTGCTAGCTCTCTAGTCTATGCTCTATGTTTTGATATTTCTTGTCTATAAACCTTTTCATAAAGAGTTTCACACTTTCTAGGAATAATATTCTATTATAACCAAATTAATAAGTAATTTATTAAATGAATGATCTCCCATTTTTTCTAATATGTCTTTCTGGGAACATCTGGGAATAGAACACAAAGAAGTAGGGAAGATAACTAGTGAATTTACCTTATTGACAATATCTTGGGGGTTAACACTAGCAGAAGTATTAATCATGAACCTATATGATACATTTAATCATGAACCTATGATACATTTCTACTTAGTGTCTGATATATCATTTCACTACCACACACATATATATACATATATTTGATTATATATGTCAGACACTGAGAATGCTGCATAAGAGAGGGGGACTAATTCAATTTTTATTTACAATTTTAATGTGCCATATAAAAAAAGGCAGATAACACAGAGAACCCTATACATTTTTTAAGGGAAAAATCCAATTTTCACTCCCCTTATTTTACTTTATTTTCCACCATATCATCAAAAAAACATATTTTAATCTGTCTCTCAGTGAACTGGCATGCTTGCTTAGCTGAACAGCAGTTTTGCCAACAAGAGGCCAGATAAATAATATCCGTGGTAAAATCACTTCTGATGTTTCTTGGGCTCATGAAAAGCAGCTTCACACATTTCCAGACTCTCAATAGTTATATCCAAATATTAGCTGGAAAATACCTGAAGCTTCTCTTAAGCTCATATATGGCTGCTAAAATGTGCCAGCACGTTGTCAGCTCCTTGAAAATAAAAACACCAACAGCTCACTTCTATTAGCTAAATGCAGCCTCTAACCCTTTATCTTTTATCTTTTATGTTATATATATATGTATTTTATATTATTATTATATAGTCTCTAACACTTTTATCTTTTATGTTGTTTGTTCCTTCTTCCCTTCAATATAGTTTTATTAGTTCCTTAAGGACATCACTAAATTAATCATAGGGCCAACTAATTAATTAAACTAATCATATTGCTATCTTGCTGGATCTCCTTCTGGGGAGCTGTGGACTAAAAATCCTTAGGTGAGTGCAGAGATCCCTTTGTTATGAAAAGCATAGCACGTGGTCATTCAATCGACCTTCCCTCCCTATGTTGTGTCCACCCAGATACTAGATGGCATGCTGGACAAAATGATGACACATAATCCTGACTAAAAGGAGATGGGATTTTGTAGGTGAGACTTGCAAGTTAATAGGATGAGAGCCCAGCTTGATAAGAACTGCGATGCGAGGTGGGGGTGGGACACTGTGGGCCATCACGCATGTTAGTAACACAGGAGAGAGAACAGCAAAGGCTTTCTCATGGTGACCACGTGAGCTAAATCTGGGAAGGTCATGGAGGAGATAACCTAGAAAGCAGAAGCTCCCCAGAGAGAAGACACAGCAAAACAACTTTTCAGAAAAGTTTAATTTGGCTCGTTATGGCTCTAATCTAGGGTTTAAATGGGGAACATTGAGATATGAAGTTGAACAAAAAGGCAGGGGTCAAATTTGGGAGGAATGCTATTTCATGCTTCCAACTGTGGGCCTTGTTCTTCAGGCCAACTTTTCAGAGGATAAGGCATTTCTCTTATCACAAGTTTCATGAGATGCTTTAAGGGGGAAAATACAGCATCTTTGTCTAAAGAGGTTTGGCCAACATTGTCTGTCAAAGGGGTTGAAGGTCCTGCAGAAGAGATAAGAATTTGATTATGTTTAATACAGCTCCATCAACCACATGTGATTTTGGAACCTCCCTTTAATATAAAGCAAATTACGGCAGGCTGGGCTAGCTGTTCACCCAACACACTTTGACAACAGCTACTACAGGGAGTGGGATTTGATCGAAAGACTTTGAGCAGAGGGCTTCAAAGATCCCACACTTTGCCAACAGTGTGAAAAAGAATGGGAAAGGACATCAATGTTTTGAATCTTAAAACCTTTTTTTTTTTCTCCATAATAATTTTGGGAATAAATACAACAGAGTTTGTTTTATTTAAAAAAAACAGATGAATGGTAAGGGACCAAGACCACAGGTAAGGAAGGTTGGGAAAAGGCTTTGCTCTTTAAAATTAGGGAGCGGGAGCCAGAGGGAGTGGTTTCCAAGCCCCTTCCAGCTTTAGCATCCCACCAAATTAAAAATAAAATCCTTTAAAAATTTGTTTCACAATCATTAGAAACAATTGCCACAAATGAATAATAAACATTTTCATCTTTTAGGTGCATTTAGTTCTTTTAAAGGCACTCTGGGCACTCTGTGCATTGAGCTATTCCACTAACAAAGCAGAGATTGTAAAATCATTACCAAGATACAGCATTTTCAAGTATTTAGTACACTTGGGGAAGCTTCCCTAAAAATCACAATATACTTAAAATATTCATGTTATTACCTTTCATACCAATTATGACTGTTCCTTCATGTTAGCTGACCCAACCTCGATGTAACATTACATCTTGCTGCATATGTCATTCCCACTCCCAGACATATTTTTTATGACCTTTCAATCAACTGGTTCGTGCTTAAATCATAGCTACACCTTCTGGCAATATATATGCATTACTATGTCAGATGATTAATATTTTTAACACAAATCTTACAACATTCAGTGACTCTTTCATTTCATGTAATGATTGAAATACTTTTTAAGTTAATGCCAACTGCAAGAAACTGCCTCAAATTTACCAGAACATGGCAGGAAACTCATCACCTTTTTGGGGGACTGTCAAACCCTATGCCCTTTTTAAGTGACTTCCTGGAGTCAATATTCAGGATGGCAACCGAAGAGGGGTGGCTCTACTGTGTGTTACTCTGTTACATTATGAGGCTTTATTATTGGCAAGCAAACTGACTGGGAAGCTAGTAAGGCCAGGTTTATTGGCTGTAAAAGTATACATCCCAAAGGAAGACTTAACTGCATTCAAGTCCTTAATGGATCACCTGTTGGTTACTTTTCCAATTTAGTATCATTGTGCAAACTGGAAGAGAGTGCTGAAACTACAAAGCCGAGAGCAACAATCAGGAAACCACAGCCTTTCCTCTTCGAAATTAAAAACAGCCTAGCAGGCAAATATGTTGCTAAAGACTTCTGAATAGGTAGGCATCTGTTGCTAATTGCGAATTAACATCTGTATCAGCTTCTAAATAAACTGATCAATACACTTTTTTTTTTCTTTGCTTAGGGCCCTGAATCTCACCCCAATGTGAATAGGGTGGGATAAGTAACACCACAGCTCCTTTTCCTTGGTGACTCCTTGCTGTTTTCCCTTCCTCGGATCTCAGGAAATGTCCTTCCAACTCCCGTCCATCTCAAGGCCCCAGCTATTCCTCCGGGCAGCTGTGCCCCAGCTTTTGCCACTCATGGACCAAGCTTCCAAAGAGACCTGTCCTCTTCTGCAGCATGCTCACGCTCGGAATTGTTTAAAAAGCTGTTTTCCATGTTTTGTTGAATGCCTGTCTTCACCCCGTCCGCGGCACATTGCTACGGGGTGACCATTAATTGCTAATTGACAGACTTGCCAGCTTACAACTCCATGTATTCTCTCTCTTGATTTTCCATTCTGCAAGTCTCTTAATAGACCAAGTTCTACCACCAGCAGTTGAGTTTCCCTGATAGCAAGATAAATTTTGTATAATTTTATCCATTTATGTGAATAGGCAGCAATGCTCAGAAAATGGTCAGAACAGTTTACAAAAGAAGAGAAAATTCCAGAGCATCAAGTAAAAGGACAGAACTCAGCCTTTATACACTCAGATATTGCCCAACACAACAGAGATTTTCTTGAATTATAGATTATTTTTTCTCCAGTTTAGACCACCTGAAATTGTGCTTCATCATTAAGAATTTAAGGTATTCTAACAATTATTTTACATGACATGGCTTTTGTAAAAAAATCTACTTCTTCTTTTATATTTATATCTAGCATGTATTTCAATAATTCAAAAGGATAAGAAATGTTTACTACAGTCACACTAACAGCTTTTACTTAATCTGCTGTCATCATAATAAAAGAATGATATTTTGACCAAAAGTGCATTTTAGTGAATTTTTATGCTTTCTATATCCACAACATAGAAGCTAAAGGGTTAAGGATGGTGGGGGAGGGGGAGGATTGAGAACATGCAAACCATTAATATGTTTTTTTAAAAATATAGCTCTAATCGAAAAAGTTACTTTAAATATTGTGGCTGCATCACTCCATATTTCTAATGTCTTTGAAAGGAAGTTACATTATTATAGGTTCTTAACAGAATGAGTATAAATAATTAAGTCAGATTTCTGCAGTAAAATTTACAGAGTTAAAGGTCAGGAGATAGCACAAACCCACAATATGCTGGTACTTTCTGAAGTTCCCCTCAAAATGATTTACAATATGTCCACTGTTGGAGTGTGTCTGCCTTTAACAAATGCTGATCTTACTCTGACATGCTAATTTTAGTGGGAGAGAATTATTTCATTTCTTACTTGGTTATAAATGAAAATAAAAACATATTAAAAGAATAGAAGATATTGTGTTTTTCACGAATCAAAATATATTTCAGAAATCATTATCATTATTAAAAAAGCGGTCCCTTTTTAATGTTCATGAGGCACTTTGCTAGATGCTCTGTACACATCAGTTACACCGCAGAAGGACATTGCCCAAGGACAACACAGTGAAGTAGGCTTTTTAACTTCTGTGGACAAAACGGATGCTCAGAGAGGATTTCAAATTTCCCAGATAGATTTCAAACCTAGCACTAAGGGTTTCCAATGCCCAGCTTTCCCACTTGGAATCCATTTGATCTAAGAAAACTTAGCACCTATAACCATAAATATCTCACTTAAGTACTGACTCTGCCTTCAATACTGTAAGAAAATAGAACAAATTGGAAATCAAATTTAAAGGCTCAGAAAATCAAAACTGTTACATATAAAAACATATGTCAGCATTGGAGACATTTATGGCAAGAATCTCTAGATTCATGAAGAGATTTGCAACTTCTAACATCAATGAGGATCCATTTGTATTAAGCACTTAAAAGTTTTTCGTGAAAAGTACAATCAAGAAAATGCATTCTCCAGCTCCTTGTCCCCAAGCCTCAATAGAAAGGTGTTCAACAAGGGAAGCCATGCAGAAAAGCCAACAACAATAATGGCTATAGTTTATTAAACACATACTATATGCTGAACTTCATGCTCTGCTCTCTGCCCACCTTTTAAAAAATTAATTACCTCTACACACAGAGAGTAAGCCACTTGCCTCATTATTGGGCAGAGCCTGACCTGAGGGCATCCTACTGGGCACTTAGTAGGATTTTTCAATACTTAAACTGAATATAAGTGAATGATCAATACTTATATTGAACAAATAAGTGAACGATCTTCAGACACATTGTGTGGCAGATCTGACTTAATCCCAGATCATTAAAGTGGATCTGGCAAGACAGGAAGACATAACTTTGCCCTTTAGTTGTTGACTTGTACACATGACAAGATTTAAATAATTACATCGCCACCAGCAGAGTACCAGATTCTCTGCAATCCAAAATGGCAAAGACTAACTTTTCTAATCTATCTCTTCTATTTCTTATAGAACTCATTTCTCTTTCATTAAAGCTTATATGAAACACTCTTCTTTACTATAAGCGAGAATTGCTTTATTGATATATGTTTTATCTTAATTCTTTCTCTCTTCATTATTATTAGAAAAATACAAACTACATTTTAAAATATGTAGAGTCCTATACTAAACACTTCTTTGCACACACACACACATTAAAACGGTTTCTTCAAATCCTTCCAGAAATGTCTGTGTATACAAACATATTCCTTCATACTTATCTATGAGGTATGTTTTAAATATATATATATATCACTTTTTAAGTATATATACAAATAAAACATTTTAAACATATGTATATAACATATACATATGTATGTTAAACACACACACACTTAAAAACACAAATGGGATTACATTATTCATACTCTTTGAAAATTGATTTTCATGTTTACTAGCACATCTTGAAAATCATTTCGAATCAACACAATTCTTTTTCATGGTTGCCTATCATCGTATGGATGAAACACAATTTATTTACCATTCTTTCTATTGACTAGTTTGGTGTTTTTAGGTTTTTGCTGTTACAAAGAATGGTGTCCTAAACATTTTTGTAGTTAAATTGTTGCATATTCACGCAAGTGTACGCCTAGGATAAATCCCTACAGTTGAGTTCCTGGGTCAAAGAGTTTGTGTGTGAATACTCCCGTGTGCTGCTCCTTGACAGGTGGCCAGCCCTGTGGAGACAGGGCCACTCCTTTCACAACAGAGAGTAATGTAGGAAGATTTCTCTCCATTCTTTCAACAGTTTAAATTGCTACAACATCGTAGGTGAAAAAATAAATACTATTGTTATTTTCATTTTGATTTCTAGAATAACAGTGAGATTTTAACAGAACCTTCTGATTCAGAATACCTGCCATTACCTAATTCAACTGAAAAAAAAATAAAAACATTCAGAGAAGTGGTTGAGTATCGTTTGCAGTGACTGAAGATGGCAAAGACGATGGAAACATCCCATTATAGCAGTGAAATCTGCAACATGGGGGTTTTACTTATTTACCTTTACCACATGGTGGTATCTGGCTATCTCTGAGTTGCTCAATCAGTTTCCATAACAAGGGATATACCCTGATATCCAACAACATTCAATGGTCTGCATGATCACAAACATCTGTACATTTTTTTTAAAAAAAAAAGTTCTGAAATTAGAAAATATAAAAATAAAAAAGACTGTTGAATCCCATGTACTTTTTATATAGGCCTGCAGCTGGGTTTGGGGCTTTTTTAAAAGCAAGACTCTACTGAAAATAAAAATACAATTTATATATCTGAATAGCAACACAAGGCAATTCTTATATCCTCAAGTTAGAGAACTGCTTCATGCATGATTTTATTATTTAAGTTATTTTTTTATTTAGAGTAAGTTAAAATACATAGACATTTCTCAAAATACTTGTCTTTATTGAACACTTAACCAAAAAACTTTTATTTGCTAAATGATTTACAAACATTTCAAGCAATCTTTAAAATAACCATATGAATAATACTTTTTCTATTACAGTATTATATGAAGGAGCAACCAATGCTTACAGCAAATGTTGCTCAAGTCACAGATCTAGAAAAACACTGCCTTTAAGACCTCAATTTTCTCTTGCCTTTTTTAGCTCTAGAATTTCAGAGTAACAAAATTTCAGTGTTGGTAAGGTACTGACATCAGCAACTACTCTCTCGCAGATGCAAAACCCGTCATCTTAAGCATTTTTATCTGTACATGTAGCACAGTCCTTGCCCTGAGTGGGCAACTCTATTTAATGGGAAAATGAAGTGACTTGTCTAATCCTACACAGCCTTCCTTCTGGCCAAGCAGACACTACATCCCACTTCTTGACCATGTAGCCAGTGTTTGTGTTTTCATCACTTGAAAGATGAAAGAAGGCCCAACACATTTTTACAGTGACCAAAGAAACTGCTCTTTGAATTCTCAAGCATAAAAATGATTTGGGTGAATGTTAAAAGCTCAATATTAACTAGAGCCAGATCTGTCTCAGAAGCAGATATATCTAATCATACAAAGAAGAGTTTAAGCAGACTTTAAAAAGACTTTAAAACAGAAGAATGAAGTACATCTGTTTAATCCACCGTTCTTAATGTATCTCACTATCTGTCAAATTCTTTTCAAAGACTTTGGTGTGAAGAAATCACTTCATATGTGGACATTCAGTGGACAGGTAGTTTGTAAATTCTTCTTATGCCCACGGTTCAATGCCAGGGACTATGTGGGACTCCAGTTCGAAGCAAAGATCCTAGAGCAAAGGAGAGCTGAGTCCTGTGAGTCAAGCAGCTCCATGTAATGATCTGGATTGTTTTATGAAACTCGCCAGGAAAAGCATTATTGTCGGGCTCAGGAGCTCTCATGTACCGGCTTTCTCTTCTACACTGTCAGTCTCTGAGTTCCTTAAAGACAGAGCTGTGGGGTTATGGGAGATGGGAATCGGGGGTTGTTTCTGGTTTTGTATTTTTGTAACCAGTCCCTGGCACAGAATATGTTCTAAGTAAACATTTGTTAACACCTAGATGAATGAGTAGTTCCTACTAATACATATTGTTCCCTCACAGCGTACACAACCCTGGATGTTATGTACATTAGAATCACCTGTTTAATGTTAAAAATGATGCTTTCATCTAATTCCACCTAAATTCTGATTAACTACTGATGTTATCAGGGTATGTACCTAAGGTTTGTGTGTGTGTGTGTGTGTGCATTTATTTTTAATTCCTATTTGATTTATTTCTTGACTATCCTGGTGTCTCTTCAGGAGATATTCCTATAAAGATATCAAATTCAAGACATTACAAGATACAAGCAAATAAGGAATTGCTGCTGGGTAACATATCCCTGGTGATAAATATATGCAAAGAGACATTTCTACTTAAAGAATGACTTCAGATATATAAGTATTTTAATATCTTTCTTTCCTCCCCTCACCCTCCATGCCTCCCAGTAAGGTAGCATTAGCTTTCAGTGATAACTCTTTAGCCTGGGTGACTAGAAGGTACAAAGACAAATGCCATGGCCATTCTAGGACACTTAAGTATTTATGAATGACTGAAGATTCAGCAAGGAATGAGAAAAAGGAGCATACAATAAATTCACAAGCACTGTGTACAAGCTGGGGCCTACAAGCAGGCACAGAGTTGGATGGATGATTTCTGCCATGTGTATGTAATGTCAAGCCCACAAGGAGACCAGACGGGGGAGGCTGTCTGAGTAGCTTCAAGGACCAGAGGAAGCTCAAACAGTTTTGGGAAGACAAAGCAAAGCTCAAGATGAGCAGCTAACCACAGCCAGTATCCACACGTCTCATTCTCATTGAAAAATGTCTAGCACAGACATGAAAGGACTAGAGGGTTATCTGAATCCTAAGGGTCCTTCACTCTCTTCTGCCATGCAAGGTTCTTTTAAAGCAGTTCATTATAAGACACACTCCTCTGTGGCGCTTCTGTAACAGAGGTCCACACCACAGTCTCCTTCGTAAGAGGATCAATCTGTAGTAAAGATTTTCAACTCTTGCCTCATAAATCTTTGACCAGAATAGTCTCCATTCACAAAACCTGCTTATTACCAAACATAACGGTACGAGTCCTCCCAGAAATAGTATTAAACCCGGGCCCATTTTGCATTGAGTGGTTGAGGAAAACAATTTTCACCCAGCCTTACCTGGAGCCTTGTAGAAAGATGGAGGCCCCAGGCCCTACTCTGTGCTTCCTTTGAATAAGTTATATAACCTTGATGTGCTCCATTTTCTTCAGTTCCAAATGGAGCCTATAAAAGCAAAAGTTAATTAAGACAGCACATTATCATTACAAAACATCTGTCATGTGCTTTATCTCCTATTGTCTTCAACTATTCTCTAACATCAGTATTTTTGCTTGCCCATATTACAGATAAGTTTACTAAGTCTCAGAGAAGTGCATTAATTTTTTTAAGCTAGCATGCTGCAGAATTAAGGTCAAATCCTAGTCTTTTCATTATAATATTGTGCTGTGTATTTTTGCCATTGAAACCCAACTGTTGCTCCCCCAGGAGAAAGGGTGCTTCCCATATTCATTCATCTCAGATGTATCATGAGCTCTGTTGTAGAACCTAACAGCCCGCTGCCAGAGCTTCATTTTAAAGTAAAAGAATAAACAGAAGTAGCACCTGTCAAATTCCCTTTAAAGGTCCCACTGTAAATGAAGGTGATCTCCTAGAAGACTGTCTTTAATGAGTTCAAAGAGTTTTGCAATAATAGTCAGATTCACATTCTCTTCTAGCATCTTTTAGCTCATGTCCAGATCTGGAGACAGCTGTAAAGAAGAGCAGAGAGTCTCCCAGAGATGAATGCTAAGATGTAAATTGTATGCAGAGACTACAAAATGTGAACAGATGGAACAAACAGCCTGACTCTCAAGGACAAAACTTGAATTTATATATCCTTCCAGATTCACAGGACTATGGTTTTGTAAAAGTAAGTTAACGAAATCTTAATTTTCTTCAAGTATTTTTATGACGTGTCTTACTGCACTTAGAGGGGACAATAAGCAATTCAACACTTTCATCGCTGCTGAATGATTAGAAGTACCTTAAACACATTGATTCCTGATTTACTGACCTTCACTCAGGTGTTAAATGTCTACCTACCTACCTCAGCAGACCCTTAAAACATAAAAATGGAAGAAAGTCAAGGATTGAAAAATAAATCTGACAGCATGGTGAACTGGCTTACAAGTAATTTAAAAGCTCTATTTCACTTCCTAAGTTGTCTTAGAAATTAGAATTTTTAATTCAGAGCTTTTGAAAGTGTTTGATTTCATATTTTTTTCCCAGCTTAGGAAACTTTATTTAGCATAATAAAAATAGATACAATACTTTATATTCAAGAAGGAAAATTATTTTATTTTTCATATTTTTGTCCTTTGAATTACAAAATAATGTCATATCACCTACAGGGATTCAGAGAGAACTATTTAAAGTTTTAAACATATAATGAATGGATACCCTCTGCCCCTACTCCAATAAATCTCACACCCTCTATATGAATCTGCATTGTTGACTTTACATATCCTTTCTTATTTGCAAAATTAATTAAAAGTAAAAAAAGAAAAGAATCTATACTAAGATACTTGCTGAGACAGTAGAGCAGGACTTAAGTAATAAAGCAGGTAGTGAAGCCACCCACCTAAAGGAATTTGGGCTTTTTTACTTCACAGATTGGAGACCACGGTCGAATGACTTAGTATCTCTGTGCCTCAACTAACTCATGGATAAAATGAGGTTAGGTTTGTGTGATAATTATAAAAATATCATATGTAGTGCATTACCAGTAGGTCCAGAGTGTTGTAAGTACCCAATAAAGGCTGGATGTACACAGTTACTATTATTGACCCACACTGCTAGTTTAGAAAAAAAAACTATCAATTAAGTGAATTATAGGCTAAAATTGTGATTACTGAGTGGCTCAGTATGAAATTACGGTGACCAATCCTACCAGTTTGCTGGGAGCTAAGGAACTAAGTTCTTGGGACTCAGGACTTTTGGTTTGAAAACAGTTGATGCTAGAATTCCCAGACAAATGAGGAGTTGGGCCCTGTGTGAAATAGGGAAAGAGTAGCAGCACAGAGGGAAACACAGGAAATAAAAATATTTTAGTTGCTGATGTCTTTTGACCATTGTATCATGGTCATGGACTAAAAATAACATCACCATCAACTTCTCTAGCCCCAGGAGCAATTACCCTTACTAAGAGAGATTTGTTTTTTCCTGTCCTCAAGACATCAAACAGCTTCACCTTCAGGTTGTTAGTTGTTTTGTGCTTACTAGTCTCAAATTTTAATACTGTATAAATACTACAGAATAGTTCTTAGTAGGGAATTTTAGGAGAGAAAATTAAAACTTTAAGGAGCAACTGGGAATTCTAAAAATGAAAACATGTTTCTGAAAAGAAAAACTACTCTGAGCTTAACAGCTCATTAGAGATAGAGGGGTGATGGAAATATTCTTAGTCTTGATTTGCATGATGGTAACAACAGTGACAAGATTTATCAAAAGTCATAAAAATTAACATTTAAATGTATTTTTGTATAGGTTAAATCACAATAAAATATTTTTAAAATGCTACTAACTTGGAGGTTATTTCATTGAGTTCACTTGCAAGTGTTAAATATATCCCCCCAGGTTCATGCTGATACCCATATCCTCTGGATCAATGAGTCAAGGTGGTTTATAAAGCAGAGGTGAGTCAGAATGGTGATCAGTCAGGTTATTGGGCCTCCAAGAGATGCACATTACGGAACATACAGAAGTTGGACTAAAATATCGATTATAAATGAAAATATAACATTATCCTTCCCTGGAACATTCCGATGTTTCGCAGGGGTTTAGGTATAGGAGAGGCATCAGTGCTGCAGTAACAGAAGGAAGGTTCTCAGAGGGACACCACGAGATAGTCTTCACTGTCTTGATTTATTTGCTGACACTATATATATTGGCTGAGTATGTTTCTTTTTTATAGATTCCCTTCACAATTATTTCAAAATTAGCTGAAATAATTTTAATCAATATACTAGCTAATTTGGGGCAGGTTCTAAACTATTTTAATGGCTCTACTGTTTCATATAATGCCATTTTTCGTTATGGCCCCTAAGCCAGTTTTATTGACAAAAAACTGAAAAAGTCTGGGATACTTTATAATTCTATTTCTTACTGTTCTTTTCCTTAGTAAAAATTATGAAGGTGAATATCACTATTACCAACACTTTTATTTTGTAAAGAACATGATGCATTTGTATTAAAAATGAATCAATTCAAATTTACATATATATATATATATATATATTCAAATTCATGTATATACACACACATACACCTTGTAAGGTAAAATTACAAAACTAACCATTCTATAACATAAATGCAATTTTTGTACAAGAAGACCAGCATTTCACTTTGCATGGAATTTTTGCCATAATAAGAAAACTAAGAAAGCAAGTTCTCCTTCCTGTTGTTACTTAAAGGCAAGTCTCATAGGTTTAAAATAACATTTTCAGATTCTACTTAGGACAGATGTTTGCAAGAAAACTGACTTTACTAGCTGCCAGTGTATCATCCCACCCCCCTCCAAATTTAGTTGATGTGTTAGTATACACATAGATTTTCAAGGTAGGTTTCATTTTTTTCCCCTGTGCATAATTTCCTTGATATAGAATTTCCACAACCATGGTTGTAAAAAATGTTTAAACAGAGAACATTTTGGTATGTTTGTAACTGGAATCCATCATTCACTGACATTCCACCGAGAGGCTATATTTAAACCTTTACACGGCCTTGGCTTATCGAAGGAGCAGTTTGGCATTTGGTGTTTGGAGACAGCTATAAAGCTGCGCCATCTGTACCACTCTGTTTCAAGAGGGACATCAATTTTTATCCTCGTTGGATCCTGCCGGAATACTCTGCTAAAACTCAGCACATGCATGACTCAGTTATAATTCAGTCACCAGTTAGATGACTAACTGTGGCCAAGGGTATATGTGGCAGACAGAAGCACTTGTTTTCATAAATTTGGGCAAAAATGAGAACTGCTGCCGGATAGTCAATTACAGAGGCATGAGATTTCTAAGTCACATTGACTGATTATGGTGGTGTCTAGGAATTCACTTGGGCAGTTTGCCTATAAGGAAATATTCCAGACTCTGTTTGATAATTAAAGCATGTTGGTTCATTGATGAGTTTTATTTGGGAGAACAAAATATAGAGTGACCTTAACCGGACACATTTGCCATGTATAGAAATTGGAAGTGTTCCAACTACAGAATTATACATTGACTTCCTTTGCTTGGAAAAAAAAATGACATAAAGTATGAAAAAAATCACATGGTCGGTCAGAGCATTAAAGAGAGTCAGGACTACTGGTTGGAAAGAAAATGCACCTGAACAAAAAACAAAAATATAAATAGGGGTGTCTACAAATTAATTTAAAAGAAGGATACCAACTGACATTTATTTTTTTCTGAAAATACAAAAAGAATAAATGAGCTGAAACATGTGAAATTCAAATTTTGCATTCTTTCTTGGCTGGGAAAGTTGTTAAATATTAGAATGGATGACAGGGTAAAATAGATTTCACTTCTCTAGATGAACAAAAGTGTGCTGATGCACTGACAGAAAACCATCTCTCAATGGCCTCTCCAAATTTAAAATGCTTTAGCTTTGTGAATTTCTCTCAGATAAAGTCATAAGTAACTAAAGCTACTTTCATTATTTGACAACTTTGGATGCTCTGATGGTTCCTAGAGGAATCTGGATATCCTAAGGCTAAAATGAATTTAACTTGGTGATTTAGGTTTAAATTTAATATTAATAGTAAACTTTGACTCCCTTAATCTCTTCAATTCTATTTCTGCAACAGAAAAATGTGTGTGAGTGTGTGTGTATAACATATATATTCATGTATAATATGTATCTATCATAACATATATTGCATATATAATATAGCTAACCATATACATCATTGAACTGAGAACATCGAATTTAAAAATTCATACAAAGTACTTGGAACACTACCCATGGTGTTACTAAGAAAATGAAAATATGCATGTAAAAGGCATGATGAGTTGCCAGAAACCATGATTCATTTGTATATGAATGTGTCTGAGAGTTCAATTATCTTCCTGGTGTTATTTCACTTTTAATGATGATATATGTGCAGCCTTATTTAGGGCCAAATATAGCTGCACATGCAATTTCTTTTCATTCATAAGATTTCTTCTAGAAGCCTAACACATTCTAGGACGTCAAAGACATGGAACCAACAAACTTGCATATGATATTGATAACTAGATGATACTTTAGAAGCTGGTGGTTCCCCAGGGAGAGGAATTGAGGTTAGCAAACTACTGACCTCATTCATCACATTGCGACAACTGCCTAAATAAAGTGTCTGGTTCTCTCTCTAAAAGCTGCTGCTTTATGTATAAATGTGCTGGGTGCACAGACACGATTTCTAGCTGTCAGTGTGTCCTCTTGAATCAGTATTCTAGCATTTCCCTCTGAGTAGATGAGTATTATAGGCTGGACATAACCATAAATGTTACATTTTTAAAAGTAGGCTATACTAACCCGAACTTATATAACTTAACCCGAACTTAACTGCTTCAAGTAAAATCAGTTTCTTTGGCAGGTGTATTTTTATACTGAAAGTCAAAGCCTTCTAGTGCATACATAAAATGTGATATTCTGAGTTAGCACATACCTCCTGAAACAAAAAGAACCATATTACTGAACACTTACTGCCAACATATTGCACTTAGACATAGGACGTCATTTGAAAAAGAGGACTTAAATGCCTAATGGAGGAATGGGGGCAAATTGGTCCTGGAAGTTTAAACCTGGCTTCTCCTACGGAGGTTGGTGAGACAATAAAGGGTACATCTTCCCTTCATGGAGTTGTTTCAAGGACAGAACAGGGGGGAAGCTGCAAACTCAGGTAGCCACTGCATCTCTTTCCAGTCAACAGAAATCATATTCCCCACAAGTGAGAGAACAAACTTCACTTAAACCTAAGATATCTAACATATTGGCTGAGTTTGGGGCATGCTCTTTTGCTGTTTTTTTGAGTCCAGTCATGGTTGTGAACTTATGGATGCACATTGGCAGGGGCAGGGAGGGAAGGGCAGGCAGGGGGAAAGAGGCAAGGCAAGTCTGCTGTGCAGACTAGAGGGGGTCATTGTTGAGTTCTATGTGTTAACATGATACTGCAAAAGAGATCAACCAAATACTGAAATCTTACAAGGAAATTCATAGCTAAACAACATGCATGCACTAGACAAAAAGCAAGGAAATATATTAAGGTATTTCTATAAAATCTTTATATTAGACAAACAGGAAGAGGCCAAAAATGTACTTTTAATTTGTCTCCAATGAGCCAGTTATTGGAAAAAGTCAACTCTAATGGATTTAAAATGTCTGAGCATCAATTAGGAATTTTATACGATTTTCCTTTTCTTAAACTGGAGTTCTAACAGGGGTTACGGTGGTTATCTTGTTTTTCTTCCATTAAGTTTAAATTTATCATTTAGCCCAGAGGTCCTCAACCCAGGCTGCACACTGGAATCACCTGGGGAGCATTTAAAGGATACCAGCGTCCAGGCCCCATGCCCAGGGATTCTGATTTAATTGGACTGGAATGGAATACGGGCATTGGTGTTTGTTAATGGCCCCCAGGTGATTCTAATGTGCAACGATGATTGAGAACAATTGATTTAGCCCTTAGTTTGCAGGACTGAGAAATGACATGTCTGGCCTGAATAGGTGGAGCACAGATACCACCCAGAGAGACTGGAGGGCCGGGTTCCCTTCGCACTTCCACATGCAATGCCGGATCTGGACGGCTTCTCTCTGGGAAGGAGCTGCATGTCTGTGGTTGTACGGATTCTGTTAATGACATTCTGAATTCGAGTCTGAAAGAGGCATTTGCCTCACTCTGGTAGCTAAACCTGTACAATATAAGTCAGGAGGAATTTGCAGCCAGGATTTACATGCTGTAAAGAAAGCCAGTTTGTAGCAAAGGAGAAAAGGGACATTTAAATCTCTGGTTGTGTTTGCCTCCAAGGCCTACCTACACCACTGACCTTCCTGAAGCTTAGCTGTTTCTGGAAACAGACCAGATTCTTTTCTTTTCAATAAACTCTCTGTTTTTGTTTAAAGAAAAGAGATTTTAAAAAGCAAAATTTCTAGAATCTACAGAGCATGTCTTTATTTCCTAAAATAACTCAATGAAAAAAAAATACTAGGGCAGCCCTACTGATAGTTTTTAAAACCTTCAGATATTTTGGATTTCTTTAACAAAACAATCTGAATAACTTTTTTTGCAATTAAAAAATCTCATCTCCATGTCCTAGGGCCACATTTAACCCAACAGAAACATGCAGCGTTCACTTAAAAGTGGTTTGTGAGTACCTGTTCCTGAGTCTGCACATGCGTATTGAGATGTAGAGGCTGAAGGAAGCTCTAATATTTGTGCACTTGTTTGGATTTTCACATTCACTTAACACTTCATTAGGAATGCACAGTTTTCAAGGAAATCTGAAAGCACCTGCTAACCTGCCATTATGAGTGCGGACGGTCTATCATCAAAGTACACAGAAACAGGTTCAGAGAAAAGGATTTTGAAGGAAATGATGGCAGGCCTGAGTCAGAATGCAATCATCCAAAAGGTCCACTCCTGCATCTTTTATGAATTCAGGTATTTGGATTGAACTTAAGGTACTTAAGAAGTCGATTAACCCTAAACAATTACTGAATTGACTAGGAATGTTTTTTAAAATCCCAAGCTTGTGCGGCCTTTTATCTGAGTAGTCAGTAGTCACTAGCTACTGACCTAGTCTAACTAAGTAGCTACTGACAGTCTTGGAAAATGGTTTTGATCAAAAGACTTCTGCTTCCAAAAATCATGGTCAGTATATATATATGTATATATAAATATATATATATACACATGTGTATATAAAATGTATATAGCCCTGGACAGTATTTTTTTTTCTACCATCAAACTGAATTCCTTCTATATTTTTTCTACCTTCCCAGTGATTTAGAAAGTCAGTCGTTTTATGTTTTTGTTTTTGTTTTTTTAATTCATAGCTCTGAATTTGTATTTCACTTATTTGGGGAGCATGATTATAGTGAAGGCTCATTCTAAGCCTGGGCTCTATCAGAATGACATCTTTTTGACTTTTCACTAACTCACTAGTATTCCCCAAATCTATACCATATTTGCCTGAAACCCAATTCCTTGCTGAGCAAAGAGCCTGATAGTAAAAGTTTCAACCCAATTATGTAGATCCATCTGTAACATTTCTCACATTGCTTTACCAAAATCTACTTGGGAAAATAAAATGATATTTATAGATTTGGGGCTAGAAAATCACTTTATATCAACTCAGATTCCTTAGATCTTACCTAAAAATAAAGATTTAGTATACAGTATTTGAAATGTAGCAGCAAGAGTTTGGGGATCCAATTATTTGGTAACTTGACCCTTGAGAATTATGAAAAAGATGAATTTGGCATCAAGTGTTTTTATTTCTTTTTTTAAGACAAGAATTTCACTGCAATATCTATTCCTGAAGGCTTCATTATTTCATTTGAAGGAAGATAATATTATTCAATTCTTAACATATGGGAATATAGTCACCAGATCTATATGCAGATACTGAATCACATAACGTTTGTGAAACACAGTTACAAAAGACCTTGGATATTTAAAATATTGCATTTTAACCACATGACAGGAGTTGCTTCCCTTTTCTTCCTATAATAATAGATTTCTGATCTACATAAACAAAGCTGTCCAGGATTCTTTAACTGAAGCAGACAGTTGCCTTTAATTATATTCATATGTGGTACTTCATTGGCATCCCAGAATAATTCTGGAGTTCTCAAGGAAGAAAGCAAAAGAGAAATTTCATAAAAATTATCAGAAGCAAAGTTGGCCTAAAAGTCTGAGTGTTGTCATTAACAGCAGAAAATCAAAACCTCACCAACCTTTTGTTGACCTTTTCATTACTTTTGAAAACACCATCTACAGTTTGTGTACACCTAATACAAGTGAAAAACACTACTAGTTATGTTTGACTTAGAGTCTATTTTATAAAACGAACTAAAACTCTTTTAAATACTAGTGTTTATAAAAAAGAAGTTAAGAAAACACCTGGATGACATAATTTTTTAAATATACTACACTGAACTACATGAAATGGCTGACATTTGATGATTTTGACCCACAAAAAATAGTAGATTCATATGGTTCAATGTGATATTACTTGATTTTGTGATTATGCAGAAAAGATGACTAAAAGCCACTCATCATCTATTGATATATTTCATACAAGTGGGGGGGTCTAAAACATTTTGAATGGAAAAATAAAGATGTCAGATGTCAACAGCAAAATAATGTCTAGAACTTATTTTTCCATTTACAGAGTCCCAGCCCTAATGTTCTGTACTTTTCAACCATGAACAGATTCAGAAATGGCTCAACAGATATCAGGCATCAGAAGGATGTTTGGCAGGAGATGCATGATGTCACTACATAACTTTTAGGTACCTTCCAATCATATGACTCAGAATTTTGGTTACGTTACCAATACCGTTACGTTGGTGTGTGCTACAAAGGAACATCTGGAGTATTTACTTAATGAACATTAATGCTTCAACCAGAGAAAATGGGATGCTGACCTAGTCTAATGTAAAATACTATGGTCAGAGGCTAATGCATTCATCTTATTGGCTAGGCTATAGTAGCACAAACATTTTTATCAGTCTGTGGAATACTGCATATACAGTTCACAGCTGTTGGTGTCAGATCATCAGTGTGGACACCATTAAGTATCAGTCACTCAGTTTAAAGATAATAAAGTGTCAGTGTAGTGAGGCCAAAGGTAATCACAGATGATCACCACACATCACTTGCATTCCAGGATATATTGCTAAGATCATGCTATAAGCTCAATAAAGAAAATTACTTCTTATTTCCTATATGAATATATTTAATAATGTCATCACTTCACTTTTCTAGGTTGGTAATATAACCACTTAACAGTTGATTTCTTTTTTCTCATCAGTAATTTTCTTTCAACAAGACACATGAGAAGCTTTGTCTCTGTCATAAATGACCACACATGTGCTCCATGAGGTCTCTTGGCAGATGGGGCTATAGATTGTTAAACACCATTCTCAATCTCCATTGCATTCTGACTCTGACTTGGAACCTCTCAGGAATTCACAAGAAGAAAAAAAATCCAATTAGCAGGAGCTGTTATTAGGGGGGAGCGGATGGGCCCCAGGCCATAGGTGGATGGGCTGGCCTTGGAGTATATGGGGGCACATCTGCCATTTTAACAGAAGAAAAAGGAAGCAAAAGCAAAGCTGAGGGAAAATATTTATCTTTCCCTCCATACTGCCTTCCATGCACCACTTTCCAAGTTGGCACAACACCCCCACAGCACCTTCCTCCCAGTCCCTGCCAAGGGGCTGAGTCCCATGTTTAAGCAGCAAGATATTTGCTCTCCTGTCTCTGGCTGGAGGTGGTGGCACCAGGGGTGCACATCCGATCCAAAGACACCAGTTGACAGGCTGGCCACTGAGGGTGGTGACCACTTTGGTCATGCAAATCTCCCTCGGGACTTGGCACGAGGAAACAGAGAGAGCCAGGTGATTGGTCCGAGCAGCAGAAAATGAAATGTGAGCAAGAAAAAGCAATGAGTGAACTGAAACTGTGAGTCAGCTGAAGCTTGAGTAAGCAAAAGATTTTTGATCTGAAGTAAGTGATTTGAAGTGACAGTAATGGAAGCATCACAAAAGAAGTTTTGTGATTGTGAAGGGAAGGCTTCCATGAATCCTCAAGACTCAGAGCTAAAGGCTTGAATGACATATAAAATATAAATTTGCATATATTTGGCCACATAATTAACCCAGTTTTTTAGCCCTCACATATGGTATTTAAAGATAGTTCAGCTTATTAAATTTAGATGGATAGTCAAAGAAATTCAAAGACCATATCTTGATAACACCATTAATGTCACCGAGAATCTCGGAGTTAGTGGGTCTCTAGGGTAATCGAGTACTTTTTAATAGGAATGTCACATACATTTATGTTGACAAGGTATTAGCCCTGTGTTTTAGTATAAGTGCATTTCCGTGTCAAGGAGGATTTCACTACTGCTTTGCATTTCAAGAACAAGTTTTGTTGTTTTTTGTTGTTGTTGCTTTTTTACATGTTTTTTTGTTACCTATGTCTTTTTTTATAATAGTGACTAAAAAGCCTGATTATTTCCCCATTCCATCAGACATCAATATACAGGGTGCCCGAGGTGCAGTTAAACTTAGGACATTTCTGTATAAAATTATAATGATAAATTTCTCACAACTTATAGGCCCTAATTAAGATTTTAATGAAACAACTTAACAAGGAAACATTACCATTATAACTCATTATGAGGGGAGAAAAATGAAAACCAACTTAAAAGACTACCAAATTCAAATGAGGATTTTATTTTAGTTTGATAGCCCAATAAATAAAATCAGAGCAGAGGACAGAGGGTGGGAGCATATGGTCAGTGAAATGTGCAGGAATTACTTTCCCATCTGCATTCTTTTAGCTTTTTTCTTAGCTTTTTCTCATCCCAAACTGTTGATGACATCATTATGGAACAGATTTCTGGAGATGGATGACATTAAATATGAATTTGCCAAGAAAAACTGACTAAAGTACATTGTTGGCTAGTTTACAAATAATCCACAGTTTTCATCTTCCAATGTGGAAACTGTCTTCAACTTATACTTATTAATGAAAATACAGAATACAAATTAAAAGCATAGTTCGTGACTACTGTTTCAAAAAGTTTTACTCAATCCAAACAAGTTAATTCAGATCATTAATCACTGTGATTAATGATCTATAGCAAACTCACAAGCTATTTTATTTGGGCATAATATTTGACATGACAAGAGATAGATCTCTGTAGTTTATAAATTGGCCCTCCTTGTATCCCTGAGAGCCACACTGCTAATAGAAGGAAGTTGTCTCTTATCAATTGGTTTTTGTGCTTACAAGTTTGAGGATCTTTTAAAACAAAATATCATGTTAAAATGTCTAAAGAGACCAGCATTACAACTGAAGTAATTTCCCTCATATTCTGGAGCACCTTCGGTAACTGTGTCCATTTGGGGAAGGGAAGAACCAGATTAGTCTCAGGGTTTTGTTTTCCCTTTAAATGGCTGGCAGATATGTGCTTTAGTGTGATGATGAAGAACAGTGGTGTACAGACACCATAAAGAATAGGAAGATCTATCTGGTGTTACCATTTATCCAATGCTAACTGAAAATAAAATAAGCCATTATTTACTTCCCACAACTAATTATAAATCTGCAAGTGCTCTGAACTGAGAAGTAGAAGATGTTTCCTACATTGTAAACATACACCCATAAATAGCACATTATTTCCCTCAGAAAGTGAAGGGTGATAGATAACAATGAGGACATTCTGAACCACGGCAGAGCAAGATGGGACTTGAGTCAAATGTCCAATTAGCCCTCCCTGTTCCTTGCTGAGCAGGCCCAGCACAGGCATGTTAACAGAAATAATCACTTCTCAGATTATTAAGAGACAAAATCTTCTCCAAGGTTTGCTACACTTTGCCAAAAGCATGGAGATTTTCTATCCGTTTAGGAACAATGGTTCTTACTTCTTCTCTTTCAGCCAGAAGTCATTTGGGTACAAAACCAACTATGGAACCTTTGGGTCAGATCCACTTACCGCATTTCCAATACAAAATTTTTAAATCCATTTCTATGCTTCATGTCTTCTATAAACATTGGTCCTCCATGAAATACCCAGCAAAAGAATACAGTAGAATTTCACTGTATTTTAACTTGGAAGTAATCATGAAAAATTAAGGTCAGAATATTTTCAAGAAAAGAATCTGAACCATGTCCTTGGCGTGAGATTCTCTCCTTGGCTCTTGCCCACAGGCCAGGCTCTGTGGCTACACACCCTCTGCTCGCCAGCCCGGCGGCCCTCGTCTGGTCCTCTCTCTCCAGCCCATACCATTCGGACTTTCCCGTTTCTGTTCTTCCCTTCGATGCTACTAAAACCCCACTATTGCTCCCCCTGGTTTTGTTCTGTTGCTTTAAAATATTCTCAAGTGAAGTGCTGTGGCATACTGAAAGGATTCTGACTGTGCATTGAATCAGAAGGTTCACTGAATGTGACTATATTTGACTAAGTTCTACCAAACTCCTTAATTGCGGAAAGAATGCAGGAAAGAAATATCAGCTTCTGGGTCACCATTGATTTGTTAAATTGTTGCTTCTGATTACAAAAGTAATATGTGTTAACAATACAGAAAAAAAACAAAAGAAAACAACAGAATCTAAGTTACCCATAACCTCATCTCAGATTGTTAACCATTGTTAATATTTTAATATATTTCATTCTCTTTAATTTCTCTTCCTACCCACACTTAAAAAGCATTCTGTAATCTTACTGTTTACACAAATTATAATCTGCTTATTTATTTTAATAAAATACAGTGAACATTTTCCTACTCTATTAACATTTCCTAAAACATAAACTTTGCTCTTCAGCTGCATGACTGTTATGCGCTATGAAAATATCACACTCTATTTAAGCAATACCTATTGTTGGATATTTAGGTGGTTTCTAAATAATCACTGTCACAAATAATGTTGTAACTCTAGGATATGGTATGTGGATGATTTCATTAGAAGTGGATTCCAATAAAAATACTACCTTAGAGTAAATTGGTGGAATAAAAATATATGTATCCTTTAGTGGTAAGTTTCAAGAATGACCTTATTTCGTATTTTAAAAAATGATCTAGAAGAGGTATAATTTCCAAACTTACACACTGTATAAACTTTTTAAGATAATGAAGTACTAAATCTAAAGGCAATAAAGTACAGACCAATTTCAAAAGATCAACACATTGAAAAGTGGGAGGTAAGTTTCATGAGGAAATGGACAAGGTAATGTATTTTGTGAAAAGTAATATATTCGATATTTACAAACTGAAGGGATTACATAGTTGAAAGCGATCAATTGTCACTTACAACAACAACACCGGAATCATTAATGCCCATTTTCTGAAGACAGAAGCTCAATGTACCACTGAGAGCAGGAAGATGTTAAAGAATTGAATAATACTCAACTCAGGCATACTGAACATCTGGAAAGGCCTCATGGTTTTAGAATGAAGAAGGAAAATCTCAGCCAGCACACTCTGGGGAATGCAAATGTGCTGAATGAGGTAGCATATAATATTGGAGGTGGAGAACAGATCTGTTTGAAGTCTATTAAATCATGAATATGTTTTCATATGAAATGTTCAATAAAGTGACTTGGAATGCATGGATAAATAGGTATATTAGACAATGAACAATAAATTCAAGGAATTCATTGTATATGAACATGTGGGGGCCAAGAATATAATAATCACTTAACAACCATAAATGCAATACCCATTCATACTTTAATAAATAAAATCATTCCAACCTACTTGCCTTCCAGGTCCATTCTCAGACATGTTCCAGATTTTTAATGAAAACATGTTTTATCTTTAAGTGAGGCCCACAGATCAAGTTCAAACAGGTATGAACCTCTTTTAGTAGGCAAGTAAATATTTTCCTTAGAATTCTGTAACACCTCTCCTTTCATGCTTTTCTCATTATATACTGAAGCTAAAAGAACCAGTTATTGCTGAAATTCTTTAGCAATATGGTAGAACATTGTGAAACAATCTTACCTAATAAATTATGCCTTGTTTTGCTTTCCTTACTTTTTTTTTGCTTTAATCAGTGGACTACAATCTGATAGCAATTAGTAAAAAGCACTGGTCTTTATTGACTCTGGCCATCCCTGGAGCACACAACAGTATAGGGGTGTGAGATAGGAATGATCTAAAATATTGGTTTTCTTAACAAATTTTAGTTAGAGATAGTCAAATGAAGTACTTACAAAAATTAGTTTATCAAAATACCCAATTAGATGTCTTTCATGTCTTCACTATAAAACTCATTGTTCATGTGGATACATACTATTTTATTCCTGAAAACAAATCTTGTATATGTCATATGACATATTACCTATTGATAAAACAACATCTTGATATACTTTGAAATGTCCTTTATAAAATGCAGAGAATGTTACTAATATGCCCTGGTTGAAGGTGGGCTTGGGGTTCTCCTTGGTTGTCTTTAGCCAGCCAGTAACCACTTATACATGACTTGGACCCTGGTGAGATGAGGATGCAACCTAGGACTTTGAGACAGTAACAGGAAAATGATAGCTTCTGATTCTGAGCACGTTTTTTTGAGTAAAGTTGCCATGCAATGACTTACTGAGGCCTCACAATCACTCAGTAAAGTAAACAGCATTGTTATCCTCATTTTACAGATGAGGAGAGAAAGATATTGATGTGTGAAGTATGTTTCCCAAAGCTGTACAATAAGCACTTGCAAGTGGTGGAGTTGTAAGTCAGAACTCCACAGTACAAATGGGGTTTTTCTGATATACACCCTTACATCCGGATCCACACTTACTCTCCACTGATGACTGCCTGAATCCCAGCTGTGCCCTCCCACATTGTCCTGTGTAGGAGAGGACATGTGTTGGGTATTCATTGTTTCTCCGAAGAGTGAGGTGTGTGGGGGTGAAGCATGGGATTGTGAAGGCAGGATAGGAGGAAAGAGGATAATCTTCATTCTTTAAAAAGTATGCACCGTTTGACCCCATTTATGTGCAATTACAAATAAAGATATATGGGAAAGGACAGTGCTCAAAATGTTAATAATGGTTACCTTGCATTCCAGTGGACTGTTTCCTTCTTCCCTATATCTGGTACAAATGCTTTACAATGAATATGTATAATTTAAAGAATTAGAAAAGAAGTCATGTTGTTCCCATTGTCCCCCACCCAAAAAAAGGAACTATCTTCTTGGCAGTAAGATTATGTTTTGTTTGCTGTTTTTATTTTATCCCTTCTTCCCAACAAATAGCTATAGAGGGCTTCTGCTTCCATTTCTTGAGATAAAGCTGTTCTATATCATCAGTTTTGATCCTTCCATGATGAGAAGGAATACATTTTGGTATTTAGAACATACACTTAGGAAATAGACTTGAACTTGAATTTCCACTTATGAGGTGTATAACCTTGGGGAAGTTACTTATCCTTTTGAAGCTTCAGCTTTCTTCTACATAAAGTGGGGATTACCTCTGCTTTGTAAGTTTGCTGTAAAATATAAATGAGATGATGTATCTGGCACATAGTAAGTACACAATAATTTATTATTTTGTTATTATCCATATACCCTTTGAAAGCGCACATTTGCCTACTCTCCAATAGTATGAACTATTGCACATGGTTCAAATAAATGTTTTTAAGTTTTTTGTGCCATAGACCCACTTTCTCATTCTCCTAAGGTCTGTGGACACCTTCTCAGAACAATGTTTAAAAAATGCCTAAAATAAAACATGTAGTATCACAAAGGAAACAACAATGTTGGATTGAAGTTAATAAGATACGTTTAATTGTGATAAATGTGTTTCTTTATTAACACATTAAATAATAAGGTCTGGTAGCAGATCTAATTGCCAATAATTATTGCAAAGTAGTAAATGGTATTTTGAGATATCTGCACCAAATGCAATTTGATGTAAATATATGTGTGAATTCTACTGCTGATAAGGCTACACATACTTCTAATTCTACAGCAGTTGTTGTCTATATTCATAATTAAAGAAAATAATAAACTTCTAAAAATGAAGATGAAAATGTTTCCCCTCCAGATTGCAAAATCTGGGAGTTGTGCAAATGCCCTTCGCTTACGACCCCCTGGGAGAGAAGGTTACCTTACCTTTTGGCAGAGACCTTTCATTTGGGCTTCCCATCTAAAAAACGAGCAATGATTTTAAACTTGGCATCATCCTTAACTCACTGGCTTCTTTCACACTCCAAAAGCAAGCTGTCAGCACACCTGGCACATTCTAGCTCCAACTATGTGTAGACTGACTATTCTCACTGCCTTCATGAATTGCCATGGTCCAAGCCACCGTCTTCCCCAGCTAGATTAAACAGCTTCCTGCTTCTACTTTTAACCCCATGCTCATAATCTGTTCTCCACAAGTCAGATGATACTACAGATCTACTGAAACTGCTCTAACTTCCCACTTAACTTACAACATTTCAAAACCTTCATTGATCCACAAGGCCCTACAGGATCATCCCAGGCTCACCAGGGTCCTCATTTCCTACTACATTTCACCCCACCCCACTTTAGCCACAAAGGTGTTTTTAAGCTCTAGGAATACTCCAAGTATGCTCTGGCCTCAGGACCTTTGCACTTAACTTTCTAGCAGTCTGGGATGCTGTGTGCAGTGTCTCCTCCAGGAAGGGTTTCCCTAGTACCCATCCTCTTTTGTTTCTACCCCATCTTTGCTTTATTTTTATCCAGGTAGCTAGTATTATCTGACATAATAAATTTTTTTTGCTATCATTAATCTACAATTACAGAAAGAACATTATGTTTACTAGGTTCCCCCCTTCACCAAGTCCCCCCCACATACCCCTTCACAGTCACTGTCCATCTGCATCATACTAACTTTTTAAATTGTATTTTGTTATTGTTATTTCCCCCACTAGAACAAAGTACCATAATGGCAGATCAGTTATTTTTCTTCTGCTTTTTTTTTTTCCTGCTATAATCCTCAGCATCTAGTATTTAGCTCCATGGTAGGATTTAAATAAATGTTGGCTGAGTTAATAAGTATTTTAATATAAACACATATGCTGTTTTGCTATTAGCTTATATGAATATTTTTGGAATAAGTAATGATTATCTCAGGGAAACAAAACTTAAATTGTTACTAACCAGTTATCTGACAATTACAGATGCAAAATGAACTTTATACCCTCTTCCATGATTTCATATTTAAAAAGTTCATTTTTGATCAAGGTATAACTTGTCATTATTGGTTTTTGTATACAGTTATAATTTGTTGTCATCTTTAATCAACTTCAACTGTAACTTTGAGTCTTATTTCCATCTCTAAAGCCAGAAATGCTAGCTAGTCTGAGACACAGATGGCAATGAAAAGATCTTGTTAGAGTTGTTAAAACTAAAATGACAAGTGTATCTTGGAACTAGAGTACAGGTGCTACTGAAAGAAAGTTATATCTTTATATCCAAAGATAGCTGATGCTATTTGGTTTTTATTTTAATGAGATTTAAGAATTTCAACAGTTTTTACATTTGGAATGTATTTGCAAAATTTAAAAAAAAGTAAAATAACTGTGAAAACAGTTTTGGCTAAAAAAGTCACACTAACAATTTTTGCTTTTGTCAAAACATAGGGTTTTGAATATATACACATAAATCTAACAATCTATTATCAATCTCTTTGAAATACTGTCAATCAAATAACCTACCTTAACTGTTGTGAATATTTGAAAACTTATAAAAGGGTTATGTCTCAACAGAATATGCTAGTCCCAAGTGAGTTACATATCACCAAATGGCATGTCACTAAATGTTATGCATATTTTGTTGCTCTACTTGAAAATTCATGCAGTTCTACAGGAGTGGGATAAGAACACTCCCATAAAAATAAAAAGTCAGATTTACTTTTACTAAAAGCTAAAATGTGGCATTAAATCTCTACAGTATAAATGAAGGTTACACAACTTTATTATTGGAATTTTATATGAAAGCTTGACAATTTGCGAACTTTGAAAGGTGTTTTTTTTTAAGGTGAGTATTCCTTCTTGCATAAGGCAAAATAATTTGGGCAATCTGGACATGACTGGAATTTGTCATCTGTAATATGACAACCATATATGGAAGGCATGTTGCCTGAATATTATTCTTACTTGAAGAGAATGTTCTTCAATCACAATCAACCAATTCTAGTAACTCATTTCAGGCTGAGGATTTCACTTTCAGGTGGCAAAATGTGTTGATTTTTAGCAGTCTGCCTTAAAACAGTACAAAGATTCATTCATAAATGCACTGCCTGCAAGCACCTTATTATTTAATTATAGCTATACTTAAGATGCCAATGCTTAATCTGAGCATTTCTCCAGGAAGCACATTTCCTACAGAACGTTACCTGGGGCTTTTGCATTTGGAACACTATCTGAGCATTACCTGTAGTATATTTCACCTGTGTGACCTGAGATGCTATTCGTATGAAAGGAAAGGAAAGCAAGGGAAGTTTGAAAGGGCCTCCATCACAGAGCATATGTGAATTATTCTGGCAAAACATCATGGCAAGAGACCTCTAGTTATTCAACTCTGCTTTACTAATCGGTTTTCCTGCAGTCAGCAATTACTTTAAAAGATTTTAGGGAATGAAGGGATCAAATAGTCTGCCAAGGAGGACAGGCAATTGTAAAATGTGCCTTACATAATAGCATTCAAGTCCAAAAGTCAATAATGGTTTATTGTACCCTGAAAGTGAATAAACTATGTGTATAATCTATTCTATTGATATCCTCCCTCCTCATTCTGCAGTGGGTTAGTACAAAGCAGATGATCTCTGTTTTAGAGAATGTTAGCATGGCTTTCTGGATATTGGCATCCATGCTGTGCCTACCCTCTCTCCCTCCAAATAGACAAACCAAAAAACCAATTTCATTTTACCTTCAGCAACTTCCATACATCACAAGGAGGAAACATCTCAACATTTTGTATTTTTTTAGACCTCTTTAAGTTATAACTCCATTAAGCTCAGTTTCTGTTCTAAGTGGTGGAGATATTCTCCACTAAGGGGAGAGACAGGAAAAAATATACCCTTGTTCTGGGCTTTATAAAGCAGCCCGTTGGAGAGTAGTACCCAGGTTTAAAATAAGGAAGTATAAAATGCTCTGTATTAGTCAATGTTGCTGCGGTAACTAATAACCCAGAAACTTAAAACAATAAAAATGTATTTCTCACTTGTGAACTTATTTCTTACATATGTTTCTGGCTGAACTGTTGTGAACTAATGGTTTTAGCTCTGCTTCACTCTCTTCCTATGCTGAGATTCAGGATGAACAAGCTGCCCTGCTTTATGACATGTCATTCTTGAGGCAAAGAGAAAGAGCAAGAGAGATGGGGGAAGCAATGGTTCTAAAAGTTGCTGGTGGGACATAGCATGACATCCTGTCTTCTCATTCTTTTTGGCCAGAACAAGACTCAGGCCCAAGTCCAAAGTCAACAGGGGTGGGGATGTATAGGGCTCCCAGAGAAACATTGCCCCTCACATGGTAACAGGGAGGAATATGTGATGAGATATCCCACTACACTCCCTTGTAATTCATTCTGCCACTATAAATACTGTTTTTTTTTTGCAAATTCCACTATTAGCCTAGCAAGCAGGGCCAAAAAAGGGATATCAATTAAGGATTTCAATTGAACAAACAATTGAAACTGTCTTGCTGTCCATGATTTATTGTTTACTTCATCCCAATAATGTTCTGACCACTGGTGGAAAAAATGCCCCACTGACTTCAAACCCAACACTGATACAGATCTATAATGTCTAGCATTTTAATTAAAATTTCATAGCATTAGTTATGATATTTTAATTAAAATCTCATATCATTAGTTTGTTAGAACTTACAAAAGGCTCTCATTGTTTGAATGAAATAACTCTTACATCATTATTCTAGCTTTCTAATCTGACCCTCATCATAGCCTAACTTCGTCAAAACATTGCTCATGTAGCCCATCCTGGGACTGTGGCAACATATATACTCCCCATTGCCCTCTCCGGGATACCAGAATTACGGAATGTGGAGCTCAAAGTATGTTTCCTTGTGGAAGGAAATCATGCATTACTGAGTAGTTAAGGTTACTCAATGTGGAAGAATAGGACCAGGTTGGCAGGGAAGAGGTCTTGAGAAAGGGCAAGTAGCTCTTTCCTGAATAATGAACACTACAACATTGGCTGTCAGCCCTGAACTCATTCACAGAGAAGTGGTAACATGTGTCATCTGCAGGATGTAGCAAAAAAGTGTAGTATTATGAAAAGTTATATTCTGTTCTTTCCCAGTGATATCAGAGCTAAAGTAATGCACTTAGAGTGAATCTCACTGCACCATGCCAGGAAAATATATGCTGAGCAGATCTCACTGTGGGATATCTTTGATGCAAGACAGATTGCTCTACTTCTCAGCACTGCTTTGAGTCAGGAGTTAATGAACAGAAGTTGCACATTGCAACAACCACTCACACAATGGCACCAAAACCTCTCAGGTCTTTTTTGAGGGTAGGGGTCTGAATTTCTACAATTACATTTTTTCTAATTTTCCTTTATTTGTCATATTGTTTTATGTGAACTTCAGAAACCCTTCACTCCAAAACAGAATGTCTATCCTATCAACCCTGGCCTCCTGGTCTTGTTCGGACATTTGCAATGACCAGAGGCTTGTTATTTCATGATGAAATCCTCTCTACCATGGGGCAACTTTGGGTATTGGGGCTCCAGAGCAGGAAAAGTCCTCAACTTCTGAGCCTATAAAAATATAAAATAATGAATTTCTCTTAAAATAAGAATGTTTCTACAGGTAAGTAATCTAAATGTTTTCAGGTTTTACATGCAATTTGGGGGGTAATAATATGAGGCTACAGATAGAACTAAGTAAAAAAGTCAATTATGTTAAGTTTGTCTAGATTTGGATTTGTTTGAAAACTCAACATTCTTCCCTGGATGTAGACATAGGCATGAGTTTATCCTTGGATAAGCATTATTAGTCAGACCAGAAGAATTCTTCCTGGGCAAGTTGTGAGGTCAGGTAGCTCTCCTTAGGTGCCGTGCTTCATTACGCTCATGCATTACAAATTCTGGGTTGGTCTGCAGCATCTTTTAGAGTTTTGCTTACTCAAAATTGTCCCTATTCCTTCTTCCTTTGCCTTCCATTTACTACAGAAAGCTGAAGTCCTACTTCTCCACACTCCATTGCCTAAGAAGGCCCACAGGACACTGTTCTGGCCAATGAGGTACAAATATTGTGTGTTAAAAACCTGGGGATAGTCTTTTTCTTGATGCAGATGTCACTTCCTCCTTCTCCATTTCCTGCTATGTCTGCCACATCCTTCATACTTCTAGAAATTCTAACATAATAGTCGATGCTTTGGTAACCATGTTGTATCCATAAAATAAAACTCCAAAATATCACAGACTCATCCTTCAGATGTCTTTGGGTCACAAAACACGTCTAGAACTGGAAACATTCTGACTTCTTGTTAAGGAAGGGAAAAAAGATGTCAAATTCATTTCAGCCACTATTTAGCAGAGTTTCTATAGCTTGACTTTGAATAAAACTTTGGTTTAGAGGTATAAGTGATTGTGGTCAAAAATATAGCCTCACATCTATTACTAGGCCTCTTGATCATTCTCAACTTTTGAATGGTTATTTTGTCCCGCCAGTTTAGACTGGGTCTTCAGTTGACCGCAGATAGGACACAGTCAAACTAATACAGGGGCAGGTCTCTTCTGGAACAAACATACTTGTGTGTCCTGAGGTTTTTGGAAACTCTGATTCAGTTACAAACATATCAATACACATTCCATATCCTAAGGTCGTTCAGATCCGAGACTTGAAAGTACACATTTAAGGTAACACTTATAAATTCAAATCTTAAAACAGGAATTAGTCCTTGTATTCTCTTTAAATGGGTGTGAGAGGAGGTATGGCAAAGTATGTTTACTAGATCATATTATAAAATGTATACCATGTAGTTTGTTAAAGTTGTAATTTGCATCTTCATTTAAAAAGTACTCTTTTATATCCAGGGGAATTGGGGAGCGGGAGAGGGCATATGTTTTATAATTTGAAATTACGGGTTCTTTCAACTGCATGGCCCTAACTCTTGATTAAAGACTTCCTGGGAAGCAATTCCTCTCTAATACTATAGAAATTAGCAGCAGCAGCAGCTGAAAAATTTCAAAACATGAATTTAAAATCCTCAAAGGAATGGAAATCATAACCTGATTTGCTGTTCTTTCATCTTCTACTCTCTGCCCTCTCCATTCCCGTTTTTTTTCTATTTTACTTAGTTTTGTGGAAACAAACTTTGGATATTGGTTATAGTTGGAACTACCTTCCCTCTTCAATGGCAAAAGAGCTATCTGGAAAAATTATAAAACTTGGGTCAGGGAGAAATGTGAAGTCTACAATAGCCAGTGTCCCCAATCCTGAACCTAAAAAGACTGTCTTTCAACTAGAAAACTCAATTACCTCAAAGTAATATTCTTATTTACTTCTCCATGTAAATATAAACACACTGAGTAATCAGTTCTCACAAGTCTGACTCATGAGAACACATTTAACGCAGAGTTCAACAAATGCATGAGAAGAGCTATTCACTGAATTATAAATTGGCAAAGGAAAATAACCTAGCAGGCATCAGTACTGGAAAACCAAATTCTTATGGAAAATTGTCAACACAAATTTTACTCAAGCCATCAAATATGTCCCTACTTGATATGACCTGAAGGGCTTATTATATTTTTATTCTCTAACTTATCTAGACTTACAACTAAATCTTTTCAGGGTTAAGAATGCTTATTTTTACAAACAGTCTTTTGATGTTTGGCTGCTTGAATATGTAAGTGATTTTGCATTTAGCCAAGGCGGACTTGACTTCTGAGGGAGGTGATGATGGTGGTGGAGGAAGAATGTGGTTTGTGTGTGTGCATAACACTGTTCACAGGGTACATACATGTGCACATTTTTACACACAAACCAAACACATAACCTGGACACTTGGAAAATGCTTCTTTTCCCCTGACTTGGTTACTGTTGATAGTCAAAGAGAATGCAAATCTCATGTCTCCACAGTCAACGCCAGTGATATCCAATAGCCCCAATATTAAAAACCAGACACTGGTAAAAGAGTTTCAAAGACACAGTAAGGTTCATAATTGCTATCCCTATATCAGATTTGAGGCAATCAAGTGTTTTAAACCTGACAGTACCTTCTTTCTTTTTACTCTCAACTCCTCATGAAGGCATACAGGACAAATACTTGGAAATCAGGGATGCCCATGTCAAAACTCGCCAAACTCTCCAAATCACATTTCAGAATCTCATCCTTTCTCCTTCTCTCACTCCATACAATAACCAACCACAGCAGAGCTCTGCTAACAAGACATAACAGGATAAAGAAACAGAATGGCTGATAATATTTACCCAAGGAAATCCCAAAAGACACACACTTAAGTGAATTGTTTCATAAAAGAGAAAATCACTTGTATCTTTAATTTACATCTGTACATGAGTATTTAGAATCAGGCAGAATATTTATCAAACACCTACTGTCTTCTGTACTTCAATAAGTATGCTTGATACTGTGGGAACACACACAAGTGTATATATACAAGCAGGCAAGGTATGACTTATGTCCCTTTGGGACTGGTGCTCAGTTTGAAGAGATACATTCATGAAAAATATAAAGTGAAATAAAAATACAAGATGACTGTAGATACCCAGTAGACTGGAGTTATCAGGAAAGGCTTCTTACAAAATATTGGATTTGGACTGTTTCAGCAGCAAGTGTATTAGTTTGCTAAGGATGCTGTAAAATGTAGCACAGACTGGGTGACTTAACAGAAATTTATTTTCTCACAGTCTGGAGACTAGAAGCCTGGGGTCAAGGTATGGCAGTGTTGGTTCCTTCTTAAGACCTCTTTCCTTGGCTTGAAAAATGGCCATCGTCTCCTTGTGTCTTTAGATGTGGCTGTCCTCTGTATCTCTCTGTGTCCAAATTTCTTTTCTTATATAAGAACAACAGGATTAGGTCCTGTTCTAATCGCCTCCTTTTTGACTCAATTCCCTTTGTAAAAACCCCATCTCCATAAATAGTCACATTCAGAGGGACTGGGAACTAAGGCTTTAATAAATGAGTTATTGGAGGAGTGGGGAAGATACCACTCAGTCCATAATAATAAAATAAACTCATAAAATCAGAAGGAATTCGCACTAAAACCAAATATGTGATTTTAGAAAAAAATCAGTGAAATAAAGGTGCATTGGCTTTATTGAAGGTTTTTATAGTTACTGATAGAGATGATCCATTATCAGTCACATAAAATAGTTTTTCTAATTGTATGGATCAAACCAAAAGTCATCAATTTTTAATACCAAATAGATGAATTTTTTAAGTGTACAAATAAATATTGCCCCCCGAAGAACTTTTACACATTTTTTGCAGGAAGGAAAATTAGTTTTCAGAGCTAGAAGCGATTTCATTGATTAGAGAGTAAAACTTTCTATCCATTCTGTAAACATTTATTAAACACCTTATTGTGTACTTAGCAATGTCCTCCATTTAAGGAATTAAAATGCAACTAACATGTGATCCTTGAGTCATTATATAGATGAGGATTATAGTGTCCAGAAAACGTGAACCAAGCTGGAACTGGTAACTAGTTCCGCAATGTCAGCCCATCACTGTGTAATGCTGACTATGTGAAACTTGGTAATTATTGAACTGAGAAGACAAGATGGTCTGAATAAGAAGTATCATGAGTTACTGAATTTGTGTTATACGCACAATTGATTAGGCTAATAGCCAGCCCAGTCACTCAAAAGAAGCCAGTAAACCGTGGACATATACTAATGATAATAATACCTAAGTTTTATTCTCTGGTGCCTGTGGCCAAACCTAATATTGTGTGCTTTATATCCATTATTTGATTTATTTCTCACAATTACCCTCTGGGTTAGGTATAATCATCATGGACATTTTTATAGATAAGAAGTTGAGGCTTATGGAGTTTAAGAAAAAAACCTAAAGCCACCATAGTATACCCTTATGTTTCAGGGTTTGTATTACCAAATGCAACAGGAGGCACATAGTGCAGAGATAAAGTCATATTCTCTCCTCTTCTCAATCAAGAGAAAAAACGGGGAGAAGGCAGGGAAAGGAAAACTGTGACTTTGTTGTTGATTGTGGCATTTCCACACACATATTAAGGGCACGACCATTCCAAACATAGATGACTCAGCAGAGCAGTCTCATTTATTGTTTTATTTAAATTGTGGAATTTATTCAATGTTACCAATTCAGGTTTTTAGGCAGAGACATAAAACATGTTTTGTTCTATCGTAACCCAATGTCATACAATTTGCAACAAATCTAAGACAGTATATCGTATCTCAAGTAAAAGTAATCTTTTCTAACCTTCTATTAAACTGAAATGGATTAACTGTATGACTTGTGAGTCATGAAAATTAAAAAAAAAAGATTTCACTGAAGATTAGACTATTTTAGTGGCCCACTTAAGCAAAGCCTCTGTATCCTTTCAACAAAATGATGCACTATTTCGTTGCCAATTTTCTATTAATGGTGTTGTTTACAAATATTATTAATCAGATTATTCAAAAATGTATGCATGCCTATTTCCCTAATAGACATACAGGTACAAAAGAAAGAAACGGGAACATCCAGATGCGTGTGAGTAACAAAATGTCCAAGTGTAGTACGCGATGCTGTCACAGCTTTCAATGTATTTACCAGCCTGACTATCTTCATGAACAGACTGTGCGTTCGGCCTTTCCTGGAGAGTCTCAACTCTGCTAAGCAGAACTCAAAAACAGTCAAGCCAGGCTTAAAAGTCATTGGAAGTAAATTGATTCTTGGTGATAAATAATGATGACTTTTTAAAGTAGGTTTCCTTTTTTCTGTCTATAAGTACCGTTTGACATCTCATTTTAATTCCCGTGAATTTAACAAGGAAAAACATCCCCAAACTGGGCCAGATTTACATGGTCCTTCTTCCTCTATTTCTTTCCTATGTCAGTATGTCAGTAATTGCTATTTTTTTATTATTAAGATGATCTTCATTTTCTATGCTTTCTAGTAAAAGTTGCTTTGAATACTTTTGCATGTTTTTCCTTTTAAAATTATATCACAAAATTGATTCAATAAGGGGCAAGAAAATACTTTTAAAAATCTGGGTCCTATGTCAATCACTGAAAAACATTTTTTTAAAACCTGTATTGACATTCTCCTTTAAATATCTTTACCTAAGATATGGTTTTCCTTCCTTTGGTCTTGGAAAAGGCATGGAAGCAAAATTTAACATGGCATAGAATCCAAATGGAATCACCAACCAGAACGTTTTTTACTTAACCAATTACATAAACCCCAGTGTAATGTAGTTACAATATATGGCTGCTTCCGACTGCATAACCCTATCCCAGTGAATTGGCAGGACTCGGCACACCCCCAGGCCCTCGAACACTGCAGAAATATTTTTAAAATATTTACATAGTTACCAAGTGAAACCTCCCACCTATGGCCCCCATGAAAGGGTCTGCATTTGTGTCCCTTTCACCAGGAACAGGCTATGCTCATGTGGCTCAGAGCCAGAAGGAGAGGGGGGCAATCAGTCACCCCTTCCCGATTTGAGCCAGAGGTCCCATCACCATCTGTAGTGGAAGTGAATCTAGGGAGACAACCAAGCAGGAGCAGAGGCAGAAAGAAGATATATACACAGAGGAGGAGGTGAGAAAGCTGGCTGATACGGGAAAAAACCCATATTGGAAAGCAGCAGGCCATGGCTATGGTTGAGCATTTGAGTGAGGATACATGCATGCCGCTGGCCCAGGACCACCCCGCAGTTCCTTTGAGGCTTGGCTCTGTGGCTCTTTCTGTTAATTGTTCACTAGGATGTTAGCTGTTCTCTTTGTTCAGTTCCTTTGCACAGGCTATTCCACTTGTCTGAAATGGTCTTCCCCCAGATTCCCACAGGCCTGCTCCCCTACCTCCTTCAGGTAGCTGAATCAGGTCTTCACTGACACTCTCAGTTCCCACCTCATATTTCCCATCCTCTTCTCTTCACTTGTCTTCTTTTTAGCAAGTATAACTATCTGATATTTTAATTAGTTTTCACATTTTCTTATTTTTGGTCTAATTCCTTAATTGTGCTGTGAGCTCCCTTGGGGCAGAGATTCTTTATTTCATTCCCTGCCATATCTCCATCTCCTAACATTGTAGGCATTATCTGTTTTTCTAATTAATAAATAAGTTTAGAGACAAAGTATCATGGATTACTTACAACCAATCATTTGTTATCAGGGGCCTGAGAGAATAAAAATAGGTTTCTAGGAACAGACTTTTGTATGTACGTGTGTACAGATTCTCAAGGTCAGGTTCACCAGTGTTTGTTTTGCCCTGCGAGGCAGCTAAAGTCCCCACACAAACACTCTCCCAGGCTTCATTTAATGCTCACTTGTCATTGTCTTGAAATTCTTAATAATATTTCAACAAGTGGCCCCACAGTTTTATTTTGCACCAAGTCGCACAAATTCAAATCCTACATGTTACTTATCATCATGCATGCATGAATTATGTAAGCTTATACAGAACGCATCCTACATTCTTAATTTACCTGCCTTGCCTACACCAAGGACGCTCAAAGGGCAGCTGTGTTCCCAATGCACGAACTAGAACTGCAAGTCAGCAGAGCTCTATGATGCTTGCAGGTCAGCCCGTGACTAGCTGAGTAACCTCTAATATCACTTTGCTTACTTGGAGGAGGTAATTGAGCTAAGCAATCTCAAGGTTACCATCCAGCTCTCTTACTCTTCAATTCTTTTCTAAATAAAGATATACTTCATCTTTCAAAGTATCATAAAACATTTATTTCCCACCCCTTTACCAAGCTCTTCTATGCAGATTGTTTTGACGAAGAGAAATAAATAGCAAACCCCTTCTCGTTTTACATTTTTATACTATGAATTCTTGTTCTGATTTATGGGCTTTTAAAAAGACTCAGTTTTCCACATTTATTCCTGGGTTTCCCACCTATGTATTCCCATCTAAACCCAAGCAACCAATAAATTGATTAAATGTATACTTGTTTTCCTGAATACAATTGCAAGATCCAATAACTTAAACCCAGGATAATCTGAGTTTTCTTAAACTGATTTAAAATTCCTTACTGAAATTCAAACACAGCTGTAGGTGAGGACCCCTGGGTGTTCCGAGAACATTTTGATGGGCTGCCAAGCAGGTTATCTGAGGCAACTTCAATATTGATAACATCAATGAAACCTTAGTTCTCCACATATGCCCACCAGAATTGTAAACTCTTAAAAGCATCCATTGTATTGTTGTTCAACTAACTACACAACCAATTTGCTGAGGAATATTTATATAAAATGTAGGCATACCTCATTTCATTGTGCTTCACTTTATTACACTTTGCAGATATTGTATTTTTTTGCAAATTGAAGGTTTGTGGCAACCCTGCATCAGACAAGTCTAATCACACCATTTTTCCGATTGCATCTGATCACTTTGCTTGTCTGGTTATAGTTTGGTATTTCTCACAATATTTCAAACTCTTTAATTACCACTTGAGATGGTGAACTTTGATCAATGATTATAACTCACTGAAAGCTCAGATGACAATTAGCATATTATAGCAATAAAATATTTTTCAATTAAGGTATGTACATTTTTAGACAACACTACTGCACATGGATAGATTTATAGGCACTTAGAAACTAAAAAATTCATCTGACTTGCTTTACTGCAGTATTCTCTTGATTGCAGTGGTCTGGAACTGAATCTGCAGTATCTCTGAGTTCTGCTTGCATGATTTTTCTTCATAATTACAATCAATTCTGCTATTAAAATGTGAAATATATCCTCCAGAACAAAATACTGTGCTGTGCAAAAATTGGTGCTATAAGCATCAGGGCCTTTGGGAAAAATGGATTAGCTGTGTAACACCCAGAAATTTCATCAGGGACACACAGAAAATTATAGGAACTGAAGACGATAGCACAGTGTACTGTGCTGTTAAATGGTTAAGAAATATGTAAATACCACAATAAATGTGGCACTTAGCTTTGAAAAAGACCAGAAGTTAGCTGTGGAGGCAGTCATTGGGGGCAGGAGGGTCACCTGAAGTTGGAGGGAAAGTTGTAACCCAAGGTATATGGGGTGTGGCTCATGACACAACAGTGAACTGAGGGAGACGGCAGATGTTTGAGGCTGGGTCAGCTTCATGGATACATGACCCGCAGGCAGTCCCTCAGGGCCCTGTGTTTAAAGGGTGCCATGTTGTTTTAATGCTCTCCTCTGGCCATGCTGAAATTCTTACTCATTTTGGAACAAGGAGTCTCATATTTACATTTTTCACTGCTTCTGACAAATTAGTTAGTCCAGGGATGAGGGTATGTGTGTATGTACACATACGTGTGCATTTTATGCATTCTTAAAGAGCACTGTTTAGCTAGATGCAATTTTCTGCACTAAGGTCAGAGGATTTGTAGCAGATGAAATTGTGCATAAGCAAACTTAAAATTCTTGCTTTATTCAAATTTCCCCCTGATATATCAATTATGCTGGAACAAAAGAATCATGTTTTCATGAACAACTTTTTCCTGAACACATCTCCTTGAGCAAGGTAAACAAAAGCAAAAATGAACAAATGGGACTACATCAAACTAAAAAGCTTCTGTACAGCAAAGGATACCATCAGCGGAACAAAAAGGCATCCTACAGTATGGGAGAATATATTTGTAAATGATGCATGCAATAAGGGGTTAAAATCCAAAATATATAAAGTGCTCACATGCCTCAACACCCAAAAAGCAAATAACCAGATTAAAAAATGGGTGGAGGATTTGAACATATACTTCTCCAAAGAAGAAATACAGAAGGCCAACAGGCACATGAAAAGATGCTCCATATCACTAATCATCAGAGAAATGCAAATTAAAACCACAATGAGATATCACTTCATACCAGTTAGGATGACCACCATCCAAAAGACTAGGAACAACAAATGCTGGTGAGGATGCAGAGAAAGGGGAACCCTCCTACACTGCTGGTGGGAATGTAAGCTAGTTCAACCATTGTGGAAAGCAGTATGGAGGCTCCTCAAAAAACTAAAAGTAGGAATACCATTTGACCTGGGAATTCCACCACTAGGAATTTACCTGAAGAAAACAAGATCTCTGATTCAGAAAGACAGATGCACCCCTATGTTTATCACAGCTCTATTTACAATAGCCAAGAAATGGAAGCAACCTAAGTGTCCATCAGTAGAGGAATGGATAAAGAAGATGTGGTACATATACACAATGGAATACTATTCAGCCATAAGAAAACAAATCCTACCATTTACAACATGGATGGAGCTAGAGGGTATTATGCTCAGTGAAATAAGCCAGGCAGAGAAAGACAAGTACCAAATGATTTCCCTCATTTGTGGAGTGTGACAACAAAGCAAAACTGAAGGAATAAAACAGCAGCTGACTCACAGACTCCAAGAAGGGACTAGCGGTTACCAAAGGGGAGGGGTGCGGGTGGGTGGGTAGAGAGGGAGGGAGAAGGGGATTAATGGGCACTATAATTAGCATACGCAATATAGGTAGGTCACAGGGAAGGCAGTATAGCATGGAGAAGACAAGTAATGACTCTAGAGCACTTACTACACTGATGGACAGTTACTGCAATGATGTGGGGGGCACATTTGATAATATGGATGCTTGTTGAAACCACAATGTTGCTCATGTGAAACCTTCATAAGAGTGTATATCCATGATACCTTAATTAGAAAAAAAAAGAATCTTGTTTTCAAAACAAGCATTATGGCAGAACCGACTGTAGTTACATTTTAGGAAAGGAATCTTCATCTGAGGTGGAGCAAAGGAGACAGAGATCCAAGAAGAAGGGAATCAGTGCATCCCCAAGAAATGTGGGTACACTCAGTAGGCGGCCCCGCACCCTGAGCAGAGAAAGTGAAAGTAGACTAACTCCTCCAAAGACACGGTCGGGACCCCAGAGGGAAAGAGCAAATTTGCATTAAAAAAGAATTCTATTTTACTCTATTTCTGGCAGGTTGTACTGATTATTGTTTGTTTTTACTCTTTCTCCCATGAGTGTTTAGCATGAGACCTTGGGAAAAGAGGTAGAAGGAAGGAGTCTTTTTTTTAAAACTTCTCAGCCATTTGCTGAAGCATGTGGTGGACAAGCTGGGGAGGGCAGCTCCCATCAGGAGAGGAGCCCAGGGGCAGGGCAGGCGGCCACCTGCCTACCTCGCTTGACAGAGAGAACAAGGAGACAGGAGGACAGCATCCATACTGGAAGAGGAAAAGGCCACGGGACAAGAAATAGACAGTTTGGAGCCTGGAGAACAAGAGTCAGGACTCGCTTCCCCAGCGCAGGGCTCCCCCATCTGGCAGGATGTCAGACAACCTGCGATCGCCATTTTCCATACACAGTGGTCAAGCTAGGAAAGTACTGTTTAGGTTTACTTTTGTTGTAATCCTCAGGCTAATGTTGCAGATATATCATCCCTATTTTGAAATTTCCACCATTTAATGGAAAATCCGGAAAAAGTGGAGGACAATAGATTAGGTTGCATCTCGTTGATAGTGTACATTGTGTTAGAGTAAATGTCTCTCATCGTATATGCTTGCAATGACAAAAAAAACTATGGCTGAATACTGGTACATGATATTTTAGAGTCTGGATGCATTTAATTTTTTAGAGAATAATGAAAATTCTGAGCAGAATGTTTATTTAGCTTAAAACCACACAGGCAAGTAATGCTAAAGAAAACATATTCCCAAAATCACTCTCTATCCAAGCTTGAGTCTCCCTCTACCTGTTACTTAAGCTACTTAAGTTCTCTCACTCAATCTCAGTCCCAGTATTAGCTTTTTCTTGAAATCTCTAGTTTTTAATCATTCATTAAGAAAAAGTTTTTTCCCTAATATGGATCCAGCTCTTTGTCCTCAGTTTATCTGAAAGCACTACTTTGAGCTGATGATATCTGTTATTGATGTGTTGATTTACATCTTGTGTTAAGCCATTTATGGTGAGGTTTGGCTGGTTTTCTACACATCTGGTTATCAGGAGCTATTAAGAGGCTCATTATCATAATTTATTATTTATGTGATTGTGACTTTACACATGTGGTTTCTCTCCAAACGCTACACACCTGCTATTTTGTTTTGCTTTTGTTTTTTATGAAAGATTATTTTTGTACTTCAGAGGAAAATCAGGAGGATGCTGGTTTTTATCCTCATTTCTTAATCTTGCATTTCCATTCACAGTGAAATAGCTCTTAGTCCTTCTGGTGTGAAATCAAGTTCAAGATAACACAGATTGAAATTCAGATACACAAAGGCCTCCTTTTGAAATGAAAATGCTCTTCAGTAATGCTACAGCCTCCTCAAACCCACAGTGTTTCAAATGTACTTTAAGATGAGGCAATCTGTTTCTTCCCACGAGATGTATTATTTTAAGAGAGCTCCTCATATTTGCTGTGTTACAAGTTACTGGGTCTCCCATTAGCTTGTCCACTGCCAGCTCTTAGATCTTACAGGCCAGTGAGAGAAAATTCACAATATTGGCAATTTCCCACATTTGCACTCAGAGAAACTAAACCTATGTCTGGGCAACCGTGGAGACAGAGAGAAAATGTTAGGTTGCTTGAACTCAAATACTAACTCAAGAAAAATATTAAATGTAAGAATGTGTTTCTTCTAATACATAATATTAAAAAGCCTCAGTCATTGGGTCTAGAAGAGGAGACATTTAGGAAAGTCATGCAGCACCCTTGTCTCTGATTTGAGGATGAAAGTGTGTATGTGAGAGAGAGAGACAGAGACAGACAGAGCTGAAGTTGACTCTGTATCTCTTTCACCTATAGCTTATCAATTTCTTCCTGTCTCCTTGAACAAATCTTACCCTCATCTATCAAGCGGTGGTCCTGACAGAACCCATTTTGTGAGATGTTCCATATCCAGGACCTTAGCACAATGCCTAGTACATGGTAAGTTCAACAAATATCAACAATTCATATCACGGTAACTATTCACGAAAGTTCTTTTAGCAATAAGTGTGTACAAGGGTGGAGCTTAGTTTCAGAGTTTGCCAAGGTTTCCCATCCTAAGGACGGGTGCAGTTATAAAAATATTTCTCATTAAATCTGACACTGTCTTTTGAGCATTCTTACACTGTTTTTCCAAATCTGAAGTCTAATATGAATCATATGAGGAATTTGTTCATCCAGATTCCCAGGCCTCCGCCCAGAAGATTCTGGTTTCGTAGCTTTGGGAATGCACAAGGATTCTCACTTTCAGAGACACACCCAAGCTACGAGTATTATCAACCAAGTTTGGGATGGTTTTAATAGGGGAGAGTCCCATTTTTATGGGTTTATTGTAATAAAATTATAAACTATTCAAGAAATATGTCAAAGACAGTAATGCTCAGAAGTATTCCATGCGACCCCACTATTCCCCACCCCCCTTGTTTTAAGGTAAAAGCATTATGAGTAGGTCCAGCCAACGGCTATGAATAAATTGCCATGGATCACTTTTAGGCCACTGTAGTTAAAGATACAGGTATCCCTTCATTGCTCTCTTCCCTTCTTGAGATGAACCTTGAGAACATGTGTTAACATAGTAACACCACACCATTGACAGGAGGTTCTGGTAGACTGGTTCTTGAGTAACTAGGTAGAGCATGGCCTCAATGTCACCTGCCTTCCCTGGTCCCATCCTATCCATGTAGCATGAGCAAGAAATAAAGCTTAATGAAATTAAACACCACCCCAACCATTACAATGGAATAATTCTCTAGTCACCAAATAAAGATTGAAATAAAGGAATCAGTAGAGGAAAACTGTTCAATATACACTTATTGATTACACATGGGAAAAAAGATATCACAGAGGCACACAGCCCAATGACATGATAAACAATATTGACTCACGCAAATAGGTGAAGGATATGCAACTGTCAGCAATAATATGAAGAAAAGATCTAAAATGGCAGGAGAGAGGTGAAAGTGGACAGACTGGTTAATTCCACAGGAAATAGCTAATAGCCCACTTACTGCACTCTGACCAACCCTTTACCCAACAAAGGGATCTCTGCTTTGAGTAATCAACAGTCATTTGGAAAACCACAACAGAATAAAGAATCTACTACATTTTTAGAATTTGGATGGGTGTTTGGTTTCCAGAGAACAGCTTCAAATATTTAAGCTGCTAACATTAGACCAACAATGAACTTAATGTTAATTGAAAACATCTTTTCAATAAATAAAAACACATTTTGCACACTTTATTTAAAAAGTTTACTCATGACTTAGACTAACACAGATGTGGTTTGGAGACATTCTATAGTTAAAAGAAATGGAACTTGATGGGAAAGAAAAATACCAAAGAGGAAATGAACTGATATGATTTAAAGTACGATATTATTACCATCATAAATTATGTCAGCCACGGCTGCCTCAAGTAGAACTTTACTTGATTTAAAGCCAAACAAGGCCACTGAATTATTTTCAGTTAATTATGAGCTAGCCATATGTCACAATGAGAACAATGTGTTAATCAGTTAACACTGACTCCATAGTGACTATTAAAGTGGTTGGTTTCTATCCTGCTGGACAAAATGTATCTCCGAGTAAGAATATAAATGTTATATATTTTGGCAGAGAAAAAAATCTTATTAACTGATGTGGGATATTTCAAAAAGACGTAAAGTCTGGCTACATGAAACATTCTACACAGAAGTTTATGCTTCAGAAAAGGTTTAATATCCTTCTGAAGGGCATGATAAGTCAGCACTTTAGGAGATCGTTAAGTGTGGAACTTGTCCCTTATGTATAAGTGAATATATCATCTGCTCTGTATCATGAACATTGTGAAAATACTTGGAATACACTTAATATATGGCTGAGCAATCTTTAAAAAAAGCCGTATTTTAAAAATGCACTATATTAAAAGAGAAAAATATTCTGCACTATGAAAACATAATAGATGGGGAATAAATTTAATAAAACACACATGAATATATACACATACACCACCACCCCAATATTCTGTATTTATAACCAAAAGATTTATAACCAAAGCATTATAAAACTGTAAGATGGAGTCTTATTAAAACATTGAAGGAACGTACACTTTTCTTTAGTTCTGTAATTGTATATGTGCATTCAGTTTTGGAGCTATGAAACAGGCTTTTCTTCTCTCTTAAAATAATCGATACAGTTGATGTCTGATGCAACAGAATTGCAGAAGAACAGAAAGTAGCATAACCTTATCCATGCATTTGGTCCATTTAGGCAATTCTTCAGAAGGTGAGATGTCACAACTGAACTCATAGATCTACAATTTAAGCTCTACATGTTACCTGCAAGAACACCAGACAGAACAGCCCTCCTTCAAAAGGATGCAGCATGCATAATTAATGGCTAATGATACTTAAACAAATAAACCCTTGTACATGTTACTTTTTAAACATACATGGATGTTTTCCAGTTGATGGTGCTAGTATTGAAACATTTTCAAAAAATCCTAGTTTAGTTAATTAAAATATTTGGAGCACGATAAATTTGTCAAATCATTAAAACGGACTCTTCAAGTACTGCCAGGCATGAATTCTCAACCTTTTTCCAACCAAAGCATAATTAGAGACATTGAGCTTACTAAGGCTCCTTGGACATCTGTTTTGCTAAACCCTCTCTTTAAAGCCTTGATCTTTGCCTCCCTAATTACACATTTTATCAAAGTGCTTTTGCTACTGTTTCATAAGCCCTTACAACAGAGGCAATTCCAATTGAAATGAGTATGTGAGTCTTGCTGATTTCATTGGGAAATTCCTAACAGGGCAGAATTTGGCTATACAACTCGTGATTTGTATAATCTTTAATGATTCATTTATTAACCTGTGACTTTTCTAGCCCATACCTATCATTTTAATTTATTTTACTATGGTAGATACATGTGGATGTATACACACATATATTTACATATGTATATATTATGCATATGCATAAATACATCTACACACATATTTGTACATATATAACATTGGAGTCTATGTTCAATAAAATGCAAAATTGGATGACTGAGGAAATAAATGAATCAAAACAGATAATCTATGAATATTAGGCAGCTTACTATTAAATAGAAAAAAGGTAAATGCCAACATTTCCCCAATACGTTCATGCAGGCATGTATGTGTACTTTTGTGTGTATGTGTATTCTTTTGATTTTTTTCCTAAGGAACCAGAACAAAATTAACATTTTTATATGGAATAGAAATCACTTTCCAACAATAAATGGGCAGTTAGCTATTTCCTATGCTAATTACAATATCAAGAAAAATACGTCCATGTAGAGAATAAGACACCTCATTTTTGGAAGAAATATCATCTATTACTTTTGAATACTGAATTATCATGGCATGTGTAGTAACCACAAAGATTTATAGAAAACAGGTGAAAGGCCATTCTTTTTTTCTGATTTGTCTTCTAGAATGACTTCCCTGAAAATATAATGACCCAGAAGAACATCCTAGAATGTTATTTTGCAACTCCCATAAATATATGCTATCTGGGTACAAATAATATTTGGAGACTGGGATCTCCAGGACCTGAGTTTCTTATACATAAAATGGGAGGACTGGACTCGCTGATCTTCAGGTGGCGGTGCAGAGCCCAGAGGTCCCTGCACCTGTGTGCAACATCTAGACGACGGGCCTGAGAGTGATGCTGAGCCAGTCCCTGTTGGTGTTACTCTCACCAGAAAAAGCTGCTGCTGTTTCCTCAGTTATGTCTCCCCTTCCGGTTTTTTTCCAGTCATATCTATTGAGCACATCCTTGTGCCAAGCAATTTTCTAGCTGCTAAGGACACGGTGGTGACTAACGTCGACCAAAGCCCCTCAAAGAGCTTAAAAAGGTTTGCACTGCTAAATAAAGGAATTTGAGAGCTCTTGGATGGTGTAGCTGATATTCCTCCTAACCACAAAATTTAAGTAAAAATTGAGTAGTAATTATTATGTACAAGCTGTTATAAGCAGTCAAGTTGCATTAGGAAGATCTTCAAAGGGTCTGTCCTCCTTCTGTCCTCAGTGTTATCCTAGCAGCTCATGCTCTCAGGTGTGGCCTAGGTCTGACTTTAATTCTGGTGTGGCATTTAAATAGTTCCCATTTTGCACATAAGATTATTACAGTGTTTTAAGTGAAAGTAATTTAAAGGAAGTTAAGACTTTCAATCCATCTCAGGAAAAGGAAAAAAAGAAAAAAGAAACTAAATTGTAACTGTGGAAGTCGACAATGATGTGTTATTTCCTTTTGGTTAGGGATCACACACTAGAGAATACTCACAGGTACTTCAGTAAGGTTAATAATTACTTATGATTCAAAAAAAAGGGGGATGGGCAAGTTAATGCTGTTGAAAGTTCATGACTAGTCCTACAGATCTCATAAACGTGTTCTCAGATTGGTTGTGGGAATTGTGGTTTGTGTTTCTTTAATCTCTGGGTATTCATAAAATGGTATTCTAAAGGAACACTTGTTATTTCAAGAAATGATTGATAGATTATTTAGTATGGTTCTTGCCTGTGTATTTTCTAGTTCTATTTGAAGGATCTGTTCTAGCATTGTATATTATTAACAGGAACCACTTTTTCTTACCCTCCGTAATCTATTTCTTTGACTCTCACAACTTGAGAAAATAGTCATCTAATCAAAACCTTAAACGTTGAAACTAAGTTGATTTTCATGCCAGATGTGTTTTCCCCCAAGTGTAAAGTTTAGGCAATTGTTTCTATTTAAAAAATAGACTGTTATTATTGATCTAATGGCATATATTATAAGATATAAACAAACTTGCCCATGGTTGGTAGAAACCATTAATTTCAAAACTGTGTACCTCTGATAAATTTTCCTGAAAGTTTTATTCAGTACATCCTCTTCCCCCCACCAAATTCATTATATTCATCTGACTAAGAATTTATACTCTGAATTACATAACGATTCTTTTTCTTTTTCTTTTTTTGTAGAATAGGAAAATTAGGTGCACTGGTGCCCTGAAAAGTAAGAATAGAAAAGCTTTTCCAATAGTAATTTTAATACTAATTTTTACCTTTTTCACAAAGCAAAGTGAAACTTAAAAGACTGAAAAGACAAACTGCTTAGGTTAGGAACAAGCAATTAAAGTACATCATGTATGATGTATTTTTACACATATACACATACATTTATATCAGGATGGTCCTTCTTCCAATACCTAGGTGACACACATGAGGATTTTGCTGCTTACCAATTTGGACTTCCTTTAGCTTTGTTACTTTTTTCTGAGCATTTAGTCTGTGCCAGGCGCCACACACAATCTTTGGTAGCTCAGTTAGTCACTGCAACTGTCATAGGAGGTATTTCAGATTCAATAAATGAACAGGCTCAGAGAGAAGGTCAGAGACACTTGGGAAACCAAGGCTGACTCTACTCAAAACACCCCTCTTAATAACCCATGGTGCACAGGAGACCCTGCAAATATGTGGATGATGTCCTGACATAGGACATGTTCTAGAAATTTCAGGGGAACTCCCATGTGCTAAATAGCTAGTTTTCTCTTCTAGGGAACTGTGCTGGATGACTCGTAACTGTGTAAGAGCATTTGTATATGGCTGCTGCCCAAATAGCTCATTAACAACACAATGGTTAGGGAGAGAGGCAGAAAAGCACCAGAGATATGGTGGACACATAAACCACATATACTCCCTGGAATCAGTTACTCTTTCCATCAAACATCTTATGAAAAATGTGATAAAGAATGATGGCATTAATCTTCTCAACAAAAGGAATCAAAAGAGTAATCAACAGAGGTTGCAATTCAGAATTTCTTAATAGGATATAGTACTTTTCTAGCAGGATAAGATGCTAACTTTGGACAACATTCAGTTATGCTAATTTTAAGACTTTCAATCATCACATGATTGCTATTTATAAATAAAATGACTTTTGACAGTTTGGAAGAAAACCTGAGTGGGGTTAAATTCTAAGAAGCATGTCATCTAGATTCCAACATGGGAAATTTTTATTGGCCTACACTAATTTCTTAGGAAATGGGGGTTTGAGAACATTTTTAAAGTGAATGAAAATTGGGAAGTATCATTAAACATCTGAATCTGTGTGCTTTTTGTCAGCCAGAGTCTGCAAATGGAAATGCATGGGGAATTGCTGTCCTTATTCATGCCCCTGATATCATAATGGATAATACATTATTAAACTGTAGATAGTAAATAAGGAAGCAATTGTATGAATAGACAACAGATCATCAAGCCAAATATATTCAGATGAAATAAGAAAATGATGAACAAGATAAAAGAGAAAACACAACAAATATGATGAGATTTGTCATTGTGTTTAGGAAAATATTCTGTTTGGTAACAATTTTAATTTTATAAACAAAATGTGTCATGCTTCAATAAACACATTTTTCTTTGCTTTTGGTATTTAACTAAGACATATTCTACAGCACTCTTTTCTTTAGGGTAAAGAAATAAAGGATAAAAATTAAAAAGTTATGTTTTCTTTTTTTTTAATAAATTGTGGATCGACTGACGTATTTCCTTCACTGTTTGGGAACTCTGGCTGCAACTATTTCATACTGAAAATAACTACAGCTCACACTGATTCTGTGTTTACTATGTGCCAGTCATTGTTTTCTTTGTCACTTCATTTAATCCTCAGCCCCTACCACCCCCACAGAGAGCTAGTTATTATTACACACTCAGTTTGTAGATGAGAAAACAGGGGTACATGGAAGCTAATTAATTTGCCCAAGTAAATGCTAGAAGAGTTTGAATCCAGACTTCTAAACCCATGTCCTCAGCAACTTGGCAATATGGATTACTTTAATTTTATTTGAATCATTTGGGGATATGTGTGCCAAATGTTGGACAAGCATACAGAAAGTCTCTAATGGTACACTATGACATTTTCTGGGCTGTTACACTATCGTTCAGTTTTAAATATGTTCTGAGAACTGATACACAGTGACTTGCTCTGTCTAGGAAAATAACACATGTTAAACATGGTAGTAGAGAATATTGAAGTTCTGACATAGTTGCTGATAATTCATTATCTAATCAAAAAATATTTGAGTAGTATAGTCTTTAATGCCTGGAACAGAAATGTACAATGAGAATGACAGCTTTATAGCTTTTGAGGTTTTTGGCCACAATAACTACACAATAGATTGATGTATCATCTAGTTAATTGCCCACCAATTGTTCCAAATTGACTAGAATCCAGGCAATTCCTATATTTTATAGGCCACAGTGAAAAGAAACATCATTTCTACTCCCTACTGTATAGATCAGAGAACAAAGCCTACATTTAAAGGGAAGACTGGCCCTCTGTGAAGTTTGGTCCCAAAACACCAGAGTAGAGAAGCAGGGCCTAGAGTGGATAACAAAGTCCCTCCCCTAAATGTCTTCCATAGGACTTACTCTCAGTGATGGCTTCTGAGGTGGAGCAAGAGCGAGTTCATACAGTGGACTCCTTGAATAGTAATGAAAAGGCCATCGATGTGTATACACATGTGTTTGTGGGCGCATGTGTCTGCTTTCTGTCATACAGACAGAGAGAAAGAGATCATTAATGTATCAAAATTCCATATAAAGTGCCTTAGAATGACTAAGTCACTATATAAAGAAATCGTTTCAGTATTCAGACTGCTAACTCTCAGGCTTCTACCTCCTCAGTCTCATACCTGGGCCCAAGTTCCACAACCTTTAGCCTTAGTAACCCACAGAAATCACTTAGCCTAGTTTCAGGTACAAACTAAAAACTGAATACAGAGGATGTGACGCTAAATGTCACAATGTTATTTACATTCTTATGCAGTATTTGAAGTTTGCAAAATTGCAGGTTGAGCCCAGGGAGCTGGTGATGGGTTGTAAAGAGCCTAAGAGTTGAATAAAGGGGCATTGGCAACATTGGGCATTAATTTGGGCACGCCTCTTGTCCCGCCTGCTCTTTGTGCATGCCAAGGGCAGCTTCTGTGAAAGCTGTTACCGGCAAAGACATGAAACCGCACATGAGGGACAGGAGGACAGAGAGCTACTCTTCCGTATGAGCCAATTACACCTGGACAGCAAGGCAGCTGGAAGGAATTCCAGACACCAGGCCCAAGGAAGGGTCTGGATATTTGGGTACAGTTTCTCTCATCCCTTGTGCAATCAACTACTCCAAATATTTTCAGTGAAAAAGATACTGTACAACTCACAACCACACTCAACACATGTACACACACCCTTCCTGTCTATGTGTGAACTGGATGAATGATGGAGAAATACTGTTTTTCTGATTATGTCCTTAAAAATGAACAGATTTTCCCATCAGAATTTTCTTTCTTCTTTCAATGACTATGTTCGCTGAAGCACCTTTGACTGTATTTTCAGTTTGGAGCAGAGAGACTTGGATATTTGTGTCCCTCTATTTTAGCCCAATTTCTGACAAATTCCCATTACAATGGAATTATAAACTAACCTACAAAATCAAATGTCATGTGAAGTATTTTATAATCTATTTGAATTTATAGTAAGGAAACCACAGCTACACAATTCATTTATGCTTTAAACCACTGCCACTTTTTTGAGAAGTATTATATATTTAGAATATAACTAAAAATTTTTGTTGATTATAAAATAACAAAGTTAGATATTCAGTATCCTTACTGAGCACTTTGAGTATTACATTAAATTTTGAAGATTAGGGTTTGCAGCCACTCTGGCAATTACATGTCACCTTTAAAGATGAGATGAGTAAGTTCTATTTTACAAACTATCTGGTTTATCAATAATTAAATCTACCCTGTGCAACCTCATAAAGAATAGATATAAATATTTATGGCAGGAATTAATCTATTCATTTAGCTAGGCTTACATAATCATTTTATCATTATAATTAAAAGCACTCCCATCTATATGATTTCATTAATTTAATGAATAAATATAAAAACAAAGTTATATATTACTTAGAATGAAATAAATTTTAAAAATTACTTTCAAAGCAAAAACACTACTTCATTCTACATAAATGATATTCTACATTCATGATCCACTTTACTGGGTAGACTGTGTCTTTTATTCAATAGCAAAATACAAGTCTCACCCCAATTTTATAACCATGTATTGAACTGGAGAACCCAGACTGCTTTAGAATTTTCAAAGCCCTTTAAACATTCCCCTAGATATTACTTTGTTGCTCTGTACTGAGTGCTTTAAAAGATGAAATATGTCTGTAGCTTTGTGACGTGCTCTTTCATATACAACAACAATAGTATTATACACAGCAGTAATAGTAATATAACTTCATTCAGGTTCCCAGACCCAATTCCTGTGTTTGTTAAGTATGTGGGAGGGGGTCTTCCCACACATAAACACCAAGCAACCCTTGAATACCAACTGGGTGTCCAAGAACTCAACTCACTTCTGATTTTATCTGCCCAGAGACAGTGCCAGATTCCCCAGGTTAAGGGCTCAGTCCTACAAGACTGCCCTCTACCCCTTACTCCAGACGCGGGTCACAAGCCCCAGGCAGTTAACCTGTGATTTCTGACCTACTGCCTACAGACTGGAGGTTCCCACAACCTCCCTCTTAGATACGATTAATTTGCTAAAGCAGCTGACAGAACTCAGGAAAACGTTTACCCCTTTAATGAAGAATACTATAAAGGATACAATCTAGTTAACAGCCAGATGAAGGGAGACATAGGGCAAGGTCCCCCAAAAAGGAGCTTCTATCCCTGTGGAGCTTGGGGCTTGGCTCGGTGGCATATGGAGGCATTCTGATTTCCCACGCATAGAGGATCTGTCTGAAAGGGAAGCAGGATCCAAGAGAGATGAGAGCAATCAGCTCTTGGGGGTTTTTGTGAGGGCTTCACTGCATAGTCATGACTGACTAGATTACTGTCTATTGGCTGATTGAACCTCCAGCCTCTGCCCTTTGATGGGGGTCCAAAGTCTCTCATTAACATGACAAAACACCCATTTCACCTTTAAGACGCTGCAGTCTTCAGGAACTGTGGATGAAGACCAAATATGCCTGGGAAATATGTATTTGGTCATATGAATGACCAAATACATATTTCTTATAATTCATTATATCACAAGCTTTAATATGGAAAACATGAAGGAAAATACATTTCTCTTCTTATTAATCTTTAGGTGATGCACACTTAATGAAATTCTTCAATGATAGGTATTGTGATCAACAGGAAAAAGAGCTAGATTTTACCAAGTTTCAATATACTATAATATAGATATAAAGCAGTTGTCAGTTAAAAGTACCTCATGCCTCAGTGTCCAAGTAAAGCCAATGTCATTGTCTAAATCTTACCATTGCCTTAATCTGAAAAATTAAGCCATAGTTTTACTCTACGCAAAGGCGTTCCAAAGTTTATATAGCACCTGCATGAAGAAACTATGTAATTATACTTATGAAATGTTTATTTCATTTACAAATAGTGAGATTGCAGACTTTTTTAAACAATAATTGATAAAAATTATGAAGTGAAGTTTATGTTTCCATTTGAGCACTTTAATGAACTATGGCCTTTTCATGCTACAGTGATATATTGTTAATTGTATTGGAAGTAATCATAATATTCTGAAGTCTCTGTCTACCCAGTTATAAAGGTATTGACTTCATGTGGTGATATTTTACATTTATTAAACCAAATCAGTGTTTTTCTAATCATGAGTCTCTATGCATTGATGTATCCTGAAATCAATCCAATGAGTTGTGACCAGCATTTTTGAAAAATGAAATAAAACAGAAAATAGTAGAAAAGATATCAGAGGGCATCACACTTGGTATTTTATGAAGCTCTTTTCAATTATATATGTAATACATGGTCACTGTATATACACACACATATATGAGTGTAGGAGATATAGATGTATAAGCATATGCATGTAAAAGATATGTACATTTACATATACACATGTGTGCATGTATATATACATGTATATATACTCCACCATGATTTATCTCATGATCACACATGATCTTCTAATGTCATGTATCTCCTTTGTTTATCTCCTCCAAGTGGAATGAAGTGCTTGGCAAATATTTATTGAATAAATGAATTCATGACTATACAGACACACACATTCACATATTCTGGGTTCTGGTGTAAAATACAGTTTTTTCGATAAGTTGGTGGCAAGAAAGCTAAAAGCTTCACTGATCAGAAACAAATTCTGCTCTTCAGAAAGTCAGTTTCATTTAAAACTGTCCTCTACCTTCCCCTTATCAGCACTGCACCTCTCTCCATACTGCTAAAATCAAAACTTAAGACGTTTTCTTCCATAAAATCTACAATAACACACCATGAAGAAATAGCCAAAGGGATCTCTCCACAGGGAAGAGATTTGATCTCATGAAATTGGTGGCCTGTGCAGAGCCACCAAAATGTAAACAACTCACCTTATTCACTCAGTAGTCATATTGTCAGATCAGATTGAGAGGAGACCACGGCAGGAGTCACAGGCTTCAGGGGAGGACAGGTAATCGGAAAAAGGCAGGGACCATAGGAGGGAATTCACTGTATCAAAGAATACAAATGAAAACCAGACCTGAATAGTGGTTTTGGTCACTGCGACAGAAGAAGTCCAGTGAACAGAGACAAAATATGAGTTGACATAATCAGTCCGAGGTAGTCCAAGAGCAAAGGGAGGACTAGGAATGGGGAATATTAGTGGAGGATGAAGCTGAAAGACATGAGACTCTGGATAGACAAGTGAAAGAGAGAAAAAGGTTAAACCTCCTGTAGCGGGTAGGTTGAGGGAGCAGAAAGGAGCTACTACACCATTTAAGCAAGGGAGGGACACAATCAGATGGGAATTTTTTTTTTAAAAGATCAATCAGGCAACAAAACCAAGAATCAGTGGGAAGGTTTTCACCTCTTGGCAAATAGACCAAATGAGTGAGGAGGGAATGAAGGAGGCTATTAGAATAACAAAAAAGAGTAGATTTGATAGATATTAATATTAAAGACCACAAGGATTTAGGGAATTAGTGGTTGGAGGTGCGGTGGAGAACAAAAGTAGAAGAGAATGGGAGGAACCTGGGATCACTCTTCAGTTTCCGACCTTGGAGCCTGGGCCAGTGCTGGGGTCCCCACCTTTACCAACAGTAACAGTCAAAATCGGTTCTGGGTAGGTTCGCTGAGTTCGCTGTAAGCGTCTTTGCGGCGGGCATACGTTTTCACTGCTTACCTAGTTGTGAGTAACTAAGGCAATTTTGTCACTGAAGTCAAAAAAATAACTGGTGGACAGTATGGTTTGACAGTTTGTAGCTCTTTTTCTTCAACTGGATGACAGTTCTGTTTCATTTCTCCACTGACAGAGTACTCCCATTTGAACATTACATAAACCTTACCCCTCATAATGGTGTATACAGTGGTTCAGTTTTGAAACCAATTTCCATAGAACTTTAGACTGTCTTTCAATGGACATGGGACAACATGCCAAGAATAAACAGTAGTGTAGAAAGCTTTCCCTAAACAATTAAAAAGCTCAGTTGCAAATGAATCCTAGTGTTTGGAAATGGATACATTTCTTAATAAAGGAAGACGTTTTAGCAAAAAACTAAAAAATGTGATGCTGAGCAAGGAGACAGATCAACAAGCAAATTCAGTTAACTCTTGAATAACAAAGGTTTGAAATGTGAGGTCCACTTACACAGGGACTTTTTTCAATAAACATATTAGAAATGTTCTGGAGGTTTGTTTATAGTTAGCCTCTACAAAGTTTGTTTATAGTTAGCCTCTACAAATCAGATACATAGTAGATATTCAATAAATGCTGACATGGCATGAATTAAAAGAGTTAGAGACAAGTAAGCTGAATCTCAAAGGCCCATTTAAAATTAAATACTGGGGCAGGGGCAGAGCCTGCTTCAATGACTGACTTAATGTTCTTTCTTATCTCTATTTCTTAATAATGCTCTCACACATCACCTCCGCTCTCTTCCTGACCCTGGCAGGCCAGAAGTTAAATTGCACATTCCTCTCCCCAGTTAGGATGAAGCCTTTTTTCTAGGATTTGCCTTCATTCCTAGGACTATTGTGATTTGTGCCTTCTGAAGACTATTGTCTTCCTAGCAACTGCCTAGAACCAACATTTGCCTCCCCATAGAGACGGGGAGGCACATACTCTTTGTGTTTGGGAATTCTGCTAAATTCACTTTTTAGAAAGAAACTTATCAGGGATGCCCTCAAATAGTCTGGATCAACATTGCAAGATTGAAAGTGAATATTAACATTAATTTCAGCAAACTTCTTTAAAAAAACAAAACTGGAATGTAGGAAATGTGCTGCTTAAAAATACATTGAAAAGTAATTTTGACTACATGAGAAAAATGAAGAATAAAGATAGTGTTCATGTACTTAGTTATCCTTTCCTTTGAAATACATGGTAAATACATATTAACTGCTTTTGTCATTTTATCATTTTTAGAAAAAGAAATACAACCAATGTGAAGATATGGGAACTAAGGTACAAGAAAGAAAAAAATCATGTGTCAGTCACTGAATGGTAAATGGGGAAAGCATTCCATAAATATCAGTCCCTGAGATGGATTCCTTCCATTCAAAAAATATTTCCTGAAGACCTGATATTTTAAAGGTGGTAAGCTAGCTACTTCAATGGGTTCAAAGAAAGGCAATTCGGGGCTCAGCCTTCTTAGGCTAATTGGCTGGCATGCGGAATGAGTTAAATACGCTGTCAATCATAATAAAATGTACAGTGCCATAAGCAATGTCAGAAAAAGGCTGCAAAAGCTACACGAATCCTTCAAAGACAAAAGAGTAGATAGGGGAGACCAGATATGGTTCTAAGGCGGAATGTGAGTTGGATTTGGAAGGAAAATAGGATGCTAGTGAAAACTGTAAGTGCTCTAAAGGTGCACAGAATACTGCAACTAAAGCGTCAGTTGGTAAAGCATGAGTCAGGGATATGGAGCGCATGCCCGTGATGTCATGAGGGATGAGATCTAAAAGGAGTTGAGCCCACACAGAGCAGGGGTGGTTAGGACTGGGAGACGTGAGCATTGTTCTCTAGGGCAAGGCACTACTGGCCACAAATGGAGTATAACTGGCTAACTGGGGGCTTTTCCCAAGAAAACAGGCACTGGGCCTGTTCACCACCATCTCTGTTCTGGACCGCCTCTCTCTAGGGATTTACACATTACCTGTTCAATAGATACTCAGTAGCTCTGGTGGTGCTTACACATGAGGCAGGAATGCTAGGAAGGAAATCCTCTCCTGCCGGGTGAGGACTTGAGGAGGGTTTGAGGCAAAGCCCATCACAAGTCTTCTACAATCCATGGAAAATATAAATTTAGCCCACAGACCCTAGTAGGCACTCAATAAATAGCTTACAGATGAACAACTTCCCCACCTGAAAAGTACTGGTGTCTGAATTCAGAGTAGGCAATGGAAATGGAAAAGAAAGTATGCTCGTAGCAGTTTATAAAACCTAGGTTACTTACAAACAATCACCAAATTCAGTAAATATAATCCTAATCCTAAAATATTTTTCAAGTAACAGCTGATTTGCCCTTGTTAAAGTTTTTCCATCCGGTTATTTTCATTTCAAATGCAAGTTTTGAATGACAACAAAAAATACACATACTGAAGAAAACAATCATATAAAAGCAGATATTTCATTCAGGTCTCTTATCCAGGTAAGACTTTATGGCCCAGACGTAGCAATTTAAAAACAGTCTCCATTTGTGGGAGGATCAGACATGGCTTAATAATAATTAATTCAGATTATATCATGGATTTCTAGGTCAAGTCTGAGGAAGTACAGTAAATACCATTTTTTTCACTGAAAATGTTAGAAAATGAGTAAGTCAAGAAGATGACATTAAATTACCTGTTTCCAAAAATATATTCTATTTTTATTAAACAACCATGAAAAATAAAAGCTATGCCAAATATTAGTACAAATCTCCAGTGTGGTCAGGCTTTGCTGGAGTTTGATTTATTTATAAAATGGGTGATTTAGAGCACTGGCAGTTGGCTTACATAGGAATGTAAGTTCAGAGCTAATTTTTTCTTTTTTTTTTTTAACAGAGTAGCAGCAGGTAGATCACAAATGAAACTTTCTGGGAATTGGAATTTCTAAAGGAACGTTTAATAGATTACATGTAGTAAATGTAACGATATACATCTATGCAATAATTTTCAATCCAATAAATGAATCATCTCTTCATTGAGATAGCATCCTGTATCAAACTGAGTATGTCCAAAAACATCAACCCATAACTTCAAAGGGTAGTCTATTTTGTCATTGGAGGAAGCTCAAATTCTTCGTGCATTTTTCTCCTACATTTAACCTAAATGTTCCTCTCCTGCACTACAGCATATTTAACCTAGCTGTGGGTAACCATATAACCTCCTGTCCAAATAGGAACACATGTGCAAGTTAAAACTAATTGACAGTTACACAGACATAAACCATGACTGTCCAGGGAAACCTGAACATGTGATCGTCTGCCTTAGCTTTAGTTCTTGAATACCAAACGTCAAGCTTCTTTGGGCTTCCACATGACCAACCTTGAAACACTTGAAACGTTAGTGGCCATGTGTCCTCTTCCCATCCAGCCAGTAACAGTTTTCAGTGAGCTGCACATGGTGTGATAGGAAGTGGACAGCATCGGAGTCCCTTGCCCAAGCACGTCACATTCCATTTTATTGATGTTCCTCTTAAAATAAGCTGCCCAGAACAAAACATAATATTCTCATTAAGCCTGATGACTGCAGAGTAAAGTGAACTTGATATCCTATGATCTAATATATTAGCTAATATTTATTGGGTACTGAAATATATCAAGCTCTGTCCTAAGCTATATCTGTATCTATCTCTCTAATTATACATGTACTTATCTGTATGTATATAGGAAGGGCAGAAGAAGGAAACAGAGTTGCATTATCGCATTTTTCCTTCATGACTTTCAACAAGATACTTAAACTTACATTGTCTCAGTTTCTTCATCTGTGAAAGAAAAGGATAATCATAGGGTTAAGAGAAATGTATCTATATACCTAGGTCTTTTTCTCTCACTCTCTTTTCCCTCCACTCTCTCAGTCAATAAACACTTCTGAGTACCCTCTAAGAGGCAGTCTGCATACAAACTGGGAAGCATTCCAAATGCTCCTTATTTGGAACATACAGGGTATATATGCTTAGAAAATAACTATTTTTGATTTGTTATAATTTTTAATCCAGAAATTTTCCAGTTCATTCTTCTTTTAAACCATTCACATATGTTCTACTTACAGCTTCTTTGTATAAGTAGTGCTTCTAAAAGGTGTGGCAGGATGGCATGAGCCTTATAGACAGTGACCCTCAGATTGTATGTGCATGGAGGGGTAGGGGGAATGTGCCACCCAGGGTGCTAAATCGAGTTTGGAGAAAGGCATGTAGAGATTGGTTGAAAGAATTAACCAGGTAATTCTGAAGGACCTGTTCATCTTTTTACTGCAATTAACAGATCTACTGGACTAAAAAGTCTATCAAAGGTCAAATGAGATAATTTGGTGTGATTTATTCTTGACGGTGATTCTTGGATATCATCACTTTTTATTCAAAGGCTTTATTACTCCATTTGAGTTGATGGCAAAGAATTAACAGTGTGGTTTCTGGCTCCAATTTACAAAGTGTACTACTCCCCGCTGCATTTGACTATCAAGAATTTTGTCTGTCTTTATTCTCCTGGCATTTCTCTTATTCCCAATTGTTTTGCAAAGGCTATAAGTAATTATTATTTTTATCATATTGGCTTAAGCATGTTTTCATCTAAGCCTATAGATAAATGTATGAAAAATGGCCCATTGCTTTTGTCTTCCCACCTCACCTATCTTTGAGAAGACATTTATTTTTTAACAAATTGTTTCTTCTATTGAGATACAGAAGAATTAGCTAGTTTCCCTTGTGTAATATTTATCCATCTGTTGGCACTTAAGGCATCAGTTGCACATATGCGTGAATGCATATTTAAGTGGGAAAATCAGTCCTGAAATTCTTAATCCTATTTCATACTTAGTTTTATCTAACTGAGGGACATATATGATGCTTAAAAAGACAGGCTCTGGAGACACGCTTGTACGACTTCAGAAAAATTACTTAACTTTGCCATGCCAGTTTTCTGATTTGTACAAGTGGGACAATAATATACCTACCTAATTAAGTGTTATGAAGATTAAATAAGTTAACATATTGAAAGCTCTTAGAACAGTGACTAATCTATATAATAAGCACAAAATGTGATAAAGCATCAAACATTTAAAGTGATTCATTGTAATATTAAAATGTATGCATGCATGTCTAGAAGTTTTCTGTGTCAGTGATATAATGTGATTTACCAGAAGTAGTCCTGATTCAGGATTTCATGATGCCAATGGAAGATAATTTTCAACAAATGGTTACATATTCACACTGATTAGTGTTGGCTGCATTTCCAAATTTTAGTATGAGAACTATTAGAAATTGAAAATTTAGGCTTACTTGCATTTCTTGACATCTACTATGTGCTTAATTATTCTTTGTGTATCCTTTTTTTGGCAATAAGAGCTAAAGAACTAAATCACGGCATTTAAATAGTGTTTCAAAAATAAAACAGTGAAATAGGCCATATGTAGATTGATGTATATTATACTTTGTATGATTTTCTTAATATGACACAAAAATAAGTGTCATAGAGACTGGTGTTTTCTTCACAGTGCATTTTATCGTCTTGTTTCCCCTCAGGATTATTTGTATGTGAGTAGTCATGTAAGTTTTCCCATTTCCCTTACAGAGCATGTCAGAAAGTGGTTGCAGAAGAGCATTCTGGAGAATAACTTTGTGCACTCACAGGAGTTGGACTTTCCTAGGGTCTTTTCACATTCAAGGCTGATCCAAACTATCTACCGGAAATGGCAATGAGGGATAAAAAATTGTAATTCAGTCATTTTTATTTCAATATTTCAGGAGAGTTCAGTAGAGGGTCCCTGAAAATGATGTTTCTTCAATTCATATTAAAAACAATATTTGTATTAGTTGAGAAATTTTTTAATTGTTCTCTAGGGCCATTGTGGAGGTTTTCTACAATAAGAGTCTAGTTTTGCCTGAGAGCTTTAAGTGATTAGTTTTAAATATTTTATTCTCAAATAGATGAGGAGCATAATCATGATTAAAAATGATTTCTCTATAGACAGAACAAGGTCTGACAATGTACCTTTTCCTTTCCAATTATATATATTTTTTAAATGAGGATATGTTTTATTCTACAGGATGTCTATTATGGGTGACTCATCCAGTGGCTATTAACTTCCCCAAACCTTACAATCTCAGAACATAAAGCAAAATGATCAAGGTGTCCTTAGAATAAGCAACTCCAAGGGAATAAATAGGGAAATAAGATCTTAGGTGGAGTGCAGGAACCAAAGAGAAGGCAAAGGGCTAAAATTGGGATAAAAGATTTCAAATTCACTTTGTAAGTTTCCTCTATCACCAAGCTTTAATTGACAGAAGAGCTTCCTCTCCAAAAGGACTGGAAGCCAGAGCCACATGTGTAGGTATAACACATCTATATATCTTGGTAATTCCACCGACTGGAACACCTGAACCTCTGGACACCAACTACGGTAGAACTCAGTGAATAACAGCTGATGAAACAAATCTCTAAATTCACATGCAGCTAACCGAGACCTGCAAAGACCATAAGCTTGTGAAGGAAAATGAGGGATGATTTGATGCCACATGTTCAATAAGGGTTAGAATGAAGAAACAAGGTGGAAGGGGTGGGAACTGAATGTTTTTCTGCTAGTAGAGCATAGGGTGGAGAGTTTAATTACCCAATGGATTGACTACTCACCTTTTCCAATGCGTGAAGTAAGGATTCAATGTATACTTCATTGCCAGGTTTTAAATTTTTTAAGCTCCTTGTTTTTCAGTAGTCTTTCCTCCTAGTGAAGACTGTACCAATCTGACACTAAGCCTCCCAGTGCTGTCAGACATGTGGATGTAGAGGTAACAGTGTTTTTTTTAAATGCAGAAAGAAAAAGGAGAGTTTCACAAACCTGCTGGCGGCACAATTTTAACTCACTCACTCATGCACCTTTCTCCCTGCATGGAGAGACTTTTACAGCCAGACTCTGCTAATGGTCTGCACCTGTCTTCTGGACACTTTTTAAATAGGCCATTTCCCCCTTGAAGAGTTTAACATGGAATCCTGTTTGAAAACACAACTGAGCAGTTTCTCAGGATGGAAGCCAAGACACAGCCCAAGACCATTTGTTCCCAGCTCTTCCTCACAAACACTTCAAGAATGCTTTGACCTGTGGTGATTTTGCTTTTCTCTGAAACCTCAATTGTAATTATGTTTGCAACATGCCACTTAGCATTAATTGCTTAGCAACTTGTAAAGTTCCTCTGCTAGATTGGACTCCCCAAGGACCAGAAGCTCCTATGATCCGTGGTGCTAGGAGTATTTGCATTCCATTTCTCCAGCTCCTAACCCAGTGCCAGATAAACAGCAGTACTTATTTAACTTAAAACTTGGTTATTTAGGAAAGTCACTATGAGTAACTTTGTTACTAAGTAACTATGGTTTATTGCATATGAGGTGAAAGATGGCTGCTCTGATACTTTAGGAATGAAAAAGAATAATGAAGGCATTTATGAAAAACAGTTTATAGTGATTCTATCAAATGACTTATCCCAGTAAGTTTCATCTTATAAAGGTAGTTTTAAAGTGATTTCTTACTAAAAGATGCTTATTAAAAAATATTTTTGACATGTTCATCTGAAAATGAAATGAACTACTCTGTAGATGAATTTGCTATGCGTGCATTTGTGAAGTGTTATCTTTCTCTCGATTCCATCTTCCATTCCGCTTCCTCTGTTGACATTCTAATGGTTATTATTTTTTAAATGGATTGAAGTGATTAAAAAACAGTGCTAAATATATTGGTATTTTTAATTAAGCCACCACTCATTTTGGCATTTTCATGTTTATTAGTCCAAGGTCAACAACAGACACGTCATGAACACCTCATTTTCCTCCATTGCACAGAGCTGGGTTGCTTTGTGGCCCTGCTGCCTCCCTCCCCAGGCTGCCACTGACCCCACACCGTACAAGTTGCCATTCTAACCTTCAAAGACTCCACGCAGGACCATGAAATGCCTGCCTCTTGAACTCATTCCTTTCCCCCATTTTTTAGACAAATCACAAAAGCAGGCTCATCAAGGGTAAGCAGAGTGTAGTGACTTCAATTCCAACAAGCCCTCCAAATGCTCTCAATTTCATGCTTCTCTGATCAGCTTTATTTATAAGAAAATAGATCTCTGTGTGCAAACACTCAGACTTGATCTGCCAAAAAATCTCAGCAATATCATTTTGGGGCACTTGATACAAATTTTGATGTCTCTACTTTTACCAATATTTTGGGAGCAATCTAAGTGATACCTCAAAATGAAAGTTAAAAAAATGGGTAAAATATGTATTTCTGTAAATAACTCAGGGGCTCGGTTTTCCACAATGCTTCATAATCAGCAAAGATTGCTGGAAGTTTTCACAGAGGTTTACTGCCTAACTTGGAGTAACTGTAAATATAAACACAAAGAATCATAGTTGCTGCCTTCTATGTTATATAATAATTATCTGTTATCTAAGACTTCAAAAGCTTTCAATATATATGAGTAGACGTAAGTAGAGTAGAAATGTAATCTAGGGGTCTCAGACACAATACTGACTACAAATTATGGTGATTCAGAGTTTCCAATATTTAATTTTTATGAGGAAAAAAGATTTGAGAACCATGCTAGAAGCAAAATGACAGAAAGCTGTTGACATCTACAGTTTTTGAGACATTAAAATCTCAGATTAATTTATTCCACCTTAATTAGCATTTACTTGTATTGGGTAAGATAGGAATGATTTGCTAGCTGCAAGTTTAATGGAGGCAATGTAGAAAAATCACAAAATGTCACAGGTACAGGCTTTAGTTTAGCTCTGCTACTTAAAAGTGCTACAATGCTTAAAATAATAAAAACTGAAAAAAAATTGCACTTGCTTTGAGTCTTACTGCTTTGCATTTCAAAAGCAGGTTTAATAATGCTGCATCCAGCCATATGAAATTATTGATTTGGTGAATCCACAAGGGTCAAATACAAGCAATTTCATAGGGTTCAACCTCTATGTCATCAAATGATCAAATGAGACAATGTATGCGAAAGGGCTCCCTAATCGGAAAAGACTAATAGGAACACAAGATGAAGCTATACACTTGAAATCTGAAGTGGTGCTTACTCACATGAGTGAGTCCATCTCTTAGTGCTGGAACTTAAGGATGGGAGGGACAATAAAGCAGAGAGCATGTTTTTAAGGAAGAGTTGATTAGAGGATAAGATACAAATTGAATATTCGCAACACAGATAGATATCATAATATGTGAAGAAAGAACACTGGACTCCATGTGTAAATGTAATAATTATGTTTTGACTCATAAATGCATATCTGAAAGATAGATGCAGGAAGCCCAGATTCCTACAGAGAGCATCCTCAAAGTGTTAAAGAAGAGGAGGAAAGCTAGAGGGGAGAAGGACGTTACAGGACTAACCTCCGTGACGTCACGTTGTCTGCACGTAAAGGAGGTCCCCAGGACATTCTCTCCTTGGCATTTTTTAGAGAGTCTGCTCTGAGCTCCCTATAAGTATGCCCTGTGATAGTTAAATTTATTGTCAGCTTGGCCTGGAGTAACCAAACATTTGGTCAGACATCATTCTGAGTGTGTTTGTAAAATTGTTTCTGGATGATTATTAACATTTGAATTGTACTGAGTAAAACAGACTGCTCTCCCTAATATGGGGGGGCCTCGTCCAACCAAGTTGAAGGTCTTCTTAGAACATAAAGGCTGACCCTCCCCAAGTAAGAGGGAATTCCTCCTGTCTGACTGTGGACTTGGAGCACCGGTATTTTCCTGCCTTTGGACCCAAACGGAAACATCGGCCCTTCTTGGGTCTTGAGCCTGCCAGTCTTCAGACTACAACTTATGCCACTGGCTCTCCCTGTTCTCAGGCCTGCAGTATAGCATTCGCTCTCTTGGGTCGCCAACTGGTAAATGCAGATCTTGGGACTTCTCAGTCTCCATAATCACATGATCAAATTCCTTATAATAAATCTCTTCCTCTTTTTTATATAGACATCCTGTTGATTCTGTTTCTCTAGAAAACCATAAATAATATTTCTCCTAAGGCTTAAGAATCAACATTATGTTGGCAGAATCTATCTGCTCTGCACCGGCCTGTAAAGAAGCAGGGAAGTGTATCTCTTGCATTGTACCCTTGCCTAATGAAATGTTAGCTGTTACTAGGCAATCATTCAATATCCTCCTTAACTTACCTTATTGCCCCTTCCTGGCAATTTGCTCTAATCTCCCCAGTCCCTATTCCTTCTTTGCTCTGTACACCACATACAGACTTGCCTCTAGCCTCTGTGGGTTTTGCCAACACATGAACCAGCTCCTGATATGCTCGATTTGGTACTCTTTGCACGGTCTCTTCCACTGCCACTCTTAATGAGGACCATGGCATCTATGCTTCAGGTGTCTGATCTCACTGCCAGGTCTTACCTGCTCTGAGAGCTCAAGGGAGAATGAACAAACATTAGTCCTTGCTGTAACGCTGAAGCATGCAATAGCTACATGATGTAGGTAGTTCTTATCAGCCTTAATTATAGGATGGCTAAAATAAGACAATGGATGATGCTCCTATATTCTCTATGTACCCAAAAGATTATCCTTGATAGCGATTGTGCATATCAGTGAATAGATATAATTAGTTTTTCATTTTATTGAATGTGTATGTACATATTGTTTTCCATTGTGGAAGACTGTAATGCTACCTGCTGGAGAAGCATCTTGTTGGATGACACAATAAACCTGGTATAATGATAGCAGGGATACACAAAATCACTTAACATGCTCTGTAATATGCCAGTCAATCACACATTTTAAAGTTATGCACTACTGAAGAACAAAACAATGAATAGATAGGACATCATGCTTCCTGTCTGAGAAAAAAAAGAGTCTCATTCAGATTGCTGACCATCTGTATCTGCACAACCAGCAGAAATGGGATTTTATGGAATGGGACATTGGAAGATGACTACACATTCTTTTACACGTTGGCAGAAAAACAATACGTATAATCCCTGGCAAGAGTTATCCAATACAAATCCTCTACTTCACTGACATTCAAAGATACTATATCAAATATCAGCCTAGTTTTGGAATACAGTTGGGCAGAATTGTTTCCAAAAGGTTATTGTGTGATTAGAAAAGAAATTATACTTTTGTTTATTTAAAATAATTAATGTCAAATAGTCCCATGGCTCTTGGAATTGGTTCCTTTGAGTATTCATTTTGCTACATCTTGTTGTGTAGGTTTCTAAACTCTCAACTGTCAAATCATAAACTCCCCATAACATGCTCCAACATAAGTTTTATTTGCAGGAGAGACATATGTAAATGTTTTTGTCATAGTTGCCCTGGTTAACAGATGAAAGGAATTATAAAAACTTTGGAAGACAAGTTTCTCTATATGTAGAACATGCTTATAAATATTTGGTTTCGGTTACAAACATATTTTTAATCAGAATATGTTTTTGCAATAATATCCTCTAATGCAGAGCTAAAAAGACTCTACAAGTGATAAAACTAAACTATTTAAAGTACTTGATCAACTCACCAATAGGACTGAGCACATAAGCATTTAAAAAAAATAATTTTTCTAAATCATATAATACTTTAATGTACTTAATTTCTCTGGTTTTCTCTTAGCTGATCCATCCTAATGACATCCTCTGATATGCATATAGAAATAAAAATTTCAGCATCAGTTTTGATATCTATCATACGAACCAAAAAGGTTCTCTGTTTTTCTCTTATGCAGATTATAAATCCAAGCAGACTCCTAGCAGATTTTAAGCCACTACATCTTGTTAGATTAAAAATAAAAAGCCATGCTGATCTCTCCATTTTTCAGCCCAGGAGAGCATGACCTATTCTCTGTGGGTGTCTGAACTTACAGCCTTCCATCCACTACAGTAAAGACACAGGGCAGGTAGACTCCAAATACTTCATTTCTTGAATTAAGTGGGGAAATTCAGGCACAATACTTTTTTAATGTTCATTGTAAAAATAAATAATAATACACTCCAATGGTATGCATCAAAAAGTGTACAATGCTAAATAGTGGCAAGTGTCTCTCTCACCTCCATGGCTACCCTCAGTTCCCATCCTTTCTAACAGGTAAACCTTGGAATTTCTTATCCTCCCCCAACCCCCACATCAATTTTGTTCAAATAAAAGCCAATGTAGATGTGCACACATATACATACACAAGCATATATTTCTTTATATGAATGAAATCATAATACACATATTTTCCTGCACCTGACTTTTTTCCATTTCACATTCTACAGAGAAGCTTTATGTTTTTTTATTGCTATATAGAATTCCATTGTCTGAATATAGCACAATTAATCTAATCATCCCCCAAAGATGGTCATTGAGGCTATTTAGATATTTTTATAAGTATGACTGTAATAAATAAATAGGATGTATGTAATAAATCTAAGGAGTGGAATTTTGTCTCAGAGTATTCAAATTTGTAATTTTGATATATACACCAAAAAAATCAGAGTATTTCCTACCCGGCAGCAACTTGTGTTTCTAGAAATAAGTATTTATATACAATTACTTTAGTGTTCAGTGGACAGGTATACCTATTATACTAGATCTAGGTTGTTATCTAGAGAGAACTCTAAAAACTTGGACTTCAACATTCTTTTTACTTCTTTGTCAATACCAGTAAAAATAGTTTACATCTAAAAAATAATTCAAGCTTGACTTGTTAGTTTTGTATGTAACAAGATTAAAATACATTTATATAGTGATTTCATGATTCCAGATTTACATATAATATCACTTAACCATATTTACTCATATACGCATTCACAAACATTTAATTTACTATTATTCTGTATGTGCTTTTTACCATATTAATTTGAGATGGTTCCATTTTAAATAAATTGATAGGTAATATAATACATGACATATAAGATATATACATCAATTAAAAGTAGTCAGATTAGCACCCCAGTTCACACATATAGAATCTAAAATCTATTTGAACCTCTCTGGTTTTAAGTATGATAGATATAAATACAGTCCTTCTTTAACAGTACCCAAGGATCACTTAATGGGCATCTATGCCCTCTTGATTTTTTTCTGAAAAGGCTGAGGAAAGTAACCAAGGCACATTGTTGTACTCTTCTAAATTAAATAAATAGAATGATCTCTTTAATATTATTCATTTGCCTTTTCATGAGTAATATCTAAGTTAATACATTTCAGAAAGTCTATTTTACCTTGCTAATACCTTAATTATCCCTCAGTAAAATTCTAAATCTTGTAGGGACTATTTTTATTTCCCTAGCTTATCACAACTCTTGGAAAAATATTTGTTTTCAAATAACCAACAATTCTATTTACTTAAGGTTGTCAATTTTTCCTTTCTATTGTTAGTAAATATAGATTTCTGGTCCCAAAGCTGTTACACATCTAAGTTTATTTCTTTAGTTTTATAGACATTTAGTTCAAAATAATCTCAGGTACAATCTTCCATATGATATTCATTTACCATATTGCTAATTTTCAGCTTAAGAACTAGGGTTTATAGAAAACTTGCAAGAACTTAACAGATATTTTGAACTGAACTGAATGTTAGGAAAGAAAAAAATATTAAATGAGTATTTATATATAATATAAAATGTTTCAATGAATAATAAATGAAAAGTGGGGGATATGCTTTAATAACTGTCAATTTGAAAGTAGTTCATGTCTATCAGAAACATATATAGATAAATCTTTTAAAGAATATACTATTTCCTTACATTTAACTTCTGGTGTTCGTAGACTATAGTACTTAGTTTAAATAGCTTCTTTGAAGAGTCTCTACAGAATTCACCCAAAAGTATACTATGAAATCATCAGTTATATCATTGTAAGCCTTCACTTCTTATCTATAATTCTAAAATTCAAAATCTTTGAGATCCAAAAACACTTCCATTAATTCAAACTGAATCAACTGATAACTAACTTCCAAACTGACAAGAAGTTACTTAAAGTCTCTGGATCTCACAGAGAGAATATCCCTGTCTCATTGTAGAAATATCAATATGCTGGCTCAATTTTATTGGGGATGTGCTATTACATATTATAGAGGCACTGAGTTAACTTTCTAAAATTAAAAACAATTTGGATCCTAAAACATAACTGATTCTTGGGGCATCAGATGAGCAGCTGGGAACCTCATATTACTGTAGGCATGTGAATTCTTCAGACTCCAATAATTAAATAATACTTTTATAATTTTGATAGGAAACAAAGTTTCTTTTTTAAAAAGTCAATCATGTAAGCAGCAGAGTTTCATTAACAATTCAATACCATTAATTATATGGCTGTGAGGAACTATAACCACCGACTTGTAAAGGATTGCAAAGTTTAAAGGGAAGCTATATTGAACTAAAAGATACTCATTTCTTTGTAACTTTTATGATTTTCTACTAGTCATCTCCACTTTCTTGGATAATGTATGAGTAATCTACATAATTATGTATGAACATCTCTTTAAAATAATTGTTATTATTTTAAGAATACTCTTTAAAAAATTTTTTTATACCAAAGATGCACAATTTAAAAACAACAGTCAATTTATATATTCTTTCATTCAAGATACACTATTTAATAGAGGATGGGATGTTATTTTTTGGGGCACAATCAGAACAGAACACTATTACTGGAATATGTTTAAAGAAACATGATGCTATGTATCTAGGAAGCTATTATTCATAATCACAGTTTTTTAAATATCAGCTTTTGTAGTAACACTTCCTGCTTTCCTTGCAAAATAAAACCATATCATGAATAAATGGGAAAACTCCTGAGGTAAGTATGTTAGGTTCTTCTTTCATTAGGTAAGACACACATGAACTGACTATTTAGCTAACAGTTCTTTGCTAACAGCTTGGGTATTACACAAAGCTCACCAAACTATTAATGGAAAACTCACAGCTCTACGCCTCCTATCTAGCCAACTCCCATCTCTACTATAAATTACCGACTCTAGTATAATTGCAAATCTAAATAAATTCCCTACTGATTACAGATTACAGTCACAAATCCAAAAAGCTACAACACAATGTACTTTCTCCAGGAAAATTAATTATTCCAATTCTAGACTGCTCAATAGTCAGAATTCAGCCACCAGCTGGCTAATATGTACAGTCTGAGCATTTACCAGCAGGCTTCTGCATTAGTAACAGCAAGATTCCATTTCACAGAAGAATACCGCAAATGCTATGTATAAATGATTCGCTTTCAAAGAGTCCTTAAGGCGTAAGTGTTTTATCCCCTTAAATGTTCAGGCTAACTTGCTCTACATGATGTCATCAGGATTCATTCTGAGGAAACAAACAAAAGGTGTAATGTAGTATTGTGTGCAGCAGAGTCATGAGAAACAATGAGACTAAAATTTAGAATTTCTGCATTTTAGAGCCAAAAGAAATTGATTGATCAAAGGGGTCAAATTGCCTCAATTCCATATTTTCAAAAACTGGGATTAAGAGAGGGTAATGTGATTTTCTGATTTTTCCAACTATCAGGGAGATGCAGGTCCTGGATAACAGGCCAGGGTCAGGTGAGAATTAGCAAGTACCCAAAACAGGCTGCTTTGTTCTGCTTTACCAAATTATACCATGACTTGATTGATTGTGGATTAAACTCATTTCATAGGTGAATTTCATAGTTTGCAAATTACGCATCAGTAAAGCTGTTCAAAAATCAATGGGATGGAAGGATGGACAGTTGAATAGACACACTGATGAATCACAGATCTGTAATAGAACAGGCACAGTAAAATATTATTGGAAGGATTTAGGTGGTGGGTTTAGAGAGATTCGCCGCAAAGTTCTTTCAACTTTTCTGTTATCTTTGAAAATTTTCTTGATAAAACATTGGAGAGAATTAAAAGATAATGAGAAATTCAGGAAAAAGGCAAATGAGATAAAATGTTAAGCATTGGGGAATCTGAGGGAAGGGTATAAAGGAATGCTTCATACTATTTTTATAACTTTTCTGCAAACTTGAAATTATTTCAAAATAAAAAGTAAACAAGGGGAAAAATACTTGGCAGAAGTTACTGTTTTAAGGGTCTTTTTTTTTTTAAGGGAATTCTATTATCCTAATGTCTTTCTCAGGTATATGACCTCATGGTCTTTCCCTCACCTCCCACCTGCTCTGCGCTCTGCTCCCATCCCTCCAAACACATAGTGGACTGTGGCTCTAAAATTAAAAACAAAACAACAACAAAAAATCCTTCACAATTCCATGGTTGGAGAACAGGTTTATAAGAGCAAAAGCCAATCACCATGGGCAAAATTACGAATGGAATGTGTTAGGTACATATAAATGAAAACAATGACATAGAGCCCCAATAGCCATTCTTTAAAAAAACAAAAAACAAACCACTGGCAGCAGGTTTTTGTTTTTGTTTTTGGTGGGGATGGAAAATTGCATTTTCCCTTGAGGGAAGTTTATATTGGTAAGAAAAACACTTATAATTAGCTTCTTGTTATGCAAGATTGAAGCAAAAAGATCCTTTTCTGGAATCCACACATTAGAAACAAGAGTACACGCTCTACATCATGATGCAAAACAATCTGTGGGCTGGGGTGCAGGCTCACTTTTTTAATCTAAATTTTCTGGAGCCATTAGGAACACCTGCTGTTTTATTATCTCTTTCAGGAAGGAACCTAGAATCCCAATAGGGGAGAGATGCTGATGAGTCCCTTTAAGGAGGGCTATACTCCACCTGAGTATGGTAGGCTGGAGCTTTGGGGAGAGCTAAGCAGTTTCTGAAACAAGCTAAAGACTATCAGCTTGCACCAGTTTCAAGTATGGAAATGTGTTGGGTGTTCCCAAACTGTCTGATAAGCTATGTAAAGCATTTGAACCTGTACCTAACTGCAGAGGGGACACCTAGGTTTGAGCCTGTGCCCACCCTCTGGGAAGCCTTCTCAGGCTGAGGCAGCAGGAGGGATCTGCCTGGAAGACAACCAGGGACCCAGAGCAGGACTGGGGTAGGATTTTGTGTGTAAATCTTCCCCATGAACAGGAGGAAGCCCTGTGTTCAGGGAGCAGGGGTAGGTGGCCCTGAGGGCAGGGCAGTTTTAGAATGTGTGAGTGGGCTGCGGCAGGCAGCAATATGAACCATAACCATCGTATTCAGGCCAACACCATGGTTGATGATTTTCCACAAAAATGTAGCGGTAGAGTTTGCCTTTTTGGTATGTTAATTGAATAAAAATATTAGAGATAGAAGAAGTCACAGACTTATCCAGATAATCTTCTCACTTTACAGGTAATTAAAATAGCAGAAAACATGTATATTGTGCTTATATGCCAGACATTGTTCTATATGGTTTATATATACTAATTCTTAGAACCCGTTCAATAGCCCTGTGATGTAAGATGACACAACTGAGACACAGAACGTAAAAGTAACTTGTCCATGGCTGCACAGCTAGTAAGTCAAAAATAAGAATGTTGGGCACAAGCAGGTTAAATTATTTATCCAAATACATTCAGCCTCCTACCAGGGGTCCAGGCCAAAAACCAGGTCCACAGGCCATGAGTCTGGTTCTGTTTGAGTACTCCCAGGTAATCTACTGACCCATTCTGAAAACCAAATTAAATAACCTCCTGAATCTGAACCTAAAAATGTCTCCATGAAATGCACACACTAAAAAATGTGTATTGCATAGAGTCCCCAATCTTCAGGACCAACAAATTTAGACTAAATGAAGAAAAGCTATAACCTTTTAGCACAGAAAACTTCAGTGTAAAATGTAAGTCATAAATTCATCTTTTATCTTGGTAAGGTACAGGAAATTTGGAAATTTTTTTGTTCCTACAGTTTGTCAATTTCGATAATTAGATGAAACAGAGGGAGAAAAGGCAAACTGAAGACTGAAATATCCATTCTATATGGTCCCTGCTTCTTCTAAGAATCCGGTATGGTGGCAAGAGAAAGGAACTTCTTTTACCAGAACAAATGATAAACTGTTTCCCATTTTTTCATTTGAAAATAAACTGTGAGTATGGCTTAGGCCTGGTGTGTGCACTGGTTGACATTAACCCTCCACTGAATCCCCAGTGCCTGTCATAGGGTTCATTCCCTCCCCTGATTTGGAGAAATAAAAAATAATTTAGAAGTGCTCCCTCAAAGTCTTGTAAAGTAAGGCATGCAAACATGTTTGTTAATCAATGGTTTCATAATTCTCTTTTGGGGAAATTATTGAAGGAAGCCAAATATATTAAGGTAGGGAAAAGCTAGGAATATCAAAGTCAAAGTGAAAATTGACATTATTACATAGCTTCTAAGAGAGCAGACAAGTCTCAAACAACTCAGATAGTACTTAGCAATGTCATTTTAGCATTTATGCACTACTGATTGAAATGCTGGGTCAAAATGAAAAGACTAACTTTTTATGTCTAGCTGAATGACTTCTCTTCATCAGGCTGAGAAATTCTGAAGTTAACTGTCATTATAGAATAGCAAAGTATTTTGTTCTGTTTTTTTTTCCACAACATACTCTAGGTAGAGTGAGTGAACATTAATATCCTAAAGTTTTCTGCAAACCTTTAACTTTGCTGATAAAGAGATTTTTCTATTAAAAGTTGAAAAACCAATCTTCATTTTCTATTCATGGTTTGATTTTGAGCACTCCTAAAAATATTAGAAAAAAGTGCAGCTGAAAAATGGCATCATATAGTGGAAGTAAAACCAATCAAAATAATTTTTTCTGGCAGCATGAACACACTCTTCCATAGTTTACGTGCTAAAAACTCTGAGGTACAAAATATTTTCAAGACCTCTTAAATGTTAAAGACCTAAGCTGGGTTTAAAACACTAAAGATAAAATGAATTATACTTCAGGACAGCAATTTCAAGCTTTTCAGTGACAGAACCTTCTAATACTCTTACAAATTATCCAGGACCCCAGAAAGCTTATATTTATCTGGGCTGTGTGGTATTAGAAATTACGACTGAGAAGTGTTTAATGAGATGAAGAGGCAAGCACACATTCCATTATCCTCAGAGCGATGACATCACACGTATTCCACAGCTTCTAGAAAACCCCGCTGTGCATGCTTAAGAGAATGAGAATGTAAAGAGCAAATAATATCTTACAATTAGTATGAAAATAGCTCCAATTTTACAGAACCCAAGAAAACGGTCCCTGGTCCCAAAGGTCCCTGAAGAAGAGTTTGAGAACAGCTGCTGTAATGTACAATGTCATTTCCAATTTAAAAATCAAAGCATTAAAACATGAATGTATTATTCACCCCCCCAAAAAAAATATTTCCACTTACACCGCACTCCATTAAAAAAAAAATATTTCCACCCCACCCCACTGTGTCTTTGATGTTGTCATCTCAAAATAATTAGTGGCGGTAAGAACTCCACTATTGAGAAGAAAGTTAACGGCCATGAGTCGTCTACCAATACTCACTCTCCTTTTTCATAACAGAACTTCTGAATTTCAGCAAGGCACACACCTGCTCAACACTACACTGCACTTCCCAGAATGCCTTGTGACTTAGTGTGGCCATGTGGCTAGTATACTGGAATCTAAACAGACACACGTCTCCTGCATTATACCTTTAAAAAGTCTGGGAGGCACTCACTGCCTTTTTTGTCCCTTCCCACAGGTTGATAGGCAGGAATATGGTAACCACAGATTAGGAATTCAGAACTGCCCCATCAGTTCTGAACTGCTCACTTCTGTGGTTGCTACATAAGGGGGGCTGCATTTCCTATTTCATTTTAGCTCCTTGTCTCTTAGTGTCTACTGCTCCAACAGCGCCCACAATATTGAAAAGAGGTATCCTGCAATGAGGCTTAGTTCACACACATGCACACCTATAATGTGTATTAATTTTATAACAAATTCAGAACCAATAAAAAGGAACAGATAAAGAAGATTGAGTCTCAGGAGGGAAAGAGATGATTCAATGCTTAAAGCTAGCTTAAACAAATATACACTTGTTATTCCAATAATTAATCCCTTTGTTCTAAAAATCAGCTTACTACCAGCCACAAAATGTTAATTTTGAGGCAGAAACACTGTTATTGGTTTGACACTCGTGACTGGTTCACTAAGACATTATCTCATTTAGATGCACGAGGTGCCCTTCAATATTCAGTAAAGCAAAGTGCCGACTCTCTTAGAGCCCCATAACAATGTTGAAGGACCTTTAAGCTTCATATTTTATTGTCTCTGGGTTCTTTTTTGAACATCTGAACAAATTCCAAACTACTTCCAAGCAAAAAAAAACATGGCTGTACCGAGATATGTGCTTAAGGCCTCCTTCCAGCAAAAGTGGGCTGCCTATCCCCTCTCCCACCAAGAAGACGTCCTCAGCTCCCGGCTCAGTAGAGGGAGCCCCCGCCTGCCCAACAGCTCTGCTCTCAGGTAGACATGACCTGCAAGATGCCGCCCCAGTAGAGCAGAGCCTGCACCTTGCCTCGGAGGTTCCCAAACGCCAGTCCTGACAACTCGTGCCAAAGTGCCCAGCTGCCTTAGAAAAACAGAAAAACAAACACAAATGGAACAAGTATTTTATCCAGTTAAATATGTGAAAGGTTTGTTCCTTAGTCTGAGAATATGTTCTTCCTGTGAAATGGAGTTGATAATCAATGTTGGGGCCTTTTAAAAAATATATCTTCTTAACAAAGCTAAAAAATGGGCAGCCAGTTTCCAGATTTTGAAACTGAATTCTATCGGTCCTGTACTTCTAAACCTTTGGGAAACACTGTCCTAGGGACCACAGTTTGTTTCTTTGCTGATTTCTAATTTTTAATCTATGACATCAGATGCCTGCCCTATTTTACAACAATCAGTTTAGAATAAACCACCTCAGCAAACACACCATTGTGGGAAATAACTAACAACTGAATAGCACTTTGATATTGGTAAAAGATTTTCACATGTATTTTGTTATTAGTAATTCAAGGCAATAGGGAGAGTCCATGTACAGGGTGAAGTGGAAATAAGCATGGATTCTTGGTCACCAGATTATCAGGAAGCCACGCATACCTGAACCCTCTCTCTCTGGGCATCCAGAAAAACTGCTTTAACTTCAGTGTGGTATCAAGCCCTTGACTTCCAATGGTATCTTATATAAAAACACCCATTAGGGTGGCTATGGTAAATACTGCTAATCAAAATGGTTTCTATTAAGTTAGTTTCATTTCATGATACTGTCTATCAAACTTGTACCTATATCCTCATGAACTGATATGCTTATTGCTCTCAAAGGGAAAAAAAATTGTGAAACTCCACACATATTTCTTTTTTCCGGATTTCTAAAGGTACATAAGAAGCTAGGGACACAGTTACTGGGGCTCTCTCCTGACAGTTATTTTTAATAGAAGTGTATTCTTTCTGCCTTACCATTGAGATTTTCTTTTTTATTATACATTAAGCTGCTTTTGTTAATAAAATTATGTGTGGAGCTAATTCTAATCCTGGCTTTGCCTCTTATTATGAATAAAAGCTACAGAAGTAATGTTTTTCTGATCTCAATGTTCTTATCTGTTGAAAGTATAGCAAGCAATAGCAATACTAGGAGGGAAAAATATCCAGGGGATATTGGAGTATCTGCAGTGTGTATTGACGTAGTACGCCGATTTTGTGCATTGTAGACTCTGAATATTGGTATCAGCATGAAGCATGACTTGAATCTCTGGGTTTGGGAATCAGTCTCATTACTGCATAGCATGGCCTTGAGTATCTTTCAAAATACATCTTTTAGAAATTAAAATCTTAAAAAGTAATTGTAATGGCTCAAAATAGCTGTTTTTTCTTATTCAAAAAGCTCAATACTTTCAACATGACAAATCCTCTTCTTTAAATGACATAAAAATCTGCAACATTTTTATATTGAATTATATAGTAAGATATATTCAGAACAATACCCATTGTAAAAATGGTATTTTCACGCTATGCCATAAATGCTGGCTGGAACAATTTCTATTTAAATGCAGATTATCATTGTAACTTGAAGCTACTTTGACTTGACTATGAATAAGGAACTAAAATATGACTTACATTTAATTATAAATGAAAAATTTCACTCCAAGGAAAAACTAATATTAAAATCAGATAAAGGTTAGCTAACCAAGAATAAGATGGTAAAGTTTTGTTTGTTTTCAGAAAAAAAAATATACTAGAATGTAAAGCTCCACAAAGCTGGAGATGTTCATTTTGCTCACAAGTGCATCCAAAACACCTGGAACATAACAGGTGCTCAAATAAGTATCTGATAAATGAAGGCTTTTTTGTGTGTTTTTTTTAAAGAAAGACACAATATCATGGCTCCTGCTATGTGCAACTGTAGTCTTTACGTGGCTGCATGTACTCTTGCTGCTTAAATATATACAGGACAGATTTTTCCAGAAAAACTTCTTGGGTCATATATAAGGAATGAAAAATAATTAAGGTCATTTTTTTTACTTTTAGATCATCTAAAATATTTAGATGATCTAAGAAAAAGGACACTGTTTTAAAATGTGTTTTGGGGCAAAGATTTTTAGTGGTATATAGATAAAGAAAAAAAAGGTGTGTATGGGAGCAGAATGATGAGACGGTAGCACCAACATTTACTTTTGAACTATTACAGGAAGATGAGAATCATCTTTCCAAGTCACCATTTTAATCATGCCAGCTCTCTCTCAGAAGCTGTTATGAACTGAATGTTCCCCCCCAAACTCATATGTTGAAGTCCTAAACCCCTAATGGGATGGTATTTGGATACAGGGCCTTCGGGGGATAGTTAAGGTTAAATGAGGTCTTGGGGGACCCTAATTCGATAAGACTATGGTCTTAAAAGAAGACAAAGAAAGAGATAGACCTCTCTCCACTGTGCTGAGAACACAGAGAGAAGACAGAAAAAGAATCCTCAACAGAAATTGAATCCTGCCTGAAGTTCACCTTGGACTTCCACCTTCCAGAACTATGAGAAAATAAATTTCCATTTTTCAAGCCACTCAGTCATAGTATTTTATTATGGCAACCCAGGCTGACCAAGACATAAGCCTTCAAATGACTTTAAATTGCCTCTTAAAATTATATGAAACTTAACAGGGGCCTTATGCCTCTTTTCTCATCTTTTCACCCCAATCTTCTACAAAAACATACCAGCAAAAAGCAAATCACAGAAAGCCCTGTATGTCCCATTGTAATTTCAGCTCTAGTCAGGACAACTTTATAAAAAGAAACAGGAATTAACCCTCCTCTCATAGTTTACACACACTATTTCTCCCAACTGAAACCTCTTCTGATATTTTGTTTGTTTTTTTGTTTCTGGTGCTACATCATATTCCTGAGCGATTTTTTATAGCAAAGGTAGAGGTGTCCTGCCCATCAGGCCAGTGGCATTCAGTCCGAACAGAGACTCACTGGCATGGGTTTTACCCAAAGAACTGAGCAGAGTCACAGCAATATGACCACTTAGCCATGTGCTTTTGTAAAGATTCCAGAAGTGAGACTCTATCTGCAGTTAGATAAGAATGTTCTCCTTTATGTCAGATAATCTTAGAGAGCCCATGGGAATGTTTGGAGTATAAAGAGTTGACATAAGAATACTTATAATACAGGTTCACTAAAATATATTTCCATGCCATCCGTAACTTCTGCATAAAGCTATTGCTAGTGTAGCAATGGCATCTAGAACACTCCCAGCCTGCTGGACGCATGACGTAACAGGTACTGGGTTAGAGGTCATGCCACCACAAAAAAATGCCCTTCAGGGACCAGCAACAGAAGTTTATAGGACTTGAGGAGGCAAAAATATGACACAACCACACGGAGTTAAAGTTCCGTAGAAAATGTATCTGATCATGAGATACAGTATAAAATTGTAAGTGGAGGATTTTGTTCAATTAATGGAGTCTAATCAATACAGTTCTCACCCATCTGAAACATTCAATAATAGTATACATGCAATGACAAATATATCTGTTCTTTCTTCTGGAAATTAAACTAAATTTATAAGAATTTATAAATTTCTTGAGGTTATGTGACTTTTCACTTTGATTTGTTATGATGATTTTATTCATTCTGAATAGCCACTTAATATGAAATTATATGTTTTATAAAATATAAAATTATTTTGTATTATTTTATTTAGGAAAGGATTCCCTCAATCCTGGGGAACTTCAGGCGCCCTAACCCCCTGGATGGCAGCGCAGCTTTGAAGCCCCTCACAGCGATAAACAGCCTACCGTTCATCACCCTCCTGCGCGGCCCCAGCTGAGCAGCCTGGGAGCAGATGCACCCACAGCAGCCGCCCAGAGTCCCTTCCCAGCGCGCAACCACCCGGGCCAGACCCGGGGCCGCCACCGGCGAGCAGCTGCCCAGCACAGGCAGAGGCACAAAGGGGCACCGTTCTCGCAGGAGAGCACACCCGACACGCCTGCCTCTCCCCGCAGGACCCTGGGCTGCCCCGCCCACCGCAGTTCAGGAAATTAACCCAGAGCCTGCTCTCAGGAGCAGGTGACCGGCACAGGCAGCAGAGAAGGGCAAGGCGACCAGCAAGCAGGAATGGGTTTTGTTCTCCCAGCAAACACACGTGCTACCTGCTTACGACTACCTCTATCGCCCTGAAAAGGCAGAATAATTTGGTCCAGTCCAGAATCACCCAGACAGCCCCTGAGAGAGGACCGGGGGAGATAGATTTGACCAGTCTTCCTGAAAAAGAATTCAAAATAAAGGTCATAACCATGCTGATGGACCTGTACAGAAGTATGCAACAGCTAAAGGATCAAGTTAGGAGGGAGAACACAGAAATAAAACAATCTCTGGAAGGACTTAAGGGCAGACTGGATGAGGTACAAGAGGCCATTAAAGGAATAGAAATCAGAGAACAGGAACGCAGAGAAGCTGAGGCAGAGAGAGATAAAAGGATCTCCAGGAATGAAAGAATATTAAGAGAACTGTGTGACCAACCCAAACGGAAAAATATTCACATTCAGAAGAAGAAGAGAGAGAAAAAGGGATAGAAAGTGTCTTTGAAGAAATAATTGCTGAAAACTTCCCCAAACTGGGGGAAGAAATAGTCGCTCAGACCATGGAAGCCCACAGATCTACCAACCCAAGGGACCCAAGGAGGACAACAGCAAGACATATAAGAATTAAAATGGCAAAGATCAAAGACAAAGACAGAGTATTAAAGGCAGCCAGAGAGAGAAAAAAGGTCACCTACAAAGTAAAACCCATCAGGCTATCATCAGACTTCTCAACAGAAACCTTTCAGGCCAGAAGAGAATATATTTAGTGTAATGAAACAGAAGGGCCTTGAACCAAGAATACTGTATCCAGCACAATTATCATTTAAATATGAAGGAGGGATTAAACAATTCCCAGACAAGTAAAAGTTGATGAAATTTGCCTCCCACAAACCACCTCTACAGGGTATTTTAGAGGGACTGCTTTAGATGGAAGCACTCCTAAGGCTAAACAGATGTCACCAGAGAAAATAAAATTACAGCAAAAAAAGCAGACCAACCAAATACTAACTAAAGGCAAAAAATAAAATCAACTACCCACAAAAGCAGTCAAAGGAAACACAAAGAGTACAGATTAAAACACCTAACATATAAAGAATGGAGGAGGAAGAATAAGAAGGGAGAGAAATAAAGAATCATCAGACTGTGTTTATAATAGCTTAATAAGTGAGTTAAGTTAGACGATTAGATAGTAAAGAAGCTACCCTTGAACCTCTGGTAACCACAAATCTAAAGCCTGCAATGGCAATAAGTACATATCTTTCAATAATCACCCTAAATGTAAATGGACTGAATGTACCAATCAAAAGACACAGAGTAATAGAATGGATAAAAAAGCAAGACCCATCTTGCAAGAAACTCACCTCTAACCCAAAGACATGCACACACTAAAAGTCAAGGGATGGAAAAAGATATTTCATGCAAACAATAGGGAGAAAAAAGCAGGTGTTGCAGTACTTATATGAGACAAAAATAGACTTCAAAACAAAGAAAGTAACAAAATACAAAGAAGGACATTACATAATGATAAAGGGCTCAGTCCAGCAAGAGGATATAACCATTCTAAATATATATGCACCCAATACAGGAGCGCCAGCATATGTGAAACAAACACTAACAGAATTAAAGGAGGAAATAGAATGCAATGCATTTGTTCTAGGAGATTTCGACACACCACTCACTTCAAAGGACAGATCCACCAGACAGAAAATAAGTAAGGACACAGAGGCACTGAACAACACACTAGAACAGATGGACCTAATAGACATCTACAGAACTCTACACCCAAAAGCAGGAGGATACACATTCTTCTCAAGTGCACATGGAACATTTTCCACAATAGACCACATACTAGGCCACAAAAAGAGCCTCAGTAAATTCAAAAAGATTAAAAAAGGATTCTCTCTCTCCTTTCATATAAGCTTCAGACCTCATAAACCTTGGATCTACCGCTGAATAATTGATAGGTTTTCCCCATATAATTTTTAAATTCACGGTGTTTAGTTTCAGTATATACTTTTACTATAACAACAGATCTACAGAAGCATCTGTGAGGACGTACAATACGCTAAATAGAAGAGGCGATGCAATTTAGGTTGTTCTCCCAGTCAGGCTACAGATAACAGGGAAAATCACATACAAGCAAAGCTAAATTAATGGCAAGTCTATGTTTCCCAGATGATGTTGTTTATTACTGATTCAGCAAAAATTTTGACCAATCTGTGTACATTTAAACGATTGGGTCTCAATCTAGCTGGCTGGTTAAAAAAACAAAAGTATTTGCTAGCAATTCTCAGCCGCTTTGTGGATCTGAGACTTCCTTAAACTAGGGCAAGTGACTGTGATGGCAAGAAGGCATACGGCACAGAGATGACATTAAGCTGATTCTTACCCAGTAAACCAGAGGATCTCAGGAGACACAATATTCCACGGAAGTATGGATGAGAGTTATCAAAGCTTAAATGCAGTTTTCAAAGATGAGACAAGAGGCTACTCACCATTAAGAAACACTAATGTTTTCTACTTATTATGGGGCGCTGAGAAGAAGGCAGGAATTAATGGGGATGAGAAATAAAAGAGCCCTACCACTACTAGATGTGGCTTTTGATTAAAGCAGTCATTCTCAAAGGCTGCTCCATGGGCCAGCAGCAGCGTCTAGGGACTTGTTAGGCATGCAAATTCTCAAGCCTCAGCATGAGGCTACTGAATCAAAAACTCTAGGAGTAAGGCTGAGCAATCCGTATTTTAACCAATCCTGGAGGTGATTCTGATACAGATTCAAGTTTGAGAATCCCTGAAATAAATAAAAGCATGGAGTTCTGTGTCATTAGATACCCCATCAATAGAGTTTTAAGTCCTGTCACAACAGATAATTTATGATTCCTTCTACCACTTTCCCATTAGCTGGAAATGTATCTTCCAAGGATTTGCCATTACATGTAGATTGCCTTTGAGGAAAATTACTTTGATATTGAAAAATAAAACTACCATGTGGATGAACCCCCAAAACATTAGGCTAATTGAAAGAAACCAGATGCAAAAATAAAAAAAAACTATGTTTTATGATTCCATTTATATGAAATATTCAGGAAAGACACATCTATGGAGATACACAACAAGTTAGTAATTGCCTGGGGCTGGAGACAGAGAGGGGTGGGAATTGACTGCAAACAAATGCTAGAGATCTTTTTGGAGTAATGGAAGTATCCTAAAATTGGGTTGTGGTGATGACTGAACAAGTGGGTAAACTGCTAGAAAATCATTGACTCTTATACTTAAAATTGCAGAATTTCATAGTAGGTGCATTCATTTTTTTTGTGTTGCCATAACAAAAGTACCACAAAACAACAGAAATTCACATTTCTGGAGTTTGGAAATCCAAAATCAAAGTGTCCTCAGGACCGTTTTCCTCTGAAACATATAGGGGATCTCTTTTCATGCCTCTTCCTAGCTTCTGGCATTTGCTAGAGATCCTTAGTATTTCTTACTTATAGATGTTATCATTCCAAACTCTGCCTCCATTGTCACATGCCCATCTTTTCCCTGTGTCTCTCTTAAGGACGTCAATCACATTGGAGTAGGGCCCACCCTACTCCAGTGTGACCGTATCTTAACTAGTTAGATCTATAAGGACCATATTGCCAATTAAGATCACATGCTAAGGTACTGGGGCTGTGGGAGTTCAACATACCTTTTTAGAGGGCACAACTCAACCTTTTAACAGTATGCAAACTATACTCAGTAATGCACTTTAAAAAAACAACTTATAAGATGGCCACACAAAAGTTCATATGATACTTGAACATGTACCATCAAAAACATCTCATAAAAACAGTATGCTTGGCAAGTGACCTGATATTGCCCATTACTTAAAAAGACACATGATGGGGATTCATGACCCTGAACTCACTCCTGTTAGCCTTGGACATCTGTAACCTAAAGCACAATGACTCAACCATCAGTAGATAAAGTTTAGTCCCCACAGTTAGCAGTAGAAAGGAATGAGCAGAGAAGGGGAAAATGGCAAAGAGTGGAATGATTTTTTGAAAGTTACTGCTCGGCATTCATTGGTTCATGTAGGTGTGCTGGGAAGAGGGGGCACCTGTTAAGAGGCAGACACCTTTTGCAGCAGGAGCCAGAAACTACCTAAAGGAGGCACCTGGCTCTAAACTCTATAAATGATTATGGTCTAGGCTGCTTGATTTAATCCTATCCCTGACTCCTTTTTCTCTTACTTCATCCACTTACAAGCTTTCTTGGGTATTTGTGGAGTTCTTATTATTGCTAAGTTGGTTGGTTTTGAAAATTCCTTCTTTGTGACAGTTCTATTTCCTTTAAAAGAAAATGTAAACTTGGATTTTCTTTTTACACATTTCCAAGTGTTAAATTCCATCCCACTTGGGGAGTCATGGTAAGTGGAGAGCCACTACACCCTCCAGGAAAACAGTCTTTGATAAAAACTGCTAAAAAAGCTCTTTTCTATTGGTGGCCCATTTCATGTGACCTAACATGTGCTCCATAACATGTCCAGTTGTGATTGCAGCACCACATCTCCTTTAATGGGTTATTTTTATTATTATTATTATTCCTTCCACAATATTAATTTCTAACATGCTATAATTTACTTATTTATAATGTTTAATGCATACCATCTGTCTCCTTGAATATGATATAACCTACCAAAGCAGTAATCTTCATATTTTCACTGATAAATACCTAAAGTGGCTAGAAAATACAGTAGCATACATATATACTCAAGAAATATCTACAGACTTTACTGAATAGTATGTCTTTCAGAACTTGAAATACCCTAACCTTTTCCACTGACTTCTCCACCAACTCACAGAACATCTGAATTTGAACTGATGGGCCCAGAACAGTTTCATCTTAACTGACCTGCCATATCTTTAAAATTGTGAGCTTTCTTTTATGAGGTTCTATGCACAATTTAGCTTTCCCTTTATAGTCATGAGATACAAGGAATTTAACATAAAAGTAAGAGCAAAATTTTTTCTGAGGTCTCATAGTTCAGCATAGAACAAAATGGTTCTGAAAATAAAAAGCTCTGGCCTAACAAAACTTTTACTAAGATGTAAAGGTTCCTTCTGAAAGATCAAATACAAAAGACTGTCTATTCAACTAATGTTCACAAAACAATTAGATTTACTATCTCTCACAATTTATATTTTTCTACACTTTTTACTTCTCTTTAAAATAATAGTGAGTTTCTAAATACTCTTTAAAGCCTAACAACATACAGCAGTGGTTTTCACACTGAAAATCATCAGGCAGTTTGTTAAAACACAGGTTGTTAGGTCTTATATCCAGGATATCTGACTTAGTAGGTCTAGTGTGGGGCCCAAGAACTGGCATTTCTAAGTTATCTAGTGAGGTTGATGATCCTGAAAACACATCTTGAGAACCACTAGTATATGTTATTCCCAGGTGCTCATTTGTTTTCTTTTTCCCCCTAAGATTCTTCTAGATTTCTCATGTGAAAGAACACATCCATGATGGTTCCAAACCATCAGTTAAGCAACCCTCCACAAATTAAAGAGAAAAAGCACTACAAATTCATAAGAGGCATTGATCCTCCATGCAAAGCCCCTAAGCGTACAGAAGAAAACCTTGTTGGAGACTCCTTGAAAGTCTACAGGTATCTCTCTAGCCTCTTTTTCTAATGGAAACTGGACTGCAGCTGATGAACAAACAGAAAATACCCGGTGCAGCAGTGAGCCCATAAAAGGGGCCCAGGATGTAGATTCTGATTTAAGGTTTTGGTGCAGCTCTTGCTTGAGCTCTCCATTATCCTGATTCCAAAATGATGGTGATAATGCCAACCTAGCAGGGTCATAATGAAGGGAACACTACATAGTACAAAAATATAAAAGATATCAGATCATGTTTTTTGAAAAGTAGTATAAAGATGGGGCCAGTGAGTCAATAATTATCTGTTGCTTTATTTGTGAACAACATGATCATCTGCTGGTTGGCTCAGCAGAAATTATCTTATCACCCAAAACCTTTCTCTCATCCCTATCTAAAATGTGAGGAAAATACTTAATATTAGCATCAAAGGTAGAAAACAATTATTGATGAAAGTTTATAATGTAACCCTCCAATTTTATGCCACCTGATTATTTTACATAACAATGATTTGATCAATAAGATAAATTTTGCAACACTTTCTTTAGATTTTAAAAAACAAATTTAAGTTATTTTATTAGATCAAATAATTAAATGGTAGTTAAATAAGTCCTATATGCTTATTTTCTCAATGCAGGTTCCAATACCAACTATAATATCACATCTTGGAACATTCACTGGAAAGCCCATGGATTTCTGGAAGTTATAAATTTGTAAGAGGCACAAAATTATATAAAGCAAATTCTTAATATTGATTTTCTGGTATATTAAAATCTTAAGTGAACCAATTTCAGCTCGGATAATGAAAACAAGATTTCCCTCCATGCAAATTTACCAGCAATCAAAACATTCTAAATTTAATTCTCATGTATGGATCCCTAATCAAAAGAATTAGGTCTTTCAAACTGGGGGAGCAATAAGAAACACACGTGTGTGGGCTGTGGGTGTGTGGCTATGTGTGTGCGTGTGAGTGTTGGAGCTAGGGAGAGCTGAGCTTGGGAGGGGGAAGTTGGAGAAAGGTGGCAGAGATGAGCTAAACTCCAAAGCAGCTATGTTGAGTGTTGGGCAGGACAGTGATAAAAACACATTATTATGAGGGACTTTTTTCACACATTTTATTGCATTGAAGTTTACATAAATAAAAATTTGTAAATCTTCAGTATCTTATGACTAGATCCACAACAATAACCTTAACTAGATAGACAGATACCTCACTCATTATAGAAAAGTTTAATGACCCCAGAAAGCTCTCTAAGACCTCTGTCTAGTCAACAGCCCATCCTCACACACACCAGAGGCAAATCATGTTTCTCTGTTCACTCTCCCACCCAACACAGAGCAGGACTTTTCTCCCCAGTCTTAATATTAAAACTCTATTCCAAGGCTTCATAGGTGATTCAAATGCTTGATTCATATTTCACAACTTAAAGAAAAGTCTGCAATGAAACACATGCTATGCACATTGAGAAATGATAAACCCCAGATTTTAACATACTAGAGACCAAATGTGGCCTCTCATTATACCAAGAACTGATGTATGAATCAGTAGTTATCATTTATTTTAATTATGAAATGAATTTATATTTGTGGTCTATTGTTTCTCTCTGCTTCATATATTGGGGTTTTGTGTAATGTTCGATTTGAAAGAATTTATTACAATTAATTTGATAACTACTAGTTCACAATGGAAAGGAAGAAAAGACAGAAAGAAAAGAAAGAAGGAAAGAAACTAGCTTCTCTGTAATTGTGTCCAGTGTTGGCAAATTCACAATTCCAAGAGGCAGTTCTAACTGTGAAAAAATTTTGTTATGTATAGAAATTTTACTCTCTGTAATACACATGCTGTCACCTCTTTCTACTTCACCTACTTCCACAGAGCAACACACAGAAAAGTACTTCCTACTACAGTGATGAGTGCCCAGCATATTCTTTTTCCCTCTCTCCCTCACCATCCCTTTCCCCTATCTGTCTTCCCTCATAGACCTTCACATTTTCTAGTTCTAAAATGACCATTTATATGACACCAAATGGCACAGCCATTACAGTTGCGTTTTGTAAGTCAACATAGTAACTTAGCATGATGCATAAACATATTTGCTATAACATAGTCTTTCCATGGATTCACAACAAGCAGATTCAGTTAGTGCCTAGTAGGTACCCACGGTGTTTACTGATAATAATGTAATGACTCTGAGTAATTAAATTTCAAACCTCCACAATCAAGAATGCTTACATTTGCTTGCATACATTAAGCTTTGATTAGGTCCCTAATTAAAATAGAATTGCACTTTAAAAATATTTATGTCTCATATTGTACTGGACAGTCCTTTTGAATGTAAGAGACAATATGTTATGGTTTAATGGCAAAATCTTCCCTTTCGATGAGTTGAAGTGCACTAAAAATTTAAATGCTCATGGAAAGCTAGCCTTTCTCTAGAATTTTGGCAGTTACTTGACATTTGAACAGTATCATCAACATAACAGCATATTCAGAGATGTTAAATAATGTAGTATGTTTAAGGAAATAAATCTTCTAGAGACTGCCAAGAGGTTAATAATATGTAATAGTTAATTCTATTAATATCACTTGAATCCTTTATCATGTCCAATGAGCACACAGATGCTTCATTTGTTAAAGCTATTTAAACAAGAATATAGTCAGTTATTCTGTAACATCTTTCTATGTTGATAGATAGTAACTACACTAGTTGGGTGAGCATTTAATAATACAAATAACTTGACGGTGCCTGCCGTCGAAGTCGAACAGTCTGAAGGGCTGAAGGGGAGGCGTGGAGCTGAATATATGTACAACTCACTCTGAGAGGACGCCCCACGTTTGGGCGCCAGATGTAACATGCCGCTCATCTTCTTTGGGTGAAATGAGAGAACAAAAACAGACAACACAGACAGACAGACAATGGCTGCAGCCCCGATGTAGCGCAGCACCTTTATTTTTATACTGCTTTTCTCGGACCTCAGCCAAGTGCTGTACTCATCTTTCCCTTCTCAGGGGGGGCAGGCCAGAAGCAGGGGTGGTGTTTTCACACATCCTCAAGGTCTCCCTATTTTCAGAGTGAGGCATCTTGGCTCGTGTTTGAGGACAAGATATGTTTTTGTGGGCAGATAACTTCCAAGGGCTGCACCGGTTTCTCTCAAGCTTGTGCTTTCCTGTGCTGCATTCAGACCTGGAGGAAGGTGCTTTCCCATTCTGCCTACAAACATGTGAGAAGACAAAGGCGGTCCCCAACAGTAACTGTAGAATCACTGTTGTATATTTGAAACCAATATAATACTGCATATCAACTATACTTCAATAAAAATAAACCATTTAAATAATAAAATAAAATAAAATTCATGTAGATGACAAATATTACGCTATTTCAAGCACAGGAACTTAGGTAAGATACTTTGCTTTATGGTCATACAAAGTCTATTATAAGAGATTTTTCTTGTAATTAATTTGAAATGTTACTACCCTTTATTTTCTTGTAATTATGAAGCATATTGTCATGCCCCAGTAATGCACAAAGATTTTTCTCACTTTCATCTTCCTATTTGTCATACACCAGAGTTAGTAGAGCATTGAAAGTTTACCTTTAACTTCTGATTCCATTTTAAGTTGTGAAAATAACTTACCAACCCTAGGAATGTACATTCCTGAATCTTAGTAATAGCGTAACAACAATGAACAATATGGTGTTCGGTAGTTTCTGGTCATTTCCAACTCTTGTTTTCCATGCTTTGGGTAGCAGAGATTAAAAAATGAGGATTTTGTATCTTTTCCCTTTAAATTCAATTCCATGACATTTCAAGCCCAGGAAAGGCTAATGGAACTTTATTTAATGTCATATACATGGATTAATTTATCTGTATTATCATTATCCCAATACGACAAGTGTAGAAATCGAGGCTCAGAGAAGTTTAAATGACTTCTTGGGGTTATGTGACAAGTGCAAGCTCTAAATGATTTACAAATCCAAACAGGTTTCTTCCTACTACATGGTATTAATCTTCTTTACTATTGTTTTTTGTGTTCATTAATGATCTCACCCATAATTACAATCTTATTCATCTTTAGCAATACAGACTCATAATATAATGTTCACACTTAAAATTAGGGTAGGTTCCTAACCTATTCTGTGTAAATGAAATTATTGAAAATACTTAAAACAAAACTAACTTTGGAATCTTAGAAAAAAGCCTTCCTGAGACTCTCCCCAGATGCTAAAGTGTACTTTGTAAACGCACATCAGGAGTGGAGGTAGGAATGATTATAGCTAGGCCAGACTTGAGGTATTTTCCTCATCCTGCTAAGTCCTAAATCCTGCCCTTACCTCCAAAACTAATCTGGGACAAACAGACAGTACGTTAATTATCCTTACTCAAAAATCACTGGAATTTGAATTAAGAAAGGAAAAGGAAATGGGAAAATAGGAGCAAGCTGATTCCAGTCCAAATGAAAGAGAGTAATCAGTTAATGGAGGAGAGAAATGCTAGTTTTCAGAAATGCCAATGAAATCAATGTTTTTAAAAAAACTAGTATTTTATTAAACACTAATGGGTGCACCTCTTGAGAACGCAAGGTGGAGACACCATCAGATTCCATTAAATTGAAGAAATCTGTTGTAAAGATATCCATGGTTTCACACAGAGTTAAAGTTTCATGTCAGTAACTGTCCACCCCACAACTCTTGAGCTGCTGTTTTACTCACCATTTTGGCTTCTATGGTTCCTGCCCCTAGTAATTGTTTTCTTTCAAATCCCTCCCTGCTTTGTAACTCACTCATTTGTATAGGACATGGAGTCTCTGAATTCTTCCCTTCTCTTCTACCCCAGCATCTATAGCTCTTGAATTCAACAACTCCGATGGAGAGGTCTGTTCACCAGTTCACTATAGTCACTAGCAAGTACAAAAGTTTCTGTTGAGTCAAATTCATGCCCAAACTCAATACGTGTAAAGAAAGAGACTATCTTTCCCTAGTGAATAAGATTCATATTAATCACATGGTAACAAAAAGGCACAGTGAGCACTTCTAAAGTAGAATTAAAAATGTGGTCCTACTAGGTGGCCTTACTACCATATCTTTGGAGAAGAGCTCTAAATCTACTCAGAGTTTAGAAGATGCATCCTAAAAGATGCCCTCAACTGGCGCTGTCTTCTCATTTAAGTCACTTTCACTCACAGAAAGTCACTTGCACTCATAGAAAATTTCTAGGGTCTGATCTAATGTGGAAGAACTAAACATAAAAGATAAAAATAGCACTGTCAAAGCATTTGGATTGTTATTGTTTCTTCATCAACTGGCAATTCTGAGCTCCTTGTGGGGGAATTCTATGAGCTCTATACCTACTGATAGGTGGCTTTTCTTATTTGGCTGCTAAAAGAACAGTGAATCTTTCTGAGACTATCTGACCATGGTGAGCCTCTAAGCAAGCTGAACCACCTATTTTTATACAATAACTTTAATTATGACTAAATAGCCTAGTTTCTATGTTTTTAAAACAAAATACCTGCTGGCCAACCTAAGATGACAGTTTTCTTCTCATAACAAATTGAAAAAGATTGAAGCAGTCTTTGAAGCTTATCTCAGAAGAAATTTGCTGGAATACAACTCTCTAGTCTAAAAGAAGTATAGGAAATTCATGCGTTTAGATGCAACATTTTCTCATGAATATTCTTGTTAGAGTAGAAAATACATCTTAAAACAATTTTAAGGAAAACTGCAATTGCTATCAATAGGGAAGAGACACTATACTCTCCCCTCAGAGTAATAAAGTGATAGAAGTTGAAGTTTTTTGCATATGTTCTTGGTGAAAATGGGTTAGATCAGCCATTTTTAGGTGAGAACTGAAGTCCAGTGTTTACAATACAACAAAATCATGTAGAATAATGAAAGTTTTAGATCTGGAAGAAATCCTAGGCTTTATATATAGCCCAATAGTTTCCACTTGATCTTCCAATGAAACAATAGTCTAATTAGATTGTTATTTTTCACAAAAAAGTCATGGGGTCAATATATTTCAAAATATTGCATATTTCTCCCTTTACCTCTACTTAGAATAGTTATTAACTCCTCCTTCATTTAGTAAATTCCTATTCCTATGGTAAAGTGCGAGAGTCCATCAGCTCTGCTAACAACTTTGACTCAACCAATGAAGGTAGTCACTCCATCTTTCTTGATTCCAGATTACTACTTATGTGTCTATTACAGCATGTATGGTGCTGTTATTGTAGTTATCTTTTAACAAAGCTATACTCAATATGACAACTAGCTTATTTATTCTGTTAGATTCATCTTAAATATGCACCTTTGATAAGAAGGAGGGGAGGCTCCATAAAAGTGATGAATTAATAAGTGCTTTCCAAAAGTACACCAGTTGAGCCTTATTACTTGTAACAGAGACAAAACTCATTTGCTTTTATCACAAAAAATGCTGCTTTTATCAGTAATATTAACAATATACAATCTGTTTAATTAACATATGGTTCGAGGACTCAACTTTGAAAGAATAAGACCTACTAATAGAGCTCACATAAGCTACTCAATAATATTAAGTCATTAACTGGTTTTGTAGCTACTAGTGGCTTAAAATGTGATTTAGTTATTACATGGAGATGTAAATGTTTCACAGTGCATCTCTGCCTCTCCATCTCTGTGATCTCTTAAATGCAGATGGCATTGCCTTCTGTCTGGTCGGAGGTCTGTTTACTGTCAGCTCTGGTCCTTGGTCAGCCAGGAGGCCATCTATCTTAACAAGGTAATTCACTCCCTCATTTTTTTTTTCTCTCTTCTTTCTTAAATCACTGAAGTAACTACACTGACCAGAAGCATTTTTAATGAGTGTATGCTTAAAAAGATTCTTAGGGTCTCCAAACAAAAAGAAATATTAATATGCTTTTCCAAGCCTTTGAGTAGTGATGTCCTTAAAAATCAAGAAAACAGACGCTTGCTAACAAAGATAAGCTCAAGATACTCTCATTATTGGAAAAGGCAAAGAGTTAAATGAGAACTTTAAATTTCTTAATTCAAAGGATATATATTCCTTTATCCCTGAGGAAGCTTCTTGTTAAAAAGCTGCCACATAAGCAATGAACCAGTACCCATTATAATTCCTTTCAGAGTTTTCCCTACACGATTTTCATTTCCAAAATTGCAGAGGGACCAACATCTGCCAGAGTGGAGCAGGTATGTAATTGAAGTCTTAAATTGCAGAATGTTATACTGAGTGTTGTTCCTTCCCACTGACAACAGAGAGAGGGAAGGAGGAACATAGAAATGGAGACACAGATCAAGGGAAGATAATAGCATTGAAGTCATGCACATGTCCTAGGAGACTGGGGGTATTTGGGAGAAAAAAAAAAAACGGAATACAAGGAAGGAGACATGCAGGAGAATGACAATGAATTAAACATTTTTACCAAGCTGAAAAAGCAAATCAACAATAAAAATGTTAAGATAGTCTCATGTAAAGTTTCTCTTGCCTTTTTTAGGTCTCACGTTAAGAAAATTTTTAAGTTTACATTTGAAATAGCACAGGAAAAGGTAGGAAGATTTAAAATATTAAAAGCAACAGTATATAGGTAAGAATTAGATTTAGGCTATTATAATACAGGGGATGGGAAACGAGCAATTACCAAGATACAGCTCCTAGTCAACACCTTATTTGGTAATGCAAAATCTTTAAACACTGAATTTGCCTTTTCCTGGAATTAATTCATATGACAAAACATATTTATTAAAAAAGAAACAGTACAACAGCCAAATGTAAAAGTCATTCACTTCTTAGAAGGTAAAATGGGCTCTTCAAAAGGTTTAAAAAAACATGACTTCTTTGAACTTAAAAGTGTTTTGATCTTGATGTGGACATGGTTACTTTTAAATTGAGAGTGGGGTGTGGGAAAACAAAAGACTTTCACAGCCTGCCTCTAGCACCTTGTTAAGGACTAAATTTGGAGATTCATGATTTTCTTTAGCACAGCTGCATTTGTTTTTTTCTTAAAAAATATTCTTGAATAGGCAATCTATATAGATTATGCCAATTTTATGTATATACAATAATAGACTGTATATACATATATATATAAAATAATAGATTATATATATATAATTAAGCATTCAAAAGGTACTAAAGGATACACACTGAAACGTCTTTCCACTCATCTCTACTCCCAGAGGCTAGTTTCATACCCCAAATAAAACACCATTGCCACTTACTATTATAAATGACCAAATCTTCTTTCTCCCTCTCTCCCAAACCCTCTCTCTTTACATATATATACACACACAGACACACATATGTATACACACACATACATATATATATACACACATGTACATATACAGTATCTGTTTACATTTAAAGCAAAATTTGAATTCATAGAAAATTTACAAGATGATTTACTAGGAAAAAGGAAAAGAAAGAAATAACAGTGAAATCAAGGGTACATTTTCTTTGGTTTTAATCTTTAGTTAGAGTCCTTAAAAACTTTATTTTACCCCTAGTTTAAATAGTGATGTATCACAAACTGCATCATTTCACTCACTCTTAAACTGGGATTGTACCTCTGTACCCAGGCTTAGCTTTTCCCCAAGGTCAGTTGTGTCTCTGTGTGGCTTTGTGATCCCAAGTGCCTGAGTCCCCAATGCCGGCACTCTCCTGTCTATAGAAATTCCCAATCACTGTGCATAAATGTAGATCTTTTGGCTGGATTGCTCTTGGTGATGATACTTTCTAAAGACTGTTTCTCCCTCCCCTCCCACCTCGTTTTACTGGTAGCACCTGAAACTGGGTCCGTCTTGGTGCAAGTCAAGCTAAAAGTTATTTGGATCATATCCAAACATGTCCAAGTTTAATGGCAAAGTGGAGCCTTGTTCACAAAATACTGCTTATCACTGAAAATTTGAATCCATCTACTAACTAGACAGAGTCCAAGGACTGAAAAAAGCCATAAAGTGAGGGGGTACAGGTGCCTAAACTTCCCATGAGTAAAACAGAGAATTTCACTTCAGAAACAGAGCTCAACCACTTCCTCTCAGGGTCATTTCATTTGCTTTCCTTGTGGGAGAAAATACAACTCGGTAGAGGGCATAGGCTACGTGAAATCCTAGCTCTGGCTCTTGCAAGCTCGTGAGCTCAGGCACATTACTTACGTCTCTAAGCAGAACTTCCTCATCTATAAAAAAGGATGAATAATAAAATCACTGACCTCATAGGATTGTTGTGACAGCTAAAAGGGAGAACACAAAGACTGCTTTAAATGGTACCTGGCCCAAAATATTACTTAATAAATATTAGATCTAATTATTTTAATGTATAGGAATTTTCATATTTATTGAGCGAGGGAATAAATTCTGAGCTCAGAGATGAAGCAAGGAAATGAAGAATCTTTTCATTTATCAGAAAAACCTCATAAAAGGGATGTGGCTGATGTAGTAAAAACAGTACAAGCTAGGTGCCGGGCATTATAGTAGGAGATTCACATATGTGACCTCATTTTATCAGTCAACGAGGTAGAATTTATCATTCTAACTGTTTGAAATGGAGAAACTAAAGATCCATCCAGTTGTCAAAAGCTATGGAGGCAGAAAGCATCCAGGCCTGAGTCTGAATGTCTGGCAGCCTGACTATGGCCACATCACTGGGCTGCAGAGCCCACGCCCTACAATGCGCCAGAGAATGCTTTGCATTCTCTTCCTCTACAGCCTGGTAAGGGCAATAAATAAGCCTTTCCTCATTTTATTGTGCATCACAGGGGAGAGGCTCTATCACAAACTATGGTTTAGGTAGGAAAATAATCTTGGATTCAGCAAATTAACTTTCAGCATCGCTTTCAATGACTAGGGTCTCAGACTATTAAATTTGGAATTTCAGAAACACACTCTAGCAAAGAACAACAGCTGCTGCTGGATCCCAATCCACAGAGCAACAGCAGATGCAGCATCTGGACCCACAGCTACCAGATCTGCATCAGTAAATAAGGCGAAAGTCCCATGCAATCTGACCCTCTGAATCTTCTCCCCAGGCCTGTTCTGGGTGGCTCAAAGGTATCCACACGAGGAAGGCAAATGGCATATTTTTTTTAACATCTGTTCAGGCAGGAGGTTGTGACCTTTGCTCTCTATTGGCCGAAAGGATGCTAACATTGCCGGCTGGAAGTAAATGGAGATTTTAATTGAAACACATACAACTATCTACAACTGGAGGGTGGGAGAAAGCAAAACAGAGAATCCTTCTAAGTTATCTAATGAGCACCCAGCATGGCTTAGTTTTCTGCAAATGATCCTCCATTAGCCTGGGCTTGTTTTGCAAACAAATACTCAGAGAGAAAACCTTCCAGCTCTTGTACATTTAGCACTGTTTCCCAGTACCAGCTCTATTAGCTAATGTGAAATGTAAAGTACAATTCAGGATCCTGTTTATTTTTGCTTACTAGGGAAAATGGAAAAGAAAACAATATTGGAATATAAGAATTTCAGTTTAAACCATATATATATATATACACATAAAACAATGGGTTACTCAATATGATATAATGTGCAATTATTGATATAAATGCGGATTGGCCTCATTTAACAGCATTTTTCATAGACACCTTTCTCTTCATTCTTAATACAATTTAAAATGTGCTTTATTTCATTGGACCCTTTTCTTGCAGTGGAAGAAATTATGGTCTTTCAATACAGTATCGTATCACGTAGTAAAAAGGAAGAAGGTCCTTCTTCATTTAAAATTTTAAATACCAGTCATCTGGCAGTACAATTTCTTCTACATGCTGGTGTTTGTTTAGAAGGCAAGAAATTGTTTTGTGATGAAAAAACAAAATGTCATTAGTCATCTTGCTCCAGTTAGTCTTTCTAAAGTTTACCAATGCTTCATTTCTTCCGTTACATTACTTATTCTAAAGAGACATGTATGGAAGGTAAAGATACTGGACAGCAATGAAGTATTTCTACAAACACATAAGAAAGTTAAAAATGAAGCAAATGGACAATGAGAGTGGAGAACAGAGCCAAATTTAGGGCTTTACATTAGCAAGAAAACACACAGGTGATCTTTGTGTTTATTATGAAGATGGCTTTTAAGTTATCACAAAATCAGTGCTAAGCTGGGTGCTGAGCAAAATTCTCACAAAGAAGGAAAATATATGACTGATGTGCATGTGTATGTCTATGTGCTGTTGTATAATCTATTCCTCCATTTTTCCTAAAACTGCTTACTCTTAAAACATATTTCATCAAATGATAAGTTGAACAGAACTGGACTCATCCAACAAAGGACCCTCAATGAAGAAGCTCCATCAGAAGTTGCCAGACTCCCTGGCATTTCTGTGTGGACTGTAGTGAAGGACAGCATTCCTCAGAGGTGAGAAATCCACTTAGGTAGGCAGGTGATGGGTGGGTGATGTTTATTCTAAGAAGTCTTATTTGGCCTCTGTAAGAACTTGGCACAAATAAACTTGGTTCAATATTAACCACAGTTGGTGAACCTGAGAGTAAAGAAACACTATGAGTTACCAAGCTCACCAGTGGCAGCAAGCCAGGAGTATATCATATCACTCCGTTTTGAATAACTTGAACCAATGGAGATGTTAGGGGCCTTTAAGAATTACAATCTTAAATGAGGATTTAAGGTTACTAAAAAACAATTATGAAAAATCAACAGCTACTTAATAAACACTGTATAAATGTACAGTAAGTAAATATGCATATCTTTACATAATATAGACTCCTTAACATAGCTCCAGAAACTCAGGAATTTTCAATGACATGAAGTATTTGACTGCAAGAAGATGTCTGCATTCATCTATTCCCAGTGATCTGTGTACTAAGTGAGCTTGTGCTAAACTGTTACCAAGAAAATTTAATTCATTACAAGAAGTGGACCATTAACATCAGCTATGTGTTTTCCACTGTTATTTATTAGAATATTTATAGCTGGGCCCTTGTCCTATATATTAGTAAAATGTTGTTGGGGGAAACTTTATGCAAGATATTTGAAACAGAAATTGAACACTTTATGAAACATAGCATATTATGAAATTTGACAATTTCAAATACAAATTTGCTTTTGATATTGGGACCTGACATCATCATGAGAAAATGTCAACCAGTCAACTAATTTCATTGGCTGAGGTATGGGTATGTGGATGCTGTGGGGCCTCATGAGAAACACCAACTTGATGTTCATGATCAGATGAACCACTGAACAATGTCTGTGATTATAACAGTAAGACATGTTCACTGTAGTGAGAAATCTAAAAGGGAAAATTGCATAAGAAGTCTACACCCAACCTTACCATTCCCATAAATCATTGTTGAAACTTTGTTGAATGTGCAATGAAATAGGAAGAGCATTTCAGCAGTCTTAAAAGAATTCTCACATCTAGATCATATATGAATCACAACTCAGTCATGGGTGCCTGGAAATTTACTGCTTATTTAAAAATATTATACAGACAAACACACTAAAGGATATAAGGAATCGGCTGAATGCATTCTGTTCTTAATCCACGTGCCCACAATCAGCCATCAATTAAACATAACTAACCACACAGTGTAAATTTTGTAAGTTGTTGTGCAAAGGGGCCTTTACCTTTTTGCTACCCAATTTCAGAAACAAGTCAATTCAATTATTTAAATTAAAATCAATAAGAACACCCATTGATTTTCAAAGAACAGACAGAATTTTCCACTTTTTAAACATATTCAAGGACCTTAATAATGGTCTGCTCTTTCTTTCCTCTTTTATTCATGCACCCTTTGGTCCACAAACAGAATTGGCCCTGCATCCCTCTTGATTCTGTCTCCATTCCCTTCTGTCACATTTCCATATCGTTCCTAGTGAATGTTGAAATTCTTCCTAACTTTCAAGACATTTTTCATTCTGTCTTTTTCACAGTCATTTATGGCCCTCTCAACATGGCATAATCTCATTCCCTTCTAACATTTTATCTGTATTTTCAGTCCTGGCACCAATCAGCATGACAGTTATTTATGCCCTCATCTATGTGGCTCTGTGGGACTGTCAGCTCCTAATGGACAAGAACATAAGCACGATGATGATGACAGGGACGAAGAGCAGGGGATAGCTGCCATATATTAAGTACCACATATTAAATACTATTAAACAGATCCTGCCTTAAATATTCCAGTGAACAATTCCAATTGCTAGACACTTACTAGGCTCCTTATGTCCATTTTCAGAACTATGATTGTTACACTCATTTTGAAAAGAAATCATGGAGACAGAGGAGTTCAAGAAACTTCTTAGATCACTTTGTTAATGAATTGTAAATCCTATATTTGAAATCTAGTCCGCTGACTCCAGGACCTGTGCTGTTTACATGGCCTTTTTAAAAAATAGCACTTGACATAATGTCATGAACAAAGCAGCCCCTTCCCCAGCTGTGGGGAATGAGTGAGTGAATGAGAAATGAATGTAGAGACTGCATTAGGCACCTAGAATCTATGTGACAAACAGAGACTGCTGATTTAGAAGCAGCAAATAGAAAAGTAATCTCAAACATTAAAAGTAAATCATACCTATTCTTTGTGGAAATGTATTTAGCAATTTAAAAATGTACCACACTAATTCAAATCGATTCCGAACTTTTTCAGTTTCAGAATACAATCCAGACTTCCAGGCACTAGAGACAAGCTAAGCCCTGACACACAGGTAGGAGGTTGTGCCCAATTGCTAATCCTCTACATGTAGGGAAACTTGGTACACTCCAGGCCTGACAATCTCCATAGAAGCCACTTCCCTTAGTGAAATGCTTTCAGGCACAGCAGAGAGAGTAAAAACAATGTCTGGCTGACCTAATGTAATTGAACAAAGTCGGTAGACTTAGACTACTGTTCAAAAGAGGGCATTACAAATTTTTCCATTATTTTTCCTTAAATCCCTATTTTCTTTAAATCATTACTTCATGGAGGATTCATTTTAAGTACTTCCTTTACCTATCCTTTAATATAAATCATGATTTATTACATCATACAAATCTTCAGAGCAAAGTGTCCTAATGGTGAAGGACATCTCCTTGACTCTAAGGACCATCACTCAACTATGGTAAATGTGGTTCAAAGTTGTACTGACAAGATGTTATGAAGCATAAGGGGGAATATTATCCCCAGAAAATAGGACAGCCCCACCCTCTTATAGGACCTGGGTTCCCCTTTTCATTTTATGTTTATAAACTGGTAAACACAGGAATTAAGAGTTCCAAGTTATTTTATTTTTCAGAAGTTATTTGAATAAGCTTGTATGAGAAACCCTGTATTGGTTATTGTTTACCTCCGTGTTGTCAGAGATCAAGTTTTCTGTTGATTTTTCCCAATTAGGCAGGAACGTAAAATAACATTAAATCCTTTAAAACTTTAAATTTAAATTATTTAAGTTTTCTACAAAAGGCATATGTTTATTTGGAATCAGCAAATGCTGGTAAAAAATAAGTTACTTGGCTTCAAAAACATTATCCAAGCCAAAGACACGAAGAAACTAAAATGTATTTTCTAGATTATGAAAAAACAAGTATCTTTTAGTTCTTTTGAACTAAAAAATAGAAAATAATTTTGTTATTCACAAATATAAAACAATTTCAAGTAAAGTATAATTTTGATCTGCTAAAGATCAAATGAGTTGTGGATCGTGAGTATAACTCACTGTTAAAATCAGAAGGAGAAAAAATTCTGCATAAAACACACTGGGTGATGGGCAATAGGTACTTAAACCCCACTTATACAGTGGGGATCTTTTATTGGCAAATCTTAAACTTAACTCAACATGATAGAGCAAAGATTTTAAAACCTCTGTCATCATTTTGTGCCTCAGCTGTATATCCTGATAACTGGCCTCTCTCAATTCTACTTAAACTAGTGATTTTCAACATGTGGTGGCCCAGAAAACACCCACTTCAGAAATGTGGGATGCTTAAGCAAAATAGATTGTAAATCTCATCCAAAGGATCAAAATCTCTGGTGTTTGAACCCAGGAATGTGTATGTTAACTGGTCCTCCAGGTGAACCATGTGCATCTTAGCTCCCTCTTACTTGTGTATATGCACAGATATGTGTGTGTATGTTTACAGTGTGTGTGTATATACAGTGTGTGTGTGATAGAGAAGAACAAAAGGACACACTCATCCTGCTCTTTGAGGTAAAAGCTTCTACTTGCACTCTAAATAACAGACTATCTTTGTTCTGGGGATTTGAAATTAGTTCCATCAAATCTACTGGAATAAACACTTCTGAAATCAAATGTGACTTTCAGGTTTGTGGACCCTAAGAGTTGACAGATAACTGGAATTCAAGGCTTCCTATTTTCTTCTGTTGTATTTATTATAGAAACTTAAGTAATTCATCAGAGGAATCTGTGCCCTTGAATCTGTGCAGGTTGATGCCATCGTCAGATAACACACAGCATTATTAAATATGCTCTATATCAAGTATAGGAAGATAAAATAGAAATAGGAGGCCTAATCCCTAAACTGAATAAGCTTAGACTTCAACAGGGAATATGCAATAGATCATGCTTTTAAAAAGGCTACTATTAAAGCAACACTAAGTAAGTGAAAATGATCAGGTGTCAATTATATATGGATTGAGGACAAGGAGAGAGGAGGTTTGAGAGGACCAAAACCTGTACTGACCACAGCTCTGTGAGAAAATATGAAAAGACATTTTCATAAATAAAAAGTATATGGACAAGTACAGTTTCTTCAAACACAGGAAGGCCTTGGAGGGCTGATTTCCTGTTATCTTACTCCAAAGTTTGCTTTTCATTTTCAAGTTGTTTGGATTCAATTAAAATACTAGGTAGGGAGGAAACAGTGCAAAGATGGTGTGTACCACTATACAGTCATCCCAAGAATAATATTTGTCCATTTAATGAATATAAACTTTTGAAAGAATAATAAATGGAAAATTCTGAAGCTGTAGAGTGATTTTTAAAAATTCCTCTGAGCTATGCTGTCCTGACAGGAAGCCGTGAGGTGGTCACTGATGCTGCCTCCACCTCTGGGTTCAGGATTATCTTCCTGCCTGATGAAATACCTAGAATCATGTGGAATTGCTTAGGCAAGTAATCACCTCCTTTGGATTCTGAATTCCAGGAGTTCATGTAGGTGTTTCCATTCAACCAAATATCGCTGGCTGTCTTCTGCACAACGCAGAACTGATATTTATAACACATTTATCATGTACACTTAAATTTTATTTTGAACCTTGCCAAAGTTTGTGTTTTAATGGTATGCTTGTCAAGGTATCCATCTATTGTCTAAACAAGAGTTTAGCATTTTGAGCCACATGTAATAGGGAGATTTTAATAGGCCTGTTCATGTGTATAACCTAGAGATGCCATTTCTAGCAAAACAATAATACAATGTTGAATGGAAGCAGAAGCTACACAGCCTTGATATGAGTTAAAATCCATAGAAGCTGCATTCATCATCGCAATTTGAAAATAGTGTGCTCCATCTAATTTATCATTGCTCAATATACAAGATATATGAGAGGTTATAGCTATTGGCATCATTCTGTATCTAGAATTCACAACTTGGAAATCTTCACTCTCATATATGCTCAAGTCAACTTCTCTTAGAAAAAACTTTTTATTATAGAAATTTAGAAACCATACAAAAATGAGAGTATTATGATAAATGCCCATGGATTCATCAACCAGTTTCAACCATTACCATCTTTCTGCCCATCTTGTTCCTTCTATCTGTCCACCTCAGGACCTCCTGTCAGGAGAGCAGATGCACTTTCAGATAAAGATTCACCTGAATTATTTTCCTCTGAATCTTACAACTCTGAAAGCATATAGATGCTTTTCTTATGCTTTTACCATTTTATTTGTTTGAAAACGGGAAATTTTAGCCTGTCCCAGTGGTGGAGGAGAGCAGTTTTTTTGTAATTCCTCATCATGAAGGAAGGTCAAGAATCTCTTGATGCACAATTCCAGTTGGAGTGGGTAACTTACACAGTTACCCACCGTACATCACTCCTAACTGGAGATAATGAGTTCTCTATTATCCTTACACACAATCTGCATTCAAACCAGTCTACACTGGGTGCTGTGTTCTCAGTTCTGAAGACAAAAATGTTTCCACTGAGCTCTAATTTACACCACTACTAAATATTTTTCTTGATTTTCATTAAAATAAGAAAATCAGTTTTTCCTATTCAGTGGCAGATCAATTTAACTGAAATAAAATTCCTTCTGTAATTTACCCATACTTACTCAAAGGATTAGTGAGCCACTGTCAGGGAAGAGATACTTGTCTGCTCATTAACATTCATGACCAAGAACCCTTCTGGTAGGGCTGGTTTCCGTGTCTGATAGAGCAATACTTAAAAGAAATTGGCTTGTCTGTGAAACAGCTGCTCAGCAAAGCCCCCATGCAAGGGAATTGGTGATAATAACATGATAATATTACAACATCACTGGGAGCATAATATGTTTTGAGGTACTTTGAGGCATGTGATAGGGGTCTAAAAATTAGAAAAAGACTGGTAGTCCATCACAGAGGACATGGAGCCGCAAATCAGCAATGTGTTTCCTTAGTTTTGAGTGATCTTTCCAATGACCAGAATAGAAGGAGAGGAGGGAGGGAGGGGGAGGGAAGAAAAGAAGACAAATTTAACTTGTACAAAGATCTGGGTGCATTTAAAGTACCCCCTACCATGGATTATCTATTTCAACATTGTGCAAAATCTGCTCACTAGTCCTGTCATAGCCAAATCCCTGGTTAGCTGATTCTTATTTTAACAAGGTATACCCTTTGGGAGAATTGGCAGATTACTTTCCAGTGCCAGTGGAAACATTTCTCTGATTTCTAAAACCCAGTTCAACACATTCTGATTTCCAGAGGCATGTCCTTCAGATGAAATACATGTCACTGAGGTGGTGGCTGAGCAAGTTTAAAGGAGGCATTCAGCTAATTACTTCATACAATGACTAATATGTTAGCCCTCATGAATTACAGTAACTTGTTATTCTGTTCAATAATCAAGGGGACTAGGAGCATAAGAAATAGAAAATAACACACCCGTTTAGTCTTGAAAATCATCCTGTATGTGTGTGTGTGTGTTCATATGTATATTTGTTAGTGTGTTAGGATATGGGAGATAATGGTATAACAAGCATATTCACTTAACTGTGCTTTATTTAGAAAACACTTATTGCTCTTCAATTCCCAGAGGATCTACCAAAATGCCAATGACAACACCAAACACACCAGCTACTAGGAAACAAAAATGCTTTTTGAGGGATAGCGAGAGACAGTCAGCTGAGGACTTTGATGGATTAGGACACAGAAGTAGTCCCTTCTTCCCTCACCTCCACTTCCATGGGACTCAGATACTGTGCCATCAATGATGGGGGTGACCAGGAGACTGGCTTTAGCCAATGGAACTTGGGAGGACAGTGTGCTGATTCTAGTTTGGGCATTGAGGGGCACCCACTTTTGTGCTTTAGTCTCCAAACACCACCATGAGAAGAAAATGCCCAAGACAGAGTGCTGTTTCCAAAAGCATAGTGACGCTCGAGCAAACTGGGCCACATCACGCAGCTGCAAGCCAAGCCCAGTTGAGCACAAGCCAGACAGTCAAACTCTAGACAATCCAAAGATGCATTAAGGAAAAATAAATGTTTTTTTGTTGTTTGTTATGAAGCAATAGCAGACTGATAGAAGGACTGAAAAGTTTCTATGGAGTATCTACATCACAGATATATGTTAAGTGTCAGTAAACTAACATTGTCGGAAAAAATCAATAGTACACACATTTATAACATGGCCCAGGGACTTTGGGGACATACCTACAAAATGTCTGCTACCTTTGTTATCTTCTGTCATTTCTTTACCACAATTTTAAGTCACTCTTTAAGGGTCCTATCTGTCCACTCTTCCAAAAGTCTTTTCTGATGCCTGTAAGTAAAACACTTTACTCCCCCCTTTCTTTTTCCAACTGACTTCTACTCTATGGCATCATCAATTCAGCATGCTGTAGTGTCACACTTGTTCTTATGTCTTTCCAACAGGTAAACTTCATAACAGACTGTGACCATATTTTTGTCATTATCGGTCATTGTACCTGCTACACATTTGATCAAGTGTCTTCTATATAATAGGTTCTGAATAAGTGTTTCCCAATTGAAATCTCTCTCTCTCTCTCTCTCTCTCTCTCTCTCTCTCTCTCTCTCTCTCTCTCTCTCTCTCTCTCTCTCACACACACACACACACACACACACATACACACCCATGTGATAGGAAATATTGAAGATTCAACCACTATCTAGGAAACTATTTATGGTTTTTACTTTTCAACTGTTTTCTCTGAGAAAATTAGACTATATTTTAAAGATATCATTACATCATTGTCATCTCTGCAGTATAGAGATGAGAAACGGTATTTAAAAAGAAAACACAAGCAGTGGAAAAATATTATGGTGCTGTGCATAAATTACCTCCACACTCAGTAGAATGAGAATTCTGAGGGTGATATTAGACAGTAAGTTCTTCAGGAGGATGGATATTACTGCTCAACTTTTTTTTGTTTTGCTTTTAAAAATGAACTTGCTGCACAAATTCCGGACAAATATATATCAGCAAAACACATAAATAAAAACCAGGAAGGAAAGTAAAATAATATGAGCAAGAAGAACACAGAAACAAACTGAAACCCCAAACTGAGCTTCAAATGTGAATCAATTACAGCTCAAATAAATCTGAAGAAAGAATAACCAAAGTAAAATATCCTTTCAGCTAAATTCTCCTCTCTAAATAACCCATATTCCACACACATTCCTGGAGAATAGGGTGATGATGAGTACATCAAGACAGAAGTTACTAGGGCTTTTTGAGGTTAGGAGAATAAATAATATACCCTCATTGATTCAATGACAATCTTTACACAAAGCATTCATTCCGCTTTAATTCAGGGACAATTTCCAATTCAATACTGTTCTGCCTTTTCCAAAAATGTGGCTAGATTCTTTATCCACCAATATCACAATCACCCTATTAAAGGAATATCGATAATTTTTAGTCAGCATCCACTCAAAACAAATAAAAGCTTACTTAGAATTTCAACCGAATACCAACTTCCTATCACATTGCTATTTATAAGTCCGACGTAAGTGAAGAGTATTAGGTTACAGTCTTGGTTTCATTCTTCCTGGTGGAAACTTGGCAAGTCATTTACCCTCTCCAGGCTCCAGGTTCCTTGGGGGCAGGACTATTTTTAGGTGGGTAATTTTCTTTTTTTTAAGAATTAAAAAAAAAATCTCATTCCACTTTTCTCTGCCAGACATTTCCACCTCCTCCCCACAAGAACTGGAACAGGACAGGCGGTGGGAAACAAAGCAGTAGATGCCGATGCTGCTGATCATGAAATCTCAGCACGTTAAGGGACTGGGAAGAACAAGAGAGATTATGGGGCAGTGGCAGCTAAGAGCAGGTGGGAGCGCTTAGCGGAGAACAGAAGGCTGAGTTTGCCACTGAATGAGTATCTGCGTGACTTTGCCCTGCAGTTCACCCTGCTACATAGGTGAACATTTGTAAAGGGCAAGGAAGTTGGTCGTGTGTTGCCTGTTATTACTATTACTGCTATCAGGGTATTTGATTGTTCTCCACCTTCCTCAGATCTGAACAAATTAGCCACTTAGTAACATGACAGCCTTTGGGATTTAGACACAAATGCCAATTTGACAGACTGGACAGTCATTAAACACAAAAATCTAGGAAAATGAGTAGGTGCACTAAACTGACCCTCCCTTTTTCTGTGTTTTTATGATTTGTGTATTTGTGTTGTGTACTGTGGCTGTCTGGGCACTGTGCTGAGGTGAGAGAGGTAAAAAGGAAGGCAGGGAGGTTATGATCATCCTCCCAGGCGTCCCTGAAGGGTCTTCATCCATAACTGAGGCCCCCTGGGCCCTGTGAAGTACTCAGGGGACTTAAGCAACGGCCACACCCTGACCATCAAGGTGAGGGGTTTGCAGAGACATGTAACTCTAGCCATGAGGAGATTTGGCTAGTGAAAAATGGAAAAAAAACAAAGACCTTGTCAGACCCTTGGAGATGTGTCAGTGCCAGGAATATAAACCTTTATTTGATAAACATCCATCATAACATCTCAATTTTATGTTTAAGAAGATAAAAAAAGCTACTCAGTTAAATGAAAATTCTCTGTGAATTCCTGCCACTTTTTCAATTCACTGTCTCTTAGCAACAAATTCAGGACTAATAGGGATATGGGACACAGCATGGCCATTTAAGAAAGTGGGGAAAGAATTCTTATTAATTCAGGTTTAACTTCCAATTGTCCAATGAATATTGATGATCCTACACAGTGTTTATCTTCTAAATATTATCAAAGATATTAATAAACTCTGGGAAAGAATAAGGCAATAAATAGAATGTCTGTTGAAAGTTTTGGAATTTCAAATTTAAAAAATCACCTCAGCCACAAAATGAAAAGCCAAATGGAATCAGAACATTTCTAGTATGATAGGGAAAGAAATAACTGTAGACTAATGATTAATAGTACCTGAATTCAGCCCCTCTTAACAGAGCTGGGACTGACTCATATTTATCAGGTACAATTTAAACTGTTGCACTTAAATGAAAACAGAAAGTGTTCACCTTCTCATATAATATAGCCATCATTCATATAATAAAGAGCATATAGTCAACAAAACACTGCAAAATCCAAAAGATAAATCAAGCTCTCTGAAAAAGTGGGACCAGAGGAATAAATGCAAAATGAGCCCTTTGGATGAAGAGACCCAGCAACACTGCAAAACAACTCACAGAAAAAGAAGCTGCTAAAAATAAACTCAAGTCCTTCAGAGCACCATCGATTTTATCTGGGAAAATAAAATTCAGAGGGCAACATTCCAAAACTGATCCTAGATAGCTCTTCTGTGGTCACACCAACTGATACTCATCAATAAATGCCATGAGGGACTGTTTTAAAAAAAAAAAAAAAAAGTCGAGGGAAAAAATGAAAAGCTATCCACATGAATGCACCAGCGTTCCTGAAAGGTGACTTAGCAGGATCCTTCTTGGAATAAGAAGACAGTCATGCAATTTTTGCATGGTTGAGCTTCATGAAATCGCTTAAAGAAAGGGCAGAAATTCCGGTAGTGACTTTTTAACTTCGTGTTTTTATACTTATTTATTTAATGTTGAGCTCTTAAACTGAGCTTAAGATTAAGCTCTAAAACCTGAGCTCATAAAGATAACATTTAGATTCTTTAAAAGTCTGGCTGAAAGCTTTCTCAAAAACAGTCTCCACTTCTCTCCCACAGCAGCCTAACTCAACTGCCGTGAAATGCAGTTACTCAAGAATTCATCACCGCCCGTGTCAGATCTAATCTTAGCAAAAATCAATGTCCTGTCAAACCAATTGACATCATACCCCTAAGTGCACTAGAACAATTTAAAACACACCTGTAGAAAGAGAGAGAAAGGAGGGAGGAGAGTTTCTTTAGTAAGACAAATGAGATCTGGGATTAAGAACTGTAAACCCAAAGACATTAAAAGTCAGCAATATGAGAATACAAGTATCTGGCTCAGTCTTGTTGAACAGCTTTACTTATTTAAAAAATAAATCAACTCCCCAGAAAGCTACCTTACATCTGATATTTTTTAAAAGAGGAATATATATTTGCACTGTGCATACTGCCCTGGAATTCTTTCTACTTAATTTTGGAGTACAGATTTATGGAGGCACTAGAGTTGTTTTCCAAAGACAGGCCCACGTTAGCAGCAGCAGAGAAGTCTCACCTGCTTTCTGTAACAAATGGTAAATCATCTCAATTTGTCTCAATTTGAAGTGATACATTATAGTTCCTTAAAGGCAGAGCCCCTTCAGGGGCTCCTGAATGTTACTGGATTTGTAATCTGTCAATCAAGGGTAACTCCCAAGTACTCCCCAGCTGCATTCAGGGAATTCACATTCACAGCATCACCTCTAAATAAGGAATTATTTTCATATACATCCACATATAAAACAGAACACAAGAGTGAGCAGCAGACTAAGCATGTGAAGATGTTGAAACATCCTAGGTGGAAAGGATGAGTTGTGCTGACTTAAAGGGAAACAATCACACCGTCTTGAGTACTGCAAACACCCCCGGGTGGACCTGCCTTTTGGAACTTGGAGAACTGATTTGAAAGAAATTGGTGTTTGCTATAATAGCTTAAAGCAGCAGTGAGGCAGAACAATTTACCTGCTACAGAGAAAAGAAAAAAGAAATAAACTTTGCCAAGCCTTTTCTTAATTGGCTTTATTGTGCCTTGACTGGAGAGCAGGAAGAAAATCCATGGTGGTACTGTCACCCTGGGGCATCTTAATATGACCAAAGGGGCACGAGGATGGGTCACCACAATTTTTAAGTCTGGTTTACAATGAGTCATAGCAAGATGCCTTCACTTCCTAGAGCATTAAAGTCTACACACCGCTTAAAAATATTCACTTGTTCGTTTTCATTACTGGTTCAGTTTATAAAAATCAGATTACTTCGAATGTTTTTCTGAGTCTCTTCTGAGACAATTCAATGCTGAAATTCTAGTAATAATTACTTTCAGTCTTTGTGCTTTCTAATACAAGCTTTTTTAACAAATAGAATATAGAAATGAAATTGATCACTTATAATCAGGAAATCAACAGAGGATTCAAACCTTATACAGAACACACTATAACTGCATTGTAAAACGTGGCTACATTGCTGGAATGGCAAACTCCAAAATAAAGGAGTCACTGTCACTGGCACCTAAAACACGACTCACAACTCTCTTCTTAAAAGTGTTGTTACATTTCAAATCATTTTCAATGTCATTTAATTATTTTAAAGAAAATCCCCAGATGAAAACTGAAGACAAGCTATGGTGTGACAAAATCCAAAATCAGAATTAGAATCACTCTGATCATGAAAATTTGAGCTCAGTCTTTCAGAATAAATCTCACAAGCAAACCACAAATGGAAAACAGCTCATTGTTAACTCCGGATTTTCCAAGATATTGTTATAAATGCTGTCAAGAAAGCTCATGCTTTTTCTAAAAATAGACAAAGTTATAAATGTTGAAGAGGGAAAGAAAAGGTACTGCTTAAAAAAAATTTCATATTAAGACCAAGATTCTCACAGAAAAGCATATTTAGAATAAAGTAAAACAGAAACTATTTCACCTACCATCGAATTTCTTGTGCCTGGACACAAAAGTGGAGCGCACAAAATGACTCGTCTCTTCCACCAGGTTTTCAAACTCAAGCTTGCTTTGCTGGCTTAACTTGTCTTCCATCTCTGTGGTACAGCAAGTATATTCTTGAGGACAGATTCTTAAATGTTCCCCTGCAAGGAGAAGGTAAATGTCAGTATGGAATTATAAGGACTTTGGAGAATTTGTTTCTCTAACATGTCCCTCCAATCCTGGGGTACTTATTCCATCAACCCTTCCAGCCATCCCTATGAATTTTACCTGGGTCTCAGTGTCCTTGACATTATAAACATTTGGGACTTAGGTTGAACTTGATTCTATGATCTGAATGTTTGTGTCCCCCAGAATTCATATGTCAAAATCCTAACCCCCAAGGTGGTGGTATTAGGAGGTAGGGCCTTTGGGAAGCAAATGAAATTAGTACCCTTACAAGAGACCCCAGCCTGTGAGCTCGCCCCTTCTCTTATGTAAAAACAGCAGAGCAATGCTGTCTATGAACCAGGGAGAGGACTCTCACCGGGCATTCAATCTGCCAGTGCCGTGATCTTGGACTACCCAGCCTCCCAAACTGTCAGAAATCCCTGTTTGCTGTTTATAAGCCACCAGTTTACAGCATTTCTGTTATAGGAGCCCAACTGGACGCAGACACCTGATATTAGTTCCTGTCTCTGTCATCTAAGTGAAGGCATATTAAAGACTTCAGAAAATCATGCTTTTGTTTGAAATGCAACAAATAACACCAGGTACCTAGCGATGCAATACAGTCACAAGAGTGCCTGACTTTGGAAACCTCAAGTAAGGCAAAAGACATTCAGACCCATCTCCACAGATGTTAGACAGAAGGGGCCAGGAAAGGAGGGGACCATTCCCTGTGCTCCATCCCTGCCTGTCCCTCTCTCAGAAAGCATTAGCTTTCCTCTCTGTGCAAGTGAGTGCATTTATGGCAGGTCTCGCGGGCCACACATTCCCTCAGCTGGCATTTCCTGCCAGAGTGAAGATGCTCTGTTGCCAGGAGGAGCGCACTGATGGGTTTAACTAAGGCCCACGTGACATGGAAATGTAAAGTAAGAGGTAATGAAAGTCTTGTATTTAATTCAACAGATTTATCTCTGGATATACCAGGCCACTTCTGACAGTATTGCTTTCTTCAGTGCACTCTGTGCATAGGAGCTAAACCTTTGCTTTGTGAAATGAAAATGGTCTGTTACTGCATAAAATGGGAATTTCCCATTGCTGCAGCTCCATTAGTGCCAAAAATGTTCTGCAGAGCCTGTGGAGGGAAGAAGGAAAACCCACCCAACATCTCACTAAATAAAACTGACAAATTGCCCCAGCAATCCAAGTCACTGTAGGGCATTGAAAACCAAATGAACAAAGTGCTTGATGTGCTGATTAAAGCTCATTTATAATGTTTAGCAGTACTCATATAAGATTATATCCAGGGACTTTGTGTGAAGTATGGGGCACCTCAGGATTGCCCATGTAGTCAGATGCCTTAGTTCCTAGTTTCTACTTAAAACAACCCCAGAATAAATATACATACCACAGGTGTGTATTAAAATTTGGTCTTATGTAATTCCTGGAAAGGAGGGAGACCATATGACATTCTGTGTATTTTTTTTAGAATAAGAAATGAAAATAATTGCATTTGAGAATAATAAACATCAACTTCAAGATAACAGTTCCCTCCCAGGAGGAATTAGGATTTGAGGGAAATGTTCAACACTTTTATCTATAATCTTTCATTGCTTAGGTTTGTTGGATACAGGGTGTTTATTATATTATGATCTTTACTTTTTTCTGAACATTTTAACTATTTTGTTATAAAAACTTAAAAATATGTCACTAAAAAAAGAGTAGCCACTATAATTGTGCTAAAAAGGAGAACAGGGGGCAGAAATTAGGAAAGAAAAGCAGGCTGCCCTTGACATTCAGAAGCCAGCCTGGCACTCTCAGCTAGGTCACGAGAGTCTATTACACCTGAACAATCTCACAGAATACCAACCTCAGGCAAAATTACCCTGAGACCATGGTAAGTATGATACAGCAAGGCCACTACAAAATTTTGTCTAAGCACAGCCAAAACAAGGCCCTATGCCATCCAAAAAGTACCAAACACCTCCTCTGTCAGGCATAATGAGTGCATTTTAGCCATTTAGACTGATTTTCACACTACTCTCTCTCCTTGTTATCAGATTTATTGAGGTGCCTTATGATGGAATGACCTCTGCTTTGTGACAGCATCCAATCTAAGGTGAAGCCCTGCTTCTTTGAACCCTTGCCCAAATTACCAGAATCCAAACCCTGTAATAGATTCTTCCCAGGTCCTCTAAGAAGCCTCACAGTTCTCCATGTTGTACTCTCACGTTCTGGAGCAAGTGATAAGTCACTTGCTCAACCATACGTGGGATACTGATCACTTCAGATTTGGAGTGATCTGACAATACCAAGATGGGCAGGACTAGAAGAACCTCAATTTTGAAATGTTTTCCCAAGTGATTATGATACTTATATCCCAGTGAAAACATAGTCCTAGAGTTTCAGACACGGGTAAGGAATAAATTTGGCTTCATCAAAAGGAAATGGCCTGCAAATCACTAATTTTCTTTTCGTAAAATATGAAGTTTAACTGATAAAGACAAAACTCTGTATCAAATTGAATGGAGACTGAGCATTAACACTTTGCAGATGTTCCTTCCTCTGACCTGTCACAAAGCATGTCTAAAACGCCCTATTTTGTTTCCTACTTCCCCCTACCCCATTTCCTCCTCCAGTACCCACAAAAATCCTATGGATCACATTAATGAAGTTTAACTGGATTGGAGGCATTATAATCTCAAATCACTCCAGGAAAATTATTATTTTAAGTCAAGTGATAAATAAAAACAGGAAAAAAAAGCTTCCTTCTTAGTGGAACAACTTTAAATCAAAATTACGTTTTGTGTGTGTTCATGTATGTACGTATGTAAGTGGGTAGGTACGAGGTATGTGTGCATGTGTGTGTGTGTGTGTGTGTGTGTGTGTGTGTGTGCGTGTGTGTGTAGGGTTATGGAAGTATATATAAGCAGCTGCTAGGTTAATTTTATGCAGTATTAGATTTTTTATAGAACTGGAAGTATCCTCAGAAATCAACTAATTTCTACTCCTTTATACCAGTCCCCACAGAGAAAATCAGAGCAATAGAGACAGAGAGAGATAAGCATGGTGAGAGAAAGTGAAGGGATGGAAAGACTGCCAGCATGTTGAAGAATCTTGCTGTAGGAAAAGTAAATCTATGCCAAGTTCTTGTTAAGAGTGTCCAGGGAGAGATTGTGATGATGCCCCCAGGCACACAAGATCGGGAAGCATGAAATGTGTGTTCGGATTTAGGCTGAGCCTTCCTGTCTTTCCAACATACACTAGGTAAGAAGGAAACAGACAGACAGTTCCTCTCTCCCTAAGCTGAGGCTACTGATCCTTGCCAACACAACCTGATGACTTTGAATGGCCAGAAAGACTTAGGACACCTGATGTGCTGTGAGTGGGTATGGTTTATTTAGTTTGTTTTGGGCCTTAGAACAAAGGCTTGTAAAACCACAGCCTCTGGGCCAAATCCAGCCTACTGACTGTTTTTGTAGGGCCTGTGAGAAAAAGAGTTGGGGATAAAAACATCTAAAGAATAATATATTGTGCTATGTGGAAATTTTATGAAATTCAAATTTAACTTTCCACAATCTCCGGCACCCCATTTATTTATGTATCGGCTCTGGCTGCTTTAATATCACAACAGCAGAATTGCCATGAGGCCATAGGGCCTGCAATGCCTGAACAACTAGTTACATTCTGAAGTCACACATGGCAGCTGCTCTTTGACATAAAGAATTAGTTCTAACTTTTCCTGGTTGAACTTCTCCAAATAGCAAGAATATCCAACTTTTCTCAGCTTAAATACTTCCTGACACTTATGAGTATTTGATATAATAATTAGATACTTCCCAAGTTGTAACTAATGGAGAAGAAAGTGCTGCCTTTAGAGGTTTCCTACCCACATTCCTTTCTCAGATTCCCTTGGACTGTTTATATGTTATCTATCCATAACTGGGCACAACATTTACCTCAGTAGGAGTGCTGCTAAATACCTCCAAGATTACAGATATTAAGTAGACTAAAAAGCTCATTGCAGAAGGTCAGGAAAAGGGACCATAAATGCAGAAAATGTGAGATTGGAACTATGATGATTATACCTTTACTCATCAAACATTTACTGAAAACCTTCTATGTGCAACTCATGCTGACGGGCTCCTGTTCAGCAAGATCAGACACAGGGTCATGCAATCAGCTTACACAGGCGTGTACTTTTCTTAGGGCACTTGAAGTTCAAGCCAGTGAATTCCCAGTCCCTGCATTTTTATGGAACTCTTCACTAGCTCTAAAATAAATTAGGTGGAGTATAGAAGTGGAAGGGACTTCACCGGAAGTTAGCGAATGAGCAAAGGCTGGGAGACATACAATCAAACTGTAAATTGTCATGTTTTCCAAGAAAGAGATGAGGCTCTTCCTCCCTCCACATGCCCCTTACACCTATGTGTCACTCTTCATAACGTCTTTCCCCAAATGCCTGCCCAGATGTTCATTTTCACACCCAGATGCTGAGGCATCAGTAGAAATGTAATTCTGCCAGATCGTGCTCCCTCCAGGGACAGCCCTGGCTCTCAAAGCTGCCAGTACTCAACTTGGTGAGTGGCACAGTGGGAACAGCAGGAGACAGGAGGACCTCGTTAACCAGCCTCGATGGGTCTGTTACAGCAGACACTCTGCCCTCAGAGGTGACACGCAGGGACCTCAGAATGCACATTCCAAATAAACAAACAACCAAAATGAAGTTCCTTTTGAATAAGTCATATTTCACAGACTAAAGCCAACCGAACTCTTGGCTTTTATAGAGCTTTGGTGTATGGAGGGGAATTACTGCCTTTGCACTTCCTAGAAGGTAGGTAGGAAATCAAAAACTGACAAGTACAAAGAAGGTGGCAAAATCTCTCAAAACATAGCACTTTAGCTTCTGAGTTTCCAAATTCCATTTCATTAGCGTACTGTATTTGTTTCAGACTTGACCCTCTTTTCAGGGCCAACAGTCTACATGGAAGCTCCCTCATCCTGAAACTGTTAAAATCCCCACATTCAATTAGCTGTGTCTGGTACCAAGCTGGAGCCTCCTCATCACTTGATGTGTCACCTCGAATAGTCATTCAACTTGTTCATCTGGTGCCTAGGAAGGTGACTGAAGCAAATGATCTAAGGAAACAGGTTTAGGGAACTAAATACTCTAGAGTAAGTGAACTTTTAGTTTAGCTAGTTTCTGAGAGCTAAGATACTTTAAATTGGAGCTAATAGTCCCATTTTTAGTTTTACAAAGTTCCCATACAAGCTAACCAGGAGTGGCAGAATGCACAAAAGTAGCGTTTTTTAAATGTATGTCCCAGTTCATTTCTTCAAGTTCAAATTTCCCGCACTTCCAAATAAGCGCTCTTTAACATTTCTCAGTGTGAAGTGTTATTATAAATGATCCTTTCATATCTTTAAGGGCTGCTCTTCTTTAGAGAAGCTGTTCAGCACCATCATCAGAAATGTTTAAACTTTCACACAAGTTTTAAGAAATTCAATTAATGTTCTACTCCAGTGGATCTTATCACTTAAATAACCTATATGATTGTCATCCTTTGATGTTGTCAATTTTCTGATAAAGACTTTGAATATTAATTCTTTCAGCTATAATGTTGCCATTCTGCATTTTGCAAAAATAGTTCCTTTGATGGAACTAATAAGTTAATTGTTTAAGTCTGTTTCAGCAATTGCAAGGAGAGGATTTTCAAACATGTCACTCTAGGTGGCATGGAACCCACCTCGAGAGTTCTTCTGAAAATAGTTGTTACCATTTCCTCATCTGTCTTACTTCAGAAATGCTGATGGTTTGAGGGCCGGGATGGGCACAGAAGGTGTGGTCAGAATTTACAAGGGGTGAGGAGAAGGGATCGGGTGTGGGCAGTGCTGGAAGGCAAAGCAGTCCTACCTAGAAAGCATAAGACAGCTGCAGGGGGAAAAATGATCCTTCCTTTTCCTCACACCTCACCTTGGCTCTGATATATTACAAAGTGTTTAAACTTGTATATATTTGATAATTTTTAAATACAGGAGGCTTCTCCTTGCCTGAAGATGAGTATCACTTATTTAATTTATGCATGTTAAACTTTGAGACATTTAAAAAAATACTTCCTTAATAGAAATGATTATCAGTAATTTGTGTAAATACATACACACACACACACACACACATGCACAATATGTGCAGCATATTCTTTCCCTGCACTAAAAAAAAAAAACAAAAACAAAGAATAGAAAGATCTCAGAAGAAAATATGAATTGCTGCAGCTTTTCTACTTAGGAAACAGCCCAGCCAAACTGTGGTTAAACATCACAGGGACAAAAGCAAATCACAACAACGATGTGATTCCATGATGCAAAATAAACCACTAATCAGCCTATCAACTTACTAAGATATTTTAGTAAAAAAATGAATGTGAAATCAAAGAAAAATCATCTCAAAGCTAATTGATAAATTATAGTAATGCAGTTGTGTATTCCATATCCATAAGAGTAAGAGTGCTTAGTAAAAGTTTTTTGTGCCTAGATCACGGTAAAAAGGATTAAATAAATTACTTTGTTGTCCCTTCAGTTATCACATCTCTTATCATATCTCTTCCTTTTGCATGTTAAAGTAGTCATAAAATCCACAAAATTTAGAAAAAGAAGGGATCAAAAGGCTGTCTGGGGTCACTCGGGAGATGCAGTGAAATTGGGCTGGTGGAAGATGGGCAGTGGGGAATTAGCCAGCATGCGCTTCCAAGAGATTTACCTATAGGTATGCTGATCAACTCAGCAACCTCCCAAAGGGACCTTTCCTAGTCCTTTGAGAATTAGACTCATAAAGTTTTCATGTTCAATATTAAATGTTCATATGGAAAGTACTCAAATAATAATATCAACATCCAAAATGTCCATTTGTCAGTCTCAAGACAGTTCTCCAAGAATTAAGAGCAGTGAAGAGATCCTATTCTCGTTATTTCTGCATTTCAAAATCAAACTGAAAGCTGTACCAGTGCAGAAAACTTTATTCTATTATGATCTCCATGTATCTGAGAACGAGACAAGCAAAATGTCAAAGCAAGGATAAGAATCTGCCCTCCATGACGGCCTCATTGTAATGTACACCTTCTATTTGCCCAACACTTTGTGAGCACTTCCTATATGCCAAGCAATGTGAAGTATCTGTATCATCTTTATTTACAAATTAGGAAATTGAATCATAGCAAGATCAAGTAGTATAATCTTTAAGCTGGGAAAGATCTGCCTCCAAAGCTCATTCTTTTCACTACCCTAATGTGTGACCAGATTTGGGGAAGCAGAGCAGAAAACTATGATGCACATGGTGGGATATTTTAAATTTTCAGAGAAATTTGACATCTATAGGAGAGCACACAAAGGAGTTTAAGTTTCAACCAAATGTCACTAGATTTTTCAGGGACATCATATCTTTGCCAAGTTGGGTTTTTCCTGAATTTCCTTCATTTTTATGTGGGTAGCACGTGAAATCACTGGAAAACAGGAAATGAAGGTGGTGGTGTCCAGTTTGATTCTAGGTTTGGAGAAGTCGTGTGTGGCCCGTTAGTAAACAATTGTGACTACTTACGAATTAAGTTAAAACTTTTTTCTTGCAGTGTAAATACAGTTGACCCCTGAAAAACAGGGGTTTGAACTGTGAAGGTCCATTTATACATATTTTTTTTCAGTAAACATATTGGAAAATTAGGAGGAGATCTGTGATAATGTGAAAAAATATTTTTTCTCTAGCTTGATTTATTGTAAGAGTATAGTCACAAAAATGTTAATTATTTATGCTATCAGTAAGGCTTCTGCTCAACAGTAGCCTATTAGTTAAGATTTGGGGGAGTCAAATGTTATACCCGGCTGTGTGGGAGGTCGGCCCTCTAATCCCTGCTGTTCAAGAGTCAACCATATGTTATGTTTTCAAATAGCCACTAAGTTCCTTAGGATATAAATTCTTTCTTTTCTTTTTTATTGAAGTATAGTTGATATAAAATCTTACATCGGTTTCAAATATACAACACAGTAGTTTAACAGTTACTCACATTAAATTCTCACTTCCTCTACTGCAGCTACTATCTGTTAACATAGGAAGATTCACAGAATCATCAGTTTTATTCTCCATGCTGTCCTACCATACCATACCTGTGGGCAACTTATATTATGATTGAGAATTTTTGTGCCACTTTATCCCCCTCACTCCCACCGTAACTCCTCTCCCATGCTAACCACCAGTCACTTCTCAGTGCCTATAAGTCTACTGCTGTTTTGTTTTGTTTTTATATTCCATAAATAAGTCACCGGGTATGGTATTTGTCGTTCTCCACCTGTCTCATTTCACTGAGTATAATACCCTCTAAGTCCATCCATGTTGTCCCAAATGACAGGATTTATTTTTTTTAATGGCTGAATAATATTCTGCTGTGTATATGTACCACATCTTCTTTATGCATTCACCTACTGATGGACACTTGGGTTGCTGCCATACCTTGGCTATTGTAAATAATGTGGCAATAAACTCAGGGGTACATATATCTTTATGAATGAGGGATTTTGTTTTCTTTGGATATAACAAGATATAAATTCTTAATTATTCAGATTTAACAAGAAATGGTTAGCATTTCTTCTTCTGGCCTAGTGACAACAAGGAAAAATTACTGAGGCACTGATAATTATATGTCAAAGTGGCTAGGCTATAGTGCCAATAATTTAATCAAACACTAATCCAGGTATTGTTGTAAAGGTGTTTTGTAAAATGTGTGTCCTGAAGTAAACAATGTTATTCTCAATAAACTCATGGGCCTCATCCAGCCAACTGAAAGCCCTACTGTGCAAAAACTGAGGTTTCCTCAAGAAGAAATTCTGTCTCAAGACTGTAGCATCAACTCTTAGGTTCTCAGCCTGCTAGCCTGCTCCACAGATTTCAGAATTGTCAGCCCCCATAATCACATTGCATGAGCCAATTACTTACAAAAATGTGTGTGTGCACATGCATGCGTGTGCATCCTATTGACTCTGTTTCTCTGAAGAACCTTGACTAATACAGACACTGAGGACTCCATGAACAGAGACTGTTTGAAAATCTCTGGACTGACTGTCTCCCAGTGCAGTGCTTATCAATACAACTTCCATGACTATCTGTTTAACCCAGCATTTAAGAACACTGCTTATTTCTTCTTCACCCCTTCCAGTGCCTATCAATCCCAGTATCTGAGGTATTCTAGATGGAGTCAGTGTTGTGTTGGTAAATATTTCACAACTGGCTCTCCAGTTTTGAGGAGGAGCCCTGATTTATAGTTCTGTCCATTCCCATGATATAAATACTCCCACTATGGCTGATTTCCAGTTACCAAAATAACATTACCGAATGTCGAGTTGGGGAAAGATGTGCAGCAGTAAACCATTAACTAACATATCCTCCATACAGATACAAAGAACATCAAGAGTATGGTTACCAATAAAATAATTAGAAAATGGTGAGTTTGGCATATCTATTACCTTTGTTTTCTATATGGTTTATTTAATTGTAAATTTATACAAATTGATTATTTTTAATTTTTAATTTTTAATTTTTAATTTTTATTGGCTAATAAAATATACATGTTTAATGTGTACAACTTATATAGAGATATACATATGAATTATATATATACTTACACAAAGATTGTGAAATAATGACCACAGATAAGATAATTAATACATCCTTTAGCACAGCTGGTACTATTTTCCTTTATCCCTATGGTTTTTTTTTTCCCTTTCTTTTACCCCTGCCTTGTCCCTCCCTTCCAACCCATCCTCCCCAGTCCCTTTCCCTTTGGTAAGTATTAGTCCATTCTTGGGTTCTGTGATTCTGCTGCTGTTTTGTTCCTTCAGTTTTCCTTTGTTCTTATACTCCACATATGAGTGAGATCATTTGGTACTTGTCTTTCTCCACCTGGCTTATTTCACTGAGCATAATACCCTCTAGTTCCATTCATGTTGTTGCAAATGGTAGGATCTGTTCTTTTCTTATGGCTGAGTAATATTCCACTGTGTATATGTACCACATCATCTTTATCCATTCATCTACTGATGGACATTTAGGTTGCTTCCATATCTTGGCTATTGTAAATAGTGCAGCAACAAACATAGGGGTCCATCTGTCTTTTTCAACCTGGAGTGCTGCATTCTTACAGTAAATTCCTAGAAGTGGAATTCCTGGGTCAAAGGGTAAGTATATTTTGAGCATTTTGAGGAACCTCCATACTGCTTTCCACAATGGTTGAACTAATTTACATTCCCACCAGCAGTGTAGGAGGGTTCCCCTTTCTCCACAACCTCACCAACATTTGTTGTTGATTGTCTTTCCGATGATGGCGATCCTTACTGGTGTGAGGTGAATCTCATTGTGGTTTTAATTTGCATTTCTCTGATGACAAGCGATGTGGAGCATCATTTTATGTCTCTGTTGGCCATCTGAATTTCTTTATAGAACTGTCTTTTCAGCTCATCTGCCCATTTTTTAATTGGATTATTTGCTTTTTGTTTGCTGAGGTGTGTGAGCTCTTTATATTTTTGGATGTCAGCCCTTTATCAGATCTTTCATTTATGAATATACTTTCCCATACTGTAGGATACCTTTTTGTTCTATTGATGGTGTCCTTTGCTGTACAGAAGGTTTTAGCTTGATATAGTTCCACTTGTTCATTTTTGCTTCTGTTTCCCTTGCCCAGGGAGATATGTTCATGAAGAAGTCACTCATGCTTATGTCCATGAGATTTTTGCCTATGTTTTTCTCTAAGAGTTTATTGGTTTCATGACTTACATTCAGGTCTTTGATCCATTTCGAATTTACTTTTGTGTATGGGGTTAGACAGTGATCCAGTTTCATTCTCTTCCATGTAGCTGTCCAGTTTTGCCAGCACCATTTGTTGAAGAGACTGTCATTTCCCCATTGTATGTCGATGGCTCCTTTATCGTATATTAATTGGCCATATATATTTGGGTTAATGTTTGGAGTCTCTATTCTGTTCCACTGGTCTGTGGCTCTGTTCTTGTGCCAATACCAAATTGTCTTGATTACTGTAGCTTTGTAGTAGAGCTTGAAGTTGGGGAATGTGATCCTCCCCACTTTATTCTTCCTTCTCAGGATTACTGTGGATATTGGGGGTCTTTGGTGGTTCCACATGAATTTTTGAACTATTTGTTCCAGTTCATTGAAGAATGCTGTTGGTAATTTGATAGGCATTGCATCGAATCTGCATATTGCTTTGGGCAGGATGGCCATTTTGACGATATTAATTCTTTCTAGCCAGGAGCATGGGATGAGTTTCCATTTGTTAGTGTCCCCTTTAATTTCTCTTAAGAGTGACTTGTAGTTTTCAGAGTAGAGGTCTTTCACTTCCTTGATTAGGTTTTATCCTAAGTATTTTATTCTTTTTGATGCTATTGTGAATGGAATTGTTTTCCTGATTTCTCTTTCTATTAGTTCATTGTTAGTGTATAGAAAAGCCACAGATTTCTGTGTGTTAATTTTGTATCCTGCAACTTTGCTGAATTCCGAAATTAGTTCTAGTAGTTTCAGAGTGGAGTCTTTAGGGTTTTTTGTGTACAATATCATGTCATCTGCAAACAGTGACAGTTTAACTTCTTCTTTACCAATCTGGATTCCTTGTATTTCTTTGTTTTGTCTGATTGCCATGGCTAGGACCTCCAGTACTATGTTGAATAACAGTGGGGAGAGTGGGCATCCCTGTCTTGTACCCGATCTCAGAGGAAGTTTTCAGCATCTCGCTGTTCAGTATGATGTTAGCTGTGGGTTTATCATATATGGCCTTTATTATGTTGAGGTACTTGCCCTCTGTGTCCATTTTTTTGAGAGTTTTTATCATGAATGGATGTTGAATTTTGTCAAATGCTTTTTCAGCATCTATGGAGATGATCATGTGGTTTTTGTCTTTCTTTTTGTTGATGTGGTGGATGATGTTGATGGATTTTCAAAAGTTGTACCATCCTTGCATCCCTGGGATGAATCCCACTTGATCATGGTATATGATCCTCTTGATGTATTTTTGAATTCGGTTTGCTAATATTTTGTGAAGTATTTTTGCATCTACTTTCATCAGGTATATTGGTAGTTCTCTTTTTTAGTGGAGTCTTTGCCTGGTTATGGTATTAGGGTTGGCTTCATAGAATGAGTTTGGGAGTATCCCCTCCTCTTCTATTTTTTGGAAAACTTTAAGGAGAATGGGTATTATGTCTTCTCTGTATGTCTGATAAAATTCCGAGGTAAATCCATCTGGCCCGGGGATTTTGTTCTTTGGTAGTTTTTTGATTACCACTTCAATTTCGTTGCTGGTAATTGGTCTGTTTAGATTTTCTGTTTCTTTCTGGGTCAGTCTTGGAAGGTTGTATTTTTCTAGGAAGTTGTCCATTTCTCCTAGGTTTTCCAGCTTGTTAGCATATAGGTTTTCATAGTATTCTCTAATAATTCTTTGTATTTCTGTGGGGTCTGTCGTGATTTTTCCTTTCTTGTTTCTGATTCTGTTGGTGTGTGTTGACTCTCTTTTACTCTTGATAAGTCTGGCTAGAGGCTTATCTATTTTGTTTATTTTCTCGAAGAACCAGCTCTTGGTTTCATTGATTTTTTCTATTGTTTTATTCTTCTTGATTTTATCCTATTTCTTCTCTGATCTTTATTATGTCCCTCCTTTGCTGCCCTTAGGCCTCATTTGTTCTTCTTTTTCCAATTTCAATAATTGTGACATTACACTATTCATTTGGGATTGTTCTTTCTTCTTTAAATATGCCTGGATTGCTATATACTTTCCTCTTAAGACTGCTTTTGCTGCGTCCCACAGAAGTTGGGGCTTTGTGTTGTTGTTGTCATTTGTTTCCATATATTGCTGGATCTCCATTTTAATTTGGTCATTGATCTATTGATTATTTAGGAGCATGTTGTTAAGCCTCCATGTGTTTGTGGGCCTTTTTGCTTTCATTGTACAATTTATTTCTAGTTTTACACCTTTGTGGTCTGAAAAGTTGGTTGGTAGGATTTCAATCTTTTGGAATTTCCTGAGGCTCTTTTTCTGGCCTAGTATGTGGTCTATTCTGGAGAATGTTCCATGTGCACTTGAGAAGAATGTGTATCCTGTTGCTTTTGGATGTAGAGTTCTGTAGATGTCTATTAGGTCCATCTGTTCTAGTGTGTTGTTCAGTGCTTCTGTGTCCTTAATTATTTCCTGTCTGGTGGATCTGTCCTTTGGAGTGAATGGTGTGTTGAAGTCTCCCAGAATCAATGCACTGCATTCGATTTCCTCCTTTAGTTCTGTTAGTATTTGTTTCAGGTATGTTGGTGCTCCTGTATTGGGTGCATATATATTTATAATGGTTATATCCTCTTGTTGGACTGAGCCCTTTATCATTATGTAATGTCCTTCTTCATCTTTTGTTACATTCTTTACTTTGAAGTCTATTTTGTCAGATAGTAGTATTGCAACACCTGCTTTTTTCTCTCTGTTGTTTGCATGAAATATCTTTTTCCATCCCTTGACTTTAAGTCTGTGCATGTCTTTGGGTTTGAGGTGAGTCTCTTATAAGCAGCATATGGGTGGATCTTGCTTTTTTATCCATTCTATTACTCTGTGTCTTTTGATTGGTACATTCAGTCCATTTACATTTAGGGTGATTATTGAAAGATATGTACTTATTTCCATTTTAGGCTTTAGATTCATGGTTACCAAAGTTTCAAGGTTAGCTTCTTTACTACCTTACTGTCTAACTTAACTCACTTATTGAGCTATTATAAATGCAGCCTGATGATTATTTCTCTCCCTTTTTATTCCTCCTCCTCCATTCTTCATGTGTTGTGTGTTTTGTTCTGTGCTCTTTTTAGGAGTGCTCCCATCTAGAGCAGTCCCTGTAAGATGCCCTGTAGAGGTGGTTTGTGGGAGGCAAATTCCCTCAACTTGTGCTTGTCTGGGAATTGTTTAATCCTTCCTTCATATTTAAATGATAATCGTGCTGGATACAGTATCCTCGGTTCAAGGCCCTTCTGTTTCATTGCATTAAATATATCATGCCATTCTCTTCTGGCCTGTAAGGTTTCTGTTGAGAAGTCTGATGATAGCCTGATGGGTATTCCTTTGTAGGTGACCTTTTTTTCTGTCTGGCTGCCTTTAATACTCTGTCCTTGTCCTTGATCTTTGCCATTTTAATTATTATGTGTGTTGGTGTTGTCCTCTTTGGGTCCTTTCTGTTGGGAGTTCTGTGTACTTCTATAGTCTGAGCAACTATTTCCTCCCCCAGTTTGGGGAAGTTCTCAGCAATTATTTCTTCAAAGACACTATCCCTTTTTCTCTCTCTTCTTCTTCTGGTACCCCTATAATGCGGATATTGTTCCATTTGAATCGGTCACACAGTTCTCTTAATATTGTTTCGTTCCTGGAGATCCTTTTCTCTCTCTCTGCGTCAGCTTCTATGCGTTCCTGTTCTCTGGTTTCTATTCCATCAATGGCCTCTTCCATCTTATCCATTCTGCTTATAAATCCTTCCAGAGTTTGTTTCACTTCTGTAATCTCCCTCCAGACATCTGTGATCTCCCTCTGGACTTCATCCCTTAGCTCTTGCATATCTCTCTGCAGCTCTGTCAGCATGTTTATGATTTTTATTTTGAATTCTTTTTAGGGAGATTGGTTAGGTCTATCTCCTTCTCAGGTGTTATCTCTGTGATCTTTGTCTGTCTCAGATTTTGCCTTTTCAGGGCGATAGAAATAGTTTGCAGAGCTGGGGCAAGTGAAGGCTGGGAGAACGTCCCTTCTTGTTGGTTTGTTGCCTTCCTCTCCTGGGAGAACAGCGACCTCTAGTGGCTTGTGCTGGGCAGCTGCATGCAGACTGGACCTCTGCTTCCTGCCTGGCTGCTATGGAGTTTATCTCCACTGTTACTGTGGGCATGCCCTGCCTCTGGCTGCTGCTCCAATATGGCAGAGCCATGTCAGAGGGTTAATGGCTGGGAGGCTGTTTATCTCCATGAGGGGCCTCTAAGCCACCCTGCTGCACAGTTGTTAGGGTGCCCAGAGTTCCCCGAGATTCCCAGCTGCTAGGCTAGGTGTCCCGGGACACTCCCATCCAGCTGTGGGGTCCCTGTCCCTTTAAGACTTTCAAAAAGCACTCGCTTTTCTTTGTCCCCTGGGCACCATCTGCAGGGACCCACTCACAGGTCTTACTGTCCTGCTTCCCTAGTTTCCAGCACCCCACACACGCACTGTGTCTGCACTCTGGTGCGGATGGCTAGGGCTGGGTGTTTAGCAGTCCTGGGCTCCCTCTCCCTCCCTGCTCCAACTCCTCTCCTCCCGCTGGGAGCTGGGGTGTGGGACGCTCGGGTCCTGCCTGGCCGGGGCTTGTATCTTACCCCCTTCATGAGGCACTGGGTTCTCACATGTGTGGATGTAGCCTGGGTGTTGTCCTGTGTCTTCTGGTCTCTCTTTTAGGGAGAGTTGTATTTGTTGTATTTTCAAAAATATATGTGATTTTGGGAGGAGATTTCTGCTGCTCTACTCATGCCACCATCTTGGCTCTGCCTTCAATTGATTTCTAATAATGGCCATGCTTAATAACAGGTTCACAAAATTCCTGAAATTTAACTGTCAGTTCTTACAAGCTCAAATGCACCAGCTCTAGTACATCACTGCATGAAGCTAAAAATACTGTATATTGTTAACTGGCTTCTTCTTTCAATTAGTTGGGTCCCCAGATTCAATTAAAAAGCCCCTAGACCAAAGGATTTGCCATTTCTAAAACTTACACTGAGATCTATGAGTTGAATAACTATTTGCCTCAAAGGAAAATTGGTTCTTCACAGTCATTTCTGTCTGCCGAAGTACAGTAAAGAATTCCCCAGAGAGAGATGAGAAGGCATGCAATTGAGGAGTTATTTTAGGAATGGTAGACAGTTGGGGACCATGGCTAAACCTGCATGCTTAAAGGAAAAGTCACCACTAGTTCCAAGCAAGGCTATCATCATGGCAAGGTGAACCCAGGTGATGGACCCATGTTTTGCAATTTTTGGTCCCAGAACGTTGCTGCTATTCCAGGACATCAGGCAGAGCTGAAAAGGAAGCCCTCACACTCTGCTACTCTTAGGAAAAACCTAAGGTCATCATACCACAGCCATCTGCTCATACATACCACTGATAATACACCCATAACCAGTAATTATGAGATCTTTGTCAATTTACCTTTGCAGTGCTCACTGCTTTAGCATTCCTCTGGGCACATGGGAGGTTCTTCAATAAATGCTCAAATATTTGGCATTCTTCAACCATTCATTTGTCTATTCACTTATTCATCCACCATTCAACAGCACACAAACAACAGAGTATGCCTGGTGTTAAGAGATAAGAAGATCAGAGTCCAGCATGCGAAGGTGCACCTACATGTTTTAGTCCACTTTATTGAAAAGCTCATAATTCTCACCATACACCCACCTGGCAGACTCCCATGTCTTCTCTAGGGACAGCACTAATTATAGGAGCTCTTGGCTTGTCATTTTACCTACTTGATTTCTAGGTGAGTTGTAACTGTTTATGGTTATATGTATCTCTAAGTTTCAGTTACATGCGGGAACACCCAAGGGGAGGTGTCCCTTGAGTCTCTGCCCTAGCTCAAGTATCTTCCAAACTGCAGGACCTGAAATCATTTAGCAGGTGGTCACAAGCATTCATGCTTGAAACTGAATAGAGTATTTCAGAGTTCATCACAGAATTAAGGGTAAGTGTTTCTTGTGAAAGTTTTGCTACTGTTGTGTCTATTATGTAAGCACTGGGTTGTGATGAACATGTTTTTTCTTATAGTAGGTTGTGGGCACAAAGTTTGGAAGCCAAAGTTCAGTATTGTGTGGAAGCAGTGACTGAAAGGGCAAACAGCCCACTTACTAATGCATACTTGTAAAACCATAAATGGCCAATATGCCTTTAGATGTCCTCCCTACAAGACTTCTTGGAGATATCAAATCTTTACCATGCTTCCTAAAATTTTCTACAAACTCATTTTCCACTTGAAATTAAACACAAACACATTGTCTTGGGAAGTATAAGAGAAGCTAATTGCTAACCTAGAACAGGGAGATTAAAGAGCATTACTAAATATATTGCCGATTTCATGCGGGATCACAATTCATTTGCCATGATTATCCCAAGAACTGCCAAAAACTTCACATTCAAATGTTCAAAGGTGTCCACAATCTTAAGCCTGGTTGGCATCTTGATGGGCAGGTTTGATCAGATCTAGTTAGATTGCTGTGATACCACTTGCCAAGTGGAAACAGTAATTGCCCAGTTCCCAGGGACTCCCAGTTCCTGCAAGGCAACTGACCAGAGATGCTAACTTACATCATTCTCTTTCTATGACTCAGATTGCATAAATCAAACCAATTGCCTCCTACAAGTTCAGATGATGATCAATTTCAAGTTTACTGCAGCTGAAATCCCACACCAATCATTGCTTACTCAAAGTCAGCCATTCTCACATTTCAAATTGGGGATCCTGTGGTGATATACAATAAAACAATTTACAAAGTGCTTGTCTTTGACCCTGATAACAGTGGATCAGCATTCTTACTAAATTACATGACAGCTCACTTGATAACTTAGGACTTATTGTCCAAAGCCCAATGGCTGGAAACCAGTGCAAAACAATTCAAAAAAAGGAGCTGAGGTTAGATGAGAGTGATCAAGAACCTAATCAAACTGAAATGCATGGAAGCCTCGATGAAAAATTATTTATCTTACCCATAAAATACTGCAATTTTAGTAGGCATCTGTAAAACCATGATTGCAACACTGACCATGTCATATAGAGGGAAGTAATAAAAGGCAAAGCAGCTGAAGATGTTAAAAGACCTATGGAACAGTCTGTAAGTGTATATTTCTTTAATTGTCAGCTTCCATAACAATGAAACTCCATAATATCTAACCTTTTACAACTCATAGAGCTATTAATTTATAATAATTACTTTAATTCCCACTAATCATTTAAGATGGATGCCCACAGGTAAATATCACTCAGTCTCAATTTCACAGAGGAGTGATGGGAGACCTACAAAAAGGAGAGAGTCCTTTTCCCTGGACATCACTTTTGCAATTAATAAAGGGCAAGAGGTCTCTTTGCAGAATTTGTGGATGGAGACCCAGATTTTGAAATGACAACACTTCAAGTGCTATAATAAACTCTAGCATCCTGTCTACCCTGGGGCTTTAAAAATGTCAGTATTCAGGTTTCAGCAATATAGTCATGCATTATCATTAGAAAATTTGTGATTAAAGTTCAGCCAAGGTTTTAAACCAAGAGGAGTGCAGACCCTCAGAAGAGACAGGAATAAAAACTCTCTTGAAATTAAAACACATATCCCTACATACTTAGAAGGGAAGTGAAAGACCAAATTGAATTTTAAAGAGCATACTGCATAAAGATGGTTGAAAAATATCTTGACATAGGGCATAATGTTTTAAAGGAATGTCTTTTTTTTCTTAACTTCCAACAAATCTCAATAGGAATAAAAGCTCAATAGTTAAGGGACTCTAGGAATAATCACAGCTTTTTCTTCTTCATAATCTCTTTTGGATATACTTCTTGAACTGAATTCAAAAGAAGAGAATTGATAGTTACCCATATCCTGTAATACAGATGAAAACAAGGTGTATCTTTGCTTTTATTCAGACTTAAAATCCATATGTGTAAAATAACTGATTAAGTCAGTATAATTTAACCTAAGGACATATTTCATCTATTGGGTTGGCTTTTTTAGAGCAGGACATTACTGGAAAAGTCTATCAGACCAGGTCTTGGTTTTGAGAAATGCTAGAAGGGGATGCCATTCCACCTTCCGGTAAAGATACTGCTCCAGAAAGGTCACTTCAGCCTATGTCTATGCATCTCCTTATAGTTATTTGTCATTGCAAACTACATGCTTTGTGGTTAGACTTCCTATACGAAATGTTGTCGTAAGGTAAGAGGAAATATACATAAGGATATGTGTAGACAATTAACAGAACACAAGGAAGCTAAAGGTCCATCTTAGCCTAATTTATAGTATAGGATCTGACTTAGTAAGTTTGCCTTCTTGGTTGGGACTTCTGTATAGTTCCTTGGGTAAAAAGTATTTAGGGTTCACACTCTTAATCCTCGAAACATCCCCTGACTTTAAATAACTTCTACTCCAAGAAACTTACACTGATCACTTTCGTTGAGGTTAATCTACATGTCCTGCATGACTGCATTACTTCTGGTCTATACACATATCACAGTGCTCATTCCAATGCATCTGAATGAATTTATTTGGGAGCAGTCTAAACTTCCATTCATCTCTTGCCACTCTCTTTCCTTAGTCCTGTGCCAAAAAGAACTAACAGCAGCACAAACATATCATACTCAGTTATACTCTGGACATAATTAGCAATGCTCTGCTCTCTACCTGGATGGCTCTGAGCTTCTCTTCTGCACCCCCTCTTCTCCCGTCCAACCCTCCTCATCTGTCAGGTCTCAGTGAACACACCGCTTCTGAGCCTTCCTTGATCCTTGAGTCTAGGTAAGGCGTACCTCTACTTACTGCTGTTTCATGACCTCTACACATGACCGTGCTATACACGAATTATTGCACTGCGATGACCAGTCTATCCACTCATGTTCCTTGCAGAAGCATGACCCGATGGAGGGCGAGGTCCATGTTTTGTTCACCAACTGCACCCTCACTGCTTAGCTCAGTACCTGGTCCATAATCACTCTCATTATATATTGGTTCAGCAAACAAATGAATTGATGCAATAATGCAAGCAATGGACACCAAGCAGAATACAAGGACAATATTAGTTTCACTCAGAAATAACTAACTTAAAAGAAATATTGTTGAATCATGGCATATCCAGGAGGAGGCAGCAAAGCTGGGGAGGCCGAGGAATAAATACAAAGTCTATAGTGGTTTTCAAAGTAATTAGAATTCAAGCTGCCTTTTTAAAATAATTAATTTGAAATGCCAATTACATTCCTTTCAAGGAATCTACTGCTAGTATAACCACCCACCCATGTGATTTTTAAATGACTGTAATATTCCAAATGTACTATGAAGGTGGAATTTTTAAAGTATACCATCAGAAAATAATATGTGTTAATAAGTCAATGCTTGGGCCAGGGCTAAACTTGAGGCAAAGAAGTAGTCAAGATATTTGACCTAATGTCCTATCACCACAAACAAAACAGCCCTACACGCAGGCTAGCGGAAGTACACAGGACTGGCACATCAAGTCCACAGATGGTGTAGTGCCCAGTGATGAGCCTTACTGAAAAAAAATAACAACTCTGTAAACATCAATAAAATGGTTTCTTTTCAGATTCAGAGTATATGAATATTGCACAGCAGTATCTTATGTGGATCGTAAAAGTGGAGCTAGGTTCTAGGCTCATTTAACTGTAAACAGGATTTTTTTTTCCCCTGTCAGAGTCAGACAATGTTGAAAAGTTGAGCAGGATGCTAAATAAGTCCCCCGGGAAGGTCTCATTCATGGCAGGGTATCTTAGATCCTTGGCAATTACCTACCAGTTGCCAAAACCAGAATGTTCTAGAAGAGATATCTGCCCTGAAAGAGAGTTGAACTAAATGAACTTAACAACCTTTTTCAATTCTAGGATTCTATGATGTTATACATTATCTGTCTAGATATAAGATATTTATAGCAAATATGTAAGTGTGAGTTGTGTGAGCCATTGAGCTGACACCATTGGTTCTTTATGTATTCATTGATTCACAACACCTGTACATTCATTGACTCATTCATTCAGTCAAGTATTGAATGCCTGCTGTTACAAAGAGGTTTTTCTGGTATCCAAATATTAACCACCTTGTAATTTCCTACAGAAAATCAGCCTTGCACTCTAGTTTGAAAAGCCCACTGATGGACCGCAAGCTCAACCATCCTCACAGGTGTACTTCTGTTGAACGCTTTGAGGTAGGTGAAGAAAAAGAATACCTCCTGAACAGACCAAAAATTAGTTGTTTCTCCTTTAAAATGCCAGGGAGTATGCAATCCTTTATCCTGCATAATACTCTCAATTTCCTGGAGAAATTCCCAGAAATAAGGCAGAGAGTCAGAAGTGAGTGAACCTGTGCAAACCTATTAGAAGAACATCTGACAGTTCTCCCTGACAAATCCTAGAAGCTATGCACTTTTGTTGACACACAGGTTCATTGTCTTTTCCAAACACATGCTCTCAGACAATTGGTTTTTGATAGCACGTTCTCTGAGAAAAATCTTTAGCTACCTCTTGGGGAGGGCATGTTCCTGACACTCTGCCCAAGGCACTGTGGAGAGCAAATGGCACGGCAATGATTTGTTTCATCACCTCGCTGTGCAAATGGCTGTAATTTACAAGTTTGGAAGCACGCATCCTTTTGGGACTCACAGTAAATTCTCCTTTCTTCTCTCTCCAAATTAATTTTGCTTTTCATGATTGCCCTGCCATAGGAGAGAGACAGTATATGTACAAGGAGTGGTGGAATGTAGCCCAGCTTGCAGCCTTCATAAAACTCATCCCTAAACAAATTCTGCTGCAAGATTACAGCTCGAGTTTGAGCCAACAACGAGATACAGATTTTACTACTAAGAAGGGTCTAGGCCACTTACAATGACAAAAATTAATAGCCTTTAATTGCTCATTCCTAGTTCCTCTGAAGAAAGTCTTCTGCAGAATTGTTACCTCTTGCAGAATTATTGCAGCCAAAATTGCAGCAGCACATGGCGAAGACATACACACACTCAGTGCTGCTTTGAGTAAAAGTACCCTGTCATTTTATACTATGAGAAATAATTAAGGACACAAGGCTTTGGTGCTTAAAAGGTTGTAAGGGCACTGGCCGATTTGCATTGCACAGAAGTCCACTTGTGGCAAACTCATTCTACCTTCCAGCTTCAAGCAGAATGGATAAGCTTAGGGTGTAAAAGAAGTTTCAGTGTGTAAAAAAGTGTCTCAAAAGCTAAGAATAATATTTGGATGACTTAAGTGACTTGAATAAAGGCTGCATATTATATGAGAATGTAAGCCTGGGTCTGGTTCTCCATATGGAAGGGTAGGCCAATGCAAATTTGTCCCAGGCTATGTGTGGGGAGAGGTTCACATCAGGATGGGGGAAATAATACAATAGTACAATGAATAACTGTATAATAAATAATAATAATATAATACAATAAAGAAGTAATACAGTCTGCTTCACACTCTTTAAGCTTCTCTAATTTAATCCTCAACATAATATTCGAAGGCAGGTTTAATTGCACCTTTTACTCATCTGCAGAGGTGATGCAACTTACTGCCAATGTCCACCCCTTCTTGAAACTGCCTTCACTTAGCAAGCATACTATATTTTTCTGTGATTGCATGGCTATTTCTGGTGATTTGTGGTCAAGAGGGTGGTGGCAATTCTGGGTCCGAGACACGGTAAGGCCTCTCAAAGTTACCCGTTAGAGCTGTCTGTGCCCTAGTTATTTCGGGCCCTCCTTGGCTGAAAGAGGTGGGTATTTTTATCTCGAATTTTTACGCAGGAAGGAAAGTGAGGCTCAGGCTCCTTCACAGTGAGCCCAGAGTTCAGAAGAAACTGCTTTGCACTCGCATGCTTGCTATTCTGTGACTTCTCCTCTCTCCATCCAAGTCTGATATCACAGCCTCTCTCTCTAACTCTCCTGGGTTCCCAGACTGTTTTTCCCAGGTTGCTGCAGGCTTATTGCAGACTCCAACCAGTCTGCATGCTGCCCTCCACTTCCCAAGTCCTGTAGAGCACCCCGCCTGGGGACACATGGATCCCCGTCAGATTCTGAGTAAAGCTATTCAAAATGAGACAAAAGTGGAATGGTTTCAAGTTATTTCTTACAAGAAACAAAAAGGAACAGGGAGAAATACCCAAGAAATGGACAAATTTTAGTAAATAAGCATGAGGACTTTTGGTCTTTGGAATCACAGAGGCATGAGTTTGAACCCTTGAACCTCAACTTAGTAGTCATGTGACATCTAAACTCAAGCATGACAAAATATCTGCAATCACAGCCTCTAGGGAAGATGAAATAGAATTGTTCATAGGACAGTATCTAATGTGTACGTGGTGTGCAATGATTATTATATATTTTTTTATCCTTTCTTCCAGAAACCACTGGAATCTTCTTCCAAGTAGCAATTCAGATGTGAACCACTGGCTCCTCCCTTTCCAGGCTACTATATATTGGCTTCCACCTCTTTCCATGGTGAAGCGTAGAATTGCCTCAGAGCTTCTAAATTTGAATTTGAGGCCCAAGAAATGCCTCGATATTTCACCCTAATTGTAGAGCAAAGAGAAAGGATGCACAACAATTAAAGTTACCCACACCAGTGCCATCCACATTTTCTTCTGTTGACTTAGCACTCATCTCCCTGGAGCATGGTCTCTCTGAAAGTCATATTCTCATCACTTTCCTGATTTGACCAGCGTACTTAACATACAATAAAACACACATCCAAAGTTTCTACCACAAGAATAATATTTTTAAAGGCTAACTTTTAAAAGAGGGTATAGTCACAATTCCTACAAATGTAAAATAAACACTTGTCAAAGACCTTATTTATGTAATTAATTAATGATAAAACTGGCAAGATGTTTTAACTGTTTCAAAAAGTGAATTCAAAGAACCATCCATATATTAGCAAAAAATAATGCTGAAATGAATTATAAATAAATACAAAACTGGCTTATTCCAGGAAGAGGGGTAGAGGTACAGTTGAAAGTTCAATATCAGTCATATTTCCCATGGGACAAAATTAATTTGTCTATCTACAGGCAAGAATTGTTTGCATTCTAAAATTATCTACAACATACGCAATTATGCAATGGCACAAAGATAATGAGAGGAACAGAGATCCCACTGAACCAGATAACCCAGAGGGCATGTCTAGAACCTGCCTAGTTTTTCCACTGAAGACACCCAGCAATCATTTTGGCCCATTTCAACATTTTTCACAACTTTTTCCTAAAATACAAGTTAAAAATAAATAAATAAGAACATAGAAGGTAATTGAGACTAACTTGAAAAAGTATGTTAAGGGTAAATAAAGGTGACTTAAATGAAACCTGCTCATTTTTATTGGCATCTAGAACAAATTAAGAAATGGAAAAATAAAAAAGGAAGTGTGTACCAAACACCTGACAGGTGATAAAATATACTGGACTTCCTACCTTCCCAAAGTTAGCAGTCAGCCTGCCATTAACAGCTAGATGCCCCAATACACATCCTCATACATACCATTATTTTTTTTAACATGCAGCTGGGCAATGAGCCCAACACCACTGGAGACTAAATTAGTTAGTAGCATATTAGATTCTGCTGTGCCACCAATCACCCCCCCAGAACCATGTTGCTATGTATTATCCTAGTATTTGTCTCCATCTATTAACATTTCTCAGGATGGTCATGATATATTAAGAGCCAGGGAGGCCCACGGGGCTCCCTCCTGCGGAAACAAGGCAGGTGTGATAAGCAGTTCAAAGTAGAAGTGACAACTGTAAAAGCAATAGTTAATCAGCCTGCAACACAGTCTACCAGCACATGCAGGCACCTGCCAACTTAAGGCAAAGAAGTTCTGAAACATTAATAGGTCCAAACCAGTGTAATGCTGGAAAATTCAATGGTTACCTTATTTAAGTAAATGGAATAAGTGTATTGAGTAGTTTTACCAAGTTATTCTGACCTACTAGCATTAAGAAAATTCTATACATGTATTTTCACCTGAAAAATAAAAATCTCCCCCCTTGAGTTAATTTTTCTACTTCCTTCTCTTAGAAAGGAAATGCAATATCATTCTAGTGGAAGACTCACCAAACAGCCTTAACAAATTCTTAAAAGCAGTTCAACAAGATGCCTTATTGGTGATTGTTTGCATCTAAAAAAAGGTAAACATTCATGTTATGTCCATAAAAGTTAAATTGTGAAAATTCTGATATTTTAAATGCAAAAGACAATGTAGAAATTGCTTCACGTGACCTCCACACCACACAGAGAAAACTCTGATGAACAACCCATTAGTTCCTGAGCCAGAGACAGACAGACAGGTGTGCTCCTGCCTCCTGACAGTGTCCTTTCCATGTCTGCATCCTTTGTCTCATCCATATAAGCCGCCTCATATGAAAGATGCTCCAAACTAACAACGTTTTCTACTTTTGTGTCTATTACATATGTGCTACTCATTTATAGAAAATTACAGAAAAGTGCATGCCATTAAAGGAAGATTAAAACAGGAAGTCTTTATATCTTAAGTTGGCTTTTAAAAAAATGATTTTTTTTCCAAAATTTTCAAGTGCTTTTAAAATTTCTCAACGTTTTTAAAGTATATTTCAGCAAATTGGCTTGTGGGAATTCCTACTGATGTCTTCAAAGCAACACTAGTACTTATTAAAATATTGTTCATTTGTGCCCATCCTTTGATTAAGAAGCATTAATGATTTTTTTGTGTGTGAAAGTGACTTGTTAACAGGTCAATTTGTCATCTGGCAAAGACTTTACAGAATCTAAAACTCAGATGCTAATGTTAAAAAAATGAGCCTAGAGCAGAAAGTAAAATTTGAAGTAGCCAACCAGTGTTCCTCAATCAAGGGAGATGGACCATCCAGTTCCTGCATTGCACAATGCTATAATTTTACATAGTCACCAGTAATATATCAGCTGTGCTGCAAGTTGGTGGTATTCAGATAATATTTTAACTTCCCTCTAACAGCTGCAAGTCAAAGCTTTTTATGGTTCTTGACAAAGAAAATGAGAGCCTTCCCAGTTGGCTTGGTATGTCTTAATCATTCATCATAAGTTTACATAGTAAAGTTTAGTGAAAGCTCTATGATGAATGAAGGGCTGAGACTTTCTGTGTTAGAATAGGCAAGAAAATTAAGATGTCAAGTATGTCTTGCAGAGGATGGTTACACTGTTTCATTACAAAATTTAACAACATATTTCTTCAGTTTTAGCTGAAGACAAGGTACATTTCAGATTTTTTAAAAATAACTCTATGGCAAGGTGTTCTTTTAAAGACTGAATTTTCATGTTTTCTGTTTCACAAGGACTATACAGTGACTTAGGGTTATAAGTTTTAGATTTTTCTTTTAATTACCATCTGAATCAGGTATGAAAAGGCCTCATCTCTCTAGGCTCTGTTAGATTGTCTGTCTTTCTAAGAAGCAGGTATCATTCCCTCCCAGAGCCCATCAACCTAGAATGCAATTAAACTAAAACATTTCCTATGATATTAAGATGCATTTGGTGCATGTATCCTTTTAACTTTCATAAGCATACCAGAAAAATAATCTACTTGAGTGCAAATTAAAGCGCTTCCATTTTATTTTTTCCCTCCATCAACTAAGACACTATTATGCAGAAAATAATCTTGAGGTTGAAGATTAATGTTTTGTGTAGTATTTATATCTTGTCCTTGGATTACCAAAATGTAAATTAATCCTTTCTATACTGATAATGTGTGGAAATTGCCCTACTTTTAAAGGGGAATGCTTGGGTGTGTATCTAGGTGTGTGTGTGTGTGTGTGTGTGCAGAAATATATGTTTACACATATGTGCATATGTGAGGTATTGTATAGAAAAGCAGAATGCTAATTAAAATCATAACAGTTAAAATAGATCAAATTCCAAAACTTATTATAAAATTTAAATTGGTGAGTGGCATAAATTTAGAAGGATATCCAGAAAGGTATACTTTTATTGATAGTTGTCTAAGGCAGAGCTCAGCCAACATTTTATAAAAGACCAGAGAGTACATATTTTAAGCTCTGTGGTACGTAAAGTTTCAAGTACAACTACTAAACTCTGCCACTGTAGTCTGCATGAAACAGCCATAGAAAATATATAAACAAATGAGTGTGACTATGTTCCAGGAAAGCTTTATTTACTAAAACAGTGGGCAGGTTAGATTTGCCCCCCGGGTGTCGTTTGCTTACTGAGATAATTGTTGTGGAACTTTTCAATTGTACATATTTTAAACATTAGATTATGCCCCAGCCAGTGCGCCGAAGGCCCTTTTTTCAAAAAGTGAAGCTCCGATGAGAGAGATGTCAAAGATGGTAGGGAGCCTACCTCAGAGCGGCGGAGTCGCCGACAGATCGGAAATAGAGAGAAGCAAGGAGAGATGACAGGTCTGGATTATGGCCGATCTGTACGCAGAAGAAAGGGCAGACTTGTAGGTATAAACTGGAAGGTAACTACATAAAAGTAATAAAGAAGCCAACAAGCCCCCAGAGGAGAAGATAAAATGTGATGACAAAAAACTCCACCTTGGGAAGCCTTCAAAGAAGGAGGTGCATCTAACCACTCCCCTTTCCCTCTCACGGGCATAAAACTCAGGGATCTACGGGCTCTGGTGTCCTTGGGCTCCCTGAAAAGAGCCTTTGTATCTCAGACAGAACTCAACAACTGTTTGCTAAGCGAAAGGATGTGACATTCAAAACCACGTGAATCTACCACAGAGATGTAACAGACAACATCTCACAGCTTCATTGCATGTTGTTGAAACGGTGACCTGGGGAGGTGATGGGTGTGGCAATAAGCTTGATTGTGCTCATTATTTCACGATGCGTATGCACACCCAATCATCACTTGGTTCAACCTAAATAGACACAATTTTTCTCAATTTATACTTCAATTAAACTGGAAAGAAACCAGCTGATTTTTAACATTTTTTTAAACTGATTTTTAACTGATTTTTAAACATTAAGTAGATAAAACTTGTTGATTTGTGTCTTTTTTAAGGAGGAACCTGAACTTGAGATATTTTTATGCGACTCCCTACCACTCTACCCAAAGAAAGGTTTTTATTCAGTCCTCTGAGTTATCAGCAGGCCTGTTCAGGCACAAGGACAGGTGAAAACTCCCAATATGTTCAAGGTCAACAACTGTATAAAATGGCCATCTTTTTAAGTGAATTCCTGGGCTGATGTGCCTAAAAAATAACAACAGCCACTGAAGTCTAGCTAGAGTTAATTTTTCTACAAATTAATTCCCTGAACTAAAACATCAAAGGACATAAAAATGCAAAGAGTACCAAATGTGAATGAATTAATTATGACAAAGGAAAATAATCGAATTTCAAACAAATGACTAACGAAACCTCCACAGAGTGATTCACATAATCTAAAAATTATAGTCATAAACTTCAAGATTAAATCCAAAGCAATTACAATCTAAAAGAGGTTAATTTTTCCAAGTTGAGGATATGAAAATTTAGTACATATTATCATCAAGTGGCCTGTAAGGAGAGTTAGCCTTGAAAATACATTGTTTCAAAAGTGCTATGGAAATTAAATGTGAGGCAGGGAATAATAACTTGCATGTTCCTCCAAAGACTATATACAACCTTCTTTAGATATCCTATCATTCTTGTGATGAAAGATGTTTCTAAGATGCAAGGTAGGATAGGAAAACTAGCAGGTGATTTCTCCTGCTTTATTGAAGCTTTTCTTTCCCTTTAGAGTTTGGTGACAATATATAGGATGATTCTCCCTTCCTATGAATGCAGCTAAAAATAACAGGTAAGCTCAAAGTGCTTTTCACTTAAAATCCACATTTCCCTTTGCAAGTAAGGAAAAGCTGTGGACTGCCTAGAATGGAAGATTTATTCAGAAGTCCCTTGTACTAATGGGTGGCTTTGACCCCCACTGTGTGTGGTCTGATTGATCTACTCCTGGTAACCACTCTCCCATTCCAATGAGACTGCTGGAAAACAACCTGACCGGCCTGTTCAACTGCCATTCCTATCCATCCACTCCAAACACTGCAGGTGAATTTATAATTTAAGAGCTCAGAGGGTCCTAGAGACGGTCAAGGTACCAATTCCTCCATCCCATTTATCAGTTCCCTATCCACCTGCTATTCTTAAAGGATAAGGAAATATCAAAATGCAAAACTAACATCTTTTTGGCTTCACTTTGTTTTGCACATGATACCACATCTCAAGTTATTCTGAAAGTATTTTTCTCTTCTTTTTTTTTAACTATTTTTTTTTCTTATTTCTCAGCAGTAGCTCCTCCTGTTGTTTTCTGGTTTTGTTCAGAAACCTTTTATTGGTGTTGACAGCCTATAACTGTCCCTTGGAAAATGAAGTCAGGATGTTTCCAATTACCTGTGCCCCATTTCCTGGCCAAATGCTTCTGGTAATTTGGCAACATAAAAACTTCGCTTTTCCCAGCATATTCTAGATGAGTTTAATCTGTGACCTGATGTGATGAATAGATTGAGCTAAGTGACTTCAGTACTAGGGTCCTTGCTCTAGCATTTGATGTTACGTGTAAGACATAAGGCTGCTGATGAAATGTGAAAAAGTTGGGGCAGTGTGGAAAATCAAACATCTGGAGAGGCCTGATGGCATTAGAGCTGTGAACAGTTCTCCTGTGACAGGAAACCTTCAGTCTGGTCGGTATACTGTTGGGTTGGCCACTGTTCTAAAAGACACATACTCATATACTTCCAGGATTTCAAACTTGTTGACGGACTTTTCACGTGTCAAGCTTCTATAGTTGCAGAGGTCTGAAAGAGCTTTAACCAAAGGTGAAAGTAAGTAAAACTGTTGATCTTTGGGAGGATTTTGATGGAATCATCTAAAAGAAGGGTTTGGGATTTCTTTAGGAAATCCTTTACTTGAGCCACTCAGTTCCATTACTCAGTATTTTCCTTGGTTTCTTATGAGGATGTTTCCAGCTTACAGTGATTTCCATATAATTTTTCTATAGATACATTGTTGTCAGAGAACTCAGGCACTCATTTGTGCTCCTTTAATGGTGAGTTTTACACTGTATTATTTGTATGGCTACTTCTGTGTCTATTTCCTCTAACATATGATAGTAAAGGGTCTGAAACCAGCAACTAGTAGAGGCAGACCCAAACACCAATCCACCTCCAAAAGAAATCACTGGATGCAGATTTATTAAATGTATTACAAAAATAAATGTAATCATTCTTCAGTAGCAAATGTTATTCATGCAATCTTTAAAATCTATAAAAAAGTGCCAATAGTCAGAATGAGCTATGTAATTATCAGATCACAAACAGCCAAAAAGGTTTAGTTCTCACTAAGAAGATATGTTCAATGTGGGTTGGTAGGGGGACCTGGCCCTCAGAGCCAGTTAAGAATCTAGGCTGACTGGTTCCCTTTTCAAGGCAAATCACACTCTGACTCTTAAAACTCTCATCTGGAAACAAGACACTGACTCTCCACTCACCTTTCATAGACAAATAAGTTACCCAACTTAGAAGGGAAGAAATAAAATCCTATGTAATGTGCCCATAAAGAAGAGAATGAGTGTATTTGTAAGCAGTTCTAATGACCACGGCGTATGTCTACCTATGATGTGAAATGCAATGGAAATATAAATTATATTCACTGTGTGCTGACATTCCTGCCCTGAAAGTTATCTGTTTCAAGCAGCTTCTGGCTACCAGCAGGATCTTGCCCTAAGATATTCACAGTCTATTTATTCTTGGCCAATGAGATTATGGAGTGGTTGTGGGCCTTGTTTTGCTTTGGGAGGATCCTAAAAAAAAAAGTTGAAATAGACCTTGGGACTGTCAACCTTTGACCCTTTTTTGTACTCTGTGATTCAGTGCGCTAAGTCTCTCTAAACCCACAGAGCAGCTACGACTTCCCTCTTGGCACACAGATCTCTGTTAGACCAATCTACTCAAAGAATCCAAGACTCTGTGGTTTCTATTTGAAAAATGAAAAGGACCATCATTCAGCAAAGGATTAATTCCCTATTTTTGTTGTTGGATTTCATGCCTTGGTGTTTGGGAAAATCATCAGTAAGGTTGATGCTTAATATATAGAAGGACCTTATTGAAGGACTGTAAAAATATTAAAATTGCATGGGCTAGAGGTAAATCAGACACATCTGGCAACACAAAAACCACATACAGTGTTCTCTGAGTGACTTGAGAGACATGAGGGGCTGAGGAGTTATCAAGTAATTACCTAAATCCCAAATCTGGCTTTTATTTCAGAATCTCTCTAATGCAGTTTAATGACTACAGCAAAAGCAAAGCAAATCATGATACAATTCACTTTGTAAATACCAACATTTACTGATTACCAGCCACAAAACCTGGGATGGTAGCATTAGAAGATAACAACGGTAAGTGGCAATAAATTTTTAGAGCAAAGAACATGAATTGGATTTGGCTAGATATATGTTGAACACATGCATTTTACAACCATAGACTTGAAGGAAAGAAGAGGTGAAGAGGAAACAAAAATGCAAAGGTAAACATGGTTGGTTTATGAACATGGTTGGTTTATAATCCTGAGGACATCTGGGGCCTGGGCTTAGGTGGGAAGCATTATTCTATTGAGTAGGGTAGAAAAGACCAGAAAACTTAGCTTACTAGAAAGGAGGAGGATACCACACTAAGTGTTCATCTTGCCCCTCTTTATTCCCAGTACAATTGGTAATGAGAGAACCAGAGAAAAGAAGACTCACCATTACCCTAGGGAATCAAGTTTTTAATCTGGTCTAAAGCAATGGATCAATTTTCCCAAGGATAATTGCAAACAAAGCCAAGACCTCCTGGTATCTGATACAGATCAGCCATGAGAATCTAATATAATTAAATGGACAGTTGGCACTTTAATAGTTTTTTCTTAATTTGATTTTCAAACTATGCCTCAGAAAAGGTAGTTCATTGTTCTTAGATCTATAATATATGTCTGATATTACAGACACCTGCTTTTGGTGTATAGGAAATCCTTCTAGCATGCTATTGTCTAACATGTGGATAATGCCAATTTTTTTTAAATAACCCACCATTTATATGCAAATTTAATTTCCTCCTACAATTGATCCACTTATGATAACCACATAACCTCAGAAACAACTAGTATGTCCTTCCTTCTTCTAACCAAAATTATGACAAAATAGGTTTAAGGGGAGGGAAATGAAGAGACAGAATTTTTATTTCAGGAGGAGAGCTGAAACAACATTCAAAAGAATCGGTTTATTAACAAAAAAATGCCTTAAAGTGTAAACTGCCTTCTCATGAAAGGAATTCAATTTATGATTCAAAAGAAAAAAAAAACTGTGTACTGGGTAATCTGAGAAATCTGCATCTGAACAGGCTCCAAAGAATCAGAAACCAACCCGAGCTGCCTTAACTATTATGCAAAGCAAAAATGAATCACAAAGTAGGCACTTTCCTAAAGCAAATTAAAATGCAATAGCTGGCATTTCATGAATATTTGAGAGAGCTCTTTTTCTCAATGACAAGCACCTGCATGTCTTTTACTACTTTTGCTGTTCAAAACACATTAAATAAACAGTGCTAAACCTTTACTCCAAGGTGCCTGTGAAACACAACGGGAGCATATGTGTTTGAGGCAAGTTGTATTCGTATTTCTAAAGATACTTAGACAGAAGCTTTGAGAAAATAATAATCTTTATGAGTAAGGAAATACTCTTCCAGGGCATTCTAATGGAAGGCATTACATTTACTCATTACATTGTTCTAGAGTTTCACAACAGGCTGGCTCTAAGATTCTTGGCTGAGTTAAATGAAGGTGCAGTCTTTCTCTTGTACTCAATGATAATATGGGTCAAGACAAACAGCAACAGATCATTGTGTGGGTCCACGTTAACTGCGGTGTGTCGTATGGAGACGCAAAGGTAACTGAGCTCTCATAGTTCTAAAAATAACTACAACATTCATTTGGTGTTTAAGTACTAAGTGGAGAACGTACACCATTCTGGAAACAGGTTTTAACATATCATTACACAACCTGTTGCCTGATAATGATTTATCATGATTCGATAATTAACAACCATTAATACACTTTATCACCTTTAAAGGTAGGCAGTCTCATTGAACTTGCTAACATAATGTTCTGTTAGTCTGAAGAGCTGACTCAAATGGCTTTGGCCCACATACACCTTCTAAACGCCCCTGGTGATTTTTCCTCCTCCATCCACCCGACCGGCACAAGCTGAGGTCTCGGGGAACACCGCCTGCCCCCGCTGCCCAGGCGCGCTCCGTCCTGGCTCCTCCTCCAGCTGGCACGTGGGGCCAGCTTCCCGCAGGTGACCGTGCAGCTCCCTTGCTCTCAAGTCTCCAGCAGGTCCACTAGCAGGCTGAAGCCCAAACTCGTCACAATGTACAGTTTCCAACCTCCACACAGGCCAGGGCCAGTCCTCCTACTGCGCTACACCCTCTTAGCCCCGTTTCCCCCCACCTACAACGTCTTCCCTCCCCTCTTTCCTTTGACATCTATGAGGATACTCACCCCCCCACCTTCAGGAAGATTACCTGTTCATCACCTTTCTGCCAGTTCTGCTGAGCCTTAGTATTGCACATTTTACGTATTATATATTCTCAGCACAGTAGCCACATCTTTCTGTCCTTTACTCAAAACCTTCAAAGGCATCCCTTTTCTCTCTGAATAAAATCCAGCCTCAGTGGCCCAGTGTGATTTCAGCCCCTGCTTCCTCCATCTTGTCTTATGCCTTTGGCCACACCAAAACCACCTTGCCGTGGCTTAACCATCCCAAGCACATTCCCATCTGCCTTGGGGACTTCATACACCCTTTGCCTGGAATGCTCCCTTTCCAGGTACTGACTTAATGACTTGCTGTCCATGTCCCCATTTTGGGCTCACAGGTCACCGATCAGTGAGGCCTTCCCTGACCACCCAAGTCTAACAAAACATATCTCCCCATTCTCAGATAACCCCTACTTCCCTATCCTGCATTTTTCACCTGCTACACATATTACCGTTGTCTACCCTTGACTATCCCTTCTAAACCTGAACTCCCCACTCCTCTATCACTTTACCCTACTTATTTTCCCTCATAGTATTGATCACCCACTGACAATCCTGTATGACTTCCTTAATTTGTTTATTTTCTCTCCCCCCTACTAGAATATAAGCCTTTAATTCCAGAAGCTATATTCCTAGCTTGATAAAACAGTGCTGGCACATAGTAGCCCAACTCCTATTTGTGGAATGAATGAATACTATATTTCTCATTTTCCATCTCCTGATAAATCTCAGACTTTTAACTTACAGAGGTATTTTTTTTTCATATGCACACTGGCGAGCACAGTATGTGGTAGACAGAAGCAATTTAATCCATGCACTTTTTAAACAGAAAAACATTTTAGTTCTTGGTCAGTCCTCCCCAAAAGAGAGAAGTGATAATTCCCTATATAGTTCTAAAAACATTCTGTGTGTCAGAACAGAAAAAGCCATCTTCTGAGAATATATATTGAGCTCATATTAGGAATATCTTAGACTCTCCTGGCCCTTGTCAATTATTGGCTAACCAAAAACAGAACAAAAAACAAGCAAACCATCTGTAATATAGACATACATGACATATATTATAATATATAGATGTGACATCTATAACATTTAGATATTCAATATCTATACCATTCGTCCTAACAATGAAGTTTTGTTGACTGAAACTGCTCATTGGAATAAAAGTACTTAGTGATTTGAGCTATAGTAATTTTTAAATAGCTGTTTTAAAGGAGTTTCATAATAATACCAAGTATCTGACTGGATTTGGGGGAAGGAGGAGTTGGTTTTCATCTTTGATTAAAAAATTTGAAGGTTTGATGCATGATATCTAAGCTCCGATGTGTGACAAGAAGAGGTAAAGAAAAATGTCACCAAATTAAAGAACAATCACTGGAGAACAAAGAGGAAAGAGAAGTAGGCTCTACCCTGACCCCTTCTGAGGACTTCTGAGAGAAGTTGTGGCCAAGGCTGCCAGGTAGGCAAGGGCAGAGCTTCTCTTCCTGGTTTCCACCTTCCTACTTTGCTCTTCAACCTACTCAGGGATGCTTCACAAGAGGGGTGTAAACTGTCCAGCCCTGGTGTGGAGTCCTGCATTCACTCCAGGCTTCTAAAATTACATTCTTTATAGCATGAATGGAGAGAAAGTTAGAGCCAGGGTATTTCAGTAGAAACCACCATGCTTATAAAATGAGTTATAGAACCATTAATTGTCTGCTTAGAGCCTCGATTGTAAGACCTCGAGGGTACCATTTCAAAAATTCAAGCTTAAAAGATGCACTGGTGGCCTGGAAGAGTTCTTGTAGCCTCTGCAAATGCCTAACCTTCCCCCTAGGGAAGGAGAGTGCACGTGGGGAAGCCAGTCACATGTATAAGAGTCACCTTTCACCTCTTCCTTGCTTCTGGATACGCCATGTTAATGATGCTTCGAGTCATCTCCTAAAAGCTACCCATTTGACAAACTCAAAGCTTTCCCTACTAGAATAAAACAAGGGCAATACTTCCCAAGAGAAAACAGATGATTTCATACTGGCTAGCTGAAAATCTTTACAGAATTGGCCAACTACACAACATAACAAATTTTGCAAAACCTCAAAGCAAACGAACTCATTTTAGAACACATTCTGTAAGCTTCACTGAGGGCTCTAACCTTTACACAGTTCCATTAGTGACAGGTCTCCTCAGGCTTTGGGGTGAACTTTCAGCTATGCAAATACGCAAAGATACTGAATCACAGCCAACAGACAGGTTTCTCCACCTGCAGAAAAGTGCCTGCAGCAAAGCCTACTGACCACAGGCAACAGCCTAGCAATAAAAGCTGTATCCAGTGACATCAGGCACAGGAAAATGAAGTAGAAGAGAGTGACTACAAGGCCCAAATCCTAGGAATAGAAACAAGGTGGCTATTTTATATTAGAAATAGAGTCGATCCTCATTACTGTAGATTCTGTCTTTGGGGATTTGCCTAATTGCTAAACTATATTTATAACCCCCAGATCAATACGCCCAGCACTTTCAGTCACATGCACAGAGCAGCAAAAAACTGAGTCGCCTGACACGCGTTTTCCCAGATGAAGTCAAATAAGGCAATGCTCTGCCTTGTTTTCAGCTCTCCTGCTGTAAACAAGTGACCTTTCAGTGCTCGATTGAGTGCCACAGTTTATGTGCATTTTTTGTGCTTTTTGTTGGTGATCTAGCTGTTTAATGGGGCCCTCAGGTGTAGTGATGGAGTGCTGCTGTCTGGGGCCCCTAAGTGCAAGAATGTCCCTTACTGAGAGAATATATGTGCTAGATAAGCTTCATTCAGATCTGAGTTATAGTGCTATTAGCAGTGAGCTCAATGTTAATGAATCAAATATACATATATAGCATCTTCAAATAGCAACACGGAAAAGAAGGCTATGTATTCATTGTTGGTCAAAGTGTTGAGGGCAGAGCTTGCAGGAACCTAACCCTGAATTTCCCCTAGCAACAGTGATTCAGTATTCACCAATTCAGCATGTACCACTCGATAGAGCACAACTACAGCAGATAATGGAGCTGAATCAAGGCCAAAGTATTTTTTTCAGGCCACAGCTAACAGGGAACAGTAGCTGTATGCTGTTGTATTAATTACATCACTATAAAATTATTATAATTATTACAGCATTTTTAGTGCAATCTTAACTCCCAATCATTTTCCTTTAAATTATTTCCTATCCCTTTCCATCAAATGTGAACTTGGAATAAGCTGTAACAACAAAAACACATTTTACACTGGCCCATTATTTTGTTAAACTAACCATTATGAGTCATTTCACACTCAAGCGATATGGATTTATAGTGTAAAGAAAACTGAATTACGGTAGACATATCTGGGGATTGTGCCCTAGTGTGTATTTACTAGTTATATGAACCTGAACAAATAATATTACCTTACTGATCCTCAGCTTCCTGAGGTTGTCCAAGGAATAAATTCTCTATAGAATATGGCATGAGTGGCATACAGTAGGAGCTCAATAGTAGTTTCTTTTTGTTTGCTCATTCATTGATTCAACTGCTTTTAATGGAGTACCTATTCTGTGGCAGACTAGGAACTCACCACTGATGATGCACTGATAAATAAGACTCAGTTTTCACCACCAGTAAAGTCATAAGCCACTGAAGGAAAGCAGAAAAAACAAATTTTGTTTGGCAGTAAAGGGAAATAATATTATAGCAGGTATATGCAGAATGCCATAAATCACACAAAAGGGGAGTAAAGAGGTTGGGGGCCATATGGTTAAAAAAAAATCTTCCTATAAAAGGCCATATTTAACATGTCTTGATGCATAAGTAGAAAATAGTCAGGGGAAAGTCGAGGCATTTCACACAAAGTTGGCAGACACACACAGCCAAGGGGACAAGAAAGAAGAAGATGAGTTTGAAGTCTTACAAGAACAGTCACCATGGTTGTTAAGAAGGAATAAAAATGAAGATGAAGGAGCCTTGAAATTCTCATAGCACCAGCATTTTCTGTATTACTCTCTCCACCTGTGTAGCAGTTAAGGCATGAATTAAGTGCAATAAATTGGGGGGCATTTAATTATTGTTTTCCATTTAATTTCTCTAGTTTAATGAAATTAGCAAGCATTTACTTTAGCAGCTATTTAAAGGTCGGGACTTCTAACAAGGCCGTGATGCATTTAGAGCTGAAAGCACTTCAGGAGAGCATTGCAATGGGATGTTATAGCCAAGGACTATATGCTTTTGGAACTGTGCAGGACTAGTCACATCTACTCAACAAACTTAATGAATGCCAAAGACAGCCAAAACCAACCTATATTATTACTTGAATAATCACTATAAGAATAATAATTATTAGTAATTCAAGTTAATAGTGAAAGTAAAGTACCTCTTAGTCACTTCAATAGAGGATTAAGGAATATTTTGCAAGTCACTAAATCCTCTACGATTGGTAGACCAATACAATATCAGCAGCTATTCTCCAGAAAAATGTTGGGAGATATATTCTGCTTTTATAATAGGAACAGAATAACAAAAGTCTGCAATGATGACCCTAAGCTTAAACATGTGCTCAAACATTCAATACATGTACATGCACTTTACTCACATAACAGGAAAGAGTATTAATAGACACTAGAAATCCTTTTCTATGCTAAGGACTGGAATTGGTTATATTTTTAATAATATCAATAATTAAGAAGATCTCCAAGTTTATTTATTGTGTACACAGCAAGAGAAAATGTTAAGATTACATGATTCTTAACATCTAGTTGCTTTATTACCAAAGTAGGGAGACTAAAATTTTAATTTTTGTTTAAAAACTGGAGAAATATTGGGATGAATGGATTAGCAAGTTTCACAGGAATATGACAGGGGATAATTAGGGTGTACCAGTTTCGATACCAGATCTCTTATATAATGGTCCACATAGGACAACTAAACGAGAGTTACATTTTTAGTTCTAAAGAAAGAAACTGTAGATACGCCACCAGCAGGGCCAAGTTGGTAGCCAGTGACTACACCGAGAGCCGTGCTTTGCAATCACAATAAAAAAAAGTAGAGGTTCTGTTACCTCTCTGTTTTGGGGATTTTGTAGGGACAACAAAGATGGACATTACACAGAAAAAGAAAAGGATAAACTTAACTCATTCCAAAAAATAATGAAAACCTCAATTTTAGAATGATGAGCTTCCATTTAATGATATTTTTGCCTAAGGGTCATGTTTCCTGTATGTTATCCTTCTCTTTTCTTTATGACTGGCATATGTGCATGTGCACAGACTTCACTTTTCAGTATTTGTCTGCCTCTACCTGAACTCTCAATCCTCCCTTTGTGACGTAAATCCAGTCACTGTGAAAACCATTCCAGTGCCGCTGACAGAGGATTATAGCTTCATGGGGGCAACATGCAACTAGAACAACGGATGAATACTACTTAGCAGCCCCAAGTCTACAGAAGAAAGTACAGAGAAAAGAAACTAGGATGTTTGTGAAGCCAGACGCAAAAAACTAATAACACCATTGTTTCCAAAGGTGGAGGCTGATATTTTGATAGATGATATACCAGCTTTTCCTTAAACTAAAGTTTGTGGATAGCTTCAAATTACCATAAATATATTTATAAGAATATCATAATTATTACTAATTACTACTGGTGGTAAATGACACTGTCTTGAACATTCCTTGCTGTGGGTAGGAATTCCAACTCTCTTACAAGCTGCGAGGTCTTGGGCCAATGAAGACAACAGCATTAACTTTGCAGGATTGATGAGTAAAAATGAGCTGGCTCTCTCAGTGTAAACAGGATCCTTTCCCAGTCTACTCAGTACCACATTTTTCACATCTTTGCTTTTAGTTGATTTTACTGTTCAAAATGTAGTGCTGAAGTCTGTCTAACAGTCCTAAGTGCAACAAGGTAGAGATGTGCCTTATGGAGAAAATATGTGTTAGATAAGCCCCCTTCAGCCATGAGTTATGGTGCTGTTGTGAGGTTAGTGTTAATGAATCAACAATGGGGTACATCCAGAGAAAGGAAGAGGAAATGCCCAGACCTGCATGTGCAGCCGGTCTGGAAAGAGCTAAAGGAACATCTATAATGACTAAATCTGTGGATCCTTGAGATGACCATTAAAAAAAAAGCACGGGCTGAAAGCCAAAGAAATTTATGGCCACCTTACCCAGGATCAGTTAAATGTTATGTCCATCTCAGCTAGTATATATTTACAAAAAAAAATACTACATATAATAATTTGTAACAAATATAATATAGATACATATATTACATATGTCACTTTTAAACAGAAACACACATGAAACAAGGTTATGTACTAAACAGTTGATAAAAAAGTTGTGACCAGAGGCTCACATGAATCAGCCCCTCTATTTCCCCAGAATCTATGGCTCAGTGTTCCCCAATTCACTATTTGTGGTGACTTTATGCAATATAACTACCACCCATAATGAGAAGCAACTGTGTATAAAATCTCTAAAGTAAAGACATCTATCATTTCAAGTCTCTATTACATGGCATAGAGTTGCCAGATATGAATACAAGTTTTTAGTATAAGTATGCCCCATTCCACACATTGAATTTAACTAGACATCCTATATTTTTATTTGCTATATCTGGCACCCCATTAGGGGAAAACCAATTCTTAACCTGTATATCTAAATACCCAATGCCCTTGCTTTCACCACTTTCCATAACCTTTTTATTTTTTAATGTCAGAAACAAACCACATGAATATTAGCAATAACTTTCGCTTTGATACCAAAAGATCCTAAGATGATTTTACCCAGATGTTTTTACATTTTTTGCTGACTGCTTTCCCTATTTTAAATTTTCAATCCAATAGGATTTTAATTTTTAATCTAATAGGTTTTCTTAATTAAAGGTATGTTTTTGCTGTTCAGTTGACCATTTTCTCTCTCCTGTTCAAATTCCACAGTATTTTAATGTATTCTTCCTTCCTCTTATTTATATTTTGAAGAATAATGAAATGTACAGTTGTGTAAGTTTGTTTTCCTTGAGAATTGATCTTCCCCAGAATGTAAAATACCAACTTCCTTCCCAAGAGAACGCTATATAGAAGGATAGGTGCTAAATCTAAAGGGTTAATCTTGTTACTCAAAAATTACAAGTACTCATAAACTACATCTCATGTAATCTTAAATATGAAAATGTCAACATTGTCTACTCAAAATGTAACAACCATTCTAAATTGGATCTATTTAAAAACATGCTACATAACACATAGTCCCTGAACTTATTAGCATTCAATTTGCTAATTCTCATAGAGATGAGAGCTTCTATCACTTGCTTTACCATTCAAGCCCTAGAATTCTTATTAGGCTCTTCTCTCATCTGTAAGTTTTTTCCACAAGATTTCACTGCTACCACCTCCAGAATTAGGGTCTGAGATAGACACAAAAGGAACAGGCAACTATATACACTAGGCAGGACCACCAATACCCATTCTGTCTCCACTTCCTGGCACAGGGAAGGTTCTTCTCTTTCCCCTTTTAAATTAAATGTGCCCAGATGACTTGCTGTGGCCAATGCTATTAAGTGGAAGTGACAGGTATCATATCTGGGTGGAAGCATTTCACTGCTGTCCCTCAGCCCTCCAGCCACTCTTCCACTGCCAGCATGATGACGAAACCACGTGCTCCCATAGGGAAGCCACAAGATGGAAATGGCCAGAGACGTTGAGCCAGCACATGGAGGACTGTTGTCTAAGAGCAAAGGTCAGTGAACTATGACCCACAGGCAACATTTCTCTTGCAGCCTGTGATGACCTATTGGTTAAAAACGATTTTTACATTGTGACATGTGAAATACGAAAATGACTCTCATGCTTTCAGTGAGAAGAGATATTCAACTTTGCCACTTGGCTTACCATACTTAAAATATTTACTACCCATCCCTTTATAGTAAATTTGATAACCCCCCACACTAAAGATTCATTTAGACCCACATCAACCTTTGTGGGAACAAAAAATAAACTGGTGGTATAAGAGATGAGAGCTTTTTGTCACAGCAATGGTGACTTCAGACCCCATACATCACTCAGTAGCTGTGAAATTCTCGTTCTGCTTCTTCTTTACTATACAAATGGGTGTAAAGTGCATGAGATGAAACACACGAATACATAACCAAAGGTCATAAATGACCCAGGAGGAGAGATCAAGCAGACCACGGCGAGGCTACTATGAAGGGAGGTAAAGCAAGGTATTGATTATAAAAATGTCTTCTACCTGCTTGGCAGTTTTTCCCAAGTCAGCTCTATCTACAATAAATATGTCAGCATGTGTTCAAACTCTTCTAAGTGTAGCTTTTTAATTTTTCTAATACATCTTTCAGTTTAATATTTGGCAGGCACTCTATCAGTTGGTGATCCAACACATCCATCTCCAAGTGGATAAAGCCATGTATAAATGAAAAATGAAAAAAACAATAACTCATTTTTCTCTATCAACTTTGACAGTCTGGAAATTCAGAGGCTACTTCATGTGAAAATATTGCAAACAATCTCAGTCCCATAAATAAATAAGCCTATGGGACCTCAAGCCCTAATTCCTTCAAAAATGGGATTTTTTCTCACCACTTCTGCCCTCTGCCTCATTTGAAAGATTTTCTGCTGGGCATAGTTCTTGAGGCTGATTATTCTCTAGGGTGCTATTTCTCTTGAGAGGAGTCTGCATCAAATTATTGCCCAGAAGTTTGGGGTTTATGCATTTTAGAAAAATACCTTCTAAGACTTCAAATCTAATCCAAATTATCTTTATATTTCCAGGCTTAGCAATCCTTATTAAATTATGACATCATAAAATGTATTACATTACAAAAATTAAATACATTCGGCAACGTATGGGTCACAGAAAATAATGTGGAGTAGATTTCATTGCATTTCTAACAACTCATTGATTATAGATAGAAAATTCAGAAACATACAGAATGAAGTCCTCATTTAAGCAAAGGCCTTTGGCATCTCAAATAGTAGAGAGAATGTGGGTAAAATAATGGAGAAGACATCACAGATTCAGAGCGAGGTCATTGCAGTTTTCAGGTGTAACACCTGCACATGGATTAGCTCCTTGAGTGTGACACTTTGTAGGAGGCTTTCCTGCAGGAGGAGACTGGGCAGCATCTTCAGGAGAAACAGGTTAGGAGGCTGCTGCAGACTTCATGTGCTTAGTGCTTACTCTCCATTTTTCACCATAACATTTCCTATGCTCTTTATAAGTGAGTACATGGAATCCCTTTCACTGTGCATGAACAAGATTTTCATTACGGAAAAGGTGTGGTTTCAACAGAGCTCTTCAAACACTTAAAAATATTTCCAGCATGGTCATGGACTATGAGGTAAGAGGTGACAGAATCCAGACAGGAGCACTGCCTTTTTGAATAAGCCCACCCACTATCTCAGAGAGACCTAGGTTTCATCTTACTTAGGCTACAAGCATTCTCCAGAGGACCCGTCAGCAAGCCACGAGCCCACCTTTTCCCTGACCCCTCCCTTCAAAAAGCCTGCCAAAAAACCTGGCCATAAAAAGCCTCTTAGCGTGTAACAGACACCTTCTTTGTTCTGCTGGCCAGAACAGAGGGGTCCCTCAGATTTAGCAATAAACCTGCTTGGACTGTTGGGTTCTCATCCCCCCTTTTCCTTTCAATACGCAATTATTTGGGGCAGTTTGGATACTTTTCATATAAAGCATGAGTTCTCCCACAATTTCATAGAAGTACCACTTAAAATGCTCTCCCCACTGTCCCCAGCATAGCTTACTGCCCTGGACTGTCCTCAAACGCTCCCTTACCCAGAGGTCTGAGGCTCTGAATTGACTCACTGACCACGACCTCCACTCCGTCTGTCCAAACTTCTAGGATTTGACTTTCTTATTCTTCCCCAAGTTCTCCCAGTCTCAGCTCTCATCACCAGCTAAATCACTTAGTTCTTCTACTACTGTCCTCAGGCACTTGACATCTGGGCCCTCCTTCCCCGCCCCTTACACCAAACACCAGTCTGGAACCACTTCTATCGTCTGTCTTTTCTGCTTGTGGTGGGCTAAAGCATGATGAAGAATTCCACAAATAAGAGACCGGAGCATCAAAACCCGGACTCAATGACAAGCACAAAGCGCTGTGGGCTCTGAGTTATGACTTCCCACTGGAGAAGCAGGGTGAGGCTTCATCTGGGAGCCCAGCCTTGACAGTGGGTAAGATTCAAAAAGGCAAGAAGGATACAGCTAGAAAGATACTGGCAAAAGTCCATGCAGACACCCTTCTTTGTGTATATATGGAGATGTAAAAGCAGTAACAATCTACCATACTCAAATCTCAGTTAAGCCACATTAAAATTTTTAATACAAGAAAGGTGATTTGGGGTTGTAGTAAGAGTCAAACATGAATGAAACTAGAAAAAAAAATCATAAACAATGAGTGACATGTTCTATCTTTTTTTTTTTTTTTACTAAGGTTCCCAGGAGATGGGCCTTAGAAACCACCTTTGCTACATTTGCTACAAAGTGTTAGCAATCTGTCTGTTGTCCCATTTCTTTAAAGTACCCAGATTTTCATTCAGGTGTTGACTCATTCCCCATTCAGGAGAAACCAACCCCATCCCCAGCCCAATCCCACAGCCTGTTCTGTTACTGGCTTACATCAAAGATGGCAGGTGCCCTAACTCAATCCTGTTTTGAGACATGCTCAGAAGCCAGGGCAGCAGTCCCTTCTTGTTAAGTGAACGTGAATATGAAAGATGGAAACCCCAACAGAAGCCGAAGCCTACCACTCACCCTAACAGAACATTCAAGTGCAGTCCAAGAGTTTTCTTTGCCCTAACAAACTCCGTTTGGCTGCAACAGGTTTTATTCCAGAATGGATTTGGATCTCTGATAAAATAAGCAAATCTGTAACAAACTCAAAGGAATTCCCTTAAGGAATCCATAACACCACGGAGGTTAGTCAGCTGAATTTGCTCATAAGCAGATATCCTTGGATACTGTACCTGACTCTGCCCTCACAACAAGATCAAAGTGTGTGTGTGTGTGTGTGTGTGTGTGTGTGTATAAAGAGATAAAGGATTATGGACAGCATCATATTAACTTTTGTCTCCTACTCTGCATATACTTCCAGGATCAATATCAATAAATAAATGCTGAGTGAATATACAGAGGAGTGAAATTAAAAAAATGATCACAGGGTTTTCAATATAGACACTTTAGATCTTCTGCCCTAAATTCTAACAGCATTGTTTTTAGGCTGTAGACAAATATTCCAGCCAAAAAAAGCATTTTGAGGAGAAAAGGGCCTGTGATCAGGTTTTTGAAGCATAGGCAATGAAATTCTTACTGACAATTAAATTCAAAGTAATGAACATACCCCTGCCTTCACGAGTGTGGCACATACGTTTTCTACAAATGGAAGAGAAATTTTGGATGGAAAAATTTGGATGGACAAATGGAATAAGGCATTTTAAAATGTACCCTCGAGTGTGTGTAGGTACATCCAAGAAATCAAAGTTCCCCACCCTTAGGTAAAAAGGCAGTAAGACTATTTCAGTTAAGAGTGCACCCAGCACTCTAGTGGCTGGGGAGAAAAAGCAGCCCAAGTGATCAGCTGGACAGAATCAGAGGCTGGCAAGTCCCACACAGCCCAGAACTGGACAATATTTGACTGGTAACTGCACAGGCTGCCTACCAGCTTCAGAGAACTCACACAGAGTGAACAAGGACTAATTGCCAAATTTAGAAAACCATGGCAGCCAGCAGATGGGATTCCAGGCTTGAAACTCTCCTGAAATCCACAGCCAACTTGAGCAACTGGCCTTAGCTTTTCAGCTGCCCGAGGAGGCAATAATGCAGAAGAAGGAAGTGACAACCTTCTTTCTAACAAAGTATTAAGTAGTTAGCAACTTGGGGGCACAGTACATTCAAAATATCTAAGAACAAGTATTTGACCTCCCCTTACCATCTACTACAACTCCTTTGACCAGACTTTGACTTGAACTACATCCAGAATTCCCAGTGGGTAGATCTGGCTCTCTGGGACTCTAAGGAGACTTCTGCCAGTGACCTTTGGTTCAGGCATTTGTCATGAGCATCATGACTGGTTCTCTGGCTCAGAGAATGCTGAGCACAAATTAAACTCACATGAGACTTATTCTGTGGTCAAAAATGCTGACTCTGTTACCCAACAATTTTGACTTGAATTATTTAAGGATCTGATATGTTATCAGTTGCCCTTCAGCTCCAACTATGCCAACACTGTGTTCTTTAACATAAAAGGCTCATTTTTACTCTTGTATTTTTGGTGTTAAATGGCCATACATCTCTGTTAACTGACCAGGATTACACAGCATATGGAATGCCAGACCTTCTCTCTTTGAAATACTTTTCCTTTTTGGCTTTTTGCCCAAGCACAGTGAAGTCATATTAGCTCCCCAGGCAGACCTCATCGTCTTTGAGTTAAATACAGTAAGAAGTGCTGATGCTTCTATTTCGCTAATATCTTTGCTCTATAATCCTTTATTTTATGACCTGCCCCTGGCTGCTCCCTGAGTTAAGAATTTGCTGTTCATAAGGCAGGGTGACAAGGCTCATCAAATAATGATAAAGAAAATGCTGTTACTTTGGATTGCACATGAGCAATCAGAACACAATGTGAATGCAGATGCTCTGGGCTACTATCTGATCCAGTGTAAAAAGTAAATCATTATGCTTTCATCCAACATGAGAAAAATCTAGATTTTTGTTGTTTTAATCTTTTACTCATAAAAGCAACACAGACAGACTCAACCACAGAGTCTTGTTCAAACAGCATGGTGGCATGAGTGTCATCATTTCATAAGCCTTTAGAGCCTTTCTTGGATCCACACACCAAAAGCACATTGAACAGAAATTCAGCTTGGGTTGGTGTTAGTAATACTCAAATTGCTTAGCCATGTTCAGATAAGAAAGGAAAAAAAAAATTTTTTTTAATTTTTTACCTTAACAGACCCCATTTTATTTATTATATTTAAAACACACCACTTATATAACAAATCCTCTGTGCCAGGAACACTTTTAAGTGCTTTACAAATATTACCTTCTTAAATATTCATAATAATAGTATAGAGTAGGTTCTAAAACATCATTAATTTTTACAGATGAAGAAGCTGAGGCACAGAGAGGTTCACTAAGTTGCCCAGGGTCACACAGCTTGTAGGTGGCTTAGCCCGACAGTCTGGCTCCAAAGTCTATCTACTCCCTCACTGTAACAGGTTACCTCTCTGCATAAAACAGTATTGAGTATAAAACCCAGACCTTAAAATCTTTGATTAAAATTAAATTATGTTAAAATAGAGTAATAGTTCACCAACATCAAAACATGGATACAGAAAAAATCGTATATATGTATATGTCCATTCCCTACTTCGAAAAAGCCTCAGCATTGTGATAAGGTAGAGAAACAGTTTGTGCATATTTTCCTCTAAAATCTTCAATAAATGAAACAGGCTCAACATTTAAATTTAATTTAAATTTAAATTCGGTTTTGATAAGCTTTTTAAATGACTACTGCTATTTCTCCTAGGACATACTGATTTCACATCTGCCTGTGTGTTTCTAGCAAATAGGGGAAGAAAAGTACCTGGTGTTTAAATGTCTATCTACTTGTCTCCTGTAGAAAACAGTGCTGGGTCCAAATACAAATGATGTGGTAAAAATGTGAGAAAGAGTGTTTGGACAGTGATGATAAATGATCAGCATAAACTCTTCAGAATTTAAAATTTTGTTGTCCCTCAACTTCCCCTCTCTTCCCTAGCCCCTCACTGCTCTAAATTCAGCTCTACACCCGTGTTACCTGTGCCCACTGTCCCCCAGATTTTTCAAAAACCCTTTCACACCTAATTCAGGGCATGCAGAGTCTTCACTTATAAAACTTCCTTCTCTTGTCCTCTCTACTGCCTTTCCCTGTAAACAAAAGGAGGGTTTCTTAAATGTGTTCCTTGGGATGACAACAAATAATGTCAATCAATTAAAAATAAAATATTACTACCAGGCACTATGCCAGGTATTTTACCTAATCACCTCTTCTAATCCTCATAACAGCACATCAGGCTTAGGTAGGGAGAACAGGGAAAATATTTAACACCATTTACAGTAGCCACTGGCCATAAACAATGGGTGGGACTGGAAGTTGCAAACTGCTGAACATCAGCCCCACAGGAATATGTAGATTATTTCCATTTCATAGAGGAGGTAACTCAGCTCTGCAAGTTTAAGGAATGTGCCCAAGATCACACCACTCGCTAGAGTCCTTCCTCAAAATCACACTACAGTGTGTTTGATTTGGAGATGACCTCCCACACTGTGGAGCTAATAGATCCTTACAAAGAGCAGTCAGTGGCCAAATGCATTTAGGAAACATTGTGTATATTTCCTGTTTTGGATATGAACAATTGATATAAGCCCATTAAAGGCTATGAGATGCCCAGAAAACAGGTTTTGCCTTACTGAACCCAGAGTTTTTCAAACTTCATTGGTTGGAAAACCATTGCTTCATGCAACATCTTTTCACAGCAGTACACCAAAAACACAGTCTGGGATATGTGAGTCTAGAAACATATACAAGTTTCTTTAAAAATCCCCTTGGCCAGTAGAGACCACTAACAGTGGATGCCATAAACCCTTTTTCCTTCTAATGCCAAATTACTCAAAAAGTGATCTATTTTCTCTGAAACATTTGCCTACCTCCCACTCACTCCTCATTTCAGGGCTGCCCAACTGAAATTCTTCCTGAGCTCCAGGACCCTGACACTGCCACAGCCCACAGGAACCTTTAGGTCCTTTTCATACTGCATTTCTCTGCTGCACTGAACATGAGGGGAACCTTTCTCCTCTTGGAAATCCTCTTTCTTGGCCACACCCATACCAAAATCTTCTCCCTCAGTCTCCTGTTCACTCTGTCTTTTATGTGTACCCTCTCTCCGCTAACTCCAAAGTGTTCCTCAGGCTTCCACTGTCAGCCATTTTCTCTTCTAAAGTTCCAGCATATCCAAGAGGGATAACAGAGAGCTTGCAATGATGTTGCCTATATGATTTTCTTTCCTAGATCTGAATTCCATCTCTTCAGTGAGCTTCAGATTCCCGCCCCATCCCCACATAGACAATTATACATGGAGGAGCTGCATAAATTGCAATCCTCACAGGGACGAGAATAAATTTCACCTCCCTGCCCTCCCCCTCCCCCTGATTCAACTGCAACAGGCTGCTTCTTCTCATCTGTTTCCACAGGAAACATTGCCACCCACCTGACAGGTCCCACTAGGGATCTGGGAGTCACTTTGCTCGTTCCCCCTCCACTGCCACCCACACCCAACAAAAATATGTCTAAGGTAATGTCTAAGGTGACCACAGACAGTTTCAACAAAATAATGACATTTTTGGGAGTGAAAGGGATGGAAAAGGGCTATTAATAATAAAAATGGGGTAACTAGCTGAAACCAAGACTGTCCCCAGAAACTGAATGGAGTGGTCATGCACTATTTTCTCTCTTCTTGACAGCCTAAAATCTGTCTATTACTAAGACTCTTGCAATGAACACATGACTGGTCACCCCAACTCGTGGCTCTTCTTCCCCAGCATGAGCTGTCTAAATGAGCCAATTTAAGCCTAAATTGGGCTTAGTACTCCTTTTTCTTTGGACAGAACCTTCTTCTGCCTCTCTCTGAGCCAGACTTAAGCTTTTGTCCTGACCTGTATTTTGTGCCTGTTGATCCCTCTCTCTCATAGAACGTTTTCTTTCCCTTCACCTTGCCCTCCCATCACCCATTTTCCTGACTAATTCTACTCATCTATTAAGATTTAGTTTAAGTATCAACCCCTCTATAAAGCCTTCCGTAAAGCCACCGCCTCTGCTCATCACCTCCAGGTGGGCCAAGGGCCCTTTCTTTGTGTTACCACATATCTCCTTGTCTTTCCCATATTGATTTTTACTAATGATTCGTCACTTGCTAAATTGTAAACCAATTTAATTTCTTATCATACTCGGATTACATGTTTGTATGTATTTAAGAATAATTCTACCAATTCATTCGATCATTCAGAGTAATGAACAATAGCTGTTAAATATCAAAAAGTATTTGAAAATCAAAGTAAATTTCCTTAGTATTTCTGTCATAGTAAGAGTCACCACTAACATTAGAATTACCAACATCACAGAATTTTGAGTTACTACACTACAGTTACCTATAATTTATTATCAGTTAGTGTTACATTCTTTCAATTAAACAGACAAGATATTTAACAATATTCAAGTTTGACATTGTTTCAAAGGCAGAGAGTCAAATATTACTTTGTAAATAACATGGCAACTCCAAAAAAGTATAACTAGAAATACAAAACCTGCAAAGAAGTAGAGAAAATGACTATGATAAAATGTAATAAAAGATCAAAATCCTAACATAGGGAAACTTAACAGCATATTAATCTAAGCAAGAAGTTCTAACACACCAAAAAGATGGTCATAGTATTCCTCACAATTAGAGAGAAAAACCTTTCAGATTATACAACTTTCTGTCAAATTTCTGTAAATCAGATTACAAATACCAGTAAGACACATTCCATAGGTATACTGACACATCTGCTTTACCTAAGGTACCCTTCTGAAAACTTCAACAATAGATTCTCAGAGAAGTAAATTTCATTTCCTAAAGTGATAAGCATGCCACACAGAACAACAGCATCTTTTCTTAAAAGAATGAAGATGATGTCAAACCAGCAAATATTGCTGAGGCAGACACCAAAGAAAACAATACATGCTGGACCTAGTAGCACTAAATTTTCTGGAATTTTTTACATATTTTTTATACTTTTTAACAAAAATGCTCTGGCCAGTATTGAGTTAAGTCTTATGAATCAAAGATACTGATACACCTCTATATTTCAATGTATTTCATGAACAGAAATTACTTTCTGATTAATATTACTGTATTGTGTTATCTGCTATGGTCCTTCATAAACAGATTTGCAATTAACTGTAGTAGAATGTAGGAGAATATAACCAATTAAGAGGCATCTACTGGTAAATTAATTTTTTAAAAATCATACCCTCACAAGGACAATCAAGCAAGGGAAATAAATAAAGGGCATCTAAATTGGAAAGAAAGATAAATATGTTTGTAGATATACAATCATGTATATTGAAATTCCTAAGGATTCCATTAAAAAGAAAGAATAACTTCAGCTAGGTTGCAGGATACAAAATGGACACACAAAAAAGCACTTGTCCTTCTCTGTCTGACTTACTTCACTTAGCATAATAATCTCAAGGTTCATCCACGTTGTTGCAAATAAAAAGATTTCCTTCTTTTTTATGGTTGAGAAGTATTTCATTGTGTCTGTGTGTGTGTGTGTGTGTATCTACACCACACATCCTTCTCTACTTATTCATACTTATTCATTGATAGACAAGGAGGTTGTTTCCATATCTTATAAGAAATGCTTCAATGAACATAAGGGTGCATGTATCTTTTCTAAGTAGTGTTTTCGTTTTCTTTGGACACATTCCCAGAAGTGGAAGAGCTGGGTCATATGATAGTTCTATTTTTAATTTTTTTGAGGAACCTCCACACTGTATGATTTTACTTATAGGTGGAATCTAAAAAACAAAACAAGCAAACAAGCAAAACAAAACAACAATAAAACTCATAGATAAAGAGAACAGATTGGTGGTTATCAGATGAAAAGGGGGTCAGGGAGATAACCAAACAGGGGAAGGGGGTCAATTGTACGGTGAAGGATGGTAACTAGAGTTATTGTGGTGATCAGTTTGTAGTGTAGGCAAATATCAAATTATTATATTGTACACCTGAAGCTAACATAAGGTTATTTTCCAATTTTACCTCAAAAAAGAAAAGACAAAAGATGGCAAAATATAACTGAAATATACTAAAATGATAAAGGTTTTCATAGGTATCTCCTAACAATCTTAGAAGACTAACTGAAATATCTATCTTTTCATGTACCTACATAATTTAGGAATTTTGGGGGGAAAACCTTTATCTTTAAGTATTTGTTTATATGGTGAAATTAGGGTAAAAGAAGCAATCAAGAGGCAATAAGTGGAGCAACACTGAAGATATACTTGTTGATTTCCTTAAACTCCTGGAACCAGACACCTCACGTGGCATCTAACATGCACGACCCGTTCGTACTGACACAGAGCCAAAGAGAAAGAAGGCAACATTTTCCATTCTGGTCAGAATAGTAAACTGACGTGGGCCCAGACAGTTACTAAGAAGGGACAAGAGCAAACAGGATGAGAAAAAAGAGAAAAAAATAAGCAGTAAATCTGAAGGGAATTAAGGCTTCTCAGAAAAACTGATGCCAAGCACAGAATGAGGGGCAGTTGCTTGACTTGTCTTAAAGTAAAGGTTAACATGAAATGTTTCACAAGAGATAAAGCTCCCTGAACATGGCTGCTCAACCACAAGTGAGGTCTTCATGGTAAACACTTAAGACAACTTGTGACCAAAGTCCTATTACGACACTAATTGTACATGACAGCTAACCCGCAGCAAAGCAGCACGCTTCAGTTCCTGCAGCACTGACTCATGAGCTTATCATGATTGCAGGTGACAAAGGACATTCACGTACCACAGAAGACAGAAAATACTGAGGAACACTACATAGAACACACCAAAATGCATGCTTTCCAGATTTATATTTCTTGAATGGAAATAACAAAACTCAAACACAACATCCCAGATTTTCTAGTTCTTTTTAGTATAGTTTTTCTTATTCTAATGATGGGAAGTGGAAAATGGACTGGCTAGAACAATTTTAAGAAATCAGATGTGGTTACTTTATAAATGAAAAATTTTATAATGAAGGAAAGGCACTTGTACCTCTTTAACAATGATCAACAATCTGAAGATGAAATTAAGAGAACAATTCTAGTTACAGTAGCATCAAAAAGAATAAAATACTTAAGAATATATGTAAGAAAAGAAGTGAAAGAGTTGTACACTAACAACTATAAAACATCCCTAGAAGAAATTAAAGTAAATCAAATAAATGGAAAGATATTTTATATTCATAGATGGATAACAAGATATATAACATTAAGATGGCAATACTCCCCAAACTGATGGACAGATTCAATGCAATATCTATCAAAATCCCAGGTGCTTCTTTTGCAAAAATTGACAAGCTGATTAAAAAATTCATATGGAAATGCAAAGGAACCCAAACAGCCAAAATTATCTTAAAAAAGAAGAACTAAGTTGGAGGAATTAAACAAATTTCCAGTGTCAAGTCTTACTACAAAACTACAGTAATCAAGACCATATAGTATTAGCACTAGAAGAAACATAGAGTACAATGAAATCGAATTAAGGCTCTAGAAATAAATCCTTGCATTTATGGCCAATTGATTTTCGACAAGAGTACCAGGACCATTTAATGGAGAAAAGAGTATTTTCAACAAATTATGCTAGCACAACTGGATATTCACATACAAAGAATGAATTTGGACCCCTGCCTCATACAATACACCGAAGTTATGTCAAAGGGTGTATCTACAGGAGCTGAGATCTAAAAGCATGAGTTAAACTATAAAGTTCTTAGAAGAAAACAGAGTAAATATTCACAATCCTGGATTAGGTGATAGTTATTTAGCTATAACACCAAAAGTACAAGTGAGAAAAGAGAAAAATAGATAGAACTTCATTGAAATTCAAAATTTTTGTACATCAAAGAACATCAACTGAAAGGTAAGAAGATGACCCAAAGAATGGGAGGAAATACTTGCAAACCGTATTTAAGGGATTGTTAAGGGGCTTGTATTCAGAATATATAAAGAATACATAGACCTCAAAAATAAAAAACAAAGCATCTAATTTAAACAAGGGCAATGGATATAAATAGACATTTTACCAAAGAAAATACACAAATGGATGATAAGCACATGAAAAAAGGCAACACAACATTATTAAATATTAGGTAACTGCAAATCAAAATCACAATTAGGTCCCATTTTATAACCAGTTGGATGGCTATATTCAAAATAACAAGTCTTTTCAAAGCTGCAGGAAATTGGAGCCCTCACATATTGCTAGTGGAAATGGAAAGCTACACAGTTGCTTCAGGAAATAGTTTGGCCATTTGTAAAATGCTTGAACACAGAGCTCCAATATGACCAGACAATTTCACTCCTAAACATACGTTCACACAGAAATGTGTACACAGATGTTCACAGCAGCATTATTCTTACTAGGCAAAGAATGGAAACAGCCCACATGTCTATCAACTCATGAATGGATAAGTGAATGGAATATCCATACAATGGAGTATTATTCAGCAATAGAACGGAATGGAATTCAGCTATGTGCTACAGGTATGGATGAACCCTGAACATATAATGCTAAGTAAAAGAAAAAGTGCATTTAAATGAAATGTCCAGAGTATACAAATCCATAGACACGGAAAGCAGCTTACTGGTTGCCAGATACTGCAGGGAGGGGCCTGGGAATGACTGCTAATGAGTAATGGGTTTATTTCAAGGGTGATGAAAATGGCATCTCAATAAAGGTGTTAAACAAATGTAACTAAAGAAATCACCTCGATGTCATTCCATGTTGCATTGAAAGCAACATGAAGGAAACAAACCCTTGCTAAATCAATGCGTATATATTGCGGTTTAAAATGATAATTAGTTGTCATCTAAACATTAATGTCCCTTCGAGAAACAGTGAGAAAAGCCACAGATGGGAATGAAAAGAGCATTGCTTATCAGAAATGAGGAACAACATCTATGTTGCCAAAGTAACCAAATTGTCTCATAAGAAATGTATGATTTGACATTCACTTATCAGTATTTCTGAAATGAAACTTTTATCTTGCCTTTGTGTAAATTTCATTTCCTAGTAATGACTTCAGAGATTCTCCCCTTTTTTATGCATGTCTCATTTATTTCTGTTTCCAGAATGAATTAACCAGAGAAACTTGGCCCGGCTGGCTGTCTCTCACTCTCCATATGAAATAAATCATGGTTTTCATCCAGAACACCATGCTATGTGATAATTGCTCACTCAATTTTCCTTCTTCCACCTGAACTCTCTTTTATAATGATCCCCAAGCCACAAATTGTTGATGGCAAAGGATCCTATAGGTAAAACTTGCTCAGACTACAAAGTAGATGATCAATACGTATTGCTAAATCAAATCCTCTACTTTTTAGCACTTTGCAATGAAGCAATGGTTTAAAATCCAATGGTGGGGAAGTCTTTGCCTTACCAGAATCTTCATCCCACTGTCAACAGTTATGTTAGAGAGTTCTCCTCCTATGGACTTTCAGATCCTACTTGTGTCTTCTGAAGCAAGACACAATCCTGTTTTTTATGTTTTCCCTGTAAATGTTTAGATATGTTTATCATGTATAATGTTAATTAGTTCTGTTTTTTGTTAGCATGTTTGATTCAAGCTCAGAACTTTATATTTCTTCCTGTTACAAGTGTCAGATTGAGCTCTCCACTCAAGTTTGAACAGATGATTTTTGGATTCTGGTTCTTCGATCCTTTTTATGCATAGGCTACCAAACACAGTTTTCAAATTTATGATATATTCTTGACATATAATTCTACATCAGCCCTCTTCCGAGCAGATGTGCTCCTTCTAAACAAAATGTAGTTTTATTCTGGTTGCAAGGTCTATCCTTCAAAGTTGAGATGTCATCTGGTTCAACTAGCTACCAGGTAAATAATTGCTTATGGTTCCCTCATTCCAATAGCTTAAACTCTAGTCTTGCAAGAAAAAATTTCCCTTTCTGATTATATCTATGTGACCAGCTATAGAACTTTTTTATATCCCCTTCTCTCTTCAAAAATCCAACATATCTAGGAATTACTAGTCCTTCGAGGTCTTTCCAAGATGACTTGTTATGCAGTTACTTGCCCTTTAAAGTACCAGTAGAACAGGTTAGGGTGTAGAGCTTTGCTACTTTTGGAAAGCTTGCCTGCATATATCAGGCACACTTCAAGGAGACACATCATGTTCTCACTGGCCATTTCATATAGATGTAACATGACCTCCTTGTATTTTTCTAGCAACATGTCCCTTCTCAAGCACCACCTTCACCATGTCTCTCTCAGTGCCCATATTAGGTGATCCGGCTCTGAAATTCTCCTTAATGTCATATGGATCCCAAAGATCCAAATATTCCCAGAGCGGAGGGTTATTCTGAAAAACTGTGCCTCATCTCCAGATTTGTTTATTCAGTCATAATCATTTTAGGATTTGTTCAGTAAACTATACCAAGGTTGTTGCAATCATGGGAGAATGACTCAGCCTATTCTGCCTTAGTCTGATTTATAAACAGGGATTTAGAAATGGGAGTTTCATTTAACATGTCTTTCTTAAGCACGTTTTACATTTCAAGTTCTGTATTACACCTAGAGAGAAGAACTAAAGAATAAATGCCTTCACTGCATGGTTCATGTCTTACTCACTTTTATCACTGGAGACTAGAAGAGTGCCAGAAGTCATAGATTAAAACACAGAGTCTAGGCATCAAACATATGCAAAGTTTAGTTCTATGGCTGCTAGACTAAATTATCTAAGACGTACAATCATTTTTTGGCCAGGTTTAAGCATTTCCAATGGCCAGCCAAATGTTAAATAAGTGAGCTCTAGCTATTCTAAAAGTCTCCGTTTTGACAGTTGTAATAAGAAAAAAAGTAAATATTCACAAACAGACCATCCAAATGCCATTAAACGTCTTATTTATTAATAATTCCAAATAAGCAGCTCATACACAGTAGCATGTTAAGATTAAAGACTTCATATATTTTATCTTACATTAAAAAGAACACCAACTGTTAAGGCTGTACTTACTCTGTGCATAAGTAACAAATAGTTAAGGATGAAGTAATTAAAGAAACTCTCAAAATCTTAGCATCCTTGCAGAAAAAGAATTATACAGAAACTAAGTCTAATTTTACTTGTACTTCTATTATCAGCTCAATACATGAAAATTGCCCTTAAAGGGGTACCAACTCTCAGGCCTATAAATTACATGCACATTTCCAAATGCTCCTCTGATTATATCCTTTTTTCTAAGTAAATAAACAATGTTCTTGTGCATTACTTGCTTATGATAGTTGAATTGCTAGCGTTTTGATAGTTCTCTAATATGCCTTGGACCTCAGTCATTCTCTTTCTTTGGGAAGCATGAAAACTTGTTTAAACATCTTAAAAATATATCATTATTAGCCCAAACCAGAGGGGAATTGCAAAGTAAAAATGGCACAGCCATGGCTCTACCATTTGAATGCCACATAAAGCACCCATAAAGCCAAGAGGGATCTTTATTGCTCCCATAATATTTCATGGAAATTATAGTTAATATGCTTTAAGAATTAAGGTAATTAAATGTTTTGAATTAACCAAAATTGTTTTTAATTCTGTGAGTTTATAAAAATTTTGGGTTTTTCCCCCCCAAAGAAAATCAAAAGAATATTTCAAAATCTGAGATACTCTAAAATATCATTTTTGCTTTTCATAATCAAGAAAAAATTGAATATAAGTAATGATCAATATGAAATCATGTAAAATCGGTTACATTCCACAACAATATTTATAACTACTCAGAGGAAAAGTAAGACATTACTCATCAAACTTTCTCAGAATATCCAGATGTGGTTCTTATAGATACCAGATAACAGTGTATATCAATTTCAGTTCATTTAGAAGACCAAGTGGATTGTAAAATCATGTTAATGCACAGATCTTTAGTTTTAAAAACTTTCCCTACATTTATGGGATAGTCCTCAGGAAAACAATTGTGTTCCATATTTGCATTGTCATATTTTGATATATTTTTTTAATTTTCTATGTTTATATAATCCAATATTTTATTTACACAATATTTTAATATCAATACTGTTTAATCTTGGATAACTGGTTTTAAGGGTACAATATAATAAATAAAAGGCATTAACCAATGTGCCTGGAAAAATGATTTCTATTTTTCACATGCTATAGTTATATACACTGATAGAAATGTGTAGAGTTTGGAAAATCAAGTACAGCAATCAACACTTGTGCAGTAATAACTCAAGTATGGATGACTTATATATAAATGGGGATTCTTTCTGAACCAATACAGCACACAGAAGACCAAAATTAGGAAGCTATTTGAAAGAGCTTAGTCAACTACCCATTGTTTGTTACTACCATAAAAAGCTACTCATGTGCCAATGGATGAAATTGCACAAGGAGAGAAATCAAGGAGAGGAACACTTTTATCTATATTGCTTGGTTGCCTACCAAAAAAAAAAGGAAAAATAAGTCATATACATTTCTATTCCAGACAATCACAGAATAGAAGTATTCAAAGAGACATCCTTTAAATATTTATTTTCCTATTACATAAGTGATTTAGAATGTATTGATGAGTTACGATGATATTCAAGGTGGTAAAATTCACATCAATAATCCTAGTTAGACTTTCCAATACAACAGGGAGAAACCATATTGATATGAAAAAAATCTGCCAGGTGACTATCTCCTATAGTTTAACGGTACTCATATACATTTGAGAGGACATGAACAAGGGAATATCCTCTTTTAAAAAAAATTCTAGTCATTCTCAATAGCATAACAAATAATTCTCCTAGACTATCTTATTAACAACATCATGAATTATACAACAGAAATGCTTGTTCAAACTGTTTTTTTTTCTGATAAGAAACACTGCATTTTAAAAAGCAACCTCTGTTTTAATATTTAATACCTCAGCATATCTGTATCTCCAAAAGTAGCAAGCTATTTAAGAAAGAAGTGCACTTCTTGTAATGTTAAAAGCATTTCTGGCATTTTATATTATCTACTTTTTAATGACTGTATTTTCCTAGCATTAAAAATGGATTAATCTCTTTCTTCCTAAGTACTCTGTTGAACATGGTGAAAGAAACAGTTCAACAGGTTACTTTCCCTTGTAAAAGCTGTATAGATCGTTGCCGCCCTTTTCATACTTGGCTTAAAAGCAAAACATCTGACTGTATCCAACTCAAAGCTTTTATAGGGTTTTGCAGACACAAGATTTTGGTATTTCCATTGAATCAGATTGATTCTAGGATAGAGTACTGAGAAACATATGAAATATAACTAAGGTACTGTCTATACAGTTTCATTTAATACAAAGTCTGAGTTTTACTCTACAGTCTAAAGGTAAACGTATTTTAAGTAAATTAGTAGCAATAATTTGAAGTAGTCTGTAAGAAATGCAAACAATTGCCACATCGATTTTCCAAAGGTATGTCAGAGCTATTAAATAAAGATGTTCATGCTTTTGCATGTTGACATATTTCAATCATGATAGTGTTTGCTATATATATTAATTTGAATCACACTGAACAATAGCATCTTGATGAAAGATTATGTACAAAATGGAGTAAATAATTTCCTTTTCTGGGTAAGACATGGTAACAAACAGCTACCACCATGTCTTTCACTGCACAGAATGCAATACTACAGAATACAAAGAGCAGCTGTCTAAGGATTCTGCAAAGTAAATAGTATCAAGCAGAGTGAAGAGGACCAGGATTCGAAATGCCACCAGTCCAGTGGTAAATTAAACCATCTTTCTCCCCCTCTGGTATATTCCGGCCTGAACTCAACACGCTGAGGTGCAGATGGACAGAACTCCAGGAGAAGCCTTCATTCTGGCTCAATAATCTGCAAAGAGTACTCTAAATGGGCAGCGAGAGAGCAGAAATATCTCATTTTCCCTCCATCCTCCACTCTCCTGCACCTCAGCCCACAGCAATTTATCACGACAGCTATAGCCAGCAGCAATGGGACCCTGCAGAAGCCGAAACCCTCAGGGAGAGAAACTGTCCTCTTCATATGATGGAACGAGGATTGAACAGCCTCTCTGGGTGTGTTTCTCTCTGTCCTCCCCAAGCTTGAGCCTGGATTCTGAACCAGATCCTAAAGTGCAGGGCAGAAGGACATAACTAAGGCCTCAGTACTGTGGATGGAGGGACAAGAAGCATCAACTAACAAAATTTCTAGGGGAAATAACAGAAAGAGAGGAGCTTGGGAAATTGATCTCAGAAAGTGTTTTATGAACACATGGGCTCACCTTCAATTGCACAGGTGTAGATTTGATCCTATTCAGTAAGCCAAAAACTGTGAGAACTGAATTAACAGATAGATCGTAACGCAAGTCTCAAGCTGGCCACTGGGTTGTGCACACATGGGACAGATGCAAATGTAACAGTGAAAAGACTTTAAAACTGAACAGACCTTGGAGTTATGAGCCCCAGAGAGTGGGTTCAAAGTCATGTACTAAACCTAACCAGCTTAATTGACCATGAAACACAGAAATGTCAACAATTTCTACAGAACTTAAACAGAATCCAGGATCTCAGGTAATATTGGAAATGTCCAGGATAAAATCCAAAATTAGCAAGCACATAAGAAGCAAAAATGTCAGTTATATAGGAAAACACACTAGAGAGACACCACTCCATAAAGGATCAAATCACCAAGAAGACATAACCATCCTAATTGTATGTGCACTAGAAAACAGAGCTAAATAAACACGTGAAGCCCAAACCAACAAAACTGGAAAGAGAAACAAACCTACAAATACCGTTGCAGATTTCAACATTCCCCTCTCAGCAATACATAGGAGCTAGAGAAAGAAATTCAGCAAAGATCAAGAATTGAAAATTATCATCAATCAGCTGAATCTAACTGACATACAGGTTACTCAAGCTAACAACAATGAAATATACATTCTACTCAAATGCACCAGGAATATTCCCCAGAATAGACCATATCCTGGGTCATAAAACAAATAGCAAGTCTAAAATAATTAATAAGCAGTATGTTCCCAGACCATAACTGAATTAAACTAGAAATCATTAACAGAAAAAGAAGAGAAAATTCCCCTCCAGCACTTGTAAGTTAATAATACACTTCTAAATAATCTATGGGTCAAAGAGAAAATCTCAAGGGAATCAGAAAATATTTTAAACTGAATAAAAATGAATATACAATATACCACAGTTATGAAATACATATAAAAATACGAGGGAATTTCTAGGATTAAATGCTTCTAAGAGAAGGAAGAAAAGCCTTGAAAATTCAACCTTAAGTAACTAGAAAAAAGCACAAATAAGCACAAAGCAAGTAGAGGGAAGAAAATAAAAAAAGCAGAAATCAATGGAATCGAAAAAAAAAGAAAAACAATGGAGGTCAATAAATCCAAAAACTGATTTTTAAAAGAGCAATAAAATTGATAAGCCTTTGAAAAGACAACAGAAAGGAGACACAAATTACCAGTAACAGGGGAAAAGAAAGAAAATATCACTACAGGTCCTACAGGCATTAAAAGGATAATGAGAAAATACATGAACAACTCAGCACATAATTCCAGAAATTTCAATGAAATGGGCTAATTTGTCAAAATCTATTAAATACAAAAACTAACTGAAAATGAAATAGATAACATTTATGATCGTAACTATTAAAGAAATTGACTTTGGGTAAGAAATTTTTAAAGAGATCTCCATATCAAGATAGTTTCACTGGCAAGTTCTACCAAACATTCAAGGAAGAAATAACACCAATTGTGATATAATGAGTTATAAGAAATGCATATCTTGTCATTCATATGACCAAATATATATTTCCCAAGTATATTCGGTCTTCATCCTCAGCTCCTAAAAACACTGCAGAGTCTTCAAGGTGAAATGGGTGTTTTGTCATGTTGATGAAGACTTTTGGACCCACCCAAGGGCAGGGCTAGAGGCTGAAATCAGCCAATGGCCAATAATTTAGTCAATCATGACTACGCAATGAAGCCCTCACAAACAAAAACGCTTAAGAAATGCTTATTGCGTGCTCTCTCTCGCTCTCTCCCTCTCTCTCCCTCCCTCTCTCTCTCCCTCTCTCTCTCTCTCCCTCTCTCTCTCCCTCTCTCTCTCCCCCCTCTCTCTCTCCCTCTCTCTCCCTCTCTCTCTCTCTCTCTCTCTCTCTCACTCTCTCTCCCCTCTCCCCCTCTCTCCTCTCCTCTGCTCAGTTGGTCTCTAACAGAGACAGAACTCCTACCTTGGGGAACCAGAACGCCTCCACATGCCACAGAGCCAGGCCCCAAGCTCCACAGGACGGAAGCTTCCTTATTGGGGACCTTGCCCTACATATCCCTTCATCTGGCTATTAACTTGTATCCTTTACAGTATCCTTTATTAACCTGGTAAATGTGTTTTCCTGAGTTCTGTGGGCCACTTTTGCAAATTAACTAAACTTAAGGGGGAGGTCATGGAAAGCTCCCATTTGTAGCCAGTAGGCCGGAAGCACAGGGAACTTCCTGGAGCTTGCCACCGGGGTCTGGGGTGGGGGGAGTGGGGGGTAGAGGGCAGGCTTGCAGGCAGAGCTCTTAACCTGGGGAATCTGGTGCTGTTTCCAGGCAGACAGCATCAGAATTGAGTTCTCAGACACCCTGCTGGTGTCCATACATACTAACATACATACTAACACCCATATTAAGACTCCCTCCTACATACTTACAAACACATTGGAATCAGGTCCAGGAACCCAAATGGAGTTATACTACTATTACTGACGGGTATAATGTTGTTGTTGTTATATATACATGTAGGAAAAAAAATACACCATTGATTTGGTGGTGGAGGAGTGGGATTTACACCCATATTGTACAAAATTTGTATAAAAATTCTTTCAGCAATCTAGGAGTAAAAGAGAACTTCCTTAACCTAATAAATGTCATCTACAGAAAACCTAAGGCTATCATTTTACTTTATGGGGAAAGACTGAACACTGTCCAAAATAATCTTAACAAATGCAATTGAGTCAAGAAAAATAAGTAAAAGACACACAGATTGAAAAGGTAGAAATAAGTCTGTCACTAATGCTGATGGCTTAATTGTCTACATAGAAAACCTCAAGGAATGCACAAAACAATTTCCTAGAAAGAGTGTGTTGAGGACCACAGGGTCCCAGATCAACACACAAAATCATACTTTTTTATATCATGGAAATGTAAAATTAAAAACCTAATTTTTTTTCAAGTTTACAATGGCTCCAGAAAATGAAATACTTTGATATAAATAAAATAAAACATATACAGAATCTACTGCTGAAAACTATAGAAGACTGATAAAAGAAGTCAAAGAAGACCTAATAAATGGAAAGATATGCCATGTTCACCAAGTAAAAGATTTACTTAATAAAGATGTTAATTTTTTCTGAATTAGTAGATTGAATCCAATTCCTATCAAAACTTCTACAGGATATTTTTTGTTGATATAAACAAATTGATCTGAAAATTTATACAGAATGGAAAGGGTCTAGAATTATTAAAACAGCTTGGAAAAAATAATATTACAGTTGTAGAAATTTCATTATCCAATCTTAAGACTTACTATAAAACTAAAGTAATCAAAACTGTGTGAAATTGGTGGAAGGATATATTCAAGGACCAACAAAACAGAATAGTGAACCCAGAAATAAATTCACCCCACTATGGCCCACAGATTTTTATATAAAGATGAATAAAAGCTAGTAAGAGAAGAAAGGGTTGTCTTTTCCAACAAATGCTCTTAGGACTATATCCACATGCCAAAAAAGTACTAGATATAAACCTCACACCTCTTGCAAAGTTAACTTAAAATGGATCATAGATCTAAACATAAAATACAAAACTGTTAAACATTTAGAAGAACACATAAGAGAAAAATCTTTGTGACCTAGTGTTTGGCAAAGAGGTGACACCAAAAGCGTGATCTGTAAAAGAAAACATTTATAAATTGGGCTTCATAAAAATTGAAAACCTTTTGTTTAGTGAAAGACACTCTTCAGAGAACCAAAGGGCAAGGTACAGACTGGGGAAAAAATTCTATAATCACATGTCCAACAAAGGACTTTTATCTAGATACATACACTAGACATAATAGTGATTAACCAAATCTACAATGGCTTAAAATTCATAGACATGTACACCCAAACAAAAAACAATCCCTTTAACTACATAATAATTTAAAATATAAGACAAAATGAAAAATGGAATTAAATTAGTATAAAACTTCCAGTTACATTTTTTAGTAAGGTATGAGGTGAAGCAGCATAGTGCAAAATCTAGCCATTTTCATATTTTCTCAGATAATTTAAAAAATGATCTTAATGACCCTGAAGATGAGTCATAGAAAGTAACCAAGTTGAAATAGAGAACTAAGCCTAAGACCTCCGCCCTCTGAGAAAGCAAGAACCAAAAAAGGTCTAATTAGTGTTATTGGCAATGAAGTATTGAGGTAGTTAAATGTTACAATGGTTTCCCTTGATAATTTACAACAACCAAGCCAAACTTTTCATTTTCACTTCATTTAATCAAACTGCTTTATCCTTGCATGGTGCATCTGCATTAATTAGAAATTGTCCCAGTTTACTTTAGATATTAATACTGCTGTTAGTTTAAGTTAAAGTCATTTTTCAGTTGACCTGTATACTATGTATGTTCTCAAGCACTGTGTACATTGGTGAACGTCACACTCACAGCTTTTTTTTCTGACAGCTGTGAATGGGGAACAACAGTACATTTTAAAAAAAATACAACAGTATTTTGGGAAGCTAGTTAACTCTATTTTTTTTTAAAAAAAGCATTCTTTTCAAAATCCAGACCCCAACCCAGAATTCCATTTGCTTCTGTATTACAATAAGATATACAAGCAAATTAAATCTTCAGGCTGGATCTGAATGCTTTAACTCAGTAGATTTGCAACAATTTTTCACCAAAAAATTGACATTCAATAGTTTCATTTGAAGCCTACAAATAAGTAATAATATTTCTCACTTTGAGGCATAAACTTGATTAAAGTAGGTGAAATAATCCCAACAATATCTTAAAATTCAATAGCCCAAGTTCACCAATATAGGACAATGACCGTTAAAAGCCAAGATTAATCATCAAAGACACTTGTCATGTACATGGATATATACTTAACATTTTTACATACTACAACTTCCTTTAATGGTTTGGGGACTCAACTCAACATTTGAGCTAAGATTACCATGAGCCACACCTGGCCTCAGTCATTTATAAAGTTACAAAACAGGATTCAAAGCTTGTCAACAGGTCAGTATCAGACCTTCTTCAAGATTCTCTGCAACAATCCACACAGTTGCTCAGGTGCAAAGAGAGACAAGACCGCGTCTTATGGGCATACTAGTCACCCTGTGTAAAAGTCTCATGCCTGATGGGAGTCCATTTCTACTCTATCAATCCCCTGAGCAGAGCCTCCAGCATACCCCTCCTGGGACATTTTGAAGTCATCAGACTAAGGGAAGCCCAACATTATGGCAACTCAATTGGATATTCACAGCTCATTTAAAATTCTTCCCAGTACATATACAATCTACGGATCAGGGATCATGGTAGAAGCAATATTGCTTAGTAACTGAGTTGATGTACTACCCTTAATGAGTTATCTGGTTATCAAAGATAGAGAGTTGACCAAAGATCAAATCCTCATGCAGAAAGAGAAGAGGGTTTGGCTTAAAAGAAAATGAGTGAAAGCAAGAGAAGCAACTTGGTGTACAGAAAAGTGCTCGAGACTTGGAGTTAGAAAACATGGATTTGAACCCTGATATTGTACCTTTCCAGTTGTATAACACTGGGGAAATTACTTTACCTCTTTGACTTCACTTTTTTCATCATAAAATGCAGATGATAATTGCTCTCCAACGTTTATTCTGATATGATATCATAAGGCAGATCTGTATTTACTTAGAGAGTGGCCCAGAATTAGAGCTTGGTTAATGTTAAAAAACAAATTAAAACTAACTAATGAGATAGCAAACTTACTGTTGCCAGATCACAGAATCTCTGTGCCAGCACATGCGAGCTGAAGCCTAGAATCTGTCTCTCCACCATCAGCCACTAGGTATTTTGCCTTTCCTATTCTTACATTCATTCTTCCATGTACATACCCACTTCTCCACTAGATTATGGACTGTTTGTGAAATAAGGACATATCCAACTCTTTAAAAATCCCTCTTAGAGACCAGCTAGTTCTTGCTGCATAAACAATCACACTCAGCAAGTAGAACTAACAGAAAAGCAAATGGTACCATCTTTTATAAAACTGATTCTTCTATAATATAAGCAATATAGATGATCCTCAATATAAGGATATAGAATCGATCCTTAGATTCATTCATTAAAACTCATTCAATAAATAGTGCCTGAGTCCTCACCAAGTGAGAGGGATGATGTTAGGGTCTAGGAATACAACTCTTAATCAACTAAACTTAGTCTTTGCCTTGCATATAGCTTACCTACTGGCTCAGAAAGCTATTAAAAAGTGAGTAAACACTTAAAATATAATTACATATTGCATTACCTTTGTGGAAACAAAAGACGGAGGTAGAGAAAATGTAGGAAAACCATTTTGTGTAAGGTGGTCAGGGATGGAGACACTTCAGCAGACATCTGAGGATTTATGCAGGCAAAGATGAGAGTAAGAAGAAAAGTCATGGCAGAGGCCTTGAGTCAGAAAAAAAACCTAGTATGCTTGAGGATCAATAAAGGACCATCTTTGCATCATGGCATTTCAGTTTATTAGAGAAAAAAGTGGGGAGGGGGGAAGTATAGCAGTTTACTTAGAAGGCATCATAATTTCAAAAGATGTCTCAGAGTGCGGTTCAGGTTAATTAGAGTTGTTGTCCTACAGGTCCTAACAGGGTCTCTGTTCCAGTGGACAGATCTCAACATGGTACAGAGCGGCGTGTCAACTACTGCTGATGAAATGTCTACAGCAAGCACTGATGGTCTACTGTCAAAAAGCAAATCACAGCCCCCAAACATGGCAAGGCCCTGAGCTGCACCAGAACCCTTTAACTGTAAGCAGATGTAGTAACTGGATCACACCAGGAATAGTACTTTAATCCAAACTGAAGCTAGAACCAATCGCAGCACCTGCAAGATTTAACATATGCTCCATACCCACTCAGTCTTCTGGTCTACGAGATGAACTGTGGTAGCCATTTTGGCAAACTTCCATTAAACACAGCTCTTTAGACAGTGTTTTTTTTTTTTTCTCCTCTTCAAACAAGCACCAGTGCAGGGGTCTGATGCTGTGGCTACCTAATAAAACATTCCAAGTAGGAAATAATCAGGGATTTGCCTAAAATAATAATAGATTATACAACATATAATTTAATTTCTAATCTGAAAGTTGCCCCAGAATGTGATGGCCAGAGGGATTTATGCAATATTGTATTTGGGTTGAAGCACTATGTATTTTTCATAAGCACCTGAAATTGGAGCACAATTTATTCTACTTCAAACAAAAAAGATTGTCCTAATTCTTAAATAAAATGATTCATACACAAACTGTCGTATGTCAGGAAGGCTTCAGAAATGTGTTTAGCAATATTTTGAAACCTTAGGAGGCAAATAGCAGAAAAGAAGAGCAGAAGCAGGGCAGAGGGCAGGGAATGCAAACAGGACACATGGGTGAAATCGAGATGCTGCCAGGACCACTAAGTTTCGTTCTGTGCTGTTTTATTATCTCTCATTCTTTTTTTTCTCCTATACTCAGTAGGCTAGACGATTTCCTGAGAGTTTATTAAGTTAGGCGACCTCTTTACTGTAACGCTTCACACAAGTTGCTCTTTCATTTATACGTACACAGCACTTCTTTATTCCTTAGTTTTCAATTTTTATAAAATTTAAGTAGAAAGATTTTTTTTTCTTCCAATCTTTACAAAAGCTAGAATCTATTGGCAAACTGAGTTTCTAAGACTTTTCCTCTGTAAAATTCTTAATATCAAAAAGAATGACCACTTCTTAAAAAATATAACTGTGAAAAACGGCCGTCCAATCCTGCCACAATATTGGAGGAGATTAATTCAATAGTCTTATCTATACCAGTGACTTCGTTAGGTCAGTGAGATCTCAGTGTTTAAAAGTGCCGTGTCAGTAGAAACTTTGCATTTTTTTTTCCCAGTAATTTTCTGTGATAGGTTGACAATCCCGATTAGAGTCTGTCATTTTTAGGCATCTGAAACTCATCATTCTCCGTCTGCTTCCTATATGCTCTACGAGTTCTGAAGGATCTTTTCAAGGATGATGAGGGACAGAATCTTTTCTTAAAGTATATTTTGAATCCCATCCAACAGAGATGACACAATAAATCTTCAAGCTATTTCTGACCATATGTCACAACTCTTGAAGGCAAACGAAGGCCCTCACAGCTTTTAGGGATTACTTAACATTGACAGCTGTTGAGGCGTTTCTCCTGAGTTTCTCCTTTCTTTCCATCAAGAGTATCTACATAAGATGGCATGTCTTGAGGGTTGGAAAATATGTAACATGCTTTAAGTTTTAAGTGTAATCACAGAAATTTCCTGGATTCCTTCATGTTTACCCATTTCAGTTCACCCACAAATAGCCATACCAACTGGGTATCCAGGCCTTGGGAATGTAAAGATGAGATAAAACAGGCCATTGAAGTTATGACATGGGTTCCTTAAAAAAAAAAAAAAAAATCACTATTGTATTAGAGTTGAGAAAGTCATCTGGGAACATAAGCCTGGGAATGAAGATATCCAGATTTTAACAAGCATGAGCTAGGGCAGATCCCCAAACCCTTCGAGGCCTCATGAGGTGCCTTATGAAAGTATGGCTTGAAGTAATGGATCTTTGAGATTCCCTGTGGATGTCAGATTTCCCTGTATAGTTTTAAGACAATGGTAAAGTGCATCCATTTTCACCATAGCTATATATCTAAGCAGTATACAGTTACCCTCTTAGACATGAGTGGATGGTAAAATTATTGTTAATGGATTAAATTCTTTAACAAGCTTAACAAATGCACTTGCAGTTAAATAAAAAGTAACTTTATATCTAAAATTAAAAGAAAACTTCATTGATAAACCAAGTCTCTAGCTACTGTAAGATTAAATTTGGAGCTCTTAAATTTTTTCTGATTCTAAAAATTTAGATTTAGAGAAAGATCAGTAGAAAATCTTGCATTGATAGAAGAAAATACGAATAATTCTTCTGATGCTAACACAAGCATAGTGTCATGGAATGAAGTCTAAATGCAAAGAGTAGTTCTTTCGTGAAATAAGCAAAGCTTTAAGAAAGATATCAGAGATGAACTGTATGGTTCAACACCAGCAGAGTAAAGCAGGCTTACAATGAGTTTCCCAGAGAATATGTACATGGCTCAGAGTCCACACATGTGCTGCTGAGGCTAGGTCACCATGTCAACTGGTATCAATTCTTCAGACATAAACTGCATCAACTCCTGGTATTTCCAAAGTTCTACCATGGACTGAGGGCAGACCTGGATATGAACAACAACAACAAAAAAGGGCTGCCTATTGTAAGAGTAGTAAAGGAAGTTTGTGCTTAAGAAACAAGCTTCACTTAATCTGTTTAGCATCAAGACAAATACTGGTTTCTAAATGTTAGAGTTTCGTTCATGCATATGGGGGTTACTCAGAGAGTTTAAAAAATTACCCACCCTCTGGCACGACCCGGAAGATTTCAGCTCAGTGCGTCAAGGGTGGGAGCCAGAAGTTGGTGCTCTCAGAGACCTCCTCACATGACGCCAGCACAGCCAGGCTTGGGAAGCAGAGATGCTGCACTGATTGCATTCACATCTTACTTGCAATTCTTTAGCAGCAGAACCGAAGCTCAAACTTAGTTCCGCCAGTTATTAAGCTGCACCAACTATGTGTACTAGTAAAAGTAAAAGTTGTAGGGCTAGTTTTATACATCTCTCAGATAAGAAGTACTTGAGGACAAAACAACAAAATGAAATTAACTTAAACTTTGACTTAATCACTGCCAGATCCGTTCAACAAGTGTTAACTATCTCTTCCTTCCTGGTGCAAGGCTGTTTTATGGATACTGGGGAATAAAAAACTGAATAATTGGTGGAGCCCTCATTTTATAAAGTGTTCTATCAAACCAATTTCTAATAATAAATTGATACATACATCAAAACCAATAATGAATGGTTGTACAAGATGCACATAAAATATTTGTTAATTCAAAATACTGAGCACACATAAGGAATGTAACACTAATCATTAACTGTGGAAGGGGGGAGTGCATTACAAGAAGAAGGGTAACATTTATTTCTCAGTCACCTGAACAACATGAAAATTAATTGATGCAGTTCTGCCCCAAAATATGTTTTTGGCTATAATCTTCCAAGAAATCCTGACTCTGATCATTTCTACTTCTAGATAATTATTAAAATGTCCATTATGTTTTTCTAGTATATAAAGAGTTCTCCTTTTCATTGAAAAAATTAGATACTAATCTTGTTAATATTTATTATATTAGTGGCACACTATGGCATTTCATCAGGGATAAGTTGGCAACTTTTAAATAATTATCATCTTTAAATATGCAAAGCTCTCTATTGAGTAAATTTAAATTTTTGTGTGATTTTAACATAGCTTTACTGTATTTAAAAAAAACATATGAATTTAAACCTTTAATTTAAAATATTATGGCCAAAGGCTCTCTATTTCCAAACTGTCAAATATAAAACCTGATAATACTGCCAAGAGTTTTCCCCAAGGTTGAAGAACCAGCAGTAATTAAAGAACATTTCTCCAGTCAAAAAACAGAGAAAGAAAATACAGTATGACATCAGTTTGTCCGCCACAGCCTCTCAAGGACAGGAAACCCATCACAATGACAACAGTTCATAGCTAGAAACCGGGCAGAGTGACTTTCATGAGTAAGAAGCAAAGATAGTATTTTGTAAAGAAGCCAACTACACTTTGCAGTGCAGGAAAGGCGCCACCAGAGACTCCCTGAAGTTACTTCAACCCCGCCATGGAGACAGACGGCGATAAAGCAGATAACCATGAATGCACATTGGAAGCTGAGGGAACACTCAGTCCCAGGGATGGCTTGAATTGTGCACGATCATCATCGATTTAGAAGAGTCTATGTGGTTTACTCCCACACTCTTGGTCATTTGAACCTAAATTTAGATGTCACATTGTACAATTTCAGGGGATGCCATTTACCTAGAATACAATGTGATTATATCCTGTTAACGGAAACGACTTAACAGCACCCGTTCTGAAATGACAAAGACTGAGTCTTAACTGTGTAAGAATATCTTAAGGTGATAGTCAAGACATGGCCTCTAAATGAAAACGCAGAAGATATAATGCATATAAAATATCAACAAATGACACAGTACCATAATTTTGTGGTAAAAGTTGGACATACTATAGCTTAGAGAGACCCATAACTAGTAATTTCCTAAACTTATCTATGCAAACAAAGTGGTAGTGCCTGGAGATGGTAGGATTGAATAGCACAGGCTGGTCTATTTTCGCAGTCACTTGTTTTCATTTGAGCAATCAATGAACCTTTTCATAATTATTTCAATTAGCCTACTGCTGGAGAAAAAAGCCAAAGAATGCTTTGTCCTTAATTTTTAAACACCAAATAATGCAAATGTTTCTTTAAAAATATTACATTGAATCAAGGTGTTTCCTTAAAATATCTAGGCAAAATTTTGCTATTAAAAATTACTGGTAACAAAATAAAAGAATAATTTTACTTAAAAGATTCTACCCAAATTCATTTGTCCCAAATTACCCTACAAAGATAGCAACACTATTAAATCATGGACCCTTTGGAATAACTCCTCTATGACTTGCTAACACATATTATACATAAAATGCATTGTTTATTGAAAATGAGATTAATGAATATAATTTCACAATATATAATATGTTGTCAGAAGACCCCTCAGGAGAAATGTATATTCTACAGATTCTAGAGAAAAAAAATAAGCTGTTATGAAAGCATTATAAATGTTTACATTGTAAGCCCCTAATTCCCATTTCCCAGACTTAACGTTGATCGACTGTTTTCCTCAATTTCTTGCCTTCTTCCATTATGATAGTATTTTAAATGCAATAGTTATTATACTTATTAACTCAGCACATTATTTCCTAAAGGACCAGGCTGGTATTATTCTCAATCCTGGAGTTACATGGGAAAAAAAGATTAAGGTATCTGCCTTCCTGGACTTATATTTGGGTGGAAGGGAAGAGGGATGCACAGCAAATGAACGAGTAACAAGTAAACAAATGAGAAACAAGTGAACAACTGAAAAAATGACTGAGTGTGATAAATGCTATGAAGGAGATAAATGCCGTGAAGGATGATATGATGGAAGGTAAGCGTGGGGCACTTCGGGAAATAACAGATAAAATAGAACATTTCTGCCAGAATTCCTTCTAGCTGGAGACCTCAGTTACTGGGTATCTGTGTCTTCCCTGGACAGCTTATGTGATCACAGTCTCAATATATAACACTTCTGAGACTCTCCTTTCTACAAAAAATAAGTTAGGTCAGGGAAGATCCCACACATGTTCTTCCAACCTCCCACCACAGTATGTGTGCACATGGATGCTGCTGCCATAGTTTATCTAACAGTCCTCACAGTATGAACTCGTATGGCTTTTACCCCTATAGAGGCACCTTCCATTTTCATGGCAGGAATGAATCATCTCTGGGTAAGTAGAAGTAGAAAAAAGACAAATTATTGATTCAAAATCTCAGGTCCCAGGAAAATAACCTTATTTAACCAGACAGCTACAAATCCTTTCAAGGCTTGATAATAGATGTCCAGTGTTTTGAAATATTGACCTAAAATACAGATATGTGGAGAAAGGCATGTTGCTTCTCATAAATATTTCTCATTCTCCTCTTTTTTGCCATATGGGAAAAATTGTGCATTTTTGCCTGTTTGAATTTAGGCGAGGGAGGTGACTTCTTTCAGTCAATAAAACTTGAACAGAAGTGACACTTCCTGACAGAGACTTTTTTTTTGTGCTAGTTCAAGGCCTTCCAGCTTTCTCCTCTCTTGGCCTGGAGATCATAGAGGCATGTGTGCTTCATGGGAGCTCAGTATTAAGCGGTGATGGTGGAAGATGTACCAAGAATCCCACTAGACTTTGAGAAAGAAACCTTGTTTTAAGCCACTGGAATTTTGGAGTCACTTAGTCTTATAGGTTATAGCCTATATTATCTGTTACAGTTGGATCTGTGTCCCTCCAAAATCCACATACTGAATTTTCCTAACCCACAGAACTCAGAATGTGACCTTACTTGGAGACGAGTCACTGAAGATACAATTAGTTGACATGAGGTTTGCTGGACTAGAGCAGGCCCCTAATCCAGTATGACCGGCATCCTTACAAAAAGGGGAAAATGGGACACAGACACACCCAAGGGGAGAACACCATGTGTAGAAGAAGCCACATGGGGGTGATGTAGCAGAAGCCAGGGGACTCCAAAGATGGCCAGCCAACCACCAGGAGGCACAAGAGAGGCTTGGAGTAGATTCTCCCTCGTGGCCCCAGGAGGGTCCTATGGTACTGTCACCTTGATCTCAGACTTCCAGCCTCCAGACTGTGAGACAACACATTTCTGTTAGGCTACCCAGCTTGTGGTAGTTGGTTACAGCAGCCTGAGCAAAGGCATTCACTATCCTAAGGCAGCTCTGTGTTATTCCAAGCAGAGGGGCATATAAGTGAGAAGGGGAGAATACAACTCATAGTGTAGTGTTAGCATCTTGATGAGGGCATCCACTCCATTTACATGGGACTCTTAGTCCCATTTCTTTCTTTCTTATCTTAAAAGTAAGGATACTCTTACGCTCAATTTCTTTATAGCTAAGAAAATACACTTCTACTCAAAATTAAAGTGCTCACACAAACCAAACATTTAGTACATTATTCTGGGAGGCCACCTCCATATTTACATGGTCCTATCCTGTTGTCTCTTAATTATGAATGCTGAGGCTTTTCGTTTCATAGCATCCGATAGGTTTGCTATGAATGATTAAGGGTTCATAAAGTTTTTACTGGCACATTAATCTCCAGGTGCAGAGAAAGTCAAGACACTTGTTAAAATTCTCTAGTCCTCACACAAGGTTGCCTCCAGAAACGTGGTAAACAGCTAGAGCACTGGCTTCCCAAGATAGCACCTGAACACACCGACTTGAAAGAAAGGATGTCTTACAAAACAAGGATTCTACTTTCAGTTAGTTGGCCTAGAAAATAAAGAGAACTTTATTTTTCTAAGACTCTTTCTGAAATGAAACCAGGACCAGAAATTCGTGACATGCAGAACTTACAAAGACAGGAGATGTCTGATACCGGAGAGAGTTGTGTCCCTAAGACTGTGCAACGAGCACCGGGCTCTCCAGGGAGAGGATGTGCGGACTAGGAGGGCGAGGGGGAAGAAAAGACGCAGCAAAATCAGCCTGCGAGCCCCATGGCTCAGTCCTTTCCGAGCTTCACCTCCCACTCTCAACTCTATCACACACTCTTCCCTTAGAAGCCCCCCACTGCATGGCTTTTCAGAGAATTACTAGCACTTTCTTCCCTTTTTGCCTCCTTCTTTGGTTGTCTTACCTGGCTCTCAATTTTTGGGTCTACCTTCTCAGGAAAGATGTTTCTGTGGCTTATTCTTTATCTGTTCTTATCTTACATTCTTTCTCTCTCTCACTCTCTAGGAGACAGGCAGGCGGCAGGGAAAAAAAAAATCACAGGCTCTGTAGACAGACATATCCAAATTGAAGTCAGGGCTGCAGATTGCCTACATGGTCAACAAATCACACACACACACACTCTCCCACAGAATGTCTTTTCCCTCATTTGGAAATAACACTTTCTTTAGAAGGTGATTGTGAAATTTAAATGAGCCTTAACTTCAAAGTATGTAAAGTGCACAGTGCATAACAGGCGCTCCACCATGTCTAATTCCTGACTCTTGAAGATCTCTCTCAATATCCTAATTTCAACTGTCTCACACCGTAAGTCTTGGAAGGCCAGAGAAAGGAAAGCATGGGATGGAAAGCAATGGTTAAAGACAAGGGCACATGATATGAGAGTGAAGGGATAGCTAGGAAAGCTTATGCAGATGTTACAACCAGAGAATGCAATGAGGAAATGACTTGGGTCTCTGACACCAGAGTATTTACTAATTCACGAACTAAGGAATGTCTAAGGCCAAAGAATGTTCAGGAATTGCCCCCCCCACCCGCTTGTTGTCTTGTACACTGTACACAGACTCCATGAATTTATTCAGCCCACACCAATAGTCACCATTTAGGATTCACATATTCAAGCAGCCAACACACACAAGTAGGGGACATGAGATGAACATGTACAACAAACTCTCTTATCAAAAGCTATCTTGTGTTAGAGAAGGATTGAGACATTTCAGGGATTGGAAAAATAAATAAATGGCATAAGTGGCAAGGGGTTTGGGGTAGGGAATCAAAGTTAACTATTCCCTAGCACTTGTTCTCAGTATCTGCTTTTATGCATGCTCTTTTTGAAGAAATACAAAGATGTCTTAGTTGCACTAATGTTATTTGGAATTTCAACATAAATATAATATTAAGACTAAAAGAATCAAAACAATGGGCCAAAATGCTGCTACACTTGGTCATCAGCAGAGAAAGAAACAATTCTTCTAAAGGGTTTGTCAATGAAATTATTTTATGGTCAATAATCTCAATGTGCATAAACACCTTAGAATTATGTCACCTATGTAAATGTGACAACAGCAATTCTGAGAAAAGCCCTGAAATGGAAGAGACCATGTTTAATTTACACGCATGTCAACTGACTTAAGATTTTTCAAATCCAATGGTATGGCTAATTAGATCACCCATCATGAAGTGGCCAAGGAAACATGTTAAGAAAAGGAATCAATATCTGCTACAATTTTAAGGTCTTATATTTTTAAGCAAATTGGACCAGTGTATATACAAGTGCCATGCTTTGTATGCAGTAGAAAACTCTGCCTCACAGGATCAGACTTTACCGATTATCTTGAAAAAGGTGTGTGATGCTACGTAAAAAATAGTTGTTACTATGGTTGGCTGGATAAAGTTATGTTTTTTCTAAAAGCAAATAGGCTGAAGCATGACTACAAACCAATTTCAGCTGTAACAGCTACCACGTAGCACATAGGACCATCTCAGTACCTAACACATTCTAATAAAATTTACTGTAACATGAAATACCCCCATATTGCTAAGGATAGTACAACCTGCAACAGCCCAGAGAAGGCATTTGCTATTAGTTTTTTTTTAATGTTAGAGTAAAGATAAACCCAGCTAAGATGCCATCTCTATTTTTTCCTCACTCCTGGATTAACTATACTTTCTTTGAAATACATTCCTATGTTGCTCTGATACATAAATTTTGGAAAAATTCAATACTAATTAAATGCATTAATAAGTTTTACATTGGAGCATCTGGTGGCTGGCACAGTCATAAATCTGAAAACCCAACTAGAAGTACATGATCCCTCAACTAGAATGCTATTACATTTTTTTAAAGAAATGTTTTTTTTAATTTAGGATCATCAAATTAGAGAATGAAACCATCTGTTAGCAGCGGGGTGGGCATACATCTTTGTAAAGGGACAGGTATTAAAACTTTTGCACTTTGTAGGTCATTTAAGGACTACTGAACTCTGTGGTTAGACTACAAAAGCAGCCACATACAGTATGCAGAGGTGTGGCTGTCTTCTGAAACAACTTCATGTACGGAAACTGAAAGATAAAATTTATATAATTTCTACTTGTCAGAAAATATTTTTTTCCCCAATCTTTCTTCAAACCTCTCCCCAACCATTCAAAAATGTAGAGATCATTACTGACTTGTGGGCCATACAAAACTAGACAACAGACCACATTTGGCCCACAGGCCATAATCGGCCAAGCCCTACTTTAGCACACTGTCTAAATGACTTAGAAAAAGACCTAGATGACAAGCTATACAGAGATCAGGGGCTTTCTGACCTCAAAGATTTACAAAACATTTTCTAACCTCAGAAAAATCTATGGATTCAACATTCAGGTTAAATATATGTACATATTTTCTGAGAAATGCAAAATAAAGGCATACCTTCTTTTATTGTGTTTTGCTTTACTGCACTTTGCAGATACTGGGTTTTCACAAATTGAAGGATGGTGGCAGCCCTGCCTCAAGCATATCTATTGGGGCCATTTTACAACAGCATTTCATTACTTCATGCCTCTATGTCACATTTTGGTAATTCTTGCAATATTTCTAGCTTTTTCATCATTATCATATATGCTTTGATGATCTGTGATCAGTGATTACAGCCTACTGAAAGCTCAGATGATAGTTAGCATTTTTAACAGTAAAGGATTTTTTAATTAAAGAATGCTTATTGTTTAAAAGAACAATGTGCAATAATGCTATTGCATACTTACTAAATGACACTATAGTATAAACAACTTTCATATGCACTAGGAAGCCAAAAAACATATTTGACTCTCTTTTTTGCAGTATTTCCTTTATTGCAGTGGTCTGGAAAGAAACCAACAATACCTCCCATGTATATCTATGTTAGCCAGAGAAAGTAAACTCATTTCTTCTCCCCCACCAACTGACCCTCTCCACATGTTCTCTATCTCAGTGAGATACGCAACTGCCCAGTCCTTCAATTAGACATTATCTTTGATTCCTTTCTGGCTCATAAACTCTCAATTACTCACTCTTGCCCATTCTTCCTCTTAGTAACTTACAAAGCCTATCTACAGTGCACCACACTGACCCAGGCCTCCAGCACTTAGATGATGGGGATAGTTTTTCACTAGTCTACACGCCTTGGTGCTTACCTGACGCCAGTCCGTTTTCTCCAGTGCAGCTGGGGCTTTTGTTTTTAAACCTCAAATCTAATCATATGAATTTTTCCACAGATGTTAATGGAATCCTCCTGACCTCAGGCAAAAATATAAGTTCCTTACCAGGCTTACCAGGTCCTTCCCCAACAGACTCTTTCCTAAACATCCATCCTTACTTTACAAAAGCAGCAAGAAGAAACACCTCTGCCAGCCCCGACTGCCGCAAAGAAGAGGGTGGTACCGTGTGGGAACAGAAAGTTCCGGCAGCACCAAGTCCTGGAGTGAGTTCTTCTAGGTTTGCACTTGTTGAATGACATATCAACCTTCCTTAATTATAATATAAGAATGAGCACCTATGGCCCGATTCCAAATTGACATAAAAGTACTCTAGGCTCACAGATGAGGAGTCTCATATAATTAAGAGATATGATGAAATTGCACCATGAAATCAGGGTATTACTAAGAAAAAGAAATGAACAGAACTCTCACTTGTGATTTCAGTGTTCTCTCTGGAATTGTTAACTTTTTATGTTATTTTCTCTGGCTTGCTCAATTGTAAATATTTAGCTCTTGTGCTAAAAAAGAACAGACATTAAGTCTGAGAAGCTACTTCTTTCTGGGAAGTGAAAAAACTCAAGCGATAGATAAAATAAATAATGGATACTGGAGAGCCATGATTGAGTGCGGAGCGTGATCAAGTGGACACAGCCCAGCAGTACAGAGAAGGGAAGGCATGTGCGCTCTAGTCAGCGGAAAATGTGATCTGTTCTGTGTAGTCTCCATATTTAACTTCTGCTTCTTCTTCAAAGGAGGTGTTAATACGTGTATCCAAAGAATGCAGGAGAAAGAATTTCTGTTTGGAGACTGACCCAGCCAACAAGTGCCACCTAACTGGAGGAGTGAAACCCACCCCAACCTCCGGCCACCAGGGCTTCCATGACAAGGCGCTGCCCCTGCCTTGGGCACTGTCATTCTAGACAGTGTGTTTCCTACCTTATGTCCCAGAAGCACTAACCTGCCTCGAGTTCCCCACGGCCTATAAGGCATGGTGGCTGCCTTCTTCTGCTCCTACTCCTCCTCTGCACTTCACCTCAGGCCACTTTCCTAACGGGATAGGGAACCCATTTCATTCACGCTCTCATCACATCTGCCTGTCACTGTACTCTATTTGCTCATTTCACAAATATTTAGCAAGCACCTACTGTTGTCTGGCCCACGTCTGAGCTATGGGGATTCAGCATACGAATTCAATGTCTTTGTGTGTTCACACAGTATTAGCTCTTCAGTTCCCTGACAGCGACAACTCTGAATTATGTATCTTTCATTGTTTCTATATGTAGCAGACACTCAATTTGTGTTAAAAGAACCTTGTTAAAAACATACAATAAAACAATTCCATTCTCCAAATTATGTCACAGTATAGCTGACCCTTGAACAACACGGGTTTGAACTCTGTGGGACCACTTGTACACAGATTTTTTTTTCAATAGATACACTGTATAATTTTTGGAAATTTGAGACAATTTGAAAAAGTGTTTTCTCTAGCTTATCTTATTTTAAGAATACCAGTATATAAAAGAATATCAGTATATAAATACATAATATAAAATACATGCTAATAGACTGTTTATGTTATCGGTAGGGTTTCTGGTATACAGTAGGCTATTAGTAGTTAAGTCTTGGAGTCAAAAGATAAATCTAGATTTTTGACAATGCAAGGGATCGATGCCACTAACCCCTGTGTTGTTCAAGGGTCAACTTAGTCTTGCCTGACAGTGAACATTTAGAGAGGCAAATCTCCTATTTCAATTCTTGCTTGAATACCTGAATAACAGTTCTGTATGATCTTGTGGCCATGGTGATTTTCATATGGAAAAATATATAATCCTTCACAAGAGTACCCTAACCTACATTCTGCCTTTCTAAGAACCTCAAAATCCATATAATTATTAACTTGTTATAAATTAAATCTCCAAAGTCCACTGTAAGGAAATCGATTATAACTAAAAGCCATCATACAGATGGTTAAGAGAGACATAAAAAAAATATGGGAAAATGGGCACTGTTACTTCAGCTCCACATACAGAATCATGTGCCAGATTAAAGGAAAAATCTCTCTATGCATTTTCTCTCAGTAATGGGTAGATGTTCTTATGAAGAGAAGCATGCAAATGCCTGATTAGATCTATTAATGCCAGGGTTAACAGATTTAACTCTGTTCTAAGAGACTCTAGTTTGATAATGTTGAGAGGCTCCTAGAAACAATGGAAGACTACAGTCAGGAACTGAATTCTTCCAAGGCATCTTGGTGAAAACCATACAGAAAATTATATAACCAACATCCAGGTTATTGAGACATAAACTCATCTGATTAGTAAGAGAGGACTGGTAACTCGGACTGTATGATAATACTTCAGGTGTGTTTCTTAAATTGAAGATTTTAAGTTTTGCATCACAATTTTAAATTTCAATTTTGAATATTTAATATGGAAGTTCACTTGGGGAACAGGACCACTCAGAATAATGTGACCCCCATCTAGGAAAGGGATTGATTTCCTTATCTTGGAAATTTTGAGAGAACAAGCAGAAATCAACCTATGGTCTGATCCGCCAAACTCACACCAGTCGTTAATTTAACTGAAATTTTGCACTACTTGGAAAAAGATACTCTAGTCAAAATAATTCTATGCACCTCTATTCATGATAGATAAAATCAGAAATACGTGATGAGTTTTCCATGTTTTAGCTTTAATCGTTTTAATTTGGTTTGAATCTGAACAACTAAAATATAAGTACTATAACTAAAAAAAAGAAAAAAGACTGAAATTGTACAAAGCCATGAATCCCCAACTCTGTGCTGTAAACGTTTTTCCAAGAACATCAGTATTTGTGAATGCCATGATCACTTAATGGCAGCTGGAATCTGGTTTCAGGAGCCCTTCAAACGGCAAGCATCCTGCAGCCATGATGCCTTTGGCTACTATCAGTGGATTCAAAATACAGGCTACCACTGAAATCTTATTAGCTCTGTAATGTTGGGCTGGTTGCTTAGCCTTTCACAGACTCTTTCCTTTTCTGTAAAATGATAATAACAAGAGTACACTAGATTTGTTATAAGGAGTAGGAGATAGTCTGTACGAAGTTCTCAGTACAGCCTAACATAGAGCGAGCAGCTCCAAAATGCTAGTAAAATGTTTTCTATTTCTGTTAGTGGGCACCAAATTTAAAAAAAAAAAAAAGAAGACCATCAATCAGAGCTTCATCAAACAAAAAAATTAAAATGTAATGACAGTTAAAAGAACTACATTTCAACAAGTTAAAAAATAAGGCTGAACCAGTCAGTACCTTGTCAAAATTATCACTAGTCTAGATTTTTAAAGAAGTAAACGCTGAATCAAATAGCAAGAGGGAATTTCTACATATCTTTTAATCACAGTTTTACCTCATTAGAAATGCACACTGAACAGTCTCTGAGGGATCGGTTTTTGGTGTCATGGAGAAAACACTGAGAGGAAGCAGGACAACAGGACTGTAGTCATCATGCTGTCTACTGCTGTCAACAGGCCATGTCTGCTCCTTCCTCATGCGTGTAAATGTTTGTCATAGATCATAAAACTCAAAGTTTGCTGTAAAACCCTATTCTCGTTGATGATTTTAAAAGCCACTGAAAGCTTCCTACCCAGAATCACTGCAAAATAATTTGTAATGGTAATATCTGTGAATGAGCACTTGAACGGTCTTCTTTATAAAGATGACCTCAGAGGAGATGCGGCGAGCCAAGTGGTATGCAGCTTTCAGGCCATGGAAATTCTAGGGTTGAAGACAAACTGGGCTTCGAATCTTAACACCTTTGAGCACTTTTGAGTGAAAAAAGGCTCCAGAGGACACATTCCTAACTAGCTACAGGATCCAAATAGCTTAATCTTGATCTTAAGGTGGGTAGCATTTGACCAGTAGCCTAAGGAAGTTCTAATAGGACACACAACTGAATTCTAAAACCAAACCAGCAGTGCCTGGCTTATTCACAAATCCAAGAAGACTCCTATAAATCCCTACATTTCTTCTATTTTTGTAACATGTAACATTATTTTTGTAACATAATTCTAAAAACGCCATCCAAACTCTATTGGACAGTCTTTCTATTTCTTTTCCTCCCATGCTCCCTGTCATCTTTGCCTGTAATAGCGTATTTCCTCTGGCTCCGCCTCTAAGGGAAACATGAAGAACATAACTTTCCTAAGGAATTCTTTGTAAAACCATTCAAATTTGTTTTAACAAGAGTTTGGCAAATAAAACCAATAGTCATTTATTTGTGTCTGGTCATTCATTCTTTCCATGATTCATCCATTAAGCATTTTCTTAATGCCTACTGTGTCAGTGGAAATAGGCAAGGGGATAGAGAAGATGAAGGAAACTCTCTCTCTGTTAGCCAGTTCACAGTCCACAATGGGAGACCCAAGCGTACACAGTTAATTGCAAGTTAGTGTGATTGGTGCTACAATGAATGTATGTGGTAGGGACGGCAGGAATATAAAGGAGGGAATAGTTCCCTCTGCAGAGGGTAAAGGAGACAGCAAAGGGTTGACACAGTCTACTTCTCTAGAAGTACTGAAGCTGGAGCATCTTTGATACTAATCTGAATTATTGCTCCCCTGCAAAACAGCAGAGCTGGCTTAGATGCGTCCAACATTACATTCTACTTAGCATTGTAATCTACGTTTACTATGCATATCACATAAAGAAATGATATTTAACAGGCCTGAGTATGAGAGCATTAGGAGCTAGGAGATATTTTTCCTCTGTAACCTCCCTTTCAGCAACTGAGGCTGCATACACTCTGGTAACTGCTGTATAAAGATAATGATATTACATTCACTATTACCTAAACAAGGCTGGGTATTAAAAGAAAGAAAGAAAAAAAAACATACAAACTCCTTGCTAACCAGAGACCTCTATGGTATATTTTTCCCATTTCTCTAATATCCTCTAACTCTATCCTGTAAGTAAATACAAATTGAAATAACAAGTAGGCTTATTAACAGAAATGTTTGCTTCTAACTCACAATAAGGCAAAGACCACATGAGAGTCATATAGAGTTGATGTAGTTTTTATAAATACATTACACATTTTGAGAATGAAAGACTAAACATCCTATGTTGCCTACTTTTAAAAGCAGATGTTAACTTAGTGAAGGATCAAATTCTGCATTTATACCATTCTTCCTGAAAGCTATTACTCTACCAAAAATATTGGACATATTTGGAATAACAAAATGTATGTGTAATGGACTGCATATCATCTGTATAAAGTAGGGGAGATAGTAAGAGGAAACTATTGTGTTGGCTGTAAAAATCAAACTGTGAAACTCGAAGCTTTGAATTTAAACTTTTATGAGTGCTTCTGTCTCAAAGACGACACATTCTAAAAGAATTGCTGTACAAGATATATTGCTTTGCTTGCACTGCAGGCATGCATTCCCATGTTTGTGATGATGGATCGATTTTTCAGTTTCTATGCTCTTAATGAAATGAACCTTGGAAATTAGATAGCAGAACATTTAGTTCCTCTGTCCTCACCCCCACCCAACACCTATTCACAACACGAAAGAAAAGGGATTGCATTTTGACATTTTTTTTTGGAAACTGTGTTACAGATCCTTTAAACAGTATCTCTGGATAACATGTTCTGCAATTGAAAATAACTAATAAATGGACTCACTAATAAATGTTTATAATTATTTGAATTTTAGAAACCTGAAAAACAACACAGTGGAGTACTGAATTTTGTATATATGCTCACTGAATAAAAACGAAATGCCACAGCACCTTCCAAGCACATACAATGGCTCCTGACATTCTAGGTGGTTTTTGTCTTCACAAAGAAGAGCTCTACTGCCTTGTTGTTATAATGCAGCTGCCTTGATTAAACATCATTGGTACTTCCCTTATGTCTTCAGAATCAAGTTCAAATCCCTTAGATTTTTATTAACACTATTTCACTTGAGATCCAATTTACAGTCCTGCCATCCCACCATCTCTGTCTTGAACCCCCTACATCCCAGGGCCTTAAAACATCGTTTCTGAAATCAGTAACCTCAGCCTGGTGTATCTGTGATCTCCTTTAATCCTGCCACTGAAATCTTTCATCCTCATTTAAATAATATGTGTTGTTGTATCCCCAAGTCTGACTCCTATTAAGTATGTTGTCAGTATGCCTGGGTCCCCCAAAAGGCTGTATATTCCCTAAAGACCACAATTATTCACCTCTGTTACCCAGAGACAAGCAAGCAATACACTTTGTACCTAGTGATGCTTAACAAAATGTCCTTAAATGAATTCGGTGAGAATGCATTACCTAATGAACCTCATTAATCTAGCCAAATGACCTGTTCAGCTACTTATTTTGCTTATCATGTGGCCAATCAACTTCTCCAAATACTCTAATAGCAAAGGCCAAACAGAAATACCATATTCATAATGATTTATTCCTAGATATGATTATAAAATATGATTCATATCATTAAAGTTTTTGAACATCTACTAAAATCCTTAGTTTCTCATTATTAAAATTGACATTTAAACTAGTGTTGGCTGTTTTATATAATTCATGAAAAAAGGAAAATGACAAGTAATGTAATGATAAACAATTGAACTGTAAAACGATTGTGGATAGGAACTGTGTTCTCTAAGTAGCAAGCACAGATTAAACCCTGTTCATCAAGCTATGTGTAAACAGATGTTAAAAGAAAAGCATCCACTTGTTTTCTAAAAAGCTCTTAAAGCAATGTTTAAAAAGCAAACACAAATGATACAATGAGCAGCTAAACCTGAAATGCTAATATAATATTACAAATAGTACAATATCCAATTTCTCCATAGATTTAGAGGATAAAGAATGGGTAGGTTTTATTGACTGTTTTCAATAAACAAAAATATATGCTTGGTAGGCAAATAAATGTCCATAAAGAAAAGATCAGATTTTGGCAACTCAAAGATTGTCTTAATGAGTCACATTTTTCCCAGAAAAGAAAAGTGTATCCAGCATATCTATAATGTTCGGGGATAGGAAATGATAGACATTCACAGCAATCATACCCAAATTCTTATAAAACTCATGCTTCTTTGTAACTTATTTGTGTTGCTTGCTGCAGGAGGAAGGGTTGGTAGAGGGAGACGGATGATAGAAAAGTTTATATGTAAGTAAAGAGATTGGCAATGCATTTATCCCACTTTCAATGTTATCTTCAAAGCACATAAAATCTCTTAAATCAGAGTTTTGCCATTTCTACCAGCACCACCCACCTCAAGATCTCATCACGATGACCCAGTATTGCTACAGTAACAATTCCACCTGCTTCCTTGCTTAGAGTCTTTCTTGCTCCAATTCCAACTGCATAAAGCTTCTAGAACAATCTTCCTGAACTCCTTTTCATTATGTCTTTTCTCTACCTACAAGCCCCTGGTGGGTCCTTTTCACTGATCAGATTAAACATACTCTTCCCAGGGTGGATATCAGAGCCTCCCATTAATTCTTCCCTTCTCTCCAAAGATCCTTTTGTGTCTTGGTTACTATGTTCTTCCTGCTTGAAAGTTCACCTTTCCCTGTTTAAAATCCAGGTCAGTCTATCCAGCAGAGAACCACTGTGTCCCCATTAGCCATCCTGGAGTTATTTCATCCCTTCCTGTTCCCTCTTCCCAGAGGAAATGTTTATTTCCTCTGCCTGTAACTTGTTTCTATTGGATTCCTAAAAATGCCTCCCTGACCTCTACTTGTCCTTCAGCTGGACATTCCCAGGCTGGATGGATAATCTTTCTTGATATTCTGCCTAACACCTAGCAGATGCCTGGGTGCTTAGAAAAGACCTATTGAGAAATAAATGATTTCCACTTTGCTATTGCTATCCCACTTGATTCAACTTCCCTTGCAAGAAAAATGTGAACTTTGACCAGCTATAACAATAAAAGACATATAAAAAATAGTAATTAACTTGTGGATAAAAACCATCATTTCTAGGTACTTCTCCATTAAGACCACTCTGCACAAATGAGCATGGAGCGGAAAATAAGGAGGTAACACCACTCAGGTCTGTGCTCTCCAGATTGTGAAAGGGAGTTCTAAGAGGCGTAAAAAATATTCAAGTGGTTGAAGAAACAGCATCTGAGAAGAAGACCCTGATAATCAGAAGCTGATTCGGAGAAAGCTTTTTACATGAAACTTAGGTCCCCAGAGATCATCTGGCCATCAGGCAATGCATAGATTATTTGTTTATTAACTCACTGACTCAGCTAAATCTTGTTCTACACTGTAACATACATACTGAAGCATTTCTTCATGCAAGTTTTACAATAAACCTATTGACATATATTGATGGTATTACAGATGATGGAAATAACTTAGAGGGGTCACTCTCTGAGGACGCTGCGAACTGTGTGTGAAGAGGTTGACTCTCCCAAGGACACACACGTAGGAAACAGTGGAGAGAAACAAACCAAATATAGTCTATGAAAAGGTACCTAACTTCGGTACACATGCTTTACATAAACTATATTTCAGATATGAATCTGAACTGATCATCTTCCTACTGAAAACTTCTTTAACACGTCTTGTGCAGTTCTGCTCTGGATTGTAACCCTTTGCAGTGCAGGGTTACACTAATCTGTAATGTGTCCATCATACCTAATAGGTAGGCAGCCAGCTTTTGGAAGGCAGAGGACTTTTTCATGTTCTTAATTGCTTAGGACACAGTACACAAAGCAAGTCCTCCCTAAATATACATAGAATAAAAAGAAGACATGTTTCACATTTACACAGGCATGCAGAAGTGTGACATTCAAGTTTTTCAACCTCTATTTGTAGGTTGAACTTTCAAAAACTATACCTGGCATTACTGTTTCTTTCTCATTGCCACTATCCTTCTGACATCTGGCACTGCTTATCAGATAGAAGTTAGCCTTCCTTTGAAAAACTTAAATACATATCAAATTGAATTTTAGTCTTATAATCATGTGGTGCTGGGGTGGTACACAATGTATTCAGTATGGTTTGAGGAGAACATGACACAGCACAAAGATACAGTTGATTTACTGTCTACATGGCTATAAATACATTCCAAAGTCCGCTTTGCACTTTTACCATCGGCAGTTGATGCACAGATGGTGTCAATGTCTTACTTACAGTGACAGTTTTGTTCTGTATGTATTCCACAGTGTTCTGTCTTTGAAGTTACTCCCATGCTTGCTTCCATGCTAGGACCCCCATTCTATTTCTGATATGGAATTGACATAGTCAGCTGCTGGCTTCTATGTTGCACTCACGTAAATCTCATCAACTGGTCTTGATCACGGGGATTTACTTAAGCCACACAATGTACATCCCCACACAGTATACAGTTGAGGATCCCACGGATCAGCCTAGGATGTGGATTTCTGGCAACACCAAGGGCAGGTGTCATTGGTAAGCCAATGAATCTAGATCCTGGCTGCATCATCCTGTGTCCACTTTCCTACAGACACAGCCTGCTGGTGTCTGTGTGCCCAAAAGGATGCCTGCATACTGAGAACGTGTTAGCTGAAAACCCCCCCGACTTTGCATCTGCTTTGCCTCTACAGTTTTACATCCTTATAACCGTCCCAACTCCCACCTCCATTCACAGATGTGTTTTTGTGAATTAAGGAATTAAGAAGACCACCTGAGACTGAGGGTCTTTCCAATTTTGTTGGCGACTCTGTGTTATCAAGGATCTCTTACAACCTGGCTTGAGATGCCTCGAGGAAGAAGCTCCTTTTCTCCTCCCCTGTCCATGGGTTTGTGGTAAACTAAAATGAAATTTCTATGCTATTTGGGGCATCAGTGAGATGTGCCCTTCGGGCATCTGATTTCCCAAGACTGATAGAAGTTTTAAACAAACCGAACCAAACAAACCAAACCACATGATAAGCTAACACCAAAAAACCCTTTGGTGGAAATTACTGAAGTGACACATGAAACAAATTTTTAAGACACTATGCAATATTTTATTCAAATCTTACATGTGTCACTGACGTTTAAACAACCCTTTAGTTCCAGTAAATCCCTATGGGAGAAATTGAATTTAGCCATCAAACCTATCAAGGAAATAGGGAAAAAGTATGTTGTCAGCAGGCTGCATAGACTCAGACCACAGGAAGATTATGGACCGGAGACCTTCACTCCCAGATCAGAACAGATATAAGAGGATCAAGCTACATAAAAATTCCTGTGCAGATTTCCTCTCCGAACTGCTCACGAGCCACACGCTGTGCTTGCTCATTGTTTACCCTTTCTCACTCTAAAGGATTGTTTCATCTTTCAGATTCAAGAATATGGTCTGTCCTTCACAGCCCCTCCCCCTCATAACAAAAATATTCAATCTCCCACAATTACAGGCTCCTTACCTTTCCAGCTCTTCCATCAAAACACTGCCAAGGTCTTCTGAATGTTCTCAGCAGGGTCTCCCCAGCTCACATTCTTCTGGGAAGACTGGGAGATTTCAAGCATAATATCAGACTACAAACTGTGCTACACTGAAATTGGGCAGAAATAATACATGACTCTTGGCCATTTCTACAGATTTTCCCTGTGCCCTTATGTTTGTGGGTTGTGGCTCTGAAGCTGTGCCTTGCAGAGTAACAGACAGACTATTCTTCTTTTCCAGAGAATTACTGGAAGCCTCCAACCCCTGTCAGACCCTGCCCAGGAACCTGCAAATGCAGGTGGAGACAGTTGAGCCTCTTAAAGCATGTGCAGGATAGATTTATCTGCCCTATTGTTGACCCTGTCGTTGATGAGGAAACACGTCCCAAATCAGCAGGCAACTAATTACCTAATATACAAAACATGACCACCATAGGCATCAGAGGATGTGGACATCACTGTGGGATGAAGAAACATGAGTAGGAATTTCCCAACCCTCAAGGAATCCCCCTTCACCACACCTCTTAAAAAGTATCTCTTGCTGATGAGGAGATGAATTTGAGCTAGCTTCCTGTCTCTTTGCTCAGTCGCCTTGCAATGAAGCTCTTTCTTTTTGCAAAAGGCAGCGTCCCGGATTCACATAAATCAAGTATAAAAATCAAACGAATATTCATATTTGACCTGATTGTTTATAGTTCATAATATGTGATCAAAATTGAAAGTTTCTGTGATGACTGCCCTTGTACTGTTCACCATGTAAGAACTTATTCACTATGTAAGAACTTGTTCACCTTGTAAGAACTTGTTCATTATGCTTCAGAAGATTGGAGACTGATGAGAATTAGGCTTGGGGTGGATTAATGATTGTACATTGAGCATTGAGTCCCCTATACAGAATTTTATTGTTGTTAACAACCATTTGATTGATAATTATGAGAGATGCCCTCTCAAAAAAAAAAAGGCAGTGTCCCATATTTGGCTGACAGTGCGCATGGAGCAGTGGGCACTTGTTCAGTTTCAGCTCTATGAGAACGGACACATGGGCAGAGCAAAGCCACCAGAGATATTACACCTCAGCGCCACTTGAGAGCAGGGCAGTCCCTGCGTGTCAGATAGCGATATCAAGCAGAATAAAATAGGAACGAGTTTGGACCCCTTTCATTTAACCTGTTGCTTCATATAGTAAAAACCACCCCATTTTATAGATGGGGAAACAGGGATTGTAAGTAGCCCAACATCACACCACGAGGAATACAACTCAACTTCTATCATCCGTACAAAGTGCTAACTCACTGTTTCAGTCTGTCTCCACCTCACTCCTCTAGGTATGCCTGCCCTCAGGTCAGCATTCTATCACATATTCTTTGGTATAGTTTCATGTCTCATATCAGCTGACGGATCAGTACAACTTAAAGAAAGACTATGTTATGATTATGTCCATCCATCCTGCCCCACCAAAAATCCCCCACAGCCTAGAGCCCCAAGAAAATCTGTCTCTGTCTCTCTACATTTCTCTCTTTCTCTCCTTTATTTAGTTCTTACTTTGATAGTATATCCATTTCTATACTTTATTTATAGCCAAATAAAATTTGCCCTAAACTTATAGCTCTACATTTCTTAATCATCAGCACAGTGTATGGCATATTTACTATTTTAAGATTGTATCACAAATCCTGAGAGGATCAGAGAAGTCAGGTAAATTGTTCTAGAAGTCAGGTAAGTTGGCTAATTTTTGAAATCAAGTTTATCTAAAAAAAAGCTATGATCGTTTCCACTGCCTCTTTTCTCATCAATGTACATGTAACTTCGGCAATTTATTGGGGCCCCACAGCGAGCTTGACCTCTGTAGGATAACTCATGAGGTCCTGCAGCAATAAACAGGAGCTGATTGAAAATCCCCCCCTGGCTTGCCCCAGGCCCCCTCTGAATCACAGTTAAGTGTAATTTGTACGAAAATCCTTATGCATCTCATCGGACCATATTTCTATAGTATTCTGTAGTACCTCGACATTTTTCATGGTACATAATGATTTCAAATATATCAGCTACTCCTCATTCAAATATTATCCAAGTTTTAATGCCACACAAAATGACAGCTAGGGTAGATTTATTTACATAGAGAAGTGATTGTTGTGGCTCTTAGTAGAGTGGTTTCTGTAAAAACAAACATAGTTATATTTTAAGTGCAAAAAGAACTATTTCCAAATCAAAGGTTTGAGTCTTTCGTTTTTTGGATTTTTTTGCTACCAAAATCTTCCATGAAGTTTTATCTTTACTTTTCTCATCCTCAGAATTTCAATAATGTTTTACACTCTCTCTCTCTCTCTGCCTGGCAGATTAGCTCATGAGAAATTTTAAAGGAGAATGATGGAGATAAATATCTTTACTTTTCTATCTCATTTTGTCTTCACAAAATATAGGCAATCTGTGCTTTGCTTTTATTTACTGCTTGTTCCTGATAGGTAGTAAATTAATACATCTTTCAGCAAGGGAGTTATTTGGGCATTAGTACTGCCATCCTACTTTAAACTATGCATTCTTAGAGCTTCATTCCCTAGGAACACACATTAAAATGCTTCAGCAGGACTGCACCTTTGAAGATATTTTTCTTTTATACGTTACACAAAACCACCAAACTTCAAATCATTTATTCATGTACCTGTAGCTCTTGCTCACCCTCTGTTCTCCTTCTGCAGCCCTTCACAGCCCAGCTCAAATGTCACCTCCCCTTAATGTCCTGAGACTCGTTCCTATGCTGCCAAAACGTTTACCTTCCACTTCTATTATGACTCCCACTAAAGATTTGGCTGGAGACACTGCCACGCATGGATCTGTCAATAATTCTCACCCACTGCCAACCCCTCCCCATGTTCAATACAATAGAATATGGGCTTTTAAGGAAAGTACTCATATGTAACTCACTGCAGATAATTTGGCTTTATTAAGCTTAGCAGATTGTGCTTAGTAATCATTACTTGAGTTAGATTTGGAAAAATATATTGTGTTCCATTCTGAGTCAGTCTGATTATATATCCCTTCTAAGGATTCTATATGAATGGCATCAGGTTAATATATGTAACAATATACCCTAAGTTTCTAAGGATACATTTTGGGTAAAAGAACACTGGACTCTCGTGGTCCAGTAAACAGACCTTAGTAAAACAATATCTGACTGTCTCTTCTCCAACCATTTTTATGATCACAGTATACTAGCATCAACCACTCAAGAAAAATAAGTTTTCATATGTCTTAATTCTAAGAAGAAAAGTAACTCTTTATGTGCTTATCTCCTATTTGCTTGATATTGGAATAAACACTTTAATAAACTTTTCTCTGAATTATTTTCAAAGCCAAAGTTGGCCACCTTTTTCTTAATGCCAAACTCAACTTGTCCTCAGTCAAAATCCTCAATATCCAGATTCATATATGTTTATCCTTCTCAGATAATTCCAAAGAGACAACTTTCATAAGATATATATAACATGTTAAGACTTTAAGAATGTGTATCACGTATATAATAAAAACAAACTGCAAGTTTGAATTAAGCTGGACTTTCTTCTCCTGACTAAACAGACATGAATATTCACTTATCTTTCACTTATGCTATCTGAAATACTGCATAAAACTATACATCTTCTCTCTTAATTTGCTTTTACCTGTTATATCTATGTAAATTTTAAAAATATTTATCATCTTAGTTGTTCAAGTTTAAAAGTGCATAAAGACTTTATTTCAAAGAACTTACCTAGCTAAACCTCATATTTCCCTTATACTTTATAGTAAATGTGTTCCTCCTGATAATAAATCTCTCCTTCAAAACTGGCTTAAAATCAACATGAATGCCATAAGGGTATAATCAGGCATTGCACAGAACATGATTACATGGTCAACACAAGTGCTTCACGGGGAATGTTACTTTAGTGTAATAATTACAAACGTGTTTAGTCTAGCATAAAAATATACCTCAAGATCATGATAGTCAAAATACTGTTTGATTTGGAAAAGTATCCACAGCATTCCCTGGACCTAGTATATCACAACAGCAAAGATGGTTCTTTCTCATTAGAAAGAACAAAACAGTGTAAAAGAGTGTGCCCAAAACATTTATTGACAGAAGTGTCTAACAGAAAAATCTAGTGGTATATCTAGGCTCACTTTGCTCACTACCAGCCTTCTAATGTGTGTATCCATTATTACCAGTCTGAGTTATTATCAGCTGCATCTTTTAAATATGGGGAACAGTGAAAAATTATTTCTTGTCAATGCCATTTCATGAAGGAATAAACTATTTCCTCCTTAGTTTCAACTGCAGAATAGCTTGGTGATGATATGGCTCTTCCATAAAAATATAAAATTGTATAAATATCTAAACCTCTCACAAGGACCACTTTGCAGGATTTTTTTGAGACATAAAGAGCAAATGAGTAGAACCTGTATGGTGTCAGAGTCATGGTTAGTGTTAATATCAGTACATTCTGTTAAGCAAAATCTGTGCTCAGTGTGTCTGTGAGTCCTTGTTCCTATTTACACAGATCCTCAGACTTCTATCTGCTGGGTCTAGTCCACAGGTTGTCCGTCTGTCTTATCTCTCCCCTTCTTGCCATCTGCTCTGTCATCTTCCTGCCTACTGCTTTCTACGAATAGAGCTTCCCAAGCCATTTCTTCTCTTCTTTCTTTAGCCGCAGCCCACAGAGTTAATCCTGCAAATGTTAAATTGGAGCCTTCTATCCCCTTAATTTCCTAACTTCTTTCAATTTTCACTTTCAAAAGTAATATTATCCTAATGATAGAGAATAATAATAGTAAAGATAAAAATGAACTCTGTTCCTAATTATATATTTCACATTCTGCTACTTGCTTTGTGTTAGGGGAAAACATTGTCAAAGACTGTAAAAAAACGATCTATCATTTCCTTTATATGGCATGTGACTAAGAAAAGTATTAACTACTATTTTTTCAATCATCTGACTCTACCTTAATGTTTTTTTGGCTTATTTTTCAACCACAAGAAGAATTTTCCTTCCCAAGAAGAATTCTTCATGCTGCAATTAAATACTACAGTAAAAGTGTCACATAATTCTTGACGACAGCCTTCCCCCAAGGCACACTGGAGTAAGGAATATTTTTTAGCAAGCTAGCAATCCAGTACTGCTAGGCAGAGAAAGCATCCCTGGAGTTTTCACATATTGATCAAATCCTAAGCCTGAACATAAAGTAGACTATCTGGGAATTGTTGCCGTAGGTAACCTGGAATTCCTGAGGACACATGATGTTTCTATTTGTCACTCCTTCTGTGTGAATCAGAGCACCTGTGCATAATGGACAGAACATCCATTAGTCCACAGGAGACTCGCCACCTTGCCCACCACAAACTTACAGTATGATGGAGACCAGAAGAAAAAAAACATTGAGAATTCAACTACAAGGTCATTGCTTGCCCCTTTGCTTAAAGCAGTAAGCAATATGGAGATTGAAACTTGCCTTCCGGACAACCCAGGGGTTATTGGCCTGATGTTCTCCTGAATAGCAGTGTTTTAATCAGCTGCCCAGTTAACACAACAGCTACGTGGATCAGCAGCGTGTCTACAGATGGAGAGCAAAGGGAAGGACAGAGCAATTACCAGGAGTTAAGAAAATTATCAGAAGCTGAAATGTTTGCCTCAGTCACCACACTACCTCTTAACAAAGCCTCCCAGACAGCCTCTGATCCCTCACCTTGGCCCCCATTACACATTCAGGTGCTAATGTCAAGTGTTCACTTTACTCTGAGTAGAAAACCTACTGATAGCCTGAGGTGGTAGTGAAATTGACCAAGTAAATAAATGAAAATCTCATAAAAAGTAGATTTTTTTTTCTCTTTGAGGAGACTGAGAAACCCTGAGACTGTATGAGAAGGTTTATAGATAGATACATGAGTATTGTAGCCCATCAAAGGTACTGAATTAGCTTTAGGAGAGTGCCCAGCTTGCTTACCAGCAGAATAAAATACTTCAGGTCATTTTAGCAAAAACTTTGCTTCCCTCTATGCAATGGCAAAGCCTGAGATTCCCATCAATTCAGCATTTAACTAACAGAACAGCTGCTGCACAGAAGGTGGGTGGGTTTAGCAGGAGAACTCAGAAGAACAAATCCCAGGCACAAAGGCTGCTGTCATAATGGCCAGTTTCAGTGCCACTACCAACCAACAGGGTGACTCCCAGGCCTCAGCTTCCTTATCTGTAAAATGGGTAGAATGGGATTAGATGACTGATTTTCAAAATAATGTGTTTTTCTCTCCAGCATTTCAAGTATTTGTTCAAGCCTGTATTGCACAAAAGCTTATACTATAAACTGTATGGAGCAGGGAAGAGTTTTCATGTCGGAGAAACACCTGCTAACATGCCTCTTCCCCACAAGATTCTTTGGGAATTGCAGAACACTAGAGAAAAAGACCGGAGGAGATGATCTAATGATGATCTAATATCCCTATGAATCTCGGTAGTGCTAATGCAGAGCATATTTAAGAATGTAAGTAATAGGTACAAAACTCCGAATCATAACCATGTCATATTAATAATTTTCTTCTATTTGTCTCCAAGGCTAGGAAATCAAATATCCACCTCTGGAGTGGAGAAATTTTTAATCTTCAGACAGTGAACATTTTCAACAGATGATATTATAGTAGAGAATATAGATTTTCATTGCTGAGAGATGGAAAGAAAAGCTAATGCCTGAGCTCTCTGGATAAATTGTAACAGCAGGAGGCAGATTGCTGTTTGACGCTCCCAGGAAAGCAGCATTCCCTCTTTAATATGTCCACACTTTAATGCCTGCTTTCTGTAAAATAAGCAAGCCCAATTTTCCCCATAATATTGCCCTATATTAGTTTGAAAAGTCTCACTGACTAGGTGATTAATACCTTATTATATTACACATAAATCCTCAGTAGAATTGTACTTCTATTTAATTGCTAAATATATTCTTTTCCTTCTGATCAAAATAGTGGGAATAAAATCTTGACGCTTCAGAAAAAAATATTGGGGCCTCAATTTAATAAAGTTGTCAGCATTTCTCAAAACTAGGTTGGTAGGGAATTTAAACTTTGCTAATTTAGTTAGCTATATTTGAGTTAAATTCCACTAGAACATTGCTAAAGCTATCACGGTATGAATAATGATTTTGCAAAAGAAAATTCATTATATCTATCTGAAAGTTTTATGCTCAAGAAAAATGGATTGCATAAAACTTTATTAAAAACAAAATGCCTACAAATTTGCATGTGTAGGTATGCGTGGGTGGAATGCACAAAAGATCTATACTTCTACTTGTTCTGGCTAATCACAAAAATCCATGCCTTCATTTTCACTCACTGAATCGTGGTGTGTGCCTGTGAGGCTATTATTGCTGTGTTAGGGCTGCTGGTAGAAAGATAAACACAGTTTGATGCAACGTTGAAGGTTCCCCAAGCCTTGATTTATTCACAGATAAAATTGTGATAATATGAAATTTATTATGATAAAATAAAATAGCATATTTAAGGCACTGTTACATTGCCTAGACTATAGGAAGTACTATATAAACAGTTTCTGGTATGATTATTTTCATAAGTACTAACAGTATTAGTAAACACCAAATAAAAACCTATTGGGAAAGACAAGTAGTGATTCTACAACATCTTACTATGCTGATGGACAGTGACTGTAATGGGGTTTGTGGGGGGGGTCTTGGGGTAGGGGAGAGCCTAGTAAACATAATGTTCTTCAAAAATATATAAATGAATAAATAAATTAATTAATTAATTAATTTAAAAAAACTATTGGGAGACAGATACATAAACATACAATTATATGCCAATATACTGAGCTTACAGTGTGGAAGAAATTCTATTTGTAATCTAATCTGGGGGAAGAAGTAAGGGCTTCAAAGAGGAAGTGACGCTCAACTAAATCATGTCTTAGGAGTAGCCATTCTCTAGAAGGAGCAATCAGAAAAGGAAATCAAAAAAGCAGAGAGTTCAGGGCACACACACCTAAGGCTGGAAGGTAGAGGTGTTGTGACTGGAGAAAGAACTATTTGTATTTGTGGCTTTTGGTAAAGTTTTCTGTAAAAGGGGGCTTAGGGAAGAGATTAGACATGTAACAGATCATGTGAAGGGCCTTGAATGCCTTATGAGAAGTTTGGAATGTTTTCCATAAAGGAATGGAGAGAAGTTTGCAGTTTCTAAGTTAGAAATTGGCAAGATCGGTCACAAGAAAGCAGAAAATGCAACAGGCATTTCACCACACACATTCTCATGGGAGGACAGGAGTGTGGTGAACCTTCCATTATCCCAACTTGCCTTTGACCTCAGGACCTCAGTCTCAGCTTTCAGAACCTCAGTGACTCAGATTTGACCGCTGGCAGTGTCCCTGAATGGATTACTCGGTGAAACCCATTTAAACCTCTGATCCTCTTCTATTTCTATTGTTTTCAGCCCTGATGCCAGCTCCCAGCACCCAGAGGTCTGCCTCCGGCTGTGATTTGTGTACACTGAATTCACACATTTAAATATATCCCTTCTATTATGTTTCTGGAATTGCTAAGGAATGTCTGCATTGATTTCACTTGAGGCATTTTTGGAATTGATCATTCATTCAGATCCATGGAATTGGGAATAGGTCTATCAGATTATTTCTAAAATGTAGTTAAAGCAGCCAGTGGCCAGCCAAACCAGTGGAAGCTGAGGCAAGAGGAAAAATAAGTAATACTGATACCATCTCTATTTAGAATTTTAATAATTTACCCATCATAGATAATTTGATATTTTACAGTACTGCATTTAATATTATTTCTTCTGGTTTCCCCTTAAGTTTTGCACCTGAGGTGAGTGCCTCACCTGCTCTCCCTCCATTCTGGCCCTGAAGGTGGCAGATAACCCCAAATGCTCAACACTGTTATTGGTGGGTGTTTAGGGGTAGGTGCACAGGCCCTGTGCCTGACCAAACAGCCATGGAGAAAGGACAGTCTCTCCCTAGAAAAGGACCCTCTGTTTTCAGTACCTTCATAGTTCTGTCCCTGTTATGTCCCATTTCCATATCATTCCCTTGAAACATGTGACACAGAAGTCAAGGCTTCTTAATCTGAAGTTTCAACAGCACAGCTAAACTAGATTAAGATAAGCAAATGAAAATATTTCACTAATAAGACTAAAAACCTCTATCCCAGACATTATTCTTTCACCTGTAGACCAAAGAATAAATGCAACCTCATAGTACATTTATTTTTAAACTTCATCATCATCATGTCTGTTTACCATTTTTACTATTGGAATCGGATTTATAGGGTTTTTAGGATGCAGTGGAAATGTAAGAGCTCATCGAAGTCAAGTCGCTGAGGCTGCCCTGTGTGGTAGGTGCGGTGGTGGCCCCCCAGCCCTCCTTCAGGATGGAGAAGCAAATGGGAAGTGTGATATCTCAGCTGCCACTAGTGTGGGCCCAGAACTCACCTCCGAGCTTTTCTTCAGGACTCAAATTAAGCTGAAGGGAGCTGCCTTGCCTAAGGCTTTACTAGGGCTATGCCCTAATTCTGGAGCAGCCTGCTTCCAGTCACTGGCCAAGCATCTCAGCTCCAGGTAGCCTTCGAGATGAGACTTGCTGAGGCTACTGTGTCCACTGTCAGGAGGTTCAACTTTTCTCTCTGCTCAACACCACACCCCACACTCCCCAATATGTACTGCTCCCAAGATAAACTTCCTGCAAACAAATAGCCATCTAAGAAACCCAGCATTCAACACACTGAAATCTTTAAAACGTACCTGGGAAAAAAGAAAAGTCACAGTTGTGAGTAAAAGAAAAGGCAGACAAGACACCCCATCTGGTGAAGGGGGTGGTTTCGGCCAGCTGCCTAAGCTCTACATTGTCCCAATTGTCACGTGGTCATGGGGCATCCGTCCCTGCCATGGGGCAGGTGCTTTGCTTGTCAGCTACATAAACTGTCCCAAGTTTGCCATTAACCATCTCTATTAACGAGATACTATACACACTGAAGCACTTTTCTATTGATTTAACTAAAAGGGCACTCCAGCGGTTCTCATTATGTTATAAGGTCAAAAGAGAAAATGACCACACCCCCATTAGTCAGGGAAATATCAGAAAGCTGTTAGTAGCAACACAGTAGAAGTGGTGGAATCATCTTCTTGAGAAAGGAAAGCTCAAGAAGAAATCACTCCCAGAGACACAATCAATTCCAAGTACAATAACTTAGCAGACAATTAGAATGCATGCACATGCGTGCGCACGCACAAACACACATTTCTACAAATTTGAAGACAACTGAAAGCATTAACTGCTTGAAATTCAAGTTACTCCTTCATGAAATAACTAAAACATTTTTACTTTATGTAGTTTCTCTATGCAAGGAGAAGGGAAATCTGTCTGAACTTTATAGTCATCTCTCCAACGTTAAGCAATGAGAAATTTATTACTTAACATTCAGAGATGTTTGATTTTTTCTTTTATGAACATGGGATCCTAAGATATCTTCAGCCCTTTCCCAAGTTTCTGACCTGCTTATATTCTCCGATTTATTCATGATTACATGGTTAGGTACACCTGGCCTGACAGGAAAGAGTTCAGTCCTGTTTGATGGTTGATATTCTTAATCTTTCCATGTCCCAGAAACCTACAAGGCATGCATTATCTCATCGAATCCTTAACAAAGCCACATGAGGCAGATACTCTGCTGGTTGTTTTACAGATAAAGTACCTGAGACTCTTAAAAAGGTTAAGTAATGTGCCTCACACCACTCAGCTAATAAATGGGGAGCTGGGTAGATCTGATCACCATGTTTATGCTTCTAACCAGTGCCCAACACTGACACCCATAAGATGAAACATATCCAGGCAACCAAAAGTGCCTTTTTAGCAAAAATTTCTATAGAAAACAGTCTTATTAAATCCCTACTCTGTGCTTTTTAAGGCCTTCATTTAATTTGTGTGAGCATATTCTCTCTCTCATGTGGCTAACTAGATCCTTCAAGTTAAGAGCAGACAGCTTTTTACTGAGAATGTCTTTGAGGACTCTTTTTAAAAATTCACCTATATTTTGGACAGTTCATTCAGTATAGGGATATTATTCTACTGTAAAACATGTTGTAAAAATCAGTTAATTATCACCTTCAATAAGAATAATCTGCCAGCTAAGCCTGCCTTTTATTTTGAGCCAATATTCACTCATCTTCAAAACTTCTTGTATTAAAACTAAGTTCCAAAAGCAATATGCACAGAAAAAAGACTGAAAGGAAACACCACATATTGCACTAGAAGCTGTAGGTGACTTATTTATCTCAATAACTATTTTCTTATTTTATCTCTTAAAATTAAAACAATAATAACTACAGTTTTCAGCATATGCCGTATCGCTGCAGGGGCAAAGAAATTATCCAGAAAGTAATTATGTGTCTGTTTATCTATGTTTGATTTAGAAAAGGAGGCAATTTAATTTTAAAGGCAAACTATACATTAAATGCTTACAGACAAGAAATCTCACTTGTGAACACAGCATGTCATTATGATCATTTCTCTAAATGAAAAATCTCAAGTAATGAATTTTGTGGTTGATTTCATATTTTGAGGATATGGCTTAGAATTTTCTTTTCATTTGATGAAAATACCTTGGTCTTTTTGAGGCAGAACAACTCTGGGGAAGTAACGTCAATCTGGTTCAACAAACATGGATTTATGGCTTATGTTGGCAAAGCAATGATGGGAAATGGGAGCAGTGCAGTTTACATTTTTTTTTTCAAAGAGTGATAAGTTGAATATTCCATCAGAAATTGTCACTTCTGATTATATTTAATTTATTAATAACAAAGAGACTCAAAAATTCTATTTAAATGTGATGTTGAAAATTGCAACTATAACAAATTGCAACTATCACATAATTGTACCAAGGTTGGTAGAAAAATATTCTAGTAGTTGGGATGAGAAAATCAATCATCCATTGTGCATATAAAGCAAATGGCATATACCCACTTAACATCCACTTTAATAACACTTCTGGGACAGGTCTTCTAGCTAATAAAAAATTATTTTCCAATAATTTTCACTTTCCTGTCTGAACAAGAACAAGTTTAAGTAATAACCAAAATGGCCATTTTAGTCATTCTTTCAAGTTTTCCTCCTGCTCCCATTTAAAAGAATGTTAACTGGAGCAAACTGGACAGTGGGGTAATTTCAAATGCATCTGTACATTAGGGATTTTCAAAGAATACAATAAGTGTTGTAGTATACACTATTCAAAGCAATACTGCCTTAAACAGTGGGAGAAATAGTCCCAGCATATATGGTTCATTTTGTTCTTCCATGAAAAGGGAAGTTTCTGTTTGCCTCTAAGGAAGAGTCATTTTAGAATTTAGCAAAGTGGTGAACAGAAAATTAAATTCCTGACAATCACAATGACTAACAGTTTCTTAAAACAATTAAAAGGCAATGATGTTAACAGCCAGTACCCCCATTTGAATAAGCTAATAGGAAACAGACAACAATGATGCTCATGAATTAATTGCTTTGTACAATAAATGACTGCATGAGGAATGAGGGCTCCCAACTAACTGAGTACATCCGGTTCTTGTCCCAAATAGATGTAAATGGTTGACACAGCACAATAAACTCCTCTGCATGCCTCTTCATTCTGCTCATTCTCTGTCTCCATACCCACTTGCCCAAACATTTCACGAGTGATGACTGACACTCCGTGACGAGGCTATGGCTGACCTCCTCCAGGACTGTGATACCCTCTCACTCAGTCTCTCCAGCCACAGTCATCTTTTTTTTCTTGTTCCCCTCTTAGGGCCTTTGCAATGGCTCTTCCCTTAGCTTGGAAGTCCATTCTTGAGACTCTCTTAGGCCTGGCTTCTCCTAGTCCTTCAAGGGCCATGATGACCGTGACACCCTCCTAAAGCAGACACGCCTCGTTTTGTGGCATGACCTTGTGTTATTGTCCTCATGGGACCTAACACTGCCTGTACCTCTCATCAGAGGCAATGCTTTGTGGGAAGAGTCCTTATCTCTTTTGATAACCCTGCTGTCCCAGGACTTACTGCGGTGCCCTAGCATGTAAGAGGAGTTCAATGGATTTTTGTTGAATGGATAAATAAATAGATAACTGACCCACCATCTTCAGCTCGACTGTAAAGGTTACTCTCCCTCTTTTCTCCCCATATTCCATTCTCCACGGAGGAAACCAGGGTGATCTTTCTAAATTGAACATCATATGTCATTTTCCTGCTTCAAACATTTCAATGGATTCTCTTTGTAATTAAAAATCTAAACTCCTCCTCAAAGTCTTCAAGGTCCAACAGAGTCTGACTGCTCTTCAACCCCTTCTCACTCCCCTCCCTCCCCTTCCTTCAAGCCCTACTAACTCAGTCCCTCTGAGAGCTTTCGTTTCTGCTATTCCTTCCACTTTAAAAGCTATTCTTTCAGTCTTGGCGTGGACACCTGCTTCCCGTGCTGGTCCTATTGAGGTTCAATTCAAAAAGCACCTTCTTAAAAAGCTTTCCCTGACTACCTCAGCCAAACTGGAATCAGATAAACCACTAAGACTATGGTTTTCATTTGAACAAATCTATTTATAAAAGGCAGGAAAAATAACTTTGATCAGGGTAGGTAAGAATAGATTCTATTCATTTATTAGGATGGTTGAACTTTAGCTTAAATTTGACAACATTGTTGGTGCTGTTAATTTTTCTAGAATGTTGTTTTCCAGTTCTACAATTATAAAGATTTTCTCTACATCATTAATTTGGGGCAAAAGTAATATCCTTCTGTTGTATGTGTGTGTATGGGGGTGGTATTAGTGGGCAATCTGAGTTACCTTCATTCTATTTGCCTTTAATAAACAACTAACCTTTTATTCTTTTAACCTTTCCTACATTTCTCTTTCCCTCCCAACCTAACACACACAAAGGAGCAGAGGTGCTTCATAGTTTCAGTTTTGCTTGTATTTATACTTTTTGCAATTTGGAATGTTTGACTTCAAACTTAGTGTCATCTGCTAACACAGTTCTTATTATTCTTAACAAGTCAGGCACACAGACACAATAAAAGGAACATCACCATCAAAGCAGAATGGCTGTCAAGAAGGAACAATTCCCTGTGTGGAGGCAGGTAACCCCTCAAAAAAAGAGCCCCACAGACTGCTGCTAATGGAAGTTTTCATTATATCAAAGGCTTGGACTCAGTCCTTACAGAGAAGATATACTACTACATATCAGTTGAAAGGCAAATATAAAACTGCATGTTTTCAGTAGGTTTCATTAGTTTTCACATAAATTCTCACTTCAATAAAAATTCCAAGTACTCAGCTCCATACTGGCAAAGTGGGTAATGGAATAGATTTCAAAATGGTCACCAAAATACAGAGGCTCAGACACCTACAACCTTTATGGGTCATTCGGTATTAGCATAGGTTTTTAACTATAATGAATGTTCTTGATACATGAAGATGCTAATATTTTTCAAATACCTTTATACATGACACTGAGCCATAAAACGCTCAAAGAGATACACTCAAAATCATTAGAACTGAATCCATCCTTTTTAATTTGGTGACTAGCTTCCAAATAATTACACAGAAAACATGTCTGCATATTATTCTTATATCTTCCTTTATATTCAGATTTTGACATTTATATAAGAGCCAAGGTCAAATGTTTCTTAACAGTCCATTCTACAATTATTCTATGACCTGATTTACTAAAATGTATAGCTTTTCATCTTTTAACTTTTAAATACTTTTGTTCTACTGTGCGGTTAATTAAAAGTAATTTGGACACCTTCTGATAATCAGGCATATTTTGAATAGTTTTACTTCGAAGTACAATAGAATTGTGTTTTGCAAATCAAATATCTATTATTATTATAATGTCTGAAAGCTAATCAGGATTCTATAAATGAGCAGGTACAAATGAAGATTGGAAAACGAAACCAATGGGCATCAGAGAACTTGTTCTCTTCCAACAGACTTCCGAAAGGGAAGAAGGTAAGTATTTTGCCAAAAAAAAAAAATGCATATAATAATAGTATAGAGAATTTATATACATATATAGATCTTTAAATCTATCTCAGTTCCAATCTGTTCTTGCAAGCATTATTTCTTAACTGGTTTTATATTTAACAACATTGCCTATGAGCAAGAATTTTATAAATTCACAATGGCCCCCACACAGCCTGGCCCTGCTTTTGCTCTTCAGTTTTGTTTGAATTTTCAATTATTCTTCAAAATTTTTCAGAAACTACTGAGATTTGCTTCAATCTTGCCTCCCACCTCATTTTTTTCATGAAGGAAATAATTCAGCACAGGAAATCGCAGACTGGAACCGTACGTCACTGAACAAATATATTCTACCGCAAGGGCATTCATTGGTCCTTTGCGTGTTGGTTTCTGGGTATGAGAGCTCGAGACAGAATTGCAACTAGTGATGGGAAATTGATTCAGTACCACGCTGTGCTCCAGAGACGGGCTATAGAATTTAGTTAGTGAAAGAAAGGCAGCAGGAATAAATGAGAAGGAGAATACCTTCCACGGGTATTCATTAAAATACCTTCTTTATGAGTAACTTGACATTACCCCAAGGCTATGTAACCAGAAATGAAAAACAAAAACAAAAACAAAAACCACCAAACTGAAATCAATTGAAAATGAAAGAAGCCTTGGTGAGAGCCATACGTATTAAATAAACATTTTCTCGCACCCTTGTTTCTCACTTTCCATTGGAAAATTGAAACTGGCATTTACACAGCAAATTCCAAAACATACGTTTTTTAAAATAAGACAGACACAACAAAAACACAGCAGTGGAATTCGAGAGCTTCACATTATTGCTTCTCACTGGGATTCAATCCCAGTGACTTTATATTTCTGACAAAGGTGAAGGCAAATATTTCCAGGTCAAGTGATTTAATGATCAAGGAATAGAGAAATATAGTACGAGGTTCAGAGTCAGAAGACCTGAGTTCTAGGCCAGTTTCAGCAGTTTATTAGCTGTCTGACCTCTGGGATTACTTAACCCCGTGGAGCCTCAGATTTCACTCACTTCTAGAATAACAGGGGGTCTGCTCTGTGTCCCACACCAGGTTACTGTCAAAATCAAACAAGATGATGTACTAAACTCTTAAAACACTAGGCAAGTGTTTATAAACTGGAATTCCATCACCTCCATCAACTGAACGTTTGCAATCCACAGTGCAGTAATAAGATAATGTCATTCATGAGTTGTTGAAAAATTAAATTCAATCATATGTTTCCTATGTTATATTTTGGCATCCACATCCAAGATCTTTTGCCACTGCAATAGGGAGATAGCACCCAATCATTTAGTAGCAGATGTGCCATAACACCAATTTTTCAAGCAAAAAATATGACTGAAAATAGTCTAATAGGGTTGCATAAGCCGAAAGACAAAAGATATAAATCTGAGGCAATCTATTGAATTGCTCGACAAGTTCATAAAACCTTAAACTATTAGGTTAAGCCACACGAAGCTGCTGTCTGTAAGTCAAAAAGTGCACAATAGTGTTAATTTCATGGAGATAAACTAAATATTTTAAATACTAATGCATTCATTTTGGACTCTCTGAACTCCCTCACCCTCCCAAACTAATTTAGAGATAATTAAGTTTCTGTCATATTATCAATACCAAAAAGATGCACATACCAAGAAAAAAGGTGGGAAAGGATGCATACAGATGGGCAGTGTACAAAAAACATTGAAGACCTAAAAGAATATTAATGATGTTCATCTTCCTCAGCACTCAAATACATGTAAATTTAAAGAAAAATCTTTTTTTCACCGCCTACATCAGCTCAGATTAAAAAGAAGCTATAATATTCAGTGCTGGAAGGAATGATATTGGAGGGCAAACTGGTATTTGTATCAAAAGCCTTCAAAATACTCATACTATTTGACCTAGTAACTCCTCTTCTGGAAATTAGTTACAGGAAGCAGTCTTCAATTTGCACAAAGTATTAACTACACAGTGATAGTTATACTTTCTTTTTAAAGTAAAACATGAAGAAAATATTAAATAAATGAGGGTCTGTCATACAATTTCATACTATTGCAATCATTAAAATGGATGCTGTCGACAATCCATAATTCCTGTGATGGTGCTTATTTATTCTATGAAGAAGGTGGAAAGTTTAGAATATGAACCATCTTCTAAGTTGATATGTTTGATGTATATATGAACAGTATGTAAATTTATAAATAGCCAATGTGCCAGGGACTGGGCCTACTTTAACTGCATTAGCTTCTCTAGTCCTCAGAACAACCCCATGAAATAAATACAATTATTATGATCCTCACTGTAAACACAAGAAAAATGTGGTACACTTTGCTAAAAATAACACAGCAGATAGCAGAGCCAGAATTGAATGGGGAATTCACAGTCCATGACGGTAACCATCATACTAGATTGTTTCCCAGCCCTTAGAGAAAAATCAGACCAATCGAGATTATTTCTCGTAAGTAGAATGACTAATGAGTATTTTTTAAACTGCTACAATACCTAAATTTCTAGTCCAACCTTTGGGTTCCTTTGATCTTTTTCATTATTTGTTATTCAATATAGGGACATTATAATGGACCAAAAAGTAGGATAAATTTAATGCATCCAAACAAATAATCTCATGAGGACAGAAAGGAAGAGTTTTAAGAAAAAAGCTATGAAATAAATATTCCTCTATTTATCTCCACCTCTTTCCTATCGCCAGCACTTTAACAAACCCTTCACTGTCTCTTACAATAATCACCTGTCTGATCCCTTGTCTGTGGTCTCTTCCTCCACATCCCCACATTCCTACCAGGAACCTCTGCCTAAAACACTTCTGGCTATCCCAGACTACTCATTATTTCTTAGTGAAACATTCTTGAGCTCTCACGGTGTGCCAAGCACCATTCTAAATCCTGGGTATATAAAGATAAGTAATGGCCCCCATCCTCAAAGTTCTGAGACACAGATCATTGTATTGCTGAAATTGTAGTTTTGCAGTCCTGCAGAAAGAGAGCACAATAAACATCTGTAATAAAAAGTGACCAGTCGCAAGAGAGCTGGCAAGAGAAGCATTATAAGAACATAAAAAAGGGCAAAACTGTTCTCCATTAGCAGGAACAGCTGAGCAGAATTCACAGCTCGAAGCATCTTAGCTAGTCGTGGAGGATGAGAAGTGTTTGGGAAACTGAGAGCACAGTGAACCTCGTGCAAAGAGAAAAACACACAGCACAGAGAAGTAGAAGTACATGGTTGACATGGTTACCTGAACCCAGGAAGCCCTCAAAGGTTACTAGTCAAGTCCACCCCACTGCAGGCAGCAATGGTTTGTAACTAGCATGTGGTCCCTGATTATCCTTCAATTTAGGTAAAGAGAGTTTGGAATTTGAAGAGGGGAGGTTTATTCTTTTTGATAGAGAATTGCCAAAATCAGTGTTTTTCCAGTAAATTGTTTGTGTGTCACAATAAAATTAAACGGAATGAAAATAAATTTCAAAGAATGAAACCCAGATTAATTTGATTTTTACTATACATGTTTTTGGAGGAAGATATTTGAAGAATATGAGAAGAGAAATTTTTTTTCCTTTCATTTAAGTATAGAATTATTCAAAGTATAATGTTTATTATTTTTAAACCAATTTTACTTTGAAAGCAATTTCAAGGAGTGAACTGAAGTGGAAAAAATAGAACAAAGGAGAAGATTCTGAAAAGAATATCCCATCAATTAATCTATCTTCGACATTCTTGACAATGGGTGAAAATACACTGCATTCAACCACAAGTACTATTAAAACCATAGTGTTTCCTCAAAATACATCATATGGTTGCATTATGGAATGACAGCATGAGAGCCATTAATTTCCCAAGTTCACACTTACCTCTTGAGGTTTAGAAAATCACTATTTCATAAAAGAACGAGGAGATGGGAGTTAACTAAATGTCCGTTAATTTCTATGACAGTCCTAATTTTATGTATGCAGTAGATCTGCAATGAAATAGCACAATAGGATCATTAGCCTCGTTTGCTCCTGACCCCTCTACCTATATACACCATGCTTGGCACATAGTCAGGACCTAATGAAAGCTGGTCTTTTACTTAAATAGAATTCAGAAAAGCTCAATGGCAGAGATGTTGATTATTAAGCCCTACAACAATCACTGCTATGATGTACTCATTAAACATTTCTTTACAATGTGAAATAAGCACTTGAGTTTTAACATCTCCTAGGATCACCTTAAGGGTAGAGAGAAACTGCATATATTTTTCTTCATAGTTTTCACTAAACAAATCCATCACCTAATGTTCTCCTGTGTAAACTATTTTGTCCTTAAAAACTCAGACCAACAGAACATGCATAGATTTTATCACTGATAATCATAGTTTCTTTTCTCTATCGCTTGTAAACAACATAACTACTCCCACTGATACTCACGAAAGTAAATTCCACGCTTGCATGAAGGTGGAAATGAAGAAACCACCTAAATTTATGCTTCATTATAGGATCTAGGCAGTTTTTCAGATGTAAGTTATTACTTTATTAAAAGTGTTTTATTATAAATTATTACTTATTTATTATACATATGATGCCTGGTTTTGTTTAAAAACACATTTCTTCTGGGGTAAACTAGTTTCTACTATATATGAGCCAGAAAACATCAATTACTGATCTGGCATTTTTATGAATGATTTCTTAAAGGATACCTTTGATAGTCATAAACAGAACTGAAAATTACAATTGGCTTGAAAAGATGGTGTCTCTTTGATCTGGGCATTGGAAATGCAAGTTGACTGGCATGGGTCAAGCATACTATGGACAATGAAGCTAATACTTGTCACCTATTCCCCTCCTAAAAAGTAGAGTTCTGTCCACTTATTTATTCCTCTACTCTCCACATAAAGAGTGTATCAAGATATCAAAGCAGAGAGTGCAGTTTTTTTCAGTCTGCTCATGCCCAAATGATGAAGAGAAAGGATGACTTTTTGTTACATTGATGTATAGAAGCTTCATCAGCAAATCTTTATTAAAGAAGCAGACAGACCCATCTGGTTTTTCTGTTTTCTCTTGTAGAACTCTCTAAGAGAATGAACTTCCAGGAATACGGCTGGGGTATCACATTGACTAGAGAACAATAGTAATAACAGTAATAATCACAGTATATGCTATTCTTCCCCTCTCTGGAAACTTCTTATCTGCTCACTTCTGTCTGACTGCACTAAGTGGGTCTTCTCAATCAGCATTTCAAAAATTTCACTCTCTGCTCCATGTCTCCAACCACTAAGATAATCAAACTGACATTCAGTGCAGCCAGAGAGTCTGCCTTGGGTGCTGGGAATAAATGGATGTGGACAGACACTGCCATGGTAATCTTTGCCTCCACACCGTGAGGGACTTTGGCTTAACAGTGTGGACAATAACTAGGCAAGCAGGTTATGGACAGACACCCAGCACCAACTTATCCCCAGTAGGTTTGGTGTCTTTTGATGACAACTCCAACAAAGGTAGGATCACATTAGCAGCTGGATTCATCTCAGTTACAGCTCAAATATCAAGAAATAGTAGCCAGCTTTGGGCTTAGCCAGCCTGCTGGGAAGAACCTTAGCTAAACATGCATAAACATAGCACCATATCTGGTGGGGAGCCCAGTGGAGCAGAAGATGGCAAGATGTATTTGTGGCAGACAGCTCCTTATATGATATAGGAAACACTAGAAGTTGGTGAAGTCTTAATGGTAGAGGATGTCACTGACATACATGGATGCAAGCCTTGCAAATTTGGTTTGGATAAGATTTCCATAGCTTCATTCTGCCTAGAACAATTTTGGATGCTGCTGAGAATTATTTCCCCTGAGAAAAGAGATGCTATCTAAAGAAAGAACCCAGTGACAGTCACTCCAGAGAGACCTGTCACTGGAAGAAGTTTAAGATGAAAGTTATAATTGCTTTTGAGAAGCTATATTATAAAGCAGAAATTCAATGAATGTCCTGTAGTTCTAGGGTAGCACTTCATAAGCTTTTCTTCTTTTTCCAGATGAAAATAAAATCCATTAATTTAATATAGTCTGTAGGTCCATTTATTATACAGTTGTCCTAGAAACTAAAAGGAAAATTGACTTGTCCTATTAAATTTATATCCTGACCACCAGAGTTCACTAATACTGTCTCCACCTGACTTTCACTTCAAAGTATTAACAGATGAAACTATGTGTAATTTATTTAAATAACTGGCCTATAATCTTTAAGGCAAAGCAAGTCCTACTGCAGGCAGGATGTTACTGTTAGGCCCCATGATCATGACATTAACTTACAATAGCTTCACCAGTTGCTCTTCCTTTATTGTACAACCAAACCCTTAGCTCTCAGGAACAATGATAATTACTTTAGGCTGCATGGTTCAGTATTGATAAATGAGTACTGATTGACGTGCTTTCCAAAACCTCTTTTTATATGGCAGTTGAAAGAAGTATAGTCTAGTTGATGAGTTTGTATTGGAAGAATGCACTATGCGAATATCAACTGGGCCTTATTTTAGGAATTTAAAGTTCCTAGTGGAGAGAATCAACTGAATAATAAAGAAAACAGTTATTTACCAGTCAGCAGATGTTAAATGCAACAATAAAGAAAACAGTGGATCTATGAGGTGTCACACAATTTTATTCATTCATGCAGTCATCCATGGCCTCAGTCAAACACTAATCAGCAATGCTCTACCAAGCCAGGCACTAGGCTAGCTCTTGGAAATGGAAAAGAGAATCTTGTTTTGTTTTCTTAATTCTACACTTCCAGCCATTTTCCAAAATTATTCCAATGAGTTTCAATATTCTATCCCTTTGTTTGAGCCTAAAATTCAACCTTCTTTTAACCAAGCCTCCCTCTTAACAGAAAACACTTGCATTTGCATAACTCTAAACATGTCACGTGTACTATGCTGAATGCAGGACCTGACACATAGTAAAAACTCAATAAATGTTTGCCATCACTATTTTTGTTTTTATTTTTTTCTTTTGTGATTAACTATCCCATGGACAACAAAACATTTCAGGTCACATGCCAGCTGGTTTTGAGTGCTAAAATGACTGTGCCAGCTGATTTGAGTCAGAGGCAAAGCAGGCCCTGTTTTCCATGGGTAAGGAGAAGAGGCAGCCCACACACTCACCATCCTTAGTTTGGACAACACCCTCCCTTTACCGCTATCGTACTGAAGGCCCAGAGAGAGGAAATGTGATCCCGGTCCACAGAGCATGCGAGCCAAGGACAGAATCAGAACTCAATTCCAGACATAACTTGTAATTACAAGGTCTCAAAAGTAAATACTGTTTCCTCTCTGCTCTAACTATCAAGCTTTAGGGACAATGCTTATAGTTCCTTAAAGATTACTTTAGATTACATAAGAACGCTGCATTCTTTGTCCATCATCATCGCTAAGGAATGCACTAGTGTATGGTGACTGTACACCAAAGTGCCACTGAATTAACTAAGTTGCATGGAACTGAGAAATCATTACAAGATAATGCATGTGTGTATAGATAAACAGCTTAATAGGCAAATTGTTTATTCATTTGACCTCCCTAGAGTTCCATCTCCTATACTTTCTTCTCAGACCTCCTCCCTCCCTAGTAAGTGTATCAAAGCTCATGGAAGGAACTAGAGACAATGACCTCAAATATACTTACTGTGTTGTTCTCAAACTGAAGTGTAACTGCAACTAAATTGTCAGCTTTCTCCCAAACCAGTTTCCGATTAATTTTTTCATTATATAGGTTGGAATTTGTGGCTTATGTCTTCCCTCTAGTTCAGAAATAGCAAATACCGGACATGTGTGCTTTGTGCTTTTATGGTTACACCCTTGCCCTAGGCAGACATGACTAATCAATCACAGCCCTTATTTCCTCTCCTACCTCTATGGATACTTAATCCTCTCACACTCTCCTGATGCTCTTGGCTACACCTGTATTTCAGAGCTCAAGACTCATTTCCATCCAAAATTCCCAAGGGTAAGTTCTTTGCTAGTCTTTTCCTGCAGAACATGCATTCCTTAGTTTCCAGTTTAATCAACCAAATGTCAGTCCCCTTTTCAGCAAGCACTGGTATCTCCCTGTTGCCTACCAGATGTTAACTCCAAGGAGTTTTGCACAGCTTTCAGAGCACCTATCCAACAACATTACTCAGTTTCCTCCAGTAGACAGGACTCCAATTATATCTGCTTAGCATCAGCACACGAAAGCTGCTGCTGCATATCTGTGCCCATAATGAGCACACACAAGAGACTCCAGTCAGGTATCCTTCTTCCACCTAATGACATCCCAATCCTATTGCGACAAGATCATATATCACCTTTTCTACACTAAGTCCACCAAAGACTCTGCATTCTCTAAAAAGATCTGTATTTTTATAAATTCCCAAACACAGTTTCGAGTAGCTACCTAATCATTTATTGCATATGCCCTCAACCAATGACACTTCTAGAGCACAAGATTGGCGCAATCCTTCTACAGATGACGTAGTCAGGGGTTCTTTTTTCTACCTAGATCTCCTCCAACCTTATTTCAGAAGGAAATTAAAAGAGTTGTGCAGGAAAACAGATTTGTCAAAATACAGGCAGATTTTTCTCACTTTGTAACTTACAGATAAAGGATAAAACCTTGCACAGGATCCTGTAAGAACAATCTCTAAGCAGGTGAAGAATCGGTGAACATTACTGCAGCTCCTCAGCATGACTATCCTATATGTATTTCCAAGACTGAACATGCAGATGGGAAAAGCTGTTTCCCAAACTTTGCAGTCAGGTAATCAATCCTTACCCATGCTATATGCTGTAAGCCAGAAGAAGCTTATCTTTTATAGGAGGATTGAGTTCACAGAAGTTAAAATGGCTTGCTCAAAGTCATCCACAGAATCTGAGCAGAATGGGATGAAACCCTTGTCATCCAAGGCTTCTGGCATAATATATAACTCTGTGAATTATAAGGCCCACACAACATGTAGGCGAATAGCAACATATTTTATTAGGACCATTAGTTTCATACTTAGTTAGCTTTTCTATCAATGACCATATCCAGACAACTGCCTGCATGGAGATCCTTCTCCTTGCGTATGTCTGTGATTAGAAATGCAGCATTCTACAACTGAATTCCTTAAAACTAATCTTATAGTTGGCATTAGATACTCTACCCACATATCTCAAAGTCAGGCATGGTCTCCACCACAAAACACACATTGATGCTTTTTCCCAATTTTTCTAACCCTCAAAAAAATTAAAGGTATAATGAAGATGTACAGATCTATCACAGATGTGCCAATTAATGTTTTTGCCATATTTGCTTTCTCTTTCTCCCTGTGCTAAATATATATATATTACACATAGGCACTGTGTGTGTGTATATATATATATATATATATATATATATATATATATATATATATATGTGTGTGTGTGTGTGTGTGTGTGTGTGTGTGTGTGTGTGTGTTATTCATTTTTTTCCTGATCAATTTTGAAACAAGTTGTAAATATCCTGACCTTTCCCCTCTAAATACATCATTTTTTTCTCTAGGAATAAAGACATTCTCCTAACATAACTGCCAAACTATCTATCACATACCAAAAATCTAACATCAATATAAGAATACTATTTAATAATTAGTCCCCAATCATCCCAATGAGGTACTTTATAACATTTTTAAATCCAAAATCCAATATAGAATCATGAAGTACATTTTGTTGCATGTCTCTCTAGTTACATATATGTATATGTTTTGGTCTTTCATGAAATTGATATTCTTAAGATTTCAGACTAGTTCCTTTGTGAAATATCTATCTCATGTTCTGTATTCATCTCTTAATTATTAGACTTAGCAAGAATGCTACACAGGTGGTGTCCATATCCTCACTGTATTACATCCAAAGACATAATATCTCATTTTTATGTTATTGATCCAAATGTGATTACTTGCATTGACTCAAGTTTTATCATTGGATTGGTTAAAGTAAGTGGTACCCAAATTGGTAATACCAAACTAGTGGTTTATTTCCTAATCAACATAAACAACACATAATACATGAAGATATTGTTCAGAACTTTGAGGGAATTTTAATAATAGAAATAAGTGACTTTCCTAACATAACTCAAGAAATATTAAAGACTTGCCCAGAAGTGAGGAAACAGACTAATGGGGAAAGAAAAGACCCTAGACTGGGAGTCAGGAATTCTGAATTTTCCATTCAGGCTCTATGAACAACTCACTGTAGAGTCCAGATGGCACAACATTTCATTTCTTGTGGTAGTTCTGACTGATTTGTGGTGGCTGCCTGGAGCACTGTGTTAAAAAGGATTTGAACGCTGCATAATGACTCGGTTAAAAAAGTGTCTTAAATAATCAAGTGGCGTGGAGTTTGCAGGAAGAAATGATAGTCTATGTGTGGTAAATTAAACATGGCCATAAATTCTTTGCCACCATCCCTTCAAGAGGTGGACTCTGTTCTTCCAACCTTTGAATCTGGGGCACCCTTTGACTTGCTTTGACCAGTAGAATGAAAAAGTGGCACTGCAAATTCCACCACCTCTGTTTCAAGAAAGCCTTTTAACTTCTGTCTTTACCTTCTTGGAACTCTGGGCTGAGACTAGTAAGCCACTCCACCAACATTGCAGGATATAATAAAACTGTGATGTTTCAAACAGCACTAGGTATGGGGATAGTTAGGTTCAGAGCACTAGATAACTTACATACATGCCTCTGTTTTTTGACCCTGGTCAGTATCTCCTTTAAGGCTGTCAGTTGTCAGTTCATACAGCTATGAAACAGAAGGGTTCTCTTAAGATTCAGAAGTCTTTCAGTGGTATGATTCAAGGCTACAAAGAAATTGGCCTTCTCAGTTCTATTCAAGGGAACCCACACCAGCATTCATAGATGATAAAAAGAAAAAGATAACAGAACTTCTAGACAGATTGTTCTATCTAGAAAGGACATTAGAAAACATAGATACAAATTCTTCATTTTAAAGGTGAGAGAACTAAGGGTTGCAGGTGTGAAATGATTGGTCTAAGGCCATAAGTAGGCTAGTGGAAACTCTGGTACCACAACATCCTCATAGCAGCTGCCAGAACATTGCTGGCAGCTGATCCATTCCTGATCCCATATCTTGTGTTCATCCTGGTACTGCAGCTCTCCAGTGAAATACCTCAGCAACCTCACCTGAAATGGGTCTTTCCAGGAAATAGAGACATATACTGGGTATAGGCAGAAAGTGGCTTGGAATATATACAGACAGAGGCACAAGATGAGAACAGGTCAAAGGAGGGAACAGGCCAGGGCATAGTAAACACTGACATGTATATTTGGTATATTTGGCTAGCTTTCCTTTTTCGCATGTTTTATTTCTTTACTTCAAAAGCCAGTTGTCCTGGGAATTTCTTTGGTTCTAAATGAAAACAAATCCAACTGATACTTAAAAAGAAAAAAATCCACACTGAAATTCAAACAGAAAAATTGGCTCCTCTGAATATTAATGTCCATATTTCACTAAACAACTTGCCATGGTTAGTCTTCATATTGTTATTTTCCAGTTTAAGTATTCCAAAAATGAACCGATTAACCAGAATGGGCTTTTTTTATGTTCTATGTGATACAACTGTTTTCTCAGAAACTGACTCTGTCAGAAATACTATTCTTATTAATAAAACTAATGAATTAATAAATAATCACATTTCTTGAATCCCACCAATCTAATAAATCTGACCTCAACTATTTTATATAAAAAAAAATGTATAGGGAAGTGTTGTTACCTCCATCAAAAAGACAACCTGACAAAAGATAACAGTGAATCCCCAAAATAAATATGCCGTGATCTCTGTTATATAAAAATGTCTTTTAGGGAAGAGTCGTATTATCTCCATCAGAAAGATAACCTAATGAAAGATTATAGTGAATACCCAAAATTTTCCCTGAAAATGAATAATCAGTGTAGTGGTCACAAATATTCCCAGTAGAAAATAAGACTGATTAAAAATGTAGTGAAGGAAGCCAATTAAACAAGCAATCTACCAAAAATCTGCTTTTCTATGCAAAAGGTAGTAAGGTGCTTATTGCTATTTTAAAGAGCCTCTTGTGTTATTATTTGATTTTACAAAATTAATTGGAATAACACCTTATATCAATGAAGGGAATTAGAAAATTCCCTTTTACTATTTCTCCAGTTTTGGTTAACTCCACTTCACTGGAGTTAAGAATTAACACTATTTCTGATGGAGACAATTGTGATGGAATCAGACCCTGCTTGAGGGTCTTCTATGGCCTGTGTCGGGCCTCCCTTCGTCCTTAATCATGGGCACATCCTGAGAGCTGCAGTTCTGCTTGATTCCTTTTTTTCTTGCAGACCTACTGCACCAGGTCCTAACTCTTCCCCCAAATCCAAGAACTCCAGTCTTCACTATGGGTTTGGTTTAGTTTTGATTTGTTTTGCGTGTCTGTTGAGGTTAATAACACTAAAAAGCAAAAATAAAGTTTCATTGTCGTAAAGGGGCAGAGAGGCCTAAATGGAGATCTTCTAGAACCACAAAACTGTCATTTGAGATAACAGGAAATAATCCTGCCTTTTAGCTCAAAAGAGAAATCTGAATCATCTCTCAGGAAAATCTACCCCCTACACATGCCAAAATATGAAATCATCATAATATCTTGATGATTCCATGGAGACAAAAAGTATTTTTATTCTATAGTGTATCAAAACTTCCAATAAAAAAAGGTGTATTAAGAAAAAAGTCTATTTAATGAAATGGAAATTTTTTAAATATACATTTGTTTTCAACTGTAAAGCTCATGTTAAATACATATGTATGTAGCTCATGCAAGGACAGACATATAGACAAACAACAATTATCATGATTAAGCTGATAAAGAAGGCTCCAAAGGCCTTTAAAAAGCCTCATCTCAAAGAAATGTTTTTTCATTTTTAAAATAGGTGTATTTGTAAATTCACAATTCTCAAAGCCCAATCAAATTGTTTGGGAAGCCACAGAGGTAGGAAGTAATCAACTTCTCTATTTCTATCATGTTGGAATCTGAGTCTAATACATAAGCTTGGATTTACTTCTCATGGAGTATATTTTATGTGAAGAACTGACCTCCCAAAAAGATTGAGAAGAACAAACAGACAGAGAAGGGCTCATTTCACAGGCATTTTAAGGCATTCCTTGGCCAGTATACACAAAAACCCTCTTGGTTTATAGAGCTGCCCAGGTGGAAATCAAGGTCACGAATGGCTTCAGTCAGTAGAGTATAGTGCTAGGAGGAGAAGCCCTGAGTTCAGACTGACCTCACCACTCCAGTTTCTCCAACAGTCCCTAGACTCAATATATTTTGTGCATCAAATGCTGTTTTACATTTCATGGACTGTCATAGATAAGAGGGACCCCAGAAAGCATCTCATCCAAAGGCCTTCTTTTACAGAGTAAAAAATCATTTGTTAAGAATGAGAAGGTGTCTCTCTCACTTACCAACTTTACATTTCCCTGTATGGCCCCGGAAGATGACTGATTAGCCAGAGACAGGTAAGATTCCTCAAGGGAGGAACAACCTAAGACAGGCACAGTCACAGGGGGTCCATCAGGTGAGAAATTGGGGATCAACAGAGGTGAAGCTTAGAACCTCACCCCCCTGTTTTGAGGGAAATCTTCTGCATCCGTGGATGTTTTGTTGCCCTTGTCTAGCTTGGATTAATACTTAGTCTACAGGCACACACCTGATCATCTACATTTCCCCTCTTACAGCACTAAACTATGTTTTCTACCTTTATCTTGCATCTACCTACCACTTCAGCATTTTATTTTAAAATAATAATAATAATAATAAGAGAGAAATGTGGGATTCACATATAAATCAAATATAAAAATCAAACGAATATTCACATTTGACCTGATTATTTATAGTTCATAATGCATGATCAAAACCGAAAGTTTCTGTGATGACTGCCCTTGCACTATTCACCATGTAAGAACTTATTCACTATGTAAGAATTTGTTCACCATGTAAGAACTTGTTCGTTATGCTTCAGAAGATTGGAGACTGTTGAGAATTAGGCTTGGGGTTGATTAATGATTGTGCATTGAGTCCCCTATACAGAATTTTATTGTTGTTAACAACCATTTGATCAATAAATATGAGAGATGCCCTCTCAAAAAAAAAAAAAGAAAAAGAAAAAAAAAAAGAATGAGAAGGTGAAACATCATACTTAACAGCAAAAGCTGAAACTTAACACTGGAACAAGACAAGGATGCCCACTCTCCCCATTTTGATTCAACAGAGTTCTGGAGGTCCTAGCCACAGCAGTTAGACAACACAAAGAAAGAAAAGGCATCCAGATTGGTAAGGAAGAAGTTAAACTGTCACTGTTTGCAAGTGACATGCTTTTGTACATAAAAACCCTAAAGAATCCACCCAAAACTACTAGAACTAATATCTGAATTAGGCAAAGTTTCAGGATATAAAATTAATACACAAAAATCTGTTGCATTCCTATATACTAATAATGAACTAGCAGGAAGAGAAATCAGGAAAACAATTTCAGTTACAATTGCATCAAAAAGAATAATATACCTAGGAATAAACCTAACCAAGGTGGTGAAAGACCTAGACCCTGAAAACTACAAGACACCCATGAGAGAAATTAAAGAAGATACCAATAAATGGAAATACATAGTATGCTCATGGATAGGAAGAATTAATATTGTTAAAATGGCCATCCTGCCTAAAGCAATCTACAGATTCAATGCAATTCCTATCAAAATACCAACAGAATTCTTCAATGAACTAGAACAAATAGTGCTAATATTCATATGGAACCACAAAAGACCCCAACAGCCAAAGCAATTCTGAGAAAGAAGGATAATGCTGGGGGGATTATGCTCCCTGACTTCAAGCTCTACTACAAAGCCACAGTAACCAAAACATTTTGGTATTGGCACAAGAACAGACCCATAGATCAATGGAACAGAATAGGGAGCCCTGATATAAACCCAAACATATATGACCAATTAATATATGATATAGGAGGCATGGATATACAATGGGGAAATGACAGCCTCTTCAACTGGTGTTGGCAAAACTGGACAGCTACATGCAAGAGAATGAAACTGGATTTTTGTTTAACTGCATACACAAAAGTAAACTTGAAATGGATCAAAGAAATGAATGTACATCATGAAACCATGAAACTCAAAGAAGAAAACATAGGCAAACCTCTCTTGAATATAAACATGAGCAACTTTTTCATGAACCTATCTCCCCAGGCAAGGGAAACAAAAGCAAAAATGAAAAAGTGGGACTATATCAAACTAAAAAACTTCTGTACAGAAAAGGACACCATCAGTAGAACAAAAAGGCATCCTACAGTATGGGAGAATATATTCATAAATGGCACATATGATAAGGAGTTGACATCCAAAATATACAAAGAGCTCATGCAGCTCAACAACCAAAAAGCAAATAACCTGATTAAAAAATGGTCAGAGAATCTGAACAGACACTTCTCCAAAGAAGAAATTCATATATCCAACAGGCATGTGAAAAGATGCTCCACATCACTAATTATCAGAGAAATGCAAATTAAAACCACAATGAGATATCACCTCACACCAGTTAGGATGGCCAACGTCCAAAAGACAAACAACAACAAATGCTGGTGAGGATGTGGAGAAAGGGGAACCCTCCTACACTGCTGGTGGGAATGTAAGCTAGTTCAACCATTGTGGAAAGCAGTATGGAGGTTCCTCAAAAAACTCAAAATAGAAATACTATTTGACCCAAGAATTCCAGTCCTAGAAATTTACCCTAAGAATGCAGGATCCAGATTCAAAAAGACATATGCACCCCTATGTTTATCGCAGCACTATTTACAATAGCCAAGAAATGGAGGCAACCTAAGTGTCCATCAGTAGATGAATGGATAAAGAAGATGTGGTACATATACACAATGGAATATTATTCAGCCAAATGAATAAAACAAATCCTACTGTTTGCAACAACATGGATAGAGCTAGAGGGTATTATGCTCAGTGAAATAAGCCAGGTGGAGAAAGACAAGTAAGAAATGATTTTACTCATTTGTGGCGCATAACAACAAAGCAAAACTGAAGGAACAAAACAGCAGCAGAGTCACAGACTCCAGAAGGGACTAGCAGTTACCAAAGCGAAGGGGTTGGGGAGGGTGGGTGGGGAGGTAGGGAGAAGGGGATTAAGTGGCATTATAATTAGCACACATCATGTAGGGAGGTCATGGGAAGGCAGTATAGCACAAAGACAAATAATGACTATTGCATCTTACTACACTGATGGACAGTGATTGCAGTGGGGTGTGTGGGGGGGAACTTGATAATATGGGTGAATGCTTAACCAAATGTTGCTCATGTGAAACCTTCATAAGAGTGTATATCAATGATTCCTTAAAAATAAAAAAAAAAAGAATAAGAAGGTGAAAGGTCACAGAGCACATCTGGGACTGGAGGGTTCAGCACACTTGATGTCTATTTTAAGTACCCTTCCCTGCTTTGCTCTAGTGATCATGAAGTTGGCTAGGCACTTGGAGAATTAATTAGAAGCAGTAACTGATGTATTATTTTAGAGTGGAAAAGAGCAGAAATGGCTTAAGAATCGGAAGTTCCAGATTTCAAACATATCTTCTCTCCTGATCAGTACAACTATTTCAGCAAGTTAAAAATTCCCCAAAAGCTCTAATATTTAATGGCAAAAAGCATGGATTTTAGGAACACCACACTCTTCCCTTTATTTGCCCTGTAATGGTGGACCTGTTCATTAACCTACTTGGGATACATACTCTCATTTGTTAAGAGAAAAAATGGCCCTGTCTCTAAAGAGTTTTGTGAGGATTAAATGAGATGACTGTGTAAAATGCTGGTTACATGGTAGACACTCAAATGAATGTTTCCTTGCAACCACCTTATTGTTAATTTATTCATGTGCAAAATAAGGATAAAGCCCACTCTATATGATTAGTGGTTCTTGTTAATGGGTATTAACCCAAGGGCAGGTATATAAATAAATAACTAGATACACATAATCATTTAAAATACACACACACAGTAAACTGGCCAGTGCCTTTTAAAAGCTTGTAATGGGATGCCTTTCATTAAAAAAAAAAAAAAAAAACACTCATTGAAAAAGAGGCAAAAATATTCCTCAGAAGTTGATTTCTTTGTAGCTCGTTCCCTAATGGGTAGAGATTCATGGTAAAACCTTTCCTAACCCTCTCTCTCTAGTTTCTAATGACACCATGTTAGAGAGTGGATGCTATTTAAAGCAATACCCCGGTTTTACATTTTTTAGTGCATTGTTTTTTTTAGGGCAGCCTAGCATAATTTGACTTAATAAGAAAAGAAACTGCATTCCTTCTTAGGGGAAAGAAAGCTGGTAACTGTCACATTCCACATTTATCGCAATGTTTTCTACGGCACTTTGGATAAAATCCTAAATGCAAAGCATGATCTAAAGTGACCCCATACAGCCTGGGCTCCGCTCCCCCACATCGCCATATGTCCTCCTGTCTCTGGCTCACTGAGTTCTTTGTGGTCCAGTCCCACTGGATTTGAACCAAATTGGACACTTACTGTTTGCCAGTCACTATTCTAGGTACCAGAGATGTAACAGTAAAAACACAAAGCACCCTAAAACAGATATATATCTCTGCTTTCATAATGCTTACCTTCTATGGGAGCAGACAATAAAGGAGGTAAATACCTTCAGTTTATATTGTTAAATGCTGGTTATGTTATAAAGGAAAAAGGGGGGAAGACGATGAGTCGTATGGGGATAGTCTTCTTTCAGTTACTACCAGCAATCAGCCTCTTCCTACACCAACTGCCTTGTCCCTCCCCCAACAACTTCTTACTTAATTCCAGCCAGGTCAAACCAGGAGCCATCCTCAGCCTCCACTGTCCAGACCAGTTAGAGCTTAACTGAAGGCTTTATCTGTGCCCTCAAGGCCATTATTCGGGTTTACAATTATTTCTATGACTATTTCTTTAATCCTTGATGTCCTTAGTGTATTATAAATGCTGAGAGCAGTGTTCCTGTCGGTATTTTTTAACAAGTGCCTAATACCAAGCTTTGCTGGCATTGAGTAAAACATGTTGAATGACAGGTAGAGGAAAGGAAGAAAGGAGGGAAGAAGGGAAAGGAAAGAGGGAAGAGAAAAAGGAAGGAAAAAAAGGAATCCAATGCAACTAGTGAAAGGCCTCAGCCTCTGCCCTGAACTGATGAAGCCAACTAGACAGAATCCAAGGACAGTCAAAATTAGCATTTTGTCTAATTACAAAGCAAATAGAGGAATCAGAACTCAGAATCAGTTTATCAGGACAGTATTTGTTATTATAGAGACCCAAGATTCAGGTTCAATATAACATATAGAAAACTACGTGGCCAAATTAAGATGAGCAACACCTGGCACACCCATGCGGCAAACGTCATGAACCCCCAACTGAGAAAAGGTCACCAAGGAGACACAGTACACTTTGGAAGAGGTCAGCTTGAAAAAAAAATTGCCAAAAAATTCAGTGGGTCCAAGGTATCTCCTCCTGCACCAAATTTAGGCTCACAGGTCAATCCTTGCCCAGCCAGCCCTGAAATGCTGGCTGAATATGCTGTCAAATGGAGTTGCTTTATGTGATTATTTCAACACATTAGTATTGAGTTTTATATGCATAAAACTATGGTGGTATCTTGTGTACTTTTAGCCAGGATTCTATTCACCTGAAATGCCCTAAGTTCTAGCCACTTATTTATCTCCTTTGAAACTAAGAGAAGCTGTGGAAGACCCACGCAGGCCTCTCCAGGAGAGGAAGCCCTGGCTGGGGAAGCTGGGCAGGTGTGAGCTGCCCATCAAACAAACCATGACAGAACATGGGCACGCGGGAGGAAAAGCCACATTTGTGTGGCTACGTAAACATCGAGTCTTTGGCCTCCAAGGGGACAGATAGTGTTTGTTCCTGTGTGAATGTGCTTGACAGCATGAGGGGGCAGACCCAGGAGTCAAGGGGACACTTGCCCTCTATTCTTTTCACCTAAACCCAGCCGTTCACTTTAGCATCTAGTGTGGTCTCTGCACTTATGTAGGGGACAGCACAGAGCAAAGAAAGACAGTATCCAGAAAGTAAGCAAAAAGAGTATAAGTACAAAATGCAGTAAGAGAGATGAGGAAAAGCAGCACATGTGCTGCGTCTAGCTCAGCCCCAGGGTCTACAGTTGCATATTTTCCAATCAAAACAAGCATCACCAAAGACAGTCCTCCCTGGCATTTAAAATTACATGCAAAGATGTGAAGGAAGTACAGGAGACCACAGTGACAGGACATGAGGGAAACTCCTCATGTTGAGGCATGTCGAGTCACGGGGTGGAGCTGAGGAAAGGGAACTAGTCCAAGCAACAAGCAAAGAAAGCCTTCTTCTCTTTCTTTCTCTTCTTAGGTAATTCTTTGCAACACACCCCAACGACATCAGCAACATGGAAAACTATCAGTGGTCAAGGGAAACTGATGTGGCATTAGGCAACAACCCTGGAGGAGGAGATCGTGTTCAGTATGAGGTCAAGGAGCCAACAGGCACATGATCTTGGGAGCATCGTTTAGTCATTCTCATACTCTCCATCTTTTTAAAATACAGATTGTAACTGCCTGCCTCTTGAAGTGAATGGGAGAATTAAATCAGATAATTCATGTCAAGTGTTTAGTATAGTACCCGGTTTAACCTCTAGTAAGAACTCAGTACATGTGACCTGCCCTTACTTAATGAAGGTGCTACACATGCCACACCCCTGTATGCAGGTCTAGCCCCTGATCCACTGTTCTGCTGGAGAACAAACACTCAACTGGCTACTAAGCTAGCTCAGGGCAAGGGGTGCAGACCTTCATGTGGGAGTCAGACTTTGATATGTCAGGTGTTCCCAAGACCAATCTTTCCCTCAAAGGTCCTGCCTTGCCACAGCCAGATGACAATGGTGAAGAAAAACAAAATTAGATAGCTGGCTTCTGAAAAACCAAGTGGAATTTGTAGAATATAGGAGGAAGTGCACCACTTCTCGAATCACCATTACTCATTCTGAGCAGATGTACCTCCCTAGGGGGCAATCCAGCCCAGACCAGGTCCAAATTAGACTCCTTAGCTGGAAAACCCTGCAAGCAAGCTTAATGGGGGAGAACTGCACATGAGATTTTTTAAAGTAAAAGGAACACACATGTTTTTGCTTCAGTGGACTCAGTCTTTCTTATGGGTGGTTCTATTAATATGCTATCTTTCCCTCTGGTTATATTATTTCAATATCGCGCTATGCTCTGCTGTGTTTTGGGACTGATTCAAGGTGTACTGAAAGCTATTGCCTCAATGTAGCTTCAAAGTGCTGAAATGGGAATTGGAACAGAGCGAGCCAGAAGGAAACCCAGAACAAATTTACCATTGACAGAATCAACACTGGATCCAAAGTATTAAAACTCTCCCTTGGTTCCATATAATCCTTTTCAGATGCTTTAGCAGCATCTTGCGCTGTTAGGGAATACTGTCAGTTTGTGCTAAGAATACACGTTTCACATTCTGTACAGGGTCACAAAATACTGTATACAGCAGTTATACTTGGCAAAGGACATGGTTCCAAGCTGAGGAGGTAAAGATATAACTTCCAAGCAGGAAAAAAAAAATTACAAAGATGTCTAGCTAACAATGAGAATAAAATAGACACCCTATCTGTGGGCAAAAGCAGGACTTTAAAAGCCTGAGTATGGCCTCTGCACTCATGTAGGAGATAAGACAGCCTATAATACAATATAAAAAATAAACATACGTTTGTCCGAGCAACCCAGTGCAATGCTTGGCACATAACCATGCCCATTATATGAAGGAAGGATTCTAATGCACTGTGATTCCACTCCCCAAAGAGATTGCAAATGTCAAATATAAGGAGCCTAAAATATCTCTTCCATGGTAAATAGTCACAAGGGCAAATTCAGAAAATAATTCATAATTTCTTTAAAGGTAAATAACTCAAAACAGCAAAAATCCAAACAATCCAGTTTAAAAAATGGGCAGAGGACTTGGATAGACATTTCTCCAAAGAACATATTCAAATGGTGTTGAAAAAAACACTTGATAGATGTTCAACATCATTAATCATTAGTGAAATGTAAATAAAACCCATCATGATCTAGATACCACTTCACATATACTACCATTTCATGACAATCAGAAAAAAGGCAACTAACAACTGTTGGCCTTAGTGTAGAAAAATGTAAACCATTGTACATTGCTGGTAGGAATGGAAAATGGTGAGCTGCTGTGGAAAAGTTTTGTTGTTTTTCAAAAAGCTAAATGTAGAATTACCATATGACCTAGCAGCTCTATTCTTAGGTATATACCCAAAAGAATTGAAAGCAGGGACTTGAACAGGCAGTTGAATGCCAGTGTTCCTTGCGGCATTATTTCCAAGAGCCAAAAGGTGAAACAAACCAAATGTCCATCAGCAGATGAATATAGTCACAAATTGTGGTATCAATGTCCAGAGGAATATTACTCAGCCATAAACAGAAATGAAGTTCTAATACATGCTACAACATAGATGCATCTTAGAAGCATCATGCAAAGTGTATGGACAAACAGACGAATATTGTATATTCCATTTATATGAAATATACAGAATAAGTATATTCATAGAGACAGAAGATAGATTACAGGTTCCCACAGGCTGGGGGAGAAGGAAATGAGAGTTACTGTTAGGTGGTTACAGAGTCACAGGTGATGAAAAGTCTTGGAAATAGTGGTGATGGCTGCATAACATTGTGAATGTAATTAACACCAATGTGTTGGTACTAAATGAGTAAATGGTCAATTTTATATTAATTTCTATTTTACCATCATTTTAAAAATAATGAAGATCAGTAAGTATTGAACAGTGAACTTCAATTGTATGAATTAATTACATGGTACATGAATTAATCCCCATAAAACCATTAAACATTACAAAAAACTCAAAATCTTTCAAAGGTTTATACACTTTTGATCCACTAAGTCTTCTAAAAATCTACCCCAAGGAAATCATAAGACCTATCCACAAGTATATATAACATAACTATTTATCAAACTATATATTGTAACAATCAAAGATTAGAAACAAATAATTTAGGACTGATTAGGCTAGTTATAACAGGAAGGAATAATGGTATAATGTAACCAATAAATTCATATTCTAAAATAATATTTAAGTATGTGGAAAAAAGCTTATAATATATTGTTAAGTGGAAAATATAGGATAAAAAGTTGTACATCAGTATATGTTCTAGATTTTTTTAAATGAAGTTACCAGTGGTATAATAGTTAAATTAAGGGACTACATACTATGTGATAGGTAGTCTTTAGTGCTTTATGCTATAAATTCAAGTAACCTCACTAGAACCTCCTGATGTAAACAATATTATTACTCCCATTTTATAAATTAATATACTTAGATCCAGAAAAGTGAGGTAACTTCCTATTGTTCTTAAACTAGTAAGTTGCAGAACCATAATTTAAACCCAAGCAGCCTGGTTCCACAGCTAACAGTTGTATTAAAATATTAATAATAGATTCCTGATAATGGATTATGAACACCTAAAATTTTCTGCTTTATATTTTTTAAGTTTTCTAAGATGTCTACAGTAAACATATATTACATTTTGCACCGAAAAAATAAAACTGAAACAAGTAGAATGAACTCGCGATGACCTTTATCATTGTGTGTTCAGCTCTGAAAGTGAGGAAAGGTCAAGTTCACCTCCACCTCAATTTCTACTCCCAGGATGTAAAGCAGGACCTAAAGGCTGAACTTCCTCCTCTAAACCATCAAGGACAAATTCCCCTGGGGAATTTTTTCCCAGGGATAGTTCAACATATGACTCCGTTTTGTCAGCTAGGAAAATAAGTTAAAGTTATGCTTTATCCAACACAGCCTCTGAAATGCCACATGGAGAAACAAGTCCAGGGTCATAGTCTGACTACAGTGATGACTGAGAGACCCATGAAGGGTCAGAGTCCGATATTTCAAATCGTACTTGCCTTTCCATCTATGACCTTGACTGAATCACTTAAGCCTTTTGTCCTGTATCTGTAAAACGGGGTAAATAATTCTGGCCCTGTCAACCCTACCAATTTGAAGAAGGTAAAAGGATGCTGCAAACAGAAAGCACTACACAAACAGTACATTTTTCATTCAGTGTATAATTTCAATTATATTCTGATAGTAAGAAACCGATAATGGAAGAGAGTAACTGTCAATGATGACCTCGGCATAATAACCAAATAAATGTTTGAGTGACATTGTTTTTTCTCACTTAGGAAATAATAAAAGCATTAACCAGATAGTTGCTAAGGGCATATCAGCCCTGTTCCCTTAATAAGCATTTATTAAGCATTTACTATCTGTGGGGCACAAAGGCCATATCTCTACAAACACAGGGTCCAGTCTGGAGGATGTGCATGTAAATGCACGCTGTTGATCAAGTGTAATGAGTTCTACAACAGTTACATGTATAAATTACTGTCAGTGTACAAAAGAGAAATCACTTATTTTCTGGTAAAGACAAATCTTAGGCAGAGATAAAATTTCAGAAGTAGTAACCTTTGAAAAGGATTCCTGGAAGAACAATTTCAATGTCTGGAAATGTATGGGGAAGGGCTTCCTTTCAGAACACAAGCGATAGCACAACGTGTGCTGGAAAGCAGTGATTACCGACATGAAAACAGCATTGCAGAGGAATTAGGAGAAAGCAGAGGGCAATTGACTAAAGGTGTTTCCATAGACAAGAGAACATGATGGGGCCCTGGCAGCCATTCCCTAGTGGCAGTGGAGAATACTGAAGATCTTTAAGTAAGGGAGAACATGACCAATTCAAGGTAGAAAATTGAGGGAACCTGGAGATGGGCAAAAACCAGGAGGGAAAACAGGACTAATTCCTTATTAGTGCATCAGGCTTTTAGTATATGCATTTTCAAGCTATAGATTCATCACAAGCAAAGCAGCCATTCCAGAAGATGTCAAAACTGCATGTTGTGTTACTAAAATACTTAGTACTCTGCGCAGTTTCAATGTTTAAGTGGGGCACAAAGATATAATAAAGTTTTAATTAGCAATAAGTGATAAGGCAGCATAGAAGTTTATGTTCTAATCTCTGAGAAACTTCTCTACTAGAACTACAAGCCACTCAATTTTGATATTGCAAAAACCAGTTAACTTGTGCTTAAAATACATGGGTTTAGATTTTTGAGCCCTGGAAAAATGCAACACTTCATCACACATATCTTCCCCAAAGGGTTTAATGAAACGTGACAGTCTTTCCTGTTTTGTGGATGTGGGCTTAAATTAAGTACTGAAGTAACTTTATGTAAACAATATTTCAGGATAGTTGTTGAAAAGTGCCATTTTCAATCCAAGCCAGAGACATTCCTCAAAATAGCTGCAGAACTTGGAAAATAAGGAAACACTGCCCATTTCTGTGACTGAGTTTTCTCTCTTCAGTCCCACAGTCCCACCATTTACAACAGGGAGGTTAATGCTGAGCCATCAGTATGTGCAGAAGCTGGGAGTCCCCCGGGATGCCCTTTCGTAATTTTCTAATTGTTAAAATCTTGCACTGGGGTATTTCTGCAAATGAAGAGATCTATTAGCTAGACCAGAAAATCAATAGTTAAGGGGACTCCTTAAGGCAATGCTGATGAGTTTATAGAAGAAACAGCAACTGTGCTTGGTGCGAATATCTTTTAAGGAAAGGAAGGATGGAGTTTCATTATTTCTGAATAAGCTCAATAAAGTAAAAAACAATTAGGGGGACCAAAAATCATTGGTAACGATTGGCTGCAGTTGCCAGGCTAATGGTGCAATTGGAGCTGAACCTTTCAATCCAGTCTCAGAGCAGGCAGTACAATGAAAATTGCTACAGATGTGCCCTTCAGTTACTGAATCGCAGTGTGGACATTTTTTTATCAGCTTAATTGAATAGGAAGCAATGAAGACAGAGAGAAAGGATAGATACTTGAGACTCCAAGATTTCTAGAGAAACCAAAGTTTTCCATATCTAAGTGTTATTCTATTTTACTATAAATCCTGATTTAAGAAAACTAAGAAGTTGTTTCCTGCAGAGTACCATCTGGCAACAGAACACCTTCTGGAAAAGAGCTGGGTAATTTTGCTGATATATAGCTCAAAAAATACAGCTGAGCAGCTGAGAAACTAGACGCTCAATAACCCCCCATCCTTTTTAACTGTCAAAACACTATGAGGGCCCATCTATAGGAAAAAAGAAAAATATATGTATTAAAGAATCTGCTATAACTCATCTGCCAGAGTGAACGTAGCCAATGACGCATGCTGGCCAGTAGGAAGAGAAGTGCCTTTCAGTATGTGCTATAAAACCTAAAAGCTAAACAAAAGAAACCCCAGAAATGAAAACCCACTCTAAGGGGTGGTTGAATCACAAGAAAAGTTGAAATTCAAGGAGCGTGACTGGAATAGGTGCAAATTAATTTATCCTTAAATGTTTTCTCTTTAACATTAATAAATACATAGTCATGTGTGTTTATCATGCTATCTGAACTGACATCAAATTAAAAACTTCTATAAGTCATGTTTCCTCTGAGTTTTACATGATTCTAAAATCCAGCGATGGATTTATTTTTTCCAAAGCCAAAGCATACTCGAGAAATAATTGTCTTTCTCTAGCGACCAGAGGTAGTTGGCATTTGTCATCAAGATTCACAGTCAATCTTGTGCAGGTGGACATCAGTTATGTGGGGTGACGCTGGTGGTGGTTGTATCATTTAAAATCTCACCACTACGTCCCTGAAAAAGGACAAGTCAAATTTATATTGACGTCATGGCTTGGAAGATAGTTATTAGAGTTGAGGCAGAGGAAGGTTCCTCTCTTAATGATGTCCCACATTCCTTATGTTTCCAAATTATTTTGATGGTAATCTATTTCTTGTATATGAGAACTTCTCAAAAATGAGTTGCTTATATTGTACTAAACTTGGAGAGACAGCACCCAGGAAAGTTGGTAAAATGTGCTCTTCAATCACCAGGCACACTATGCATATGAAAGCAGATCCTTCCCCAAAAGAAGACATATATTTTCATTTAAGGAATTACAAAATGAACCTAAGGAGCAAACTCAGAGAAGTATGATGTTCTAGTGACTTTCCAGAGGGTTTATATGAAAACAGCAAATAAAAATAATAGTGACCCGAGTGACTGAATGGGACAGGCATGAAACACAGAACCAAGACGCAATGTCCCCAGGGAAAAAAAACACAAAAAACACAGCGACCAAAGATAGGTGCAAAAACTACGCATGTAAGCGGCAAAAGATTCTTTTGGACACACAACATTACAGGATAACAAAGAACATTCCGAAGAAAAAAAAGGATCAGTAAATAATGACTAGACAGACACCTTTAGATATTGAAAATAATTGCCTGTAAAGGGTGAAGGTCACACACAAAGAAAGCTCTTGGAGCTATTCTTGAACACACTGCCAGCCTCCTTCCACTCCTGTCCAGAATGTACTGAAAGGCAGTGAATTTGTTCCATTTTGATGTGCTCTGTAAGCCTTAGAAACTACTTTAGCACCTCAGCTGGGTCTCCAGAATATACTATATTGATGGCTCTATTACCTTTTTCATTGTCTCTATAAGTTCCATTACTGAAAAGGAAAGAGTTGTAATGGAATAGAAATTCACCAGCAGCAGAGAGGCAGGGCTCGGCTCTAAGTGAATGTCTCCTTTCTTTCCCACAGGCCACCCCCAGTGCTCAGACCCTCCTTCTCAATTACTGCTCCCAGAACTGGTTATCTATAATCTCCACTCAATCCTGTGGAGCAATTTGGAAAGCTAAGCCTTCTAGTCAAGGGAAGAAGAAAAAATTGAATTTTTATCTCCCATCTCCTCTCTCTTCTCCTCAACCAAGTAAGTCCTGTTTTCCCCTCTGTTCTTCACCCCAATTTTGCCATCAATGTCACACGCCCCCTGACGAAGAGGCCCAGGCCTCGAGTGGAGAAAGGAATGCCTGAAAATTCCTACCACAATGTCAGGCCTCCCACTGGAATTACTCCTCCTCTCTGACTCTTAAAAATTCACTAATTGTAAAAGCAAGCAAAGGTCACTGTTGTTTTTTTGTGTCATTTCCCCAGTAAAATAATGTGCAGATTCATACTTTTGTAGGAATCGATGGTTAAATGTAAATAAATATTCTCTTCCTGCACTGTCTCTTTGAGGGTTAACACTGTATCCCAAATACTTTTTCTGATAGTATACATTTATTAATAAATAAATAATGACACAGTTATGTGCTGGCTTTCCTTTTAATAGGAAGAAAATAAGAAACCAAAGGATATAGACATACATATTTAATATACATGTATTTAACATATATTGAAGGCAGTGCATACATAAATAGCAGCAGATGTGTATATATGACAAGCAGTATTTCTCCATTTCCAACCATTGCTGTTTCCAGCATACTAACCCACTCAGTCTGCCTGCTACTTCAGCCCTTAAGATTTTTTTCAGCTTTCCTGTTGAATCTCCCTTACTAGGAGCCAAAACCTCACCCTGCATTCTTACACCACATGAGAATACTGCTGCCCAATAGGTATCTTCTTTTTAGGGTTCAGTGAGGTCCTATGATTTCCTAAACACCAGCAAAGAAAGAAAATAAGTAGGTATGAATCACTGGTTTAACCTGGTGACACAGTGTGTTTGTTCGTTGTCCATTCAGTCATTCATTCACCAACACTCCACACACTGTCCTTGAGCATTTGTGCCAGGCCCTTTCCTATACATCAGGGACACAAAAATAAAACAAGACAAAGCTCTTGCCCTCATAAATCTTCTATTCTAGTGGTGGGCAGAAAACAGAGGAATGATTAGACCTACAAAATGTATCAAGAAGTGGTAGGTGCCACAGTGACAAAGGGAGTCGAGTGGGCATTCAGGAGGGATGGGGCCAGAGGAGGCCATGTCCCTTCTCGTGGTCAGGAAGGCAGTTCCAGGGAGTAACATCTGAGGGTCAGGCAGCCTTCCAGTCTGGGGTGATGCCCCCTATTCACCCTACTTGGTGACCTCAGTCTGCATCAAAACAGATGCAGCTTCCAGAAGAAACCCTGAGTTGAAAAGGGCAAGGAGTTCTAAATGCGAGTCATCTCTGCCTCTCCCACGGTATTAAATGCTCGTGCTCAAAGCTACCAGAGTGACTCAGGATGACAGAACCAGCGCCTGAGCACAGCTTCCTGCCAGGGCACGCTGAGACCCAGCCAGACAGCTCAGGTTTCAGGAACCTGGGCTCGAGGTGGCACCGTGCTGATGGCAGATGTGTGCACAGACCCCCTCCATGATGGGCATCCCTAGGGAAGCACTGAGCAATGGTCAAAACCTGCACGCTGGAGCCAGACAGATGTGGATTCGAAAACCTGTTCTTTTGTGGATACCCTGCATAAACATGGGCAAGTCATTTAAGCTTCAGTTCCATCATCTATAAAACAAGGGCCATGATATCTACTCCAAAGGGCTGTTGTGATGCAGGATTGCTTAAGGCCATGGATGGGATTCTGGCAGTATTCCTGCCCCATGGTAAGAGCTAGATGGCACCATGACTTTCAAAACTGAAACTGAACGAAAATCAGTAACATAAACAGATCTGAAGGTCTTAAGCTTTATATCAATACATAAAAAGCATCTATTCCTTGATCTAGAACCTAATTCTATGTCCAAGAACTATTATTCAAAGTCCAGTAAAACAAAAAAGTCATAAATTTGGATCATATTTGGAAATGAATCTCTTTTAAGATCTCCTTCACAAAAGTTGAGTTGAGCAAATTTTTAATAACATTTTACAATTAGATAAAAATCCTTCTTTGTTAAATTCTATCCCCTTACTAAACATATGTGGAGATTTTTAGTAATTTGATCTTCTGACAAGCATATGAATCAATTCTTTGCTCCATTTTATTCTTAGAGAGAAAGCACCACGAATAAGCAGATTCTTTAGAAGTTGACGAAACTGTGATTAAAAAATAAAACTGCCAACTCACGTGTCTTGCTTTGTGTCTAGAGTAAATAACTGTAGTGGACTGAATTGTGTCCCTTCCAAATTCATGTCCACCTGAAAACTCAGGATGTAACCTTCCTTGGAAACAGGATCTTGGTGGATGTTAAGGATGAAGTTGAAGGCATGAGCCCCTAAGTCCAATGTGAATGTCTTCATGCGAGACAGAAAAGGACACAGAGTGACTCAGGGAAGAAGGCCATGGGACAAGATAGGAAGAAAGTGAACTGGCCCACTCCAAGCCAAGGAATGCCTAGAGCTACCAGAAGCTAAGAGGCAAAAAAGTATTCTCCCCTAGAGCCTTTGGACGGAGAGAGACCCTGCTGACACCTTGATTTTGGGCTTCTGGCCCCCAGAACTATGAGAGAAAACATCCCTGTTGTTTCAAGACACCAAGTTTGTGGTAATTAATTGCATCAACTGCAGGAAAATAATACAGCAATTTTCTGAAATATTCAGTACTTCCTATGCATTATGCTGGCTACCACCAGTCTGATTTTTACTCTCATAATCCCATGATATGACTAAATAAGAATGACAGAGACACCTTCTGGACCTTCAACCCCTCAAGGACCTAGATGGACTCAACCACATTTTTCAGAAGTTACTATTGGCCCTAGTTGTGTGCTATTAGTGTAGACACTAACACAAAACCAACACAAAACAAGACCGGTTCCCATGGGCCACGCTTCTTCCATATATTTCATTCGTGACTAAAGGAAAAGGCAGGATAACAACTGGGAGAGTTAGAACAGTCTGGGGAAATGTAGGGAAACAATAAACATTGTTTTACAAAGCCCAAAGAGAATTACCTACATCGAAGCAATGCTATTCCTGCAGTAATGTTTCTACCTTCCATTTAAAGACAGATAAATTTTCCGTGACAGCTCTTAATAGCCTCTCTGGTTATTCACTGAACTTGCCCTCAAAATTACAGAGTAATAAAAGGATAATAGCATTTGACTGACTACACTGGAAAGGTGGGCGTTTTCAATAACGTGGCTGTTTCATTTCTCTCCGTATCCTGGATTGTCCTGTGATGGTGCTCTGTGTGTGAGGACGGAGGAAGAGCCATACAGCATTTCATCATTGCAATGTCATTTGGAACATTCACTTATTTATCTATAAAAAAGGAGAATTTCTCTTCCTAGAGACCACAGCTACATTAGCCAAATGTTTCAATGAGAAGAGTCAACCTCTGAGTCTGTTAGGTTGAACCATATGAAGTGGTCAATAGTCAACCGTTTTGATGCACAAAAATGGCAACTACAGAAACTATAATCCAGTATAAATTTGCACTTACTTATTACTGTTGTAAACTATAATAGCGGGATTTCTCTTAGAACCAAAATTTGGAAAATGAAAGCATTCATTAAAAATGCATAGTTAAGTTTGAAATGTTTGAGGAGCGGAACCGCAATAGATATAAGTTGAAAAGTATGTTCTGAAACATGCATTTCTCCATATTTTTCAGATTGTAGAGTTAAAAATGAAGGAATGCAGGACTGTGTTTGTTTCGCTCTATCCCCACTGCCGCTTCCACTGTTCAGGTTCCTGCTTGACCAGCAATGGTCGAACAGCATCTTTAGTTCTTCTAAAGATAATCCTCCAACCCGTTTTTATCACAGTGGCTAGCAGAATCTTTTCAAAGCCTACATCAAATGGATCAAGCCACTTCTTGCTTAACGCCTATCAATGGTTTCCTTTACTTCTGTGCACACTCCAAGGTCCTTGCCATGGCTTATGAAACCCTGAGTGATGGCCCTACCAGCCTCTCCCATATTCTTTCCCTACCCACTCTCCAGGCACACTACCTTGGCTCATGCCAACCTCGGAATTACCTGCAGTACCAGGGCTCTTTGCATGGATAGTTCCATAGTCTTCAAATTCTCTTTCTTGGTCTCTGAGTTCACCATCAACCAGTAACGTTTTTATGTACCACAGCACTCTGTTTGTACCTTAATGTTTTTCCCAATTTGTTTATGTCTGTATACACTAGGTGGGATTCTGGGTCTTTTCAGGAGAATAGAATCTCCCCAGAGGCAACAGCCATGCCTGTTTCCCTCAACACGGTGTATCAAGTGCCTAACATAGTGTCTGGCCTAAGGTCAGCAATCAGCAAATATTTTATGAATGAATGAATGAATAAATGAACAATACAAATACAGGAAAACAGATACTGAAAAAAAGACAGTCTTTCTAAACCACAGACAGGTATGTCATTCCACAGTAACAATGCACCCAGCTTGTTTGCTGTCTGGGTGCATTTGAATATTCATGGCATATATGTTTACAGCTCTTCCTCTCTCAATACTCACAGCCTCAAAAAATCCACAAATCCTAACCAACTTCATACTGAGTCTAACATAATATGCAGTAAAGAAGTACTCAAGCTAGTTCAATGTTTTAAAGACTCATTTTCTTTCATCACTTATCTTTCTATTTTGTGCTAACCTTGACTTAAATCTTGTGTAGGAAGAGATCATTTTGATGAGGTTCCCTTCATAATCTCAACTTTAAACCATTAATTCTTTATGAATTCTTAATAATTAATGTTAAAATGCCTAATATGAAACATCCCCATACATCTCGGACTAAAACAAACTAGAATCAGATCCCATCCCTTCGCACAGGCTACCCACCCCCTTCCTCTGATCTCTTTTAGTCTCTAAAGCAAGACCCAATGACTTTAAAACTCTCATAATTATCTGAATAAATATCACTTGTAAACATTTAAGTAATGTAGGTCTAGAAAGAACTTTGGAGTTTGAAAGCACTTTTCACAGAAATTAATTTTAATATCAACGCTGTCTTTGTTTTTCTTAGTCAATGATTTCTGAATCTAAGAAGTGTCATAAAATAACTGATAAGTTCTGTGATATCATCCCAGTCTTTATAAATGAGAGGAACACCAAATCAAGATAAAACAATTGCTTAGCATTAGTTTCTTAAGAGTATAGATCAAGGATAAATGTTGTTTAGGTATCAGCACCAAAATAACCAAAAAGAAGGCATAATACTGTAGCATCAGAGTGAAAAACATAAACATTCAGCATAATAAAATCACCCTACATAGAAAATATTAAATCCCAGGGGAAAATAATTAACAAATTCAAAATGAATTGAGGGACCACATGAAAAAATATTCTTGGACTATATACGCCTAAGATAAAATCTATAGAATCATTACACAGATTTTTCTCAAATTTGCATGACTAGGAGAAATACAATTTCCCAGCACTAACCAAAGACAGGTTAAAAGACAAATCGATAATTCAAAAGGGCACTACCAAACTATACACAAGCTATGGTAACCGAAAGAGGAATGAGAAGCTGGGAGACAACCTCTCTCAGTCCATTAATGGAGATTTCTTTTTCAGGTTAGTTAATTGTCAAGATCTTACACAGATGTCAAGTTCTTTGGTGAGATGGTCATGGGACAAGCCTGAAAGTCTAGCACTCCCCAAGCCTGCATTCACGTCAGAGATCTCCATCTGCCCACGGCAGTCTTTTCCATCCTCTGAGCTGTAATCTTAAAATCAATCTTTCTCAACACAGGATTCCAGACAGCAATTATGGATTGGTCTGAATGGTTAGAAATATGATACCAAGTTTAGTCTCACATCAGAGGAGTCCCAGAAAGAAAGAGAGAGAGAGAGAGAGTGTGTGTGTGTGTGTGTGTGTGTGTATACGATGTATGTGGAGAGAGACTGAGTAAGGGGTGAGAGCATGAAGGCAATAATATGCTTCAAGAAAGTAGGGACAAGGTATAAAGTATTGACAAGGAAATGAGAGAATCCTAAAGACAAGCCTAGCTTCATTCACCATCCTTTTGGAAACAGGTCTAGACCTAGAAACTTAATTTGCTGTAAAAAGCATGAATGATATTCCCTCTAATAAAAGTAATGGCAATATGGCAATTTTTAATACATACAATTATGTATGCAAAGAAACTTTTATGTCTTTATATGATGATTTTACTAGAAACTTACCTCAAGAAACCTAATGATTCATTCATGGGATATTTTGCTTTCTTTATTAATATTGAATAAATTATGACAACATAGATGACATGGACTTTTTCACAGAGTCACAGGCTAAATAATAATAACATAGACATTAAATTATTTTGTGGTACTAGATTCATGAATCCAAATACAGAAAACATATATGCTAAAGATTATCAAGAATTACATTAAATCAATGGGAAAAAAAGCTAAAGTCAATTTCTAAATTAAATGTGGAATCCTAATTTGAATTAAAAATTTGGAAACATTCAGATTCAGTCTATAATTAATCACAACATTCAATGAGGAATGTGAAATATGACCCATTATATCATTTCTAGGCCTTAAGATAATTAGAAAGCATTACAGTTGAGTGTCTATTACAGTTCATTGAACAGATGTGCATACTGATGTCAAGTAAGATCACGATGCTGATCAACACCAACATTAGTAAGGAATCGGTCACAGTATCAGCTGGAAGACTTCTCAGTATCAGTGGAATCTTCTCCTTTACTGTTACTTCTCTAAATAAGGTTTTGAAATATATACATATGGGCCAAAAGCACATATTCATTTAAACAAAACCAAGTTGGACAGGATGTCTCTGTTTCTGTAAAAATGAAATATTTCAAATACTTTCACTAAAGAAGACCTCAGAAAGTAAACTCACTCTGTGATTGATTAAGCCTCTGGCACAATGGCTGTTAAACAGTAAGCCCTAGAATGTATGTGTCAGTAGGTTGAGTGGATGGATGAAAGTATGAATGAAACAAGGTGATACATTGAGAAAAATCCCAGGATTAGAAGCTAGGAGGCCTCCATTCTGGTATGACTTCTCTAATTAATCCCAGGGAATGACATTGGTAAATTAGGGAAGTCCATTATGCTTCAGCTTTTTCAACTATGAAATTAGAACACTGAGCTAGGTGCTGAATAAGATCTATTCCATGACTATGACTTTAAGACATATGTTACCAAAAGCTCCATCTTATGAACGCCCTGGTGAAAAAAGATATTACCGGTAACCTCCCCTAACCCAGGAACAATGAAAACAATGCTCAATTTTTATTTCAGTGGGCTACATATGCGCTAACAGTCACACTGGTCCTCTGGGAATTATTTTGGAGAATTGATAATCATGATTTAAAGTTTAGCTAATTAGATCATGTTGTCTTAGAATTCTTCCCTTTATTGAAAATGTAAAATGTCCAGCTCAAGTCTACAGAATCATAAACAATTCCACCCTAAATTCTCATAGTAAAGATTTTGCCGTGACACTATCATTTATGAATAAGTTAAGATCACGGTGTCCACAGTGTAAAGAAAATAAGTCATCATGACCACTGAAGAGTGAGATAAACCTCAGGTGCGCAAGATGATTCTAGCATTCTTTGTCAATATACTTCACTCTTCATATGAAATGATTTAAGGCTGATATAAAAATATGATATCTAGTTATTTTCTTCTTTAAAAAATTTGTTAATTTACCACTAGCATCTCATAAATGTAAATCTTAACACTGACCTACAAGATACACTTTCAAATGAAGAATTTCCAATGAGACACTTCAGATAAAATCTGGATCTTAAGTTAAGTAGAATGACAGCCTGTATGTGAAAAGACTTTTAAGAGTTAAATTGGAGTAATCTACACCAACTCTCTGCCTGGAAACAAATCAATGACCACAAAAGGCAGTGACCAATAAATAACTGTTGAATGAATAAATGCATGAGCCAATATTGCACAGGGTACCTTTGATAGAGTCAGCATAAGACACTTACCTTACTGTGCAATGAATAAGAAATGAGAAAAAAAGAGAGAGAGAGAGAGAAGAAAAGGAGGATAAAGAGAAGAAAAGTAAAGGCAGAGAGTAAAGAGCGTTAATGTTACCAATAATTTCCCTGACTGCCATTGCATGACAGTAATATTGCAAGAACAGTAGACAATATTCTTTTGATGGATGCAATAAGATTATCCTAGAAGCCAAAAATAATTCAATTTCCTTCTCTAGAATTTTCAGAACATGAAGTATAATTTAGTGAGGACTCATCTCTTTACTCATCACCTTGGGGTGTATGTACCTGCACATTCTTATGTTGGTATCTTTAGGTCTGAATGTACAAAAATTTTCATTCTAATCAGAATTTATCCTGCGTCCATTTCCCTAATACCCCTGGTTTTCACTGTACTTCAGTGTTTGGTTGCAAAATTTATGTCTAGGTGTTTAATAAAACCAGTCTGTGTATCACTCCTGCAATGGATTCTCACAATCTCTTATGCCTATAATTTAACTAGCTGAAATCATTTCTGTGATTTAAAACTTACCTATATTTCTTCCCATGTTTCTCATCAGCAATTTTTAAGAATAAATTGATAAACACAGACAATAAGAGAGTTTCTTTCTCCTAGTATCAAAAGCATAAAGAACATGTAAATACTCCTTGCCAACATTTTCACACTTAAAAATATCTTACCCCTGCTAGGATTTGGGAAAAAGGAAGATTGGCAAGGCTCTTTTTCTAGAAAGAATTTAAGCTGCTCAACTAGTCTATAACCAAAAGTGAAATTTCTTGGCTGCTTCTCCTATGATTTGATCCCATTATTTTAGGAACTATGGCACCATTGTGTTTCATTAATTAGACTATACACCAAATTTTCATGGCATATGGGCAATGTATGGAATTAATAAGAGCTACATACATTTATTTCCCACTGCTTAAAAAACTGGAGGCCTAACAGTATTTAAAAAAAACAGCAACTGAAATAAAAAGAAAATCTTTCTCATATTTTTCTGGTTTTATGGGATTCAATAGCATTATGAGGGGTATTCTGTCCCATATTTTAGGGAACTAAGAAAAGTGGCTCAGAAAGTTTGGATCCTAGGTTCTCTAAATTCCAGGGGTACATAAGATTATCAGTAACAACAACTCAGAAAGTGCATTTTGATTTTTTTCATTTACTCCTGCTTCCTTTGAAAGAGTTAGTGGTGCATATATAGCAAACCTAAATGCAACCATTGATATATGGCTATAAAACTGATTGGCCACTCATTTCCATTCACCAAGTTATTCTTAAGTTCTTAATAGATTTCTGATACAGATCAATCCAACATTTATACACACTCAACAGAAACTAGTGAGTATTACGTATTTGGGATACAAAAGTAATACATTAACTCATTTTCAGGTAGCTCTAAGTCTAGTATTACAGACATGCTCATTTACTCACTGTGCAGGAAGTGGGGTAAATGGTAAATTATACAGATGTAATATTGGCTATAACAGAACTCCTAGTCTATCTCAGTGCTACCCCATATGGTACATTTTAGAAATTTTTTAAGGCCATTTCTACCTTGTAGAGGATTACTCTTCAGCCCTATTGAAAATCTTATAAGTATATTATAAAATATTTTACTGTATTTCCCTTTATAGTACAGTTAGGGATTATATTGATGGACAGGCAGGTCATATATCTAAGGATTTCATGTCAAGATAATAAAAAGGCACTATCAAAAGGGGACTTATGGTCTAAGAGTGAAAACCATACATATAGAGGGACCGACATGCAAACATAAAAATACAATGTGAAACATAGTAAATACTGAAACATCTGTACATACAAAGTGCCAAAGGGACACAAAATATGGAGTAACAAGAGAGTTAAGTAATGTATTATAGGAAAAGTGACATTAAAACTGGACTTTGAAAGTCAAGTGGGGATTTTCAGCTAGAGAGGTGCAAAGGCCCGCCTAGGCTGGGGGAGGAACACCAGAGCACCAAGATACAGTAGAAGAAACATGAACTGCAGGCGACTGAGCCAGAGGATTAAGATACTGTGCTAGACGGGAGCTTTTGTGCCTTTTCCATACAAAGGAGATTCATGTTTATCAAGGAAGCAGTCAGAAGCCATCAAACCGCAGATAATTTCTCTGGTCATTTCTGATTTCAAAAATACACAATTACATTCAATCCTTAGCCTAGAGAAATAATTATTGGAGCCTTGATATTTATATTTTGCTTACTATATTATTTCAAAGGCTTAGTTATTCTGCTTCAGGCTTTTAAAATACCTTAAAATGTTCAAAGCAAGACTGTGATTCTGAATGCAAATAAAAAAGGAAACCAGGAAGGAACATTGAGTTCAAATCCAGTGTTAGTTCAAAAACTGCCTTTGAAAATGTTGTTTCACATGAAAATGCAACCAATTTACTTGAATTAAAATACATATTTGTTTGACTTTTCAATTTTACCTTGTTGCTTCCTCTGTAACAAAAGATGCTCCTTTTTAAATACAGACTTCATTTTGTTAAACATTCTATTTTCGATAATATAGATATTTTATTTATGTTCTTCTTTGGAAAGGAGAGTGGAGTGAGCACCCAACAGAGGATTTAATAAGGAGATACATACGTAACAGTGTATTTGCATCAAAGCAAACTGAAGCCAAGGAACTACAGTATTAACAAAAGAATCTCTTTTTGCTTAGCAGAATTGTATCCTCAAACTGCTACTGGAGCATCGTTGCTAAGAAAAGGAGCTTGTAAGAGATGGATTCCTTTTTCTTTTATCACTGTTTTCTCAAACCAGACCAGTGAACTCTCCACCCCTGACCTTTTACAGCAGGCTGATCCTCCCATAAACTAATCTCTGTAGGACTCATAAAAGTGAGTTGTAAACTCCAATTGTCCAGTCTAGGAGCTAGCTCAGGACCCTCCCTACCTTCCTGCCCCTTTCCTGACCCTAAACACTTGCACACATTCTTTTCTTGTCTACCTTGGCCAGGACAGAGCTTCATACCCTCTGTGGTTCTGCTCATTGCAAGTGAATGCTCCCGACTTCTTAGACCTTCAAACAGATTTTGGTGTAGGAAGTCATGGAAGATTCACTTTAAAACTCTGATGTTTCTACAGCCCATCCTAACCCTAAACATACAATGTCCTCGACTCTCCAGATCTGCTGAGAAATACTCTTTGGTCTTTTTTGCAGTAATAGCCTGGCAGAGCTTTGTGGGAGGAGTGTATGTGTGTGTGTGTGTGTGTGTGTGTGTGTGTGTGTAAAGGTCTATTTTTTTAACCATCTAGGTTAGTAAATAAGGATTAAAATCATTTAAAGGCTACATTTTACAACATTTGTATATATACATATACACCCTCCATGCTTTTAAATATGTTCCCACAGAAAAAGTGAGCAGAAACAAACAAGTAAATGCAGGAGAGATTAAAGGGATGGAAGGATGGGTCAAATAGAAAAATGACATAGAAATAAGTTTTCATATGGAGAGTTCCTGGCCAAAGTACAAAGCAAAATAATGTTAAGAGGTAGAGCTGTACTTGAAGATGTTTAACCAACATTTACGAAGCTGCCAAGTATTCTCCTGCTTTGTCCAAGCTTGTGCACATTGCTGCTAGAGCCCTCATGGTACACAAGATCATTCTATGAAGCACAAAACAAAAGAAAGGGCTTGGAGAAATTCAGTAACTGTGATGTTTTCCCTCAGAGACCAAGGCAGCTTTTGAGCAGAATTAGCCTATTCGATGCTAGTTATGGAAGTCTTAACTTCCACCGTGAAGTTGGCAAAACCCAATCCTAAATGTATTTTAAAAATGAATCTCCCATGTTTATCACTGTACCCTCACTTTTTTTATGATTATATGCTTTAGACTATGGATATTATGATTAAGAGAAGTTGTTGGGTTACATGAGTTCAATGAAAGCAGCCCATAACATCCTGATACTGTGACCCTTCCTAGCCCTGGGCTCACAGTAACCACCCCCAAGACAGAGACAATAGTCCACTCGAGGATCTCTGTTTCTTGCTTTCTCTCCATTTGGGTAGATACCTGCAGGAAGGCCCAGGATGGCAGTGCTGGCTTGTTCTCTACCCTCCTCCCCTTATTAACACCCCTGGAATAAACAATTGTCAAATGCATGATCTATGCCATAAATAGCCAGGGATGCAGTCAGCTGTATTCTGACATAGCCTACCACCTATTCCATACTCATACAAGATTTTTTTCCATATTTTGAGTGTTTTCATTCTAAGCAGTAGGCACAAAAAGTGACAGATGTGTGTTATTCTGTATAGTTCACTCTGCACAGGCTCTCAATCTGTGATTTCATCCACTTTTATCGATTTAACAGCCTTAAGTTCACTTTACTGTACATACTGCCTTCTTTCTCTCTCTGGGAATGAAGCCAAAGTTGGAAATGTGCATTTTCAGACTTCATTGAGGAACTCCGGACTGACACGTGTGGGGATGTGGGTGGAGTCCATGGTCAGAGACGATGGATTAAATGGAAACAAAACCAGAAACATGTGCTTGAAGCCTACCAGCAGTTGCTGAGTCATTTTGCTCCTGTGGTTGTGCCTGAATGGTTCCTATAAAGGCCATTGTTATCCATTCTTCAAATTCATTCAGGGAAGTATGAAGGTTTGAAATTCCTCAGTGTGCTAGGTGCAGAGGATGGGGCACAGGAAGCATGGCCTCAGCATCCTTGGATGAGCTGCTTGGATCAGAGGTTCCATGGTCTGAACTGCTCCACTCTGGTGAAGGGCTCTGCCGTGAAGTCACTCCTCAAGCTGACTAATACTGTCCCTGAGCTGTACACCTGTGCTCCAAGAGCAGATGTCTTTCCATAGGAGTGGGTTATTGAGAGTCACCTCACTAAACATGTAGAAGAGCAGTTTGAATACTTTTCTGACAGTGAGATCAAAGTTCCTAAGACAATGCTCACTCATCTTGGTGGTATTCTGAATCATGAAGCCCTCCTCCCCATTATACTGCTTCAACCAATGAAGGAGGTGGCAAGTATTGGATAACCAGAATGAGTCATCTCAAAGTCATCATTGTGCTTCTCCAGAACTTTCTGAATGCCATTGATGGTGGAGGTCGGCAGGAGTGCACCTCAAGGTCAGCACTGATGTAATCCGCATGCCTGATGCACATGGAGAGGATGTAAGCAGGGAAACACAGCACCATGCCCACCACCATCTGGGGTTTCAGGTTGGTAGTGTTATCAAGTAAGGAGATCTGGATAACCACAATGCAATCCTAGAGGTTGTTATTTTTATTGTTAAAAAGTCCTGATTTTCACTCCTAAGAATGAACAGGGAAGATCCCTAGATTCATTATGTTTTTCTTCTATTGTAGGGAAGCTGCAAAAAGAGAAAACCCACATTTCTGTCCCCCTTCCATATTATCCAATGTCTACTTTCAACAGGCAGAAGAGTTTTAGAATTAACTGGCCCGGCACAGGAAGTTGTCATTAAAGAGGAGCCACAAGGAGCAAACAGAACTGTCAAGAGCCCCTGCCTACTCTCAGGTCCCCTTTCCTTTCACAGTGTACAAGCTGCACAGTGAAGATGGCCACCATCTCTTCCATAAATAGCCAGGGATGCAGTCAGCTGCATTCTGACGTAGCCTACCAAGGTGGGCCTCTGAAGATGCAACAGGGGAAAGGAAGAGGAGAAGGAGTTGTTCTTCCCTGCAGTTGTAAACCATGACAGTGGACTGGAGGGTTTCTGATGACCCACATTCCCTCTTCCCTTGTATGTGTTGGTAGAGGTGGGGGACAGTGTTCAGGAAAACCCCCATACACTCAGACAGCCATGTGCTCCTGCCTAACCATATCAGACCATCTGATGTTAAATATGGCTAATGTAAAAAGGAAATCCTCCTGCATATTGGAAAATACAAGTTCTTTAAGCACTGCTCACTGTTAATGGAATAACCTCTATCCCAGTCTTAGCCTTCCTTTACTACATTACTACATACAAAGATAGCATCTGGTTCACCAACCTTAGAGCCATTGTTTTGTTTGCTCTTACACATCTCAAAAATAGAATCTAGACTTTTAGTGTCATTTACATCTAAGTCAGAAGAATAATCAGGAAAACAATAATTTATGAATAATTAATTAGGCTTGATGCCATGTTAGAGAAGAGCTATTTTTAATTTGCAAAGGCCAGGAGAACATGGATTTCAAAATGAGAAGGGGCATGCAGCGATTAAAGGCTCTGACTAATGGGAGGACTGATTGCTTATCGATGACTACATCATCACTGATTGGACCCCACTGTACTCCTCAAAAACAGGACAATTAGAGGTAAAACAAAGACCAATGCACCATAACATGAAGCATGTCTCAGGACACAGAGTTAATCTTGAATAAAAAGAAATTTTCTATTCATGGGAAGATTAAAATTACACATGCCTAAACTTACCTTCATTTTAAGCTGAATATACCAAGAATAAACTGAAAAATGTGATTATCATATACATACTTAAGGGATCAAGAAGTTCGAGAAGAAAATGATAGTAGTCATTGCTTATCATTTTTCTTTCATTATCTATGTTTTTGTTATTTTTATTCAACTTACTTCTAAAATACAGGAGAGATTAAAAGAAGTAGAATTATTGAAAGGCAATGATACTCCAAGTTTCCAAGGAGCAGAAAAGGCCACATTAGTAAATTCAAGCTAAGACACATCTGATCTCCCTCTTAATCATCTGTTCCATGACTGAGTATTACCTGCACTTATACATTACTGTCTCGGGTCACTCCCCTTCCTAGGGAAGGAAACAAACTCTCTGTTGAAGGGAAAGATGCCCTGGTCAGATACCTAGGGAGGAACAATCGTGAATGACTTTACTGCTCATCAATTTCCCAGTTGTCACAGAGATGGGAATTGTGCATGAATATGAGGAACATTTTTGATCAGGGCTCCTAATTCTAGGTCAGGTTCTACTACCAGCTCTGTGATCCCTAGACTTTTGATTACAATAGATGTTCTCTGAAGTCTTTTCCAGATCTTAAGTACTGTACTTATTTCAGAAGTTCTCAATTATTTATTCCAACCACTAAGATGTAATAATTATGGAATGTTGCAGAGATGCTAATCATTGCTACAATAGCAATCATATTACAGTATATGAACATATCAAATGGACATGTACACATTGAATTTATACGATGTTATGCATCAAATGTATTTCAATAAAAAAAGAAAGGTTCCCGATTTTGGGAGGTGATTGAAATCAGTAGGGAAACTCTGGAAAAGACTGATTTCAGAGTTTTACCTTAGACCCACTAAATCAGGACCACCTGGTATGATGACTCCAGATGATCTGAGAGATCCCCAGGTGATTCTGAGAATGTCAGCTACCACCTTACATCCCTAGGTTGCCAGCTCCTTAAGGGCAGAATTGTATCCTATGCATCTCAAAATCTCTGTACAGAGCTAGGCTATTGGAAGCATGCAGTAATTTAACTGAGGGTTAAATATCTGCTAAACAAATCTGTACTTTTTGGACGATTGTTACTGGGTTACACTGAAAGAGAAAGAAGATATGTAATAAGGGCAAAAGGAATGTTTATTTAATATCATGTAATTATAAATACACTAAATTGACCTCAGCTTTAACTAAACAGAGATATAAATCATAAATGAGGAAACTAACTATGCGACTAACAAACTCTTTTTAGTTCATCCTATTATTTGAGGGCCTCATTCTGAAAGGCATTGCTTTTAGCATTTATTTCATGAATCCAGCCTGTACTGCTAGCTTTACAGTTCATCATCGTGGGAGACAAACTACTCCAAATGGGGCACTGAACAGACGTACTCTCATGGATTCGTCACATGGGTCATTCTCATTTTTTTTCATTAAGTTGTTCATTATTCTTTCTTGGATTGTTTGTTTTTCAGTTGCCACAGGAATTAAAAGCCAAAATATAAGCTGATGCAAATTCGCTCCTGAATTAGATCCCTGTTTAGAGTTGAGCAACAATGTCAAACATTCCCTCCTAGGAAGCAGTTAATTCTGGAAGCAGAGGCACAGAATGAAGAAAGGAGGTTGTCTATGGGTGTTTATTTCATTATGATATGAAGTGGGCTCCTTTGCATTTAAATGGACAGAAAAAGACTGAAGCATTAACTTGGGGTTCATTAAAAGTAAGCATAAGCCTGTCCATTCACTACATTCCCCCCAAAAATCTCCTCTGGTGAAAAACAAAATCACTAGCACAAACAGCTGGGTTTGTGTGATGCCATGCTGCCTGAATACCGTTGTTTGATAGGTTTAATGTCACTTTTCTACTATTCTATACCACAGAGAGAGAGATGTGGGTCTGTATCCAGCAGGGTGGCTAACATTCTGTAGCTAATTGCCTATTGCTCCGTGACGGAACTGGAGAAAGGACGACCCTGCATATGTCTCAGAAGGGAATAGAAAGATATTTTGTTTATAGTCACCCATCTGTCTGGTCACAATAGAATTACATATAAGTACAGGCCATAGTTAAGTATGTCCTTCAAGAATGATTTTCTCATTGTGTGCATTCTGTCGGCTACTTTTCAAATACAGGCTACCAGACACCATTTCATTTTCTTTATGAGAAATAATATATTTAATGTTCTAAGGCTTCACCCAAAGAGAAATCCTTCTAATACACTCCAAAATCAGAGAGACAATATTGCTTTGTAGGATAAAAACTGAATTCAAGTTAAAAAAAAAAATAAGACAAGGTGTGGGAGAAGCAAAATGAAAACTCAAATGTCTTCACTGAAACTCATCTGTGACTTTTTGTCTATAGCTAAAATAACAGAATGCACACTAACCTGCATTGGAAATATTGAAAATAGTGTGAACCCATAATCCTCACTTTGTGGCTAACTGAGGTCCAGAGACGTTTAAATGGCTTGCCTAAAGTTCAAAGAGTGAATGACAGAACCTAGATCTCCTGATACCTGGGGCCTATGTGTCAATAAGCAAGCAGATCCAGCCGAGAACCTGTTTCATGCATTCTTCTCAACAACACTGAGGAAACTTTAATGGAGCCTACAGACCCAGAGGGCCTGGTGTAAAAGCCAAAACAAGCAAACTAACGCTTGATAAACCATCTCCTTCAAAGAAGCAGGTTCTCTATCTCCTTTAAAGCATCTGAAACTCCTTATCTTGTTACTACGAATCTTTCTTGACATATTGTATCTTATCTATCTGAGGGCAATGTCTATGAAATAATAAATGAATTAATGAAAGCAAAGTCCATCAGTGTTCAGCTAAAAAACATTTTATTTCCACCAAGCCAAAAACAGGCCAACAAATAACCCAATGAATGTTTTACCAACACAAGACTGATACACTCAAAGTCTCACAGTCAAACTTGACTAGTGGAGAAAGCAGCAAAGGAAATAGGGATCTATCATTTTGGGCTCTGGTCTGATAGAGATAAGCCTAGAGGTGAATTCTTAATGACATTAGATTTACCCAGATCTCTGTTCTTGAGAGTCTTTTTGCCTATGCACAGAAGTGCTGTCCTCAGCTTTTGGCCTTCCTTATGGGCTTAGTGCTGTGTGACATTGCATTACATTTTTCTCCACTTGTCTACACTAGGGCTCCAGTTTCTCCCATCGCCTTATTGCTACCTGATATTGAACTATATTTGTGTTTTTTGTCTGCCACTCCCTTTCAAATAGAAGCTCAAAAAGAGTTGTTTTGTTCATCCTGCATACTCAGTTCCTAGTATGTCATAAATGATGGATGAATGACTAAGACTGAAATAGTCCTTTGATAGGCTGAATTATAAGAAACCCTCAATGTTAAAATGCTATTTTTCCATCAAACTACTTTATATTATGCTTTATAACTAATAAGATTCTTTTAATTAATTTGTTTCCATTTCATCCAAATTATATTGTTCAATAATAAGAACCAATATTATCTCTCCTTATTGCACAAATAGTTTATCCAAAATCTAAGATACCTAGATTTGGCAATAAAATACATTTAATATAATCCTTTGTAATCTGCCTGTGTATGTGACAGTCTCTATGACACCCACCCAAATGGTACTATATCCTCAGCTCCTGCCACACTTATTCCTCAGACAAAATATATCTTGGATCATGGTACTCTTTAGCCATGAACCTGGACCCTTGTAATATAGATGAATTACAAGAAGTAATATAGATGCCAAGAATTATTTTAAACTTCAATCTAGATTTGAAAAATAGAATAAAACATCTGTCCTGATCATCTCTATAGCTGCAGACTTTGTTTTCTCAACATTAGAAAAGTAAGAGATTATCTATTATCCATTCTGAATTACTTATTTTCACAAACATTCTTTCTAGCTTACCAAAAGATGAGTCATTTGGACTGGCAACCTAATCAAGACCACACAATGGGATGGGTCTAAGTACAGTCTCTGAAAATGAAGAGAGTGTAGGATCCTGATTCATTCTGAATTTTTTCTAAAGGATGAATTACATTTGAATGATACCTGGATATGAAACACTTTGTTAAACAATAACCAAGATTCTCTTTCATTGTTACATTAAGGATTTGCCCATAATCTAAGTGAACCAGATTTAGCTGTGTAAATCCATTTAACATAATCCTTGCTAATCTGCCTGGTGCCTGCAGCAAGCTGTATGGATGCCCATCCAGTCACCAATCACCCACCAGTTTCTTCCTCAATAACAGAAGTCCAATTTAAATCAAACCTGGATTCTTGAAGACATCATATATAATGTAACTAACCCTGGAATTCTACTAAATCTAGATTTTTAATGATGAAACAATCAATCCCCTTATTGAGTATGATCTTCTGTACTTTCAACTGAAAAATCTGGCATTATTTTTCCTGTGCTGAAAGATAACTATTTCTAATTGATATTCTAATAAGCTAATATGAGTTCAAATTATAGAAGTGTTTTATATGCCTGCCTTATTCAAAGAATAAAGAAGAAAAGTTGAGTTGGAAGTGTGTTTTATGTTTGCCATATATGAAGAATAAATATTGGCAGAACATTTTGCTCAAAATCTATGAAGATCTTCTTTGCAAAAACTTTTAACATTTCCAGATAGCCCAAAAGTCTTTATATGATCTAGAAACCCAAAAGGCATGCCAATTCTGGGACCCTAATTAAAATTCTAAAAAAGAGTTTTCATTTCAGGATGATGACAACTGTCTAGAATAATGAATGCAACATTGTACCCTGTCACCTCCACAATTTAAAGGCATCTACACATAAAGCTCTGGGCACAATTGAAGGACTACTAGAGAAAAACAGAATAATGTATGCCATTTAAGTGAACTTGAAAAGTAGTTCCTTGCTGCTTTGGAGAGAATGTCTATTGGTATTTCAAAAATACAATAATGACATAATCTGCATAATCACCTGTCAGTTAGCTTGGGTACAGCAGGCCATGGAGAAAACTGATTGTTTGAAACACACTGTCTTGGTATATACAGATTTAATCATGATTATTTTAAAGGTAGGAATATTAACAAAAAGGTTGATTGAAGCTTTTGAACATTTCTTTTTATAGTTCTGGTATTTTCATTCCTTCTTACATAGTACTGACAGTTTCCTCAAGTGCAAAAACATTTAAACTGTTGCTTTAAATATCATTAAAATAATAGCAAATGTGAACAAAATCAGCATACTGTTAGGTCTCTAATTCTGCTCAACTTAGAATATCCAAACATGATTATCAATAACTAGTATTTTATTTACTAATAACCTTACAGGCTGGAGATAGCAATACTATTGAAATAAAAAGGATAAGACTACAATGGCCACACTCCATTTTTATTCTGATTTTTTAAAAGTAAAACATAATTTGAACCACATTGTAAAAATGTTTAAATGTTCCATTTATTTGATACGTGAACATTCAAGATTACTGTTTTCTTGGTGGATTTATTTCTTAATATAGACACTCCTGCTTCTGTTTGATAAATGTTTATATGAAATAGTTTCTTCCATCTTTTTACTTTTAACCAGCCTACCTCATTCTATTTGTCATGAGTTTCTTATAGACATCATAAAGTTGGATTTTGTTTTATAGTCCATTCTACCAATATCTGTATAATCAGCATATTTAGACCATTTACGTTTAATGCAATTACTGATACGTTAGGGCTTAATCTGTGGTATCAGTGAAGAATACGTGAGGATCCTGTACATCCACCTCCACTCACTAGAAACAAAGTACTCCCCTCTTTCCCCACTGGAGTAATGTCAGAGGAGACCTAGTAAAGTATAAGCATTCTACCACTACCCACCAGTAAGGAGGCCACTTCTTCCTCCATGGTGCTAGTGGAGGTTACCTGGGGAGCCAGAATGTCTAGTCATCATATATCTTGCAAATACTGATCAAAAGAAAGCAGGAGTGTGCATTTTAATATCATATAGTTTGATTTCAGAGCAAAGAAAATTACCAAAGACAGAGAAAGATATTACATAATTATAAAAGAGTCAATCCACTAAGAAGACATAGCCATCTTAAATGTGTATGCACCAAACAGCTGAGCTGCAAAATATATAAAGTGAAAACAGACCAGAAAGGGTAAATAGGTAACTGCAGTTAAAAACTTCAACAATGGTCTCTCAGCAATTGGTAGAACAACTAGACAGAATATCAGCAAGGATACAGAAGAACTCAAAACACTATAAACATAAGTAGCTAACTGACATTAATAAAACACCCAGCAACAGCAGAATGCATACTCTTTTCAAGTGCCCATAGAACATATACCAAAGTGGACCATACCCTGGCCCATAAAATAAAAAGAAACCCTCACCAAACTTAAAAGAATTAAAACCATGCAAAGCAAATTCTCCAGCTACAATGGCATCAAACTGGAAATCAGTAACAGAAAGATGATAGGAAAAATCTCTAAACACTTAGAAACTAACAACATACCTCCAAACAATTCTTGAATCAAAGCAGAAGTTCCAAGGGAAATGTTTTTACATGCACTAATCTGAATGAAAATCAAAACAGAACATACCAAAATTTGCAGCACACAGCCGAAGCAGTGACACAAGGCACACTTACTGCACTGTTCATATACTTTAGAAAAGAGTGAAAGCTCAAATCAATAATTTAAGCTATTACCTTAAGAACCTAGAAAAATAAGAGCAGTGTATAAACTCAAAGCTAGCAGAAGAGAGGAAATAAAGAAATAAGAACAGAAATCAATAAAATAAAAAACACAAATACAATAGAAACTATCAATGAAAGAAAGAAGTGAACCTTTAGAAAGATCCATAAAATGGACAAACGTGTAGAAAGCCTAACAAAGAACATTTTTTTATAGAAGACACAAATTGTCAAATTCAGGAATGAAATAGGGGACATCAACAAGGGATATATCACTTGCTTGTCTTTGTGATACATAATCCTTAAACTATCAGGACAACTGTTGCACAATTAACACTATTCCTTAAGAAGGGCTGAATTTCCTTCTGATAGAAGTTTAAAACATAAATTCCTACAGTACGAATTCTGAGTGTGCAATTCTTTTTTTTTACTTAGATTCCACTACTTCAACCTCAACTAAGCAATGAAATGCTTTCTGGTGATGATGAAATTTAAAGGATGAACAGTACAAATAATAAATATGCTTCCCAAGTGTTGGTCACTGTTTGTTTTACAGTTACCAGCACATTCCTAGCATCAAGAACAATATTAATAGTATCTTAGAGACAGTCAATATTTGCTGAATGAATAACTGAAGGAGAAGCACAAACAATATTAATTAGAAAACAGACTAGGAATTAAGATAAATGGTTGATTGACTTGATTTTAGTAAAAAGAAATCCATAAATCATAGCAAAAGTCATGGGAGGAGCAGAAAACTTGGGAATGAAATTTGGCTTAATAATAAATACTACATAAATTCTTGCTCACACTTTTCAAAGGTCTCTGCTGTATTTCAAGTTCACTCACCTACATGGATTACTGATCACTGGCAATTTGCTCTATCTGAATGTAACTGTCTCCTAACATTTCCCAAAAACTATTACAAGAATTACCAAAAATAAACTGCAAACAACCTAGGCTTAGTGAAAAGTGGATTGCAATATAGAGTAAGAAGACTGAAAAAACGCGGCTGGCTTATTTTAGAAAGTTAAGTGACTTAATTTCTAAAAAGGAAATTGAGCTTCAGTGAAGCATGCATGTCCTCTCCTACATTATCCGCAACAGTGAATGTAATTTGCACACATTTAATTAACTAATAAAACCCCTATCAGTAACATCAGATTTGGAAATGTCATTGTTAATGACATGGTGCTCCATCGGGTATAGCTGATTGTTTTTTGCTTTGTTAACACTCAGCTACAAATACCCAAAGGAGCACTTCTACTTGTTTTCCAATGTATCTCAATTTATTTAAAGTTTGTTGGGGTTTTCCACATAGGACAGAATTTATAGAATTCTGTAAATACAATGCCCTAGCTAAATTGTAATCCAAAGAAAAACTGAAGCATATAAAGACAGCATAATTACAAGGGGATTCACTCAACCACAAACTGTGTTTGGCTGCAGACACATCAGGTTGCCAATTTACCAGAGATACATAGTGTATCTCTTGTTCCACAACTTGCATTATTTTTCTTCTTGTTCCCTGATACAGAACTCTAGAAAAAGCTTTTAAAATATTACCATGGAACTAAAATCTTGAAGACAGAAGGTAAAATAGAAACACTTTTCCACCAATATTTTATACCACATATTAATCTTTTATTACATATTGAATCCTACTTTTTTCCCAGAACTGAAGGAATCAGGGAGAGAGTCATTCATTCTCTATGTTGTCATATGCATTTAGTGCCAGCTCTGTCCAAAAAGAAACTTGGGTTGGAATCTGCCAGGTGAAGACATGGAAGGCAATGCCATTCATAGTCGCCGGCTCATTAACAGAGATCACTACCCCATTTCCCATTGCCAAGTCAGAGGAGCATAGTAATTGTTCTCTTAAGGTAGTTAGGTTAAAAGTTCCTCTAAAACTGAAGGTCAATGCTTCATTAAAACACAAGTATATGTCTGATAAGGATATTTATACTAACAAATATGACATTTACCCAGATCATCATGCATGTGTATAAAGTATTGCTATTGTTAATTTCAAAAGGCAAAATACTTCACTTCCAGCACTGAAGTACTGAGTGCAGGCTTGAGGATGAGGCATTGAGGATGTGGCCCCCATATAGAAAGGAATGATCCAGAAGAATTCTGTTGCCAGTAACAGAGATAGGAAAATCCCAAGTACTTATTTCAGAATGGTGTAGGAAAGGGTGTCAGGAAGGAGAAATCACAAGTTTACCTTTGGAGGGATGAACTTGCAGGAGTTCCTAATGAAGACATGTTGCAGGAAGTCAAGCATGCTGGTCTGTGGCTTAGGACAGAGGTCAGAAACTAGACTTAAACACTAGTCATACATGGGGGCGCTTGTCATACACATTTACATTTGTGTGCCTGACCTCACTACAAAGAGAACTTAAATATATGAAGTTGTTTGAAATTTCATAGGTAGTTTATTCATTTCAAGCAAGATGCACTTAATTCATAGTATTTACTAACCCATTACTTCTTAATGGAATAAAACGAGGAAAGTGTTATTAAATGTCACATCACAGCAATGTGTAGCATCAATAATTAACCCTAAACGTCAGTTTTATTAATATGGTATTTCCCTCATGAAATGTGGGAACATTTGAATAACCTTAGTGTTTTAAAAATTACTGACATCATGCTTCACTGTGCTTTTCCTACTTGCTGCTCTGGCTATATGACATAAATTCTCCATGAATTTTGCTTTTCAGCTCTAATTTCTGCACATAGTGATTAAAACAAAAATCATTTTTTTCTTCATTCGACAAGAGTTATCTCTTTGGCAATTTTATTAGTGATAAGGCACAAAACCCACTGACATCATTTAGTACTTAAAAAATGTCTCAGTAGAGATGCTAATAAATTTTGCAACCATTTAAGAAATAGCCATTCATCAGTATAACTTTGATTTTGAACTGTCCTGACCTCTCTTTTCACCTAAAAATGAATACTGGCACTGTCAGGCAGAAGTCAGTGAGGCGAGGGAATCTTGTAGACTCAAATCCGTATTTGCTAAGCAAGGCATTTATTAAAAAAGATGCAGGAAGCTTAAAATTTTAATAGCCACTTGAGTCCTCCCCTGAGAAATATTTATTTAGGACAAAATGTACCACAGTTGCTTCCTGAAGATTAGTAAAGTTAAGTTAGAACATTAGAAAATCCCTTCTCCATATAAGATTGCAAAATTTTCTTTGTTGATAAAGTCACTTCCAAATTCATGTTACCTCTCAGTTCAATCAATCCAACTCAAACTATATTTATTTGGAATGTATTAAATGCCTAGCAGTATTCCCAGATGAACTTCATTATGCAGTTGTGCAGGGGTTTTTTTTTACTCAAAGTCACTATGACAATATCTAATATATTTTGGCACCTTGCCCTTGAAGTCATTTGGTCCTGATGTAGAAGGCAATGCTTCCTCCCACCCTTATGCTCTCCCCTTTGTTGGGCTCACAGCACTTGATGATCAAAGAGGTTCAATCACAGGTAACATCTTTCTGGACACCAACACCATACACAGTTACTATACTGGATCCAACACTTGGAAACTTAAAAGCACAGGGGTTGATTTAGAACCAAAACATGCTCATAAGTGACAGCTCCAGAATTTCTCTCTCAGAGGGCTCAGCAGAGGTGGTGATCTGACGTAGAGAGGAGCTGGGGGCAGTCACTGAGCTGCACAGTATGCACGTGGGTTTCCCTGTGATGATTTATTTGGAGTTGCATGTGCAAGAGAATTGGCACAGATATTATGGCAGTAATAAACCCCCAAAGTACCCCCACAGTACCCCAATATCAGAGATGATGTAAGTTATTTATAACAAAACAAGGCTCTTCTTTAACTGTTAATTCACCCTTTATTGAGGCCAGAGACTTGGCATGATCATCTAGTTACAGGTAGAAGATAAACAATGGAGAGTAAACAAAACTCTCAGTTGTAATTCACAAGAGAACAGTCTTTGTCTTGTACTGGGATTCCACCAGTTGCTATTGGCTACTTTGACTGGCAACATTTTCTGAAAGGCCACTAACCTAGGGACTCTGCAAATCCCTTGCATTCTTACTGAAGTTGGGTTTTTAATGGCCAAGGTCTTCTGCCTGACTGCTCCAGCTGTGATCATCTCAGTCTATTAGCATTTGCACAATCTTATACCACAGAATGGAACAAGGTGCATCTCCATAGCCAGCAATGACTTTTCAGTTCTACTTTGTGGAGTGTTTTAATCCTGTTTTCATTTGCTGAGTATATACAGCACTAGTTCATTGGAAAATACAAAAAAAAAAAAAAAGATAAAGAAAAGAAAGGATATATTTAACTTTCTGTAGTCTCCCAATCCAAGGATAATGATTATTAATGTGGCCTGTATCTCATGAATATCTGTGGCATGATGTTTATCCCTGAATAAGAAGGTTTTATGTCACAGACTGAATCCCACACAGTGGGAAAGGAAACTCTTTTGTCCCAGGAGTTTGTGAGAAGGATCTGGAAACAAAGGTAGGGGAATTAGGCTGGCAGAATCTTCACTTTGGTCTAATACCTTGGAAATAGGGCAGCAGTGTACAGAAGCTATGTTCTTTTCAACATTTCCCACGTGTGGAACTCTAGAAGGAAAACTCTTCCTGGTTCCTATGGCCCAAATTTCCAAAGTTCAAGCAAACAGAAAGGGTACCCAGAGCTCTAAGCTCTGGTGGGAACCAAGCTGCTAAACAGATGTAAGCCACAATCACATGTTAGACAGAGGGGAAGGATCTCTAGGGTCATGTCAGAGGCGGTCAGCAAGAGAAGAACCCAGGATGCAGATTTCAAGAAAAAAACACAAGCAATATTTCAGAGAATAGAATCAGACCAAACACTCCAAAATGGATGCAGGGCTCACATCCTCAAACAAAATTGCAGCCTAGCAGTGGGGTCAACATGATCAAAGGACCTCCCCATCCCCTTTAAGATTCTCCCCATACACAGATCTTGGGACAAGAAGAAGGAGAAAAGTAACTAGGATAAGGACTTAAACTTTTAATGTACTGGATGTTTATTCAACAGAAAGTGTTTAGAAATCAAAACCTACTTTGGAGGAGATGATACATCAATTCACCAACATAAGTCAAGTTCTAGCCCACTTCCACCATCTCTGCAGAGTAGGGCAGTGGACTCAAAAAGAGATTAATATCAAATGGAAAACTCAAAAGATTCTCTTTTCCTATGTATCTAAGTGGTACATGTTCAATTTTTTATTCAAACATACACACAATGCACAAAAGTATCTCATATTTCATAAATCCATTATATTATTTTATATGCAATCATGTCCTGGAATTGTACTGAGTGTTGGGCTAAACTGACCTCTAGTTCTGTTAATGTCTGTGTCTGCATGTTTTGTGATATGCTTTAGTCACCTGCTCACAGGTCCACTCTCAGGTCCCGGACACCTGTCCTGAAGGACAGCGCCCTTATCACCACCCTGGACTCCTGTCTCCCTTGCCACCTACTCTGATTACACGGATTGGCAGGTCCACATTCCAGTCTACTTTTCAAATCCCTACCACAACTTAATGCTTGATTATTCTGATTCTCTAAGTGGTTTTCACTCTAGGGTTTCAATGAACCTCTGGTCTCTACTTTCTGCTCAGTAGGGAATACTCTTTATCCTGCTCTGATATTTTTAAATTGGAGACAGTAGCTTCTAAAATGTTGCTCCTTTTCAGACTCCCTCTAAGAGCAAGAGATTTTCTGTACAACAGTGTTTCTATACTTCTCCTTTGAAAAATTTTCCTCTTTGCCTAGTGACTTGGGCTAAGCAGTAAAAATTCTATGCTTAATAAAAGAGCAGGGGAGGAAGAACAGCTTGTATTTTGACTTTTTCTTTCCAAAAACATGTTGGAAGTTTAAAAAGAATTTTTTTCCCAATACCTATAATTTATTCAAGACAGTAAAGCATATAGATCAAGAAATCAAATGTTCAGAATGTTTGGCATCTACTCTGCAGCAAGCCCAAATGACCTACTATATATGTTCTACATTTGCTATATTCTAGTCCTGTCCTACCTGCCTCCAGATAAATAACTGTCCAGATAACTAATAACTTAATAATCCACCTCAGATTTACCATGTTCCCTTGAAATGCTAACATTAGGAGTCAGCTTTTGAATTCATGTCTTCAATGTCTCAGAAATGTTTTTCACATTTCAAAAGCACTTCAAAATGTATTTAATATCATTTAAACTCCAGACATAATGATGCTGTTTTAATCTTTCACCCTATTGCTATTTGCACTTTCAAGTAGTTTCTGTATCACATATATATTTATTATAAATGCACAACCATATTATACACATATAAACACACATATATGTATATACATATACAACTACTTTCTTATGCATTATTATAATTCCACAAGCTATATGTTCACAATTAAAACACTGACTGATTCAGCACCAATAACACAGTAATGCACTCAATAATAGGGACAGGGACAGATGTGACTGAAAAAGTCAAAATGCCTGCTCTTAGGAAATGTTCACACTTGTCTGAGCCACATAATATAAAATGAATATTTTCCCAAATGACATGAAAACAACAACAGAAGAAACCCATCTTCCAAAATAATCTCTTTTTTGAGAAAATATGGTCAATTAATATTAGGACTTTGAGAAATTTGTGTTGGATGATGACTGCACATGCTTATGTAATAAAACTGGTGGTTCAAATCTTTATTAACTGCTTCAAGGTGGGCTCTTCAACACTGGCTTTGGTGTCCAGCTGCCCCTATGAAAAGCTATGGAGTTGCCTTAACTTCTCTGACTCATTTCTCTTAAGCATGAAAAGTAGCTGATAAGATTGACTACCTCACCAATAGACACATGTAAAGATGCTCCACATAGCTAATCAGCAGAGAAATGCAAATTAAAACCACAATGAGATATCACCTTACACCAGTAAGGATGGCCACCATCTAAAAGACAGACAACAGCAAATGTTGGCAAGGATGTGGAGAAAGGGGAACCCTCCTACACTGCTGGTGGGAATGTAAATTGGTTCAACTATTGTGGAAAGCAGTATGGAGGTTCCTCAAAAAACTAAAAATAGACTTACCATTTGACCCAGGAATTCTACTCCTAGGAATTTATCCTAAGAATGCAGCAGCCCAGTTTGAAAAAGACATATGCACCCCTATGTTTATTACAGCACTATTTACAATAGCCAAGAAATGGAAGCAACCTAAGTGTCCACCAGTAGATGAATGGATAAAGAAGATGTGGTACATATACACAATGGCATATTATTCAGCCATAAGAAGTAAATAAATCCTACCATTTGCAACAACATGGATGGAGCAAGAGGGTATTATGCTCAGTGAAATAAGCCAAGTGGAAAAAGACAAGTATCAAATGATTTCACTCATCTATGGAGTATAAGAATAAAGAAAAAAACTGAAGGAACAATACAGCAGCAGACTCACAGAACCCAAGAGTGGACTAACAGTTACCAAAGGGAAAGGGACGGGGGAGGATGGGTAGAAAGGGAGGGATAAGGGGAAAATAGGGGGCATTACTATTAGCAGACATAATATAGGGGGTGGGGGGCACAGGGAGGGCTGTACAACACAGAGAAAACAAGTAGTGATTCTATAGCATCTTATTATGCTGATGGACAGTGACTGTAATGGGATATGTGGGGGGACTTGATGATGGGGGGGAGTCTAGTAAACATAATGTTGCTCATGTAATTGTAGATTAATGATACCAAAATAAAATTTAAAAAAAGATTGACTACCTCATAGCACGGCAAGGATTAAGTGAGGGAATACAAGGAATTGTATCTGATAGTCTTGGGCACATTGAAAATACTCAATAAATGGTCACTACTATCACCAGAATGCAGCCAGGGATGTCTAAGAATAAGAACACTTACTGGTGCCACGTACCCCATGGGGAAGCCATTCACAAGTCACTTCCAACAAGTCACTTCCTAGGTCTTCTGATATGTGAATAAGGTTTCACACATTCTCAGATAACATCAACATAGACAAATCCAAATTGTAGTGTGACCCGAAGGATGGTGGTATCGAAGAATTTCATACATTTTTAAGATAAAATACTCATTTTTCACAGAGAATACAGTGATGCCAAAAATGTTATCTCTTGATGGAGAGAGTCAAGCACAGAACAAATTCATGCTGCTCAGATTGCATGAACTATATTTTTCATCTCCTTTCTATTCACAGATAATTCAATAGCAGGCAATGAGAAATAAACATTACTGTGATTCCAAATAACTGAAAAGGGAGGGGAAGAAGTAAAATCGAAAAGCACACTGAAGTAGTTACAGAATTGAACAATTTCATTCACCAATGCTGTTCATTTTGGACATAGCTTTTAAACCAGGTAGATGCAACTTGCAGTATATGCAAACCACCTAAGAGCCACTGGAAAGTCCTACTTGCTCAGCTTGCAGAACTTCAGTACACAAGAAAGGTGATTCACTCTGGAGGAAATAGGCTGATCTTGGTTTCACAGCCACCAGATTATCTGCCAAGCGGAGGAAGCTGGGTTACACACTACAGGTGCAATTAGCAGGGGGAAATTTACTTTATTTCTTTTTGCTTTCTAGAAACTTCAGCTTTGGAGTTACCACTCAGAAATCTGCTTAGAGGATTCATCGTATTTTCCTAGTGCTGCTTCCTGATGTAGCCTGGTGACCTGAATCTCACGCACAAACTCAGTTCTATATAATAATCAGGTACACATTTCATCCTTGCACCTGTATCCATCTCCCAACAAGTCAATTCCATATATCGGTCTCAACACGATTACATTATTGACATTTCTCAGCTGAAAGGCTCCTGCAAATACCATCCAATTTTCTAGCTCTTTCTGAAAAGATCAAAAGATACACCTTGCATAGTAGACAAGAATTTACACTGATGGCTGTCTTTTGTCTTGAATACTAATGCTGCTGGCAGTGCTTGCCTGGAGGTAACAGGTAAGTCTCTATGATAACTAATTGCATTCAGTCAACTAGAGTGAATTTTACTGGATATAAAATATGTTTGTGCTTGTGAATGCTTTTCAGCTTGAATAACCTTGAGGCAATGATCTTCAAGGCCTCCGAATTAGGGAGGTTGGCAATCAAATGAGAAACCTTGCCCGTAGAAATCAACTGCATGTCATGCCTGAAAGGGAAAAGCCTTCTTCACTGGATCATGGCTCATATTTATGGAAGAATCTGATATTATAGGCAGGACTGAAGGCTCTTTTCAACAGAGGTCTTCCCACAAACCTTGTTGAAGGAACTGATCTTGAACTCTTACTCTACTGAAAACAGAAAGAAGTGTGTTGTATTTTACAATGTATTGCTTAAAGTCTGAAGTTTCTTTTAATGAGCTAGAAGATTAACTGTATGAATTCACCTGAAAGGATAATGTTATTTCATCCAGCATCATTTATTACCTTGCAACAAATAGACACCAAATCTCTTTCTGTACTGCTGATCTCTCTGTCAAATGCAGGCTTCTATTTACAACTGGCTATAGAACATTTCCTCCTATACAGGCTTCAGGTTTAATTCAGAATTAAGGTAATCCTCTTCCCTGTCTAACCAACTCATCCTCATGGCATCTCTAATTTAATGTCTAATTTCTAGACATGATCATTCTCTCACTCCCCTACACTGAATTCCACTGTCCCAGAATACTTCCCTTTAATTGTCCCTAATCCAACGACTGCCCGGTCCTATTTTTTACCTCCAACATTTATTTCCCTAATATTTATCACATCCACACCCAGTTTCCTTTCTATTTCCTCCCTCCAGTAGCCTTCAGGACCGTCTTTCCCCAGGATCTCACCATTTCCAGACTGGACCACTACAATTATCTTGCTGTTTCCCAGCTGTCACACAGGACTCCCCTCTCTAAACTCTTGCACATTTATTTTCTTACAGCATAGTTCTAGTTTCATCCTTTTTCTGCTCAAAGGCTTTTAAAACCTTCCAATTCCTCTGGAGTTAAGAAACATTTCACCCTGAAGAGACTTGCAGTGACATCCTTGTCTGGCTATCCAAATCCCGAACGTTTGCATTGGTGATCTTTTGCTGTCAGCTCATTTGCTCATCTGATGTGGCCACCTAAATGCTCATCATTCCTCATTCTCTTCCTTATCTCCAAAACCCTATTTAACCTTGAAGACCAATCCAATATCACCTCTTTGATGAAAACCCTCCCTGATTTGCCCAGATTAATAGAGATGCCCCTCTTTGAGTCTACCACTTTGTTTACATCATGTTGTTTTTTGCCTAGTGCCATATACGTTCTTTCCCTAGTACCTCAGTATGACGCATACACCTTTCCCTTCTAAGCAACAGTCAGGCAAGTCTGCTGAAAATGGCTTTTTATCCTCTGAAATGCTTTTATCTTGAGAAGAATAAGTGCTTCTGCAGACTCGAATGATGAAGAAAAGAAAGGAGAAAAATTGGAAAAGACTATTAATATTTATCAAGATATGAATACTGACTGCCTATTTTTTGAAGATGATGAATTGCCTCTATTGCTTGTAATCAAACCTAAGAAAACCCATACACACACAAATAGATGGACAGAGAAATGCCAAGTCAGACCTCCTCGCAGACCAATTCATTCTAAAGCAACCTCGGTCATTTAACATAAAGCACATGGGTTTGTTTGTTTGTTTTTCTATTTGAAATCCCACCAACAGAAGCACTTCTGCTTGTGACTTGCCTTTAAATTTATAGCAAGTTGATGGGGGTAAACAAAATCTGAGAGCTGCAGCTCCCCTTGAACTGTACTGGGTTATTAAGAGTTATATCATCCTGTATTTCGCATCCCCATTATTCCCCTTCCCCAGCAACCAAATGCGTCAGACCTAGAATCTTAAACTTAAATCTCTGGGAAGTAAACTAATGGTCAAATCAGACATGCTTCAAATAAAGGCCTAGGGTTTGACTTATGAGTCTTGCTTCTCAGTTCTTGTCTGGTTCTTAGAAAAAGAGACAACAACATAGTCAATCTGATTTAACGAAATCGGTTCCTTGGAGAACATCAAGAATTCCATTCATTTTTCCTCAGATGATCTATCAAGACACAGCTTTTCGACTAAAAGCTATTATTTGAAAAAACATTTTTCCTATGAATTTTATCAGAGACAGATGAGAAAGTACTTCAAAAAAAGGAAGAATTGTGACTATATACATCCCAAGAGCAGAGTGAATACTGAAGGAGTGAAAATGGCAGGGGACATTAAACATAATAGCAAAGATTTCCACCAGGATACCTAGAGCACTTAGGTGAGCAATCAGGTGCAAAAACGCAGGTGACCCAGAGCCTGAGGCCCTGCAGAATCACATAAATCTAAGAGTCCTCAAAATGCCAAGAAATAGAACTAACATAGAACATGCGATTGTTCTTTATTTATCTAGAGGCTTATTTTTGAACACCTTCCGAATGCCGGGTTCTGTTCCATCACCGTTTTGAAGAGCTTAGACTATAATGGCAGAAACAGATGAGCAAGCCAATCATTTCATAAGAGGTTCGAAAGCTCTTTGAAGGCGTTGACACTTGGAGCGAGGAGCACCAGGGCACCAAATGTTCCTATTAGTTATTCTGTTTCACTAGGGGCTCATTGTTAGTTGTCTTTTGTGGATGTTTCTCTTCTTCCCAATGACGCGTGTTATAGACTTTAGTCCTTGGACTCTGTCTTCAGCTTCTCATACTCTGGATGGTCTCCCCTAGCCCCATGGCTTTACACACCACCTTAGGATAATGGCTTTCAAATATATATTTCTGGTCCCAATCTCTACTCTCCAGACATGTATACCCAACTCCTTCCTTGTATGTCTTAATGTATCTCAAACCAGATTCTTGATATCCAATCCTGTCAAGAAATCCCTGCAACTCTGTTTTCACTTATGCAGTAAAAGGCAACCCCATTTGTTCTTCTCTTATCTCACACTCATATACCAGACATCAAGCGGACCATAATTTAAAAATATGCCCAGTATCCTACCATTTGTTAACACCTTGCCTGGACTACCATATTCCAAGCCACCCTCATTTCTTATCTAAATCAATTCTCCTCAAACTTGTAAGTTTATACAACTGGGGATGTGCTGCACATGTCTGGGCTGGGACTTGGGAGTCGGCGTTTCTGAGGTCCCAGGTGATGTTGACGATTCTGCTGGGGCAGAGACCACACTCAGTGTAAGCAGAAGGAGCTAGAGACTGCTGCAAGATCCTCCTAACTGTCTTCTTTATTCCACCTCCACCAACCACAGTCTACTCACCACACAACAATCATAGCAATTGTATTTAAATGTAAATCTGATTAATACCCTCCCCTGCTTAAGCACTCTAAGCTTGCTATATCATTTAGAATAAATCAGGCCTTCCAGGCTCTGCACAATCTATCACTTGCTTATTTCTCTGAATTCACTTCCCTCACTCCAATCCAGACACACAGGTTCTTTGTTGATTTTCAAAAATATCAAACACCCTCCTACCTCAGGCCATTTGAATACAATATCCTCTATGCCTGGAATGTTCTTTCCCCAGACATCCACATGAACTGTTTAGTTATGCTCTATACATCTCAGGTCAATCTTCACTCCATAGGTTGCCCTTGACCATCTGAAAATCTGATATCTGTTTATTTCTATGTTTAACTTTTTGAGAAATAGTCAAGCAAGAATAAGTGCTTGAAGTGCAAATGACAATCTATTGCTGTAAATTGTAGTTGCCTCAGACATATGTGTTTTTTAAAAGTTAAAGTGTGCAGTGCTGAAGAAAATAATTGCATATTTAAGTCTATCTAGTCTTAATCTCTCTACATGCATTACTGTTCTTAGCTACTATTCTTAAAAAGGAACTTGGCAATCATAAATCCAGAGTATTAACAATAGTTCTTTGAGGCATACTTGGTAATTCTGAGTTACAGCAGATGTAATGCAGTGGCTTAGTGCTTCCAGAGTTTGGGGATGCTACAAACTACTAGTGGGCAAGCAACCAAATGCTTGGAATACTCTGAATGTCAGTTTCTTTATCTGCAAAAAGTCTGGCAAATCTATAACTCAATAGCCTTGGATTAAAATAGATGTTCTTCTTTTAGTCAGATGGCTGAGAAATATGAAATGGGAAATCAATTATTGTCATTTAAATGAATACATACTTTATTGGTGAAATAATGGGAAATGTAGACAACTATTTTTGACTCCTAAAACATGACTAAGAAAGCACTTCCAAATCATCACTTTTTTATAGTGATCATTCACTTGGAGAGTTTCAAAAACATTGCCCTACAAACACCATTAAGTAACTATAGAACACATTGTTTCACCTTAGATTTTTTATTTTAAAGCAAAATACCTGCGAGAGTAATTATTGAGACTATGATAATATTAGTCAGTTTGTTTAACCTCAACCACTATTATGAACAGGAGAAAACTGGTATTTAGCATGCTGCTAATGCCACTTACTGTCTTTCAGATTAGTTTAATATAAATGCATTTGACTTTTTTCAGAGATAAAAATGACATTTTTCTATTATAGGAAATGTTTCTTTAGTTTCTATATCCCATTATGCCACTAACAAATATTCCATATTCCATTAAGACATATGTTTATTACTGATATATTTTACTTTATAACAAAGCAGTTCCTGATGCAAATATCCTGGATCCAGCTACACTCCTGTTTATTTACACACTCTCTACTTGTGCCTCTGAAAGTGTGCATGTGCTTTTTGTCTTCATATGAAAAACAGAAGAAGAATGTATTAAACACAACTCACAAATCACTGAGGCACCTCTCACCTAATAAATTTAAAGTCAATATGACAGACATGACTATGAAGGTAGGTTAATATCTTTATACTTGTTTTAGCCTTTATCATAAATTTTAAAACCCAAACATAGATATTTCACTCTTGTTGAGTTTTTCTGGGTCTTAATACAAAACATTCTATAATGTGTCTGTGATTAGTATACATAACAGTGAAAAAATTAATTGGTAAAATTCTGAAGGTCATGGACTATTTCAGTCCCTAAAGGTCCAGAATCACTTTGATATCTTAAAAATAGTGTAGATTACTCCTTTGAATTATACATCCATGACAATCACTGTGCATTAAAATGCTGTAGAAACTTTAGCCAAAAATATTTAATTGTACCATAGTTATTAATATGTTTGAGGCTTTACTTTGTTTAAAAGCAAAAATAAATTGTGTCATGTACTTATACATAGGGAAGATTCAGCCCTTTTTCTTCTCTGTAAAATGGTCAGTGGGAATAAACACTACCTCTTTTGTTGCTAAAATTATGAGAAATAAAAAGTAAAAATACTATAACAAAATTTCAATGAAGTACTAGTTAGCATTTTTTGTATCAGGTAGCATTTAACCCATTACTTGACAAATTATAGACTTACCTAGTAGCTACTAAATCTGATTCATTAATTTTTATCTTTCATTAGCTTGAGTTCAAGTCATCCTTGATTTTTGGCACAAAAATATTTACAGGAAAAATTTAAACATGGCTCTGATGTAAAGGAACATTAATACTAAGATGAGAAAGAAGTCATTCAATTTAAAATATTTGTTTATCTGTACAAAGTGAAGGAGTATCTTTTAGTACTAGTGTAAGTATTTCTTAAAAGATTGGTATATAGCAAAATATTTTTCTGTAACTTTATAAACATATTCTCTTGAAAGTTTTAAACTTTGGCATATTCCCAGTTCAGATGAATCAGTACAAATAGCCTGCCTGGCAAATTAGTCAGATACAAAATCTGTACTAAAATAATCAAGGGCAATGCACTTCTTTATACTCAACTTTTAGGGTAGCCTACAGAGAAAGAACATATCTATTTAATGAATAAATCTCTTTGGAGTTGGTACACAATGCAAAATCAGTATTTCTGACACTACTTAGTATTTAAAACAGGACAGATTCTTGAAAATCTCCTTCATATCATATTATCAATGGCACAATTTAGTAACTTTTATGGGGAAAAAATTCCTAATATGTTTTGGGAGAATGCAAAGATTCTAAGTTTTAGCAACAGACTCAAAGAACTTATTAAATCAGCTCCTAGGTTGAGAGCAATTATCAGTGCACATTAGATAGGACTATATTCATTTCTCTTCTCAACTAACAAGGACCCAAATTATGTTGATGCCAGGAAAATAACATATAGAGCAAATGTAATGTCACATCTCAGCACATTACTCCGTCAAGGACTCAGTCACTGCAAAACTGGAGCTAATGCTTTGACGGTGACTGCCTGGAAGCATATTCAAGCAGAATGTTGTTTCAGACACAAAATGGTGACATTAGTGACCTATATATTCTCTGCAAAGGAAAAAAAAATCCCCCTGTATTTGTGACTCTACTCATTTACACTAAGCCTAAGGGACCGAATAAAAGACTGAACTAAGAAGAAATGTGATTCCAGCTTCTATTCATTAAATTTGTATGGGCTTTCTTTACTGCTAGAAGAGAAAAAAAATAGTTTGCATGACAGAATGTTTTATCCAACCAAGATCTGGTTAACTTCATGTTTTTCGTAGTCTATGAAAAATATCACCAAAAGACAAAATATTTTCTAAAATGCTTCCATCAGGAATGGAAGGAGCAGTTTTCTTTCTCAAATTGTTTCTGTGTGCCACAGGGCAAAATGCATCCGATCATATGAACACTACCAATTTGAAGTGCCTGACACTTTAATCAGAGGTAGGGTCACAGTTAACTTCATCTCTGTGAACAAAATTTTTACAAGCCTAAATAATTCAAGTAAGATGCCAGGAGAATTAGAAAGGCTAAAAAAAATGAGGTATTGAAAATGAAGCATTTAACTACTACTTAATTATAAAGGGTTTTTAAGCTATTATAAAAATTCAGCATTTACTTGACAAAACATCAAATTCTTCTTTCTTCATTCTAAGCTTAACTTTCCCTAGTTTATAATGGTCTGTCTCTAAGAATGGTGAGATTTTATATATGCAACTAGCACCACAGACTGGCTCATACTGGCCCATCAGTACCTCCAAGCTGAAGCCCTTGGTTCACTGTCTTCAGCCCATAATCCAATTTTCTTTTTGTATCATTCACAGTAAAGAGTTCTCCAAATTACAGTACAGTAAAATGTATTATGAATGAAAAAATAATGAATTCTTCAGTCAGAAAAGTTTCACAAAGTCTGGATTGAACAGCGGGTTTTACCCCTGCAGGCATCTCTGAAGCTTTGCTTGGTGGGGGCACTGCGTATCCTGACTCGAAGAGCCTGCAGCGTCCCCCACACGGGTCTATTCAAGGGACCTTGCTTTGGCATGGTGCATCTCAGTATGGCTCATATTTCATAAAAGCACTGGAAAGGCAGCCCTACTGTCCTCCCAGGAAAGTTTCTGTTAAGACTCAGTCACTCAGAACATTCACAGCTTTCACATAATCATCTCTATCTAGAGTGAGCCTTGAAATTCAATAGGGTCCTTGAGTTAGGATCACAGAAGCAGATGATAAAGATCAAAAAGGTTCCAGGCTGCAGGATACAATGCAAGTGATCATTAAAAAAAAGGGAAGGAGCGGAAGAAAGGAAATCTGTAATGTTAGCACTTGCATTAACGTGGGCACTGGGATGGAGGATCACCAGACTCCGCATTGAGACACCCCCAGTATTCAGTAAGCATTGTCCCCTGTCCCTCTCATGACAAAAGCAACTGAAAACATTACTCTGGTCACTGTAATACTGAAGAGAATGCTAAAATCCTTTCTCTCAGCACATGTTTTATGGTGGGAATATGGATTCACATCATGAAGTATTTGTTAATGCAGTTGCTACCTGTTGAAACATTAGGAAGACAACTAAAATAACATCACCAGAGAACTTGAAGATGGATAAGCATGATGAAATTCTTTCTTCTTGACCCAGCTGTGTCAGCATAAATAAGTCCAAACATAGGTCCATTATTTGGTCTAATACAATATAAGTCCATTTCCTAAATTAGCTAGGTACTAAAGAATTCACTTTGTTCACATACATTTCCATAAAAACTTGTTGTGGACTCTGCTTTCACTCATTTGATGCTTCTGTAAATCTTCTCCCCCCAGTGTTCAAAAAGAACATCACCAAAGAAGTGACATTTCCTACGTCATTTTGTCCCTTTTTAGTCATTGTACTTATCACCAGTGGAAAAAAAAGAGGATAATTAATTAACTTTATCATTAATCTATGGCTAGTCAATCAAGTACATAAATTAAAGGAGTTAACAATGGCGATTTAGCAAAGTTATAGAAATGGATCACTGGTTTTGGTCAGTTCTAGAAGAATCAATAATTAGTAGTGGTCTTACTCTGGTCTGAGAGGAGGGCTGTAGGTTTCTAACTAAAGCGTTAGAACAGCACCCAGATTTATGGATTTGGTTTCTAAATTGAACAGTGGTTTTCATTATGACCTTGAATCAGACATTCAGTAGATATCTGTGGATGTTGATATCTGAAATATCATATTTATTAGTATGCCAAGTGAGTATTATAAAAATGGGATTTTTAGGAGTTGTTCTGTAAAATACTAAAACACACATGGCAAAACATGAGTCCTTCCCAAAGCTGCAATTATTATATCATTAAACACACCCACAAAATGCTACCCACTACACAGAAACAAATGTCAACAAAGCAATGCCTGAACTCTTCACAAGTAAAACACTAAAAAACAGAATGAAAACCCATGTGGAATTCTTATGGCAGATTCAGTTTCCATTTTCAGCCTACTCTTTCAAGTCCTTTCTTTCCTCACTGCCATCCTAATCCAGCAAAACCTATATTCAGGTATTCATTTCATCCATCCAAACTTATTCATACCCCCACTTTAGGCACTGGACAAAAATAAACAGGAACAAGACACCTGTTGCACCTTCATGGGGGCACAAAAGGCAAACAATGTCATGGGTACACTTCATGCTGAGGTGACTGTGACAATAGCGATCTGACACCATAGACAAACCAACAGAGAGGCTTCTTCAGTTTTCCTGGGAGCACTAGAAGTGTCTGCATGCCTACTGATTCCTTAATGGCTGGGAAGGACTCCGGCAGTTATGAATAGGAAACAATTATTAATTGATTGAGCTTTACATGCACCCATTGAGGCTCTGGGGCACCACTTACTCATTCATTCGGATTAGATGCTGAAGAAGCACATGAATATAAATGGACATCAGAGATGTCAAATTTGGTGTGTTTCATTCTTCAACCCTTCACCTTCTCTTTAAAACTTAATAAAAAAAAAGAAAATTTAACTGCGGTACTCAGACCGCAAAGCACTTTGATCTATAGTGATTTACTTAGCAACAATTCAGCTTCATTTGTATGACACTGAAAGCAGTCATCCCATAGGGCTTTCTTAATCAACTAGCCCAGCAGCTTTCAATAAAGAGATTAACTACGGAATTTTAAAAGGGCAGGCTGGTCAGTCCATTCTTATAAATTCCACATGAACCAGTCTTGCAAAGTATGGTGAACTTTTCTTTACCTCACTGAAGAATTCTCTTCCATCCTCAGATCTCGGCAACAATACCAGATACATGCAGAATAAGCTTTTCATTCTTTAAGACATCTTATACCAAAACATCAGTTTACAGGTAGTGGCAACAGTGTGTCACACGGTGTGGCAACAACCAGAACAGGTAGACTTATGAGAAATATTAAGTAAAAGAGTTTGATTACTAAAATACCAACGGAAGTTTATCACAAGTTGATTTTACCAACAAAATGGCCCCATGGAACATATTATGGACTGTTTTTTAGAGCTTCACTGAATTGCTTTGCTCCCTTTTCTTACAGGGATTATACTATGAAAATATATTAGAAAATCTATTTACATCACTAAGTTTGAGGTGGGAGAGTGTGTGCATGTAGTTTTAAAAATTCCAATTTGTATTCATTCATTCGTATTTTTTAATGTGCTTGTGATGAGGTGCCTTTTTATTATCTGACATGAAGAGTTGGCTCAGTTCCTCTGACGTTGTTAAGTGGTGAAATACTAGGATCGAGGGGCAACACACCACCACCATGTTAGCAATAGCACGGATAACAACTATGGATAACCATGGTAAGAAGTACACGTGATGTTTCAGGTATATATGTAATTAAGACTCAAAGGGACTAAAAAGCTGATCCAAATTCATACAACTGATGAGGACAAGGAGCTGGGAGTTCAAATTGCTCTGACAGCCAAGAGTCGCCAAACATTTTGATCACACATCCCCTGGCAGTAATATCATCTTGAGCACGCAACATACTGGATGCATTTTTATAAATCACATGCCTGTCCCGCTATGCTAATGTATCATATATATTTAAAATAGGAATAAAAAGGCATGATATCAAAATAAGTATAATGGGCTATCTTAGGCATTCCCCCTGCCCCCTAGAGGTGTGTATACTTCACTTTAAACATACTGCCTCTGGTATAAAACAAATAAGGATCTTCATAACTTTTCTCAAATTCCTAGGAAATAAGCTTTTGATAAATGAAATAAATCAGTTAATCATTAACACTTAGAAGTAAAAGTGACAACCCGTTAGTAATTCTGAATGATGTTATTAGTGCCACGGCTCATTCAGCTCCAAGTCAGTGGTGGCAGCCAGAAGAGCAGCGAGGTGAAAACGCCACACAAAAAGCCTCAGAGACTGTCCGGCTTTTATAGTCCCAGCAATTACTGAATGAAATGGTCCCATTCAAAAGTGGGAATAGGAATTGGGAACACAGCCAAAAATGATGGGGCAGGCTGCCTAAAGAATAAGCCTCAATATGGATCAAGAGGGCAAGGTTATGGGGGAGGTAATGGAGTTCAAAAAAGATGCAACCTACTTTATTGACGAAACCGGAGACCTGGAAAACAGGGGCTGTCAGGCTAATCTTAGATTAACTGGCTGTCCTCAAGGGAGACAAGGAAGAACACACCTGACAGGTTTTGAAGAATTCAAAGGGAAAACAATATAATCCAAGAGAAAGCATGCCCTAGGATGTACCAAGTCCGCCGGGCTCTCTAAAGACAGCCCCGATGAAGACGACACCTGGCCCCTCCCTGGGCCAACCCACTCTCGGGGCATTTACTTCCATACTTCACTCTTTGTATTTACTTCACACTGAGAAAACAAAGAGGCCAGGCCACCTCGCCCAGAGAAGAACAACAAAGATTAAAGGTTAGAATGGCCTTGATGGTACTTGATCCCCTCCAGAGTGGAAAGTGGGAATTAGGAAGCATGCCTCTGGCTGCATTATGTCAAAGCTTTGCCCTGATTTTTTTTTACTGTTGCTTGTAGTTAGACCATAGCTAGATGCTGAAAACTTAGTTAAAGTCATCAAATCCTAATTGGCAACATCCTATGTGTACGGGTCTGCGTGCAGTAGAATATATGAAGAGTACACAGGAAAAAGGCAGTAAAACCCTTAAGATGTAGCATTAGGCAGGAGCATTAGGCAGGCATTAGAAATGAGTGTAACTTGTGACAGGCATGGATTAGGGGGTGAAAAGGCAGTTCCAAACAGAGAGAAGCCAAGGGACAAAGATGCAAAGGGTGGAGACAAAGGGTTTGTTGAGGAAATGCCAAGGAGTCTAGTTCAACTGGCATAGGGAGATCTTCTCGAAGATTAAGGGACGATAACTCTATGGGAGGTCCTGGGAAGTCATGACGAAGGCCTTGTAAACTGGACTGAGTCAGCTGAGGGCAAGTCATCTTTGAGTTATGAAACTGACAGGATACGAAAGGGAAAAAATGCAAGGAAGAAGTGTGTTGGCTTTTGCAATCATGTGAGTACATTAGTAACAGGCAGGTATCCTAGTTGTCCAATAATTGCTACTAACGCTGGTCCTAATTAACAATGTTACTGGTGAGTATCTGGGGCACCCTAAACCAATTATGAAACATTGGGCATCTGCAATAAGAAATGCCAATGCTCACAGTCCCAATGGTCTCCGGCCAGGAGCCGAACAGATGGGACCCTCTACAAGCACAGGGAACGCACGGTAGTCGGCCAATCTAAATAAGTGTGTTAAACTTGATCTGCGTGCTCTGTCTCCTAGAGTTTGCCAGCCAAATTATTCCAGGTTATATAAATGAACTGCGTTATCTTTGAAAATCTTTCACTGCCTTGGAAAGCTAAGCAAATTTATACACATGCAGGTTAAATGATGGTCAGTAGTAGAAAAGTATTGTCATTATTTCACAGAACTAAGGAACTACGAATATCAGATATATCTAAATTTTGAATGGGTCAAGTAAAGGTAAGAGAGACCTCTGAAAGAAAAAAAAACCTCTATGTATCATTGACTAACTGATGTCTACATTACTCCTTCACATGTGTTTAGAAGACAGCTACTAAGATTTAGGATAGGAAGTGTGATAAGACATCTTCAAGACTTTCAGCACATTGTCTCCAAACTGCCCTCCTGCATGGCTGTACTTCAAGGTGGGAACATGAACCTCAGTGTCCATGTATATAAAAACAACTTTGATAATTTCAGGAACAGGAGTTAGTGGGACGTTTCCTTAACTTCCGGCCATTATTCAGCGAGTGCCATCCTTATCTCCTCCTTATCTCCTCTCTTCTGTATACACCATTCCCCACTGAATCCTACACTAAGATCCCTCAATGCTACCACCAACACCTGCCTCAAAGCCACCCATTTCTCTTCATGACCAAGTTTGAGCCACCATCATTTCTGTCCTAGCTTATTTTCAGCACCTCCTATGGGTCTGCCAGCTCACCCCATGCCCACAGAATCCACTGGCCACCCACAAGGAACCTTCTCTAAAGGCTGCCGGACTCCTTACCACAGCCCATAAGGCCTTCATGTGAGGCCTTATGCCTCCAACCTCATCCCAAACATCCAAGCTGCCATGCCTCTGCTACAACTTCGATGCCTTGAATGCACCTCAGGACCTTCCCCCACCTGAACTGATGAGTACTTTGCAGGGCGGCCTCCTTCCCATCATCCCTCAGCTCTCTGCTCCTTGACCACCTCCTCACTATTGTTCCTTAGCACATACTCCGTAGATTTTTTCATTTATCATTATCAAGAATTACTTTATCTGTCTTATTTGTGTATTTGTAAATTCTTTGTCTTCCTCAAATAGAATATAAGACCCATAAAAGACTTTGTCCTTAATATTACATCTCAAGAGCCTTAAAAAATTTTTAATACATATAAAACATTTAAGTAATATGTGTTTTTGAATAAATTATTATTAACAAAATTACACAGCACATATACCCAATAAACATTTTCACTCAAATGCCTAACTCTAATTTTCCAACAGATATTTTGATCCATTTTTTCTTTTGGATTAATTCTCCTCTTAAAAATAATTTTTTAAAGTCCTAACTTCAAAAATTGAGAAAAGGAGAGGTTTTTTTCTTTTAATATAAACCTGTATTTGACTAAAACATTATTGCTTTACATGTGCAGGACATTCTGATGGTCATTTTAAGCTCAGGAAAAATCAGAAGCAACTGAATCAAACAAAAAAAACAAATGAACCATACAAACAAAAATTAACTTGCAAAGTCTTTTTAGTAAGCATGACGCACAACTGACTGCTCCCTATAGCTCTGAAACTTACTCCAATTAAGTCGCCAGTTCCCAACTCCAGGGTGTGGACTGCAGGGTTCATTCATTCAATAATTATTTAAGTCACTATTGTGTACAAAGTGTTGTACATGGAGTTGTGATACACACACAAAAAAACAGGGTCAGATTCTGCCTGCCTGGAGCTTCTGGTCCATTCAAGAGAAAGACAAAAATGAGTACACATGAGAGATCTGTGCCACCAGAGTTAGTGTGGGGATAAGTGGGGAAACATATAAACACAGAATAAACAATTGGTAAACGAGAAAGTGCTACATGTGTGTGGACAATTGCAGTGTTTCTTTTTGGAATACAATGTACATGTGCAGAAGAAACAGAGAAAGAAAACCATGACCATGAGAGATTTTCAAAATATGGAACAAGGGAAATGGTAGCATGACCCAATGTGTATAGAATAATGAGGACCTTCCCTCAGCTGAACTGATGAGAACTTTGCAGAGCTGCCTCCTTCCCATCATCCCTCAGCTCTCCACTCCTGGGACCACCTACTCACTGTTGTGCTTTAGCACATTACCAGCAGGAATATTAAGATGGCTCCAGATATCTGAAGGACTATCAGGCAGAAAAGGAATAGATACCTTCTATGTTATCTTAAGGATCAGAACAAGGAATTATTGAGTATTAAAAGTCACTCTGCAAGGTATAGGGAAGAATTTTTAAATGATTCCCGAGTGAAATGGGCTATTTCCAAAAGAGTGAATGAACTTTTCATCACTGGAAAAGTTCAAGACTAAAGCAGTGGTTCTCATTTTTGGGGAAATAAACTCTGAAATTTCCTATAAACGTGAAACTATAAACTGGCACCAAGACTAGATCACCTGGTCACCGATCACTCTCTCTGCCCTCCTAACACCCCCTCCACACCAGTTTGAGAACCAATCAGGGAAGCAGATTCCTAGAATTAATCTTATGCTTTAAAAAATATACTAGCATGGAAAAATATTGAATGACATCTCATCCCTAATGGCAAATGTAAAATGCATTAAATTCTAACAGGCTTATAAAATTCAGAGAGATAATCATTCACGGACAGCCACTAATGATGGTGATTAAGGAAGATGACTTTAGTTCAAACAAGCAAATGATTAAGCTTGAGAATACAAAATGTTAAAGGGCTCTAATTAATAAAGTAGCAAATTCTTCTTCTCAGCCTATTTCCAGAACATAAATATGTGAATCACCCTTCCAGGATACAAATGACTGACCTTCATGTTATAAAATTCATCTAGGGTAGGTAGGAATCACTGCCTGGAAACCAAAGTGTGATTCAAAGGTCTACTGGAAATGTGTCAGAGATATGTGCAAGGAGCCTTAGGAAGGTCACTGATCAGAAAAGGAAGCTGAGAAACTGATTAGGATGGAGAAAAAAATCCAAATTTCCTGATTTCCTGTCTGGCTTCCTACCATAAATTTCAGTTTCCTACATATCTTATTGAAAAAATAATGACTGCTGTATACTTATCTTTAAAATCTGCCATCTCTTTCTTCTTTTAGACCCATTCAATCATCAGCTACTGATGAATTATAATGCCTATATTCAATTCACTGAGGATAAGAACTTTGCAGTCAGAATCACTTTTTGTTACTTGTTAACTTACATTTATAGAGTAAACAAGGGAAAAAACATGAATCCCAGTTTTCAAAATACTGATAATATTATATTATGCTTCCTCACAATAATATAAAATATTAATGTTGAAGTTAGCAAAAAACAGAAATAATCTTTAGTGAGTCCTTTCTAACGCCATGCCCCACAATTACTAAGGGTAGCAACTGAAATTCAATTCTTTCGTGAATTTAGCACTATTTGAGGTTGCAGACTGCCTTAGTGCTTTCAAAGATGAAAGGTCCATGATAAAGAAAAGGAAAAAGGAACCCAGAAATGTCCATTTTTCCTGCTGCAACTGTTCTCCATTTTCAGCCTTGGAAAATATGACCAGAAGGATAATCTAAGCTCTGTAATCCTAAACTACATTTATAGAAGAAATCTGTTCTTTTTGTTAACTATAAAAAAGAAAAAAAATCTCCATCAGACAGGCAGGCATTCAATATGTGTACTCCCTTTCAATGCCAGGGGTGTATTTGATGTCATTTCAGTTAATTTGATGCATTAATTTTGGTTAAATGCACAAAATTTGGAACCAGAATATCTAGGTTCCAAAAGAAGTTCTATCATACCCTGTCTATGGCCTCAGGTAAATTGTTTAATTTATTGTTTTTTTGTACTTCAGGTTTTTTTTTTAACTATATAATGAGGACAATAACACCTAATAAATAAGTTTCTTGTGAAAATTAAAGATCCATACATGTAAGTAAGCTGTCAGAAGAGTGCCTGGGACAGAAAAAGCAAAAGGTATGTGTTAATCAATAATCACAATAGTGGTTCTAGTAAACTAGTATTAAGTAGTTGTATAAACTTGAACCCTGAGCCACAAACAGTCACCTTATATAAAACCTTCATAGAGTTATCTTTGTTCACTTAAACCTTAGTCTCCACGATAGGTTTATGTCTAACATTAGACACTGAAAATCAAACTAAATAAACTCAACGATTGCACAGCAGGTATGTATATCTATTTTACTTCTGGGAGTAAGTGAATTATTGAGTCAGCATAACTCCACAGCTTTTAATTGAAGGATTTTGCCATTAACAGTCACTGATATGGGACAGTGACTGTGCTTTGTAGCTCAGGGACAGCTCCAGAGACCACACTGTGTGTTGAACAAACAACTAATGTGTGTTTTGGCATCACCAAAAGAAAAGTTAACATGTTAAATACAGCAGAAAATCTTTGCATTGAGGAGCTTTGACAGGATTTGTCAGCTTGAACGTTTTATGGCACCAGCGCAGCTTGTTAACAGGCAATGAAAGACAGCACTATTAAGCTCAGGGTAGTGTAGAAACGTTTCCATACAGCCCATATTCATTTTCCCAACCACCAAGTGAGGACGCCCACTGAGAAAGGCCATCACGTACAAGAGGACCCTGCAACTCATAGGTATTGATTATAATGAGGAAGACATTTTATTGCCACCTGGTGTTACAGTCTACCTAGCAACCCACACAGCTGTTTTGATTAATACATGCACTTACATAAAAAAAAGCACTTGTACAGCAGTTTTACCTAACAGAGTTTCCTTTATAAATTCCAAATAAAACAGATCTTCATACAAATAGAGAAAAGACTACATTGAATTTCGTTGTTTAGAATTCAAAAGCTAGCCTTGAAGGCAGGAATGGATTAAAGCAGCTTACCTTTCTGGGGTTAACAGGGCACCATTTTCATCAATAGCTACTCCTCTTAATTACAGCACAATTAATTTTTGGTACTAAGTAAAACTGAAGTACCAAAAGACATCCAAATATTAAGGAACAAGTATTGCTCTGGTAAAGAGGAGTCCTCTAGAGAGAGGACAATGAGAAACACCTGTACTTGGAGGAAAAGTGGCCTCTGTATAATAATCTGTATGTCAAACATGTCCTGTGCAAGGACTTTCCAATGCACAGGTTTTCAATAACTTTTCTGCCAAAAGCAGCAACATAATCTATGTCTTTCCCAATAAAATTCCATACAGTACCAAGCACAGAGTGCGTTTGATTTTATGAGCTGATAACATTTTATCTGCTGAACTGAACCACGTTCTCTTGCAATAAAATGAAGTGACTTCAACAAAATTAGATTTTGATAGATAACCACAAAATCTTATTATTAAAAGATTTAAATCTTTCTCATCATCAATTAACATTTAGTTAGCACATATTGAGTGCAAGGCACCGAATTACATGTTCTGTGCCTATTCTTAGGAGAATAATAATTTATCTATCTTTTCATAATAGAATTGCAAAGCAGTCTGGAAGATTGGTTGGGTAATAACTAATCAGAACAAGTACAAGGCAGTAACAAGTATAAGGAAGGAGAAAAAATGAATATATATATATTAGGGAAGGCTTATTCTAGGGCAGAAATCATGAACTTCATGTCCATAGGCACTGGGTAGGCAAATTGGGCTGGGTATAACACTAGACAGAGGCAGGAAGCATCGCAAGGACTGTAATTAGCAACCACCAACTCAAACTTTCATGTTCAATAAACTGAATAATAGTTACAAAAAAGGTCAGAGGGCCTATTTTGCCTATGAAGCCACAATCTCCACCACCACCACCTCTGCATAGCAACTCTGAGTTTAGAAGATGAGATTGAGGCTCACCTCCAATGGATACTAGTTATGTAATCTTGTGCAAATTACTTTATCTTTACATGTTTCACTTTCCTCCTCTTCAAAATGAATATAATAACATATGCTCTGCCTTGATAGTGTTCTTGGAAGCCACAAAAAGAGATGCTGTGGATGAATGACTTAGTAAAAGTGAATGTACCCCAACAATGTGAAGGATATCATCATGTTAATAAGCCAGGAGATATATGTTAGCATATATGTTAACTATGTATAGTTAGCATCAGCTTAGCATATGTGTCATATGTAAGTATATCATATTATATAATATGATAGGGTATTTGTGCTACATATGACACATATTTTAGAAGCGATTATCACTGTATATCCATCTAACTCTTACTAATATCTTGAGAAACACCTGCCTTCTAAGTAATTAGCCATTCCATTGGCATGGAGAACATAGATGATAATAGATTTGATGGACTATTCTCAAGATAGATCCATGATTGGAAGAAACATTTGTTCCATGGATGGAAAAGAGAAGGCTGTGTAATTGTTCATTTACTATTGTTCATTATTCTTACTTTACTTTAGAGTTTAAATAACATAAAAGTAAAATATGAAATTTTTCAGTGTGAATATCTGAAAATATTATGAGGCATAACTGATTTTAAAAATCTAAATGTTTAAGTCAATGGTGACTTGTACATGTGGTTAAATAATAAGACTCAATATCAAAAAGATGTCAAATCTCCCCAGATTGATATAAAGACACAGTATAATTCTAACCCAAATCTCAACAGTGATTTTCCTGGATTTTGATTAGATTATTCTATAATAGATAGATAGATAGATAGATAGATAGATATAGATATATGTATTGATAGACAGATATGATAAAGGCCATGAAAAACTAGAACACTCCAGAAGAATAAAATGAACAGAATACTACGATTGTTACATAGAACAATAGTAATTAAAATAATGTGCTTTTGCTATGTATTCAGATAGAGACTAAATGAAAAGAATAAATCTCAGAAATAAACATGCAAACATAGCAAAGTTTATTTATGACAGAGCAGGCATTGCAGGTGGGTATGGAATAGATGGATTAATCAATAACTGGTGAGGAAAATTGGTTAGTGATATAGAAATAAATAAAACTGGATCTCAACTTTGCAAAACACAAAAATCACAATGTAATATCTTTATAAACTCAGGGAAAAATTTCTTAATGAATAGACAAAAAATACTATAAAAGGGACATTCTGATGAACAGAATTACTTGAAATTAAGAATATCCTTTTTTTAAAAAAAAAATTTAAGCCACAAACTGTGATATTTGAAGCTGAAAACATCAACAGAAGTTTCAGATCCAGAATACACAAAGTGTTACAAATCAATAAAAAAGGTAACAACCAAGGAGAGAAATATTTATACATATGAATAAGAATTTTACAGAACAGAAAATACAAATAACCCCTGTATACTTCACACCCAATATTTTGGCAAAAATTTAAAACTATAGCATCTACAACTAGGTGGTATGTAAATTAGTTCCAAAACAACCACTTGGAAAATAATTTGGCATTTTCTACTAAGGCTAAATGTGAATACCCTATGATCCAGCAATTTTAATCCACATATAAACCCTAAATTAATTTGTGTATTAGTCAGGAAACATGGATAACAGTATCCATAGAGGTGGTGTTCATAATATCAAAAATGTGAGAATCATAACTTTAATATCAACCAGCAGTGCACTAGATAATAAATTGTGGTGTATCTATTCAGTGAAATACTCTAGCACAGAGAAAATGAGCAAACTACAGGTATCAGCATTCAAGAATCTCCCAAACATCAAATCAAAAATATTAAAAGAAATAATTAAATATCATTATACTTATATAAAGTTCAAAAACAGAAAAACAAACAGAATGTTGCTTTCAGATACATAGTTAGTAAAGCTATAAATAACCACATGGAAGTGATTTACAGAAAGTTCAGTATAGAGGTAACTATAATGTAGAGAAGGAAGAGGTGATTAGGAAGGGGACACAAGATGCTTATAAGGTTCTAATTATGCTTTTTTTTCATTACCAACAGGTAGTAAGCATATAGTGCTTGCCTTCTTGTTACTATGTAAATTATACATGTATATTAAATAATTTGCATCCATGATAAATTTATAATGAACACATTTTAAAGAAGAAATGATTAACAAAGTATGCAAAGTTGTGGCAGATGAAGAAATTACTAAAACAGCTAGTGGATTGAGCATATTTTGAAGCAGCAGGATGAAGTAAGGATAAATAATATGAGTTATAACTCAATTTCTTTATGAAATTTAAATAATGAAATACAAAGAGGAAAATGAGGAAAGAACAATGTTTTTAGGGAAAAAAAGATAGTTTAAAATGCCTTCCATAATAGAAAAGTGTTCATCATTCAAATACATTCTACAGATATCTATGTGCTTATATTAGAAGAGAAAAACAAACACATTTACTCCAAAAAAGGTGATAAAATTCAACTGATATTTCTCCTGTAAATTATATCCATACCAAATCTTTCTCAATTTGATGATGAATCATCCTTTACCAAGCTCCTTAAGAGCACTAAAGGGCATTATTTTTTTTAATTCACATTTAAAAATATAATAGAAAGAGGAAAATTTCAATCTAGGAGATGCCAGTGAGAATGGATAATTTTCACTTACACAAAAAGATAAGTAAAATTACTTCCAAAGGACAGAATTGAAAGACATGTAATTAAAGTAAGGCTAATCAGGACCTGAAAAAAATGTAATATGAAATTATTTTTAGAAAGAAAGGAAAAAAGAGAGAGAAGGAAGGATGGAACCTCAAGGTATACCACTCATTATTAACAAGCATGACATCAAACAAAATAGCAAACAAAATTGAAACAAATTAAAAATCTGATCTCCAAATAGTGGTTCCCAAGACCCCTTGGAAATACAATGAGAGTGTGAGTCTTATCAGAGTTACATGTGCTACATTCATTTGCCCATTAAACAGAACAATTTCTCTTTTATATTTTATTATGAAACCTAAGCCTATAAAAATCAGGCTAATTACAGGAAAACAGATGGCAGCATGAGTAGTGTGGCAGAAATCTCCTCCCAAAACTACATATATTTTGAAAATACAGTAAATACAACTACTCCTTAAAGAGTGACTAGAAGTAACAGTACAGCAGCCAGTCTACAGCTGGGAAAAGTCAAGATCTCAAGAAAAAGGGTAAAGTAAAAAGCCACGACCCAGCAGGACCCAAGCACTCCCCCCACCCCAGCTCATTGGCTGGAGGAAAAGAGTCAGAGCAGGGAGGGAGTGGAAACACAGGACTGCTAAATAATGAGCCCTAGAAATCTACCCTGGGAGCACAGACCCACATTGCATGGTACTCTGGAGATTAGATTAGAGGGGCTGAAAAGCAAAGTCTGAGACTTAAGACTGAGAACAGGTTCCCACAGCTGGCTGCCCTGGGAAAGGGGCAAGGGTTTAGGGGAAGGAACACATGGACAAAATCATCCTAGCACACTCAGCCCAGCAGGCTGGGAACTTTCTCTGGTGACAGCTTCAGGCACCCTATTCCTCTGGCAAATAAACAGTCTGCTGCTCCTTCCTCCCCACAAGCACCTGCGCACAAACCGCCTCTCCCTGCCATTCCTGCAGACCAGCCAGAGGGCAGCCACACTTACAGAAACTACACAGCTTAACGCAGAGGCTTCTCCATGTGTACAGCTAACAGGCCCAGACTCATAGGCAGCTCCATGCATGTGGATGACCAGCACAGACAGCAGAGACAAGAACTGAGACTGGGAAAATGGAAAAGGCTTCATTCACATGGCAGAACCTGTGTCGCTCACCTGTAACCCCCACCATCGCTCTAGGTCATCCTGAGGGCACCTGCCTACGGCACTTAAGAGGATTAACCAAGAGGCCACTCCCTGAGTGCAATTAACCAGCACAAACAGCGGAGAGAAGCACAGCGGCCAGCAAGCAGGAAGGGACATTGTCCTCCCATCTGACACCCATGACACATGCCTGCGGCCACTCCCATCTATGAGTGGTCTATGAAAAAGTAGAAGAAACTTGTTCAATCTCAAATCTCTAAAACATCAGAAAGAGGGCTCAGTGAGACTGAAATTACCAATCTTCCTGAAAAACAGTTCAAAATAAAAGTCATAAGCATGCTAAAGGAGCTACAGAAAAATATTCAAGAGCTAAGGGATGAATTCAGGTGGGAGATAACTGAAATGAAACAAATCATGGAGAGATTTAAAGGCAGATTAAGTGAGGTAGAAGAAAGTGTAAATGGAATACAAATCAGAGAACAGAATTTCAGAGAACCTGAGGCAGAGAGAGAAAAACGGATCTCTAGGAATGAAAAAATATTAAGAGAACTGTGTGACCAATCCAAAAGGAACAATATTCACATTATAGGAGTACCAGAAGAAGAAGAGAGAGAAAAAGGAATAGAAAATATCTTTGAAGAAATAATTGGTGAAAACTTCCTGAATCTTGGGAAGGAAATAGTCTTTCAGGCCATGGCAGTCCTCAGATTTCCCAACACAAGGGACCCAAGGAGGACAACAGTAAGACATATAATAATTAAAATGGCAAAGATCAACATCAAGGAAAGAGTATTGAAAGCAGCCATAGATAGAAAAAAACAGATAACCTACAAAGAAAAACCCATCACATTATCTTCACACTTCTCAGCAGAAACCTTACAGGCCAGAAGGGAGTGCAATGATATATTCAATGCAATGAAACAGAAGGGACTCAAACCAAGAATACTCTACCAACGAAAATTGTCATTTATATTTGAAGGAAGGATTAAACAATTTCCAGATAAGCAAAAATTGAGGGAACTTACCTCCCAGAAACCATCTCTACATTGTATTTTAAAGGAAATGCTCTAGATGGAAGTGTCACCAGAGAAAATAAATAGCTGTCACCAGAGAAAATAAAGCCATAGGAAAGGAAGTAGACCAAGTAAATATTAACAAAGTACAAAATTAAACCAGGTACTCACAAAGTCAATCAAGAGATAACCAAAGAGTACAGAATATGACACTAACATATAAAGAGTGGAGGAAGAAGAAAAAGATGGCAGAGAAAAAAGAATCATCAGACTGTGTTTATAATAGCATAATAAGTGAGTTAAGGTAGACTGCTAGATAGTAAAGAAGCCCTTAAACCTTTGGTAATCATGAATTCAAAGCCTGAAATAGCAGTAAGTACATGTCTATCAATAAGCACCCTAAATGTAAATGGATTGAATGCACCAATAAAAAATAATAGAGTTACAGAATGGATAAAAAAGCAAGACCCATCTATATGCTGCCTACAAGAGATTCACTTCAAATTCAAAGACATACACAGACTAAAAATGAAGGGATGGAAAAAGATATTTCATGCAAATGATAGGGAGAAAAAAGCAGGTGGTGCAGTACTTGTACCAGACAAAATAGACTTCAAAACAAAGAAAGTAACAAGAAACAAAGAAGGATATTACATAATGATAAAGGTATCAGTCCAACAAGAGGATATAAGCATTATAAATATCTATGCACCAAACACAGAAGCACCTACATATGTGAAACAAATACTAACAGAATTAAACGAGGAAATAGAATGCAATGCAGTCATTTTAGGAGACCTCAACATACCACTCACCCCAAAGGACAGGTCAACCAGACAGAAAGTAAGGAGACAGAGACACTGAACAACACATTAGAACAGATAAACCTAACACACATCTATAGAACACTTCAACCAAAAGGAACAGGATACACATTCTTCTCAAATGCACATGGAACATTCTCCAGAATAGACCACATACCACACCACAAAAAGAGCCTCAGCAAATTCAAAAAGATTGAAATTGTGCCAACCAACTTCTCATATCACAAAGGTGTGAAACTAGAAATAAATTATACAAAGAAAACAAAAAGGCCCACTAACACATGGAGGCTTAACAACATGCTCCTAAATAATCAATAGATCAATCACCAAATTAAAACAGAGATCAAGCAAAATATATGGAGAAAAATGTAAACAACAGCTGAATGCCCCAACTTCTGTGGGATGCAGCAAAGGCAGTTCTAAGATGAAAGTATATAGCAATCCAGGCCTATTTAAAGAAGGAAGAACAGTCCCAAATGAACACTCTAAATTCACTATTATTGAAAAAGGAAAAAGAAGAACGAGTGAGGCCCAAAGTCAACAGGAGGGACATAATAAGTATCAGAGAAGAAATAAATAAAATTGAGAAAAATAAAACAATAGAAAAAATCAATGAAACCAAGAGCTGGTTCTTTGAGAAAATAAACAAAATAGATAAACCACTAGCCAGATTTATTAAGGGGAAAAGAGAATCAACACACATCAACAGAATCAGAAATGAGAAAGGAAAAATCACAACAGACCCCACAGAAATACAAAGAATTGTTAGAAAATACTATGAGAATCTATATGATAACAAACAGGAAAACCTACAAGAAATGGACAACTTCCTAGAAAAATACAACCTTCCAAGACTGACCAAGGAAGAAACAGAAAATCTGAACAGACCAATTACCAGCAATGAAATTGAGTCAGTAATCAAAAAACCACCCAAGAACAAATCCCCCGAGCCAGATGGATTTACTGCTGAATTTTATCAGACATACAGAGAAGACATAACACCCATTCTCCTTAACGTTTTCCAAAAAATAGAAGAGGCAAGAATACTTACTCATTTGATGAAGCTAGCATCACTCTAATACAAAAACCAGGTAAAGACCTCACCAAAAAAGAAAATTACAGACCAATACCCCTGATGAACGTAGATGCAAAAATACTCAACAAAATATTAGCAAACTGAATTCAAAAATACATCAAGAAGATCATACACCATGATCAAGTGGGATTCATCTCAGGGATGCAAGGATGGTACAACATTCGAAAGTCCATCAACATCATACACCACATCAACAAAAAGGACAAAAACCACATGATCATCTCCATAGATGCTGAAAAAGCATTCAATAAAATTCAAGATCCATTCATGATAAAAACTCTCGACAAAATGGGAATAGAGGGAAAGTACCTCAACAAAATGAAGGCCATATATGACAAAACCACAGCCAACATCATACTTAATAGCGAGAAGCTAAAGGCCTTTCCTCTGAGATCAGGAACAAGACAGGGATGCCCACTGTCCCCAGTTATTCAACATAGTACTGGAGGTCCTAGCCATGGCAATCAGACAAAACAAAGAAATAAAATCATCCAGATTGGTAAGGAAGAAGTCAAACTGTCACTATTTGCAGATGAAATGATATTGTACATAAAAAACCCTTAAGAATCCACTCCAAAACTCCTAGAACAAATATCTGAATTCAGCAAAGTTGTAGGATACAAAACTAATACACAGAAATCTGTGGCTTTCCTATACACTAATGATGAACTAGCAGAAAGAGAAATCAGGAAAACAATTCCATTCACAATTGTATCAAAAAGAATAAAATACCTAGGAATATACCTCACCAAGGAAGTGAAAGACCTGTACCCTGAAAACTACAAGACACTCTTAAGAGAAATTAAAGAGGACACTAACAAATAGAAACCTATCCCATGCTCTTGGCTAGGAAGAATAAATATTGTCAAAATGGCCATACTGCCTAAAGCAATGTACAGATTCAATGCAATCCCTATCAAAATACCAACAGCATTCTTCAACGAACTGGAACAAATAGTTCTAAAATTCATATGGAACCACAAAAGACCCCGAATAGCCAAAAAAAATCCTGAGAAGGAAGAATAAAGCAGGGAGGATCTCACTTCCCAACTTCAAACTCTATGACTACAAAGCCACAGTAATCAAGACAATTTGGTACTGACAAAACAACAGACCCATAGGCCAATGGAACAGACTAGAGAGTCCAGATATTAACTCAAGCATATATGGTCAATTAATATACGATAAAGGAGCTGTGGATATACAATGAGGAAATGACAGGTTCTCCAACATCTGGTGTTGTCAAAACTAGACAGCTATATGAAAGAAAATGAAACTGGATTACTGTCTAACTCAATACATGAAAGTAAACTCAAAATGTATCAAAGACCTGTATGTAAGTCATGAAACCATAAAATTCTTAGAAGAAAATATAGGCAAAACTCTCTTGAATATAAACATGAGCAACTTTTTCATGAACATATCTCACCAGGCAAAGGAAACAAAAGCAAAAATGAACAAGTGGGACTATATCAAACTAAAAAGCTTCTGTACAGAAAAGGACACCATCAATAGAACAAAAAGGCATCCTACAATATGGGAGAATATATTCATAAATGAAAGAGCTGATAAAGGGTTGACATTCAAAATATATAAAGAGCTCATGCACCTCAACAAACAAAAAGCAAATAATCTAATAAAAAATGGTCAGAGGAGCTGAACAGACAGTTCTCCAAAGAAGAAATTCAGATGGCCAACAGACACATGAAAAGATGCTCCACATCGCTAGTCATCAGAGAAATGCAAATTAAAACCACAATGAGATATCACCTCACACCAGTAAGGATGACCACCATCCAAAAGACAAACAACAACTAATGTTGGCAAGGATGTGGAGAAAGGGGTACACTCCTACACTGCTGGTGGGAATGTAAATTAGTTCAGCCTTTGTGGAAAGCAGTATGGAGGTTCCTCCAAAAACTAAAAATAGAAATACTGTTTGACCCAGGAATTCCAGTCCTAGCAATTTACCCTAAGAAAACTGGATCACAGATTCAAAAAGACATATGCACCCCTATGTTTACTGCAGCACAATAGCCAAGAAAAGGAAGCAACCTAAGTGTCCATCAGTAGATGAATGGATAAAGAAGATGTGGTACATATACACAGTGGAATATTATTAAGCCATGAGAAGAAAACAAATCCTACCATTTGCAACAACATGGATGGAGCTAGAGGGTATTATGCTCAGTGAAATAAGCCAGGTGGAGAAAGACAAGTACCAAAGGATTTCACTCATATGTGGAATATAAGAACAAAGCAAAAACTGAAGTAATAAAATAGCAACAGACTCACAGAACCCAATAATGGACTAACAGTTACCAAAGGGAAAGGGACTTGGGAGGGTGGGTGGGAAAGAATGGATAAGGGGATTAAGGGGCATAATCATTAGCACACATAATGTAGGGGGTTCACGGGAAATGAAGTATAGCACAGAGAAGTCAAGTAGCAACTCTATAACATCTTACTACACTGATGGATAGTGACTGTAATGGGGTATGTGGTGGGAACTTGATAATAGGGGGAATGTAGTAGCCAGAATGTTGCTCACGTGATCATGTATCAACGATACCTTAATAAAAAAAATAGGCTGTTAAAAAAACAAATCAGGCTAATTCCAAAAGTGTACAACCTTAAGAAGTGACAAAAGTTTTAGAAGATATGATTTTAGAATACAGATTTTTGGTTTAATGTTAATGGTTTTGTTTGGATTTCTGTGTGAGTAGATATATAAGATTATGTGTAACAGAAAGTAAAATGAAAGATGCGAGATGATCTTTATTCAATAAAGCATGTCCTTGAATAAGGTGTTGGGAGGCAATAATACCAAGATCAAGGGTGGAGAGAAGGGCTAGGGTACCTGAGTAAGAAAATGATGGGTGATAACTTCAGGAAGAACAATTAAGTCTTTATGATACAGCAGTCATTTTCAGTGGATGAATTAGCAGCCTCACTGGGAGCATTTCAAAATTTAATGCAGACAGTTTTGATTATCACAGTGACAGGTGGGCTGCACTAGCATTCAGTGAATGGGGACCTGAGCCACTGAACATCCTATAATATGCAAGATTCCTGCAAAAAGAAGAATTAACTCACTCCAAATGCAAAAGGTGTCCATGTTAAGACGCACTACACAAAGGAAGCCTCTGGCCTCCTTTACAGTTATGTTCACTGTGGTCTTAATTATTGTGCAGTAAGATAATTAAAAAACAACTTCTGTGTAGATAGATAAAACATGCACCTGTGAAGCAAATAATTTTAGTGTTCATAAAATATGACATAAGCTTTCTTGAATTTTCCTAAACAATGGATTTATTTATAATTTCATTGTCTTACACATTTAAATGTTAAGAACCCTTCGTAACAAAGATTTTATTTGTTCATTCCTTTATTTGTTGGGTTTAACGTAACCAGAAAAAAGAAATAACAGGCCTACAGTGTTTGATGGACACTTAACATTTTCAGGGAATTCATTTCCAAATAGACATTTGCCTCTTCTAGTAGATATTCAATGAAAAAGCCTGGAAGAATACAGTAAGGAAGCCAGCCCTACAATTACCAGCAATATACTGCATTCTTCCTACAGCACTGGGAATACAGGCTCTCTGCTTTAAGCCTAACACAAAACAGACGACAGACCCAAAATGGAGTTATTTGTGCTAAACCCACCAAAACAAGACTTAATACCTAAATTAATTACAATTTCAACCTCCACCAGGAAGAGAAACTTAAACCAGTTGATCTGGAATTACCTGGTCAGCACTAATGTAGTGATCTGCCAGACAGACCTCTTCTGTCTGGAAATGAAGGCAACCTTGCCTAAAAAAGTGCAGTCTTTGTTTGTCACTTTCTTGTCCCACCCACGTCTGCCCGTAAGAGCCTATCATTATGTACAGTTCTTCAGAGCTCCTTTCTATCTGCTAGATGGGATGCTGCTCAATTCATGAATCATTGAATAAAAACAATAAGATCTTCAATAATCATGCAATTGAATTTTTTTTAACAAGCTATTTTTCACCATTAAGTACTGAAACTGAGATAATCCACTGAGAAAGTCCAATCTTAGGAACTTCAGGAAATAACATAAATTGTTATTAGCTATCAAAACTAATTTAAAAAATATGCAACTCAACTTTTTATATTGTAGCTGAACAATGAAGCCAGAAGTAGAGAGACAGTGTTTACAGAGTAGCCAACTCCATTTTTAATTGAAATATAAAGAAAAAACCAACCTTTCTACCAAATTATGAGCATTTAAATCCATTTATGATTTATAATAGTTGCCAATAGTGTCTAGTGAGCTGACTACTTACTTAGCATCGAAATGTTGCCTATGTGCCATAAATTATTTTGTTTGTTGTTAGGATCAGAACTGGAAGAGAAATTAAGAAAATTTTCTTTGTGGACTGTTAGGTTTACCCTGAAGCCTAGGGAATCCCCCTGGGGCCAATGTACTTGAGGCAATAAACAAACACCTCCAATTTATTTTTTAGCTAGTATGTCTAAAGGAACAAAGTTTAATCTAGGTCAAAAAGAGAGGGAAATTTAGAGGTGATTTTACCTAATTTAATTCTCATAAAGATTTTCTCTAATATTTAAAAAGACAATCTACCTTGGTCTTTAACCTATGTATAGAAGCAGATTCTGTAAACTTGAGTTCTGGTGACTAACTGAAAAGTAGAGTCCATTTCCTAGCATTTCAATGCTAGCAACAGAAAGCATACAGATTTGATGAGCTTTGGAGGGTAACCTCTAATTTTTTCAATACTACATAGTCTTCTAATTTGGCATTTAACAAACACATGGCACGTAATGTCTCTCATTTTTGCCATCATATTTTATAGGTTCTGACTAGTGCCTGGGTTAGTTTCAAAATTTTATATTCATTTCAGCATGGGCAACATTTTTTGAGCAAAAGGATAGAAACAAACAACATGGTCTCTGTAGACTCCAGTTAATTATTTTGTTTTTCATATATGGAATACAACACACATACAATTAACCTTTGAGGAAGAACAAGCAAGAGTTTTCTAGTATCTCATAATGGAGAAAGTGAGTAGCTATATGTTTTATGCATGTAAGTGCACCTGGGAATTTGGTGTATGTCTTTATCTATTTAGTTAAAGCATTTTTACTAGGGGCCCAAGCAAAGAATAAACATGTTTTTTGGGAAAAAAGTACAGAAAACTAAAATTTAGTGGAACCATGCTACAGAAAGAAAAAAAAAATAACAGTTTGGGAAGATTACAAATATTAATATACAAAAAAAAGTCTATGGTCAAAAATGATCATTTTTCCTAGGTTAATTCTTTTTTATTAAGGTATCATTGATATACACTCTTATGAAGGTTTCACAAGAAAAACAATGTGGCTATGACATTCACCCTTATTCTCGAGTCCCCCCCCATACCCCATTGCAGTCACTGTCCATCAGGGTAGTAAGATGCCACAGAGTCCCTACTTGTCTTCACTGAGCTACACTGTCTTCTCAGTGATCCTACACACACCATATGCACCAATCATGATACCCCACAATCCCCTTCTACCTCCCCTTTGGTAACCACTAGGCCCTTCTTGGAGTCCCTGAGTCTGCTGCTATTTTGCCCTCCAAGGTTATTTTTATATTTACACATTTCTCCAAAGCTCTGCATTACTTCCCTTGAATCCATGGATTACAAGCTCTATGGCTCTTTTGTCAGGGCACCAATTTTTAAGGATGAAAATTTAGAAACTTTAAAATATGAATTTGACTGTTTTTTAGGTACTTTCATTGTATGCCAGTAGCTGAAACATTTAAATATTTCAAGTACTTAATGCAGTTTGTTACTTACATATTTTTCAATTTTGAGATACTTCATTATGAGTACTGCCTACATTGGAATCTTTTCTCATAGCACACATACTGCTATATTATAAATACATTTTACCTGCACAGTATTCCATTCTGAGGAGACCCAGGCTCTGAGGTGGTTACTAAACTGGCAGGGAAGTGAGTCAGGATTTTAATCCAGGTTTTCTGACATAAAGCACCTTTCATTATGTAGCAGTCATCTCCCTAACGAGGTTTTGGTCTATTAATGAGATTGAGACATCTCTATCTTCCTCTGTGCCATTGATTTTTTTCCTGTTAAGTCAGAGCAGTGTCAGTGAGCAAGTATAAAAGGAAACAAAACCATAAACCCAACCACGAAATGGAAAGTCTTACTCCAAGAGTGTCATCAGTGTCACACAGACCACGTCATCCCACAGTTACAGGAAAAGGAGAAACGCAGAAGAGAGTCCCAGTCAGAGAAATGTTCCCATTAGGAGAATGGCATTTGTTCAATTGCCCCTAATAATTTATATGGACAACACTCACACGGCACTGCAAGAAAAAGTAATGCTTATGAAAAGACAACTGTATCTCATATGCTTAAACAGCACATAAACATTGCCTTCATCCAACCCATCAAAAATACTTAGAAGGAATCCTACTTGTGATGCTCTGCATCATAGATGATGTGTTCTCATCCTGGTTCCTATGTAAGATGCAGAGAATAAAAAGCTGAGGATTTTTTCTCAACTGTTTTGCCTAGTGAGACAACCAAACAGTGAAAAACCAGTAACACCTACTGTTTTGTAGAGCAGGCTCAGAGTATGACATGCAATTATATATATTTATTCCACACATGACATTTGCTATCTTCTTCCCTAAAGCAACAAACACTACAGATCCATTTTCCTCACAGAGACACCATCCTTAAAAACGTTTGCTGGACATTTTGTTTTCTCTTTTTTATCAACATTCAGATTTTATGGATTCGAGGTGAAAAATCAACACTTAGAAATAAAGGGTGGTTTGGAAATGGTTATCTATAAATATGAGTTCATTATTCCATTTGACAACCACCAGCAAAGTCAACAAAATATGTTCTATGTTTGACATAAAGAAATATTTTCCAGATGACCTGGAGATTACGGACTTTCTGCAAAAGCTATTTCACTGCAAATAAATGTATATGGACACATATGTAGGCATTCCCCAATCTGTAAATGGTTCTGCTCCCATTTAAATTTCTTGTTAAAAAGCTTGAAATGTATGTGTGTGTGTGTGTGTGTGTGCACATGTGTGAATCTGTGTGAGTGTGCAGAGTTGAAGAGACAGAAATAGAAAGAAATAATGTGGATATTCTCCCAGAGTGGGGAATTATCTATCTATTCTTTATTATTTAACTATTTTTAGGCAGATTTTCAACTATACTCTGCTGCTCCAGGTATGGTCCATGGCCAGGCAGCATTAGTACCAAAGAATTTCAGGCTCCACCCTAGATCGACTGTATCAAGATTTGCATTTCAACAAGATCCCAGGTAATTCCAATGCACATTCAGATCTAAGAAGCACTGGCCTTGACTTCTCAACCCCAAATTCTCCTACCTACTTCCCAATTATTTTAGCTCAGTGTGTCCAAAACTGTATGTCCTCTGCAGTTGTTGAGAAGCCACTCTCCAACAACATATACAGCCTCTCCTCAAACACCCCCCTGCCCACCTGCCCGTAGTTCATAAGGGGTTGAGTCATCAGCTTCCATCTAGTCTTCTAAGCAGAGACCTGGGGGCTGCCTTAGACAACTACTTGTGCAACACGAGAGCAAAAAACCGTGTCTGTGTTACTCTCCATTATGTCCTAGCACCTAGTGACTACCTGGAACTTAATGAACACCTGTTACATGAATAAAACTAGTGACCATATTGACACATCCCCGCATCCCTCTCCTGCATCCACACTGCTGGAGTCTTAATTTGTCTTTTGGGCACTAATTTCTTCTCCTATCAGCATAAGAGTTTTGTTTTCAGGAAACACCAGTATTTGTGTTTCTTTCATTCAAATAAAATGTATGTATTCTTCATTGCTACTAGATTGATATTTCTAAAACAAATTAGATGCTCCTCTCCCACCCACATGCTACTTCACATTCTAAAACTCTTTCAGGAATACCACAGCCAAAGCAATCAAGTTCAGGGCCTTAGTCCAGCACTGCCTGCTTCTCTAGCATTACACAGCTCACTGTCCCTCCACCTGCCCAACTACATCTTCTCATGCCACCTTTACTGAAGTATAAGCCACTGTTTTTTCATTCTGAATTCTCAACTCCACAACTCAAGCTGGTAAAAATTGAATCCTTATTGCCTATAAATATAAAGTAATGTATAGGTTTTCCATTTCTGAAAAGCTATATTAGGTCTTAAAACCTCCAAAATAGATCATGAAAATAAAAAATCCACATATATACATTTTTATAAACAGTTGTTAAGTATGAAAATCAAACACCTAATATAAAAACTACTTCTTAGTTTTCTTGGGAGGTATGTTTCTGCATGGGCTAACTAGTTGAAAATTATTAATACACAAATCCAAGTAAATTAGGCCTGAAGACATCTTCTCAATTTCTAATGTGTTCCTAAGCAAGGTCATTTTTCATTTTTCCAAAGATCTTCCTAAGACTTTCAAAATATAGACAAGTGCCTACAAAATTTTAATCACCCAGTTGCTGTACATGAATCCTTCTAATATTTTTCTCCAGGTAAATAACATACAGGGGTAGGATCCATGCTGTCTCTAGTTGAATCTTAAAAGTAAATAGCTCTTTTGTTTCTTACTACAGGCGTCTTAAAAGAGCATAAAATATGGGGGCTATCACTCCAGCTGTGTAAATTGGGGGTACCTTAACGTGGAGATTCAAAACCTAAATCTCATACCATTTTCACATCTCAGTGAATTTGAAATGTCAAATTTTTAGATTTATGAGTCCTAGAATACATTGCACCTTCAAGCCCCATGTGGAACACAGACATCACCTACCGCTCAATCACTTTAAATCAGCTCAACTGTGGCACTTCAGCCAAACCTTTCTTGCTTATCCCCAAAGTAAATTACCTACACCCTCGTTTATTTCCCTGTCATACCCTATAAAGACTTCTACCATAGCTTCTGTTAACAAGTTATTCATACATCTATCTCACTTAAAATCTAAGCCCTTGGGGGTGTAGGGCCCATGTTTTCTCCATCTCTTTTCTCAAATACTCAACATGGTACTTCACATTGAATAAGCAAACCTCTAATGTAGGTAAAAATAGCTTTAAGAGCCACAAATGAACAGCGCTGATGGGGACCTGAATCCCCCAGGGACCTGAGAGGAGCCCTACTGAACCAGGAGCTGGGCACAAAGTAGGACTTGGACTTGGAAGACAGGTGGAAACTGGCCACGGGGCATATCTGAAAATATGGTGAAAGGCTCACACAGTGAGGAATTAAGAAGTCAGATGGCAAAGCAGAAAGGAAAAGAAAGAAAGGGAAAACGGTGGCTGGAACCATCCTGAAGAGGTCCTGGGTAAGACAATTGCTGAAAAGTTGGTATTTTATATGTATGGTATAATCTGACATAAAAGTGGCACAATTATGTCTAGCAATAGTAAAAAAAGAAAAAAAGATATAAAAGACAGATCAACCATTTGTATTGCTGGACCAATATTTGAGATCTATCCAATTTCAGCACAAATGGAAAGCTCATCACACAGCATCAAGTCTAGTAGGACCACAGCAGTGCCGGTGCCACTCAAACTCAACTGTTATTTACCAGACTCTGATGAGACATGTACAAGTATCGAGAGTCAACAGGAATTTTTGCAACAACAGTATTTTCATATGTATTGACTCTAATAATAATGTGCTTGTGTGTTGTTTTAAGTTTTATAAATTAATGTTACTGTATTTTATGAAAGAATCCATCTGCAATGGACTAAAAGGAGGAGGGGGAATGGAAGGACTGATCCTTCAACACAGAGAGTTTGAGAAGCACTGCTCTGCGAGCTGTACCCCGACCAGAAGCCCACCCGGTTGGCGGCTGATACTGGTCTCACACTAGAAGTTGAAATGAACTGACAACTCCAGGCAAAAGATCAAAGGCAACTTGGATTTGGTTGCGTAAGCTGCTCGTAAACATGGATCACTGAGGGTTCCTAAGTGATGCAACTTCTTACATTTTTTATTTGTTACATGAGTGCATTTGGCACTAGTTTCTGGGGGTAAATGAAAATGTCTCATTTTAAGAAAAGTAATCATTTTTTGATGGGTGTAGAGTGAATACTTTCTAGTGTCCATTTCAATCTTAAAATTCTGATTCTCTGATTCCGTTATTGGTTCATTGCTGATAAATGTCCTACATAGGTTCAACTGCACTTTGAAAAATAGTCTATTTGACAATGGAATCAAGGAAGGAATTTTTAGTTAAACTTTGAATCCATACTATATACCACATGATACAGGATTGGCGTTCTCAAATCTGAGAAATAATAGAGAAAGGCATTACCTGGGAAAGAAATACTATCCCCTTTACTTGTGGGATAGTGTTAAGGAAGGAAGGAGGGCAGAAGGGAGAGTAAAAAGGAAGGGAAGTAGGAAAGAAGGGAGGAAGGATGGGGAAGGGAGGGAGAGAATGGAGCAAAGAATTTGCCCCAAGAGATGGACACACAATAAAATGTGAACTACTGGTGATAAATTGGGCCATGGAAGGTTGGAACTTTATTTTAGTGAATTTAAAGATGGGAAATTAGCAAACTCTAATGTGATACGATTCTGACTAAGTGTGATTCAGAGAGGGATTTGGTACTTCAGCTGCTTTAGACAGGGTGACCTCATCACACTTTTAAATAGATTGTCCATTACAAGCATAAATTATCACCCCATGGAACTTTGGTAGACTTGATACTGACCTAGAAATTAACAATCAAGTATGCTGCAGAAAAACCTGTTTAAATGAACCTTTTTGCTTATAGCCAGCATGGTGCTGATTAGAGAAAAAAAAGTGAACCATTGCAGTTTTTTAAAAATTGCTATTGTTCAGATAGAAATTAGCTGACCTAGTGATGAGAAACACAATGCTTCATCTGTCATAAAAATCACTCCTTCTCCTCCCATGATGGAGACCAATTCTTATTGGTAAAGTGTTAGTAGTAGTTGAGTATGGAAGAAAGCTATGGAATTTCATCTTGCAATTTAATAAACTGCTAATCAATAAGTTGCTATATCAAATAGTACTACAGTATGTTTTCCAAAGTGAATCCAGTGTTTTTTTCCAAGCCATCACATGTCACCAAAAACATCATCAGATTTGAATATATGCATGCCTTTTCTAGAAATACGTTTTCAATATTTTTTGTGCAAATAACAGTATTCACATTTAAATAGTACCTCTTAGTCCATATATTTAAAAACCATTTAAAATTCTGAAATATCTACCAGCAATAAAATGATTTGTTTCATCTCAAAACAACCTGGCTCCAGTAGTTTCCTTAATATTATTTGTTGTTCTCTTGTGAATTAAAGCCCTTTCCTTTGAGAAGTGTTTTATTTAATAGGTAGCTAAATTGAAAAAAGTAATGCATTTAAGGAAATCACTTCAAAATGTTGTTAAAACTATGTTTGGTCATTTATTATTCTTTTGTAGGACCAAATGCATACTACTTAAGTGTCAATTTTTCTGGAATACATATACAACCAGTTTCGGTTAAGGTTCTGGGTTGTATTTGTATCATTATGAGTATATATTTTCTCTTCTGAGCCAAATAATGCACTTTTCTATTTCCCTTTTTGTAAAACTTTGTATTTTCCTGGATTTAATTGTTGCCTTTCTTTTCCCCTTGTTTGGATGGTTCCCAAACTCTCCAACATTAAAAACATTTAAGATGCATGTTTTCTTATGGTCAAAGCTACCAGGTAATCTATAGTTCTGAAGCCCTCAGCTCTCCTGCTCTAATTTTGGTTGGTTAATCCCTAGACCTGTCAAATAGCTATAGTCCTGTGATTGGCCTTTGTTACTTCTACTTTCCATATTATTGCAGGGGTATCCTTTGTCACTTGGATTCTTAATCTTTTGCATACAACACATTATTTTTTACTTAAAGACCTTTACAATCTGGTCTTCACGCCTAGAGTTCTCAAATTTCATGATGATGGTCTTGACTTTTTTTTCTCACTAATTTGGATATGAATTGGAATGTGGAAGTTTATGTCCTTCAGCTCTGGGACAAATTTTTTTTTATTACTTTAAAAATTTCTTTTCCATCATTTTCTCTGCTCTTTGAATGAAAAAACTATCAGTTGGACTTTATGTGGTATACTTGTTATATTTTTGAGGATATTCCCTTAATGGTTAAACTGTTCTATTGAATAATTTTACTTTTGCCTTCAATTAAAAAAATTTTCTTGATGTCTCTGTTGTCCTTCAGTTCTGATTGTAATAGCATTACATTCTCTCTCATAGATGCAATGTCTAATTTTTGTAAGTTAATTTTCCTTTTTGTTGGACTCATTTCTTTGCCCCTGAACTATTAATTTAGTTTCTCCAAGATCTTTTTCAGTAGTTCTTGCACCTTGCTGTGGCCTATTTCTTTCTTATTGACATGTACTCCAAATAATTGGTGATCCTTAGATATATTTAAGAGTGAGAAAAAAAAATAATGACTGGGAACACTATAGGCAAGGGCTGCAGCTTATCAACCAATGGATTTAACTGCAGGGTGAGCAGGTAGAAACCAATTCCTTCAAATATCAAAGATCTATATATCTTTTCTGTACAGCCATTTCTCTAGAAAAGCTTTCACTAATCCTCTGATTGGATTTACCAGTCTCTCTGACAATGGTGTTGGAGATACGTGGTAGGAGAGAGCTAAGGATCACACTGTTACTTGTGTAGATCCTACTCTCAGCTTTCCATGGCATTTCCATGTCTAGAATTGCTCTAATTCAAGGTCTCCATAGAATAAATCTCACCTCTGACTAAAAGTAGGGGTGCTCTACTAATCAGTTGTCCAGTCATACAGGGCAAGGGGGCCTGGGAGCTACAATGTATCCTACTCAGACTTTCCACAAACTGCCTGATTTTGCCCCATATTTCACTTGTGGCATCTGCAGTATCTAATACTGCCAATTCCAGACTTTTCCAGAGTTTTCAAGCATGAATTTGCCTCCTGCTTGTTGGCACCTTTCTCTATGAGCACTGGGTATTCAAATCTGCTACTCTAGGATCCCCTCCTTCCAATTTATATTACCCAAAAATTCTGATCCATTATCTCCTCTCCAGTTCTCTTTGTTCATGTATGTTTCTAGCCTTTTTAGTCCCTTAGTTTCAGTGAGGTATTCAGGAGGGAGTAGAAGCAAACACATTAGCTCAAGTTCATTCACATAAAATCTCAAGATTTTTTTTTATGTCAGAAAACATACTACTCCTAATTAAATTATCTGAATTTCATTACAATGAAAGAACCATGTTAGTTATAAAATTCACTCACCTTCCTGACTTAAGAAAAGAAATGTTTTGCTTGTCTGTCTGTTTGGGTGGAGTGGTTCGTCAGCATCAAGCAACAAAAGCCAATGAACAAAGCCTGGCACATATCGATGAAAATTCAACTACCTAGAACAATTCTTTAAATATCCCTAGTTATGGAGGAGGGAGAGGAACCTCAAGTGAGCTGCTCTTCCCAGTGTGTTCACTTTCTATAGATCAAGAGACCAAACCTATTAATCACCTATTAGAGTGCTACTCAATCTCCTTGGCATCCATCAGGAATTTCCCACCTCATCCTCCCTTGTCAAGTGACAATGCCACATAATGACATGTGAATCCATTGGAGGAAAGGCAAGCATGGAGGGACAGTACAAGAGGTCATGACTGTAACAAAAAACATTAAGAGTGAATGGTTTTCCTTGCCATGTATTATTCTTACTATGACTTCTACACCATCATAAAGAAATCTCTTACAGGGTGCTGAAATAGCAGGTGGACCTAGTATAGCACAATAGCAGCCAAAGGAAATATCAAAATGAAAGAAAGATGGGCTTTATAGCAAGAAGAAATAATTTGTTGTCAGATTTAAATCAAGGTGCAACCCACACTCCACGCATTGCACTCTCCACCGATCATTTTAATAAAACCAATTGAGAGTCCACCACAAACCAGTCAGTTTCCTGTTAAAGTCAATTAAAAAGCAAATGTAGGGGCCATAGGTGTCAGCACTGATTAAGCAGAGATTTCCTTCAAATTAAAAGCTTTCATAAAGTCAAGTCAAAAAAAAGCAGGGAAGGAGGGATGAAAAACAGAAAAGTGTGTCTCTCATAAAAACTTCAGGTTTTGGAAAGGCCGAAGGAGAAGGTATGTGAGATTTTACATTGACCATAAACATACCGTGGGTTCAAAGTATGACCTAGTTATTAGAAAAGTTCAGAAAAAACTTGTGGAGCATACACAGAAGCATGGAAGGTCTTCAGCTAATCAAAGCTTAGTTTTCCTAAAATTTCTACTTAGAAAGATTCATTAAGCCATCTTTTTTTTTCTATGCAGAAAAACATCAGGAACTCAGTGAGTTTACCAAATATTTTAAATTATAATGGAGGCTTAGGCAGTATTAAATGACTCAGTATGTGCAAATTCTGATTTTTAATGGAAAAAATGCTAATAAAAGAATTGTGAAAATCTGAATTTGATTTCTAAATGAAGGACCACATATAAACCAGCCCATGAATATGTTAAAAGTCAGTCAATTTTTAATAACAGGGTGGATAAGAACAGGACCTACCTCTCCCATTACATTTCTAAACCTCCCCTAACATTTATAATACAGGTCTGCACACTTGGAAGTGCTGTCAAAATTGACTTGCTAATGAGAATGGCTCAGTGTACTCACAGAGCTTTCTCCTCAAATGTAGATCAGATAATGAGAGCTTAAGCTCTTAGTGCCTATGCTGTAGAAATTAAAAATGAAAACAAGGTATAACACCTTCTCAAAAGAGCAAAGTACATTAAAGTATATACTGAACAATGAAACAAACATTTAAGCCAGAAGTTCCTAATACCATTATGAGATTTTGATTTATTCATTTTAGGGAAAAAGTGTGTAAGTTTGATTTAAAAAGATAAAATACTTCACTATAATTCCAATCCTAAAGAGATGTTTGAGATTCACAATGATATATTTGTGAATGCCTAGCGTGTAACAAAAGCTAAAGAAATGGTTCTTTTATTTTAATTATTATTTAATGGTTGCTAAGGCAATACTGCAGTTAAAAGTTGTAGTTAACCAATGAAGACAGAAGTTTAGTTCTGATATAATATAGCTGGTCTTTCCTGCTATGCCCCAGAGCATGATTTTACATGGTCCCTGATAGCATGCATCTTATGCCACTGTAATTTGTTCATATGCCCTCCTTCAACACTTATGAGTCCTTTGTGATCAGAGAAATATCGAGCCTCTTTGTGTGTCAAGCACCAGGCTTGACCCATGCAAGGTATACCACGAATGTCTAATGACATGTACCCATATATTAGCAACCCAGGCATGAATGTTGATTTTTTTTATATTTAGACAATGTAACTACCCTAAAACCCTTTCCTTGGTAATGCTTCTGAGCCTGAATGTGAAGTAGCTTCCCAGTCAAATAATAATTGTAATCAACTGGAAATTGCAACCTGGAGCACCTTGTTAAAAAGGATTCTAAAAATGAAATCAGGTATAGTGGCAAGGGTCAAAACACACTGTGGATGCAGAGAGTAAACAGAGTATATTCAGTATTCCAAGTCTAGATTTAAAAATCTGGTGGCCTCCAGTATGCAAAAAAGGACAACTTTGTAAAATGACATCAGAATAGCTTTGATCATGAATAAGTAACAGTATACATATGAATGTTATTGATTTCTTTCTTTCTTTTTCATGTGCACACACATTAGCTAGAGGACGAGGCAAGATACTTTGAATAAATAGGTCACTCATGTATGTCATCAACAAAGTCTCTGCAATAAAAGTGGTAAACACGAAGAAGAGAGGAAAGAGATCTTCTCAAACGCCTCAAGCATCAGTTAATAATGATTCATTATATAAATGATCGATTACATAAATAAAGGGAAACTATTTTCTCAAATATACAGTCTAGTTATATATTGTAAAAGAATATGCATTTTTAAAACTGAATGCCAATTTTAGGCACACTTTTGGACTTAGTGAAATAATATAAAATTCTATAAATAATATCAATAGTTAATGGTTGACTTAAATTTCTAAAAATAATTTACTTTTCAAACATTTATAAACACATACAGTTAGTCAACAATGCTTTAATATGTAAAGCCTTATCTATTAATTGGTTGTAATTATAATTTTCAATAGTTAATAATTTACTAATTTTAAAAGCAAACTAGTGAATGTAATTGCACTGGGATGATTAAGGACATTTTATATACTTTTTCTCTTCCAAGAATACCTTTTATCATTTCCTTAGAAAATAGAGCAATAAAGCTAGAAACATTTTCCACAATATGACCAAATTGTCCACAATATGACTCATTTTTGATGGCAAAAGAATAATAATAATAACAGTCTTCAGAAAATTTCCTACTAGAAGCATGTTGATAACAACATAGTTCTTTAAAGAAATAAAAACTAAAATTATTGTTTTAAATCTACATAATGATTTAAAATTTGGATATCAAAATATAAAATAACTTGGTTTTTAAAAAATGACATAAATATTTGACAAAGAGGCCCCTTCCACTCAGGAATCTAAAAATAATCAGGAAAAGAAAGTACCTTAATCATCTTGCAAACTGGACAATACGGTGGTTTTCAATTTTTTCGTTCTAATTCTCTCAAAGACTTCCTTCTTTTTCTACTGTTACCACACAAGTTTAGGCACTCATCGTCCTCAGATCCGAGTTCCCAAAAAAACAATTCAGCCATGTAATCCCTTTGGCTTTACCATTTACCATCTACTCCCAGGTTAACCTTCTTATATGACAGGACTTAAAATATATCATCACTACCAGCCTCCTCATTTCTCTGTACACACACACACACACACACACACACACACACACACACACACTCACACATACACACACCCCTCCTTGTTTCCTAACAAGGTCCAAATCAGGATCAAATGTCTTCTTTGAACTCCACTGCCCTGCACAATCTGGTACACTCATGCCATTCAGCTTTACCTGCCTTCACTACTAGTTAAAGGTACAAGAGAACCAAGGTCTCCTGAATCACAGCCCAATTATCATACCAAAGACAAAACAAGCCTTTATTAAGTGCTCCCATTTTATACAGTGGAGCATGAAAAACAAGAATGCCATGTGGGAACTATACAGTGCTGAGCTGATCCCCCCATCCTGGTCATCTGTTCCTAATCTTTAACTCCATCATATTTCACCCCTTATACCCATAACTGCTAATAAACCAAGTCCACTGTAAGAAGGTAGGTTAATGTGCTTACCAACCAATGTGATCACTGTGATTCTGGACCTGTTTTCCAGACCAGTCTCACCTGTAACATCTTGGTTCTCAGAAGCACGTATCAGCTGCCTCTTTGACTCATTACACTGTGCTACTTCAAAGGATAAAAGAAATCACTGGGCAAAAAATTTAGCCTAAAACAGAAAAAAAATTAAGTTTTCTAAGCAATTCAGCTTACCTATAAGTTTTCTTGACATCAATATTAATGACAAAAAGATGTTTTAGAGCACGGAAAAGCAGAATAGAGTTCTTTGGACAATTCAAACTCAGGGAATGGTTTTGCTTTGTCTAATAGCATCAACCTTATTACAGAAAAAAACAATCAAGAACAATTTAAAGATGGCATGGAGGTCATACTTCAGTGTAACACTGAGCATCCCTTAGAAAAGAATGAAGTACACACCAACACAGAAAAGTCCCCATCGTACATCATGAGAAAGCAAGCAATCCCCTCCATTATATAATCTTTCTATTATGCATACTTGTATATGAATAGAAAATACAGGGAGAACATATACAAGAAACTATTCACACTGGTTACATTGGAGTGGATTAGAAATTGTCATTTGCACAATGAAGTGCCTGGACATGTACTAATTATTCAGTAAAAACATGTTTTCAAAAAAAGCACAGAAGTGTTAAAAGCCATGCTGCAGGTCATCCCAAGGTCTTTACGTTATGGCCGCATTTTACAGTGACCTCTAATATTCCAACAAACACTGAGAAATTGATGAAAAATGTTCCCACCTTATTTCAAAGGGAAGTGTACAAATATCGCCAGAGGTTTGACATTCAAATAATGGATTGGTTTTAGTTTTCCAGGGAAAAGCAACATTACTTCATTTCTACAGCTGCAAGCCTCAGAGGTTTTGCTGGTTCTCGGTTTGGGTTGGTTAGTCGGTTTGGCTTTGGTTGTTTGTATTCTTGGGCTGTGCAATATGAATGACCCTAGAAGCTAGTATGTCAAAGACACATCAGCAAAGTAACTAACATTTTGGAATTATATTTACTTAGATCTAAAAAAGAATCTGCAAAATAGAGTTAATGTGCTGATGATGGCACATTAGAGTCTTAACTTCATGACTCGGAACACATTGCTTCTCTTTTAAATATGAAAATGGTTATGTCTCTAATATCTGCTTTCATTATCACCTAATACCAGCATAGACTAAATTATATTATTAATGGCATGGCAAAGATGGCTGCAGTACAGTTTATACAGCCAAATAGGATATCGTTAAAAGCAAATTAAACCATCCACTGATGGGGTAAATCTACTTGGGCACATCCAGTTATCCCATTTTGGAGAAGACAAACCGACATGCCAGCTTGTGGAACAACCACTGAGTTTCTGCCGTATCTTCAACTAGCTAAGGATTTCAGGATACTCAGCTATATAAATTAGTCTTCATTTAATTGACTGTGCTATTCCCACTGAACACCTCCTTAATAAATGGCTCAGTAGAGGGATATTGACTTGAGAACTTAAAGCATGTTATCAAATTGGAGAAGGAAATTGTTATCTAATGATGGGAGCACACTGTAAGCTTCTCAAAGCAATCACCAGGCTATATGAAATTATGTCAAGTCTTTGTAAAATAGAAAAAGAAAGCAGGACACCGATTAAACTATAGGATTGTAAAACAATTAATATAAAATAATATAAATAAATAAACCACTGTTTTTTTTTTATCATTTTCAGTCTTTCTTGTTTAAATAGTTAAAAAGTCAAAATAGGAAATAATAAGTATACATATGCAACTCATGAAGCAAAAGGAAACTGAGTTGGGAATAAGACCCTTTGGCCACACACCATATAAATAGGGATATGAGTGTACCTCACCCTCAAGGATCTATTGGCACTTACAGAAACAAATAATGAGGAAATATGCTGAAAAATGAAAAGCAGTAAAACAAATTGATTTCAACAAAAGAAAAGAATTCAAATCTACCAGGGGGGAAAAATGACAATTTTCAAGATATTATGTAACAAGAGAAGAAAAAAAGAGGAGCTATCTGGTTTTGTAATGCTTTCTGAAGCACTGCCAGTTTCATGTTGAGATAGATGTGAAATGACTAAGTAACTAGGATGCTTAGGTATCCTCTAAGCCAAAGTAAATTTCTGAATGAATTGTTTATTACTCACATGTTACTGACAAGTATTCCACATAACTTTCTATTAGGATATGCACTACCTTCTTGGCTTCTCTTTCTTTTTTACCCCAGATCAGGAGCTAAAAATCATTCTTCTACCTAACACCCTCAAAGACCTTCCTGACCTTGAATCCTCAGCAGTCAACTAACATACAGGTGAGGATTTCTTGAGACTGAATTCTCAGACCGTTAGATGCTTAAACATTAGTTTGCACCCAGTTTGCATTCTGTCACAATTTATACCATAACCCTGCTAGCGATCCTGGTCACAGTGCAAACCAGACAACTGGTGCTGCAAATGGGCCAAGGGATTCTCTTCCTGTATTTACAAAGGGACTATTCCTACCTGGTTTCTGCAAAGTTCCAAGCATCACAGAATTAACCATTCAAGATTTGAGAGAAGTATAACTTTACCACACTAATTAAAGTGGATTTTGTAGAGCTTGGCTGATTTCAAAAGCAATGCATGTCACATTGTAACAGTATGATCAGAATGAATAAATAAATAGGTGGTGGTGTCTTTGCTTGCAATAATGGAAGTATGATGTCCTGTGCCTGAAAGGGAAGAGTCTCCAGTCTCCCTCTCTGACTCAAGAGGTGCCAGGGCCTTGGAAACATTCACAGGAGGATTGGGAGTAGAAACTGGGTGCTAGCTGCAGTCTAATATCTAAAGAATCATCACGTGAAAGCAAACCTGGGTTTCGTCCACATGTCCCCACAGGGAAAGTGTAAAATGAATGGGTAGAAGACGCGGTGAGCTGTATCTTATTCCCTGCAAAACAATTATCTGAATATCGGAGCTTTCCAGAGATACAAAGGGGATCAGAATTTCCTGCATAGACATAGTGAGGGCTACCTGGCCCTGCCGTCTTCCTCTCTGATGTTGGAGGTCTAGGCTTCAGGGCCCAACTTCCGGATGCCTACTGCAGTGAACACAGAATAGTGCTTAATTCTCTGAGATTCAAAATCTTAGCATTTCACAAAGGAAACTCACAGACAATATAACCTATATACTCACATAAGAGGTACTGACAGCAATATAAACGGATTTTGCAATTTTAAAAAAAGGGATAGTAATAAAGTAATAGTAGTTCAATATACAAATGTTTAGGCCAGACTGCAAAAAAAAAAAAAAATCCAGGAAATAATGTGAGGACAACTACAACTGTGGACAGACACAACGTGTTGTATCAGTTATTCAAGTACCACAAACAGCATAGCATGATTTGTTACAATAGCAATAAACCTTCCAAAAATAAGTTAATGCAATGAAGTACAGTCTTTTCTCAATTTACATAGTAGTTGCATTTCTGAAAAATTCACTGTATATAAAAGCATGGGAAAATATATATTTTTAATGTATAATAGAGTTTGCAAACTTGGAAAATTATACACAAGTTTTTCACTTATAGGAATGTGTTCAAGGACATTCAAAAGTCTTTCAGGATAAGAGAGAACCCTGAGCTTTGCAGGAAGCTGTCATCCAGTCACTTCGAACCAGGAGCACTAAATTATGCCTTCGGTGACACAGCTATCTCTTCATCATGCTTCCCAAGTGCCCCTGGGGGTGATTCTGTTTTTGCTCACCATGATAGTGAATTTCATGTGTTACGTGATTGGGCTGAGACACCCAAATAGCTGACAACATATTTCTGGGTGTGTCTGTGAGAGTGTTTCTGGAAGACATCAGCATTTGATTCAGGGGACTGAGTAAAGAGATCTGCCCTCTCCAACCTGGGCCAGTGTCGTCCAATTCATCAGAGGCCCAAATGGAATGCAAAGGCAGAGAAAGGGTGAATTCCCTCTCCTGTTTCTGCCTTCTGACCTGAGACATGCATCTTCCCCTGTTCTCAGACACCTGAGCTCCTGACTGTCCAGCCTTCAGACTCCAGACTTAAAACCAGTGACCCTCTGGTTCTCAGGCCTCCAGATTCAGACTAAATCACACACTAGGCTTCCCTGTATCTCCGGCTTGCAGATGGAAGATTGTAAGACTTCTCAGCCTCCATAATCACATAAGCCATTTCCTATAAAAAAAATCCCCTCTTCATTCATACACATATTTTTTTTCCTGTTTCTCTGGAGAACTTTGACTAATACACCCATCCCAAAGAGATGGAACTTCATCTGCAGATTCTTCAATAAAAAAGGGAAGTCAAAAGCCAAAGCTGAGGAGAACTGATACAGAGGAAAGTAGGGAGAATGAAGAGAAGGCTGGGAGGAGTTGCTTGGTAAGAAGAACAATTAGCTGCAGAGTTTCTATTTGATTTCTACAGCTGCACCTCTCTCCTGAGCTTTTCAGGGTACAGTCAGAAGCAGAGGACGGCTGTAGTTCCAGTCGATCACAGATGGTATAACAGGTAGAAACCGGGTGACCATTCATGTAGAAGACAGAATGGGGATTTCAACATCTATGATCCCAATTAAAATGTTTCTTTGCCATGGTAACTGGTGAAGTCAGGTTTCCTAGCGATGTTTAGAGCTAATTCACACACAAACAACCCTTCTCAAATAGTGCTCTATGACTGTGGTGGCCATATTGTTCATCAACCAAACCAGGTCACTTTTGACAATGCAAGTAGATGTCCTTAATAAGTACATGGCACATTGAATATAACCAGGACTGTCTCAGGCAAAGCTGGACCTGTGCTCACCATATCTATGCTGGAATTCATGTCTAAGTGTAGAATAAGCACCAAGGAACAGTAAGTAACATTATTAAATAAATAATATCCCCCACATGACTGCCTAACCATTCAGGGCTTTTATTCTCCTATATTTATATAAAAAAATTAAGAAACCCAAATTATGGCACCATAAAAATCATCACAGCTTATTATATTCCTGTAAATTTTTCCCAAGTAATATATTTGCCATATAACTGTTTTTATACTAAAGCATATATATTTTAAATTGCCTACATCAATTATAGTTTAAAACATAAGTCATATTATTAAACTAAAGGGTTCATTAATTTAGAAAAATAAAATAATCTATAAATATATCATATTGCACACTGCATTATGTTAACAGAGTGGTTTCAGAGTGACTTGATATATGTAATCTTATTAGAATCAGTCATCTAAAAATGAGAAGCATGAATATATTCACACCAACTGATATATTAGCAAAATCATGAATTATCCTTATGTTTATATATCAAGTCTAACATGAAATGGCTGTTTTTAAAGTCGTTCTTCATGGAAAACAGATATTTACATATTAAAATGCTGGCTCTATGACTTTTTAAAAAATCACAATTTGTAACATTCAGACCCTTTAAAATTTTTCCAAGAAATTCACTGTTGATATTTTAAATAAGAGTTATTTGTATATAATCTGTCTGTAGACTACATAGTCTTCTGAAAAAGAATTAAGGAAAATACATGACTCTCTCCATTGTTCCAGTTTAGTACTTTGCTCACAATAGTACCTGCTCAATCAATGCTCATTAAATCAAACACTAGATAAATGAACAAATGAGCCAGCAATCTCTCACAGGGGAATATTTAGGAAAATAACTATTCAATGATCCCCAGTATTCTCAGGGGCAATAAACCAATGCATCTAAAACATAATATTACATCTAAAACATAGCATTGCAATTTGCCCTCCTTATATTTCTTAGAAAATACCATTAAAAAAAGCATTAAGATTATAAATTAATTTAGAGTGCAAATCGAGTCAAGTCTTATTTATACGTACGAAAGCTTCAGAAATTAAATTATATGTACCTATAGATCCATTATTTAAATTTGGCTCAACAATCTCGCCCAGCATCAGAGAATGCACTATGAAACTGACTTTTCAGTCACTGTGGATACAAAAGCAAGGCTATGCACTCAAGGAACTTTTTTGTCTAACAATACCATTTCTCAATTAAAATTAGTACTATTATCAAATTTTTCACACCCAAGCCTCATGACTCTTCATAACTGATCTTCATAACTCATCAGGAGGTAACTTTGGTTTATAACATCCGTATACGGTGATTTTTAAAACCATCCTTAATGATACACATAAACCCATCCTGGGTTAATATGATGGAGCTAATGAAGAGAGCCCCTCACACTTTACCTGTGTCTTTCTTCATTCATAGTTATGAATGATTTACAATAAGCAGATTTATTATAATGATTATTTTTAAACCATTCTGAATGTCTTCAACTATTTCCCCTGCACTCTAAATAACCACTGATTTAACTTCATATGTGGTTAAGATTACTAAGCAAGGATAAATTTCATTGTATTTCCTATTTGATTCACCATAAAATCTGAATTAAAGAGTCAGATGATGACATATTAATGTATAATTGTGAAATAACAATGAGAGTACATGATCACTTTCGGCAGGCAGAATTTAAGTTGATCAGGCAAACATATGGCTGTAATTCCACCCACACCATAAATTACATTTCTATACTGTCATATACACAATATCTTGTTTAAAATATATATCTGTCAAATCTTTCTTTTTCTCCAATTCAGAATGGTAAGGTTAAGTCCAAGCAAAATTCTACAACTGCCTCTTTCCAAAGCAATATTTTTAAAAAGAAATAAAAAATAAAAATTCAAAATGATTTATTGAGCTTCTGAGTGCCACTGATATTCTAAGCTTCATTCATTGCTCTTCTAAGCGCCATTGTAAGGACTAGGGATGTGAAGACAGGACATGCCCTCTGAGCTCTTGGAGCTTCAAGTTTGGTAGGGGACATAACTGTTTTTAGTTTTAAAAAAGAAAAATAAATACATACTACACAAAATGTAATAAAAGCCTACTCCTATAAGATCACAAAGAATAGCTTCTCAAACATATAGTATGTTCTGATGTGTAACTTCAAAAAAGATGGGTCGATTAAATGACTTCACAAGATTCCTTTTAATCCCTGGATTCAATGAATTTACCTTTCCTTAAATCTTAATTAAATTGTTTTATAATATCAAATAGTTTCATTACTTGCTAGGAGACAGGACTTATTTGAAGTGGAATCTTAGACTGATCAGTTATATGAAATATTTAACTCTATTTCCTTTGGTAAGATATTAAGTCTGTTTACTTTTGCTCTTTAAACTTAGTTAATATGTTCCATTGCCCTCTCTACAATATTTTCTAAGAAAATAGGTCTCAGATCCATCAAACAGTTAAATAAAAGATTTTTCTGAATTTATTCAAGATCCAACTAAACAATGAGTAAAATAAGTTGGTTTTATTTTAATTATGCATTGACTAATAAACAGAATTTTCTCACTCATAACAGTCAGAAATCACTAAGAAAATATCTAGATAAGTGTAATAGCCAAACCCTTGAACTGAGCATTTACTTTAATCATCAATTTGATCACATGCTAATTTCATGACAATTAGTTTACACATTTCACCTTTTGCCATAAAATAACGGTTTTGGTTTGTTTCTACTTTGCACTTTTTAACAAAAGACACTCAGTAACTATAGTTTGGAACATGACTATTCCATTCCTGACTACATGATTACTGTAAGTCATGTGCTATCCACAGCATGTTATGAACCCTGTTCTTTGTTATTCTAAACATAGTTTGAACTGAATACACTAACCCTCCATTCATTTACATAAGAAATAAGCACATTTATGACTACCATAATCTTCTGGTAATCTGCACTTTCTGCTCTTTGATTTTAATATTCTATTTTCTAATATAGTTCAGTACATATGGGGTTCAGAAAGTTACTTGCTTGATAAGCACATTTAGAAAAATATGAGAAAAACAAAAACAAATCTGGAAAGTAGATTGCATGATAAAGTCATTTAGGAAATATGAGAAAACTAAAATCAAATCTGGAGCACTTTTCTATACGAAATGCAATCTGAAAAGTTTAAAAGAACCAAGTTGTTAAGTCATCCATAAGACATCTGTGGGCCCTAATATAAGAGAACATAATGAGAACAAGAGAGAAGAAATATGTAAAAGAGGATAATCATTTAGGATGAAACAATATTCAAGAAGTAAGAAGAGGCTTAATGCTGTCTACCTTCAGTAGTGTTTCTGTGGCTCTTTCAAGGATAGAGGTAACATGGCTTTAGACCTCAGAAAGAGAGGGTCTCAGCTCCTTCACTGATTCTATCCCCTTAAATAAATCATTCAGCTCCTCTAATGATTATAGAATAATGCCTACTGCACAATACTGTTGAGAAGATTAAGTTAAATGTTGAGAAGATTAAGTTAAATGATATACCCTTGATGAGCTCACCTAACCTATAATATATTTGTGATAAAGGGTTTATTTTCTGTTTCCTCTTCTAAAGTTTAGTGGCATGATTAATGCTACAGTTACCTACAAGTTTGCAAACTAAGACTCACTTGGCAGAGCATACCAATTGGTTAGAGAGAGTGCCAGTTTCTGGTCCTGCCTCTCCTAAGACCAATTGCCAGTCATGGTACCAAAATGACAGCAAACTGAGATCCCCATCAGATGCTGACCTGGGGGCCTTGTATTCTTAGTTTTCAACCCAGGCTGCTCATTAAGATCACCAGAAAAATCTGACAAAAAATACCAATACCAGGACCCACTGGCAGAGATTCAGATTTAACAGACCTAGGTTGAGGACAGATAGAGTTTTTTTTGTTCTATATTTGTTGGTTGGATGTTTTAAAGTGCCCAGTGTTTCTAATGGGCAGCCATGGTAAGAGCTCTGCTGTAACTCAACTGCAAGTCATCTGCGTCCTGGTCTCCATCACCTACATCAACCCCATGATCTCAAACAGGGAGTAGGAACTGATTTCAAGGGTTTCAAGGAGTCGAAGTGCAGGAATGAAGATTGGAGAGGAATGAAGAGGTGAGGTGGAAGTTCTCAGCCTGCACAAAGTAAGTTTCTGAAACAGAGAGAGTGTAGCCTCTGAAGTAACAAGGACGCACGCTCCATCCACCCCTGAGCAAACTTTAGTGAGTTTCTTTTGAGCTCTCTTCTAAACTAGGCCTTGCCCTTGGCTTGCTGAGCCCAGTTTAGCAAGAATCCCTAATCCATCTTTTATAGCTAATCTAGTTTCTTTTAGTAATTTTCCATCCACTGATCCCTTCATGCTGCCCATTGGCTATAAATCCCCATCTATCTTTGCATGTTTGGAATTGAACTCAGTTCTACATTTTAAGTCTCTCTGCCTACTGCAATAGCTCTAATAAAATCTGTCCTGTTGTTTTATCAAATGTCAGAATAATTTATCTTTGACAGTTCCTACAGTCTCTAAAACATAGCTCAAACTACAGGGAACTCAAATCCATGTAGAAGTTTAAGTCTGGAACCAGATGTTCCTTGAATGAGAGACGGAAGAGCAAAAAGAGGCAAGACTAGGCAAATGGGGAAGGTTCTAGAGAGATTTTCTAGAAGAAATGTGAGTAGGGCCCTGTGAAAGCCAGGAAGAGTGCCTAAAGATGAGGCCACCAACTGCCACCTCCCAGCAGACAAGCCAACAGGAATTCTTTGAAAACCTTGCACTTGTTGCAGTGACAATGCCTCACAGTCCCTTATCCCTGGTCACATCAAGATGTAAGCCCTGCGATAGAATTTTTTTTTATGGCAGTTTCCCCTTCTCTGAACAAGTCCCAACAAATACCTCCCTTTGCACTGTGCATTCTGGAATCCCTTTCAATGGTATTAAATAGTTACCCCTGCATTTTCAAACCCCTTTTTGTACATAAAATCCATCTTTTACCTTAATAAAAAGTCCTGTAGACACTGACTTCTCCTAATGTCTGTTCAAATGTTCTTCTTTTACCTGAGCTGGACTCTAAGAGCAGGAAATGAGGTTGGCATCCTCCCAACTCTCCAATGCTAATTCCATTATTTTATTATGGAATAATTTATTATTCTGTATTTGTATTATAAAATATAAGTATTTTTAAAAGAGTATGAAATTCACACATTCTATTCAAGAACTTTTTGCTCCTCCCCATTGTATCATTTATTAAATTCATGGTCACTGACTCATTGCAAACTTAGCCCATAGTCCTCATCAGCCCAAGTGTTATCATCATCTAGATATTATGCTGAAAGCTATGGTCATGGGTTGGGTATTTATGTTTGATACACTCAAAAACTCATAAGAATTTATATCTATAGATACTACCACTATTAATAATAATACGCATTTACTGTGTCAGTTACTGAACTAAACACTTTATGTGCATTAACTTATGTAATTTTCCAATGGTCATATGAGATAGGTATTATTAAGGGATCAAAGTTCAAGTAGACTGAGTAAGTTGCCCAAGTTCACAAGCTAGTTTAATGGTATAACCAGAATGTGAACCACAATCTATGTGATTATCAGAGCCTGGGTTTCCCCACTATAGCATTCTTCCTTTCCCTCACCAAAGTCCATCCTTGCCTACACCAGCACGAATAGGATCAGAGCTGCCACAGTAAATCCTATCTTTAGCTTTTGCTACAGCTGTTCAGTCCACAAAGCAGATTCTAATGGTGGACAAGCTCAACTCCAAAATTCTTTCAATCATCTATGTTTCCTAGTTTACTGAATAACTTTCTGATTCTGTAAGGGACAAAATGACTCTTCTTTTATATTCATCCCCATGGCAATTAAGTTATTCTTTTGTCACATTATACTATATACAATGTCAACATTTCACTTTATACTCTTCATCAAATACAAAATGCTATTCTTAAAGAACACTCAAGAGATTGAGAAATATCTTCCAATCCACATGACAGTCCACTGGAGAAGGAGAATAGGACCAAAGGGTAACAAGACCACTTAAATGAAATTCCAGAAATACTCAGACCATGTGCTTTTCATCATTCACCAGTACAAACTAAAGATTTTTACAATCAAAAAGAATGAAGTCGGGGGGCGGGAGCCAAGATGGCGGCGTGAGTAGAGCAGTGGAAATCTCCTCCCAAAAACACATAGAGCTATGAAAATATAACAAAGAAAAATCTTCCTAAAATAGAGACCACAGGACACAGGACAACATCCAGACCACATCCACACCTGCAAGAACCCAGCGCCTTGTGAAGGGGGTAAGATACAAGCCCCGGCCCGGCGGGACCCGAGCGCCCCTCCCCCCGGCTCCCGGCGGGTGGAGAGAAACCGGAGCAGTTTTTTTTTTTTGGCGAGCGCTTTTTGGAAGCCTTAGAGGGACGGGCCCCTGTTGCTGGGGAGGCAGGGTGGCGGGACCGGTGAGGAGGTGCCTGGGAACGGCGCCGGAGGACAAAGAATATCCCGCGTTTCTCCCTGCGAGACCTGGGGGCGGGTGCCTGAGACCGGTGCCTGAGGACGGAGGAGGTCGCGCGTTTTTCCCCTTTTTTTTTTTTTTTTTTTTTTCTCTTTTTGGCAAGCGCTTTTTGGAAGCCTTGAAGGGACGGGGACCCCAGTGCTAGGGAGGCACGGTGGCGGGACTGGTGAGCGGGTGGCTGGGACCGGCGCCTGAGGACAAAGAATATCCCCCGTTTTTCCCTGCGGGACCAGTGGGCGGGTGCCTGAGACCGGCACTTGAGGACAGAGGAAATCGCGCGTTTTTCCCCTTTTTTTTTTCTCTTTTCTGCGAGTGCTTTTTGGAAGCCTAAAAGGGACAGGGACCCCGGTGCTAGGGAGGCAGGGCGGCGGGACTGGTGAGCGGGTGCCTGGGACCGGCACCTGAGGACAAAGAATATCCCGCATTTTTCCCTGTGGGACCGGTGGGTGGGTGCCTGAGACCAGCACCTGAGGACGGAAGAAATCGCGCGTTTTTCCCCTTTTTTTTTTCTCTCTTTTTGCCAAGTGCTTTTTGGAAGCCTTGAAGGGACAGGGACCCCGGTGCTAGGGAGGCAGGGCGGCGGGACTGGTGAGCGGGTGCGTGGGACCAGTGCCTGAGGACCAAGAATATTGAGCGTTCCTTCCCTGCGGGACCGGTGGGTGGGTGCTTTTTGGAAGCCTTGAAAGGACAGGGACCCTGGTGCTAGGGAGACAGGGCAGCAGGACCAGTGCGCGGGTGCCTGGGACCGGCACCTGAGGAAAAAAAAAAAAAAAAAATCGCGTGTTTTTTCTTTTTTTTTTCCTTTCTGTTCCCTCTCTCATTGTTGCTGTTGTTGTTTTGGTTTGGAGAGTGCTTTTTGGAAATCTTAAAGGGGCAGGACAGGTCACTTAGACCAGAAGCAGGGAATCTGGGGATCTCTGGGCACTCTAACCCCCTGGGCAGCAGGGAGCACAGAGGCCCCTTACGGAGATAAATAGTCTCCTGGCTGCTCCCCCTCTAACGGGGCTCCACCATTTTGGAGGAACAGCCCCAGCCAGGCCAAGCCCACAGCAACAGTGGAGATAAACTCCAAAGCAACTGGGCAGGAAGCAGAAGCCCTGTCTGCGCACAGCTGCCCAGCACAAGCCACTAGAGGTCGCTATTCTCCCAGGAAAAGGCTACAAACCAACAAGAAGGGAAGCTCTTCCAGCGGTCACTTGTACCAGCTCTGCAGACTATCTCTATCACCATGAAAAGGCAAAACTACAGGCAGACAAAGATCACAGAGACAACACCTGAGAAGGAGACAGACCTAACTAGTCCTCCTGAAAAAGAATTCAAAATAAAAATCATGAACATGCTGACAGAGATGCAGAAAAAAATGCAAGAGCAATGGGATGAGATGCAGAGAAAAATGCAAGAGCAGTGGGATGAGATGCAGAGAAAAATGCAAGAGCAGTGGGATGAAGTCCGGAAGGAGATCACAGATGTCAGGAAAGAGATCACAGAAGTGAAACAATCCCTGGAAGGATTTATAAGCAGAATGGATAAGATGCAAGAGGCCATTGAAGGAATAGAAGCCAGAGAACAGGAACGTATAGAAGCTGACATAGAGAGAGATAAAAGGATCTCCAGGAATGAAACAACACTAAGAGAAATATGTGACCAATACAAAAGGAAAAACATTCGTATTATAGGGATACCAGAAGAGGAAGAAAGAGGAAAAGGGATAGAAAGTGTCTTTGAAGAAATAATTGCTGAAAACTTCCCCAAACTGGGGGAGGAAATAATCGAACAGACCATGGAATTATACAGAACCCCCAACAGAAAGGATCCAAGGAGGACAACACCAAGACACATAATAATTAAAATGGCAAGGATCAAGGACAAGGAAAGAGTTTTAAAGGCAGCTAGAGAGAAAAAGGTCACCTATAAAGGAAAACCAATCAGGCTAACATCAGACTTCTCAACAGAAACCCTACAGGCCAGAAGAGAATGGCATGATATACTTAATGCAATGAAACAGAAGGGCCTTGAACCAAGGATACTGTATCCAGCACGACTATCATTTAAATATGATGGTGGGATCAAACAATTCCCAGACAAGCAAAAGCTGAGGGAATTTGCTTCCCACAAACCACCTCTACAGGGCATCCTACAGGGACTGCTCTAGATGGGAGCACCCCTAAAAAGAGCACAGAACAAAACACACAACATATGAAGAAGGGAGGAGGAGGAATAAGAAGGGAGAGAAGAAAAGACTCTCCAGACAGTGTATATAACAGCTCAATAAGCGAGCTAAGTTAGGCAGTAAGATACTAAAGAAGCTAACCTTGAACCTTTGGTAACCACGAATCTAAAGCCTGCAATGGCAATAAGTACATATCTTTCAATAGTCACCCTAAATGTAAATGGACTTAATGCACCAATCAAAAGACATAGAGTAATAGAATGGATAAAAAAGCAAGACCCATCTATATGCTGCTTACAAGAAACTCACCTTAAACCCAAAGATAAGCATAGACTAAAAGTCAAGGGATGGAAAAACATATTTCAGGCAAACAACAGTGAGAAGAAAGCAGGGGTTGCAGTACTAATATCAGACAAAATAGACTTCAAAACAAAGAAAGTAACAAGAGATAAAGAAGGCCACTACATAATGATAAAGGGCTTAGTCCAACAAGAGGATATAACCATTCTAAATATATATGCACCCAATACAGGAGCACCAGCATATGTGAAGCAAATACTAACAGAACTAAAGAGGGAAATAGACTGCAATGCATTCATTGTAGGAGACTTCAACACACCACTCACCCCAAAGGATAGATCCACCGGGCAGAAAATAAGTAAAGACACACAGGCACTGAACAACACACTAGAACAGATGGACCTAATAGACATCTATAGAACTTTACATCCAAAAGCAACAGGATATACATTCTTCTCAAGTGCACATGGAACATTCTCCAGAATAGACCACATACTAGCTCACAAAAAGAGCCTCAGTAAATTCCACAATATTGAAATTCTACCAACCAATTTTTCAGACCACAAAGGTATGAAAGTAGAAATAAATTCTACAAAGAAAACAAAAAGGCTCACAAACACATGGAGGCTTAACAACATGCTACTAAATAATCAATGGATCAATGAACAAATCAAAATAGAGATCAAGGAATATATAGAAACAAATGACAACAACAACACTAAGCCCCAACTTCTGTGGGATGCAGCGAAAGCAGTCTTAAGAGGAAAGTATATAGCAATCCAGGCACACTTGAAGAAGGAAGAACAATCCCAAATGAATAGTCTAACATCACAATTATTAAAACTGGAAAAAGAAGAACAAATGAGGCCTAAAGTCAGCAGAAGGAGGGACATAATAAAGATCAGAGAAGAAATAAACAAAATTGAGAAGAATAAAACAATAGCAAAAATCAACGAAACCAAGAGCTGGTTCTTTGAGAAAATAAACAAAATAGATAAGCCTCTAGCCCAACTTATTAAGAGAAAAAGAGAGTCAACACAAATCAACATAATCAGAAATGAGAATGGAAAAATCACGACAGACTCCACAGAAATACAAAGAATTATTAAAGACTACTATGAAAACATATATGCCAACAAGCTGGAAAACCTAGAAGAAATGGACAACTTCCTAGAAAAATACAACCTCCCAAGACTGACCAAGGAAGAAACACAAAAGTTAAACAAACCAATTACAAGCAAAGAAATTGAAACAGTAATCAAAAAACTACCCAAGAACAAAACCCCGGGGCCGGACGGATTTACCTCGGAATTTTATCAGACACACAGAGAAGACATAATACCCATTCTCCTTAAAGTGTTCCACAAAATAGAAGAAGAGGGAATACTCCCAAACTCATTCTATGAAGCCAACATCACCCTAATACCAAAACCAGGCAAAGACCCCACCAAAAAAGAAAATTACAGACCAATATCCCTGATGAATGTAGATGCAAAAATACTCAATAAAATATTAGCAAACAGAATTCAACAGTATATCAAAAGGATCATACACCATGACCAAGTGGGGTTCATCCCAGGGATGCAAGGATGGTACAACATTCGAAAATCCATCAACATCATCCACCACATCAACAAAAAGAAAGACAAAAACCACATGATCATCTCCATAGATGCTGAAAAAGCATTTGACAAAATTCAACATCCATTCATGATAAAAACTCTCAGCAAAATGGGAATAGAGGGCAAGTACCTCAACATAATAAAGGCCATATATGATAAACCCACAGCCAGCATTATACTGAACAGCGAGAAGCTGAAAGCATTTCCACTGAGATCGGGAACCAGACAGGGATGCCCACTCTCCCCACTGTTATTTAACATAGTACTGGAGGTCCTAGCCACGGCAATCAGACAAAACAAAGAAATACAAGGAATCCAGATTGGTAAAGAAGAAGTTAAACTGTCACTATTTGCAGATGATATGATACTGTACATAAAAAACCCTAAAGACTCCACTCCAAAACTACTAGAACTGATATCGGAATACAGCAAAGTTGCAGGATACAAAATCAACACACAGAAATCTGTAGCTTTCCTATACACTAACAACGAATCAATAGAAAGAGAAATCAGGAAAACAATTCCATTCACCATTGCATCAAAAAGAATAAAATACCTAGGAATAAACCTAACCAAGGAAGTGAAAGACTTATACTCTGAAAACTACAAGTCACTCTTAAGAGAAATTAAAGGGGACACTAATAAATGGAAACTCATCCCATGCTCATGGCTAGGAAGAATTAATATAGTCAAAATGGCCATCCTGCCGAAAGCAATATACAAATTTGATGCAATCCCTCTCAAATTACCAGCAATATTCTTCAATGAATTGGAACAAATAATTCAAAAATTCATATGGAAACACCAAAGACCCCGAATAGCCAAAGCAATCCTGAAAAAGAAGAATAAAGTAGGGGGGATCTCACTCCCCAACTTCAAGCTCTACTACAAAGCCATAGTAATCAAGACAATTTGGTACTGGCACAAGAACAGAGCCACAGACCAGTGGAACAGATTAGAGACCCCAGAAATTAACCCAAACATATATGGTCAATTAATATTTGATAAAGGAGCCATGGACATACAATGGCAAAATGACAGTCTCTTCAACAGATGGTGCTGGCAAAACTGGACAGCTACATGTAGGAGAATGAAACTGGACCATTGTCTAACCCCATATACAAAGGTAAACTCAAAATGGATCAAAGACCTGAATGTAAGTCACGAAACCATTAAACTCTTGGAAAAAAACATAGGCAAAAACCTCTTAGACATAAACATGAGTGATCTCTTCTTGAACATATCTCCCCGGGCAAGGAAAACAACAGCAAAAATAAGCAAGTGGGACTACATTAAGCTGAAAAGCTTCTGTACAGCGAAAGACACCATCAATAGAACAAAAAGGAACCCTACAGTATGGGAGAATATATTTGAAAATGACAGATCTGATAAAGGCTTGACGTCCAGAATATATAAAGAGCTCACACGCCTCAACAAACAAAAAACAAATAACCCAATTAAAAAATGGGCAGAGGAACTGAACAGACAGTTCTCCAAAAAACAAATACAGATGGCCAAGAGACACATGAAAAGATGCTCCACATCGCTAATTATCAGAGAAATGCAAATTAAAACTACAATGAGGTATCACCTCACACCAGTAAGGATAGCTGCCATCCAAAAGACAAACAACAACAAATGTTGGCGAGGCTGTGGAGAAAGGGGAACCCTCCTACACTGCTGGTGGGAATGTAAATTAGTTCAACCATTGTGGAAAGCAGTATGGAGGTGCATCAAAATGCTCAAAACAGACCTACCATTTGACCCAGGAATTCCACTCTTAGGAATTTACCCTAAGAACGCAGCAATCAAGTTTGAGAAAGACAGATGCACTCCTATGTTTATCGCAGCACTATTTACAATAGCCAAGAATTGGAAGCAACCTAAATGTCCATCTGTAGATGAATGGATAAAGAAGATGTGGTACATATACACAATGGAATACTACTCAGCCATAAGAAGTGGAAAAATCCAACCATTTGCAGCAACATGGATGGAGCTGGAGAGTATTATGCTCAGTGAAATAAGCCAAGCGGAGAAAGAGAAATACCAAATGATTTCACTCATCTGAGGAGTATAGGAACAAAGGAAAAACTGAAGGAACAAAACAGCAGCAGAATTACAGAACCCAAAAATGGACTAACAGGTACCAAAGGGAAAGGAACTGGGGAGGATGGGTGGGCAGGGAGGGATAAGGGGGGGGAAGAAGAAGGGGGGTATTAAGATTAGCATGCATGGGGGGGAGGGAGAAAGGGGAGGGTGGGCTGCACAACACAGAGAGGACAAGTAGTGACTCTACAACATTTTGCTAAGCTGATGGACAGTAACCGTAATGTGGTTGTTAGGGGGGACCTGATATAGGGGAGAGCATAGTAAACATAGTATTCTTCAGGTAAGTGTAGATTAAAAATTTAAAAAAAAAAAAAGAAAGAAAGAAAGAAAAGGGGGATTACTCCTTAACAGAATAAAACTATTGGTAAATCAAAGATCAACGCATGCTTTAAATATCCTTAATGTTGATCACTTAAAGGGTGTCAGATGATCAGCTATGGAGGTACTCTTTTCTGATAATATGCCTTTCTCTTAATAAAAAAAAAAAAAGAAAAAAAAAGCCGTTCCTGTGTGCTGTGTGCTGACCTCCAATGAGTTCTGCACAGTGGTATAGAGGGCATGTCAAAGTGTGGGCAAAGGGTCTGTTTGTTTCTACGCAGAAGATCAAGGCCTAGCTTGGATACCCAGAAAATGAACTAAGATACGATATGAGGAGGAGCTTCCGGCATCAGCACTCTCTGGAGGACTCGTGCCGGGGGATGATCATCAAAAAGCCTCCACAGGGATCCGGACGATGCTGCGGTTGTGGCTGCATCCAGCCCACCATCTCCTGGACTTGCCATAAGAAGGAGGAGGGAGATGTCTAGGCTGGCATGTGCATACAGTGAGACAACGAATTTGACTGGATCTGTACTGTTGGAACTCAACCAGGAGTTGGGAGGGGTGCAAGTTGTAGCACCCCAAAATCTCATGACTATAGACTATCTATGGTTAAAAGAACATATGGGATGTGAACAGATCCCAGAAATGGGCTGCTTTAATTTGTCTGATGGTTCAAGTACAGTTGGAAAATATCCATCATATCATAGATAAATTTTCACAAATGCCTAGGGTGCCTAAATGGTTTTCTTGGCTTCACTGGAGATGGCTGGTAATTATAGATTTGCTTTGTTTATGTCACCGTATTCCTATTATGTCAATATGTGTGTGCAAATTAGTTAGTAGTTTAAAACCTATACATACTTAAGGTACTATACAAGAAGATATGTCAAAGAAATAATCAATCCTCCCAAGTTTCCTTCATATGCTACATCTATAGCTTTTCTTCTTCCTTCCTAATTACAACCCTTAAATAGAATTCGTGCCTCATATCGAATTTACCGAGTATCATAATTCCTCCAGGTGGTAAAGATACCTCGAGACAAGTGCTGGGCATAGAAGCCACAGGGCATAAATCTGCAAAGAAGTAAAAAGCTAACCTTTGCAAACAATATGGCTTCTCTCTCACTTACCAACTTTACATTTCCCTGTATGGCCCCGGAAGATGACTGGTTAGCCAGAGACGGGTAAGATTCCTCAAGGGAGGAACAACCTAAGACAGGCACAGTCGCAGGGGGGCCATCAGGTGAGAATTTGGGGATCAACAGAGGTGAGGCTCAGAACCTCACCCCCCCTGCTTTGAGAGAAATCTTCTGCATCCGTGGATGTCTTGCTGCCCTTGTCTAGCCTGGATTAATACTTAGTCCATAGGCACACACCTGATCATCTGATCATCTACATTTGCCTTCTTACAGCACTAAACTATGTTTTCTACCTTTATCTTGCATCTACCTACCACTTCAGCATTTTATTAAAAATAAAAATAATAATAATAATAGGAGAAATGTGGGATCAACATATAAATCAAGTACAAAAATCAAATGAATATTCATATTTGACCTGATGGTTTATAGGTCATATTGCATGATCAAAACCGAAAGTTTCTGTGATGACTGCCCTTGTACTGTTCACCATGTAAGAATTTATTCACTCTGTAAGAATTCGTTCACCATGTAAGAACTTGTTCGTTATGCTTCAGAAGATTGGAGACTGACGAGAATTAGGCTTGAGATGGATTAATGATTGTACATTGAGCATTGACCCCCCTATACTGAATTTTATTGTTGTTAACAACCATTTGATCAATAAATATGAGAGATGCCCTCTCAAAAAAAAAAAAATAAATAAAATAAAAAAAATAAAAAAATAAAAAAATAAAAAAAAAAAATACATAGTAAAGTCTTGGCAGGGGAAGGCTAAGACATCAAGTTGTCAACTTGCTCTCAAATGATTCAGGAAAAAAATTTGTACTTAAAATATTTTCTGTACGTTTTAAATAATTTTATGAGTTTGTAAATTAAATTTTTTCTAGATAACCTCTTCCCTTTTAAAGGATCCTATTTTTCTAGAGCTCCTAAACATTGATGGATATAATGTATATACATTTGTATTGGTGTCTTGCCAATGGGTTTCAGCCCCAGGCAAGTTTACTATGGATTCAAGGTGACCAAAGAAATGACAGTAAAACATTCTTGGGGTGAAAAGGTTTATACTCAACTTTATTTCCATGGTGGCAGGTTAATCATTAGAGTCCCATCCACTCAGAGCAAGTATGCATGCAGCAAGCCGGTCTCTGCCTCTGGGCCTCTCTACCCACACAGCCATCCTCTGGGCCTCTGACCTCAGCGTAGTCACCACTCCAGCCTCTGCTCTGCTTCCCTGAAGCCATGCCACCACGTTGCCCAGAGCACTGGGCAAGGCTCTTTATATTATATAGAGTCAATAACAACATATGGCCCCCACATGTGCAATGAGCTAGCCAACCAGGGCCAGGTGAGAATCCTGGCCACAGGAACCTTCATTTTAGCCACAATTGGGTGTCATCTACTTATATGGAATCTTTCTACTTGTGAATTTATTTCCTTAATGAGATTATTAAATACCAAAAAGCCATAAAAAAAAAAAAAAAAAAAAAAAAAAAAAAAAAGAATGAAGTCAATTAATATACATTATCTCAGGCAGGAAACATACCAGATCCCACATATTTTAGAATTTAATTCTTAAAATAGTAACATCCTTTCATCCAGAAAAGAGTGTTCCCACAGCATTCCCACAGCCCATTCCCATTTATAAACAGGTCTTCATAACACTTTGCTTAACACTTTCCATATTCACAGACAGGAAGATTTACAGTAACACAATTTTCATCTCCTTTTCAGAAGTTTGAATAAATTGCAGTTTATTTTTGTATGACTAAACCAAGTTCTTAAGAGGAAGCTTTGAGGGTTGTTAAAATTGCTAACATAATCTTGTTCCTTAACTAGAAAGTTCTGGTCATTTTGCCAAATGAACAATCTATCAGGGCTAATTTAATGTGATGCTCCAAGAAATTCTGCCATTTACAGACATCAGGGGAAACACTGGTTAGTGTTGGATCTGACCAAAGGAACCATGCCAACTGGTCAAGGCATGTCTCATGATCTTTCAAAGGCTGCATTTGTGTTGGGCAAGGAGGAATTGTTATTACAAATCTCTCAGTTATCCATGAGCTCTAAAGAGGCACATGTCCCCTGAAGCTGGTAGGAACAATGTAAATGAGTCAATGTTCAAACATCTGCCAGTGTGACATGGGTACGGCTTATTCAAAGCTATGGAAGAGACAACACACTCCCTTCTACACCTCCTTGCCCTTCCTCGCCGCTCATCAATATCAGCTGCATACATGAACTAGTATCAAGGGTGCAAAGCTCAGCAGAACACATGCTCAAAGAGAGGAATTCTAGCAATGAAAAAGAGTAACTAAGATAATGTTCCTACCCTACAATATTCTTTCTTCTCATCATTGCTAGTCAAGCACAGATATCAGTCATTCCAAACTATGCTTTTTTCCTGTGAAACCTTCTCAAGGTCCCCTCAGGAAGAAACAGTAGCACATTTCCATGTGCCCCCATTTCAGAGCATAAATTGTCAATCTGGAGTTATTGTTTCCATAAAGCAACAAATTTCAGACTCTAGGCACTTTGAAATCAGAGATTCTCAGCTTTGCATTCCCTACAAATATAGTAACAGTTGGCTAGTAGGCTTACAAGTGAATGAGTAACTTGTAAGTGAATGAAAAATGAGGGAATGAATGATTTAGCAAAGCTGAGATTAAGACAATGTCTGCCAGTTGAACAAGGTTGGTCTTGACATGGGAACAAGAATTTAAGCAAGTGAAGACTTTCTTTAGTATAGCTGGAGATATAATTTGAAGATAAGAATTCTCCCTTATTGCATTCACTCCTATTCTCATACCTCAAACTCACAAAAAGGAATTTGCTGACTTTCCAAACAACACCAATACTTACTTTCAATAAACAATGCTAAGACACAGAGTCTCAATGCATTGTTAAAATACATACATCTAAAAGGCCATTAAAGGTATCACTAAATTAAAGGTATCACTAAATGCAGCATTTACTGCATTTTCTTGGATGTATTCCTGGCTTTACAGACATGTATCATAGTGATTTGGCTCCATGTCACTTGTGCAATAAGTGGTGACCTTGGTGTGTATCTGGAGATAGAATTCCTCTCCACTCTGTAGGCTCATTACTTTATTTCACTGCTAGTGGCAGTTTTCCCAGGTGCTGCTATACTGCAGCTTGGTGTAGCTGTTGATGCTAATTAGTTTATGCAAATCAGCTAGACACCATCCCTGATTAAATGTCTTCACTGCTTTATTAATTTAGAAAACTTGAAGAGGCTGTTGGACATGTATGATGCAATATCTACTTAGAGAATAACTACTCATATGATTAATGTAGCCCTTGAAGAGGAGTACTTGATCTCTTCTAGTTGATACTACTAATTACATAAAATTCATAACTTTAAAAAAGTAATTGCACCAGAAGTGAAACCAAGTTTTACAAATTTTCTACAAGTAACATTGGCATACAGCACCCTTAAAACAGCTGTATAAATTTGCAATCTAGACTCAATAGCAGAGAAAAGGTATTGAGTGCCTATCCTGTGCCAGTCTGTGCTGAGGGCTTCACATGCTTTAACAGTCTTAACAGAATAATCTGGCCAGGCAGATGTGAGTGGCAGTTCTGGGATTCTCACTTTGACCACTGGCACCAGAGCCCAATCCTTAACCTCTATGACATATAAAGCAAAATAGCTCACACAGTGAACCAAATTCATATAGTATTCCTAGAAGCCATTTTTGTTGTCACTGTTCCTTCCAAATGTTCATGTTTTCTGACTTTATTTGTATTCATTCCTCCACTAAGCACTAAGCTTCCATGAGGGCTGAATTTATATCTCATTGCTCTGAATGCAGAAACCACACACATAAAAAAACAGTAACTCATTCTGAAATTGGTTTTATTGATTTAATTTTATGGTTAGAATTATTTTCTATCATTTTATAAAGGCAAAATCATTTAACTCTCCACCTTCGATATTTTTCTAAGTGGTAAGTACTCACTTACAGGCATTTCTGATATAAAAGGGAAGTGTTCATTACTCGGGGACCTACGGCTTTTACAGAGCAGATTAGAGGCAAGATGTTGAAAGAAAGGAACGACCCTGTGAGATCATTTATTCAATAAATATTTACTGAGTTCAAGGCACTGTAATCAAAATGAATACAGCATCTGCCACCATGAATGCACCATCTAAAGATGGAATAACAAAAGCGTAAAAATAATTATAATCTGAGCCATCATGTAACTAATTCCATTAACAAAGAAACCTACAAGAAAAGAGCTATTGTGGTCCCAAGTGATTGCATCTGCTTGAAAGAACCCCCAAAAGCCCCTTGAGAGGCATCTCATCTAGGCTCCCAGAGAAGGAGGAAGATAAAATGTAAAGGAAAGAAACTCAGAGCACTGGACACGTGCCTGAGGCCGAGGCAAGGAGCCCTCCGCCCCCGAGAAGACTTCGGAGGAAGAACGACTGGGAGGGTAAACTGATGCAAAACCCTGAAACCCTTGAATGCCAAGCCGAGAGACTGAGCTCTTATGAGAATTTATTACTCAAAATCTTTGTAATAACTCCGGGCATATGCAAAGCCTGGTGGGTGGGGAAAGGTTGTCACTGAGGATGTTAGTTTCTCAAATGCTGTGACTTGAAAAATGAGACCATTGGGTACATCTATTTGTCCTTCCTCATGAGTGCCCAGGACAGCACGATGGGAAAAGACTTTGATTTTTGGTCTGGCAATCCTACTATCAAGTTGCAGTACTTCTAGAAAATTATTTTACTTTTTTCTCTTTCATCCAAATACTTTCTTTTTTAAAAAGGAGGGTTAGCTCAGGAGCACCTAGCATTTCATACTCTATATTTTATGAAGCCAAAAGCGGCAGCTGCCGCTATATTATTTTAATCACAGGGATCATGCTTGGCAAGACCCAGCTCAAATCACTGCCTCCTAAAGGCTCTACGCACCCCCCACCCACTTTATGTCCCATAGCATTTTCTTCATTTATGTAACTCATTTGGGTGACAGAATTCCTAGTCTCAAGTTGTACTCTATCTAAAAAGAAGACTGTAGATAAATAATTAAATCACAACTTAATAGGTGCAGATAAAATGCTATGCTACCAAACAGGTGAGCAACTGAATCCCTATTTGGTGGTAGGATAAAGAATTCCTGGACAGTTTAGCTTAGGTGAAGGGGGCAGGATAGGAGAGGTCACCTTATGGAGGATCATGTAGCTATAAAGAACTGCCTCACTGAAGTGATTTTAAGGTAGGGAGGTACAGTTAGGACACATACACCAGGGACCCCAAGCACCACTAAGTAACTCAGCCTCAAGGAAAGCAAATGGCACAATGAAGCTATGGCACAGGACCCCCACACTCACCTGACATGTATGTGACTCAGCTTCTCTCCAGTGTCTCCAAATCTCTCTCCTCAACGAGAGCTGGATTTCTGACCCTTATTCAGCAAAGCTCAGAGTTTCTTCTTCATGTTTGTACTTCTTCATATCCTTGGCTTGCTAGGACCCCTGGAGGATCAACTCTGCCTCCTACAGGGTAACTAAAGTATTCATTTGGTCTCAGTAAAAGTGCCTTAAATTGTTATTCTCTCTGGATGGGGCTTCTAAATTGAAAGCTTTAAGATATAAGGAAGACAACTAGTCCAGTTCATCATTTCATGCCTATGTATTTAGCTCATGGCTCAGATAATCACACTTTATCCCGTTAGTTTCTAGAGGTAGTGAAGTGACAGGGACTGTGAAAAGCAGAGGTGTGTCACCCACTTGAACAGGGGAAGGTAGTCCCTTAAGAGATGTGCAGGAATGGAAGTCTCTTGTCATGTCCCAGTGGTAGAGTCCCAAGCAGAAATAGACCGTGTATAAGAGAAGGAGGCCGGAAAGAGGAAGGCATGGGTGAGAAATTCAAAGTGTTGTAGAACCAAGGCATAGCTCATGACAGATCACAGGCAACTATGGAGGGCGTTGTGTTAAAAGAAGATAAATTAAGGTGGGAAGGCTCTTTAGGGTCCTGCTGCTACAGTCCAAAGGGGAAAAGATAAAGACTTCAACAAAGACAGTAACAGTGGCACTAGAAGCTAGAAAATGGGTTTCAGGGGAATTTGAGAGGCAATATTTACTCATCTATCTCATCAATCTGTGGAAAATGAGACTGAAGTCAAATAAGACTCCCAGGTTTCTAATTTCGGCAACTGGGCAGAAGGCAGCACTATTAATTGAAACAGAAATGGAAGTAGGAGCCATTTATTACTGGGTGGGAGGGGCAGGTTGCAGGGAAACAGGCAGAAAATGAAATGAATGTGGAATGAAAGATAATGAGTTCAACTCAGTCCCAGCTTAGGGTGGTAAAGCAGAAGAGCCAGCAAGCAGTTGGATGAGGCTGAAACATCAAGAAGGGTCTGAGCCAAAAATAAAGATGAGGTGACCACCCATAGTATTATTAGATGAGAAGTGGGCAGGGAGTTTGTGGAGGCAGGGGTTGGGGTGGGCAGTGTGAATAAGACTGGGCAGGGTTAGCTGCTTTAAAAATGAATACTGGAAAATGTTCATTATTCAAGCAATCTTACATCACTTTCACCTATAAAAAGTTCAATTCTACTCAAACTCAACAACTCACCTCTGAAAGGAGGCCCAAGTATTAACCAACCCTTAGAAAGACACTGATGCTTCAAGTAATGTAGCTCTAACTCAGAAAGATAGATATCAGATTCATTTCTGGGGGAAAAAAATCTCCTATAGAATGTACTTTTTTTTACCCCTGGATTTTCATTTAGCAGAATTGTCAAAGGCTTCTCAAATACCATAGAAAGTTATTTTTCAAAAGTTAGGTAAAGAACTGTAATCACTGTTTTCTATTTCTAAGTATTTCTAACACAGACACTTCAACTACTCCAAAAAGGAACTTCTAAGGGAATATAACTAGACCCATAGGCCAAGGACAAGATGTCTTTAGCTAGCCATGCTTATTAATGATATAACAAATCTTTATTAACCCATTACACATTGTTCTCTAGACTATCTTCTGGTACATGGTAAATTGTAGAAACTGACTCCTGGAAAGGATTGAAACACTGTACATTGAACATTTAATGAATATGGATATAAAAATTATCTAAGAATTTCACTAAAGGAAAAACAGGGCAATTATACATTTAAAGTAATTATGCATTTTAATCATTAAGGGTGAATTAACTGCAAAAAATGAGGTGATTCACTTCCATTACAGATACACTCTGTATAAACTGCATTACTTATGATTTATTCTGTTTACTTTTATTCTGATTGACATAAGTGTACACTCACACAATACCTCATGTCTTAGAAAGACTTTCTTTGCGTATTTATGAACATATTTATGGGAATATCATATTGTAAAAAGTTTATTGTTTGGGTTGTTCTACATTCTCTGAGGTATTACTGAGCTACACCTTTTCATTCCAGTTAAAAATACTGTTCCTTTTCTTAAACATTTTGAATTCCCCTCCACTCTCAAAAAGCATCATTCTCTGGATAAGACTTTCCATAGAAGATGAGTTGCCACATTAGTAGGGCACCAAATCACAGGTCTTTGTAGAAATATTCACATGTGGTAGAAGCTATACACCCCCTGAGAGCATCATACTATTTCATGCATTTAAGAGCACAGAACACCTCAATTCCCCTCCTCTCCACAAAACAAGTAATAACAATCTGAGATATAATAAAACCATTAGTTCTTGACAAGTTTGCTACAAAATACCTTACCAGTGACAAAACTATTTTTCTGTTAATCATCACCAAATATTCTCAGTCATATTTAAGGATTAGAATTCCTAAATTGAATTAATAAAATTATACTACAACATTTAATATTTGCAGCATTTTAACTACATTTCTGTAGTACTTTGAAAAATTTCATAATTGTCTTTTGTTTCCAATATCTACACTCTTGGAACTAACAAATATCAGACAAGAGACAGACAAAAGACAATGATGTCTTTTACAAGGTGAAATCTCTGGGTGGGAAATATCACTCCACGTTCCACTGATATTGTTCCTCACTAGCAAATGTTTGGGTGTTTGTGCATACACATGTAACTTAAGTGGCATATTATGGAAAATTAGTTCATTATTAATATGTTTTGTTGTAGGGATTAATATTCCAAAGATGAAATGGCAGGTGGACAAACTTGATAAAAAGCAAGTGAGATTAAAATGTTCAGGTATGGGTAATATAACTTCTTTCTGTTGCCTAATGATAAAAACGACAGACCAAAGAAAAGAGGCACTTAAAATAGCATAGAATAAAGAAAAGGTTCTAAGTTTCCAAGAATCAGAAATACATAGCGAAAAGGTTGAACTACAGACTGAAAATTGTGAAACCCCAGTTTTAGCTTGACATGTTTTGTTTAGAAACTGACTGACCAACAGCATGTATGGAATTATGGGTAAAGCCAGGCAAAACGGCACTGTCTAATCACAACCAAAATATAGAAAAGCAGGTTGAAATCAAGAGAAAAATAGCATTCTTTAAGAACAGTTAATAACATGTCACTTGGCTTATAGTGCCAGCACTAAGGCAAAGACAGCAACCTCCAGGTCAGGTTTCCAAAGTAGAGACCTGGCAAGGAACACACGGGACAGAAATCACCAAACTCTAGGCTGTAAGGGTTTTAAAACCCCTTGGCCCAATATTGGCCTAACTGCCTTCACCTATACATCAACACAAAACCATGTCAGCATTCATATCACCCACCATGTGTCTAATTTTAAATAGCGATTTCCAATTAATTTTCTCAATAGACAATGTTTTGGTTGGTTTCTTTACCCAGCGGTCAGCCATAATTAGTATTTTAGGTCACAAAAATACATGTGATTTTAAAATCACCATGAGACATTAATTAGTCTCTAACCATAATATTATGCACACTTTTTAAAATAAAGACGATTTGTATGCCAGCATTCATATATTTTCTTAAAGACATTTTATTTACCTACACAGCTGATTCTTCATAGCTAAGTTGTAAATCTGAGACCATATCCTGTACAGGATGAAGTTATGAGATCAATGTGGTTCCCAGAAGTTTTATTTCTGTCAAAGGTTGGAACAAGTGATTCACCAAAGTTATACTAATTTTTACAGCAGTGGGTAGTGTATCTATGCTCAGAAATCTGGTGTGAAATGCATTTAGTCAGACTGGGTGATGATAATTCCAGTGATGGGGAGGGGAGGGACTTCCATCCATCTATATGGCTTTGGAAATCAGACACATCAAAGATCATTATTTCTATACAATTTCCTGAATAGCAAAAAGGATAATATCACTGAGATTTCAGTCAAATTGCTTGATTGCTATAAAATGAGCCAATCTGCTACTTTTATTGTCTCCATTTTTCCCCTCGTCATTAAGAAGAAAAATAGGAATGTCCTTGTTAATGGATGCATAGTGCATATGATTACTGAACTTCTGGACAGATTGCAGAAACAGTTCTTAATTTATGGGTCCAGTGTGCAATATCATATCTCTATTCTCTTGTTCATTTGTGTTATTTTTATTTGATTCCAATCCAGCAGCCATCACCTAAATTTTTGTTTTCATAGTTTAAAATAAGTCCCATGGAAACACTCCTTACTGGGGTGAGCACTTAGATGACTTGACAAATTTGTACCTGGACCTTATCAAGTCAGCAAATGGTTCTGCATGATTACCAGGAGTCTCGTTGCATTGACTTCCTCGCTTCATTTAAAGCCCAGGCCAAATGCTATGAAATAGTAATGAGGAATCCCATATTCTAACTGAAAAAATTCTCCCATATTCACTTTCTTGCTAAGTACAGGTTCAAGGGATGATACTACTAAGAGAAAATGTATCTTTACTCTGTGAGTCCATGTGACATGAAATGATATTTTCCAAAAGAGGGAAATACCAAAAAGTACTATTTTTTCCATTGAAATACCAGCCTTGCATAACTAGCAAAAACGATGGTTTCTGAAAATGTAAAGGAAGCTTCAATATTTATTTTCAGACTGTGTTGCTCACCTTTTGATCCTGAAGGCAATGAAAGCTGTACACATAAACAAATCCTTTCATGCAGATTGGAATCCACACAAGTTTGAAATGCCTCACAAGTACCAAATAAAATCTGCCTGGACTCTATTTGCAGAATCTGATCCTCTAAATTGAAAAGCTGAATTTTGCAAACAAATTTTGTCAACACAGAATGTATTTTTTCATACACATACATATCTTTGTCTATATGTGGATATAGAGATACGGATACAGTTGTGTTGGTATTTTGAGTCATATAAGTACATTATGTACTACACGTAGATTGTTCTGCAGGGCAATTTTATTTCCAAAAAGAGGTCAATAACTGTTCTAATAGCATTGTTCAATACATCTATTTCACCCTTCAGTTGTCTTTTAGTGTACAGAAATAATCAATTTAATGACATCGCTCTTATCTTTTAATAGTATCTTTCAATACAGTCTTATATTTTGAAAAAGTATTGGAGTCTCAGGGCAGGTATTACTGCCTGCATTTTACAATTGGGGTTTCTGAAGCTACGATAGGACAGAATGTGTTAGGACAGAATAGGGCTTAGGTGTTCCGACATCCAGGCTGGGCTTTCCTCCCTTTGTCTCCTGCTGTTCTGCATTAAAGATGCACTCTGAGCATTAATAAAGGTATTGGTATTTGTTACACTAGGGTTTCAACATGGTACCAACAGATCCAGTTTGCTAGTGTCACAGGTAACATCACTGTCTATGGGGATTATCACTTTTGGACCAAAATGAGGAATTCCAAATAGTCAAAAGGTCACGGTCAGAGTCTCACTTCAGTGGCCTCAACATCAGAAACCAATATAATATTGTATGTCAACTATGCTTGAATTTTTTAAAAAATAAAAAGGTGAAATTTTCAAAAAACGTCTTTCATCATCTTCACAGAATCCCTCTATCAGAACCCAGTTAACAAAACAAATAAGAAAGGGTCAAAAGACTTAGAGGAGATGTTAATGTTAATTAAATCTCTTTTATCTGGAATGATTAGTATAACTCATTATTCACTACTCTTCTGGACAGATGTGTTAAATTATAGTTGAATAGAGGACACTGCTGATAGTATGTTTGATCACATTACTTCAGGCTTAAAAATATCCACAGTTGAAATTATGAGAAAGCAGGCCAATTTCTAAAGTACTTTTCCTGCTCAACAATTTTTGTATGATCAAGACCAAAGGGTTATGACTGTCTTACTTTGGATATGTTTCTGCTAATTATCTTTTGTAATTATATCAATTTTAGAAGTACCACTTTGTAGTTTCAAAGTATTGGAATACGTAAACCTCTGAAATCAAACACCTTACTCTAGATAATTTACATTTTCTTAGGAAGGACATTTTTGTAAATTTCACTTAAAATCAAAATTGATGAAGCTTAATGACAGTTTAATAAAATCAAGAGATTGCTTAAGAGCAAATCATGATGATGATTCTCATTTGCTATCACTAAAGTGTTTTCCCCACAGGGATATTTGAACAAAATTCAAATTACAAGGAAACCAAAAAAAAAAAAAAAAAAAAAACACGATTTCCTTAAAAATGGATTATTTTTAAGTGGGAAGAAACTTTTAAAGCATTATCAAATAGTCCTCCAACTGTACCCTTTAATGAGCTGTGCAAATGAATCAAACACATGGATATCATCTCCTTGTAATACATATGGGTCAAAGTTACAAGAAATATCATTAGCAAAATGTGTTGCAGGCTTGATTAAACCTCCTATTATTTGAAAAATAGTTTGACGTGTTTTATAAATGCAACATGTGCCACATTCCTAATTAGTACTCAATCCCACATCTCCTCTCCCATATCTTTTGCATATGTTGAAGTGATGATAACGTTCTTCAAGATGGAAAGAAGTCATCCTCAGTAACAGATGAGGCACAAGGCTTTTCCTTACATGCTGACTTTTTTAAGAGTAGTAAAAAAGAACTGGGAGAGCTGCTGGCCAGGCTCCTGGCTGAGGACAGACACCAGATGGCCGGGTCTTCTGGGAGATTCAGCCTCACCCTGAAGCCAGCCCTGCACCCGGGGAAGAAGCCTCTGAAAAAAGACTCCACATGTGGTGGACCGGCAGAGTCCAAACCAATGTTGTTCATGGGTCAACTGTCCTGTTCATCAGAAGTCTACACCTTATTTTCTACTCATTGCAAGTTTGTATCCTTGAACATTTTATCTTTATAGATAATAGAAAGGAAATTCATTAACATTTCTTTCCTATCAGTAACTTTTCACTTTTTTCTAGCATAAGTGGGGTATAATTGTCAAATAAAATTCTAAGTATTTTTTTAAAAACTTATTTTTTTTTAAATAAAGAGGATACGGTAATAGGATTATCAGTGATCCTTACAGTCCTCTCTGCATATTACAATAGTTTCAAAATTCTTTGCAATAAGCATGTATTATTCCAGGGATAAAGGGGAAATCCTTAACACAGCTCACCTGAACTAACTGGCCTTAAATCTTTCCCTGACTGCTCCAACCTGCATGGCTTCCATTCGTGTCCTTCAGGAGGCTTTTGTCCACGCTGACGCAGAACCTCCACAGCTTCTATATTATTCCCTCTGACTGGAAAGTTCCCTCCTATTCCATCTTTACTTAGTTACCTCCAACTTGAACCTTTAGCTCAGTCCAGACACTACTTTCCCAAGCCAGTCTTTCCTCACTTCCCAGACCAGATGATAACCTCTGATAAAGACACCACTATCCTCTATTTCTCTGGGGCAACATTATTGGCAACTTATACTCTGATGTTAATTTCTTTATTAATTTATTTCACTAAATCATAAACTAGGCTCTGCTTTGCTTGACGCTGTAAATCTAGCACTTGGCACATAGAAGGCACTCACTAAGTTTTTGTTGACTTAATTGGAGTGAATGTCTTTATAATGTTACATGTTACAATAGTCATGAGATTTATGCATTTACCACATAATCCTTGGAAAAATTTGAGGTTAGAAAGTGTGAATATACAAATGTGTTATATAATGGTTTCATGGAAATCTGACAAATACATGAAATACAAGGAAACATATCAAAAAGTATCTCCTATTACTAACATTATTACTGGTGAATAAAGAGAATGTTAAGTGACTGCAATGTACATACTAAAGAATTTCATTTGTTGAGACAGTTCTGCTCATTAATCCTGATAAAAACTATTAAATATTCTCTGTAGCTCAGACAAAGTAGCTAACTACTGGTATAAATCTTCATAAGCCTCTAAAAGGACTTAAAAGACATAATAAACCCTATTTGTAAGACATACACAAGATTTGAGGTTGGCTTAGTTTGGGGTGTCCAATTAAAATTATTGCTAACTGCACTGCAGCTGTGCCCTGAGGGACCTACTGCTGGGACTCCAACTCAGTGGCCATGCTGTTTTCTTCCGCTGTAAAAGTATACCCTTTTAAACACAAACTCAGACTCACTTCCTTAAGAAAAGCACTAAACTATATGTTTTAATTTGCCATCTGCCAGAAGCTAAATTTCATTATTACAAATGTACAAAGCTAGGGAACCAACACCATTCAATGCCAAACAATGTTGCCCTCAGAGAATGTGAACGTTAACGTACAGTTGTCAATTCTTGATAGTCCATTTCTTAGATTATCTACTTCCTGAGTTCTCCAAGAGGAATTTGAAATTTGGGTGGGCTTTCTACCACCTATTTACTGAACTCCGTAGTTCCTCCAAATTGTTTCTGGGCTTTAGGAATACCAATTAAATACTAATCAAATAAAAATAAATGTCAGGAAGTGAATAAATGTAAAAGTGACATCCATATTTATTCAAATATATGAAGACATATATAAAGTATCAAGTCACAAATGTTTTAAAGCTCTGTATTACCTGCAGTTTGGAGTGATCCACCCCACTGATCTCTATACCATTAGCACATGTGATTGAACAAAGACCACACATATCACGTCTCACAGTCTCAAAACCACCTCTCCCTTCCAGCTTTTTCCTGTTTCTTTTGTTCTTTGCAAATAATGAAAATAAGCACTCCACCATTCCAAAAAGGTCCACTGCATTTAGTGGAGACCCTTTGTCATATAAGCTCACATCAGTTGATCATTCTCCACTGACCTACAGAAATGCTTACATTTATCTGCTAACTTCCTAATGAATTACTAATAACAACTGACAGTAGCTCAATCCCAGAAAAGTAACCCATTTCTTATTTGCCTCAGAAAATTGAGTCCATCTACTTGATCTTTCCTAACATTTTATTTTCTTTGACCCCAAAATCTTATCTTTCTCCCTGTTTTAGTATTTTTGTCAGGAAAAAAAAATAATTCCTTGTTTGGAACTGATTAGAGATAAATATGGTTGGAAAGCATAGTTAGCACTAAATCTGCTTCTACCATAGTAAATGATTAATTCAAAATGTCTAAAATTAAAAAATTAATTACCAAAAAATTATCTAAAAGAGTTTAAAATGATTGTGGAAGGAGCAATGGGGATGGCAGCAGGCCATATTTTTTCTGTATGGAAGTTATTTTACTGTTTAAGCTATGTTATAACTTTAAAATAAAAATACTCCTTTTGTTTAACAAAAATTAATCTCCCTAATTGGTCATTCCTCTTATATTTGAGGAGAGAGGCAGAGAGAAAAGTGACAGGAAACTTTTTCTTCACTCTAAAATTGGTTAAGTCAGCTCATATGGGAGAAGGAACCAGAGCTACCAGAGGAATTTTTCATCCAATACTCTTCTCCACAGTTACTGAGACAGTCTCAGAGGAATACCAGGATCTGGAAATGAAGGATGAGTGTGTTTAGTCTGAAAATTTCTCCCAAAAGATTCTGATAGATACATCCCTGAGTTAAGAATCTTTTCCCCAGGCTGAAGATGATTTTTCACAAGAAGTTCATGAGTTTCTCTCTTCAGCTAAGGGAAAGAGCCCTATTTTGAGTAGCTATTTAGTTTCTTTAACTATCTTCCTAAAAAAAAAATTCTAAATTATGAGTGTTCTATGAAAAAACATGTAAAAGTCTTTCATTTTACTGTACATTGATCCCATTAAATAACTTCTCTTAAACTTTTACTTTGAGGGTATAAAATGTTCCTAGTAAATGTTCAGTTCAAAAAAACAACTTGGTAGGAATACTATCACTTATTATTAACTCTGTTTCACTCAGGGTATAAAAATTTATATAAAAATGAGAGGCTACATTGGCCCTACACATCATATCTTTCTAACCTTTCCGGTTCCTGTCCAAGAGAAATCAGGGAATCTTTAAAGCCCACACTGTGGTTGCCTCTTCCAGGCCAAGTGAAGAAATATGCAAAAGAAATTCCACATTGGTCCCCTGTAATGAGCGATAGGGCTCACCTGCTGATACAGAGCAAGCTTAAGCTTGAGGAAAGTCTCTTACACCAGATGAAAACCGTTAATTACATCGGTAGCACTTTCACGCAGAAGTATAAGCCTGAGAGAAGGAATGAGCAGTAGTCACGCCAACAAGAGAGCTGCAGGATGTGAGAAGGCACGGGACGAAGGAGTCAGGATGAGGACCCCATGCTCTGCTATTTTTTTCCCAAGGGCACCAGTCCCACAACCTCGCCTAATACGGTTCTGGAGTAACTACTGTACCGAAGGACAACGTTAAACCAGCCAACAGGAGCCACCTCGGAGAGTGATGACTGAGGAACCACTTACAGGCCCCAGAAGGAATGACCTCTGACCCCTCCCCCTTTCTGTGGTGGGGAGAATACAGCAGTAAACAAGGAATACTCTCGAAGGGAAGAAGTGAACGTAGGTAACTTTGTAGAAGCAAGTTAATAGAATGGGTGAATTGACTTGCCTAACCACATAGAAAATCACATCCATCACCAAGAGTTACCCGATTTCTGACCATTTCTTCTGAAAGATTAGGCTGCTTCCTTTTATAATATCTGAAACTTACACTGGAAATAAGCTTCTGTTTCACTGTTCAAAGCCTAATCTATGGTTTGATAGATCACCCATTTTTTCAAACAGTATTTCTACTGTCAGTTCATACATCAATGTTGATGTATAAAAGATGTACTAAGAGCTTAAAATGGCTATAACTATAGGATACCAACAGCAAAAGGAAAAGCTAGACTCACAATTAATACCCTTTTTGAACACATAAACATGGTAAATTCCTAATAGTGTGAACCTCTGACAAGCATTCTGCCATTCCTTATATTTTTTGTTTTTAGTCTAGAGGTATCCTTATAGCCTTGGCTTCTAATACAGAATAAATGTAATTCAATGTTCACCTTTTTTTATTTTGACTTACTAAATATCAAAATCTTCTAAATCTGGTTTTGAAGTAGCTGCATATTGTAGTCTTTTCATTCCAACTGCTCTCTTGATGAGCTAGCCTTAGTAGTTAGTACATTGATATTTCACACTGAGTTATTACAGCATTTAACATACATTTCCTATATATCTTAGTAATTTCTATCAGTTAGAGAAGAGCATTTATTCTGCTTTCAAAATTTCAATAGTATTTTCCAGAGAAGCATCATTATTTTCTATTCTGTTCTCCCTTCCACATAGTAAGATGGAATGTGATGTGGTGGATTTTGGAGGCCACGTCCTGGTTCATATCCTCTTCCCACCACTGAGTGAGAGCTGGATGACCTTAGACAGATTATGAAGACTTTCAGCCTCTTAAGTTTTAAAATGAAGGCAATAACATGCTCCTTAGAGAACTGGCTCAACCATAGGTGTAAAGCACCCTTCTCCAGTCCCTTACCTGGCCCACTAGGTTTGTGTCAGTGAAAGGGCTACATAGACTATAGTAGGCATTTGTCACAATATGAAAACACCATACTTATATATATGATTATTTTGTGACAATGATTATTTTATGACTACCAAGTACATAGATAACATACATGATACTCATAAGGAATATATCTATCTCTGATGTAAAACTTAACAAGAAAAAGAAAAAGTGGGGAGATAAACCATAATGTTAGGTGTCAGCATTATTCGTGTTGTTTACTTTGCATCTTTGTGGAAACTCTCAGAGCCCCGTTGGCCCGTTAACATTGTTTGGCCCTGGATAAAAAACTGTGGGAAAAAAATCTACAGAAAGCAGGAGATTGCCATATGCTTACAAAGAATGGGATGTTTGCAAAACTAAGTTTACTTAGGGGCCTAACCTAGGTCTATGCCTGTTCTTGGCATCAGGAACAGGAGATGGAAGACCTTCTTTACACTTGCTAGAGAGAAAGCTTTGTTCTGATCCTTCCACTTGTAAACCTGAGGACTGTGCAGAATGACAGGCATGTACAGAAATCTCACCTCAGACACAAGGGTGAAAAAATGCAGTCAGGTAAACCACAGAATAGCCGCAGATACTTTTAATCGCTGAGTTGGCACTACCCTCTGAAGCAGGCCACCACCTGCTTCATTTCAAACTCAAGCAGATATCATAACTCTCAGTTCTTGCAGGAAGCTAGGCATTTGCTAAAATATTCATACACTCAACCAATTTATGTGTTTGCTATTGTGAAATTCACACAGGTCGTAATGAAAAACCAAACCATCCATTTACGATGCCACGACAGAACATTTCAGTTACAAACCTCAAAAGAAACGCTAGAATTAAAGTAAACAAAGTTTTATTTCCTTTATTGTCTATCTCTGAAGAAACTTAAAAGTACTTTATTTAACAAATCTTTTATATTCCATATTAGGAAATATAAAGATAAGGAAGAGAACTGTACAAGAGTGGGTGAGGATTTAATATATGGGTAACTGTTAAACCACTGTTGTATAACTGAAACCAATATAAGATTGCATTGAAATGATACTTCAATAAATATTAAACATTTTTAAAAATAAATAAAGATAAAGAGAGATAAGCTACCTGTCTCACCATGGATTTTATAACCCTATACTTTCAACGATGACATTGAAAACCTTATACTTACCTACCTCTTCACCCTAAAGAGCATTTCTCAAATTACACACAGTAGAATATAAATGTCCCTCAGAAAGTAATAGATATAAATGGAAAACATGGTTCAGCTATCAGGTAGCTTTAGGAAATATTATAAATAATACCTTGGGCACTGCTGCTCCAGGCCAATAATTCTCAAAGTGTGGTCCCCGAGTCCAGAGCATCAGCATCTCCTGGGAACTTGTTAAAAATGCAAATCCTCAGGTTTCTCCCAAACCCACTGAATTAGCATTTCGGGGGGGGGGGGGGTTGGCCCAGGAATCTGTATAAAGAAGCTCTCCAGGCAATTCTGATACATGCTCACATTTGAGAACCACTGATCTAGCTAGACAATTCTTCTCCACAAAAATGAAAACATGGCTTCTCAATTGTCTTAGAAAAGAAAGGATTTTCAAATTATTGAAGTCGGTCTTTAGTAAAAGGCAATTTTAAAAATATATATTTCTTCTTTCCTTACCTAAATCTATTCTGTTTTAGAAAGACTTACAGCTTTACAAATTACATAGTGTTTTTATTCACTCTCTCGTGTTACCATTTATACTTAGCAAGATAAAATTCCTGATGCTATTAAAGAAAATCAACATCTGGTTTTCTTGTATATGAATGAGAATGAAAACATAGTATTACATGATCTAGATTTCCTATATGACTTAGCTAGACATAAATAAAAGCAGAAATACAAAAAAAAGGTATCAATACATGTCCTTTAAAACTATTTGTCTATGAAGTATCTAAAGCAGTCAAAATCAAGGAAACAATGTAAGAAAGAGGGGAAACTAGTGTTTAATGGGCATAGAATTTGAGTTTTGTGAGATAAAAAAATCCTGGAAGATCTGTTCCATAACAATGCAAATATACCTGACACTACTGAATTGTACACTTAAGAATGTTTAATACACTAAAATTAATGTTACATTATTGTAGCCCCAATTAAAAATAAAACAAAAATATTTTAAAATATATTTCTCTATTCAGCTCATACAGTAAAAATGAATCACTTCAGCACTTGCTGTTGGAAACATTATTATAATATCAATATGTATCCAAGAACTACAGTATTAAAAGAAAATATATTTAATTCATTGGGACATAATATAAACTTACTATCAAAATAAGGACTGTGATTAAAAAGTGAAGGACACAGCATCAAGTGGCTAAACTCTAACTTTATGTTAGGAAAACAAACATGAAACCCTTACGGTGAATAAAAGATATATTCCCTGATCATTCATTCCATGAGCTTCTATTGAGTTCTTGGCACTGAGCTTGCTAGGGAAACAGAGAAAAATGAGATATGATTCCTGCCCTTAGGAAACTTACAATACATCAGAAAGATATTTACAAAAAAAAATTGCAATTACTCTTTCAAAAAGATAAAAGACAATCACCAAATTTAATGTTAATTGAACCATAGTACTTGTCAATATATGCTTCCATAGTGTAGCTAAAACTTATTTTTTAGGTTCTAGGGATCTCTGGATATTTCAAGATCAAGCTCAGACCAGGATTTAAGGAACTGGGTTATAATAAAGACACCTTGGTTAACTCTAAGCAGACAAGATTTTTGAGAAGTGAGAGCATTTATTATAAGCTTTTAATGCCCCCAATATAATCTCACATTTCTCTACAAGCATTCATCATTTCTATTTGCATAGTGCCTGACAGTTTATAAAGCACTTTCCTTGGCATTATTTCACTTGATCCTTACAACTCTTAATTAGGTTGGCAGATAGTATCTTCATCATTTTATAAATGAGAGACTGGAACAGAGGGAGATGAAGTGACTTGCTAACGGCCACCAGGCTATTACTTGCAAAGCCAGCAGTAAAACACAGACTTTTTTTTTTCACTACACAAGTTTATTTGAGAATCCCTTCACTCACAGTAAAATTATGAGGCAACATCTCCAAAGTAGTATAATTAAACTAATAATTAACAAAAAAATTATGTACTTAGGAGTTGGTCTAGGACTACAGGAGATGTCATGGGGAAAGATTTTTGAGGAAAAATTTCCCTCCCTGCATTTCTCTTTTCTCCCATTACAGAACCATATAACGAGTCCACTCTGGTTTATGAGTATTTTGGAAGCATTGATCATAATCTTTATTGCCTTAAAAAATGTTGAAATGGAGAATGGTGTTTGTACAAGGCAGAATATAAAGGAGATAAAATGGAAAATCTTTTTTGCAAGTCATCAAAAAACCAGCAGGAAAAAAGGTAGGCTGGAAAGAGATCAGAACCAGCTGTCAAAGTTCCAAAGCAGACAGTGGGCTGTTACAGGAGGGCCCATCCCAGCCCAGAGAGGGGCTTTCACCAGGCCTCTGACCCCACATCCCAGGTATTCCAATCCAAGGTATAAGAGTCAATAGCAAGCCATCCCATGGTGGCTCCATGGACAATCTGCAGCCCTGAGCTCCAGGAGGGGCCATTCCCACTCTATACAGATCCCTCTTTAGAGGAGACTTCACATCCAGGCATTTCTGTGGCCCTTCCTGCATCCATTATAGGGGAATCACATCCTGTAACTCTTCCCCAGATAACCAACCCCCAGTGTGTGCCATTCACACACACACACACACACACACACACACACACACACACACACACATTCCTTGAGTTTAAGGTCTCAAAGTGAGAAGATCAATAAACTTGCTGATGAAAAGACCAAATCTTCAGGCATTTTTAAAGTTGTGCTCCTGACTAACCTCAGGGTAAAATGGTCTCCTACATCAAAGGTAAAAAAAAAGACCCTATTATTTTATTTGACTTTTTCACAACCCACGGGGACAGAGCCTAGGCACATAGATCAGTCTAGAGGCAGGGAGAGTCTTGAGGACCTACTTTTTCATCCTCCCTCAGCTGAAGCTCCAGGACCATTCTTGGCTTTTGCTTGACTAAAGGTGAATGTTTTCACGTTGGCCATTATCAAGAAACTGAAGTACTTAAAACTTTTCCTAGACGTTATGGGTTAGATTGTATCCCCCACCCAAAACTTACATGTTGAAGCTATAAGCCCTAGTGCCCCAGAATGTGAGTGTTTGTAGTCAGGGCCTTTAAAGAGGTGATTCAGTTCAAATAAGACCTGTAGGGTGAGCCCTAAGCCAATGTAACTGGTGTCCTCATAAGAAGAGATCTGGACGCGCAGAGAGACACCAGAGATACATGTGCAGAAGGAAGTCCATGTGAGTACACAGGGAGGACACGGCGCCTGCAAGCTGAGGAGACAGGCCTTGGAAGAAACCAGACCTGCCCAGACTTGATCTTGGACTCTAGCCTCCAGAACTGTGAGAAAATCCACTTTTGTGGCTTATGCTCTCCAGTCTGCGGCGGTTTATGGCAGCCCTGGCGCATGAACACACTGAGTCACGTGCTCCCACTTGTACCAAGTTTGAGGTCGGGGATTCCCCTTTGCTATCGAGTCAAACACGGTGCTCTAAAGAATGATGCTCTCTGCTCATTTCTATGCATCATATAAGTGTGTAATGTTTAAAACAAAAGGATCCTCTGTACATGTTGCAAATGTGCACCGACTAGGATCAGTGACAGAAGAAACCATTTCATGTACCCAGTTAAGGTCTTAAATGAACCATTTTTAGGAAAACAACCATTAGGAACTTTAAACCAGTCTTTCCCCTGACGAGATGAAAAGTTTCAGTGTACTCCTGCATCTGTTTGCAACATGTCAGGGTTGGCAGACAGGTTAGTCTATAACCAGAAGAGACTTTCCGTTTGGAAGCAGGACATGTAATATTCCTCAATATTTTGCCTGATTAAGTGCTTAAATTCAGAAGGCTTGATCAGGCAATCAAAGTCTGTGAATTTGTGATCTTGTGATTAAATTTCCCCAGTGTCTAACCCCAAATCCTTCCTAATTCCATATACAATATTTTTCCCTGGGCCTTTTATAGCCTTAGGTAAGACACCACCAATTTGTGATACGATGTTAGTATGTTAAAGTACTTTGAAAACACGGGAAATTATTTTATCAAAATTAGAACTTGTTGCTTTACTAAAATTCATTTCCATTAACATTTATTCAGAAAACTCTAAAAAACAAGGGATATGTGTTTTTCTATTGTTTAAGGAGACATTTTATGCATTAAAGCTTTTATTTCTAGCATAAAGCCATAGACCACTTGTAAAGAAAAACTGTCAACTAACTAAATTGAAATACCTATGGTCAGGTTCAAGTTTCTTCAAAGGAAAATAGTTTCTTTCTAGGGATTTGCATATAAAATTTTATTTCAGACTCCTAGCAAAATGGCTGGTATAGTAAGCACTCAACATACAAAACTTAATAAATGAATGAATATATTGATACTGTAAATATTTTAGGATGAAATCTCCACGTGTCAAAAAATCAGATCCTCCTTTGTAATCCATTCATCATAGCACAGAATTCAACATTCTGATACTAAAAGTATTGTTTTTGTATTGATACTAAAAGGGAGAAACATTATTTTTATCATTTCCAGAATGAATCTACTACATTTGCCCAATGACACATTACTCATTTGTTCATGGAGCATTGCTCACCAAAATGCATACCTTATCGACCAAAAGAGTTCATGTTTAGTCAATAACAGCTGAATGAATGAATGAATGAATGAATGAACGTCTAGGTGAATTGTTTTTACAACTACCTTTTAAAGTTTTAAGTTTCTTATACAGAAGCAATGTGAAGACAGCTTTACTCAGTCCCCTTGGAAAAACAGGAAATTGGTCTGCAGATCTTAAAAGAAATATTGTGTACAGAAATCCACAACACCAAAATACATACAATTTCTGTGACAAACAGTAAAATTTTGATGTAAAATACTTTTTTAACCTTTATGCAAATAAATTTTATCCGTTTAACAGCAAAGGATTCTGAATTTGTTGTTTTATCTCAAATATCACTAATGGATTCTGTGTTCAACTTTTTAAATATCTCTCTTAGAGTACAATTCTGTTTACGTAGATACAATTCAAACCATATTTTTGTAAAAATAACTTGAAAAATGTATTCCTAGATCTCAGAGAGAACTAAAAGGTTCTTTTGGCCTTCGGGAGACAATTTGCCTTTCTAGAGTAGTTTATTCACAGTTGGCTTTAAAACTTGTATTTCAGGTCATAGCTTTGCAGAGAAGTGGGTAATGCATTTTGCTTTCTCCTTAAGCATTGCATATCTTCCTTTTGTCCTAAGTTTTTAAAAAAAATAAAGTCTATCACCTCTCATTTTATGGATAATCAAGCAACAGCTTTTCCAAATTCTAATACAAAAACAAAAACAAAAAAAACATGATTCTGTTTCTGCAGCTGGTTGACAAATTTTCCTGAACTGCTGATATCTGACAAGGAAAAAAGTTAGAAAAGTCAATGGGTGTATGTAGGCAGCACAGATCTGGATTCTGTGGTCCACTGTCTGTTCAGAGATTCTCAGCTGGTGCCAGTGATAAAATGGATGAATATTTATAACCTCATTTGCTGAATCATTCACAGACATTATATCCAAATAAGACTAGAATAAATTGCTGGAGCTCCATTCTGATACCTTACATGAATTATTTAAGAATCTTCACAACCTGGAATGTTGTATTTCAACAATCTGTGTTTTGAAAAACTTACAGAAACTATGACTGTTCTAATCACTTCATTCAAACATTTTCTAAGATGTATATACACAATGAATTGTCTCATTCTCCATTTTCCTCTCAAATTTCACTGCTCAAAATCATTCACATTCATTGTTCTGTAAATTAGTTCTCAAATGAAGTGACTATTGTTGGAATTTCTAAAAGGCAATTTTGAAGGTAATATAAATTCATATATCATAGCTACCCAGTTTTAATTTTTTTTATCTTATTCATTTGGCAAATATAACATTTGAAGACAACTTATATGCTCTTAAGGCTGAGTCATTAACATTACAATTTAACTGTAATTATTAATCACTCAAACTAGTCACATTTCCAAATTTGAAAATAAGATGCCACAAAGTGGACTAGTTTCTATTATTCAATTTACCTATCATCAGAAAAGTTAACTTCAAGTACAAAACTATGGCTTATTTTTTTAATACCAGTAAAAGATTTCAACTCTCTTGATATTCAACAAATGACTCTACTCCCATTGGCACAAATTCAACTTGATTCCAGAATTTCTAAAACTTAAACTTAAGAAGGAATGTTTTATTGTTTATTAGTCTTGTTCAGTCCAAGCAAATAAAAGAATTCATTACTGATCTTCATTAGTAGGAAACAAGCTCTGATTCGCTATTCTGAAAAGCAATGGTACTGAATTTTAAGTCTGTTAAGGACATTTAGTTCTTTTTCTAACAGTATTTCTAATTCTCACTTTAACAATAAGATATCACTCAAAATACTCAAAAGGCAGGGACGTTACATTTGTTTTTCTTTCCAAGGGATATATGACATTCTATGCAAAATTAACCTCCCTGTCTAACAAAAATGGTCCACAGATTTGCTCAGGCTCAATTTCTTTTTAAATAACTACAGTAAACATTTCAATCACTTGTTTGCTTGTCCACAAAAATTCTAACCATGGCTATATTGCTTACCTTCTGTTAGTCTGTTTAGTTATATGTTTATATTTTCTGATCTCTGGGAAGGGGTTTACATATACATATCTTCCTCAACTTATAATGGGACTACATCTCAATAAACCCATTGTAAACTGAAAATGCATTTAATACACCTAATCAACTGAACATCACAGCTTAGCCTGGCCTACCTTAAACATGCTCAGAACACTTTATGTTAGCCTACAGTTGGGCAAAATCATCTAAGACAAAGCCTATTTTATAATCAAGCACTAATTATCTCATGTAATTTACTGACTACTGCACTGAAAGTGAAGATCAGAATGGTTGCATGGGGACAGAACAGTTATAAGCCTGTAAATTGTTTATCCTAATACCAGCATCATGAGAGCGTACAGTGTCACATACGTCTAGCCTGAGAAAATAGCCAAAATCAAAGCATGGTTTCTACTGCATGCCTATCACTTTCCTGACATTGTAAAGTCAAAAAATTGAATCATAGCATGTCTGGGACCATCTATATTTAATGCACATCAGGCTTCCATTTTATCAACTGCTTTAGGAATTATCTAGATTATAATTACTATATCAAAGATTTCTGAATACTTTTATCTTAAGCCCTAGTTGTTGAAGAAGGAGAAAGTCATTATTTCGTGTTTTCTAGAAAATACCTTCACTGTCTTAGGGGAGCAGCAGAAGAGACAGGGAGACAAACAGATCTGATCATTAAATAATCAATTTTAAGTAACTTAATTGAGTTAAAAATTGAGTCAGACAGAAGATAATGTAGAGCGATTCGAGGTCAACAGTTGGGTACAACTTCCTTACCCAAGCAGGAAGTTTCCTGCAGAGACACATCTGTTTGAATGACACTCCAGACCTCCCTTTGCCCACCTAGGGAATGAGGAACAACCGTCAGAACCAGCGACTGATGGAGAAGGAGCACACTTACATTACAAACTCTCACTTTGCCCCTGGAATTTTCTTTCTGCTCTGCTTTTTTTCCCAGAGGAAAAACAACAGAGGCCTCCGGCTGTCCAGATAAACCATATGCAACAGGTGTGAGTCCGTTAAATTCTCCTGGGAATTGGCCGCAAGCCCTTTGACCTAAGATCTAAATGCAGATCTACTATCAGCTTTCATCTCCATTTATCACTTTAATCTCCGTTTTATCTGTCTTCTCTATACTTTTTCTCATCTGGTCTCAAATGACGGAAGCAAAGGAAAGGGAGTGTGTAAATGCTGACTCTCTAAAACGCCGAAATTTGTATAAGACACTGCAGGAAATGTCTACCGAATTTTACTCCCTTTTCAGGGAAATAAACAAAGAAATGAATTTAAGAGGACAGCAAATGTGAAAATGCCACAATGGAGAACAGACTAAATGGAGCTGATAAAGACACAAGGAGGTTCTAGGTAAGGGACTCTGAAAGGGCTGCAATGAGAACTTTAAGGACCTGAAAGTATTTCAGATTTGAAAAGCAGTTTACAGAGAAGAGGAAGGAAAAATATACCAGCTGTACAGAAAAAAAATGATTTTTAATTATTTGATAAGTGGGGTTTAAAAAAGTGCATTGCTTTTCAAGGCACACTATTTAAAATCTCCTGGTGTGATATATATGTTCTCTACATGGCTATCAGGATATACAGTTATTTTGTGTGTGTGTGTGTGTGTGTGTGTGCGCGCGCGCTCATGTGTGTAAACCCTCAGATGAAGCCCTGGTGGGAAACACTGAAAAGAGGCATGAGATCATAGGTAGCTCTGGGTACTTCATTCATTCATACCTCTGATATCAGAATATGTGCAACACATACTTCTATGCGGTGGGCTTGTGTTTATGTACTACTTTTTTAATTGAAAAAGAAACAGAAAAAAAGAAACACAAGAAAAGAGCAAGGGAGGGAAAATTACAATGAGAAACACATGAAATAGAATTTCACAATCCTTAATTTACTTCTTTATTTAGAAAGTACTCTAGGAAGACAAAATGTCAGCCGGATATTTTTATGACAATCAATATTCATTACATTGATAAATACAAAAGTAGAAATCAATACTCAAATTTTCAATTGATAGAATGAGAAATAAATGTCATGTAGATACTCACCTCTGAAACTATAGGCTTTATATATCTCTCATAAAACAAAATTTGATTTTATTGCCTTTCCGCTGATAGAACCGTGACTCAGTCAATGCTGTATGAGATTACTTTCAAATTTGTGACATGACTCCAATTAGTCAAGTACACAATCACTCAGAATATCGCTAACAAAAAGCATTTTCTCTCTAGGGTAAAATAAGTAATTGCCAATCGATCCTCAATCCACTGCTCTCTTTCAATGATAAAAAATAATTAACTTATTCTATAAATATTTTGTAAATTTAATAATTACCATCTTATTAGTTTCAACTAAGTTTTATTATGACAACAGTTACACATGCTCCCCAAAAAGACATTAGGAGGGGGAAGAGAGAGGCCCTGACCTTGGCAAAGAGCTCAAGGCAGGCCCCCTAAGGATAGGGGCTTGAACTGAAACCTGAAGGATGCCTAGGAGGTGGTTTGTTGAAGAGGGAGCAGACAGAGAAGAGAGCAGGTGGGTCCTGGATCTGTCCCCTAGTCAGTGTGCTGAGAGATCCAGAACTTGAGGGTCTTGCAGGTCATGTTAAGCAATTATGTCTTCTTTCTAGAAACTTGAACCAGAGGAGCTGCATCCCAAAGACCTCTCTGGCTTCAATTAGACAATCTTACCAAGCAACGTCATATTCACGTGCTTCTAAATAAGACTGACTTGGCTGCGGCAAATAGTACTGACACAAGAACAGCCAAAAGGCTTAGACGGTGTGTACCACCACCCTCGCTCATTTAGCATCAGTCTTTACATAGCCAGAAACATTGCATTCACCCACCTCACTCCCACGAGACCTCCTTGTAGGCAAGAACCCTCCTTGTAGCCAAGAATATAGCTTCCTGTTTATTGCTAGATTCCCAGACATCCTGTAAGTTTTCTCACTGACTGAAGACCCTAATATTCAGATTTTAATATATTAAATGGAGATTATTCCAGATATGTCTTTACACCTCTGTTTGGCAGATTGTCCATATAAATTTGGCAGAGCTTTTGATACACACCTACAAATACAATGGCAGCACCAGCCTTGAGCAAATGGCATTGGAGAGTCTACCTTCTATGAACTACATAGCAACTGTCCAAGGGATTCTGTGTGTGTGTTTGACAATATATGAATTCATTGTTGAAATAATCCTTTCCTGATGGTTTTTCCCTACAGAAATGCACATAACACACTTTAAAACACCTCTCATAATGAATAAAATGCTAAAAATGAGCCCTAGAAAATTATGCAAATACAGATCCTTTATTTTTAGGTCAAAATGGATACAATCTAAATTAAGGGGCTAGTTACTAAGGTTGCAAAGAATGACTGAATAAAGTAAAAAGTGTTTTAGTAAGTCTTAACAACAACTACAAAAACATGCTTAACATAACATTTATCTCTTCAGAGAGAACCATAACAACACATTGTTTCCCAAGAGCTATGTCTATTAATCTAAGTACATTTATTCTTTTTCATTTGTTACATCTATCCCTAAACACATATAAAAACCCTGGTCCCTACAAACTGATTAAAATTTGGTATATAATCTAGAAGTTATTCATTTGGCCAAGTCACATTTAGCTTTACAAAGAAAATGGTGGAAAATGTTTTAAAGATTTTTGGCTTTCTCCAAATTCCAAAGACTATACAAAATGTTTCAGTTCTAAAATTCTAAAATTAAGGATTGAAAAAAACCTATAGGCATTAAAAATAATAGTGGACATTCATGTAGTCCTTTACATTCACAAAGTGCTTTTATTTTTATTACATCATTTAGAAATATTAGATCAAAGACAAGGGTATAGGAATTGGAGGTTTTAGCCTAGAAAGTGAAACAGTAGCTGTAACTTCATATGAATCTTCAAGTATATAAGGATATTTTTCAAAACAGTCATCAGAATAAAATGACAGAAGAGGAAAATAGATATGAATTATTTTATGAACAATTGAAGTCTATTGTGAAAAGTTCTTACTTTTGAAAAGTGTGTTGAAAACTATAAATGAGTGATCTAAGAGATCAAGGTGGAAGCTACAATGCCTTTAATGACATGACCTCATATCTTCTTGAAGACCCCATATTAGTGCAATATTAAATTCCCATGTAAGATAAAAATCACATTCCTGAACATTTCATTCTTAAAACTGGAGTGAAATAGGTTAGAACAAATTTGAATTCATCAGGACTCCCAGAAATAAGTCTCGTTGACATCCTGGAAGGCCTAACACTTAAACCACCACATTTTAATATTGCAACATCATTATTAAAAGAAACTCACCCAGCTGGCTTTACTATTAGTAAACTATCATTACACCCTCTTAATTTGAATTTTACAAGTTATTTTCTTTATAAATCCATAAGTCATAAGCTTAAAAAGGTGTCATGATCTGTTTATATTTCACATCCAGAAAACATGAGTCTCTTGATTCATTTTTATGCACGATTTCTAAGTCATCATTTCTTTGTGCCTCTTGAGTAATACATGACAGAGTATAGAATAATAAATCATATTTTACTACTTATCGAATGGCAAAAGCCACAAGGCAATATACAACTATTACCTCTGCCTTCCATAAATGATATTTACCAGCAGTATCCTAACTCTGACATTTCATCTCCTAAAATTCCGATCAAGTTATTAACATTATCTATATTTGACTGGATAACAGTCATTCTTCCCTATTTCAACACTGAAGGAAAAAATTAACAATACAACCTCTATATGTTGCTCAATATGCATGTCCTATAGCCCTCACTTTCTATATTTATGCTCAAAGCACTTAAATCCCAAGTTACACAGGACTGCGTAATTCAAACATTAAGTCATATGAATCCTAATAGCATTGATTTCCAGTCTTCGTGCTTGCAAACAAGGTTACTGCTTCAAAGGAACACTAACCAATCTTTTAACTCTGAGTTTCTTTATTTTCATAGCAGCATCTCTACCAGCTTTTCTGGCTCCTATGATCAAATGTTAGGTGATCTTTTTGTTCATTTGGTGGTACACTACCGCTGTGAATCTTGGTAAATCATGCTGTTAATATGTCTACAATATATTATTTGCAACAGATTCTTTTGGTATGAAAAATATTACAAAACAACCAGAAATTTTACACAAATAAAAAGGAAATTCTAATGGTACATAGGTATAATATTGTACTTTTTTTATTGAAGTATAGTTGATATACAATCTGATATTAGTTTCAAGTATACAACACAGTGGTTCAACAGTTACCCATATTATTAAGTCCTCCCCCTTACTAGTAAAGCTACTGTCTTTCAACATAGGAAGATATTACAGAATCACTGACTGCATTCTCCGTACTTTACTATCATCCCCATAATAAACCTACATCATGATTGAGAATTTTTGTGTCCCTTCATACCCTCACCCTCCCCACCCAGCCACCCAACCTTTCTCCACTGGTAACCACCAGTCACTTTGCAGTGTCTGTAAGTCTACTGCTATTTTATTCATTCTGTTTTGTTTTGTATTTATTTTCCACAAATTAGGGAAGTCATACAGTATTTGTCTTTCTCCACCTGGTTTATTTCACTGAGCATAATATCCTCTAGATCCATCCACATTATTGCAAATGGTAGGATTTCTTTTCTTTATGGCTGAATAATATTCCAGTGTGCAAATGTACTATATCTTCTTTATCCATTAATCAACTGATGGACACTTAGGTTGCTTCCATATCTTGGCTATTGTAAATAACACAGCAATAAATATAGGGGTGCAAATATCTTTTCAAATCAGGGATTTTGTTTTCTTCTGGTCAATTTCTAGATGTAGAATTACTGTGTTGAGTGGCATTTCTATTTTTAGTTTTTTGAGGAACATCCATACTGCTTTGTACAGTAGCTGTACCAATGGACATTCCCACTAGCAGTATAGGAGGGTACCCTTTTTTCCACATCCTCACCAACACTTATTATTTCTCATCTTTGGGATAGTGGACATTCTGACTGGTGTGAGGTGATATCTCATTGTGGTTTGATTTGCATTTCCCAGATAATTAGCGATGTGGAGCACCTTTTCATGTGCCTGTGGCCACTTGTATTTCTTCTTTGGAGAAATGTCTGTTCTGGTCCTCTGCCCATTTTTTAATCAGGTTAGTGTTTTTAGTGTGTGGAAAAATTATTATACTTCTAAAAAAAGTAAAATTAATCTATAAAGCATTACTAAAGCACTGATGAGAAAAGTACAGAATGAATTTCTATTTTTTTTCCTGCTTATTGGATGTTGGACACTGCAGACACATGGTTTTTTAATAGTTCTGAATGTTTATTCAGTTTAGGACAGAGTATTAAATATATATACATATGTACAGTGGTGAACTTGTAAGTGTTTAATACAAACTTTCTAGGAAAAGAAATGCTGATTTTTAGTATATGCCAATTTCTGTGGTGTAAATATCCCCACCATGGCTGATTTTTAGCTACTAATGTGAGGTCAATCACCTCACAAAATGCCTGAAAATGTAACAGTTGGCCCTTATGGCCCAGTATGAGCAGGCTCCAGCAGAACACTGTTGGAATACTTGAAATAAATACATACACATACACATATCTATGCAAATATGGTTCTATATATTAGACATAAAAAAAAGGAAACTTAAAAATAGTTCTTAACAAATCAATTTCCCCAAAGTTTATGATAGTCCTTTCTAAAGGTCAGAATTTCACTTTACATAAATCTTCTCCTTCTAACCACATATCTTACTATCATTGTCTCTGAGGTTCTTTATAGAGTAACATCAATGGTTTTGAAATGCATCAGCATTTAAGCATATAATTAGCTACATCTATATGTTTGGTGCCTAAAAGAAAGCAATACAGATTTAAAAACTCTGACAGACCTCTAAGAAATGTCATAATCTGATCTTCTTATCATCTTTCATGAAGTTCTTGTATGAATGCATGTTGGTAAATGAATTCTGGACTCATTTGAATAGAGACTCAGATATTCTATTCCAAATACAGAAATAAAGCATTTAGTTTCCAGTATGCCATTAACACTCACATATTTAATAATTCTATTTTTATTTGCACAATTTTCTTATGCAGTAGTGCATAATCCTGAGAAGAAAACTTACCTGAAGAGAATCCCCAAAACTCTGCCCATCCATCCACCCCATCGGAAGTTGGATAGTACAAACCCGAGGAACATAAGAGCAATGAGCTGGCATCAAGCAGGGCCAGGACTATATGAAGACAAAGCCTACCTCCATCCACATGTACTAGCATGTAAACAGTACCTTATTACTATGGCAACTCTGAGTGTTCTGTGTCACCACTGCTAAGAGAGCAAACCAGCACAGTTAACATACAGAGACATGTGGCAATGTCTGTTAAAACATTTGATTTCTACGACTTCTTCCCCAGCAATTCCACTTTCAGAAATTTATTTTAGAGATACTCCCATTTATGTCAAAAGATGTACATATAAGGACATTCACCATCATATGGTTTGTAATAGCAGAAAACAAAACCAAATACAACCAAAAACATAACAACGATACTGTCTGTAAATAGGCCTCTGGTTTAATAAGGTATATTAAATCTGTACAATGCAATAAGATGCAACCTTCCAGTGGGATAAGGGTGAAAGATGGAGGAAAAAGGAAGCAAGACATTATCTACCAAAATGAAACAAGTTTCAAGATAAGCTCTTAAGTGGGAAAAAAAAACCTACATAAAAATGTATACAGTATTTTACCATTTAAGTAAATATATATAATATTTATAAATATTTGTGAATACATAAAACATCAATGGGTCAAAAATGCCTACAAATATTCACCTATGAAAAGGCCAATCCTTTTGTATTATTTAAATATTTTTGTAGTACCAGTAAATAAGTTTTTAGAAGTCAAAAGCATCTTGATGGATCTGTCACATGTCAGTTGTTCAAGTAAGACTTATAACCTTTGTAGAAAAATAGCAGGACTAGCAGTACTTACATCAGACAAAATAGATTTCAAAACAAAGAAAGTAACAATAAAAAAAGAAGGACCTGACATAATGATAAAGGGATCCATCCAACAAGAGGATAAAACCATTATAAATACCTATGCACCCAATATAGGAGCACCTAAATATGTAAAACAGTTACTAACAGGACTAAAGGGGGAAATAGACTTTAATTCATTCATTTTAGGAGGCTTTAACACACCACTCACATCAATAGGCAGATCAACCAGACAGAAAATAAATAAGGAAACAAAGACAGTGAACAACACATTAAATCATACGGACTTAACAGATACCTACAGAACATTTCACCCAAAATCACTAAGATACGCATTTCTCTCAAGTGTACATGGAATGTTCTCCAGAAGAGATCACATCCTAGGCCACAAAAAGAGCCTCAATAAAATCAGAAAGATGGAAATTGTATCAAGCAGCTTTACAGACCACAATGGTATGAAGCTAGAAATAATTACACAAAGAAAACAAAAAGACTTACAAACACATAGGGGCTAAACATGCTTCTAAACAATCAATGGATCAATGAACAAATTAAAAGGGAAATCAAGCAATATATGGAGACAAATGAAAACAAAAATAAAACAGTCCAAAATTTCTGGGATGCTGCAAAAGTGGTTCTAAGGGGTAAGTACACAGCAATACAGGCCTACCTCAGCAACAAGAAGAATCCCAAATAAATAGTCTAAACTCACAACTAAAGAAACTAGAAAATGAAGAATAAGTGAAATCTAAAGTTAGTAGAAGGAGGAACATAATAAACATGAGAGCAAAAATAGAGAAGAATGAAACAATAGGAAAAAAAATCAACAGAACCAAGAGCTGGTTCTATCAGAAAACAAACAAAATAGGCAAACCCCTGGCCAGGCTCATCAAGAATAAAAGAGAGAATACACAAATAAAATCAGAAATGAAAGAGGAATAGACAACAGACACAACACAAATACAAAGAATTGTTATTCTATGAAAAATTATATGCCAATAAATTGGGCAACTTAGAAGAAATGGACAAATTCCAAGGAAAATACAACCTTCCAAGACTGACCCAGAAGAAACAAAATCTAATTACAAGCAATGAAATTGAATTAACAACCAAAAAACTCCCAACAAACAAAATTCCAGAACCAGATAGCTTCACAGATGAATTCTACCAAACATTTCAAGAAGAGCTAATACCGATCTTTCTTAAAGTATTCCAAAAAGTAGAAGAGGAGAGAATACTTCCAAACTCAATCTATAAGGTCAACATCACTCTGATACCAAAACCACACAAAGGCACTACAGAAAAAGAAAATTTTAGACAAATATCCCTAATGAACATAGATGCAAAAATCCTCAACAAAATATTAGTAAACCAAACTCAAAAATCTATCAAAAGGATCATCCATCAAGGCCAAGTGGATTTATTCCAAGGATACAAGTACTCATAAATCAACCAGCATCTACACCACATTAACAGAAAGGATAAAAACCACATGATCATCTCAATAAATGCTGAAAAAGCATTGACAAAATTCAACATCCATTCATGATAAAAACTTAACAAAATGGGAATAGATGATACATTAATCAATATAATAAAGACATATACAACAAACCCACAGCTAACATCATAGACAATGGCAAAAAGCTGAAAGCTTTTCCTCTAAAATCAGGAACAGGACAAGGACTCCCACCACTTTTATTCAACATAGTTCTAGAGAAAAGACAAGACAAAGAGATAAAAGGCATCCAGAACACTTTAGGCCCTTACCACATTTCTTTTCACAAAAAGATTAAATATAACCCAGCATGAAAGCATCTACATTTCCTTCTGTTTCTCAAATTGCTCTCTCCCACTCATTCTTCTGAAACCCTTCCTCCTTTCCTCTGCCAGGGTGACATTTGAAGGCAGTATCTCAAGTGTTACTGTCACTACAAGCCTCTATAGTCTGGACCTGAATAAGGCAAAAGTTATTTTTAAATTAAGGAAAGTTCTACAAACTTAAGGAAAGTTTCTAGTTCCTTTAACTCAAGGAAAAATCGCAAGGAGTTACATAATATGCTGTAGCATACAGCATGCTGTAGTCTTAAGAGTCAGAATTTATATATCCTGACTCTACATCAGTACTCTCATTAATAACTTCACATTAAAAAATATGTACTATATATAAGTATGTATATGGGGTGTGTATGTATGTGTATATAAAGAGAGAAAATAAACATGAATGATGCCAGAAATATCAAAGTTATTTCACCTTTATTAATCTTTTTACTTTTAGTACTTGCCTAGACTCAATATTATTCACTAAACCCCAGGTTGATACCTCAAAAGTGAACAGAGTCGGTTAAATCCATCAGTTAAGAAGCTTATCCATTTGTCCAATCCAGGGCAAAGTACATGTGAAACAAATGAAACTGCATAAACCTAGCCCTGGAGGAGCTTAAAATCTTCAAACAGCAACCATGCTTCCCCTAGAATTTTGGAGCAATGGATTTACATCCAGTTTCCCTAGGAATGGAGAAGCACCTTTTTTTTTTCTGCAAATAATTACAAAATGTACTTATCTAAAAGTGGTATTTATACACTGGATTCTTCTTATATCTTAGGATGTTTAGAGAAGTAATATTCATGCTGCATCTAAACAATGCCAGTTCAAATCAATGCTAAGTAAAAATTACTAAAACAAAAAGCTGGACTTATCAAACCACAGTAGGTGCTTTATCACTTCTAGAAATTAATTGCTAAGATAGCCAGTGATTTTGTAACATCTCCGTATATTGACAGTAACTGTATTATCTGGGGTGAGGATTTAATAATATGGGTAACTGTTCAGCCACTGTGTTGTATACTTGAAACCAATATAAGTTTGTCTAGTAACTATATTCAATCCTTAAAAAAAAGAAATTAATTGCTAAGAAACTTTATTCCTAGAAAATAGGAAGCCTGGAAAAACCTAAAAGATAGGTAATCTTTCCAATTTAGGATATACGCTTTAAAAATCTCAATGTTTTCTACCACACAGGACCATTCTGCAACCACTCTTCCCCGTCCTCTTCTTGTTGCCTGAGTCCTGCTCCTCAAACTCCCTTCTTCCTCATTGCCCACACCTCCCGTGATTGGTTTTGTGGGAGGAACAAAGCATGTTCAATAGCCAATAGGCTTCAGAAGGGAAACAGGAGATATGGTAATACATCTTGGTCCTTGGGTCTGTAAAGTGTAAAAGCCTTCACTTTCCTTCTGGAAAAATTATTTGCTGCTAGTGAAGGAATTTATTTTGCATATAAAAGGAGATGAGGACAGGTGTCTGACCTTGTTCATGAAGATTTTCTGTGTTTATAAGTCTTTTTGTTTTCTTTGTGTAATTTATTTTTGGTTTCATCCTTACCTACTGATCCACAATGACAATGTATAATTTAACATTAAACCAATACTGAACTACAAAGAAAATGAAATTCAGTGAAATTCTGTTTTTTATTGTGATGACTGTTACATTCCTTGTAATATACTGTTTTTCCCAAAATACTTTTTGATGTCCCTGTTCAAAAGGGCTGTAAGCACACTACAGCTCTGCCTTGTGGATAATCCAACATTGGTTTTCATAAAAATTTCCTTCAGCAGCATAAGAAACAATACTAAGGACCCAAAGCTACTATTGGCTTAATACATGATAAAATAGATTTTAAATCTCACCTCTGATTTTCCCCAGAATGAACTCTATGCACCCCTGCTTCTTTGTGTCACAAGCTCCTAATGCAAAAACCAGGACAGGTGTATCTCACTCACTGGTCTCTCCTAGATCATGTGAGCTCAGCCTGGATGCAAAGGAGTCTAAGAAAGAAGGCATCTGATATTTTCAGTTCCTATAATAGTAGGTAACCTCTGGCTCCTATTAGACACAAAAGGATAAGGATAAGGGGGTTCAGACATCAAACAACTAGAATAATGATAATGTAACAGTACAGAGTTTCACATACGATGACTTAGAAGTGTCAACTAGAAACAGGTTATCACTTGTTCTTACTGGAAGATTCTAGAGCTCTCTCAAGGCTGGAATCATCTTTGCTACTTTTTACCTTTTCTAACAATGGAAAGTTAAGTGATTTATAATGTTTGGAAATAATTGCATAAAAAGCTACATGGTCCAATAATTGGAGAAAATTATTTTAGTTCTAGAAAAAGTTATTTTGCCTACGTGAAAAAGAAAGTTGAATGATTCTTGTAGTTAGTAGTTAAGTTGATGGGCTGTGGAATCTTCCTGGCTCAACTGCTAACCACCTGTTCCCTTGGACCAGTTAATTGCACTCTTTCTGTCTCAGTTTTCTCATCTGTAAAATATGAATGATAATATCCATGACAGAAAGATGCTCTAAGGATCACACGAGATCCTACAAGTAAAGAGCTTAAGGTAGCATATATAACATAGAACTCAATTAATATTCTACATTACTATTTATACTCAGTGGTTAAACATAAGGCCTATTTTTAACAATCCCACTATCATTTCCATGATTTATCTCGATTTCATTGAATTTCATGAAAAAGCAATTTTCAACAATACAGAAAAGTCACACATTTGGTATTTTCAGTAGTATATTGAATACATTTCATAGCAGAAGAAAAGAGAGCAGAGTCTGCTTTATCCTTTCAAAAATATCAGTGTAATAAGACCATTCCTCTCACTGTAAAAGTTGTTGTTCTACAATAATGATGTTTTTTCAGAAGCAAAGGTACAGAAAAGTTGCCAGGGTGCTCTCCCTCTCTCTCACTGAAAATCAGAGTGGAGAAAACAATGAATAATGTTTAGCTGGACCAGCTCTAAATATAAATTTTACTCTCTAACTTACTAATTTACATGGTAGAGAATATCTCAAATTCAGTCTCAGTAGGGTATAATTTACATGACACCTTGTACTATGTTCCCTCCTAGAGTGTGAACTCACTGAGAGCAAGGTGCTCTGACCTCATGGGTGCTCAGTAAAAATCTGTAGAAATGAAAGTGACAATATAAGTACTGGAAGTTAGCACATGCCCAGTAGTATATTGAATACATTTCATAACAGAGAATATACATAAGTTGGTCAAAATCTACATAGAATTTGCTTCCTAGGGATCAAATGAAAACCCAGGTCATTGTCATAATTTGCTACATTCAGTATAAGTGCACTGAATGCCTTCAGGGTGCTAGGTGCTGATAGCTATGCAAGGGTGAATCAGACATGGTTCTGATGTCTAGAGCTTATAGACTCATGGGAAACTAATCAAATACATCAGATATTTATATTTTATATTTTAATACAAATTAGAAAGTGATTACTGATCCAGTTGTTTAAGTAAAAATTGAAAGAGGTTATAGAAGGGAGGAATTATTCCTTTAAAAAAATATTTTGATGTTTCTTGTCCACAGGAAAGCCCTTTCAACTCATAGCATCATTAGTGTCTGTCCCATTGGTCCAAATGAAACAGGGAAGCTTCCTTCAGGGATTAGAAAACTAAATTTGTATGCCTTCAGCTCATAGTTGAAATGAATATTTAGCAAATAAGGCTTAGTATTAGTCTTCAACAAAACTTTGTTATTATTTACTGTGGTTAGCCTTGAATTCATACACACATACACACACACACATCACATCATTAACCTCCAAAAATACATTCTATGTACAAAGGCTTGTATTTCCCAGGTTAGGAAATTGGTCCACTGTCCAAGAAACAAGGTCCTAAAACTTAACTCATTGATGTTTCTGACATAGTGTTATCATCATTCATTCTAGATCAAGCATACAATTTAGAAAACAAACAGCAAACAAACAGCACCTTCAATTCTACAATTACTCTGTTAGGAAAAGTTCAGTGTACCCTAGGTTCAATATGTATGAAACAAGAATTACACAAGTTCAGAGCTTCACTCCCATGTGGGGAAGAAAATAAAATTTCAACTTTGTTTTAGAAGGAATTACTCATTTTTATAGATCAACTTAAAGAAAAACAAACTCTGGAGTAACGATTGCTTTTGCATTAGAACTATTTCTGGACCTTATTTCATCAACTACTGCATTCTGAAAAGACAGGTGTCCGCCACTGCATCTGACCCCATGCAGCAGTGTCACACTCCTCCCTGCAAGCACTGGGCCAGCCAGGCAGAGCCTCCTGTGACAGAGCCAAGCGACCACATTCTGGCTTGTCGTCAGCTCCATACATAAGGCTCTCTTGTGCCATGTTTTAAATGCTTTCATTTTAAAATTAGATTTTGATTTTTTTTTCTCAGAAACAGCAAAATCACTGTTGAGCTACCAATACAAATTTTACAACTTAATGTGATTTGCCTCCCTGCGTTTTTTGCAGATGTTACTTTTAAGAGAGAACATTTTGCTTTACATATGAGAATGGAGGCTTTTATTTAAAGGAGGGATCCTTCTGCTGGTTGTCCTCTGGCCATCCTCTCTTACTATTTTTTTTCTTTAGAACTTCAGAACTCGCCTAAACATCTTCACAGGCAAACTATGCAACCACACGAGTTTGAATGTTCAGTTTCAAACATGATAGAAAATATAGAAACTAACACAAAAATAAGCCAAGTCAGATCACAGAAGGCACAAAAACTAACTTAGCCTCACCTTTTCACCAACTAGAACAACTTGCTGCACCATCTACATAAGAAAATTAGTAAAAGGGATTCATAGCATGGATTGTTTTTAGCTTCCTACGGCAAAACAAACTGACATGCCACTTGATAATCAAAATATTTATATGTCTATTGACACATATCATACCCACTTTAATGGGGATACCTATGATGTCTATTAATTTTTTAAATACACAGCATAACTGTATGCTAATATCCTTGAAGGAATGTTTATATATGAAATGGTAGAATCATCACCATTTAAAACTACCTCTTCAGCAGTGATTCACATAGGTGACAAATGGAATTATTTCTCTTATATTTCTCTAGAAGTTTTATTAAAATATGGGATATAAAATAATTTGGGCTAAGTTATACCCTTGGGTAGTTACACACAACTTCCCAAGGACAGATGCATGTGCTATTGGCTTGAACAAAGATCAATTGATGCATCTCTGCAAAGCCAGAGTTGCGCATTTCTTAGGGAGTTCAGAGGGCGTGATCTTCTATTTAGTAGAGGAAATTAACTTTGCTATTTACTATTTAATTACGGTTCATCCATTTATGTAAAAGAATAATTAATCTTATAAAAGAAATAAATTATTCTAGTAGAGAAAAAAAGACACTTCCTAATTCTTGATTTCCTCTTACCTTCCCCCTACAGTGGTTACCTGCCCTCCAACCTTGCCTGCTTTTCCCACCGCTATCTCCGAGTGCCTTTATCACTCCATTCCCCACATCATGTTGAAAATAATCCTTTCAATAATCCTATACACACACCACTCTATGTGTGTACCTCAAGGGCAGGGAAGCTGTGGATGTTATCTTTAACCAAGTAATTACAAATAAGTTTTTACTGACCTGAACTGATACCATAAGTATGTGAGCCTAGGCAGTTAACAGCTTAAAATTGAATTCACAAAATTACAAGTGGTTCCTATGAACATTCCAGTGGCATAATTTATTATTCAAAGCCTCCATCGTAAATAGATCATTCCAAAGGTGGTACAATTTGATTGCTTTATCCCCAGGCCTGACTTTTTAAACTAACTTTCCTCTCTATCAATTTCTCTATCTCCTAGGAAATGTCACTGCAATTTATAGTACTCTTTACATTTAACTTCTCTAATCTTTTAAGGCATTTCAAAATTGCTCACAGTGATAGCTAAAATATGCCACACTTTGAAAAAACATTTTGACAGACATATACTTATATACTGAAGGTGCTTCAATGGGAGAAGCATTATGCTTTAAAATAAAATGAAAGCAACAAAATGCATATTCCACACAATAAAGTCTGGCATATACTTTCAGAAATTGATTTCCACTGGCATAAGCTAATATAACTTATCAGCTGGATTCTTTCCAAGAAAATACAAGGGTATTTTTATATTACACCATTTAATTTTGATCTTACTTAAAGTTGTCTGGAGGACCTGGCAAAAAATATCTCTTTATATTTCCAATCAAAGAGTAGTCACCTATTTGTTGGGTGCCTACTATGCACAAACAGTGTGTTCCAGGGAGTACAAATATGTATTTAAGTGTCTTTAGCTATCCCATGGGCAAATTTGGAAAACAAAAATTAAATGACTCATTTTAAATGACACACAACAATGTAAGAGTCATGAGAAAGCAGAATTAGATTAATTACCAATGAACAAACAAGTAGCACACGAGCATGGCAAAGAAGGAGAAAAACGGGGACTGGGTAGCCCAGGACACTGGATGTAAATTGATGGAGAAAAGTGGGGAGGACAGACACACTGTCAAGAGTATAGCAAATGAAATGAGACACAGAAAGTAAAGTGAGTTTAGTGAAAATGTGTTACAAATTTCTAGAAGAAGAGTGCTGGGAAGAAAGATAGTTTGAGTTCTTGAATGTCAAACCAAGATGGTTGGAATTTATTTTCAAGCTGTTGGAGAACGAAACTGACCTTTGATAGTTTAAGGCTTAACTTTAAGCCAGTGGCTCTCAAACTGTCATTGAGGGATGACCAGGGTCAGCATCACCTGGGCACTGGCTCCATCTCAGATCGACTCAATCAGAAATCCCAGCAGCCCACATTTGAACAAGCCAGCTGGCTGATTCTGATGTACACTCAAGTTTGAGAACCACTGGTTTAGACAAATTAAAATAATCAAAGCTAGATAAATCAGAGAAATTATTCTGCTGACAGTATACAGAACAGAAACCTATGAGAAGGGTATAAAAGAGAAGTTTCAGAGCCATTTCCAAGAAGAAGGCCAAAAAGAAAAAAATGCAAATGTTTTTAAAAGATTTGCTATTTGACATTTAACAGCATTTCAAGATCACCTTTTACCATTCTGTTGGAGCGTCTCTTAGAAGCTTATCATAAAAGGAAATTAAAAATGACTAAGTCTTAGAGTGGGAATTACAGCCTCCTAGGTTTCTCTCCTCTTCTGAATAAGAAATAAGGAGATCTCTCATCATGATACGTGTGTCAGGAGGAAATTGGGAAAAGGCAAGCTAACATTTCCTGGACACTTCTGCCAGGCTGTTCACCTGCATTATGCCACTTAATTGCCACCAAAAAATATCATGAGGGAGGCTCTGTTATCACCCTTTGATACTGATAAGGAAACTGGGATAAAGAGTTAAGAAAACTTTAAAATTATCAAACTGTAAGCATGACATCAACTGCCAGAAAGCCGGAAGATTCCCATATAAACAAATAATTAACATTAATCCCAGTTCATGTGATATTTAAGACCCTTCAAAAGTTTCCTAATGGGTTGATAATATGGGTAAATGCAGTAACCAAATTTTTTTTTTCATGTGAAACCTTCATAAGAGTGTATATCAATCATACCTTAATAAAAAAAAAGTTTCCTAATGGGGATAATATTTTGTAAATATTGAAACAATCCAACTATGTTTGTCCCTTGGTTTACCGTTTCCTCATAGGCTTCCACCTCCAAGGGGCTGGAAGTTCAGCACCTGACCTCGTTAGGAAGCAAGTCTCCAAACCTGGCTAAAGGGTTTGATTGAGGTCCAGCCAGAAGAGAAATGTCAGCAGCCCACCCCTGCCCCGGGGCTGTCTGCAAAGAAAGGAGGTAGAGGCAAGGCACTGGCTCCCCAAGTGAAGTTTCTCTTCTTTGAGTTTTCCATCAAGACAGATAAAGAAGGATTTCTGGCCCAAATCCTGTTTAGGAATCTGTGAAGAGATTACCTGGTGGGCTATTGGGCAACAACCTTTAAGTCAACGTGGAGGCACCGAGTGCTCAGAGGGAGAGCTACACGCACACCTGAGGGACCAGCTCTGACCCAGTGGCCCCTGGGTCTCTCCGGTGAAATTCAGAGAGCAGCTGGAGGAGGCCAAGGCCCCACCTTGGCAGGCGATCGAGCCTATAGGTGGGCCAGAGGCCAGGTGAGGGACAAGCAGGTGCTTCGGGAGGCCTACAGGGACAGAAAAGCCAATGCAGGGATGAATATTCCTGGAAAGTGGGTACCAGGTCCCTCCCAAGCTGCACAAGATCATATACTAACCCCAGACACCAGCAGCGCCCGGAAGATGGGAGAAGCCCAAGGAAACGCACTCTTGTCCTTTCCTGGGGAAGAGTCACTCCCGGGTCACTCCCACCCCCATCAAGAGACTGATTGCTCATCTGATATTTGTCAAAGGTGTACATAGCCATGATTATACGCCAGGCACTATTCTAGGAGCTCTATAATTGTTCATTTACTTCATGCCATCACCATAATGACAGATGGGGACTGTTACCTCTGTTCACAGATGGAAAAACAGAGGCTCATAGAGGTTCCAAAACAACCAAATGGTAGAGTCAGGAGTCAAAGCCAGTCTCTGCTTCACCACTACACAAGAGTCAGTATCCCACATGTTTAATCGTCACCTTGAAGGTTAAACTGATGACACTAAATTTCACACTAGATCACACTAAACATTTTCTTCTTATTGCGGAAAACCAGATGGGTTGTGTGAGTGGAACCAAGAGGGAGGAGGAGGAGGATGAAACAAGAAGGGGAGGAAAGAGGAAATTGCAAGCCTTTTCCCATCAGAGTTACAGTGTGTGTATATTTTCAACTTTGGAGAAAAAAAAAATGGTGGCAGTTCACATACTTCCTAAAGGTCCTTCCCAAAGCTTGTAAAACAAGCCAGTTCCCGGAGTGAGGAATCATGAGTCATCTGCGTGGCTGTTCTCTCACCTTGTCAGCTTAACCACTGGAAAGCTGCGGTAGGAACCACCGCCTGGACCTACATGAAATCAAGAAACATACTATTTCTCTTTATTTTTTTATGGAAAAATGTCCAGTGCAACAAGTGTTTTTCAGTTATGTTTAACTTTTTACCCAAAAGTCCACAACACTGAAATACTAACCTTCTTCAACAGACCAAACCTTAGTTTAAAAAGCCTTCCAGTTCACTATGCAGGGAGCACAGAGCTGCCTATTTGGAAAACTTCTCCCACCCTGATCAACAGGACAAAACGAACACTTGAAACTATAGAATGAGAAACCACAGGTAGGCTGGATAGATTTCTAAAAGTTAAATGTATTGTTTTCAGAAATATACTGTAATCTTTAGGATTAAAATGCCTTCGACTCACAGCATACGAGGCTGTGGAGGCTTCCTGAGGTTCTATTAATTATTTTTCTTCCCTGAGGAAACATTACCGAATGGGGCCACAGTTAGTGATGACAAGCTTTCAGTTCCTGAAGGGGGATAATATGGGACATGCAGCCCAATAAGGTGGCAGATTTGTGTCACCGACAATACTTCCTCTGACAGTTTGTTCAGTTTTCAATCTAACATGCCACTGAATGGGTCCTAGGATACGGTGTAGTACAATATCTGTAAAAAAATGATTCTTTCAGAAAGGGGTAAAAAAGGAACAGTGCTTTCTATGTTCACTATCCTTTACATCTGCTGCTCAGCTGGAAACACTGTTAAAAGGCCATTAGAACCTTAAGGTACCAGACCTCGAATGCTATGGAAGCCGCAGAGCGATTTGCTGTTTGTGTTAGGAGCATCAGCCCAGCCACTTCCTTTTCAAGGGCTGAAAACAGCTTCTGTCAGGAGCCGTGAAAATCAATTCCACAGTAACCAGGCTGAAATGTGGCTGAAGGTGGTACACCTATGGGCTGGAGCTGCGCAGCAGAGCCTCCTTCTGGGCATCCATGGCACCTTTCAGAAGTCCCAGACAGCGGCTCCCTGGCAGTGCCTGGGAGGTAATGAGCAACACGGGACTTCCAGGAACCTCCAGGCCTATCCCTCAGGACCCTGGTTCTCTCTGATGCTTAATTAAGTTAAAATAGGAATTGTCACCCTGAATGAAGATGGCTTTAGAAAATGTTGAACTTGGAAAAGCCTGCTCTTGCTTATTTGTATTCCATCTTTCCATTTTTCCTGATTATAGTATTTACGAGAGAGGCTCATTTCTTCCAAATAATAACCTTTCAAAGCCTTTCAAAATATAGAGGACTTTTTAAACTTTTTTTCCAACACAAGGTCATATATTTTTTAAGCCAAATATTTCAGAGGAATAGCGATGGTTTTGTCAAGAGTTGTACTATATACACTAATGGTTCGAAAAGTTAAAATTCATTTTAAAATATGTTACAAGTTTTTCAGTTATAGGAAATTGTTATTCCACTTACAGAATGCAACCTTGGTTACTACATAGAATTAAGATCATTATAACTATATTTCTATATATAGTAAACCCTTTGTTAAACTGAAAACCTTTGTGTAATTTACCAAGCATGGCCTGGATAAGAATAAATTGCCACTCTTATATCATAGCAATCAGCTTGTATTTATGCATGTGACTGCTCACAATATTTAAATTATTTATCTTTATACCAATAATCTAGGCTGAGAAACTTATTCAAAATTAATCTATTAAATTAATATAACAAAATGAAAAAGTATACTTTCATGTTTCTGCTGTGACTACTGATACACCTAACTTGTTTTATTAGGAATTTATATGTGATTGCACCATCATATTTTCTTGACTAAAATAGAAAAACCTGGCTTAAAATGATGTTTATATGTCTTGTACAAAACACATCATGAAGATCTCAGGTTTAAGAAATCTTCAGGTTATTTTTATTAAAAAGAGAGGAAGGTGGTAATAGAAAAGAGATTATTAATTGTAATTTTGTTGTGTATGACAAGATTTGCCATTTATAACCTATTTTACATTCAATTGAGACTGACCTTTTATGAGAGCCATGTGGTAATGTAAGTGAAATGAATATATTCTTTACTGCAGTCATATAAAAAGATTGGCCTAAGCTTTTAACTTAGTACTTGACCTCCTAATGTCTGAATACCCCCAAGACTGTGAAGACTACTGAATAAGATACCACATAATCAAATGAGTACTAAAAGCACAATAAAAGCCTTCCACACATTAGCACTTATAATGTAAAAATAACAGTACACTATTGTGGGTGAAATTGCAACATTTCCAGAATCTCTTGTCTGACCTTAGTGAATCTCCATATCAGTAGGTGTTTCCAAGGGGTGGAGAGCAGTAGGTCATCTCCATATCAACAGATAATTACAAGGGGGAGCGAGAGCATATCTGGAGCAGAGAGGTTGGGTGGAGACCCTTTTTTCTGCAGCCGGGTCCTGAGCGACACAGGCGAGCAGAAGTGGATGACTGCTTGTAAGCGATGAACGGCTTTCTCCCTTTATTTCTCTCCCTTTGACTGATTTTGGTTTCCGAGGTATTTTGCCCCAGGGTTTCCGCTCCCCCCAGAGTTACAACTATGTTTCCTAAATTCAGTGCAAATATATAGCTGGAGAAGCTGTCACAGATCAAGTAAGAGTGCTCAGGAGTCCTGCATGTCCAGATAACTAGTACTTTTTTATTACAAATTCTTATTTTCCAAAGAGACCTCCCACTACATCACAGATCATTTAAACTCTTCAAAAACATGTGTTAAAGCTTTTGCTATAAAAAAGAACAAAGGTAACAATGATTTTAAATTTTACCATTTTTTTAAGGTTGAAATCATTGGGACTAAGAACAAAAGCAGGATAAGCAAAATGCTAAAGCACAGGTTTTTTTGAGGAAAAGGTTAAGGCATATCATTTCAAGATATCTATAATATCTAAAAGCATGGTGGCTTTAAGTTCATTTCAAAAGTGCTATCTACAGACTTGGAGCTATTCTGGCCCATTAAGAAAATAATAATTGAAAATTATCTATCTTTTTTAGAAGACCTCATAGTGCTCTCTTTGCAAAGAAAATAGTTGCCTCAACTTCACTGCAGCCTTAAGAGGAAATACCTATAGCTCCCTGAAATGAGGAGCACGGGCCCCTGCCAATCTCAGCTGTCCTGGGGGGCACAGAAAGAGGTAGCCAATTTCTCAAGAAATCCATAAACTATAATAAGGCGCAAACACACTGACCGATGAAGCTTACAGGAGCGTGTATGCAGAAAGTTATGCTACATCTTTAATTAAATGTGTATAAAATGAAGAGTGGCCTGCTCTAAATGCAGTCTCCTTGCATAAGAGTCTAGAGGTCAGGAAAAAATGGTTAAATCTGCTTTGGGGAGGCTAGTGCAGGGAAGATAGCTCAAAGAGGGAGTAGTGGGGAGAGAGCAGGGGATGGAATTACTCTTGACCAGAAATCTTCTGAAAAGGACAGCAAAAAAAAATGTCCTTGGTACCTATAGAAAGTCTGTCATATTAGTAAAGAATTATAGGGATCCTACAGTGAAAGAAAATTAAAATGTTTCCCAGTTCCTCCTAAAAATCAGTATTGAGTTTCTCCCCTCCTCATGCAGATGTGCCCCCAGCAGCTGGGTCAGGTCCCTTTTGTTCCAGGCATGGATAGTTACGGATTGAACGGATCCAGTCACTCGCCTTCCCTCAGCCCCCTAGTGGCCAATGTAAATATCTGACGGAAGGCTGAGGAGATTAGGGGTGCAATTTAGAGCAGCAACACTTCCTGGGTAGAGATTCTTACCCAAAATCAAGGTGAAAAATATCACAAAATCAGTGCCCATATTTGACTGTCTACCCTGACAGAAAGAACCCTGTATTTAAAAACACACATAATAGATGTAGAGTGTGGCCCCCAGACTCAAAGGATAATGCTTGAACTGACAGTATTAGCGTTACTTGGGGAACTTGTTAGAAACACAAATTATAGGCCCTGCCCCAGAACAACTGAATCAGAAACTGGTGGGGGGGCAGGCATTTGTGATTAACAAGCCCTCCAGGGATTCTCATGCATGATAAAGTTTAGGAAGCACTGCTCTAAACCACTGGTACTCTTCTGGATACACATCAGAATTACTTGGGAAAATTTAAAAAGAAAGGAAGGCAATGAGGGAGGGAGGGAGGAGAAAGGAAGGAAAGACAGTGCCCCATTCCACACCAATTAAATCAGAATATCTGAACATGGAGCCCAAGCATAGGTTTTCTCTTTGTTTTTTTTAATCTAACATGATTCCAGAATATACCTATATGGACAAAATGGAAGTTCCCACAGCCAGGATCCTCACCTGACCCTAAATTACCTAATGATGTAATTGGCCTACTGCTAGGCCAATGCTTCCACACCCTAGGCAATAAGCTATTATTGACTGAGTCACTATATAAAGAGATCTGCCCAGTGCCCTGGGAGGAGGCAGAGATGGAGATGGATTATGGATCTGCAGACTGCTGGATGCACACGTGATTCTAGTGCTCGATCTACAACCTCTAAAATAAAGCCAGATAGAAACTCTTTAACCCCACGAATGTTCCATTGTCATTTCTTCATCTCACTGAATCCATAGCACACTTGTCTGGGCTGAAACCCTCAGGCAAAACACTCCAGCTCTTTCCAACTCAAAAGAACCAATTGTTAAATTTTCAGGAATTTTGTGAGTTAGCTGTTAATAGCTTGAAATTGGTCAAGATGGGAAGATTTATACCACAGAAAATGGCAAATGCTGCAAATCAGATCTCCTCTTCCCCTACCCCTGAAAGCCAACTGTGAGAGATTATCAGCTCACCTCTGGCCATTTGAGAAACACTGGGCTAAAGAGAATGCCAAATACCTAGTTAATTCAGATAGTCTGAGTAGTTCCTCTCTATGTCTCCATTACCTCTCAGTCCCTTGGATTCTTACTAGGATTATGAAGACTAACCGAACAGTTCAGTGGTCCTATATTGAGGAAGGTGGACATTGGCCCTTACTGGAGGGTATGGCTGTGCCTGGGCCAGCTCAACAGCCACGGACCCTTTCTTCTTGTTCCCGGCACAGACACAGGAGGCAAATCTGGAATCAGAAGGGTGGGAACATCTGCTGGGGGCCTTGTGAGGGTGGTCTGCCCCATCACTGAGGAGATACACATGGAAATAGCCCCTTGTTGTGCCTCTGGGCTTTAATTATAATGAGGCTTTGACTCTTGGTCTCCACTAGCCATCTTGTTTCCATGATGGAGCTGACCTGGTAGAAGGAGGATGGCAGAGCCCGAAGGTTAAGGAGAACCTGGGACCCTGAAGGCACTTCCCATGTTCTCCCTCCTAGAACTAACTGCTCGTGCTGGGACCTCTTCTGTCAAACAATGACTTTCCCTGATAGTGTAAGTCTGTTGACCAAGGCTTTTCTATGACCTGCTGCCAAAAGTATCTTGTGTGACAAAGATTATTTCAGGCAAGAGTTTCAACAACACGTCTTCTTTAAATCCTTTTTTGGAACTTCTAGGTAGTGGAGTAGAGTTTCTTTAATATTTTTCCTTTTCTTTATGCTCCTCCTTCTCTGATGACCTCATTCACCCCTTCTCTCTACTCACCCTCTTCTGGGCCCTAGACTTCCCGCAATCTGGCATCTAAATCAGCACACTGGCTGCCATCCTTCGCTGCCCCTGGACCTTTCGGGATCTCCTCTCTAGTCTATCCTGTTTCTGGTGCTTGGCCAATCTGAGACAATACTTCCGTCATGCTACTTCACTGCCAAAACTCTAGGAGGATGATCTGCTTCCTTCCACATAATGCCTAGGACTTCCAAGCCCATCAGAACTTCACCTGATTTGTTCAATATTACTTCTCATAAGTTCTTAACAGACCCCCCCTTGTATACTGCCCTCCACATACACCATTTTGCTCACACATTTAATCCCACCCCCAACACCTTCTTTTTTCATGGCCCTTCAGCAAATGCTCCCCATCCCTCAAGGTTCCTGTGATAGTGAGTTGTACGTTTCAACTTGACTGGCCTAAGGGGTGCCCGGATGGCTGGTCACACTGTATGTCTGGGTGTGTCTGAAGGTGTCCCTGGAAAAGAGTAGACCAATTCAGTCGAAGGAGTGACCATTGTGGTCAGTTACCAGCCAATCCAACTAGAACGAGAGGGTGGAGAGAATGCAAATGCCCTGTCTTGCTGAGCTGGGCTGCCCCTCTTTTCCTATCCTGGAACCTCAGCGCTCCTGATTCTCAGGTCTTTAACTCCAAGATTTATACAAGCTCCCTCAACCCCAGTCTCTTTGGCTCCAGATAGAATTACAAATCCCCTTTCTTGGGTCACCAGCTTGCAGACAGCAGATCATGGGCCTTCTTAGCCTCTATACCCTCAGGAGCCACTTCCTATAATAAATCTCCTCTTATATCTACATCTTATTGCTTTCTCTTGAGAATCCTAATATGTCCTATTAAAGTGTACCTCCTCCTTTCACAGGGTCAAAGAAGTCCCTTCATTCTATGATTCTTGTCATTATTTATATTCAATAATGATATTTGGTGCTCAAGCCACTGATGCAGCTTTGTTTCAATTTTGAGGAGTGGAGTAACTACTTCTTCATCTTGGTAAAAACTTGAGGTTTTCTTTTCCAGTGCCACAGACAAAAAACTGTAAGTTTCAAAATGGGCAGAGTGGATTACATACATTTTGATAATTCTATTTCTTCTGAGAGTTAATAATTCACCCTACCCTATTTGGGAAATTCCTTTCTCTCAGCCACACTGATACTCTAAACAGCCATCTGCTGGTTTTTATGATATTGGGTTTTGTTTCCACTAAAAAGCACACATAAAATATTTCAAAATATTCATATGGCCTTGTAAACTCAAGGAATGCTTCTAGGAATGGTTGCTTCTCTCTCTCCCTCTCACATATATACACCAGTCCCTATTCTTTGTCCATCATATAGTAGATGCTCAATCAATAACTTTTGATTGATTATTGGTCCTTTGGTGGTATCAGTTTTACTCCTAAATATTTCTTATCTTTATTGAAGTATACTTGACATACAATAGTCTCTTAGTTTCAGGTGTACAACAGCGATTCCACCCTTTTATACATTGCAAAATGATCACCTCAGTCAGTCGAGTGTTCTCTGTATCTGTGAGTCTGGGTTTGGTTTGGTTTGGTTTGGCTTGGTTTGTGTTTTAGATTCTGCATATAAGGGAAATCATGCAGTATCTGTCCTTCTCTGACTCATTTCACTCAGCTCCAAAATGTTTCCCAAACCTTTCTGCTCTACTCCACTTGCACAGTCACCGCTCTAGTCAAGCTAACATCTCTTTTTCCAGTACCTGCTTTTGCTCCGCGCCAATCTGTTCTTTACAGAACAACCAAAGTAACGCTCAAAACCAAGTCCAATCCCGATAAAACACTTCAACAGCTTGTTACTGCTCTAGGCTAATGGCCAAAGTCACCATAGTGAGTTCCAGGATCTCAGGGCCAATGAAGGAAAGAGACATGACCGTGAGGTGGCAGTAGGACACAAAGAGCGTCCTTCGGGTGGCACTTAGGTTGCATATGAGGGAGCAGTCCCTCACAACATGAGACCTTCCAGAGCTCACAGAGGGGCCACTACTGGGAGGGGGAAGAAGTTAAGGGACCTCCCAGGAGAGCAGGGGCGGGGTGGGGGGTATATCTAGCCTCTCTCGCTCAGCCATAAAGTATAGAGAGCAGCAGCAACTTGGAGCCCTATCAGTGGCCCAGGTTCATCTTCTGAGTGGTCTAGATTTGTATTATCAGGGGTCCAAGTCCCTCTTAGCAGGACTAGCAGACATTGGGTGCAGTTTTTCAGGGTGCACAAAAAAGGCAGGCTCTAAATAATCAAAAATCTTTAAGCTATGTTTAAAACAACTAGATGTGTAAAAACCTCAGATTAGCACCCATAGGCTTATCGCTAAGGGTCCAGGCCAGTGTGAGAAAGAAGAGCATGCAGGGGCCACATGCAGGGGCTCCCTCAGGGTCATGCGAGCAAATCATCACCCCGGGCCCTCAGGCTCTTCTCCTGGCTCTCTCACACCCATTTCCCTGCTGACTGGCTGCTTCCCCTAGGTTCTGGAACTCCTCTCATACTGTTCTTCCCAAAGAGGTACTGGTCTTGTACTCATGCTTCTGAGCCCACTGTTCTTCCTCTAGGAAGCATGCCCTGATTCCATGTGATAGATCAGGTGCTGCTATGAACCACCATCACAGGTCAGGTACCCTTGTGCTATGTACAGATCTCAGCCATTCACTGTCAATGGTGCTTCCAATTTCTGCTATCCTGTTGGGATTAAAATGTCTTGGGGCCCTACACCCAGCATGTAGCACAGTGAATTACTCAGGGTCGGTACACAAGAAATATTTATTGAATGAATTAAAAAAAAGAATGTCTAAAGGAAATGAAAACTAGCTTATAAAGATAATAACCTGGATAATGTGTAAATGTGGAATCAAATTCTATTTTCTTTGTTACTAACTGGTACATTTGTTTAAAAAGTATTTTTCATCTCTGTCTTGCCAGTGGGTTTCAGCCCTGGGCAAGTTTACTCTCAATTTGATGAGACTGAAAAATGACAGTGGAAAGTTCATGGGGTGAAAGGGTTTATATCCAACTTTATTCCCACGGTGGCAGGTCACTCACTAGAATCCCGTCCACTCAGAGCGAGTCAGCATGCAGCAAGCTCATCTCTGCCTCCAGACCTCTCCCCTGCAGCCCAGAGCCCTGGGCGGAGCTCTTTACAGAGTCAATTAATAATGTATTGCCCACATGTGTAGTGAGCTAGCCAATCGGGGTCAGGTGAGAATCCTGGACACGGGAACTTCCATTCCCCCCACCAAGGCCACCTTATTAAAAACTCTTGAATAGTTCCATCTGGGATCATAGAATTTTTAAGCCTTTTACCTAAGACTTAACTATAATGGAACACTTTATTTACAAATATGCCTTCCCAGAGACTCAATTACACTTGCAAACAGTATCAGGTAAATCACTGAAAACTGAGTGATACTGGGAGAATGTATGAAACTATGAAACTATTTAAAGTTGAATTGTGTACCAGTTAAAGAAGTAAACAGAGCAGTTTGTCTGTAAAGGGATATTAAGCACCAAGTTTCAAAATGAATATTGAGTATTCTGTTTAAATTAGCTAGACACCTCTAAGTCACCATACTGGCCTTAGTAGAAGTCCTCCAAGTGATGTGAATTAAGGAGAACAACAGGCGTATATTACTTTTATGGGCTTGAATATAAGTTAAGATTCAGCTAATAAATGATCTTATCATCAATTCCTTTACTACAATTTTTGTAATCAACTCATATTTCTATTCAAATCTAGCGACTGACTTGTAGGTCACTCTGGTTTAAAAGAACTCAGTAATTCTGTATTTTGTAAGTGTTCATAAAACCCACCCATGCTTGTGAAAGAACACTAGTCAGCCTCTTACATAAATTATGATGGAGTTTTTATACTATTATATTTTAAGGAACATAATGCTGTATATTTCAGATCCCTTTTGATAGTGGTCTACATTTCTACTCACAAGCTATTATTACAGTGTAGTACAGCTAAAAGATGTGAGTTCTATGTAAAAAAGTATCGGTCAGCTCAAATGAACTGTTGCTCTCATTGGTAACATATTATCCTCTAATTAAATCGGGTAAGATAACTCTGCAAAGATCATTCTAAAATTAATTATCAAATAAAGATTTAGCAAGAGGCATTCCTAAATAACTCAGATTTTAGGTTGCTTTGATACCTGGAATTATAATGTGATGCTTTTAGAAATCTAGTGAAAACAAAAATCATAAAAACAAAAATTTCAAGTTGAGCTAAATCATTTATATCTCACATTGTTGTTCTTTAAAAATATTTTAAAGACATCAGCTAACTCAACAGAGGACAAAGGGATCAGAAATCTGTGAAGCAGGCCAAGAAATGGAAATAAAATAATTTATCCCAAACTATTTTTGTGTTATTTAATGTGTCTGTAATTGAGGATGTTTAATGTGTCTGTAAAAGAGAGTTGCCAAACACTGATTTTCTGTTTGTTAATGTGATAGCTACATGCAAACTGAAAAAAGGTATGTTGACAGCAAATGTAGTAAATAAGTTGGTTTGCTGGTAAAGCAGAGGGAGGAAGGGTAGCTTCTCTGGGAAGACCACTAGAGAAAAGCCTGTTTGGACAAAGGCCAGGTAAAATGAAGCTGTAGATGAAGTGAAGGTTTCTGTGGCCAGGATTCTCACCTGGCCCTGGTCGGCTAGCTCACTACACACATGTGGGCAATGCGTCGTTATTGACTCTATAGAGCCCTGCCCAGTGCTCTGGGCGACACAGTGGCACAGCTGCAAGGCTGCAGGAGAGCAGAGCAGAGGCTGGAGTGGTGGCAGCACCAAGGACGGAGGCCAGAGGCAGAGACCCACTTGCTACATGCAGACTTGGTCCGAGTGAACAGGATTTTAGTGATTGACCTGCCTCCATAGAAATAAAGTTGGGTATAACCCTTTCACCTCAAGAACGTTCTACTGTCATTTCTTTGGTAACATTGAATCCATAGTGAACTTGCCTGGGGCTGAAATCCATTGGCAAGACAAAAGCATTATTTATTTTCAAATTTGAAAGCAATAAAGAGGGACTTAAAAAGTAAAAAAGTTGCTACTGTATCGGCAGAGTATAAGAGAAAGTTGTTTTCTATAATTTTAGATTTTGAGATCTATTTTTAGATTTTTGAGATAAACTGATACCAAAGAGATGGGAGTTTTATGCTTTCTGAACATCCAGCTGTAGCCCAACTCTCAAAATACCTGAGGCGAAAAAAGGGGCAAAGTAAATCCCTTAAACAGTGTCAGCTTTTTTTTTTCCTAATCTGCGGAGATAAACTTTCCTCATCTGTCCACCCCCTATGATAACCTCCTACAGTAAACTTCATTGGATTTACTCAATATTCCAATAAGCCCGGTACATTGAAAAAACCCAACACGTGTTCTTTAGTTTTCATCTTTTATATAACCACCTTGATATGATAAAATAGCCAGGAAAATATATACACTCACGGACAATTTAGTGGTGGTCGTAGTGTGTAAGGCCAATTCCTGAGAACATAAAATCCAAATTCAAAGTGATTTTGAAAAATCAAAGATGTTGCAAGTAACAGAAAAATATTGAGTATGAGCTGTGAGGGAATACATATGGTGATTGATAATACCAAGCTATATGCATATTGCATGAGGAAAGAATTGATTTTGCATGCACTCATTGAACAAATATAGAATGGCAGTGGGCAAGGTTAAGTCGGTGGAATCCAGTGTTTGGAGTGAGCCTTCCCAGCTGCATCATCCTTGGGCAAGTTAATTAAGTCTCTCTGTTGCTCAATCTTTTCATCTATAAAATGGGGATAATAGTCGTATCTACTAAGTTATTAGAAGGAGTCAATAAGGCAATGTTTAAAGTAGATAGTTTTCAAATTGGTGTTAAGCACATGGTAGTTTCTGTGTAAGGGACTGTTAACTAAAGTTACATTAGATAAGCAATGAAAAAAGTGAATGTGTAGGCCAATAAGCCACTGTTAGTCAGCTAAAAAGTATTATAATTAATGACGCCAAGAAGGCTCAAAGCATAAAGTGTGGCACAGTTAACATAAAACATTTCCTGAATTGCCCAGACTTTTAAGCAGATGCTCTTCAGTTCCTTTAAAAGTTTAGAGCTCTCAAGATGAACTGGGTTGGAAAATGGGATATTAACTGCTGTTCCAAGAAAGACTAGAATGTTTCATTCTAACTTTTGATCAGTGTAACAGTCCTACCAAAGAACTTGAAGATCCATTAATCAGTATCTTCCCAGTAGACAGAATGGGAGAAAATAAGCAAGCACACAGTGAAGGCTTTTTGGCTAATTAACTGGACACATTGCGATGCAACAAGAATTAAGTGTTGCTGAGAGGGGCTCAAGAGTCTACTCCTTTGGAGGTCTTTCAAACAAGGACAGATAGTCTATTTGATCTGCCTGGAATGGTTGGAAATCAGGGCTGAGTCAAGATTAATGGTTCAAACTGCCCCTTGAAGGCCTCCTCCTTCCCCAGCACTCTCTGAGAGAAGAATTTTATATATTACCCATCACAGTCCCTCATCTGTTGAGTTTGAAGAACTCTCTTTTATCCTAGAATAGAAAAGGGCAACACTATTTCACAATTGTGAGTTCCCAGTAAAACTTTAATAATGTCATGATGAAACATAATGTCCTTATTACTTCTCAGTTATTTTACCAGGCAGCTACCTGCAAAATACCTTTCAATTAGAAACAGCTCTCATGAATCAAAATTCTGAACAACAGTTCCTTTAAATTCATGTTCCCTGACAGACTGTTGGCATATGCGGTTTCTCAAGCAAACCATTAAAAGTCCAAACAAGGCAAAGGATGAAAGGGAATTTAAAGAAAGGATAACCACCATATACAGATAATTAAATGTACAGAGTATCAGGGTATCAGGAACTAGAGAGAAGAGAAAAAATTTGTTCATTTAATAACAGGACATATTTCCTAAGTGATTATTCCAACAGCAGTTGTGACACTGAGTAAAGTTTACTTAGAAAACCTGTGCTGTATATCCTTAATATACAATTATCTTTCAATTCATTGATTTTCCTTTCAGATGTGCCTATGACCCCATAATAAACTGCATCTTGACAATTTCCACCTACATCAAAGGACCATGGTTAAGGCAAAGTCAATAGTACCCTTAGTCCTAGAAAGAGTTTAACAAACGTGCATACATTTTAGAAATCCAGAGCTAACTAGCAAGCACTGAAATAAATTGTCAGCAGGGAGGGAAATGCAAAATAAATAAATAAGCAAATAATTTTTTAAAACCCTATAGTTAAAAATCTACAAAAGGATTTATTTTAACCACTGCAATTGTTCTCAGGAAAGTAAATTATAACTACAGCAATTACTTATACTGATAACCTTATCTTTGAAAATAAGATTTGCATTATGCTAAAGATGAACTCTAGTCTCCTGAAAGTCCCATTATCCGTTAAAGAATACTAAAGCAATTTTAAAATACTTAACTATTTTCTTCCTTGAGATATCTTATCCGAAGTCATGTTGGGAAATATCTGTGTGTTTAACAGATAGAGTTTGAAAAGGCCCAGATACAGAGGAAGGAAAGTTTCAATACCTAGAAGAAGTAATCCATACTATAAACCTTTTAAAGGTTAAATTCCCAGAGACTTGGGGAGAGGGGGAAAGAGGCAAAGCTGATCCTTATCAATTAATTAAAAAGAATGAAATAACAGTAGACAAAGAAGGCAAGTTCACAAACTTAAGGAGCTGTGGTCATAGTCGCTCTCCATCCATTGATTAACAAATGAAGGAATTCTGGAAAAGGGAGGAGAAATGACAGCATAGAAAAGTGGTCTTATAATTCACCACAGGTTTCGCCTTCGCCTGGCTGGCTCTGTCTGGCTCAGAATTTTAAAAGGCTCCCTCGTTATACTGCTCTGCGCTGTGAGCGTGATATATGGGCTATTTTTCTTTTCAACGCTTAAATTTACATAAGTGTGTTAATTTCAGCCTAAGTAAAAACCCGCACTTGTAGAGTGTGCCGCTCAACAGTAATAAAACAGCAAATCCACTCCGCATCGAAATAGTGATGTCTTAAGACATCTGCAAAATGCTTCTCCCATCGACCGGCTCTTTGGCTAAACGCAGAGAGGCTGGGGGAAATTCAGCGTCTTGATTTGACCAGCTGGGGTCACTGAGGACTTCAACTGGCGGGTTTGAGCAGCCCGCGCACTCGCAGCATCTCCTGGCCGCCCTCTGCTCTGTTCTCTCGCAGCCACAGGAGTCTCTCCCCGACACGTTTCATTCACAGAGCCCCAGAGAAGCTCGGATTCGGTTGGAGCTAAAAGCCGGAAAACACGCACCCAGGCTGGGCTCAAGTTATTGGAGACTGAGCGCTACCCACACACTGGCGCCGAGAAAGGGGGTGGGGGCTGTCGGGCGCCCGGGGGAAGCACACTAGCGGCCCGGCTCGCGGGGGACACAGGGTGCGCGGACCCCGAGACGGATCCACCAGGGAGCTACCCGCTCAAGTTGGCTCAGCGTGCACGGGCGCGCGAGCGAGGCCGCGCTCAGCCCGGGGCGCCCCGCGGGGTGGCTGGGGTGTCCCCTGCTGCACGAGCGACCGAGAGCAACCTCGGAGGGGCTGAGCCGCCGTAACGGCAGAGCCCGCCGCAAATGTGCAGCGGGCAGCCCGCGACCGCCCCACACCAGCCCGGAGCTGCCGACGCTGGGAGGCCGAGTGCCCGGGTGGGGAGGCTCAGCCTCGCGTCCCGCCTCCCCGCGGGACCAGGAGAGTGGGGCGAGGGGCGCCCTCGGCGGCTCTCCGCCGCCCCCGCTAGCGCGAGGGCGGGAGCGGAGAGGGCGCCGCTCAGACTGTGGCGCTGGGCTAACTGCGGCCGCACTTCTTCCAAGTTTGCCCGAGCGAGGGGCGGGGAGTGGGCGCCCCACTCGGCGCCCTGCCCTCGAGCCGCGGCCGCCGCCAAGCGCCCCGGACTCCCCGGGCCGCCGGATCCCACGGCCAAGGGGGCGCCAGGGCGCGGGAGCCGCGGGAAGGAGGGCGGGGGAGGGCGCTCCCGCGTGTGCACACAATGAGGCAGCCGAGACGCACCCCGTCCCCCGCCGGAGGAGCCGCGGCCGCACGGCCGCCGGGCGCGGAGGAGGCGCGGCGCCCCGCGGAGCCCTGACAGAAAGTGAGCGCCAACTCCTCGGCAACAGGGGGGAGGCGGTGGGCGGAGGGCGCGGGCGGCCGCCGAGGGCTGCAGCCCGCCGCGCCGCGCCGCGCCGCGCGCCCGCGCTTACCTGCGATCTCCTGGTAGGGGATGTCCGCCAGGCTGAACCCCTTGGCGCCGTACGCCTGGCGGACCTCGCCGCAGCTCCGAGCCTTCACGTCCGCCCCGGCCGGGCGGGAGAGCAGCAGCCCCGCGAGGGGAAGAATCACAGCCCCGATCCAAGAAGGCATGGTGCAACATGCAAATCCAGCTCGGGAGAGCCCAGGGCCCGTGCGCTCTTCACCTTGCCCCTCCAGCCGAAAGCCCGCCAGAGCCCGCGGCGCGCTCCTCGCCGCTGCCCAGCGTCACCCCCTTCCGCCAGCCGAGGGGCCGAGCTGCGCAGCCCTCTGGACTGCGCTCAGCAAACTTTTATAAGCCAGATGGAGGATGGCAAGCCAACCAGGGCCGGCTGGGAAAGCAGCCGCGCTGCTCCTCTAGCCCCCGGGATCGAAAGCGTTGCAATAAAAACGAGAGAGGGAGGAAAAGAAATGTTTAAAAAGCCACCATGGGGGTTCCGAGCTGCGATCCGAGTTCCGAGGCGCGGGATCCTAGAGCGCTGCGAGCTCGGCTCGCCGGAGTGTGCCGCGAAGGTGGGGACGCGCGCCGGCTCTCCCGGGAGAGAGAAGGACCGGCGAGCGCGGGTGTGTGCGCGCGGGGGTGCCGGTGCGAGCGCGGGGTGCTCGGGATGTGTGTGCGTGGAGGTATGTGTTGGGGATATACGGGATCCAGGGGAAACCTCAGCTTCACACAGGCTGAGGGAGCCTGAGAGAGTCCTCCTGAAATAGGAAGAGAGAAATCCTGGAGACCGACACGGGAGCAAGAGGGAAGGAGAAAGGAGGGGAGAGAGAAACGTGCTACAACGAGCACAGCCGAAATTCAGAGGCAGAGTCGCAGGCAAAACCTGGACTGGATTTCCTTCTCCTGGGCAGAAGGGAAAAAAAGAAACGTTCCTAAGCTCTCATTCCCTTAACTTCCTGCGTGCCGCCGATCCGAAAGGCTACCTTTAATGACAGAAGTAATCTGGAAAGATAAAGTATTTTTAAGTAATTAATTTCTGTTATTAAACTGTACTTTTGTGGACATAAAAGGACAACGGAATTCCAATTGTTGCTCTAAATATGAGCAGCAATTCATGACCTAGTGAAACACAAAGCCAGTGGTAGACAAAACCGTACAGGGAACCCCTGAATAGCAGAACAAATCCCCTGTCTGTCTCTTTTCTGGCTTTGTTTGTAATATTCTTTAAAGACAGTTTGTACACGCATTAGAGACCAATATTTTCTTTTAATTTTTGGTTCTGGACTCGAAAATGCCCTTTTTCAGTTTCAAATATACAAGCTTGGTTCAGAAGTCATTATGCTAAGGTTTCTATTGTAAGATCAGCAGGAGAACTATGGAGAACTACAACAGGAAAGCAATGGAAAAATGAGGGCAGGGGTCAGCGGGTGCATGAAGATACTGGTGGGGGGGGGGGAGTGGTGTTTTCTTTGTCTCTAAATGCTCTCACTTACATATAGACTTCACATTTTCTTCACCTTAACAGTATTCTCTAGTGAGGAATCAACTCACTTTCTTCTTCCTGCCTTACACTCAAGTGCAGGATACACTGATTTCTTATTGGCTTTGTTTTGTTTTATGAATAAAACCAAGCAAAGTTATGTGGCTGAGCCCCAAGCTCCTGTGACTACAGTTAAGGTGCTTAAGTCCAAGACAAGAAACAAGAGAAAATAAAAGATAATGCTTACTCACTTGCATGACCATATGTATTGAGATCAGCACATTATTCAGAAGTTACTATAGTGTCATGTCCAATTTTATGAAGCTCACCTATAAAGATACCCATGAAGATATTTTTCTGATGATGGCTGTTAATGGCCACAGTGACTCATGGAATTGAAGTCATTCTCTTTGTTATAACCATCACTGTCCTGGAAGTCATCTTCATCATCACAACACACTGAGCACATCTTCCTCCTCTCTAATGAATTCCTCCTTTCTTCACCAAAAAAGACTATCAAATTTAAGATCAAACTCATTTAAGCTATAGAAATATTTTTTAAATGAGGTGGTCTTATTTACAAGTTGACTTTTTCTTCTTCAGAACTCCATGGCTAAGCATTTCTGAAAACAACAGTCATGCAACATAATTTTTTCTCTTAGAATTTTGGCACAGTTTTTGCCTTCAGGATACTACGCTAATGGCAGACCTGAAGTCACTGAACTTATTTTCCTCAAAGTCTGGAACCAAGATGAGAACAAAAAATACTCTAGGTCTTTGTGAACAAAGGATAAGATGGGTAGAACTAGAAATTGCTGTAGCCAATTATTTCAGTCATTATTTCTGTGATATTTGACATGTCCTTCAAACATCTGTTTCTATCCCAGCCAATGACAGGCATTCTGCATTCCAGAGGAAGGGAGTCAATGCACACATACGGTATCTTATCCTCTCACAACTGGGACTCTATAATTTACCCTGACCCTACCAGTATATAGCAGATAATGCAATATTAAAGGATATTTGAGGTGGAGAAAGAATGGGTAAACCATAGTATATGTGGTTTTAATTATTTGAAAATCAATCAGTATTTCATGAACATTCATTGCAACTATACAGAGCTAGCTTAGTGTATATAGCTCCTACACTAACAAAATGACTTCAGGATTTGTGACAAGGCTAGTGGGTGGAAAGAATTATAACTTGATCAAACATAAATCAATTAGTTTAATCCTATCAGGAGGTTGAAACAATGTAGAGTAGGTTTGTGAGCTCCTTTCAGACCAAAGAATTCAGTAGCATGCTGTAGCGGTGCTCCGACCCCTGCCTGGTCCTCTTGCTGGGTGATGCAGCACTGGTGAGAGTGGTGAGATACACAAATATTCCAGCCAAGGGCACGAGTAGACCCTAGATGAGTTGTTGGAATGAGCATTAAATGTCATGGAAATTCATAGAAGAGGACTGGAAAAAGAGAGCTTGTGTTAAGAAGAAGAAGTTCACCTTTGGGTAAGATAAAAAGAAAACTTAGCTAAAGGATTTGCCCAGCAATGCTACTTATGTTGTATATAATAGGGGGCGAAAAGTAAGAACATTACAGAACATCTAAAAAGAGGAGGCGGGCAAACAGAAGCAAGAGAAAGGTAAGTAGGAGAAACTCCTCTGCCACAGTGGTTAAGGGTTCAGGTGATTGAGGCCGGAATAGAAGGATCATGAATGGAGAGAAGGTGAAGATGAATTTTGCAGAAAGGATTAGCATGATTTGGTCCTTGGTTCAATACTCACCCACATATACAAATTATTAAAAAGTTCCTTTCAAATTGTGAGTCTCATTTGGAAAATATGGTATATTCATTAGGACAATAAGACTTCTTGTTTTTCATCCCACTTTCATGTCCCAGTCTTTCACAAACACGTTTGGGCATAAAATGAATGGAACCTCAGAGACTCTGAGTTGTAGAGAGAAAGAGACTTTGTCTTAAGAAGCAGCAATAGTTGATAATTAAGCAAAGAAGCCCCTGTCAGTTGTCTACTCCACAGCGATCAATCAGTTCTTCTCTCTTGCCACCTTAAGCCTTATTTTGGGGGATGTTGTGCCAACATCAAGTGACAAATCACAACTGACCTAAGCCATCATGGCAAGCCTTTTTCCCTGTCCTATCAAACAAAGTAAAGTTGGGCATAAGACTCATTTCGGGCCAATGAGTTGTATGGAGAAGATTTCAAAGAGACATATTTTTCCTGGTTAAAGGCAAGAACGTTAGGAGCAGGAAGGTCTTTTTGCTTCAGCCTCCTGCCTTTTGAGAACTAGTTGTCCATCTTGTGACCAGGACACAAGACATTGCTAACAAAGAATGACACAAGAGAGGATGGAAAGAACCTGACTTCCTATTTGAGTCTCCAGAAAAGCCCCAGAACTGCCAACCTCTGGACTTGTTAAATAATCCATAAATATCTTTACAGCGTATGCCATTGTCAGTGGGTTATTCTGCTATTTGCAAATGAAAGCAACATAAACATATATATATAGCAAACTAAAGGAAGAACAAGAGACTTGAAGGTAAGAGGCAGGGTTAGTTACAGATTGTAAGGAAAAGGTGTAAATTAGATAGCATCGTGGGATCCAAGTTAGATCTTCAAACATGAAGTAAATTGCAATGGACATCAAGGACAAAGAAGATGGAGGAAAGGGTACTTGGATGACGATAAAGAAGCTTACTGGAAACTTCAACAAACATATTTTAGTACAGTAATGGGGTGGATGCCAGACCACATGGAATTGTATATGAAGTGGGTGGAGAGGACATGGAAACATTTAGTGTGGTAACTCTATATGGAAGGGGCAAAGGGTAGTCATGGAATGCTTTTCAGAGGTTTCTAGGACAGCAGGGAAGAATGAGAGACTAGACATAGAAATTGATATTCAGTGTAGATGTTATTTGGTAGGCTGATTTTAAATATCTCCCTTTCTTATCTGCATGTTGTAATGTGAGTTCCTTTTTATGATAAGGAAGATATGAAGTGAATATGCCACAGTTTTAACAAATGCAAATGTAACATTTGTGTCATGTTTTACGAAGTAAAGGGTCTTACCATTATCTCATATATGTAAAACAAATGGCTGATAACACTTTTCTCATAAGATGACTTTGTGGAGTGAATTTTTTTTACTTTATTAATTCTTTTAAATCCTTGAATTAAAAAAGAGAAAAAAGATATAACTACAGAATGTACTATTCTTTTCTCAGTTATAACAATTCATAAGTGAGAAACTGGATGAATCTTGAAGTTTTGTTTTTTCTTTGTGTGCTAGATCAAGTAGGACAAATAAGTTCAAATGAAACCTTATGAAAACAAGAGAATGGACTTCAAGTGTCTATTCTATATCTTAGCTTGGCACAAATCAAAATCGCTTAGTTAACGTGCCTCTTGAAAAACACAGCCTATAATGAAAATGCTGTCAGAAATCTTATCAACAGTAGCTCTGCCGGGTGCCTGGATAATGGGAAGGCCGCTGAGTTACAGAGAAAGAAAAGGTAAACTTGGGTGAATAATGACCAGAAATGGTAAAAATAATGTTTTGTTTTTCTTATCAAGGTTTATGTTCAGTGAAATCCTAATAGCCTTGTAACATTCATTGAGCTTTAAAAATGTACCTAGTACTAATATAAACCAACTAAAATCATATCTTCAGGGCAGCTGAGAACCAGTTGGGTTGCTAATGATCTCTTGGAGAAAGCCAGACACCAAGGGACAACAGATTCTTCATGCCCTGCAATATTCTTCAAGTCTGCAGCCAGAGCTATTTGGCTTCTGAGGAGGGAGTAGTGTGATCTGCTTAATCAGATTTTTGCCTAATAGTTATGTCAGGATTTAGCAGACAGAATTGAAAGGTTCTAATTATTTCATTATGTTTAGTTTTCATATACCCAGGAAACATACACAATGACAGTCTTTCTTATATTCTTAAGCACTATTAACACTTAACTTGAAATATTACTAATGATCATCAAGAAGAAATAAATAGAAAATACGTGAAGGTATTACAATAACGTAAGTGTGATTTTTAGCTTTTTTTATATTTATTAATGATCCAAGAATCTGCATTGATTCTAAGTGAGCTTCATGCCTAGAAATACTTCCTAGGTTATTAAGTACATGTAAATATCAAGTGACAAAATACTTACTTTCAAAAATTGATGTTAAGACCACTCTCTGCCTTTGACCAATCTTGGCAAATGTAATACTGACTAAGCACCATTTTACACTATCATTAGAAAAGCTAATTGTACCTAAAGAAACACGTTTTGTTTTGACTAGGGCTCACAATTTTAATAGATGCCTTCAACAATGTCATTATTTAAAGCTCACATGTTTTTGAACATTTTATTCTATTACAGATTAATAAACTTGCATTTTCAAAGTCCATAAAAAAAAAGGTCATTTAACCTTGTCTTACTCATTGTAAATTTGGATATTAATGTTATGAGAGATGCCTCTGTAGCTAAGCACCAATTTGACATACCTAGATTATTGGAACCATGCATCTTGGCAGTCATAACTCCAGCTCTTTTGCTTTTGTGAAAGATGAATGAAGCCTTGCATAGTTTTCAGATCATCTGGCAACATAAACAATAACCTTCCTTAAGGCAAGTGGATGACAACACGGGTTTATTCTTAGGAAAAAGCTCTTCACGTGTTGCTAACTTTCATCAAAAGAATACCTTAATGATTTTTATTAAAATTATTTCTCAGATTTTAAAAGCCCTGGGTTAATTAACTATCATTAATTATTTTGATATTAAATAAGCAGTAATGACAGATTTGGTTTCTGGAAAAAAATTGATGATGAACCCATGAAATATTATTAACTATTTTACGATGTACAGGTGTCTGCTTTTTTAACTATCTATAGAATTTCAGCTTAGAAGGACTCTGCTCTGAAGGAACAGTAAGATAATTTCCTGATTAAGTTTTTTTTAACCTAACAACTCTACATAAGAAGACAATGAAAACAAACCCCCCCAAAAAAGTTACTTACAAAAGTAAATTATAAAAATTGATTAGAATCAGAAGAAATTAAAATAAATTTTAAAGGACATTAATATGATTAAACCATGCTATTTAGAATCATACTTTGATATAAAATTAGTTTTAATAATGGGAGGTAATCTGAGTGTTCTAAAATTCAACAGTCAAAGCTTTTAATTTGTGGAGCTTTCTAATAACTTCAAAATGTAATGATTAAATTCACTTAATTTTATTATAAATTAGCAGAGATACTGGCAAGAATAAAAGGAAATGAAATTTAAATGGATTCTGCCTCATCCACTGGTATATACAAGTCAAGAAAACATCTTTGTTGAGTGTTATATTTTAAAGCAGTATTATTTTTTCTGTGGAAAGCTGACAGGGGAGATTAGTGGCCATATTCTTGAGGCCAAACAGACCAGTTAGCATTTTTCTATTCACTGACTACAGTCACCCACATCCCAGTTAGAAACTATACAGACATTGGGTCATTAGACAGAGAGTGCAGATTGTACTCACATAAAACTCGACAAAGAGGACCTTAAAGTCCTAGTGGAACTAGATAGTGTCTGTCCAGTAATACACTAATGACTTCATCAATAAGTTTTACTTTATATTTTGACTAAGCTAATGATAATGTTATTTAATAATTTCATTTGAGGAAGCCAAGCTTATTCCTGAAAAAAAAAATGTGATTCTTTTTTTGTGAATATCATCTCTCGGGCCAAGTTGCAAGGGCAATGTTTTCAATAATAATTCTTATTTGTACAGCTTTTCAAACTCTACCATTCACCTTCATGGTTGGAATGATTATACATGGGCAGCAGAAGTATAAAGAAAATATGCATTCTCCACTTAGTCATTACTCTGAATAATATGTACAAGAATTTAAGAATAAAATGTGCTACCTACTAAGTCAGGGAAACAGCTCCTCAGTGTAGCCAGACAAATCCTATAACATATTCTCTGTCGACGCTAATATTTTCATCAAGAGTTTTATGCATACGTTTTTTTCAATTTATTGTCCTTAAAATGTTCAAAAATGTACTCTCATTTCCCACATAGAGCAAAGTTCCCTACCTTAGTCCATGGCTACCTTATGCCCAAACTGTGTCATGTTTTAAAAGATCAGCTCATGCTAGGGAAATGAGTAATAAATCATTAGGTTTATGACCTGTGGGACAAACACAAACTAGCAATAATTTTAGATCTGTGGTTAAGAAAATAGCACTGATCTTGAGCTATGTCATTATTGGTAAGTCAAAACCTAAACAAACTTAATTCCACTGAATTTATATAGGACATTTATGGCTAACATATTCTATTCCTTATCTGCCACAAAAAAGTCGGATATATTTGACTTCATATAAAACATCATAATTTTTTACTTGAAGAATATGGTCTTATTTCTCTTCACAGCCTAGATTTACTTCCAAGCAATCATTTCTAACTCTTGCTTGTATATTAATTTTGTACATTTTATTACATTTCAGGGGGAAATAATTAAACATTTGTGATAGAGTAAATTAAACATAGTGTATTTTTTAAGTTACTTGGAGAAAAGAAAAAGTCTGAGCTTGGAGGTTGGAAGTTGCACGTCTGAAGATCTGTTTCCAGAAAGGTCTGGAACAAGCAGTGAAAGAGCAGCAATGCACCTTCAGTTCTCTCTCCATGTTCCTTTGCAATCATAGCCAATCATTGTCAAGGACATTACTAAGCAATCCTGCGCTGTTTGCTTTTAATTGGTAAACTATCTTCCAAAAATAACATCTTCGGGCTTCACAACACCCTAGTCATAGAGCCATTAAGGAATGAATGTCGTTACTGTATGGGAGGACCTCTATGAATAATGAATAGGGCTCTATTTTCCTGGGAAACAAACATGTACGGGCATGTCTGTGGTGGCAAGCAGGATTGTGAGTGTGCATAACATAGCAGGACTCTGCGCTGTCTTCTACCTTAAGTAGACAACGGATTTTTACAACCCCATAGAGGGTCAAACAACCTTATTTTAAACTTGTAAAATGCTGCCTGGCTTTTACAAGTTTAAAATGATGATTTACTACAAAAATTGAAGAGATGAAGGATCATGTTACAGTCTCTAAGGGGTAAGCCTGGCTTACACAAATTTGAGAGGAAAAGAAAAGACCATTTGAGCACAGTATTTAAGAAACTAGAATTTCATCTTTATTTTAAACTTCATGAAAATGTAGTTGAACCATGATTCTCCCAGGCATACATTAAAAGTAGTTTGTGCGGTGCAAAGTGTAACTAAATATAGTTATTTGTGCAAGGTGCAAGGGATTTTTCACAAAATAACTAATGAAAAGCGAGATCCAAGATTTTTAAATGATAATGACCTTGCAATGTGTTTAAAACTATTTGGCTTTTCCTGTAGAAAGATCATGAAAGGGCTTAATGTATTTTGTAAATTACTTCTTTAATGATTTTACTTACAAAGAATATAATTTGCTTGTCTTTTTTCATAATGAATGAGAGCTTAATGAATCACACTTACTTCACCATTCAACAGAAATATGTGGCACCACAGCACTAAATTGAAATATTCATTATAAGAAATCTTTGGATTTCAGCAAGAAGATTTCTAAAGTCTTTTTTCCTTTCTGTTATTTTGGGTAAAGCATGTTCCTCCTCAGTCTGACTTAAGAGATTGGTTGACCATCATGCAAAATTATTGTTCATCGCAATTGGTACCAGCTCAAATGGAAAATTTTATATTTGCATAATGGTTATGAATTTTCCCAGGCCACACACTCAGGTGTAAGAAATGGAACTTCCTTTATTTTCCTATAATGGAACTTAATTTCTATTTTGATTCTCTCTTCTACTCAGTAGCAGAAATTTAATCTTGCCAATTTAAGGTAAATTTCATCATGTAAGAGTTTTCTCAGACATTGCTCCCTCTCCAGGGAGGGTTCATATTTTCCATGTGGAGATGGTGAGATGTTCAGACATGGGTGAAAACAGAGCATCTATTTGTTGGCCATTGTTATCATCTAGGATGGCATTTTCTGTGATACAAATACATCTTTCACAGTCCCTGACTCCTAGGCCATACCATGTCTTAGGCCATGCTGTCCCTCTTCTGACCTAGAATCCTGCACATCCACCAGCATGTATGAATGACCAGTAGTGGCCACTTTCTTTCTCTCAACTTATCTCTACCCCTTTGTTGATTGCTCCAGGAAGGTTGGGCTGCCCTCCTGCACCTCCTCACAGTTCCCTCGTGCCACGCCTCCTTCCTTTCTCTATCGGTTTCATTGCTCCCATCCCAAGGCAGTACAAAAAAGTATCAGAGAGAATATAGATAACAGTTAGTCTGTCCAGATAGCAGAGTTGGAATACACATCTCCACCCGCTGGGGACCCTAATCCTATCAGGGTTCAGCCCACACAGGAAACTAACATCTATTAGCTTCTCCAGCATTCTCCCTTCTCCTCACCCAGTGTTTTTATTTAGAATGGAGTGAGAAAATAGCTCTTCAGGTCTTTCACATTCTTTCTAATTTATTGCCTATGGCCTGCACAACAAAGCTTGCTTCCTCAAAACTTAGACTCCTTAGAACTAGAAAGCACCTCTTCCTTTTTCAGAATACCTCTAGCTCTTCCAAACCAACTGTTATAAATGCCTGTCAAGACCCCTGTCTCTGTATTAAGTTTAAGAGACTTAGAAATTTAAAAGATGAAAATTGACTTTTTTGTTTTCTCAGCTGACAATGTACACGCTGACCAAGTGGGTGGACGTTTTCAGGACAACAAAACATGCTAGGGGACAAAAAACACTAGTTAATGTCTGATATTTTTGAATTGTTATACGTCATGTCACAAAAATAATGTGGACAAAGGTTTTAGAGGAAATAATACTTAGTGTTTGTAAAATTTTAAACAACTTTAAAAGTGTTTTCCTATAAAATCTTCTTCGCCTCATTTATGCCAACTTAAGTCCTGTAGCAGTGATTGAGTTCACCTCGCTGTAACTGTTAGTAAAGCCTGGTCCCAGCAGCTCAGAAGCCAGGCCTGTCATGCTCAAGCCGTTCTGGTTTAAGTAGAGCTACATAGGGAAATAGGGAAATCTCCCTTGGAGATTAGAATTGTGTTTACCATGTCTTTTCTGCTCTAGGGAGACATATGCACGCAATAGTTACTTTGACCACCCAAGCAATATAAATCACTCTGAGTTAATAAAGGCAGCTTCTTTCCATCCCCGCTTCTAGATTCTGGGAGAGTGGGGTCACTCAGGATCCTAAGAAGCATTTAAGGCAACTACCTAAAGGGTTCAGATCTTCTGATTCTAATGGGGAAGGAGGATCCCCACACCACCAAACAATGCTCCAGATACTCACCATTCAACTCAATTTTGGTGTCCTACAGTTCAACTCAATCTAGCACTGTCTACCTGGAGACAGTGCCAGATCACACAGGGTAAGGGATCAGGCCTACAACTGCCTCCCTTTTGAATGTCCATCTCAAACCTCGGTTGTAACCTGTACTTCTTCCCAACTACTATAAATCAGAGGTTCCTATGACCTGATAATTGTGTTCAATTAATTGCTAGAGCATCACACAGAACTCAGGAAACCTATTTACTCATTAGATTATGGACTTAGTACAAAGGATGTTAAAGGACACAAAGCAATAGCCAGATGAAAAGATGAACAATGTAAAATATGGGGAAATGGTGCCGAGCTTCCAGGCTCTCTCCATCTCCGTGTGTCCAGAAGCTCTCTGAACCCTGTCCTTTTGGGGTTTTATGGTGGCTTCATTACATAGGCAGAGTGGTTACATCACTGGCCATTAATGACTGACCTCAGTCTCCAACCCCTCTCCTACCCCTGAGGTCAGGCAGAGAGTTCCAACCCTCTAGTCCCATGGCTGGTTCTCCGGCAACTGGTCCCCATCCTGGCGTGGGAGCCACAGGTCACCTCGTTAACAACAAGAGAAGTCTTTGATACTCTCATCACTTAGGAAATTCCAAGAATTTTGGAAGCTCCTGTGCCAAATTTAGTGGAACACCAATATATGTATTCCTTGTGAACCACAATATCATACTACTGTAAGGAGGTATAGAGGAATTAAGTAAATCCTTTTAATATCTGAGGTTCTGAAATATGGAATGGCAGAATCCGAGGGAGTGATCCACGCACATGTGTTTTGTTGGTCTTTAAACAGCCTGAAGTAATGCTGCGAAATAAAACTGGGAGATACCATGAAATATATCTTGAAAATTCCAAAGATCTGGCAGAATGGAACCCCCGTGTGGCTGGAGCTGAGACTATTTAGGCAGCCTGTTTTAGTCTAGGTTTGCATTCAAGTTTGGCAACCACCTTTGCCTGTCCAGTTTCTACCTGTCCACTGTACACATTGACTTTTCCTGCCTAACCTTTAACATCTGAGTTTGTGATCCATCATGATCCCAGAAAGGGGATCAGCTTTCAGATCCCAGAAAGGAGAAGCAAAGAATACAGTGAAGTGTAGAATGAATTGAGTCTGAGAGTCACAGAGGAATGTAGGTCACCTGCCACTTCTGCCTTGAGATGTCTCCTCAGGTCAGAAGGGGAGGTGCCCTAACCTCCTGGTCTCTGCGAGTTGCAGGTAGGTTTATCATGTCCTGTATCTCAGTTCAGGCCACCTTAACCAGGAGTGTCTGCCTTCAGGATGCCCCAGCATGGCTTCTGCCAGGGCACCTGTTCCCAGGCCCTGGTGTTGTATGTGGATCACTAACTATAAGCCCAGACTGAGGTTTTTGGAGCTCCCAGAAGGGGACAAAAAGAAGAGGCTCTCCAATAAACCAGAATCAGCCCAGGTAGGGCTCCAGAATCATGCTACAGCTTCAACTATTTGAGCAACTCGAAGCATCTGGTCAACCCCATTTCTGTTTGTATATGTGTGTTTGTGCATGTGTACCTGTGTGGACAATCAAGGGAGAGTGTGTATGAGTTTGGAGAGCACCCCAAATAGTAGGAATGGGAGCAGGGTCTATGTGTGTACAGTTCTAGACATGGGACACCACATCCGGATGGATATGTCAGCCCTGTCACCACAGGGATGGAGAGAAACTTAGACAATTTTGAAAATGATACTTCAACCCACAGGACCCTGTAAGACACAACAGTGAACAGAGGAGCGGCTCTGCTAGTGCAAGCTCATGGACAAAACCATCTGTGGACTTCCCTTTGTATGCCTGCCTCAGGTCCTGGGAATGTTATGGCACTCTTTCTCAGCTTATCACTTCAACTTCACAATTTGTTCCTGCTTAGATTTCTCTAAATAGACTACTCATTCAGCCATTCAGTCACAAAAACACATATTGAATATATATATACATATTGTGCTAAAAATCTATTATAAAATCATGAAATGGGAGTCTGGGTCTATGCCTCATGAACCTCCAGTCTAGTGCACTATTGAGATGACATTCTTTAGAGTTTAAATTTTTAAAAAAAATTGGATAAGAAGTAAGATGTAGTATAATAGAGGGTCTCAAGAAAAACAAACAAGTACAGAGACCACACCTTTAGGATTTTTAACCAAAGCATACTCAAAAATCTATTTTACTGTTGTTTTCTTTAAGGAATACCAGTTCAATCCAATTCATTTGTATGATATATTTTAGTATAAATATGGGCCCTATTATGATGTCTATCTTATGGATTGACAATTGGCTCCTTTATATAGCTTTCCTAAAAATAATTAAAGCAGGGGTCTGGCTACAGTTACAAGGATGACTTTGGTACATTGTAACTGAAGGATCAGTATGGCTCAGAGAACACAGAGCTTTTGGTTTTGTCTGTTAAATTAGATTATTCCAGCCCCTAGAAAAAGATCTTACCTATAACTGGCACCCAATTCGGACTTGAGAAACTAATAAGGTAGTAAAAATACATAAAATGATCAGTTTAATCCATTTAGCTTGACCTCTTTAACAATCACCATCTGCTTTATGTATCCCCAAGACTTACCAAGACTAAGATAATATTGAACCTATTACATTTTTTTCCATACATTTTAGAGAAATGATTTCTCTATCATGGAGTATTTTAACTGGCCACAAATAGCAGAATAAACATTCAGTTCTTGATTATTACCTTCCAAAAGAATCTAAAATCATCAGTTTTCTACACTTGAGTGTGTGATATTAATTCTGATTCAATAGAAGTGATATGATCATAACCTTTCAAGAAAATGAAATTTAAATTAGAATAAGATAACTATCTTAGATTTTCAGAAGAATATTATGGGTCAGAAAGAGAGCTTCAATTTTACAAATGAATTAATGTGAGCTATCAGAATTCATATTCACGACATATGGTAAGTTTTCTGGGAAGTGGTAAGGATATGCACATGTCCACAGACTTGCAGCTGTATCATACAGAAAAAGAGAGGGTGACCCTCTCATCAAATCAATTGAAACCCCATCCCTACTCTACCATTAGCATCAGGCTAACATAAATATTACAACCATCCAGGATTTTCTTACCCTGAAACTAAGTAAACTAATCAACAGTTCATTCCTTCCCAAGAATCTATACTCTATCAAGCCAGGCAGTGTCCTAAGCATGAGGTTTTAAACATAAATAAAAATGTGCTTCTAGTTTTCACAGAAAGAGGCAAGGATGGCAGATAGCATTTATTGACTAACTTGAATTTTCCTGCCATTTCATATATTCTTTCTTCCAAATAAAAATACTATGAAGTAAATATAAATCAAAATTGGAATTGCTCTTACCACTATACTATCCTGCAAAAATCACAGTTCACATTTTCAATGACAAGAAGGGTTACTCGACTCTAAAAAACCTTATGTCTTTTGTCTATTTTATCTTTGATTATTTTGACTATTTTCATGTTTAGAATTGTTGCAGAGGTCTAAGGATCTGGAAATTCGGTTTCTGCTATGCTGAATTTATATGTTCATGAACATTAATAACTAGCACAAATGCATTTATATGCATAAAATATATAATGTGTTTTGATTTCTGGCTCTTATTCCGTTTTCATGGTAAATATATTCTATAGGCCTGAGAATTCTGTATTTTGAACTAGTTACACAAAAGCTAAAAACTGTACTACTGTGTCAATCTATTAATATTTCCATTATAAATATTTGGGAAAGAAATTATCCCTATCTTCAGTAAATTATAGGAAGTATCAATAGCAAGGAATATGTATGGTTGAGTCCAGTTATAATCATTAGATATTAACTTTAGTTTCTATTATAACTGTCTTGACTTCCATTTATTTTTCCCAGTGGGATAGCAGCAATCGTTGAGAAGCAAACTATATTATAGTGGCGATTAATGGTATTTGAAATAAAATGTTCATTCTTAAATTATTTGATTCCTGCTAGACCATTAAATCAAGGCTAGTAAATAGGCTTTCTATTATGTGCTAACTCCAAGTGATTTGAGGACAACTTGGAGGTCATTTCCAGCCTTAGACAAAAGAGGTGCATTGCTGGATTAGTAATGTCTCTTATGAGAAAGAGTTAGGTGAGTAGGGGAATTCATATTTGCCCTCCCTATCCACATTGCTAGTTAAATAATCCTATAAATTGTATTTTTAATGTAAAATCAGTTTATCTATTAAAACAGCAAACTGATTAACACATCTCTCTACCAACTGCCAAAATGGAAATTCATTTGCTTATCATAAAGAACAGGAGTGAAAACCTTTGGGAGGGAAGATCTCAGTGACAAGAATTATTTTCACGAAATGTGCTCTCTACATATCAAAGCCACCTTCTAAATTCATGATTGAACATCTAAGAAGTGGAAAAACAGTTATAACTCTACATTTTCAGCACCTTCATGTTGTCTTTATCAGACTTTGCTAAAATCGGGGAGGGGAAAACTGTTCATGTTTTAAGAATCAGCAGTATCATAAACCATTTCTCCTGACTTAACATCTTTATAATAGAAAACCTACTATAATAAATTCATTGCTAGGTTCTGTTTTTATTACTACAATCTCCCTCGTGAATTCTCAGTTAAAAATATTCTGGGGAGGCAGAAAAATGTCATTTGTGTCAGAACATAATTCTCTACCTGCCAAAAAAAAAGGCATACAGTTTGTGATAGGTGCCTATATTTTTTTAAAGATTGAGATACAAACTTACATATTTATAGCATATTAAAAAAAAGATGGGAGTATATTATACTATTAAGTTATTGTTATAGAAATAACCATCATAAATTGTGAAGTGTCTAATATCTATCTCAAGCCCAAATCTCTAAAACAAAGATGGAAAAATATGCTACTGAATTCATAATCTTGCTATCTATTCATGATACACATATTTTTCTTTTTTATTATTAAATTAAAATTTATTGATTCAACCCCAAAGTCTACTAATTTGTATTGTGCCACTTTAAAAATTTGGATAATTATATTCTGAGTTTTAACACATTTTGCTTTCTGACTATGCTACTTGTCTCTAAACTACCCCAGGCTATCATGAGGTCCCTTTAGAAGTTATCTAATGGCAGCTTCTCATATATACATTTGAATCAGATATAGTCATCAGGTGCATATACTGATACCAAAATTTGATCCACTAACTTCAAATCTGCCTGCATATTTGTTATGGACTAAGGCAATAATCCAAGATGAAAAATTTATCTCAACTCTGGAGCCTAAGCAGGCAAATCACCAAGGGTAAATAAATAGGACTTACTCCCTTTATTCCTAAGATTTTCAGACCATGTTTCTGGAATTACTGTCTAGCAGACATTTCTTCTCCATCCCCACCAACACTGCCTCATTCCACAACAATTTTTCTACCATTCATAATACCCTTGATTCCAGAAGGTCTTACCTCCACATCACTCTCTCTGTAGGAACAAAGGCATCATCTTTGAAGGGGAAAAGCCCAACCACTACAGCATTACTCACTACCTTAAAACAGCAGTACCAATGTTGCTTTAAAATCTGGCTTCACTGCACCTCTCCAGTGTTATTTTTCTTGACTGAAACCTTACCCTTCAACCATGTGGACTCAATAATCCCCGAGTCCCTCGTACTCTTTCATAGCACTGTGTCTTACTCAACTGTACCTTTCTGTCATCTTTTCCTTGGTGGTTTAGTGTCTTTGGTACTTTGTTTCCTTGGGTCAGTATTTCACCTCCTCTTCTGTCTCAGAAAAAAACTGAGACATGAAATTGGGTAACAAAAGATTTCTAGTAGACTCTTAATAACATGTTGGCATTTTATAGCTGGCCCCTTGGAGATATCTCCTTATATTACCAGCTGAGGTGCTGTTTTTCCCAGGATCATGTCTTGGAGGTGACAGAGAATGAAGAAGGGCTCCAAGAGAAGAAGCTGTTTGGGCTGCAGTGTCTAGGGGATTATAAGCACTAGAAAGGAGGAAGTCTACCTGGTTGTCTAGGACTTACTGCTAAGGCTTGGCTGGAATCAGAAGCCCCTCTTGTTTCCTAGGCTGGCCGTTCTAGGGAGTGGTTTCCTACGTGTACGGTTTGACCAGCTGGCCATAATGCCTGATACCAGCTTCCTGCTTGGCCAATTTCTACCTGGCCGACATGTCCTGTTCTACCTCTCCCACTGGCTATCTCCTGCCTCAGGATGGCAATTTTGAGGGTCTTTGACTATATTATTTTACAGCTGTGCAAACTGGAGGAAGCTTATAGTAATGCAAATGATTACTATCCATAGCAATACCAATAAACTTTGTTCAGTAGAGATACAATTGGTTTTTGCCTTTTAGAAAAGATGATTTCAATCATTATATTTTATTGTGCAAAGGGTATTTAAACCATTTTGTGTCTTAGGAAATTTATATCGGCTTTGTTGACTATATATATTTGGATTCTCCTTTGAACCAGTTTTAAAATCTTGTTGGTTCCCTCATTAATAAATAAGCTAAACACCACATCTTATATCAGTATGTGAGTCATGGATTTACATTTTTAATGATATTTGAACTGTTTTGGAGGGACCATGGGACATGCACAGGATCTGGAACAGCCGGGTTGTTAGATAAGTGTACCCCATGGGCTGTTTAGTCCCAGGTATAGATTTTCTTGGCTTCCAGAGAAAATCCCAAGTGACAATAAAATTTAAACTTTTCTGACTTTCTATTTCACTCTGTCTTCCTTCTCTACTAATTGTGTGTGTGCAGGGGGGTTGGGAAAGGTTGTGCAGTATGATAATTTATTCCACATTGGTGACGACAATGATGAGAAAATTGAGTTTATGTTGTGACTTTTTGAAAATTTCTGTGAGATAGATAATGGAAATATATTCTCTGATGAAGGAGAAATGGCTGGGAATCTGGTATGTAAGTTTTGTCTGGGTTTGTCGTCTGTCTATTTGTGTCCTCAAATCAATGAAGAATTTTCTGTTGACTGATAATGAGAACTCTTAAAGATCTGAATCAGTCAGTGAGATTTCGTTTCTGTGTTTACTTTCAACCTTTGTCTAAGATTATAAAACCTGAATCTATATGTGTGCCTCTAATTGAGAAAGGTCCTAACCTCTCAGTATATGATTTTGTAATGTTTCCCTATTTCTGGAGGGAATAAATTTGATTGTAATATTCCTTAACTTAAAAGAACTAGGACTTGTTGCTAGGGCTAGGCTGGAATCAGAAACCCCCCTTGTTTCCCAGGCTGGCCGTTCTAGGAAGTGGTTTCTTACGTGTCCAGTTTGGCCATCTGGCCATAATGCCTGCTGTCAGCTTCCCGCTTGGCCAAGTTTGACTGGGCCAACATGTCCTGTTCTACCTATCCCACTGGCTACCTCCTGCCTCAGTGTTCCTTGTATTATAATGTTCCTTAAATTAAAAGAACTCTTTTGGTTAGTTGTCTAGCTGACACGCTAGACTTATGGAATCAGGTCTGTGCCTTTGATTACCTGCAACTAGACTACTTTACAACTCTGTAAATAGTAGAAGACTGATAGTAATACAAATTATTTTTATCTACTGAAATGTAATTAAGTTTTTCTAGTAGAGATACAATTGATATCTGCCCAATAGAAAAATATATTCCAAAGATTATATTTTTGGTGCATTTACCCAGTTTTGCATCTGTAGGCAGTCATTCCAATATTCTTGAATGTTTCTGTACACCTGTATCTACATCAACAACTATATTGACATCTATCTGTTCTTCAGATTCTCCTTTATAGCAGCTTTACCATCTTATAGGCATGCATTAATTAATGAACTAAATGAAATCTCTGACATCTGTTCATTTTATATTTTAATAAGAGTAATGGTTTTTAATTTTTAAAAAATTACACATTACCACTTTCCTCATCTGCACTTTGTTTAGTGTGGTGAAAATGAAAAGTTCCTGTGCCCAGGATCCTCACCTGACCTTGATGATGTATTTGGCCTACTGCTAAGTTGCTGCATCCACCTCTGTAGGCAGTGAGCTGTTACTGATTGAGTCACTATATAAAGAGCTCTGCCCAGTGCTCTGGGTGGAGGCAGAGACAGAGGTGGATTAGGGACCTCCAGACTGCTGGAATCAGACATGATTCTAGTGTTTTACCTACCACTGTGAGAATGAAGCCAGTATAAACCCTTTTACCCTGAGAACATTCGGTTCTTATTTCTCCATCTCACTGAATCTATAGTGAAACCTTCAGTCAAGACATTCATACTTATTATGCATTACATAATATTTCTCTATTCCTCCCACTGAAACAATGGGCATCTTAAAAGAAAAACTGTGTCTTCATAGGGCCTAAAAAAAATCTGTTTGATAGTAGATAGTAGGTACTAAAAATGCATATTTTTTATTTTCACAGTACAGGGTCTACTAAGGAATTTGGTGAAGAAAAACATGTAAGATGATGATTGGATGACTAAAATTTTACAGCACCTGTAATCTTTCATTAATGGGTTGACTCTAAGTATTAGAAGTTGATACTCAACAATTTTAATGAAGTTGCAATTCATCATCAACATCAGTTAAACACCTGAAAACATTTCAACCCTTATCCCACCAACAAATTGCACTATGAACTTTGAAGTAGTGATATCTTTTTTATTATAAACATTTTAACACTATATAAACATAATTCACCAAATGCAGTACCAGATTTTCTCACTCTTAAAGTCTGACTTTAATCACTTTTAATTATATATTTTTAAAGTCTGAAAAACAATTATGTAATTAAAATTGCAAATATGATTTCTATCTTTGTGTCCTGAATTCATCTGAATTTGCATTTTGCTTCTTAACCCTCTAAAATCATTGTTAACAAATACATGGCACTGATTATTTTAAAGTTCTCGGAAACATGCAGAGACCTACATTTCTACATTTCTGATAAAAGTTTATTTCTGTATTTCTGCATAGTCATTTCCATACTTCTGTACTTCTGTATGCTTATTTCTCTTGAACTTTAATTTTTATTACAGGTAGAGATTATCTTACCAAAGGGATTAGCAAAAATTCAGAATTTTTTTTTATATTCTTGTAATTGAGTGGTTGCATAGGGCTCTTGTGTATTCAGTATACAAATAAGCTGCTTCCTGAGCAAAAGGTAAACAAATTTTGTAAATTAAACTCTTTCCTTTATTAAAAAACCTTGAAAAATATAGAAGGTATGCACAAAGCTGGAAAAACATAATAGGTACAATGCAATAATCATGTGCTATAACATATCTAACTCATAAAATTAATAAATAATTGTCTATAAATTCCCATGTATGTTGATGTATGCTACACATTAAACATTTTATTTGAGCATTCTGTTATTTTTCACTTGGAATAATTCTTTGAAGAGTACTAGAGTATTTTCATAGTGCTACATTTGTTTTATGTTATGTATCTATCTAGCTACACAAAGTCGAATGTTTCCTGGGAGTTTTGGGTGATGAGGGGCCAAAATTTCCCTGGTAACAAATCTTTTCAGTTAAGATAAATAAGACTGAGAAAACTGCTTATCTACATAAAGACTCATTTATTACTTAGTGTTGAAAGTCCATTATGAAATAACATTAAATTGAACTCATAATTATAAAGTTTTATCTACGAACATCCAAGCAAATCAATATTTTAAATGGCTAAGCATAATCCAGCTCTGGCAATTTTAAGCATGATAATTGAACTTTCTAAATATTTATAGATACTAAGAAGAAAATCATTCCAGCTGCAGATTCTTGGGGAAATTTTTCACATATCTTAAAATTACAAAAGAAAGTCAGGCAAGTTATTCATTATAGCAAAGACTTTTAAATCGACTTTTTGGGGCACTTTGATAAATCTTTCTTTTTAGGCAGAAATTAACTTTAAAATAAGGTGGTAATTCATTGTTGTAATGAAACAAAGAGAAAGTAGACTGTACGCCTTTTGTAGAAATATATAAAATGATCAGAACTACAAAAATCAGAATAGTTTTATAGAATCTCATTTTCAGTGGATGCCAATTTCTGAGAAAATGAAATAGCCACTGAAAAGGAATGGAATTTAATATTTTAATTGAATATAAAAATGGCTGTTATATGCACTTACAGCCCTACACTTACAATTTACTATATTTTCATCATTTTACCTTTTCAAATAATAAGGAAAAAAGCTGAACTACTTACGCACACAGTTGCCAATGCTGGTGCTCTTCATCCTTGTGGGCGTCCGTATTTCCATTTGGCATCATATCCCTCTCTTTGTGCAGCTCTGTCCTCTCTGGCACCTTCCTTACAAAGTCAAGTTTCCTTGATCTCCTCATGGCCTCTTCTCCAATCAGGGAACCCATGAAGCTGGGTTCAGTTGCCCCTCCTTGCACTGCAGCCTGGAAGCTCTCCAAAGGCAGTAAGCTGGGGCAGTTGCAGAACTCACCTCTTTCTTGTCTCTGAAAGATCACTCTCCTTTGTTATCTGATGCAAAATGTCTTGAGAATCATTATTACAAAAGTTGATATTTGGGTAAGTGTTTTGTTTTGTTTTGTTTTAGTTGTTTCAAGTGAGAGGGTAAATTTGAGCCTTGTTATCTTGCTACCAGTTGGCTTGGAGATGCGAGAGGAAGGGCAGTAGTATCAACAACCCAGTGCTTCTTGAACTTTAATGTGCATAGGAATCACCTCGTGATTTTATTTAAATGAAGGTTCTAATTTTGTAGTTCTGGCAGGGTTCCTAGGTGATGCTCATTCTGTCCGTTCACGAGCACACCTCTTGACTCCTGGTAGATTGTAAAAGGAGTGGGAAATGTTATTATTTTCTCACCTTTCCTTGCTCTCACTTCACCCATTCAGAACACTTTGGAGTTGTTGAGAGCACCCCTCATGTCACATTACTGTGACTTGATAAATACTGCTGGAATATTATCATTAAAGAGGTAGCAAAAAGTTAGATCAAACCCCTGGCAAGTGTTTTGACCAAGACCGACAGTAAACAAAATATACATTCTGATCCAGTGCACACTTATGTGTTTACTTTAGCTATATGACCTGCACAAGAGTGTCATGAACTATAATTATGAATGCATCCACAAGGATGAAGAGTAGAATGCAATTCTACTCACTCTATTTCAAAAACAAAAATTCCATTTCCTACTACACTACTAGGTCTCAAAACACAATAAAAAAATGACCCAGATTATGGTAGAAACAGAAATGGATAATTATGGGTAATACTTTTTGTTCCATGTATGAAAAATTGTGTTCACGTAGTCATGATCTGTGTGAGACATCTGAGTGCTTTGAGCAAGATGAGGATTTTAAACGTCCTTCAAACCTGTATTTATAAAATATTTGTTCTACATTCATTTAGGGTGGAAGCTGAATGATACCAGAAAGAAGAATGGAGGAGGAGGGAGTAAGCTATGTTCTAGCAGGGGTTTACTACACTCAGAACAAGAGCTCTGCAGCTGACTGGACTAACACACTTTAGATGACAAATTAGGACTAACCTAGAGTCACCCACCCATGCAACAAGGGATCCCCTTTCCTAAGCCTCAGCCCAAGAGGTTTCTCCAAACATTTCTTCAAAATATTCTCTCTGAGAGAAGTTCTATCAAACATATTTTTCCCAATCTTGTCAAAGTCCAGGTGACATTTTGGAGTCTCTTACAGCCTAATAGTTGACTAACAGTGCAGCTGTCTCATGCCTTAATTAGATTCTTAACACATTCATGTAATACGCATACAAAAAACATTTAGTAAGCTCTGTACTACATATTGGATATTCAATGGTCAGGAAGGCAGATAGATTCCTGTCCTCAAGCACCTTACACCTTGTAATGATGATGCATAAACCATAAGAAGAATGATGTTTAGAGCAATAAGATGTCATAGGAACATCAAGCAGAAGCATCTAAAACAGAGGTTGGCAAACATTTACTGTTAAGGTCCAGGTAGTAATATTTAATGTTTTGTAGGCCACATGGTCCATGTTGCAACTACTCAGCTCTATGAAAGCAGCCACAGACAGTATATGAATGAATTTGTTTAAATAAAACTGTATTTACAAAAACAGGAAGTGGGCCAGATTTGATCTTTGGACCATAATTTGTGAATCTCTGATCTAAAGGAGTCTAGGAAGGGTCAGAGGAGACTTGCTAGAGCAACTGGTGTTAAAAGTGACTCCCAATAATGGCTACAATGAATCCAAGTAAAGACGAGGGAGGCCTAGAACAAAGAGGCCCAGAGGGAATGAGAGATCTTGTTGGAAGAACTAAAAGATGGTCAATGTGGCTGTAGTTCAGGTTTTTTTTTAAATTAAAACTTTACTTTTTAGTTATAGATTCACAGCAAAATTGAGGTGAAGATACAGAGATTTCCTATATATCCTGTCCTCACACATATAGCCTCCTCCACTGTCAAGATCCCTCACAAGAGGGGTACATTTCTTTCAATTGATGTTCCCACACTGACACATCAGAATCACCTAACGCCCACAGATGATCTGGTGGTTCACCCTTGTGGTGGATGTTCTATGGGTTTTGACAAATGTATAATGATGTGTATCCATTATTATGGTGTCATACAGGGAATTTTTACTCTCCTAAAAATCCTCTGTATACTCCTTATTCATCCTTTCCTCTGCTACAAACCCCTGGCAACTACTGATCTTTTTACTGTCTTAATAGTTTTGTCCTTTCCAGAATGCCGTACAGTTGGAACTACACAGGATATAGCCTTTTCATACTGGCTTCTTTCACTTAGTAATATGTATTTAAGTTTGCACCATGTCTTTTCATGGCTTGTTAGCACATTGTTTTGTTACTGAAAAATATTCCATTGTCTAGATGTACCGCAGTTTATTTCACCATTCACCTACACAGGACATCTTGGTTGCTTCTAAATTTTGGCAGATATGAATACAAATGTTATGAACATCCATGTGTAAGTTCTTGCGTGGACATAAATTTTCATCTCCTTTTGGGTGAATGCCAAGAAGGCTATTGCTGGATCATATGGTAAGAGTATGTTTAATTTTGTGAGAAACTGCCAAGTTGTGCTCCAGGGTGGGTGTACATTCTGTATTTCCACCAGCAATGGAGAATTCCTATTGCTCCCATTTTCACCAACATTTTGACTATTCTAAAAGGTGAGTAGAGGTATTGTCTTGTTTTAATCTTCATTTTCTTGATGATATGTGATGTGGAGTATGTTTTCATGTGTTTATTGGCCATCTGTATATCTGGTGTCAAAGCCATTGGCCCATTTTTTACTTAATGTGTTTATTTTCTTACTGTTGAGTTTTAAGAGTTCTTTGTGCATTTTGGATAATAGCATTTCAGCCAATGTGTCTTTTGTAGATGGTTTCTCCCATTCTGTGGCTTCTCTTGTCATTCTCTTGACATTATCTTTTGCAGAGCAAAAATTTTTGATTTTACTGAACTCCAGCTTATCAATTACTTTTTCATGGACTGTGACTTGGTGTCATATTTAAAAAGTCAGAATCATATCCAAGGTTTTCTATGGTTCTTTAGGTTTTCTTCTATGTTTTCTTCTAGGAGTCTTATAGTTTAATGTTCTACATTTAGGTCTATGATCCATTTTGAGTTAATTTTTGTAAAGGATATAAGCTCTATATCTAGATTCATTTATTGCATGTGGCAGTCCAGTTGTTCCAGCACCATTTGTTGGAAAGACTGTCTTAACCCTACTGTCCTGCCTCTGCATCTCAATCAAAGATCAGTTGACTATATTTATGTGAGTTCATTTCCAGGCTCTCTCTTCTGATCCCTTGATCTATTTATCTATGTAGCTTAGAATTTGAGGGATGTGTAGAACATTTGTTATTCATCTTTCCATCTACAACCTGAAGCCTATTTTTATGTTTAGGGAATTCCCCACTTTGTGAGTATTGGTAGCAGTAAAAACTCCCTTCCCTAAATGGCCTGACAATGGTAGGTGCTTGTATTCCCAGTCTTTCTTCCAGGTGAAGCACAGGCATGCGGCTTAATCTCCACTCATTAGATTCATTCATGCCAGAAGTGAACTCATCAACCAGTGATGAAAGACTGGAGGAATCAGTCGCTCTCTCAACACCCTCTCCTCCATCTTTATCTCTAGCTCTCTTATGCATGTGAATCCCATGTGGACTCAGCAACGGCTTCAGGGTTGTAATACTGATGATTCAGTGGCACCACAACAATTCAAGATCTGGCAGCTATTCGTGGTGGCAGGGAGTTCTCAGCCAGACCAGTTCTATAGTGTGATTTGGGGCATTATTCCTCAAAACAGCCTCATGCCTAGTTGTCCAATCCACCAACAATTCCAGGAGATACTTTGTGTCCCTTTAATAAACTCCTGTCCTGTGACTTCAACTAGACCCAGATTTTTTTGTTTATAACTAGGAAATCTTACTTATCATGGGACATTACATGGAGAGATAACTCCTGAAGCTATCTGGAAACAGCTCCTGAAGTACTCTTCAAACCATATTAACAATTTTTTAGTTTATTGTTAGTGTTGTGAGAAGCCATTGAAAGATATTAAGGAAGAGAATGATGTAAGCAGATCTGCAATTTAGAAAGACTACCTAGTTATCTCCCAGACTTCACTGAACTCCAGCTTATCAATTACTTTTTCATGGACTATGACTTGGTGTCATGGGATTTGAGAGGGATTATTTTCTGCTGTTATTGATCTCTGCTCCATACCTGATATATATTAGGTAATGAAAAAAATTTGCTGGATGAATCACAGAACTTCTGAGTAAATTGGAAGAAGGGGTCCAAATAGAAGGATATTATGGTAAATCAACTGATAGTGGTCATCTGGACTAAATAAGAGTCCTTGAGGATTGAGTGAAATATGTAGAGTCAAAAGACTGATGACATAGAAATTACATATTAATATTTTAAAATGAAAATATGCTTTAAAATTAAATTAAAATGACAATGGTGTCAATTTCAATAATTAAATATACTATTAATAGAAAGAGGATGTGCAGGGAAGTATGTGTTCCAAAGTTTTTTTCCATCCCTCTCACAATAGCACTTGTTACGGAGATACAGCTAAGTCAAGGGGAATGCATAGTTTGAATAAAAGTAGCTTCCAAGGCCAAGAAAGTGAACAAGCCAAAAATGTAAATAATCATTTACTACTGAGGAGATAAACATAATATCAAATGCAGTTTTTCAATTGTTTAGGTATTCTATTCTTTCCTGCATAATTTGGGTTACCAAGGCTGTTACTTTTTTTAATAAGCCTAACAGTGGATTCAGTTAAGTAGCTGAGGAGGATATTAAAGATAAAACCAGATTGGAATTCAACACTCTTTTCTCCAAAGCCCTTGGAGATGGTTTAATAAAAAAGAGAAAGAATATTAATTTTTCTGAATTCTTGTTTGAATGACCTTGATAAAAGCAAGTAGGTGAATCTAGAAATTAGTTTAATTGATTGTTATTACCATTCTGCTATTTCACTGGAGTAATTCATTCATTGGTCATTCAAGTTGATTCACTAATGGAGCAGGTAGATAAGACAGACAGAGCAAAAAATCACCACTACAGTTCAATAATTTCCCCCAAAGCCTCCTGGCAAATTGCAAATCTTAACACAGAATTTCATTTAACATGCTCAAAACAACACTCAGTAATATGGAAAATGAGGTTATCATTGAACTATTTTCATAATACTTTTTCTGCAATAGTGTACAGCATTGGTATTCTGAAAAAAATTCCCTATGCCTTTAGAGACCAACCAAACTATTTAATAAAATTAAGTCAGTACTATTCTGGTATACAATGGGAAATGCATGTTGTTTGGGTTATTATGTCCAGCAGAAACTCATTTAGTTGTGAATGAGGCATGGATTCTTAGTCTTTCTTAATAGCCAATACATTTGGTCACCTTTCATGCTGCAATTCCTATTTTTGGAAAAAAATCAAACAGTAAACCAGCTTAAATATAACCAGTTGGCAACCTCTGGTCTAAAATACCTATTGAGCAGGCAGACCTTTTGGGGTCTAATTTGATGGCTCCAGAAAATCAGCTTTCACTGTCTCCTTAACCATAGACAAGTTCACTAACAACAGATTTCAAAGAAAATCTCAGCATTACAGTGATGCTAACTTAACACATTTACCAGGCTATTTACATGGAGATCAGCCTATGAGAGAAAGTGGATAGAAAAAGAAAAAATTCTGCTTTTGGAGGGAAATGGAAGGACAGAAGGACAAAGAAGTATGTGAACTCTCTCACTGCCAGATTTCACTGGCCCTATTTGCAGTCCCTGTCAGGCTCACTGTGATTTATTTAATGAAGGTCTGTGAGAGAACACACTAAGCACTTTAACTTGAGAAATAAAGCTGTGTGTACTACTATACTAAAACAACAGGCTGAAAAGGGAAAACTTCACACAGCCAATAATTTTGTCTACATGCCACCAAACTATTTACTTTTGTTTATTCTGAAATGACTGTGCATCAGCCACAATAAATGCAAAGCGCTAACATCATTAACATAACTTTTATCGCTGTGACTGCTACAGTGCTTTATAATGGAAGGTGCTGAATAAACATTTGCTGGATGAATGAAGAATTTTATCCTGGTCTCCCCATGTTCATGGTCCACAAATTCACAGTCAGACCTAAGCCCTGCCCATGGTATTGTCTATAAGCCTTTTGAGTTTTCACCATTTCCCTGTCTTGTTTATTTCTTAATGACTATTCCAAACCTTTCCATTCTCCTCAAGATCTGACCCCACCCATATACCTCTCATCTATGTAAGCTCTTTTGAGTTAATTTCCATCACGTACAAATTTACCCCTACCCACACTCACCTGTAATTCCTCTCCTCTAGACTAAGAAGACAGAGGCTCCCTCCCTGTTCAAGTCAGTCCTTCTGCAGGTACCATGCTCTCTCTCATATTGGGCCACACAATCTTCCTCACACTCGTATGTATCCCCAATCTCTTTTCTCAAATTCCCTCTTTTAGTCTGTGAGGTCCTCTCCTACCAAAGAATAAAAAACCCCTTTTCCCTGTATGTTCTTCTCAGCTTACTGTGCTGTTCTTTCCTCCTTTGCCCAAGGACACCATTTCCTCTTCCTCCATGCTCAGGATTTCATCTACCTGTTTAAGGCTGAAGAGCTCTAATTTTAAATGTCCAGGTCAGATGGTTCCTTGAAGTTTTTATGTCCAATTGTCTGCTTGTCAGATAACTGACAATTTCATCCATTCATTCATTCAACAAATATGTGTTGCATGTCACCTTGGAGCCAGAAATGGCTTAATAATAGGATGAAAGTTGAGTATGAATAGATGAAGTCCTTGCCCTCATAAACCTTTACTGTTTAACAATCCTGTACTGAAATAATCACAGAAAGAAACGGGAAATGTGACAAGCAGAGTGAAACAGAGGAGAGCAAATTTCAAGAGGAGCATTCCAAACTGAAGGTGGCTTCTTGTTGAGGCTTATCTTTCAGCTGGTGCTCTCACAGTCCTTCTGGGTCTCTTGCTCAGATGCACTGGCCTTGAACTGGATTCCCCACCTTAATCCTGACATCACCCCATCCTCAATTTCTGCTCATTTTACCTCCTTCAGTATCTGCCTGCTTTCCCTCCAGAGCGGGTCTACATCACAGCTCCTCCTGTCTGGCCTGTGCCAACTCAGCAGTAGTGCAGCTGGAATCCCTGTCTTCAGTCTTGATTCTCAAATCCATCCTCACACATTGTCAGAGGAACTTATATAAAACACAAATCTGACCATGTCCCTCATCCATTAGTTCACTCAGGTAATTACTGCTATCTGCTGCGACAAATATAACCAGTATCTCAGAAGCTCAAAACAATTAGAGTGTATTTCTAGGTCATATTAGATTCCAACACAGGTCTGATGGATCACCCTGGCAGCTCTCTTCCAAGGCGTGCCTCAGTGATTCACCGTGTTGGGCTGCCACTCAAAGCCATAGCTTTGGGGTCCCCAGTGGAAGTGAAGAGAATGAGCTGAGAATGTCCAGGATGATTTTAGGGGCAGTTGGCCAGAAGGTCAATATGGCCCCATCTAACTACAAGGAAGATGGAAATTTAGTCTTCAGGGGTACCAAGGGAAACAGAAAACACAGGATTGTGAACATCAAGCTAACATCTGCCTGCCTTGATTTCATAGCCTAACTTGTCAAAGTCTAAAATTCTGGTCTCTGAATATGGGTTGTAAGGCCCAAATGCTCGCATCTCCATTCTCCTTGTCTCTTTGGTTTTTTTATACCATTTCTCACTCTTGCCTTGTAACCCTCTTTACTTACTCTCCCCCTTTTGAAAATATTTCATATCCATATTTTATTAGCTGGATACATTTTTCCAATGGATATTGTATGTTAAAATGAATAGATTTGCACAATTTCTGACCTAGCTGTGAACAATCAGCTAACTTTTAAAACCACATTTACAGAAAACCTTGCCCAAGGAAGGCTTTGCTTCTTTTTGTATGAATTACTGAATCAATGAAATATTTTCAGGTGAAAACTTGAAGTCTCAATAGCTCAGGTGCACCTAACATTTCAGCATGATGCTGAGAGAGAAGATTTACAGGTGTCAAAACATCCTCTGTCTAAAAGGGCAGTCTTTTCAAAGGTGTCAGGATGAGAAATATTTTCTAAATACCTATTATACTTCTTTCCTTAACCTTTTCACTAGACTGAATACATGACCATCCCCAGAGCAGAGATCAGAGTCTGGACAGGATTAGTCCCCAGGGCCCAGCATCAGAGGGCTTTTAGTGTTGAACTGACCATAGCCTAAGCCTTAAGCCTGGAGAATGGGCTTAAAGCCAGTTTGCAGAGGCTTTATGTTCAAAACAATTTTTCCCATGAACCATCCCAATACCACCATCTTTCCACCACATTATCTGGATTTAGTATTGCCTAAAATCAAGGAATGTCTTCCAGCCCCTTGCTAGCTGAACAAAATAGACTAGTAATATCTACTTCATAAGGCTGTTGTAAAAAGCTGTTGCTTATGAGCTTTATTAATATTACATTGGCAAAGTCCATGGAAACATATATAAACACTTAACATTTAATAGATCATCAATAGTTCTCTTTATATTTCTTTTATGGCTTTGAATACATTTTAATTATTATCTATGAGGGGTGTTTCTATTGTCTTTGAAAGATTATCAGAAGAAATTGCATTATAACATTATCAGCATACTCATCAGCGAGGATAATGAAGATAAATTGTGATGCACTCATTTTGTATTGCTTACAGTATACTTTAAAACATTCTGGTGTTAAGCAGTGTCATGTAAGTGAGTGGAAATTAAGTTCTTGGTAACTAACTAATGAAATACCATAACTTGTCCACACTGTAGAAGTGTCCAAATAAGGATGTGGATATCCAAGATATATTGCCAAAGAATCATTAATTACAACAACATGTAATTCTTATCTATGAAATAACTGATGGAGACAACCTATCCCTGTTTAAAAAGTATAAATGATGAGCATGAAGGACCCTAATCTCAAGGTCAGATGACCGCAGGTTTGCACACCGGCAGAAGGAGACAGAATTAAAGAGCATGGGAGAGACTGTTCAGTATTGTAAACTGTGGTAGGTTGAATAATGGTGCTTCCCCAAACTGTCCACCTGCCTAATCCCTGATACCTTTAAATATGTTTCATATGGCAAAATTAACTTTGCAGGTATAATTGAGTCAAGGATTAGAGATGGAAAGGCTAGTCTGATTATCTAGGTGAGCTGCATGTAATCACAACCTTTGTTGTAAGAGGGAGGCAGAGGTGCAGGGGAGGGGATGACAAAGAGCTTGGTTTGATCTGCTTTGGAGGAAGGGGCCCCGAGCCAAGGCTTACAGAGGCCAAAGAAGCTGAAAAAGGCGAGCACATAGGTCCTCCTCTCAGAGCCTGTCCACAGAGGGAACTCCTCCTATAGACACCTTGATTTGAGCTCTTGAAGACTTCTTAATTCAAACTTCTGAACTCCAGCGCCACAAGAGAATAAATTTGTGTAGTTTTAAGTCACTACATGCATGGTACTCTGTTACAGCAGTGACAGGAAATTAATATGTAAAATTTGTGCTGCTTTTTGAATAATATGAGACTCTATACCTTTAACCTCATCTATACTCATACCAAAATTGGCCTTAATCAAGTGAAACCATCTGAACCCAATTATGCACACGGTGAGCTGGGCGCCACCAGCAAAGAGAGAATGTAAGAAACACAGGGAATGTCAGGAGCAGAATCGCCCCATTTCATTTCACACTCTTCTTGATTCAGAGACTACGAAGGACACATGGCTAATAAAGGACACATCTGAGGATCATACATGCCGGGTAAGTTCTGAAAGCCAGCGTAACCTTGTTCACGCTTTTGCCGTGTCAGCTGCGTTTGAACCACACAGCCTGCGTGAGTGCACAGATGGAGGGGGGTGGGGAGGAAGCTCTTATCTAAAAATACCTAATTTGAATTTCTGGTATAATTACAGAGTGTTTTTTTTCCCCCTAACAGCCAGCAGATGACTAGAAAATGAAATAATTAAGAACAACAAAGCTTTTCATACTTTAAAAGTAAAAGTTGTCCTGTGTCAAAACATCCTGTCTCGTGGAGTAACTAAATTTCCCCAGACATAAGGTGAGGATGTTGGAAAATGTTTGTATCCATCCAGTTCACTTTTGCTGGTTTCCCTACAGGGAGCCTGTGCTCATCTTCAGAAACTAATGTTTCATTTTTGGCTTAAATAGCCGTGGTAGGTCAGGAGCCTCTTTTAAGACAGTATGAGGGTTTGTAAAGTAATAAAATTGTGTATGGAAGATGGGAAAGAACTCTGTCTAGTTGCTGTGCCAGTGGCCTTCATGAAGGAAAGCAGCAAAACTAGCTGAAGGAAGACTGGGGTTGGTATGGGATTCTAAATGTTACATAAGGAATATACCGAATTCCGTTTATTATAGTGAGATTATCTGGGTATCCTGACTGACCTTCTCACTGAAAACAGCTAAAATGAACATACAAAGTGAACTAGTTAAACTAATTAATGAGAAGGCAAATGAATAAGGGATGTTTAGAGGCCGTAAACTGAGTGAAAGGGGGAAGGCAGAGAGGCAAGCAGACCACTAATGTCGCTTTTTGACTTAAGGGCATTTGCTGAAGCAGGACACCTTGAGCTTCAGACTTCATTCCTCCCCAGAATAAGGTAAGCCTCATACACTGCCCAGGGCCATCCAAGGTGAATACCCAGAATCCCCACATAAATCTGGGACTACAAAGAGCTATCCATATAACGTGAGGGTCAAGCAGAAATACCACCCCTGAGCTCAGGAAACATCAAACATGGAAATTATCAGGCATAGAATATTAAATAAGCCTTTTAGTATGTTTAAAGCAAAGACTACATGGATATTCACTGTACTGTCCTTGCAGCCTTTCTTATGTTTGAAATTTTTAAGCAAAAGGTTAGGAAGAAAAATAGAAGTGAACTTCCTTGACATGACAAAGGATAAATATAAAAATGTACAGCAAATATTTTACTTAATAGCAAAATGTTAAAAGCATTTGCCCAAGGCACAGCTGTGCAATATCAACACTTCTATCTAAAAATGTATAGAGGTCCTAGCAGTAAGGCACAAAAAATGAAACAGAGGGTGTAGGCCAGATAGAATGAAATAAAACTCTCATTATTTAGACAATACAATTGTCTAAAAAGAATACTAAACAAAAATAATAGTTTAACAAATTTGCTAGATATGAAATCAATGTACAAAAATAAGTTGAGTTGTTATAGTAGTTTAGAAAATGTATTTTTAAATGAAGGCACCATTCATAATAGCTTCACAATTGCAAAATGATTAGAAATACATCTAACAAAATTTGAGCAAGACATTTTTAGAAAGTCTTAAAGCCTAATGGCAGATTATTAAAAGAAACCTATGTAAATGGGCAGACATATAATATTTTGGGTGTGGATTGTTAATATTACAAAGATGTTGATCTTTCCAAGATTTATCTGCCAGTTTACTTCAGTTCCAGTAAAAATCCCAGCAGGTTTTCTCATGGAACTTGGAAATATGATTCTGAAGTTAACATAGAAGAATATAAGGCCAAGAATAGGCCCACTCTGGAAAAACGAACAAAATAGAGGAGTTGCCTTACCAAGTATCAAGAATTATTATATAGCTGTAGTAATAAATTTACTGTTTTGCAAAGGAATAGACAAATTAAGTAGTGAAATTGTTTGTCAATTTTACAAAACAGATTTACCCACATGTTGAAACTTGATCTATGATTGAGCTGACAGTACAGATTGGGTGTAAAAGATAGGCTTTTCTTTCAATAAGTGATGCCTGGACAAATGATCTTTTAAATGGGGGAAAAAATGAAATTGGACCCTATTTCACACTGTAAAACAACATTATAAAACTCTAAGAAAACAATATATTTATAATCTTTGGGATTAATGTAAGTTAAAGGTTTATGAGTGTTCATAAGATATTTTTTATAAGCCTTCAGGTTATAAATATATTGGGTATAAAGAAGGATATTTTTAACCACATCAGAAAAATGTATGAACACACATAAATAAGTCTGAGTATATTTAAGTTGAAAACCTCCAATCATCAAAAGACATCTTAAAGAGTTTGGTGGAAGAAAAGCCACAATAGAGCAACTACGTGTATAAGCATGTAAATGACAAAAATCAGTATCAAGAAGGTATAAGGAGCTCTCACAACCAAAAGGAAAATAAAACATAATAGAACATCTGGTAAAAGTCTTAAACAATTCTTCACATAAGAGAAAACCCAAATGGTCAATATCATATGACAAACGTGTCCAGTCTTACTAGTAGTTAGAGAAATGCAAATTACAAGTCATAATAAAATACCAACATATTTACCACAGTGGAAAAACGAAAAACTTTGCATAATATTAAACACTGATGAGGATGTAGAGGAACTACACACATACACAGGTGGTAGAACGAATGGTACTTCGGCAAATCATTTTGGAAAATAGTTTGGTCCCATCTGGTTAATTTAAGATGCATTTATTTAGTGACTGAGTAATTTCACTCACATCTCAGAAAAGCTCTTGTTCAGGACACGTGCATGAGAGTGTTTAGTGAAGCATTGTTTGATGTAGCAAAAAACTGGAAACACCTCACATTCCCATTCGCATTAGAACATAAGCTGTGTTATATTTGTGTGGTGAAATACTAGATCACTGAAGATGAATGAATTACAACTGAAGCAAAAACTTGAGTCTTAGGAACATAAAGCTGTGGAAGAATACACTGAGTATGCTTGTATTTATATAAAGTTCCAAACCATGCATAATTAAATAATGTATAGTTTATTGTATACAAACTCTGTAGTGAAGAAAATGTATGGAAGAGAGTAAATGGGTAATAACGTTGAATCCCCAATAAGGGTTACTTATAAGGTATGCAGCAATTCAATGGGGTGCCTTGAAATACACAGGGATTCAAACATGATGGTAACCGTCTGTTAAATTGGGTCATGAGTACCCAGGTGTTTGTGTGTGTTTGTTTGCCTTATGAATATTTAGTAAAAATTATTTTGCATTTGTTCAATACTTAATTTAATAGTTTACAAAAGAAAAGTATTAAGAGTTCAGTTAGAGGAATTTTGACATCTCTAGTCACTTTATGAAGGTTATTTTTAAAATTGTCCAGAGTATTCTAAAAAAATGTACTATATAATAAAGAGCCAATTGTTATTTTTAATAGCATTTTCTGAAAAACTTTCCCCAATGTCAACTTCTCTCAGAGGTTTTTCTTTTATGGATTGACCTGGACTGGACTCACTTAATTTCTACCCCATTTTGGAAAATTATGCATTTAGTGACTTAATCATAACTGAATTTCATGCAGGCAGACCCTCCTATATGCCACATCTTTTGCCAGAAACACTCTGTATATTCTCTCCTGTACCCTCCTTTCCCCTTTCCTTGGATAACTGCTTAGTGCTGGTCCTCCAGATCTCAGTTATTCATTTATGTGGTGACTTCCTCTGGGACCTTACACTGACTCAACCTCATGCAGAAGGGAACACAAAAATTTGTTGAATAAGGGAATACGTAATATGTGAAGGAATACTGAATAAGACTAAAGCATTCCCTCAAGAAGCATGCAGTCCAGTAGACAGTGGTAAACACAAGTAAATGGCATTGCCCTTCAGCATAAATGATAAAACAGGAAAATCTAAAAACAAAAAGTGTAGAAAAATGGTAAGTATGTGATGTGACAGAGGTGTTAGCAAAAGCTACTGTATTAATAATATTTCAGTACATAAATGTAAAAAAATGTATACTTTAAACTTATACAATGTGATATGTAAATTATATCTCAATAAAAGTGAAGAGTAGAATTTGGAGATTGGTAGTAATTTTAAAAATATTAACTTCAATCAAAGATTTGCTCTCTTTAAAGGACAATTTGTTTAAAAAAAAAGATAGATTCCTTAGTACCAAATAATGAACATACCAGTGAACACAAGTGATTCCCCAGGAGCAATCAGCATACTTAGTCAGATCTTGGTTTCTAAGAATTCCTACAAGAGAAATTTGAACTGTTGGGATAAATGGCTGATTTTTTTTGGTTTGATGTCTGGATACATCTTGTTTTGAAAAGTAAGGAAAGGCTTGAAAACTGATGGGGACATGTGGAGAAAGTGAAGTTTCCTATGGCCAGGATTCTCACCTGGCCCTGGTGGGCTTGCTCACTATACATGTGTGGGCAATATGTTGTTATTGACTCTATATAAAGAGCTCAGCCCAGTGCTCTGGGCTGCTAGGCTGTAGGAGAGCAGAGGCTGGAGTGGTGGCAGTGCCAAGGACAGAGACTGAGATGGCTGTTAGGGTGGAGAGGCCCAGAGGCAGAGACCGGCTTGCTACATGCAGACTCACTCTAAGGTGGATGGGATTCTTGTGCTTGACCTGCCACTATGGGAATAAATTGGGTATAAACCCTTTCACCCTGAGAATGTTCCTATCTTGCCAAAGGGTTTCAGCCCTGGGCAAGTTCACTATGGATTCAGGGAGACCAAGGAATGACAATGGAACGTTCTTGGGATGAAAGGGTTTATTACATGGCTTGTTCTCCCGGCAGCCGGTGGAGCACTAGAATTAGGTCTGCATCCAACAGTCTGCAGGTCTGTAATCGTCCTCAGTCTCTGTCTCCACCCAGAGCACTGGGCAGAGCTCTTTATATAGTGACTCAGTCAATAATAGCTTATTGCCTATGGGTGTGGAAGCAGTAGCCCAGCAGCAGGCCAGTGACATCATCAAGGAGTTTAGGTTCAGATAAGGATTCTGGCCATAGGAACCTTCACCTTATCCACAGTTCCACTGTCATTTTTTAGTCTCATTGAATCCATAGTGAACTTGTGGGGACCTGAAACCCAATTGCAAAACAGAACATATCAAAAAGGACATCAGAGCCAGCCTGAAGGGCTTCCAACTGGCCAAATTTGGGACAATTGGGCATCAAAAGAATAATGATACATTAAATTTTAAAAAAATTCATGTGCCCATAGTTATGATTTAAAAAAAATAGGGAAGGAGAAGAGGGAAGACTCTTTTGTGGAGCATTTTAGGTAGGTGGTATATGTGATGAGAATCATGTGACTGGGAAAATAATCACTGTTTTGCAGCCATAAATGTAATAATCAATGTGGGCAGACCATCAATGGATGCTGAAACTTCTGGATGAAATGAATATGTACATAGTTTCAGAGTATCAAAATGTCATGTACTTAATTATTATAGAGGCACAAAAGTACCTTTTTAATGAAATCTGGCAAACCCCACCTTTACCAAGTGACTGAACCCCATGTCACCAGTAATGGGAGAAAGAAACAATACTTACCCCCTGATAAAATGTACAGAGAAGATTTAACATCGCCTATACAATATTCTTTCCAAAAATGTTCAATCTGAATCTACTCATGAGGAAACAATCAGGCAAATTCAACTGAGAATGATTCTACAAAACAACTGGCCTAAACTTTTTTAACTCTTAATATATATCAATAAAGACAAAATAATTGCTCTAAAGGAGACAAAGAGGCATGACAACCAAGTGCAATATGTGGTCATTGACTGGCTCTTCAATGAGGGAAAAATATAAAGGGCAGTATAAAGAAAACCAGGAATTTTGAACATATAATGTATATTAGATAATATTGTATCACTGGTAACTTTCCTGAGTGCTTTAATGGTACTATAGTTGTATAGGAAAATGACCATTTTTTTAGGAAATCCATGGTGGAAAGGTGAAGCATCATGATGTCTTTCAGATGTTTTAGCCAAACATAAAGATGTGAATATGGGTGGAATGGGCATAGATATAAACAAATGTGGCTACTTGTAGATAATTGTTGAATCTAGGTTAAGGGTATGTGAGTATTCAAAGGATAGTCTTTAAATTTTTCAATACATTTAAATATTTTTGACATTAAAAATGGGGGTAAAACAAACTTATGACTTCCTTGAAAGAAAAAAGAGTTAGGTTAGGTGAAGGTCATGAATAGACAAAGAATTTTCTAAAATCAAGTCAAAAAGCCCATAGATTAGATGATCTTTCGTTTGTTTTATCTGGCAACTAATATCTAAGTTCTACCTCACAAACAAATGGCTGAAATGGATCTCCTGCGCGGGCAGTGTTCCTGCAAACCCCACAGAGGACATCCTTTATAGTGCAGGCAAGTGGCCTGTTGCAAGGCATATGCAGGCTGCCTATAAGCATGTTGAATGCAAGTAGAGTGCTGTTTTGAAACACCCATATTTTTTCACAGTCAACTCATACCCTGGGTGAAATTTCATGCACTTCTTAGAGCTTGTCTGGACATCCTCAGGTGGTAAACTTTCTCTGTTTTCAAGCTTGAATACATCCAATCCAATAAATAAATATAATATTCAGAACTTCAAACTGCATTGGATTTAAATCTCCTTCCTGCCTCCCACCCCTCTTTAGGCTAGGAAACCTGAAATGGGAAGGCAAAGAGGACATGTTGAGATTTTTCCTCCTTCCCCCTATGGACAGCTCCGTTGACTCCTCCAGATTTCTTTTGGGGACAAGGGGAGGTCTGGAAGACTGTATTTTCCAAAGCTGGCCACAGGCCATGTCTCCCATTCTGTAAGCTTTTCTACAAAATGATCTTTCCACTTTCCCATAAAGAAGTGGAGTCTAATTTCAACCAATAAGGTCTGGTACAAGTGATGCTGTGTGACTTAGAGCTTGGGTCATAAAAAGTCATTAACTTCCATCTTGCTTCCAGGCACACTCATGCTTGAGACCCTGAGCTTCCACCTATGGCCTCTGCCTCCTCTGAGGTCCCTAGGCTGTGAGGAAGCCACGCCACAGAGAGAGGCTGTGTGCAGGTCTGCAGTACCAGTAGTAGTCCTAGCCTTCGAGTTGTCTCAGCAGAGGAGTGCAATACGTGGGTAAAATAGCCTTTCATTGAGTCCACAACTTGGCCAAGTCAACCCCAGCCCTCCATTCATTCCAGCTGAGTTCCCAATACCATAGACCAGAGATAAGCCATCTCCACTCTTCCTTTCTGAATTTCTGTTCTTCAGAATCTGGGAATATAATTAAATGGTTCTTTTAAATCTCTGTGTTTTGGGATAATCTGTTATGTAGCAATTATAACTGGAACAGAGAGATTAGGGGTAAGTTTTGTCCATTGGTTAAGTTGGAATCTAACATTAGTGCTTCCTTTAAATGGTAGATTCCAAATGTTATTATTTTTTAAAGGGCTCTTCTCTGGGTATTTTGAAGATGGCTCCATCCTCACCCTTGATCATTCTGTTGACACAGCAGATTCTCTGTGTCTGAACAGAGGGCAGAATAGCAAATTCAGAATTAGGTCTCTTAAGTTCTCCTTTTCAACCACTGTAACTAATTCTAGGTGTTCTCTTAACCTAGAGGTGAATGATGGCCTTATGTTGGCAAAACCATTTTTTTTTTTTGAGAGGGCATCTCTCATATTTATTGATCAAATGGTTGTTAACAACAATAAAATTCAGTATAGGGGGGTCAATGCTCAATGTACAATCATTAATCCATCTCAAGCCTAATTCTCGTCAGTCTCCAATCTTCTGAAGCATAACGAACAAGTTCTTACATGGTGAACGAATTCTTACATAGTGAATAAGGGCAAAACCATTTTTGTACAACTCTGAGATTCCCAGATAGATTAGTCTTGCCCCTCCCTTTTAGAATTTGGGCGTGCTTATCACTTGATCAGATTGTTTTCACTCTGAGTTTCCAGACCATAGGAAATGTGCTACATGGATATTTGGGTTTAACTCCCTCAAGATATATTTGAAAATCGATACTGCTTTTCTGTTTTGAACAAAATCTTTGAATCAATAACTCTGTGTAGGCAAAATCCTAATGTACAAGGATTTTGAGTGATCATTCTGGTGCTTAATAAATATTCTTAATAGTTTACAAGCCAAGTTTCAAGTGTTCTTTTCATTATAAATGCTGTATTTATGGATACACCCCAGCCCCCCGTGTATTTTTTTAGTATTTAAATAAGCTTTAATTGTGGGGTAGTTTAAGATTTACAGAAAACTTTCAAAGATAATGCAGAGTTCCTGTGTATTCCGCAGCCTTTGGAAACTGTTGTCAACATCTTATGGTCTATTTGTCACAACTAACGAACCAATATTGCTACATTTTTATCACCTAAACTTCATGCTTTATTTCGCTTTTCATTATTATTAGTTTTTCCCTAATGCTCTTTCTTCTGTTCCATTTAAAATAGCACATCACATTTAGTTGTCATGTCTCCTTAGGTTCCTTTGAATTGTGACAGTCTCGCAGGCTTCCATTGGTTTTTATGACCTTGACAGCTTTCAGAAGTACTAGTCAGGTATTTTTTAGAATGATCCTTGGTGTGGGCTTTTCAGATTTTTTTTCATGGATAGATTGATTGGGAAAGAAGAATATAGCACATCATATAAGAAGTCCATGCTATCAACATGACTTCACTGCTGGTGTTAGCCTTGATCACCTGTCTGAGGTAGTGATTTGTGGTTTTCCCCACTATATCGCTCCCTGGCCCCACGCCCCACACCTTTCCACACTAGTCTTTGGAGGGGAGTCACTAAGGGAAGCCCACATCTCAATGGCAAGAAGTCATGTTCTACCCCTTTGAGGAAGTTGTTCTATGTAAACTATTTTGAATTTACCTGCATGTGAGGTTTCTGTTCTTGCCTACTTATTAATTTAATCATTTATTCATATGAGTATAGACTTAGGGATATTCATTTTATACTTTGAGTTATAGTCCAGTACTGTGTTATTGATTCTATTGCTCAATTTGTTCCAATTTTAGCCAAAAGGATCTTTCTCAGTTGGCTCCTATATCCCTTGAAGTAGTCCCATCATTTTAGTTTTGAATACTTCCTTACTTCCTGGAGTAACAAAATGCTCTAATTTCAGTTTGCATATTTCATGCCCCAACCCTAAAGTAAGCCATTTCTCCAAATTTATTTTATTGGCCTCAATTTATTTTTATGTTTGATGTACATATGATATATACATGTAAACACACTATTTCTATTTTTAAGCCATTTTTCTCATTTTTAATGTGCATAACAGATGAAATTAGCTGTGACGTTCTTGTTAGCAGTGAAACTTCCAGCAGAATGAAGCAAAGTTAAGAACCCCTCTCCCACCCAAGCCTTTGTCTCTCAGCCCTGCCTGCACATTGAGATTCCTGAAGAGATTTAAAAATACACAAATTTCCCGACTCCTCCTGAAGCCAATTAAATCAAAATATCTAGATGTGCAGCCCAAGCATGAGACTGTTTCTTAACATCTCTGAGTGATTCTAATTTGCAATCAGTCTGGGAACCACTGGATTAAGTCTTAATTCTATCAAGTTCATAATGGCTAGCTTCACTTCTTAGTGTTGTTTTGTTAAGAATAGCCTATGGGTCTAATTTCATTATTTGGAAAGTCTCCCAAAAAAGGCAAAATGAAAAAAATTGCACATTCATATTCATCTCACAAAGCATTTTGTGGTTGTGACAAACCTGAGTCATGTAGACTGAGAAATAGAGGAATTTTAGTGTATCAAACAGTAAACTTTTGAACAATTGCTGTACAAATGTTATAAACTATATTTTTAGGGACAAGCAACAATATTTACATCACTTCAAAAATATTAATCTTCTATATTCATTCGTGTATTATTTCATGTTTGGTCAGTCATATTGGTAATATTTGTAATTGATAGGTTTATATTTAAAGAAAGAAAGAAATAGATGATACTAACTTGCCCCAGTGTTAACATCCAATAGTTGAAAGTATAGTTGTTTAATTATATAAGTAAATGACGATTTTTTGAACACTGTGCAAGCTTTTGGGGTAACAGGAAATAAAAGCTTCCCTTTCCTGATGAAATTAATAAGTAATGGATTCTGATGAGAGTTTTCATATGTTGAGGTAAACCAAGTTCTCATTCTCCATACTTGAAGCAGCTGGTCTCTCAAAGGCGTACATCTGGGTTTTGTGGGGCTGAGAGCTTGCACAGTCTGGGGAGTACTTTTCCAGTAAAACAGTCCATTATACCTTTAATACAACCAAAGGTGCCTGGAAGGACCCTGAGCAAGTGAGAGATTCTGCACTCATCTGGCTCCAACTGGTAGGAAGAGAAAGGGAACATGAGTGAGGAGGCCAGTCCAGCGCCCTGAAGACCTGTGTCAGGTTTTTTGCATCTGGCATATTCCAGAGGTGGGCTACACCTGCCTGCAGCGAAGGCTGGGTAATGCCGTCTCCTGCTGGCTGGTTTCGGCTTGATAGAAGGGGCATGTACACTGGGAGATGGCTAGCAGTCTCCCTCCCAGAAGGGAAGGCTGAGCACTCAGCATCTCTGACATCAGAGAGGTTCTCAGTGGCAGGAAATACTTCAAAGAGTCTGGCTGTTCACGAAATCAAAGGTGGAGTTCCCAGGAGTGAGATTCCAACTAGCTGAGAGGAGGTCATATGGGAACATGCTTGCTACTGCAGGAAGGCAGAATAAAGTATCTGGGCAAAGGAGATACTCCACAAGCCTTTGGGTAATGGGGTGTGAGGACAGAGCAACAGGACCTACTGTCCTACCATGACGGACACCTAAGGAAGAAAGAGAATTTCCCAGAAGAAAACTGGGACATTGTTAAGAAAGGAGAATATTCTCTGTTGTGCAACCTGGCCTGAAAGGGAGATAGAAAGTAGTCTGGTAAACAATCATTGGATGTGATAAACTGTTAAGTAGAAGAAACAGAATGAAATTTGGAATCATTTCTGGAATGCGTTAGGGTAACAGAATAGAGGAGGTGTATTTTAAGTTTAATCTTAAAGGTTCAGGAAGTTTTTCTGACTACACAAGAGAAGGAAATATACACTCAGAAGGATCACAGGCAAAGAAAGTTTTGAACAGGGGCAGACTCAGGGAGCTCTCTTTAGGAAAATAATGCAAATTTAAAAATCCTAAATTAATATGTGAAAATGCATGTGTTTTTAAAATGAGAAGACACATCACAACAAATTACTGGAGTCCTGAAGATTTTAAGTCCCTTTTTTCTGAGATCTTTTTAGGCAGATTTACAGAAATGCTTATATAGAAATATTTCCTGATTGCAACTTGACTTTCTGTTCCTTCCTAGAACATTTAAAAATACTCAGCCACTTGCGGCATTCACAGAGAAGGACTGGAAGCTTTTGTTTCACTAACTTCAGGGGCAACCAGCCTTGGGTTATGAAGTGGTAGCTTCAGGAACTCCAAGTAGCCTAAATTCCTGGCACCCAGGCTATTCTGAATTACAGCTGGAGCTGAGGTTAGACACATAGGAAAAAGTCGATGATGAAGGATTTTATGTGCCATCCTATGGGACTCTGACAATCTTGTAGATTTGGAGTATTTGAAGGATTTCATATGAGAAAATTACAGCACTAAATTTACCTTCTCAAAAGTGCCTCTGGATCATTTAGGGTCTAGGTAGAAGTTCAGAGGAGTTGACTTTAGTAAGTACTTGTTGGAAATCATTTAAAATAGCCTAAAAATAAACAGGATTCCTGAACATTGGGAGAAGAGAGGATGGATTAAATACATAGTTACAAAGTAGAATGGACAGGGACCTAGATAAAGAGACAAATATGCAACTGAATGAAGAAACAGTAGCAGATGCCATTTGAGGCCAGGAGGCTATTGATATTTATTTTGCATTTTTATTTATATAGGTGAGAAAAGAAGGATGACAGTAGGATGGGAAGGATAGGCGACCAATTTTAGAAAGACTAGATTATAATCTTTCTGTTAAGGAAGCATCCAATTAGATACTGTGTTCTTCAGTAAGAAGAAAATTATATTTATAAAACAACAAGGAGTAAAAGATACTACATAAATATAATTATTATTCAATTTGATACATAACATTACATCTATGATTGTTGTATCTTAATAAGCATGACAACATTTATTACAGCTTAGCAAGGGAAAATAAAAATTGGTCTTACCAATTAACCTTATCCACATGTAAATGAGATTAATTAGTAGTTTTTCCTTTCTAATCTTTTGGGGAAAGCAGATCATTGTAATTATACTGTTTATGCAAATTGTATCCAAATATGCAAAAGGACACAATAGTTTGCAAATTAAAGTTCAAATAAGAAAATTATTCTAAAATTTACCTTTGGAATACTAGGAAAGCCAATTAGAACATGTAAATGACATAAACAAATATGAAAATCTTCCCAGGAGAACTAGCTTTTCATTTAACTTTACTAATGCTTTCCTCCCCATTTGACTTACTCAATGGAATTTAATGTGTGTTTCAAATTTGTCCTTAAATTGTAGTGAAATAAGTTTGAAATTATTTCAAAATAAAAAGTTTTTAAAAAATAATATGTTTTCTTCACAAGAAGAGATTTTGACTGAAAGGCCCTGATAATGAGAAGTCAGAAAGATCTCTGGACTTTTCAGGAGAAGAAAGTCTAAGCAAATTTGATACTGATGCAAAACCAAAATAAGAATTTTGGCTTTCTGATTTCTAATTCATTATTCTTTCCAACACATTCATGACCTATGGAGGGGAAAAATCATTTCTCCCAAGGTTTTAGGATTTTTTTGCTTTCTCTTACAGATCTGTGTTTCCTGTCTCCTTGTATTATGGGAAAAGGGAAATGCACATTTCATTTGCTGGAAAAGGGAGAAGAGTTATTTTTGTAAGTTTCAGAGCATCTCAGACTAACATTTTCTGTTCATAGTTTGAGTGAAATGATTAGGGTATATGTTAGTGATTAGTTTAGTGAACAAGCTTGTATTTTGGAATTTATTATGCGACAAGGTCTAATACAGACTCTAGGAGAAAAGGCTAGTATGATATAGTTCCTGCACTAGGGCACAAGGTGTGGAGACAAAGAATCTACATGATATACAAAGTTCCTTAACAGAGGTATGCACAGTAGAGGGCACAGAGGCAGAACAACTAACTTTTAGGAAAGTAAGTGCCAAAGAATGCACAGTAGGAGAGGGTAAGTCAGATAGATGGGAGAGCATGGAGTGTGTGACATCTCTGCAAGCTGCACTTAGACAATGGTGTAAGAACGAGACTTACTAAGAGAGGGTAGCAAAAAGAGCCATGGCAATGGTCTACACTTGTGGTTCACTGTGACTGTAGACATTGTGTAGTGTGAAGAGCAATGAAAATGATTACCAGTGATCATGAGTATCACCTAAGGATTCAGGATTATCACTTGATCGAATAAATTGGTGAGGGAGATAGGATGACCTATGAGCCAGATGTATGGCTAAACCGAGGCAGGTTTTGACTAAGCATGTTAAAGAAGGGTGCCTCTGGCATAGTTATTTTGAATCCCTTCCCCAAATTACCACAGAGTCCAGAATCCTCTTCCAGTGCACATTTCATGGGCTGCCACTGTGATCACAACCCTGTTGAGGCATTGGTGTGCAGAGATGGACCGTGTGCATCATTTGTTATTGGAAAAAATTATAGTTAACTGGACCATATGTAAAAATAAAACACATGTTTTCGACCTCCTGACGGTGATGGTGATAGTGGTGACAATGGCGATGAAAGATTATGATGATGAGAATGGTAACAGTTTGAACAGTTCCTAAGTGTGTGGTGTTTCATGTGTTAACTCACATGGTACTTAAACTTTTGGAGCTAGTCTCTTCCTTTGTAAAGTGGAGGTAACTATTGTAAATATCAGAATAAAATATATAAGGTCTGCTTCTGAGATGGTACTCAGTGACTGGTAGTTGTTCCTTTAGGCTAAGAGCTGACATCCTTTTTCTGCTTTCTAAGATTTATGGATTTATCAACATAGTCTTTTCAGACACCATTTTTTAATCTGACTACTATGTTTCTGAACCCTGCATATCAACATTGCCTGTCTTTGATATTATTTCCCATAGGAAGATTATATCTTTTCAAGTGATACTATAAAAAGTACTTCATTATTTATGCCTATTTTGAATGATTTTTGGATAACTGCCACACATGCATTTAAAGTGGAAGTATTTTCAAAGTTATATTTGTACATTATAATGCATAAATGCTATAACATTCATTAAGTAAAAATAATGATAGAAATATTTATTACTGATGACATTTTTATAGCATGATTTTATGGTAGTTTATCTGTAAAGAGTCTGAATTCTCAATTTATTTTCCCTAAGGGATGCATATAAATAATAATATTATATGTTTATATATTTGTTTAGTCTTGTTGTCATTGTAATATTTCTAAGTTAACAGTTAACATCAGGGCAATTTTCTTATTATAAACCCCTAAAGGTCTAGGATGTCTTGTTTAATTTCATATATACTACTCTCATTGAATATCATTATATTAGTTATCTACTGCTATGTGATAAATCATCACTGTAAAACATAGTGGCTGTATTAGTTTTCTAGGGCTGCCATAGCAAAATACCACAAATAGGGTGGCTTAAACAACAAATGATATTGTCATAATTCTGGAGTCTAAAAGTCCAAGATCTAGGTGTTAATATGTATGTATTATCAAATATGTTGCATATATATATATGTAACATCAAATCATCATGTTCTATATTTTAAATAAATCCCAATTTTGTCATTTATATATCATTAAAGCCAAAAGAAAAAGAAAGATGTGCAGTGAAAAAAGGCAACAATACTTGTACACTACATGGGACATGATGGATCTGACCTAAAATTCAAACTGTGTTAATCAAAGTATATAATTTATTGGGTCTGAACTACATGGAACCTGTCCCCATTCCAGGGGTCTATCATACATCAGTCAACAGCACAAAATAAAAAGCATGCCTTAATATTGCTCTATCATGTAAGAGGGACAAATAGCAAAGGTTAAATTAGGAAACAATGGGAATACAGTAAAGTATTCTTCTGTTTTCAAAATGTAGCAATGTACTAATTTCCATATTTTTAGAGCCCAAAGATTTGTTTATTCTATGCTTTGTAGACTTGATTTCCCAGATTGAACTTGGGCATATTTTCTGATTATATTTTGTTATTCTAAAGAAAATAAAGTAAGCTCTATCAAAATACCTGTACTGTTCAGATGTTGGAAATGTAATTGCATTGGAGAGCCTGAATTTCCTAGATAATTTCTCAACTAATTTATTGATAAAACTCATTCACTCTTGAGGAAAGACTAAGGAAGCTCTTAGTACCACTGATACTTTATACATGAAGAACAAGAGATGCTCATGTTCATTTGTGGGTTAAGATGCTCAACTTATTATTCCAATTGATTTTTGGTTTGAATATTTTCTTAGCTTTAGTAACAACATTTATCAGTCATTTCACCGAAGTTGTTTTTTTCCTAAAACTTAGAAAAGTATGTTTCATATTTTTCTTCTTTGAAAACTAAGACTAATTCTAGTTGTTCTGGGGTAAATGTTTTGTGGATGAGTAACACAACGTTATTACAAGGATATACCTTCAACCTTGAGTTTTAACTGTCATGTTGACACTAGGATATTTATTTTTCTTATGGAACTTTGCACGTTATTAGGTTTTACACTATTTCCATCTCCCACTACTGTGTCCTTGCAAGTATTATGGTGTCAAATAGCTGCTTTATTAAATTTTACATTGTAGATGTGAGAGTTGAAGCTCTCTAATAATAAACACTTTCATTGGCATATGCCATTCTGGACTTTTTTATTAGGGGTTAGAAATTCCATTTCTTTTTCTCTGGAAGGGAAGGATTATAGTTGGTGTTATACGTTTTGAATATTATGTTTTTATTCCAGTAAAATGAAAATCCTTCACTTTGCTTAAAGTGTTGTGTACATCATTTCTGCATACATCATTTCTGCATACATTATAGTACTTTGATAGTCCATTTACATATTATTAACTCTTGGATAGGATCTCTTTGAAAGTAGTGATTCTCTTTGACATTAGAATTTCACATTAGCCAAGAGTCAGGGAACACCATGTCCTTGAATTTCTCTAAAAGCTAAGGGTTTTCTTAGGGAAACAATTTGCTGGAGATGGGTCAGCAGTTGGGTGGGCTGGAGGAATGGGGAAAAGGGAGGCAAAGGCTTTAAGGAAAACAGAGTGCAGGTCATTTCATTTTTTTAAAACTTGGATGCTTATTTTTCTTCCTTCTCCCTGAGTATACAGTTCTCCAATATGCAGGATTCTGTGCTTTTGGTTGCCTGACTCAGAAAACAGTCTCTCTGATATGTATGCCTGTGGTTTAGGGCAGTCATTTTTTACTAAGTTAATCTGACATGCTTACCAGAAGCCTTTTCTCTTTTCAGACCTTGAAGAGTAAGTCGGCACCTATTTATTTATCTGTTGTTCACCTTGTGTTTTGCCATTTGGGGAGCAGCTCTTCCCACTGTCCATAGCCACATGCATTCAAAGAAGTCACCATGTTGGCACATAGCCCAGAGGAGACTGTGGCTCTGGGATTAAAATATCTAGTCGGGGAGCTACTCTTATGAACAGAGAAAACATGTACTTGGCGGGGTTTATAGTGTCTGTTTTCCATCTTGAACATCGGGAAGCCGATGCTTCAGCCCATACTGCCCCAGGCGAGGTGATGGGGCACTTCCTCAGAGAGAAGCGGACCACAGAGGGCAAATCCAGGGGTAGAGTCGACCTGCAGTTTGTTCGGAGTCTCAGTTTCATCTTTGTTTTCCTGACCTCCCTAATATCCTTTTAATAAAGTCCCTATTTTGCCTTAGCCCGTTTTCTCAGAATTTCTACGTTTTTATAGATGTCCAACCCAAAGCATGCCATTTTTCTCTTTATTTTAGCTGAGAAACCTCTATCTATTTTTACTATTCAGTTAGAATACTTTTTAGTACCATTAATAATGGTACATTGTTGATTACATTTTTAATGCAGTTCCTTAAGTGAAGGGAATATTCTTTATAGGTGTTATATGCAGGATATAATGATTTTTAAATTCATAATTATTTGGCTCATTCAAAATATAACCACATTCACCTATTCCACCAACTACTTCTTTCAGCATTGAAAACAGAGTAGGAAAGAGCAGAGGGAACAGGAGCAAGTCACATTGCCATATGAAAAAACCCAGTTCAGAACAAGCATGGTAAGATTTTTGGAGTCATCTAAGCCAAACAAAGGTAAAGAAAAGAATGTGGAAGTGCTTACTCTTTAAGACTATAACCTTTTTCAATACTATTGAGATGGTATTAGTTTATAACTATGATTAGTGTTTGAACCATTTTTTGGTTTGGTCATATGTTTCAAGTATTTGAACTAACATTTATCTGTTGTGATCAGAATTGTTCTTTCTCAACCATCTCAGGATTTCTACACGTATCAGGAAACCACGAAGTTGTGTGGTTCTTGTTCTGTAGACTCTGAAGTCACAACTCATCCAGGCACGAGGAGCCGGGGGTGCTTCAGCAGAGAATGCGCCGGTCTCTGTTTCTCCAGTTGACGGGCTATGTGCCATTTCTGAGTCTAGTCGCTGTAGAGGTCTTATAATGGGTGGATTGCAACATGAATTCAGCAGATTCTTCCAGTTCCCTTGAGAAAACTTTGACAAAGGCACAGTAATATAGAAATGGACTCAGCTCCTGCTGTGAGGGCTGATTGTGAGACGTTATGTAAACTGATAGGCCACCAGCAACAGGCAGGCAGATTGGAATCATGATTTTTATCTCTCCTTTTTTTTTTTTTTTTTAAAGATTTGTCTCTTTTGCAACCTCCTTGCTTACTTACCCTAGAATCTTTCTAGCAAACAGCAATGTGGTGCGGTGGAGAGAACCCTCGACTGACATGGGGCAATCTGTGTTTCAACCCTGGCTGTGCCCTTCTCACTATTTGACTTTGGATGAGCCACTGAACCTGCTTCCTCATCTATGGGTTAAAGATAAAAACACCCAGGTCTCAGAGTTGTTGTAAGGACTAGGTGAAATGTAGCAGGTATGAAATGATGAAATGCTTCCTAAAATTGGAGTATGATTCCTGACATTTTTATTTTCCCAACAAATAATAATAAGAAAACAAATTACTTGTGGTAAGAGCATGGAATCCAGACAAACTCTGTCTCTATCACTTACTAGCAGTCTGACTTTTGCCAGTCAGCCCATCTCTCTATGTCTCACTTTACTCATCCACAAAATGGGTGTAATGATAGCACTACCTCATACAATTGCAAACATTAAACAAGTTAATATTTACAAAGCACTTGCAAGTATCTACATATAGTAATGCTATCTGTGTTAGATGAACAAGCAAGCAACTCAACTGGTCCAAGGACTGCCTGCCTTCTCTCAGTTGACCCAGGGAAGTCCAAACTCCTGAGGTGGACACTGACGTGTGGAGAGCTCTGTCTGTCTGCTGGGGTGGTTGCTTTTAAAACTGCCAGCAGCCTCCTAGGGGCGCCATCGGGGGCCCTGCCAGATGGTGTGAGTGTTCCGAGGAGGTGTGATCTTGCTCCCTCTGCATGGAATTCAGCAGAGGGTGTCTGTGTCCTTGGGCTCAAGCACCCACCTCCATGGGCTCCAGCTTCCCAAGCACAGGACCCAGGCCAGGAGCAGTGCCCCTTCCCTATGGGGCAGGAACTTCTTACCCTTTACCTCCTCTGGACTGAGACTCCCAGTATAGAGCAACTTTTCCATTTTCAACCAGGAAAACGCAAAAGGGCTGGTTGTGGCCCTTCCCCTTTTCCCCCACCCATCCCACCCTCTCCTCAGCAATGGATTGTTCTTCCCTGCCTGACTCTGCTGACTAAATCTTCCCTGAGTAATTTGTAGGCACCAATGGGTTCCTTATACCCCCTTTCCCCAGATACTTTTCTGGCAAGAGGTAGCCTATGTACCCACTTGCATTAATTCTAGGGAGTGGGAGGGTGATCTGGATGGTGGTGGGAGCTTCCCTCCGACAGCCCATCATGGTTTTTTGGAAAGAGGGATCCTGCATGTCCCTTTCTGGATCAGTTCCACCAACTTCTGCAGGCCGGGATTTAGCCTCTGTGGTTCTGACTGAAATGTGCATAAGTGGATATAGTTAAGTAACCCTAGGTCACATGTCACATACATTCTCTGGCCCCCACCCCCCAACTTAAATTACTATGTGCATAGGTTAGGTTTATGTAAATCCTTAACCACTGTTTTTAATTCAGCTGAGGTCTAAGGTTTAAATTCTACAGCTGCCTGACGATTTTGCTCATGGAAAAGGAGGACCTTTCGAAGCAGATGGCATTTAGGAATCTTTAAGAGAATGCTTTGGGAAATGCAGGAGGGCTGGGCAGGTGAAGAGCAGAGAGCAGTTGGTGGAGGTACAGAGGAGAGAGACTGGAGGAACGGGGCAAAGGAGAGCTAGACGCAGAGTCTGGCACGTTGTTGCTGAAGGTGTCAAATTCCTTATGAGCTTTTGCCAGACAATCTTTGAGTGAAGCAATTTTCGAACCAGAATTTTGTTTGGAGGCCCCTGCATACCAATCAAAAAGTGCTTCCCACTGAGCCGGAGATACCTTACTCTGTTTTTTAAAACTGAGATATAATTGATGTATAGCATTCTATTCGTTTCAGGTGCATGGCATAATGATTCTATATGTGTGCATATTTATTGTGAAATGATCACCGCAATAAGTCTAGTTAGCATCCATCACTATAGGAACTTACACATTTTTTTTTCTCATGATAAGAACTTTTAAGAGCTCTCTTAGCAACTTTCAAATATATAATACGGTATTAACTATAGTCACCCTGCTGTACATTATATCCCCAGGACTTATTTTATAATTAGGAGTTTGGACCTGTTGACACTCTTACCCTTTTGCCCACTGCCCACCTCTGGCCACCCCCAGGCTGTTCTCTGTATCTGTGAGCTTGGGTTTGTTTTGTTGTTGTTGTTCTGTGCTATTTTGTTTTTTGTTTTCTGTTTTGATTCCACATATAAATGAGATCATATGGTGATTATCTTTCTCTGACTTATTTTGCTAGCATAATGCCCTTAGAGTCCATCCATGTTGTTACAAACGGGAGTTACTCCTTTTGTTTTTAAGGTGCTCCTCAAATAATCCTCCGTGCGGCCACAGAAGTCTCAGTCATCCTTGCTAATGCTGTGCCATTTACAGAGAGAAGTGCAAGCATTACGAGTGCCATGACAGCATATGTGAGATGTAGGAGTTTCCACTACGAGATGTGGGCTTAGATACCCTCATGAGAGCCGGCAGGAGTTGGGTGGAAGATATACTTCGTGTGTTGGGTCCCCAGCCTGAGGGGTGGCTGCCTCTGCACACAAACCCCAAAACTCTGTACACCAGCAGGTGGACTGTAACTCTGGGGGAAAAATCCCCGGGGCAAGATACCTTTGAAACTGGTATCAGTCAAAGGGAGAAATAAAGTGGGAGAAACCCGTTTATTTCTTACAAGCAGTCCACTTCTGCTCTCTGTGTCTCTCACAACCCAGCTGCAGAACAAGAGGCTCCCAGCCAACCTCTCTGGTCCAGATAAGTCCTTGCTCACCCCTATAATTACCTATTGATAGGGAGATGGAATACTTCTCTCCACCCCTTGGAAACACCTATTGTATGAAGATGCGCTAAGGCCAGGCGAGAGACTCTGGAAATATTACAATTTTACCCACATTTACAAACAGAGAAAATGTGCTCTGTGGACCAAAGACAAATTTGCAAGACAAAACATGAAACATAAGAGGAGCTGATTAGGTTTTATTACAGCAAAGTTTGTCCAAATCGACACCAGCCCAGTGAGAAGCACAGGTTCACCTGTCTGTGGGGCTGGCTTGTAGGCTTAGAGGGCCTGTCCCGGTGTCCTACGCCTGTGATTCTCCTTCCCATGACAAACGGCCTGTGGGGGAGCACCGTGCCAAATGGAGGCACAGAGGAGAGCAAGAAGGAGGGCTCTGATTCCTCCAAGGATGCCATCAGATCGGAGCCAGTAACAAAACTGGGCCCTGAACAAAAGAAACAGTGAGGAACTCAACTCAGAGACAGTGCACTTGAGACCCAGTTCTGACTCACCACATCACCAGAGGGGCTCTTCAGGCTGGGAGCTGCAAAGCAGGACCTCTATGGGTACCACTTGTGGCCAGATGCCTGGGTCTGTGGCAATAGGCAGTACATACTGCACCTTGTTGGGACTACGAGTAAAAATGTGGAAATAAATGGAAACTATTCAAATGAGAACAAACAGAAGCAATTTATTCAGAGCTTGCCATACCAATGCAGTCAGCCACCACCATTTCCATTTGGCAGAGAGTAAATGGAAGCAGAGGAGAGGGAAAACTTTATGCTGGGAAAGGAAAAGCTTCAGGTATGCTCTGATTGGAGCTTGTCGGCATGGGAAAGATAGCTCACTTAGAACTGGGTATCTTGTGTTACTGGTCTGGGGAGCATATCTGGGTTTCTTGGGTTCACCCTGAGTTGAAAGTGGGGGTGCTAGATAGAGAAGCTGGTGTGCCTTGACCCAGGCCTGACTGCTCCAAACCGATCACTGTAAAGCTTTTGGTTTGGTCTCTTGGACTGGTCGCTACAGAGGTTATGGGTCAGAGTTCCACCATCGTGTATTTCCAAGCTACTGTCTGTATATTCAATCTCATAGCAGTTTTCATGTTAAATTTTCTTTTGGCCAAACAGACGCAGAATACAGACCCAGTAAACTCAACATGTTCAAAGTTAAACTCATCATTTTCATGGAATTTGCCAACCTCTATGCATTTAATAAAAACTATAAACTCAGGAGTCGATCTTTTCTTGCCTGTTGCATACAACCCATATTTAGTCGATCATCAATTCATACCAATTTTGCATCTTTAACCTCTACCAGTCTGTATGATTACCTCCATCACAGTGGTCACTGCCCATGCCCCAAGTCTTCATAAGTTCTTAGAGAGCTTCTTAAAGACTTATGTCTTAAAGACTTAAAGTGTTAGTTTTCATCCTCTTCCAAAACCCTCTCTGTTTTCTGACAGAGCAACCTTTTTGAGCACACAAATCCCTCTATGACTATAGGTCCAAGGCCACGTCCATAGCACTGGCGCATCAGTTCACCCACAACCCAATCCTTGACCCCTCTCTCCAGCTTTGTCTCTCCCCATTCCCACTCCTACAACTGTGTGCCATCCCGGGAAGCAAATTTAGTTCCCCACTTAGGTCAGGATGTCTGTCTTCCAGGCTGGGGAAGAGTGGACACATGAATTTGAACTCCCCTCTCGCACCACCTCACCATGCTCGCACACAGATTTTACCTGGGTAAATTATACTTCTTCTTGAAGACTGAGCAGAGGTCTCACCTCCTGTGTTAAGCCTTCCACAACTCCTCCCAGCTAGGTGAGGTTGCTCTCTTGAGTGCTACCATAGCAACGTGTGCATACCTCTGCCAAAGTGCTCATCACACTTTACATTCATTTGACCATATTCCACTTAGAATATTAACATCTGTAAAACAGACATGTTTTAAAATCCTCTCTCTTTAACCACTATCTGGCATATCAGAGGTGCTTAATATGTCTTTATCAAAAGCAAAAAGGAAATAATGAAGTTATAATTAGTTGTTAGATAACGTTTGCACAGATAAGTGCAACTTCAAATTCCATCCCCTTTTCCCACCCACTTTTTTCTCAGAGGACAGCTTTTCTCTAACATGGGGGATGGGGTGGTGGAGGAGCAGGATGTTCAGTTTTATTGTCTCTTTAGCATTTCGGCTCTTTGACCCTCAGCAGCCTCCTCTCTCTGCCCAGCATCACTATGTGCTGACCACCTGCTGGCCAACAACTCTTAGACCAGGAAGTAGACCTCCTGATTTATAGACCTTTCTTCTCCAAAGTAGGGCAGAAAGGGGAATCAAGGGGAGCATGCCTTATTTCTCCTCATACCATCTTGCCTGTTTATAGTGGAATGCCAGCTTAGGGATGAGTAGGTAAAGCTCTTGATAACTTGCAGTTCCCCAAGGGTCCCAGCAGGAGAGCATCAAGGGCTTCGGGAGCACTGTGGACAGTCTTACCTTCTGCCTGTCCCCCATGCTCCCCTTCTAGAGAGAGCTCTCTGGGAATCTCTCTCCATGGAAAACTCATCCTTGTGCACCAGGCAGGATCTTGGTTCCTGAGTCCAATGCTTCAGACTGGAATTTTTTAATTTTTAAATATGGAGCGGAGGAGGAAAGTGCCCACGTAACTCCATGTAGGTTTTTTTTTTTTTTGTATCACAGTGTTTTAAGACTTCTGATGTGATGTCTCTCACTAATGCACCCCAGTATCACCTTTGTTTTGAATACACAGCTTGGCATTTTGTTTATTTAGCATTTACCTTGAGTGAAGACTCTTCTTGGGAATGACTGGTGTTAGGCCACATTATTTACTCCCTAAGGTGAATCGTAGGTATTTCCTATGTGTGCATTTCATTGTTCTGATTCCTAATGTCTCTGACTTTCTCCCCCGGAAGTCAGTTGGAAAGGGGGGGAGCATTGTGTCAGCCTGTCATTGTGGTTTTCATATGTGCTCATTGTTTCAAAATGCAATTAAAAGCTGCTCCTTAAGGGTGCTCACACAATAAATGCAAACAAGCGAACGAACAAAACCCCCACAGAGAGTGGTGTTCTCCTCCTCCAGGCATTCTTGAGATTGCTCATCCTTCCCAATATTCCCACAGATGTGACAGTAGGCACACCTATTTGCCTGTCCGCGGAGCCTATTATTTGTTAGAGCAGAGCAGACACAGAATGTTTCCCAAGGACAGTTCTAACTTTTTTTTTAAGGAAAGGAGGGAAGGTCAAGACTAACTCCATGCTGAGAATGGGGTCACTCCCACCTATGATGCAGCATTGCCATTGTGCATGACAACAGCCTTTGGTTCCTTCTCTGCTCTGCAAAGGAACTATATTGCCCTTTAATGGAACTTTCTGTTATCCTAAAGAGGCTTTTAATGTTTGGGTTGAGAGTAAATTTCTTGTTTAAGTAGGATGAAATTATTTAATTCTCCTACGTGGGGATGTGGTCGGGTGAAGGAGTGAGTCATGCTGGTGGTGGTAATTTATCTTGTTCCATCTGTAAGTTCATGGTTACCAGCTAGATAACACAGCATTACAATGTTTTAATAACCTTTAGTTGCATTCTGGGAAGAATGTGGTATGCCTGGATCATATTTTTAACTGTTAAAATTTGTTTAAATACCCTCAGTATATTTTCTTCTTCTATTTTCATTTTGCCATGTAGGCAACTGGACTTGGGTTTCACTGTCTCCAAAGAGGAATGCAGAGGACTGAATGTAGTAGTTGGATAGAATCCCTGGCTTTTTCTCCCTGTAAGTTATTCTTAAGAAGAACTGCATTTGTAGAACAGAAAAAAGACTCTTTCTGAGGTAGGAAACAGAGCCCTGGGACAAGAGAGAGAAACGAGGGCGGATCTGGGAATAGCAGGTAGTTCCTTCTCTGCGGAGCTCTTAGAACAGCTCACTGCAGCTTGTGCAGAAATTAACAAGATAACAGAAGACACCCGCCTGACCCTTGACCATCTTTCTGGGGGAAACCAAGAAAAAGGTGCAATATCCTTTAGCTCAGTGGAATGGGACCCAGATGCAAACTTACTTTTATTTAAAGAAACTATGATAGAGCTGTGATATTCTTGACAAACCAAGTTAGGGCACGGTTGTAAGTTAGCAGACCATCTACTGATGTAGCGACCTTGGGCAAGTTACTTAACCCCTCCAAAGCCCATGTACTAACCTTGGATGATTGTTTTAGGAATGAAATAAATGAGCTAACGTTTGCCAAGGACTAGCAGTATATCATTAAATGGCATCTATTATTACATTATTACTTTCACTTGTGATAAAGTGACAATCATGTTTATATAACAATTTGATAAAGGCTTGTTTGATCTCATGTGAACCTCTCATTATTATGCTGTCACCTTGCCTGAATACACATTTATATTCTCTTCAAAATTTTAAACCTATAAGTACAGTTTTATTGGGTGAGAAGCTCATCATTTGAGTTAATGTCTCAAGTTTGTAAAGCTGAATCTGTTGAAGAACACAAGTACTACTTTTCATTTCTTTAAGTAGCAAAGATTTACCTATGCTAAATTCTAATTTATTGCATGTACATTTAAAATAAATTTATGAGAAATTCATTAAAAACCATGGAAATCAACATAGAATTTTAATTATTGTACTTACTACATGCTTGAAATGTCACAAAATATAAGCATTATATGAGCTAAACAAATTGAAATTATCTTTAGGGAATAAACCATTTCTAGTACAAAGTTGTATGTCCTATTCCCTCAATGATTTGCTGTGCAATAAATGCTAATTGATGGTGATACAATTACAGTGTGTGAATTTAATCTTCTCAGTCTCCTTTGGGAGCATGCATTCTGTCTTTGCTTCACTTCATCCAACTTCCTGTTAAGGCTATTTTTGCCATTAGAGTGATTCTCAAACTACTCCATCCTCATTGTCCTAAATCAGAGCTTTCTAACCAGTGGTACACAGTGCACTTAAAATGGATTACTAATGTGCCTGGGGAGGTTTTCCTCTACCTACAAGCTGATGAGTGGGGTGTCAGGATAGCAGAACTACATGGTCCGTCCATCTAAGCCTGTTGCTTCCACCTATCTCCTCAGTGTTCTCCATGTGCATCACTGTTGTAATAAATGCTGTGAAACGAGAAGTGTAGAAAGTCTAGCAAACAGATAGCAAACAGATAAAAATCATAATTTACATTTAACTAATTAAAAAAACCTCATTTAATTCTTTTGTGCATCTCGTCACATCTTAAAAATTTGTAGAAATGTGAGTTCCACGATTCTTTACCCTGGATTCAGACAATTCTGCAATTACGTTTTTCTAGGAAACTAAAAAGGCAGAAATCTAACAGTGGGAAGCATCTTCTCTGAGAGTGAAAAAATGAGTGAGAACAAAATAAGACCAATACAAGTTCAAGATATTAGACTACATTTAAAAGCTCACTTGCTAAGAGAGTAGACACTAATAGTTCTCATCAAAGAAAAAAATTTGTGACCATGCACGGTGATGGATGTTAACTAGACTTAGTGTGCTGATCATTTTGCAATATATACAATTACTGAATTTTGTTGTATACCTGAAACTATTATATTGTTATATGTCAATTTTATCTCAATTGACTGCTTTTGTGCAGTTATCCCACACACTTTTTGATTAAATATTCTCCAAAGAGGAAGAAACAATAAATACTTTCACATTGTCTTAATATTTAATCATTTGTTATGATAAATTATGTATACGAATACTTTCTATTCATTAAAATCTTTTCTTAGAATTAAATATTTCATAAAAGTTGCATAGAACATCCCAAAACATTTGCATTATGACATTTAATATGTTGACTTGTATCATATCTCCCTTTACTGGTTCAACATAGTTTTATTTCAATGGAGGAAATTGTAAAACAGAACACAATAATTTGGGAAGGACATGATGAGCACATTTCTGAAGGTCTTTATTGAATAGGTTATAGGTTCAATTTCTGTAAGAATGACCCAAATAATAGTGGTTTAGATAAGGTGGAGATTGTTTATCTTATGAAGGAATCCAAGGCAAGTGTGATGGCTACGAGATCAGGGATCCAGGCTGTTTCATTATGTACTGTTCCAGTATCCTCAAAAAATTAGTTCTATTCCATTTCCAATGTGCCCACTCCAACCCCAAACATCACGTCAGTGTGGAAAGGAGTAAAGGACTGAACATTTTGCTTTTATTGGTTAAATGTGAGGTGTCACACAACGCTTTCTCTCACATTCTATCAGCCAGGATTCAGGCACATGGCCATGCCGAAGGAGGATGGGAAATGCAATCCAGCTAAAAATTTCATCACTAGAAAAGGGGAAAAGGGACATTATAAAATAATTATAGCTGTTTTATAATTTGTAATTAGAACTGCAGCCTGTGCAGCAACGGTCTAATGTAGAAACATCTATAAATGATAACATATGACACAAAGAAGGACACATTTATTGTGATCCTTAATGTATACTTTGATTTTCCTGGAGGACTAAAGGGAATGTGTGGATGCTACATATGTATTTTCTTTCAATCTGGGATATGCTACCCCAAAATAATTGTTTTCCATTCCAAAATACATTTTTTGCATAGTAAAATAAAAATAAGGAAGGCAGCCCTTTCTCCAAGGAACCCTCTATTAGGAAACAAGATAAAAACAAAAATTTAATGCCATGTGTTATGTGTCATAATAGAATTATGTTACAGAGTTTAATAGCGGGATAATAGTGATTAAAACAATTGAGGTAATTCAAAGAAAATTTTATCTACAGTACAATATTTTAATTTGGTATGAATAGTGAACTTGTGAGTTTTCATCTGTCTCTTGGAAAAAGAGGAATCATACTTTTAGCTTACTAAGGAATAATTAGTTTTTTAGTCAAAATATCAGGTGGTGAGAGCAGGAGAAGATCCCTACAGTTTTGCACAGGGTCACTGAAAGCTGGCTGTGACTCTCTGTTGAGAGTGGTGGCGCTATCGGCAAGGTCCGCTGTGCACACAGCTTTCTCTTCCTTCAGCTCTGGGGTGGTAACTTTCTCCTACTATTCCGACGGTCTGCATTATCTCTCATGGTTTTTCCTGCCAACCTCTTTATTCAATAGTCCTTCAATTAAAACCTTCCTCAAATATTTCATTTTGGTGGTGTCACCTATTTCCCACTTGAAACCTGATTATTATAATGTGTAATTATTATATTCTGACAACATTTAAAAAGATTATGTGCATGTTTATATATATATATTGAAAAAACAATTGAAACAAGTGAATAAAGGTGTTACTCTAAATTACAAAAATAAGATCACACACAAAAAAGAACAGTTAATGTTGCAAATGGGACACATAGGGGCACAATCATAGTGAAATAATGTAATAGAGCATTTTTGTCAGGGGCTTATCATATTTGGAAAAATAAAAACGGAGGATCGGATTACTGTAACATAAAAGATTGAATTAACATATATGTAATTTTGAATTTATAAACTTATATATTTATGTCCAATAAATTAAGCATATAATTTTAGGTAATCATAAAACTCTTAAAAATTGATCATTGTTAGAGCATTGAGAAATATTCCTAATGGCAATGTAGACAATTTCTAATTTTATATTAACAAATCAAGATATAAAATGCCAAAAAAAATGCCATGATCTTGTACTACATAACTACTTCTTAATTATCATTGCTTCATAGAGGAGATTAAATTAAAATCACAAATAATGATATATAGTTAATGACAACTGATTAGGATATTGTTCAAAACTATATGGCAGTGCTAAAGCAATATTCAGAGGTAAGTTCATACAGAAAATATTTTCAGTATGTAATTGATAAGAATAAAAATAAAATGAAGAATTAAGAAGAATTTCTAAAAAATCTATATAAGGACATGTTAAAGAAAAAATAAAGTAATTAAAAACTAGAAATGTGTATTAAATGATGAATAATTCCAAGAGTTCTTTTCAAATGCATGAAATAACAAAAACATATATGTTCCAGTGAACCTAACAAATTTAAAGAGAGATTACAGAAAATATATTTGTAGAGAACAGATGTAACATCAAATTGGAAAAGATTTTGAGCACTTTTTAAAAATCCGATCTTAATACCATTTTAGAAGCATATGTTATCAGTAAAAAAATGTTTAAAAAATAAATTTTGAATAGAAGAATCTAATTTCATTTTGGAAAATTGAAATAATTTTACCAAAATTGATTTAAGAAGGAAAAAAAATCCTAGAAAAAAGATAGTAAAAGTTTTTAAATTATAATCTCTAAACAATTTCCAGGTTCTCTCTGGATTAAAAGATTCATTAAAAATACCAATTGCCTTAAGAAATAATAGAAAGACAACAGGATTATACAAAATAGAAGACAATCAAAATATCACAGATGTTTGATTAAACTGTCCATTCTGTGCTAGAAAATTTGAGACCCTGGATGAAATACATAATTTTTATTTACAGAGCATGAAGAGAGAAAGGTCATTTCTGAAAATACTATTGATAATTTTCTTGGCAAAGATTTAATGTATAAAAACCATCTCCATCAAATTGTTGTATGTTTTGCCTGCTACTTTTAGTCATGAAGGAGTATAGGGAACAGATTTTTCCTCCTACTGGGAAGGGAATTCAGAGTAGATTCTGCCATCTCTCTAAGTTGAGGAAACAGAGATTGGACTTCAAGGAGGTGACTGAAATCTTGAGGGCAGATTTCCACAGAGGAGGCAGCTCTTGACATTTAAGGAAAAAAGATTACCAAATTCTTCCAGAGACTTCAAAAGGATGAAGCATACCCGTTTCTTTGATGATGTCAGTGTAAGTTGGAGACCAAACCTTACAGGAACAATCCTGACTCATATCTGTTACAGTCACTTGACTGGTTGTATATTTTTTCAGGAATGCAGTTTGCTCAATAGTAAACATTCCCTACCCTACTCCCTACAATCCCCCTATTAAAATTGCAGAGAAAAATACCGTATCTGCTAATAGAGCTGTAGAAAATTTTGGTAGCCTTAAATATTTATTCATGAAAAAACCTTTTATAGAGACAATCAGAAAAATATTCCTAGAAGTTCTAACAATCACATCTACCTACCTAGGTATGAATAACTTGAGTTCTATGGGACTTACATTGTCTCCTGTGACTGTAAATGAACCCTCTTAGTGATAGTCAATCACTAGGTCCTGCTCAAAACATTTTCTACACTTGCCACCCCACACCACACTTGCCTGTCTTTTTATTCTTACCTTTATGGCCACTCATTCTTACTGTCTTTTGCCAGTTCCTATTCATCTCCTCTATCTTTAAATTTTGGGATTCCCAGGATATAGTAGTTGGGCATCTTCTCCTTTCTATGCACACTAAACTTACTTATGCTATCTGCTCTAGTCACTTGGCTTTATGTGTTATCTAAATGGGGATGACTCCCCAAGACCTGGATTCCAGAAATACATGTGTGACTGTCTGCTCCACATGTCAACTTGATGTCTCAAACACTTCAGAGTTATTAGCTCAGAAGATGTGGTTGTTCCCATTGCAGTCTTCCCTATTTAAGCTGATATCAATTATATTCTTCTAGGGTCTTGAGGTAAAAACCTTGCTGTCGACCTTGAGTGTCCTCTATCACACTCATATTCAGTGTCACAGAAAATCCTGACAGGTCTGCCTCCAAAATATATCTAGGCTTTGACTGTTGCACTATCTCTACCTCCAGATGCAGTTAAAGCCATCAATATTTTTTAAATCTAAATTATTGTAATGTACTTCTGATTGGTCTGCTTCGGGCCTTACCCAACCCGGCCCACTGGTAACACGGCACACAGTGATCTTGCCACAGTGTAGATGTTCCTATAGTCCTTATCTCACTCAGAGTCACAGCTAAGGCCTTGATATGACCTTCAAGGCCTGAAAGGATAGGCCCTGTGTTATCCTCCGGCCACATCTTCAGCTCTTCGTTGACTTTCCTCCTGCTGCGCGGAATTTCTTGCACTTCCTTGTTTACATACACCAGGTACTGTTGTACTTGGGGCTTTCCACTTGCTCAGAAGGTCCTTCCTCCAGATGACAACAAACTTCAGACATTCTATCTTTGAGGTGTATATAGAAAAGCCACCTGTTTAAATTTTAATACCAACTTTGACTTTACTCATGGGATGAAGAAGATGCCAAAATGGAAGCTAAGACATACTCAGCAATGAGAACATTTTAGGTACTTCATATCAAAATTTGTAGGATATACGTTAAGATTACACAGGGGAAAATTATAGCTTAATTGATATATTAAAAAACAAAATGCTGAAAACTGAATGAAATGTCCAGTGAAAAACCTAAGATGAGAAGAAACCATCTAATACAGTAGAAGAGAAGAAAAGTAAATAAGAAACAATGAAAAAGGAAAGAGACTCATGATATAGAAAATCACAAAGTCAAACTGGCTCAATGAAAAAACTAATAAATTCAGAAAACTCTAGAAAATACTAAGAAAATTGAAAGTGCACATAAATAATATTGAGAGGGGTGCAATGAACAGATACTTCAAAGTTTGAAAGATTTTATTACGAAGAAATTTAACCAAAATTGGCAAACTCAAACGAAGCTAACAATCTCTACAAAAATGAAAGCAAAACTGGATCAAGAAAAAAATATAAACTGTATATAAATCATATAGAAATGAAAAAAATCTAATATTTAAAATAGTCCTTTCTTCACAAAATATCAAAAACAGGTTTCGTATAGGTAACAATTTTTTAAAATAAATATTTTCAATTTTACATATATTATTCCAGAAACATATATTGGTTAATGTATAATATAAGATACATTAAACAAGGCATATATAGTGAAAGAAATGAAATCTGTAGGTCAGTCTCAATAATATATAGATGCAAAACCTGAAACAAAATATATACAAGCCAGATCCATCAATGTATAATAATATGATATATCTTATCAAATGGTGTTTATTTTCCAATGTAAAGATGGTTTTCCATTGCAGAATTTCTTAATGCAATTCACATTAAAATAAAACCCATAAAATAAATATCATTACACGCCAAGAAAGCACTCAGCAAAACTCAATTTCCATTCATGAGGACTCTTAGAAAATGATAAAATTACATAGAAAAATTCTACATTAAATACCATATATATAATGAAACATTGAAAATATTTCCCCAAAAAGTAAGAACATGGTCTAAGATGGTCACTATAAGCACTTATTTTCCATATATATCTTGAGATTCTAGGCAGGACAATATTACAAAAAACAAAATGCAAGAGTATAGGATGAAAAAAGATCAACCAAAATATTCATTCACCAATGATATGATTATCTTTACAGAAAACAGAAGAATCTTAAAAGGAACTATTAGAATTTTATAAGAGATTTTAGCAATATTGTTTGATTCAAAAATCAATATATAAACAGAAATTTTGTCTGCACATTTATAGATTATAATTAGAAAACAATTTGAAAAAGCAATTTAAAATAGGTATAATAATGTGTAGTATTTAATAATAAATATAGCCAATGATGTGCAGGGATATCACACAAAAAACAATAAAGTTTATTTAAAAGTCTTTAAGAAGAAACACATAACCAGAGATACATCCCAAATACATGGATTCAAAGACCAAGTATTGTAAACATGTTAATGTTCCTAAATCAATTTACTGATTCAATGAAATTTCATATTCAGTATAATTCATAATTAATTTTAAAAATTTCATACAGAATTTTAGTTGTTATATGCATCTCTGGAATTATTTCTTTGCTCTTTGGAATATGGCATGAGTTAATGATCCACATTCTTTTTCTTTATTTTGTTTTGGTTGTTGAAAATGCAACCTTTTCTTGTTGAGTTTTCAATGGACTTTTTTCAGAGTCCAAGTTTCTATAAATGCTTGGTCTTTCTTTAAGTTCACTAATCTCTTGCATTAATGAATTTAGCTATTGCATGCCACTAAAGGGAGCAAAAGATTTGAAGAGAGGATTTCACAAAAAAGAAAATAGGAATGGCTAATAAATATACCATGACATGGACAACCTCTCTGACAGCATAACAATATAGTAATATTTGACATTCACAAGACTGAAAAACGTTAGTGTCTAGCAATATTAAAAGTTGGCATCTGGTACAGGGGAAGACAAGATGCCATCTGGGGAGGCTCATACAGGTGGTTTCACATATAGCTGCATGTTTCTTAAGCTGAAAGAAAGGAAAGCAGGTGTGTTTTTAAAAAGTTATTCATTTCTTTATGTATATATTATAAACATGACTTTGTATGTACTCAATATTTAATAAAAATATTCAAAAGAAAAAATGTCACCTAAAGCTCAAAAGGATTTCCTAGGAATAATAAAATCCTTCAACACTCTGGATCCAAACAAGTCAAATAAATGAGGTAAATGGGAAGACTTCCCAGGAAATCACAGGGGTGCACTGCCAGGCAGTAATTCAGTTTCTTTACTGCTAGGTGCATCTGTTTCTCTGGAGGGGACAAACAGACAGAGGGTTCTAATGAGGTCTGTAATATTTCCTCTGTCCTCTCTTCTCCCAACAATTTTACATTTTCAAAAAATTCCAATGCTATTATTAAATTTAACTAAAGAGATTTTGAAATCCAAAGCCAAAGAATGAGAACAAAGGGTAGAGAGAGCTCAGGTGAGATAGCATAAAATACCTCCACTTGATAGAGTAAGATGTTTCCTGGAAATTCAAGATCATGTTCCATGAAGGCATTTTTAGCATTATTAATTAATTAATTTAAAAAATTTTACCTGGTTTGTTAAACCAACTGTAACGAACCTTTTTGGGACAATTAAGGACATTAGAATATGGACTGTATGCTAGGTAAGATGAAACTATTGATAGAGAACTGTAGAGATTTTATTACTAAAATATGAGTGTGTGTGTGAGGAAGACAGCAAAATACCTGGAAGGTTTTACACTAAGGTATAATCTAAAATATGTGTGTAGTAATCTGTGGATGGTAGAAATATAGCATTTTAATTTTCTTGGTATTGTTTATCTGAATTTCCTAATTTTTCACGAGGTACACAGAATGCATTAAGGTAATAATAAGAGGTTGCCCTTGTAATTAAGCAAATTTTGAAATGTGTTTTGAGATAAGTATGATTTTAGCACATATTAATGGACTTTGCCAACAGTGTGTTGACAGTGCATAAATCAAGAATAATTTAAATCAGATACATAGGTTTGGGTGCATGTGAAAGCAAATATATATTCCCTAACCTAATGGAGTGTGTGCTGGCCTGTGACCATTTCAGTCACTGTCAGTTACCTGGATCCCATCTCAGCCATCACTGGAACACAGCTCAGGGTACAGTAGAGACAGTAATATGCACCACTGTTTCTGATCACTAATGAAAGATAACTTTACAAAGATTTCTCTAGAGAGCGTATTTAGTCTGGCATTTAAATAATTTAAAAAATTTAAACAGCACTAAATTGTTTTTATGTAAATTTTCTTACAAAGAATGGTATTTTTTCATAGAGCAATTACCAGGAAATTGTAACATGTCTAACTTGTCATGATTCTTCTGAATGGATTTGCTGAAGTGTTGCTCTTAGAACATCACAGAGCAGCCTCATATTTAAAATGTTGTGAATTATACTTTCCTACAACTTAACTCTTCTGCTTCAAACTCTTTGTTTTCTATATCGTTAAAATGCAGCGTCCCTTAACCTTTGCATGCATGTGATCTGGAGTTCTCGTCTATGAATAGTTGGTAAACATTCCATTGTTTGTGGTAGAATGATCACCAAAGAGCCGGTACAGTTAGAGTTCTGGTATGAGGCGCCTGTGGTTTTCACTCGGGTTTCCCTGATGCTGAGCCCCTTTTCATACATCTGTGGGCCATTTGTATCTTCTTTGGAGAAATTCTTTTGCCCACTTTTAAAAAAGATTATTCGGTTTTTTTTTTTTTTTTTTTTTTTTTTTTTAGCTACTGAATTGCAGGAGTTTCTTATTTATTTTGGATAGTAACCCCTCATTGGATACTGACTTTGCAAACATTTTCTCCATTCCATAGGTCTTTCCTTTGTTATGCAGAAATTTTAGATATACTTGTCAGACAGTTGTAAAATGCAGAAGGGTAAACAAGGGTTTATTGTTTGGGTTATTATTATTGTCTGTGTTTTACATGAACATGCCGGAATATTGGTCAAGCCTCACTCCCTGACTCATTCGTGACAAGGTAAGACCCTTGTCATCTACCCTTTCCGTCTTCTGTTCTCTGAGACAGTGCTCCTCAAACTTGAGCATAGCATCCCCCCCTGGAGCGCTTGTTGAACGTGGATTGCTGAGCCTCATCCCCAGAGTTTCTCAGTCAGTAGGTAGGTGGGGCCCAAGAGATGGCATTTCTGTCAGCGTTTCATGGGAAGTCGATGCTGTCGATCGAAAGCGTAGGCTTTGAGAACTACTGCTCTAAGAAAAACATCCCACTTACCGAAACGACTAGAATCTAGCTCTGGGCCTATTTCTTCACCGTTTCACTCCCGCATCCCAAATGACACTTCGCAACATCCAAGTTCTTAACTCACCAGAACCCTTGGTCTCACAGTCAATACAACCTCTGTGCCCTATCAGCCATGCGTGGACCTGTCGATCATAAAACGCTGCTCTCGATCACTCTGACGTGTCAAATGCAGCTCTTCTATACATTTTCTTGTCTCTTTCCTCCACACTTTTGGAACCTCTTTTCTGCCTTGGGAATTATGACATAACTCATCCAGTCCCTTTTTTTTTTTTGGCTAAGCTTAACTTTCAGGGCTCCTCCTGGCAGCCGTTTGGACCCCCCGTGGGCCTCGGGCTCTCCCTTGGGTGTCTCCGTGGTGAGCCCTGTGCTCAGGGGGCAAAGCGCTGCCCGGGAGAGGCACCTGGCTCGGCCCTGGTAGAGCCGCTGCGCAGCCGCGCTTGGCTGGGTCCTCCTGCTCAGCACTTCCCTTCTTTATCCCTCATTGGTCCCCTGGATTTTTTTTTCCACAGGAACTTCAGGCCTTATTTTATTTCTTGAAGCCATCAGTTGCATCAGGAGCCTCATCTTTAATTTGATTTACGTCTATCTGTATTTCTTTTTCACCACAATAGAGACTTCCTCAAGTCTCAGATGAAGAAATATTCTCTCACAAGTTAATTTCTGATGTTGCAAAGGGAGGTCCTTGGCTCTCCTCCCCTCATACTTAACGAAAAAACATGTTTGACTCCTCTCTCGCTGCTGCTCCCTGTAACTTTTCGTGCCTTTCCTTTCCCAAACTTGAACTTCTCTCCTACTTTGAAAGGTGCCTCAATTTTCTCTGTTGAAGCGCATTTTTATTTCAATCTGCTTACCCTTCCTGATGTCATTCCATTTCTGTTATCAGTTGGGTTCTTCGAATGACTTTATTCAATTCAATTCATAAAGTTCCTCGCTAACCTCTTTCCTGCTCAATCTTTGGGGGTTTGGAGGGAGACCCAACCACTCCATTAAGCCACTCTTCGGAAGCTCGAAATGGCAGACTCCATCTCTCTCCTCTCCTCCTGTCCCAGCTGGACTGAAGGTCTGTTCCAAGTGTGGATTCTCCTCGATTTCTCTGCTGCAATTGCACCTACTTTCCTTTCCATTCTTTTAACAAATATTATTTTCTACATCCTATACTTACATATACAATATACTGTGCGCAGTATTTACTATCATACACTGTACCACATTCTACTAGAATCTCCTTTTCTGGTCCTCTCTGATCTTTGCTGTTTCACTTTTCTTCTCCTACCCACCACCTGCTGAGCCCAAGATTGACTTTGGCTTCCATTTCCTATCACTCTTTTGATGACATAACCGTATAGTCGAGGATTTAACTCTGAAATTCTCATCTTTGGTCCCAATCACTAGCACATCCAGCTCCCGATGGGCCCTTTCCTTTCAGTGTATTGAAGTTTTGTTTCTTCCTATCAAAAAAAAAAAAACCCTTTTAATCTTCTCTCCCATTATTTTTTTTGACCCCAGAAGCAGCAGATACACACACTGTCAATAACTCGGATGGCTTTTGACTCACAGCTGAGCTGTGCAGTCTGCGGGCAGCCAATCCCCAGGCTTATTGGGCTCTTAGGAATCTCACCCTTCCTTTCCTTTCCCACGTTGTAGTCTAAGCTTTCTTGAGCTTGTGTTTGGTTTTCTCTGCGGGTCACCTAAAGAGAAACATGGTGTATCTTTGTTTCGGAAAACAGTTTGAATTTCTTTGCGTGCTGCCTGTATCATGTCATTGAATTCTGAAACTCTCTAATGACTGCTCGTTCCATGGTGACCGGGTGCATCAGTTCTGCTGCAAGCGTGATCAACCGGCCACCCTCACTTGTCTGCCAAGTGTCCTGCTCCTGCTACCCCCCGGCCCCCCAAAAAACTGACAAACAAACCAGGGGCCCCTGAGGTCCGGATTATTCCCTCACCATTCCCACATGCTTGTTTCACATATATCCCCTGCCGGAAATTAAACTGCCTCCTTTCTCCTTTGTCCACACCTTTCTTTGATAATCGAGTACCTACGCGGGCTGCTCCCTTCTCCTGCAGCCTTCCTTATCACCGTAGCCCAGCACCAGCGCTCCTCTCCTCAACTGCTCTCCACCTCTCTTAGAGCCTAGCATTTAATGATATGCTTGGCTGAACCCTTTTCAGAGACTTCATGTGCGTGTATCAATTTCCCAGTGAAATTAAGTACCACGCGCCTGAATTCTATTCGTTCCAAGTATGCCTTGGCTAGTACTCTGTGGCTGGTTCTGCCAGGCCAAGGCTCCCAAGCCTTCTTCCACATGGCACAAGCAGCCTAGAATGGGTTACCTTGCTATGATTTAGAAAGGTACCTTTATTTCCAGACTCCCCTTAAGTTTTATCCATGTGCAAATTTGCATGGTAGACTTTCCTTTTTCGTATTATTAATATAAAGCACATGAGCAACATTGTGGTTACCAGACTCCCCCCATTATCAAGTCCCCACCACATACCCCATTACAGTCACTGTCCATCAGCATAGTAAGATGCTATAGAGTCACTACTTGTCTTCTCTGGGCTATACTGCCTTCCCCGTGCACCACCCCTGGCTATGTTATGTGTGCTGATCATAATGCCCCTTTTTCCCCTTATCCCTCCCTTCCCACCCATCCTCCCCTGTCCCTTTCCCTTTGGTGACTGTTAGTCCATTCTTGGGTTCTGTGACTCTGCTGCTGTTTTTTTCCTTCAGTTTTTTCTTTGTTCTTATACTCCACAGATGAGTGAAATCATTTGGTACTTGTCTTTCTCCGCCTGGTTTATTTCACTGAGCATAATACCCTGAGGGCTCCATCCATGTTGTTGCACATGGTAGGATTTGTTTTCTTCTTATGGCTGAATAATATTCCATTGTGTATATGTTCCACATCTTCTTTATCCATTCATCTACTGATGGACACTTAGGTTGCTTCCATGTCTTGGCTATTGTAAATAGTGCAGCGATAAACATAGGGGTGCATATGTCTTTTTGAAACTGGGCTCCTGCATTTCTAGGGTAAATTCCTAGAAGTGGAATTCCTGGGTCAAATGGCATTTCTATTTTGAGCTTTTTGAGGAACCTCCATATTGCTTTCCACAATGGTTGAACTAATTTACATTCACGCATGGTAGACTTTTTAAACTACAAAATACTAGATAATCATTTTTTGTAGTTAGTTCTTAGCTCAACACTGTAATATAGATCAGCATTGTTATTATCAGAAACAGCCTAAAGAGCTAAAAAAAAATTGCCCAAAGACACATTTTGCAGCATAGATTTTGTGGAATATATGTATGTATATACATACATATTTTTAAATAGAACTTTAGCCATCTCTGACTTCATCACTGAGGGCACAGTCAGACCCCTTCATAATCATGTCTCAGCACAAACTTTCTTTGATACATTCTAATGAAACATGTACTATTTTAAATTATCAGCTCAAAAGACAGAAAAATTTTGATGGTTTAGAATAGTACATATCATTAAGGGTATATTTGATAATTTTATTTAAATAAAAGTACTAACTTGCAGATATGTGAAAACTAAGTTCTACTCCATAGTATGAGCCATGATTAGAGCTTCTTTTTTAAATAGCCTCTGTAAATTGAGTATTTTTGAGTGCTGAGACACTAATTCAGTAATGATGGAGTGAAAATTAAATGTATTAATCTTTATTTTTATGATATAAAAGGTAATTCACTTTATGAAGAACAAATGACCAGGGATGTTTTATTACACTTATATTAAAATGATCAGTAGTTTAAGGAGATCTGGTCTTTTATCTGTGATCTAGATAAGAAATACACAGTAAATCTACCTCCTTAAAGACCTGAAATCCTGCCGCTGACCTGCCACAGCCACTGGATGTCAGTAAGACCAATAACATGGATGTGAGCCAAAATGTTCATGAAAGGCTTAAATACTAATATTTCATTTTATTTTAAATTTATTTTCTCCAAAATAGAAAATTCAAATCTTGTAAGACACAATTGATTTATAAAGATGTAGAGGCAAGAAGAATAGGAACATAGGACAATGCAAGTCCAAAAATAAAATAGTAAGGAAGCAGAAGATGTAGATTATGGCAAATCTTAATGTGATTCCAATAGATGTGTTCAGTGAGGCAACCATTTGTGCTGATTAATGAAGATACAACTTTAAATGTCATCTAAGTTATCCTGCTGAATGATGAAGCCAGATGTAAATTGTACCCTTTATCAAATATTGGGGTTCCTGTTTTCTTGAATAAGGTTAAGCCCTTTGAGTTGGTGTCTGTTATGGAATGAATTGTGACCCCCTAAAATTTTAAATGTTGAAGTCCTAACCCCTGGTACCGCAGTATGTGGCTTTGTTCAGAGATAGGTTTTTACAGAGGTGATCAGGTTAAGTTGAGGGTGTTAGAGGTCTAATTCAATATAACTGGTATCATTATGAAAAGGGAAAATTTGGACACAGAGATATGAGTGGAAGGAAAACAATATGAAGAGATAAAGGGAGAAGATGGCTGCCTACAAGCTGAGGAGATCCTATAACAGATCCTTCCATCATAGCCTCAGAAGGAACTACTTAATTTTCATCACAATCTTATGAAGTAGGTACTATCCTCTCCTTTATTCAGGTGGACTTACAGATAAGAGAATTATGAAAGGCAGACTTTCTCTGAATCTAAGAGCCATACACAATGCTTAGCTATTTTTCTTTACTATTAGAATAAAATAAAAAGGAACATAAATGTTTTTTATGAATATTGAACATTATTTCTAATCCTACTAATGTAATACTAGAGAACTTCTTACCTGTATTTCTGATTTTCATGCAAATGTAAACTATAAGCAACAAACCTAAAACATAATCTAAATAAAAATATTATTGTCCAAAGAAAGCTTAAAAAATGTACAGCATGCAGAAGATATTTTCAAATGTTTCCAGTTGTTATATGTATGAATAAAATTTTGATAGATGGGACATATTGAAATGGTATAACACTTTTTAAAATTAAGTGCACAACAAGTTAGTGGATAGATGTTATTAACCTTGTGTTCTATTCTTTGAGTATGTCAGATTCATGCCATATAGAAGTGTATAATAAAATAATGCACATGAAAGAATTGTATGTTGTTATAAGATATATAAATTCACCATTATTTCTTATACAATAGGTAAAAATATCTTCCATTCAAATTTAAACAATAGTGAATAAATATTCTTGTGCTTCCATTAAAAAAAAAAGCAATTTGAGCCTAATTGCCAGAATTATACTTACTAAAAAAGGATTGGGATAATACAGAAACGCAAACAGTTCTGTCTTTGCAATTTCACTGCCTGCTATGCCACCTGTTACTAATGCTGATGCCAACTAGCTAAGTTTATGCCAATGCCTGATCCACATCCGAGACTTTTCTTGAAATCATTGCAAATTTGAAAGTATCTGTGAGCTTTCTTTTAACATTCTGGGCTAAAAAGTGGAATTAGCAATGGACGTACTCATAAACATCTATGTTTTTACATTTACATAAAATTTTCAATAACACTTAAAAATCCCAAGTGAAATATGGATAACTTTGCTCAAAAATTCTCAGAATTCTTTTGTTGGGTGCAAGAAAACCTCAGCTTTCACCATCTGCAGGGTTATTTTCTGTCTTAATAGGCTGATTTGCTATTGATTTTTAACAAGTTGTCTTTTATTTACTGTAATTAGTAGGTGCCTACTGACAACTTTTTATTTTGCTGTATTAAATTAAATAAAGATAAAATACAAGTCATGTCCTTAAAACTTTGTCCAGTTCTACAATATATTTCCAAAATCAATATAATATATATTCCAATATGGTATGTTCCACAATATATTTCAGTTTTCTTCAAGCTGTCAATCTTAGAATCTGGAGAGTTATTTAATTTCTTCTGACAACAAAGATAAAGTCCTCCAATATCAAAAGAAGTCCTACATGGGTTTTGAGGACCATTAGTGACAGTTTGCTTTTAATTCACAAGATTTTTTAAAAGCCTCTTATTTCAGGGTTTTGAATAAAGAACAAAACATCAAATGAAGGATTTTATTTCAAAATAAATATCAAATATATTTTTGTAAGCACTCTAGAATGTAATCTACACATCCAGGAGAAGCACAAAGAGATTCTGAACATGGACTTGATTGCACCCTTGACTACTATTCAAAATTTTTGGCCATTCTTTTTTCAGAGCACAAGAGATGCAACACTGCCATACAGCCATTCGAATAAATGATGAGAGGCCCTCAAAAGAAAAGCATTAACCAGACACACTACCTATAGCAACATGAAAGTTAGAAGGTCCTCTGACCTTAAAGGCTTACAGTACAAGATGACTTTAGTAATATGGAGAAATCTCCCTCCTTTCATTACACATCTCACCAGTCCCCTAGAGAAGAATCAGTGTACTTCGCCTTCCAGTGGATGGTAGTTAGCATGTCTCCACTGAAGAGGATTTTCGCGTCCCTTAATTATCTCAGCTTCTGTTCTCAGCTGTAATTACTTTTCATCCTGGACCAAAAAAACAAAAACAAAAACAAAAAAATATAAGTTGGCCAAAGGAACTGAAGCAGAAAGGGAAACAAAGGAAAGAGTGTGGAGAAACAGAAGAATGTATTTGTGGAGAAAAATATGACCTCCTGGAAAAGAGTTTGGGATTCTTCTCTTCCTTAACAGTGTGTTGGTATCATTTTTGGGTCTCAGCTTCCCTATCTGTAAAATGAAAGTGTTGGACAAAGTAATCTTTGAGGTTGCTTCTAATAAAGTTTCATAAATTTTTGAAATGAATAATTGTGGCAATGAATTCCCAACATCTGAAATAAGGGAAGTGGCATCAAATAAATGGATTTGTAAGCCAGGTAGTTACGACTCATGATTATGTCCAGAAGCTTACTTCTCTATCAGGTCAGGTATGAAGCTCTGAGTTGAATATTGGCAAAACCAAGCAAACAAAAATTCCACTCCATAACTTATTTAATAGAAGCCTTTCTATTTATTATTTCCTAAAAAAGTCCATTCATTCTATAAGTATCTTTGGAGTTTATGTATTTTTTTAAAGACATGGTTTATTTTTTTGTTAGTCTTTAGATGTGGTGAAGTGTTTACATTTACTTTAAAAACATTTGGAACAATGGCAGACCACCTTGAGATCTGAAGCAAACAAAGGTAGTTATTTTAAAAATGTAACTCTATAAAATTAATTTCAGCTCTGCATATTTTATCTTCAAAGATAAAGAATCCAGAGTCACTAGTGACTATACTTATGTTCTTACTTTTTAAACCTTTATAATTTTGATTGAATCTTATACATTATCTAATAACATTTTCTATCTGAATAAACATCATTATTTTAATTCTAAAGTATTAGAGCTTATTGATTAGATCATGGCTGAAAACAATAGACCAATAATTGAAGCTTTCTTTACACCATAGATGTGTCTAATAAAAGAAAGACTCATCCAACTGCCTTTTCAGGTTATGAAACTAGGACAAATAGTAAATGTGTTCACCAGAATAGGCAAAAAATATATTTTATATATTTTTACAAAATTTTATTCATATTTCTAAGGAAGCACTGTACAATAGAAATATAATTAGAGCCACATATATAATTTAAAAAATTTTAATAGCCACATTAAAAAGTAAAACAAAATAGCTGAAACTGATGTTAATAATAATTTTATGTAACCCAATATATCCCAAATTTTATCATTTCAACAAGTAACCAATATAAATACCAGTAAGGAAAAGTTTTTCTTTCCTTTTTCTTTTTAAGTGGACTGTCTTCAAAATCAGTTGCACATTTTATATTTACAGCACATCTCAATTTGGCCACCAAATTTTCATCAGAAAGACTTAATGTGTATTTGAATTTCATAAGCTTTGAGATAAAAAGTAGATTCAATGATTAGCATGAATAATGGGAGGGGTGGGAGAAAGGGGAGGGCTGTACAACACAGAGAAGACAAGTAGTGATTATACAGCATTTTGCTATGCTGATGGACAGTGACTGTAAGGGGGTTTGTGCGGGGGACCTAGTATAGGGGAGGGCCTAGTAAACATAATGTTCTTCATGTAATTGTAGATTAATGATAACAAAAAAAAAAGAAAGAAAGAAAAGGCGGATTAGTCCCTGATAGGATAAAACTAACTGCAAATCACCGATTAATGCATGCTTTAAATATCCCTAATTTTGATCATTTAAAGGGTGTCAGATGATCAGCTATGGAAGTACATTTTTCTGATAATATTCCTTTCTCTTAAAAAAAAAATAAAAAAGCAGTTCCTGTGTGGTGATCTCCAATAAGTTCTTCACAATGGTATAAAAGGCATATCAAAGTGGGGGCAAAGGGTTTGTTTGTGTTTATACAGAGGATCAAATCCTAATTTGGCTACCCAGAAAATGAATTAAGATACGATATGAAGAAGAAATTCCAACATCAACATTCTCTGGAAGAGTCATTCCAGAAGATGATCATCAAAAAACTTCAACAAAGATCCTGGTGCTGTTGCAGTTGTAGCTGCATTCATCCCACCGGTTCCTGGACTTGCCATTGGAATGAAGAAGGAGGTATCTAAGCTGGCCTGTGCATACAGTAAAACAACAAATTTGACTGGATCTATACTGTCGAACCCAACCAAGAATTAAGAGAAGTGCAAGTTGTAGCACTCCAAAATCTTACGACTATAGACTATCTACTGTTAAAAGAACATATGGGATGTGAACAGTTCCCAGGAATGGGTTGTTTTAATTTGTCTGATTTTTCTCAAAATATTCAAATTCAGTTAGACAATATCCATCATATCATTGATAAGTTTTCACAAATGCCTACGGTGCCTAACTGGTTTTCTTGGTTTCACTGGATATAGCTGGTAATTGTAGGTCTGCTTTGATTATGTAGCTGTATTCCTATTATGTTAATGTGTGCAGGCAATTTAATTAGTAATTTAAAACCTATACACCCTTATGTTACACTACAAGAAGATATGTCAAAGAAATAATCAATCTTCCCATGTTTTCTTCCATCTGCTACTTCTATAGCTTCCTTCTTCCTTCATAATTACAACCCCTAAGTAGAATTTGTGCCTCATATCGAAATTAACGAGTATCATAATTCTTCCAAGTGGTAAAGATACCTCAAGACAAATGCTGGGCATAGAAGCCACAGGGCATAAATCTGCAAAAAAGTAAAAAGCTAACCTTTTCAAACAATATTGCTTCTCTCTCACTTACCAACTTTACATTTCCCTGTATGGCCCCGGAATATGACTGGTTAGCCAGAGACGGGTAAGATTACTCAAGGGAGGAACAACCTAAGACAGGCACAGTCACAGGGGGGCCATCAGGTGAGAAATTGGGGATCAACAGAGGTGAGGCTTAGAACCTCATCCCCCCGTTTTGAGAGAAATCTGCATCCGTGGATGTATTATTGCCCTTGTCTAGCTTGGATTAGCACATAGTCTACAGGCACACACCTGATCGTCTACATTTGCCCTCTTATAGCACTAAACTATGTTTTCTACCTTTATTTTGCATCTACCTTCCACTTCAGCATTTTATTAAACATAATAATAATAATAATAAGGGAGAAATGTGGGATTCACATGTAAATCAAGTATAAAAATCAAACAAATAATCATAATTGACCTGATTGTTTATAGTTCATAATGCGTGATCAAAACCGAAAGTTTCTGTGATGACTGCCCTTGCACTGTTCACCATGTAAGAACTTATTCACTATGTAAGAACTTGTTCACCATGTAAAAACTTGTTCGTTATGCTTCAGAAGATTGGAGACTGTTGAGAATTAGGCTTGGGATTGATTAATGATTGTGCATTGAGTCCCCTATACAGAATTTTATTGTTGTTAACAACCATATGATCAATAAATATGAGAGATGCCTTCAAAAAGAAAAAAAACATTTGTGCATCAAAGAGCATCAATAAAATGACAAGACAAAAAAAAAAAAAGTAGATTCATATACCCAACTTGTCCCAAACCTACTTAAAAGTTTTCTTATAACTGAATCGACTATCAAGAGAACATTTCCCTTTAATATCTGCAACCTTCTTGGCCAAGGTGGTTCATCTTTTTTTTTTTTTTTAAAGCCAAACAACACTGCAAAGTAGATTTTTTTTTTTTGAGTGGGCATCTCTCATATTTATTGATCAAATGGTTGTTAACAACAATAAAATTCAGTAGAGGGGGGTCAATGCTCAATGTACAATCATTAATCCATCTCAATCCTAATTCTCGTCAGTCTCCAATCTTCTGAAGCATAACGAACAAGTTCTTACATGGTGAACGAATTCTTATATAGTGAATAAGTTCTTACATGGTGAACAGTACAAGGGCATTCATCACAGAAACTTTCGGTTTTGATCACGCATTATGAACTATAAACAATCAGGTCAAATAAGAATATTCGTTTGATTTTTATACTTGATTTATATGTGGATCCCACATTTCTCCCTTTATTATTATTATTATTTTATTTTTAATAAAATGCTGAAGTGGTAGGTAGATGCAAGATAAAGGTAGAAAACATAGTTTAGTGTTGTAAGAGAGCAATTGTAGATGATCAGGTGTGTGCCTGTAGACTATGTGTTAATCCAAGCTAGACAAGGGCAATAAAACATCCACGGATGCAGAAGATTTCTCTCAAAACGGGGGGATGAGGTTCTGAGCCTCACCTCTGTTGATCCCCAATTTCTCACCTGATGGACCCCCTGCGACTGTGCCTGTCTTAGGTTGTTCCTCCCTTGAGGAATCTTACCCGTCTCTGGCTAAACAGTCATCTTCCGGGGCCATACAGGGAAATGTAAAGTTGGTAAGTGAGAGAGAAGCCATATTATTTGAAAAGGTTAGCTTTTTACTTCTTTGCAGATTTATGTCCTGTGGCTTCTATGCCCAGCACTTGTCTCGAGGTATCTTTAAGGGTGGTTCATCTTTTTAGAAGAAATAATTTGACTTTGAACCCTTGAAGCAAAATTATGTTAGTTTCAAAACTACACCAGGTTTGTTAAAGTTATTAAATCGTATGCCAATTATTTAATGACAGTAACAATTATAAGCAAATTCAAAGGGATTTCGCATAAACTAAAAAGCATATCTAGATTTATCAACATCAACAAAGTATTCTTAAGATTTTTCTCATAGTTTTTATACCCCATTTATGTAATGCTACCAATTGTAATTAATCTGAATATTGTTTCATGTAAGAAAAATGTATAAAATTATTCTTTTTTTATATTATGAAAAGTTTCAATTTTAATACAAATTCTTATATCTATCTAGTTAGGTTACAGATAAACATTCTTTTCCCTGAAGCTTCAAATTTAGTTCATTTATATGCAGTGTTAAATAATAATTTCTCTTGCTGTCTCTGCATTTAAAAATGGTTTTGCTTTTTTGGTAAGAAACCATCGTTTTATGATTGTCTAAAATTACAAGTTCAGATCTTGTTAAAAAGTCATTAGAAAGTTTTTCAACATTTTATTCTTATTTTACATGATTAATTTTGTCAATTTGTTTTGATCTTGAGAGCAAAATTCTTATCAAATTCAATATATAATTGCTGAAAATGTGTTTTTACATTGTGCATTTTATTACATTTAAAGATAGTTTTACATAACAAGCAAGAGCTTTTTCAATTTGCTTTAATGCAGGAAATTGTAATAAATTTTCATTAGGAGGTTGCAGCCTCCTTCTACCAGCCTCTTTTTCTCTACTGATCCAGTCAGAAAGGGAGCCCAGCCTCTTTTTCTCTACTGATCCAGTCAGAAAGGGAGCTCCTGTGTCGAGTTAATTCATATTTATTTTTAATTAGAAAAATGTTTTATTAATAAAAGTAAAGTAATAATGAACATGCCACCTAATTACTAATTAGGATTTACATAGACATCACTGTAATTTATGTTGACTGTGAGAAATATTTAAAGAAACACATTATAATGTTGTATTGCCATGTAGACATATTACAACTGAATCAACCTGTTGATACCAACCAGATTTTTGCTGTGTTTGTGTGCAATACTAAAAATGATGCATGTGCCCCATCCCACACACCATAATAAGTCTCATGCAATATAATGTTTAAAGTAAAATCCAGCTCTACAAAATAATAATATTGTATTTACCAGAGAAATAATTTACAATGTCTCCATTTCTAAATTTAAATGTAAGTTTAATTAAATTAAAAAATTAGCCAGTTGCAGTAACTACATTTTGTGTACTCAGTGTCCATCTTCTGCTAGTGGCTGCTGTATTAGACATTGCAGGTCTAAAAGTAGTGGTACTGCAGATATATTATGTATATATAATATTGAAAAGCATTATACTGATTCTCAATGTGCTAAAGGATTATATGTTATTATGGCCTGAATGTTCTGTGTCCCCAAATTCATATGTTGAAACCCTACCCCTTAATGTGACGGTATTAAGAGGTGGGACTTTGGGGACGTAATTAGGATTAGATGAGATCATGAGGGTAGAGCTCTTATAATGGGATTGATGTCTTTATACCAGTCGCCAGAGAGCTGGCCTCCCTGTCTGCTCTGTCACGTGAGTATCTGAGAAGAAGCTAGTCTGCCACTTGGAAAGAAGGCTCATTCAACCATGCTGGCAGCCTGATCTCAGACTTCAAGCCTCCAAAATTGTGAGAAATAAATTTCAGTTTATAAACCACTCAATCTATGGTATTTTGTTACAGAATCCCAAACTAAGACATATATATATTATGTCTTTTTATATGTTATATATAAATGTAAAATATATATATAATTATATGAATAAGACTATCCAAGCCCAGTTACTACTGCTATAGAGTCATACATTTTGTTTTAAGACAGCAAGTAATATTAACTTCGAAAGCATGTAACAATATTTATCTTTGACTAAACAATTTTTGAAAATATACCATGGATATGAGAAAAATACAGTAATATTTAGTTAATTAGGAAGAACAGCTTGCTTGTTATCCAAGAAACATTGAAAGCATAGAATGTTTTCTATTTGAGAAAGAAGTTTACTGTTAATCTCCTTTATTAGTAATTCTTAGATATAAATTCTTAACCTGGCACTAGGGAAAAATATGGTAATAAATAGCAAATATTGATTAGATGACCTGTCAGAAAGTATAGGGGGCACAAAGGGTGACGTGTGATTTTTTTAAAAAGAACTTTATAAACTCAGCATTGTATCTTCATTTGCTGAATGATTCATTCAGAATTTCTTTTAATGAGGGGTAGGTAACAAAGGGATAGTTGTATTAATGACAGAATTCTGTTCAATCATGTTTATCAATTGTCAGTAGCAAGCATGACATATTAAACATTTTTTTTCTGTTTTAGACAAAAGATAAAAAAGGACAGTCTAAACTTAGACATTTATATTTCCACCGAAGTTAAACCCAGTCTTCAGATCCGTCATGGCAATTTCAGCTGAAGTGGTATTTTTCCAAGTGGATTGGCACATGCTTAATGGGTGAACCACAAACTTATAAATCATGCTTTTATTAAAATATCAGTACTAAAACTAAAAGCCTAGTATCATTGATGAGATGCTATTTTAGGGGATGCATAACAGTCTGTAAGTCAACATTTACTAGAACCATCTGAATATTAAAAAATAAAAAGCTCAAGCTATAACTGAATGACAGCTAACATTCATCCACATTTTAACAAGTATCCTGATGTTTTGCATCATGCAGGCAAGTTCCAGATGGTTGACTAGACTTCTCACTTTTCATTTGGATGTTTTTCCCAAGAGCTTCAGTCAATTTTAATGTTCATTCATGGAGACAATTTGTGGCAGACACATAACTTCCAGGGATATTCTTATCTCCTGTTAACAAGAGCATGAGTCATATTTGGGCATGCCATCTTCCAGCAGATTACAATAACATTAGTATACAATGAAATTACTTGCATATCTGCGCTCCTTGGTAACCACTTTTAAACTTAACCTATGCCTTACAATGATCTCAAAACACCAGATGACTCTATTTCAAGTAATATTCAGAGAATGAAAGATTAAAAGGCATTTTCAATATGTGTATAATAAATGTATAAACAACAATAATTGCAGGTAGTTTCAATGGAAAATCTGAAATAGGTAAAGTCTAGAGATATAAGTTAAAGGGGAGCAACAAAAATACAGAAAATTAATAAGGTATATGAAGCAAATCCAAATATTTGAACTACCAAGTAATAAGCAAATATGTTATTTAGTATGATTTATATGATTTGTGTGTCTGGCCATACTAAATACTCATCAACTTTCTCTGCTTTGTGCTGAGAGGCAGCAGGCATGCATGAACTACAACAATCTGGGAGTATCCATTTTACCTTCTGGAGTGGTGGCTGACAGCAAATGGATTGGGATCTTTTTTTAATACATGACATGAAATGTTAACAGTTTATAAATATTGTTTTTCATGGGAATAGAAGTGATTGAAAGGCAGCTCCCTTTTATGTCAAAAGCTATTAAACTGGGGATGTGTTAATAAACAAGCTCTGATGCTAACAAAATTTAAAGAAATGCTAACTTACATTACTGAATAGGTTCTGGAATCAGGCAACTGGGTTCTGGGCAAACTATTCTAGGCAGAAGTGTCCTTGTCATTTCTAACATGTACTTAGGAGGTATGAGTATACAACTTGTGCTGATCATATGTGTGTGAAAGTTAAATAATCTCACCATTCAAGCATAAGATGCCTGTCATTAACGTGGAAGATTGTATAACTTTCTGCACTGGAGATTCCACCTGATTCCCCTGTAGACTGATACTGTGATGACAAGGGGAACTTTACCATCCACTGGTCTCCTCCATCTCTATGTAAATAGCCATACATGCTCATGGGCGTGCATCGGCTTTTGTACAGATTGGCAGCCAGTGGAGATGCTGTGGACCAGGTGGTTCCAGGATAAGACAAACTCATCAAACTCATCATAGTAATTGGCTTTTACTGGCTGCCTGGCCGCCCATCTCACGATTTTTATGTTTTGTTAATGAATCATCAACACCTCTTGTTAGCTCCCGCGGTTTGGTGTTTGCCCTATCGGCAGCCAAGAATCCCACATTTAAATTATTTTGGCTGTTAAATCACCACATATGTTCTTGGCATTGTTAACTGAGAAAAGGAGAAAGTACAACTTGAGCTGCAATTAAATCAATATGTATAAAGGAATAGTATTTGGCTTTTTCTTTTTGGTGGGTTTGTTAGTAAAGGTAAACTTCTAGTTAGTTATGAAATAGACAAGTTTTAAAGATGTAATGTACAACACAGGGAATATTGTAAATAAAATTATAATAACTTTGTCTAGTGACATTTGGTAACTAGACTTACCCTGGGGATCATTTCATAATGTATAAAAATACTTGAATCACTATGACCTGCACCTGGAATGAATAGAATATTGTATGTTAGTTATACTGAAATTTTAAAAAATAATAAAAATTAGACATTTGATGAATGTAGATCATAAAAATTAATACTTTTATTTAGAAGTGAGAGTAGAATCTATTTAATTTTAACACAAAAAAGTACAATACAGCAATCTAATCCTCTGAGACTCAAGAATGAACACAAAAAATTACATGCCTCTGGTATTTGCTAGCAGCAAGAAGAAAATTTTGTAAAGTATTACAATTGATAAATAGTAGGACCATTTTGTTTTAAATGATTAGGTTTGGTAGACAAGAAAATGACATGTTCAGATTATCTCATCTTTATTAACATTGGTTAATTACAAAATAAAAACAATTAGTAAATTATCAAACTTCATTTCTGAAAAAAGGGTTGAACTGTCATTGTAATATCTACCACATCACCTTAGCCATATAAGTAGATATCAATATGGACTCTTCCCTCTTCTCCACCCCAAAACACATCTAATCTACACTAAATTCATTCATGTCTGCCTTTTTGTTTTTCTTCACCATTCCTGCTATTGCCTAATTCACCCACTCGCCCTTAGTCACAGGGCTCTAGCAATAACGTGACTATATCCCTGATCTTGTGGCTTACCCTTCATACCTCATCCTTCTTTTAAAACCATTTTCGTTCAGTTTTCCCATTGTCTTAGCAATGGGAAACGTGCATAAAAATCCTTTCCTGAATTTGTCCCTGACCATTTTTTTCCCCGTCCAGACTTGTCATTTGCCCCCTCCCCGCCACCAAACCCCATCTTTGTTCCCATTCAACCTCATCCTTTGTCACCTCTCCCTGTGAACTATTTTGACAGGTGGAGACACTTGCAGTTTCCTTTTGCATACCATGACCTTCTGTGGTCTGGTCTCAGCCTTCCACTCTTCTGGGTGGAATTACCTCTTCCACTCCTGTTTAGCTGGTGAACGTGAACTCTAAGATCATCTCACTTGGACAACCGTTGCCATTACCCTGATTCTCACTGAAAAAACCAGCCATATCCCTCTCCTATGTGTTCCATTGTACTTTGTAATCACTTTCTGCACCTGTTTTAGTTGCTGTCTCAGACTTACCTTAAGCACATATTTATTGGATGTTTGCCATGTGCTGTGTACTATGGCACATTATCTTTGTATGTCTGGCACTGAGCACACTCCCTGGAATTCAGTAGGCACAAGAGGAATGTAAAATTGAACAAAGAAGGAATGGTGACAGCAGTTCACCAGTCACACAGAGAGTTGTGACATTAGGTGAAAATGCCCTGTGCTAACTAAGGACCTTACAACAGACATAAGCTTGGCTGGGAAGTACAGGGTAGGGGAACTCGGTGTGGCTTTAAGGGCCTAAGGTTGAGAGGTAAGAGAGATCGTTGTAAATTTAGGCAGAAGCCAGGTCATGGAAGAATTTGTCTATGTTGAAAACCATACAGATTTTTTTCTATAGGTTACAGGATGATTTTCCAAGGATGTGATCACTGTGACATGGGACTTTTGAAAACTATCATATGGTGGATGTACTTGAAATGTGTGTGTTAGCAAGAGAATGTGAAGCAGATTGATGCTAAGTAGAAGGTGAGATGAGGAGCAGACTGATCAGTGAGGAGCCCACTGCAGTATTAAAGGTAAGTGATAGCTATGCTCAGAGCAGTAGGGGTAGAGACGAAAGGGGTGGATAAAAGAGAGGACTTAGGCGGTCGCAAATTCATGCCCAGGTATATGCTTTATTATGGTGACTGGGAGACAGGATCTAAAATGATGCTCAGGTTTCTAGCTCAGACCACTGGAAGAGGGAAGGCCTTCATCTAAGTTGGAGTTAATGGAGGAATGGCAGGTTTGGAGACGAATGTAGACTGTTTGGAGAATGTTAACTTATAAATGCTTTGGACCCACCAGTTGGACATATCTAGTGGACAGTAAAGGAATATAGTTCAGCATGAGAAAGAGCTGAAGTAAAGAAAGAAATGGAGAGGTTATCATGGTCTATAGACTGAATCAATGCACATAGGAGAAACTGCCTGGGGATAATTTGAAATGTGAGAAGGCGGCTGAAGAAAGAACCTTAAGAGTAAATATATCTGAAGGCAAAGGACAGAAATAACCAAGATGAAGAGTGTAACATCTCTCCTCCTTTTTAATGAACTAAGAGGACAGTATCTTTTAATAAAAAATGGTCTGTAGTATAAAATAACGCAGAGATATGAATTAAGGAAACTGAAAAAAGTCAACTAGATTTTGACCATTAGTCTCTCTGAGATTTTAGAGAGCAGTTTCAGGGGAGTAGTTAGGATATGATTCCTGTATAATGGGCTGAAGTTCAAAGGGCTGTCAGGTACTGGGGACAAATAACACAATGTTTCTCTTCTAAAAATGTTACTGTAAATAAAAAGAGAAAGGGGGTGATAGTTAAAGATTAATTTGTCTTAAGGGAGACATATATAAAGTCAAGTGAAATTTTCTCTTTTTGACCACATATTGTGTTCCCTTTCCTGTGTTTCTGCTGCTTCTCTAATTTGCTGATCTCTTTTTCTAAAGGTATGACAGATCATTTTCATTCTCAGTCTTCTTTCTTTCTCTACTAGGTCTTCTTTCTAAGACTTCCTGCACCCATGGTTTTCAACACTGACTTCAATTAAAAAAAAAATCTTTATCTCAAATTCTCATTCTTGATCCTAGGCTGCTGCTATTTTATAGTGTGAACATTTTCTTTTGGATAATATTTTGGTAGTGCTAATTTAACATTCATGAAATGGAACCCACCATTTCCTCCTAAAATGCTTGACCCACTGTCTGTGTCACTTTCCTGGTTTTGGAATGGGGATCCATTTGAGTCAAGTCACTAGGTTCTATTGGTGCTGTGCAATGTCTTTTCCATTGTCTCTTCCTCTTTCTTTTGTCACTATCCTAATTAGTTTCTTATCTTCCTTGCTGGGATACTGCTATTCCCTCCCTGACAGCAATCTCAAAAATATAATCTGAAAGATTTGCTGGTCTCCAATGCATTATTTTGATTGTAATAATCTTCACTCTTCCTTAGTGAAGAACCCTTGAATGGTAGACTATCCATGGTATATGTTAAGACTGGTTTTCCAGAAAGTTAACTAAATCCACTAATGAAAAGTGTTTGATGAGTAATTTACTTAGAAACAATCATAACCTGCAAGCAGAGAATTAGGCCCTGGGAGAACAAGAAAGAACTGAGAGTTTTAACTAAGCATCTATTTAAAAGAATTAAAAATGTCTTAGTTACAGGATCATTTACTTGTAATCACATTACCAGGTACAAAGAATAATTTCCCTTGTGCCAGTCACTAGATATATCCTTTTGTTAGTTCACCCAAAACTGTCAAACTAGCCTCGCTATTAAAAAAAAAAAAAAGTGAATGTATATGGTTGTTGTAAGTCTGGGAAAGAAAATCCTGGGGCAAATATCTGTAAAACCGAAGTCAGTCAAATGGAGAAATAAAGTTTAAAACCTCTTTATTGCTTACAAACCGCGGTCCAGGCCTTCTCTCTTTCCTGCTCTGGCAGAAGCAAACCCAGCCCTCCCCCTCACCTCTCAGGGTTGCCCAGGTAATTATCCATTGATATGGAGATGAGCCCTTCTCCACCCCTGAGAAACACCTGTTGATATGCAGATTCACTAAAGCCAGGGGAGATATTGTGGAAATATCACAATGTTACCCACAGTCGTATTTGAGTATCTGGCTCTTCACTTATAATCTGATTTGTTATAGGACAATGCTCACAAGGTCAAGTATGGAAATCAAGAATTTTCTGAGTTGATGTTTGCAGTGCTTCACCTTCAGCCTTGCCTTTTCTAATCCATCTTGCACATCGAGGCCAGAGATTTTTCCAAAATCACAAATCTGATGATGTTATGACCTTCTTTTGTAAAATCCTTTAATGACTCCACATAACCTTCTGAAAAAGCTGAACTCTACGTGGTTTTGTGATCAGGCTGCTGTGTGCTCCTCCTGATTCTGCGTTCTCGTAAGCCACGCACCAGCCAAGGCGAGCCACCTGTGCTCTTCCACAACCACCCATCCTGTCTTCCTCCTGTAGATCTTTTTTTTATCTTCAAGCGGTTGTTTTTGCCTGGAATCATCTTCTCTAATTAGTCTAGCTGGTGAGCACTTCTTTAGTTCACACCTCAAGAATTCCAAATGATATCCTTCCCTATTTTTGGCTAAAGTTGAGTATTTTCTACTCTGTGCCTTAACAGAGCTGTTTGAGGCAACCAGAGTTCATAACATCTTGAGTTCCTTCTTTCCATATTCACGACTATCTGCTGTTCTAGAAATGATGGCCAATACTTGTTTCCCACAGCCTCAGGGCTCAATCTGGACACCAGTCCCAGCCAAGGCTAATTATAGAAAATCTTATGCTTGCCTATTCAAGAGGAGAAATTATATACACCATTGAACCAGGTAATAATTTTTCAAAGGCAGTCTGTATGTGGGAAAAGTTTGAGAACAAAATGGTGACACAACAAAGGAAAATGTTTTCAACTTGAAAGAGGAGAATTTGATCATGTTAAGAGAGAACTGTTTGATGTAATATCAGGCTTCAGGGAGAATTCGAGTCTCATCATAGGAGTTTACAGACTCTAAACTGAGGATTCCTTATGAGTAGTGTTCAGGAAACAGTCAAGTAAAAAAGTTTGGAATCTTCTGTACATTATTCATTCAGACGCTTTGTAAGACTTCTTCCTACATTTTTTGTTTAATCTGTTTTCTTTAAGAGAATGAATACTTAAAAGAAGGGAATATTGCCTAAAAAAAGTATATCTAAAGAAATGTTGAAAAAAGTGAAAGAAAGGTTGAAAGCAGATAAAAAAAATTTAACTAATCAGCCTTTAGTAATTGAAAATCGGTAATTTCAATCAATAATTGATAACTGAACTTGGTAATCCCCAGGGTCCAGAGAATTGAACAAATGGCCTTTCCTTGTCTCCTACCAATTGTCTCCTATTGTCCAGAAGGAAAGGGAGGCACTTAAAGTTATCTGGTTTGACCTTGACAACAAACATAAGAGAAAACTATTATCTTCATTGTATAGATAAGGGAGATCAGGCTTAGAAGACTCCAAAGCTCATGCTTTTCCTAGCCTGAATGTAAACACTGAGCACCTTTATAAGCCCCATCAGTCAAGTTGCAGGGATCCACTTAGCACCCCTTAGCTTCAGCCCCTTAGCCCTCGGTATCTGGGAAACTTTACTTCTCTCTGTCATATCTTTTCTCCTCTAACTTTAAGCACTTTAGTAAAGTCCTTTTTAGGAAATGGCTTAGCTTTCATGCAGGGTTTCTCAACCTTAGCATACTGACATTTGGGGCCCAATAATGCTCTTCTTGTGGGAGGCTGTCCAGTGCACTGACCGCTAGGCGCAAGTAGCAGTCTCCTCCGAGCTGCGACAGCCAATCATATCATGAGACTTTGCTCAACATCCCCACAGGGGCCACCTGCCCCTAGGTGAGAATTCCTGCTCCAACCTATCCTTCCCCAAAATCTTCCCTCCCAATCTTTCAGAGGCCTCTGCAAACACTGCAGCCTTTTATTTGTGATCTCTGTATTTGCAATTCAGTATGTACTTCCTGAACACCTCTCTAGCCTAATTTTCTTCATAATTTCTATTTCTATGTTGCTATTTCACTTTTCATGTATATAACTCTCTCTTCAACTTTTCAAAAATTGTCTTTAAAATAAAAATGAAGTCCTTGCTAAATCTAATAAACCCTTGTGTTTTCCACAGAAGAGAAAGAGATTTGAGGATTTGATTATTTTGTGGCATGAAAATTTGGATTGATTTATTCTGGGAAATCATTTAAAACACCTAATGAAGTACAGCAGCATCTCAAGTCACCCTTGTCTAGTCACATGGGAGGTAAATGACAAACACCATCCACTGTTTCTTTTCCATCAGTGCACCAAGTTAATTTCAGAACAAAAACAAAAATTTGGGTTCCTACATAGTTTCTCTTTCATATTGGAAAGAACAAGAGATTAAAAAAATGAGGCAAATTAATAAATCATGAGATAGCGTTTATACCCTAATGGAATAGCAAACTCACTCTTTGCCAGAAAAGATATAGAAAACTTTCTGTAAATCTGCAATATTTTATCTTACTGGAGAATGCATTGGTCTTTTAGCATTTCCACGGGTATAAAAAACTAACTGAGTCTAACAGCTTTTAGGTGCTTGGGCCAATGGCCCATTTTATGAATCTTAGGTTTCTTCTGTAATTGTGCTTTTGTAGTCTCATATAATCACTTTGTCTTGTTAATGCAGTGAACAGTCCTTCAGCACAGGAATAGAAGACTTCTATTAAATTCATTTTATTTAATTTTTTTTTAAAAAAATTGTAAAATATATATAACACTTATCTTAACCGATTTTAAGCGTACTGTTCAGTAATGCTAAGTACATTCACAGTGTTGTGAAATTGTCTCCAGAACTCTTTTCATCTTGCAAAACTGAAACTCTACCCAATAAACAACTCTATAACCCCTTCTACACAGACCCTGGCAATCACCTTCTATTTTTGTAACTCCAGGGGAAAATCTTGGGACAAAATATCTTTGAAACTGAACTCAGTCAAAGGGAGAAATAAAGTGGGAGAAACCCACTTATTGCTTACAAGCAGTCCTCCGCTTCTGCTCTCCTGTGTCTCTTGTGACCTGGTGCAGGAAAAGGGGCCTCACCCAACCTGTCAGGTACAGATACACCCTCGCTCCCCCTTGTAATTACCCACTGATATGGAGATGGACTACGTCTCTCCATCCCTTGGAAACACCTACTGACATGGAGATGCACTAAGGCCAGGCGAGAGATTCTGGAAATATTGCAATTTTAACCACAACTTTCCATCTCTCTGAAGTTACTCAGGTGATCTGTAAACCACCAGCTCCTGGCTACCACCATTTTACTTTCTGCCTGTATGAAGTTGACTACCCTTAGCTAGTTCATGCAAATGGAGTCATACAGTATTTCTTTTTTTTGGTGTGTGTGACCAGATTATTTAACTTAGTGTAATGTCTTCCAGGTTCATCCATGTTGTAGCCAAGGTCAGAATTTCCTTCCTTTTAAAGGCTGAATAATATCACATTGCATGTAAATACTACATTTACTTATCCATTCATCTGTGGATGAACACTTGGGTTACCTCCATCTTTTGGCTATTGTGAATAATGTTAATACAAACATTGGTGTACAGATACCTATCTGAGACCCTGCTTTCAATTCTTTTGTGCATATATCTAGAAGTAAAATTTCTGGATCATATGGCGATTCTATTTTTAATTTGTTGAGGAACCTCCAAACTGTTTTCCATAGTGGTTGCACCAATCCTATCAACAGTGCACAAGAGTTCCAATTTGTCTACATCCTCATCAACACTTGCTATTTTCTTTCTTGTTTTTTAACACTAGCTATCAATGAGTGGCACCTCATTATGGTTTCTTCAATGATTAGTGATGCTGAGCAATTGCTCAGGTGCTTATTGGTCATCTGTATATCTTTTTTGGAGAAATATCTATTCAAGTCCCTTGCCCAATTTTTAAATTGAGTTGTTTATTTTCTGTTGTTGAGTTGTAGGGTTTCTTTGTATATCCTGGTTATTAACACTTTTGTCAGATATATGATTTGCAAATATTTTCCCTCATACCATCGGCAGCCTTTTCACTCTGTTGATAGTGTGCTTTGATGCCCAGAAGTTTTAAATTTTGTTGTTGTCCAATTTATCTATTTTTATTTTTGCTGCCTTTTCTTTTGGTGTAAGATCCAAAAAATCATTTAAGTCCAATGTAATAAAGGAGTTCTATTATATTTATCTTCCTTACAGAACCTGAAACTCATGAATTCCTTCCTTTTTGGTTAACTAAAGAATTTAAATGTAAACTATTAACCAAATCATAAAGTTTCTTCACTTCAATTACACTGTCTGTTAAAACATTTTTATTGTAAAAACTGGGAGAGTGGGTTCTCTCTCTCTTTCTCTGTCTGTCACTCTCCACTCTGGATCCAGTATTCTCATGTAGACTGCATGCTCTCTTGTTCTCTTTTAATCCTGTTGTGATCATAGCTACACTCTTCAGGCAAAAACAAACAAACAGAAAACAAAAACAAAACAAACAAAAATCCCACCAAGGAATGAAGTACAATAATTAAAAGCTAAACTGAATCTAAATCTGTCACTAGATTAGGGAAGGCACCATGGTTGGCTTGTTCATTGCCTGGAACAGATTAAGAGCTTGATCAATATCCACTGAAATGTATGAAGGTATAAAATTGGTAAATTACTTAACCTGTTCATGTCTTACTAAAAAGATGAGTATCATCAAATCAGTTTCCTTCAATTCCACTATCTGTATAATTCTGTATGATTTTTGTGAAAATGTAAGGTAATTATACTTAGCACCTAAATTTTTGTGAGAATTACATGAAAAAATTTATGTGTAGGTTTGGCAATACTTGGCAACAGTAATAGCTCATGAATGATGGTGCTTAATTATTGACTATTAGAAAATCAAACTTGCAGACCCTAGAAGGTCCTTAAAACTTACTATGCTGATACTAATCATCTGCATGACACTGTTAGATGGGAACAATTTAAGGATCTTACACTCTCGTTGGGAAGACAAGCTTAGGTAGAAATATGTACATAAAGAGAAGCAAGGCCATCATCAGTGAGTGAAACAAATACTGATATCTGTTGGAGTTCCAAAGAAAGAGAAGTTACTATGGAGTTAAACAGTCAGATTAAACTTCATAGAGAAGACGAGCTTGGACTGCTCTTTGATAGACAGTTGAATTTAGATGACAGGAAAGGAAAAGTTGGAAATGCCAAGACAAGGAATACTTGAAGTATGATTAGTCTGTCAATTTGCCTTTCGAATGTTGAAGGCCTCAAATGTCATGCTATGGGCTTTATACTTCATTTTATAAACCAGAAGTTTGAAAACTTGTTAACTGGTTTTGTAAAAGGCTAGAGAGGAAATATTTTAGGCTCTTTGGTCACAGACAGTCTCTGCTGTGTATCTTCTTTGCCTTTTTTTAAAAGCAACATTTAAAAAATGCAAAAGTCATTTTTAGTGCTCAGGTTGTACAGAAACAGGTCATAGGCCGGATTTGGTATAGTTTGTGGACTCTGGGTCCTTATGAAAGAGTTTTTGAGAAGTTCCTTGACATAATCAGAGGTGCACTCTAGGAAAATGGGTGATGGCAGCAAAATTACCTTATACATCTTTCTTATTTAGATTTTGTATCTTCTGAGAAAACGTGTTTTGCAAATTTAACTGGAGGGACAAAGGTTCATGTTTTCTGGCTATGTGTATAGAATAGGGAATTCTATAACCAAGATTACAGCATGTAAGTTCTTTAGGAAAACATTTTTATTTTACCTCAACCTCTTCTTGATGGCTAGAGTTAGTATCATAATTGCTCTTAATAGTGTTACAAATGGGCACATTGTAGGCACTTAATGATTACTTTAAGAATTGAATTCAGGAGGTGAAAATGCTTTATGGACTCCATAATAGAGTTTTACTTCAGCTAGTTAAGAAACAAATGTTATGAGAAGAGCAGAGTCTTCTAGTATGTATCATAAAGTATGACAGCTTTTATGTTAGCAACTTAATTCTACAAGCTTCATGTGTTTATGTTTAAACATATTTCCATCACAATGAAGATATGGAAGCAAAGCTATGTATTGTCCCTTTACTGATTTCCTTATCAAACAGTGATTAAAAGGAGATTTGGGTCAACTTTACAGATAGACTAAGTATTTTGTTATGTGAGAAAATAAGTGTCTTCCTCATCTTTAAATGCAGTATAGGTGAAACCAAATGCTTGGAGTTTATGATGGTTAATTTTATGTATCATCTTGGCTAGGTCACAGTACACAGATATTTGGTCAAACATTATTCTGGATGTTTCTCTGAAGACTTTTTTAGATGAAATTATATTAATCACACACATACATATATGTCAATTATATGTATGTCATATATAATACATATGACAGGTATATTCTGTATATATAACAGGAGTATTTTATATATATGTATAGGTTCTATTTTATATACATATATATGTTTGATATATATTTTGATTCTGTTTCCCTGGGGAATGCTAATACAGAGTGTATTTGTGTCTGTGTGTGTTGGGGGGAAGCTATCTGACTTAGAATATAGGTTATGTGGCATATATATAATTAATTTTTGGCAAAGGAGGGGTGAGTTGGCAGGTGTTGGGGAGAAATAAATTTTCTCCACCCCTCTAAGTTCTTCTAGCTGGTCTAAGAATCAAATTGATATGAGACAGATTAACATGAGAAAAGAGAACCAAAGTTTTATTATGTAGATACAGGGAGGCCATAGACATGGATTCCAAAGACAGTCAGGGATGATTTAGTGTATATGTCATCCTGCACCAAGGAGAAGTGGGTAGGGGTCTGAGACTTCCAAGGAAAAGTGAAATAATTCACAGGAATGTGGAAAAAGAAAATGGTTGATGATTAAATATTTGCTGGGCTACACAGAAACAATGAGGGGGCACAAAGAGGAATTTTAACAGACTTACCCACATCCCTCCCAGTTTACCACACCTCCTTTACGTTATAACTGCTATCTAAGGTGACAGCTCTCTTCCTAGAGCAAGTCCTCGATCTGAATTCTTTTTAGGCAGTTGGGGGGTGGGAAGTCAGAGTTTCTTTCGAGTCTTTTGGGGCTTGATTGTTCTCAACTCTGAAATAATCTGCCTGTCACAATGGCACATCTTGGGGCAGCCTGCCCTGGGTCCCTACACAGGTAATAGGCAATTCCCAGAGTGACTGAAACCAAAGCCTGCTATTGTATTTTCTTGTATGCAGTACGTATTAAGCAACTGGACAAAGAAAACAAACAACAATTTCAAGAATTCAAGTATAATCCCTCAAAATTAAAGTCATATCACCAGATGTTGGAGCATAACAGGCTATGGTATGATGTTGGGTTTTCCTCATAGAGGGTAAGTAGTGTGCTTTTCAGAGAACAGTGCTGGGATTTATTCATTGGTGTTTTGATGGTTAATGACTCTTCCAAGTCAGGCAGTAAGCTTTAATTTTTTTGCTTTTTTTTTGGATTAATTAGCCATTGTCAAGGGGTTCTCCATCAATGATACCCAATATTGGGCTAAATGGGAAGTGATTCAGTTAAGTTTCACCAACATTTATTGAGAAGCTACCTTGTGCTGGTACTTGGTTCAAAATTTAATTAATTAAAGACAGTTCAAAAGTTAATTAAAGACAGTTCTTTCAAGACTGTAATTTTGAGGTAGAGCAGGGGCATGGGACAAGCATCATGACTAATCTTTCCTGCCTAAGATGAAAAATGCCAAGATAAATATAATATAGTAAGACCAGGAGGGACTCCAATTTAAGACTAAGATACCATTTTAAAAACCAGGGTGTTAGGAAGTAAGATTCCTAAGCTACTTTATGGTAATCAGCCAATAACCGATCCTGTCTTAAGGAAAGGCAAGTAGTCTAAAAGATATGTTCCTACTGCTTGAGGGTAACCACTATCTTGGAGAAGAAGAGGATCAATAATTCTTGGGTTAAGCGTGTCTTACAGAATATCTAGGGGACTGACTATGGATGTTGACAAAATGTCTTTCCTGGGAGGTAGACATCATGAGACCCACATGTCAGACCTAGGATGCCCCTGCCACCCTGCCATCCCCCCACCACCATTGCCCCATTCCTGAAATCCTTAAAAGACATGAATCCAAAGCCTTCAAGTGTGCCTCCTCTTTGAGGAGGCATTCCCCTTCAAGTGTATACTTTCCCTTAAATAAAGCCTTCTTGATGCTCAGATTATTGCATTTTGTCTCAGTGGTCTTCCAAGACTGTTGGGAGGTTAGTAAGAGACCCTGTTCCAGTTGGTAAGCATCTTTGTTACTTTGCTATTTCATTCAACTTTCTGGACTTAAACACAAGTCTTCACTCTCTCTGTTCTACTTAAGACAAGTAGGGAAAGGTTACTAAGATCTCTGATTTGGGTTTGCAAGTTCCCATCACCTGGGTGACCTGGACAGGACTGCAGCTGTAAGATCATGCTCTTCAATAGCCTGCCTGAAAATCTTTCTTTGCTTTGGGAAGTTCTCAGAACATAATCTTCCTCCATCCAGTGCTCTGTAGCCCCCCAGATCCTGGGGTTGTAGGAGTTTAGTTCCCACGCCATGCAGATTCAAGCAGATGCTTGACTCCAGGTGACCCCAGCTTCAGGAGTTGGCAAGGGATTTGCCCTACACAGAGCAGGAGCTCAGTGAGTTTCCCTTTCCTTCCTCTATTCTTCTTTGCTCTCTACTGCCTGCAGGGCTGCTGCCATTCACTACCATTCTCGCTTTAATGAATTCCTTCCTTACCTACACTCATCAGACCCAGTAGAGAATTCTTTCTTGATCAGAGTCAAGAACCCTCCCCCATCCAGGTTGAGGTCTCACCTATTGGTCAGGAGAGACCTCCCCAGATGCAGCTGCCCAGCAACAGTTTCATGGCTTTTCATAATGGCTGTTAAGGCTGGAAGAGAGTATCTACATTAATAAATATGATCCTCACATAGTTTTACTAAGCAATTATTTGATGATACCACAAAAATGCTTCATGTTTAACCTAAATTAAAACTAATATTCCAAAAGGGAAGGTTTTAATTTTGTTCTGCTTCTTTCCTTCCAAACAGTGACTGTGGTTATAATTTTCCAGTGTTATCTAATCTTGCTTCTTATGTTCTATAGATTTTCTTTTTTTTTTTTCAGTTAGAGCAATTAAATTTCACTGATAGGGCCTGAAACACTTAAGGGATTTTTAACCATAGAACTATCTTTTGCACAATCTCCTTAGAAAAGTAACACCATTCTGGCATTTTTCATTGTGGGAAAAGAAAAAATTTTATTTGTTAGAATACTGAAGCGCACAAAGAACCCATTGGCTCTCACCGCAATTCTGAAGTAAAGCGTGATGCTATTTGAACCGTGGGAACAATGACCTGTTTTCTGCTTCTGTTCAGAGGGAATTCAAATAACTGTGAAGAAAAAATATTGAATGTCAAAGTGCATTTACCTTTGCAAAAAATAGTGTAAGTTATTATTAATGAATATGTGCAAATAACCACAAATTTTCACTGCTCAACATTCATAAATAACTACTGGTTAAATCAAGGGAACAATTTGTGCTTCCATTATATCTTACAGATGAAGTGTACATGTTATCTCCACACTGAAGTGTGTATAGTTCTACCAAAGGAAGGAATCTGATGATAGCAGCATTTTGAGCCACAAGTTATCAGTAGATCACTTAGTGGTATGGCAGTGTTCCAACCAAGCACAGTTTCTTTTATGCTACAAACAAAGATTGTTCTTTCACCCATGTTTGAAATCCATACCGATATCCATGATTTGTTCTAGTAAGCTGCTTGCTGAGTTACATAGATGAGTCTTTTCTTTGATTAATATTGTGAATATACACACACAAACACATATATTTAAAAATATTGATTAGTAGCTTGCAGGTCACACCATTTACCTGGCCATATTCAGAAATGTACTTGTTGGGGGGTGGGGTGTTTCTCTTTATATAAATCAAATATTGATTACTTCTGTAAAGTTGCTCCTTTTAACATTATTTATATTTTAATGTTTCAAGCATGAAATTGGCAAAGACTAGCTGCCATTAGTTAAAATGTCCCTGCTGTTGGCTTAGGTTACAGTAGTTTAAAATTCCTGCAAACATACTTAACCCAAAATGATTTAAACATAATGTTTTTTTTGTTGGAGTGTTGATATTACCAAAACTTGAACCTGAGTGCTATCTTGGGTGTGCAGCTGGGTTCTACAAACATTAGTTCTTATTTTTTATCTTTCTCTTTTTATTTTTACACATTGTTTTCAGCCTTCCTCGCCACTAATAGTGTGGGGAGCCGTTGCCTGAGGCACGGGCTGCAGATCATTGAATAATGTAATTACAGTCGCTGGCTGAACTCCTCCCGCAGGCTGCATCTTGCCAAAGTGGTGACTCATGTGCACAGCACAGTGGGCTACAGAAGGATCAAAATCTGATCTGGTGAAAGTATAGATTCTTAGATTTTGAGGTTACATTTCTGATGATATTCAAATTTGGCAAATTGTGTTTATGAGCATTGCATCAGAAGTGAAAAATCGCAGAGGTACATAAGATCTCAAATTTTGCTGTCATATAATTGTTTAGATGATGATAACCAGCAAAGGAAGTTTTGATAGAAGATAATGGCATTTTGGTTAAATTCTTCAGAAATTCTTGGCAAATTTTATGGAAGACATGCTCTTTTGATTTAGCCTGGATATGGTAGGTGAGAGTGACTCTGAATTCTACTGCTTTTCTTTAAATATTTAATGAGCATTTACTTCTTGCAAAGTTTTAGATGTATTATTATTTTCTTGCTCCTTAGGGGTAACTTTGGGATGAATCCAAGTTTTATGCTTTTTTCCAATGGATTTCCACTCTTTACATATTCAACGTCATATACATATATATATATATATATATATATAACATATAATATTTCAGATATATATGAAACTGTGTATGATAAACTATAAACTGTATCTAAACAAAGAAATGTATCCATTTAAGAAGGTGAAACAGGTAGTCTTCTAGGAGAGCAGAATAAATTATAATAGTTAGATTATAAACACATCAATATATTTGTTACAGTGCAGGTGACCTAATTTCAAAGAAGACCTATATGAAGTTACATAAGTGTCCTGTAATGAGGACTCAACTAAGGGGACTAGTTGGTATTAATGGCTGCAATAAAATTAAATTTAGTTACCAGAGCATTAAAATTTTACTTTTAATTTAAATGAAGTTTTTCATGACGTATAGTGACATAGGTATTAATATCCATCCAACATGCCACCTACCAGCACAACAGAAATAGCAACACTGTGCAATGTGTGCCAGACATTCCGTCTTCCTTAGATATCCTATTTTTTGATGGAGAACTTTTCTCATCAGTTGCCTGCCGTACATTTCTGTGCAACTACATTGTTATACAGACATGTACTTTTATTTTGTGGATTTTACTTTTCTAGTCTTCTTCTCAGTTCTTCATTCATGTCCATGCTGGAAACATATGCTATTGTTTACTGGGGCACTGATGTGAATCTTGTCTGCAACTTGTCTATTAATAACAATATCAAGGATGATGGATTGACTAGAAAGACATTAAAAACAGCATGAATACAAATCTTGAAATATTCCTAACTTTTTTAAAGTATTGATACAGCTTGTCCACTTATGTGGCCCAGTGGATTTAAAATGTTACAACTTCTAAGGAATCCTTTGATTCAGACTCTCTGATGGCTTGATAATCTGTGTTAGAAAAATCAAAGAATAATCTAGGATTCATTAGGCCGGGGGAAGATAGTTAGCATAGCTTCAGAGCTGATTTTGACATGTAAGTTAGACTTCTAGGTTTGTAATATAAAAAGATAGACTGAGAAAATTCGAAGAGCTTGATTTGAATGAGATTATCGCAGATTGGCTCAGAGAAAATCAGGGTGCATTGAGTGAAAATTCTAGAACGAAAGAATGAAATAAAATTCAAATTATAAAAAAGACCTTACGTGGAGGGAGTTACTGTATCCTCTGGGATTCTAAAATCGAAATCTAAAGTCCTTTAACATTTGGGGGTCTGCTTTAGCAGCATTGGTGAAATATTATTTAAAGGAAAGAGAACAGGAAATTTAAAACTCTTTTCAGAAAATAATGTAGGACTCTGGACTAGAATAAGCAATGCATGAATTTTCGCTTTGGGTGTGGGATGTAGCAAACAGGAGGGAAACATGTTAGATTCAGCAAAGAATTAGGTCTTCACAGGAAGTTCAGAGATATATTCTCTTAAAATGGGATAAGCAAATAACATTTTGAAAAATTTTTCTATCTTACCTTTCCTTTAAAAATCAGTATCCCCTCTGCTCGCATGGCCCAGTGCATCCTATAACTGGGCTTCATTTCTTGATTTTGACTCTTTCACCACTGAACATTTCTTTCTTCCCTCTGGTTCAGGGATTTTTCTCCTGAGATTCTCATTCTCTGAAACATACCACCCTCCATGCCAGTTTCATGTGTCTATGGATGTGTTTGCTTTTCTGGGGAGAGGTCCATTGCTTTTCATCAGCTTCTCTGAGGGATCCTGTGCCCCTTTCAAAACTGCTTTATAGAATGCAGACAGCATCTCTCCAAGTCTATAAAACATATTCTTTCCATTTTCTGTTTTTATCTGGTTTGCATGCAATTCAACAAACTCTTTATGATTTCCCAATCTTTCTACACCCAACTTCCCATAAAAAAGGAATGATTAGTCCCAATCCTACATATACATTTGAATCCCCTGGGAGACTGAAAAACTTGGGTCCCATGCCCAGAGATTCTGAATAATTTGATGTGTGGGAGTGGCAAAAGGGTGGGAACAATATTGGATATTTTAGAAATTTTCCCTAGATAATTCTAAAGTTCAGCCAAGGTGGAGAACCACTGACCTAAATGTTATGGGGCTTCACATTTTAGTCATGGTAAATTTGGTAACAATTTTGAAAACTAGCATGAAAATGCCTTTCTCTGCTGTTTATGGTGATCATATTTGATTATGAAGATAAAGGGGGAAAAATGAATGGCTCAGGCTATTATTTATATATTTCAATGGTTGACACCTGTCTGGGATTATGTCACCTCCTAATTTATGGTAAACCCTATTCATGTGAGGAATTGTATCTTTTCTTTATAAATCCTATGCATACAATTAAGATAAATACAGATTACAGAAATTCAACTGTTCAAAAGCATTTACCCTAAGCACAAGTACAGAATCATGCATGTTATTCATGAAACCTTCATCAATAAAGCATAACCCACCTCATCTCTTTTAAAGAATCTAACCAGCTTTCAAATTAGGTCATTGCTCTGTCTACCACAACTAAACTGACATTTTAAAATAATATTTCTAGATCTTCTAAGTAAGGTTCTTGAAGTGTGGCTGCATGTTTTCATTCCCATAGTTATAGTGCTTTAGGCTAAAGTCCCTTTTTCTAGTCTTATATGAAATTTATATTTATTTTTTCATTTTAATTAACAGGGCTTCCTGCTTTATGAAGAATATCTTTTCCTCCTCCTCACCCTTTTCCATTCCCCTTTGCCTTTTAAATCAAGATTCAAACCGAGTTTTCTTCATTGATGAGCTAAATAAACTGTTAGCTAGCAAAGAGGCGGCTTTCTAATTAGCTGTAGGATATAATTAGTACATTCTCTGGGCCAGTAAGAATTGGATTTACCATATGCCAGGAAGTGACAATGTGAGCGCTATTCGTGGTAAGCAGACAGAAGCGTGGGTGAAGGAATGGGGATAAGGGAAGGGTAGCCTTTCTTCAGGGGGATTAGCCGTCAGGGTTTAAATTGTGGGAATTTTTGACAACTTAGTCACTTGTGCTATTAAATATGTTACCGCTTCAATTTTCAATATGCAACTCTACTAGACCAAAACGAACCATAGAGAATTCTGTATCAATAATCATGTATTATGGCAATTAGTCCATGAAGAACAAAGCTGCCATAGATGTAAAGCATCTTAGCTGAAAAGCAGAGTCTTGGCTCTAAGTCAAAGTTTAATTTATGATAAAAGCCTGCAGTTGGCTTCAGCTTTTGTCTAGCACCAGGACACCATGGACACATGACAAAATTATATTATTTCTTAATAAGAAACTGGACCATGGAATAGTTTTAACTACCTCATTTTCATGAAGTTCCAATTTATCTAATCCAATTGCAGACACACGTGTGTGGATCAAAATGAAGATCTAAGAGCTTTTTGAGCTATTTTTAAGATCTGGAAATAGAAAGCATATTAGATTTTGATTTTGAAATAAAAATACCTAACTTACAAATAGAACAAAAAGTTTCATGTTTGACTAATTCCTCCAGAAATCTCTTGTGAACAGAGTTGTGATATAAAAAGGGACATAGCAATTTTAAATGAAAATCACCCCCTGGGCCCTTCAAGCTAATTTTCCTTGACCTTTTTTTACCTATTCACAAATGGAGAAATAATAGCAATAATGAATGCTTTAAAAATATTCACAATTGCCTAGCATTCAAAGTATAATAGTATTATCGGTATGTGTTGTAAAGCTTTAACTTCAGCTCTACTAGTGTGGTGTTTATGAAAATAAATACATTCAATTCCTGTTACGAAGTCTGTAAGTTCTGAATAAGCAACAGGCATTGTCTAATACATATATTTACATATATATATGTTACAAACATGTATATATATATTCCAATTATATATGTTTGTGTATATAAAGTATATATATATGCACATATATATGTATATATATAATATGTGTGTATATATAAGTAAGTTTTAATTAAAAGGTAGGTAATGTAGACAGTTGGAATTCTAATTTTCTTCACAATCAACTCAGGCAATTGTCTGTGTATCATTATCCTGCTTGGAGGTGCTATGGCCTGAATTATATCCCCCCCAAAATATGTGAGACCCTAATCCCAATAAATGTGAATGTGACCTTATTTGGAAATAAGATCATTGCAGATGTAAGAGAGTTAAGATGAGGTCATTAGGTCAGGCCCTAATCCCCTAAAACTGGTATCTATAATATAGAGGAAGGGAATTTGGGTACATAGACACACAGACAGATGGAAAGAATGCCATATGAAACCAGAGGCACATGGGGAGAGCACCATGTGGTGACAGAGGCAGAGCTTAAAGTGTGGTGGCTGCAAGCCAAGAAGTGCCAAGGAATGCCAAGGAATGCCAAGGCTTGCTGACAGCATCCAGTGCTGGAGAGGGGAGGAAGGATTTCCTTGATTTTGCACTTCTGGCCTCCGGAGCTGTAAGACCATAAACTTCTTTTGTTTTTAATCCATCCGGTTTGTGGTATTTTGTTATAGAACCCTAGAAAATGAATCCAGGGGTATTTAATAAATTCCTTGATACTGGAAGGATTTGTATGAAGACTAATACATCCACCAGTCAAGAATGTTATGGGGAAGAGCCCTGCCCTGTGTGGGAAAGTAAACTACATCTAGTCAATGCAACACATTTTTACTGAATGCCTGCAATTAGGGATATAATGTTGAAAAGTCATTGGCCTTGCCTGTAATTATTTCATAGTTTATAGCACTTCTAGGTATCATATAGTCTAAGATATTTTTCTATTTTATGGTAAAGTGCATTAAATGAAGAAAATGGAAGCTTGTCAAACTGAAGATAAATTTGATAAATAAAAACATACAAGGAAGAGCCTAGTAGAATGAGTTTGCTTATCAAGAGAGAATTTTGATCCTAAAATAAAAGGTCAAGTTATTAAAGAAGACTCTGTTAATATGATATAACTTTTCTACACTAGTTTTTTTCCTGTACCCATGGCCACTTCTAATACAAAGTTTGATACATGCATATGATTATAAAATAACTGAGAAGTGTTTAGAACTTAAGTTTTAGAAAACTAATCTTTGGGGATTAGACATGCTTTCACTGGTTCCATGTAAATTTTTCAATTTTTATCATGAAAATTAGAACATATACACAAATTAGAAATAATGGAATCAATTTCTATGTAGCTATCACCCTGCTTCAAAGATCAACCTTCTTTATCAAAGATAAAGTTATTTTAAGCAGGCACCTCTGTGATGCAAGGAATGTGAGCTCAGCATGAACATGATCAAACTAATTTTCATACATTTGTTAGTGCTTACGTATTCTTGTACCTAGAACAATGACAGCCTCATGGCTGACTCAACAACATTCTTGAGCTAATGATATCGCTGTTTTATAATCTAAGTGAGATTTTTTTATTACTTTTTATCTTATTTTGTTTTGCTTTTAACATTGCATTGTAAAAAGTTAGTGGAAAGACTTTAGACAAACCATTATTTTGATTATATTAAAAATCACTTACTTATAATGCTTAGCAAGGTGAAATATTGTCTTTTCTTTAGGCTGGCACTTAAAGTAGGTTAAACATAGCAGAACTTTTAAAAGGGTCATTCTTTTAAAGTCTCTTTTGCCTTCAGAAAATTGTCTAGCTTAAAAAAATTACATATTTGAGATCCCAGTGCTTAAAAAAAACTATTTTTATATTGAACATTTTTCTCTATCATCAGATTTATTTTACATGCTGTATAGTTTTCCATGTGTGAACTATTCCTTATTTGGCCATTTCCCTGTTGCTGGCTTTTAATGGTCTTTTCCAGTTTTAGCTTTTATACAAAAAACTGCTAGGAGAGTGCTATATATAAATCTTTAATTGCAGTCCTAATTATTTCCTTAAGACACATTCCTGTAAGTGTACTGATATTGATTAGGCTCCTAAAGCATAATGCTAAATTTCTTTCCAGAAGGGCTACACTACTTTATTCTTCAACCATAACTCCTCAATTACTAATAGTTATTATTTTCAAAAAATCGAATTTAAAGGGAAAAGGTATACTAGACTTTAGTTCGTAGCTTTAGAATACTAGTGAGGTATATCTTTTTTCATGTAAATAGAACATTTGTATTTATTCTATTATTCATTTTATTAGTTTCTTTGTTTTTCTCCTGAGATTTTATTTTTAATTATTTATTTATAAGCAATAATTAGGTAATATTCACCCAATAGGCAATTGTGGAGATATTTTTATGAGTAGGGAGTTTTTATCTATTTGCAAATCATTAAATCACTATCAAATGGATATTAAGTGGAATTATGTGCTCACGTAACTCCCATGTAGAGAACACCTAGATAATTCCCTTTTTGTGGGTGAACACTGAAGTTGTCTGCTCAGAACTGGCTTCACCCCACTCCCACCCACAGAGTGACAGATGAGTGGTTGAGTGACAGCTGCGGGCAGCCCCACAGTGTCTAGCTCAATCACAGTAATCCCACCCTGCTTGCCAGTGATTGGTTCTGGTATGTAGGTCTGAGCCAATAAGGACATTGGTCTGATAACAGGAATGGGTTCTGGATGGAGCAGGTGAATGAATTTGGGCAAATGAGGCGTGAGGGAAGTACCCTCGAGGTAACTTGGAACGGCTTCCCGATCAAGAGAGTGACACGCATAGAGACCATTTCCATTCCTTGGGATGTTGTTATTCATGGATGTGGGGTCTGCACAGCAGCAGTGATTTAACACCCAGTCTGAGGAGAAAGCACGCAGAGAGACCAGGCCGGGGCCCAGAGAGCGGCAGGGGTCTAAGAGGGAGCCGCCCAGTAAGTCCTCACCAGAATCTGCCCTACGGCTGGACTTTCAGGTACACGAGCTAATAATTACCTTAGTTTAAGCTTGAGTTGATCACAAAGAAAGTATCCTAGATGATGCTTCTTAATATAACCTCTTAAATACAATCTAGACTTTTACCCAGCTATTCAAGACTGGTCTTAACCTCCTATTTCTTGATTTATTCACAGTAGACTAATCATAATAGAGTACTTACTATCATTTCCAGCTTTCGTTTTGTAAAGCATAGTTCCTCAATCTTATATTATCAAGTCTAATTTTTCTTTAATTTCCAGCTTCTCTTACTTGCTCTATCTGGCAATCTATGATAACTGTCAGCTGGGGTGAATCATACGGACCTGTAAATTATTATGCCATTCATTGTACTGCTTTTCTCTGCAGTTCGTTTACCCAGTGCCTGTTCTATGTACTCGTTTTCTCAGGTGTATCACATGCTATCACATACAGTCTATTTCCATCCTATCTTTTCTACAAGACTATTGGCTTGTTGAGGACAATTGCTGTGTCTTTTTATTTTTACATCTCATATAAAGTTTAATAACATATAATTTTACTTTCTGTTAGTCAGGGATTGCCATACATTTTTCAAAACGTTCTGTGATGTTAGTTTAGTTGTCCTCTTATCTGTGGAGGTGAAGCAAGTAGAAAGTAATTTCCTAAAATTAGCCATCAAGGCAGTGGTTCTAGTGTAAATATAACTGATAAACCAGAGGATGAGCCACCGACAAGACTAGCTGGAAGTTAAGGTGGATCAGGCATCCCGCTGTTATTTGCAGCACCTGCAACACTATTCAGCATGTAGTCAGTCATCTTTTCATACATGTTATTTGAGTATGTGAATGGGGCCTACAATGAGGAAAAAGCAGCAAGGACTTTGAGAATCACTGAAAAGATTATATTAATTAGATGAGCAGATTTAAATGAGTTCCAATTTTCTTAAAGAACAAAGTAAAACCTTCATGATTTAGAGCTATAAGTTGTTTCACAGACTTTGTGGCCATGAAATAAATTTTACTTAGAATTCATGAATGATGCAGTTTCAGATCTTTTTAATGAGGTTCTGAGGAAGAAGGCAAGAAGATTAATTTTTGTTAAATGCCTTTTATGTGCCAAGCACCACGCTAGGTGCACGTACAGTCTACGTCGATAACTGGATTTCTGATTGCTTAGTAGTTTCCCAGGTCACATAGTTAGTAAACAGAGCTGGGGCTGCAAATCATTTCTGTCAACCTTTTAAGACCTTGCTTCTTTCACTACATGCTTATACCTACTGAGCTACTGCCAAGCAGTCTCTGGTGAAGTCTGTTGTTTTGTGTAGTTTCCTAGTGGGAGGGGTCTTTGAATATGCCAAGCCTCTGCTCCTAACATTCAGTGGCCTTCAATCCCTCATCTCATTCATTCATTTTTGTTCATTCGTTCAATAGATAGTAACCAATAGGCCATCATGTATGAACTATTAGTTGTGAGCTGAGCATCTAGCATGCATAAAGCAACATTTCTTCTCTGAAGAGTAGTAAGAGAGAGAAACATGTAAGCTGCCAATGTGGGATTCCCTGAATTCTGTGCTTCCCTACAGCCCATTTAGGCTTCCCTAAAGCCTATTAGCCCTCTACCAAAAACTACCCCTTTATACCTATCCATTGCTCTTTCCTCTTCTTCCCAATATCTTTATGTTGGTAATACCATATTTACTTCTGCAGCCCTAACCTCTCTCCTGTACTCCAGACACTCACATCCTACTCAACATTTCCAGTTGGGTGACCAGTTGGCTCTTTGACATTTCCAAGCTAGAACCCCTGAGTCTTCATCCTCTCTCCCCTAAACCGGTCCTTCCTAGGCTTTTACATCTCAGCCTGTGACTAAGTAATTTTTTACCTCAGCAAATGAATAAGTAATTTTACTTATTTAGTTGCTCAGGCCAAATATCAAGCCATCTTGCCTTCTCTCTTCCTTACATGTGTCTCATGGACAAAGCAAATCATGTTGGCTTGACCTTCAAATTATATGACAGCCTCTCCCCCATCACAGCTCTGATCCAGTCTGGACAGAGGCCTTTGGATACAAAGACCAAAGTGGTTCTTAGAAAATGACAGCAACACCAAAAATAAAAACAAAAGCAAAAAAAGTAAGAGTCAGGGCATGTTACTTTTCAGCTCCACTGATTTACCTGCTTTCTATTTCACTCAAAATATAATCCAAAATCTTCATCTTGCTTAAGAGGCCCTTCTTAATCTGACCCTATGCTACTGCCTAATCTCATCTCCTCTTACCCTTTACCTCATTAACTTGGCTCAAAAACTGGCTTTCTTACTAATCCTTGAGAAGGTCAAGCTTGAACCCTTGTCTGGGCATCGGCCTTGAATAATTTCCCCTGGTATCCACGGATGACTCACTTCCTAGCTTCATTCAGGTCTTAGCCCAAACATAAGCTGCTTAGATATTTCCATGAGCATCCTGAGACATAGCACCTTGCATCACTCCTTATCTGTATGCTCTGCTTTATTCTTCTTAGCAGTTATCACCACTGGGAAGGTATATTTAAAAACTTGAAGACTTCTTTTTTTTTCTGTTTCTCTCTACTAAAAAATACGCTCAATGAGAATAGGGACTGGGATGTGCCATCTTACTTTTTTTGATGTATCACCTTTCATATGTCAACTTGGCTAGGCTATAGCATCCAGTTATTCAATTAAACATAATTCTAGGTGTTGTTATGGGGGCATTTTGTAGATATGCTTAACACCTATAATCAGTTGACCTTAAGAAAGGAGACTATTCTCCAAAATCTGGGTGGGCCACATTCAATCAGTTGAAAGTCCGTAAGAGCAAAACTGAGGTTTCTCTGAGGAAGAAGAAATTCTACCTGTAGACATCAGCTTTAGCTTGTCAAAAGTTTCCAGCCTGCCAGCCTGCCTTACGGATTTTGCACTTGCCAGCCCCCTCAGTTTTGCAAGACAAATTACTTAAAATGAATCTCATTAAACCATATATAAAACACCTGTATGTGTACATGTGTGTGTGTATATATACACACATATATTCAATGTATTTCATATTTGTGTAGACTTATATATTTAAATTCTATATAAATATACATTTGATATATATGATATAAATTATATACACATACACATAAAGAGACTAATAATTTATATTTATATGAACCTAATTATATCTGTGCATGCATGTGTGTATATATCCTACTGTTTTTCTTTCTCTGGTAGTCTCCTGACTGATACGGAGACTATGCTAAATATTCCTGTTTGTCTCCTCATATCTCATCTCCACTCTCTTCATATTGCATAGATCTGTACCAAATGCATTGAGTGGCTTCTTTGCCTCTGCCTTCTAGTTGGAATTAGCTAATAAGAAACATTAGGAGGAAACCGAGAGGCAGGAGATGAGGTACTTATTCACCAGATTCACTCCCAGCTGGTCACTGCAAGTTGATAGTAACCTTTCACTGAAGGCCACACCTCTTGTCAGGCAACTCTGTTCTTACATCTTCTCTCTGGTAAATGCTGGTAAATGCTCCCTTGCATTGTCCCTTCAAACCTAGATACTAACTTCCTCCCTGAATTGCTAACTGTAGGGCATTGCCCTATCCTTTGCAATTTCCCTAAAACCTGCTCACGTCTTTGTAAACAATCTTTTCATTTTACTCCCTCACCGTGTAGATAAGCCATTTGTTTCTCGCTGGGACCGTAAGTCATGCAGGAGCTGTGTCTTCCTTTTTTTTTTCTCTCTTGTTTGTTTCTATTGCCCCCTATCTGGAATAGAAGGATCACCATTAGTATTTGCTGAACTGATGGCCGCACAAGCATGTAGGCTTCATTTTAGTCACCATCTCATAAATATCTTTTACTTTCCCTGAAGCATCCATGTTTACTTCCCCACGCCCCTCCTGGGATATCCCTCTTCTTGCCCTCTACTTCTGTATCCATCCACTGATAAATAGTTGAGTTTAAATTTCTTCAAGAACACATCCCCAACAATTCTAAGTTGCCAAAATTGGTCTTTCATTTTTTCTGATTTCTTACTGAATGTAGAGTCAACCTATTAAGCAGAACTAAGTGCTTACTCACATCTAGTGAGTTTTTGCTTGCTGTGTTCTGTTCCCCTCAAGGGGATTGTACATTCCTTGTGGGCAGTGAACAGTTTCGCCTGTTTCTCTTATTTAATCTGAATAATGCTTATTATTCAATAATAGCTTGGAATGATATCCCTAGGTATTATTTTCAGGGTCATAGAATCATTGGCATTTTCTCTGATGACTTTGTGGAAATAGTTCCTTCACTGCAGCATGCATTAAACATTTTTTATTAAGGACAACTTCAACCTTACCTGTGGTTGCACAACCTTCTAAATAAACAAAAGATCAATGACATTAATTAACAGCAAAGATAAATTGTCCTCTTTCACCTTTAATGCATGAAATGTTGTTTTTTATGAACACAAGAGGCTACATAGCCTGAAGCTTAGAGCAAAGGGTTGTGATCGGGGTTTCTGATTTGAAGTGAGCCACTAAACTTTGTGGTGTTCTGGAGAAGTCATATGATTTTTCTATACTTCCAAGAAGAGAGCCTACATATCTTGCAGAGCAAGTATCTCTTATACAAAAAACCAAAAAGCCTAAACATACTATGTCTGAATTAACAAATCTTGTTTCATTTAACTTTCAGTAAAACTAAAGCCTTTAAGAGCTAACAGTTATAAGCATTAAAATGGTGGTGTCAAGTTAGATAAACAAAATAGGCTGTCTCAAATGTAAGCCCACATTTATATTGAGTAAATATGCCTGGGGAAAATGCCCTTCTTGTTCATGTGTCTAGATTTTTTTCCCCCGCGAGTAATAAAAATCCCTCCCCCCGTGAAATCTCCAAAAGGACTAAGCGATGGGCTGAGCTGCGTTCTGTGATGTGCTTTGCAGGAGAGCGAGTGCCCTTCAATTAGCTGTTATTGCCACGTTCTTTTTAAAAAGATCAACTCAGGCTGATCAGAAAACTTGAGAAAGGGAACTTTGAACAGCAAGATGAGGACATTAAAACCAATGCTATAGAGAACTGAATGGAAAGCGCTGGAATGCGTAATTGATTGTTCAGCCTGGAAAAATATGGTAATTACCCTGCAAATAGCAGGAAAATACCAGATGATCTACTGTATCCCCTCAAGTTCTGTGATCTTATCGAAGTCTCTCAGATACTAGAGATGTGGACGGTACTTTCAGCTGAGTTTGGAGATGTTCATGTCTGTGGGACTTGACTCAGGGTGTCAAAAAACCTGTAAATTCTCTGCCTCAGGCACACAGTTTATAAACACAGCACATCTGACCTCTGATCTTATAATTTCATATACTACTAACTTGAATTTAGTCAAATCTGAAACATGCTTTTGACTATTTTTTATTACTTTTTGAAAGCAGTATACTCAAATAAGTTATACTTCCACCTGACATTCCAATTTGATAACAACGTTTTCCCACATATCCTGTTACTTTTTCCTTGATTGTCAACAATGTTAAGGATTTACAATTTTCAGGAAAAATACTGTGTACTCCCAAACACCCTGTTTTTACTTTCAAGGATTTCAAAAGTCTTTCTGAAGATCTCACACTATTATTCCATTATGTGCCATTCTGCTCAAATAGTGTGCCACTAACATACAGTAATATTGTGACATTTTCACTTGCAAAATGTTTTAAGATTTTCAAAGAAGACATCACCAAGTGCTAGGCTTCAGTACAATTTTCCCCCTGTAGTTCCTTCCAGAGAAAGCAATCTTGTTCAGTAGCATTTATATTGCAGCACTTTTTTTTCAGGAAGAGGTAAAGCCAAATTGTTGGAAACTAACCCACATTGGAAACAATAGGAGTATGTCTTACTGGAATAAAACAAAACATTAGTTAAATTTTAGTAAAAGAGATCACCAATTCACTTTATTTCTAGAGCCACCTAAAAAAAAAACCAGTATCTAGCTTGAGAGGCAGGATGACTTGGAATCAAATGTAAAAAAGAGAAGAAAACAAATAGGCAAGTCCCATAATCTTGGCAGATCCACAGCATGATATGGAAAATTCTCCTGAGCTGTAGGGCTTTTAGCCTGACAGCCCTGATATGTCATCCTTCCTGAATATACACATTCTAATTGGAAATGTGGCATTTTATGCATATGCACGCATGCAGTCAGCATAAAAGGGCAATGCATGTCTTGGAGAAGATTCATCTTACAGAGATAATATGCAGGGGGAAGGAGTTGAGCAAAAACACATCACAAATCACCTTTTTGTAATTCTGTGAGTGAGAAAGAACACTACCCCCACCATCAAATACCAGCTCCTGAGATTAATGAATTCTGCATCCCTCTATTATTTACCTTTATATGCCTATTAATTTATTTGTGAAGTGAATAAATATGCTTTTGAGAAAAATATATTAGTTTTGTTTATCATAAAGTTGTTGCTATGGACTAATATACTGTAATTATGTCCTTTCAGTAAATAACACAATACCTCTCATTTGGAGCATATTAACTTAATAAGGATGCTTTCTCTTTCTTCAGTTGTTTTTCCTTACCCATATCACTTTACTTTTTATTGAGGTATAGTTGGCATATAATATTATATTGGTTTCAAGTATACAACGTAGTGAAACAACAGTTATCTACATTATTAATTGCTTACCCATATTATTTTAGTACAAAGAATGCTACAGTGTATAGTGAAGGAACAAGGTAATTTCCTACCCTGGTGACTTTGTTCAGTGTTCACAGTGATACTTCTGCTTCCATTCGTGAAAGGCAATGGGCTTGCGGTCCGCCGTGTATGCTGCTGGGAGCATTGTGGAGTGGGTGACCAGGTGGCTGCGTGGTTAAACCTAACCGCTTCCCTTCTGGAACAAGCCCAGTCTCTGCCAAAGCCTATGGTAAGGTATCTTTTATCTAAACTACGTTATATCCCAAATACCAGCACTAATTATGGCAGGAGGAATGTACAACTTTGGTTGTAACTGATGCCTGTTCCAAAGCCTTTTCCCTCTATACCCATTCTGCCACCCTGTAATTCACTTAAAAAATTTTGAGAATCATTACGTGGCATAAGACGTATTACCAATCGAAATAAAGATGTACCTTTGATAAAGAATACTTTTAAGACTTTCGATTTTAGTATTATGTTCTGGGCTCTGGTTGTGAATGATGCTTTATGAGAAATGCGAAGGTACAGTTTAAAAAAAAAATTTACTCCAAGACCAAAATTATGAACCATCTGGAGGAATTTTAGCAATATATGAAAATAATCCAAATGATACAGAAAAAAAGAATGCGTTTCAAGCAAATTAGCATTTCTGTTTTTGTCTGAATATCTGGATAATTGTGTCAAATTCCAGCCCAAATTAATCACTAGAAACCTAGTCACCCTGAGTTTTCATATTACTTTCATGCTAGTAATTGCTTGTCAAATGTCAAAACCAATCTGGTTTATATGCTAGCTTTCTGTTCTTACATACAACTCCTCTTTGTTATATTAATTTTCAGACATGCTCATTTAGATCCACAAATAACTTAATTCATTCCAAAATTATACTCTTGAGATTCTTTTCTCTGAGCCTCCTAAAAGGTCTTCTTTCTGCTAATTCAATCTCCCCAAAGCATTTTCACAATCAGCAAATATGAATCATGCTATAACATTTTGTTAAATCTAATAATCTACATTTTCTCAGTCTTAGATATCACTCACCTGCAATTACCCCACTGGAATGGACTTTTGTAATTCTTACAGAACCAGATAACTAGATTATGTGAATTAAAGTCGGACGGTAGAGGCCATGTGGTGTGAGATACAGAACACAGCTATGAGATAACATGTTAGTGGTTGATTATCCTGAAGCGCCCTCTAAACCTTTATAAAATGAAGATAAACTGATTACTTACTCTGCCAATTACCTGACAATGTTGGAAAAGTCCTGATCTCAGGATATTCACAGATAAACTTCTTTCCTATGAGCAATTTACATATGGCAATTCCCTCAATGTTATTTTAAAAATCTTTACATACACAGTAGTTCTCAGAAGCCAACAAAACGTATTTTTCTCTGTCATATCATTACCCCCACTTATCTTCATTTATATAAAATAGTGTTGCTCTTTTCTAGAATATTTTGTTTATAACATATGGAAATATTTACTCTGTATTCCTAAATATTTAATAGTCACATACTTAACCACAGGAAGGACCCTCTTACATTTTCTCATAAATAAAGATAATTCTACAGTAAATCACAAAATACCAAAAAAGTGACTTGGGTTTTGGTTTGGAATTACGCATTGGAAGGCTGAATAATGACAACTTAAAAACGTTCTTTTTCACTGCTTGACTTTTCCTCCTGGGATTTTGTTGAGGTTGCTGGCTTTTTGTATTGAAAAAGCATGATCTGGATTTCGTATTGAAAAGCTTGATCTATAAAGAAATGCAGAAACATTATAGTTCAAAGATAATTCAAAATACCAGTCAAGTACAGATTTGGCAGTACTTTTCCTAGAAACAAAAACGAGGTCTGAAGGTAGTGTGTATTTTTAGAAATATGGCTTCCTTATCCACTCAACAGTAGACATTTCCTACACACTACATGCTCAGTGGGCATAGGGGATAAAAAGATACAGAAAAATAGGCTTCAGCCCTTATTGAGTTCAGCATCTAAGATAGTGTTTTTGGAAGGGCAGGTCTTTTGCGTTAGTATCACCTGGGATGTTTGCTTAAAGTCAGGTTTCTGGCTCTTCTCTCTGTATCTGAATCCCTAACAGTGGAGTCCTAAAAGATGTACTTTCAGTGCCTTTTAACAAACTCCGTTGGCAGTGCTCTTGTGCCCCAGATTGAAGGAACATATTGAAGAAGGCTGCAATATTACTGAGGCAGGAGGCAGAAGTGCAGTCCGCATCTCCGACTAGGATGATCTGCGGAGTGTCACTCTGCTTTTTTTCACATCAGATTTTTATTCTCTGAAATGAAGATGAAAGAGCTGACTTAGACAGTATCTGGGATTCCTTTCACCCCTGAGGTTCCTTTGGATAAGGGGTGATATTTTGCTATGGTATCCAACACTGGGCGCCATAAGACTCAGTTTTCCCCCTTCCTCACAATGTTGTATCTTGCTATTATTACCTCTGAGATGGGATGGCTCTCACTGTGAACATGCAAAGAGGGTGGAAAGAACATGCAAAGAGGGTTGACTTGTGAGCTGGGCAAAAGGTATTGGATTTAGAAGACGATGAAATGAATCAGAGCTACTTTTTCTTGAATTCCCTAGATCAGAGGGAGATTTTATGGGCTCATAGGAAAGAGACCAAATTACTCAGATGAAGTGACACAACCAGGGTCTAATGGGAGACGTTGGTTACAGAAAATGATGTTGTTACATACGTCTTGCCTTTGTGCCCTGGGATTTATGTTCCACTACATATTACATAGATATTTGCTTGTAAATTCCTCCTCTTATTTCTAGATCCAGGTGAAGAGTTCAGATTTTTGTGAGGTCTTCTCATTCTCTTCTGCCAAACCACAGACATTTTCCTTCTATATTCCCATTGTACCTTGTTCCTATTTCTTTTACACTTCTTAGCTCATTTTATGACAGCTACCGCTTGGATGTCTGTCTTGCTCTGAGTCTCTGAAAGCCTCCTTCAGGATATTCCACTTAGCTTTTTGCCTATCTGTTCTTATTAATGCCATGAATTATCAATGGTTAAATCACTCAGCAAACATGCCTAGGATTTATTTCCATAGAACATGTAAAGTGTTTTGTAATCTTGGAGAGGTAAAGTAAATTTTTATGAAATGAAAACAAGGGTAGAATAACAAGAGTTGGGAAGTGGAGAAAGCTAATGAAGAAATGATCAGAAAAGATCACCTGGCTTCCTAGCAGCCAGAGTGAAAAGAGAACAGTGTTCAGCTGAATAATTCTCATTTGATAAAGGATGCCAAATCAGTAGGAATAGCCAATCTTAGTTCTGAACTCAGAAAAATATATCACATGACATTTTAAGTGAAATAGAAGTTCCTAATAAACTCTCATCACATATAAACAACAGCAAATGTAGTCATGTGCAATATAACACCAGTATTTCATATATTTCTCTAGATAAAAGGTAAGGTATAATACTAAATTTTAGTTTTGAGAAGACATTTCTATGTGGAAAGGATTAATCTAATAGAGTAAATGCATATCTCTTCCTCATGATCTGAGCTGGTTAAAAGGTGAAAATTAAAGAATCTCAGGAAATAAATGGCTAGTTGGTTCTTATCTGGAGCGGCAGTTGTCTGCATGGGCTTTCCGATGGGAATTGGTCAATCATAGATGTTCTGTCTTATTGATTGAAAGGCAACCCACATGCTTTAGGATTTAGGCAAGGCTGACATTTGATAAAATAATTAAAGAGCTAAACTAGTGTTTCTTATCCTTGGAGATCTGCTGTAGGAATACCTTTAGGCAGGGCCATGACTTTTCTCAAAAAGCTTTTTCAGAGAAATGTGAGTGCTCTAAAACAATGTAAAATAAAATCCTAGTGTTTCCTAGCATTAAGAATGGACAAGATGAATTTAGCTAAGGATATGGAGGTACCAGAGGTTACCAAGGTTGTATTTATGATGACTGTGATGTTGGTAAGCTTCATTATTCATCATGTTTCCATCACACCTGAGTCTGTGAAGCAGGCTTCTCATTCATAAATTCTGTGTGTAGCAAACTTCCATGTGCTCAAATTTTTACATAAAAATTCACATAATTTTTCTCATGAATTTCTTTTCTTAAATCTGTATACCACTCCTACTCCAAAAGATTATATTCTAAATATTTGGCCCATTAAAATTGATGCAGCACTCACACACTTATTGTATTAGTGAATATTGAGAATGTCAATTTCTTTAAGCCTCTAATTTCTGAGGAAGAGGTTCAGTAAGTTAAGTATACAACAAGGATCCTAGTCACAGACACTTAGACACAGAAAGATATAGAAAACATTTTCAATATAGTTCTTAACCATATCTCAGTTTTTAAACTGAAAATACTTTTAAGCAAGCAAAAATAAAGTCATACTTCAGTAAATAATTTCTTAAGGGTTAAAAGATTAGAACGTTCATGAAAATGCATTGAGCGTTTTATTGAAATAATGCAAGTGGCATTTAGTGAATTCTACTAGTTAAAACTAGCTCTTATTTCATCCCTCCAATTTATATCTGCCTCAATTTTGAATTAATTTTTTTCCTTTTAAATAGACTTCATTCTTTTGAACACTTTTAACCTTGTAGCACACTTGAGCACAAAGTGCTGAGAGAGCTCCCATCTGCCCGCTGCTCCCACCGCACTTGCACCCACTCCCACTGTGAACATCCGGCAGCAGATGCTCCCTCCACACTCACACCACTCCCACTGTGAATGCTCAGCAGTAGAGTGTTGCCTTTATTGCAGTGGATGAACCTACACTGACTTACTGTTATCAGCCAAAGTCCATAGTTTACATAGTTTACAATAGGGTTGCCAGTTGACTATCTTTGTGTGGGTCTTTTGCTGGGCTTTTTGTTGTGTACATTGATCTATTTGTCTATTCTTTTTTCAATATCACACTGTCTTGATTACCATAGTGAAATACTTTTAAATAAAAGGAAAAGGTCATGTGTACATGATGAAGGAAAGGTTACTCCAGTGGTAGAAATTTTTGCAGGATTTTTGTATATTGATTACAGATATATGTATAAATATCCTGAATGATTTTCTTTAACTTGGAACTAAAGAAATTTAGGGGTTCCCTTCTCTCCCATTTACCATCCTAATTCTATCTGATCTCATAGTGAAATTCCACAAATATGTTTGTCTATACTTTCTGACTTCCAATTCAACTCTTCTGCCCTCTCTTGTTTTTCCAACCATTTATTTTAAAAAACTTCAAACCTATATGAAAGCTGAAAGATTAGTACAAGTATAAGCATATAGCCCTTCCCTCAGGATCACCAATTGTTAACATTTTGCCACATTTGCTTTCTCTCTTTCTCCCTCTCACACACATACACTTTTAATTTTGCTAAACTATTGAAAGTAAATTGCAGCTATCATAACATTTCATGCTTAAATACTTTGGCATGTATGTTCTAACAAATGGTGTATTCTCCTATATAACCACAATACCATAATTGCACCTGGAAAACTAAAAATAATTCAATGATATTATCTAATATGCAGTGCTTTACAAATAGCAACTTGTTATGTCACTTTAGTCCACTTTCATCCTGAGCAGTCCCCAGTTTTTTTTGCTGTTGTTGATGTTATAATACCAACTTTTAAAGATCAGCCCAGCTGTCCTGGACAATGTCCCACATTTTTGGTTTGTCTTGTTTTTTTCTCTCATGAATAAACTCAGGCTAAACACTTTTGGCAAGGATATGTGATATATATCACATCAAGATGTGTCCCAGTTCCTAGCGATACTAGACTGAAACATTTGGTAAAGGTGCTCTCTGCCAGCAATTGCCATTATAAAGGTTGATTGTTTCCCTTTGCAATTAGTAAGTAATTTGTGGCTGATACGTTGAAACCAGGTATACATTGCCCCTCTCCCTCCCATGCAGCTTTCACCCAAAAGATTTAGCATCTATTGATGACCCTTGTTTAAATTAGTTATTACCTTGGTGACTGCAAAACAGAGCTATCACTCTAACATGTATTCTGTGTTCGTTAGCTGGGGCTCTGTAATGAGCTTCCTTCCCCTTCTCTCTTTCACCACTTTGTTTCCTTCTTTCCTCTTTGTGTTTCTTCCTTCCTTCCTTGTCATTTTGAACTCATGAATTTCTTTTATTACTCAGTGTTTTAGTATCCATTATTCTCTGTCCCAATTGTTATGGCTGTGGACAAAATTACCCCCAAATTTAGTAGCTTGAAACGATGATAATTATGTACTATATTTTATTGGTACAATGTCCTAAGGATTTGGCTGTTTCTAATATTTTTCTACCAATTTGCTTTTATAAAAGTGTACATACATTGTTTTAAAGTTATGGAGATGTGTTCCAGAATAGACTCCTAGGAGTGGGATTACTAGGTCAAAGGGGGCATGCCTAGGTAGTTTTGTTAGATATAGACAGATTTTCCCTTATGGGGTTATATCATTTTGCACTCCCACCAGCAGTATATGAATACCTATTTCCCTATAGTTTGCCTCTATACAATTTTGTGTTGTCAAGGTTTTGAATTTTTCCTAATTTGTTATCCCATTCTTGGACCCACTCCAATCACATCTTTACTCAAAAGCCTCTCAATGTGGCCTTTCCTCATATTAAACTATCTCACGCTCCATATTACGTACCACCGCAATTATTAGCTGCTCCTGGGCACTTATCATTTTTAACACACCATAGGTCTCAGTTATTTATCTTTGATGTCTCAAAAATTAGAATGTAAGCTCCCTGATGGCATAGATTTGAAGGTTTATGATGATATTCTGGCCCCTGGACTGGTGCATGTAGCATGGTAGGTGTTCAATCAATATTCATTGAAGGAATAAATGAATCAGGCACAAAAGCACAGATAGTAAATTTAAGTTAAATGATCTTCAAGATGCTCTACAGCTTTATAAGTATTATTCTCTTCAACAATAATTTTTACTTATTATTTAGGAGAATACCAAAGATGTAATGATCAGTTGAATAGTAATTGACAGATATACATCTGAAATATCATACATACTTTTCTCCCTTTATCAATGAGAATAAGATTAGTGGTAAATGGACTTAATGGAAATATAAAAGGAAAAAGTCTAGAGAAATTTAAAATAATATTTTATGTAATTTCTCAAAGTCATCTAAACAATTTAAAGGACTCTTGTAAGAACTGAGGACCATTTCCAGCAGGTGGGAATTTCCTGTTTTGCTAAATTGATGAATCAGATTCTTTCCATAAGATATTCTTTAATGAAGAGTTGGCCATCATTGGCCACTTCATAACCATTGTGAGGAATCTGATCTAGCATATTGCCATAGGTTCAGCATATTATCACCCCAAAATCTTGCTTTTTTAAAAGAAAATCTTGTTTAAATAATTTTTCTTGTTTAAATTAAAAGTCTTAAAACAATACAATCATAAAATCTTCTTTTTGAGAGTAGTGTGTATATATATATATATAATTATTTTGCCAATGAAAGGGGCTATTTAATGTAAGTTGATGTTATGAAGTAACATTAATGTTATGAAGTAATGGGGATTGTATTTTGAAAATATTAGACCAATGTGTGCTCATTCTCTTCGGCCCTTCTTCAGCGCATCACATTCCCCTACAGCTGTTAGCTATGATGTGGAAAGAGTGTCTTCTGGCTTTGTAAGAAGAAGATACAATATAAGAGAAACCCCTTCTATTTAAGAAAGGGAAATAGGAGAACATCCTTCCAGTTCTGGGGAAGGAGCAAGGAAAGAGGGGAGAGAGGAAGCTGAGACAGAGAAAACAGGTGGTCAAACAGGTAACTTCAGGCTTTTCTGCCTCAGAAGAAGTTGGAAGGAAAATGTGTTGTAGCGTGAGGGGAAAGAAGAGTTGAGAGAGCTGGTGCTCATTCTGAATCTGACACCCTTGAAGGAGACAGCAGCATAGGGAACATGGATCAGGAACCAGCATGCTGTAGCCACATCACTGTTAAAAGCTTTGATGTATTTTAGGCAAGAAACTTCGTGAGTGAGGGCTCCAGGTAGTGTGGCTGCTGCAGGCTGTGGTTGGGATGCGGCAGGACTTCCTGGGCTGTGTGAGGTTGGCTGAGAAGCAGCAGGACGCCGAGGCCCACCTAGGTAGGGGGATAAGTCCCATCATTTCAGTGCCTCAGGTTGAGGACAGCCTAAGATCTGGGCTGGGAAGAGACTGGCTACAATTCAGAGGGTCATTAGTTCTGGAGTTGAGTCAGATTATCAACAGAGGGTGAGAAAACCTGAACTTAAAAACGGGTAACCTGTAAGAGTACCAGCAACATCTCAGAAACGGTGTAATGGCCCAGGTACCAGGCAAGAGCCACCTCACTCCCTGGCTCCATAGCATAGCCAACAGACCTGCATGTTTGGGTCCTCAGTCCTTAGTGGTCAACACGAGGTCAAGTAAGCCCATCTGTACCCCCCACTGGCCCCAAGCCCCATGCTGGGGAGAATGGGATGGAGATAGGATGTGGTAAGAAGAAAATGTCTGAGCAGTCAACTGGCAGAGACTGGACTCTGTTCAAGAGTCTATTAAAGCCCCACGCTATGAAATCCCATCAGTTGGCAAATGCGTATTTTGTTTACTTCGTGCCACCAGCAGGGTGGGATTTTATAGGAACATTAGATTGTTTGTAGAAAATTAAGAAATATTTTGGGCATCTGAATAATAGAGAGTAAATTTGTGAACCTGTTTCAACATTTATCTAAAGAATCAAGATTGAGGTTATCCACATGCCACTGTTATTAGAAGAAAAACTGTAGTTGTTCTGTTTTTAAAATTGCACATATTTATGTAAATCCTGCAAAAATATTATCTATGGTTTTATGTATTTTGTAATCATTCTTGATTCTAGATAAAGTCACAGGACTTTTCTTGAATTTAGGTAAAAATTCATAATAATTTAATAACATAATAATTTTTTGAAATATGATGGCTTTTCTTCCCTTGCATCTCCTTGTTGCTACGTCCTGATCCTCTTTGATCACCGACATGCTTTGCTTCTGTGGAGGGATGATGGGAAGACAGAGAGAACAGAGTACTCACCACGTTGCTACTGGCTTTTGAAGACCTATACCTTGAGAGAACTCAGGCCAGAAAGAATCATGATGACTCTTGGGAAAAACTAAGCCCAAATATAGTCAGTTCTGCAGGCGATGGGGAGGTGTGAATGCAAATGCTTGCTGGTTCCCAAGAAGGGTGCCCGAGTTCAGTCTATCCTGGACTGATTGAGATTCAGGAAAATAGAGGCCCATAAGAGAAATTAATTTTAGATACAGGAAAAAATTTATATCTCTTTGATCATGGGTGCTTGCAGACTGAGATTTCTATGAGCTACTTTTACTTGAATTAAAGTGTTCTTTCATTAGTGGAATTAGATAAGAGCTTTTTAAATTGATGATTGCACATTACAATAAGGGAACTTTTAAAAAAAGTCATATTTCCAAATCTCTCTATTGTGTTCTGACCCATGTTCCCAAATTGTTTCCAGTTCTCAAAGATAAACACACATATTGGACAGATGTAAACATTGTGCAGATGCTGTATTGAAATTTGATGGTTACCTCAACATTATGCTGTAAACATTTACACGATGCATAGATTCTTCAGGCTTATAGTTTAATCACTGAGTACCAGTCAGTCTGTCATGTAACAGAATCTACTTAAGCATATATTCCAATTTTTATATGTCTGGGATATATATTTTTTGTCATAATAAATAAAGTTGCACAAAAATATTTAGGGTCCTATAGCATTCATACATCTTATCTTTTTTTCCATAGCCCAGTAATTAAATTCCCAGGGAAGGTGTTAAACTCATAGCTGTAGTTTAGAATGACTACTGTTATGGTTACTTATTTGTAAAACTTGGTTCTATTTGTTGTTAATTGATATTGTTTGAGTAGTTATAGTTCACTGAAAAAAATGTCAATAGTGGGTATTATCATTTAAAATATTTGCATATTAAATAAAAATATTTAAACTTTGAGGAAGAGGCTTGAAACCATGCTACACAAAGACCCCAGTGCAGCTCACAGTATCGCAAAAAGCAAAGCCAAGGTAGGAGCAGTGGGTTAACGTCGTTTTAAGATAAGAAGAAGGTTAAGGCAAGACTGAAAAGAAAATGAATTCAAAAGTGCTAATTTGTTTTTCTGAAAGGCAGGATTTATGTGCAGTTCATAGTGAAGATTTGTGTGGACTTCTGAAAATATGTCTTTGTCTTTACCTCAAATGTCATTTGCTGCTTGAATCTGTGGCAACAGAGACAACAACCTTTAGGTGTTATTCCTTTGTTTTTTAGGGAAAAACAAAAAGGTTTATTTTGTGTAATATTTCTCAAGAGAAATAACAATATACAAATAAAACAGAAGAACCACCCCCTGACCCCACAAGAAAGCTCCTCAGTCTGAAAATGACTAATGGTGCAAAAAAATATTAGAAATAGATTTTGTACATACACATTTCATATATATATGTGTGTATATATACATATGTGAAGTTTAAAAATTTCCCATTCATATCAGCTGATCCATTGTTTTTGAGTAATTTTGCTTGAAGTGACACCAGTTTGTCACTACAGGAGAGCATTTTTCTAAACTTACATTCATATTTTCTCCGAGAAGTTTCGAGTTCATGAAATTTGTAGACCTTATCAGTTTAAATGGTTCTTTAATAAATTAGTGACTCAAAAGAAGATTGTGTAGGAAGAAATCAATACTACCGTTCACCTTTACTTGATTTCCAGTCATGAACTAGAAAGGGACACCTTTATTGATGTGGAGGCTTCCCCAAAATTGCTGGTTGGTAAATTGTTCGCAATTTCCTCAGCCTTTTGAAAGTGAACGTCTTCAGATGAGAGTTACTAAATTAGAGTCACTGTTCTAGAAAAAAAAAAATCCACATGTCTCGATATTCTAATTTTGGTCCATATCTGTTGGATAATATGAAGGGAAGTGAGCCTGCTTGCCATGTGGCTGGTTAAATTTTTATAGCATCTTAGAGAATTAAGCAATTTGGTGTGCCAAGCTCACACAATTCGATGGTAGTAAGCCAGAGGGTGTGGTCAGAAAGCCAAGGGTGCACCTGGTATGGTGAGGAGGCCAGAAATAATACAGCTTCCATCCCTTGAACACTGAACCTGTGCTCTAATTTGAGCCCCAAAATACAACTGCATAATTAGCAGACGCTGTGTCCAGCCTACTCCGACTATTCCTGCTTCTCAGGAGGAGGCAACCACATTTCTTCACTGAGCCATTGGCCCATGTTATTAGACACAGCACTGTTACAGTCCCAATTCGCCATTGGCCACATCATAACCCATGTGACTATGTCTGTGGAAACAGCAGCAAAATTCAGTTGGATAAATGCTTTCCTATTTCAAGGGAAATGTTTTTTCTTAGGAAACAGTCCCTAAAGAAGTAACTTGGAAAACAAAAACAAAACAAACAGCCCTCCCCCTAAATTCTTTTCTCTGAAATGAACAATACCAATACACATAAGAAATAGTAATTGTTGAATATTCATATACAAGTATGTTCACAGGTACATATTTGCTCCATAGTCCTTGACCTGTTATATTTATTCATCCTGACAAAATAAATGTATCTAATATTATTTTCTGTGAAGATGACAAAATACTTAGCTGAGCTGCTGCTGTTAAGGATCTTATTTATATCTTTAACCCTTATTAAAGTCTTTTTTGCAATTTTATATTAGGGAAACTGAGGTGCGGAATATTTCAGCTTGTTTTTGTTGTCTAACAAACCACCTCAAACAGCAACTTTTTCTACCCACAGTTCTGAGGTTCAGCTGGGCACTTGTGATCTGGGCCGTGGTTGGGGCTGGAGGACCTCGGAGGCCTCACTCATGTGTCTATGTGCACAGCTGGTGGCACAGGGCCTTTCTTCACACGGTCTATCATTCTGTAAGAGGCCGGCCTGGCCCAACTGACGTGGTGACAGAAGACTGCCCAGCAGCAACCGAAAAGCCAGTTCCAGGGTGCCGGCCCTATTCGTCCTCAGTCCGAATCACATTTGTTAAGGCCTCCCGAACCACCACAAAGTGATATGGCCAAGCCTAGATTCAAATAGCAGAGAAATAGACTCCATCTCTTGATTGGAACTAACGAAAAATATGACAACTTAGGTGGTGGTGGTGATGGTGTTTTTTAAAATAGCTAATCTAAAATAGAGAAATGTTAGGAGAGATACAAAAGAGTTGAGAAGCTACTTTTCAACAACTACACAGTTCAAAAGCTATACTTCTCTTTTCCTTAAGCTTTTCTGTAAATTTAGGTTTTTCTGTAAATGGAGTTGACATGACTTTGGGTTAGGGTAGAAGGTTGGGAAGATTCTCTGGGATGCAACAGTAAGCTGTAAAATGGGAAGATGAAATCTAACTAAGATCAGGGAGTCAGCTCCTGAATTAGAGCTTTAAATTGCTACAGTTAAGAAGAGATCTCTCCGCCCCACTCAGTGCCACCATGTGGAATATACATCTTTAAGACATAGAGTTACCCTTGGCGGGCAACACCGAGCTGGGCCTCCCATGGATTTCCAGAAGTCCTTGCTGCAGACCCTCCACACTAGTGTTTTCTGCTCTTGGCAAACCACTCAAATAGCTAGGTGCTGCTGACTCCATAACCAACCACCGAACGGGGCCCCACAGACCCGGGGATTGTTGGGAACTCCTAGGATCGTGACAAGGAAGAGCTGCTGCCCGTGCCGTGAGGTTGGCAGGGTTGTGATGGGGTATGTAGAAAAGGAAAGTGTGCTGGATTCTAGGTTTTGATATGTCTGCTAAAGACATAAATGTTTCTTCCATAAGCATGCTTTTATCTTTTTTTATATCGAGGTATGTAGTTAATCTTGTTTCTACCTCCAAGTGGTATTAGATTGGTTGGGATCCAATTGGGTAGAACAGAGTGTAAGTGGGAGTCAGACTTCAAGGCTAGGGTGTGGGAGAGGTTTGGAGAATCAGAATCAAGACCTTGAAAGAGTGGTAGCAGCATTATTGTGCCCCTCCTTTGGGTTAGGGGCTTTAATTACGCACGCCCATATGATTCTGTCTACAAACCATAGGAGAAGGCGTGGTCTCAATGGTACTTGTGAGGCATTAGGCTGGGGGTTTAATGGAGGTAAAAAATGAAGCAGACACACGGAGACTTGCACGTCAGCATCCAGCCGTCTGCGGGCTTCTTTCCAAGGGCGGGGCTGTTTGACCTGCAGCCTCAGGCTCAGACTTGCCTCAGTTCCAAAGAAAAAAATTATTTGATGTACTGTTCTTCCTAGATGTTTACCTTAGTTATCATAAATTAATCATAAATAACCAATCAATTATTTAGTGTAATGACCAAGTTTCTCATTCTCGTACCTGGGATTCCGCTTTGTTCCCTTGACTCTGTGTGAATGCACCTGTGTAACCTCCCTGATCCTCTGATTGCTCGATGACAGGAGTCTTCCCCACCCCCTGGTAAAGATTAGTCTCTGACCCCAAGCCTTGAAACTGAGGCCCGGTTACTTACTCTCAGACTTCTTTGATCCCTTCTGCTTGCTTGCCTTGGATTCTGAAGGTGTCCAGCTCCTTTTCCCCAGCGCTCTTGTCAGGAATCTAGGACATGTTGTAAGATCCCCCTCTACTCAAATTGTTTTCTTGAACTACCACTGTTCATCATACTGATTTCTTAGATACCATATATCTTTTATCTCTGGACGGGTCTCTTTCCAGCATCTACAACTTGGTCAGTACCCCTGCTGCCTGCCTCATTCTCATGTCAGGGTTGAGGGTCTGGTTCCAGGTCTCAGGTGTGCCCCTCTGTCTGTGCTTGCTGCAGTTAGCCTCTCAGATAGGTGCATTCAAGACATATGAGTACCCTTGTCATATCTTTCTAGTTATATGCAGACAAATGTTGATGAGACCAGAGAAGTGTATTTTGTAGAAAGTATTATTCTTGGAAATACTCCATATATAAAAGAACAAAGGAATCAATTCTGAATCATCAAAAAGAAAATATGTCTTCTTCAAAAAGTATGTAATAACCCTGTAAAGAAGGTTTTTTGCTCTTTCAAAGGCTCAGAGTATTTACAATGAACCTGATCAATTAAAAAACTTTAGGAGTTTCTAGTTATTAATGAGTGTATTTTATTTCATTAATTTTAAATAAATGCCTTTTCTGATCACTCATGACCTAGAAGAGTGGTACAAGGTATTTACAAATTGGATGGATCACTTGCACACTATTAAAATGATCAATGTTGCTCTGACTTCTTTACTTGTTCCCATGACTGCCATATAAATTTCCCAAAGCAATCATTTAAACGGCCGCATAAAATTTTAGATGATTTCCTTTGGAAGGGTAAGAGACCTTGAATTAATAGGACCACTCTTCTGAATGTTTAGGATGAAAAAGAAATTATTCCCTTTCCTCCTTGAAACGAGGAAAGACCTATCACTATTCTTGTGTCTTACGTACAGTCTCATTAAGGAATTGCAATTGTAGTTTGTCTTGCTTGGATATTTAAAAAAAAAAACTTAAAAGAGTGGAAAAAATGCTGAATTCTCTAAATGTGGAGAGATCTATTGCAGATTTCACTGAGAAAAATTATAATTATGACCTTCTACCTGGTTTTACAGTTATCATATTTTAGATAAATTAGCCAGCCAATGGCACTGCAAATTTTACTTTTCATTTCCTTTTAAAAAGCTTATATAAGCAGTTTAACGTGTCTACAATTTTCTCCAAAGTATAAATATAAAAATGAGTTTATAAATTAGAAATTCTAATTCTGTAATATAATTCTTTTTATCATTTGTGATAATATGAAATTAATTCCTGCTGAATACTAAACATTAAACAATCAAGATCTTCCTTATTGTGAATGTTCCAATATTTGAGTGCCAACTTAGATCACTCATGGATTTTTAGAATATGAACAAAAACCTTGTAATGAAAATACATATTAATATAAAATTTTTATTACTTGGGGAGTAAAATAAAATCTCTGTAGAAAAATCTCTATTCACAAATATTTTTCCTAATGTTATGTGGACTAAATTAAAAAATAGGGTAAAAAAGCATAAAAGAATAATAAGAATAAAAGCAATATCATTTGATTCAATACAGAATTAGATAACATGAAAGTATAATCAGCTTTCTAATTTCAATCATTTTAGAATAAACTAAACCCAGATAAACATCAATATTTCTAAAAAAAGTTATTGATGCTAAAATTCCCCCCACTATAAATACTTAGACAATAAAAAATGTTAGATTTTCTCAAATTTTATTTTATGCCACAATTCAGAAGATATATAGTTACATATCTGTATATTTCCATGGCAGCTGGCTGCAATTCCTGAGACAACATATAATATTAATTCAGTTTAGCCTCCTGGATTTCAGAAAATTTTGATGCAGACCACATACTGTATATATTTTATGTTTATGGCTTTAGCCAAGGATTAAATGATTTATTTCTTAAATAGCTATTTATCTCTTTCCTTTTTAAAACTAAACATTTTTTCTTTTATTTATATAGAAAATGATGCAGAGTACTCTAGTCTATACATTGATAGAATCATGCTACTGACATTACTGTAGAGTATAATATATTTCTCTCCATGAGAAAAAAGAGATGCTTGCTTAATTTGAATCATTTATCTGTGTTACTGTGAGAGAAGCATGGTTTTGTGAGTTGGGATATATTTTTTAAAAGATTAACCCAAGAAGACTGACCCTTTTTTGAAAACCAAAACACTAAGTTAATCATCTTTTTCTTGCTTTTCTAATAGGATGTAAGTTCTGAGAATAAAATTCAAACTTTTCATTCAGTTTTTCTGTTTTCATTAAGAAGTGTGCATTTTCTGATCCTAGAGTTGCTGTGAGGACTAGTGTGATGTGAAGAAGGGAGGAGGAGAATTTGAAGAGTATTGGAAAGGTAGTTGTTGAAAATACCTCAGCTTATACTCAGATTCTGCCATCAGCTGCTTATTTGCTTATCCTGGTTCTCCTATGAAGTACTTAAGACTGAATTATTTTATCAAAGTCTTTTCAAGGTTGCCATTGAGACCATTTATTTTTACCAGAAGATGTAACCCACTAAGATGGGTTAAGATGTAATCAATTAAGATTCACTTTTTTGGGCAGCTGTGAAAAAGCACTTACAGATTGGGAATTGTTTAGGACTCTCTGATTGCAAATAATAGAAAATATGATGTAGTTTAAGCAAACTGAATTTATTACCAGACTTGAGGAAGATGTCATTAACCTCAGTGTCAGGAGTATATCTGTGCCTGGAACCAAGACCTCAAACTCTGTGAAGGCTCTCTGTCTTCTCTCACCTCTTTGCTGCATGTCTGCTTATGTTTCTCTCCCTGAAGACCTCAGTTCTGATGGCAGGATGAAGGCTGCTGCTCCACAGTCTTAGAATATTAAGGTCATGGGCTCAATGCAATAGCAAGAATGGCTTCAATGCATCAGTTCCAATTCCAGTTTCCCTGGGAAGACCAGCTGATTGTCCCACCTTGGATCAGGGGGTCTATCCATATAATCTGGTCAGACAGTAGGGACTTCTCACCCCTACTGGAGAGAAATAGGAGGGAGCTACCACAGAAGGGTAAACTACTATGGACAGATGCCTCAGAACATTTCTTCTCCAGGAACTGTGGGTAAAAGTAGGTAAAAGATGGCAGGGCACTGAATATAAGTTCTATATACTTAACAATTTTTTTCTGCAATCTGTGTTTGTTTTTGCTTATCCTTTTCCAGATTTTCTTCATTTTTTTGTGTTTTAAACAAAGCTGAGAAAGTTTTATGGCACATGTTACAGTGGCATTCTTTGTCAGGGAGCAGTTACCTTAACATGTTTTTTTTATGTGTGGGAAGAGACTTCCACATAGTGAGGAAAGTATAGCCAAGAGAAATCAAGCATTGGAGTCTGAAGACCTGTATTCAGGTTTGGTCTATGCCACTTCCTAGCTGTGGTACTGGTCAAGGTGCTTAGTTTCCATATTTGCTGAGATGGCTGTTTTGAAGTTGTAACAGATAACTTCCAAAAACCCAGATGTGTGTCTTCTGCATGTTACATGCTCAGTGGGTGTTTGCTGCCTCATAGGGTTTTCACGCTGGGACTATCTGGTACTTGTTAAAAATTGTTGCAAAAGGAAAAAGAGCTCTGGCATCAATTAAATCTTATAATGCATTGTCTAGAGATAATTAGATGGACTTCCCACACTAGAAAGAGGACTAGGAACGGCAGTCCAGTTGTGTAATTAGAAGGCAGGGGACTGCAATTGTTTGACCAACAGCATGAACAACTAGAACAGTTTTCCTGGGCTTCAGTTTCTTCATAAACAAAATACAAATATTTGGAATGAAATATGGTGTGTATAAAACACCTGCTAGAAAGAATACCTTCTACATGGCCATGTTAGTAAAAGGTAGTTATTCATCAATTATTATCATTAGGATACTTAACCCCGGGGAGATCTAAGCATATTCTAGTGCTTTACAAAGAGAATATAGGAGATTCACAGGGCTTGATAGTCCGTAGCTCACAGGCAAAATCTGGCCCACCACCAGTTTTTGTAAATAAAATTTTATTGGAATGCGGTCATGCACACTCATTGTTTGTTGTGAGTGTTTGTTTTCTCTGTAAAATGGTAAATTTAGTAGCAGCAACAAAGACCATATGAACTGCAAACATTTACAATCTGCCCCTTGAGAGAAAAAGTCTGCTGAGCCCTGTTCTAAAGCAATAGCAAGCAGTAAACAAAGTTATCAGACTTGGTTTATGTTCCCTGGAAAGCAGACCCTGAGACAAGGACCTGGGTGCAAGCAGGTTATGTTGGAGATGATCCAGGAGGCAGCCGTGAAGGAGCAGGTGCAGAGAGACAGGGACGTGCTGAAAGTTAGCGTGACGGTGTGTAACTGAGGGAGCTGCTTTCTTGTGCAGCATTCACTTGATTCCACCAGGTTGTACTGAGAAGTAGACAGAATGTCTACGTTAGTTTCCCAAATTGCCAACCTGAAGGACAGGAAGCAGGAACACTTACCACTTGCTCCTGTCTCCCAATAGTTAGGGGTTCCCGCTGGGATTATTAAGGAACTTAGTGTTTCTGGGATCTGCTTGCATGAGGGGTGAGTCGATTCCATAGTGTTGGAGAATGTTCCAGCTGAAAGTAGAAAGATATCTGGAGCATGCTTGATGAGTGTCTGTCAGCGGGAACTTAATTGGCATTGCCCATCACAGCTGAGGCTGAGATCAGAGTTGGCGCTGGAGCACATGGTGCAGGGAGCCAGAGGTCTCTTTTGCATTATCTGATATCATAAAGAGATCTCTCTCTTCTCTCAGGTCTCGTTTGCCTCTTGAGCAGACCATTGACCAGTGACAACATGCAGTGTAGGGACAACTGTACAGAGAAGCTAAGAGATATGATTGTTTCATTACTGACATTGTCCTCATGTTTGTACTCTCAGTCTAAGGGGATAATAAAAACAAGGGGTAATAAAAACACCCAAAAGTGTTGGAAAGTGATGGAAAAGATCATTTACCATTTCTAGTGGCTTTTTGTTTTCTCTAAAGGATAAGCTGGTGCCTATCAGATAATAACTATTACTTAGTCTGATCCTCTTTGGTCTGATAGCAATGCCACTGATAAAAATTTCCTGTTTTTATTTCTGTTAGGGATGTATATTGCTGAAAACTGAGAGGTGACTGTTATAGTGCAATACGATTAGCTCTTGCCTAAATTTGTAGTGCACCTGAAACGAATGATTTTCAAGTACATGGGTATAAAACAAGAAATAAAACGCTTTGAAATAAAGCTGGAAATGAGTGTTATGGGGAAGAGAAAAACAGAATGAACAACCCGTTCGTTCTTCCCTCTTTTCCACCCCAGAACCTCAGCGAAAGAGACGAGGTGAAACCGTAAGTCTGAGTCAGATCGTTGAAGGCATTTATCTACTAAACATCGCTCCATTAACGATTAAAAATCACCTTTTCTGTTTTTAAAATAAAAGGAGTAGTGTAAAAAGGGATTTTTTTCGCATGTCTGGTTGTTAAAGCCTGGTGTCCTGCAGTTTACTGAGCTTTAATTCAGACTTTGAATTCATAATATCCTATGTAAGTTATAGTAAGAAGACAAAAGTATTTTTATTTTCAAAATAATTTCATTAAATATTACCCAACTAGTTTTGTGGGAGAAGAAGTAAATATGACTAGGGACATAATTTAAAGAAGAAAATAATGCTTTATAACAGCTTGTATGAAATGATTAATACTATTCTAACTTAATCTACACAAGGACTCTTGCTTAAGTGAGGGAATAAATGAAAGAATGTGTATGTAAATTAAGATGATGGATGATGTCAAAAAAACCTGGCATAAATCTTCCAAAGATCTCTCTAGTTAAGATTAAATCCATTAAGAATTTATATCCTACTTACACCCACTCTCCTTCCAGCCGTGCCGGTCTCCTCACCAGGCACCAGGCACCACCCTCCTTCTGTGGCCCTCTGTGATCTTTCCTCCGACACACACGCCTGCCTGTGATTCAAGGTCTAGGTCAGCACCACTTCTCTAGGAGGCCCTTCCAGCACAGCTCCTGCCTACACAGGGGATGGACTCATTTTTTTTTTATTAAAGTATCATTGATATAGAATCTTATAATGGTTTCACATAAACAACATTCACCCATATTATCAATTAAGTGCCCTCTATTGTGGTCACTGTCTGTCAGCATAGTAAGATGCTATGGAGTCATTACATGTCTTCTCTGTGCTGTACTGCCTTCCCTGTGACCTACCTATATTGTGACTGAATTACAGTGCCTCTTAATTCCCTTCTCCCTCCCTCCCTACCCACCTTTCCCCCCTATTTACCCTCCCCATCCCCTTCCCATTGGTAACTACTGGTCCCTTCTCCGGGTTTCTGAATCTGCTGCTACTTTGTTCCTTCTGTTTTGCTTTGTTGTTACACTCCACAAATGAGTGAACTCATTTGGTACTTGTCCTTCCCCACCTGGTTTATTTCACTGGGCATAATAACTTCTAAATCCATCAATGTAGTTGGGAATGGGAGGCTTTCTTTTCTTTTTATGGCTGAATAATATTCCATTGTGTATATGTACCACATATTCTTTATCCATTCATCTACTGATGGACACTTAGATTGCTTCCTTTTCTTGGCTATTGTAAATAGTGCTGCAATAAACATAGGGGTGCATATGTCTTTTTCAAACTGGGCTCCTGCATTCTTAGGGTAAATTCCTAGAAGTGGAATTCCTGGGTCAAATGGTATTTCTCTTTTGAGTTTTTTGAGGAACCTCCATACTGCTTTCCACAATGGTTGAACTAATATACATTCCCACCAACAGTGTAGGAGGGTTCCCCTTTCTCCACATCCTCACTATCATTTGTTGTTTCTTGTCTTTTGGATGTTGGCCATCCTAACTGGTGTGAGGTGATACCTCATTGTGGTTTTAATTTGCATTTCTCTGATGATTAGTGATATGGAGCATCTTTTCATGTGCCTGTTGGCCATCCATATTTCTTCTTTGGAGAAGTGTCTCTATTCAGATTCTCCATCCATTTTTTAATCAGACTATTTATCTTTTGGGTGTTGAGGTATGTGAGTTCTTTATATGTTTTGGATGTCAACCCCTTATCAGATATATCATTTATGAATATATTCTCCCATACTATAGGATGTCTTTTGTTCTGCTGATGGTGTCCTTTGCTGTGCAGAAGCTTTTAACTCATACTGTTTTTGAAATTCATTCATGAAGTAGATAGACTAGTCGTAAAGTGAATACTCTGTGCTAGAACTTTACTTTTATCTAATATTTTTCATGTGTATGTTTGGCCCCCTTAAATGATCCAAAACCTTGGAAGGGGGCAACTGTTTTTTGAATATCTTTTCTGTCCCCTCATTTAAACTGTTGCTAGGCTGAATGCTTATATTGGCTTCATATATAGTGTGCTTATACTAGCTAGTCAAGAGTTATTTGTCGTGAATGCATTGGCCATTTCTACATTTCTGCAGTTGCATGTTAACAAGTCTAAAAGGGCTTTTGTCCTATATTAGTGGGAAATTAAACAGTAGGTGTGGTTTTTGTTCTTTCACTCATAAAATGACAAAGTTGTCTTCTGAAATGGACACATACATGCAATTATTTTTCTCTCTATATTGACTGTCTCTTAAACTCAGGATCTGCCCATGTCTTTTACAATCAGCTAAGTAGAAAGCTGTGCTCCCCAAATTGGCTATATCTAAAAAAAAAAGTCACCATTCATGTTTTTAAAAAATATGGATTGTCACTCATCATCCCAGACCTACTGAATCAGATTTTGAAGGAAAAGTGCCTGAAATCTGGATTTTTATCAAACAATCAGCTTAGTTCTATGCTCACAAATTATAAGTTTATTTGTATATAGAAAACTCCCTGAGTATCTCTTTTTAAACACTGAAAAAGATATAATTACGTACTGAAGAAAATAATATTAGAGAGTTGAGTGGGGATATTATGAGATAAATGTGACTAGAAAATATACCTAGGAATCCCCAAGGACCATAAAAATCCCTTGATAAGATGTAGTTGAGATTTTCTTATTTCTTACCATATGATTTGATAAAATCTTACTTTGAAAAATCTAAAAAAGCAACCACTAAATCAATAACCATTCCCTTTATTTTTTTAAGTGTAATTTTTATTGAAGCAATATTATATTTGCTTTAAGTATACAATATAGTGATTAAACAGTTACATACATTATTAATTCCTCACCCCAACTAGTGCAGTTACTGTCAACATAGAAAGATGTTACAGAATCATGGACTGTATTCTCCCTGCTGCACTTCCATCCCTGTGACCATCTTATGTCATGATTGAGATTTTTGCACCTCTCTAGTTCCCTTGTGCACCCCACCCACCCACTCCAACCCTCCTGCATGGTAATCCATCTTCTTTAGAGTATTCTAACTTGATGGTGTTCAACTACTATCTGAGTTTATTGATTTATTCCCACCTCTCTATTTTGGTGAAAAATTCATCCCCACTTCTAGTCTTTGGTTTCAGTTGGATCTCTTAGACTTTCCATGGTTTAAGATAGAGATCAGCTCCACAGGAGGCTTCTGGGGTACCCTGTTTTCTTCTAGGAACTTAGCATTAAATAGTCTGACAAGTCAAGAAGATATTAACTAATATTAGTCTCTCAATATTACAAATTAAATTTTGTATCCACTTTAATCATTACTGTGTCTTGAAAATTACTTCTTAATGAGTTCCTCTGGTAATTTCTAACAGGTACCATTTTTTTCTTTAAGTGTCTATACACCTGTCTATCTAGCTATCTAGCTATCTATCTTTTCACATCTCAGGACTATCTAAAATTAATAGGTTAACATCCTAATTGAAATAACATTTTTATCTGCCTATCTATTTTATGCTCCAACAATATTTACATAGATATTCCAGTTCTTTATTGATATCTGTGAAACCTCTAAAAGGTCTGACCTCTGCATGTTTTCTTTCAGAGAGCAAGATTTTTTAATTTTTGTAAGCTTTCTGAGTAATATCTTATTTCAGCTTCCTTTAGGGTTTAATGCAAGACAAGGATTTTGTTCAGGTAGATAACTTAGTTAACCACAATGAATTGTATAAACTAAATATTTTGATAGTCCATGAAGCTCCAGTTTGTTTTATCAATTTGATTCATAAAAAATGTAGAGCTTTGAAAGAGTTCCTGAATTCATCAGTTATATAAATACCTCATTTGTCAAGAGCCAACAAATAAATTTGTCCATGTATGCACATATGTATGTCTAAGAATTTCTGTGTCTAATATTTATTTTTAGGGTACTCAAGAATGCTGAAAAAAGGATTCTACCATAATGATAATATATTTGCTATTTAAAAAATAGTAACTTTTTCTTGCACTTGTTCCCTATAAATTATTTAAATGTAAATCCCTTGAGTATAATTTTTAATTTCTCTTATAACGATATAAGTACTCAAGTAAAAATGCAAAGCCAGTCTCCTGATTGTGCTGAATGTTGCTTGTGTACATTTTAGCTTTCCCTTTATAATTTGTCTGGTCAAACAGTCAGAAGAATTATTCAAGTTCCATGTGTGTATCACTTTTCCATTTTAAAGAATTTACAGAGGTTAGAATTGTTTAACTAAGGGTTCTAGGATTCTGTTTGAAGGCCATGGATAGAATTCTCCATTTACCTGATAGCATCTTGGAAGTTTGCCCTCAAACCAGTAACTACTAAGACCCACAGGGTACCCTGAGGCATCTATGACTCTGATAGTTCATGTGGAAACTCACATGAATTCTAGGAGATTTGCTAAGCATTTGAAGAATACATCTGAACAACTAGTGAACACTGGGGATCCCGTTTCATCCTGAAGAGGCTATGTGTGACTCCATCTGCAATGTGGCTAAGAATATTTCCTCAAACCCTGTATGATCTTCTTGTCATCAGCTGTACAAATGATGTGATCTCTGGGTAAAGATGAGACAAATGTATTCTGGGGGAAAAAATTTAGTCAATTTAGTGGGAAATTTTTTTAAACTGAAAAATTAGAACATTTTCAAGGACGAGCAACACTCTATAGGAAATTCTGCTGTGTTCATCTACTCATAGTGAATGAAATATTATAATTATTTGGAGCCTTAGTAAGTATAAGCTTGGGCATGTTTTCTTATGTGTCTGAGCCTCTATTGGTCATCTCTTAAATGTTGGTAAAAATACCTACGTTCCAGGCTTCCCATAAGGTCTAAATGAAATATTGCAAGCTAGCTGGCAGTACAGCGCCTGAGCCAAGTAATGAATGGATACTGTTATATGATAGCCAGTGCTTATTCTTTTGAAAAACATTCACCCAACAGAAGAGAATGGGGCATATTAAAAGAAATGCTTTGACGGAAATGTTGTGTTGGATCTATTCAGTTTTTATTTTTTAAGTTACTGCTACAGGTTCCGGTCCCAAAATGATTTGTTGCCTTTGTGTAGAACTTGCCTCTTCAGTCATTTTTACTCACGTGCCTTAATAAAATGTCAGGGAAGCTTTCTAAGTCTCTCAAAGGAATCTATGGAGGGTCATTATTGTTCTCAGACATTTTAGGTGGGGGTAGGGGGAGAAAAGTACAGAAACGTGAACAGGAGTATCAAAATTATTGTAGCTTTGGAGCCTTTGTTTACTATAGATGACCTTATTATTTTAGATTAGTATGTTAATATATGCCAAGATACATTTTAGAATATAATCAAAGTAATAAGAATATTTTTAAACTCCCATACCTTTCATACGCTTATATTTTTTTCTTGAAATTTGGCATCAGTTCAAATAGGTTTTTACCAGGAGCAGTTAATTGAACTAGTAAAGTTCAAAGATAAAATCTTATTAATTATACTGACATCACTTCTGATGACAAAAATGAGTAATAAAAGTAAATACTGCTATTATTATATTCTGGGACAGCTTTCCAATGAAGAGATATGCCATTTTTCACAAATAGTTTCTATCATGTTATGCGTTCACATGTTGCATTCTTAAATGTAATTAAATAAAGAGCTTTATTCCTAAAATTTGGTGATGATCAAAGCACCTTTTAAGTCTTTTCTGGGTAGAAAAGTTCTGTATATAGCATACAGTAGGCAAACAAAAATAAATTGCTTATTGACTAAATCGTATTTTTTATCAAAAGAATAAAATAATTATCAATAAACCACATAAATACTAAGAAAAGTTGTTGAAAGAAATAATATTTAAAAGAGTTTATTTTGGGTCTTTTTATTTCTTTTTCTTTTTCCTTTTGAATATTTTTTTTTATTGCAGCCAGACACCATACAAAATAATTCAAGCTGTTTTGTTTTACCACACAAAGCAGCAAAGGTTAACCTTAAATGACTTTAATATTTATTTTCTGAATTATTTATCCTGTAGGCATTCTAGTCATCACCCCAATGTTAAGTTCGTATTCTTTCAGGTTTCAATAAAATGAACAAAATATGACAGAGGACACTGGTTTGATCATGGGAAGAAGGTGGAGAGAATGCTTCCACAATGCCAACCAAACTCTATAGGATGTGAAATAGTTTGAATGCTATTGAACAGGAAAATATTAAACAAGTGAATAAAAATTCACTCGAAGGTGGAAAGGTTTAAAGCTGTTAATGTGAATTAATGTCACAGTCAAGTCAGGACCATCCCTATGTATCAATCACAGAAATACCTACACTCCTTATGCATCAATTCCAAGAAAGGTGGCTCGTAACGCCAAAGAAAGAAAAATAAAAGAGTCACTGATTGTGTATGGGAACAGGGAGTAAATAAACTAAGGCCAGATGCTGAAATTCTTGATTTTAAAAATTGTACTTATGCTTTTCGTGGAGAACACACACCCTAATCTGAAAGGCATCTGTGGTGGAGGATAATCTATTTAGAAAGGTATTTAGGGAGAAAAGTGAGGTAACATGGATTATTACAAGCATCTCTAAGTCCCTGGTTCAGTTATCCAATGAGAAAAATAAAGAAGGGTTTTCAAGATAGGTGTTTTGTTATCAGACTCCAAGTTGTAGACTAAATTTTCTTAGGGCAGTTTATCCCTACATTCAAAGTATAGAATATGACAATAAGTAAATTAGAGGAATTGGGATGTGGTTACAGTGTTAAACATAAAGTATATAACATTTAATTGTCTCATATAACTTCCAGGCTGGAACAAACAACACTTGAGCAGTTTTTCTTTTATTGGTGTGGAGGTCATCAGGGCTGTTTGTAATGGTGTCAGTTCTCATTCTGGGCACAAGTTGCAATTTCATTTTGCCTCTCCTTTTGAAGTTGGACGTGGTCATGCAACTTGCTTTAGCCTATGAAATATGAGTAGAATTGTGCATAATTTCAAGGTGGAAGCTTAAAAAGCCCATGCATGATCATTATGTTTCCTTCCCCAAGTCCAGCATTGCATAAGCCCATATAAAGATGGAACCTCTTTCATCCTGGTACACGAGGGACTGATGAATAGTTCCTCCCAGACCAATTATGTGTGTTTTTAATCACCGTAAGTCATAGGGAGCCTGTAAAGTTGACATAATAATGGTACCTATACTCTAGGATTGTTGTGAGAATCAAAGATAATTCATCTTTGGCACTTATATGATGTCTGCTGCGTGGTCACTATTAGGATTATTGTTACCACTTAAAACACATGAAATGCTTGAAGCTCTCTTTAGAAGTTTTACATTTTTCTTTGAAATGATAATTTTTAAAGGAAACTTTTTTCTTTATCATATTAATGTATTTTTCCCCTTTTTCTTACATTGTTAATTGCTCCTAAAAAGAATTAGCATTTAAAAGTCACAATCTCCACATATACTCAAAATAGAAACCATACTAATAATTTAATTAGACAAGAAACTAGGTAAGGCAAAATTCATGTATGCTAATACAATTCATCCAGGTTGACTAGCAAAAAGGTCAGAGAGGAGAATTACAGTGGGTTAGCCTCTGGCCATCCCAGGGGCTTATGGTGTTCTAGGAAACTAGGCAGAAGTGGTTAAGAATTATGTTTCCAAGACTACCGAAAAGAGCAAGGAAGTTATTTGCTGAAATCTTGAAATTCAAATTTACTTGTACCTCAGTATCATTCAAAAATATGTAAAATAGACAAAGTCATCACTTAGAAGAGTTTAGGCTGTGAACTTTATAACTGATCAGAAAAGAGTTCACACTTTCTGGAAAGGGGCACATATGATAAGATACATAGTGTAAACCAAAAGGGGCTAGTTCCTTTTTTTAGGAAATAATTTTAGTCTACATTGCAGACTTCTAACTGGGCTCCAGGACTTGCTGTAAGAATGCATTCAGTAATGAAGCTGCTGTTAAATTTTTCCACCAGGTTTTTGTTGTTGATTGAGATTTTGCAGTGTCAAAGGGGCCACTTAAATTGATTTATTGGCATTGCATTAATTGCAACTATATGACATATAAATTAAATGATTACAGTATGAAAGAGCTGGCTATTTTTATATCATGCTTAAAGTGAGACTTTCTGTAAAATGTATGCTGCCCTGAAGTTATTTTCAGTCAATTCTGTCTTAATACTTAGAAGAGTCTTATACATTTTTCTCAAATTTTTCCAGTCCCCACAAACATTTTACCAGCCCATTCTTCCAGTGGCAATGCATCTGTTAAATAAGGTGAATTAACATTATTTTATTTTCTTTATTGCACCTACAGTTCTCCTCTTCCTGGTCTTAGAAGAAAACAGGACCTGGTTCACTTTGACATCTAACCCAATCTCTCCATTGCCTTATCCAGGCATCCCCGATTTTCAAAAAGGTGCCTTATACCACTACGCTTTTACAAAAGCCCTACCTTAGTGCCTGTTTTTGCTAACTGAAAGAAATCCAAAGAGAATTTCTGCTTTTATGAAGAAGGGCAAAAAGTGAAAATAGTATTCAGCATTTGTGTCACAGCTGGCTGTTGTAGAGGCAGCGCACCCCAAGCAGTGAGAGGGACCCACCAAACTCCTTCCCCTGGAGCCACACAGTATCTCAGCATCAGCTATCCGAGCTTTGAACTGTCTGTGGGCATCTGGGCTTTATCTCCATTGATTTTGTGCTTCCTTTAGCAAGATGTGTCCTAAGGTATCAGAAAAGCCTGAGAGGTTATTTTTTGGGAAATGCTAAAAAAATTTTCTATATAAATTAATGGCTATTGCTTTGTTTTATGTCATTTTGGCTTATGAAAGTTTTCATAGGAGCCTTCTACTTTCAGATATTGGGGGAATCCTGTACTTTACTCTGCCTCTATTTCTGTCCAACTCACTCATGAAACAAATTTACTAAAGTGGGTTGCAGGCAATAGCCTTAAGCTGTTACAGGCAACCATTAGAGTGGCCCAAATATTAAAATACCAGATTTTCCTACCTTAGAAATCAGCACTTTGGACCTCTGATATAAAATAGCCTCTTGGCATTCTGGGAACTACTCTAGCATACAGTTTTACAGCTTAGGGCCTACCTTGCTATTCCCAATGATTAAATGGAAGCATGATTATTTCTAAGCCTTGATTTAGCTTGCAAATCAAATGTACACTTGATTAAAAATAAAATATCTGAAAATATCTGGCATCTGCCCAATTCTTTAGAATTTTCTAAAGGCCTTTCATAAGGTATTGTATTTAAGCCTTACAATAATCTTGTTCATTCAACATTATTGCCTAAATTTACATATAAGAAAATTTAAGTTCAGAGAAGTTAAGTGAATTGTTCGTGGTTACATAGGCCTAAACGGAAGGAGCCCTGACTTGCATGTGACTCAACTCCAAATTTTCTACATATTCCATGCTACCAAATTTGCCCACTATAGCAATCCAACAGAAATATAGTGCAAGTCACATGACTTTTGAATTTTTCCTAATGCCACATTACAAAAGGTAAAAAGTAATCAGTGGAATTAGCTTTAATGATGTTGTCATTTCTAAAGGAAAAAAAGACATTCCTTTGTAGGTCAACTAAACCAACAATATTTAAGAAAATTGCGCATTTCCTTCACCCCTCAACCAAATCCCTGGCTCTTGTCAACCATGTCATGGCGAAATTGACATTGTTGAAGGCGAAAGTAGTTTTCCTGTCTCTGCACTACAGCGCCCTTTTGCAGCTGCTTCTCTCAGAGATGTAAAGTTTATATAAATCTTTATGATGATTTACTTCTCTCAGGAAAGGACATTATAAGCTTCATCACTCTAAGAGATGATTGTCACCTTTACCGAAGATATTAAACACGGGATGAGAATTTTGGGTAGCGGCTGGCTATGAGGATTATATTTGAGGGGAACAGGAGAGGCACAAGGTACATATCACTGTGTCAGGGACTCTCTCTGCCTGTCCTGTAACAGGAAGCCTTCCGCCAACTGGTGTAGAAATTTCAACACCAGAAAAGAGATCACTACTCTTTGTCATCTGAGTTTTAATAAAACACAAAATCGAAAAATAAGTTATATTCACTATTAAGAATTTAGCTACGAGGAATGCTTCTTTAGTTTATAGGATTTGATCCACCCATCCTTCTTCGTAAGGCAGTGCTATAATATCTCAAAGATTGGGTTCTAAGTGCCCTGCTAGAATTTACTCCATGCAGAGAGGGTTGTTTTCCTTTGTGAATGCACTTCTTTGGAAAGCCATGATAATTCATGTTTGATTATTAGACATTCCAACATCCTTCAGAAAGCCTTCCTCTTGATTAGCAATTATAAACTTATGCCAATAACATGCTAAATAAGATTACAGAAGGGCTAGGGTTGCCAGAAATTGATCAGTTCCAAATATTATGAAATATTCTGTCCAGACTGTGAAGCCAATGTACCATTTCTGGGAAATTATTGGCAGACTGTTATGGCTGTTGAGGAAGACAACTAAACTCTTCTTTAAAATTCTGTTTTTTCACTATTTGAATAGTTACAAAAATTACTTATAACCTACATGTCAGATACCAAGAATGACAATACATGAAACCAAGTTTGAGAAAAAGAGCATCACAATTACTTGCAGTTCCCCAGAGGTGATGGCTACCTTTAATCATTACCTTATACCTTGTTTTTGTGGTTTTGCTACATATGTTTATTTTCCAAAATAATATATGGCTTAATTTTCTAAGTTTTTAAAGTTTATATAAATGAAATCATATTATATTGTGTTTGTTTGCAGTTTGCTTGTTGTTTAATGGTATGTTCTTCTACCAACACTAAATTAATGTTTCTAGCTATTTGTGCTTTGCAGTACTTGAGGCAGTGTTAAATCTGTTTCATTATTGCTTTAATATATATTATGTGTTTTTTGTTTCTTATTCACATGTTAGGTGTTCTTTATTTATCTAAGTACTAATGTGTTGCAAATAACTTCTGGTTTGTGGCTCATCTTTTCATTGTATGGTGAATTGATGAAGAGAAGTTCTTAAGTCATCAAACTTAGCAGTATTTCCTTTTTGTTTTTTATTCTTTGAATGTCTTTTTAAAGAAATCCTTCCCTTCCCTGAGATGAATAGATTTTACTGTTTTTCAAAGTTTTGCCTCCAACATTTGCTTTAATTTACCTGAAAACGATATTTGTGGACAGTGTTGGGTAGGTGTCCAATGTCATATTTATTCCCCACGTGGATACCTAAACGGTCAGGTATCATTGATCAGATTGTCTATTTCTTCCCTCGGGCATCTGTAACACCTGCTCTGTTGTAACTGTGTAAGTTTATTTCTGGCATCTCTACTCCGTGTCAATGTGTCTACCTTTGCACCAATATAAAAATGCCTTCATTTAAAGGTATGTGAATTTGTTATCTTGTGAATCAAATCTCACCTTGCTCTAATTCTTCAGAATTCTTGGCTGATTCTAGCTTTTTGTTCTTCAGTATATATTATAAGATTAGCTTATGCAACAGAAATATGGGTGAATGTAGTAACCACATTGTTTTTCATATGAAACCTTCATAAGAGTGTATATCACTGATACCTTAAAAGAAAAAAGATTAGCTTATGATATCCCTTCCATTGCCTCCAAAGTTGTGATTTTGGTTTGAAATGTCTTGATTGGATATGTCTTTGACTATATAGTTAATTTGGGGAAAAGAGCCATCTTTCTAATTTTATCATCCAATCTATAAATATAGTACATTTCCAAGCTATAATAACTTTTAGTAATGCTTTATACATTTCTGCATAAATACAAAAGACACCATTTATTAGATTTATTTCTAGAGATATCATATTATTTGAACATGATATATATGATCAAGTTTTGTAAAACTGTATCTTGATGAGTTTCATATAATAAGATGTGTATCTTTTTATATTGTAAAATGCCCTCTTTATTCCTAGAAATGCTTCTTGATTTAAAGTGAAATTTGTTATATGTTGATTATAAATGTATTTTCTAAAAGGCAGTATTTTTGTACATCTTTACTTAGATTTACCCACATATTTAGCTTTTCTTTACTCCTAATTCCTTCTTGCATCTCCATACTTTCCATATTCTGCCTAAAGAACACCTTTTAGTGATTTATTAAGTTTGGGCTTATTGATGATATATTTTCTTAGTTTTTGTTTCTCTGAAAATGTCCCTGTTTTGTCTTACTTTTGGTGAATATTTTCACTATGTTGCCATTTATTGTCTGCTGGGAAATTGAAAATATTCTTATGTTGACTTCTGACTTTCATTTTTTTCTTACTGAGAAATCAATTTTCAGTCTTATTGAGTCCTTTGAAAACAATACTTATTATACATTCACTGTTCTTAATATTTTTCTTTTGATTTCAATAGTTTTACTATGATATACGTAAGTGTGCATTCTTTGTTCTTTCTGTACAGTGGTTTGTAGAACTTCTTGAATCCATGCCTTGATGGATTGTATCATTCTTGGCCATTGTCTCCTCGGATAGTGTTTCTGTTTCATTACCTCTACTTCTGGGATTCCAGTGACATCATGGTAGGAAGTTTGACTATGTCTCCTATGTATCGTTTAGTGCTTCCATTCTTTCTTTTTAAGGTTCAGTTGCTGTCTTCTGACCTATCTTCCACTTCATTAGTTTTTCAACTGTTTCTAAACTACTGCTAACAACATCCATTGAATTTTATCTCGTTCGTGTATATCCATTCTAGAATACATCTGTGATTCTTTTTTGTAGTTTCCAGTTATCAAATTATGTTTTCCAAATTATTATTTTATTTGTTTAATAGATGTAATAAATATACTTTGTTTGTTTCTGATAACTCCAATATCTGGAAGACCTGCAATGGTTTTTCTACTTTGCTTTCCATCCTGGTGTTTTGATCATTTGATCTTGTGTCTTAGTATTTTGGGTAATTTTTTAGTGATACTAAACACAGTGTAGGAAAAAATTGTAGGAATGATATGAATCTCTGGATGCCTTATTGTCCTCTGGAAAGGAACTGATTGGAGCCCAGGCTTCAGTCTTATGGCACCTGGTCTATTTCTGATTCGGTTCTATTCTAAGCAAGCTGCATTTCAGGAGTTCCAGCTGGAAGTGTGAGGAGTGTCTTAGGGCTTTTTCCTCCATAGTAGGCTTAGTGCCTTGGTTATTGCTTCATAGCCCCTTGGGACTGCTAAAAGTTGGGCTTAGCAAATCAGCACGTATCTTGAGGGAAAAAGTAGGGATGAATGAACCTGAACAGTGGGCACTTTTTTTCCCTTCCTCCTAGACCTTTGTCCATTAAATCTTCATAGCTTAGTGTGTCTTGAATGTCTTCAAACAGGTAGTTTTTGCATTTTGTCTGGATTCGTCTGTCATTACCAAAATGGGGAATTGTTATGTAAGCTTGAAAATACTATGTGTTCTACAATTCTGGAATACATTGTCCTACATGTGTGTGCCAGACTACCTATAAATGCTTGTTTCCATCTTCCATATTACTATTGATTTAATTCTGTCTGCTTAATCCATAAATTAGATACATCAAAATCTACCGATATGATTGTCAATTTCTCTTGTTTTATCAAGTTTTCCCTTGTATATTCAGAAGCTATGTTATTCAGTCTACACTATGTTATAATTTAATATTTTCCTGGGAAATTGAAACTTTTAAATTGAAACTTTCATTATATACTATCCTACTATCCCTCTTTTATAGTTAATAGTTATATATGTATATCTTATATGTAATAAATATATATACAGTTAACCCTTGAGCAACACAAGTTTGAACTCTGTGGGTACACTTACATGTGGATTTCTTTTTCAATAAATACTGCATTTTCTCTTCCTTATGATTTTCTTAATAATATTTTCTTCCCTCTATCTTATTTTATTGTAAGAATACAGTATGTAATACACATACAAAATATGTTTTAATTAACATTTATTTTCTCAGTAAGGCTTCAGTCAACAGTAGGCTATTATTAGTAGTTAAGGTTTTGGAGAGTCAAAAGTTATACACTGATTTTTGACTATGCAGGGGTGGTACCCCTAACCCCTGCATTGTTCAAGGCTCAACTGTATGTGTGTATGTATGTATATATATACATATATTTTTTTCTTACATTTGTTGTAATCATAGATTTGTTTCTAAAATAATGCTTCTTTTTCTCTCTTTTTGTACTCTCTTTGGATTTCTCAAGTATATTTTCTCACAAAATTAATTATAATCCACAATTCATGGCCCATTATTATTATAGTGGTTGTGTGCAAGGCCCTCTCTTATATTATGTACATTTTTATATATTTATTTGTTCCCTTTTCCTTATCTTACTCCCATATATAGCAAATCTCTATGAATCTTTCTGTTTCCATGTGGTCTTACTACATATGAACTATTGTTCTGTTTGCTTATATTTTAAATTTAGGTAAACATCTTTTCACTCACAGTGATCACTTTAAGATTTTTCCTTTTTGCTCACTGTACATCTACTCTCCTCTCTAATTGCTGCCTAGAATTTCCCTGTCTGCATCTGCCATATTTAAATTATCTGTTCTTCCAGTAGTCTGCCACCACACAAAGAAATGCTGCAGTGAGGCTTATTCATATATGGACCCTACAAATCCATTTGTTCTCCACATCCATTGACTTGTTTCTCCATCATAGTCTCTGCCTCAGGAGATTGATGTGTATGGATTGGATTACATCACTGTGTTCCTTTGCTGTCTGTCACCTGGTAAGGTTTAGCTAACAATGAACCCTAGCAAAACAATTATGGCAGAGAGGAGAGGGCTTTAGGGTATTTATTACTTAATATGGTCATCGCAGGCTGACTTTGTGGCCTTACCACATTTACATTTCCTCCCAAGGAAGCCATCTCCACAGGCTTTTCTCCTTGAGGATTCTCATGATTGCTCCCTTTCCTCATCCCTTTGGGTCTAAAGGGGGGTAATAACCTACATACTGAACTCGCCCTTCAGGTTTTCCAACTTCGCACTTGTCCCTTTATAATAGTCATATTAATAGCCCCCTTCAAATTCTTTTAATATTTTGGGATCTTGACTGATAAAAGCTTTATGAAACTGTAAGAGAATTGACATTTTTACTGTTGCTATTACTCATTTTTTAACTCATCAATATTGAAAGTTAATCAATATAATTAGTCTTGCAAATGATGCAAGAATTAAAATAATGTTTTCTTTATCATAAAATACCTGGACTTATTATGATTTTTTGTCTTTATCTTTAGTACTTAAAAAAATCGTCAAGGTGTAATTAATATTTTATACAGTTAAGTTTTGTTTCATTTTATCCACATATTTAGCCTTTTTCGTTTTATTCCTTCCTGTTACTCAAACATTTAATGTTGGATCACTTTTTTTTGACCTAAAGTATAGCCGTTAGAATTGCTTTGCAAAGTATCTAACTTGGGGTTGTTTTTTTTTCTTTCAGCACATTGATGATGTTATTTCACTGTATTCTACTCTTTGCTGCTGTTGATAAGATAGTTATCAGTCTAATCATCCTTCCTTTGAAGCCCATCTGTGTTTGCTGTTTTGCTATTTTAAGATTTTCTCTTTGTTTTTGTTTGTTTTTGTACTTTCACGGTGATGTGATTGGATATGGATTTATTTTTATTTATCGTATTTGGAATGCATTGGCTCTCTTGAACCTTTATTGGTGATTTTCAACTTCTCTCAAAATGTCTTAGTCATTATTCTTAAAATTGTCTCTGCTGTGTCTTCCTGTCCTTATGGGACTCCAGTGGGATGTAAGTTCAATGTTGTCATTTAGTCCATGTTTTTCAAACTATCTTTTTCTATGCTGTATTTTCATATTTCTGTGCTGCTCTCTGAATTGCTCTTTTCAGATACATTTTGGAATTTACTACTTCTTTCTTTATTCTAATCTGCTATTAAACTCTTCATTGAATTTTTAATGTTTATTCTAATATGTTTTTCCCTAGAATTTCTACTTTTTATATTTCAAATACATTTGGTAACTTAAAAAAGAATTGTTGCTTTTTGTTCCATTGTCATTCTCTTTTTACTTTCAACTTTTAAAATTATATTTTTTTCTTTAAATTGTATAAAACACAATTACATGGTATTTTGTGTGATTTTTCCAACATGTCAAGTCTTCTGAAAGTCTGTTACTGTTCTTGCTCATGATGTCTTGTTTCCTTGTATGCTTGATATTTTTGACTGTGCGCTCCTATTTCTTTATTTGTGTGTGTGTGTTAAACCTTATATGAAAGATTTTCCTCTGGCAATGATTTTCTCTAGTAACTTTTCCTCTGCCAGGGGTCTGAGGCATTTCCAATCCATGACCACTTTTAATCAGACTCTTAACTTGAACTTTGAACTGCACTGCTTTCAAAGTTACACCTATGGTTACAGTTCCCAGGGGAAACCACCCTCAGACTCAGCTTTAAGATTTCACTTTGGCAATTTTCTTAAAATCTTCCATAGAAGACATTTGTGGTCCAGGATTATTTCTAACTCACTTTTATATTGAAGATATAGAACTTGAGTTCCCAGGAATATCTTGAAAGTTTCTCAGTAATCTCTCCACCTTAGGTATTTCTTGGGTTTTTCTCCAGGGATCCATTTCCTTAAAGCCTATAAAAACTAATGCTGAAGTTCTCTAGGTCAGTAAAATCTCTCTCAGTATGTAAGTAGGCTTTAGCGCTCTGCTGACTTCTCAGAGACACAACTTCTACTTTCTTTTTAACCTCTTTATATTCCTCAGTGCCTCTGTCAGTTTATTAATGTGTTTTAAGATATTAGAAAAATATTGCATTCAGAATTTTTAGCTGTATGCAATGATAGGAGCAGTTAGAGTATATAATCCACCATGCTTCCTGGAAACACAGTTGTGATTTTACAGTGTTTTGGCAGTACTATATATATTTTAGTTATACAAACATTTGTGTTATTGGCATGATTAATATTTAATTTGTTTAGAACAATATTAGGAAAGAAGATTCTGTTTTCCCTATTACTGAGACAGACATTTCTTTCTAGTAATTCCAGTTGTTCTTTTATCATTGCCATAGGCAATGGATCCTCCTGAAATGTGATTTCACAAGGCAATTTTCTGTATGTGTCTTCTGTTATTCACCAACAGCTTGTTTGATTTTCATAACAGAAAATAATTCTTTCCATATGCCAAAAGACAACTCATTTAAAGAAGCCTGGTTCATGGTTTATCAACTTGATTACACCAGTTCTTTGAAAATATAGGAGTTTATACTATGGTTTTAGAATAAATTGCTTTCTCTGCTGTCATTTATATTTCACTAGGAAACAAACATATAATTTGTAATGCATGCCATCATACTAATAGAACAAGGAGAGATTTATCCCTCCATTTCATCAAGATGTCAAATGCATAACAAATCAGTGTCAATAATGAAAGTGTTTCTTGTGCTTTGTAAGATTCAAAGTAGGCTAAGTGGCTTCATCAAGATAAGGCCATTGTCACTTGTCACAGGAGGGAAACAAGGTCATGATGTAGAATGTAGAACACTTGTTTTTGCACATGTAATATATAGGTTAGCATTTTCTACCATGTAATTCATATAAAGGGAGTGTGAAAGGCTTTCAAAATCATAACAAATAATGTATGTTGATAAGCTGTTGCTTTAAAAAGTTGTCTATTCTTGTCTCTCCTAATGACCATGTAGAGCCTGTGACAATCAAGGCTTTTACCTGGACATATTGCTATACTTGGTACTTGGTAATACAGTAATATGGTAATATGATAATAAACATATGTGGCTGGTTAGAATCAGATACATAATGTTACATCTCATAGAGATTTCTACAAAATGAAATAAAAAACTCAGAAGTCTCTACTTCAGACTCTTGAGATGGCTGTCACAAAGGTGACTAACAAATAAATGTGGATGTATCCCTACAGTAGTCCTTTTCTATGAATATTCTTGTTAAAAGCAAACACGAAAGCAGTCAAACCAAAAACTTAAAAAGCAGTTAATCTAGTCAGATTCATTATAGTCTTACAAGTACTCTGTATTTAAAAGTTGAAAGAATTCCCATGAAACTGTCCAAATTCTGTAACAGCTTTAACTTATTTTTAAATCTTACTATAGTTATAAAATCATTATAAAATAATCAAATGCATGGGTTTTTTTTTCAGTTGGGATCTAAAGCCACTCACCCCCATTCCCCTGCCACAACCATGAACCCATCATCTAAAGCTAGCTTTTCTTGAAATCACTGGAATAACTTTTTGGTAGATCGAGAAAAGCAAGCTAGGAAAATATATGACAAGGAGAATAAAATGGTATTTGAAGTATTCTATTTTTATTTATGATAATAATGATGATGGAGGAATGAGACAAAATTACATTTTATTGGATTATTTGCTTATAAATATAACCAAATATTAGAATAGCAATTTTTTTTCTTTCCAAGTGGAGTTTGGAGATTTTGGATCAACAAAGGATTTCATGTGAAGAAACAATGTCTTATGTGTAATGAAGTATTCTGAGAAATGAATATAGAGAGTATTAATAGCATCTAAGTCTTTTCTTCTGATTTCTTGTGTGCTGATAAAACTTTTTACTTTTCTAAAATGCATAATATAATAAATAAATAAATACAAGGTATGGTTCTTTTCCTCAGACAAATTATAACTCAGCTTGGAAGAAAAACTACAGTATCCTTACACATGGAAATGTCCTTGCCTAAAGGCACCCAGATTGCTTTTTCTGGCTAGTTGTAATTGTGGCAGTGATTGGCCACTAGTTTCCTGTCTTTTTGCCTCCAGAAGATTTTCTGATATGGGAAGGAAACTGATTTCACACAATATATTTGGGGACTGACTGACTGTTACCTTTAAAAACTGTTGGGAGAATAAGAAGAGGGAATGTATTATTTTTATTATCATCTTTGTTCTATAAGGGTGATCATTCAGTTGAAAATGTAATTCTCAATAGATAACCTACATGCCCATTCATAAAGATTAAAAACGTAACCAATACTGGAAGGTATTTTGGGCAGTGTTTGATTATAAGAGATAAGAGCTTATAGAAAGAAGTCAGGCAACAGGTGCTTATCACCTTCATTCCACACATGCAATCCTTCTCAGAGGACTTACGTGCTATGGCCTGGAACGTTTGCCACATGAAGCTATCATCCAGGTCACAACTGACCAATCATGGGTAGAAAAATGACCTATATTATGTCAGTGAGATTTTTTTTTCTACGAATTTCAATTTGGGCTTGGAATCTAACCATGGTATAAGGATCTAGAACAAGAAAAGAGGAAAAATCAAGGCAAAAGGGCATTTGTCACCATATTCAAAGAAAAAATGGACAGTTACTCTGTTTCTGTAAAGAAATCTTGCATTCAGAGAGAATAATTAAAATGCTTTGCACAAAGAGCAGAAGACCACATGGCCCAGGAAAGATGAAGAGAGGTGGAAAGGGACCGCCTATCTTTCTAGTTTCTGGTTTCTGTTCTTTGTAAGACTAGACAATATATTTGCCCTTGAATTCCACGTGATTACTTTGAACAAATGCTAATTTAACCTAGTGTGATAGGTGTTTATTTCTTAAAATCAAATAATTCCTAATTGTGATAGAGATCGCTAATTGCTCACATAATATATGTCATTCCATTTCCTTTCTTTACAGAACCTCTGTATTACCAAGTACCAAGTGCAGCAATATGTCCAGGTAAAAGGCGTATTTCCCAGCCTCCTTTGCTGTTAGAAGTCATCATGAGAATAAGTTCCCGTCGATGAGATATAAGTAGCTCTGCTGGGTAGGACTTCTGGGCACTCTGTAAAAGGAGACAACCCACCCAACCACTATTTTCCCCCTTTTCTGTTCCTCCTTGCTGCTTGATACAAGACCAGATGATTGGAACTGACTAGAAATAAAAAAGCCTTTGGTAACATGAAAGGACATGAGGGTGAAAGCTTGTTACTGAAGATGCTGGAGTAGAAACTAGAGGAAACTTGAGTCCATCATGACGTTGTGGAGTATCTAAACCAGGAGTAGTCAAACTTTTCCAATGAAGGGTGGCGACTACTCAGTTCTGCTATTGCAAATTGAAAGCAGTCACAGACAATGTGTAAATGAGTGGATGTGACTGTATTCCAATAAAAATGGTTGTAGCAGTTTACTGGTCCCTGCTCTAGACCACCCTTGTGCTGCTTACCACCAGATTTCATTTATTTGTTGAGATAAATCCTTTGAAATTCAAGCCATTGTTATACCCACCCGAACTAGACATGTTAAAACCAGAATTAAGACAAAAGGTAATAAATGATCACTGAAATGAATTGAATTTCAAATGTAGAGATCATTTTGAGCAGTCCTCACCTGTAAAGTTTAATGAAGATGGGCTCTAAAGTGTATCTTGAGGAAAGGCCACTTTTTATGTGGGAGAGAAGAATAGCTTTCTGCGTAAAGAAATGACAGAATAGAAGAAAAGATGTGAGAAAGTGTAGTGTGTGCATTGAGGACTTCTTTGGCTAATTTAATGGACTCAACTAAGAAAAAAAACAAAATTAGAATTATATTCTATGACTTTTTCTGTGTTCTTTTTTCAATTTTAATTTTTTATTGTGTAGTTGATATACAGTATTATGTTGGTTTCAGGTGCACAACTCTGTGATTCAACAGTTATCTACATTATTAAGTGCTCACCCCAGTAAGTGTAGTTATCATCTGTCAACATACAAAGATATTACAATATTATCTACTATATTCCCTATCCCGTACTTTCATCCCTGTGACTGATTTATATTGTAATTGGAATTTTGTGCTTCTTTATCCCCTTCACCTATTTCATCTACCTCTACTACCCTCCCCTATGGCAACCAGCAGTCTCTGCTCTGTGTCTATGTATCTATTTCTGTTTTGTTTAAAGGCACTGGAAGCCAGGCTAAGGAATATGCTCTTTCCCTCTCTTTCATTATAACTCATTATCTTTGCCCCTCCCCCCATTCCTACTGCAGCTTATTCTCCTTTTCTCTTTCCTTACTGTTCCCCGACCAGCAATCAGCCTGGGATAAACATTAGGTAGAATGTGAGGCAAAGACTATTTTTGCCTGATTTGTGGATGAATACTGCAGTGGACCCTCAATGAATGCTTGGTAAGTGTCTAGTTCTCAGTAAATTGCTGTGCTTAAATCATTTTTTGAGGATTGCATTCAATGAGAAATGATATGATTTAGTGTGTTCATGTGTCTGCCACATGTTCATTGGGTAGATACATGAAATGCCATCACACCTAGTCTACTGCTTTGCACGTTAACACATCTGGGATTAGGTTCCTGAGTGCAACGGGATACCTATTGAACCAAAGCTGATTTTGTCTTAAATCCCCTGAATATTCTGACTTCATTTGACACTTCTGTCTTTTGACAGGAGAGTCTCAGCTTCCTTAATAATGGTAAGTAGCACATCACAGTAAATGTGGACTTGGTGAGTGAATGGCATCAGTGTGTGCTCTCTACACGCCTGGGAAGATGAGGCTGACAAGTTAGAGTAGAATAATCTTGTGTCCATTCCCTGTGCGGAAATTAACTATATGGCTTTTTAGTGGGTATTTCAGGAGGCTGTCATGCTTAAGAATTTTGAGAAATGATGATCAGATAAAAGACTCTAAGAGGTGTTAAATGATGATTTAAATAGAAATATAGTAGCTAAGAGGGAAAAGTCTTGAACGATCGACTCTAAAGATTATTAGTTGAAGGAGAAATTAAATTCTAAAGGTTAGGATTATATTTTATATGGCATGCAAAAACTCCCACTAAATTTATTTAAAAATTCCAGCCTGGGAAAAATGGGGTGCTGCAATTATCACTAGAAAAAGCACAAAGAAAAATATAACAGATTCATTTAAAGCCAACATCCTATCTGTACTGAGAAATATAGTTTTCATCTTTTGAAGAAAACAAAATATATGGGCAATTGTTCTATTTTAGGTTTGTAAAAGACCAGAGGAATGGAAAGATATAAAAAACAAACTCACAAACCATGTTTTTACCAACATGAGAATTTGGTATTTTTAAATGGATGACATTAGCATATGCTTATATACAAAGAACACAATATATTCAGTATTCTACAGAAATTACCTAAATACATGAACAATGCAGTGCTACTGTGGATTTTAAACATATTAATAACTTTGACTTAATCATATTGCTCTAATATAATTCTGAGAACCAATGAAGTTTTAGTCCTAAATCATTATTATTAATATACTAAAAACTACATTTAATTAAATGATTTTTATTTTCTTAAGGAAAATGACTTGCTTCAGTTTAGTAGAAAGGGAAGTATTCTCCCTTTCTTATCATAAAATAATATTATATGCTCTTTTATAATATTAACATATAATTTTATAATTATACCACAAATTATTACTTGATAATATCATGAATTAAATTAATTCATAATTATAGCATCATATATTTATTTTACTACTACTAATAATGTTTAAATTAATGAATATTTGTCATCTTCACCCACTTATCTTGCCAATTCTTCTTGCTTTCCTGATTTTTTTCTTTTTCTTTTTTCTTAATAAAAAAATTACAGATTCATTTTTATTCACTTAAGCTTTGTCTTTTATACAAGATTTTATTCTTCTTGAAGGTACATTTATTATTGTATTTGTATCCCTCACATTGTGTTAACATGTGTTAGTAACATGTATTAACACATGTTTATTAACATGTGTGCTGACATGTATTAACAGCTGTTTTGAAACATTTTTATCTTCAAGTATCTTCTTTTATCATAGCCGAACTATCACAGTGGAAAATATAATATTTGCTACTCAATCATCTTGCCTTTTATCATCAAATTGAATGCTGTGATACTAAATCTTTGTGGCAGTGAAATAATCCATATCCCCCTGAACTCCTTTACATTTTCTAGTAATTCCATTTCCCTTGACCTAACCTGTTGTTCCTTGTGCCTGTGAATCCATGGCTTTGGAAGGCAGTAATATGAGTGACTTAGAGGTCAGACTGCTCAGGCCCAATTGCTGGCTCTTGCCATCATCTCCCACAACTTGGAGCAAGTTTCTTAACCTCTGTCTTTTTGGCAGTTACTACAAACCATCTTTACAAATTATACAGAAAACCATGCATACAAATAAAGGGTTGATGGGTCAATTTAGATATCTATAATTAATATATAAATTCATAGGATGGGCCAATGAGTATTACACAGCATCAAAAAGAATACTTTTTATAGGCTCTTTTTTTTTTTTTGCTCCCTCTCTTTTATTTCTTTGAATTTTCTAACAGTGGAAAATTATGTAATATTTTATCTGTCTTTATACTAGAACTTCTTTTTCTAATGAAATGGACTTTAGAAACTATATTATTCTGCAGAATTTAATTTTATAGATGATTTTGGGAAAAGGATTAAAAATACTATAGTAAAGATACAATTGCTATTGCACAATTAATAATATGCAAGGAGGAAAGCAAACATTTCCAAAAAAAGATAACATTTTCTCAAGAAGAAAACATCTGGCTGTTTTATATGCATGAGAAAATGTACAGTTCTGAGCTACTTAGGCATTTGTTTCTCTCAAAATATCCTGAAGGATTTTCGACAGTAAATGCCAAAGTTATGGAGAGTTTTCACTTTTAAGTTTGTTTTTTTGTTATACATATCCTTCAACTAAATATTTGTGAGTTTAAAGAAAGAATATTTTTAAAGTTTTAAAGAATATTTTAGCCTTAAGTCAATTTATGACATCTCTGCAAAATTTGATCAATCTTTTTCATAAGTATTCATTCTAATTCTGTAACACCTCAATGAAAGTGTGATCTAAGAAGTATTGCTTTTATTCATTAATTTTATGATGCCAAAGATAGCTTCATATTTGTTCTTTGATCACTGTTGTAACTATTCATTTACTCCAGAGTTTATTCCAAACATTATATGATTTTAGCAGGACTTATTTGCATGACTTTGAGTGATCTGTATGAAGGAAAATGTCTTATTTTGCTTCATAGTTTGCAAAGTTAATTTGTCCTGTTTTTAATGTGACTAGGCATTAACATGCATATTTGCTTCTCTCTCCTCTTTTTGGTAAGGCCTTTTGTTACGGACTTTTGTTTGTGTTCCCCTCCCTCCCAGAATTCATATGTTGAAGCCCTAATTCCCAAAGTGATGGTGTTAGAAGGGGTGCCAGTGGGAAGTAATTAGGTTTAGGTGTGGTCATTAGGGATGTGGGGCCCTTATGGGATTAGTGTCCTTTTAAGAAGAGGAATAGGCACCAGAGGTCTTTACCTTGTTAGGGCCCAACAGGAAGGCAGCCTTCTGCAAGCCAGGAAGAGAGCTCTCATCAGATACCCAATACACAGGCAGCTGGATCTTGAATTTCCCAGCCTCCATAACAATGAGAAATAAATGTTGTTTGTTTAAGCCACCCAGTCTCTGGTATTTGCACGACAGATGAAGCGGACTGTGACATCATTTCAGTTCTGTTCTTGGGATAAGATTTTGTAATTTTCTTAAAGTAAAAAATATTCCAAGAAACATAGTGCTAATTTTCATGGTTCTAGTGTTTCATTACCCAACAACTCTAGTGTGTTATAGTTTATCCGTAGATAAAAGAGGGAAGTCAGATTTCTCTAGGTGACATATACATAAAAGAAAAATAATTTAAATGAATTAAAAAGTGGGAATATAATCGGGAAATACCTGTTGAAGACAAATCAACATGCCACTGTTTTTATTATTCATAATACCCTGGGCTGTTTCAGGGTCTTTGTAGTAGCAACTGATTTGTAGATTGTGAAACATGCAAAAGCTCAGGAAAGGCTCTGACCCAGGTGACATGACTAGAAAACCATAAAATTTTTTGAACACATATTCCATACAAATTGCGTGGCAATCTTGTGCTTACAGATGCAGAAAAGGGAAGTTAGAGAGATAGATGAGGACTGGAGCCATACTCTTTCTGTAGTATGCTTCCCAGCTAAATTGGACACTTAGCTTTTTAGACCTTTTTCTCATTTCATACTTAATTGGTCAATAGTTCTTTCTCTCTAACAGATTAATATTGGAAAGAAAGAGAAAGAGACAGATAAATATCCTTGGCATAACATAAATAGCAATTGGTTCTATTGTCAATAACACAGTAATTTAATTAACATCTTTCTGATTCAGGGAACATACAATGCATATAAATTCCCCCTCTCTCTTTTTCTTCCCATCTAATTACTACAATTTTCATTAATCCAAAAGTATTACGGCCATGTGTGTGTTGGTGGAAATTTAAGGGGTTAACTTGGCTGGGTTTAGAATCTATTATTTTCTGCTCTATGCTGTCTCATACTGGCATGAAAAAGAAAAGGATATAAATGGAAAGAAGGAAAAATCACTTTGGTGTCCACTATATGTTTCCATGTTCTGGGCTCCTAAAGTGATACTGGGCCTCAACACAAAAGGAAATAAATTCCACCCTTTCTATACATAACAGTAGTAATTTCATTCTCCTGACTTTTATACATACATGGGTTGAACCATTCCCCTAACTTTTCAGGTTTATACCTTAAGGAGTGAAGGATTATATTCTAGAGATTGAAAAGCTAATCCTCTTTTATTTTCTTTTCCATCTTTAAAAACCATTACTTTATTTTAAACAGATATTTTTCATGGTGGAAGAGGGTTGGACTATAAGCCAAAAAGGTCAAATTCTAGTTCATGTCCAACAATTTTTTGCTTTGTGACCAGCTCAGTGGTCTGCGAGGCCGTTTAGAGTTTATAGTGTGTAGCACACATAAAATTTGTTATATACAGGAAGAAAGATTCAAATTAAGAGCTGTGAAGTTGCTGGCTTAGATATTTGTGGCAACTGTTAGTGCATGAAATGTAATCAATTCAGCTGATGAGTATTTTGTGACACATTTAGAATTTCCAAATGAGTCAGCATCAGATCCCTCCTTTGTGGTGTGGGTGTGGCTGAGAGAAAAGAAGGGGCCTTTACCGCTGGGACTGAGAGGATCTGAGGCTGAGGGGGTGTGGGGCCTCACGCACTTCAGGCCCTGGACACTACTAAACCAACACTCTAGAACTAAGAGTCAGGTGAAAATTCAAGTCACCAATAATACAACAGCAAGAAGAGCATGTAACATGCAATTTAGTTATCTTCAGTCTGTGACAAATGTGCTGGAAAGCAATTAGCATGATGCTCCCAATTCATTTATTCATGCATTGTGTATTTTAATGGGTGGGCCATGTCCCAGGGGATGGTAGGGACATTCACATTGCATTGGTGAGCAAGGCCGACAGGTCTCTGCTTCCATAGAGCTTAATTTTAGTATGGAAGACAGACAATAAATGAGAAACAAGCAAATAAAAGAATAAGATCATTTCAGAAAGTACTGTGCCATGAAGAAAATAATGAAAGGTAACATGATAGAGTTTACAGAAGGAAAGAGGAAATAATACTAGATTGTGTAGTCAGGGAACGTTTGAGAGCAAAGCAGCATTTGAAATGAGATTTGAGTGATGAGAAGCCAGACATAATAAAGATCAGAGGAAGGCACCATCTCGGTATATTAAAGATCAGGTACAGAAGACTAAGTGAAGAGGGAATCGCTTTGCATTATCAAGGAATTCAAAGAAGCCTGTGTGGCTGGAGCACAGTGAATAAAGAGCAGGATGACTGTAGACACTGGGGTGATCGGCAAGGATTAGATCATACTGTGGCTGGAAGCTGTGGGAAAGAGTTTGAATTTTGTTTTGGTTGTAAAGAAAAGGTGTACAAGATCTGTCTCATGTTTTAAAGTGACCATTCTTTAGTTAGAGTCTGGTGTGTAGAGAGGTCAAATGTGGAAGCATGGAATGAATGGGTGGCCACTGCAGTACTCCAGCCAAGAGATGCTAGGGCCTTGGGCTGGAGTGGTAGGCATGAGGGCAGAGAGGAGAAGGAGGATGAGATCCGAAGGGGTGCTGAGAGAATGTCCTGAAGGACTGAGTGTCGATTTTAAGTGAAAAAGAAAAATCAAGTTACCAGAGAGACAGGAGTACTAATTTTGAGGTACAGTTTTAGTTAGGATGCTAGCTGGACTGCAGAAAAACATCCAAAAATAACAGCAACTTAAATAAGACAGACCTTTATTTCTTTGTAGCAGTCAGAATATAAGTAGTTCAGGACTGAGGTAATAGGGAATGATGGGAACCCACGGTTCTATTATTTTGTTTTGTCATCTCAACATGAAGTTTCTTTCCTATGGTTTATGGCAACTGCTGTGGATTCTTCCATCACGTTCCAAGCAATGGGAAGGGATAAAAGGAAGCAGGAGAGGGCATTTTTTCTTCTTAAGGATAAAACTCTAAAGTTGCTTTATCACTTCCACCCTTATCCCATTCTCCAAAACCAAGATACATGGTCCCATGTACCTGCAAGTGGGGGTAAAGGGTAGGAAAGTGTGTCTTTAGCTGGTTTGCTACATGATGAAAACAATGGACACCCGCATCACCAGGACGTAACTGTCAGGACTAAGAATGGAGAGCCTCTGTGTCAGGAGGACTTAGTTGTTTCTTCCAGTCCAGAAAAGATAACACTGTGAATCAGTGAATAACATCAGTCTTTGCTCCAGGAAATTCTTATGAATCAGTTTATGTGAGACAACAGTATTCTGCTCATCTGTTCAAACAAGTTGCTTATCAAACAAAAATTTACTTCTTAACACTTACTTGAAGACCCTTCCTTTACTATGGCCACCAACGTTGAACTATTATGTCTTGAGTTTTGGATGATTCCAATCAGTTCCCTTCCTTGAAAAAGCTGCTTTAAAGCAATTGAGGCCAGAATCCAAAATCTCACTTTTAAACTCCCTCTACTGATACATGAAACTATTTCAAGGTAGTGTGTTTATCTCTTATTGGAGTGAATTTGAATGACCTGAGTTTTCACCTTATTAAAATTAATTATATTTTGGAAATTTCAACTATCTGCAGGTTCACTAGGATCCACCAGAGATACCTCTTGGTGCCACTGCATTGACATTTCCCTCACTGGAATAGTGGGGTAAATCTTGAATCAGATGTGAACTCCAATTATTTTTCATTGAGCCATAAATGATATGGTTATATTTCTTCCCAGGAAAGGATTTCCTTTTGAGGAATCCTTTGATACTATAGGTTTACGGATTCGTGCCCTTGATGGAAACTTGCTAATAAAACTGTTTTGCTTGTCACTATCTGTTCTTGTCTTTGTATATTTTAAATTTCTTTGAGTGAATGTATAGGGATAGTTTAGGTATAGATTTGATAAGTCCACCTACAAAAACAAGTCCAGAAAATCTTGGTGGGCATACATCCCTGCATACTGTTTCCCTTGGGTCACCTTATCTAGACATTATAAGACTTTCCTTAGTTTTGTCTGTATCCCTGAGAACTTTGTTTGGTCCCATCTATCCAGAGTCTGGAGTTTTGTCAGCTTCTCAGTCAGCAATGATCACTGTTGGTCAGATTCTGGAGACTTAACTCTTACTGATTATGACACTGCTCTTTGGAATTGTCTCAGTCCACACCTAAGCTTGTTCTTCCAATGAGCTACCCTCCTTATGTGTGCTATGCTGTAACTCTAATCCATGTGGCTGTCACTGAAGAGCACAATTTCACCAAGGATCATTTAAACTGAAGGTAGCTGTTTTGGGGGTCTTTGATGTGAATAAAATCCATTTGAGAATTGTCATACTATGACAAGGGAATAAAACTCCAAACACTGAATGCTCTTTAATCTTTGATTGGTAGAAAGATTGGTATGAAGAGGCTTTCAAAATAAATTCAAATTCTACAATTACACCTTTCCAAGATTCTTTGATACAGGCAAATTAAATATGTAGAAAATCTAAAACTAGAATTCCTTTAATCTTTTCAAATCAAGACCTGAACCTAATGAGATAAATATTATTATCTTGAATTGGCAGAGGGAGAAACAGGCTGAAGGAACAAGTAACTTATCCAATGACATATAGTTGGTGTGCTAGGCAAAATAATGAGCCCTCCCCTCCCAGTGAAGACCACATACTAGCCTTCAGGATCTGTGGACATGTGATGTTACATGTCAAAAGGAACTCTGTAGACATGCCTAAATTAAAGATCTTGAGTGGTGACATTATCCTGCATTGTCTGGATGGGCCCAGTTTAATCAAAGGAGTCCTTGTAAGGTTGAAATTCTCTCTTCAAAGTCAAAGAGAGGTTGGAGATGTCACATTGCTACCGTTCAAGATAGAGGCAGGGGACATAAGCCAAGAAATGCAGATGGCCTTGAGATTCTGGAAAAGGCAAGGGAGTGGATTTTTCCCTAGGGAGTCCAGGAAAAAGATGCAGCCCTGCTGACACCTGGATTTTAGCCCAGTGGAGCCCATTTTGGCTTCTGACTTCCCAGAAATAGAGATAAATATCTGTTGTTTCAAACCACCAGATGTGTGGTAATTTGTTACAGTAGCCATAGGGAAATAATACAGCTAGTATATGTTGAAGCAGGAATTTGTCTTGTCTGACACTGAAACATATTTTTGACCTGTCCAGATCAGCTCCCCCAAATGAAAAGCAGCAAACCAACCAACCTCACAAGCCCAGTGTGGCCAAAGCCAAAATGGTAGCCAGAGTAAGAAACTAGGAATCCAGGAGTAAATCCAAGAGCAAATCTGATTTTTAAACAGTGTGTGTGTGTGTGTGTGTGTGTGTGTGTGTGTGTGTGGTGGAGGTGGAGGGAGGGTGGGTTTGGGAGTGACAAGGGGAACCAGTGCAGTGAGGAAGTGGTTTTATAAAAAAATGCCTCAAATAAACATTGTTTTTATTGCAAAGTGTTTAACCACGGAGTTTAAGTAAATAGCATTTAGCATGCAAACAGGGCAGGCACAACCCACGACATCCAACACTTCAGAAATGTTCTTTTGAAAAGTGTTTCTATAATTGATTTGCATGTCTATTCACTTCAGGAAAGCTCTTACTATGTTTAATGTAATTCAATTTAAAGTTATTATCAATAGGAAAATATTTTTTTATCACGTTTCCTCTTTCACTTTCTTTTGGTTTAACAGAAGTATTTTGACATTAGCTACTTCAGTTAGGGGAAGGTTGCATGATAAACTGAATTCCGAAGGAGTATTCTTTGGTTTCTGTGATGTTACATCCTTGTATACCCATGATGATACAATAACAGACTTTCTGATTAATCTGAAGGCCTTGGTAGCCAAGGTTCTCAAGGTTCTGTGAAACGACTGCCCACCACCTTTGTCCTCATTGCTATAATTGCCATAGATCCTACTCCATATTTATGTATGCTGTTGTCATGTCCCCTTATCCCTAACTTGTATTTATGAAAATAGATTTAGAGAATATTAAGTCCTACCAAATACTTATTTTCATCTCTGAAATACCTCTTCCCCTTTTTCCTAGTTCCTAACTACATTAAACAAAAGTGATATCTGAAGAAATAAGTGTAGTAATGCTGAGCATGTGTAATTTTCTTTTTCTTGAACAAGGTTTTGGTGTAATTTAACTTCGTTTAAAGATACCTGAAATTACATTCAATGGTAGTTGCTCGTATTAGTACTATTCACAGGATATCCTTTTGTGAAACTATAATAATAAAGAACCCTGTGTTATTGCTTAAAAAAACAAACTTTAATTCCCTCATCTGCCCTTTTTATTTCCCAAATGCCATTCTGGAATGATGTACATTTGCTTCTGTCTTGGCAAAAGACAAAAAGTACTCAATCTGGGGACCCTTTTCAGCACTGGACGTGGACAGCACCAAGGAGGTCAGTCTATCCCAGGCAAGAGTTGCTGTTTGCAGGCACAGCAGACATAAAGGTAGATGCTGGACTTATAATTTTGTTCAAGTAATCTTTTTGTACTGGTGACAGGTTAGAAGCCACTCTTCAAACACTTTAAACAAGGAGAATAAAAGCTGTTGTTTGTTTATAAAATTATTATTTATTACATAGTATATGCAGTTGATATAAACCCCCAAAGTACAAAAACCCTATCCTCTAATCATTTAGTTGCCTTCCATAGAGATTTCTGCTGTTGCTATAAAGCATATATTTTTCTTTGTAAGGCATATCAAAGCCCTCCTTTGCTTAGTAATATAAGCTTGTAGCATTTGAGCACTATGCTTAGGGGCCATTTTAAACAGCACAATCACCAACAAAAAGCACAAAAACATGACAAATGTTGCATTGATCCTCAAAAGAACACTTGTTTACAGTATGAGCAATGAAACAAGAAGGCACAGAGTCATCTTGTTCAAACAGCTAAGAACATGTGCACTGACTCACTCAAATATTTTGCTGTTCTGTGCATATCAACAAATGAATGCAGAAGTTCCATGAATATTGATTTGGGGGCTATAAGAAATTTTACTGAGTAGGTGAATCCACAAATGTAGAATCTGCTTAATGAGGATCCATTTCTTTAGCAATATTCCAGGGCCATCTCCCCTAATAGTACACAGAACGTTGCCCCATTCTTTTAAATAGTTACATTTTATTTCATTTATGAATGCAGCACAATGTATTTAACTACTTTCTTGTCAATGGAGATTTAGATAATTTCTGTTATTGTTGCAAACAATGCTATAAGAAATATTCTTTTACAAGTTATTTTGTACCTATGTAAGTGTAGCTCTAATATATATTTCTAGAAATAGGATTGCCAGATCAAAGTATGCATGAATTTTTCATTGTGATAGTTTCCCTTACTGTTTTGTAACTAAATCTGAAGCTGCATCACTGAAATATTTCTCTCCAGATTTTATAAGCAAAGATGTCATCTTTTACTAATAGAATTAAAACATTCTTCTAAGAAGAAATGCTATATTTTTAAGTGGAAAAATCTGAAACTTGAATTAAGTTCCATCCTATAGAAAAAAAGCAAGATTCTTTTGAATTGATTTTGATGCTATGAGACAAAAGTAAGTATAAAAAAAGATGCTATGTTTCACATCATTTCATACTATTTCTGGGACTTGGTAAAAGTCCAATTTGTTTCAAGAGGAACATGATGATTGATAAGTGATGACAAAGTTTAAAGGCAGTCACACACCCAGGCATCTACAGGCAGCCCCCATCCCACCATGCTTCTTTTGGCAGCAGACTTATTGGTGCTGGATAATTGTAACATGAATTCCATGAGTGTCCAGGGAAGGAGATAAGCTGCATATTCTTCTTGGCAGATTAAAATGTGGAAGGGGATACAGGATGACCTTGCATACATTATAGGGGGTCTACTGAGGATTGCAAGATCCCTTATAACTGTGAGAAAAGAGTATATTTTGGCACTACTTTTGATCAACATAAGCCCAAGCAGGATTTATTATTGATATTTGACCTGAATTTTGACATTTCGTTTCTATGACCTGTTGACTGAAATAGTGGAAAACTTGGCTCTCCTTGGAGGAGGGAAAGAACTTTATAAGACTGCTCATTATAGAAGGATGAGGCATAAGAGGTTTGAAATTCAAAAAGTGTTCTTTGAATAAGAAACCTGAAGTTAAATATGGAATGTAGACTTAGGGGCTGGTCAGTTCCAGAGCTATTTATGCTTACAAAATAATCAAATCAGAACCAGGTTGCTGGAACCATACAGGAGGCTGAAATATCAGAATCAGGCAATGCATCAGAACAGACAACAGCTGGAAGACCAGGCAGTCACTGAAGTTGAAAATGAGCTGGACACATGTGCATTATCAATTGTAGATCCACTAAAAATTGAAAACAATGGTCAAGGAATAAAGGCTAGTTGCATAGGTTATAAATTTAGTAAGATGGATCCCTACATTGACTAATGAATTGTCTTACCCATGGCACATTTAGGTTTCTATCAGGGGAAGAGCTAATTTCTAGGAAGAGCTAATTTCTAAGTTTGGCTGTCCTGAATTCTGTAGTTGAACTTGAGCAGGAACACAAGGTGGTGAAGGAGCATAAAAAGCTTCAGGTACCATATTTGTTCAGTTGCTTAGAAAGCTTCTGCTATATCAATATTACAAATTCTGCTTTAAAAAAATCCTTTAGCATTCTGCCTACAGGATCAATGGTAAACTCTTGACTATGTCGCAGAAGGGCCATCAATTTTGGCCCCAACACCATCATCTGACTCAATTCCCAGCATGTAACCGTATCCATCCTGTTCTGTAACCATTCCAGAACATTAGAAATTTTTTAGTATGCCATATTCATTCCTGACTAAGGCGTCCATCCTGTCCCTTCTGCCTACAACATCCCACCCTTCCTCTTGTCCAATTGTCAGACTACTAACTGAGCATCATCTTTGAAGCCTTCCTCAGTCATCCTAGTAGAACTAAGTGCCTCTCTTCTCAGTTCCCATGACATCTTACGTGCATCACTCTATTTCTTCTTATTTATGCTCCCATTGATACTATTCCCATATGATAAACATGGAAATTGAAGCTCAGAGAGATTACAGCAAAAAGGCACCTGCTCTGAACATCAGCTATTCCTGCACTGTGATCACTGAATGATCTCTTCAAGAGGTTTAATTGTCTGTATTGTCTAGGTGTATTTGATATTCAGTCTCTTTCTGTCTGAATGGGATGAAGTGCATGCCTGACTCTAAAAATACAGTAATAGCTGAATTTCTTTTTAAAGTGAAAAGACCAATAGCCTTGAATTAAGGGCCAGTAAAATTACATATTCCTCATGGAAAAATTTCTTTTGTCTACCTCCAATTATACTTATGTATCATCGGATGGTCTTTTCTATTCTCTGTCATAATAATTACAATAATTTACAACTACTTAGAATTTCCCAGCTCATTTCCCTCAAAACAAGCCATCAGGATAGTTGTCTAACATGATTACAGACAAGAAGGTATGATTTACTCAAAGTAATATAGTCAACAGTAGTGATGTGACTTAAACACAACTTTTCTGAGGCTTTGTACACTGCTCTATTATACTGTTACATAAATACACCCTATTGATTGCTCACGTAAATTCTCATCTAAATTTCTACAGATTATATGTAGTCTGCTATCATGAAACATGAGCACTTGAAATTTTGAATGTGCATGAATGTTACTCAACAAATTCAGGCAAGCAAAAACCAATATATCTCATATTTTCCATAAATCAGTTGATTTCTGCATTGAGCACATTATCCTACCCAGCAGGCAGGAAAATTAATCTCAGTAATTCTAGAGCTTCCCTTCTTTCTCTAGGTTATATAAGGGTCTCGGATTTCATAGTGTTAGATTTTGGGAGGAGGGTCACGAAGTCTTTTGTCTTTGTAGGTTACCTGGAGACAACCAATATTCTTGCCCAAATGGTCCCTTCAGGTGTGTGGCTATCTGGCTTTGTGCCCATGACCCAGAATGACATTCCTGTCTGGGGTCTTATCTGCACTAAGGCAAGGGACCCCCCACAATAGGCCTCTCTCCTCGTCCTTTCCCAGCACTCAGTGATATACATAGTTGGTTTGGGAGTCGAACACATGGCTGAGGAAGTCACTCAGCTTTTTTAATTGACCTACCACTACTTTCAAGCTGCCTTTTTTTTTTCTTTTTCAACAAACTTGCTGAATTCCCTAAGGGTTTAAGATTTAGGAAATAAAAATGAGAAAGACTTGCAGGCTTCTCATTTTTTCAATCCTTTTACACACCTTGCTTCCCCTGAGCTGGCTACCTGTTCAGACCAGGAAAGAAGGCAGGAGAAGTATGTGTGGTGAGGGGAAAGGGGAAAATAGAGTGGGAAAAAAACTGTAAATCGATCTAAAAAATCTCAAAATAGCAATATCATTCATCATATTTTTACCTTATAGTAAATCACTTCCCTAAACTGGAGATGCTGGTATAAAGTATAGGAATTGGAAAAAAATTAGGCAAATATAATGGCATAGTTTTCAAGATAATTCAATATCAGGCCATTGAGAATTATGGTTATCACAGCAAATATTTACCAGCACATGATTTAAAAACCTGGACTAACAGTAAATATGCTTACAGTATTTTAATTAAAGTTAAGTCATTTAACATAATCATTGTGTCTCTGAGTTTCTACAGTTGATTTACTTTAGGAAAAAGCTGAATTCTCTCTACACGTGATGTTTTTGTTCTGTGTCCATGTTGAATTCTAGAGCTCTTAGTTTCTTTATGAAATTTAGTTTTCTTCAATTACTTTTAGGTGGGAAGGAGACTTCTATGATGGCTTCCGTGCTGAAGGATAGTTCTTGTCTTAGCGCTCTCAGCCTTGGAACTTAGCATTTACTTCTCAGGGAGGAGCAGTGAGTTCCCTCATTACGCTTGGCAGAAGAACTGGGTCTCAGTCTTCAGTTTTTCCCCGTCTTCTCTCCAATCAACCTGCTTGTAAAAAGTAGGCCTTGTGACCTAACCCTTTGTGGAAAAGGCTCCACCTCGTTCAGTTTCTGAGCAGGTGGGTGAATTTGCCAGTTCTGGGCAGCATTGAGGAAGCTATTGCAGATCCCTTTCAAAGACATGTTTAATCAATATTAATTTTATCCATCATACAGATGATTGTTAGAATCTTCATTCTGTCTAAATTTTCTGTCTTATTTTTTAATGAGTTTAACCTTTGGGTAGAGAAAAGTAATGATGTAGCTACTTGGGTTTCTTCCAAAACACTAACCACCACTTTGAGCTAACTCTTTAGTTTCTAGAATTAAAAGCTGTGCTTTATATGGAAAAAAGCAACTGACTGAAAAGCTCAAAGCAAAACAATTTGATCACCTTTTCGACACATTGCCAAATAAGGATGGATATATTGTTTTCTATTACTTAATTGAATTTCTAAATTGAGGTCAACTAAGTCTACCATTCACTTTGTTTTCATCGTTTCAGTGTCTAGTGCAGTTAAATCAATTTTTGTGTATTACTTTTAAAATTTCCAATTAAAAAGCAATCTCACTTATTTCACAAATATGTTTGAATATGGCTCAGACAGGCAGATGTACATATTTAAACTCAATCATTTATTTTTCCTTCCAGGTCTTCTATCAAACACATTTCTTCCAATGATGCTGGTCAGTGTAGCCTTGGCCTCTTGGGTCTTTTCAATTTTACTAGAAGTAGAGAATAGGAAAACACTGACTTGTCCATTCTCGACATTATGAATGTGACTTCAGAACCATTCCAGAACTAAACTGATATATTCTTTCCCAGCATTGGTAACTTATGGTCCCAAGACAGTTTTCTGGAGAAATTCTCAAGTGTTATTTGGATATTTTTTTAACTAATTAGTAAATGACCAATTTGAATGAAAATAATAATGGGAATCTAATTTTATACATTTTTGCTGGGCTGATAGATAGCCCAAATGTGGAGAACTAAATCAGTGCAGGTGGGAGGAAGCTGAATTGTTTTTTTGTCTATAATTCACATTGACTTAAAGACAGCCAACATTTTTATAAAGTGATTAGGTAGCTGAGTGTGGCTATAATTTCAGACCTTGCCTGTCCATATGAACACCTGGTGTAAATTTCTTAGATTTCTTAAATTGTAATGCCAATAATACTGTGTTGCTTGGTATATAAATATAATGGGAAGAAAACACAGTATGTATATACAGTTTAAGTGGTTTTGTTCATGTACTCTTCATATCTTTTATTTACTAACTTGTCAGGGTGACATCATTAAAATGAGCCAATAGTTTGTTTCATTATTTAACAATAATTAATAATTGTAATTCTTTAAGCCGTATTGGCCATGCAAGAAGTGAGTTTTGCATTTAAGGCCTTTTTCTATTACTATTCAACACCCCTCACACCCTGAGTCCTTCAAAATTCATCTATTCATTTTCTTAGTGCTGAGATTCTTATTTTTATGGTAATTGCTATATAATTTGTGAAACTGACTATGATTTCATTAATAGTCCTAATAAGTTAGCACTGAAGGATGAATGTTCTTTGGAATATTCTATAGAAGTGGATTATCTAGTAGTCAGATTTTTAAGTGTTATGTCAGGCTAATAGAAGACTTGTTTGTGGTAGTTAGATCATAACAGGCCAATAGGAGAAGTATTTGAAGTTATTTAGAACTTTCATGTAATCACTTAGCCAATCATTTATACATGGAACAAGTTTTTCTTCAGCATCTCTTATACACTAGACACTACTGTACTAGGAATTAGGGTTGCAGAGCCTCACACAACTTCTCAGGTCAACCATTTTAGTATCCATTCCATCCATCCACCTTTCCATCTAGCCACCCATCCATTTATCCATCTATCCATGCACTACTAAACATCTTATATATACCAGTTTCTTGTTCAGTATTTGTCTTTCCTGTTAAAATATAAATTCTATGGGGAAGTTACCAATGTTGCATGCCTATACCTTAACAAATTTTCTTGCATATGGTAACTCAATTTGTTGAGTTAATAAATAAATGTGCCAGGCTCTGTGCTTAGTGATGGGGAACAAGATCAAATAGCTCACTATCTCTGCAGTCCTAAAGACTATTTGGGAAATTATAGTAAATCCAGTCTTGTTGTTTCAGTGATTAAAGGTGAACCTTAATGTTATTTCTCCTGAAGAAGAACCTAATCTCTTACAGCTAAAATTTCCCATCTCAGTACCATAAGCCAATATTATATTTTCCATGTCAGTCTCATTAGCCTAAGAATGCTTTATCACTTCTGACTTAGTATTAACACCTTTTTTTACTCCTCTCAGTATATCAATATAAATCAAATACTCAATGTGCAAACAGTTTTATCTTTCTGTCCTTCCGTCTTTCTTTTTTTTCTGTAAGCCATCTTTAAATTGAAATAACTGAATATATTTCTGAATTAATACTTTGCTTGTAAAATACATATGCAGGGTGTCTGAGAATTTGGAAGACATCATTTCTAAAAAGGTTTCATTTCACTATCATATTTGTGTTTACTGATCTTAGAGGGCTGGTAAAATTTACATATTACAACAAACAGTTAAAGGTAAATCTGTCATAGAGGTTGCATTACTCCTTAAATTTTTAATTCAGAGGTGTAAAAATATGGTAGAATAAGCTATCTACCCAGACCTTCATTGGCAACTCATAAAGCTTAACATCTAATCGCGCACATGTTGGAAATGTGCACTGAGGCTTGGCTGTAGGAAACACCTGATAAGACACATATCTGCACTGTGGATGTTCTCATTTAGAGCTAGCTCAAGAAATGAAGATGTCTGCAATGCTATCTAAGAAGAGTTCTGATTTTTATAGTCAGAGTCAATGTGCATGTAAGAAGCTGTTATGAGATGACAAATATCTCTAAGGAAACAAAATGTCTGTTACTAGGAAAGTACCATTTGAAGAACAACTACTTCCCCAAGTGCCAGACTGAATTAGATCACAATTAGAACTGGGAGAGTTTCATGCAAGAATGGTGAATTGCAGGCAGGGACAGTTACATTTTGGCCTCTGGGGACCTTGGTACAATTCAGTGACTTTTCATTAATTATGTTGTCAGTCCTGCAGACCAGTAACCTAAAAGAGCCTTTCTACTCCTTGAAGGAAAATATAATGAAAATATCTACAAAATATTTGGCAGCCAAGTACTTGTCAGAAATATTTACTACCTTCCTATGTCAGTGTGAAAATAAAGGAAGTCAAGAAAAATAGGAATTTTTTTCCTGACTGGAGAGCCATGTGCTCACAATGCAGAAAATTGAAAGGTTTGAATTGCTAACATACACATCCTTTTCCTTCCTATCCCTGGAATCCATGTAGCTTATGCAAAATTGGAAATATGGAATTGTAGCACTGTACACATCCATGAATCATAGGTAAATCTTATTTTCTACTACTTTTTTCTTAAAAACATAAAAAAATGACTGTTTTTACACTTTATTGTAGAAATAAATGTATTAGATTTTCTATCCATATCATCAAATAGATCAAAGAAAAGAAACTTAAACCTAATTTGGATGAGCTAACACAAAAATATAAAAGGTTATAATCGACTCAATCTTTTCGGTCATGTATATTAACCAAATACTCGGTTTGAATGATATTTCCTCAGTATGTAGCCATTAATATTAGCATCAGTTAAATACACTGTTAGGTTTCCAGAAAAAAAAGAGAACAGAATTGTATTTGATACATATTGCATGCAACATCTGAAATGTAAAAGGTGTATTAGTAGCTGATAAACATTATCAAATAATCCATACAAGTTGAGGGTGTACTATTTAAAATGCATTATTTATGATCATAAGATTAATTACATATTAACTTTTTCAAAGTGGAAGAAACTGTAATGACTTTCTGATTATATGAGTTACACATACTTATAAATACATTTTTTTTAAAATTTTATTTTGGTATCATTAATCTACAATTACATGAAGGACATTATGTTTACTAGGCTCTCCCCTTCACCAAGTCCCCCCCACATACCCGTTCATAGTCACTGTCCATCAACATAGTAACATGCTGTAAAATCACTACTTGTCTTCTCTGTGTTGCACACCCCTCCCCATGCCTCCCCCACACTATACATGTTAATCGTAATGCCCCCTTTCTTTTTTCCCACCCTTATCCCTCCCTTCCCACCCGTCCTCCCCAGTCTTTTTCCCTTTGGTAACTGTTAGTCCATTCTTGGGTTCAGTGCTTCTGCTGCTGTTTTGTTCCTTTAGTTTTCTTTTATTCTTATACTCTACATGTAAGTGAAATCATTTGGTACTTGTCTTTCTCTGCCTGGCTTATTTCACTGAGCATAATACCCTCTAGCTCCATCCATGTTGTTGCAAATGGTAGGATCTGTTTTTTTCTTATGGCTGAATGGTATTCCATTGTGTATATGTACCACCTCTTCTTTATCCATTCATCTACTGATGGACACTTAGGTTGCTTCCATATCTTGGCTATTGTAAATAGTGCAGCGATAAACATAGGGGTGCATCTGTCTTTTTCAAACTGGAGTGCTGCATTCTTGGGGTAAATTCCTAGAAGTGGAATTCTTGGGTCGAATGGCATTTCTATTTTGAGCATTTTGAGGAACCTCCATAATGCTTTCCACAATGGTTGAACTAATTTACATTCCCACCAGCAGTGTAGGAGGGTTCCCCTTTCTCCACAACCTTGTCAACATTTGTTGTTGTTTGTCTTTTGGATGGTAGCCATCCATACTGGTGTGAGATGATATCTCATTGTGGTTTTAATTTGCATTTCTTTGATGACAGGTGATGTGGAGCATCTTTTCATGTGGCTGTTGGCCATCTGAATTTCTTCTTTAGAGAACTGTCTCTTCAGGCCCTCTGCCCATTTTTTAATTGAATTATTTGCTTTTTGTTTGTTGAGGTGTGTGAGCTCTTTATATATTTTGGATGTCAATCCTTTATCGGATCTGTCATTTATTAATATATTCTCCATACTGTAGGATACCTTTTGTTCTATTGATGGTGTCCTTTGCTGTACATTTTTGCTTTTGTTTCCCTTTCCCAGGGAGATATGTTCAAGAAGAGGTCACTAATGTTTATGTCTAAGAGATTTTTGCCTATGTTTTTTTCTAAGAGTTTTATGGTTTCATGACTTACATTCAAGTCTTTAATCCATTTCAAATTTACTTTTGTGTATGGGGTTAGACAGTGATCCAGTTTCATTCTCTTACCTGTAGCTGTCCAGTTTTGCCAGCACCATCTGTTGAAGGGACTGTCATTTCCCCATTGTATGTCCATGGCCCCTTTATTGAATATTAGTTGACCATATTTGTTTAGGTTAATGTTTGGAGTCTCTATTCTGTTCCATTTGTCTGTGGCTCTGTTCTTGTGTCAGTACCAAATTGTCCTGATTACTATGGCTTTGTAGTAGAGCTTGAAGTTGGGGCGTGAGATCCCTGCCACTTTATTCTTCTTTCTCAGGATTTCTTTGGCTATTCGGGGTCTTTGGTGTTTCCATATGAATTTTTGAACTATTTGTTCCAGTTCATTGAAGAATGCTGTTGGTAATTTGATAGGGATTGCATCGAATCTGTATATTGCTTTGGGCAGGATAGCCATTTTGACAATATGAATTCTTCCTAGCCAGGAGCATGGGATGAGTTTCCATTTGTTAGTGACCTCTTTAATTTCTCTTAAGAGTTTCTTATAGTTTTCAGGGTATAGGTCTTTCACTTCCTTGGTTAGGTTTATTCCTAGGTATTTTATTCTTTTTTATGCTATTGTGAATGGAATTGTCTTCTTGATTTCTCTTTCTATTAGTTTATTGTTAGTGTATAGGAAAGCTACAGATTTCTGTGTGTTAATTTTATATCCTGCAACTTTGCTGAATTCTGATATTAGCTCTAGTAGTTTTGGAGTGGAGTCTTTAGGGTTTTTTATGTACAATATCATATCATCTGCAAATAGTGACAGTTTAACATCTTCTTTACTAATCTGGATTCCTTGTATTTCTTTGTTTTGTCTGATTGCCGTGGCTAGGACCTCCAGTACTATGTTGAATAACAGTGGGGAGAGTGGGCATCCCTGTCTTGTTTCCGATCGCAGAGGAAAAGCTTTCAGCTTCTCACTGTTCAGTATAATGTTGACTGTGGGTTTATCATATATGGCCGTTATTATTTTGAGGTACTTGCCCTGTATACCCATTTTGTTGAGAGTTTTTATCATGAATGGATGTTGAACTTTGTCAAATGCTTTTTCAGCATCTATGGAGATGATCATGTGGTTTTTGTCTTTCTTTTTGTTGATGTGGTGGATGACGTTGATGGATTTTCGAATGTTGTACCGTCCTTGCATCCCTGGGATGAATCCCACTTGATCATGGTATATGATCCTCTTGATGTATTTTTGAATTTGGTTTGTTAATATTTTGTGAAGTATTTTTGCATCTACATTCATCAGGGATATTGGTCTATAGTTTTCTTTTTTTGGTAGGGTCTTTGCCTGGTTTTGGTATTAGGGTGATGTTCACTTCATAGAATGAGTTTGGGAGTATTCCCTCCTCTTCTGTTTTTTAGAAAACTTTAAGGAGAATGTGTATTATGTGTTCATTGTATGTCTGATAAAATTCCGAGGTAAATCCATCTGGCCCAGGGGTTTTGTTCTTCAGTAGTTTTTTGATTACTGCTTCAATTTCGTTGCTGTTAATTGGTCTGTTTAGATTTTCTTTTTCTTTCTGGGTCAGTTTTGGAAGGTTGTATTTTTCTAGGAAGTTGTCCATTTCTCCTAGGTTTCCAAGCTTGTTAGCATATAGGTTTTCATAGTATTCTCTAATTATTCTTTGTATTTTTGTGGGGTCCTTCGTGATTTTTCCTTTCTTGTTTCTGATTCTGTTGGTGTGTGTTGGCTCTCTTTTCCTCTTTATAAGTCTGGCTAGAGGCTTATCTATTTTGTTTTTCTCGAAGAACCAGCTCTTGGTTTCATTGATTTTTGCTATTGTTTTATTCTTCTCAATTTTATTTATTTCTTCTCTGAACTTTATTATGTCCCCCGTCTGCTGACCTTAGGTCTCATTTGTTCTTCTTTTTCCAATTTCGATAATTGTAACATTAGACCATTCATTTGGGATTGTTCTTCCTTCTTTAAATATGCCTAGATTGCTATATACTTTCCTCTTAAGACTGCATTTGCTGCGTCCCACAGAAGTTGGGGCTTTGTCTTATTGTTGTCATTTGTTTCCATGTATTGCTGGATCTCTATTTTAGTTTGGTCATTGATCCATTGATTATTTAGGAGCATCTTGTTAAGCCTTCATGTGTTTGTGAGCCTTTTTGCTTTCTTTGTACAATTTATTTCTAGTTTTATACCTTTGTGGTCTGAAAAGTTGGCTGGTAGGATTTCAATCTTTTAGAATTTACTGAGGTTCTTTTTGTGGTGTATTATGTGGTCTATTCTGGAGAATGTTCCATGTGCACTTGAGAAGAATGTGTATCCTGTTGCTTTTGGATGTAGAGTTCTATAGATGTCTATTAGGTCCATCTGTTCTAGTGTGTTGTTCAGTGCCACTGTGTCCTTACTTATTTTCTGTCTGGTGGATCTGTCCTTTGGAGTGAGTGGTGTGTTAAAGTCTCCCAAAATGAATGCATTGCATTCTATTTCCTCCTTTAATTCTGTTAGTATTTGTTTCACTTATATTGCTGCTCCTGTATTGGGTGCATATATGTTTATAATGGTTATATCCTCTTGTTGGACTGAGCCCTTTATCATTATGTAATGTCCTTCTTTATCTTTTGTTACTTTCTTTATTTTGAAGTCTATTTTGTCTGATAGTAGTATTGCAACAACTGCTTTTTTCTCTCTGTTGTTTGCATGAAGTATCTTTTTCCATCCCTTGACTTTAAGTCTGTGCATGTCTTTGAGTTTGAGGTGAGTCTCTTGTAAGCAGAATATGGATGGGTCTTGCTCTTTTATCCTTTCTATTACTCTGTCTATTTTGATTGGTGCATTCAGTCCATTTACATTTAGGGTAATTATTGAAAGGTATGTACTTATTGCCATTGCAGGCTTTAAGTTTGTGGTTACCAAACGTTCAAGTTTAGCTTCTTTACTATCTTACTAACTTAACTCGCTTATTGAGCTATTATAAACACGGTCTAATGATTCTTTATTTCTCTCCCTTCTTATTATTCCTCCTCCATTCTTCATATGTTGGGTGTTTTGTTCTGTGCTCTTTTTAGGAGTGCTCCCATCTAGAGCAGTCCTGTAAGATGCCCTGTAGAGGTGGTTTATGGGAGGCAAATTCCCTCAACTTTTGCTTGTCTGGGAATTGTTTAGTCCCTCCTTCATATTTAAATGATAATTGTGCTGGATACAGTATTCTTGGTTTGAGGCCCTTCTGTTTCATTGCATTAAGTATATCATGCCATTCTCTTCTGGCCTGTAAGGTTTCTGTTGAGAAGTCTGATGATAGCCTGATGGGTTTTCCTTTCTAGGTGACCTTTTTTTCTCCTTGTCTGCCTTTAATACTTTGTCCTTGTCTTTGATCTTTGCCATTTTAATTATTATGTGTCTTGGTGTTGCCCTCCTTGGATCCCTTGTCATGGGAGTTCTGTGTACCTCTGTGGTCTGAGAGGCCATTTCCTCCCCTAGTTTGGGGAAGTTTTCAGAAATTATTTCTTCAAAGACACTTTCTATCCCTTTTCTCTCTCTTCTTCTGGTACCCCTATAATGCAGATATTGTTCCATTTCGATTGGTCACACAGTTCTCTTAATATTCTTTCATTCCTGGAGATCCTTTTCTCTCTCTCTCTGCATCAGCTTCTCTGCATTCCTGTTCTCTGTTTTCTAGTCCATTAATGGTCTCTTGCACCTCGTCCATTCTGCTTTGAAGTCCTTCCAGAGATTGTTTTATTTCTGTATTCTCCCTCCTTAGTTCTTGCATATTTCTCTGCAAGTCCATCAGGATGGTTATGACTTTTGTTTTGAATTCTTTTTCAGGAAGATTGATTAAATCTGTCTCCCCGGGTTCCTTCTCAGGGGAATATGTAGAAGATGTCGAAGCTGTCTGGGTTAGTCTTGTCTGGATCAAATTTTTTTGCCTTTTCATGTTGATAGGTGCCGTGGAGTGCTATTGACTCGTCTGTCAGCTGGGAGAGCCAAGACTCTTTCCACTTGCTCCTGGCCTTTCTTTACTGGGACAACTGTGACCCCTAGTGGCTTGTGTTGGGCAATTGCATGTAGACTGGGTCTCTGTATCTTGCCTGGCCGGTATGGAGGAAGCTTTCTTGCTGTGGGTGTGGCCAGTCTCAGGCTGCTGCTGTGCTATGGCAGGGCCCCGGAGCGGTAATGAATGGGGGCTGTTAGGCTGTTTACCTCCATGAGGGGTCTCAGAGCTGTTGCCCAGGGGGTTAGTGCGCCCGTAGTTCCCTGGAATTTCCAGCTGCTGGACTGTGACCCGGAATGCTTCCATCCAGTTGTGGGGTCCCTGTCCCTTTAAGACTTTCAAAAAGCCCTTGCTTTTCTTTGTCCCAGGGGCACCGGCTGCGGAACCTGCTCACAGGTCTTACTGTCCTGCTTCCCTAATTTCCAGCACCCCATGCATGCACTATGTGTCTATGCTCTGGTGGGGATGGCTAGGGCTCGGTGTTTAGCAGTCCTGGGCTCCCTCTCCCCCCCCTCTCTGACTCCTCTCCTCCCAGGAGCTGGAGTGAGGGGCCTCGGGTCCTGCCTGGCTGTGGCTTGTATCTTACCCCTTTCACCAGGTGCTGGATTCTCGCAGGTGTGGATGTCTGGCTGTTATCCTGTGTCTTCTGGTCTCTCTTTTAGGGATAGTTGTATTTGTTGTATTTTCAAAAATATATATGTTTTTGGGAGGAGATTCCCACTGTCCTACTCATGCCGCCATCTTGGCTCCACCCTTATAAATACTTTAAAACAATGGAAAAAATGTGGAAAAGAAAGAAAATTACACCAAATTTCACATCTCAGAGATAGTAATTTATATGTATCAGTCCTTGGATATTTCATAGACACTTTAGTGTCAATAAATCCAAAGCAAAATTAAGATCTTCTATCATATTTCTTATATTGTCTTCTCTTCTCCATTTCAGAAGTATCCTCAAGCACAACTTCAGGATTAATGCCTGATTCCTTCTTCTCCCCCACTGTCAAGATTCAATGGATCAAGATCAGTTTGGCTCCCTCCAGCAGTGATGTTTATTGACTACCCCTGCCCATTTATACTTCTGCCTTCCAGTGTAAGCAAACTTTACCTCCTGTCTGGTCCATTCAACAGCCTACTATCCAGTCTTTCCATGTCCTCTTGATTTTCTCTAATCTAGTGGTTTTCAGTTGGGGCAATTTTGTCATCCACAGGCCATTTGTATACCATTTTGGTGATCAAAAATAGTGGGATAGTGATACTGGCATATAGCAGGTAGAAGTTAGGGATTCATTGATCATTCTACAATGTCCAGAACATTGCTCTGCAACAAAGAGTTATCTGGCCCCAAATGTCAATTGTACTGAGACTAAGAAATATTGCTTGAATTTTTCTTATCATGCCTACAGCATTATTTAATAAGAATGCAAATTTGATTAAGCTAAACTCCTGCTTGAAACATCTCGAATCTTCTCATTGTTTTGAAATCTACATTAAAAAGTTTGAAGTTAACAGGGTTGGTAGTAAGGCAAGGAGAATATAGCTGATGATTCTGTAACATCTTTCTATTTTGACAGATAGTAACTGCACTAGTTGGGGTGAGTATTTAATAATGTGGCTAACTGTTGAACCATTGTGTTTTATACTTGAAACCAGTGTAAGATTGTATATCAACTATACTTAAAAAAAAAAGTTTTCAGTTGGCCTCCCTACTTAACTCACCAGATTTGTAATGTAAACCTTTCCTTCTCATTTACCTGTGTCGGGATATACTGAACTTTCCAAAATTGCTTGTTCTCACTATATTCGTTCTGGAAAGTTCTATGTATTTGCTCTGTTATCTGTCAGGAATGCCTGCCAACCCTTTCCCTTCATATGGCCTAAGTAATGCTACCCATTTGCAGGTCTGAGCTTAAATGCCACTTCTTCAGAAGCCTTCTCTGATTCCCAAGACCAAGTTAGTTCTCTTTGTTGAATATACTTTCAGCATTCTGTAGTTCTCTTTCATAGCAGTCATCAAGACTTATGCCTTCTCCAGTCTTCTATTATATGGAAAACTAAATAAGGTATGAACTAGGCCCATATTGTCTATTTTCTTATTTCTAGTGCCTGACACATGGATCTCAAATTGTTAAATTAATCATGATTATAGAAATCAATCCAATTTTCACATTTATTTTCATAGTATGCTATTTTCATAATAGATGAGTTTGGTTGTTTTCTGTCTTGTTTATATTTACTTTTGGCATTGTTCTTGGTTTCATTGTTTTCTAAATTTTGCTCTATGGTCTGTTCCTCCAAACCTACTCTCTAATATTAGTAATTTGTTAGGCAAACTGCATGTTTTCAGTTCAGCTAATTATTACTTTATAACTTTAGATAATATACTGAAATATACATTTTTTATATTTCCTAAAGTATAAACTTTTGAAATTAAGCAGTAAACACTGAAGTCCTCCATCATCCCAAAAGATGATGAAATTCTCCACTAATTTTTTCCTTTTTTGGCAATATGATCTTGGTTTTTGATACCAATCTGTTATTCAGTTTTATTACTGGTATCGTTTAAATCCTTTCTTTATTGTATACTTTTAACTTTTACAATTACAGGTATCTGGTAAAAATAAACACTTCAATGTTTAAGATAAATCTATGTTTATAGTTCTTCTCTGTTTTCCACTAGTTTGTTCATAGAATAATTTCTTAATTTGTGTGTTCTTTATTTGAGTATGTTGGTTGCCTGGATTGGTCTAAATTTTTTCTTTCCATAAAGTTATCTATCTATCTCCATATTCTTTGAATATTTGAGAATCCCTTCATACATGATTAATAACTGGAATAATTGATTATGTAATCTTGTGAAGAACTTATCCCCTCAAGACTTTGTGCAAGTTGTTAGACTGTTATCAGAGGTTGCTGAGAATGTTCAGGCCAGTCAGATTTTTCTTCTCTCACTGGAATAGATACTCTCTTCCTATATAGGTAAGGTTTGCTTCTTGACCCTTGAAATTAAAGACTATCATTCTTGTAGTGTATCGTGATATTTGTTGCCTTTTTTTTGATACAGATTGTCTGTTTAATTGTAGACTCAGATATTTAATTTTCTGTAAGTTTAAAAAAATGCATTTTGTTTCATCTGTTATACCTCTTCTTCTTTAGACACATCAAATAGCTATATGTTAGCTCAGATTTGTCTGCCCTTCATATCCATCACCTTTATTACAATTTTTTTCTTTTTTTGTTTCTGTGATATTTCTCAAGATGTATTACCCATCAAACTTCAGTGTATATTCTCTTCTCATTAAGTTTCTATTCTCAGTTAAGTATGCAATTGCATATTATCCATTTAATTTCATTCTTCAGTCAATAACTATGTACTCAGTTAATAGCTGTTTCATATTGTTTTCTTATCTAATAACTCTTTCTGCATCTTCTGTGTCAGAGTTCACATTTCCTTTATATATTTGATAACATGGATCTGTTATTAATATTTCTTTTGCTTTCCTGGAATAATGAACTAAATCTTTCAAAGTATGATCTTTATCTTTCTTCATGGCATCCCTTTTTGACTTCTCCACTCCCACTGCACAATTATAATCCAATTCACTACATTTTGGAATTGTTGCATAGTTTTATATTTATTTATTTTTTAACTCAGAATAGATATTCTCTCTTGAAATGTTATATATCACACTTCTCTGTTATCTAACTCCTCTTAAAACTGCAACGGAGCTAAATACTGACAGTTTATATAATTTGTTCAGCCACTCATCTGTGTAAGATGTTGGATAGTACTTTGAGTAGTGAATGATTAATTAAGGGATCCTCAACTCTGTGCTTCTCTGGAATCATCTGAAGTAAGAACTAGCTTTCCAAGTTTTTAACATACAATTCTGAATCAGAGAAAGGCTCTTAAAATTTTCTTTAAAGTACCTCTACTCAACTACACTACTCTTACTGGTAAGCTTGTTGTTATGATATGTCAGGTTTGTAAGATACATTATAGTTCATTGGCTTTTGTTTTAAATAATTCCAAAACTGATACTATTTCCATAGTTGCTATTAATAAATGATAATGTCCCCTTTCAAAATGTTTCCACTATACTGCTTTACCCATTACAGATAGAATTATAATGGTGAGGAATTTTTGCTTTTGGCCAACAAGGGAATAACAGGAACAACATTTAATCTCCCATAATAAAACAACTAGAAAAAAAGAAAGGAAATATACGAAGTAATGGTTTTCATGTTTCAGAAAATAGGAAGTGCAATAGTGGGATCCTTGAGAAAGGCCAAGAAAGCAACTGTCTCTATAATCCCTCAGTTTCTCCTTGAAGGCATATTACAAATCTCAGTGCAGGGAGGAGGAGACTCATCAGATCGTGGTTGAACATTGTGGAGTTAAGATTTTGGAAATGGGGTATTCAGACAGAAGAAAACTCCATAAATCTTCCCAAGTTCCCTCTTGGTTCTCTCTCTATTTTTTAAATTTTGGTATCATTAATGTACAATTATATGAGCAACATTATGGTTACTAGATTCCCCCTATTATCAAGTCCCTACCACGTACCCCATTACAGTCACTGTTGGTTCTCTTTAGAGTATTAAATTGAGCATGTGTAGGATGAAACTCCATAATGTTGGATAAAAGAAGCAGGAGTAAGCTCTGAGCTGAATAGGTTCTAGACATTGTACAACAGGGTTGGAAGGTGTTTAATTTCCTACTAACCAGAGTTGAGACTCCCCATTGATCATTCATGGCATTACTAGACACCTCAAAGAGTTATGCCTTAGCATAGGGCTTAAAAAAAAAGAAAGAAATAAGAGTAAACATTACCTAGAGTATAAGCTACTATATAGGTACACTAATGAAGCTAATCTTACAAGAATCACACCTAACCTCAAACAGCTTAATTGACTAGTAGAAGAAGATCAACACCTTTTAAAGGAAATGGGCAACATAAAGTTCACAATGTGTGACTTTCAATTAAAAATTAGTGGATATACCATTAAACAAGAAATTTTAACATAAAATCAGAAGAAAGATCAGTGTATAGAAAAAGATCCACAGTGAAAGACGTGAGGGGATAATAAATATGTTGTTATAAATATGTTCAACTACATAAAAGAAAAGATGGAGATAGTGAAGTGAGAAAAAGAAGATAAAGAAAAGAACGAAATAAAACTTCTAGGAAAAAAATCAGTATCTAAAATGAAATAGTCACTGATGGTATTAGCAGAAGATAAGGGACTCCAGGGAAAATAATTAATAAAGTTAAATCATAGCAAGAAAAACTACAAAATCAGGCACAGTGAGAAAGAAATTCTGAAAAATTATGAACAGATAATTGTGAATTGTGGGATCATATAAAGCATTCTTAGCATATATGCACTAAGAGTCTACTAAGAGAGAGTGTCAGAAAAAAGATTTAAAGAAATAATGGCAAATATTTCAAATCCGATGAAAAGGGAATAGAGATCCAAGAAGTTAAAAAATCTACAAGCAGGATTAAAACACAGAAAAACACAAGACACCTTGTAATGAAATTGCAAAAAAATAAGTGATTAACAGAATTTCATGGTAGTAGCTGGAGGAAAAATATGCATTAGATATGGTATAACAGAGAAAAAAGGATATAAACTTTTTATCAGAAACTATGCAAGAGAGAAGACAATGAAACAGATATTTATGTGATGTACAAAAACAAACAAACAATAATAACCTGTAAACCTAGAAATTTTTACCCTCTAATATTGTCAAAAAGCATGATGTAGGCTTAAATCCAACATACCAATAATTGCTTAAAATCTAAATAGTCTAAACACCCAAATTAAAAGTCAGATATTGTTAAATTTGATTAAAAACATAAACTCTATACTATCCAAAGGAAACTCTCTAATAAAGGAACAGGTTAAAATTATGGGGATAACCAAGATATACCATGTAAACAATCATCCTAAAAATGTTGACTTCACAACAGAGATAAAGAGATTTCTAATCATAAAAGGTCAGTTTATTCATTAAACTTAGTCATTCTAGATATGTATGCAATTAATAATAGAGCTTTAAAATGCATGAGTCCAATACTGACAGAACTGAATGGAGAAATTAAATTTGGAGTGTAACACTCTTCTGCCAGAAATTGACAGAATTACTATTGAGGATAGGTAGGCAGAAAATCAGTAAAGGTATCGAAGACTAGAATAACATTGTCAACCAGCTTGACCCGATCTAATGATATTATAGAACATTCCACCTGGAAACTGCAGAATGCACATTCATTTCAAGTGCACATGAAAACGTATTCAAAGCTAGACCACATCTGTCATAAATCAAGTCTCAATTAATTTAAAGAACTGAACCCTTTCAAAATATATTCTTTGTCTACAATGTAATAAAATTGGTAATAAAACATCATAAGAAATCTAGGAGAACTCCAAGTATTAAGTAATATATTTCTAAATTCATAGGTCAAAGAAGAAATCACAAGAAAAATTAGAAAATATTTAGAAATGGAGGCAAAAATACAACAAAACAAAATTATAGGCTTCAGCAAATGCAGCATATACAGAAAAGTTTACAGCTTTAAATGCTTCTAGTAGAACAGAACAAGTTCCAAAATCAATGATCTATATTTCCACATTAAGAAGTAAGAAAAGAAAGAACAAATAAAATCAAACTAAACAAAAGGAAAGATATAATTAAGAAATCAATGAAAGAAAAATGAAAGAAAACAAAAACAAAAACGAATGAAACCAAAAGCTTACTCTTTGAGTAGAGCAATAAAATTAAAAAACTTCTAACTAGGTTAAACAGGAGAAAAGATAGGTGATACAAATTAGCAATACCATGAAAGACAGGATATCAACATAGATTCAATGGACATTAAAGGGATACCAAGGAAATATTCTGAGCACTTGCATATCAATACATTTTACTGTCTACATGGAATGGGCAGATTCCTTGAGGGGCACAAATTATCAAAACTGATTCAAGAAGAAATGGGAAATCTAAATAGCTTTATATCTATTAAGGAACTTGAAGTAATAACTATAATCTTCCCACAAAGACAGCTCAGGCTAAGATGCATTTGCTGGTGAATTCTATAAAAAATTCACGAAAAAAATACTAATTCTACTAAACTGTTTCCAAAAATAGAGCAGGAAAAAATTATTTCTAGTTTATTTTATGAGGGCAGCACTGCTCTGAAGTGAAAAATCTGCCAAAGAAATTACCAAAGAAGAAAACTTTATACCAAAATCCCTAAAAAATACAGGTGTAACATCTCTTAAATATAGAAAGCAAATCCAACAGTGTGTTAAAAAAAGTTAATACATTAAGTAATTGACCAAGTAATGTTTATACCAGGATAGCAATGTTGATTTTACACTTGGAAATATATTTTAACATATTAACAGAATAAAGCAGAAAATCTGTATGATCTCTAAATTCAACAACTATTCATGAGAAAAACTATTACCAAATTAGGAACAAAAAATGCCTTCCTCAATCTGCTAAAGAGAACCTACAGAAAAATACAACACTGATGCCATACTTTTATCAGACTGAATGTTTTGCTCTAAAATTGGATATAAGGCAAGATTGTCCTCCCCTATCACCTTATTCAACGTTTCAGCAATGAGTATAAAAAAGAAATAAGAAACAATGAAATTGGACAGGAAGAATCAAGCTATCCTTATTTGCAGATTACATGATTGTTATATAGAAAATTATATGAAATAGACATCAAAACTCATATTTCATAAGTGAATTTAGCAAAATTACAGGACAGCAAGTCAATATACAAAAAGCATTATTTTTATTTAAGAGCAATGAACAATTGGAGATAAAATAAAAATATTGTTTATAGTAACATCAAAACCATAGAATACTTAAAAGGCAATTTTAAGACAGTATGTGTAAGAATTATATACTGAAAACTACAAAACATTGCTAAGAGAAATTAAAGAAGACTGAAATAAATAGAAAGCTGTATGAGATGGATTGAAAGTCTAGATTTTTAAAACATCAGTTTTTCAAAAATTGATCTATGGAGTCAGTACAATCTGAGACAAATTTTATGCAGGTATTTTATAGAAATTGACAAGCTGACTCTAAAATTTATATGGAAAAAAAAGGACCTAAAATAGCCAAGGAATTTTGAAAAAAATTATGACAAATATTAACTGATTTCACAACTTACTGTAAAGCTACAATTAATGCTTTGTGGTACTGACATAAAGATAGACAATTACAAAGAATGGCACAAAATAATATAGTTCAGAAACAAAGTCATGTTTGTCATATGTTGTCAATTTATGTTTTTTACAAGTGTGTCAAAGTACTGCACTGGGGAACAACAATCTTTTTATCAACTTGTGAGAGAACAGTTGATTGATTATCCATATGCAAAAAAGGAAGCTAGATTCTTACTTCATTCAATACACAAAAATTAACTGAAAGTGAATCAGAAAGTAAATGTAAAATTGAAAAGTATAAAACAAAAACCAGAAGGGAAGAAAAATTTTTCTTGATCTTAGAATTTTCGGAATAGGACATAAAAGCACAAATCATAAAAAGAACAAACCGATGTATATATACCATATATGATATATCATATATATATATATGGCATATAAATAAGATACACACACACACACCCACACACACACACACACACACACACACACACAAACTTCTGCTCACAAAAAACAGTTAAGAAAATGACAGGGAAATGAATCAAAGACCTGAATATAAGTCATGAAACCATAAAACTCTTAGAAGAAACATAGGCAAAAATCTGAATGTAAGTATGAGCAACTTGTTCCTGAATGCATCTCTTTGGGCAAGGGAGACAAAAGCAAAAATGAACACATGGGACTACATTAAACTAAAAAGTTTCTGTATGGCAAAGGACAACATCAACAGAACAAAAAGGCATCCTACAGTATGGGAGAATATATTTGTAAATGACATATCGGACAAGGGGTTAACATCCAAAATATGTAAAGAACTCATACACCTCAACACCCAAAAAGCAAATAACCCAATTAAAAAATGGACAGAGGATATGAAGAGACAAGTCTCCAAAGCAGAAATTCAGATGGCGAACAGACACATAGAAAGACACTCAACATCACTAATCATCAGGGAAATGCAAATTAAAACTGCAATGAGATATCACCTCACACCAGTAAGGAAGGCCAGCAGTGAAAACACTAAGAACAACAAATGCTGGTGAGAATGCAGAGAAATGGTAACCCTCCTATACTGCTGGTGGGAATGTAAATTAGTTCAACCATTGTGGAAAGCAATTTGGAGGTTCCTCAAAAAACTAAAATGAGAAATACCATTCGATGCAGGAATTCCACTCCTTGGAATTTACCCAAAGAATACAACTTCTCAGACTCAAAAAGACATACGTACCCCTATGTTTATTGCAGTACTATTTACAATAGCCAAGATATGGAAGCAACCTAAGTGTCCATCAGTAGATGAATGGATAAAGAAGAGGTGGTACATATACACAGTGGAATACTATTCAGCCATAAGAAAGAAACAAATTCTACCATTTGCAAAAGCATGGATGGAGCTAGAGGATATTATGCTCAGTGAAATAAGCCAGGCAGAGAAAGACAAGTACCAAATGATTTACCTCATTTGTGGAGTATAACAATGAAGCAAAACTGAAGGAACAAAATAGAGGCAGACTCACAGACTTCAGGAAGAGACTAGTGGTTACCAATGGGGAGGGGTGTGGGAGGGCAGGGTTGGAGGGAGGGAGATGGGGATTGAGGGGTTTTATGTTTAGTACACATGGTGTGGGGGTTCACGGGGAAAACAGTGTAGCACAGAGAAGGCAAACAGTGAATCTGTGGCATCTTACTACACTGATGGACAGTGACTGCATTGGGGTGTGGGTGGGGACTTGATAATATGGGTAAATATAGTAACACATTGTTTTTTTCATGTGAAACCTTCATAAGAGTGTATATAAATAATACCTTAATAAAAATTTTTTTAAAAAAGAAAACAAAATACTGGAAATAAAAAAAAATCAAAAAAAAAGAAAGAAAATGACAGGGAGAAATATTTTCACTATGTATATCTGATGAAAGGTCTATGTCCAGACCATGTGAAAAAAATCTTACTAAATAATAACACAAGCCAAAAAATGGCCAATAATGACATAAAAAATTGCTCAATATCATAAGTCTTCTGAAAGATGCAAATTAAAACTACAACTAAATACCATTACATAATACTATAATGATTAAAAGGATAAAAAGTATCTGTAGAAAAACTTGTACACAAATGTTATATCAGCTTTATTTATGATACCATTGATTGGAAAAATTTCCAATGTTCTTCAGCAGTTGAGTGAATAAATGGCTGTTTGTAACACAATGGAATATTACTCAGCAGTGTAAAGGAACAACCATACTGATACAAGCAACCATATGAATGAATCGCAATAGAGTTTTGTGAGCTAAAGAAGTTAGTAAAAAAACTGACATAAAATTTCATTTATATGAACACCCCACAACAGGAAAATATAATCCAGAATGAAAGAAAGCAGGTCAGTTTTTGCCTGGGGTTGGGATAGAAGGAGAAGGATTGATAGAAAGGGATACATGGGACCTTTGGGGGTGATGAAAGCACTCTAACTTATGGTTAAGAGTACATAGGTGTATGTAGTTGTCAAAATGCATTCAAATGTACAGTTAAATGGGTGCATTTTATTTTTCAAGAAAACTTAGGTTGCTATCTTTAAGTGTATTTGCAGGGACAAGGTATTAGTAGATATTCTGGAGCCTCAGAATATATGTGGATTTATTTATAAGAATGCACAGTACAATCTGGGACTCTTAAAAATGATTCAGTAGATGTGTGGGTGTGGAGGGTGGAGCTGTGGTAATTTATACAGGGAGATTACAGAACCAGTAAAATCTGATGTGGTAAAAATCCTGATGTGACTTCATTCATTTCTGCAGACTGGTAAGGTCTGCAGAAGTTACGTGAATTACATCCATTGCAAGGAGGCAGAATCATATTTTTCCTTAAGCTTAAAAATAGTAGTTGAAAGATTTTCGAATGTAATTTAATTGTGGTCTTCCCTAGAAATAGAGCAATGAATGTACCACATGTTTTGAAACATCTGTAGTGTGTTAATAAATTCAGTTTGCACAGATATCTATGATTAGTGAAGTAATAAAAGTAATTTGGGACCATAAAGCAATATATTGAAAAGTTTACACAGAACCATAATTTTGGAGCTAGAAAGGACCTAAACATATTTAATCTAATTTCTTCATTTCAAATATGGCAATAAACTAGTTAGTTGCATGATGGTCCCTGCTTTTTTTTTTTTTAATCTCTATCTAGGCCTTTTGACATGTAATTTTGGAGTTCCTCACATAAAAGAGGAGTGTATTTCCTGACCCTTGGCATTTGCATTGGCCATGTGACTTGCTTTTATTAATAAAATAAGGCCGAAGTGACAATGTTCCAGGGCCAAACCATAAGTGTAGTTGAGTGGTTCTCTTGGGCTTCTGTTATCATGGTGCAAAGAACATGCCTTGGTTAACCAACTGGTCTAACAAAGAAAATCAGACAGGTGGCCCAGAGCCACCCCGGTGAAGCTGTCGCATCTAAGCCACATCTAGAATAGTGGATCACTAGGCAACTTGCAGAAGCGATGTCTTATCAGTGTTTTCTTATTGATTTTCTTATTCCAATAAAAAAACTTACTTGGAGGGACTATGGGACTGGTGTAACATCAGCTGTGGAGCTACATGTACCCAGTAAAGTCTAGTCTTTCTCCAACAGTAGAGAATGTACTGTACTAAAGTATACAAGAGTACAAGTTCCAAAATGAAAGCATAAAACAAAATTAGCTTTGATGCATGCTTAACCTACCAGAAGCTAAGTCTTTTCAGGTGTTGGAATGGTTTATTTTTTGGATAGCATAGTTTGAAGGCCAGCTTTTATATTGTATATCAAATGTGGCTGTATTATCATTGACCCTGAAGCTGTGGGAATATAGGAGGCAATTTTTAAAAGAATGAAAACCGAAGAGAAATAGTCTTGTTTTTTTGGGAGAAGATAATCCTTGGTGTCCTTTCCCTCAGAAGTCATTATTTTAAAAGAAGTAGGATAAAATGTCTTTATTCAGTTGAGTGAGTAGGAAGACGAGAGGAATCATCAGGATATGAAATACAGAAAAAGTTAGTGTGATGTTCGGCTTTGCATAGCCCAGCACTGCCTTCTCTCATCGGTGTGGCTACTAGCTCGTGTGTCAAGGCCATCAGGTGACATGTAAGCTGGCCTTGTGGGAGGCCTGGGAAAGTGCACGTAAAGCACAGAGGAGACCCCGAATAAGCCATCTCAAATAACTATGGAGCAAACATGAACTGAGCACAGATGAACTTGATATATCAAAAGCAAATGGTAAAAAAAAGAAAATCACCAGTTTTCTCATCAGAGAGAATAAAAATATCTGCTATTAAAGTTATACCAAATATGAAACAGATAAAAGATAAGTTGAATTAGTAGCAGCATAGCAACTATAACACCATATAAAGGGTAACCCTGACGGATTTGAAATCTGACTTCCTTAAAGCAAAGAGAAAGGAATTTTGTAGTCAGCAAAATTTAAAAAAAATCAGCCTGGTGAGGACTACCATGAATTCCTAGATAACCATCAGAAGACGTGGCTGGGGGCCATGCTGCTCCTCGCCAGTCTGACAGTGGGTAAAATGAACTAAGTGAACCAGGTGAGGCTAAAACTAATTGCACAGAGGGGCTGGCCTCAAAGGGAGTAGCTAATTGTCCTATGCTTTTGGTATTAGAAAACAAAACCATCTTGAGCCAGCTTCAAACCAGCCAACCAACCCTCCCCCTGAAAAACAAAAAACACGCAATAAACCCCATTGATTGCAATGACGCAGAGTTACCTTTTAACAGGAGTTTATGGCGCATGATTTGGTCTTACGCAGGCTTAATTGGAAGTCTCCTTTGCCTCTTTCTTCCTGGGTCCCACTGGCCTCTTGGCTCTGATTTTCTCTGTGTGCTTGGCGGCGCTCTCTTCTCTCAGCAGTCTAGCTTTACCTTCTCCTCGCTGAGCCCAGGAGGTGATACTAGCTTCATTTCTGCGGTTCTGCATGACTTCACGTGAAGTGGACTGTCAGCCTGAGCTAGAATCTCAAATTCCAAACTTCCCGGAAATATAATTTCATTGGTTTAGCTCAGCACTGTGCCAATTGCTGATCTATCAGTTATGCCCAGAACAGGGTGTTTGTGTGGTCGTGTTGTAGAAATAGCCTCCCCGAGGCATTGCTCCTATCTGTGGGCGGAAGGGGCAGTTGCCATAGGAAGAAAGTCATCATGGGCTGGGGGACTTGGCTTGAGTTATCTCCCCAGTTTTATTCTTAGGCTGCTCAGCAGATCAATAACTCTCCTTTTCCCCACATATTCATAGATATTCTTGAGCATGTACCTAATCACCAAACCACTCCATTATTTTCTGATGCATGGCAACTCGGGCCCAGGCAGCTATGGTGTCCAGAAGAAATCCTCAACAGCTATGGCTACCTGTAACTTCCAGTGCGGAAGAAGAGGATGGAAGAGAAAACGCTCTTTAAAATAAATTCCCATTTAGCAAAAGGGGCGAAACCAATGTCTCCAAAATAGCTTGTGCAACTTTGTGTCCAAAGGATAAATCTCGAAATGGACATACAGGAAAGTAAATGAAAGGATGGACAATTTATTGTAGCAGTATGTGTGAATTCGCTTATAAATCTGACTCCTATTTTGTTCCCTACTGAGGGGCTTTTCCTTGCTCAGGATCTCCAGGGAACCCCTGGGAAAATTTGAGGTCAGATACTCTTTTGGGGTGATTTGTGGCCTTAGCAAATTGCTTCTTCGTGTCTTTGTAACTAGTCCTAGAGCATGCAGAGGGACTGTAACCTCTTTTCTGTGGCTGGTGTTTTTCTGATAGTACCACTTCTATAACAATTTCAGTTTCATTTTGGAGCCTTTGCCTTACTGTAAGTCTGCTCAAGAATTCTTGAAAAGTCATGATCTGGATATTTGAATTGAAAACCAGACTTGGGCCATGGGTAGTATGAAACTTCAGTTTTTTAGCTGCAAATCTGGCCGTTACTCTATCTCTGTTATTCCCTTCCACATGGCCTTAACCTCAGGGCAGCACAGAGAATAAAGACTTGCAGATAGTGGACACTCTAATTCCATCTTTAGAAATCAAGGTGTTTGATTTATTTTTACTTTCTGTGTGTTTTGATTTATTTGGGTTATTTTCAGTCCATTAGAGCTGGGCTGTGGACAAACTATGCTATAGTCCTTGGAGAGGCCTGAGTAATGGCCCCACAGTGGGTCTTCTGAGCCACTTCTATTCTAGTTGCCAGTGACCTACATTCTCTCACTCAGCTCTCTAAACGTTTTTTATGGTACAGGATTCATTAGCACAGGTAATTCTAGGGGTTGACAGATGAACTCCCAAATTGTGGTTTAACATAGTAAAAATTTCTAGCTCAAAAAGTCTAGTTGGCTACGAGTGAAGAGGATAGTCATTCAAGGACTCAGGCTGACTCTGTGCCATCTTAAAAAATTTGCTTGCAAGGACTTTGTGGCACTCTACTTCCAACTAGTAGATGCTGGAAGTAAGAGAGAATTAGTTACGAGGGCTTTGCATGGCCAGGGTCCAGAAATGGAAGGCCCCTTCCCCTTGTCCAGAACTCAGTCACATGCCTGCATCTAGTCACAGGGGACGAAAAGTCTAGCTGTGTGCCCTGAAGGAAAACAACATTTATTTGGTAAATGGCAAGCCAGTCTCTGCAATACAACAGTCCTCTCTTTGGGTGACCAAATAACCGTTTCAGACTTTTCTCTGCAGAGAGACACCCCCAAGTCCCATCTGTCCGCTGCTTCTGCTCAAACACCAGTATTCCTAGGTGGTGCTCAGTCATTTCTATCCAGCGAAAGAGTGACCTAAGTGGGTAATGTCACTGGATAAAGTGACGTTAGAACTAAAAAGATGAGTTATCTACTCCATCTTTCCTCTACATAATTGTGAGCTAGCAACAGGTAATTGCAATAAAACCCCCCAGAAACAGGTTAAATCACAGAGATAGGGCAATAATTGGTCCATATAAATTACAAAATCTTACCCGAATAGTGAGGAATGTTCCTCTGTTGGAGAAACTGACTTGTTTGTTGTTCCCTGTGGACTCAGGCTCCACCTTCTGGGAGTTGTTCCTTTTTCCTTATCCTCCATGGCCACTTCTGGAATTGACAATGGACTGTTTATTCTCTCCTTAGGGACACATGGTCTCCATAGCCCATTTCCTGCTGGCGCAAAGTCGAGGGTCCCCAAATTGTATTAAGACTGCTACAGATAAAGGTGCGTTAAGTCTAGCATTTGCTTTTGGTAATACAATCCCCTTATAAACTCAGTGGGCTGCGGATTTGCTTGCTTTCACTAGGCTTTATGTGCCAGTGACCACCAGCCAAATTCTTTTCCACCTGTAATTCTCAGGCTCGATTTATCTTCTCTTTCTTGTCCTCATGCCTTCTTCTCAGTTTACAGCGGGTCACTTCAGTGCCCTCTGAATAACTAGGTGGGATAGCTACACTCTGAATCTGACCATTTCTGTGGGGCTAAGTATTAAGGGGCTTTTGGAGCCCAGATCTTTTTAGCCTTAATTCTTCTTGCTTGGAAGCTGAAGCAGGTAGTGTTCTAACTTGCAAGCCTCTGAATTTCTGGATTCTCTTTCTTCCTTCATCTGACCTAGTGAGGGTTCAACAATGGAATCAGAGAGTTAAGGCATAGTGGAGCCACTGATGGGTTGAGTTTGTGTCCTTGAGTTCATTGTAGGGTATCTGTTAAGGCTGCTGCCTAAACAGAACTTTTGCTTGAGTGAGAAATAAACTTCCGTATGCTAAGCTGCTAAAGTTTTAATGTTTATCATAGGAGTTAACCTACCTTTACTGATTACAGTGACAAAGCATAGAATCCTCTTATCATAAATTTTTTGATCTAGATAGACATTAGCCATCTCTACGTATAGGCCCTAATTTTCTTCACATTCTGTGTAAAAAGCCTGGATTAGAGTTTGTCTTTCTGGTTTCATATACTCAGGGCATCTGAGACTTACAAGCACACTCTCATATTTTTCCATTATGCTTCCAAAGACTGCCAGCTGCAGGCCCAGTGCAGAAGGAATGCTTGTAGTCATGATGTGGGCCTCGGCCAATACCACACTTTCTCTTAGAGTCTATTACTAGGGACACCATTTCCAGGCGAGAATGTATTTCAAGAATTCAGAGATTTGTATAGAATGCAAAGGTGGAAAATAGAGATGAGCTTGAAAATGGAAAGCCATCAGGTACTAAAAAAAAATATGAGGAATCCAGGCAATCTTTCCAGGGGCTGCCTGGTCTTCATTTCTCCTTCTCCCTGCACATCAGCTTAATTCTTGTCTCCTGCTGACCGTTTTCCTGCAGTTCTGCAGTTACATTGTCTTGATCCAAGTGTGTATCTGTGACTGTAAGAAAACCCCTTCATCTCAGTCCTAAAGTCTCAGAATGAGAATCATGTTGATCTAATTCAGTCTAACTCCCGTGTCCATCTGTAGCCTTTAAACTAGAGGGTTGGGTCATGTGATACAAACATGGCTGTAGGGGGGCCAATCTTCTGAAATGTGGGGGAAATTCCCAGGAATGTGAAACATATTCCCAGGAATGTGAAATTATAAACCTGACAGATACTTTGTAAGATTTATATGTTAACCAGCCATGACATTCATGGGGACTAATATGTTCATATCTACTCTGGGCTAATGGCTGATGTCTACATATAAGAGAAAAGAAACATTTTACACAAATAAATAGCCATGGAATCAGAGATCCTATGGTGTGGCTGAAACAATTAGACTTAATGTCAAAAGACCGGGTATCAGTTATGGTTTTGCTTTTATGTGGAAGCAAAACATTTAACCTCATTGGGTCTCATATTGCAGTGTTTGAAATTGGGCTAAGAGTCTTAAGAGTTACTCTTTTTTGATTCGATAGGACTTAACTGATGGTTTCAACTATATATTTTGATAAATACTTACTGTTGCTGTGCAGATGGTGATAGTTTTATTTTTAAGGCCCCAGGCTGTCTATCTGATGAATTGAGTGAAAAAATATATTCTAAACACTCAAATTCATTAACCTTATACCAGTCTCCACACACTAATGTCAGTGCAATAGGATCTTTCCCAAACGGGCACTAATTTCTAAACATTCCGATGTGGAAAATCTATAAATTAAACCTTAATTCATTATTAAAACCATATTTGCTTCGATCACACAACTGCCAAATCTGAGAGTCTTATCGCCACAAATGAGGTTTGCCTAAATGTGTTTTTAATCACCTTGTTTTCAGTGTACCATAAGTGTCTTATCTAATCTAAATGAATGTTGGTACTAATTCAAACAGCAGTCAAACAGTTTCTTCCTCTGCGCTTTGATAGTGCTCAAGAACTCTTTGACTGTGTCTGCACGGCATCTAAAAGCACTGCTGGAGGCTCAAGTGAGGCACTGAAGTGAATAGCTGCCTTGTTTAGCTTCCTTGAAGCCGACCAGGGTCTCAGAGAAGAGTTTCCATATTACTAACTCTCTAGCTGCACAGTGGAATGTCAACCTTACACAACCTTACAGTGAGGTAAGATGAGATAGAAGATTCTGAAAGTATATCCTTCTCTTCATAAAATTAATCTATTTCCTGTAAGTAGTGGTTTCTTTCAAGGCCCCATTCTCCAGTGGAACAACAGTAGTAAATTAATCTAACGCTAAATGGATAATGCCACTTTCCCAATGGCATCTTGTTGGCTACGGGTGTTAGCCTGAAACTGTTACTGAAGCCGCCATGATCCATAATCATGCTTGAAGTTTTGGTTATGGTTCCAGTTACACTTGCCTCTTAAACTTCATCTCTTGTCACTGAAGTTTTACCTTCAATTATTGCTTAATTCCATATGCTTACTAGGCTATTCCATACTGATTTTTACATTATTTCTTGTAATTCCCTCTCCATTATTTGACCTGTCTTGCCAATGGGTTTCACCCCAGGCAAGTTCACTATGGATTCAATGTGACCAAAGAAATGACAGTAGAACATTCTTGGGGTGAAAGGGTTATACTCAATTTTATTTCCAGGTGGCAGGTCAGTCACTAAAATCCCGTTCACTCAGAGCGAGTCTGCATGCAGCGAGCCGGTGTCTGCCTCAGGGCCTCTCTGCCTGCACAGCCATCCTCTGAGCCTCTGTCCTCAGCGCAGCCACCACTCCAGCCTCTGCTCTCCTGCAGCCTTGTAGCCCTGCCACCATGTCGTGCTCAGAGCACTGGGAGGAGCTCTTTTTATAGAGTCAACAGCCATGTATTGCCCACAGGTGTGCAGTGATCTAGTCAACCAGGGCCAGGTGAGAATCCTGGCCACGGTAACTCTCATTTTATCCACAGTGGCTTAAACTACAAACACTTAGTTTTCACAGTTCTGGAGGCTGGGAAGTCCGAGATCAAGGCATGACTTGGTGTTTGTTGAGGGGCTACTGCCTGGTTCACAAATGGCTGTCTCCCACTCTGCCCTCATGTGGTAGAAGGGGTGAGGGACCCCTCTGTGGTCTACTTGATAAGGGCACTAATAGCAGACTACATCCTCATGACCTAATCACCTCCCAAAGGCCCCTCCTGGTAACCATCACACTGAACACTCGGATTTCAACGTATGCATTTTAGGGGTGCATGAGCATTTCAAGCTGTGTAAATGATTAAATAATCCTTCATTAATTATATTTATTGAGCTTGTTGAGGGAAGCTTAGGGAGTAAGAGCCTGATTTCCTTGACTACTGTTTATTTATCATTTGTCTCCACCCCTCCACCCAGTTTTGTGTAGTATTAATATGCTATTGATATTGAATTTGGTTTTTAAATTTTTACTAACAGAGTCCTGTTGTGTCACTGTGTATTTCCTTCCATTAGTATTTTTCAAACTGTAGTTGTTGGAGCAGCAGCCAGCAGTCTCTGAAAAACTGTTAGAAATACAGATTTTCAGGCCCCAGCTGAGATCTACTGAATCAGAAACTGTGGAGGCAGGGCCCGGAAGTGGGCTTAATCAAGCTCTCTGGGTGACCGGTGAGGCGCACTGAGGTGTGAGAGCCTCTGAGGCATTCTATACCTTTGGCCCTTCCTTTAGTTGGCATGTTGGGTTCATGTCATCTTAATGTTCTTCAGTTTAGTTCTATAACCTGTTACTGAAGTCACATAGTTCCCCTTCTGATGTCCTCTGTCAGTCCAAACAGTCATAAAGTCTGCCCAGGTCCAAGGGCAGGGGATCCAGACTCCCTCTTTTGATCAAGGAGCAGCAAGATCACATTATGAGAAGTGTTTGCAGGATGGGAAGTAGCTGATCCCATCCTTGAAAAATACAGTCAACAACATCCTGTGAAACCTAAACATATTTAGAAATGTAAGACTGAGAATTAATGGGATTATCATGCTTGAAACAAAACATCAACGAATGAATAGCTAACAATAGAATTAATCTTTATGGACAAGGACAATGAAGACTTTTTTAGAAAGATTAGATGTTTCCTTTCCCTTTAAAAATTCCTCTTATAGAATTTAAAAGGTTCAAGAAGATAATAATTTCCCAGTATTCTGGCCATAGTCTACAAAATAAAATAAAAATATTAGAAGAGAATAGAAAAGCTCAAGTCTACCAATTAATATAAATTGATATTATAGGTTTATAACTTCTCTGGAAAGTAATATATGGGTCCCATGAAGCATTAATCAAAGCCTGTGAGATAACTGTGGAGGCCTGAACCAATGAGCATAAAGCGCTCATTTGGGTAGAGTTTCTGGCAATTGAAACTCGCCCTAAGAGGATAATGGAAAAAGATTTCCTAGGATATTGTACAAGCAAACACAGGGAAACCAAAACACAGCATCTTGGAGTAAAGAAAGAAGTGGGGATCAAGCAAGCAAACAGAACAGTCCACCTAATGACTGGGAAAAAGGAGGAAATCGTGACCACGGCAATGGGAGGCACATAAGAAACCCTAAAGCAAGAGGGGAACCCGAGGCCCTGGATCTGTTCTAGGTTAGACCCTGCTTTGAGGCTTCAACAATGTAGATTTCTCCCAATGACCTTTATGGTTGAACATATTTATTCCGGAGTGTTTTCCTTCTCTATGCTACTTGTAGTTTTCTCTTTCTATTGCAGTTTTGGTTGGTAGGTGTGCTCTGTGCAGGCCCTTTAGCTGGCAAATGCTGTTTCCAGCTCAGTGGCCTCATGTTACAGCAGTGAACCCCCCAGATTGTCCACAGGGCCAATACAGGTGAGACAGGACCTGGACTCCAGAGTAAAGAGAGCAGTGTTGTAATTGCCACATACAGCCTTTCATTCTACCTCCATATTTTTTTTCCTGTTGCAAATAACGAAAAAGGATATAGACAAGTGAGCATATTTATTGTGAGAAAAATTTGTGATTACATTTCTAAGTACAAAATCAGCAGCAGCTACAAAGGCTGTCAAGTTTTTACCCGATGTGTTCACTCACTAGAGAGCCGGAGAATAAGGTTCTTGTAGGAAGAATAGCACTAAACTGTATTGTGGAAATTACCTTATCTCTCTCAATAACTGCTGCCAGAGAGACATTGACTGACTGAAGAACATTCTTGCAAGGCCATGCCTACGCAGACTCAATAAACTATGTGGGAACAAAGAGATAAACCAAAATATTAAAGGCAAATGTAGAGACACACACGCACATATCAAAACATAAAACCAGTTTCCTGAGACAATTCCTCTGGAAGTTTTCACATCATGACCACATGGAAAGTGGTAGTATTTGTACAGCAGATGGATAAAAAGGTGAGGCTGCTTACTGAAGCAGGTGACTGTCTTCAGTGCCTTTAGACCCCATGGATTCTGTCTTGCTATCCCTAAGGGATTCAGGGACTGATATTCTGAGCATGGATAATCTACTTCCTGCATACTGGTTATGAAAAAAAAAGAAGGAAAAACTAAAATTTAACATTTGTTTTATTTCATATCAACCAAGTTTCATTAGTTTGCTTGCATCTCAGATGCAGATATTTTCCTATGTTACTGATGCAAATGACTGTTATTTTGGTTTTGCAGGCAGCATAGTCTTGAGCTAGTTCCTGATTCCTTTCCATGATGACAAAGTTCTAGAAAGGCGAGGGATAGGACTAGTTATGAATGGTTGCAGGCTTAAATGGCAATTCTGAATAAAGGACCAAAATACAATAAATACAGCCCATGCACATATCAATGGGGAGATAAATTTGCCTGTTTGCAATGTAATTTTCATTAGCAACAGGTTTTTTTGGTTAGCTCTATAAAATGAAGACGTCATTCTTGACATACTGTTCCTGTCACACTTGTTTACAACGGTTCAGTAATCGTCAAGACACAAGCTAGCAGCGTGCTGTGCATGTGATGTGAGGAGCTCTAGCGCCACACAAGTAGCCATGTTTACTTAATTTTAAAGATAGCCCAGTAATTTTCCACTTAAATTTCTCTCTGTGAGTCTATAATAGAAACTTTTTTCTTGGTTATAGGTTTTGCTGCTTTAACATTTGTTGTTTTGGTCACGCATTGCTGGCCTTATTTTCCTTTATGCTGTATTTCAATTAGATATTTGGTGCAGTAGCTTTGAGAATGTACCTTAAAGGGAATTTTTGTTTTCCCAGATAAGTTTTAAAGCTCCTTTCCATGTTCAGTTAACTATGTCTCACAGCTTTATTGATTTGGGTCTAATCACCTGACCCAATTTGTGTCATTTTTTTTCTGTATTAAAAATGTTTTATCGCTTTTGTCTCAGGCTGTTAGTCTTTACTTCATTAATGATTTTTTTTTTTTAAAGGTTACAGACATTTTCTTTTGGAAGAACTATTTCTTCATTCATCATTTTAAAGTTTGCAAGTACATCTTCTATGCATTAAATACTGCTATTATCATTAATATTACTAGCAGCTTTTTAATAAAGTGTCAATACACTGGAACACAGAGCATGTGGAGGTAGATATTCTTCCTCAACAGTGAGCTAAAAATTTGAAGAAAACATTGTACATTTTTATTCCATTTAGTTGAGAAAAAGAAGCTTTTTAGAATTGATGAGGAGTCTCTTACATTTCATGCCTATGAATTATTATTTCTTTATGTAACTGGTGTGAGTGAATCATGCATGCTGAAGCATAATGAAACAGCTGGCTCCAAGAGTTGCATTTTCTCCTATTGGTAGAAGGTTCAAATTCTCCTTTCTTTTCATTTTTGCACATTTTTTTGTGATGTGTCCTGAATGATCACAGCAGCGATACGTGACACAGGAGGGAACGTCCTGCCATAGAGGATACAGGTGGGCTCTAGCATTTGCTGGTCTGCTACCTGCCTCTTTCCTGTAAAGCACCTTGAGGAACACATGCAGAGGCTCCCCAAGCTTGTGATGGTAGAATACAACCAGCCAAGCTGCTGCTTCAGAGCATGCAGGAAAAGATGAGAAATTGTGGACCAGGTATTTCCAGTTGCTGTGTCTTGAATTCTACATCAATGACATGCTTCTTAGGATTTGCAAAATGTCACAAAAATCCTCCCACCTCTTAATTGTTCATGGGAGATGATGATACCTACTCAGGACAGGTATCTGATACATGGGTCCTTGAAGGGCAGCAGTGAATATTGTTGTAACTACTGTAGAGTATATCAGATGGTTTGGGGTGTGTGTGTGTGTCTTACCCACCTCTCTCCCTTATGCCAGCTCAAAGTAATACAAAGCTTTGAGAATTTTGCCTTCTAAATGTTTTCAAATATGTCTCCTTCTCCATCTACAAACGCTATCTTAGATGATGCCCTTGTCACCTTGCAGCCTGACCACTGAAAGAGTCTATCAGCCAGTTTTTCCAGCTTCAGCCTTGATCCCTTCAAGTCAGCCCTTCATTGAGCCATCAGGCGGATCTGAAATAAAAATCTGAGCCTGTCATTTCTTTGTTCAAAACCTTGAGTGTCTTCCATTGCCCAGAGGATACAGTCTAGGTTTCTTAACATAGACACCAAAGCTCTGCATGACCCGTCCTCCCCTTGGGCTTTCCCGCCACCCTCCCCTTCACCAGCACTGAGCACCTCCTGTGCAGCTCCTCTTCATGCCTTTGCTCAGGATGCCCTATGTGCTTGGAATTTATTTTTTCCCCTATTTCTGTCTGGCTTTTCTTCATCCTTTAAAATTCTACACAAATATCAGCTCCTCCAGGAATGATCCCAACCCCCTTCCAGGCAGGATTAAATGCCCCTGCTCTGGGCCCCATATGCTTGCAGAACACTTACTTTATAATGACACTTGCTATGTCACCTGTGTGTTCCTCATCACTATATATTGCAAGCTCTTCGAGGGCAGAGACTCCATTTTATTCTCTGAATTCTTGGATTCTTTGAATTCTCTCCTTTACTAGTTACATGACTCATCAAAAACACTCAGTACGTGTTTTTATAATGAATGAACTAAGCTGCCTCTGTGACTAGATGAAGTCCCTATGAAGCAGGGAGAAGAGAAACCTGGAGTATACCTTTGGAAATTCCCATAAATTATGTTTTTTATTATATTCCATTTCATTTCTCTGTTCTTGTTCTTATCTTTAGAACAAGAGCTATAACTGATTTCCTGCTTTCTCAGAACAACTTCAAATGGATGGTATGGCTCTCAACACACACTGTCTGTTTAAGGAGTATTTGTGATTGACTGATAATCCTTGGGACACCACTGAAATATGACTCAGTGTCAAGGCTGAGCAATGTATAAGAAAAATTGGTTCAGAGCAGAGATATAAATACTCAATATTATATCACAAGGAATGATATTGTACCTTATAGAAAAACATGAGAACATTTGTAGAAAGAAAGAAAAATTGAAAAGCAGAAAAACCCACCCTATCAGTCTTTATCTTATAATTTATCATCCATCTGTTATCTTCCTAAGCTATCTCCCTGTACCCATCATCTGTTTCCTACCACCAATCATTGCATTTGTTGAATGCAGCAGCATTTATTTTGTTTTGGTGGCACCAATTGAATATATGTGTAAACAGGAGGGACAACTGACTTGAACTGTTTACATACATAAGTAACTATTACTTATGTAGACGCCAAGGTCATTTTCTTCTTCCTGTCATAACTTTACAGCTAGACAACTCTTGGTCAATCAGAAACAGTTATATCATTCTTATATACCTAGAAAGTCAGAACTGTGTTCCATAAAACTGTTCCATGTGAAATTGGCATTAATTAATGCACTGAGCTATTCTTTCTTCCTGATGGAAATGTCGCTTAAGAAATATGAAGACATAACTTCATTGTACCAGGAGGAAAAAACTAGGCATCAGGAGGATTCTTATTCAAGCACAGATAGCTATTAAAACCTTACCTGAGGTGCCCTGTAGCAGGGCCTCTCTCACATGCTGTCTTATCTTTGACAGCCTGTCTTAATGCTGTGTCTTAAGGCCAGAGACAGGCCACAGCTCAAAAGCATGAGCACTGTGTCTGTTGCACTAGATTCTACAATAAATGCTTTTGTTCATGAGTCCCTCCAGTCACTTTCTTTATCACTGTATATATCCATGAAGCTCATGATGGTTGACATATATCAATCAGGGGAGGTTTACTCTCCCCCCTTGCCACTCACAAGGCACTTAAAGAATTGAGGCAACACGGTTCCATTGGATTGTATATTTGGCCACAAAAGGATGTTTCACATTTATCCGCAGAGCAGCAAGCTAGCATGAAATGAGGCATGGTTAGTTCCAGTATATACTTGATCTTGTTAGCAGAGATAAAATACCTTGCTGGAATATCTGAAATTCTTAATAAACTTTCCTGGAAGATTGTGAACTCCTTGACAGCATATGTGAATTTAGGAGAAAGAAGTAAGTATAAATATGTCATGTTTAAGAGGGCTGATTGGGGCTTCTGGGGGACAAGGGAAGAGTTTCTAAACACTGGCATAGCTCTTTTCCTTGAATATTGAATATATTCTCTGAATATTGTGTATATTTACCTAAAATATGTAAAATACATGAATGGAGGGAAATTAATCTGTAATGAGACCATGGGTCTCGAACAACTCCTTAACCCACATTATAAAGACTATCTGACAGAGACAAGGAAATTTGGAACAAAATGAAAGATTGTGAAAGTCAACAGTTATTCCTGGATGGTGAGTATGTTGTTGCTTTCAATAAAGTAAATAACCAAGTGGTGAATCACTCTGACAGTAACCTTATCTTGGAAAGTCAGGATCTGGGGACATGGGAGCCAAGAGCGAAGGGCAGTGGGGGGCATGCTGCTTGAGGTCCGTCCTCATTGCAGAGAGAGCTGTGGGGATCCCACGTCATCATAGCTCACACGGAGGGCTTGAGCAGAGGTAGCCTGGTGTCAAGTGATATTTCAGAGGAAGCAAAAAGAAGACAGGCCTTGGTGGCTGAATAGCAAAGCCATCTGAGAAGACATAGTTCCTGGAGAAAGTGATAAATGTAAGACTGAGAGATGAAAGATGTTATCTCACCCCAAGGAACTGACCACACCCTCCATGCAGAGGATATAACAGATTTGGAATTTTGAGATACATGTTTTACATCAGCTGCATCCTGCCCCAAGGCGTTCATCACTTCCACTGTTTTTATGCCTCCAACACTCACAAGCAGTGAGAGTGAATGAGAGAAACAAAGTAAACAGTATTTAGTTCTCCAACTGGAGACATAGAGGGGTGTTTCTAAGGGCATCTCATTTGGAAAGGAGGCCAGCCAGTGAGGGTCCATACATACCCTGTTTCTGTACATTGCAAAACAAATACTATGGTCTGCATTTAAAGATGTTTAATAAATATGAAAGATCTGGTTTGCATAAAGCACCACAAAAACAAATGAAGCAATGGGTTAACATTCAGAAGATTATTAAGGTTGAATTTTATAAGAGGAAACCTATTCAGAAAAGAAAAGAAAATTTTAGAAAAAGATTTTCTGCAATCTCAAGGAAATTAAAGAGAACTATAAACTTGTATATAAAATAGAGGAGTTATTATAAATCCAGGGAAAGAAATTGAGGAGACACATAAAGCATGAAAAATACTTTTAAAAAATCATTAGTTTTTAATAAAGCACTGGTAAAACAAAAATCAAGAAAATGAGCACCAATAATAAACATTAAAAAACAATGACATGATATGGGTGGTAGGATAGGTGAGATCACACATATTACAAAAGGAATATTATGAGAACTAAATGATTAGAGAGAAAATAATAGGTATGCAGAAATGGCTATATATACATTTATTAAATGCATATGTCCAGGCGTGTCTCTTTCTTCATGGAAAGATCTTTGGGCTTCTCAAGGTCTCTCGATGTGGGTTAGTTTGGGTTTCTTCAGAGCATAGTAGCCTCAGGACACTTGACCTGCTTAACCTGTTACTGGACTTCTAGGAGCTGATGTTTTAAGAAAACAAGACAGAAGTGCCTGGCATTTTTACCACCTACTCTGAAATGTCACTTTGACTCATATGTCTCAGAGTCACAAGCCTGCCAATATTTCAGGTAAGGGACCATACACCCCACCTCTTTATGAGTGGTGACATCACATTTTAAGAAGAGCATGTGAGGGGTAGATGATACTATTGTGGTGATTTTGAAAACACAATCTGTCACACATATGGAAAGGAGTTACTATAAGTATAGTAAGAATTAATGATGAATTCATAGAGAATAAGGGGCAAAGAGATAACATGGTGACAATCTGAACTTTAAGGTTAAGGAAAGACAATGAAATCATTTTGGAAGAAGAAAAATCATGTGGGAGGGAAAATTCAGACTGATCTGAGGCTCCCACACTAATGTTCAAGAAGAGGAACTGATTGAGCACTTCCTCTGGAGTTATGAAGGAAAAAGACTTTTTCCCAATAACTTATATCTAGTCCATCCGTGCACATTTCATATTTAAGGATGACAGGAAGATATTTTTTAAATATGTAGAGGATCAGAGTATATGTCATCTATTAACCATTAAGAAAAATCTTGCTGAAGGCCAACCCTAAACACATTAAAAATAGAAGAATAAAAATTCAAAATAAATCTTGAATAGGTTTTTTTGTTTGAACATTGGACTATAAAATCAGCATTTCCCCCCTATCTGATATAGGGCATCTAAAGCACCGAGGAGAATAGTGAATAAAAGACAGAAGTACCATGTTTGGTGAAACTAGAAGGCAGCTAAAACCCTGGGTCACAAGATATTAAAAATAATAATAGTAAGGAAAGAGGGTGGGGGGAAACTTTAGGAGATGATGCATATTTTTATGGTATAGATAGTAGGGACGGCTTCACAGATACATACTTATCTCCATCTCATCCAGTTGTATACGTTAAGTATGCACAGCTTTTTGTATGTCAATTATACCTTTATAAACTGGCTTAAAAAAGGATGTATGGAAAAGTGGCATAGAGCAGAAATTGTACCGTAGGGTGAGTAGGAAGAAGCCAATAAATGATGATACAGAGATGGTGTAAGAGCTACAGATGAGAAAGAGCCAGCAAAAAATATAGTATCAAAGATGAAGGTCATGCCGGGTGGTAAACCAGAGTTCCTTATTTTCCACAGCAGATATAATGCTCTACCTGGCATGGTTTTACTTGACCCAGTATGGTTCCAGGAAGCAGAAGAATTGAGACTAAACGAGCAGTCCTATGGACTGTCCATATGTCAAGGCAATATTTTCTGTTGCAGCATAGAAAGAGTTCGCATTGAGGAAAGATCTAATGATGCCTAATTCCATTGCATGGGAAAAAGTCACACCCAGAAGCCTTGATCATAAGATGGATTCAGCTTGTCTTCAATACTGTTGTTTTCTTTCACTGACATACCCTCATGGCAAATAGTTGACTCAGGAAAAACTCACCTACCTTCTTCAATGATAAATAATACAAGAAGGCACCAGCATAAGGTCTGTTCGGTGACAGACTGAAAAAAGAGGAAGATTTTCATTGTAAATTTAAAAGGATAATACTAAATTAACTCTTCCATAAGGGTACAGAGCAAAAATGCAAAAGCTCTGGGAAGATATGTTAAAACAAGAAAAATTATCAGCTGACAGAATTCAGGAAAGTGTGGAAAAAATACAAAAATATTAAGCAAATTCAGCTGAACTTGCAAGAAATCCATTAACAGAATATTCTGAAAACCAAGGATACAATGAAAGAAGCAAATAGAAAAAAATATGAATATGAGAATTATGCAATTAAGAAAATAGTAGCATTTAAAAAATGACATATTTGGAAGTCATATGCATAAGGAATCCTCTTTGAAAAAACAGAAACAATAAAACACAACAAATATTTAAGGATAGGCCAGACTATTTTTGAGTTAAAAGAAATGAAGTTATAAATTGAAAGTTCATATTGTGTTATTCCCAGTAGAAAAAGATCAAATGGTTAGCAATAAGACATAGCATGGGAAAGCTGTCTTTTAATGTGCAGAGAATTTGCTGAGAATTCAGATGAGAATATAAAGCAACTTATATAAATTAATTCAACTTATACTTCAGAGCAACCTTTTATGCAAGCAGTCAACAGAAAATACCTGGAAAGTGCTAAAGGAAAGGGACTGTTCCCAAGGATCTTATGTCTAACCCACTGTCATTCAAGTGTTAAGGCGATAGACACATTTTTGAGTGCTTTAAATACTTTTTACTTATTTCTCCATATTTTACTTTAGAATTAAAAAAAACAATGGTGGAACAGTTTGATAAATACTGGAATATATCCTCCACTTAAATTAAATAATTTTTGCCTTTTTTTGGCATATTTGGTTTCTCTGCAGCCTCATCTCATGCTCTCCCTTCTTCCTGCTCCCTTCTCTCCTTTCTTCCCTCCCTCTCTCTCTTTCGGTCTCTCTCTCTGTATATACATGTAGCTATTTAAAAGTAAGTTTAAGACATCAAGTCATGTCATCACCAATCACTTAAATATTCATTTCCCCAGAATAAGGACAATTCCTTACATAGCATTACGCTGTTACCACACCTAAGAAATGTGTGGCATTTTTATCACGTACTCTAAACCTATCAACATAAAATGTTTCCAAAATTTCATTTAATATCCAGTCCATATTAAAATTCTCTAACATCACAATTACACACTTTATAGTTTGCTCAACCAGGGTTAATGATTTGCAATGGGTGGTTTTGTCTGTTTAGTTTTTTTCTTTTTACTTATAAAATTCTCCTGCCTTAAATCTATATATTTTTTATAATATTCACTTTGTGAAGGATTCAGGACAAGTGACATACAGGTTTTTCTCTGATTGTTTTCTGCTCCTTTATGTTGTTTGATCTGCTCCTTTATCATTCCTATTTCCTGTAAATTGGAAAGCAGATTTAGAGACCTAACAAACAGTTTTTAAATTGCACAAGCATAAGAATATTTTACCCATGAGTTCTTTTTAAGGGATTTACTGGAAGACAAACTTCTATCAAGATATGACTGGAAGAAGTTACCACAAAATGATCACTGGTGATCATTGGATTTATTTTAGTATTACTTATTAGTAGAGGCTAAGCCATTGTAACAAAATGCTCTGGGGTTCACTGGTATATTGGATAAAATCCTTGTTCTGTTTTCATGAAATAATCCAGATGTGAGTAGTCCAAGGCTGCTGGGTGGCTATAGTTTAGGAAGACATTCAGGTACTAAGTTTTTATATCCTATTTTTCTACTATCTCCCAGAATGATTTCTTTATCATCCCCCCGGAATGATAGACAGCTTAGACAGGCTCATTCCCAATCCAGGATCCCAGGGGAATATGGAAGCCACAAGTAGGCAGCTTCTTTTCTAAGGATCTGTGCTGGAATTAGGACATACCACTTTAGTTCATACTTGACTGACTGGCTTAAACTTAGTCAGAAAGGTACACCTAGTTGCATCACAGGATGGGAAATTGATCCTATCAGTTGATGACCATGAGCCCAGACAAAACTAAAGGAACTCATTTTTAAAATAGAAAATGAAAATGTTACTGGGTGACCACAAGCAATCCTTTCCATAATTTGAATGTAGTAATAACACTAAAAGAATGTGGAGTTGCAGGGAGAGAGAGGAATAGAAATGCCAAATGCACTAGCAACATAGAAAATGAAAATTAGGAAAGACGAGAACAAGGGTAAGAGGCAGAGCAAGAACATTGATTTCTTCACCTCCATTAACTGGAAATCAAAGGAAATCATTTAAAATTACCAATCAAGAGGAATGTAACCAAATTGAGAATATCATGATAAATATGAAGGTGAACACTGACTAAAAATGGGAGTGGAAGCAAGGAGATAGAGAAGAAGGAAACTAAATTTATCATTGATTATAGCATAGAATTAATATATATTGTCTAACAAAAGGGAGTATTAACTGTGCTAGAAAAGATTATGCACTGTTATAAGCATAAATACCAGGATGTATAAAAACACTTTAAAGGATGACATAGTGAAATGTTTTAAACCAGAAAATATAGCATAAACTAAGGTGACAAAACCAAATAATCTTATCAACAAATATAAATAAACAGACATCAGTGAAGATTTTCAGGTCAGATTGCAAAGCAAATCACTAAACCATGCTGTTTACAAGGAATTGACTTCCAAAGTAATTTAGAAAGGTTGAAAAATAAAAATATGGGCAGAGATATGCCAAATACAAACAAAAAAAGCAGAGTTATGATTTACTTTCAGTCAAGGTTGAATTCAGGCACTTAAAGAATTAATCAAGACAAAGAATAGCAATGCTAAGATGTGCATTTAACAGTGAAGAAGGTGTAACAGAAATGTCTATGAATAAACAAACTTAACATCTTTATATATAAAGTATGATTATAGGAGATACAAGGAGAAATGAACATATATCAGTAACAGTAAAACATTTTAATTCATAGATTTAAGTACATGGCAGATGTGAACAAAATTATTTAAAAATATCCAAGACTCAAAGAGTATAATTATTAAGGTAGATATTTTTGAAATATATCAAATTTTGGACCTGAAATCTTTCTATTCTTTTACCTGTGCCTCAAGCAGTCATAAAAATAGTCCAAGGGAAATTCTAATAAATTTAAAAAGTGTCAATTTAAGAAACTGTTGAAATATAGCAAATTGAAAATAAAGTGATACAACTACAAATTAATAAAATATATAGAAAGTCTACTTTTTGTGAATAGAACAGATAAATCAATAAAAACAATAAATTTATTTCTTCTTGCTTTAAAAGAAAACCTAATTCTAAATTGAAAAACATCTGGAAAATTACAAAAATGGTAACACTGGTAATTAAAAACTTTGTAATAGAGCTAAAGCACATCTTAGAGAAAAAGTCATATCCTTAAATAATTATGTTATTAAGCAAAAGAAATAGAGTGCAGGATTCAACTGAAAAAACAGGAAAAGAAAAATAAAACATAATTTTGGAAATAATTAATAAGATATTAATAAATATAAAAGCAAAAATTAATGATTTAGAATATATAAAAAGTGTATCCAAGAAATAGATGTTAAAATGTGTTCACTGAAACAAAAAGTAAAATAGATAAACTATTAACTAGCAGTTTTGAGAAAAATATGGGAAGACACACAAATACATAGGACAGAAATGAGAAGTAACCACAAGCATAGAAAAAATAAAAATTCTCATAGAAGATAAGTGATCAGTTTTACTCTCAAAGATATTAAAAAGAATTGACAAATTGATTTTGGTAGGAAAATGAAATATCATTAGAGACATAGAGAAAATTGTCAAGGAATTTACCTAATATAACACCAGGTTGTATAGTTTCTTGAAAAAATTCAACCAAACCTTTTTAGTCAATACCTCCAAGGCTCTTCAAACTATTACAACACACAGAAAAATTCTTTTATGAAATGGATATAATGTTAATTGAGAAAACAGAGAATTAAAAATCCCAGCAAGTTATTTTGTGGATATCAGCAAACTGATTCTAAGGTTTTTATGGAGAGACAAAGATGCAGAATGGCCAACATAACATTGAAGGAAAACAACACAATTGGAGGACTTACTGACTTACTGTGTAGCTGTAGTAATCAAGACAGTGTGATAAAAGTGAAAGAATAAACAAATAGATTGATGCAAAAGAATACAGAGCCCAGAAGTGGATCCACATAAAAAATAGTTAACTGATATTTGAGAAAGGATCAAAGGCAATCTGGTGAAACAAAGATAGTTTTTTGGACAAAGGATGTTAAACACCTGGACATCCATATGCAGAAAACAAAAAAAGAAAAATAACTCAAAATGGATCATAGACCTAACTAAAACACAAAACTATAAAACTGGAAGATTATGTAGGAGAAAACCTAGATGACCTTGGGTATTGGTGGTGACTAGATACAACACCAAAGGCATTGTCTATGAATGAAATAATTGATAAACTGGACTTCATTAAAATTAAAAATAACTGCTCAGTGAAAGGTCAGTGTCAAGTGAATAAAATAAGCCACAGAGTGGGAGAAGACACATCTGATAAAGGACTATAATCCAAAATACACAGAGAAAACTCAACAATAAGGAAACAACCTGTTTAAACAATGAGCCAAATACTTTAATAGACACCTCACCAAAGAATGGCATATGCAGATGGCAAATAAGCATGTGAAAAAATGCTTCACATGTTATCAGGGAAATGCAAATGAAACAACTCGATACCATTATATTACTAGTAAAACAGCCAAACTTTCAAATACCGACAACACCAAATGTTGGCTGGGAGATAGAGTAACAGGAACTCTCACTCGTGTGGAGTTGGAAAGTGATACAGCCACTTTGGAAGACAGTTTGGATGTTTCTTACAAAATGAAACATACTGTTACCATATGATCCAACAGTTGTGCTCCTTGGTATTTACCCAAAGTTGCTCAAACCTTCTTATGTCTACACAAAAACCTGCACAGAGGGGTATTCCAGCTTTATTCATAATGGCCCAAACTTGGAAGCAACCAGGATATCCTTCAGTAGGTGACTGAATATTTAAATTGTGGTACATGCAGAAAATGGAATATTACACCCTGCTAAGGAGATTTGAACTATCAAGCTATGAAAAGACATGGAGGAACCTTAAATGCATCTTACTAAGTGAAACAAGCCAATCTGAAAAGGGTACATACTGTGTGTTTCCAACTATATGACATTCTGGAAAGGGCAAAGCTATGGCGACAATAAAAAGATCAGCGGTTGCCAGTGGTGCTGGGGGGAGAGGTGAATACGCAGAGCACAGAGGATCTTTAGGGCAGTGAAACATCTCTGTATGATATAATGACATTAATAATGGATACATGCCATATGCATTTTTCCAAAACTATGAAATACAGCATGAAGAGTGAACTCTGAGATAAACTATGAGCTTTGCATTATTATGATGTGTGAATATAGATTCATCCTAGGGAAAATAGTTCTCCTCTGGTGGGGGATGTTGCAAATGGGGGAGGCTCTCCATGTGTGGGGGCAGTAGATATATGGGGAATCTCTAAAGTTCCTCTCAATTTGCTCTGAACCTAAAACTGCTCTTAAAAAAATGAAGATTTTAAAGCAAAGAAGAAGAATAAAAGAAAAACAAAAACCGGACAAGAGATATATACAAAAAGAAAACTACAATCTCACTATGAATGTGGAAGCAAAATTCTAAAATAATCAGAAGCACATTAAGATAATTACATACTTTTGCAATGTGATATTTATTCAAGAAATGAAAGGACAGTTCAAAAATGACAAAATTAGTCATAGTAGCAGATATAAGAAGAAACATCATACCATCATTTCCATGTTAAAAAAGCATCTTCCAAAATTCTTATCTATTCTGAGAGTCAGAATAGGTGAATAATCTCAATCATGGTAAAATAACATCTCAATCAAAAGGCTGAAAGAGTCCTTGTTGAAAAACCTTTGGAAGCATTCTGTCTATGTCAGGAATAAGGCATATACTCCATTATCACCACTATTAGTTGAATTGAGTCTGCAGGTGCTAACCAACATAGTTACATAAGAAAAATAACAAAAATTGGGAAGAAGCAAATTAAATTATCACTATTTGCAGATGACATGATTATATATTTGAAAAACTTAACATTTTCAATGAAAACCACTATTAATAGGAGAATTCAGTAAGGTGGAGAGGTATGAAATTAATATACAGTAATCAATAGACTCCTCTGATATATACACTAAGTTACATGATATAATGCAATAAAAGACCTTATGCATTCTAACAATAAAAAATAGAATGCCTAGTGTATTAGTTGTTTGTGGCTGCTATAACAAATTATCACAAATTATTTAAAACAAGACACTAGTTTATTACCTCACAGTTCTGGATGTCAGAAGTCCAGAATGGTTCTAAATGAGCTAAAATCAAAGGTTCAGTCAGACTGCCTTCCTCTTGGTTGCTCTAGGGGAAAACACATTCTTCTGCCCTTTATAGCTTCTAGAGGCTGCCCACATTCCTTGGCTCATGGCCCTCTTCCATCTTCAAAGATATTTTAGGTCAAGTTCTTTTCACAGTGCTAATTCTCTAATTGTTCCTCTTCTCCTCCTCTTCCCCTTGGAAAGGAGCCTTGTGATTACACTGGGCCTACCTGAGTTACCCAGGATAGTCTCCACAACTCAAGGTCAGTGGATCAGCAATCTTAACTCCATCTGCAGCCTTTTTTCCCCATTGTCATGAAACTTCATGTACTCATTGTTTCTGAGTGCTAGGATGTGGACATTTTGGGGCAGGAAGGGGAAGTATTCTGCCTGCTTGTAATTCCAGGGGCAAAATATGTTGCCAGCCCGGGGCACATAACCTTTGAATCCTCAATCAGTCAAGGGGAGAGATAAAGTGGGAGAAACCTGTTTATTGCTTACAGGCAGTCATCCACTTCTACTAACCCTTGTCTTTTGTGACTGGCTGCCAAAAGGGACCCCACCAAACCTCTCTGGTCCAGACATGCCCTCGCTCCCCCAACCCTAGTAATCACCAATTGGTACGGAGATGAACTACTTCTCTCCATCATTTGGAAACTCCTCTTAATATGGAGATGCATGAAGGCCTGGTGAGAGATTCTGGAAATATTGCGATTTTACCCACACTGCTAAACCTAGTAATAATTTTAACAATAAAAGTGCAATGTTTATTATACAAAAACTTTGGGATAATGCAGAGAGTCACAAAAGAATGCTTAAACAAATAGGAAGGCATACTATTTTCTTGGATAAGGAGAAATATCATATACTTGGATTGGAAGAAGCTATATCACAAAAATGTCATTTATCCCTAAATTATTCTACACATTTAAAGCAAACAAAATTTTAATTAAAAGATAAATGGCTAATTTTGGAAAGAGAAAAGGTAATTCTAAAATACATATGGAAACCAAAACAAGCAAGAATAGGAAAACTCTAAAAAGGAAGAATAAGAGGGTGTCACCAGATGTTAAAGCTTATTACTAAGCCTCAGTAATTCAAGAGTGATATTGCTCATGATTAAACACATTAATGGAACCACATGAAAAGTCCAGGAATAGGCCCAAATCACATGGGAATTTACTAAATGATAAAGATTACATCTTAGACAGTGACAAAAATTTTGTTTATTAAAACAAACGGTGTTGGGACATGTTGGCAGCCATCTGGACTAAAAAAATTTCTTTCATGTCCCATATTTTATATCAGTACATTCCAAGTAAATCAAAAATTATCAGAGAGAAATAAAAACCATAAAATTATGAATCCACAGGTTTCTTGTGGTATCAGAAGAGGGGAGGCCTTTTTGGATGACAGAAAACCCAGAAGTCATAAGGGAAATGATTGAAACCTTCAAACTGCTTATACACAATTAAGAACAGCAATGAAAAAAATGAGTGGCACAATTCATCATCATAAGTAAATTCAAAATTCAAGTTTGGTAAGATGTAACCCACAGTCAAAAGTCTAATTTCTCTTATATATAAAGTATTCCTACATGTTGAAAAAATAAAAACCAGCAAATAAATACAAATGAAATTAAAAAATTTTGAAAAGATAGCAAAGGAAAGGAAAGACAATTTGGATTTTAGATATGTAGAAGATCCTCAGCCTAACTCACTCATGATGAAAGAAATAAAGAGTAAATCTACAGTGACTAACTCTTTGTCACCATTCAGCTCATGCACAATTTGAAAGGTAAATAGCCCATTGTATGTGTGGTGACGAGAATAGCCACACCTATTCATTGCTTGTGAGACTGTAAATTGCAACAATCCCTATTGGGAGGTATTATCTATAATAAATTACACATTACATATATTAGCACCCAATAATCCCATCCCTACAATATATTTAATTATGTACAAAGAAAAAGTTATTCACTGCAGCAATTTCTTTTTAGTAGCAAAATATTTTAAAACACCTAAATATCCATCAACAAGGAACTATTTAATTAAATTATGGTACATCAGACAATGCACATTATGTAGCTGGAAAATATAATGACAAAAGTCTTTATGTAGAATTATGGAAAGTCCTTCATAATACATTTTTAAATTTTTAAGCAAAAAAGCAAGGAGTATAGCAATGTATATAACACTGTTATTACCTATGAACAAAGAGAAGCAAAGAATGTATACATAATGGCCAACACAAGCACTTCTACCTATTCTAGTCAAAATCACTCTGTAGGGCAAATGCTGACATTCCTTTCCCTGCGCCTAAGCAGCACGTGGGTTCTATTTACTATTTTATCTTCAGTGTCTACCACAGAGCCTGACATACAGAATGCTCACTGAACATTTGGTGAATAATGAATAAATGACTTTCTATTTAAAGATAGAAAAAAACAAAGCTCAAGTAAGTTAAGTAGCTTGACTCACATTGCACAACCAATGGGTGAAAGAGTTTCCTCTCTGGATGTAATACAATATAAATCTTCAGGAGTTTACACACCAATGAACTCATCCCATTAGCTATCTTTGAATATGTGAACAGGCTGGAGGGGGGTTGGGGACACAGTAGAAGTCAGACATTTTCTATATGCCCTTTTGTATTTTTAATTTGTGAAATATGTGAATGCTATTCAAAAAAGTAAATTAAACATGGAACTCATGAATAGAAATGCTGACATATAAAACACCAGAAGCAAGCATAAATTTCCTCTTAAATATAAATTACATGACTAAATGTGGTTAATATTGTTGCAAAATGGACAATTCTTGAAATACATCTTAAGATACTTGTGATTTGAAAGTAATAGACTGGGACAAACTTCAAATACAACTACAAAAGCTGGGATGGAAAGTCAGGAGAAAGAACGGGGCAGGTACTCTAGCTTCTGGGTTTCTCACAGAGGGTAGCCTTTCCCTACAGGTTTTCTAAAGATATTTATTGATACATAGGCACCTATCTTATTTAAATGTGTATGCATAGTCTCTAGAAGTACTAAATGTGGTTTCTACCCTGTCAGCAATGAGAGTAAACTATAGCAAAATATGCCACTGCAAGGAATTCATGTATTTAATGCACAGTTACCCCATATGGGCTCATAAGTAAATTCCAACTCATGCTAATAAAGTGTCCAAAATAACTCAGAAAAATTGAAATAATGGGAAGGGATATAATAAATGTAAACAAAAAAGAAGGGAAATATGTAATATCAAAGTTACACGAAGTTACACAAAATAAAATTTTGGAAAAAATTCATTAAATGGGAACATGATCCCTTTAAACTTATGAACTAAACAAGTTCTCAATGAGCCTTTATTTATCAAGTCATATAAAACATCACAATACCTGAAGAAAATATTGCAGGCACTGAATTGAGAAACATATGGATGAACAATGGGAGAGGGAGATTATAAAAGAGAATTGTTTGGTCCTTGAAATATGTATATAAAAGTTGCTACAATATCTAAGCAATATATAAAAGATTGATATAGTATTCTCAAATAAGTAAACATATATATTATTAGCCAAAAAGAAATACTCATTCAATTCCAAAGCGGAAAAATACCTCAGATCATATTCAGAAACCACAACCTAATATAGTCAAAAATAAATGTCAAATTTAGAAACAAAAAAACCCAATGCATTTGACATTTTTAATACCATTGTTTTCTAAAGAATTCTTGGGGCAAAGGAATTAAAAAAACCACAATTACAGAGTATTAATGATAATAACATAGCCTCAAATGTTATTCTACAAACAAAAATAATAAAAATAATAAATAAAATCACTAAGTTATGAAAAAGAACACAGTGACCCCAAGGAATACAGAAGGAAAAAAAGTAATGAAAATGAAATCATACATGAATGAATTAGGGAACAGAAAAATGGTGGAATTGCCAATAACTTATTCTTAGGCAAACCAAGAATTTGAATCACTCACCCATTCATGAGAAAAGGCAGAAATGCAGCACATATGTAAGAACAATGAATAGGAGAAAAGAAAATAAATAGTGATGACATTAAAGGATTTTAAGATTTTACTATTTTTCCCAACTTTGTGGTAGTAAATTATTAAAAAGTTATACTATACCAAAGAAAAGTTATATTGTACTAAAATTAACCTATTTAAAAGGGACCTAAAAGGGAAAGAAAACACAAAGGAGACAAATAACCAAAGATAAAAACACAAAGTTGTCTAAAAGCTATACTTGAACAAATTACCAGGTTTGGTTGATTGCATGACTGAACTTTATCAATCCAATCATGGAACGTCTAATTTTCATATCAAATGAATGATTTCAGCAAAAATGCGAAAAAAAGAAAAAAAAAAGCTGCTTCTTATTTCCTGTTATGAAGCCATGTGACTAAGACCAAAATTGAACAAATATAACACTAAAGACTAATATTTAAAAACTTAGTAAAGCCATACATTAAAAACTAACTCAATGTAACTCCAGTAGGTTTTATCCCATGAGGTACAAATATGGTAATATTAGGAAACGTTCATATAATTCACTAAGTTAAGTTAAAGAATAAAAGCTTATAATTATTTTGATAAGAAGTGTCTTTGATAAAATTCCATCTTTGTTCCTGATAAAATTTTCTATGTACATTATACAAACACTTCAAACTGTTTTGGAAAAAACCTCAAGAACTTCAAACAAAACTTCAGAACTCTTTTTTAAGTCTCTAGGCAATAGAAGTGATAATGGAGTAAGTTAAACACCAAAAAAAAAAAAAACCAATCAGATAAATTCATATTTGGAGAAAATATGTAAGACAATTCATATATATAATAAATTTGGACATTTATTCATACATAAGATTCTCAAGTGTTCAGTGATGAGATACTGTTAGGATAATGAGAAATTATTGCCATATGAATGTTATTTTTCACATTTTCTATAAATACTAGCCAGTGCAATTTAGCAATGCCAGAAAATAAGAGTCAAAAATGTTTAAAGGGAAAGAGAGGAGGTTTTATTTTGGAGATTTTAGGAAAGGTAACATAGTCCTTGAATGGTTGTTAACTTGAGAAAATTCCACGGATCTGAAATGGTAGCCAAGCACTTCATTGTCAGCTACAGTTAAAAAGCTTGAACTTCAGCCTTATCCCACCTTTAGAGGAGCTGGTGTTTCTTCATGCATGAAGGTTCAAGACGTACAGCTCAGGGTCTGGGGGCCCTCTCCCAGAATCTGGTGTCCAGCTCTGCTAGCTTTCTGTGCTTTTCCCTGGAATACCAAAGGTGGCAGAGGACCCGCTCACTTGGTACTCACTTCAGCAAAAGCTATACTGCCTGTGTTGGAGAGATCCAAGAAAAACAACTAAAAGTAAAACATAAATGATAGTAGAGTTTCATTAGATTTTTAATTATTATTAAAAAAACACCATTAGCTTTTCTATATACAAGCCAACATCAGTTAGAAATATATGAAAGTCAACATTCACAAAAACATATAAATACACAGCCTGTGAAAAACAAGAAAAATGGGGATACTGAGAAATTGAGAATGATACTGATGACCTCTGAGAACTGTCCAACTTATGGATCAATCATAAGCTCAACAGCCACAGATGTTTTTTACAAACACTATCAGTATCTGATAGGACAAGGAACATTTGACCTGACAAAAGGTTAAAGGAGATAGAAGCTAGACAGAAGCTTCTCTACCCTGTGAGACTAAAAAAACCCTTCCCTTCTCTCTCCCAGCCTGCACAACCAAATGCCATCTTGGATATAAGGTGGGTTTGGAGAACCTAATACTGAGAAATCTAACCGATTGAATGAGCATTATTTTTCCCCATGAGAGACTGAGCACAGAACACATGTACCCAGAAGGTCTCAAAATTTATAATCTAAATTATGGGATGAGACTAAATTGTACATCAATTTAGTTGCTTTATTTCTGCAAGCCAGTTGTTCCAGGGTACATGAGGAAGGCCAGATTCACTGTATAAAATAAGGGAGTTTACATTTTCTCTGACTATCTGGATTGTAGGGTGTGTTAAGCTTTGTTATCAAAGATATTTAGACAGATTTTTTTAAAGGCACAGATATGAAAGAAAATAGTAAAGTGCCAACATTTTAACAGGATTTTCTCAAAGTTCAGTAACGATTGTAGAGACTTTTCTTATTTTTCACATCTTAAAAAAAATTTATAATATGGATTATTTTGGCAATTATTAAAAGCAAATAGGCAGTTAAAATAAGAAAGTAAGAAAGTAAAAAAAATAATAGGTAAGAATATTGAAAACGTACTATATGCCAAATAGTCTGCTAAGCCCTTAGCACATGTTAACTCATTTAATTTTCCCATCAACTCTATGAGTTATGGTATTACCTCATTTTATAGAACTCAGGCTTAGAATGAGTAGGTAAGTTGACAAGGTCATCAAGCTAGATAATACTGAGTCACAGATTCAAATCCAGGCAGTCCAACTTCAGAGCATCTGAGCTTCACTAATTTGCCCAATTGCCTCCCGTGAGGTACCATTGATCTCCCATTCTGTGGACTCAGTCTGGATCCTGTGCCTCTTTTCTCATAATTTTTATGAGCAAAACTGGAATAAGGGGCATCCTGGTGATTCTTATTAGAAACTGGATGAATTTTTTGGTTGGCTCATTTAGGATTCCCCAATGCACTTTCTGTATGCTTGGGACTTGACTGTAAAATGCCCTTAATGGAAATTATCTGTGGACAGACTTGAGAGGAAGGGAGAACTTAATGTCATGTGTATTTTTCCTTTTATTTACCAAATAACATTGCTGGTGTTTCATAGAATAATAAAGTATCAGACCCATGGGAAAGAGAAGACACCATCTGGTAGTGTACAATACTTAACCACTTCAAATTATGTTAGAATTGTGTTTAACAGTGCCTGCAGTGGTGCTGATAACATATTAGACAGGTAATATAAACTATTGTTATAGATAACAATAACTCTTATTTCAGTATCTAATAACAGTAACTCTTGTCTGCTGTTAATCACATATTTTCACAGACCTTTCTGGGCTCTCCTTCTCTTTTCCTTTTATTTACACATTTTATTTATTGACCATATTGTAACCACATTTATAAATGATACAAAAATAAAAGCCAGTATCCACCATCAAAATGTTGTAAGTTAGGAGTGAAGATAAGGCACAAAAATACTCCAGGCAGAAGGCAGTGATGGAAATGTCTTTGAGAAATGTGTTGCTTTTGTTGAGAGAAATCCTTTTCTGGTTATAGAATGAAGGAAGCTTTGTGAAGGAAGTCACATTTAAAGTGAGCCCTCTGATATGCATAGGATTTCAACTAGAGGAAGTGGGAGGAATTATTCTGGAAAATATATATGAGCAATGGCATGGGGGATTGGAAAATAAAACCTACGTGCAAAGATTTGTGAGCAATGCAGTTTGGTTATAATGGAGGTAATGAGTAGACTGAGAAAGGCTAAAAAGATAGATCGGAACCCATCTGAATAGCTCCAAATGCCCAATAAGAGAGTTTTCACTTTATTCATAAAAAAAGGGAGGTCATTTAAATTTTTTGATAAGGTAAGTATCACAAGGAGAGATTTAATGTTCTGATCATGCATTATTCTTATAAAAGAGGAGAGAAAATAAATGTGGAAAAAATATACCAGGAAGTTAATATACAGCTCAGTTAAGAACCTAAGAGGAAGGTAGTCCTAGAAAGAGAAAGACAGAGAGAAGACAGGGCTATAGTGTCAAGAAAATATCTGTGGGATTCAGTGACAGACCACGAAGAAGGAAGGGAAAAAAAGGATATGATTCTGAGTGTGGATATTAGGAAGAATTGTAGTATTATTGAAGAAAAAAAATTCAGGACTAGGAGCTGGTCTGAGAAGGCGAGATTACTAAATTACTCTTATACGTGAAGAATTTGAAGTACCTGTGGTGGTTAGAGATAGGTATTAATGTCCTGCTGGTAATTGGAGATAACATAATATAATTGGAAGGAGTAATCTTGGAACTATAAATTTTGTAGTCATTCACATTATATGCTAGTCTTGATGTTGGAATGAATGGTCAGTCTACACAAGATAGAAGATTGAAAGAGAGAAAAAAAACTGTGAACAGAATTGAGCAATGCCTACATTTCAGCAACAAGACATCTAGGACCAAGTAGGAGAGGAGATAGAAAAGAATTGGTCAGAGACTGAAAAAGAAAATGAGAAATAATGGGTATAATAAGAGGAGACAGTTTTATAAAAGAAGAATTGGCCAAGAGTTTCAAATTCTGTGGACGTCTTAAACTAAGGAAGGGGAGACTTTGAAAAGATCTTAAAATATTTTAAAAAGTTATTTTTGAGAAATAGATTGGATAGGCTAATTAAGAAGCCAAAATGCCAAAGTTTGGGTCATGAGTTTATTGGGCCCTATCTCCTTCATTCTATAGCTTGTTTTGTGCACTCTATATTTTTTGCAGGTGCTAATCTTATAAACTAATTTTTACTTAGATTTAGCAACTATGATGGCCTACTAATTTTATTTTGTCTAGGGAACACATTTCAAAGGCGATTTCCATTTTCCAAAGAAAGTAATGGTAATTTTTTTTTTCCTGTGGAAAGGAGTTTTATTTAAATACAGTGAAAATTTTAGAATGGAGATATTTTAAGTTATGAAGAACATAAGATTTAAGGTCCTTAAATCACAAATAATGTCTATTTCACCTACCTGATTTTATACTTAGATCTCATCTGCTCAGAATATTTCACACACCAATTATCAGCTGTTCTTGTAACCCCACATTGAAACATGGGGCCACCATATTCTTGAGAGCAATTCATTACCTAGAAAAAGAAAAGATTGTTTCTTGCATTCTTTTGACTAGGTAGAGGTGAAATTTCTGGAACAGTAAGTTTTTCACTTGAGAAAGAATCGTAGGTTATTCATTAGGTTGCTCACATAGAATCATATTTTATCTTATAGGATATTCAATTGAGATTTTTCTCTAACCCTTAACAACTTAGTTTTGAAATGGTTTCAGAGTTCCAGGTCGTCATACAAACTTAAAGACAGTGGTTAAAACCTGTGAAATTTCTTCCTGAAGATAAATATAGACTTTTAATTGTATATGTATATGGTATACATATGGATGAGTTTGCTTTAAGGTGATAGGGTATTTACAAAAATGAAGTGACTTAAAAAGTGAATAATGCTTAAAGAGACTAATTGTTTTATAAAAGGACTTTCAATATACTTTTATAAAGGACAAGTAAAAGAAAAGTAAGAGTACATTACCATATATATATGTATATAAGGGAATATATACAAAAGAAAATATGATATAGAAATGTTCATGAGAAAGAAGATTTTCATTATCCTGGTATTTCCCATGTATCCTTCTGTAGTTAATGTTTTCCCTGTACCTTTGGCTTCTGACAGCCACTGATCAACTTTTTGTCACTGTAGTTTTTTTTTTTCTAACCTTTTCTAACCTACAAATAGAATAATACAATATATAATCCTTTGTGTCTGCCTTTTTTCACTTAATATAAATGGTTTTTGAGCTTTATCCATGTTGTTGCCTATATCAGTAGTTTATTCATTGAATTGTTGAATAGTATTCCATTGATTTCCATTGATAGATATGCGACAATTTCTTTATCCATTAACCAGAAGATAGACACTTAGGCTCTCTTTATGTCAACATATGTTTTTATTTTTGCTTGGGTAAATATTTAGGATGTGGATTGCTGGGATGCATGGTAATTACATGTCCACATTTATAAGAAATGGTCAAGTTGTTTTCTAAAGCATCTGTACCATTTTCTTCCCCAGGAGCAATATATGTGCATTTCATTTGCTCTGTGTACTTGCCAAACCTTGGTATTGCATTCATTTTAATTTTAGCTTCTAGTGGGTATGTAGTAGTTCTCATTGTGATTTTAAATTGCACTTCTCTATTGATTAATGATGTACCCTTAATGAAAACCTGCTGTTTTGTGTTACCTTTGGTGAAGCGTTTGTTCAAATTGGTTATTCATTTCTTAAAATGTCAGGTAGTTATTCTTAATATTGGCTTGTAAATGCTCTTTATATTTTCTGGTTAGAAGTACTTTATCTGGTCTTCATGCTTTACAAATATTTTATTCCTAAGCATTTTATTCTTTTTTGAGGCTATTGAAAATGTAATTGTTCTTCTAATTTCATTTTTGAATTGTTAATTCAAGTTTATTAGTTAATCAAGTTAATCCTAGTGTATAGAAATATGATTGATTTGATTTTTGTGCATTGGTCTTGTATCCTACAGCTTTATTAAACTTGGTTATTAGTTTTAAAAGGTTTTTTTATGGATTCCTTAGGATTTTCTATATATAACACCATGTCATCTATGAATATAAATAAATTTATGTCTTTCTTTCTAATCTATCTTCCTTTTTATTCTGGATGCTTTTTATTTCCTTTTCTTGACTATTTTTTTGGATAGAACCTCCAGTACAACATTTAATAGACCTGGTGAAAGCAGACATTTTTGTCTTGTCTTAGGCTTGGGGGAAATCATTTAATTTTTCATTATTAAGTATTATGTTAGCTGTGATTTTTCTCATTGATGCTCTTTATTTGATTGAACAAATTCCTTTGTATAGCTAGTTTATTAAGTGTTTTTATCATGAAAGAGTGTTGAATTTTTTAAATGCTTTTTCTGGGTTCATTGAGATGATGTAGTCCCCCCCCCTTTATTCTATTAGTATGTTTCATATTAACTTGTATTTCTGGGATAAATTTCACTTTTTGATGTTTTATAATCCTTTTCATATGCTGATGGATATAGTTTACTGGTATTTTGTTAAGGATTTTTGCATCTATATTCATGTGTGATATTGGTTTGTAGTTTTCTTATACCTTTAGTTTTGGTGACAGGGTAATACTTTACTCACAGAATGGTTAAGAGGTGTCCCCACTTCCATTTTTTTGGAAGAGGTTGTGAAGAATGTGTACTAAATCTCATATAAATGTGTGGTAGAATGCACCAGTGAAATCATCTAGATATGTATTTTTCTTTGTCAGTTTTTAATTATCATTATTATCTATCATTACCTATTGTCTTTCTTTACTTCTTATAGGTATATTCAGATTTTCTATTTAAATTCTGCCAGTGTTGGATTTAAGTATTTTGGTACTCTGTTGTTAGAGCATACATGACGTACGACTCTGATCAACTTTTTTCTTAATTGTAAGTCTGACTTCCTAGAGGTTGTCCTGGTCAACAGTATTTAGTAATAAATATTGAAATCTCTGAAAAGCCCAGAGATTATGTCTGCTGAAATTAAGACTTTCAACTTTTATTAATGAATCTGTATTTGGGTAGGAGATTGCTTTCACTATACAGAGAATCTATGAGTTTATCCCAATTTCATCCATGATGTGAACTTCAGAATTTCTCCTTCTGATTGTTTATTCTAATTCTATCATCTCTATATGGATCTGTTTTTGTTTATTTTTATTCCTGGTTATGGGTATTACTTTTCTCTTTTTTCATACCTGGTCGTCTTTGATCGATGCTGATCATTATGCATTTTACATGGTTGGATGCTAGATTTTCTTGTGTTCCTTATAAGAGTGTTGGATTTTGCTCTGGCATTTAGTTATGTCAATCTGTTGACCTTTTCAAATGTTTCTATGGCATTCAGAACAATCCCATTTAGGCTGGGATTAATTTAGTCCCACTGCTAAAGCATGACTCTTCTGAGGACTGTATCCAATTTCTCACCTGTTACAAAATCTCTCTGCTTTGACTAGTGGAGATACCTTAGTGGAGAACACAACAGTGAGAGGTGAGGGGATTACTTGCCATACTGCTTTCTAGTCATTCTTTCCTGGCCTCAGGTGGTTGCTTCTTGGTCATGTATTGCCGAGTATTCAGCCACACAAAGAGAGTTGTGCATAGAGTTCTGGAAAACTCTCTGTATGTCCTTCTCTCCTAAATTCTGCCACACAAATTCTAGCTACCTCAGTCTCCCAACCTCCAGTCTTGTTCTTTTCAGCTCAGTGAGGCTGCCAATCTTGTTTCGAATGCCCTTTCACTTACTAAAGCCTAAAACTGGAGCACTAAGAGCTTAGTTTGTTTCCCTTCTCTCAGGGATTAGTGTCTGAAAAGGTTATTTTTTCCCCTATATTTTGTCCCATTTTTTAGTTGTTAATGGGAAGGCGATTGCTATAGCAGTTAATCCTTCATGGGCATAAGCCATGTAACTGCTTTTTTAACATAAAATTGTCTAACTAAAGAGTGATTATCTTTGAAAATAATAATAGTGTTTCAACATTGTTAATATTTCATAATTAAAATAAATAAAAATAGCTAACATTAATCAAGTGCTAATAACTACAATACAAACTAGAGGCATTTTATAAACGAAGTATGGAATCTCCATGAGAATCTTCTTCAAAAGGTGATGAATCATTTTAGAATATCTTCTATGATCTAACTATTCAACTGTAAGGGTTGAGTAAATCATTTGAATTTGAGAAGTTAATAAAATATATGATTAATATGCATATTCATTTTTTAGAAGTAAATAAGATGTGCTTATTTAAAGTATTGAACTCCCCATGATTTTGCACTTGTTTCTCCTTCCTTTTGTCCTGGTTAGCTCTGAGATGTGCTTTGATACTCAGATGACATCCTCACGAGGCGCCCCCACCTCTGCCCGGGCTTCGCCTGATGGGATTTCACAGCTCTCTGTGCTCACTACACTCTAGACAATATGGTCTGTCTCCTGTTTTGCTTCTCCCTTTTCATGTGTTTTTCTGTCTTTCCTCCAGTGCAGAATCTCTGGCATATACACCCAAGTATGATATTACCAAGTATGATAGATTACACTTGCTCAAAAATTTTTATGTTTCCTTCTTTTCTTCATTTCTAAGTTCTCTGTTTTCTTTAGGACCCTCATCATCTTTCTTCTGTATTTTGGTAGTAAATTTCTGAGCATGTTTTCCCATCTCCATACAGACGTGCCTCCTAAACCTATCTGACTAAATGATCTTTCAATGGCTCCAGGTTGTTGTACCAGAGTCCTGTTTCTTTATCATAACAGAGTCTGTTTCATATCATGACTCACTGAAAGCTCAGATGATGGTTAGCCTTTTTTAGCCATAAAGTATTTTAATTAAAGAATGTTTTAATTAAGTCACTTACTCCGACTATTAAGTTCTTCATCTACTTCCATCAATACTGTGAGATCCTCAGAAACAAAGGTTCTGTCTTTGGCTATAACCTTTGTAGCATCAGCACCCGGCATAGTGACTATGGAGAAAGCAGTTCAAGCCACTGGCCTGTGATCCATTTCCCTCCCATTACTAAGGGATGTTCCCAGGAAAGAATGTACATATTGATCTAATTGGTCAAATTTTGTAAATACGATGTTAATGATGAGCCTCATGGTAAACAGACTAATGATCATATTAGCTAGGAAAGAGGACTTATCAGTAGAATGTTATCCTTAGGATATCCCCGTTTTAGGATTATTTATAATTAACAAATATAATACAGGTTATACATCATTTTATTGTGTTAGATTTTACTGCACTTTACATATATTGTGTTTTTCACAAATTAAAGGTTTGTGGCAACACTGCATTGAGCATGTCTGCTGTCATTTTTCCAACATTTGCTCATTCTATATCTGTCACATTTTCATAGTTCTTGCAATATTTCAAACTTTTTCATTATTATTGTATTTGTTATGATGTTCTCCAATCAGTGATTATGACTCACTAAAAGCTCAGATGATGGTTAGCATTTTTTAGCCATAAAGTATTTTAATTAAAGAATGTTTTAATTAAGGAATTGTTTTTTAGACATAGTGCTATTGCATACTTAATAAACTATAGTGTAGTGTAAACATAACTTTCATTTGCACTGGGAAATCAAAAAACTGATTTGACTTGCTTTATCACAATTTTTGCTTGATTGCAGTGGTCTGGAACTGAACCTGCAATATCTCTGAGGTATGGCTGTATATGGATTTATGAAGCGAGGTTCCCAGGAGGATATCAGGTAAGCCGTTAAGTGATCGCAGCACAAACTGGAGATGATTAACAATGTAAATGCCCCTTTCTTGCTGAGAAAATAACGTATCTCTTACTTAGAGTGAATTCACCTCTGTTGTTTGTGGGCCAGAAAGTGCATATTTATAATGGGAAAGCCTCAGTGAGCCACATGGGTGGCCCGGATCTCTCTCTGCTTCACCTGTGCCTCTTAACTGTTTGCATCGTGTAAATCATTAGTAATGCTTGATACTAGCTGTGGTAGGCAGAATATTGGCCCATCAAGGATGTCCATGTCTTAAACTCCAGCACATGTGTATATATTTAGTTCTACAGCAAAGGTGAACAAGGGCTGCAGATATAATTCAAATCAGCTGACTTCAATATAGGGAGCTTACCCTGGATCATCTGGGTATGTCTGACATAATCATGGGTGTTTTTATAAGGCACAAGAGTGAGAACTTCAGAAATGGCTGAATGATGAGAACTCGGTCCAATTTTCCTGGCTCTGAAGGTGGGAGAATAGAGTCATGAGCCAATGTCTTGCCAATGGGTTTCAGCCCCAGGCAAGTTCGCTATGTATTCAGTGTGACCAAAGAAAATGACAGCAAAACGTTCTTGGGGTGAAAGGGTCATACCCAACTTTATTTCCAGGTGGCAGGTCAGTCACTAGAATCCCATTCACTCAGAGCAAGTCTGCAGGCAGCAAGCCAGTCTCTGCCTCTGGGCCCCTCTGTCTGCACTCCTGTCCTCTGGGCCTCCCTGCACACTTGTCCCACACAGCCGTCCCCTGGGCCTCTGTCCTCGGTGCTGCCACCACTTCAGCCTCTGCTCTGCTCTCCTGCAGCCTTGCAGCTCTGCCACCATGTCGGGCCCAGAGCACTGGGCGGAGCTCTTTATATAAAGTCAACAGCCATGTATTGCCCACAGGTGTGCAGTGAGCTAGTCAACCAGGGCCAGGTGAGAATCCTGGCCATGGGAACTCTCATTTTATCCACAGCCAAGGAATGCAGGCAGCCTCTTGGTGCTAGAAAGGCAGGAATACGGACTCTCTCTTAGAGCCTCCACAAGGAATGCAGCCCTGTGGACATCTTGACTGCAGGCCAGTGAAACCTGTTCCAGACCTCTGACTTCAGAATGGTAAGATGAAAAGTATGTATTGTTTTTAAGTCACTGAGTTTGTGGTAATTTGTTACAGCAGCAAAAGAAAAGCAATAGCAAGTGCGATGTCTGATTCATGTCACTCTACTTCGATAATACATTTATTTGTGTTAGGTCAGTAACATAAAACAGGTTTCTAATAATTACTTTTTGGGGTTAATGAATTGTGGGCTGAGTGTCTTCTAAGACTGACTTAATCATTGTTAGATTTTTAAGCATTTGGCATTAGAACATCATTTATACTTAGATCATAAAACGGGAGACAAGTTTAAACTTTGAAAATTCATCTCTGCTTTGAAAATTAATATCTGACTATTTGTAAGAGGGCAAAATTGAGTAAGCATGTTAGTGGTCATTATAATTCAATTTAATTCATAAAAGTATTAAACCTTGTTAACGTTCAAAGCACTTTAGCAGATTCTATGAGTGATTTTTAAAAAGGACAGTTATGAGATTTGGTCTGTGAACCTGCCATGTAGGGATAGATAAATACAGATTATGTGTGACAATATAAAAAGCATTAAAATATAGCTACAAAAACACAGTGAAAGTGCTGAAAAGAAAAATTCCATGTGCTTCAGGAAAGAAGCCAGGCTTCACAAAAGAGTGCTCTCTGATTTAATAAATAATTTGGAAAGCCAGAGGTGGACTCTCATGGAGAGTGGTATAGGAAAATTTTGGAATGAGGCCTAACTACAGGTATTGAAGTGGCCAGTACAGTGCATATTTAAGAAGAGTCAAATATTCTGTTGTAATTGTTTTGAAACCCAAGCCATGTTTTGTGCTCATTAAGAACTGTGGGTCAGCCTGTGCTGTGCCTTGGATCAAGCAGGTGAAATTCATTTCTATAACAGGTGGAGAGACATTGAGGGTGTTTTAACAGGGAACCGCTATGATATTTACATACCTCAAAGGATTCTGTGGGCAGGTGTGTATGCAAGAGCATTTGGAAGTCGATAGACCTTTTAAGATACTATTACCATTTTCAAACAGGAATTCATTGTGATACTGTAAGTATACTGGCCACTTCTATGAATGCCCTCTAAGTTACATCATCTGGCATGCTGGTTTTGTACCTGATAAGTTATTCTGTGCAGTCTCTTACCTGCCCTTTGTAAATATTTTCTTTGCAAGGTAGACATTGCTTTTAAACCATGCAATTAAAGTCTGAAAACTAAGCATCAAGAAGAAAAAACAATCTCAAATATTCTAAAGTCAGGGTCTAATGGGTCATCATGTTATCATTGTAAACTCATGTTTACTAAGCATTCAGTTGGGGTATATGAACTCTAGTGACTTCAGAATATAAATTAACCAATAGATAAATACCTGCGATCATAAAAAATCAGGATCTTAGGACCATAAAAATACACTATCCATGTTTTCCTGTACCAGCAATGCACCTCTTCCACAACGAAGACCTCTCTTAGTAAGTAGAAGATGATATTTTAATGGATTAATGGAGTTTGTATTTGCATAAAACTAGTTCTCCTTTGTTCTCAGCCATATAGTGTCCAAATGCTTATTCACTGACATCAGTAATAATAAATTAATGTTAGCGTGTGTCAACTATGTTCCAGACACTATTCTGAGAATTTGAGCTCATGAATTAATTTCATGTTCACAGCAATTTTACGAGGTACTATTATTAAATCAAATTTAAAGATTTAAAAATGGGAGCACATAGAAAAGTTAAATCACTTGTCCAGGTGACAGAGCTGCTCAGTAGTGGAGCTTGAATTGAACCCAGGCAATTGACTTTCAGAGTCCAAATTCTTAGGTACTGCGCCGTATTCCTTCCAACAGAGTACCTCTTAGTGACTTGTTTGGATACACGGTGTATTGGTATCATCTTCCAGTTCAGTATTGATATAGTTTGCTCCCATCTCACCTGGCTCATTTGGTAGAAGCAAAAACCAGGCTTGAAAATGTGAATAGAGAAGGCCAGCCCAGAGGGACAGGAGAGGGACAGGGGGAGGGAAAAGTGTGGGCAGTTTTACTCTAAACAGTGAAATCTGGTTAGCAAAATTAAAAGATTGTATACATAAAGTCAGTGTTATTATGTAATAAAATATAAGTTCTAGAAGGAGTCTTGAGACATCAACTAATGACTGTATCATTTTTTGATCGGTGGAAAATGGATTCCTAAGTAGTTAAGTTACTAGTCCAAGGTCAGGTATTAATAGTGGGAAAGGAAGTATTTAACCATCCTCACTCACATGGGAGTGTTTATCTATTGTAATATTTTGATAAATGTGTATGAAAAAAAGCTATCTAGGAAACTTCATGTATATAGGGACCTTGAAATGATTTTGTCATTATTATTTGTCATTACAGCAAAAGGAATTATCATTATTTATTTCTTTTGTTGAGTTTTGTTTTCATCAGTTATAGATGCACATATCTAAATGCATTCCCTAAGGCTTTAGGTAAAAAATGGCATTGCCCTGCTCTCACACCAACTTATCTGTTCCTCAGTGGTAACTAACTCCTTTAAACTATTTAAAGCCCATTAGCTTTACTATTATCTTCATCTTTAAGTAACATGCTTTTATCTCTCCTCTTTGTGTTTTCGGGTTCAACCTCCTGCTATGGAAGATGATTCAGCTTAACTGCACACACAACCCGTCTCCCATCCTCCTAACTCTGTTGTATCATGACTTTGGTTGGTCAGCATTCTGTGTGCATTTGCAAATCAGGTTGTTTTCGGGCTCTTTTCCCTGGTTCCTTGAGCTTCAGTTTATCTGGGTCTGCTGATCCATTATCACTTGTTCTTCTGCTTTCCAACTCACAAAATTTTGCTTATTTTACCTCCTCTCTCATTTTATTTGTCCTTGTCTGGATGTCTTTAAACATATATCCTTGTGTGTGTGTGGTAAATATGTGTTCAATATGCATCTTTTCTCAGATGTCCTTTTTTTTACATTATTTTTTTGGGGACTAGAGATCTTAAAATATTGAAGTACAGTTGTCATGTAATATTAGCTTCAGGTGTACAAAGAGTGATTTGGCATTTATATACATTACAAAATGCTCACCAAAGTAAGTGTAGTTACTGTCTGTCACCATACAAAGCAATTACAATATTATTGACTGTATTCCCTATACTGTACTTTACATCTCCTTGACTTATTTACTTTACAACTGGAATTTTGTACCTCTGAATCCCCTTCACCTATTTTGCCAATTCCTTTCCCCATCCCTCACCCCCATTCTGGCAACCACCAGTTTCCTGCATTTATGAGTCTGTTTCTGGGTTTTGATTTGTTTTTTAGACTCACACTTAAGCAAAACCATATGGTATTTGTCTTTCTCTGTCTGACTTATGTAATTTAGTGTAATGCCCTCTAGATCCATTCATGTTGTTGTAAATGGCAAGATTTCATTCTTTTTTATAGCTGAGTAATATCCCATTGTGTATATAAACCAGTCTTCTTTGTCCATTCATCTGTTGATGGACATATAGGTTGCTTTCATATATTGGCTATTGTAAATACTGCAATAAAAATAGGGGTGCATATGTCTATTTTTAATTAGTATTTTTGTTTTCCTCTGTAACTTAGAAGTGGAATTGCTAGATTTCATGGTAGTTCTATTTTTAATTTTTAACACACTTCCATACTGTTTTCCTTAGTGGATGCACCAATGCACCAGTTTGCATTCCCACCAAAAGTGCCCAAGGGCTCCCTTTTCTTCACATCCTCACCGACACTTACTTCCTGTCTTTCCGGTAACTAGCCATGCTGACTGGTGTGTGGTGGTATGATATTGTGGTTTTGATTTGCATTTCTCTGATGATTTGTAGTGTTGACCATCTTTTTATGTGTCATTTGGAAAAATGTCCATTCAGGTTCTTTGCCCATTTTTTAATCAGATGGTCTAGGTATCCATCAGTAATCTGGGGCAAAGCTATAAGATAGGGACAAGAGCAGTGCGCTGAGGATAATCGGAGCTCTGCATCAGGTAAAGAAGGCCATGGAGAATGAGCTGTTTGTTTTGTAAAATTGATTTAGACCGTGGAAAATTCTGCTAGGCTGCCAAACTTGTTGAGTGATAACATCTCTTGTTTTAAAGGTTGTTTGGTTTGTAGTGATTAATATTAAAGTAGTTCAAAAACTGATATTTGGAAATTTGTTTATAAAAGTAGATTAAAATTAATTTTGTTAATGTGATGCTATGACCCTCATTTATACCCATAGTGATAACCTTAAATATTATAAAACTGAGATTGCTAATCTCTCTTCTAAGTCAAGTCAGAATAAATGTCTCACTCAAGATAGAAAAGATGAAAAAGATAATGTAGAAAAACTGGACTTCTTAATGCTTATAGCAAATTGTTGATTTGTATTTATTAAAATCTCAATAATTCATGTAGAGATATAAATTTGGATTAAATGTTACTTCCTTTTGAGGATTTCCTAAGAAAGGAATGCTTCCTGGATGTTAGCGTATTATATAAGATAGTCATGAATCATTTGAACCTACCAGTATTATATATATTTAATTTTATATTAGTTACAGCTGTGGCTTCTGGTATGTCAAATGTGAACATTCATATTACATTATGTTAAAATGATGTCTTTAAATATTGGAATGCACAGCTCATGGAATTTCTCTTTTTTTAATGTACAATTATTTCTTGGAATAAGATACAAATTTTGAAAAAAATATCAGTTGTAACAAAAAGTTAAATTGTATTTTTTCAGGGACAAGTTAAATGTCTGAAAGACCTCATTCACATTCTGATAAACTTTTCAGTCAGTCATTTATCACTTATGAGGCAGTTAATTCATTCATTCAATTAGTCTTTACTGAGAAAATACTCAATGTGTGACATACCGTCTTTGGTCTTGTTGTCAAAGAATGACATAAAATATTGCCTTCAAGGAGTTTGGAGTCTAATAGAAATCCCATTGTTGACATTCTCCTTGGGCATAGAGTCAAACACGGATAACAATATTTTCTATGTTTTCCTTTCCCTGAGAAAGTTAATGTCTCGAGGGAGCAGTGTTGCGGAAAGCATGTGAACTTTGGAGCTAGTCAAGCTTAAATTTAATTTCTGACTTGGACAGTTTCTAACTGGTTGAGCTTGGAGGTGTCTCTCATTTTTTGAAGTCACAGTTTCTATAGGCATAAATATCCTACAGGCTCATTGTTAGGAATAAAGGATATAATATATAGGAAAACATCAGACACACAGTAAAGCTTAACAGTTTCATTTTCTTCTCTTTTCATAGATTTTGGCATATGCAGTATCCCAAATAGCTCTGGGTAGAGAGTCACCACTGAAACACCAACAATTCTGATGAGAACAAATCTTTGGCAAATATTTAGAAGGGACTTCAGAAATTACCTAAACCCTCACCTTTGTGATCTCTGATCTCGCTGGTGCACAGTTAACTAAAGGCAAAGCCAGGAAAAGACTCACCTTCCAAAGCTTTATGCTCTCCCACCTTTATAATAGGAAAAGACATTAAAAATCATTTTTAAATAGTAGTAAACTATAAATAAACTAAAAATAAAAACATTGAGGGTATTTCAATTTCACCCTAGGTAACAGTTTTCAGTGTAATACCTTGCTATGTCTTACAAGAGTTGAAAAATTTATGACCTTGAGCATTGGAGATTTAAGTGACTGCAGAGAATTTACCAGAAGTTTGTGTTCTCGTTTTTCCTAGCTTTCTTTTGAAATTGTTCTGGTTAACATTGGATGTTCACGAACAGCGCTGTGTGTTAAGTCAGAAACCATAAACAGTGCCAGAAAACACCTTCAAATATTATTTCAAATCTCTAACTCAGCTGATAGTTGGCTGATTTCAGAATTGTCCTTTTTGATACCTTTTTTTCTACTCTATCCCTCCTGAGAAGAAAAATTGGTTGCTTCTGTTCCAATCACCTTCAGATACCTGGGTGAGAGAAGAAGGAAACTGGAACTACAGGAGCATATGTTTCTGGTAAACTGCAGAGATTTGGAGAGTGACAGAATACTATCTAATTGCAGCTTTCTCCCAGCAGTTTTTAAATACAGGTAACAGTCCACTGTAGTTGTTAAGAACTTTCTACAAGGCAGAGATGGACTCTCAGTTCTCAGGTCATTCCCTGAAATATTCTGTGTCTTACTAAACGATCACAAACATATGAAACCGTTTTAAAGACAGCGACTGTATTTTTTACCTCTTTCTTAGAAAGGGCTTTGGGTGAGACTAGCAGCTAAGAAGTGAGGCCAGGCAGCAACTTGTTCAGTCACCAAGCCTTCCAAGTGGCCATGACGTCACTGTAGACCCTGAATTACACTGACAGGCCAGTAGGTTTGGGAAGCCCCTTCTACCTTTTTTTTTTTTTTTTTTTTTTGCTTTTCACTTGCATCAAGGGAAAGTAGCTTGCATTGTGTTAGTACCTAAATCACAGTGAAATAAATGCCTGCCGGCAGCTTAAACAGTTGGCCTTTAGCACTGAATTCAATTCTCAGGCTCATGCTGTAGAGCAGCCAGAAAATGCTGATTTATGCTGGGAATAAAAGAAAGGTGGTCTCTATGGCCCTCTTCCGTCCTGCAGAGCCATGATATTTCAGGTATCTTAAAGATGAATTCGCACTGCTTCCATTGGATTTCTCTCATCCTAAGATAGATTTGCGAATGGTGGAGGGTTTACTTTTGCTTTATTTCCTCCAGATCCCTACTTTATCAGAAAGGAATTGTCCTTTTTTGATGCATATGCCTTATATGATCTGTCACGATCTTCCCCTCTACAGTGAGTTGAAATAAAAGCAATTATCCTATGACTTCCCCCTTTTATCTTTCTCCTTGACTTTCTGAGGGCAACTAATCAGAATGAAGCAGACATTGGCATTTTCTGCCGCAGACAGTGACCGGTGTTGAGACTCCTTTGACAGGAAGAGCACGATTGCGGCTCTCGTGCTGCTGTCTTCCTCTTGGCTGAGTAAGAAATGAATGAGAAAGCACCAACTCTCACAGGGAAGGTACTCTCAGACTTTTATGTTTACGGTTAAAGTGCTCTAGACTACTGGTCTCTCAAAATGCACACACTACTGATCTCACTTTGACTGCTGGCATGTAAAATATATTGTGCAACTAACATGGGAAACCATTTTGAATATAACAGAATGATACCAGTGAAGATTCAGTGATTATGAAAACGAGGTATTTCTGGAGTCTTTCCCCTTTATTGCTCAGATTTATTTGGCCTTGCACTCTACCACGTACAGTAACTGTTGGTTCAACTTTTCCTTGTAAAACATGGGTGGGTCCTCATAAACTGGCCGTTGGGAAAATCATTACAAGACTACTGACTCTTGTTCTGTCTGAGGGTAAAGGGTAGTGAGCTGACATAAAGGCCTTTATAGTATGTCAAAATGGAATGAGTTGCAGGTGAACTGAAGCCTCACTTACAACTTTTCTATCTCGATATGTTTCCCTAATTCCAGCAGCAGGTACAGCGCATGCAGGAGACCTGCTTGGGGGAGGGCCAATAGGCTATGCAGTTATTTGTGGTGAAGTATAAACAACATGTGTCCATGCTCACACACGTACACACACACTTTAGTTACTGAAAATCTATGTGCCAGGCCTTACATATTGATGCATTAATGATGTATCTGTCTTCCCATTCTTACAGTGGTTCTATTCCTTCAGTCATCACATACGTTGAGGCTACCCAATCTGAGGAAGGTATTTGTATTCTCACACAGAGTGAGAAGGCTGAAACCCAAGAAGCTTCACATTTTTGCCTGAGAGATTGCAGAATGCTGAATTCACGCCACTAGGTCGTCAATACACCATCAGAGCACAACGCCCCCTGCCCCGTGCCGCTTCTGTCTGGACACCCGAGCTTCTCAGGCTGATCCAAAGACTTCTGATATGTGACCCTGAGCAAACCTCGCTTCACTGCTCAGAGCTCCAATTTCCTCAGTTAATGTAGAACTTTAATAGATCTGGGATTGTCAACATACAGTTTTGCCTCATCCAGTGTAGAAAGGAGACTATTTACAAAGCTGCTTTCGCTGAAACTGGAGTGGAGTCCAGCGACCTGACCTTTGCTTCTTCTGACAAAGGGGCACTTCCTCCTCTTAAATCAGAACCAGCTGGTCTACTTGGCTCCTTTCTACTGGTTTTTCCTTTTCAGTTTTTAGTTTTTAAAATAATCATCTATAAAGTAAAATTAGTAAAATTGAGTGTCAGTATTACCTGGGACTCATAGGATGATCTGTTCTGCTATAATGAGATTTGTGTGTACCTAGATCAGCTAGGAAAATAATGTAGTGAATGGGGTCTGGGGACGCGGCCCTCAAAACCTGTCAGTGAACCTGGTGAAGGTGAAGGGGACTGGCCAGCCTGGCTCCTCAATGGCAGGAACCTGCTCTGATGATCCCTTCCTGACCCTGCTCATGACCATCAGCCCAACTGTCCGTGGGGATTAGGCTGACGTGCGCTTGAGGCAGTTATTGTTGATGTTTCCCATTGCCATCTCTTCCCTCCTTTTTTGCACCTAGGGAGGGCATAATCCTGAAAACCAAGCTCCTGTCTTGCTCCCCAAATCTCATTTACAGGCAATTAGACCTAAATTCGTAGGGGTTCATGACAAAAGATCTCAGGTAAGCATCAGCAAGAGTGACTCCCATGTAAGGGGATCCTGTGAAGTTCTTTGCAACATCACTTTGTTCTCACAGCAGCCTGTGGATGTGGTTATTATTCTCCATTTAAAACATGCATGAAAGAAGGCTTAGGGAAGTTTAGTAATTCACTCCAAGTTTATAAAGGAGGTGAATGGCTCACTTGGAGAACACATTCAAATTTGCTTGCCACCCAACCATGTCCTCTAAACTCCTTGCTAATCTGTGGTGCATCCTGGAGGAGTCCTGGATAACTGGAGCTGCAGCCCAAGACTTTCCATTACCTGTGGGCCAACCGTGCCCACTTCCCACTTCTAGTTCCTCTTGCCAGATTGGATGTCCTTCTTTCCCTCTGTTCCCAGCTGCCTCATCTTTCCAAGCCAAATGCCTAGTATTTCTGGGATTGAACTTCAGATTAATAGCATTTCCTGGTCATTGTGTCTAGCCTGCCTGATGACCCCAGAGTCATCTTTGCCACGAACTTGGCTACCCTGGTGCCCACAGGGACGTGGATCTGGGGCCTGAGGTTTCTTCTGCAGTGTTCCTCCACAGGCATTTTCCCTGTACCCAACCCTGACTAAATCCTTAATGAGACCTCTCTTATATTTGAACATGAAGCAAAGTTGTTCTTCTCTGCAGACATCAATGCTTCTCTCTATGTGCTGCTTCTGAACCTTACAAGCAGACCAAGAATGCTCATGTTTCAAGTAACAAAGGCGAAGTCTTTTCCTCAGGAATCTCTAGCTTTCCAAGCAGCATCCTGTTCTAGCATTAAAGCGTCTTTGCTCCTTACTGTAGTTCAGGGAGCCAGATACCTTTCCTGTGGGTATGTAAGTTCTGTGTATATCTTCAAGTGGGTTTGGCTTTTATTTTCTTATTGGAAAAATTTGCACTGAATTGTTCATTTCTACAGGGAATTCATTATCTTTGCTATTTCTGTTTTCAAAACCAGGACACCTACTGCCCTTTTCACACTCAAAATGACAGCTGTCACAAGTAGATGAATGAGCATCATCAGGCTGATTTAGAAAAGATTTGGAGCACTGACAAGATAATTGTGTCATTGACAGTAGGAACGGTGGATCGAAGAGAATGAGTTAATTGGTTCATACACCAAACCAATCTTTTAGCAATTAAACACTTTTCAAGATTTAGGAAAGTACAGTCAATTTTTGTTGGCAGTAGAACCTGGTGTGTTTTTTTTGTTTTTTTTTTTTTGCTGCAGAAAGTAGCAGTGTGACAATGTGTCTGTCCTCTCTGAGAAAAAAGTTTTGCTGGCTTTAAATTATGCTGTCATTTATGAGTTAGATTTTTGCATTGCTATTTTTCTTCTTTAACTATTAGAACCTGAGAGTCAAAAGAAGCTCTTATTCTCTGGGTGGCTGTTTTGGTCACCTTGTTCTGGTATAGAACTCCTTTGAGGTAGTCAAAAATGAGCACAGGCAAACTGTTCGGGCAAAATCAAACAGCCACTCAATTGTTGAGAAAATGGGGCAGAGCTGAAATGTACAATCTGTACAAGGCATCCCCTCTCTTGGCTCCATTTTACACCTTCAGGGTAGTTGTTTGCTGAGAGTGTGGGATAGAGACACTTCCTTATTGGGTTTATAAACACACTGAGGAAAAAAAATAGCTTGTGCCAGAATCTAATTGACAGAACGAAATTGTTTTTTACATTCTTTTGTTCTTTGACAGCCAACTCTCATGTTATTTTAAAGCAAAGAGGGGTGCATGTCTTATGCTAAGAAAATGCTATTTCCTCCCCTATTGTAAAGTGAGTGATTTTGGACAAAAATGCAGGGCCTCGTTCCATGGGCTCCCCAAGGCATGGAGTCTTGGTCAGATCAATTCGATTAACATACTCTCTGCTCTGTAACGTAAACCATAGTGAATATTCAGATGTCATTCTTCCTTTATTAAAAGGAACCTTGGAGGTCATATTTTAGTCTCTTTACTTTACAGAAGAATAAACAAGTGGAAACTTTCAGAGGGGCAGTGACTTACCCAAGTTCTCAACAGCTCCTTAGCAGCTGATTGGAGTGTGCTGTCACCCCTTTGTTCCCTGTGTAGGGCTAATTGTTTTCTCTGTGAAGCTTCATCTTCATAGAGAATAATCTACGCCCCCTGTAACTGTGCACATCTGGCAGAAAAGGAGGAATGGAAGAGTTATACTCCCACAGCAGAGAGACCCTGATCCCTCCCTGATTCTGGAGTCAGGGGAGACACGGAGGCTCCAGAGATTGTTAGAAAAGCATCGAGGGCTTGGCTGAAAGCAGGATTATTGAGATTAGGACAATGCTTTACATCTTTCCCGTCCTCCTGGTGACTTAAATTCACTCACGCCACTGTCCTGGCCCAGTATGTCTGGGGAAATGTATGACAGCCAGGCCTTTCCAATGGGGTGGAGGGGAAAGCCCATAATGTTATTTCCAATTAAATTTTCACATATCAGAGATTCATTCAACTTCACTGATTTTATTCTTGAATGTATTTTGTCTTAACACTGAAAACCTGGGTTTAATAATGTTCAAATTACTACTCATTTGCTGTATCCTAATATGTTGCTATATCCTAGCATAGGAGATATATAATGTTTTTAACTATATATATATAGGTTTTAAAATAGTATGCAGACACACACGTCCTAATTTAAAACTGCAACTAAATCAGGACTAACAAAAACAGGAATTCATTGTTGAATGGAGCCTAAGATCTCCTCTAGTTCATTATTACCTTAGAATGTATCTTATTAAGGATGGTCAATTAAGTAGTGTCAATTGAAATTTTCTTTTTCTCTGAGGTGGCTTGTTACCAATTTGTTTTCAGTTAGGTTAGCTTGTTTTATTTTGGTTTCAATTTTAGGGCTTACCTTTTATTCATTTTCATTGGGTTTTTAAATTTTATTATGTGAAACATTGACACAGACCTCAAACCAGAGTTATACGAAGAGCCACACTCAGAGTCTAACGTGTCCCTGTGGTCCCTCCGCTCTTCCCCCCTCTAGTCTGCACAATATGAAACCATTTCTATTAGTTTCTGGATTACTTTGTAGGGATTTTGTTGTGGTTGTTTTGCATGTATGTGTCTATCATGTCTTTTCAGAATGCGTGTCTTCTTTTTCCTTCCTTTTCTTATTAAGCATAGTATGTCATTTCCATTGTTTTCCATCTCTTTTTCACATGACAGTATGTTCTGAAAATTATTCCTTATCAGTACAGAGACATCATCTACATTCTTTTTGAGGGGGAGGAGGCTATACATCACTCCACTGTTTTGATTTTCCAAAATTTATTTCACCAACTACTATTGATCAACATTTACGAGATTTTCAGTTTTTGAACATTGCAGATAATGCACAGTGAATAATCTTATTCTAGCGTCATTTTGTATTTATAGAATGTGGCTTTGGAATAGATTCCTAGAAGTGGAATTGCTGGATCACAAGGAACATTCATCTGAAGAATTGCTAGAAGTTGCAGTTCTTCTCAATTGGGAAATTATTTTGTACTTCTACTATTAATATGTGTTTTCTAATAGTCTTGTCAATGTAGTGTATTGTCATTTAAAATTTTCCAGTCTGATATGGGAGAATTGGTAATTCATGGTTTTATTTTGCTTTTTTAAACTTATGAGTGAAGTAAATATCCTTTCATATATTTAAGAATGATTGCTTAAGGCTCATTTTGAAAGCCAGATTTTTTTTTGACATAATAGGGTTAACTTAAACTCTGATAATAAAATGTCACAAAGATATAATCCTTTTTGAATTAATATCAGTTGCATTTGATATCCTAAAAATAATTTGGGGTAGTACATAAAGAAATAAAGCTGTTTGCTGTATCACTGAAAGTTTTTGAATTAACCTACCAATTTAAAATATTAGTAATTAATGTTTTTTCCTTTTAAAGTAACATGCTTTTTTTTTAATTTCAAACACCTAAAGAAGCCAAACAGGTTCTACCACATAGAAGCAGTGTATTTTGAAATAATTCCTTTTTGTCATTTTTTCTCCTTTTTAAATATTATTGTTCATAGTATTTTTCACATTTTAATAGACTATATTTTTCAAGCACTTTTAGGTTTATAGAGAAACCGGGCAGAAAATACATAGAATTCTCATCAACATGAAATACTTCCCCATTTCTTTAGATCTTTGATTTCTTTCATCAGAGTTTTGTAATTTTCCTCATATAGATCTTGTATACATCTTTTTGGATTTATACCTAAGCATTTGATCCTTTTTGTGCTAATGTAAATTTTATTGTGTTTAAAAATTTCAGTTTCTAATTGTTCATGGCTGGTAAACTGGCAAACAATTGACTTCTGTATTTTAACTTTATATCTTGAAACCTTGCTATTATCACTTATTTACAGAAGGGCTTTTGTTGTTGACTCTTTGGGGTCAATTAGATGATCAAATAATTGCAAACAGAGACAGCTTGAGTTCCTCCTTTCCAACCTGGATATATTTTATTTTCTTGTCTTATCTTAATGCATTAGTGAGGACCTTCAGTACAATACTAAATAGGAATAGTGAGATTGTTTTGCCTTGTTTTTGCTTTTAGAGAAGAGCATCTAGATCTTCATTATGTTTGATGTTAGCTGTAGGTTTCTTGTAGGTGTCCTTTGTCATGTTGAAGCTGTTCTCCTTCATTCTTAACCTGCTGAGAGTTTTTATTCTGAATAAATGTGAAATTTTGTTAAATGCTTTTTCTGCATCCATTAATATGATCATAGGATCTTTCATCATTAGCTTGTTGATGTGATGGATTACATTAGTTGTATTTTTTTTATTGTGAAAATAGGCTTGTATATTTAGAATAAATCTCACTTGGTCTTCGTATGTAATTCTTTCATATGTTGTTAAATTCAATTTACTCCTACTTTGCTAAAGATTGCATCTATGATCATGAGAGATCTTTATAGTTTTCCTTTCTTGATAATGTTTTTGTCTGATTTTCATTTTATTCTGGTTTCCAGAGTAATTTAGGAAGTATTGCCTAGGCTTCTGTTTTCTGGGACAGATTGCAGAGATTGGTACTATTTTTCCTTAATTTTTTGGTAGAACTCAACAGTGAAAGCATCTGGGACTTTCTCTTTTGGAAGAAACAATAATTATTTATTTAATTTCTCTACTATATCCATGCTGATAGTCTCTTTTTCATTGACATATTTAGATCACTATTATTTAGAGTGATTATTGATATAGTTGGACTAATATCTTCTATAATTTTAACTGTGTTCTCTTTTTTCTCTCATTTTTTTCCTTCTGTTCTTTTTCTGTCTTCTCTGGCTTTAATTGAGAATTTTGCATGATTCCATTTTCCTCTGCTGTCTTAAAATATCGATTCTTTTGATTTTGAAACTTTTTGTGTTTGCCTTTACATCGAATCTAAGTGGATTTTCAAGTAACATTATAGTGCTCACAGGTAGTACGGATAACTTCAGAGGAGTATTCCCAATTCCTTCCCCCTGTTTGTTGTATTGCTGTCATGTTTTCACTTATCCATAAGCTTTAATTACCCAGTATATTGTTGCTATTATTACTTTGAACAAACTTTTAATTGTTAGATTAAGAATAGAACATTTATTTTACCTTCATCTATTCCTTTTCTAAAATGCATATTTTTTTCCTTTATGTAGATTAAAGCTTCTGAAGAACCTCATTTTGCTTCTCTCTGAAGAGCTTCTTAACATTCTTGGAAGGCAGGTCTGCTGGCGACAAATTGCCTCAATTTTTGTTTATTTAAGGAAGTCTTTCTTTTTCTTTTTCTTTTGAAGTGTAGTTTTACTGGATACAAATTTCTCAGTTAGCTGCTTTTTTCTTCCAACACTTTATATCCTTCATTCCCCTTTCTTCTTCTTTTTTTCTTTCAGTCCTCTCCTTGCTTGCAAAATTTCTCAAGGGAAATCTGATATAATTCTTATCCTTGTTCCTTCATCAGTAAAGTATGTTTTTCTTTTCTGGCTTCTTTCAAGATTTTCTCTTTGTCTTTGACTTTTCTGTAACTTGAGTATGATATACTTATGTGTAATTTTTGGTGTTCATCCTGTTTGGTGTTTGAGATTCTGGGATTTGTCACGTGGTATCTTTAATTAATTTATTTCAATTATCCTTTTCCTCATGCTCCTTTTTCTGATATTTGTAATATGCACATGTTACACATTTTGTAATTGTCCTACAGTTTTTAGATATTCTGTTTAATAGTTTTCATCCTTTCATTTTCTCTATTTTTCAGTTTTGGAAGTTTCTATTGACATATCTTCAAGGTCACGGTGTCTTTTCTTCATCTGAGTTTAATCTACTGATGAGTTCATCAGGGGGCACTCTTCATTTCTGTTACAGTGTTTTTTATTTCTTACATTACCTTTTGATTATTTCTTAGTGTTTCCAGGTCTCTGCTTACATTGCCCATCTTTTCTTGCATACTGTGCACTTTTGCCCTTGGAAGCCTTAGCATTAATGATTGGAGTTATTCTAAATTACTTGTCTAATATTTCTATAATCTCTGCCTTATCTGAGTCTTGGTCTTTTTTCTCCAGCCTATATTTTGGCCTTTCAGGATGATTTATAATTTTTTTTTTAAATCAAAAGCTGGACATGATGTATTGAGTAAAAGGAAGTTAGGTAAATAGGCTTTTGATGTGAAGCTTTATGTTACCTGGCGAGGAGTTAGGGTCTATCTACTGTTTACTGTGGTGTCATGATAAAATTTCCTCTAGTGTCCTTGTTTTTATCTCCCCTGATGTCTTTGACTTTCCCTAGAGACTCTTTGATAGAGTCTGAAGCTTACAGTCCTTTCAGATACAATTCCCTAACATACAGGAGCCCTCTTGATGGGGTGGTGCGTTGTGGGGAAAGGAGTTATGTCTTTACTCTGTTGGTAAGGTCTCAGTCCTCTAGTGAATCTATGTGCCTAGGTGTGACCTTTACAAGAGCTTCTCAGCTTTTACTGTCCCTCCTCAGTTGAGGCAGGAAGACTGTAGGGGGCTGGAGTTCCTGAGTTTACTTATGGTCTAGAAAAATCCAAGTAGGTTTGGGTTTAGTAAGATAGTTTCCCTTGAGGGTAGGCTTTTTCTAAGGAGAAGAGAAGGCTCTGGGTATCTTTGGAAATGGTTACTTTTCCTCTCTCCTTGAAAAGAGCTTGAGGGGATTTTTTTAGTAAACTGGTAGGGCTCTAGGAGAAAATGTGGGGACCCCCAAAGGCTGAGCCCTCAGCAAGTTCTTTCTCTCAAGCTAGTCCATGCTTGGTCTTGAGCAATTAGTCAATTACACATTTTGCAGCTCTAGCAATACTTCCGCCCCAGTGAAGGCATGATTCTCTCTATTTGCCTTTCTCTCCTGTTTTGGGGCAGCAGTGTGTTCCATGACCTCAGCTCTGTGATGGCTCTAAAAAGAATTGTTGATGTTTAGTTTGTTCAACTTCTTTTTCTTTTTTGTGAAGACAGGAATGAGAACTTTCAAATTCTTCATGTATCTATCTGGACAGAAACCAATATGGCCTATTGATTGTTATAAACATTATAAGAAGGAAAATAATCTGGCATATTTATTTTCAGTTCTTCCTTTTGCCTTTTAATTCTCATGTTTTTTTTATTTACATAAATGTTTTCTCTTTTTGAAGATCTAGCAACAGAAATTATTAGATAATGGGAATGTGAGTATTGCCTTTTCAAAATCAAGTAGATCTCTTTCTAAATTAAATGGTAGATTTGAAGAGTATTGATTGAATGTACATTTCTTTTCTTAATATCTTTATATGTATATAGGCCTATGTATAAAAGATTCCTTCTTGAAATACCAGTTGAATCTTTCCTACCAAATAATTTTTAGACATTTACACACAGGTAGATACTTACTTGTTATGAAAACAAACCGATTGGGGAAAAATTATGCAATTTTTATGACCAACTTTTCTTAATGAACATCATATCAACTATATTCTGTCTTATATTTTATGAAAGGTAACTTCATAGTGTTATGAACAATAGAACTTTCCCTAAAATGATTGATCTTGATGCTGTGGGAAAATCAAATTTACTTCCATATTAACCTGAACTTCCTTGTAAAATAGTAGTAAATTACTATGATCTCTTTCACATCCACAGATACCAAAGTCATATCTATGGAACCAGTTCTGTTTCATAAAACAATGGATGCTTCCAAACTGCTGAAGTAACTCTGTTACAGTACAGTGGATAATCTGAGTTACACATGAGGTACATAAAGCCAATATCATCATCACTCTTTAGGGACCAAAGCACATATGGAAATAACTTCATGGGTTCATTAAATATCAATCTGAAATAACATAGTATCAATATTGGTAACTCATAATGATAACAGCTGACAGATGGTAACCAATTAGAGCAATTAGCAATTAACTTGTGTGTCACTGTCCCACCTTCATCCTCCTTCACTTGTTCCATGAACTCCTACAATTCCTGGAAGTGTGCCTGAGATTCAGTCTTTGGTATATACCATTGGGATAATGTATTTTGGGCAGTTTTTGAAAGTGGGTTTGGTGGTAAAGAGCACATCACTCTTCATATCTTATTCAAACTATGGCTATTCTTTTTAGGGAAAATATAATTTAAAATATACCCTAAGACTTTTTTACTACAGTGAATGGGAGTGATAAAAGTTATTGGTGTTATTAAAGTTTTGAAATACTTACACATTTACATATAAATAGAGTTTTAATATCAGTGGTCCTGTAAAATAGTTCAATTAGAAAAATGTCCATGTACATGGGGGAATATACAATGGGGAAAGAAAAGTCTCTTTAGTAAATGGTGTTGTAAAAATTGGATAGCCACGTACAAAAGAATGAAACTGGGCCACTATCTTCGCCACACTCTCAAATTAACTAAATGGATTAAGGACTTGAACCCTTATGAAGATTGAAACCATAAAACTCCTAGAAGAAAACATTGGTGGTAAGTTTTTGACACAGGTCTTTGTGATGCTTTTTTTGAATCTGACACCAAAAGCAAAAGCAACAAAAGCAAAAATCAACAAGCAGGACAACATCAAACTTAAATCTTCTGTGTAGCAAGGAAACAATCAACAAAGTGAAAGGCTACCTACTGAATGGGAAGAAGTTAGTTGCAAATCATATATCTGGTAAAGGGCTAATTTCCAAAATAGATGAAGAACTCAAACAATTCAAAAGAAAAATCACAATCTAATTAAAAAAATAGACAAAGGACCTCCATAGACATTTTTCCAAAAAAGAAGACATACAGATGATCAACAGGTTTGTGAAAAGATACTCTACATCATAGATCATCAAGGAAATGCAAATCAAAATGACAATGAGATATCACCACACACCAGTTAGAATGACTATATCAAAAGACAAAAAAACAAGTGTCGGTGATGATGTGGAGGAAAAGGAACCCTTGTACATGTGGGTTGGAATGTAAATTGGTGCAGCCACTATGGAAAACAGTATATAACTTCCTTAAAAAGTTAAAAATAGAACTACCATGTAATCTAGCAATTTCACTTCTAGGTATTTATCCAAGGAAGGCAAAAACACTAATTTGAAAAATAAATTCACCCCAACATTCACTGTGGCATTATTTATAATAGCCAAGATGTGGAAATAACCTAAGTATCCATTGATAGATGAATGGATAAAGTGGTGTGTGTAATGGGATATTATTAATCCATAAACACAATAAAATCTTGTCCTTTGTCATACAATGGATAGACCTCAAGGGCATTATGCCAAGTAAAATCAGTTGGACAGAGAAAGGTAAACACCAAATGAATTCTCTTATATATGGAACCTAAAAACAAAAATAAACAAACAAATGAAAAACCCAAGTTTGTAGATATAGAGAACAAATTGGTTGGTTGCAAGCAGTGGGGATTGGGGCTGAGAGAAATGGATCATTTTTTAAAATAAATTGAATAAAACTTTTTTAAAAACAAACTTATAAAAACAATTTTTTTCTCAAAAGAGGAATGATATAACCATACATATTAATAATTATAAAGGGGTTTAAAATTTCTCTTATCATAAAACAAAATAACAACTCTTGGTATATATTCACACACCTTATTAAGTTTCCATATATTTAATACCAAGTCAATCGTATTTTTTTTTGCTAATGTGTTCCTTTAATAAAGTAGTTTTCAATTAAAAGCGATTGCCTGAAATATTCTCTGAAGTTGTATTTTATGGCTAATAAAATTTGAAATTAATGTCATCTTTCAGTTACTTTTTTCTGGAAACATTTTTTTAAATTGAGGAAATATTTTCTCTAGATGTTAAAGTGTCATATATGTTCAGAGGAAATTCTGTTCAATGCAGTTTATATTCTATCCTATTTTTGTATTAAATACAACTATTTTTGTTTTCATTCAGAGTACATTCATTTGATAACTATTTCCAAGACAAAATTTATCAAATGAAATATCTCTGATAAATATTATTTAAATACACAATTTAGATGTTGCAAAATTAGAGGACTTCTTGATTTCAGTTCAGTTAATCAGTATAAATTCTCTAATTCTGAATAGGATTTCCATCAGAAGATTATTCCCATAAACTGAGATATTAAAAATATAGAACTTTAGGGAAGACTCTAGTTGTTGAATAATTTTATTAAATATTTCCAACTAATTTTGGACTTAATAAGACCAAAATCGAGAGGATCCATACATACACACAAAAATTCCACACTATTATAAGGCACTAAGAGTGATTTACAAAATAATTCTTCAAAGGTTCAAACTTTCTAAAACTCTGTTGATTATAGGCAGCAAGAAAAAGAGGTGATTATTAGGCAGAAATGTTTTAAATTCAGTATCAGCTTCCTTACCAAAAATTATATGTAGTTTTTCTTTGTATGTGCATGGTGTGTGTGTGTGTTGCATGCAAATTTTGACAATGGTACTCCTATTTCAACTTGAAGAATATCACAGGGCTTTTGATACAATTATGAAATTTATGTCCACTTCAGCCCATTCCAAGAACATTTTTGCTCTGTAGGCTTTCATAATTGAGTGAGAAGCTTGTTTGTATCATGACACTTGACACTGACCTCTCTCAAAACTTGAGTTCATATTATCATCACAGAACAAGTAATTTTTTCTTAATGTTGAACATTGAAACTGATTTTATCATAACTATTACAATATTAGATGTTTCTCCTTTGACAAAGTGATTCTCTAGAATCTTTACTTGGATTCCGTGAGTTGAATGAGAAAAATTGAACCATTATTGGAATTAACTGGTTTTCTGTCTTGAAACATCTGATGTGACTGACATAACGCTGCCATCATGTAATTCTTTGCAAATTTCTTCTCTAAAAAAATTAACACAGGCAAACTTTAATGAGTGCCCCCTCTCTTTCTAAAGATCATCTTATTTATTTTTGCTATTTCAATTATCTTCAATAACCAGATGAAAGAAAAAAAAAGATTAGAGCAATTGGAAAAAAATGTACCCCACACTAATTGAAGCACTGTACAAAATTATTCCCTAAAAAAGACAAATCATATAGGTGCTCCAATACAACCCTTGTTCCACTCTCCAAACCATGGTTCCCTATGGAGTTGCAGCATCATGGAAAAATGGATGAATATTTAAATTAGCCCAAGTCACTGCTTTCGAATCATATGTCCACAGAGCTGCTGTTGCCCAGATAGGCCTTTTGCTAATTCACATAAAGGTTCCCTGCAGAGTAGGTGTTTCTATGAATATAACAGCAAAGGGTAATCCTTTTAAGGATCAGAAATAAAAACAGTCTTCCCCAAATCATTACCATCCAGCTCCCAACACATATACCCAGAAACCTTTAATTAATTTAAATTTTATTTGAATAAAAAGACCATTCCAGAGCTTTAACTTCTTAAAGTTCAACTGTAGTGGCTCAATATGGAGCATTTTGAGGAATTTTTCATTAGGTTTTGGAGACTTTGGTCAGTCTCTTTCTGAATGCACTTCCATAAAAATATTTGTCAAGGAATACTGCAATAAAAGCTCTTCCTGTAACTTTAATGGTTTGATGAAATAGATGTTTATTCTAAATACAACTTATTTTTCTATTGTCAATTATGAGCCCTCTAACATTACAGGGATTTACTATTTCAGTAAAGAAACATGAAATCATTGTCAAGTATAAAATATTCTGACTAGTTTCTAGAACTAGGCTGTTCCCAAAAGTCTCTCCTAACTCTGCATTTAATATAAGCTATATTCTATAGAGAGGAGGCATAAATGAAATTTTGGAGAGGTGAGGTCAGAGAAAGAGCGCCTCTTCTTTGGATAAAATATCACTTGCTCTTTTCTAGTTCAGAATGAGATTGAATAACAGCTAAAGATAATTCATTAATATGAAGAATTCAGCTCTCAGAAGAATGCCTTTTATGACAAAACAGCTTTTATCTATGAAAGTCCAAAGATTAAAAACATGTACATACAGACTTCTCCAAAACAATGTGAACAGCTTGACAGAACTGTATATCATAAATCTGATAACAGTGTTACACAATATCAACTGTAATATGCCTTCTACACAAAACATGCAAGATGAGGGCATGGTAGCTTTCATTTCCTCATGTTATTTTATTCTCTTTTGCTCATGCAAGATATAAAAAATATTGAGCTATTTATCACTCCTTTATTATTTGTAGTAGAGTCATGTTCATTCCGCAAAATAATAATAAAAAATGCATATGAATTGAAATGGGATACAAGAGCTCACCAGATGTAGCGGTGTCTCTCACATGAAAATACCCTGAATGTTTTCCTTAATCAATCAGAATGAATAATGTTGATGGGCTTGGCAGTGACTAAGTCAGGGCTGCCAGCTCCAACTAACCCCACATGATTTCATCTTCCCAGCCAGACTAAAAAATGTTTTCCCTCCTTCACACTGGACAACTTCATTTCTACACGTTCAATTTAATGAAGCTCAAAAGGAATCCTAAAAGCCTCGCCCTGTCTCAAAAAATGTTTACCATATATCTCTACAGCATGGCAGCTGTACTACAATGTTTCATAATAAGAAGAAATGAAGTGGCTGAATAAACTCTACTGATGAGCATAAACAATCATATTGGTGGGAGGTCGTTTATTGTCAGTCTCATTTTTCAGCAATTTTGTTTAAAACTTCACTTGAACAACTACCCACTATAGAAAATCCTGGACAACTTTAGGGGCTGCCTTTGTTTAAATGAGCTTTGAAAGTGTGATTGAATCAGTGATACCCCTTAACTTTCTATTTTTAGTTGGGGCGCAAATGCCTGTGAAGCAATCTTGTTCTTTGAGTTTCAGTGTATATTTCCAGTTATTACAATATGACCCAACCTATTCATGTACTTTTAATAAATACTTTAAAGGAAGACATGGTCTTTTTTATTTAACCAATCCTGCTGCTTATAACATAGCCAGTATGGTAAGACCTTCAGGGAATAAGAGGTAACTAGAAAGTAGATCTAATATGCTCAGACTTTTGTGCGTTTTGTTTTTATAAGCATATAAATATATCACTGTTTGAAATTATATACATATATTATTTATTCCTCATGATAATTCCATTTTATGGATGAGGGAACTGAGGCATAGAAATTTCAGTTCCTCATCCAAGGACATGCTGCTTGTAAGTGTTAGAGACAGATTCCATCCTTGGCCAAGTATGATTACAGAACTCATGTACCTGACTTCTACCTTTATTTCTCCGTAACAATCAGGATGTTTTCTTTGTTCGGTCTTCTTGAAATATTCCTTTCTATTCTTGAGGTTCCTAGGTCTTAATGATTCTCAAAGTGAAGCTAAAATTCACAATCCTGGATTCATGAGTGGTGAAGGGCGGTAGGTGATGGAGAGAGGTATAGACATGAAAATTTCCCTGTAATTATCTCCCTGGATCACTTGCAGTGAAGTGAAGGGACGTCAGGCACATTCTTTTTGTTTGAAAGTTGCCATTAAGTCACACTTTGACATTTCTACACTGTCTCACAAGTAAACTGTGGTTTGCATCATCTTAACCTAGTATGTAGCCATGGTAGTTATTGCTAAACAGAGTAGCGCTCATTCTGTTCTAACAAATTAGTGCCTGTGATGTCACGAGTAGGCAAAGGTCTTTTCTGAATGCAATGCGAAATGTGGCCATGTTAAAAATATACATCCCAGAAGGTGGTGACTCATTGCCACCTGGTGGTTAAAGAGATTTAACCTTCATGTAGGTAGAGGAATAGCGGTGTCAAGGTTGGCTAGCTCAGATGATTTTACTGTTTTAGTGACATACGGTTTTAAGTTAGAGTAAATTCCTCCTCAAATTCATTTCCATCTCTTATATTTATTATATTTCCTCTATTTCAGCTCTCTTTTGCTCTTCTTTCATGGAAGTAGCAGCAGGATTGGTTAAATAAAAAGTATCTTACCAAAGCTCCAGATTGAGGACTTTGTACAATGCAGTCCATTCTTAAATAGGCTTTATTATCCCAGAATATATCTTGGTTTCCCCTGAGGACATAGCTAAAATTTTTGCAAGGGCATTATTCAAAGATTTTTGGTTTCTGAAGAACTTTGGAATCTACTAGAATACAGCTGGTTGGTATTATCATGATGTGTCAGAAGCCAAAAAAAAATGATTTGGGGTCCTGAAATAAAAGAACGGTATAGTAAATATCAAATCTAAAATGAAATCAGCAATGACTGATATGACATTAAATGGGATAAAAAAGGAGATGAGAACCTAAAGAAAAACTTGTAGAACTGGTGCATATCAATCATCGTCTTTCTGATTTCACTTAATATCAAGGCAATAATATTTAGGAAAAAGATCATGGTGCTAAAAAGAAAGAAATACTGTACTTATACATGTAAAAAGAGACTGAAAAGTGAGGATCCTGGTTACTTCTCAAAGCTTTCGCCCTGTGGCAACAAGCTGCTGGCCAACGCCACACAAATGTAACCAGTACTTCATTTCCTTTCCTTGGCAATTTCTGTCTCTGTAGTTGTAGAAACATCACGGAAAATTGTATTTCAGATGCAAGCTTTTCTTTTCAGTTATGGCAATAACTTTGTTCACATCCTACACTGTTTTTTAGCAAAGGTTCGGTAGTTTTTATTCTGCCCAGGATGGGGTGTCTATTATTAACCCTTCTTCCTTTTTTCTTTTCCTTCTAGCAGTGACAGAAGCAATCTGAGGAAGCATTTAAAATAAACTCATTTCCTAAAGCCATATTAAAATATACACATAATCAGTGCTGTTAACAGACAAGCACAACTGCAAAACTTGTGCCACTGAGCTGAGTAGATAATATTTTGACAACCATTCAGAGACCATATGTATTTCCTAATCTTGAGCTCTGTTTCACTACATATGTATTTTTTCTAGCTGCATAATCATGCATAAAAGTACAATAAAAGGGGGTTAAGCACCCCTCTCCCTTTTTGTCAGCACTGTATCTCGTTGTACGTTTATTTCTACAGGATCCCATAAAGACAGCTATGCATCAGCAGGAAAATATACTTCCTAACATTCAAAGTCAATGATGCAGATAATGGGGAACCAGTATCCTCAGCGTGGGATACATACTGTCCTTAGTCCCTGGCCCAGATGTTGGAAACAACCAATAAACTATATTATACACATATATAAAAAATAGCAGCTTGAAGGAATGGCCTGCTTAGCTAGATTTATTAGGAGAGATCTTTAATATGCCATATGGCAGCTTGTCTCTCCCAAGCAGTGCAGCCCCGTGAAGGAGCAGACTGAAGTGTGATGACCAGCCCCAGCAGGAGCGCTGATGCCTCCCCAGGGAAACAAGTGCTTGCTGCAGGATTGCTCCCCAGGGTCACCCATGCTATGTGTCCTAGTAGTCCTCATGCCTCCATATGTTTTCCATCAGAGCTAGGATCTCCATTACCCCTTCTGTTTAGAGAAATCTCTAGACATCTTTGGGATGGAGGATGTGAGAAAGAGAGGGCGGGACTGAGATCCATCACTTTACGTAACATAGCTTCTGCCTTCTATTGAGACCCTTTGTGTAGGGAAATATAAACTAGGAGGATTGCTATGGTTTTAAGAGCTCTCATTCAAGTAAATGGAAAAGTGGTATCGTATGTTGTTTGGAATACCAGACAGCACACAAAATAAATGTTTCTTCTACTTGAAAATGGCTGTGTGAGAACCACTTTCCTTTATTGAAACCTCATGCCTTCCACACATAAAGGCTTTTATTCAATGATCTGTATCAACCCTGGTGCTTCCTTTTCATTAACGTGCAAGATAATTTTATCGGCATTTTAAAGCTGATAGTGAAGAGCCGCTGTGATCTATCATCTGCATCTTTGCACGTTAAGAATGCAAGCACACTTTCTAGGCAAATAACAGGGCAGCTTTTACGGTTTTTACACTCTTTTCATCATTTAGTTTTTTATAAATACTTCAAGTCCTTGCCATGTCCAGGAGCTGGAGTTATTAAAAAGGAACACCCAAACATGTCTTGTAAATGCGAACTCAGTGAAGAGAGAAGTATTCAAAATGAAGCCATGTGAAGAATACACATCACTTATATGATAATACTGCAAAAATGAAAACCCTGGGCCTAATCATGAGGCAATATCAAGCAGACAAAATTTGAGGAATGTCCTAAAAAAGAGTAGTTCTAAGGAGAAGGGGACAAAAGAGGCATGATAACTAAAAAAACCATGATTCTGAACTGGATCTTTGGCTATTAAGGAATTAATGGGACAATTGGTGGAACTTGAATAGGGTCTGTGGAATAGATTAAAATAATGTAAATTTTCTAATCTTGGTGGTTGTATTGTGGTTATGTTGAAAATATCCTTTTTTTGTAGGTTATACAATATAAAATATTCATAAGTGATAGAGCATCATATTAAACATTTACTCTCAATTGATTCTGTAAAAAAAATAGTCTTTACACTACCCTTCAACTTTTCTCTGCATTGAAATTAGTTCAAAATAAAAAAATATCATTGAACTAATTACCTTTTGTCTGATTTTTCATTTTTTGGTGGCCACACAGGAATGGAAAAACTTGCTAATTCAATCAGTAAACACAACCAAATCTAATAATTACATCAGAGAGATAACTAGCTAATTGCTTAGCATTATTTCTGAAATATATTAGTTATATAAAATTTAAATAATTATGAAATAATTTTATGGGCACGATGGGTTTTAATATTTTAATTGGTTGCTAAGTCATTTGATTAATTTTTGGAAAACATTAAACTAAGTAAATGCCATGGAAACAGCCGTGAAAGTATTACACTGTTAAAATACAATGCATGCTGTTCAAGTCAATGAAAAGTTTCTCATTAACTTTTTAAAGTACAATTTTCTTATTTTAGCAAGGCCAGTTTCATCTATACACACGGCCTCTTTGACAGAACACTTGTAGCAATGCAGGCACTTGTCTTGTTTAGCCTTTGAGCATTAATTGATGTTTGAGTAGTGATACGTGCACAAGCACTGTGATGGTTTCAAGTTGACAAGCCATTAACTCTTCTTTCCCTAAAGCAACTACTAAACTATTCATTTGGAAATTTTACAATTAGATTTTCCACTTAGCTGTTTATTGCTTCTTTCTTCATTCTTCCTCTGGAACCTTTGGATTCTTTAAATATCACTAATGTATTTGGGGGGCTTTTCCTTGCCAATTTTTTTTTTTTTTTGATGAGCAGTTAATTGTGGAATAGTAAGCCTAACATGGGCATTCATTTAGCTTGAATTGTGCTTCTGTCTGTCTTTAATAGCAGTTTATTTTAATGTGGCAGGGCATTTACTCTGGCCTTGGAGCAAATGCATGTTGCATTTTGAGTAGTTGATATGATGATTGGGTATAGCGTTTTTGCAAGAATGAGTGAAAAGAAAATATAATTATGCCTAGGCAGGGAATTGGTTAAGACTTTAAAAAGCATCAAGTCCAATGTTGTTTGACTTCTGAAATGAAGGCTCTGAGACTCCCAGAAGCTACAGTACTGGTCCATAGACTCTCAGGTACCATCAGGGTGCCACGGTCCCATGAATTCCAGATGTAGATGAAGGCCATTACAAACGTCATGTTGGAATAAACCCCAAGGAAATTCCTAGAAAGAGCTTCTTGTTTGGAACTTTTCAAGACCTCTGCATTTATTTCTTTATATGGTTTATTCTGGTGGTCCATATGAGTTAAGAAACCATGATGGAAAATTAACTCCTAGTTATAAATTAGCAGTTTGAAGTTTAGTGGGCCTTATTTTTCCTTTGAGGTCCAGTCATTGATCACTCGGTACTCTCTTTGCATAGATGTGGCCATTAATGCCTAAATATTTTATCTCTTTATCTTATTCTCAAAGGTTAGGCTTTTCCTGTAACAAGCAAAACACTTGTATTCAATCTTATTTTATCCGGGTTTTCTGTCCTAACCAGACTCGAAATGGTGTGTTCCTTGGGCATTAGAAGAAGAGCAATGCTCTTCCTCCAGTGAGATTTCTATAGGTCACCATCTGTTGGAGTACCTTATAGCATCTGTTGTCAATTTCCAGCTGTGAAATACAAGCCTGTGCTAGGAACCCTCTTGGCCCACAAGCACCTAGCAGGTGATCTGGAAGCTTTGCCCCGGAGGCTCGCACAGACTCAAACAAGAGTCAGAAAAAGAGGGAGGAAGTCCCTGCATCTCTCTCTGAGGACTTACCTTCTTGAGTATAATAGAAAAAACTAAGTGAGTGATAGCAAAAATGTTAGAAGGCAGAGGATTGTGTGCATTATGAGGTCATGTCCATTGGTTTTCAAGTAAAGACCAAAAAAGGAAAAGAAGCTTGTTTATTTTCTTTGTTTTATATTTTGATGATGAGAATCTTTTAAGTATTTTCTTTTCCTAGTGGGTATTTTGGCAACTATAGCATAGGAATGTGGGAAGAATTTATTTGTTTTTCTATATTTCTGGGGTATAAGGTCATGAAGAAAAGAAATTTTCTGAAGTTTAACTTTCTCCCTTTTAGTTATTTTGGGGTCATTTTGGCATTCTAAATATTTATGTATTGGCTTTATATTCACACATATTTTTACTTAAAAGAATCAACATGTTATTGAAAACAGAAGGTTGTGAGCCTTATTATTTAGCCAAACTGTTGCATATTTCAGCATTTCAATGTGTACAATGCATTTAAATTTGAAAGGGTTTTGATTGGGAGAATATCCAGAGCTAAATTAAATGCTGTTTTAGAAGAATATATTAGAAAAAAAGAATCTTCTCAAGAAAATTATAGTAGCAATAAAAATTTTCAAACTTCAGCTCTCAATATTAACTCAAGATCTGGTGAACATCTGGAAGCACAGTGTAAATATTAAACAGCAATTTGAAAGTTAGTATTTAAAATAAGTGAGAGTTTTCTTTCCATAGAACTTAAATATGTGATTCTTAAATATCAATTACTTGAAATATTGACTAATATCACTGGTTATTTAAACTGTGTGGGTAAAATTGTAATATTTCCAGAATATCTTGCCTGGCTTTAGTACACATCTGCATATCAATAGGCATTCAGAGGTGGACAGAAGTATGGCTTTAGTGCATTTGCATCATTCTTCAGGGGTGGAGAAAAGTTCATCTCCGTATCAATGTGTAATTACCTGGGCAACAGAAAGCTTATCTGTACCTGAGAGGTGAGGGGGAGGCTGTTTTTGCTGCTGCTGGAGCAGAAGAGAGAGATGGGCCAGACTGCAGTTTGTAAGCAATAAACGAAGTTTAAACTTTCTTTCTCCTTTTGACTGATTTTGGTTTTCAGAGGTAATTTGCCCTGGGAGTTCCTCTCCCTGGATTTACATCTGGCCTAGTCGGCAGGATTCCTCTGAACCTGAAATCTGCTATAATGGGTGGTACCTTTGGGAGGGCCACCCCTAGAAATGATGGGGAGAAGAGGCGCTTGTGCCGAGGGATGTGTTGTTACACTTGTGTGGTTGTGGGAGCACCACCACCGCTGCTGGCCATGCCGACCCTGGCCCGAAGCCCAAGCCTAAGGCTACTGCTTCTGCCACTGCTGCTGCTCCTGCTGCCGGCCAGAGCCTGGTCACAACTATGGAAAGCAGCAGAGGTCCGGGTCACCTTGACAGAGAAGCAACTGGCTGCAGTGTACCACCCCTTGCTGGCTACAGAGCCCATCGCCAGAACAGCTCTGACCAAGGTAATAACCACCTATCCCATTGCGGGGTGGGTGAGAGACTGGACCCAAAGGCCACGGAGTGGTGTGGCACAGACACCACTACCGTATATGATGTGATTGGCCATTTGCCTTTGGCATCCGCAGGGAATAATGAACCAGATGCACTGGCCCAGGTGCGCTGGCTAGAAGGAAAGTCTGCCTCTGATGTGGCCCAATGGCTACATCAGCATTTGTTGCACATGGGGCAAAAGACAATGTGGGTTTTAGCCTGTTGGTGGGGCTTGCCATTGACCTTTGAAGAAGCCAGCCATTCCTGGAAGGAATGCCCTGCACATTGTGCAGATCAGCAAACCACCAAGAGGGGCCTACAGCATCTCTTTGCAGCCTATGGCTGGTCACTGGTGATTGAGAGCAATCAAGGCACCCACTTTATTGGGCATGCATTGCAAGGATGGGTGTAGCAATTAGGAATAAAATGGACCTGGCCTTGGACATTTCAACACATGGATCAGCGATGGCTGGCTCTTCTGGCACCTTGGGGACAAGGCCTGGAAGCTGGCCTCCTGTGTATTCCTGGAATAACAGCAATGTGGCCCCCCCAAATCACGGTTATTTGTTTCTACAATCACTGTGTCCTGGATGTGCCCCACCCCCTGGCTGTAGCTGTCATGTGATGGCTGCAATGGATGAGCTTTGGACTTAATCTGCATGGGACTTTGAACCTAGCTGAATCCTCTGGCTTGAGAATTATCATGATTGTGTTGTTGTTGTCAAGAAAAAAGTGCTTAAAGAGAGGCTTGACTTTGTCTAATGTTTGTTAAAAGTTTTGTGAGCAATCTAGCACTGTTGTGCTGTATAGTACATTTACTTAATTTGCATAGGATGAATCCTCTGGAGGATTACCATGATTTTATTGTTGTGGTATTGTATGTTATTAGATTGGTCAGAAGAGGGGGAATGAGTAAATTATAAGGTGAGATTTCTGGAGGGGTGGCCTGTGGGTAAAATTGTAATATGTTTAGTCTGGCTTTAGTACATCTGCATATCAATAGGTGTTCAGAGATGGAAAGAAGTATGACTTTAGTGCATTTGCATCATTCCTCAGGGGTGGGGAGAAGTTCATCTCCACATCAATGGATAAATACCTGGGCAATGGAGAAGCTTATCTGTACCTGAGAGGTGAGGGGGAGGGCCGGTTTTGCTGCTGGTGAAGCAGGAGAGAGAGATGGGCCACACTGCAGTTGGTAGGCAATAAATGAGTTTTAAACTTTATTTCTCCCTTTGACTGATTTCGGTTTCCAGAGGTATTTTGCCCTGGATTTCCTCTCTCCGGACTTAAAATTGAGTCAAAATTTTAGACTTTGGATCAGCCTAAGACTTCCCAAACCAAAAACCATTAAAGTGGATCTAAAATATTAATAATTATGGACAAGGAGGGGGAAACCCATCTAAACTCTCTCCAAAGCTTAAAAAAGATCTATTGGTTTTTAAGATCAAAATTTTGCTGTAATTTTTATAGCTATGAGATGGCATCTAGTAGTATGTTTATTTTATGTTTTAGATATCCAATATTGCCAAATACTTACGTGGTATAATATCTTTTCCATCAAGTTTTTTTTAATATTTTTTCTTTAAGTGTTTGAGCATGCCTTAATTACTGAATTAATAATACTTATTGATTTTTTGGTTGGTTTTTGGAATTTGGGATATGTTATCCTGTAGAAACAAGAATTTGAACAGTGATTTGGATTAGGGCAAACTTTAGTTTACCCCTGTGTTTGGCTGACTGGTACTGTGTCTTAGTCCATTTGGGCTGCAATAACAAAATAGTATTGACCGGGAGGTTTTTGTTTTGTTTTGTTTGTTTTGCTATTTTTTTGTATCATTAATCTACAATTACATGAGGAATGTTATGTTTACTAGACTCCCCCCATCACCAAGCCCCCCCAACATACCCTGTTACAGTCACTGTCCATCAGCATAGTAAGATGCTGTAGAATCACTAATTGTCTTCTCTGTATTGTACAGCCCTCCCTGTGCTGCCCCCACCACATTAAATATGCTAATCATAGTGCCCCCTTTCTCCTCCCATCCCTTATCCCTTCCTTCCCACCCATCCTCCCCAGTCCCTTTACCTTTGGTAGCTCTTAGTCCATTCTTGGGTTCTGTGATTCTGCTGATGTTTTGCTCCTTCACTTTTTTCTTTGTTCTTGTACTCCTCAGATGAGTGAAATCATTTGGTATTTCTCTTTCTCCACTTGGCTTATTTCACTGAGCATAATACCCTCTAGCTCCATCCATGTTGTTGCAAATGGGAGGATTTCTTTTCTTCTCATGACTGAAAAAGATCCCATTGTGTATATGTACCATTTTCTTTATCCATTCATCTACTGATGGACACTTAGATTGCTTCCAGTTCTTGGCTATTGTAAATAGTGCTGCAATAAATACAGGGGTGTATATGTCTTTTTCAAACTGGGCTGCTGCATTCTTAGGGTAAATTCCTAGGAGTGGAATTCCTGAGTCAAACAGTATTTCTAATTTGAGTTTTTTGAGGAACCTCCATGCTCCTGTCCACAATGGTTGAACTAATTTACATTCCCACCAGCAGTGTAGGAGGGTTCCCCTTTCTCCACAACCTTGCCAACATTTGTTGTTGTTTGTCTTTTGGTTGGTAGCCATCCTTACTGGTGTGAGGTGATATCTAATTTGCATTTCTCTGATAACTAGTGATGTGGAGCATCTTTTCACATGTCTGTTGTCCATCTGAATTTCTTCTTTGGAGAACTGTCTGTTCAGCTCCTCTGACCATTTTTTAATTGGATTATTTACTTTTTGTTTGTAGAGGTCAGTGAGCTCTTTATATATTTTGGATGTAAACCCTTTATTGGATCTACCATTTATGAATATATTCTCCCATACTGTAGGATGCCTTTTTGTTCTTTTGGTGGTGTCCTCTGCTGTACAGAAGATTTTCAGCTTAATATAGTCACACTTGTTCATTTTTCCTTTTGTTTTCCTTGCCTGGGGAGATATGTTCATGAAGAAGTTGCTCTTGTTTATATCCAAGTGATTTTTGCCTATGTTTTTTTCTAAGAGTTTTATGGTTTCATGACTTACATTCAGGTCTTTAATCCACTTCAAATTTACTTTTGTGTATGGGGTTAGACAGTGATCCAGTTTCATTCTCTTACGTATAGCTGTCCAGTTTTGCCAACACCAGCTGTTGAAGAGACTGTCATTTCCCCATTTTATGTGTATGGCTCCTTTCTTGATTTTTTTTTTTTTTTACTTTTAGTTTAAATTTAATGAAAGAACAAAAAGTACATTGTATGTTTTACATATACTCACAAAATATTTTTCCATGGACTTTGTTACTTTCATTTTGTTATTGAGTCATGAAACAAAGATCTCACATTTCTGTTAAAGACAGTGCTCTGCTCACAGGAGTCACTCTCTCAATATATTTGAGATTTTAATGTTATTTAAGGACTCTCTCTCATGAACTTTTTAAAGATCTGATTTAGTAGCACCTGTGCTTCCATGATCACTCATTTTTTTGAAAATTTTTTTTTGTTTCTTTGTTTTTGTTTTTTTTTGCTTTTTTTGAGAGGGCATCTCTCATATTTATTGATCAAATGGTTGTTAACAACAATGAAATTCTGTAAAGGAGAGTCAATGCTCAATGCACAGTCATCAATCCACCCCCAGCCTAATTCTCGTCAGTCTCCAATCTTCTGAAGCATAACAAACAAGTTCTTACATGGTGAACAAATTCTTACATAGTGAATAAGTTCTTACATGGTGAACAGTACAAGGGCAGTCATCACAAAAGCTTTCAGTTTTGATCACGCATTATGAACTATAAACAATCAGGTGAAATATTTGTTTGATTTTTATACTTGATTTATATGTGGATACCACATTTCTCTCTTTATTATTATTATTATTATTTTTTAAATAAAATGCTGAAGTGGTAGGTAGATGCAATAAAGGTAGAAAACATAGTTTAGTGTTGTAAGAGAGCAAATGTAGATGACCAGGTGTGTGCCTGTAGACTATGTGTTAATCCAAGCTAGACAAGGGCAACAAAACATCCACGGATGCAGAAGATTTCTCTCAAAACAGGGGGGGTGAGGTTCTGAGCCTCACCTCTGTTGATCCCCAATTTCTCACCTGATGGCCCCCCTGAGACTGTGCATGTCTTAGGTTGTTCCTCCCTTGAGGAATCTTACCCGTCTCTGGCTAACCAGTCATCTTCTGGGGCCATACAGGGAAATGTAAAGTTGGTAAGTGAGAGAGAGAAGCTATATTGTTTGAAAAGGTTAGCTTTTTACTTCTTTGCAGATTTATGCCCTGTGGCTTCTATGCCCTGCATTTGTGTTGAGTTATCTTTACTACTTGGAGGAATTATGATACTCGGTGAATTCGATATGAGGCACGAATTCTATTTAAGGGTTGTAATTAGGAAGGAAGAAGAAAAGCTATAGAGGTAGCAGACGGAAGAAAACATGGGAAGATTGAGACGGAAGAAAACATGGGAAGATTGATTCTTCTTTGACATATCTTCTTGTAGAGTAACTTCAGCATGTATAGGTTTTAATCTACTAATTAAATTGCACACACACATTAACATAATAGGAGTACAGTTACATAACCAAAGCAGATCTATAATTACCAGCCATCTCCAGTGAAGCCAAGAAAACCAGTTAGGCACCCATGGTTTCTAGTCAAACCATGACTCAGAAAATTTGTCTATGATATGATGGATATTGTCCAACTGTACTTGAACAGTCTGAGAGAAATCAGACAATTTAAAACAACCCATTCCTGGGAACTGTTCACATCCCATATGTTCTTTTAACAGTCTGTAGTTGTAAGATTTTGGAGCGCTACAACTTGCACTTCTGCTAATTCTTGGTTGGGTTCCAACAGTATAGATCCAGTCAAATTTGTTGTTTTACTGTACGCACAGGCCAGCTTAGATATCTCCTTCTTCATTCCAATGGCAAGTCCAGGAACTGGTTGGATGGATGCAGCTACAACTGCAGCATCGCCTGGATCTTTGTTGAGGTTTTTTGATGATCATCTTCTGGCATGACTCTTCCAGAGAGTGCTGATGTTGGAAGTTCTTCTTCACATCGTATCTTAGTTCATTTTCTGGGTAGCCAAATTAGGCATTGATCCTCTGTATAAACACAAACAGACCCTTTGCCCACACTTTGATATGCCCTTTATACCATTGTGTAGACTCACTGGAGGTCACCACACAGGAACTGCTTTTTTTTTAAGAGAAAGGAATATTATCAGAAAAGTGTACCTCCATAGCCGATCATCTGACACCCTTTAAGTGATAAAAATTAAGGATATTTAGAGCATGCATTAATCGTTGATTTACAGTAAGTTTTATACTATCAAGGTGTAATCCCCCTTTTCTTTCTTTCTTTCTTCTTTTTTATCTTTAATCTACACTTACATGAATAATATTATGTTTACTAGGCTCATCCCTATACCAGGTCCCCCTATAAACCACTTTAGAGTCACTGTCCCTCAGCATAGCAAAATTTTGTAGAATCACTACTTGTCTTCTCTGTGTTGTACAGCCCTCCCCTTTCTCCCTCCCCCCCATGCATGTTAATCTTAATACCCCCTTTCTTCTTCCACCCCCCCTTATCCCTCCCTACCCACCCATCCTCCCCAGTACCTTCCCCTTTGGTACCTGTTAGTCCATTTTTGGGTTCTGTAATTCCACTGCTGTATTGTTCCTTCAGTTTTTCCTTTGTTCTTATACTCCACAGATCAGTGAAATCATTTGGTATTTCTCTTTCTTCACTTGGCTTATTTCGCTGAGCATAATACCCTCTAGCTTCATCTATGTTGCTGCAAATGGTAGGATTTGCCTTCTTCTTATGGCTGAGTAGTATTCCATTGTGTATATGTACCACATCTTCTTTATCCATTCATCTACCAATGGACATTTAGGTTGCTTCCAATTCTTTGCTATTGTAAATAGTACTGCAATAAACAAAGGGGTGCATCTGTCTTTCTCAAACTTGATTGCTGCGTTCTTAGGGTAAATTCCTAGGAGTGGAATTCCTGGGTCAAATGGTAGGTCTGTTTTGAGCATTTTGATGAATCTCCATACTGCTTTGCACAATGGTTAAACTAATTTACATTCCCACCAGCAGTGTAGGAGGGTTCCCCTTTCTCCACAGCCTCACCAACATTTGTTGTTGTTTGTCTTTTGGATGGCAGCCATCCTTACTGCTGTGAGGTGATACCTCATTGTAGTTTTAATTTGCATTTCTCTGATAATTAGTGATGTGGAGCATCTTTTCATGTGTCTGTTGGCCATCTGTATTTCTTTTTTTTTCTATTTCTGACAGTTTTTTTTTGTAGATAATTATTTTTTATTGAAGGGTAGTTGACACACAGTATTACATTAGTTTCAGGTGTATAACACAGTGATTCAACATTTATATACATGATAATTCTAGGTACCAGCTATCACCATACCAAGTTGTTACAATATTTTGACTACATTTCTTATGCTATACACATTACATCACGGTTACTTATTTATTTTACAATTGGAAGTGTGTACTTTTTTTTTTCTTTTTTGTGAGGGAATCTCTCCTATTTATTGATCAAATGGTTGTTAACAACAATAAAATTCTGTATACAGGAATCAATGCTCAATGCACAATCATTAATCCGCCCCAAGCCTAATTCTCATCAGTCTCCAATCTTCTGAAGTATAACGAACAAGTTCTTACATGGTGAACAAATTCTTACATAGTGAATAAGTTATATGGTGAACACTACAAGGGCAGTCATCACAGAAACTTTTGGTTTTGATCACTCATTTTGAACTATAAACAATCAGTCCAAATATGAATATTCATTTGATTTTTATACTTGATTTATATGTGGATACCACATTTCTCTCTTTATTATTATTATTTTTAATAAAGTGCTGAAGTGGTAGGTAGATGCAAGATAAAGGTAGAAAACATAGTTTAGTGTTGTAAGAGAGCAAATGTAGATGATCAGGTGTGTGCCTGTAGACTATGTGTTAATCCAAGCTAGACAAGGGCAATAAAACATCCACAGATACAGAAGATTTCTCTCAGAACAGGGGGGTGAGGTTCTAAGCCTCACCTCTGTTGATCCCCAATTTCTCACCTGATGGCCCCCCTGCGACTGTGCCTGTCTTAGGTTGTTCCTCCCTTGAGGAATCTTACCTGTCTCTTGCTAACCAGTCATCTTCTGGGGCCATACAGGGAAATGTAAAGTTGGTAGGTGAGAGAGGCCTTATTGTTTGAAAAGGTTAGCTTTTTACTTCTTTGAATATTTATGCCCTGTGGCTTCTATGCCCAGCATTTGTCTTGAGGTATCTTTACCACTTGGAAGAATTGTGATACACGGTAAATTCCATATGAGGCATGAATTCTATTTAAGGGTTGTAATTAGGAAGGAAGAAGAAAAGCTATAGAAGTACCAAATGGAAGAAAACATGGGAAGATTGATTATTTCTTTGACATATCTTCTTGTAGAGTAACTTCAGCATGTATAGGTTTTAATCTACTAATTAAATTGCACACACACATTAACATAATAGGAGTACAGTTACATAACCAAAGCAGTCCTATAATTACCAGCCATCTCCAGTGAAACCAAGAAAACCAGTTAGGCACCCTAGGCATTTGTGAAAACTTATCTATGATATGGTGGATATTGTCCAACTGAACTTGAACAGTCCGAGAGAAATCAGACAAATTAAAACAGCCCATTCCTGGGGACTGTTCACATCCTATATGTTCTTTTAACAGTAAATAGTGTGTAGTTGTAAGATTTTGGAGCGCTACAATTTGCACTTCTCCTAATTCTTGGTTGAGTTCCAACAGTATAGATCCAGTCAAATTTTTTGTTTTACTGTATGCACAGGCCAGCTTAGATATCTCCTTCTTCATTCCCATGGCAAGTCCAGGAACCTGTGGGATGAGTGCATCTACACCTATAGCAGCGCGTGGATCTTTGTTGGGGTTTTTTGATAATCATCTTCTGGCATGAGTCTTCCAGAGAGTGCTGATGTTGGAAGTTCTTTTTCATATCATATCTTAGTTCATTTTCAGGGTAGCCAACTTAGGCTTTGATCCTCTGTATAACCAGGTCCCCCCTATAAACCCCTTTACAGTCACTGTCCATCAGCATAGCAAAATGTTGTAGAATCACTACTTGTCTTCTCTGTTTTGTACAGCCATCCCCTTTCTCCCACCCCCCATGCATGCTAATCTTAATGCCTCCCTTCTTCTCCCCACCCTTATCTCTCCCTACCCACCCATCCTCCCCTGTCCCTTTCTCCTTGGTACCTGTTAGTCCATTCTTGGGTTCTGTGATTCTGCTGCTGTTTTGTTCCTTCAGTTTTTCCTTTGTTCTTATACTCCACAGATGAGTGAAATCATTTGGTATTTCTCTTTCTTCACTTGGCTTATTTCGCTGAGCATAATATCCTCCAGCTCCATCCATGTTGCTGCAAATGGTAGGATTTGCCCTCTTCTTATGTCTGAGTAGTATTCCATTGTGTACATGTACCACATCTTCTTTATCCATTCATCTATTGATGGACATTTAGGTTGCTTCCAATTCTTGGCTGTTGTAAGTAGTGCTGCGATAAACATAGGGGTGCATCTGTCTTTCTCAAACTTGATTGCTGTGTTCTTAGGGTAAATTCCTAGGAGTGGAATTCCTGGGTCAAATGGTAGGTCTGTTTTGAGCATTTTGATGAACCTCCATACTGCTTTCCACAATGGTTGAACTAATTTACATTCCCACCAGCAGTGTAGGAGGGTTCCCCTTTCTCCACAGCCTCGCCAACATTTGTTATTGTTTGTCTTTTGGATGGCAGCCATCCTTACTGGTGTGAGGTGATACCTCAGTGTAGTTTTAATTTGCATTTCTCTGATAGTTAGCGATGTGGAGCATCTTTTCATGTGTCTGTTGCCCATCTGTATTTCTTTTTTAGAGAACTGTCTGTTCAGTTCCTCTGCCCATTTTTTAATTGGGTTATTTGTTTTTTGTTTGTTGAGGTGTGTGAGCTCTTTATATATTCTGGATGTGAAGCCTTTATTGGATCTGTCATTTACAAATATATTCTATACTGTAGGGTTCCTTTTTCTATTTATGGTGTCTTTCACTGTACAGAAACTTTTCAGCTTAATGTCCCACTTGCTCATTTTTGCTGTTGTTTTCCTTGCCAGGGGAGATATGTCCAAGAAGAGGTCACTCGTGTTTATGTCTAAGAGGTTTTTGCCTATGTTTTTTTTCCAAGAGTTTAATGGTTTCATGACTTACATTCAGGTCTTTGATCCATTTTGAGTTTACCTTTGTATATGGGGTTAGACAAAGGTCCAGTTTCATTCTCCTACATGTAGCTGTCCAGTTTTGCCAGCACCATCTGTTGAAGAGACTGTCATTTTGCCATTGTATGTCCATGGCTCCTTTATCAAATATTAATTGACCATATATGTTTGGGTTAATTTCTGGAGTCTCTAATCTGTTCCACTGGTCTATGGCTCTGTTCTTGTGCCAGTACCAAATTGTCTTGATTGCTATGGCTTTGTAGTAGAGCCTGAAGTTGGCAAGTGAGATCCCCCCTACTTTATTCTTCTTTTTCAGGATTGCTTTGGCTATTCAGGGTCTTTGGTGTTTCCATATGAATTTTTGAATTATTTGTTCCAGTTCATTGAAGTATGTTGCTGGTAGTTTCATAGGGATTGCATCAAATCTGTATATTGCTTAGGGCAGGATGGCAATTTTGACGATATTAATTCTTCCTAGCCACGAGCATGGAATGAGTTTCTATCTGTTAGTGTCCCCTTTAATTTCTCTTAAGAGTGACTTGTAGTTTTCAGAGTATAAGTCTTTCACTTCTTTGGTTAGGTTTATTCCTAGGCATTTTATTTTTTTTGATGCAATTGTGAATGGAGTTGTTTTCCTGATTTCTCTTTCTGTTGGTTCATTGTTAGTGTATAGGAACGCCACAGATTTCTGTGTGCTGATTTTGTATCCTGCAACTTTGCTGTATTCCGATATCAGTTCTAGTAGTTTTGGGGTGCAGTCTTTAGGGTTCTTAATGTACAGTATCATGTCATCTGCAAATAGTGACAGTTTAACTTCTTACCAATCTGGATCCTTTTATTTCTTTGTTTAGTCTAATTGCCGTGGATAGGACCTCCAGTACTATGTTAAATAACAGTGGGGAGAGTGGGTATCCCTGTCTAGTTCCTGATCTTAGAGGAAAAGCTTTCAGCTTCTCTCTGTTCAATATAATGTTGGCTGTGGGTTTATCATGTATGGCCTTTATTATGTTGAGGTACTTGCCCTCTATTCCCTTTTTGCCTTAGAGTTTTTATCATGAATGGATGTTGAACTTTGTCACATGCTTTTTCAGCATCTATGGAGATGATCATGTGATTTTTGTCTTTCTTTTTGTTGATGTGGTAGATGATGTTGATGGACTTTCGAATGTTGTACCATCCTTGCATCCCTGGGATGAATCCCACTTGGTCATGGTGTACGATCCTTTTGATGTATTTTTGAATTCAGTTTGCTAATATTTTATTGAGTATTTTTGCATCTATGTTCATCAGGAACATTGGTCGGTAGTTTTCTTTTTTGGTGGGGTCTTTGTCTGGTTTTGGTATTAGGGTGATGTTAGCTTCATAGAATGAGTTTGGGAGTGTTCCCTCCTTTTCTGTTTTTTGGAAAACTTTAAGGAGAATGGGTATTATGTCTTCCCTGTATGTCTGATAAAATTCAGTGGTGAATCCATCTGGCACAGGGGTTTTGCACTTGGGTAGTTTTTCTTTATATTTTATTTTGGTGTCATTAATCTACATTACATGAAGGACATTATGTTCACTAGGCTCCCACCCTCACCAAGTCCCCCCCACACTTGGGTAGTTTTTTGATTACCAATTAAATTTCATTGTTGGTAATTGATCTGTTTAGATTTTCTGTTTCTTCCTTTGTCAGTCTTGGAAGGTTGTATTTTTCTAGGAAGTTGTCCATTTCTTCTAGGTTTTCCAGCTTGTAGGCATATCTATTTTCATAGTATTCTCTAATAATTTTTGGTATTTCTGTGGGGTTTGTTGTGATTTTTCCTTTCTCATTTCTGATTCTGTTGATATGTGTAGATTCTCTTTTTCTCCTAATAATTCTGGCTAGGGGTTTATCCATTTTGTTTATTTTCTCAAAGAACCAGCTCTATTTTATTGATTTTTTTTCTATTGTTTTATTCTTCTCAATTTTATTTATTTCTTCTCTGATCTTTATTATGTCCCTCCTTCTGCTGACTTTGGGCCTCATTTGTTCTTCTTTTTCCAGTTTCAATAATTTTTACTTTAAACTATTCATTTGGGATTGTTCTTCCTTCTTTAAATATGCCTGGATTGCTATATACTTTCCTCTTAAAACTGCTTTCGCTGCATCCCACCAAAGTTGGGGCTTTGTGCTGTTGTTTTCATTTGTCTCCGTATGTTGCTTGATCTCTATTTTAATTTGGTCATTGATCCATTGATTATTTAGGAGCATGTTGTTAAACCTCCATGCGTTTTGAGCCTTTTTGTTTTCTTTTTATAATTTATTTCTAGTTCTATCCCTTTGTGATCTGAGAAGTTGGTTGGTAGAATTTCAATCTTTTTGAATTTACTGAGGCTCTTTTTGTGGCCTAGTATGTGATCTATTCTGGAAAATGTTCCGTGTGCACTTGAGAAGAATGTGTATCCTGCTGCTTTTGGGTGTAGAGTTCCATAGATGTCTGTTAGGCCCATCTGTTCTAGTGTGTTGTTCAGTGCCTCTGTGTCCTTACTTATTTCCTGTCTGCTGGGTTTGTCCTTTGGAGTGAGTGGTGTATTGGTCTCTTAGAATGAGTGCATTGCATTCTATTTCCTCCTTTAATTCTGTTAGTATTTGTTTCAAATATGTTGGCGCTCCTTATTGTGTGCATATATATTTCTACTGGTTATATCCTCTTGATGGACTGACCCCTTTATCACTATGTAATGTCTTTCTTTATCTCTTGTTACTTTCTTTGTTTTGAAGTCTATTTTGTCTGATACAATTATTGCAACACCTGCTTTTTTCTCCCTATTGTTTGCATGAAATATCTTTTTCCATCCCTTGACTTTTAGTCTGTGTGTGTCTTTGGTTTTGAGTTGAGTCTCTTGTAAACAGCATATAGATGGGTGCTTTTTATCCATTCTCTTACTCTGTGTCTTTTGATTGGTGCATTCAATCCATTTATATTTAGGGTGATTATTGAAATATATGTACTTATTGCCACTGTAGCTTTAGATTTGTGGTTACCATAGGCTCAAGGGTAACTTCTTTACTATCTAACCATCTAAATTAACTTGCCTCTTAAGCTATTTTAAACACAGTCTGATGATTCGTTATTTTTCTCCCTTCTTATTCCTCCTCCTCCATTCTTTATATGTTAGGTGTTTTATTCTATACTCTTTTGAGTTTCCTTTGACTGGTTTTGTGAGTAGTTGATTTTATTTTTTTGCCTTTAGTTAGTATTTTGTTGGTGTGATTTCTTTGGTGTGATTTTATTTTCTCTGTTGACATCTATTTACCCTTAGGAGTGCTCCCACCTAGAGCAGTCCCTTAAAAATATCCTGTAGAGGTGATTTTTGGGAGGCAAATTCCCTCAACTTTTGCTTGTCTGGGAATTGCTTAATCCCTCCTTCATATTTAAATGTAATTGTGCTGGATACAGTATTCTTGGTTCAAGGCCCTTCTGTTTCATTGCATTAAATATATCATGTCATTCTCTTCTGGCCTGTAACATTTCTTCTTAGAAGTCTGATGATAGCCTGATGGGTTTTCCTCTGTAGGCGACCTTTTTTCCTCTCCCTGGCTGCCTTTAATACTCTGTCTTTGTGTTTGATCTTTGCCATTTTAACTATTATATGTCTTGGTGTTGTCCTCCTTGGGTCCCTTGTGTTGGTAGATCTGTGGGCTTCCATGGTCTGAGCGACTATTTCCTCCCCCAGTTTGGGGAAGTTTTCAGCAATTATTTCTTCAAAGACACTTTCTATCACTTTTTCTCTCTCTTCTTCTTCTGAATGTGAATATTTTTCCATTTGTATTGGTCACACAGTTCTCTTAATATTCTTTCATTCCTGGAGATCCTTTTGTCTCTCTCTGCCTCAGCTTCTCAGTATTCCTGTCCTCTGATTTCTATTCCATTAATGGTCTCTTGCACCTCATCCTGTCTGCTCTTATGTCCTTCCAGAGTTTGTTTTATTTATGTATTCTCCCTCCTAACTTGATCCTTTAACTCTTGCATATTTTTCTTCAGGTCCATCAGCATGGTTATGACCTTTATTTTGAATTCTTTTTCAGGAAGATTGGTTATATCTATCTTCCCACATCCTCTCTTGAGGGTTGTCTGGGTAATTCTGAATTGGACCAAATTCTTCTTCCTTTTCATGGTGATAGAGATTGTCATAGGCAGGTGCACATGTGTCAGCTGGGAGGACAAAGTCCCTTCCTGCTTGCTGGTCACCCTTCCCCTCTCTGCTGCCTTTGTCAGTTACCTGCACACCAGGAGTAACCTTCGGGGTAGCCCAGAGCCCTGTGGGGAGAGGCAGGCATGCTAGGTGTGCTCTCCTGTGAGAACAGCGCCTCTTTGTACCCTGCTCCAGCTTCCTCTGCCTGCTCTGGGCAGGTGCATGCTGGCAGTGGCCTCGGTTCTGGCCCAGGCAGCCGTGCACTGGGAGGAGACTCTGGGCAACTGCTGTGCATGCGGCCGCTCTCAGGCTGCTCCACTGCTGTGGTGGGGCTGCACCAGAGGGGGAATTGATGGAAGGCTATTTATCACCCTGAGGGGTTTCAGAGCTGTGATCCTCCCAGGGGACTTGGGCACCTGGAGTTTCTCAGGATTCTCAGTTTCTGGGCCGAGTGTGTCAGGACGATTCCATCCAGTGTGTCAGGACAATTCCATCCAGCTGTGAGGCCCCTGTCTCCTTAAGACTTTCAAAAAGCACTCGCTTTTCTTTTGTCCCAGGCGCCCGGTGCCAGGGACCTGCTCGCAGATTTTACTTTTCCATTTCCCTAACATCCAGCACACCATGCAATGTGTGTCTGTGCTCCCAGGGCGGATCACTAGGGCTGATTATTTAGCAGTCCTGTGCTTCTACTCCCTCCCCTCTCTGACTCCTCTCCTCCCGCCAGGAGCTGGGGTGAGGAGAGTGCTCGGGTTCCTCTGGACCGCAGCTTGTATCTTACCCCCTTTGTGAGGTGCTGAGTTCTTGCAGATGTAGATGTAGCCTGGCTGTTGTCCTGTATCTTCTGGTCTCTCTTTTAGGAATAGTTGTATTTGTTGTATTTTCAAAAATATATATTGTTTTGGGAGGAGATTTCCACAGCTCTACTCATGACACCATCTTGGCTTCTCCCAATGACTGGGAGGCTTTTAAACAACAAAAATTTATTTCTCACAGTTCTGGAGGCTGGAAAGTCCACTATCAAGGTGCTAGCCAATTCTGTATCTAGAGAGAACCTATTTCTGGGTTCATAGATGGCTGTCTTTTACTATGTCTCCACATGGTTGAAAGATTAAGGGATCTCTCTGGAATATTTTACATGGGCACAAATATCATTCATGAATACTCTGCCCTCAGGACCTAATCACCTCTCAAAGGCCCCACCTTCAGATATCATCACACTGCAGATGGGACTTCAACAAATTTTGGTGGATTATAAACATTCAGTTTGTAGCGAAGTTAGTACTTTCCTAGACCTTATATGTTATTGCTAATGTGTAGCAATATTCCTGGGAAGTTCCATTTTAGAAACATTAGCGATGCACCTTGACTCATAGTTGCAGTGTACCTTATTTGCCTGCTTCCAGTCCTCATGTACTTGCCCACACTCTTTACCACTTCCCCAGCTTGGTGTTGTAATAGAAGCAGATGCTGAATGGCGAAGAATTAGTAGACAAGGGTTAGAGGTATCTCATGGCTAAAAGATGATCTTTTGGACATTGAGGCAGGGAATATAGGTTTAAGAAATGGAAAAATGACAGGCAGGTGGAATCCTGGTGGAAACAGATTGTCTCTGGTGGACGAAAAATGTCAGTATCAGAGGTATGGCTTAGGGGAGCCTTGCCATCCCAGATATGGTCCATGGGCAGCAGCCTCCTAAAGGATTTTGTTGGGAGGGCAGAATTGCAGGCCCCACCACAGCCCTGCAGAATCAGAATCTGCATTTTAATTTAAGAACAATTTAATTTGTGAAGATGTGCTTGGGAGGAGTGCACAGATTCACATCAAGGAGGACATGGTATGCTCTCATTGTGCTTTTATGACTTCAGTATTCTCATGTGCCTTGCAAAAAGGTTTTGGTGGTGTTTTGGGAAGCTGACCTAGGTCTTCTAGATTGTTACTGAACCTCCGGGGCTCCTGGCCTAATTTCTTTAGTATCCTGGTTCTCTCTGTCAACCATCCTCCTAAGTCTCTCCCCTTGGGATTTGGCTTTAGTTTTTGGATAATTCTTAGCTCCTCTTAAAGATCTTGACATATTTTCTCTTTACATGTTCTTCCTTGAATTACCACTGGCATTTATTTTCCTTTCCTCTCCCAATTTGGCTTCTTCAACTCCAGAATGTATTCTAAACCAATAGTTGCTAGGCTTGCCAGGCTTGCTCTACCCTTCAAATAGGGATTCATACCATGTAAATTATCCATTTGAGGTCGGAAACCAGGGCATATATCTTCTCAAGATCAGATTCTTAGGAGTGAGAAGAAAGAGGAATAGCAGTCGTTAGTTACTGGGAAGAGTCTTAGTCCACTCGAGCTGCTGTGTCAAAGTACCATAGACTGAGTGACATATAAACAACAAAAAGCTATTTCTTTCAGTCCTGGAGGCTGGACCTCTGAGATTAGGGTGCCAGCATGGTCAGGTTCTGGTAAATGCCCTTTTTCCAGTTGTAGACTGGTATCCTCACATGGTGGAGAACAGAGAGTGGAAACAAGCTTTCTTATGACTCATAATAGAGAACGTGTCCCATTCATGAGGGCCGCACCCTTATGACCTCTTCTAATCCTAATTACTTCCCAAAGGCCCCACCCCTAATACTATCACACTGAAGAGTAGTTTTCAACAAATGAATTTGGGGAGGGGGCGCAAACTTTCATTCCATAACAGCAGGCAATAGAGTAAATTAACATATTCAGTTTATGTTAGGCATGAAAGGAGATCCTGGGACCCAGAGTAGTTGAATGACTTTTTAAAAAATTCAGAGTTACTGAGAAAGCTGGAGTTGGTGACCTGATCACTAGTTCTCATCAATGTAACAACTAGTTTCTCAGTCTGGTGTTTGTTGTATATTTAGATTAATAAAAACACTAATAATGAAGGGATTGTCCTTAGTTTAATTTCTACTATGTATACGGTACTGCTTTGAGCATTGTCTCTCTCCCTCTCTTTTTTTTTCATAACAGTTTTCATAACAGCTCATTCAAGTAGACATGATTTTCCTTATTTTTTTTTAAAGAGAAAACTAAAGCTTAGGAAAGTCGGATCACTCAACTGGTTTCACATGCTAATGTATTGACAGAATCCAGATTTGAACCGATGTTCAACTTTAATCATCTGGAATTTTTGCTATTCCCTTAGGTTTATTTCTGATCATAAGCAATTCCTGCCTGGGTCCTCAATTTACCTAAAAAGGTTGAAAGTACAGTTGTTAAAGGCATAAACCCTGGAGCCAGAACCTGGTGCAAATTCCAGCTTTGCTGTTTGCAGACTACATGATCTCTGGCAAATTATAAAACCTCATTGTGCCTCAATTCCCTTAACTGTAAAATGGGACTGATAACCAACACACCTATCTCATAGTTGTTATAAAGATTAATTTTAGGCATCTAAAAGAGTATCTGGTGCATATAAAGTGATAAATGTTATTTATAATTATTATCATTAGCAATGCCTCATAATTGTTTCTAAGCATAGTTGGGAAGTAAAAATATTCAATGTTTGCCAATTATTTGATTAAGTTTGAGATACTTGCAAGATCCTTTCCATTGGGTCTATCCATACAGCTGGTATAAATATTGGTTATAAAAATTTGTGTTGATAATGTGAATGTCAGGAGAGTTCTCAGTTTTGGTTTTGATAAGCAAAGTTAAAAAATAAAAATATTTTTTGTGTGTAGGCTATATTCTTCTGAGGTCAATCATGGTTATCCTAAATTTTAATAGATTTCAAAACTAATAGGGTTAAAATGTTAGCCTACCTTTGAGCCCACAAAAAAACATGCCCCATGAGGTGATTACATATCTGAGTTGATGCATGGGAAATGAACATCTAAACTTTTGACTTCCAAATGGAAATTTATAACCTGAAATGGCAAATTACATAGAGGTTGTATGAGTTAGGGATCTTAAAAGGGTTCATGTTAAAACCAAAGCTCCATATACCTAAGGGGAGAGTACAGATAGTTTGAAACAAATTTTTGTTTACTATCAATACTATAATGAAAAATTACTTCATTACTTTAAATCATGCTTGTTCAGTGAGCTCACTGACATTCACAGTTATTTATATTTGCTTAGTTCCAGAAGAAAATTCACTTGCTATGAGTGATGTCATACAATAAAATGTCTTGATTGCATATTATATTTTTCAGTTTCATTCAAAAGAAGAGCTACACTTTCAGAGTTGCAGGTGCTTACGAGTGCAATAAAGACTAGTGGAAACCATTGTCTTCATGATATTGTTAAATCAGCATTTTATTTTATTTTTTGTCAAATCTCAAAATATGAGTTAAACACCTAGCACAAAGGTTTCAGGAGAGAAAGGTTTCAAAGCCAATCTCTTTCCAGTCTATGGTCAGCCAAGGCCTCTCAATAATGCAGCAGTTATTTTTGAATGGCCTTGAAGATTTGTGATCTTGGGTATAGAATATACAATAAGCATTGATTGCTTTTATTCTGTTCTAATTTAATTTTACTCTTTGTATCTTTTATACCTTAATGTTTTTATGTTAGAAATAAGGGTCCAATGAATTAAGTAAGCACAGAAGACATTCATCAACTCATGGAGTTATATATAGGCTGTTCTATTTTTAGAAGGATTTCAGCCAAGATGGGTAAGTTATACATTGTCTTAAAAAAATGTCATTAGTCATAGTGCACTTAAATACCAAAGTATAATTATAGTTGTCAGCTCTGAATTTGTTGTCCAGTTATGGCATGATGATGAGATAAAGGAAAGATATAGGAGACTATACCATTCAAAACTGGGTTGAAGAGTTAGCTTTTGCCATTTGTGGTTTGAAGAATACTGATGAAGAATTTTGACCCCTTAATACTTAATTTTCCCCATCTGTAAAGTCAGTAGTAATGGCACTTATTTGACAATCTTCTTCTAAGGATTAAATAAAATACTTGATGTTAGAAAGCTTGTCACAGAGTGGATTCATGTGCTATGCTGCTCTCTTAACTATATTATGCACTGATTTGAACATAAAACTCAAGTGGGGACATTGCCATCTTGAACTTTTCATAACTCTTACATACCAAAAATTTTCAGTGGCTTCTTACCTAAGGCTGAAATCTGAACTCATTAGCTTGACCCTAAGCTCTCTTTCTAGCCAGATCTCTCATTACTACCTTACCAAGTAACCCTACACTTCAAAGTGTATACTTCCTGGGCCCTGCTTTCCATGTCATTGAAGCCTTATTTAGCTGAAAGGGATTGTTTTTCTTCCAACTTCTCACCAGTTCTGGTAGATCCAGCTCAAGGGGTAACTTTTCACGACTATCTAAAGACTAAAATCCATAGGATTATATTCTTCCTGTGCTTTTCCAGCACTTACTGCCTACACAGCTCATTAAGTACTTAACCATACAAAGCCCTCTGATAATAATGTAAGTAAAATTAGTGCCAGCTAGGAATAGAGTTCTTTTTTGAACAGAGCCAGGCACCCACCACACCCTCCATTCATATGACTGCAACAATGCTTTACTTCATTAGCTTTGTTCTTTTGGATTGTTGTTTAGTCATTCATTTGTGCCTCTGTTGTGACCAGAACTATGCACAGCTATAATTAACAAAGCTGGAAACTAGTATCTTAAACAATATAGTTTTAGTCTTACATGGAAAAATCTCTTGCAAAAGTTGGTTTAGGCAACCCAACCTGGGATAGTGTGCAGCTGAGCAGTCATATTGGGTCTAGCCTGTCGATGGCTTTCTGTCATCTCTGCAGTGTGGCTCTTGTCTCATAGTCCAGCCGCTGGGCCCACGTTTTGTTGCAGTACATTAGAGAAGGTAGGGAGAAGGGACGAAGGGCATACTCCACCTCTCTTGTTTTTCTAGGGCAGGAGAAGAAGATGGATATCGCAAACGCTTCCAGAAATGCTGTGAGGAAGATGAAAGATGAAGGAATCTGATTACCACACCTAGAGTAGTGACACAATCGTTCTTTAATATCTGTTAGGGAGCCAATGCTCACACTGCTGAGACTAGAGAGAGAAAAGAATGACAAGAGGGAGAGTCAGAACATGTTTTATTTTGAGAGTGATAAGATAAACATGTCAGCTTCTCAATCGAACAGTGTCTCAGAGGGTAGCATTTCCTTTACTGGATAAGCAGGGGTCAGGGCAAGAGCCAGAAACTAGATTTTTGTCGAGGCATTCAGAATTAATTTAACAAGATTAGCCATAAGAAATGGGTATGTAAACTGGAATTCCAGTTGAATTTATGATTTGTGGTTCATTTCAGTGCTTTCAATACATTTGCTCATTGTCTTGTACTGATAAACCTCATGGTGCATGGGAATCTTTAGTGACTAGAATATTCCTGATAGGCAGGAAATCAAAGCAAAATAAAACATAATAGTCTTCAGGGATATGTTCTCTAAGTCCTGGTGATTTCTAATAAGCATTCTTGTCCCTATGTCTCTCTAGCACTTTTTAGAACATACATGTACCAATAAGTCTTTCTCAAAATGCAAGGAATAGCAGCTTGATCAGCTTACCTAAATTAAAAAGGGTAGATATGGAGCTGGAGGCAAGAAGTGGTGATGATGTCGAGTTCTTTTGCCAGGTCAACTCAGAAGCACTTGCTAAGATAAGCTTTCCTGCCTGTGTTATTCCTGTCCTGCTCTGGGGTCTTCTTCTTAATTAGAACCACAAGCTGGCTTAGATAAAAGCATAACTTCCTGGGTATGGTAGTGAAATGTTAATCAATCTGTATAAACTTCTGCCTGGGAATGTCCTGTGTCAAAGAAATGTGCCCAAAGGTCCCACACTGATAAAGCACGGTGGGGTCATAGGCTCTGTGTCGGATTGATGTGCATGAGAACAGGAGATGGAGCAGCAGAGCAGATAAGAAAAACAGGGGTGAAGTTTCAAAGGATTTTGGAACTGAGTGTTTGGACACCATGCCCCAACAGAGATGCCAAGGCGTGCATAGCAGGCAAGGTAGATTTCACAGACGGAGGTGTGAGTAACACCCACAGGCAGCACTGTGAAGTGAGGCTCACATATACATGGATTTGTAGGGTGTATAGTCCGCTTCCTTCAAAACATTCTTATCATGTAAATATTTAGTAAGCCAAAGTGTTCAATGTCTGGGATGGGGCAGCTGGAAGGGGGTAGGCAATTCCAATAGCTTCTGTGACACGAAACCAAAGCCCGCCATTGGATATTGCGACCAGTGCTGAGGGAAGGGTGGGTCATAGCTCCAGCGCGGAATATTGGCGCCCAGGCGTCAGGAGGGAAAGTCAGAAAGATTCCTACTTGCTGGGAGAGGACAGTGGATTCTAGTATGGAGGATCCACACCCTTCCTCAGGTTATTCTCTGTCGAGGAGTTCAATGACTTGTTCTAAGATTTCAGCTATTTTAAACCCCATTGTATATTGAGAAGTATCATTTTATGGCAAAAAAAAATTGTAGCTTTGTTAGTTTATTGGAGCCGCTGTAACAGAATGCCATAAACTGGGTGGCTTACAAATAAAAGAAATTTATTTTCACAGTTATTGAGACTGGGAAATCAAAGTTCAAGGTCCTGGCAGATACGGCGTTTGGTGAGAGACTGCTTCCTGCTTCACAGATGGCCATCTTTTCGCTGACAACTCACATGGCAGAAGAGGGCAGGGGAGCAGTCTAGGGTCTCCTTCATAAAGGCACCAATCCCATTCAGGAGGGCTCCACCCTCTTGACCTAATCACCTTCCAAAGCCCCTGTCTCCTAATACCATCACATTGGGGATTAGGTTTCAATATTTGAATTTGGGGGAGACAAAGACATACTTAGTCTGTACCAGCAGCAAAGTAGTGTTTCTGTGAGCAAGCAGCATTGTCTTTAAAGGCTAAGTCCCAAGCAGCAAGTTTCTTCACTTTTTAGGGCATAGGTATAGATTCCTGTCTCTGCAATTATAGTTCTTTCAGAGCAGATTGTCTCACTCCTCAGGGTTAGCTTGGTAAACAGAGAGTATGCCAGAATGATCGGCTTCCGAGAGTCTCCCCTTGACCTATTCATACAGACATTTAACCAGGTCACAGCCCACCCACTGCACCCTGTGTGCCCTAGAGTCTTCCAGGAATTGCCACTGCAGTGTCTCAGAAACCCCATCCCATCTCCTTTCGGGGATCTGTCCAGGAGTTTGGGAATTTTTTTCCTTGAGGATTTCTCTATGTTGCTGTTAGGCCTGGTCAGGACCCACCTTGACATCTTCCCTGATTTTGAATCAGCAAGAAGGCAATGAGCTTTTAAGCATTCCAATTGTCCTATCATTTTCTTTTGTTAAACAGCTTCATTGAAATATATTTCATGGGCCATAAATTTTACCCATTTAAAGTGGACAATTCAGTGGTTTTTAGTGTACTCACAGAGTAGTACAACCATCACAAAATTTTTAGGACACTTTGAAGACTCTCAAAGGAAAGTCATATAAATTAGCAGTGACTCCCCATTCCTTCAACCTCCTCCCCCTGACCACTAATCTACCTTCTGTCTTTATGGATTGGCTTGTCCTGGATATTTCATAAAAATGAAATCATAGAATATGTGGTCTTTTGTGAATGGCTATTTTTGCTTAGCACCGTTTTTCTGAGGTTTATGTATGGTGTAGCATTTATGACTACTTCAATACTTTCTGTTGTTAAATAATATTCCATGGTATGGCTATGTAACATTTTATTCATCAATTCATAGTTATTTGAGTCCTTTCTCCTTTTCGGCTATTATGAATAATGCTTAATGTACAAAATTTTGTGTAGAAGTACATATTTATCTGGGGTATATATTTAAGAGTGAAGTGCTGGGTCATGTATTTTAACATTTTGAGAAAATGGAAAACTGTTTTCTAAAGTGGCTGCACCATTTTACATTCTCATTAGCAGTAGAGGAAGGTTTAAATTTCTTTACTTCTTTGCCAACATTTATTGTTTTTCTTCCACTTTAGTGTGAATGAAATGGTATCTCATTGTGCTTTTGATTTCCAGTTCCCTAGTTAACTAACAAGTAATTATGTTGAGCATCTTTTCATGAATTTATTGGCCTTTGTACATTTTCTTTGGAAAAATGGCTATTCAGATCATTTGACCATTTTTTATTGGTTATATATCTCTTTACTATTGAGCTGTAAGATTTCCTTATATATTCTGGATGCAAGTTCTTTATCACATATATGATTTTCAAATATTTTCATTCACTCACTTTCTTGATAGTGCCCTTTGAAACACAAAGGCTTTTAGTGTTGATGAAGTCCAATTTATCTCTTTGTTGCTTGTACTTTGATATTCTGTGTAAGAAACCATTACCTAATCCAAGGTCACAAAGAGATAAAGGTCACAAAGATATAGTTGAATGTTTTCTTCTAAAAGTTTTTAAGCTTTAGTTCTTATGTTTAGGTCTGTGATCAACTTTAATTTTTGTGAATGGTGTGGGATAGGAGTTCAATTCTGGACTCATAATTCTATTGAGCTGTACATTTATCTTTACTACAGTACCACACTGTCTTGATAACTGTTGCTGTGTACTAAGCTTAGAAATAAGGAAAAATGAGTCTTCCAACTTCATTTTCAAGATTGTTGCCAATTCTGGGATTTTTGCATTTGCATATGAATTTTAAGATCAGCTTGTCAATTTCTATAAAAATGTCAACTCAGATTTTGAGAGAGCATTAAATCCATAGATCAATTTGGGAATTATTGCCAGTTCAACAGTATTAAGTCTTCTGATGCATGGACTTAGGATATCTTTCCATTTATTTAGATCTTTAATTTCTTTTAACATGGTGTGGATAAAATTGCAAATGTACAGAATCTCTCACCTGCCCCTAGTGCTTATCTGTATCAATAGGTGTTTCCAAGGGGTGAAGAGAAGTAGTCCTTCTCCATATCAATAGATGATTATGAAGAAGGTGGAGAGCAGGTGCACACCTGGACCACAAAGGTTTGGTGGGGTCACTTTGAAGTTGGGTCATAAGGGACACGGGGAAGCAGAAGTAGATGACTGCTTATAAGCAATAAACAGGTTTCTTCCACTTTGTTTTGCCCTTTGACTGATTTCGGCTTCAAAGGTTTGTTTGCTTCTGGCTGGGGACCTATTTTCCCCCCCAGAGTTAAGCACTGTTTTATAGTTGTGTGTATACGGCTTTGTGCATAAGTGCTGGCCTTCTTTACTTCTAAGTACTTTATTCTTTTTATTGCTATTTTTAAGTGGAATTGCTTTCTTAACTTCCTTTTTGGAGTGTTTGTTGTTAGGCTATAGAAATATAATTTATCTTGCAGATTTGGTGAGCTCATTTATTAATTTTAGTATTTTTAGTGAATACCTTATGTATGTACAAGTTCATGTCCTATATAATTCAAGATAGTGTTACTTCTTTCCTTTGAGTCTGGATGCCTTTTATTTCTTCTTCTTGTCTGTTGACTTAATTGCCCTGGCAAAATCCTCCAGTGCGATGCTAAGTAGACCTGGAGAGCAGCAACATCTTCTCTTGTTCCTGATCTCGGGGGGACACTCTTGCTCTTTTACCACTGGGTATGGTGTTAGATGTAGGGTTTTTTAATAGTACACTTTGTCAGGTTGAGAAAATTCTATTACAGCCACTCTAGATACTGATACTCTCCAGGGATTATTGTATTGCTGTTTGAATGCTTTTTTATTTGTTTAGTACTTGGCTGCACTAGTACTTGGCTGGAACTGGTAACTTCTGGGTTACCATCATGCCCAGTATGGATCTTCCACAGAGTCCAGGAGGATGGAATCTGCTGATATTCATCAGCTGTCAAAAGTATCTGGAAATTATTCCTACACTTTGGGGAGCTGGGCCTAATGGGAGGTGCAGCTTGACTTGTTTGAGCAAGAGAGACTGCACTCTTCAACAGCCCTAGTGTCTCTTCCTTACTTAGTGTGAGTTGGGAGTGGGAGAAAAGGTACACCAAGCTGCAGCCCCTAACTCAAGTGCCTCCTGTAACCCTAAACTATGAAAGGTAGAATCTACTGATGATCGCTGGCCCAGAATCTACCTGGAATAGCTCTTTCCTGGCAGGATGTGCAGGGATAGAGAAGGGTGAAGGAAAGATGGAAGCTGCCTTTCAGCTATAGTTCCCTTTTGGAGCAGTTTCCCCTCAAGGCTTACCTGTGGGGATAGAGGCAATTTTAACTGGCATGCTGCTGGTTCACACTGTTATTACTGGATTTCCTTAGATTTTGATAAATAAATGCTTCCAACTTGCATAGACCCTTTGAGCAATCTCCAGGTAATTTGAATGATTATCATTGCTAATTTTGACTGTTTTTACGCCCTCGGAACATTTCCCTGAGCCCCCACACTGCCATTCTGAAAGTCTCAACCTTTTGTTAAAGGAAAAATTACTAATGACTCTTGTTAAAACACTGGGGCTTTGCAGTAGAGGGAGATTGGGCTCAACTCAGAATACAAGGTTAAGTGAGAATTTATAGGCAGGGAGCAAGGTGGGGTCCATGGGTGGAAAATTACTAAGAGGAAACATCATCAGTTTTGGGGAATTTTGGCTATAGAGTGACCTAACAAGATTCTTCTGAAGGTGGTTGAGGGGGATCAGAATCGTCTGGGGAATGGTCACAGATGAGAAACCTAATTAGATTTTGAGGGTCATCAGATATCACAGATGGAATATTCTGGGTAAACTGATTTGGTATTCTTAAGATTCTTGCTCAAACTGAACCATGAAGAAACCAATATGGAAGCCCAAAAGTCAGGACCTACTTGAGAAGAGAGTTCAGAAAAGGCTGAGTAGGGTTTGCTCCAGGACAGGTCTGTCATCCACAAAGACGTCCTGTTTTCAGAATTTTCAATTTTTATCAGTATTTGTGACAGGTTTTGCTAATACATGAAGAAAGGATATTCTACACAGTAATACATATTACCTTCATATTATTCTTCATGTTAATACATATTATCTTCAAATTTATGACTTGGGTTGGTTACTCAAGTTTATTCCTTATTAATGATAATATTCCCCAGGGACCCTTGGCACCTCTACCTATATATCTGTGTTGTCCAGTAACAGTAACCAATAGCTGAGCAACTGCAATACAATATGTCCAAAGTGAGATATGCAGTAAGCACATGCTAGATTTCAAAAAATTCATATAAAAAAAGGAAAGATCTCATTGATGATTTTTATACTGATTACGTGTATAATCAGTATACATGTAATATTCTGCATATGTTGGGTTAAATAAAATGTCTTAAATTTCAGCTGTATTTTTTTTTTTTTACTGTTACTTGTTTTTGTTTTAGTGGGGCTACTAGGAAATTTCAACTTATGTATGTGGTTCATATTACATTTCTATTGGGCAGTGCTGCCCCATATGACCCCATGCAGTCAGCTGTGAAGGGAAGAGGCTTGTATTTTTGATTTTCATCATAAGGGACTCTGGGCTTGGCAGACACGTAGAGTCTAATAAACTTTTTTTGCAATATAGACATCTTCAACATTTTGTGGCTCTTAGGTTATATTTTACTACTTTAAGAGGTCAGATGTGGAATACTGAAAAATGTGTATACTTCCAGCAAATAATCTGTTTGGCTATAACAAAACAATTGAAATCTGTATTATTTTTCTATTTACAAATACCATATGTTACCATATCTCATATTATTTCCTAAGTTTCCTTTTATTTAGACAGGAGTTATTAGTATTATAACTGTTCTGGGATATTTTTGAAGTTGAAGATTTCTAAGGTTACATAATTAGACCAAATATAGTAAAATACACTTTTTTTGTGTCCTGTTGCAATTAGTTTGGGTTCAGAACATGTATATTGGGCATCTATTAATTTCAAAGGGCAGTGTTACCACAAAGGATTCAGAAAGCCTTTAGCAATCTTTAATCTACTAGGAAAAGTAAGGTAAATAGGCAAATGATTATAATCTAATTTTGTATTAAGTTGATTAAAGGAGAGAATTTTAATTAGGGAGAGTCAGGGAAAAAACATGGCCAATGATTATGAAAAGAATAACTGCTATCTTCACTTTTGTTTGTTTATGGCTATTGAGGTCATTTAGAATAAACTATCTTCTTTTCCTATCCCACCTAAGGAAGGAGAACTAATCCAAGAATACAATCATAATGAAGCATAAAATTTCATTTATAAAGATTCTCATTGGAACATTATTTATGATATATTGGCAATAAGTCAATGTTTCTCAACAGGGAATTAAATAACTGATGTGACATGCATATAGAAAACACTATGAATCAATTATGATGATTTTTAGAATTCTATTTACTGACCTAGAAAACATTCATGATGTATTGTTATGCAGTAAGGATGGCTTAAAAAGGAAACATTAAATCATCATATCATAAAGTACCACATCTTTGAATATTATGTATTCATATGAATATTATATCTCTGTGTTTTTATATGTCTGTATATACATGTATGTGTCTTCTAGATATATGTATGTATATTTTATATAGTTGTACTTCTACAAGATTTTTAAAGGTTCAGCAAAATGTTAAGAGGTTGAAAGATATTTTTGGTGATATTTATTCTCTATTTTCAATGAAAATATTCTGTCTTTCTTAATTACAAAAAAGGCTGATTAAAGTTTTGTGGAGGACTTTGTATTGTAGATGAATCTTGAAGGACAACAGGGATATAAATTATCCATGGTTACTATCAGAACTAACATCTATGACTACAGTGACCATTAAGTTATTTTCTCTATTACCCTATAGTGGAATTCATCCTTCATTTGCTAAAATTTCCTGTATTATGGAGACAATTCACTCTGTTTTAAAAAAAGATAGCTAATGAGAAATGTAAGAGAACTTTTCTTTCTAGGCCCAATGAAGACGAACAGCTAACATCTCTCTGAATTTTAGGAGAAAAATATAACTCTGGCAATTAAAAACCACGTATTTCACCTATAGCAGCTGACTAATTCTTATGTCTTACCACGGAGTGAAGACACTCTCCTCTAAAGGGAAATTGTTTAGAAAGATTTCATATATTCATATTTCTCAATTTTAAAATCATTGGAAGATGGTACAGCACAATAAACTAGTATTATTTTAAATAACACAGCACTTCCAATTAAAATAAACATAAAAATGTTCTAGTGATCTTTATGTTTCAAGGTAATACCTAATTATAATCTTGTACAGAGATGGTAAATCAAAGATTACAAATCAAAATATTATAGTAGGAAACAATAACAGTAGCCAAGTAGAAATGTTTCTTTTAGTATCTTTAAATATGACATATAACATTTTTTCCTATATTTTAAAAGTAAATGATTTGCAAAGTTGAAAATTATAATATATATGTTAGAATATATTATATATCAAGATGTCCTGAATACTTTAGTATATTAGTCAATTTATCAAGGTTCACAATAGTATATTTGGAAAGAGATTAACATATATAAATCATTATAGTCAAACTCTATTACGTTATTTTTCATATTTGAATCCAGTCAAGGTAATACTAAGATTTATCACTTTTCTAAGTAGCCTCATTTCCCCTCAGTTCCCAGGTTGTCATGTTTGCCCATTTCTGTTTAGCTCCTGCTGTTATGGGGCAATTTCTATTGAATGTTAGGATATATGAACATGCATCTTTCAGTTGACTGGAAGCAAAATTTCTGATTCAATACAGTACTCATAGAATTTTTCTTAAACAAAAGGCATTGGCTGGTTTTCTGTTGCAAACCAATGGTGTTACCTTGGGTAATTCATGAATCTGTTATGGGTTTTTGCTTTCTTTTCTGCAAAATACAGAAATACATGGTCTTTAGGTGCCCATATAGTTTTAAAATCAAATAATTTTTTATCCTATCAGGCACATAAATCTTAGTGTGAAAGATCTGACCTAAGAGTAAGTTTTGATGAGTTGTTAATTAATGTTTATGTAACACCACAATAAGCAAGTCATGATAGATTCAATTACTAATGAAATCTTCCCAACAAATCTGTCAAGGGTGGGTATGATCATTTTTATTTTGCAGATATTTCAGAGAGTTGATGGAAGAGCTGGTCTTCAAAGACAGGATTCGCCTTATTTCCAAGCCCAAGTGCTTCTCATGCATACAGTGTCCCACACAGGCACTGGGAGTACAGATCGTGTAGAGAGTTGGATGTTGAAGGGCAAGTGTCAGTAAAGGAGAAGAAAGCATTTGGTGACTTGAGGAAAATGAGCATCAATTTTAGGTCCTTTGAATTGTCATCCCTTTCTTGGTCAGCTTAACTTTAGTTAGTTAACAAAGTTAGCTAAAAGCAAATGGGTGGCTAAAAGTTAGACTTTTATAATATATTATATATCACAAGAATAATAAGCTGTGTTTGTTTCTGTTCCCCAGAGGAACAGTCTAGTAAGAAAAACAAAATTTGTATGTGATGATTTCTACAATAAGTACCTTAAGTGCACGTTGTATTATTACCCCAGTTCTTATATACTGACTTTATATAGATCTTGGCTGAATGCTGATCCATTTGAAATTACCAATGAAAGTGAAAAAATAATGAGTAGCAATTTGAAAAAAGTTATATATTTCATTAACCTTCTCTATCTTTGATTAAAAAGCCAAAAATAATTGACATAAAGTTGTATGAAAATATGACAGAAAGTATTTTATATTTTATATGCATTTATAAAGCATAAACAGAAATAAACAGTGAATGTGTATGTATATTTTACAGATAAATATAGATAAATGTGTGTATGTGTTCATGTATTTGCAGTTACACCCACACAGTAATAGATATGTAGCTAAAGTAGTAGTAAAACAAAATTACTATTATAAATTTGTTGCCGTTAACCATCTGTGATGAAATTCTCAGATTCTCATTAATTTTTTTATAAATAAAAAAAGCAGTATACTGAAATTATAAATGCAACATATTTAAAAGCTATACTTGTTAATAAGCGGTGATTCCAAGCTTCCATCTGCCTACTTGCTGAATGATATGGAGCATTTGCTCCAGCTGCTATGCTTCTGGTCTTTCTTCATTTCTTGAATTAGCCCCTGCCCTACAGGGGCCCAGATAACAGGCTTCTATGCTCTGTCAGCTTGTTCTGCAATAAATCATCAGTGGCAACAACCTTTGTTTAGGCCTACTGAAATGGGCCTCCTGGGAAAACCTGTGGGAAGAGAAAATTCTATCAACCTAACTTACATAACTTCATGTCTTTCTTCCACACCCTTTTATCTTTTGTTCTTTCAGTGGTGCCACTCCACATATTAGTTATTTTTAAATATTGTGAGATACCACAGCTGAAGACATTTTTTTGTTGTTGTTACTGAAGACTCCAGATTATAACTCTTATAAGATTGGCTAAAACGAAAAGCAGTGATTTGCTAAGTATTCAGAGACTGGAAAGATTTCTTTGCTCAGGCGTATTGTCCTATCCATTAAATGAAGCTGAAGAATCTTTGGTCTAGCTTTTCTTCCCTTTACTTATGAATATATTATTCTACTTAATCTTATGCAGACAAGCCACATAGCCCTCTATGTGATAAATAAATTGGAATTATAAACATATGCATAAAGTTATAGCTTAAATTTCATTTTATCCATTACTTTTTAAAGTGCTTTTTATATGTTAAGTAATAGTAGGTTAAAAGCCATCAAGTAAATAAATGTTCTGTTTCACTGCACCAAAGTTTTCTGTTTTAAGACCTAGAAGGGAATTTAGAGATCACCTGGCTCCAGCACATTATTTTACAAATGAGGAATTGTAGCTCAAAGAGGTTATGGGACTCGCGGAAGGTCATCCAGCACATCAGTAACAAAACCTTTGAAGCTTTTTTTGTTCTGGTTTTTCCAGCATTTTGGATGATTGTGGGTCATGAGTGAGCCAAGCTCTCTGTCAGATGGCCACACCAGGACATCTGGCATATGGAATCTCTTCAAGATACTCGCCTTATTACCAGAGCAAAATTTGAGATGAAAGGAAGACAGAAGAGGAGAAAAAAATACCTGAGAGATAAGATGAGAATAAAAACTGAACGTCATAATAGAAAAATTTAAAATGTCCTGCAAACCCTACAAAATAGCCCCACCTCATTCATTGACCAATAGAGGGTTTCTGAGCCCATACGATGCTGAGTGGTGCAGTAGAAAGAAGGATTTTGAAATCTGACTTGTTTTAGAATACTTGCTTTTTCACCTGTTAGCCATGGGACCTTAAGGAAGTGGCTCCGCCACTCAGAAATATCCTCTTGGTGGTGACTTTTAGTGTGACCCTGAGCAACACACTGCTTGCTCATTCATTGTTAGTTCTCACCAAAGATTGGGCTGTGTTCTACCCCCCGGTGTAATCACTCAACATACCAATCTGAATATGTCAACCAAGTGGACTTTTAAGCTGGATGAGAAGACTGAGGTTTTCAATTAATTACAGTTAGAGACCAAATTCACACTGAACACTGGGGTCATGGCTAACATCCCTTTATAATAAAAAATGCAAGATCACTCTTTAACTCCCAATATGTTTGAAATGTATTTTCAACCATTAAGACTTGTAGCCAGAACGTGGCTAAGGAAAGCATGAAACAGGCAGGTGGGGACTCCCCTATGCTTTTCCTCTTTCTTCTTTCCTGTCCCCTTTCTAAACTCTCCTTACTCACTCAAAACTCCCTCCTGATGCTCTGTTTCCCTGTCAAAAGCTTGTCCACAGGCAGAATCCATAACTACGTAACTAAATATTTTGGTATTGTGTTATCCTGGGAACATGAGCATGTTAACAGAAGGTTTCATGGGAAAGGAACAACCATGAATTATTAAGCTTATCATTGCCCAGGTTGGGTTCCTAATTTGTGTTGTATTATTATCTTGTTCTCGAAGTACTTCTCTGAATTAGATGCTGTTGCCCAATTTTATAGATAAGCCAACAAAAATGAAATGGAAACCACAGCAGGAAAATATAAATGGGGTGTGAGAGAGCAGTTGTGGGCAGCAGGAAGACGAGAGTAGTGATGCTGGGTGAGTTGGAGAAGTGCAGTGACTTTGCTAGTGCATTCTGGAAGTCGTAGGCAGTGCTGACCCCAATTATAGAGTCAGTCATTCTTGAGTTCAGGTAGGTCTTTTAACATCATTCTGAATAAATTGCTGCTGTGGAAGACTCTTTACCTGGTGAATCCCTAGATTTATTAAAGAGGTAGGATAAGACGGGTTTTTGCTGAATGCATGGACCACTCAGCATTTATCTTTGCAATTAGGTGGCCTTGGCTGGGTAATAGGAAAAGCAGCCCATCACCCCTGCTTTCCTTCTAAGTTTCTTACTTCCTTCTAGTTCAGAGCTTCTTGAAGTGGCTTTTGAAACTCATTAAAGTAGGAATTTACTTATCAAAGTACCCAAATTATTCCTGTGGGTCAATTCAACTCCTGTGTTGGCCTAGTTTTGATCTGTACGTATTCATGATTCTGTTTTAATCCTTTAGCATTTCAAATTCCTCTATCTATTTTTCTTTCCCTTACTTTTGGTAAAGTCAAACTACAAATTTCCCAAGAAGGTAGGATGTGTAATCTTCTCATACACTTCAGGGCGAAGATGATTCCAATGTGATAACTGGTAAGTGAAAGATGACAGACTCTTGAATCAGGTGTTTGCAAGTATATCCAAAATATTGAACCCCACTTTGCCCTCTTCCAAATAGCTTATTATTGTTAATAATATGACAATGTAAATTGTGCTGTGATGAAATTCTTCAGTCTCTTCTGCAAATGAAGGCAGAAAGGATAATTTAAGAACCACAATGAAATCAGACTAAAATTAAATTTCTGTTGATAAAACAATGGTAATATAAAACCACTTCAGTCACCACGCAATTACAAAGAAAAAGCAGACTTCTGACTTGAGAAATATATTTTATCTCTATTTTAATCAGAAATGATTGACACAAAACAATATGCTATTTAAAGACAAACTTGACATGCCCAAAGTCAAACCCAGCAACATTAATAATTATTAATTTTTAATTTTCCTACAACCCGTGTGATTGTATAAGATACCAAAGTTTGCTACCCAAGTAAATACTGATATCACCAACTGCTCTGTAAATATCTCACAGAATAATAGAAGTCTAGGTTGAATTCATTCACTCAAGAAAAAGCAATTTTTATTGCACCTGAAGGGTTCTGATGATAGAGACAATAATTCAGGTGATTGAAAACAATTATCAATAAGCTAATTGAGTTCTATTCAAACATCATTGTTTAGCACTTCAGAAAAACCTGAGTGTTTGGGAGGAAATAGCTTATTAAGTTCTGTCTTTTCATGAGAAGGGAACACTCCAGACATTATTTCATTAATAAGGGTTCCTGAACAAATGGAGGATTAAGAGGCAAATCTGGGAGTTTAAAAATAATATTCCACCCATCCCCCTGCTCCCTGCTTCCCTTCCTTCCTTCCTTGCCATGCCTTCCTGTGTCTTATGGGCAAAGAGATGTTTATACCCTTCAGTTGCCCAGGAAACAAAGAGACATTTCATGATTCTGTGATATGTTATCAAACTTGTGTGTTTTCCTTCTCATCTCTGGTAGCTGATTTATTTTGAGGGTTGAAGTGTTTGAGTGGAATTTACACACACGTGTGGGGGGAGAGTCATGCCTGGTGCTCAAAGCAAAATTCATGTTTCCGTTTCTCCTCATTAGGCTTTAACATTAATATGCGGCTTGACAATTATACAATTATAATTAAGCAGTCAGTTTTTTAAATCCTAGCTTGGAGACTTACGTGACCTCTAAATGGTTTTTTTGCTAACTGGATGATTCTTTTACTCTTCCAGAGCTATCATCATCTTTGAACCAGGAATGTATACTGTTTATTCAGAGGCATTACAATCTCCCATCTGATTCTACTCTGACTAGTATGACCCCAGAAAAATTACATAGTATTTTTAAGCCTCAGTTTCCTCCCTGGGAAAATGGAGGTGATGATGTTTTGGGGAGACTAAAGGGATTGTGCACATATGCATTTACCATGGTGTCTATACCGAGGAAACGTAAAGTAAGTGTTAGCTCATATTGTTAACCAGTTCTTCCCCAATACATGCAGAACACTGGACTGCTTCATAATCATTTACACTGATATAAAAATAACTCAGAGATTCAAGAAAAATGTCTTTATTTGAATGATCCCAGAGTAAGATGGGACTATTTTTAAATATGTACACAAACTTGAATATTATCCTTTAAATCATTCTGGAAAGTAAACACACATTCTCACAATTTTGCCACTGCTCAAAAACTTTTTAGACTACTTATGGGAAAATCTTCAAAAGAAAATTCTGAGCCATATTTAAAAAAACCCTCAGTGTTGTTTTTATTTAACTAAAAACAGGGCCCATCCTCAAAGAATGAGGAAGTTCAAATGAGAACCTAAGAAAGAACATGGTTTGATCACACATACTGTGTCTCATTTGAAAGAGCTTTGTAAATTAGGAAGGGCCATACACACGTAAAATGCTAGAGGAGTAAGGAACGAACATCTTCATTGAGAATATTTAAAAAACTTGCCACAGGCTCTTAAGGAAATTCTACAAACCTCCAAGTGTTTTGAGCTCCAGCAGCATTGTTGTGATATATGGTCTCCAAAGTGCCTACCTGGAGGTAAACAACACCCAGTGGAGTCTGTCAAATTTAGTTAATAAAAATATTCCTCTTACACAGGTGTGTAAAAATTCACAGCAAGAGGATGGACACTGCAAATAAGAGAGATACTGCAGAGGGACAGTAAAATCTTGCTGGGATGGAAAAAATATATATATTCCTACTGGTGTCTGGGCTACTACGCTGCTTTTATCCATTTCCAGCCATATCTAAAATTATCTCCTATCAACTAATTTTATCCAGAAACATTTTAGACTGCTGAACTATGCCCTTCAGTTTGTTTATCCCTTTCAAATTCCTCTAAGGTTGGGTCAGTTTTGCCAGAGCAAGCCGACCATGACATGGGCTGGCGTGAAGCAACTGGATAACTTAGTATTATTTGTTTCAGAGTTATTTAAATAATGAGCTGAGGTTGAAATGAAGATTAGAAAAATATATGTTTAAATTTATAATCTGTGGAGTGTGGCAGTGCAAATGAGTTGTAAACCAAGTAGATCATGGAATAAACATTAAAATCTGGAATGGCAGCCTAGGAAAATGACATCCAGAATTGGCAGAGAGAATAACACTTCCAGTTCTGAGGCATGCTTGAACAGACAAGAAAATATGATTTGGCATTTCAAACATATTGTAGTTTAAATTGACCATCATCAGATCATTTGGGTAATTGAGACCCTAAGAAAGAACATGGTTTGATCACACACTGTCTCCTGATTTGGAAGAGTGATTTCATCTTACAAATATTTTTGTCAATTGGGCCATCTTCAACTCTTTTTCAGAGGTTATTTCAAATCCTTTTATTTTAAAAGTTCAGCACTTGTCTTTTCTATCCTGGAACTTCATATTTTTCTGGGTATCGATTGAATGTGATACTTCTTATTAAAAGCTGACTTATCTCTTCCTCCTTAAGCACTGTGATAGATGTATTCTAGACAGTGTCTGTTGAGACATCCTATCACACTGGAAATCAGGGGCTGTGGATTAGCAGCCCTGCTAATGTGCAAATAGGAAAGGAGCTAAAGCATTGTGTGCCACATTTTTTTGTCTGAGTACATGTCTTTAGATACTCAGAGGAACCTTTGAAATGTATAGTCAATTGCTTAATATCAAGCTTTAAAAATAAATATTTTGAAAATGTATGAATATCTCATTTGCCAGAAGAAATGATCAATATTCTTTAACGTTTTCCACCAAACAATTGACAGCTTTATTAAAGATATTCCTAGAGCAGGTGTGTACTTAGCAACACAACTAAATCCATTAGGCAAGGAGAGAGGAACAGAGCCACAATACCAAAGATGCATTTTGAATATAATGGAATACAAATCAGATGCTACCAAAACACTCAGCTTTAAGGTTTGTCAGTGGCTACTTTACAGCAGATAAAAATGATTAAGCTTCTTCAATGAAATTATGTGAAATGCTCCTCAACAATCTACTCTATGACTTATATGCTTTCAGTAATTTATTTCTATAACTTGCAAAAATGGAAGAATCTCTTGAAAATGCATGCATACTATTTGCCATTAATAGCTTGCTTTGATTCATTTAATGGAATTCTAATTCCATTTTTAAGTATTTTAAGAAACACAATGTATTGCTTTCATTGTCCTGCAAATACACGTTCGGTTTAAAGCATTTTTCATTTAGAAAGGGAAGAAGTTGGAATCAAGGATAATAAAATTACAGATATAGTAAAACTTTCGTAGTCAAAGCCATTTCTGTGCTTTTCGTATTTGCAGGTTTAATACACTAGAATTTAAGAAGATTTAATTCAGAATCAAGACATGTTTTCAGAGTCTATCACTTAAATGTTAGTTTTTAGATACTTTGTGAGCATTCCAACTGGGCTTTAAAGAAGTTAGTGTGACATACCTTTTCATAAATACAATTGTTACATTCAAAAAAGTCTTAATCCAGTCAAATGAAGAGAGGGGAGAAATCAAGGCTCCAATATGATATATATATCAAAGCAGAATTGTTTAGTTACCAAAGCCCAGGAAGTAACATCACTGCACCCATCAGAGTAAATGCCAAAGATTCAGTTGCTGTTGTACATCCCGCTCCTGTTGTATCTAAAGTACCACCACCATCCGTTTGGTGGATTCGCTTTACATCACTGAGGTTCATCTCCTCTGGCATCCCTGCAGAGGCAAATAAGAAAACACAGGAAGATGCATGAGTACCTCTCCATGGTATGTCTAGAACTGTCTTAAATCCAGTGTGGGGACACCGTTGTTTTTCTGGAGCATTCTTTACATGATCACCTAACTCAAAATGATTAATGTGACCCATGTACTTCAATTCTTGGGTAAATTGGAGAGTGCAGACCTTGGAGTGGGAAGCTTTCTAAAGTGAAGAGCTTTCTAAAGCATCTGGAATATTTCTCTAATGTCTTTGATTGTTCAAAAAAAAAAAAAACAGAAAAAGAAATTTAATTAAAATGTCCTGAGGTAAGATGTTATTGCTTGTCTCAGAGATGTTACAAGTGGAGTAACTCTGTGAAACCTTTCTCATGAAAATAAAACCACTTAAGGAGAAATAATTTAAATAGGACATTTTTAAAAAGTGGGATTTACACATCACATTAAAGGATATTAAATGGTATCCACACAGCTGTGGGGAGAGAGGTGTAGACACCTGTCAAAAGGATCAAAGACTTTGTTAACAGGGTGGCTTGGGGAGTGAAGTTGGGGATAAAGGATTTGATTAAAAAAATAGAAACAAAATCAAAAGACAAATAGGTGAAATTATAGACCAAAATCCAGTCACATCCTGGTTACTAATTCTGCATGTTACAAAACTTGACAAGCTGAAGAAGAGACCAGCTCCCAAATCACTGGGGATGAAGTAATCACTTTCTTTAAGAAGCTTGCCTTACTATGATAAACCTAGGGAATTACTGAGTTAGCATTTATTATCTAGTGCCACCAATGTTCGGAGACCATGTGACTGTCTGAATTATCTCTTGGCATGCCACTATCTGTCACAATTAACAAGTTTAAGTTCAGTATTACTGCAGCCATAAATATTGACAATGTAATTACAGTGAGACTGAAAAAAAAGCTTCATATAAGGAAAAGTCAGTATTTATATAATTAGGTCAATACGTATATATAATTCAGAAGGTAAGCTCTACTGTGCGCAGAAATGAGAGCATTCAAAGGAAGTACAGCTCTACTGATCTGACATATTGATTTTACAGTCTGAGCTCCTGCATTATTTTCTATTGTTTGGGTACCTGTTTTCTCCTTCTGTGTTATTAGGCAAGAAAAACTACTGATTCTTTTTTTTTTTTTTTATAGGGACTGAAGTGGAGTGTGAATATTTTAGTCATGGTTTTTATATTTCTTGTTATGCTGGAGTTTAACAAGGAGCTAGCTATGAGGACTCTAGGCAATTAAAATCTTTTTCTAAGATAACTACATAAATTTGAACTTTACAGGAGTTGTTTTTTGTTTTTAAAGCTCTGTGAAGAGGTATTTGCATTGGTTCATGAAGAACTTTTTCTCATGCCTTTCAGAGCTGGTATTTCTCTCATTCATTCATGAGCGGGCGCTGGTCTGGGTTCAGGGGGTACCGTGTTGAGTAGAAAAAAAAAGGTAGAAAGATGTTAAAACTTATGCCTGCAAGCCATCCAATGCCGAGAGGGATAGTCCACCTTCAATTGGCTGTCATTTTTCACATCTAAAGTAGAGATGTTACTAATGTGGTAGTTCTAAAGGTGATGGTCCCTTAAGGTGAGATATCATAAGAATTAAAGGTCCCTTCAAGAGTCTGGCAATAAGGCTGCACTTTCGGATCAAATCACAACCTGGCCTCGACATGCGTTAGGAAATCTTAGCACGTGAAGAAAGCCAGCCTCACAATTATTTGATGCAATGATTGTTTTCTTAAAGGAATTTAATTAATTAAGTTTGTAAATTATAACAAAGCTTAGCCAAAGACCCATAAAAGAAAAATTAGTTTGGGAATTCATTACATTAATAAATTAACAAAAGCAAAATAATGTTTGAATAATCTTTTCTCTGCATAAAAGGAACCCAAAAAGATCCCAGTAAGTTCATATTTCTGCCCTGGGTGGGGGAAGACTAATAGTCATATTATTACAAAAATAAATTTAATATTAAAACTCAGGTGTATTTCCACTGATTGGCACCATGAAGTATGTTAAAGGGATGTAACTTGGTCAAGGAAGTCTCTGCTAAGAAAGTGTTCAAGCATGTTCATTTATTTGACAGTATCTACAGAGCACTTGCTATGGTGCCAGTATTGTTCCAGACCCTTCAGAAATATTAACGGGTTTGATTTTCACAAGAATCTCTTTCAGTAGGCACTGGCCTTAAGTTTGTAGGTGAGGAAACTGAGGCACTGGGAGATTAAGTAACATGTGAGCACTGGAGCCAAGCATTAAGTCCAGAAGCTGAACGGAGCCTATGTTCACATCTTTTGCTGGGCTGACCCCGAGCACTTTGCTGGGCAGCTAAAGATAGTACTTAAACAGAGAACGCAGAAGGTCAGTTAGGTTGCCCGGAAAGTGGGCTAGGCAGTTCTCCTTCCTTGATTTGGGGTGGCTGACCACGTGCTAGTTTTGTGTATTAATCAAGCACCTGGAAGCATTCAGAGTTAGAATCTGTGGGTGCGCCAACAATGGTGGAAGAACAGAATGGGCAGTGAACCTAGAGGACCCCTTCTTTTTGTCCTGGATGCGCTGGCCTATTCCCTGTCAATATTTCTCTATTTCGTCTAGCCACATAGTTAACACATTCTTCGTTTCACTAAACAGTGAGGACTATATTTAAATAGGATTTATTGTCTATTTTAATAAGGAAGATTTCATGGGCAAGAATTCATTTTTAATTTGGTCCCTCAGTCACAAAATTTGCCCATTACCAGTTCTGTGTCCTGGGCTCTGCCAGAGACTGAATGTGTACAATGCACTTACAGGCTTTTTCTGTGATGAGTCTGAAAAAAAAAAAAAGCCACAAGGTGTCTTCTCCTCCAATGGTGAAAGCATAGGACAGGTTTCAATGTTGGGAGCAGGAATATATAGGTCATGATTTGAATTCAGTGAAGTTGAAATAATTGACCTCCAGAAATGACCTGTTTTCAAGATAGCTATAATTATGGACCTCAAAAAACGTCTATTACATAGTGTGCTTTTAATGGATATCATCAAGTGGATAAATTGAAAAGTGACTCTTACTCTCACAACTGTGGGATAAAGTAAGTAGAATTATTTCTCCTTATTCTGCAGATTAGGAGCCAAAGAAGTGATTTAGTCAAAGTAATTTGGCCGTGGCTGAATCCCAGGTGGGGCCCAGTCAAATGTGGCTCTGAATCCAGCAGTATCCCCTTTGGCACTGCACAATGAAAGCATTGAATTTACGGTCAGACTTTGGCTTTGTATAGTCTGGCTGGCTGGAGGACTTCACACATGACCTCCGTTTTACAGAACCTTAAAATGACAGCTGTTTCAGTGAGAAAAGAGGGTTAATCAACATACAGTGCTGGCTAATTGATAGTAAGTATTTGTAAAATAAGCGAGGTATTTACCCATCAGCATCCTCTAAAGTGTCGGTGGGACCAAAGACTAAGTATAAATAATGAGGAAGCAAACCAAGCATATAGTTGGTTTTTAAAAATGTATGTGTAAGTGGGGGAAAGTGTATAGATTTTTAGGTAGAATCTATACAATAAAAATTAATAATTTTATTAGCTTCTTAATAAAAAAAAAACCCTCTGTACAACATGGAACACCTTAAAAAAATTAAGTGGACGAATAGTAAAGTGGAGAAAATATTGCAGTGTATGCAGCAAAAGGGTAATGTCCTTAATATACAGAATTCTCATAATCTATGTGAAAATCACACATCCCGATAGAAAAAGTGGTAAAAGAAAATAAATGGATATTTATAAGAAAAAAGTAAATTTCTCTATAAGAAAAAAATTGAAAAGTCTTCTTTATTGGGGAGCAAATAAATACAATCTTATACAAATGAGGTGCCTCTTGACAAAGGCAGGGCAGAGAGGAGACAGCAGCCAGTTTTGTCAAGGATGCAACCCCTTGTTGTCTTTTTAATAGTAGCCATACTGATGGGTGTGAGGTGATGTCTCATTGTGACTTTGATTTGCATTTTTCTGAGTAATAGCAATGCTGAGCATCTTTTCATGTACCTGTCAGCCATTTGTATGTCATCTGTGGAAAAATGTCTATTTAGTGCCTCAAATTTGTTTGCTTTTAATATAAAGATATAAAATCATATGGCAATAAAACAGAATGTAGAAACCAGAGATAGCTTCTTATATCAGCCTGCCAGTTTTTTTTTCTTTTTTTGTGATTAACCAATCTAATCAGATCTCATCTCCCAGGAGATATGATTGACAGGTTTACTCAGGTTGTTGGGTCACTTGAATCCAGAGTATATCCTAGAAAATGCTGAATTACTTTCTAGTTTTCCATGGGGTCTTCCATGTAATCCTATAACAAAAGCAGAATGACTATGATTTGAAAAGACAGAGTAATCCTATAGCCTCATGAACACCTCAGCTGAAGGTTATCTCTGTGATTTTCTCTTTGATTTTAGAGGGTGTGACTAATAAGTGGGGCTGTCTCATGGCAGCCTCTTCCATTCTCTGTGGGACAGGGCATGAGATTTACTTATAGTCCCTTTGACTGACTCTTTGTAAGTACTGAAAAGTCTTCTTTTCTCAATAAATTATGTAAGAATAATGGAGTAATTCTAATTGTTAATAATTTAAACAATGTGTTAAAAATAATAGGAGATTTTGACTATAAACCAAAGCTTACTTTAAAGTAGTATGATTTATTATAATATTTCAGCTCTGGTTAATGCTGAGGATTAATTTCATTATTTTGTTATTGTATCAACTAAATTATTGGTGGCTCCTTACTAATTAATGATAGGCTTTCTTTTTTTCAGGATAGAGTTTGTAGCACAGAGGGAATATTGTACTGTTTGGCTTTTTTGCTATTTTCTGATGCTATATTTTATTCTGTAATGATCATCCAGGTCTTTTCCTTAAGTCTGCTTTACTGAATTTTGAAGACTTTAGAAACAGACACACATCTCATACTGAAAAATGCTGAATTATTTTAAGCAATTTTATAATAATATTACTGTTATGTTTATTAAGCCATCATTGTGAAACTTCTTCTAGAAATAATTTTGAAATAGAAACCTTAAAGAGTAATTTTTTGCACAGTTGTTAATTAAAGCCAAATATGAGAAGTACATCTAGTACATATACTAGTCCTTGGTTATAGACTGTAGTCCTCAGTTATAGGAATTCACGGGTATTTGGGGCAATTTTACTTAATGATTCTGAAAACTATCTTTGAAAAATGAGCTTGATCACACACTGCTAGTAATGTTAATGAAATTACAAAATATTTGTTGTACTTGCTATAGTAGTGATAATATGGGCTTAAAACACTATTAAAAATTAAAATAATAATAAAGCTGAATCTATACCTAGACACATAGTAGTGATATTCTATGGTACAAAAGACAAAGAGAAATTTCTTAGAGCACTGAGAGAAAGGACAGATTGTCATTAACAGAATGAAATATTAGATGAATTTTCAAGGGCAATGATAGATGCTAAAATAAAAATTTATTCCAAACATGAAAAAAATGTAATACTCTATACAGAGTTAAACTGTGTGGAGGATATAAAGGTATCTTAACAAAGAGTCAGCATTTTTAATACTCCCCAAACAACTAAAAGCATTATTAAAGAGTATGTGAAAAAGACAGAAACTGAACCCCAATGAAGGAGTTCAATGAAAGTTATAGTAGTGATCAAAGTAATTGACAAACACCTAAGTTACTATATACATAAGTCTGTGGTTGAAAAAACAACAAAATTATTAATTTAGAGGTTGAAAGGAAGGTGTAATTAAAACACTTGAAAATAATTGTTAAAACATTCTGAACTATTTGGATGTTTGGGAGGAAGTGAGAAACATTAATTAACTTTAGGTTTTGTCACAATAATGATGTATTTTAATGAATATTAAAAATTCAAGGCCAAATGAACTTATATGGGTTATATATGTTCCTAATCCACTATGGAAAAGTGTATTAATGAAATCTAGTATTAATGGAGTCAGAAAAAAACAAACAAAAATTTTTGGCAAATAAAAAGCACAAACTCAGATGTTAGCACCATATGCATAATTTAGTAATCTCTAAATGAACTAAATGAAGTATAAAGCAGACAGTTTGGATTTTTAAAAATAACTAGCAGCACACCAAAATATGACACAGAAAGGATGAGCATAAAGGCTTGCAAAAATATATTCTAAACAAATAATAATCAAAAGAAAACTGATGCCATTCTATTAATAAAGATAAAATGGACTTGAAGCCCTAAACAGGGTAAGGGTCATTACATGATGAGAAGAGAAATAATCAACAATTAGATATAACAATTCTGAGCTTAAGTTACCTTTAGCATATTCTCAAAGCAAATGAAGAAATATTAATAAAGGAAAACAGTTGGGTAAAATCACAAATTAATGCAGATACATCCACAGTCCTAGGGGATTTTAACTCCACTGTTTCAGTAATTGATAGTTCAAGCAGATGGAAGTTAGTGAAGGTATGGATAACTTGGTAACCAGATCTTGGGAGCAGGAAAGACCTCCACTGCCTTCCCTTCGTGGTTCTAATAACACGTCTTGCATCTGCTTGCCTACCTCATCCATTTCCTCACGAGGAAAGAGAACACGTTGCTCTGCCTAGTTAAGTTGGGAAGAAAGAAACAAAAGGCTTAGCTTGGCTCTCTCATCCTCTTCTGGATTCGCCCGCCTACCATGGGGCTTTCTCGGTCTCATCATGGCATCAGCTGAGACCAAACATTTCGCAGGGAAGATCTGTAGTTTCTTAGCCTTGTTTAGGACTTGATGGCAATTCTTGGATAATTAGATTTCATATGTAAACACGTTCTCCAGTCTAATTTTTAATAGTAAAATATCTTCACATTGGCGACTCTTTCTATCTAGAACCTCATATCCAGCTGGGAGACATTCTTAAAATCTTTCACTGATATTTCCTGTCCCCTATTTTCTCTAGTGTGTCTAAAAGTCCCATCATTTGATTTCTGGAAGATGTCCTTTGATTTCATTTCCTGGTTTCAAACATTTCACTCTGCTTTCTGGGAGATTTCCAAACTTAATTGTTAAGTATTTTTGTTGCAGTTTGCAATCTTGCATTCGTAGTTTACATTTATTAAATTCAATTTTTTTCCTTCAAATATCCCTTTTGTGTTGTTTACATCTTTTCAGGCCTTATTAAGATCTAAATTTCAGTATTTTTCAAAGTTTTCTTCTCTCTGCAGTCTTTAATACAGGTTTTTTTTTCTTCTGCTAGTGGATATGACTTTTTCATATCATGCACTTAGATAAGGGATAATCTCTGATTCATGTTTATGTGCTAAAATTTAAGGGTGGGAAGTGAAAATGTTAGAACTTTGAGTGTGTAAATTGGGGTCAATAACTATTAAATAATATATAGATTGTTGGGTAACCTATATATATCAGTTGGATAGAGTAGGTCAAGCTGGAAAAACAAATGCCTGCAAAATATTGGTAGCAACATTCATTGCTAGTCTAGATAACTCTTTATATTATTTAGTACCTTGCCTCCATATCAACACATGCTTCCACAAGCATCAGAGCATGGGGACATGGGGACATGGTGTGGAGAAACAAACTGACAATTAAAAATGTCTGGAAGGGACATGTCACTTCTGCTTAGTAGTTTATTGGCAAAAGCTAGTCACATGACCATCCCTAACCTCAAGGACATAGTCCTACTATGTGCACAAGGGCAGAAGACCCAGAAATATTGCAGACAGAAGTCATGTCTACCTAGTCCTCTTTCATTGTCTTTGTTTCTTCTTAAGCAGGTTAGGGGGAGGATACAGTCTCAGCATTCTTTATGAATAGGTAGATGAGTAAGTAGATCTATAGATATATCTGCACACACACACACACACACACACACACACACACACACACACATTTGTCAATACTCTCAGAAAATACTCCTGCCCTCAGCTGTGCCTGGCATTCCACATTCCAGAGACTCTTCCCAGATTACATCTCCTATATTGCACTGACATATGGGACAGAAAGCATCTGTTGGTCTGGAGTGGAGGGAGGGATTGTATAATGTTACAGTTATTGACTAGTCCTTGTTTTGTCAACCCTCTCTCACCCCTCTTCCCAAAGGTGACAGTTGATGACAATTCCTGTATCTTTTGAGGATTTCATTGGGCAAATGGGGTTGGTTCCCTTCTTTCTTCAGTGTTGCCTGGGAATTGGCTTTGTTGGGCCTCCTACATTAGGAATCATTTATCCATCTGCTTTCTAGCTTCCAAATGTTATCATTACCTCTGTTTCCTCTGCTCTCCATTAATTTAGGTTTTGGTTCAAAAAGATACTCCTTAAACTATATTTTAGCCCGAAGGCATGAGGGAATAAAATTTAATGTGTCTGATCAGTCTGTCATCTTGAAGGCAACTTGCTGAAATGAACCTTTCCAGCATCTGCCCAATGAAGCTCCATCCTCACTTTTCTAAGTCTGGGTCTCTTCATCCAGTTCACACTGGTGTAGCTCAGATTGGTGTCTTTTCTGACTGATCAGCAGTTCTGCTGAAGATGCTAACTAGTCTTTGATGACCATCTCTGATGTGACTATTGAAAATACTGAGCACTGGTCCATTTTGCTTGGAAACTTACTAGTAAAACATAATTGCTCCTTTTCTACAAATAGACAGTGCAAAACAACCCATGGCATTACAAAGGAAAAACTGAATATACATTGAAGACTGGAAGGAAGGAGGTTTTGCTATTGCTTTGTCTAAGCCAGGTACATTAGCTGTGTAATCTTGTAAAGCTCGCTTAATGTGCCCCGAGAAGGCCTAGCTAGCTGTGGAGCCATGGGAATACTTGGAAAATTGAGGATTGCTATAACTTATATAATTTGGGCCCTTTAAATATTTTATTTTATTTATATATTTTTGTTGGACTCAATGCATATCCTTAAGATACTGGATAGTTATGGATTAAGTGGATGACATTTTCAGTTACTAGTATTTGCTAAAAAGTAGCAGCTGCAAGTAAAATGTGAACACAGACAACGAGACAACTTTCTTCCCAATGAAATGTGAAAATTAACTTCAGAGAAAATGTGCCTGTTTTACTTCAGTAAGTGAAGAATATTAAGTAGCTAATCCTTAGAGCCTAAAAATTGTCAAAATGTCTAAGAATGTTATGCAAGAGAGATTGTGAAGCTTATTACTTTTATTAAATGGAAACGAATTATCTTGGCTTGTATATGCAATTCATCATGTGTATTATAAATCAATATATTTAACATAATATTTCAAGCTCTAAATATTCTGTATAAGTGATTTTGAAGAAGAAATTCTATTGGCCCAAGGGATGGCTTAATAAAATATAGGGAAATAGCCATTGCCCTCATTAGTGAGAAGAATAGCAATGTTACTTATAAAAATATCCACACCACAGAGCGCACAGGAGGACAAGCCCTCAGGCTGTGGGAGATGGCTCTCTGCTTGCCCTCGTGGTGTTCTCTATTGGGGGCTTCTATTCAGATGGGACCATGTAACATTTAAAAATATATGATTTTCTGCACCTTGGGTTGACAAAACATTATGAAAATAACAGGTACATGTGTGAGGAGGGAACACTGTTGAGTTGAAAGCAGAGGAATTATGTAGATGTTGAAAATTACTGGATCACCTTCCCTGACCTAGTATGGAAATCCTTTTATTCTTGTATTATTATTTCCTGGAATAAATAACACCCACACTCATTCTCTCTCTAACCCACAATTCATTGTTGCCCCGGTATCTAATTCCATGTGACATACGAAGGTAAAATGCATAGTTTTCCAACTACTGTGTTTTCTGGCATAAACCTAACAACAATCATGTTCGTTCTTTGTGTCCTTGTGCCTGCCCATTGCCCAATTACACACTGCTGTTTTTACCCTAGGTGTGTATCTGTTTATATGTTTTCTTCTTGTCATAAACACTCAGCTTAAGACTATTTTTTATATATGTGTATCTTAATGTTTTATATACCTAATATATATATACAACATATAGATATGTATGTTTTTGACACCTATATCTGGGTTCATTGATCTCATCCCCTAAAACTTTAAGCCCTTCAAAGTCATGATCATGTTTATGTTTTTTGTTCCTTGGGCTTAAAAGTAACAATTCACAGTATCCTATATTTGATTGAAAATTTTTGAATATATGATTTTCAAAATAAGTTTGATATATAAATAAGCTCTTGAATCTTTTTAATTCATTTAAATTTGAGCTACACAGACACCTGCAGTTCATGCTACAAGGCAGTGGATTATAGTAGAAAGAAGCTGGGATCCAGCCCTGCAAACCTTACAAAATTCATAGTTACTGAGAATCAGTTTCTTCATCTATAACATTCACATTATAATAATGCCTTCTCCCAGGATAGATGTGAAAATTAAATGAAATCATAAATATGAAAATACTGTAATTTCTTTACATGGACATAAATATGGTTATTATTTGAATATTAGCAGTTGAGGCAGGCGAAGTGAGTCAATAGCAGTATTGGATAGCGACACACATAGGAAGCCAGCCTCCTGACTGCCAGTCAAGGCCTGGCGAGGGGACTTGTGCCTTAGAACAAACCACCTGCACTACTGAAAAAGTTAGTGAGATGTTATACAACATAAACAGGAATCCAGTAAATTAAAAAGAATCATCCCTATTATCAAAGAATTGTTATTGTAAAGAGAATTCAACTGCTTATACATAAGTACTTACATTTCAAAGTTTAGGGAAGATGATTATATATAGGATAACCCCCACATATTTAGCACTTGATAAATGTTGAACAGATTAATTTTTATGAAACCCTGGTCTCAATAAACATTAGCCACATCCCCAAAACAAAGCTTCAATACAACAAACCCAAACTGCATTTTCCTATAAAGACAGATGCTCAGATTGTTCCTGGAAATTTTTTAAGACACTATTTTTTTTTCCTAAAAGCTGTGAATCTTAATTCTTTCTCTTCTTTTTTCATTGACGTATAGTTGATATACAATCTTGTTTCAAGTGTACAACACAGTGGTTCAGCCATTACCAATATTATTAAATCCTTACCCCCACTATTGCAGTTACTATCTGTCAACATAGGAAGATGTTGCATAATCATTGGCTATAGTCTCCATGCTGTACTACCATCCCCATGACTTATATTACAACTGAGAATTCTTGTAACCCTTTATTCCCCTTACCCTCCCCACTGACTACTCCAAAACCCCCTGTGGCAATCTCCAGTCACTTCTCAGTGTTTTATGAGTGTACTACTATTTTATTCATTTTGTTTTGTTTTGTTTTGTTCATAGGTTCCACAAATAAGTGAAACCATATGGTATTTGTCTTTTTCTGCCTGGCTTACTTCACTTAGCATTAATACCCTCTAGGTCCAGCCATGCTGTCAACAATTGCAGGATTTCTTTCTATTGTATGGTGGAATAATAGTCCATTGTATATATGTGCCATATCTTTGTCCATTCATCTATTGATGGAGACTTCGGTTACTTCCATGTCTTGGCTATTGTTAATAATGCAGCAATAAACATAGGGGTGCATACATCTTTTCAAATAAGGCTTTTTGTTTCTTCAGGTAGAATACCAGAAGTGGGATTACTGGGTTATATGGTTATTTCTAATTTTAGTTTTTGAGGACCCTCCATACTGCTTTCATAGAGGCTGCATCAGTCTACAGTTTTCTTCTAAGAGTTTTATGATTTCATGTCTTATATTTAGGTCTTTAATACATTTTGAGTTTACTTCTATTTATGGAGATAGACAGTAATTCGATTTCATTCTCTTGCACGTAGCTGTCCAGTTTTCCCAACACCAGCTACTGAAGGGATTGTCTTTTCCCACTGTATATTCATGGCTCCTTTATCATATATTAATTGACCATATTTGTATGGGTTTATTTATGGGCTCTCTGTTCTGTTCCATTGATCTACAAATCTGTTCTTGGGCCAGTACCATACTGTTTGGATTACTGTAGCTTTATAGTAGAGTTGGAATTCAGTGAGTGTAATTCCCCCAGGTTTGTTCTTCTTTCTCAGGATTGTTCCATCGATTTAAGGTCTTCTGTAGTTCCATATGAATCTTAGAATTACTTGCTCTAGTTCATTGAAAAATGCCATTAGTATTTTAGTAGGGATCACACTGAATCTGTAAATTGCTTTGAGCAGGATGGCAATTTGGACAATATTAATTCTTCCTATCCTATTCTATCCTTTAATTTCTTTTATGACTGTCTTGTAGTTTTCAGAGTACAGGTCTTTCACCTCCTTGGTTTGGTTTATTCATAGGTATTTTATTCTTTTTGATGCAATTATAAATGGAATTGTTTTCCTGATTTCTCTTTCTCTAGTTCATTGTTAGTATATAGGAATGCAACAGATTTCTGCATATAATTTTGTATCCTGCAACTTTGCTGAGTCTAGTTATTATAATAGTTTTTTGGTAGAATTTTTAGCATTTTTTATATGTAATATCATGTCATCTGCAAATAGTGACAGTTTTACTTCTTCCTTACCAATTTGAGTGCCTTTTATCCTTTATCTTGTCTGATGGTTGTGGCTAGGACCTCTAATACTGTTGAATAAAAGTGTTGAAAGTAGTCATCCTTGTTTTGTTCCTGATCTTAGACGAAATACTTTCAGCTTTTCACCATTGAGTATCAAGTTAGCTGTGAGTTTGTTCTATGTGGTCTTTTTTATGTTGAGGTATGTTTCCCTTATACCAATTTTGTTGAAAGTTTTTATCATGAATGGATGTTGAACTTTGATGAAATGCTTTTTCAGAGTTTATTGAGATGATCATGTGGTTTTTATTCTTCTTTTTTGTTAATTGGAGTATCACATTGATTGATTTATGAATATTATACCATTCTTGCATCCCTGGAATAAATCTCACTTGGTTGTGTTGGTTGATTCTTTTGATGTATTTTTGAATTTGGTTTGCTATTATTTTGTTGAGGATTTTTGCATCTCTGTTCATAAAAGATACAGTCTATAATTTTCTGTTTTTTTGTACTGTCTTTGGTTTTAGAATTAGAGTGAAGCTGGCCTCATAGAATGAGTTTGGAAGTATTCACTTCTCTTCCACTTTTTGGAATACTTTAAGAAGGATGGGTATTAGCTCTTCTTTCAATGTTTGGTAGACTTCAGCTCTGAAGCCATCTGGTCCTGGAATTTGTTTGTTGAGTTTTTTTATTACTAATTCAATTTCATTACTACTAATTGGTCTGTTCAGGTATTCTGTTTCTTCCTGGGTCAATCTTGGGAGTTTGTATTTTTCTAGGAATTTATCCATTTCTCCTAGGTTGTCCACTTTATTTGAATAGAATTTTCATAGAATTCTCTATAATAATTCTTTGTATTTCTGTGGTGTCCATTGTTACTATTTCTATTTCATTTCTCATTTTCTTTATTTGTGTACTCTCTCTCTTTTTCTTGTTAAGTTTGGCTAGGTGTTTGTCTATTTTGTTTATCTTCTCAAAGAACCAGCTCTTGGTTTCATTGATTCTTTTCCTATTGCTTTAATTCTTCTCATTTATTATTGCTCTGATCTTTATTATGTCCCTTCTTCTACTAACTTTGGGTCATTTGTTCTTGTTTTTCTAGTTTCCTTAATTGTGAGTTTATACTATTTATTTGGGATTCTTCTTGTTTCTTGAGGTAGTTCTATACTGTTATGTACTTCCCTCTTGGAACCACTTTTGTGACATCCCACAAATTTTAGACTGTTGTACTCTCCTTTTCGTTTTTCTCCATGTATTGCATGATTTGTTTTGATATGTTCATTGATCCACTGATTATTTAGAAGCACATCACTTAGCCTCCATGTGTTTGCAGGGGATTTTTGTTTTGTTTTGTTTTCTTCATGTAATTTATTTCTAGTTTCATACCATTGTGGTCTTAGGAGTTGCCTGATACAATTTTAATCATTTTGAATTAATTTATGCTCTTTTTGTGGCCTAGTATGTGATCTATTCTGGAGAATATTCCATGTACATTTGAGAAAAAGTGTATCCTGCTGCTTTTGGTGGACTATTCTGTAGATATGTTAAGTCCAACTGGTCTAATGTGTTGTTCAGTTTTCTCAGTTTCCTTATTTATTTGTTGTCTGGGTGATCTTTCCACTGATGTAAATGGCATGTTAAAGTCCCCTAATATGAATGTGTTACAGTCTATTTCCCCCTTTAGTTCTGTTAGTATTTGCTTTACATATTTAGTTGATCCTATGTTGGGTGCATAGATGTTTAGAATTGTTATATCCTCTTGTTGGACTGATCCCTTTATCTTCATGTAATGTCCTTTATCTCTCAATTAGTTCTTTGTTTTGAAGTCTATTTTGTCTGCTATAAGTACTTCTATTCCTCTTTTTTTCTCCATGTTATTTGCATGAAATGTCTTTTTACATCCTTTCACTTTCAATCTGTGTGTGTCTTTAGGTTTGAAATGAGTCTCTTGTTGGCAATGTGTAATTGGGTCTTGATTATTTATCCATTGTGCTACCCTAAATCTTTTGATTGGGGCATTAAACCCATTTACATTTAACATATTTATTGATAGGTATGTAGTTATTGCCACTTTATTGTTTTCTGGTTATTTTTGTAATTCCTTTCTGTCCCTTTTTCCTTTCTTTTAATAGTCTGTACTTATCCTTGATCTTTGCCATTTTAATTATTATGTGTCTTGGTGTTGTCCTCCTTGGGTTCCTTGTGTTGGGAGATCTGTGCACCTCCATGTCCTGAGAGACTATCTCCTTACCCAGATTGGGGAAGTTTTCAATAATTAGTTCCTCAAAAACACTTTCTATCTCTTTTTCTCTCTCTTCTTCTTCTGGTTACCCTTTAATATGAATATTGTTCCACTTGGATTGGTTACACAGTTCTCTCAATATTCTTTCATTCTTAGAGATCCTTTTTTCTCTCTGTGCCTCAGCTTCTTTGTATTCCTCTTCCCTAATTTCTATTTCATTAATTGCCTCCTCCACCATATCTAATCTGCTTTTAATACCCTCCATTGTGTTCTTCAATGATTGGATCTTCATCCTAAATTCATTCCTGAGTTCTTGAATATTTTTCTGTACTTCCATGAGCATGTTAATGATTTTTATTTTGAAATCTCTTTCAGGAAGATTCACAAAGTTGATTTCATTTGAATCTTTTTCAGGCGTATTCATAATTTTGCTTTGAACCAGGTTCCTTTGACGTTTCATAATTTGTCTGTGGTGCCCTCTAGTGCCCAGATGCTCTACTCTCTGGAGCTGCTCAGCCCCTGGAGCAATGTCAGGGATCACAGGGGAGTGGTGTTGGTGCTTAGGGGGAGGAAAGAGCTGTTTCCTGCTTCCTGGCTGCTATGCCTGTTTCCACTGCCAGAACCAGTGGGCCAAACATACAGGTGTAAGCCTCTATGCTTTGTGTTTGTCACTGCCATAGATGGGGCTTCCTTCTGGCTGACCTGATGCCAGGGCAGGGGTTGCCAGTTTGGGAGCCTGATCCAGATGCAGGCTAGCCGGGAGGAAGACACAGAAGACTGTGTATCAGGGTGGGGGGCCTTGAAGCTGTGTAGCCAGCCAGGCAGATGGAGCACCTGAAGATCATTTAACCTCCCAATCTGCTGTGCAGAGTGCATCTGGACAATTTTGCCTACCTGTCCTTTCTCCTGAGTGAAAGTAAGCTCTGTGCAATCCTTGCCTCTTTAGCAGCCCTCTTGCTTTAAGGAAGTCTCTCAGACTGCCCACCCAGATCAGCTGGATATGAATCCCTATTTTCCACAAGTAGCTGAAATCTCTGTCTCTCCAGATATTCCACCTGTCTTAGCTTTCCAACTGCAGTAAATCACCAGAGCACCATGCAGTATATAGGTTCATGCTCCCAGAGCAGATCTCCAGGGCTAGGTGTTCAGTAGTCCCAGGCCTCCATTCCCTCCCTGCTCTGTTTCTCTTCCTCCAGCTAGTGAGCTGGGGTGGGGGAAGGCTTGGGCCACAGGTTTGGTATGTTACCCTGTTCCATGAGGTCTGCTCTTTTCTCCAGGTGTATGCAGTCTGGTGCAGTCTTCTTTCCTGTTGCTCTTTCAGGATTAGTTGTATTAAATTATATTTTCATGTTATAGGTGGTTTTAGGAGGAGGTCTGTGTCTCACTTCTCATGCTGCCATCTTTAATCTCTCCTTTTTTCCTTTCTTATACTCATCTTTTGTTATATGATGTTTTTCTTTAGTATTGTGTTTGGATTTTTTTGGTGTGTGTATACGTGTATCTATTATAGGCTTTAAGTTCGTGGTTACCATAAAGTTCATGGATAGTGTCCTAATTATATAACAGTCTATAAGTTGATGAAAACTGTTTCAAACACAATCTAAAAGTTCTTCTTTTTTATTCCTCTTTTCAAAATTTTTTATATTAAATGTCATTTGAGGATCCCTTGACTGATGTTGTATATAACTGAATTTACTATTTTTGTTTTGTTTTAATTTCATACTTTATTGATAAGTAATTGGTCTACTACCTGCACTGTAAAATAATAACTATTTTTAAAAAATAGTTATTTTTACTGAAGAAAACTATTTAAGCTTAAGAACATTTCCATCTACAGCAATTCCTTTAACATATTCTGTAATGCTGGCTTAGTGGTGGTGAATTCCTTCAGCCTTCATTTATCTGGGAGATTTTTAATCTCTTCTTCAATTTTGAATGGTAATCTTGCTGGGTATAAAGGATTATTGGTGAAGGCCTTTCTGTTTCAAACACTTAATATTTTATTCTGCTCCCTTCTGGCCATTTAAGTTTCTTCTGAGAAATCTGCTGGTAACATGATGGGTTTTCCCTTTTAAGTAATTTTTTTTTCCCCTTTGGCTACTTTCAGTACCTCTCCTTATCCTTAATCTTAGTTGTTTTAATTATCATATGTCTTGGTGTTGCCTTTTCAAGGTTCCTTTTGTTAGAGCTCTCTGTACTTCTAGGACCTAGGTGTCTATTTCCTTCTACAGACTGAGGAAGTTTTCAGCAATCACTTCTTCCAAGAGTTTTCCTATCCCTTTGTCTCCCTTTTCTCCATCTGATTCCCCAATTATGTGAATATTCTTTCATTTTTTTCACATAGCTCTCTTAGCATCCTCTCATTTCTAAAGATTATTTTTTCTCTCTATTCCTCAGCTTTGTTGTTTTCCTGTTCTTTAATTTCCATCTCACTGTCTCCTCTTCTTACAGCAATGTATTATTAATTCCCTGTATTGTACATTTTATTTCCATTACTGTGTTCTTCAGCTCTGAGTGGCTCTTGTCCTCCCTGATATTGTCAATACTTTTCTGCACATCAGTAAGCATATCTATGACTGTTATTTTAAAGTCTTTATTGGGAAGGTTGCTGAGCTTTATTGCTGTGCTCCATAATTGTGTGAGCCAATTCCTTATAAAAAATGTCATTTTATATATATATATATCTCCTATTGGTTCTGTTTCCCTAAAGAGCCATGGTAATAATACAAGTTCTGAGTTAAACATGTTCATTTTTCCAAAAGTCATGTGATAGCTTAATTTCTTCACCATTTTTCTTTGTGCATTTTTATTAACTATTTTTACTGTGAGCCATCATGACATTTGGCCTTCACCTGATGGGATCTGACATTTACATTTTTAATCATTCCATTTCTTTCCCATTTATTAGAAGTGGGTGAGAAAGTAGTTGTATTGTCCAAAGTGAATCTGAACACAAATGTGGATATTGACATTAGTGGCTTAAATTGAGCGTGGACATTGACATAAATTGAGCATGGACATTGACATAAATTGACACAAAGTATTTAATCAGAAAATCAACTTTATACCTTATAATCATCCATGAATTTTGCACTGTTGTGCACATTCCTATATGAGAAATATTGTTGTGGAGTGGTTAAAACCACTATATTTTTCAGTAGTGAAAAATGGAATTAGGTCAATACTAGTTTAAATCCTAGTTTGTTTTTTTTTATTATCATCTATAAGAACTTGAGAAATGGGACTGTTCATACACTGACTTCAGCTTAATGCTGGCATATGGTAAACAATAAATACCAGTGGTTATTATTAATAAATTAAGAGCAATTCAAACTTCATGACTCTGGAGATTTTTTCTAATCCAGTGCCTTTTTCTGCCAACCTTCTACTCTGAGAGTCTTGCTCAGTCTTTAATATTATTCAGTTGTTAACATGAAGCCACTCCTTCTGTGTTCAAAATAATAAAATAGATAAGGAGCTCTAGGGAACCCTGAGTACTATCAGTCAATTGTTTTCCAACTTAGCAGCACATTAGTGTTACTCAGAGCATACAATTTCATATACTCACGTCCTGTCACTGGAGACCTTGATTTGATTAGCCTGAAATTAGGTCTTTATATTCAGAATTTTTAACATGTAGATGGTCTCAGGAAGGCACCAAATACCTAGTTATTTTTCCTTCTCTTCTTTTTTTTAAAAAGGTGTTTGTAATATTTATAATTTTAAAGAATATATTAGGAAGTATCTGTTCAGAAGTCTTAATTTTTCCTCCTTGGGCCTTTGGTATTTATAGAAGCAATGGGCAATTGCAGACTAAAGGAGTATCTCCAGCAAATTATACTTTACTGATACAGGGGACATTCTAGAGGCATGTGTTGGGCTCCTCTGCAATGGCCTTCTTTGGCAAGTAGGCACCATTGGTGCTCATGAGAATGTCCTGTGATTACCAACTGGATTCCCATTGCAAAGCTTTCGTGGATGATGCAGAATAAAATAAAGCGATTTCATTCTAATTCCCAAAGAATTCTGTGTACATTGAGAACATGACTGAAATTGCTGTTATTTTTTCCCTTTTTCTCTTTCTTCAGGTATGCTACTTAAAATAATATAACTGCTAAAAATATTCAGTTTAATACTGTTTTATTTCATAGTTATTTCTTGGAAAACCAAGAAGATATGATTGGATATTCCAGTAACACTTATACATCACATGTGAAAATCTTTCACATGTAAGTTTTATAGGTGAGCTGTCATGTCAAGCTATAAGAGAGAGGGCATTTTATATCAAGGTTCTGCACACAAAGCTATTATGATAAAGATGAAATAGAAACCACTGCTTCTTGGAATTGAGAGGGACAGGAAATCTCATTAAAATTACCCCCTTGTATCTTTATATACATTTAAATGCTTAGATTCACTGGAAGTGAATTTAATGAGAATAGAATTCAAGTGGATTCAACATAAACTTTTCTATTTCAGCATGTGCCAACTAATCATTCTTTTTATTGTAAAAGAAATGCCTTTTGAATAGGCTGCATATTTGGGATGGGAGGCTGCACACTGGACCTGTATCAATTGGAAAATTTGGACTACTGTCTATTAAATACTTCCTTATTCTAGTGTGACCACATTAACACTGAGATTATTGAGTAAAATTAAATAGTTTAAACTTTGAGAAAAATATAATTTAGGGATAATTAGATGGACCTGATTTAGTGTACCAAACTTAGTATTTTGTATTTACTTCCAAGACATGGATGTGGTCCAAAGTTATTGACCTCCAGCTAGTTACTCTGGCAGAACCAGATACTTTCTGTTTTACTTTAACAAGAATAAATAATAAATAAAACACACTTCCACTCTTTTAGATGAAGCATAGTGATAAAGTTCCTTCCAGACCAGGCTGGGAAAATGAGGGGTAGCATCTCAGTCAAAAACACAAATCAGCATACTCTGGGGACATTGTTTCTTTATCATATTTTAAATATATGAAATAGTCAGTTTATCAAAATTGGTGCTCCAATTTTGTATGAAATGCATAATGCAAACATATTACATAAAAAACATAAAATTTTTCCTTCATGGACCACACTATAGTCAACTGCATCAGGAGGAGGATAAAGCATTATAACCAGTTGAATAGAATAAAGCTATTCCAACCATTGAATGACCACCCCAACGATTTTCCTCAAAATTTGCTGAGGAGAAAACATGGAAACTTGTAGAACACTTATGTGCCCAATTGTAGCTGTGATGGTTACTCAGCTTGCACAGAGGGAGAAAAATGGAGTGACAGAAATAATATTCCTCCCAGTTGTATCTCTGAGCAGCATGGGCATGAAGACTATAAAAGTTCAAGCAGCACTTCTTGCTCTCAAGTGTTCCAGAGATCAGCCGCCTTCCTTCTCCTGCACTGGGCATTTACAGGTATAAATAGTTCAATCCAGCAAGCATCTGTCGGGCTTCTACCAAGTACAAGGAACTTTCTAGGTGTTTTTTGCATATCTAGTAGCCCTATAGTCATATATTTTTAGTGATAATACTGATCAGAATATTCTAAAATAACAATCTGTATACTTAGGAAATAAAAAATAATTGACTAATGAATAAAATAATGGATCCAATACACACACACACACACACACACACACAAATTGCCCTTGTTAAAAAGCAAAATCAAAATGCAAAATGATTTGTTAAGGAAATCTATTAGGTTTTTAGGTTTCTATTAGAATTGACTCTGGTTAAGTACTCTGCCAACTTTTCAATATGTCTGTTCTTAAGTACCTTCACACTTTGTGCTTGTGAACCCTGGTTTCTTTCCATGCCTGTTTTATGTGGTGAGAGAGTTTTAAATAGAACATTACATAATGTATTGTATAGATTGAGAGTCAGCATTCTAGCAACAGAATATCAAGTTAATTTCCATGAAGCTGAGATAACTGATTACTAAATCATTTTTTTTACTGCAAATTCTTTTGGAGAATTAGTATAAAAAGGAGTTTGTGATATAAACAGAGTTCTTAAATAGCAGGCTTATAACAAGATAACAATAAGTAATCGTCACTTATTAATCAGCCCATGTTTTTTCCCCACCATGCTCCTTTAAAGTCCTCAGTTTCCTGATTTCTAAAAGGTGGTGGCTAGAGTAGATATATCCAAAGTCTTTTCCAGAGCTATTATCCTAAATCATAATTATTTGAATCACATTACTTAAGATCCAGGAGTAACAGTTGGGTGGGTAAATTCTGACTATCTGAGTGCCTCCATGCTAAGATTCTGTCTTTTCATAAAGATAACAGTTGTACTGTTATTCTGCAAAGACAGTTACTTTTTTAAAGAAAGTTAAGCTACACAGTTACATCAACTGTGTAAATTTTTCACTTGTCATTTGACAACATCAATGACAGATTTAGTCAAATTACAGTTGTTTTTTTCAAGGACAAAGACGATGTCATGCATTTGCAATATTTGGAAATAATGAGTGATGTATGGTTAATGAACTAAGAAACCTTTCTCTCTTTAGACATTATAAAATGCAGAGCTGCATCCTGCTTTTGATCTGTTTGCTCTTTGTGATCTAACCCTTCAGGTGTGAGCTATTTTTATATGTGCTATCCATCTAAGATTCTCTCTAAGAATACCAAGAGAGTAGAGGGAATGTGCATGCCTTTGGAAATATCTTTGTCTTTCTTCAGTCCCAAATTCAACTCTATGTTTACACTGTTTCCTGTTCCTTTTGCCCTCACTGTATCTTTGGTATTGATTATCACAGATATACCTGGATCAGTGTAATTCTCAAATAGACTCAGTAAAATTCAGTTTGATAAATATTTGCTGGATTCTGGGAAAATGAGAATTTTATCAGAAAATTTAGTCTGGGATTCTAAGGGATGAAATCATTGGATTGCATAGAATTTATTTTTTCACGAAAGGAAGTACAGATTTTCTTCAACCTATGATGGGGTTACATGCCAGTAAACCCAATGTAAGTTGAAAATATCATTATGTAAGCGATGCATTTAATAAACCTAACCTACTGAACATCATAGCTTAGCCTAGCTTACTTTGAATCTCTTCAGGAGAGTTACATTAATCTACAGTTGGGCAAAATCATCTAACACGAAGCATATTTTATAGTAAACTGTTGAATAGCTCATTTATTTATTGAATACTGAACTGAAAGTGAAAATCACAATGGTTGTATGGGTGCAGAATGGCTGCAAGTGTATGAGGTGTTTAACTTCATGATTGCATGGCTACCTGGGAGGTGCGGCATGCCACCACCGCCCAGCATCACAAGACAGGATCCAACTGCATATCACTAGCCCAGGGAAAGATCAAAATTCAAGATATGAAGCACGGTTTCTACTGAATCACTTTGACACCATAGTAAAGTTGACAATCTGTTAAGTTGAGTCATCGTAAGTTTCTATATCGGCTGTATATTGGTTCAACATTGAGAGAGAAAGTTCATAATTAACAGAGACTAGGATGGTTAAGAGACTGAGAAGAATATTGGCTATGCTTTTAAACTATAACAAAATCAATTTTTGAAAGAATTTCAAAATTATGGAACAACAACCTATGTTACAATTATTCTAATTTCAATTACAGAAAATAGTTTAACAGACATTATTGCTTCCTGTTTTTGTTGAAGTATAGATGATGTGCAATATTGGTTTCAGGTGTAGAACACGGTGATTCAGAAGTTATCTACATTATTAAATGCTCACCTGGATAAGTGTAGACACTGTCAACATACAAATATATTACAATTTTATTGGCCATATTCCTTATGCTGTACTTCCATTACCATGACCAATTTATATTATAACTGGGATTTTGTACCTCTTTATCCCCTTCACCTATTTCTCTTACACCTACACCCTCCTCCCCATGGCAACCGCCTTCTCTGTGTCAATGAGTCTATTTCTGTTTTATTCATTTTTTTTCAGTTCCACATATAGGTGAAAACATATGGTATTTGCCTTCCTCTGTCTGGCTTATTTCACTTAGCATAATACCTTCTAGCTCCATCCATATTGTTGCTAATAGCAAGATGTCTTTCTTTTTTTAATAGCTGAGTAATATCCCATTACGTATATGTATCACATCTTCTTTATCTATTCATCTATTGATGGACACTCCAGTTGTTTCCATGTCTTGGCTATTGTACATAATACAGAAGCACAGGGGTGCCTACATCTTCTCAACTGAGTGATTTTGTTTTCTTTAGGTAAATTCCCAGAAGTGGAATGGCTGAGTTATGTGGTATTTCTACTTTTGTTTTTGTTTTTTAGGAATCTCCACATTGATTTCCACAGTGGCTGGACTAATTTACATTCCCACCAGCAGAGTAGGAAGGCTTCCTTTTCTCCACATCCTTGCCAGCTCTTGTTATTTTTTGTCTTTTGGATAGTGGTCATTTTGACTGGTGTGAGGTGATATCCCATTGTGGGTTTCATTTGCATTTCCCTGATGATTTGTGGTGTTCAACATCTTTTCATGTGTCTGTTGTTCATTTGTATGACTTTAGAAAAATGTCTATTCTGATTGTCTGCCCATTTTTTAATTGGGTTATTCGGTTTTTTGGTGTTGAGTTGTATGAGTTCTTTATGTATTTTGGTTATTTGAATAATAGCCCATTATTGCAAATATCATTTGCGAATTTCTTTTCCCATAGAGTAGGTTGCTGTTTCCTTTTGTTCATGGTTTCCCTTGCTGTGCAGAAGCCTTTTAGTTTCATGTAGCCCCACTTGTTTGTTTTGCTTTTGTTGCCCTTGCCTGGGGAGATGTGTCTAGAAAAACCTGCTCATGCTGACGTGTAAGAGATTCCTGCCTATATGTTCTTTGAGGAGTTTTATGGTTGTAGGTCCTACATTTAGGTGTTTAAGTTATTTTAAGTTTATTTTTGCATATGGAGTTAGCAATCCACTTTCATTTACCTGCATGTAGCTGTCCAATTTTCCCAACACCATTTATTGAAGAGATTGTCTTTTCCCATTGTACATTCTTGCCTCCTTTGTCATATATTAATTGACAGTATACGTGTGGGTTTATTTCTTAGCTCCCTATTCTGTTCCATTGATCTGTATTTCCATCCTTGTACCAGTACTGTTTGAATCACTGTATCTTTGTAGTATAGCTTGAAAGAGGGGAGTATGATGCTCCCAGCTTTGATCTTCTTTCTCAAGATTGGTTTGGCTATTTGACATAATGTAATTCCATTATCTGTGGTTTCATAAAAATTTTAGGATTATTTTATCTAGTTCATTGAAAACTGCCATTGGTATGTTGATGGGGATTGCATTAAATCTGTATTTTGCTTTGGGCAATAGGCCTTAGCAATATTAATTCTTCCTACACCTGGACATGGAATATTTTCTATTGTGTCTTCTTCAATTTCTTTCACCAGTGTCTTATAGTTTTCAGAGTACAGATCTTTAACCTCCTTGGTTAAGTTTACTCCTAGAAATGTTTTTGTTTTTGATGCAATTGTAAATGGAATCGTTTTCTTGATTTCTTTTTCTACTAATTCATTATTAATATACAGAAATGCAACAGATTTGTGTATATAGATTTTTGTTTCCTGCATATTTACTGAATTCATTTGTTAGTTCTAATAGTTTTTTTGGTAGAGTATTTAGGTTTTCAATATATAGCATCATGTGATCTACAAACAGTGACAGTTTTACTTTTTCCTTACCAATTTGGATGCATTTTATCTCCTTATGTCATCAGTTTGCCATGGCTAGGACCTCTATTCAACTATGTTGAATAAAAGTAGTAAGAGTGGGCATCCTTGTCTTGTTTCTAATCTTAAAGGAAAAGCTTTCAGCTTTTTACCATTGGGTATGGTGTTAGCTTTGGGTTTGTCATATAAAGCCTTTATTATGTTGAGGTATGGTCCCTCTATGCCCATTTTATTGAGAAATTTTATCATGAATGCATATTTAATTTTGTCAAATACTTTGTCCACATCTGTTGAAATGATTGTATAATTTTTATCCTTCCTTTCATTAAGGTATTATGTCACATTGATCGATTTTCAGATGTTGAACCATCCTTGCATCCTGGGATTGAATCCACTTGGTCATGATGGATAATCCTTTTGATGTATTTTTTATTTCAATTCGCAAATATTTTGGGGGGGATTTTTGCATCTATCTTCATCAGGGATAATGGAGTATAATTTTCTGTTTTTGGAGTTTCTTTGTTTGATTTTGGAATTAGTGTGATGCTGGCTTCATAGAATGACTCTGGAACTGTTCCCTCCTCTCTCACTTTTTGGAATACTTTAAGAAGGATGAATGTCTGGTAGAATTCAGCTGTGAATTCTGGACTTTTGTTTGTTGAGAGCTTTTCAATTACTAATTCAATTTCATTAGTAGTAATCAGTCGGTTCAAATTTTCTATTTCTCCCAGGGTCAGTCTTGGAAGATTGTATGTTTCCAGGATTTTATCCATTTATTCTAGGTTGTCCAATTAATCATCAAATTACTCTGAAATACAGCAAGAGACAAAAAAGGCACACAGAACTAAAAAAAACAACAACCAGAAAACAATTAACAAAATGGAAGTACATACCTATGAATAATTACTTTAAAAGTAAATGTCAAAAAATTCAATGAAACCAAAAGCTGGTTCTCTGAGAAAAATAGACAAAATAGACAGACCCCTAGGCAGACTTATCAAGAAAAAAGTGAGAGGACACAAATAAACAAAACCAGAAATAAAAAGGGAAAAGTTAAAACTGACACCACCAGAAATTCAAGAATTATAATGGACTTCTATGAAAATTATAGAGCATTTAGTCCATTTACATTTATGGTAAATATAGATATGTACTTACTGACATTTTGTTAATTATTTTATGGTTGTTTTGTACTTTTTCTCTGTTCTGTTCTTCTCTCACTCTCTTCCCTTGTTATTTGATGATTTTCTTTAGTGTTATGTTTGGATTCTGTTCACTTTATGTTTTGTGTATCTATTATAGGCTTTTGGTTTGTGGTTACCGTAAAGTTCATATATAGCTTTCTATATGTATAATAGTCTATTAGATTGACAGTTGCTTAATTTGCAACACATTGTACAAGTACTACTTTTTTATTGTTATTTTCCCCTCCATGTTTTAACTACATGTTATCATTTACATCTTTATATTTTATGCATCACTTGGCTCATTTGTGTATAATTGATTTTACTAGTTTTGTCTTTTGAACTTCACACTTGCTTCATAAGTGACTGTCTACTACCTTTATCATAGGATTGTTTTCACTGACAGAAAACATTTAAATTTAACAGCATTTCAGTCTAAAGAAATCCGTTTAACATATCCTTTAAAGCCAGTTTAGTGTTGATGAATTCTCTTAACTACATTTATTTGGAAAACTTGTAAGGTTTCCTTCAATTCTGAATGATAACTTTGCTGGGTAGAGCATTCTTGGTTGTAGATTTTTTTTCCCTTTTAGAGCTTTGACTACTTCATGCCACTGTCTTCTGGCCAGTAAAGTTTACATTGAAAAATCTGCTCAGAAACTTGTGGTATTCCCCTTCTAGGTAACTGTCTGCCTTTCTCTTGATGCTTTCAAGATTCTTTCTTTATCTTTAATATTTACCATTTTAATTACTGTGTTTCTTTGTGTGGACCTTCTTGCGTACATCTTATTAGAGACTTTCTATGTTTCTAGGACTTGGATGTCTCTGTCCTTCCCCAGGTTGAAGAAGTTTTCAGCTGTTTTTTTCTTCAAAAAGAGTTTTTATTCCTTTATCTGTCTCTTCTTCTAAGACCCCCCCTATACTACATAAATTATATTTGGTTTGGCATTGTTACAGAGTGCTCTTAGATCTCCTCAGTTTTAGAAAAAAGTTTTTTCTTTCTTTTCCTCAGCTTGGTTACTTCCACTACCCTATCTTCCAGCTTGCTGATCCAGTCTTCTGAATTCTTTAGTCTACTATTAATTCCCTCTACTGTATTTTTCATTTCAGTTATTTTATTCTTCTGCTCTGACTGGTTCTTCTTTATATTTTCTATCTCTGTTTAAATCCTCTCTGAGATCATCTATTGTTTCCTCCAGTTCAGTGAGCATATTTATGATATTATTTTGCATTTGTTATCATGTAGATTGCTTATCTCTATTTCATTTAGCACTTTTTCTGATGTTTTTTTGTTCTTTTGTTGGGAACAGATTCCCCTGCCTCCTTATTTTGTCTGTTTCTCTATATTTATTTCTATGTATTAGATAGATCAGTTATGCCACCTGGTCTTGAAAGTAGTGGCTTTAGGTAGTGGGCATCGTGTAGTTTTCAGAAGTGCAAAATCCCCTGTACAACAGAGCCAGGTATTCCAGGGGTGTTCTCTATTGTGGCTGAGCTGTGACTGCTGTTGGTGGCTTGTGGGAAGGACCTGCAAGGCCCACCCTATGCCTAGCTGTGAGCAATGGTTGACTACCACTGGGCCGGGCATGTTGGCCTGGGTAGGTCTACAGGGGAATGCTGATGTTGAACAAACAGGGTATGTGTAGTTTCAGAGCTGGTTCCCCCAGACATCTGGTCAGTTGGGCTGAAAGAGGGTTCTAAAAGTGGAATCTGCCAGCCCTTTCTCTTCTGGAGAGAGCTCCCCCTCACAACACTGTGCCTCTGGCACACGTCCTAAGGCTAGAAAATCTTTCAAACTGCTGTCCCTGTGTTGGTCTCAGAGGGATTGACAGAGCATTCTGGTCCTTTGCAAGTGGAAACTCAGACCCCCACAGCTCTCCAACTCTCCCTGGTTTGCAGCCCTGTCAATCTGCAAAGCCCAATGCCGTGGGGACTTGCCTTCCTGGAGCAGATCCCCAAGGCCAGATGTGCCAAGTTCCTGAGGGTTTTCTCCCCACTTTATTCCTCTCAGATCCCTTCTTGTCATGGGTTGGGATGGGGGAAGGGCTTTGATCCCATTTGATTGTGGCTTTTCCCCTTTACTCTTTTCAATGTGAGCTTCTCTTTTTCGCCATGTGGAGAAGGTCTTTATTGCACTTTTCAGGTCATTTTCAGAGTTTGCTGTATTAGATGTAATTTTTTCCTTGGTGTGTTTTCCTTGGAGGAGGTTATCATAGTGACCTCCTATTCTGCCATCTTTATCCAATCCCATTATTGCTTCCTGGACAGTTATAATCACAGTAAAAAGAAAAACACCTGGCAGAATATGGTCAATAAATATTTGTCGAAGGAGTTAATAAATTACTGGATCTGGGTCCTTACATACGGTGTAATTTCTTTCTTCCAGACCATTTTTTCAGTGTGGATCTGAGTGATAAAATCTTTATTTTTAAAAATTTATAAATACTCCCCCCCTCACTTTTGAATGATTGATAAGGATCATAAAAATTTATTTTATAATTATTTTTATCTCAGAAATTTAAAAAATATTCCATTACTTTCTGGCATCTATTTTGCTGATGAATATACTTACGTTTCTCTAGTTGTAATTCCTTTGTAGATAATCTGTCTTCTCTGTTTCCTTTTAAAATCTTTTTCTTATGTCACTGTGACAGTGAGCATTTGGATTTACATTTATTTTGAATTTATAAACTTGAGGATTCACATTGTTTCATTAATTCTAGACGATGTTCACCTTCTCTTCCAAGGTGGGAACATTGGATGACCCTACGCCGTCTGCCATGACCGTAAATCTCTCTTTCATGTGCTCCATTTCTTTACCTCTCTGTTGGCTTTTGAAAATTCGTTTTTTAATTTTGACTTCTAGCTTATCAGTTTTCTTTTTAGTTTTGTCTTATCTGAAACTGTCTCATTGTTTGAGAATTTAATTTTCATGACTGTTCTTTGTGCCTTTTAAAGTTTTAGGAGTTTTCAAATGAATTTTGAATTTTGGTTTTGAACATCTTAAAGATTCTTATACTGTAGTCTCTATCAAATTGTTCTATTTATTAAAGTTTTTTGTCATAGCTGCTGTCTCTGACTTATGAATTATTTCCTAGTGCATTTGGTATTTTTCACGTATGAGCTCATATTTCCTGGGCTTTGTAGTTGAGTAATTCTGACTTTTGATTGATGGTACAGTTCTCTAGAATTGCTTTGTTTTCCTTAGGAACACAGAGACATCATCTTGGGGGTTCCTAGATTATACTAATACTGAAAATTTGAAATGTTAAATCTCACTTTATTAGTTTAATGAAAAAATTTCTACTTTCTACATTTATTGTTAAAATAATTAACATTATATTTAATTGAAGTACAGTTTATATGGACATTATATTAGTTTCAAATGTACAATATGATACCACATTTATATACATTACAAAATGATAAGTGTAGTTTCTGTCACTATATAAAATTGTCACAATACTATTGACTATATTCCCTGTACTGTACTTTTCATCCCCATAACTCATTTATTTTATAACTGGAAGTTTGTACCACTTTATCCCCTTTATGTATTTCAGCAATACACCCAACCCCTCCAGTGTGGCAACTACTAGTTTTTTCTCTGTATTTATGAGTCTCTTTCTGGTGTTTTTGTTTATTTGTTCATTTGCTTTAATTTTTAGATCCAATAAAATCATATGGTATTTGTCTCTCTCTCTCTCTCTCTCTCACTTATTTCACTTTGCATAATTGCCTCCAGCTCCATCCATGTTGTGTCAAATGGCTTGATTTCATTATTTTTCATGACTGTGTAATATTCCATTGAATATATATATGATATCTTCTTTATCCATTCATCTGACACTGGACACTTATACATTGTTTCAATATATCAGCTAGTATAAATAATACCTCAGTAAACCTTAGAGTCCATATATCTTTTGAATTAAGGTTGTTTTCTTTGGTAAATACCTAGAAGTAGAATTACTGGAACATCCTGTATGTTTCTATTTTTCATTTTTAGAGAAAACTCCATACTGTTTTTCATAGTGATTGCACCAATTTACATTCTCAGAACAGTGTACAAGGTTTCCCTTTTCTCCATATCTTTGCTAATACTTGTTATCTCTTGGCTTTTTGATACTAGCCATCTCAGCTGGCATGAGGTAATATCTCACTGTGATTTTGATTTTCATCTCTCTGATGATTAGTGATGCTGAGCATTGTTCATAAGTCTGTTGGCCAACTGTATACCTTCCTTGGAAAAATGTCTATTCAGGTCCTGTGACCATTCTGAATCAGATTATTTTTGTTGTTGTTATTGAGTTGTATGGGTTCTTCATACATTTTGAATATTAACTCCTATGAGAAAGATCATTTACAAAAACATTCTCCCATTCAGTGGGCTGCCTTTTCAATTTGTTGATGGTTTCTTTTGCTATGGAAAAGCATTTTAGTTTGATGTAGTCCCAGTTGTTTATTTTTGCTTTTGTTTCATTGTCTTAGGAGACAGATCCAAAAAAATATTGCTAAGAGCAGTGTCCAAGAGTTTACTATGTTTTTTTTTTCTTAGGAGTTTTATGGTTTCAGGTCTTACGTTTAGGTTTTTCATTCATTTTGAGTTTAGTTTTGTATATTGTGTAAGAAAATGGTCCAGTTTCATTCTTTTGCATGTAGCTCTCCAGTTTTCCTGCAATGTTTATTGGAGACTGTCTTTCCCCATAGTATATTCTTGCCTCCTTGTCACAGATGACCAGATATAAGAATGGATTTGTTTCTGGGCTCTTTCTTCTGTTTCATTTATCTATTTTTGTGTCAGTACCATGCACTGTTTTGGTTAGTATAACTTTGCAGTATACTTTGAAATCAGGGCACATGATACCTCCATCATTATTCTTCTTTTTCAAGATTGCTTTAGCTGTTTGGGTTCTTTTGTACCTCCATGCAAGTGTTAGGATTCTTTGTTCTAGTTCTGTGAAAAATACAACCAGTTTTCAATAGAAATTGCATTGAATCTCTAGATCACTTTGAATAGTATCACATTAAACAATATTCTTCCAATCCATGAGCATGCTATATCTTTCCATTGGGTTCATTTTCAAGTTATTTCATGAATGCCTTATAGTTTGCATTCTATAGGTATTTCACCTCCTTAGTTACATTTATTCCTAAATATTCTATTCTTTTGGATGCGATTACAAATACAATTATTTTCTTCATTTCTCTTTTTCATAATTCATTATTAGTTTATAGGAATGCAACAGATACCACTATATTAATTTTGTGTCCTGAATCCATTTATTCATTATAATAGTTTTTTCGGTTGAGTCCCTGGGTTTTGTATATATAGTATCATGTCATCTGTAAATATTGTTTTATTTCTTTCTTACTTTTGGATGCCTTTTATTTCTTTTTCTTATCAGATTGCTGTGGCTAGAATTTCTAGTACTATGTTGAATAAAAGTGGTGAGAATGGATAGCCTTGTGCTGTTCCTGATCTTAGAGGAAAAGATTTTAGCTTTTCACCATTGATGATGATGTTAGCTGTGGGTCTGTTATATATGGACCTTATTACATTGAGATATTGTCCCTCTATATCTACTTTTTGAGAGGTTTTATCAGGAATGGATGTGGAATTTGGTCAAATGCTTTTTCTGCATCATATGAACAGATGATTTTTATGTTTCCATTTATTAATGTGGTATTTCACATTGATTGACTTTTGGATATTAAAAACCATCCTTGCATCCCTGGATTAAATTCTATTTTGAGTGTGTTGACTGATACTTTTAATGTTAAATTAGGTTTCACTATATTTTATTGAGGAATTTGTGTCTATATTCATCAGGAACATTGGCCTGTAATTTTCTTTTTTTGTAGTGTCTTTGTCCATTTTTTGTGTCAGAGTAATACTGTCTTGTAGACTGAGTTTGGAAATACTCCTCCTCTTCTATTTTTTGGAATATTTTAAGAAGGGTATGAGTGAGCTCTTTAAATGTTTGGTAGAATTTCCTGTGAGGCCATTTGTTACTGGAAGTTAATTTGTTGGGATTTTTTGGTAAAGGATTCACTTTCATTACTAGTCATTGGTCTGTTCAGGTTTTCCTTTCTTTATGATTCAGTTTTAGAATATCACATGTTGTCTAGGAATTTATCCATTTCTTCTAGGTTGTGCAATTTTTTGGCATGTGCTTTCTTGTCGTAGTCTCATAATCCTTTGTATTTTTGTGGTGTCAGTTGTAACTTCTCTTCCATTTCAAATATTTATTTATATACTGTCTTTTTCTTGATCAATATGGGTAAAAATTTATCAATTTTATTTATCTTTTCAAAGAGCCAGTTCTTATTTTCATTGATATTTTCTATTTTTTTTGTCTCTATTTGTTTCTGCTCTGGTCTTTATTATTTCCTTCCTTCTACTTAGGCTTCCTTCCTCTTTTTCTAGTTCTTTTAAGTGTAAGGTTATGTTGAATTTTTGTTTCTTGAGGTATGCCTATATACTCCCCTCTTAGAACTGTTTTTGCTGTATCCAAAATATTTTGAGATGTTTTTCTAATTTCATTTACCTCAAGGTGTTTTTGAAATTTCTTTTTGATTTCTTCATTGACTCTGGTTGTCTATTAGTATGTTGTTTAAGCTCCATGTGTTTGTCTTTTTCTTCCAGTTTTTTTTCCTTGTAGAAGATTTCTAGTTCATACCAACCATTGTGTTCATAAAAGATGATTGTTATGATTTTAATCTTCTTAAATTTATTGATACTTATTTTGTGGCCTAATATGTGATCTGTCCTGGAGACTGTTTCATGTATATGTGCAAAGAAGGTGTATTCTTCTGTTTTTGGATAGGATGTTTTGTGTATATCTGTGAAGTCCACCTGTTATAATGTGTCTTTCAATGCCACTCTTTCCTTATTTGTTTTCTGTCTAGATGATTTATCCATTGATGTGAGTGGGCTGTTAAAATTTAGTATTCATTCAGTTACCCTGTTTTTTGATTGAAGCATTTCATCCATCTACATTTAAAGTAATTTGATTTCTGTGTACTTATTGCCAATTTGTTAATTTTTTTATTCTTGTAGTTCTCTGTTCTTTCTTCTCATGCTATTTTCCATTGTGATTAGATGACTTTCTTTAGTGTTATGATTGGATTCCTTTCTCTTTATTTATTTTTTTTGTGTATCTATTACAGATTTTGGCTTGTGGTTACAATGAGATTCACATAAAGCATCCTATATATGCAGCAGTATTAGATTTATGGTTGCTTAAGTTTGAACACAACTAAGAGTACTAATTTTTACACCCACCTTCCAAGTTTTATATATGTGATGTCTATTTTACATCTTCTTATTTTTTGTATCCCTAATTATTGTGGATATAATTGATTTTACTACTTTTGTCTTTTAACCTTCGTACTAGCTTTATAGTTGTGTGATTTACCACCTTTATTAGATCTTTGCTTTTGCCAGCAAAATCTTCTCCTTCATAATTTTATTACTTCTTTTTATGGCCTTTTATTTTTTGCTTAAAGAAGTCTGTTTAACACTTCTTGTAAAGCCAATTTAGTGGTTATAAGCTCCTTTAACTTTTGTTTATCTGGGAAAGGGTTTTCCACTCATTCAGTTCTAAATAATAACAAATACAGTATGATTCCACTTATATTAGGTATCTCAAATAGTCAAATTCAAATTCATAGTAACAGTGTGGAATGATAGTTACCAGGGGTGGAGATTGGGGACTTGTTCTCTAACAGATCCAAAGTTCTAAAGATCTCACAACAGTGTCAATATACTGAACACTACTGAACTGTATACTTAATATTGGCTAAACTGCTAAATTTTGTGTTTTCTTAACCAAAAACTTTTTATTGAGAAGCTATGTGTAATCTTACCAAATGAGGATATTTTGATGAAGTGAATTGATCAAGATGAACATGAATTATATTAAAATAGGAAAAAGATTAAGGTAATATGCAGGATGTTCTTACCTTCATACAATTCTCTTTGTAAAATGTAAATACTTTTCTTTTTAATAATATTATATTCATTAGATATCAAATGTATAATGTCGATAGAATTAGATATGTATAATTTGGCAGAGATAAACTCTGGGTCAGCATGAAATTTGTCAACTTATTGAATTTATTAATGAGGAGGGGATTATTAAGTTATGACATTCTGATGATCACAAGGAAATGCTGAGCCAAGGATATAGTCAAAGGTCTCCAAAAAAAAAAGCCAGTATTTACATTGTGAATCACATATGCAAGCTCCATACTTGTTTATTTCAGTTAATATACCCTGTCTTTATGGTAATAATACAACAATGAGTCAATTTTTGTGCAACAAAAATAATAGGCTATAGAGTGACATGTGGTCTGGATATTCATCTGAGATCTTAAGTAGAGTTTGAAAGTTTACAAAGAAGAAGAAAATAACTGAGAAGGTATATGGAAGGGTTTTGATTATGAATAAAATGTAATGTAGTCAAATATTGATCAGCCTGACAATACTTATGCTTCATCAAAAGGATTTATGTCTCCAAAATATATGTTAAAAGTGACATATAAATACAGTAAATCTCTCCTTGAAAAGTGCAATTAGTATGAATTTTTCTTATGACTGGTCAGTTTGTACTATCGTGTATACATTAGCAGAAGTGCCTCAGTCTATTTTTTTCTCCTGGATTTTAGTTATATGTTCTTTTTTCATGTGTCTACTAAGTTTTGCTTGAATTGTACATAAAAATTATAGAGGTAACAGGCTGTATTATTTCCTGTAAAGTGGTTTACTTTCCGTCTCCTACAGCAAGAGATGTGTCTGGTCACCTTAAATCGATCAAGAATGAGATTGAATAGAACCAGGATTGTAATTCAGATGAGGTGTACTTTTCTTCTGATTCACCCTGGCCCTAACAGAGATTTGACTAAGAGTTTAGTGTGTTCTCCATAGCTCCTCTTTCTAACAGGTTTTAAACTCTGCTATTTAGCTTTGGGCATCTATTGAATGTAACGTATTGATTGCTTTTCAGAGGCTTTCTTTTTAGGTTTCGAGTGTTCCTCCACCATGCACAGACCCAGAATTCAGCAAATATCTTGAGACAAAGTTAGTCCATTTTGATTTTCTCTCCCCACAGTGGCATACCTCTGAGGCTGCAAAGTATCTCAGTCTGTTGTTTGACCCCTATTGGCAAATACTCTTCCCCTACAATAAAAGCAACTGCATAAATCAGCTCACATTTTCAAGGATCTTCCCTCTTTGAAATTTAGCCTCTAGTCATCTATGTCTCAGTTGCAATCTGCTGTCTTCTAAATGATGATTTGTGTTTTTAAATTTGATTTCTAGTTTTTTCCTTCCCTCAGTGAGATTGTGGCCTGCTGCCCACTACTCCATCCCACAGGGAAGTGGAAGGGCTTGCTCTGTGGATTCCTCCATATACATAATCTTGATTGGGTATATATTGGAGGGCATTTCTTTTCTCCCAGTATTTCTGACATCTCCTCACCTCTAGTAAAATGGATTTAAAGTTGATACCAGTCTAATTATTTACTGTAAGTGATTTTATCATTCAGTTTGGAAGCTTGTTAGATTTTCCTTTCATCTTAGGTATCTGGCGCTTTCCCAGGATGTGTCTAAATATACAAATACGTTTTCCTATCTATTAGTCTTAGAAACTGGTAAGTCCTTTTAATATTTTCAGGGAAATGTTCTGCTATAACTATTGGTCTTCTCCTCTTAAGTCTTTTTTCTTTCTTTCTGGATGTATCTTCCAAATCTTTTATTTTTCCATTTATTCATATTGACTTGGAGTTATTTTTACATCTGAACATCCAAGTCACTTGGATCCATACAATGATCACCAACATTACAAAATATATTTAAAAATACAAAGTTTGGATATATCATATTAAAAAATGATAGTCATTTTGTGTTACTCTTGAATCTCTTCATTATGTGGAAGAATATCATATGGAGGAATAAATGCATAAATATAATTGAGACAATAGACAAAAACTCAAAAAAGGCTAGAGAATTGTATTTTTGGCTATTGAAGCATACTGTGAAAGTAATGTAAAACAAAAAAGTATATATGGAATTGTTATATACAATTAGCCTAAATAAAGGCCGAACAAGAACAGTTGTCTAAGGAAAACATGCAAATACCAACATGCAAATACGAAGTTGATCTTTAACAATTCACAGTAACGTTGAACTCTCTGTGAATGTTTTAAACATGTGTATAATGTTGATAAAGGAAGATAAATACTAATTTTCTCTCTCTCTCTTTTATTTTGCTATCTAGTTCTTCATTGAAATTCTTGTAGCATTGTCTAACTATGCTACTAACTTACTGTGTGACATTAGCTGAGTCACTTACTTCCTAGCTTGTTTCCTTATTGAAAAGGAAACTAGAATGTGGGTGACGCCTAAGAGCACATCAGTAAGGGAGTGGACAGGGTCGGGGTGATGAACTGAAGTCACGTGCCCATCTTACAAGGGGCAGAGAAATGAACAGGTGAACAGAAGCCCATCTTAAAGATATGGAGACAACTCAGTTACGTCGTTGGAATTCCTAGACCCAAACATTTCTGAAGTTAGGCAGACACAGGGGCTTTTCAATTACATGGAATCAATAAGTTCCTTATTTGCTTACCCTAGTTTTTGGCGACTTTTCTTTGTTGTTACTTGCAACTCAAAGAGTCCAGATTATTACAACCTTCATCATTATGATTCTATGCCTACTTCACTTAGAGACTGCTAAAGTCACTCAACAGTTTAACAAACACATAAAATGCCCTGTTATCCTCATCTCCTGATCATTTCTTTGCATACAAAGACAAATAAGAGGAGGATTTTGAGCTCATTGACCTCATGTTGCTTATAGAGTGGAAATAGGAATAATCTTGCAGTGAAATATTAGGGCACAAAAAAAAAGGTCTATTTGAATTATTTTGAATAATCTTGAAGTAATACATATGTCCCAGGTTAAAAAAAAATTAAAGGTAGCATTAAAAGATTCACAATTTATTAAAACAGAACTCTTTAAGTGCAGGAATGGTGATTTCCCTTAATTTAGGGCAATTAAAATCTGCTACACATTTAATACAGGAACAGGAGTTTAATTTTATCATTTTACTGATTCAAGCCAAACTTAGCCATGAATACGACTTTATATGATTTTCTCACTGGGATCATTTCCTGGTGTTATTTGCGAACATTTGTGAAAGTGAGCTTTCACCAGCCAATGAGGCTTACATCAAGGTCTAAACCCACAGCAAACAAGTAGACTGTTCTCAGAACATTTTCTTTGGATTTGCAATCAAACGGATCTACGTGGAAACAGCCAAGTAGTACGGCTCTAAAACAGAAACTCTTATTTAAAACTAAAACAGCAGTTTTTCTTTCTCCAAGTTAAATATGTTCCTCTCTTCTGATGGAACTCTTTCTCAGGTTACCCTAAAAAGATTATATTTCAAAATTATTTGCAGTTAATATTTGGGAAATTTGAATGCTTTACTATTTTATAGTTTAAGAATTTGCTTAATATTTGTGTACTTAGACTTTTTTTTTCCATTTTATAGAATAGAATGCCAACTGTGGCTGAAAGAAATTATTTTAAAATGGTGGTTGTTATAATTCTCAACAAATAAAACTCCTTTTTAGTCATTGATGATATAAAGTGTTAAATATAAAAGTAACATTCAAAATTATAGATGTGAATAGCAGTATTATAAACATATATTAACATATATTAAAATATAGACTTCCTCAATGTGGCTTATTTCATATTATATTCCATTACTATTAAGGAAATAAAATTAAAATAAAAGCAGTGTAGAGCTGGGATATGTTTGTTTTGAGGGACCATACTCAGAAACATTTAACTACTGGTCCATTGAGCTGTGAGCTTTGACTGGGTAATCATGTGAACCAAACCTCTGAAATCTCATATGAAAAATAAAAATAAGTGGAAATGTAAAAGGATACCATGAAGTGAATTTTGTAGGATCCGAGGATATGCATCAAACATTCTCAGCACATCCTATTTCAATTTATTTTTGGCTTATGTAGACCAATCTCAACCTAGAGATGAAACATGGCAAAAAGAACATGGAAAATGATTAATCTAAGACATAAAGTAGGAATTATGACATAGCCAAGGACATTTACACAAGCACACATCGTTAATCAAATATGGAGGGATGGTTGCATATTCAATTAGAAACAATGGCTTTTCTGGCGGTTGTGGGGTCATGAGAGCCTCAGTTTGAATTTTCTTGGCTTGTTTTTTTACATTAAACTTAATGCCTCCAAGTGCCTGAATGACTCTTATCCTTTATATCTTGGATTGAGCCAAAAATCATAACTTGTATTAGAAGCAGTCCATAAAAGTAACATAAAATTTTCAAGAATTAATTTCACAGGCAGATTTTACACTGTGGAATCTGCAAATGCCATCAGTTTAAAACAAAAAAGCTTTTATACTACTGATTGATCTTTTCTCACTTTAATCATTTGTTCCTTAATATTTTTCTTGTCTCAAAAACACATGAAGAAGATGTAATAAAAAGGCAAAGAACCGAAACTTGATCCCAATGACAGTCACCTGCTAAGTGGCATCCATTCAGAATCTAAATACTGTGACCCTTCATATATGAAGTCTTGTATTTGAATTAATTTTTCAGAAACAGTTCTAGAGGCAGCAATAAGTGAAAATATCATGAGATTAAAATTTCTCCACTGAAAAACTGTCTTCTGTTTTGACTAACAGAAGATAAGACCTGAGGGTATTGTCATAGACATTTTGTTCTGCCAAAACCATGCTCTAGCAAAACAAAATAAAATAATCAACTTGAGATTTTTACTCCATGTCCACATTCAACGAATTCAGAATAAAGCAAACAAAACTTTACTTCTGTACCAAGTCAGACCATCTTCTGAAATAAAAAAAGTGCTATTTAAATAAATGTCTTAACTTGAAACAATACTTAATGATGTTTGTGAGAGTTGGCACTTTTATGGCAATAATTTGTCTGATATCTGACCAACACCCTCCAGAAATATTTTCCCCACATCAATCACCTAATAGATTCCTGTTTTAGAAAATGGGTCCTGACAATGTGGTGATTTTCTGTCAGTCTTCTGGACGTAGAGTCTGAGGAACGCATGGGCGTTAGTAGTCTCTTCTGGGCATGGCTGCTGTGCCTTGCCTAGATTCACATTTATATCTGTTTCTGTTTCTCTCATAGATTCCCCGACTGAATTGGGAGGTGACACTTCATAATATATCTGCCCTGATGAATGTCCCCCCAGGGTGCATTTTAATTTAATGCCATGCTTGCAAAGTTTTAGTAGATGTCTTTGAATATGAGGTGGAGTACAACGCTCATTTGTGCAAAGTTTTGGCCAGAGCTCTGGGGTCATTCCAACAGCACATTAGAGCTGAGCTGAGTTTTCCTACTGTGCCTGGTCATGCTTTCCCAAGGGTCTTCGTAAGACAAATGGAGGTCCAGGGGATCCAAAGTGGCATTAAATGATTCACAGCTGCATCAGATTACATTGTGGTGTTTCTAAGTGTTAGACAGAGTCTAAATCACATCCAACAGACAGTGAAAAAGTACAAAATTCGTCCAGTCCACCAGATGTTTTGCATGTAACTGGGCAAACATGTCAATGTGGGGTGAAACATCTGGCAGTTTCAAGTATGATCTAACCGACATCATGAAAGACAACATTGATATGAATAGCTAATTTTAAATAACTAAATGGAAACAAAGATATTTTTAACACTGAGCAGTCACAATCTTTGAGAAGCCTCATATTTACATGAAACAGGGTGGAATGTTTAAGTCACACTGCCACGCAGATGTGCAAGAGGTAAAAAGCTGCTGCTTTATTTTGTCTGGAACCAACCTTGTCTTCAGTCTCCCCCAGCAGCTGGCGTGGGAATGGGGTGGGGTAAGGTGGAGAGTTAACATGAAATAACAGTCTTGTTTGGTTGGGCTCAGTTTCTTTTGGGTAAGAATATTCAGTCTCTCAGATGTGAGCTTCTCACGCTTTTTCCTTATGATTTGTTCATGTGGCTGGATGTGTGTGTAACTTAGGGATCCTTGGATAGAGGAAGGGCTAACGTCCTCAGGTGTGGTGTCCTGGGCATCTTCCACCTGCAGTGTACTCTCCTCTAACTCTCTCCTCTCTCTCTTTGCTCAGATGCCATGACACCACTTGGGTTACTGGTTTGCTCCACCCACCTCATTTCTGGCTGCATGTCCCATTCAGTTTTCAGCCTGGAAGTCTGTTCTGTAGCCTCCATGTCAATCCTGCAAAGTCACCAGTGACTTTCCAGTCAGGGCTCTGAGCTGCTCTAGGTTCCAGCAATGCTGTGAAGGAACCAAGAGGGCTTTAGAAAAGTAAAGGCATTTACCAGCTACGACCCCAGAAGTAACCCTGGTTGGTATGGGTGAACTACAAAGCAATCTGTTCCCAGAATCTCAAAATGCAAGTGAGGGAGGGTGTTTCCTTTTATCTCAGTGTTAAATCATTAGCCAAAGTCTCTCCCTTTCTCTGTCTTGCAACTCAGAATTGGAAAACCGTAATACGCACTAGACCTAACCTATCTTTGTCTCCCCTCATTTACCAACTACTTACAGGCTGGAAAGTTGTGAGCTTTATAGGTCATGAGCTCCTTCTTCCAACCTAATGAATAAGACTAAATGGTGTCCAGAGATATTTTTGCTACACTTTGGGAGAATTCTAATTCTGAATCATCCAGGATTAGCCATTGATGTGTTAAATGGTAACCACAACAATAGAATAAAAAGTCCTCTTTTGATAGTCATGGTTTGAAAACCTGCTCTCTGGATGCAAAATCCTATTCTTGAATGTCAGAAGCTGAATATACCATCCTTTGTCTTTGCACTCCTTCTGTATCGGCTTCCCACCTCTTTCCTGTCCTCCACTACATATTTTTAGACAGATGAGATCCCAGACTTACTGTCCCTACACGGAGGTAAGCTTCTCTACTAAAGTAATGATTTTCACATTTGAAAGGAATGTTAATGAATTTTATGACATTACAAGTAAGTATTTACTCCAACAGTTAACTTGAAAATATCTATAGATAGATGACAGAGAAAAGTTATTTGAAATATCTAGGACTAAATGAGAAGTAGAATATACAAAGAACTCCTGCAATAAAATAAAACAAAACAAAATAAAACAAAGCAATAGAAAGTTGGAAAACCTTGTAGAAAAATGGCAAAGAATCTGAACTGGCCTATAGAAATGGAAATTCAAAACAATAAGGAAATGAAATAAGCAAGCAAAAGTTCTAATTCACTAGGAGTAGGAAAAACATGGTATCGAGGAGACAGATTTTTATACTGGTTATGCCGGTAAAAATTAAAGTGTAGGAAGGGATGTTGGAGTATTGGAACCCTCAGACTCTGGTGGTCACAGTAAGTGTGCCTGATGACCCAGAAATTCTGCCCCTTGGGATGTATCCTAAGGAGATTCTCAAACGTGTCTAACAGGAAATACTAGTTTTCTACTGTCATGGAACAAACTACCGCTATCTTGAAGGCTTCAGACAACACGTATTTGTTGTTTCACAATTTATGTGGTTCAGAAACCTGGGATTGGCTTAGTTGGGCCCTCTGCTTAGAGGCTCACAAGGCTGCAATGTAGATGTTGTCTGGGGTTATGGTCTCATCTGAGACTCAGGGTCCCTCCCAGATTTATGCAGTTGTCAGCGGAATTCACTCCTTTACAGCTGGAGAACTTAAAGTGCTTGGTTCTTCAAGGCTGGCTGGAGACTTGCTCTTTAGGAAAGAACACATCCTTTTAAGGGTTTTATCCTATTAAGTCAGGCTTACTCAGGATAATCTCCCACTTGATAACTCAAAAACAGCTGATTTGGGACCTTAACAACATATGTAAAGTCCCTTCACTTTCCTTTTATAATGCAATCTAATCACAGAAGTGAAACCCAATCACGTTCGTGGGGCCTGCCCATATTCAAGAAGAGGATCTACAAGGCCACACATGCTCATTGAGGGTTATCAGAATTTTGTCTTCCACAAGGAATATGCATAAGAAGCTTTGTTTATCCTGGCAAGGTGTTGGAAGCACTCTGCAGACTCCTCACTGGGCAATGGATAGATAAGAAATAAAAATGTATTCTAAAGAAAAATATGCTACTTTTAGAATCAATCAGTTTTATGTATTCACAGCATCATTATTAAATGTGGAGAACATGGCATTGAATTCAAAAGTATGAAACAGAAGGAGATAAATAGCATAATTCCATTATGTATTCCAAAAAGTTTGTGTGTGTTAATGATAGAGGTTACAAAGTCATTTAACAACAATGAAAGGCTGATCAAAAGCATATATAAGAGGTGGGTATGGTAAGAAAAATTAGAAAGGAGCATGGAGTTAAAAGAATAAGATTAATTAATAAATATATAAAATTCTTGGTAGATGTCATTCTTGGTCCTCTATTTGGTTTGCATTTGACATACATGTTATGATGAAGTTAGATATGACTCAAAAGTATAATATGTATCAAATATATATAATCATATATATCCAACATAATTTGGGGCTATTTTGACACTTCAATACTTTGGGAAAATACCACCTAGAATTATGAAAGTGACCATATTCAGCCCATAATATGTACAGTACTAATAACATTTGCCTTCTTATTATGCCTCAAAAATTATTTTATATCACCCTTGATTTTTTTTCTGCTAGTGGATTACATATACCTTTGCACTGATCTTAATCTTTAACACATAAAAAATTTTAGGAAAATCTTCAGTGTTCTTAAAAATTTAATGCGAACTTATATGCACCATAACATATGTCCTATTGTCTAAATTCTTTATTCTTAATGCCTCTGGGCTTCAAGTTCAACCTCAGGAAGGAAGGCAGCTCAGGTACATGGATTGTGTGTTGATTCTGTTTGGAGGATGGGCCTTCCCAGGAACAGGGCTATGCATATTTGACTGGGTTCATGTCAAGTATCAGAACTTAAAATTCCCTCTTCAGGAAATGTCTTAGTTCCCCAAAGAATTGGATATCTAAGTTACAGTCTGACTTGTTAACAAATTTACAAAAGAAAGGTTTTTAAATTCTGACTTCACCTTGAACATGAACTGAGCCAGAAGTTTCATAATAGTAAAATATTCAGAAAATCTAGTGCTTTTTAATGCTATGCCATACCATACTCCAAATATATTGGAGTAAGGAAGAATTACAAAGTTCTATTTTTTTCCTCCAGGTGAATGTCATTGTGGACAGAGGCTTGTAGATTACTTACCACAAAGGATAGTTTTCTCTCTCTGCAATATATATATGTTAGGCTGGAATGTAAGATTTTTTCCAAATATGTTTGCTATTTGCTTTTAAAATAAGCCCTTGTCTTAGAGTTACAGTGTTTACTTTATTGTTACATTAGTAAATGTATTTGAAAAGAAACGTTGGCTGATGGAGCCAGAGCACGTAGTGTCCACCCCTTTTCCCTTACCTTATCTTCTTTTCTACTCCTCCTAGGTTTAACACACATGTTTGAGTCCCTTATGTGTTCCTGTACTAAGAATTATGGAGTCATGCACAGAGAAGCTTACTTTCTGGTAACTAGTCTAGAGGGCTTCCCATGAAACAGCAAGCAAGAAAAGAGATGTCTTAGAGAAGCTGGGAGGAGCAGGAGATGATTGAGGGCTAGAAATAGTGAGGAATGACTTACCAGGAAGCAGAAATCATCAGAGCTGGGTTCTGAATAATGGCAGGCCTGAGCTAAGGGTTAAGCCTAGAACACATCTGTCAAGTTTGCTAGATGGTGACAAATTCCCTAGGGAAGAGGTGTTTAGTGTACAGAGGAAGGAACAGGACTGAGAGGTGTGTGCAATGGGGCAGGGTAGCCTGGTGAAAGGAGACAAGAGGAAATGGAAAGCACAGGAGTAAACCAGGTTTTGAGTTAGCCACTGAAGGTTTGGAAACAGATTTTAGGAAGTTTAAGTACCATATTAGGAAGAGGATGCTAGGACGTCGTCTCTAGCCAGGATGCATCACTGCAATGCTGATGGGAGGAAATGGGAGCACAGAGTAGACGGTATAAGTAGGATGGGAGGGCCAGATATAAGCTGAAAGAAAAATCTCGGTAGTGAAGGAAAAGGAAAAGGATAATCTTAATGCAACTCAGGGAAATCGAGTTGGTATTGAGATGAATGGTACTGCTGTACACAGAAATAAAAAGAAATTGAGGGAGAAAAGTAAACATGGAGGCCTATATGCAGGTGGTGTTTTAATAGGCTAAAGGAAGCAGACTATTAATAATATTTCCTCACACACACGTGTCTCATACGCTGCGCTATCACTCTCATTACAGCTCAGTACTTGTTTGCATGGTTTATCACTAGGGCTTGCTGAACTTTTTAATTGCTATGCTAGTAGTTAAGCACAGCTTGTTGTATTTTTAATATGAGGTTGTCAATATCCATAACACTCCTTGCATGGCTCATGTATCCTAAGATGAGTTTTTGTTGTATTGTATTTCCTTATTGTTGGGTTGTTTAGCAATACCAAACAGATGTAATGACTATGGTAGAACATTCCATGGCATTTAAATCTTTCTGGGATAACTTCTTTCTCTGGGCACTTGAGCTTTAATATAATTTTCTAGGCATATTCTCTTTTATTTTCATTGAACTATATAATAGCAAGCCAGCGGAATTCAAATAATTACACAAACAAGTTGTATTTGGATGGTCCTTTATATTTTCCCAAGTCATTTCTTCTACATTATGTCATCTGAAGGAAAGTAAAATTTTCAAGAGATACTGACATTTAGAAAGAATGCTTTATTTACACAGCTGGTTAATTTTTCCTCTGATAGGGAGACTTGTTTAGCCAACTATTTTTCCTATGCACCTGGTTTCCTCTTTTTACAGGAATATATTAATTCTTTACTCCTCATTTTAAGTGACAGCAACATTTTTGAAATGGCAGTTTAATTTTGAAAGTGAAAAAATATACTCGTTTCCATCTGCTGGTCATTTTTATCCTTTTACTATGGTTATCTTCTTTAACCTTTTAGTGGAAAAAATATCAACAGGTCTGATATCTTCTGTGGCACTCATGATTTTTTTCTCACTTTCTCAAGAAGCGTTATTACAAGGAACCCAACTTCCTTTCAACTAGTACTTCCTATGAAAAAAATCTTCATTGGAATTTTGACTACCTGCTGAAAAGTTGCCACTAGGACAATACCCAAGAAATGATCGCAGAGATTTTTGGTTTGCTTTCAAAATTTCTGTGTCCATGAGATACATCTGTTTCTCTTTGCAAAGTTCAGGGGTAATCCAGCTTTGCAATGATTGATTAATTCTTCTTCTGTGGGTAAGAAGGCAGGCATGCTATACAAGTGTGTGACACCATTGCCTCGGGAAACAACAGAGACGTCTTTTAACATCCTGTTCTCACTTCCTCCCTTTTCGTTCACAGTTCCAAATTTAAAATCCTTCTGGTGTCACTATTGCCTGGTTTCTTTCGAGCTGCCTGTTCTTCACCTTAAACTTCATATTGGACACAAATATCCTACTCATTTATCAATTGTAAGGCTGAAATATTTTATAACCAGGAATGTAGAGCACAGTGAACTTTAAGTCAGGCTTTTTGCATTTGAATCAGGAGTCCCATCACTTACTAAGTTCTCTACATTTCAATTTCCTCATCTATCAAGCGGGGATAATAATATTCCTTACTTCTTAGAGCAGTGGTGAGTAAAGGAGTGAACGTATAAGATGAGTATCTGGCCGGTGACTGCCATGTATTTAGTCTAAATAAGGGTTTCCTGTGATAGTCATTTTACCTATTCCAAATTTTGCTTTGGAAAACACTTGCATAGTAATAATTTGTAAAACAGATACTATTAACAATAATAAATTAGAATCCATTCAACTTTTCCTATGATCATATACATTTATCTTGTTTCATCCTTGTAATAATTCTTCAAGGTAATTAGTCATCTTTATAGAAAAAAAGAATGTAACGATTAAGAGGCTAAAGAACTTGTACAGTTACACAGGGATTGTTTTCTGTAGCCCCAAAGCCTATATGATTTCTTTAATACACACTAAAATTATACATTCTTGGTAGTCATGTATCCTCTTTTAAGGATGGATGTTCACCCTATGAACCCCAAATTATTGTTTCCCATGCCTTTTCTTTTTCCTTTTACTTATGGGTATTCTTTGAAGGCCAACACAAACCAGTCTCAATTTACAGTAAGACTATGTCTGTGAGCCCATTTCTAAACCTGTTGTTGATATCATGGAATGAATTCCTCTACAGAGAAAACTATTATAGGTGGTAGTTGGATTCCCAGGAAACACAAAAGTTAAGTGATACATAAAATTTTCATTTAATGAAGTACTATTTGGCCGTTTCATTTTAACAGTGTCAGTATTCAGATCAATTAAATTATGCATTTGTGGACCACCTCAGGGATAGTTTAAAAATGTTGATTTATGAGAAAATCCATCCCAGGGCAAAGGATAGGAAAGCAATGTTGAGGGTGGAGGGAGATCCAGGCCCCCAACTGTAGCTGCACAAGCCGCCTGTGAGGGGAGGAATTTGCCTCCGGTGGACATGGCCCACGGTCGTGCTGGCAGAGACAGTAGAGCAAGAAAGACTTGGAGACCATTTTTAACTCACTGGGACTGTTTGAACCAAATGTGTTGACTTGTGATGTATACAAATGATTACGAATTGGCTGTTCTTAAGAGGAAACGCCTTCATAATTCCAATTTCATAAATCATGAAAACGATTTACTAGAAATACGGATAAAGCCTTTGCTAGAGTCCAAGAAATCTTCTTTAGTGAATGCCAAATGAATACAGAACATTGATAGTTCTCCTGTGCTCATTCATTCATTGGTTCCTTTAATAAATGTGATTCCTGCCCTTGAGAACCATATGGTCTGGTGGGAAGGAGAGCTAGAAAGTAGTGACTTAAAGTATAAGTGCTTTGGCAGTGGGGACAGGCGAACCAATGTCAGGAGGTATGGATGGAGCCACAAACCTGGCCCACGTGAAGGGCGTTGGGTCAGAGACAACACGAGTCTAAACAAGGAAAATGACCATTAAGCTTAAAGCTCAAGATCACTGGCTCTGCTGCAATGATCAAATGCAGCCCTGCCAGTTACTGCCTTTCTGCGTTGGGCTGTTCTTTAACTTCATATTTTTCACATTCCTCATTGTAAAATAGTGACCATCATAATAAATAGAGCTTTTATGAGAATTAAAGAAGTTAACACATGTGAAATGCTTTGTAAAATAGTGTTTCTACATAGAAATTACTCCAAATACTTTAAGGACAAATATTTTCTGCTTCAATCGATAAGTGAAATGGAAGAAAAAGTATTTTCCAGGTAGAAAGAAGGGCCTCCCGGGAGGAAAAAGAGTAACGTATTTTGGGAGTTGAAAACAGTTCGACGTGGCAGTAACCTAAAAGCTGGAGGCAGGAAGAGGGGCAGGATGGAGGTCAGAGGACACATGAATGTCTGGTAAAGACGGGCTTTCTACTCTGGGAATGAGCTTGGATTTCTCCTAAGGTTAACTCAAGGGGGTCAAGTACAAGAGTGATGTGATCAGAACTGCGTTTTGGTAGATTCACTCTGTCTGCTGGGAGGTGGGAGTGAGGGGTAAGGAATGGATTTCAAAGGGGAAGACTGGAGCTTGACACACCTGAAGACAAGGGTTGTTTGGGTGTGGGGGTGAGAGTGGATATGGGGAAAAAGAACGCGACAGGATTGTGACACGTCTCTAAAGGTAGATTGGATTGCACATGGTGGATGCCAGATTGTGGGGTTGATGGAGAAGCTAGTGTCTTTGATGACTGACTAGGGGACTGACTGGTTGGTGGTGACATTTTGATGACTGAGAAGCATGAAGGAAGGAGCAGGCTGGGGGATGGGGCACGAGTTTGGTTTTACACATGCTGCATTTTGTGGCTCTTGAACAAGTAAATAGGGCTGTGCACTAGGTAGTTGAATATACTAGTTTGTGTCTCAAAAGAGAGTTTGGATTGCACACATTGATCTGGCATGTATTGACATTCGGTGATTGAAACTGTGGGCATGGATGAGATGACCAGGAGAGGGAGCAGAGGACAGAGGGCAGCTTAGGGCAGAACTTCCAGGCTGAGGCCTGGAAGAAGAGCATGTAATAGAGACTGGGAAGGAAAGCCGAGAGGGCGGCTTCAGAAAAAAAATATATGCTTATTTTTACATGAAGAAGGAGTCAGTCATGTTGGAAGTTGCTCAGAGTTTAATAAATACATGAAAAGTATCACTGAATTTAATTGCAAACAGTTCTGGAAATTATATGCGAGAAGCATCTTCCCCACCCTGCCAATTGCAAATAAGTAGTAAATTTGTGCCTCATGTTCTGATTTCTATTAAATCTGTTTTTTTTTTTTTTTGCCAACCCATACACATCCTGGAGATTGAATCTGGAATGATAATACCTACCCTCCCACTGCTGGTGAAAACTGGAAAAATACATGACTTACAACAAAAATCAATGATGAGTAAAAGAAAACTTTACTCATAAAATATAATTGAGATAAATATACAGACTATTAGAGCTGTAAGACATTGTACGGTTCATTTGGTCAAACAGCCTCATTTTATTAATGAGGGAATTAAAGTTCAGCCAAGTTAACCCAAACTTATTTCCCTTTTATATTCTTTAGGATGAACTTCTTCCTTCCTTCTGATTGTGTGCTGGAGTTTAAAAATTCTTTGCATGCTTATCAAGTCCACATATAGAACACTGTATTAAAGAAATTTAAGTGAAGCCATTCTAAGCATGTGCGGTATTTTCGCCACTTAAATGAGAATAAAGCATCCCTGCCTCGTTATGCTATCACAGGGTTGTTAAATAAGACTGGCCTGTATGAATTGTATGGTAAACAGGAAACAGCTATGAGGACTGAAACTAAATCAGTTTCTACAGGGTGAAAAAGCAAAATGAACACCACCTCACATGAAAAATATATTTGAGACCCTTAAAGTGCTGCTACTTTCTATGCAAGGTTCTTATTTCTCCTATATTTTCATTTTCGATGGGTTGAAGCATGCAGAAACGAACAAGCAAAGGAATGGCAGTCCAAGAAAGACCAAGGAAACCTAATTTTAGCTCTTTCCTTATGTGACCTGTCTACAATGCTTTAGAAGAAACTGTATTTGCCACTAGGTTAGTGCAGTGTATTATTGTTGAATCAATCTTTTCTTTTTTCCAAGTTCCTAATACTTCTCATTCTGCCTTAGTCAGACACTTGAATGGTGGAAGCTCTCTATTATTCATCAAATAGCTCAAGCTGTTCCTGTCAAGTTTCTCAACGCATTTCCTACAGCTATTCCACAAAAATACAGCCAAAAATCATCTCTGCCACGTATGAGCCCATCTGAATACAGAACGCAGGAGCCAGACATTTTGCAAAAAAGGAAATGGACTGGAAACCTGTAGTCTTTCAATACCTGCAGTTTGTTTACTTTGTACCAGCTGTTAAATCCTACTTCCAACAATCTGATTATTCATTTTCATCTTTTTCAGCCTTCCTCAATAATAAGGAATAACTCCTTCCCCAGGGAAGGACACATTCATGAAAGGGCCCTGTTTCCTGTCCTCCTTTTAGTTAGGTAAAAAACATTTAGTTTTAAGAGTCAGCTAAATAGTTGTTTATAAAGCACATGAAATAAGTAACTAAAGAATTTGGGATATGGGATTAAATTCAAATATAAAGAATAAAAACAAGCAGTTCAAGCAAGATGTTCATTACCTGGGTGGAATATTTTGTAGAAATGCTAGTTTCTAACTAAAATGTTCTGCTGTGTAAGACTTTTTCCCGTTCAGAATGTTTATAAAAGAGATACATAGAAAAACAGAATATTATTCTGCATTAAAACCTCATTTTTTAATGAGGGCTTCAGATAAACAGATTAGTGAAACTTTTGAAAGTCAGGGAAGATTTCACAGAGGGAAGTTTCAGTGACAGAAATGGGAACAAGGATATCAAAACAAGCAAAACATAAACAAACCAAAGAATATGTTGTCCGTTACGAGAGGTGGGATAAAGGCACAGAAAAATGTTGAGGCGGAAAGCTCTGAGGTCAAAGTAGCTCGTACCAGGTGATTTCGACCTTTAAAAGAAAATAGGAAACTAGTTGGTTAGTGGGGAATAAAACTGGTGAAGATCATTTGGGTGCTGTAAACAATATAAGGTCATAGTCAAGAGCTTATGCTCTGGCGTCAGCTCCCTAGATGCAGAATCCTGATTCTGTCACTTGTTGCTTACATGACCCTTGTCACAACCCTGGACAGTTCAGCTTCATTGTCTGTGAAATGGAAAAATAAGATTGTATCCCTGGTACAGCAGTTGCGAGGATTAAGTTAATACATGTAAGTGGCTAGAACATTGCCTGGAACATAATGGACCCCAATAGAATTGCTAGCTGGTGTTATCATCATTATTATAATTTAAACAGTTTGGAAAAGGCCCTGCAAAGAACATAATGAATAATCAATTACTGATGATTGAAGGATTATTAGATGAAAGACAGACTTTCAGTTAAGTCTGGATGGTGTAATTTCAGAAATTCCTCCTTCTGATATCCCAGAGCATTTTACCTATACTCTACGACAGCATGTATCTCCTTATTTTCTGTTATATTTACTTTGGTACACGTTCAAATTTACCTGGAAGAGTAGGATCGTAGAGGACAATGACAGTCACTAACTTGTTTGCAAGTCTTCAGTGTACGTGGGATGCCTGATAGCTTCACTTGAATGAATGAATTCATTTGAATGGTTGTTGTTGCAGGACTAAGCCTTTGGACATTCCCACTATGAGCGAAGAAGGAATTGAAGATAGAGCCACCAAGAAGGGTGGTTACAAAGCCGGGAGGAGAAACAGGATCTGAACTCTAAGTGGGATTTGGGTTTTAAAGGATGGTTTTCTGTACAAGTTTGGAACATTGCATTTGTATCAGGTTTTATATTTAAACGCTCCATAGACATCCACAAATAGTTCTTTAAAGATAACTTGAATATATAATACCTGTTATTTTGTTGGAAGGATAACAGATGATCAGTATTATGAAATCAGCGTGCATTTAGACTCAGAGAAGAAAAAGTCTTCCCTTTGCATTGATTTTCCTAGTCTTTGAAGTTTGAAACCTCTTTGTTATTCCAGGAAAATTTTAATGGCTGTAAGTGGTAGTTAGTTCCTTTCTTAGAAATGTGAATATCCTCTACTTATATAATATTGATAGAAAGCTATAATTTGTTAGAAATTCATCCAAATGCCAAGAAGTGTTTTTTAAAGAATACTTAGTCTAGTAGTCAAAATGCACTTTTAGTTCCATGGGGAATGTGTATTATTTGTACTTGTGAGGAAACAAAAATGAAATTAGGCCCTTAGTGATTTTTATTTCATGTAAATATGGTCTTGATGAAAGACTTAAAAATTAATTATGTAACCAAACCAAAATTGTGAAGAGACATTAATGTTTTAGTGTTCTAGAAGATATAAATTGTATTACTTTCCTGTGTCCTGCTGCATAGTAACATTGGAACATTTGTATACATGTGTATAAGGTGGGGATAGTGAGTCAGAATAATTAAAAAGATGATTTAGAACACTTTTAAAAATGTTATTTATTTGTTATCATGATTTTAGATTAGATCTGTTTAGGGATAGCTGCATTCTTCTTTTATGAGATATCATCTGAAGCTCCCAATGTTGAGGTTAGAATCCTTCAAGCGTGTTTATACTACACGAACCCAGCTGTGTTTGGTCACTACTAACAAGACCAAGACAACATTGAGGGAGCATGAACAGAGAAGGTAGGCAGAGCCTAGAATCTGAAATTGGGACATAAAGAGAGTGGGTCAATTATTTTTGAAAACTAGACTTTCAGGGATTTACATCTTTCAGGGATTCAGGGTACCATGCTGGTAGAGTCAAGACAGATGATGTATCATTAGAGAAGAGGAAACCAGAATGGAGACTAAGGGCCTTCCATTTCCTGTTTCTGTCTCTTAGGAGTCCTGGAAGGACTTCCTGTCCTTGAGTTCTGTGAGATTCCCTCCCCATACATGCTCCTAAATGCTCAAGTTAGTTTCAGAGAGTTTCTGGTTTTTGAAACCAAACTATCCCTGAATAAGTTTAGAACAATAAATATAAGTAAAAAGCAAGCCGAAAAATAAGCAGCAAAGGCTTTGCAAGAACAGCTGCAAAAGATTTAGGGGTCATTACAGATGACATAGGTCACACTCAGTGTAGGTAAATCTTCTTTCTGAAACTAGTAGTTTTCCTGCCATGGAAACAATGAATCTCAAAACCTGAGGGCTAGTTTTACTCTTTTCTTTTATTCCTTCTGCTTAAACAGCCAACAACCTATATTGCTGTAATTTATAAATGATAAAACTAGAGCTCTGCAAGGGAAGCCATGTAGCTCAAGGCTGTGGACCTAGTTAGCAGCAGATCCAGGGTTGGATGGCTTTGTTCCAGGACCTGGCCAATAGCCCTTCCTATCATCACTTCACTTTTTATGTCTCTGGTGCCATCACCAGAATGAAACAGATTGAAAAATTCTATATAACAAGACACTGAAAAAAATGAGTTCCTCTTAAAGATCAGCAATTTTGGTACATTTCAGGGGCCAGTCTTTGGCCTCCTCTAAAATCACTCACTGACTACTTGAGCTGATCCAGTCCTATTGTTTAAAATATCCTCTACATGCTCATGATTCCCAAATTATATCTCCATCTCTTATTCCCTGAGACTCTACACTTTTTTTTCCCACTGCTTACTTGACATGTCCACTTGGACACTTAAGAGTTGTCTCCAACTTGTCAAGTACCAAAGCTAAACTCTGATTTCTAACCCCTATTCTTTCTCTTGTTCCCATTTCAGAAAAGGGTACTTTCATTCATCTGGAACTCAGCCCCCAAAGCTTGGCATTATCCTGTATCTTCTCTCACGTTCCACATCAGGCTTCAAGCACAACACGTTTGCTATGCCTTCAAAATAGACTCCACGCCTGACCACTGCTGCTGGGATCTAAGCCACAGCAGCTCTTCCCACCCTTGCATAAGTCCATTCTCAGCAGTCCTGCCAGAATCATTCTTAACCACACCAAGATGATTCATGGGCTCACAGTACTCCGGCAGTTTCAGATCACATGTAGAAAAAAAAAATCCCAAAGTTATAAGGTCTGCATGATGAGGCTCTATTTCTCTGCCCTGATTTCCTGCTCCAAATCTTCTCCTTTGATTAATTCATCCACACTGGCCTCCTTGCTTTTTCTCTGATACAGTAAACTTTTTCTTGCCCCAGGCTTTTGTATTTGGGATTCCTCTGCCCGGAAGTCTCTCGTGTGTCTTTATTTACTGTTCAGTCAAGATCCTGCTCAAATGTATGCTTTCAGAGAGTCTATTTGATCTTTTGCCCTAAAGCAGCGATCTTATCCCCTCCACCTTTATCTCCTTACACTTATTTCTTTCACAGCACTTAATGTGACCCAGAAGTCTATATTTTTCTTTCTTTTTTGTTAATATCTCCTATTAGAATTAAGCTTCTTAGAGAGAAACATTATTTTGTTCACTGAAGCATCCCCAGAAGCTGAATCACACCTGGCATGTCATAGGTGCCAAATAAATACATACAGTATCTTAGCTTATACCTAAAAAATATATATATATATTTTACCTAACATATAAAATTATTTATCTTTAATAAAACATTTTTTTTTTCAAAATGCCATATAAGATTTTGGAAGATGGCAGAGAGTTTTAAAAATGTGTATTTGATATATTTAAAGTGTACAATTTAATAAATTAATCAAAATATGCTTAAAGTGTACAATTAGTACATTTCCAGATGTAGAAATTTACTGTTTAAAGTGCATAACTTGATTGTAGCATATGCATATATACTCCCCTGCAGCATCCAAGACAATCCTTCACCCCCAAAGTTTCCTCATGCCCCTATGTAATATCTTCTCCACCCTCTCCTAATCCACCTGCCCCTACCCTCAGGCAACCACGCATCTTTTCCAGTCATTACAGACTAGTTCGCATTTCCTAGAATTTTGTATAAAGGTAACCATATAGTATACACTTGAATCTGTTTTTTTAACTCAGCAGCATAATTCTGAGATACATCCATATTATTGCATGTATAAGTAGTTCATTTCATTTTACTGCTGAGGAGTATTGCGGTTTCACATGGTATCAAGGAAACAATTTGTTTATCCATTCACCTTTGGTAGCCATTAGGGTTCTTCCCAGTTTCAACTATTTGAAATAGACCTGCAATGAAAAAATCATGCACATGTCTTTATGTGGATGTATATTTTCATTTCTCTAGGCTGGGAACAGGGGGAATGGAATGGCTGTGTCATACGGAAAAGCTGTTTTGCAAAATGGTTGTACAATTTATATTTCCACTAATTACTCCACATCCTCACCAACACTTGGGACTGTGACTGCTTTTAGTTTTGGATATTTTAATAAGTTTGTAGTGGCATCTCATTATGGTTTTAATTTATATTTCTGTAATAACCAGTGATGTTGAATATTTTTCATGTGCTCATTTGCCATCCTTATATTTCACTGGTGAAGTATCTTTTCAAATTTTTGCCTATTTTTTCATTAATTGTTTTTTTTATTGAGTTTTGAGAATTCTTTCTACATTATGAATAAAAGTACTTTGTCTATACTTTGCAAATATTTTTTCCTAGTCTATGGTTTGATTTTCTTTTCTCTTAATATTTTCTTTCAAAGGGCAGCAGTTCTTAATTTTGATAAAGTCTGTTTTTAAAAATGTTTTTCTTTGAGGGATTGTGCTTTTGTTGGAATACATCAGAAGTCTTTGCCTAACCCATGTCAGAAAGATATCATCCATTTTCTTCTGTGAATTTTATAGTTTTGGGTTTTGTATTTAGGGCTATGATAGAATTTCAGTTTTAAATTTTGCACATTTTATATGTATAGATTACAGTTTATATGTATATCCAGTTGTTTTAGGAACATTTGTTGAAAACAGTACTAGTGCTCCACTGAATTCTCTTCATACCTTTATGAAAAAATGATTGACAATATATATATATATGTAGGTCTGTACTGTCTATTCCACTCCTTTTATCTATCTTGATACCAGTACTACACAGTCTTAATTATTGTTTCTTTTTTTATTGAGGTATAATTGACATATAATATTAGTTGAGGGTATACAACATAATGATTCAATATTTGTATACACTTCAAAGTGATCACCACAATAAGTCTAGTTACCATCTGTCGCCATAAAAAGCTACATATTTTTTCTTGTGAAGAGAACTTTTAAGATTTATTCTCTTAGCAACTTTCAGATATGCAACATAACATTATTGATTCTAATCAGCATGGTGTATATTACATCCCAGGTTTATACCTTTTGAACCCCCTTCACCCATTTTTCTCATCCCACAAATCCCCTCCTGTGCAGCAGCTATCAATCTGTTCTCTGTTTCTATATGTTTTGTTTGTTCATTTGTTTAAATTTTTACTTTCCACATATGAAGGATACCATAGGTATTGTCTTTCTCTGACTTTTTCACTTAGCATAGTACTCTTAAGATCCATCCATGTGGTCACAATTGGCAAGATTACATTTTTTATGGCTGGTAGTATTCCATTATATATATATCATATATATATATATGATATATATTCCATTATATATATATATATCACTATGTTGTATACCCTTAACTAATATTATATGTCAATTATACCTCAATAAATATATGTATATATATATATATATATATGCCACAATTTCTTTATCCATTCATCTATCAATGGACACTTAGATTTTTTCCATAGCTTGGCTATTGTAGATAATGATGAAATGAACATAAAAGTGCATGTACCCTTTCAAATTATCATTTTTGTTTCTTTTTGGATAAATACCCAGATGCAGAATTGCTGGATCATATAGAATTCTATTTTTAAGTTTTTTGAAGAACCTCCATTCTCTTTTCAATAGTGACTGCACCAATTTATATTCCAACCAACAATCCCTCCCTTTTCTCCACATACTCACCAACATTTGTTATTGCTTGTCTTTTTAATAATAGCTATTCTAACAAGTATGAGGTGATATCTCATTGTGATTTTGATTTATACCTCCCTGATGATTGGTGACGCTCATCATCTTTTCATGTGCCTGTTGGCCATCTGTATGTATCTTCTTTGGAAAAGTGTATTCAGATCTTCTATCCATTTTTTAATCAGAGTATTTTTGTTATTATTGAGTTATATGAGTTCTTTATATATTTTGATTATTAACCACTTATCAGATATATGTTTTGCAAATATCTTCTCCCATTCAGTAAATTGCCTTTTCATTTTGTTGATGGCTTCTTTCACAGTGGAGAAGCTTTTCTGTTTTTGGATGTAGCCCCCCTTACTTGTTTTGGCTTTTGTTGCTCTTTACACTGGAGTCAATACAAAAATTACCACTAAGACCACTATCAAGGAGCCTGCCACCTGTGATTTCTTCTAGGAGTTTTATGGTTTCAGGTTGCATTGAAGTCTTTAATCCATTCTGAGTTAATATTTGTGCATGGAGTAAGATAGTCTAATTTTATTATTTTGCATGTAGCTGTCCAGTTTTCCCAGTACCACTTATTGAACACACTGTCCTTTATCCATTGTATATTTTTGCCTCCTTTGTCATAAATTAACTGTGTACACATGTGTTTATTTCTGGACTCTATTCTGTCCTAATGATCTATGTGTTTTCATGCCAATACTAACCACACTGTTTTGATTACTGTAGCTTTGTAATATGGTTTGAAGTCAGAAAGCATGATGTCTGCAGCTTTGTTCTTTTTCAAGATTACTTTGACTATTAGGGATCGTCTATTGTTCCATACAAATTTTAGGATTTTTTTTTCTGTTTTTGTGAAAAATGCCATTGGATAGGGATTACTCTGAATCTGAGGATTGCTTTGGGTATTTTGGACATGTTAACAATATCAATTCTTCTAATTCATGGGCACAGAATATGTTTTCATTTATTTGTGTCTTCTTTAATTTCTTTCATCAATACCTTATAGTTTCCAATGTATAAGTTTTTCACCACCTTGGTTAAATGTATTCCTAGGATTTTATGCTTTTTGATGCAAGTGTAAAGGGGATTTTTTAAAAAAATTTCTCTTTCTATTCATTCGTCTACTGATGGACACTTAGGTTGCTTCCATTTCTTGGCTATTGTAAATAGTGTTGCTATAAACATAGGGGTGTATATGTCTTTTTCAAACTGGACTGCTGCATTCTTAGGGTAAATTCCTAGGAGTGGGATTGCTAGGTCAAATGATATTTCTATTTTGAGTTTTTTGAGGAACCTCCATACTGCTTTTCACAATGGTTGAACTAATTTACATTCCCACCAGCAGTGTAGGAGGGTTCCCCTTTCTCCACATCCTTGCCAACATTTGTTGTTGTTTGTCTTTCGGATGATGGCCATCCTAACTGGTGTGAGGTGATATCTCATTGTGGTTTTAATTTGCATTTCTTGGATGATTAGTGAAATAAGCCAGGCACGAAAAGACAAGTATCAAATGATTTCACTCATCTGTGGAGTATAAGAACAAAGAAAAAACTGAAGGAACAAAACAGCAGCAGACTCATAGAACCCAAAAATGGACTAATAGTTACCAAAGGGAAAGGGACTGGGGAGGATGGGTGAGAAGGGAGGGATAAGGGGGAAAAAGGGGTATTATGATTAGCATACATAATGTAGCAGCAGGGGGATATGGGGAAGGCAGTATAACACAGAGAAGACAAGTAGTTATTCTATATCATCTTACTACACTGATGGATAGTGACTGTAATGGGGTGTGTGGTGGGGACTTGATAATAGGAGGAGTCTAGTAACCATAATATTGCTCATGTAATTGTACATTAATAATAGCAAAATAAAAAAATAAAATAAATTTCTCTTTGTAATAGTTTGTCACAAGTGCATAAAAATGCAACATATTTTTGTATATTGATTTTGTACCCTGAAACATTACTAAATTCATTTACTCAACTGTTTTTTGGTGGAATATTTAGGGTTTTCTATATAAAGAATCATGTCATCCATGAATATTGATGGTTTTACTCCTTCCATTCCAATATGCCTTTTCTTTCTTTTTCTTGTCTCATTGCTGTGTTTCCACTGTGATTCCAGTACTATGTTGAACAAAAGTGGCAAGAATGAACATCCTTGTCTAATTTCTGATCTTAGAGGAAAAGCTTTCAACTTTTCTCCATTGAATGTGATGTTAGCTGTTGGTTTGTCATATGTGGCCTTTATTATATTGAGGTACATTCCCTCTTTACCTACTTTGTTGTGAATTTTTATCATAAGTGGTGTTGAATTTTGTCAAGTAATTTTTATACATCTATTGAGATGATTATGTGTTTTTTATCCTTCATTTGTTAATATGGTGTTTTATGCTGATTTGCAGATGTTGAGCCGCCCTTGTTTTCCTAGAATAAATCCCACCTGATTATGGTATGTGATTCTTTTAAAGTATTGTTGAATTCAGTTTGCTAATATTTTGTAAGGGGTTTTTGCATCCACATATAATGGAACATATGTGTTCCACAGGGATGTTGTTCATCAAGGACATTGGCCTGTAGTTCCCTTTTGTTGTGGTGTCCTTACTGGTTTTGGTAGCATTCTCCAACCCATCTCAAGGGGGCCTCCTTATCCCTTGTTGTGGAGAAGCTGTTCCCTTAGTTTTTGGTCTTTCTGAAAGGGAATTGTGCTTGATGTAGTTGTAGACTTGGTGCAACCATGGGAGTAAGTGATTTCAGGCTCTTCCTATGCTATCATCTTGAATTCCTTCCACTGCCTCTTTCCACTACATTTTTAAGTCCTTTAACTTAATGCTTGATTCCAAGTTGCTGTGAATGTTTTAGATTTAATTTAGAATCTTCTTTTTAATTCTGTATTAACTTTAGAATCTTCTTAATTAATTTCTACAGAAAGCTGCAGGGATTTTGATTTGTATGTCATTGAATGAACAGATTTAGGAAGGAGTGACTTCTTAACAATATTGAATTTTCCAGTCTGTGAGCATGATACACCTCTCCATTTCCTTAGGTATTCTTTACATTAGCTCACCAATGCTTTGCAGTTTTCAATGTACAGAGTTGCACATTTTTGACAGTTTTTAATATTTTGAGAAAATATTGATAATATATTTGATCAGTAATATAAACTGTTGTTTATATTACACTAAAGAAAGTTTTGACAAAAATTGTATTGCACCATCTTTGCATCTTTCATGTCCCCCAAATACACACTTGTCACTTTGTTAACTGAATTTATTACATGTGTTCATGGTGAGGAATTCCTAAAAGCAAATATTTACATAAAAGTAGTTTGGAATTATGGAGGAATGTGTGACAGTAGAAGCAGTGGGAATGTTAAGCTAGAGACAAAATCACCTGGAGAAATTTTACTGAGCGCTGGATTTAAGAATACTAGAATTTTCAAGTAAGGACAGTATTTGTTTTTATTTAAAATACATTATTTACTTTGAATTGTACCTGTATTTTATCATAACCAGAAACTAAAGACTACAAAAATTACTTTGATCCATTTTCATAGGCTAGCTAAAAATGGTTATCACTACGCAGATGGACAGTGACTGTGAATGGGTATGTGGGGGGGACTTGGTGAAGGGGGGAACCTAGTAAACATAATGTTCTTTCTGTAATTGTAGATTAATGATACCAAAATAAAAATAAAAATATAAATAAATAAATAAATAAAAAATAAAAATGGTCATCAGTTTTCTTACTAGAGATTCCAATCTTATTTTAACAAAAATGGAAGCAGAAACTCTTTTCTGACACTGCAAGATGCCTTGGGGTTCTATTAACCATTATTACAGAACAATAAGTCAGAATTATTGTTTTAAAAGTATAGAGGCTTTAAATTTATATAAATGAGACTTTGAAAGCTTTATTGCTAAAGCAGATAAGGGACATTCACAAAGTGATGCAAATATAAGTGGGTTCTCTTATAAAAAGAAATAATTCCTTCATTAATTGATAGTATGTGAATATAATATTTAGAGAAAACAAATCAATCCATTTTATTGGTGTATGCACACTATACTACATAGTGTTACATGCAAGTCCGTGTGTAAATTCTTCCTGAACTTTAACTTTGGGTTACTCAATATAGTTTCATCTTTTGCATTAATCTTGAGAAGCTGAATCCAAATTTAGAGAGAATTGTTTATTCCTGTTTGTGACCATTTTTAGTTACTTTCATGAAAATAGCTCACAGGATCTATTCGGTCTTTAAGTTTTCAAGGGATTGTCATCTTTCATGCAAAGAAAGCTTAATATATTTTAAATATTATGCTATATAATGGTATATTTGCATATATACAAAATATACATGTATAATTACTTAAGATAATTAAAATTAAATTCAACCTAAAAATATTCCTCTTATTTATTTTAAGAGAGGGAACACAGATTTAAAAAATCACAAGTAATATGTGAATCTACATTCAAAATGGCCAAACACTATGTTTTTTTAGAAATACAAGTATAACATGAAGCGCTTGCCTTTAGAGTTAGAGGAACTTTTTCAGAGTCTGTGCTCTGGTTCATACCCTGGGCAGGTCACTTAACTTCTATTTTTTTCAAGTGCGCTATAGGTATAATCAAATCTATTCTTCCCACCTCACTGGACTGTGAAGCAATGAGCCATCTGCATGCTTTGTGTAGTACAAGCTTGAAATGAAGAACTATTACAATATGTTTGAAACAATGCAATAGCCACACTTCTATTGCCTTATTAGTATCTGTATTAAATAATGAAAAACACATCAAACTCAGATACATTAAAGATGAAAATACTATTATCATTAGCAGTATACCAGCTGTACCTGTATGAGAACTATAAATTATTTCTTTCTCTCATACATATAATTATTTAAAAGAGAGTAACCATCTACCCTTTTGAATACTCCATAGGTGAGGAAACTGAGGCTAAAGGAAACTTTTCCCAATGGTAAACAGATAGTAGCAAACCTGGTCCTAAAATTCATGTTGTCTGTCTGTCTCCTAGTTTTATGCTTTGGGGATTAGCCTAAACCTAGTTGAAAGGGGAAAATGCAGGAGAGGACATTTAAGTTATATTATTTTGACATGCCCCAGAAAAATATACTGACTGTGGGTAAGAAATGTTCTCATTTTCAAGACTAATATTCCAAGTAGTATTGGAATTAAATAGGTCAAAATTTTCAAGGGCAAGTTCTCGAGAGAAATGCTATTCATTATAGTGTTAAGAAAATAAAGTAAAAATTAAAAATTTTAAAATATACAGAAGTATCTGTCAAAATACTGTAAAACATGAAAAGTTAGATGACTAAAATTAAATATAAAATAATATGAGGGATATTTCATATTCTAGAACTGCATTTTTGCTAACTGGCTTATTTTATACATTTCAGTGTGAACATTTAAAATAAACACACTAGAACAATCTGTCTTATTAATTTTGTATCGAGTGAGCCAAAATTTCAGCTGTATTGATACTTGATAACAATTTGAGAGCCTTTACTGTGAAGCCTTCCTGGGATCAGACTTGAGGTCGAAACTAATTCACTCCCTGGAAAAAAGTACCAGAATCAATGACACCATGATCACTCCTCCAACAGTAAAATAACGGAGTAGACCTTTTTCCCAAGAAGACATACAGATGACCATCAGGCACATGAAAAGGGGCTCAATATGCCCTGATCATCAGCAAAATGTAAATTAAAACCACAGTGAGATAGCACCTCACACCTGCTGGGATGGTCTTTGTCAAACAGACAAGTGCGAGCAAGTGTTAACAAGGATGCGGAGAAGAGGAAATCCTTGCGCTCTCATGGTAAGAATGTAAATGATGCAGCCACTATGGAAAACAGTATGGTGGTTTCTCAAGAAATTAAAAATAGAGTTACCATGTGATTCAGCAATTCTATTTCTGGATATATATCCAAGGATGTGTAAACAGGATCTTGAAGAAATACTTGCACCCCATGTTCATTGTGGCATTTTTTTATAGTAGTTGAAATATAGAACCAATCTGTGTCCATTGTAAATAGAGACAAAATAGAGTTAACATTGACAATGAGAAGAAGTAAGCTGGGAGGCCATTAAGGACGCAGGGGCTATGCATGTCCTCTTTTCTGAAACTAATTCTCAGAAGATGGTTAAACTTTGCACATTCTGCCAAACCGCAAACATCCTGGACAAACATCTGCTGTCTGTGGCAAAGTGGACTTCTTGTCTCGCCAGAGCCTCCGTGACCGGTTAGGGATAGCAAATGTAGGTTACGACAACTTTAGCCAATTATAATTCTTTCACAGTGACTCATAAAAGCCTCTTCTGGGTTGTTGTTTTTTTTTTTGCCTTTAAAAATCCTAAACCCCTTCCCCTTCTCGGAACATACATTTGGCACATTCTGTGTTTCCAGATTGCAATCCCAAGACTTCAAAAAAATGTGGCTGATTGCTCTACTGCTTTGCCTTTTATTGGTCAAGACCATTGATGGATGAATGGAAACAAACGTGTTTTACACATGCACATTAGAATATTATTCAGCCATGACAATGAAGAAAATCCTGCCATTTGCAACATGGATGGACCTTGAGGCCATTATGGTCAGTGAGATAAGCCAGACAGAGAAGACAAACACTACTTATTCTCTTTTATATGTAGAATCTAAAGAAAGTCAAATTTGAGGAACAGAGTAGAAAAATGGTTGCCAGGGGCTTGAGGGTTGGAAAGTAGGAAGAAGTTGGTAAAGGGGTACAAACTTTCAGCAAGATGAATACGGTCTGAGGATCTAATGTAAAACATGATGACTATAGTTGATAACATTGTACTGTATAATTGAGATTTACTAAAAGAGAACTTAAATGATCGCACCAAAAATAAATAAATATTTGAGGTGATAGGTGTATCAATTTATTAGATTGGAGGAAACCTTTCACAATGTATATATGTGTGAAATTATTACTATATAACCTTAAAATATCTTGAAGTTTTTTATGTCAGTTATAACTAAATAAAAAAACTAAAATAATATATCCAACGCAGTGAAGCAGTTGTGCTATTTAGTGTGTGTGCATGCACATGCCCGTGTGTGTTAATTTTATTAAGGAGAAGAGCAATTATCCTTCAAAACATTAAAGTATGAAGCAAGTCACCTCAGATCTAAAAAATTGGGATATTTGTAATAAAACTTGTATAACATATTTCTAGAAATGTTTTATCCATTTCATTTTTCTTTTAATGATTATATACGTTTTGGGGGAAAAGTATATGAACTGTTCAAAATCTTAGAATTCTTCCTGTAACTTTGAGTTGGTGCCTATTGATTAGTGATGCATTTATTCAGATATCCAATCAATCTACATACTACCTGTGTAAAAACTTAATAATTTTGATATATTGTTGACAGGTATATATTTATGGATATAAGAACATCACTTTGAAATAAATTGCTCATTTATAATAAATTAGTTAAATTCAGTATCTGGAACATTCATTCAGGAAAAAGCCAAACAAATCATCTTATTACACATGAATGCACCTAAAGATACAGCAGTGGTACTGACTATAAACGCAGTCACCTTCTGAAAAAAATCCTGTTATCATTCCAATTTTACAAAAAAGAGAATAATTTTTACGGTCGCAGCTTCCCTCATGGTGTTCCTTGCGATGCAAAGCCCAAAGATAGGAAATGCTCACTAATGCCCGGTTATTCGATAAATGGCACTCGCAGTCATTCTCCTGCTTTTCTCTTTGCCAGAAGAAACAAACGTCGGTTGCTTTCATGCAGCCAACGCTGAATTTTGACAAGGAGGCAAAGTGATACAAAGCCAACAAATAGCAGAGGAATAACACAAGGAACCTCACCTCAAACTGAGAGCACACAGTCAAGCAGCGGCAACTGGAAAAGCTGCTTCTGATCTTGATTTTGATCATCTACCTCAGGTTTCAAAGCAGAACTAAAACAAATATTCATTTTTTCTGTAAACTAACATTATGAGCAACTTAGATGACTCTCTACCGTAAGATGTATTTTAGCTTTTAACACTCTTCCTTCTTTTCCTTTCTGTTGTTTTTCTTTAGTCAAACAGCTCCTCTAACATCCCCAACTGTTGCGTTCTGCTTTTATGTATGTGGGGGCTATTGGCAAACCCCCTCTCCATTACTACAGTAAGTAAAACAGTCCTGGTATTAATTATACATCTAAAAACATAACACCAAATCTCTTTATGGGGCTGCTGAATTTCAGGTCTTGGGTTCAGCAGTTCATATATATTATCCCTTTTAGTTCTCACAACCCTATGAAATATTATGATCTCTATTGAACAGATGAGGAGATTTAGAGTAAAATTCAAATACTCTTAGTATTTCATAGTAATGGTTTGATACATGTATGCACGGAGAAAGGATTCCTTCAAACGAATGAAGTTGCCTCAAAATTCACAACCAGTACATGGAGGAGCTTTTCCTCAAACCCAGGCATACCTGATGCTGAAGGCTGTTCTTGACCATAATGCCCCACTGAGAGTAAATGGTGACTTTGTCATCGAGGGCTCTAAGGAAGGTCTAATTTAGAACTAAATATTAGAGGACAAGAATAATCTCTGTTTTACCTAATATTCTTTAGGATATAGGAGTGATACAGATTTTGTAGTGGACACGCTACCAGCTGATTAACTGCAAATAATTCCTGTTGGGTCCAGAAACTTGTTGGGCCCTAAAGTAGTTTTTGTTCTCAGGAGAATCTGACTTCTCACCAGCTGTCCACACCACTAGTTCATTTCCTCAAAAAACCCAACCCTGGCATTCTCACTCAGAAAAGTCTTGGAGCAGACTTGTATTATTTTAGATTACACAATTCTATGGTAAAATGGGTTGTTTTCTGGTGGGACCAATGAGAAGAGTGTTATATCCAGTATGCTAAGCAAACTATTATAAAGGGAAACGATAAATGAATTAGCTTGTGCCATATAACACCCACCATCCACTTATTATTTCAGACATGAAGATATTCACCCTTTTAAACACAGAACCAGAGATTCTGTAGTCTTTTCAGGTGAATGTAAGTGAATATGATCAAAAGGTTGAAAAATAAAACCAGTGAGAAATGGTTTAAAAAGTGGGAATATGTAAAATTAGAGAAGAGAAAGCTATTAATGCAAGACCTTAGCTTACAATTATTTCAAGAATAGAGCAAGAGATTTATATAGAAATGCTACAGTTAAGCATGTAGATATTCTACAAAAGAAACTTCTTAATTATAAAGGGAATTGAGCTCTGAAAGGAACTAAATGGATATTTAAAAACAAATATTATAGAATCATCTCTGCTGAATAGTTTAATTGCTTGAGACAAGGAACTAGGCCACAGCACTTGAGGTTGCTGAATTTGTGCTTTGAGATCTGATTATTCGTAATTATAGAAAGGCCGTCTTACTCAGTGGTACATTTTTAATGTAACGTTCAAATCACATTATTTTTATACAACATTTAACTACTGATTACAATAAATTTAGATGTCCTTTGCTTTTCCTGAGTACCACTTTTATGTTAGTGCTAACATAGAGTATTTTTTATTTGCTTAATAAATATTACCCTATTGAGAAAAGCGGTTTTTAAAAAAATTTTCCAGCCAAGTTAAGCAAACAAACGACAAAATTTCCTTTTCCATTTTCCAAAAGTACTTAAAATTTTGGAGAATGTGTTCAAAAGTTAGAATAATCCAGCCCACATTCCAGGAAATTCTTTGGCAGTGTTAATCAAGAGCTTCAGGCACCAAATATCTCAGTAAAATTGCTGTGTACTGCTTGTTGTGTGAACATGTGAAAGTTTTGAACATGTGAAAGTATTCATTTTGTCAGATCCCAAACACTTTGAAATGGTCATAAGCAATATTTAACCTAGCCAAGTGTGCTATTAATTTTTAAATTGGCTTAGAGAGATGAGACAGATTGATTGATTATATAGATAGACCATAAATAAAGATAGAAATATGGATAGAATGATATATAAATATATATCAATACATGAGTATATGAGAATGAGAATGACTATATGTATATATATATATACACACATACACACACACAGAATTTTACCACAATTTTTGGAAAAAGTTATTTCTCTTGTCACATGTGGAAGTCAAGAATCATTAGGGGTAGTTTTATAAATTTTGAAATGCCCTTACATTCTTGCTCATAGTAACTTTTGTCATTTACAACAACTGGAGATTGTAAATTCATCATTGAAGGAAATTAGAAATTGTTAAAAGCATACTAAAAGTAATGTTTTAGGGTTGGAGAATTTGACCTTTCCCCCTCCTGCCAAAAAATAAAAAACAACTAAGGGTATTAGTGAGGACTGAGAACCTCAAAAGTTCAATGCTGTTCTGCTCTTCACTAGTCCTGTATCACTGAGGAAGTAATTTAATTGCTTAGGAGTCTTAATCTATAAATTGATGGAAATGGACATTCTAGATAATCCTAGGGCTCTTCACCACTTAATCTGTATCATTCTTTGGCTCTACTTCTTTGCTGAACTCCCTTTTCTCTTTCTCGGTGAAAGGGGGGGCAATATCTAGAAGCAACTAGAAGGTTTGTTATTCCAGTTAAACAGGGGTCATTAGTTAATAGAAAGTCATGCTCAGGAAGATTTAGAAATTCTTCGCCACATTTGGACAGAGCTTTTGCTTTCTACAAATTGCTATAGCATCTCACCTAACAGCGATGTCCCACATACTGTGTAGTTAGGCTTAGCCTTAAATAAAATGACTGCAGGAGGCATTGGTTTTTGGCTCTTATTAGATGACCTGCATATCCTCAGGAAGTGAGAAAAGGCCCTCTGGCATATGCCAGAAGCATGATAGTGGTGTGCCTATTGTGGGTTCTCAGAAGAAAATTTCTTGAGGTTAATCCCATAGTGATATCAGTGACTGGAATATGCAGCCCTTTTACACACAGCCCTTACTTCTCCAAGAAGGCTATTTTTGTCAGAAGTGTGGAAGCTTTGAACATGTTGTAAACAGAGTATTTGTATTGAAGTAAATGGTTTTGTGATTTTTAACCTTGTGTGGAAGGGAAAACGAGAGTGTTTATCTGGTTTTGCGTAGTCAAGATCTGAAGATCCAGAGATGTGCTCATGTCTCTGAAACTGGAGTTTATAGTTAAGGTAAGAACAAGTCAACTCATCATGGCAGGGAAATTCTTAAATTCTGGCAACATGATATAATGAGATGGGAAACTTGAAATGGAGCTGATGCTCTGTCGTCTGTATCTTTATTCTCCTCCTCGCTTCACTGACAGCACATGTTATTTGATTCTTATTTATCTACAGTAAAATGACAAAGAGAAAGGAGAAAAGCAATTGACATGCATTTAGAGAACATGTCGGTGGGGATGGCAGGATGGCCTCTTTTACTGGAATGACCGCATGGTAGTATCGATCCGAACAACCAAACAGAGACATTTTTATAGGACCCAACATAAACAGGGATCAAAATGATTGTAAAATGCATAACCCACTGAAAAGATTCCTCTGAAACTTGTTACTCATTAGCACCTTTTACCCCTCATTCCTTATTCTATTTTGCTTACAATTCATTTCAAATCCTGGTGTCTTTAAATTTATTTCCTGGACATTTCATTTCTGATTCCCTACTGCTATTGCACTGAAAATTGTTAAACGTCATATGCAGCATTCCCTGCTATCTTTTAAAAAAAAATCTTCAGACTAACTTATCTCGTCAACTACCATGTGTTAATATGGGAATAGAATAAAGAACAATGGCCCATGGAAGCATTAAATAATTTTGAATGAACATGTAGAGCAATTTGCCAATGTAGCATATAAACATTTTATATTAATATGTGTTCCCTTGGATACAGTAGCTTAATGTGAGATTTTTAAGTGGATGAGAGGAAGAATTTCTGGACAGTGGGGATTTTGGAGTATAGGAAATCCACATGGCCCTGGTCAGCCACCTTCCCATTTCTGTATATGCCAAAGACATTTATATGTCCTCGTTTAGCCCAGGAACAGGGGAATAAGCTGCAAGAGGGAATTTTTTTTCCATTGGAAGAAAAAATGAAAGTGTGATGGTAAGTCTTTCTAACTGTTCGAGCAGACTGCTAAAGAAAGTGGAATCTTTCTGAAGATCTTTCTCATTTACCTGTTTCTGATTATTTTCATGCAACCTTTCTTGCAGACAAAGGGAAGAAAAGGTGGGGACTTAGCATATTACATATTTCAGTACTGAAGTTCATGTAGAACAGTTAATAGAAATCATAAAGCTACTTTTAGAGTTTTCTTGTATCAATGCCTGCCTATAATTAAATTAATATGACTTTACCTTTTTGAGTGTTTGTCTTTTGGTTTCTTTAATGTGCAGTCTGACTATAAATTAGAATTTTTTTAATGCTTAAAAAGGAAAATCTGCTAAAGCCTTATTTGAAAGTGGGGTTTTATTTTATAAAGGTTAAAACTTGTAGTAAAGGAATCATACTTCATATTTAGTTTGAAATTCAAAGATTAAATTAAAAACAGATATGAAAATCTTACAAACAACTGGGATAATATTCCTCTCTGAATGCCTTGAAATTTTATACCCTAAGAAGCAAATTCGCTCGAATTACAGTGTAGTTTATCATCACATAAGGCAAACTGAATAATTTTCCTTTCTCAAATACTCTAAAAATCCTCAATATGGAGAAAATTTAGTTTTCCAGCAAGGAAATCATATAAATAATTTCCAGCAAAAATCATATAAATAATTCACTAGCTGTTTCAAACTTGGAGATCAAAAAAAGCATTCTATCTGCCCTTCTCAATTTAGTATGAATTATGGAAAGAGCAGAGATAGTGCTTGCCTTGTATTATGTCCTACAAATACTGAGTACCCTTCATATTGTGATGTTCAACAAATATCTGTAACCCAACAACCATAAACTATGTCTGATGTGGCAATATAGCAACATCACTGGGCCACCAGTATGCTTAGGCCTCAGATGCCCAGTGTTCTGCAGGGGCCTGTGGCAGGTGGGGTGGATTCCTCCCCCTCAGCACTGCTGTGCTATTCTCCTCAGCATGCACAGTCTATCATATGTGAGGTTTGTGACTTGTTGGTGCTGAATGATAAGCTAATACCTCATAGGAACTTGGTATTGAGAGTTACTAAGAGGGATGGGGAGAAAGGTGAGGGGTGGAGAGGGAAGGAATTAATACTTGCTATGCATTCATAGTCTAGACCTGCTCTCTCCAACTATCTATCTGTCTATCTTTAATGCCCAGCATTCAGTAGGTGCTTCACAATTTTTTTCAAAACATTTGGTTGAATTTTCAAAACATTTTCATGTCACTGAAAATTGGGACAGATTTTATTTTTGCCTTCATTTCAGAGATGGAAGAGCTGAGCTCAGTAGTATAAATAGCTTACGTAAAGTTACACAATTAATGAGTGGTAAAACATCATTCAAAACGAAGTTTTATCTGATCCTCAATATTCTTTTTTACTGTCTAAAGAAGGCAAACTATTTGTATAAGAAACAGAGAAAAAATACAGAAGTTGAAAGATTAAAAGATGCATTGTAATGCAGTTATTGAACTGGAAGGTCCCCTAAAGATTATGTGATCAAATCTCCTTATTTTAAAGATGAAACAAATAGAGAAACAGGTTAATGGGGATTGAGTCAGAAAAACAATAAAACAGAATGTTTATGTTTTAAGTGATCATAAAATCTCGGGAAGGCGGCATTTCTTTCAGTCATATGATTATATTTTTGAAAACCAGTTTTGCATTTAATGGGCAAATTGATATTCATTATTTTTATCAGTGTTGGTATTTTGATCCTTTAATAGTAAGCCAAGATAGAACGCTTAAGTAAGTTCATTGTCTGTAGGATGCCATTCTTTGAAATGTATTAATATTTCTTTTTCACCTAACGTGATCAATTTTTAGGGTTTCAGGTATGCTTTAAAAATATGTACACTCTCCATTTGTGAATTTCAGGTTTCTATATATTAGATCATTTGTTGTGTTATTTAACTTCCCATGTCTGTATCCTTGCTGATCTTTTTTCTATATGTTGTATCATAATCTGAGTGAGATATACTGACATGTCCCTGTTTTTCCCCATTGTAATTCCTCATGATTTTTTAAAACACTTAACGGTTTTCATTATATGAAAGTTCAAAATTGTTGCACATTCTCAGTGACCTCTTCCTTTATTTCATTAAGTAATGCCTCCCACCCCTGCTTTCTTTGTAGTGTTTTACATTTAAATTAAGTATCAAGGTCCAAATTTATTTTTCATACTAGTCTGCACTAGATAGGCACTTTACATCTGGAAAATTCTCAATCTTTCTTAAAATGTTATTTTTTGTCTACTATTCAATGTTTTTCTCTCCTACTAAACATATTGTGGTGTTTCTAATCTGTTTTCTGTGTTTAAACTTCTTTCATTTAACATTTTTAAAAAATTTTCTTTCCATTAAAAACAATCTTTGCTGTATCCTACTTCAATTACTCATTTATTGTTTTATAAATTACTGTTTTCCCTTTGGCTCATTTACAGAAAATTTAATTGTATGCATTTGAATAATTACATTGAATAATTACATTTTAAAAAATTTCTTGGTTTTCTGAGGGGATTTTTTTGGTGCGCTTCCTCTTGGTCCCCATAAGTTTGTTTTTTTTAACTTATCATTCTTTTTATAATAGGTGTTATTAATTTTACAGTTTTGGATGGTGTCTTTTTTTTATTTTAAAGGCAGTTTCTAATTATGCTTTTATCTTCCATTTTAGCTATGAACTGGTTTTCCAACTGGTGATTTTGTTGCCTGTTTTTCTGCCACTGGAATATTCTTTGGGGAGCTTATCTTGAATTCCATATTCCCCCTGCTTCAAGCCAATAATAGGTTTCAAATTGTTCGCTGAGAGCCCCTTCTCTTCATGAAGTTGGTGAAAGAGAGATTAATCTGGACCAAGCTCAGCCCAGGTGGCTTCTCATGCTTTCTTCGGGCATAGTTACCTGTGTCCGGGCTGAAGTTCTGCGAGCGGAGCAGCTGTTCTCGGGCTCCTTCCGGGGAACAGGGAGCTCCTTCAGCTGCCCCTTTATTGCAGCGAGTCTGGCCACAGTCCCTCACTGCGCTCACAGTCCTTGCTTCCCTCATAGTCCACTCTTCCTGCTTTCGGAAACAGCTGCCACTGGGCTGGAGCTGCAAGTTTTCACTGCTCTGGGTTGTTGTTCCTTCTCTGATCCATAGAGTATTATGCTGTCTGTGATTATGGCTACATCTGGTATTTATTATTTATTTATTTCAGTTAAAATTGTTGTGCTGTGTTTGTGGTGGATATAAAGTTCAAAGCATAAATGCAAAGCACTCTTTGACCAGAATACTTTATCCAAAGTTTTTATACATTCTCTGTGCTACTGCCAATATTTTATTTCTAGCAATCAGATTCAATTTTATCTCTCCTCTGTTTAGACATTTTCACTGGCTCTCTCATCTCAAGATATGTCAGTCTCCTTCCTTAGTGAGGCATTTCATTCCCCATCAAAACCTAACCTATTTGTCCCATCATCTCTCATTACATTTCTCGGACTACCTAGCCACAACGCACTACACTAACCATGTCCATCTGTCAGAATCACATACATCTTTCAACTTGCAGTCCAAATAGCTCATCTAAGTAATTTCAGTGGCCTTGCAAGTTTTCAAAAAAAAGTATGCCCAAGTCTTTATTCAGCACTTTCTATATCTTGCTTTTATTAAAATCTACTATATTTATCTCTAGCACAGGATTATCATTTCCTTCATGGATAAAAAAAACCCATGGCTTATTTACACTAACATTTTATATAATTGTTATAGGTCAGTTGGCCACATTAAATGACATTTGGAACCAGCTCTACTAATTTCTAATCCATACCCCAATTAAATGTCACAACATCCAACATTGGGGAACATTTGTCCATATTTTGAGAAGTGTTGATTTTTCAGTAACTGAGACCTAGTAAGTAAATGTAATAATACCAGTGGCATCTCATAGGTACAAAGAACTTCTCATGTACTAGATTCTGTATAATCTAGATAATACTAGATAATGTATAATGGACTAGAACTCATTTAATCCACACAACAACTCTGTAAGATAGGTGCTATTCTTATCCTCATTTTACAGATGAAGAAACTGAGGCATGGAAAATGGTAGTGCATAGAGAAGTGGTGTCAGAAGTTACATAGCTAGTAACTTGCAGGCTGGGGTTTGCATAGCAGTTGTCTGTCTCCTGGGTCTATGCTCTTCGCCACTGTATTTTTCCACCTCTCAACACACGTATGTCACCTCTTAATGGACTGAACAAATGAATGGTAGAAAGTTTACCTCACAGGGTTTTCAACAAACGAGCCAAACCACTACATGATGGATTCCTAGACTGACTGTCTATTCTATGAACTGCAGTTAATGGTTTTACCCACCATGATAATTTCAACTCCATAGATGTGACATGAGCTCTTTTCTTTTTTCTTATAAATGTCTGTGGTTGCATAACTAAGAAGATGAATTACCACAGCTACCTTCTTCTGTGGAAATGAAATGCTTCAAACACAAGAACTGCCTTAATAATTTGGTGACACTATGGAAAATGAGTTAATGGTTTGCATCCCTCCACCCTCATTGCATAGCTGCATACAAATGAGAAAGACTTTATTCTGTGGAGATTTGCTTCAAATATTTTCAGATTGGAGGAGAGAGAAGAATCTGGCATCAAAGATCTAAATGATTTAGTAAGTTCTATAATAATTTCTGTGGCACATTTAATATTTAGATAATAATTGCTTTGGGCTTGTTGCATGCAAGAATATATGCTCTTAGAGAGTGATATGCTCTTTCAACACCAAAGGTAACCTGATATATCTTGAGAGCCCTGGTTGAGTTTTTCATGTTTTAGTTTGTCTTGTGAAAAGCACCATCATCTGTTGATCCATTGCTGAAGGAAGATAAAAATAATCCCCAGCTTTCTTCCACACTGAGTGGCTAGAAGAATTACAATGGCTTGGCATTTGCTAAATGTTTTGAAAAGTAAACCACACAAGAGAACGACATTTACCCTTGTCTTAATATTGATGGAAAGATTACCAAAGGAATGTCACAGATGAAGTGACCTTTTAGATAGACTGGTACTATCAACACATTCATTAATATTGTAAAAAAATGAGACTTGTGAATATAGTGAATCTTTTCACATCTTGCATTTAATAATCAGTCACACTCGCTTTGGCAATTTCCATCACTGCTAAATTTATCATTCTAGTGACAGAACAACTTTCTTCATAAACTTTAGCCAAATCATTACATGGATAGATGTCATTAAGAATCTGGGAGCAGAACATAACCACTAATTATAATTATAGCAGAGCTGTTTCATTCACTCAGAATTATGGGGACATTAGTTCTGTCTCCAAGTGTAAACCAACCTACTTGTTTGACTGATTTTCTTTTGACTGAAGGGCACTCCCTGTCATTGAATTGAACAAATATTTGAAATCAAATTGTCCATAATTGTTTGCTGTTGAAATAGCTGATGTTTCCCATGAAACACTCTTGTGCATTGCTTTGCTTTTAGGTAAGAGGAGTTTAATTATAGTTTTGTCCTAAATTCTCTTTTTCTTTAACAGTAACTTCTCTCCCATTAGGGATATTATATCAAGTTTGTTTTAAAGATCCGGTCTTAACTACTAAAAGGAATGATCTTTTCCAGTTACATGTAAGCAGAAGTAAAATATATTCCTCATACTTATTCTTACTTAAAATTAACATTTCCCCTATATGACATATTGTTTTAAAGTGGATTTCTGAGTTCATTCATTCCTCTTTCCGAAGAGCCCAAGGCTTTAGCCTTTTTTCCTTTTATTTTCTTTCAAGATGTCATATGGCATCACCTTTAATCTCCACAGGGAAGTTGACGTGGGGGCAAAACAAACACAATGAAAGGAAGCCTGAGGTTTGCAAAAATATCTTACTGAGTTTTATTGTTTTTAGCCTGTTGCTCCTAAATTCCTTGAGAAATGTCACCAGAAAATGTTGATGGAATTTGGTCCTTTTATTGGGAAAGGGGAGGGTCACTAAATCATCCAGCCTCTCCCTTCTGATACCTCCCTGTATGGTAGCTCAGCTCTTGGAGCTTGAACAATCAATCTAGGCTGTTTAAATTCTCCTTTATTTGAAGTTAAGAGTTTCAAAATAGGAGATTTCTAGACTGGTAGATCTCACAATACTATGACCATCCCCAGATCATCATAGAGGTTACCTGTAGGTCATTTCTTCTCAATATTAATGAATATTTTATCTAATCAATCAAAATACATGACCTTCTATATGCCATAAAAATATATACACGACAGACTAGGTGACAGATACTACTGTATGATAAGTCGATAATGGTATCTACTAGGTCTGTAGAGAAGTGACAGAGGGTGAATGGAAATCTTCCTGGAGCAGGTGATATCTGAAGTATACTTTAGAGTTTACCAGATGGAAAACAGGAGAAGGGCTCTCTGTGCAAACGAAGATCATGGGGATATAAAGCAGCTTGAGCTCTTTGAGATTACAATAATTGAAGAGTAGAACTGTATAGTGGCTTATATTTAAAATGGAAACATCTGAAGTAATATTAATAAGACAGTACAATATTGAAGCTCATTGATAATTCAATTTCATAAAAGAATTCTGACAATACTGGTTTACTCTCTAAGTCAGTATCTTTGCTAGTTATATGTTATATTTTCTAATCTTTGCTAGAAAATCAGATGAAACCATAGCTATATAGAGTCTCTGAATTTATCTCTACAATTATGAACTATGAATCGAAAGAAAATACATAGTTAAAAGTAAGTTAGAATCTCAGCCATGTCTAGTATAAAGACCATAATATCCTATTGTTATATAAGTGGCTGAAACTCTCATATCTTTGATTTTGGGTTGTAGTAACCAGAAATAAACCAGTGTTAGTCACAGACAGGGAAGGTGATAGGATCCTGATTATTTTCATAAAAAGTGAAATGAAAAAATTAGTTTATTATTTAGTAGTGCGCTGTGATTGACATGTTTTGCCACCTCAGGGTCTTTGAACATGGTGTTCTCTCAACTCAAAATAATACTCCCTCCTATTGTCAGAAAGGCTTCCTTTCGCGTTCTTTAGGATTCAGTTCGAATCTAAAACCCTCCGAGAAGCCTCCTCCCCCTGGCAGTGTGGCCACCATCCCTGCTCATCACGTCCCTATACTTGCTTCACGGAACCGGTCATGATGCGCAGTTACCTTGATTGCTTATGGGTGCCTTATTCTAGAGTAGAAGCCCTGGAGGGCCATAGGCTGTTCTCCTCTGTGCATTAGCCGATGTCCACGGTACAAGGCAGCAATTCAGTAAGGATTTGTGGAGGGTGTAAGGAAGAGGAAGGGGAAAAAGAGCTTGTTCTGAATCACAAGAGGGAGATGATGGGTGGTGACCGTTCATTTGTGAATTCCTTTCTCTCTCCCTTCCTTCCTTCTCCCCGCCCCCTCCTTTCTTCCTCCACTTACTCATTCATAGGTCAATGGTCCAGAATGCCTTTCACACTATATTAAATACATAATATCATTACCTCTGAAAATTGTGTGGAAATTAATTTTTGTACGCATTATTTGTAATTATTTTGGCAATTAACTTGCTCTGTAGCTTCACAGCTGCTCAGTCTCAATTTCTAGTTGATCCTTGGCTGGCAGCAGCTACTAATGCTTTAGCTTTACTCTCTTTGCCTATCAGTCGCAATTAACAATCTGTTTGTAAAAATATTTAAATGCCCAGGGGAATTTGCATTTAAACAAACATTTGGACAAATTTTAAATAATTCCATTTTTAGCTTACTTATTTTACACATTCTCATTCGCATTCATTGATAATATTCAACATGGTGCCTGAGGAATAGCAAAGGAAGAGAACTGCACTTCTCGATGCTGATTTTACAAATAGTTCATTCCACCATTTTGTTGGTGTTCTTTTTATTTATAGAAAACTAGGAACAATATTTGGCAGTGCCTGTCCTCTACTATCTAGAAAACAAACCTGTACACAGAAATTATGCACTTCTGAGTATCTGTTATGTGTGTGCACATAACATTCAGATTTCTGGATGAGTTTAGTGTCACAAAATAGTTACACTGTATTCATGAAGAAATTTGAAAGTATGTAGGGAAAGGTATCAGATATCCAGAAACAATTAATTTTAAAATTTATCATATAAGCATATATACTATATGATTTTAAATGGAAAAAAGGAAATAATACACAAAATAAAATTATTTAGCATTGTTTATGAATTATAGAAATGGAGTGGATTTATATCCATATAGTCACAATATACATGTGTATATTAAATGCATAAGTGTATATATTCTGCAGTTACTACTATTAGTTTTTAATAGAAAAGCACCATTTGTTACAATAGCAGTTAATGTGTACATTTCCAGAAATGTATTATGTTTATACAATATAAACATAATTAAGATGTTGATCCATATCATGTGGCTAGACATGGCAAAACAAATTAGAGAATTATTTGAACAAAATAATTTTTCTGAAGAGTTAAAAAAATATCTTTCAAAGAAGAAATCATGATGGATTAAACAATTTCAGTTTTTACCTGAAATTAGGTTTTAACCTGATTAAAGGTCTGATATTTTAAGGCTGAATATATTTTCATAGTGCTTTCTGCTTGTTAGCATCATGCTTGTAATCTGCTGCTGTTATTTAAAGGCAATCATAATCAATATTCTAAGAAAATGTGCTCTGCATGGAGAGGGTGTAGGTCTTCCAAATGGGTATAATCTAGAACCTAGATTTAGAGTCTGGACTCCAGATTATGATTTCAGAAACTGTTCCCTCTGCCATTGAAGCTAATGATCATTGTAATTGGTACCGAGTTCAAGAAACTATCTGTAGCCAAAATCTGAGAAATAAATTACAAATGATTACTTGCAGAGGTCACTTTGATGAGATTTAGGCACTAGAATGCAATGCCATTGAATGAAATATAACTTAAAACAAACCATAATCTAAGATACTGTATTGATGATTAATAAATATTTGGTGACAGAAGTTTTGAATTATAAGGGATTTTGGATAGGTAGATTTAAAGAATAATATTTAGTAAGTGTGTTTCCAAAAAAAGAAAATTAGAGGAAATTATACTACAAACAAATTAGAATATAATGGCCCATTACAATATTAATTTAACTACCTTTAATAGAGATGAAAATTGTGTAGCTTGGGGATATAAAAAAGATTGCTTAACTATACTTTATTCACCTAAGTTTCAGATGGCAACTTTCTGATTTTAAAATTGAAATCTGAAAGAGGTTATCTTCTGTAAAGAAAATAGCTTAATAACATTTGTGACTGCTCTGAAATACTTGACATTAATATTTTTAAATATAATGAATAAATTAGCTGTCTGATTTATAAATTTATCATTACAAATTTAGTCTGTATCATCTATTGAGGACCAATTACCTCTGGGTCAACTGATGAATTGTTTTGAGCTGGTACACTTTATGTAAGACTTTAAGTCTATGGTGATTCCCTAAGACTTCATAGAGGAATAGCTCTCATCCATACATGGTCAGTTTAAAAAATAAATTGAATAGTAAAACCCATAGTTATTGCTACTCCAGGAGTGAAGGATAGTTGCTAACACCACTTAGGAAAATAATGTAGAGTCAACATTTTATTTTTCCCCAGATGGTACTCAAACTAGAAATTACTTTCTTCCAACTAAATTATCAGGCTCCCTCTCTCCCTCCCAGCTGAGAAGCATAAAGGAGAAAGGGGGAAGCACAGATAATCTTGATGACCTAGATCTATCCATCCATCCATTCATACATATGTGTATATATATATAGAGAGAGAGAGAGACAAACATACACACAGACAACAGACATGAGGAATAACACAGAGATGAGAACTGCACTTCCCTCTTCTAATATTTCATAGTTGCATACAAAGCCAAATAATTAACAAGGATTTAACTGCTTTCCACATTACTGATCTTATTTGATTCTCTATCATCTTGAAAGAATGCAGATAGAGAAAAGAGGTAGCTACATTTAGCCTGAAACAACACGTCTAATACTGTTCCCTTGTTTAAACTGACCCATGTAGGACACACAGGATGACTGGTGACAAAACTCAAAATAATGAAAGGAGAGGATGTGAATGAGACCAAATAGACATCATTGTCTCCCCAAATCATCTTCTTTGATAATGAGTTTTGTGAAGTATTTATAGGCAAAATCTCAGAGTAAACTAGGAATGATCATGTGTAGAGAGCATTTTAATGATATTTAAGATTAGAACTAACATCAAGACAAAATGATATTTAGGACTAAAACTAGTATCAGGACACATGAATTAAGTACATGTTACCTGTTTCATAAATGATATGTGATTCAGTCTATAAAGTAGGCCAGTTTAATTAAATATTTACTCTTAATAAAAACCCAAATTGAAATAACTTCAAGAATTTTTATTCTGGATCTGGTGGACATTAACAGGGAGCAAACTGAAAAGGCCAAGCCTTTAGAAAAATAGTACCTTTAAAGGCTGATTGCTGTCTAGAATTTCACACATTACAAGCCACAACATGAGACACAACCTAAAATAGTCAACAAGTCAAAACATTCTTTATGAAACATATCTAATATATAAATATCATTAAAAAGCTGTCAGAGAAAGTGATCACATTATTAAAAGATCAGGCAGGTTATATGAATTTGAAGAAAACATCCCTGAAAAGACTTTGTGTTTATATATGTCACTTTTAAAATATGTCAGGAAGGTCTGCATTTCAGAGTTGTGTTATGACCTTCAGGCATTGCTTCATTCCCATGAAAATAATTTAAACTTCCTAAGAGTTCAATAAATTTGCTACCTCTGGTAGCCTCAAGGATACATTAGCAGACATATTTTTTAGTATAACATTTCCAAAGAAACATTGTTTAATTTAGTTACCTAAAGTTGAAATTTTTATTCAGTGGTGGTAGTGAGCACTGTGTTAAGTGCTGGGTGTACAGAAAATCAAAGGTCATAATACCCTGCCCTGGAGGCATGTGGAGGTAAGTGATAGAGGTTTGACAAATAATTCTGTAAAGTTCTAGAAAAGGGGATTCTGTGCTCTGGAGTGACGAAGGAAACAGAAAGTAACTACGCCGGAATGTCAGGGAGGAACTAGCAAAAGAATGACATTTGAGTAAGGCATTTACCATACTGTAAGGTTAGGGTAAAACTTTTCCAGCTTTTGTGTAAGAGCCACAGTCTTATAAAAAAAACAATGGCCTAGCCGGGGAATAGTAAGCCTCCCTGCTGGGACTGAAGTGTGGCTTGTGTGGCCTGGAGTGCGCTGGACTTGAGCCAGGCCGCGCGTTAGCCATGACGTCGGCCTGGGCCTCTGGATCATGACGAAGACTTTGCATTTCATCCGATAAACTGACAGAATAGCAGAGAAGGAGATGGGACGGCGGAAGCCAAGGCTGTGTGAGAGAGAGAGAGGGAACCTCAGATTTGAAGATGCTACACTGCTGGTTTTGTGGACGAAGAAAGGAACCAGGGGCCGGAGAATGCAGGTGAGCTCTAGAAGTAGGAAGAGGCAGGGAAAGGGAGTCTCCCCTACAGCCTCTGCGAGGGTGGCTCTAACATCTGGGAGGGTGGCTCTAACATCTGCGAGGGTGGCTCTGACATCCTGATTTTAGGACTTTTGGTCTCTAGCACTATCAGACGATAAATTTGTGTTGCACTAAACACTAAATTTTTGGTAATTTGTTACAGCAGCAACAGCACACTAATGCAACATTAAGCCCCAGAAAGGCAGGGATGGCATCTCTCTGGCATAGTGATGAAAATCCCTTCTAACTGGCCGCAGCATAGATGCCTTAAAAGTCATTTTATGATGAATGACTATTTCATCAAGAAATATCAACAACAGCCTATATGATTTGTTTGAAGCAGAGTTAAGACTGAGGTCCGTGAGGGGTGTTAAAGCAGGAGCATAATATGATTAGATTTGTGCTGTGGCACTGTAACGCTCATGGGTGTGACCTAATTAGATGGGGGTACCAGAATGAGAACCAGCTAGGAGGTCACTGAACACATGCAGGCAAGAAGAACTGAGGTCTGTACCGACACAGAGACGAGGGGCCGGGGAAAGGCGAGGCCAGAAGTGTGCATTGGAAGCTGGGCCCGAGGTCCTTAAGGAGCCTCGGAGACCTGACTGGGGATTTCCTGGACAATGAAATCCAGCTTGAATTTGTTTGTTAGCCTCAGGTGTGACCTTTAAGAGTGCATTACATTATTGGTAGCTCTATTTCTCTGGTGTAATTTAGAAAAAAAATAGGAGACAGGATCCGGTGATAAAATATACTATAATTGACTCACAGTTGACTTATTTGAAGTGAAAACCAAACTGCAAAGAGTTGTGCTACAGTGACTTTTCTTAGATGCCAAGAGTATTTATTTATTGGTCACTATGTTGATATTTATGCTTCTTTTGCCATTTAGCTCTTTGTTATTTGAGGAAAATTACACTTTATGCTCTTTATTCTATTCTGTGAAATGCCATTATTTCCTGAAATGGCTCAGTTGCACTTAATAGTGAAGCTTATTAAAGAGCTCTGTTTTCTTTGTTCCAAATTGTCTTCTGTAAAACACAACAGCTGCAGGACAAGACCATAAATGAATGATATTACTCACTTCATAGCCCTCAAACACTGTGACTCATTAAAAACCCTGATGGGTAAATTGCCTGATATCTCACTTTTAATATAAAGAGATGGAGGACCAATGATGTGACTTGTGTCCTTTTTGCCTAGAGAAAATTGCCACAACTTCATATAAAAAAGTTAATTTTGCTTCTACTTGTCAACACTGTAAGAGGCAACTTTATTTTAAAAAGCATTGTCATCTATTTCAATATTCCAAATCAATAAAATTCTTCCTACAGATTAAGGATTCTCTTCCAAAAGGAAAGATTAAGTGAGTTTCTTCATATCAAATTAATAGATTTAAATAATATTTTACCTTAGCAAGAAGAAAACTATCCAGATGGGTAATTGAATCTTTTAACCTTAAATTGGGTGTCGTTACTTGATCCCAAACCTCCAAACACTGAGCTTGCATCTTCTCTGTGCAAAACTGGGTTAGATTCAGGAATAAGGTAGATTAAGAGAAGGTACTGTCCTGGAAAGTGCACGGTTTAGTGATGGACTTAGATATTTAATCACTTCGTTATGATAGAGTTAGAGAGCCTAATCTAGTTCTGAGTAGGAAGGAGTTCAAAGGGGTGTGGGCAGAAAAGTCTTCACAGCCTGGGATCTCCAAGGAGGGTAGGATCTATGTATTATTCATCTATGGATTAGTCCCACTTAAGCAATGTTGGAAAGATTTAAAATTTTCCATAATTTCCATCTAATACGGAAAGTGATATTTGAGTCAGTCTTCAAAAAATGCACAGAATACCACCAATGAAGGTACTTTAAACACATGCTTCCTTGGGAAGAAAATACACAAAGTAAGAGATGAAACATTGTATGTTAACTATGTATCTTTGATTTGAGCTCATCTATATTTGGCAGATGATATATTATCCAGAAAAAGACTGTACTAAGAAATATTTTTGAATTAAATCATCATCAACTATTTATTGAGCACCCACTATGTTTCACTAACTTTTCTAGGCACTGGAAACACAACAGAGAATAAAAGAAAACCCATTGTTATGCAGCTTACTTTCCAAGGAGAAAATCAGAAATTCATGAATGAATAAACTATAATATGTCAGGTAGTGATAAAAGCTATGAAGAAAAATAAAACTCGTAAATAAGTTTGGAAAACGATGTTGGGAGAGTACTAAAACAGGCTAGGTGATCAAAGAAGTCCTTTCTGATAAAGTGATATTTGAGCAGAGATCTGAACAAAAAAATAACAGAAGGGGTACCTGGGAAAAGAACTTTCTACAGATATAGAACAAGTGCAAAGGTCCTGTGGTTATAGAATGTTTGTCCTGGTCATTGATCTGCAGGGAGGCCAATGTGGAGGAACAATGTAAGAGAAATGGTGATAAGAGTTGAGGCAGGGCTTTGTACACTTACTATGAGTAAAATCAGATGACATTGGAAATTTCTGAACAGAGGATTATCATGACTTGGCTTCCATCTTAAAAGAATCACTCAAGCACTTGTGAGACTAGACCCTGGGAGCAGGAAAGAAGGTTGGAAACAGAGTATCAGAAGCTATTTCAGCAGTGCAGAAGAGAAATAATGGTAGCTTGGGCTAGGATGGTAGGAGTGGAGGTTTTAAAAAATGGTTAGGAATGTTCATATCACGAAAATGGAACATAAAAGATTTTCTGTGGAATTAATTCAGTGTATGAGAAAGAGGTTATCTTTGCAAATAATTAACTCTTCAGTACTAGACATGAAAAGATGGCCTTCCAAAAGATAAATTAGGCAAAAGTCTACTTTTTCTTGAGATGGTTGGTGGGGGAATGCCACCAAGCCAAATGATGGGGCTCCACTTCCACGTGTGACAGGCCACGCGGAAGCTCCTCAGATTCCCCCCAGGGTGCAATCAGACAAGGAAGAATAGAGAGATGGACTCTACCCCACCTGGCCTCAATGAGATCCCACTCTGTTGTGCTACTGGGGATCACAGTGGGGGGTCTGGATGTCCACACCCACTGTGTGGTATTAAGGTGCTCCTACTGCCCACAGGGTGCTGTTCAAGAAGCCTTGTGGAGATTGAAGACAATCACCCTATCTGTGGTAATGAGGACCATCCCCGCCCCCTGACTCTCCTGCTGTCAGTGAAAACCTGGTGGGGATCTAGAACCTCCAACTCCATTAGAAATAATGACAAGTACCTCCCAACTGAGTGTCAGCAGCCCAAGGGAGGAATATGGACTTCTTTGCAAACCTAGCAATAATGAAGTGGTACTCACCCTGCAAGGGTGGTGTGTGTAGAAGCCAGCAAAACCGGAAGGTTGAAATAGAATTGAGAGTCCCCTAACACAATACCGAAGATGTCTGGGTTCCAACTGTAATCCACTCATCAAACAGGGCACCAGTGGGAAGATGTGAAACTTAGTGAAAAGACAATCAATGGGCACTAATATCAAGATGAAAAACGTCATAATTATCTGACAAAAATTTTAGGACAGACAAAATGCTTCAGCAGATACTTAGGAACTTGCTGGAAACAGATGAAAAAAACAGACACTCTCCACAAAGAAACAGAAGATGTAAAGACTGTCAACGATGTATTAATACAGTCAGCAGAGAAGTCATTTGCAGTGGAAAGAAATATGAACAAAGTTATAGATGTGAGAAAATTTGTGGTGTCTTACTGAAGGTGGGGGGTTTTGGGGTAAGGAAAAGAGTGAGCCGTTAGGAGAAGCACGTTGGGCTGCTGCAGGAGGCAGAGAACAGTGAAACGAGAAATGGAAGGCGTTCTGTAAGCCAGAGATTAATCACTGAGAACTTCAGGTTTGATAGTCTGTATAAATTTTAGACTAGTGTCTGAAAGGACAAAAGGGCTTAAGCTACTCTTCTGCCTTTGAGGAGATTAAAATCTCTTTAATGATTTTGGACACATATACAAACACATATAAAGAAAATAAAGTCTGCTTGATTATTTGGCAGTGGAGTGTAGTATCAAACTCAATGCACTTAAACTCAGGTTCTTTGATATATTTTTAGATACATCAGATTTTTGGTTTTCGTTTAAATAATAATCTATAAAATGATGTAAACATATTCTGTGCCATCTGGATGCCAGCTTATCTACAGACTGCAAGATTATTTCATTTGGGCGTGTTTATCATTCATTGCATGGTAATCAGGAAATACTTTTTTAGTTTTAGTAAACTAATGAGAAAAGAATCCAGGTGGACTTAAGAGGTAAATGATGCATTTGAAACCAGTGAAGGTAAATGACATTGTAGCACATGAATGTTTTAGACTATTTTGAATAAAGAAAAATGTTGGGAGCATTACATCATCTCACGTTACACGACATTATTTACAGTCCTGCCATAATACTGTGTCCCATCAGATGATGCAAACCTCCCAGCACTTCTTAGGTTTGCCAAGGTACAAAAAGTAGCATTCATAGAGTAGGTGGGAATTTATTTTCATTCATCCTAATCAAATTACATTATGTTAGTTTCATAATTTTGTGTTAGCTGACAATTTACTTGATTTTCTATGTGCATAAGATCTGCAAGAAGGATTGGATAGATAGGTTTATGTTAGTACTTTTTTATATTATACTATAATGAAAGCCCTTACGTCAACATTGGTGATGTATAGGATATTTTTTCCTTTAAAATGGATCCACACAATCTTGAGGGGGAGAAACATTGATTTAAGTTGCTTAGCAGAGGACTTGCTTATTGCCATCAGAGGTTTAGGGAGCATGTAGTAGATGAATTGCAGCTGGCAGAGGGTGGGCTAGGCAGGTCTGTTAGATCACCAGTGCAATCGGGCTCCAGCGATGAGAATATGAATTATGAGCAGTGGAGGGAAGACAGTGGAAAGGGAGTTGAAGGACTCCCTGTGGCTATTTTCAGGAACTGGGGAGTAACAGAAATGAAAGAGTAGTTGGGGATACACATTATGGAAGAGTAAGTTTCATTTTTAGAAAAATAGAAATGAAGAGGAACAATATCATCATTTAGCCCAAGGAAGGTAAATGCAATTAATCTTGTGCATAGAAAGCAATTCAAAAATGCAAAGGCTGAGTTAAATAAAAATGAAAAATTGCAATGGAGCACAATATGTATTAGAGGACAAAAATGACATGAATGAAATCCAAACAGCATATAACAGCCACCAGAGAAAAGTGAATTCATGGACCATGAAAAATTAGGTTTATAAAGTGTGGAATAAAATGGATGAAAATTGGAAGTTTTCTTAAAGTAAAGCAATTCATCATTATGGACTCATAGGTAGATTTAAAAATCTACAGGGTATCAATAATTACTAAAACATGCAAAACCTACAATTCATGTTTTAATTTGTATTTTAGATGAACAGATATAGCGGTACTTATAATTCTACAAATATGAGACAATTGAAATTAAGTTAGATAACAGAAGAGAAACCGCATTTGATTATTTATATGCAGTTAATGCGTTTTATTAGCATTCACTCTTCTAGATGGTATGTTTGACCCTATTCTCTAGGGAGATGAATGACCTGGATTTATGAATTGTGGACCCCAAATTGTGGCTGTTTCTCTCTATACATATACTTAAGAACTTACCTAGTTGGGGCATAATTTTGAGCAAAAGGACACAAACAGAAGACAAAACAATAAATGATTGCATACAATTTTAAGAAATAGACAAATCTGATCTTAGATTATACACCTGTAGGGTGGGTATTGATGAGGTGGAACACAACAAATGTTTTCTCTTGTGACCTGGGGGCTGGTTACACATAGGGAATGTAAAAATTCATTGAGATGCACACTTAAGATTAGTGTTCTTTATGCATTCTACTATGTGTATATTTTATCTCATTAGAAAATGAAAAAGAAAGACTAATGGGTAAATCTGTCTGTCATTGTAGCGAACAGAGACTGAGGGAACAGACCTTCACCCCTCTATGAAAAGAAATACCAGTGATGAGATGAAGTTGAAGTTAACACTCCACCTGCCTTTGGAAAAATGTCCTGCCATCTCCAACGCAGATACCAAAAGAAAGTGAAAGAAGCTATTTTCCACCCATGCAGAAAGGAAGATTTTTCTGGCTTTACACTGTGAACAGAAAACCAGTGTTTTGCTCCTCCTCCCTTTTCCCACAGGACAGTTCTCGGCCTCAGGCCAAGTACCCTGATTCAGTTCCTGACCAGATGACGAGTGCGTGGGACTCACAACAGACATGCTCAGACCAGAGCGGAGTGGGTGAATTGCATTATTCACACACTCTCAGGAGAGACACTGGGCTCTTCTTCGACATAGCAGACAACATGGCATTTGGAGGCAGTGCAGTGGTTCTGAGTCAAGGGGATTCGGGAAAATGGAGCCCAAGTGATGTTTACAACGGAATAATCATATCCTCCTCAATGCCCTGATGAATGTATAAAGAAATTAAACTAGTCAATTGAATTAATTGCAGGAGACAACCTTCTGGCAAGAGCAAATGAATTGATTCAACTAATTTGTGTCCCCTCTCTGCTTTTATTTAAGATGGAAACTGATTAAAGAAGATATCTGTATCTAGTATTCCCACCTGAGTGGATCAAAGAAAATCTGAATAATATATCTTATTCAGAGTCTGATAAAAGGCAATTGCTTGGGATAGTAAAGTTCCAGCTTATATCTTATTTAGAAGAACATATATCTTTGATATGTTTGCTTCCATTAATCACTGAAACAGTGTTGACTTCTAAGTCTTTTTCCCAGCAGCCAATAAAGACCTCATGAAGAATACTGCCAATGGATACCACAGCAGAGGTAAACTCCACCTGTGAGACCACTGTTGGCATTTGGCTTCACCCTGGAAGAAATTAGTTCCGGATGGTAAGACCTCATTTTTGACTCTCTATCTTTTCTAGTCACTTACTCTTCATTTTCATGAAATCTGCATATAGTGGTGGTATGCGCGGATGGGGTGAGGTTAGGGTAGAGTGGTAGGATTTGTAATTTTGGGTCTTAATTTCACCTAAAGAGGAGAAACAAGCAGAGATAGTTAAGGCACTTCAGCATTGGTGCAGGTAGACTCATTCAAGATCATTCAAGGGCAGAAATTGAAAGGACTTCAGAGATCTTCTATATCTGGGGCAACAAACCCTGCTCTGCAGGCCAGATCCAGCCGCCTGATTTCTAAGGCCCAAGAGCTAAGAATGATTTTCACAGATGAACATATGCAATCAATTTGATGATAGGAAACATGAACTGTGAACTCCAACTCAGCAAATTAGTATCCTTCCTAAAAGGAAGAGCCCACTCTTTTCATTGGCAGACATCCATAACAAAAACTTGTATTATGTTATTACTACTTTTATTTTTAAGTGTGCTCTTACTGAAGTATAGTTTATATACAATATTATACTGGTTTCAAGTATACAACAGTGGTTCAGCAGTTATCCAAGTTATTAAATTCTCGCTCCATTGAATGCAGCTACTATCTGTCAACATAGAAAGATGTTATGGAACCATTGACTTTATATTATTATTTTAAATTATTTCAAGAAAAATTTGTTTTCTCTCCTTTTATATAAATATCTACCTAATATCCTTGAGTTTGTTTCTTGTCCCATGAGCCTAAAATATGGTAGTTCCCCCTAATCCATGGTTTTGCATTCCGCAGTTTCAGCTGCCTGCAGTCAGAAGCAGATGATCTTCCTTCTGACATATCACCAGAAGGTCTGGAGCACTGCAACGCTACGTCACAGAGCCTACGGCATCCACCTCACTTCATCTCATCATGCAGGCATTTCACATCATCCCAAGAAGAAGGGTGAGTACCTTAGATGTTTTATTGAGAGACCATATTCACATAACTTTTGTTACAGTATATTCCTCTAACTGTTCTATGTTGCTATGGTTGTTACTCTCTTACTGTGCCTAATTTATAAATTCACCTTTATCATAGGTATGTATGTACAGGAAAAAAGCATGGTATGTATAGGGTTTGGTACTATCTGTAGTTTCTGGCATCGCTGGGGTCTTGGAACACACACACATGTGGATACAGGCGGACTACTGAATTACTGTCTGGCCCAGTAGAAAATATTTGCTGGCCCCTGACCTTCAGTAGTGATTCTCACACTATCATGAGTCAGAATCACTTGTAGGACTTGGTAAATCACAGATATCTTGGTCACATTCCCAGAATCGTGAGGCTGCTTGCTTGGGATGGGGCCCAAGAATTTGTATTTCTAACAAGTTCCCAGATGCTGCTGCCTCTTGGTTCCCACACTGAGAACCATTGGCCTAGATCAATCCTTATGTTGGAGGAAACTAGGGCCCAAGATATGTCCCCTTGCCCAGCTCAGAGCTATGAAGTGGCAGAACCGTGTTTCAAATATAGCATTTTGCTTCAGGTTTAAACTTTTTTTTCAGCAGAACAAAACTTCTTCTGGCCTAATGAATTACATGTGTACTTGCAATGAATTAAGAGAAAATTCAAACTGAAATCTATTGTCTGTAGAATGATGTGTCAAGGGTGCAAACCCTATCATTTTGTAGGTCTAATGAAAGCTGTTTGTAAGGCTATCTTAAACCGTCATTACATCTTTTCTTAAATTCATCAGCCTGTATGCAACATGTGTCCGGCCCAGAATCAAAAAGAAGACAATGAGGAAAATACCTGTGCAGTGAGTTCTAGATGGCAGCTTATTAATCTAATGAGATTGTTTCTACTCATGTCAACATAATCAACTTGTACATTATGTTTCAATCATAGTGTCCTTTTTAACTTCCGAAGAAATCTAAAGATGGAAAAAACATGTCTGAACATTCCAAGTAAAGAGCTTGGTGTTTTTGCTAGGATCACAGAGCCACTTTTGCCATTAAATTCCACAAAGTGTGAGGCCTTAGTCTTGACGTATTAAATTCAAATTTCTTATTACTTTTTGCTTGGAAATAGGAGAGTGAAATTACTTTAACTATTGCAATGATATAAATTTAAGTCTTGAATCCTTTCCACACAAAATTAAACAATTTATTCCCATTACAGTTTCTGGCTTGTTAGCTCTTACAGGTAAAGAGAAAAATCCGGATTTAATGTTATTGAAGAGTGCAAAGGAATGGGATCCATATAACGAGTGTAATGATCCTGAAAATAAATATGAGCCCAGCTGATGTCAACGCATTTCAGGACTAAATGGTTGCAAAAAAGGATGGTCACTCTATGTTCGAGCAACTCTCATTCCTGATTTTTTGGCTCCTATAATGATAATCACATACTTACTATGTGTCGGACAATGCTCCAAACACTTCAATCTTTACAATTCCATCAGGTAAGTACAATTATTATTAGTATTTTCTCCATAAGGGATGGAAAAATAAGACATTTGGCTAATGCTGCCCTTGAGTGGTGGTTCTCAGTTTAGGAGGGTGGGGTGGTGGTGAGCACTTTGTCCCTGCCTGTGAGAGGAGGACTACAGTGGCATCTTGTGGACAGAGACCAGGGATACCGCTAAACATCCTGCAACACGCAGTACACAAGACAGCCCCACCCGACCACCAACAGATACTTACTGTCCCTACATATCAGTGGTACCAAGAGAAACTCTACTCTAGAGGTTTTGCTTTGAACTTGTACAATATACAATTGAGAAGGACCAAGACTTGTCTGTTGCCTGAATATTGCTCAATGTATAAATTCAGCAGCTTTCAATTAACTTCTTAGTGTCTCTTTTTTAGCTAGAGGATTTTTTTTATGTCTTTGTAAGATTGGTGCACTCCAAGTCTTCTTCTGGTCCATAAATAAAGTTCACTTTTTATTCCAAATTCTGTAATTGGAGAAACTAAGAACAAAATAAGATTATATTATGAGTTTGGAAGGTAAGTTTCTATATTTCCTTTCTGTTTCATTATATTAAAACACAATGAGGTTGTGGATGACTAGAGGTTTTCCCTAAAACTTTTCTGATACAGGTACCTTTTCAAATATTTCCACACATTCATGAAGCAGTTTGCTTTCTCTAAATCAGTCTTTGGAACATATAAGCTCAGAGAAAAATATTCTTATCTTAGGTTGCACTTCTAATAAAAGATTAATTGTATTGTGGTTTAGAAGAGGTTTGTATGTATCAATTTTTCATAAACAGTACATTTTGTGCCTCATTATACCTTAGAGGAGCTGTTTCCTACTACACTACATGTGTATTGTGAGCAACTGGAGAAAAGAAAAATCCCAGAACAATGTAGGTGATAAGTATTTTTTGTTTCTATAGAAATGCTTTTAGTGTGGGAGTGCTGTGGACATAGTATTGTTGAAGGTCAGAAAACATACATATTATACTTAACTATAAACAAGAGAGATGATGGGTTAGCTAATGGCTCGGATCTCTGAGAAGGAAGGTGCAATAACACAACACTCTATACAGACTCACAGTCTTCCCACTGTTTTGGAGGTTAAGCTTCATTCAGAAGAAACTGAATGTAAGAATTAGCACTCTTTGGGACTAAAGGTCAAATTCTGAGCCTGAGTGACTACCCTAAGTGGAGAAATCATTTCAATACTCTGAGTAGAACATTGATTCAGTAGTGGAGAGGTCTAAAGAAGTACAGATAGCAGAGAATTAAGGAAGACAATTTCCTTTCATGGACGCTAAAAGCTCATGGTTGTACAGCTGTACATATTCTGTCTTCTTTTTGAGACTTCTTGACTTCTCATTTTCTGATGAGAAAATTTCATTTTTTTTATTTCATTGCTTTTTTATCCCTCTTCTGGCATTACTTTTTCTCTTCTGTAATGGTGTTTCAAGGAGATTCAACCCAAGATAAGAAAACTGAGAATGACAGAATTCACTGATTTTAATCAGCTCAACAGAAACTATTAAGAAAGACAATGTAAAAGAAACTGTATTTGTCTATAGTGTCTCACTGCAGGCTGGAGACCTAATCAGTTTTCTCACAGTCTACAAAATGATGGAGAAGCATTTTTTTCCCTTGTGTCTTGGGTATTATCATTATTATATCTTTTGCCTTTATTACTGCTCATTTTGCATGTGTGGGAAAAAAAAACCTTAAAACTTTTCTAAATATTATTTGGAAATTGAAGAGGTCATCCTGGAGACACTCATTCAAATGTCCCATTAAGATTATTCTGGTTCAGCCTACCTTTTGTGTCTGTGGATAGAACTGGAAAAATATTCAGTCCAGCTTCAAAAGTTGTGGCAATTATAAAGCTGCATAGCTCAGTGAACCAGAGTCTAGCTGAGAGAAAAATAATCGGCTCAGATACTTCTACTATAAAACTCCCATAGATTTTAGTGCACAGAGAATCTGGCCCTTTAATTTTTTTCCCAACACTCTTTTTTATTCAATATATATATAACCAGGAGAAAGGTGAGTTGAATTTTCCTGAATATGCTTCTTCCTTCACTGAATTGTGCAAACTAGTGGTTTTGGACCTTTCGATGTCATTAAGCATAATTTACACATTGCTATATTCTCTACCCTTGTACCTCCCGCATTTTGCTGAATTAAAGTCACAGCAAATGTATCAATTGAAAAATATTATTGGAAACCATGTATATAACTCAACAGAGCATATTAATGTTTTTGAAGTATAGAGAAATATATATGAAAAAGTTTGGTTATAATCAACCAACTCCTTTGAGTACTGTACTTAATAGTCACATTTACCCGTGTCTGCACTTAATTCCATCAAAAATTAAATAGAGCACTATCAGTAAAACTAGTGATTTTATAGATTTTATAGATATTGTGGAACATGGATAGCATGGAAGTCTCCATATATAATGGCATTTAGAGAACTATTAATAATGATATGGTTTACCAAATCCCACCTAGCTTGGAAATACCTAGCAATGATATGATATATAATAAATGATATGCTCAAAGAATGGTCCAATGGCTCATTAGTTAATATCTAAAATATGCTTTTTTGAACAATAAACTCCCTTTTGTTAGATTTTTATCAATTTGGTGTAAAGCAGCTGTGCTGGTGACCTAGCTTTTCTGGCGACACTGAACAATCCAATTGACACAGTGAAATCTTAGAACCTAAGAGCAGTTCCAGGTTATATTAGTGTATTCTTGCCCGGCCAAGGACCCCTCCCAAATGTACCTGGAACAGTACTTACAATCAGCGGTGCTGGTTTGTTTGTTTGTTTTAAGTTCTGAAAGGTAAATACAAAATGGAAGTTTTAAAGTAAAGGCAAAAACTGATACTCTTCTGACAAAGTCATTTTTAGAAGTTCATTAGAACTGGAGAGATGAAGTCAGGAGTCTCATAACTTTCGCCCATTCATCTGTTCACTAGATCGTCCAGCAAACACCCAAATGCCTACTCCAAAGAGCGGGCAGAAAATGTACTACCTACTCAAAATAGTGTCACATTAATAGATGTAATGGCGTGGAAAACAAGGGTACTTCTGTCTACACTTAAATACAAAAGTACCCTTTTTAAACTTAAATGTGACTCAGGATCAGCCCTTAGCGATTCAATAAAAATATTTTCATATTTTTACGTGTTTTGAGAGTTCAGAAAAATTACTTACAATAAAATGACAGATGCCAGTTACTTCAGCCTTCTATTCAGAGTAATCTTTTGTGTTTTATTGTTATTATTTTAATAATAATGGTGTATATCAGATGAACTTAAATACTAAGTTCACAGTCCATGATTTAAACTCAGGAAGAGACTGGCAAAGCATCATTTTCCATTCACCACTTTGAGAACTGTTTCTTGTGATCTTAGGAGGTAGTTCAGTAAGCATATCATATTGAATCTTCTCTTCAACAAGAACTCTTTATTACGTATTCATACAACTCATAGACTAGCTCAGGCCTTCATTTTTATGGTTTTCAGAAAAAAGTTGAAGTTACTAAGTATATATACACCTATTGTAATTGTGGAAAATAATTAGCAAAGGAACTCAGCATGGTATGTATCACATCTTGAGCTTATTTTATGGTTGAGCTACAAGCTTCTAAATAGATTTATAACAGATATGCTTACAACCTCTTAACTATGGCGCGGTGAGCAGTCATATAATAATATATTGTAGCAGTAAACACCGATCAATAGTAGCTCATTATCAGAAGCATCCTTAACCAAGGAGAACCTACATGTTTTCAATGGTCAGTAGAAGGTCTTGTCCATCAATGTCTAGTTCAATTCTTCAGTTGCATCTGACAAGTTACAATGGTTTTGTTAAGAGACTTGTGTGCAAGCTAATGTGAAGGCCATTTGTCATTTTAATATATGATCAATACAATCCATAACCAGTGTTCAGACTCATTTACTAAAGGAGAAGGGAGGTCAACGCACACCCCACTGACCTGCCTATTATTTCTCACAGCTCTCACTTGTACTTCCTCTTTTTCAACCTAAAACTAAATTTAACAACTCATAAGCTGAAGAAAAGTATTATATAGTTGTTCTTTGATGTATCGTTCTTTCTCCTTATTACCTTCTTTTTTCGCTGGCTCAAAGGTATAATCAAAGAGAGTACCACTGGGATTACTTAAGCAATGCTTTAAGTTAACACTATTTCTTCATTCACAAAATATAATGTAACTTGCCTCTTGTACATAGAACACAAATAACTGTTGGGCCAGTTACCAAAATACTAAAAATGGATGTGTCACCGAGGAATTTTCATATATATGGTCATGACTCAAAGGAGCCCAAGCCTACCATTTGTGAGCTTTGGAGATATTACAAAGTTATGAAATAAATGGTCTTATGTAAGTAGAATCTTATCTTCATCAAGTTAACCAGTGTTGTACTTAAAACCCACTACAAAGGCCCTCTGTAGAGAGAAATTCAACAATATTTCAGTAAATTCTGAATAAGTTCAAAATGTGACTTGTAATTTTTGATAGACAAGTGGGGTATTGAAGCTACCTCACACAAACAGAAAGTAGGTGGAGAAACTTCTATGAATTCCCTGCTTTCAGAGGTACCTTCAAAAATACTACTGGGAAGATACATCATGTCAATGATTATTTGATGGGAGAATTACTTAGAATAAAATGTAATTAAAAATTAAACAAGTGTAGGTGCTTCTAAAGGTAATACTGTTAGTTCTCTAAGTGTATAAAGCCTCTTTACTACTTGAAAACTCTTTAAATTATAGTGAGCAAAATATTTATTTTGAAGTTAGTTGGTTTTACAAAAAAATCAAAGCCAGAAATGACAAAGTATTTAAAATTTCAAATAAAACTTGAGGTACCCTTGACATATAGCTTCTATATTGATTATGGTTTAATTTCTCAGTATTATAAAGTTAGATGGATGTGCTGAGTCAATACCCCATTTGAAGAAACAATTAGATGACAGATTGGGGACCAATATTTTTATTGGTGTTGGACTAGTAATAGGTAAAATGAATAACCTACAACTTGAAACTAAAAAAAAACAAACTGATTAAATGTATCTAATGGATTTAATAAGATGTGCTTTTCTGTGTTCATCAGTAATGCTCAGTGCTTTTAGACTTCTTGAGATCTAAATGATGAATTCAAATTTCTAAAGGACATTTCAATTAAAAACAGAAAGAATCAATCATATTATTAAAGAATTCAAACAATGGCTTAGAGTGTAAGCTACTTAAAGGTAAATGTGCTTAACATTTAGAGAAGCCATGTATGTAAGTAACTAACGCAACTGAAAAACTGAACTATTTATTTTTACTCGCTTATGATCGACCTAGAATGTTTTAAAAAATGCCTACCACCAGTCATGAATATGAAAAGTTAAGAACTGTATATTCATGATCAATGGAGTGAATAATAGTGGTAAGCAAGACTAGCCAAAAATTTATAAATAAATGCTATTTTACCTCCATGACCAGAGGATTCAGCTTGTTCAGAAAGACGATGCCATCTGGAATGGCAGGCTGGCTGGAGGGAAGGTTTCAGGACCATGCCAAATCTCTATAAACCATATGAGTCCAAATTATGAGGAAAAGAAACACACAATTATTTCAGACCTAAGCTTTACCAAGAGACCTTCTGCAGCACTGACTCCAGAGGGCTGGAATTAAAAATAATTGTTCTGATGTGACTTAACATTTTCAGAGGTGCCAGGTGTGTTGTAGAAGTGCACCCAGTGTGTGGAGGTGTCAAAGATGCTAAAATATGAAAAGTGTGTGGTTCTTGCTATTGGCATGTCAACATATAAATCCCCACTCAGAAGACTTCAGTAAAAAGACCCTCATTGTGTACCTGCTGGGCTGACGGAGTCCTGGTTTGCTTTAGGCAGTTTTTGCCATATAAAGAGACTCATTCCAGTAGGAGATGCTGCTTAATAATGGACCAAAATTTCAAAATGAATCCCAAGCGACCAAATAAATAAATGTGATATTTTCATGAATAAAGCATCCTGAATATCTCTGTATATTATCAGTCAATAATATATATTTTTAATTTTACAGTTATGAATTATGGTATTATGACACAATAAGGAATGGTCAAGGCAAGTGCCCTCAGCTAACTAGTAGTGTAATACAGAGAAATGCCAAACACAAAGTCATGAACACATGGACACATAGTATGGGATGGGTATCTATATGTGCATCTGTGTGTCTGTCTGTAAGTCTATTTGAATTTATGTATCTATTTATATCTATATAACCTGTCACTTAACTTTTTTCTAGACCAGAGGTTTGCTGCCATCTGCATCAGGTTTATTCTCTCCTCCGGGTCATCCCACATGCCCACCACCCCATGCAGTAGCTTTCCTGCCACCATTTTTAACTTGTTATTATGTCATTTCCTTAGTGGGTTCCCTTGATATCTTTTTGTCTTTTATTTATGGAATGTTACCTCATGAATCCTAAGCTTGATTGCCATCCCATGTCCTGGTAGCAGCTTCTTAGATACCTCTGGACGTTCTTGAAACATTTGTATTCTCAGGGTCCTATCCTTCATTCTGTGTCTTTTCTTTCTACACTCTTCCTAAAGCCAATCTCTTATTCTTTAAGGATGCAATACCACTTATAAACCAGTGATTCCAAAATCTTTGGCCTTGGTCAGTTGCCCAGGTCCAAGGCCATTCAATACCATGTAATCTCATCAGTACTTCCCTTGGATAGTTATGGACACCTTAGGCTCCTCCTACCCAAACATAACCTCATGGCTTTTACTCTTAGACATCTGCTCTTACTTTCTCTACCTTGTGGATGTCATCTTTATCCATCACGTTTCTCAAACTTGATAACTGAGCATTACTGAGCTCATCTCCCTCATTCTCACACTGTAACAATTACCAAAACTACTTTTGAAGTTTCTATAATTTCTCTCTGTCTACACAGACAGAAACCAAAGGACATGACCTGAATCTCTTCCCTGGATTTCTGGATTATTATAATACCCTTCCCAATCCTTCCTTTGATTACTAGTGTCCTCCCCCACTGTTGTACCTGCTACAGTGCAGCCAAGACATTGCTAAAGTGCAAATTAGGTCTTGTTTCTTCCTTATTTAAAACACTCTACACGTAGGACTGTGCCCTAACATCTCATGAGAGGGAACAGAACTTCCCTTTTCCCAACCAGTTTATAAAAACTTCTGTCATTCTTAACACCATATGTTGGAAGTTCTAGTATATGTCATGCTACATTTCATTCCTGAGTTTTTGCTTTTAGTGCTATCATGTCCAGAAAAACCCTTAACATGTTTTCCTGTTCACACTGTCTCCCACTCCTGGAGGAGACAGAAGAGAGGACACACATTCCTCTTTCTAGATAACTCAATGCCTTCCTTCTGAATTCTCACATGTATCTCCACAAGCAGAACCAACCACGGGCTCTTGATGCCCTCAATGGACTATGCAGTTATTTTTAGCATCACAAGCAATATGCATTATTGTACTTTCTTGTTTACATGTTTATGATTACTAGATACAAAGGACCTTGAAAGGCAGAAATCAGTTTACCAAACTTCTTAATCGAAGTATGTGCCACAAATAGGACCACAGTGAATACTGGCTGACATAAAGTATCGATTAGTTGATCCTGCCATACAGCAAATAAAAAGTGGGGGTTAATTTCAAAGTAACCCAAGGTAAGACTAGTAACTATAGCAACCATAACTCTGTCCCTATTGGAGATTATTATATTTAAATTATTATTTGAGTATATTTGCTTATAATTTAACCCAAATTTCTCCTAGTTCTTTATCCACAGATTCCTTTAATTTATTTTCTCTGTTTCTACTTGGATTCTTGTTATGGATTTTCACTGAATCACACCTGTACTAATTCAAAGGCCAGCTTATTGTAGCTTTTTTCTTCCTTACTATATTGTAATTCATCCTAAGAAGAACAATTAAGAATAATCAACCAGATCTTTAATCATGAGCTCCTTGCAGCTGTATCCAAAATGCACATCTTTAGCATTGACATTTTTCTTTAAATCCAAATATACTTAACTGCTGTTTCTTAAACATCTATATCTGGATAGCCAAGAGCAGCCCCAGGTTAAGCGTCTTTTACCAAAAAGTTCATATTTCCTTCTTTCTGATAACTCCATTATTCCTTAAATCTCTCAGACTTTAAAACTTCTTTTCATAATTAAACACCCTATGATGTCCCCTAAAAGATAAGCTCTCAAGTCTTATAGCTGATGCCTAAACAATAAGCCCCCCTTTGTCCTCTCTTTCCATCTTCATTTGTTCTGCTCCACTTCCCATACTCATTACCTCTCAACTAGTTGGAATTACCTATTGGAATTACCTCTCAGATTGCCTCCCCGTTCCGGAATCTCCCTGCTGTCATAAAATCTATGATCCTAGATTAATCTTTCTAAAGTACAAGTTGAACTGTGACTTTCAAATTCAGAAATCTTGTTTAGACTTCCAGTTCCTACTTACTCACACTGGCCAGCATTAAAGGACCTCTAAAGTCTTTCCTCAAACTACCTTTCCAGTGCTTTAGTTTAGCGCTTTTGCACTAAAAGATGTCTGCCTTTCTTAATGCCACAAACTTTTATCGAACCCCTCCCAGGTAGAAGGAATGATCTTAGGCAGAAGTGGAAATAAGTATATGAATCGGGGAGCTTTTATCATTTAGGATCCTGCTCTAGAGCAGGGGATATATACACACTCATATTCAGAAACGTACCCACATACATTCATGCATAACAGTTCATGCTAAAATTAATAAAACTAGTAAGATATATACAACTGATACATGTCATGTAGAGAGATAATGCCTATCCCTGAATTATGAAAAAAGAAATAATAGGTCTGAAAATAGAGGAAGGGGAAGGCTATTTTGATATTTGGGCTATATTTTAAATACCTTATATCTGCCTTACAACTCAGTAGCAAAAACACCAACTCTAATTCACACAATGGACAAAAGATCCTGAATAGACATTTTTTTATGGAAGACATACAGATGGCCAACAGGTACATGAAAAGATGCTCAGCATCACCAGTCATAAGGCACATGCAGATCAAAACCACAGTATCACCTCACACCAAGTAGAATGACTATTATACAAAAGACAAGAGATTAACAAGTGTTGGCAAGGATGTGGAGAAAGGAAAGCTCATGCGCTATTGGTGGGAATGTAAATTGGTGCAGCCATTATGGCAAATAGTATGTAGGTTCCTCAGAAAATTAAAAATAAGACTAGCATATGATTCAGCTATTCCACTTCTGGGTATTATTCAAAGGAAATAATATTTTGAAGATGTCTGCTCTCTTATGTTCATTGTAGCATCTAATGGCACAGAAACAATCTAAGCGTCTGACAGTTGAAAAGATGAAGAAAATGAGGTATATGATCACACAACACACACACAATGGAATATTATTCATCCTTTAAAAAGAAGAAACCTTGCCATTTGTGATAACATGGATGGACCTTGATTATATTTAAGTGAAATACGTCAACATAGAAAGACAAATATTTCAAGATCTCACCTCTATGTGGAACCTTAAAAAAAAAAGGCCCTACTCTAGTAACAGATAGATAACATGATAGTTACCAGAGGCTGGGCAGCAGAGGTAAAGAGGAGATTAAAAAAAAAAAAGTAGAACCTGGGGGTGGGAAGTCATGGGTAGTTAATGTTCCATGGGGACAGAGTTTGTTTTGCAAAATTAAAAGGTATCTGGAGATGAATGATGGTTTGCACAAAAATTTGAATATAGTTAGTATCAGTAAACTTCACACTTAAAAATTAAGATACAAAACATTGTGTTATGTTTATTTTACCTCAATGAAAAAATCTGAAAATGTATCTGCCTGCCTCTTTTCATTCTCAGTCACACTATCCCATGCTTTAGACAAATTACCTTAGCCAACTATTCCCTCAACACTCGCACCTCTGTGCTTTGTTCATTATATCTTGAGTTCCAAATCACCTCCATGTATAGAAACCCTACAGATCATTCCATAGTCTAATGTCATCCATGAAATCTTCCTGACACTCTCAGCCTATAGCTCTATTACAAATATTAATAATCCTCTTTGGTGCTTAATCTAATATCTTGTGCATACCAAGCACTTGATGTACGCTCACATTAATTTATTCAGCAAACATGCAATGAGGACCTATTGGTTGCCAGGCACTATTCCACATCTGGGGTTGCAGCTTAGAACATCGCTACAGAGCATCTCCATGTTGTGCTCACATTACAGGAGTGAAGTAAGACAGACAACAGCAAATTAACAAGTGAATATTGAACAATGACTTGTTCAAGTGCTGGTGTGGAAATTAAAGCACAGAAAGACAGAAAGTGTCAGAATGTAGAGTACTTACTTTACCCAAGTGGTCAGGGGAAATAGCCTTAATAAAGGTGACATTGAATCTAGAAACTACAGAGAGTAGGAACATGAGCTCTCTTACTATCTGAGGGGAGAGAATTTCAGGCAGAGGGCACACCTTGTGCAAACACCCTAAGAGAGGATGTGCTTGGCCCATTTGAGGAACAGCAGAGGTCAATATAACTGGAGCAGAGGGAAGAAGAGAACGAGGTCAAAGGAGAGCTCTGAGGGATTGCAGTAGAGGCTTAGGGGTTCTTAGGGAACAAGTAACATGGAAGCCATTGGTGACTTACAAAATAGATGGAAGAAACCTAAATCGTGTAGGTTTTCAGAGAGAATTAAAGGAGAAAAAAAAATCCCTACCATATATAAATAGCTTTCTCTAGGGATTTTGCTCTAAGGGAAGCAAACACTGGAGAAGAATGTTAGATAAGTCATTCTTTTATTTTAAAACTTGGAGGTAATAATGGCAATATTCTGGGAGTGTTTCAGAAGAGGGAGAAAAATTGGCGGTGCTGACGAGAGATGGGGTAATGATAGTCATGAAAAGGTGAGAGGAAACAGGATTTAGATCACAAATTTGATAGAATCAAATTCAGTTCATTCAAAGAAACCAGAAAGAAGGAATAACGTGTGGGTCCAGAGTCAGAGAAATGGAAAGATGTGATGCGAGCTTGCAGAAAGTCTCATCCAATTGCTCCTTTTCGATGAATGATCTGAAAGTAGACTTAAGAATTATTCTGTTTTCCTTTTTTGAAGAAATACAAAAGCAAACCTACCGGTGGCTACAACAAGCAGCCTCCAGTGATTTTCAACTCAGGTCCATTGTTGGTTATCCTTATCTAATTAAATGTATTTCTAATTTTTCATTTAAAATTCCAGCTCTGTTCCAGCACACTGATTTGTCAAATACAGCCGGGCATTTCTAAATTTAGAGTGGCGAATGAATACTCTGAAATATCTTAAAATTATCTGATACATATGAATTTGTTAAAAACATATACAGACATATGCTTACATACAAATAAGGGCATTGTTTGTTTATTTAGAAGTCTATAATGAACTGCCTAATTAACATTTCATGTGGCAGCAGTAAATTGATTTATTAAGAATAAATGCTTTGAAAATTGATTGTAGCCAGCAGAATTATAATTCGTATAATGTAATCTTCATGGTTGTTATGACAAAGCAAAGACCACAAAAAACTGTTCCTATGTCTTTTATCAGACATCCCTAGTAAAAGAGTACTATGGGCAAATAATCTTGACAAATTCTAGGTTAAACAAGAGCCTCACTCCTGGTCTTCTGTGTGTCTTTACTTTACTTTATACATGTAAATTCTCAAGAGGGGATAGGCCATGCATGGCTTCCCAAAACTATTGGACCACACCACCTCTTTTTCATGGAAAACCCTATAGGATTACTTGTCTACAGAATATGCTTTGAGAAATGCTGGGTAATCTGACACTTGGCCTGAGAAGCAGAATACCATACGCAAAGAGAAAAGAAAATACTCCTTTGAATTTTGAGCATGGCAAGCGCTGGTCTTAAAACCTTTCACCTTTGTTTTTGAATACATTGCTTTTCACTACATGTTCTCTCTTCAGTCTCAGACAGCACATTTTCAACATTAACAACAACCTGATCATAGCCTAATTGGACTATCCCTATGTATGTGTGTTTTCTCAAATTTTTGATTATTGAAATAACTCATCAGTAGAGTATCTGAAGGAAAGTCAAGGAAAAAATTGAATTTTAAATGCATGTAAGACACATTAATCTCAGTATCTGGAAAAGTTATGGGAAATGATGGAAATAATCATTCTTTATATGTTTCAGAAGTGGTATTTACTATTGAACAGGGAAAGGTTTTAAAAAGTAGAGTTACAATTATTAACAATCCTATAGTTATTTTTATAATTTCAAAGAATTTGTGTTTAGCAGTTTTAACTTCTTGGAAAAGGTAAAGAATTCTGCCAAAGAGGTGACATCAATATATATGGTACAAAACATATTTCAGTATGGTTGTGGTCAATATTATTCCTTGAACTAATATATTCTAGAAGTAACACACTTATATTTCCAAAATACTGGGAGAGACTTTAAGGAAAACATGTCATTTTTCATTCTAGAGTTTGATTTGTCACATAACTCAAAGGTGGTATTTATTATTAAAGGTAGTATTTAATATTAGTATTACTAATATTCTAGATGGAAAGGCTTAAGTAAAAACAAACATGTTTTCTGGTTCATTCAAGAAGGAAAAAAATATATGAAGGAAAACAATTTGTAAGTTTTATCTATTTGATATCATATCCTAAGTAAAAACTAAATTTTTATTCAAACTTGCTATTTTGCTAGTTTTCTTCATTTCATAGTGAATACAATATCCTGTGTGTGGCACAATTTATATGATGAAATAAAGATAATTTCCAGGCATCAGCTTGTCAATATTTTTCTGTAGGTCAGAATTGGCATGCAATTCCTGATAGGCCAAAGGGTAAAACTAATTCACAAATACCACAGAAATATGAGCTGCTCGACTGCTCATGTCTTCCTTCTGAATTTTTCTCTGAACGATTTTAGCTGTAGTTTTGTATTAGTCATGGAAGAAATTAAATAATTCAGCATATGTTTATCATGCATCCATGGAGCCCAGGTACTAGGAATGGAGAAATGAAATATATATTTGCTGCCTTATAAATTGTCAGTAATCTAGTTGGGTAGAGAGATACCCTACAATGCAGATACACAGTGATGGACTATTATATAATGTGAGGAATGCTATACAACTGCTTTGGAAGTATAGGAGGAAGTGACTAATTTTGTCTCCAGTCGTGAAATTGTTACAAAGGTGGCATTTGATTAGGTACTTAAAATGTTAGGCCTAGCCCAAAGCCAGTGGCTTAGCAAGAAGTAATAGACTATTTACAGAAAAGTATAGCCTATTTACTTGTAAATTCAATCATTAAGTATTAAGCGTTTTTATTTATTCATTCAGTCCATCAATCATTAAATGTATTTTTAATGAGCATATATTACATATCAAGCATTTTTAATAGGCTATTGTTATAGTACTGAACAAGTGAGCTAATGTTATATTCTCATGTAAGTTATATTCTGGGGGTAGGGGAGACAGGGCAAGCGTAGATAAGAAACATGTTCAGAGACAAATAAAAACACAATTTTAGACTGAGATGAATTCAGCACGGGATCTAATCAGGACTATGAGAGAGTATTGGGCCGCACATCAAGAACTGCTTTCATTGGAAAGCTCAAGAACAGCTTATTTGAGAAAGTGACCCTGGTGTGAATTTACATAGTATGAGAGGAGCCAGTTAGGCAAAATGAGGTGTGAGGAGATTAAGGGAAAATGTTCCAAGCAAAGGAACATCAAGTTCGATAACCCCACAGCACTAGTATTGCAAAGATGTAAATGAAAATGGGGGTGGGGTGGGATAAGCTGACCTTGGAGACATAGAAAGGAGCTCAGATGATTGAAGTCCAACTATAACAGGTGGTCTTAGTTTCATTCTACTGTGAGTGTGGTGCAGGTACAGAAAGAGCTTCCTGTTATTAATATAAAGGTTGCTCTGACTAATCTGAGGCAAATGCTTGTGGGTGGAGAAGTAGGAGGGCGAGAAGGACATCTAGTCTGGAGGCATCAAGAAAAAAAGATGGCTTCATTTATAGTGGTGGCAGTGAAAATAAACAAAGGTATAAGAATTGAAACTATAATTTGTTGGTAGATTAGAAAGACTACTATGATATATCAGATAAGAGAAGGGGGTGGATGGGGAGTAAAGACAATAATCAAATATGATACCTACGTACTTGTTGGTTTGAGGAACTGAATAAAAGGTGGTGTAGTTCTGTGAAGTGAGGAAGACCCATGCAGTAGCCATTTCTTGTGCTCTCATATTAAGGAGATACACTGGAGGCTCCATCCCCGGAGACCACTCAGGGGGCACCTCCTAATGCCAAGCACTGAGACAGGTGCTTTACTTACATTTCTTATTTAATTTTTACAATAATCACATGATGAAAGAACTATTTTAATCACTGTTACATACGTAAGGAAGCCAATACATAGAGATGCTCTGTAATCTGCTTGTGTTGATTCAAGGAATGAAGGTCAGGAGCTGGATCTTAACCCAACCTGCATGTAGTTCCAGACATGGGCTTGGCCTAGTTTCAAAGGATGTCATGTGGGTAACTCTCAAGTTTCTCACTGAAAGAACTGACACTTTGTGCGTGCTTTGTTGTTTAAACTATACAGAGTATCTTCTCATTCAATGGAGTTCTCACAAACTCAGAAGTAGATATTAAATTTAAAAAAATGGGAAATAGATACCCAAAATTAATATGCTTATCAAAGTAACACTTTCAACAAGAAGAATCCGTATATAAAGTATGGACTTGCAGGATCTTGGGAAGGTGGCAGAGTAGGAAGATCCTGAGCTCACCTCCTCTCACAGACACATCCAGGCTACACGATATCAAGTTCAACTCACTCTGAAAATATGACCTGAAGACTAATAGACCAGCTCTTCTACAGCTAAAGATACAAAGAAAAAGCCACATCAAGAAGGGCAGGAGAGCCAGAGATGCACTCAGGAGCCAACCTGCCCACAAGAATGAGGGCAGAGCAGGTGCTGAGGTCCTCCCTGAGGGGTGAGGGGGCCAAGGGCCACACTGAACAGCCACCAACCTGGGCATCTGCACCAGGAAGACAAGCTCCCACAATATCTGGCTTTGACAATCAGTGGGGCTTAATGCCGCAGAGCTAGAGGGCTCTAAGAAACTTAGAGACTGCTCTTAAAGGACCCGCAACACTAAACCCCTCACTTCCAGACCCACGACAGAGGTAGCAGTTTGAGCTGTGTGTGGGTCATATGCGAGGGAGATTTATTGGCTAATTTTAGGGCATGTGCTACAGAGGCAGGGATCTGTATCAACTTTCTCTGGGAATGCAAATACCTGTGGGTGCCATTTTTCTTGCCCTCCTTTAGCCTAGCTGGCCTGACACTGGAGGCAGCTCTGACACTGCCCATCTATGCTGCTAGCATGGCTCTTCCTGCCACCCAGTCAGCATCCTTCCAAGGTGGCTCCTGCCCTGCCTCACCCCATGGGCAGCCTAGGCTGAGCTAGAACCCCTCCAGAGTTACTTCTGCCCCAGGGAAGAGACAGCTCTGTCTACCAGCATGTCAACAACCATGACAGTTGGGCCTCTGAACCCTGGAAATGAATGCCACCCACCAGTGAGCCCCAAGCAACTATAATGGGGCCATTCAGCCAGGAGAACTGGGGGTTGGCCCAGCCCACCACTGTGTCCACAGCAGTCACAGCCCAGCCACATGAGGAGGGTGCATGCAGCCCACCCAAAGGACACTCCAGGAATGCCTGGTTCTCTTGATCAGTGGAGATTGTGCTACTTGGTACACAGGACTTCTTCTACACAAGGACACTATTTTCAAGACCAAGAAACATGGCTGACTTGCTTATCACATAGAAACAAACACAGAGAGTCAGACAAAATGTGGAGAAAAAGGAATATGGTCCAAATTAGAGAACAAGACTAAAACCTAGGAAAAAGAACTAGCAAAACAGAGATAAGCTATCTACCTATGAAGGAGTTCAAAGTAATAGTGATAAAGATGCTCATGGGACTTGAGAGAAGAGTTGATGAACTCAGTAAAAACTGAAGTAGAGACAGAAAAGATGATAAGAATCAATCAGAGCTAAAGAATGCATTAACTGAAATAAAACTGCAATAGAGAGGATCAACAGCAGATTAGAGGATACAGAAAAATAGATCAGGGATCTGGAAGCCAGGGTGGTGGAAAACAACCAAACTGAACAGCAGAAAGATAAAAATCATTAAAAATGAGGATAGGTTAAAAGATCTTTGGGATAATATCAAGTGTACTAATATTCACAGGATATGGGTCACAGAAGGAGAAGAGACAGAGAAGGGGAAGGAAATTTATTTGAAGAAATAATAGCTGAAAACTTCCCAACCTGGGGAAATAGTCATCCAGGTCCAGAAAGCATAGAGAGTTCCAAACAAGATAAACCCAAGGAAGTCCATCCCACAACACATAATAATTAAATGTCAAAAATTTAAAGATAAAGAGAGAATTTTAAAAGTAACATGAGAAAAACAATGAACTACATCCATAATGGAAACCCCATAAGGCTTACAGCTAAATTTTCAGCAGTAACTTTGCAGGCCAGAAGGGAGTAGCAAGACACTCAAAGTATAGATACAAAGATATACTCAAAGTACTGATAGGAAAAGAATTCTGCAGTGAAGAATACTCTACCTGGCAAGACTATTGTTCAGAATGGAAGGAGAAACAGTTTTCCAGACAAAAAAAAAATTAAAGGAGCTCATCATTACTACTATGTTGGCCTTACAACAAATGTTGAAGGGACTTCTTTAAGTGAAAAAGAAAGGCCACAGCTAGAAGAAGATGATAAAAGGAAAAAATTTCACTGGTAAAAGTAATTATCTAGTAAAAGTAGATCAATCATTATAAAGCCAATCTGAAGGTTAAAAAACAAAAATAGTAAAATCTGAAATGCCTACAATAATCAGTTAAGGGATACACAAAATTTTTTAAAAAGATGCAAATATTATGTTATGTACTTCAAATGTGGAGAGGGGGAGTAGAAATATACTGCTTTTAGGATGTGTTTGAACTTAAGTGACCCTCATCTTATCATAGACTGCTTTGTACATAAGATGGTATATATAAACTACATGGTAACCACAAGAAAAAAACTTGCAAGAGATACTTAAAAAATAGAGAAATAAATCGAGGAATAGAACTATAGAAAGTCATTTTATCACAAGGGAAGAGAGAAAGAGAAGTAAAAGGGAACAGAGAACTGCAAAATCAAACAGAAAACAATGAATAAAATGTCAGTAAGTACATACCTACCAATAATTACTTTAAGTGTAAATGGACTAAATGCTTCAATAAAGACATAGAGTGACTGAATGGATAAAAAAACAAGACCCATCTACTTGCATCTACTGACAAGAGATTTCAGAACTGAAGACACATTCAGACTATAAAATGAAGGGATGAAAAAAGATATTCTATGCAAATGGAAGCCAAAAACAAAAAACCTGTGGTAGTAATACTTATATCAGACAAATGGACTTTACACAAAGACTGTAACAAGAGACAAAGTAGGGCATTACTTTATGATCAAAAGATTAATACAACAGGATGATGTGACAACAGTTAATAACTATGCAACCCACATAGGAGCACCTAAATATAAAACAAGTAGTAACAGACATAAAGGGAGAAACTAACAGGAAATCCTTATATGCTGTTAGTGGGAATGTAAATTGGTGCAACCATATGGGCAGCAATATGGAAGTTGCTAAAAAATTAAAAAGAGAATAACATATGACCCAGTAATTCTACTTATAGGTATTTACCTGAAGAAATAAAAAACACTAATTCACAAAGATATATGTACCCCTGTGTTTATTGTAGAATTCTTTACAAATGCCAAGGTTGGAAGGAACATAAGTATCTATAGATGAATGAATAAAGAAGATATGGTATATATATATACAAGGGACTATTATTCAGCCATAAATAAAATAATGAAATCTTGCCATTTGAAACAACATGTACAGATCTACATGGTATTATGCTAAGTTAATAAGTCAGACACAGATCAGTATTATATGATTTCATTTATATCTGGAATCTAATGAACAAATAAATAAACACTCACAGACTCAGAGAACAAACTGGTAGTTGCCAGGGGGTTGAGAAGTGGGGGATGGGTGAAGTAGGTGAAGGGGATTAAGAGGTACAAAATTCCAGTTATCAAATAAATAAGTCATGGTGATAAAAACTACAGCATAAGGAATATAGTTAATAATATTATAGTAACTTTCTATGGTGATGGTAACTACACTTAGGGCAGTGAGCATTTTATATATAAATGTTGAATCACTAAGTTGTACATCCAAAACTAATATAATATTGTATGTGAACTATACTTCAATTAAAACACACACAGTATTTAAAGTCCATTGACTACTATAGTCAATGCTCATTCCTCAGCATGGGCTATTGGGTTAAAATGTTGGCCAAGGCATAACTCCAATGGGAAAATGACAGCCTGGAAAGAAAATATAATCAACTATGTATTGTTTGGTTAAAGAAATGGAGATGACATGAATGCAAAAGTAATGAAATCTATGAAATAACTAGAAATTTATTTCAGCAAGATGGCTATATTTTACCGTGTCTTTTTACTATTAAAGCAATGGGAGAAATCAAAGCTCATTGGGAGCTTTGTAAAGACTACAAATGCTGTAATATATTTGCATTTTGTCTGATCTTTAAGTAAATATTTTTATATGCATGTGTCAACACTAGGTAGTTAAGAGAGAATTTGATAAAGGGGCTTATTTATTGATTCTAAAGCCTAGAAACTTAGAAAGAAAACCCTGTCATGCCTGTATTTGTCCTTTCTATATTCAAATACAATATGAATTTTTGATAATGATATAGCATCTCTTTTAAACATTGCTGTGGTGATTGGTTTCTGTGAATGTTCACAAGCACAATTGTATTTTATGTAGATAGAGGACAAAATAATAAAGTTAGTGTTTTTAGGAAGACTCCAAAATATTTGTGTTTGAATCAGTGTCTGTGAAGGGTCTAAGGAGAGAAACACCAAAATGAAAGCTATGGCTTTTTCCACTGAAAAACAACCAAGAAAAAGGAAACACTGAGTGCATCCAATCCCTTAATTTGAAATAAATGCTGTTATTTTGTAGACATCAGAATAGGGTTTATATGGACTGTCAGTGAGAACAGAGTAATGACTTCATTATATGTAACTGGAAATGATATAGATATATTTTTAGAATATAATTCTACAAAATAAAAAAGGGTGTTTCTTTATCTTGCTTAATTTGGAATTATTTGTTATTTTTCTCATTAATTATGTTCCTTAAAGATATTTTAAAACTGAGTGTGCAGTGTATATATCTAATCAAAGTTTAGTTTTACCACAGCAGTACCTGCTAGTGATCATGCCCTCATCCTTGTTGCCTGTGATCCAGATTGGCATTAACAATACCTGCATTATCTGAGAGAAGGGATGTCGAGAAGAAGATGTGCAAACATGTCCCAGCGGATCAGAGCTAACCTAAGGATGAGAAGGGAGTCAATGAATCTTAGAGTCTCAAAAATTAAGAGCTGGTTGTTGCCTTGGAGATCTTATCCAAATCCATCCTTTCCATATCAAGAAACTGAGAACCAGAGAGGGCTAGCAACTGCTGAAGCCCTAATGTGTTCGGCAGAGTGGTCTATGCTGACCACAGGTCAGTATCACAAAGAAAAATCTGAGTAGAGATTTAGATAGAAGCATAAAGGGGAGAAAAGCAATTACTACAGCACATTTTCCCTGCTGCCTCAGCCATTCTCTAATAGTTAAGGAGCAGCTCAGACATTGAACACTTTCAGATTTTAGTAGCTAACGTTTAGCGAAGCAAATTTCTGATATATAAATTGTTCCCCAAATTCCTTCACCAAAGTTAAAAAATACATGAACAAAGACATGTTTTAAATTGAACTCATGGCCTGCTGTAGTTGTAGCTTAACTAAATGCCATGTTACTGTAGTAATTGTACTGTTAAGAAAAATGTCCATAATGATAAAAAAAAGAGAGATAAGAAAAAGGTGCAAGACTAAATAAGCCACCGGCAATCATCTTCTTACTTTGAAATCACATGGAGAGTACCTATTGTGCAGAAAGAATTCAATCCTCAGACAAATATGAACTTGGATACATTAAAATAGTCCTTACATTTGGAATTCTAAAGGTTGTCGGTTCCTGTCATATTCTCTTTTCATTATGTAAATACTGCTTGCATTTAATTTTCATACAACTTGTTTTAATCAATTCAACTGAACAAAATGAGGTTACAGCTCAGGGAGTATCTGACCCAAGCAACTTAACAAGGACATCTTAACAAATTCATGGATGAATGATTTTAACAAGTGTAGTTTCAACTTCCTGTCTATTGGTACCGATAAATGAAATACACAAAGCATTTGAAAACAAAGATGATGCATTTAGTATAGAAAAATTCAATCTCCTCAAATACAAGTAGGAAAACAGATTAAATTCTAATATAATAAGGCAAATGCTTTACATACCAGGTTTTGAAGATAAGCATATTGCTGGGTTTTCATTATTCCTCTACATCTTCCCTGTGATATCGACTCAACAATAATTTTATTTATTTATCCTTGATGGTATGAGTAGCATCCACTGTGGTCTTTCAATTATTTCTACTTCCTTCAAACTATAAATTATACAATGACACAGTCATTCTTCTTGATAAACTTGTACTTGTTAATTACCAAGAGCAAGATTATCAAATGAGGAATCCTTCAATCATCCTCCTATCTTGGTAAGGAAATTTTGTTCAAAAAACAACAGCAAGAAATTGGGTGTGTGAAAACCTTTGGAAAAGTGAGTAAAATTAGTTCTCAGATAAGATATTGAGATGAAGGATAAGAAGCTGGGACCAAAATTGGAGTGGGGAGAATAAACTCTCAGGATCAGAAAGCAGCAGAAAACAGGTGGTTGTGTCAGGAAACACGTAAGTGAGCCAATAGCACCCAAAGACCAAATAAAATGGTTATCAGAACAATGAAGACCAAAATAATAGAGACATGTAGGTGAGTTCATGTGGGAAATAAAAAAACATTTTTCAGTAAATGATGCAGCAGGCTTTGTAAAGCTTTAGGGACTGATGGATTAACTACCCATTCTTCAAGATGCAAATTATTTTCCAGGAGTTGTCTAGATCTCGCATAACTTTAAACCTCAAAATGTCTAAATCTCATTTGCCTTCTTTTCTCACTTTGAGTTATACACAGATATGTCTATAACTTTCAAATTTACAGAAGGTTTAAAGAAACTAAGAAGAAACCTAATCAACAAATCAAGAAGAAAAGATAACATTAAATCAATAAATACAGATAAACATATCTGATGATGTTTAGGGGCTACCCTTAATTTGAAAATATATGACTACAGTGGCAATAAGAGAAAAGCATTCAAATATTATAAATAAAAGTTTTAAAACTTTGGTGTTTGAAGAAGGATAAAAGCAAATAAACACTCAAAACAGTAACAACTTTGTGATGTGAAAGATTTTAGCATGGATATATTGAAACTATTTTTTGGATTTCTTGGATTATATTATATAAATGTGGGTTGCAAAATTTACAAACTCTTTACTTATGATTTTATTTGTTAACTAAGTAGAAGATGTTTTTTTGAAAGTGGTTAAGACAATGCTATTTTTTCTAGGTATGAAGGTCACTACTATCTTTTTTTCTGGTCTTTAATAGTCATACACAGTGGTATATATTTCTATTGAATAGTCAAATTTAAATAAAAATGTGTGCCATCACCCAAAATTTGAATTTGTCCCCTATGCATAGACATATTAAGAACAGATTTTTATGGTGTTTTTATCCTGTCTCTACCCCACCACACACTCCCACAGAATCACTACATACCTACTTCCTGTACCAATTACTGGGTTGCCCATTATATTCAAATTCAAAGCTTTTTAAATTCAAGGATCCTTTTGGGTAGTATAGCTCCAAGTCATATCATCAACATCCATTCATATAAATTATTTGTTGTCTACTACTATTTTATAATACTTTTTCTTTATATATTTTGAGACCTCTTTTCTTTTTTTTCATGAGCCTAGAATATTCCTACTGGGATTTTTCCCTAAATAAGGTCTGATACTTTTTCCTGGATTAGTAATTTATTCTATTTGTCTGGAAACTTGTAAGACTTACTCTTAATTTAAATTACTTGTCTATGCTATATCAAGGCAATTTTATTTTTCCATTAATCTCTCAAAGATCTCAATGACACTTTTGAATCTGAAACTTAAGCCTTTAAGGGATCTTTTATTCTATAACTTCTTTGGTTTCTAATTCTCCTCATCTATTTTCTTGTTTCTGAAATGGTTTATAATTTGCACAGTATTTGCATATTATTTATATATTCATCAACATGTTTCTTTTCTTTCAATTTCATATTTACGTATTTTTCTCTATTTTAAAATTAATTATCCATCATGACCATTGCATTTTTAAGTTCTACTAAAGTTTTACATTTTAGAAATCCTGATTTTTCATTTCAGAAAGTTTATTTGAGGTCTAATTGCATCACGGTGAGTTATTGTCCTCCTTGGTTTTTAAGGTTTTCTTCATTCTCTCCCATAATTTCCTACTTAATAGGAGCAATCTTTTCTAATCATTCTGTTTTTCCTCCTAAACTCAGAGACCTCTTTTACTCTCTTTTCCTCAGACTCGTTGTGGGGGTGGATTACCAGCTCCCATGTTGGTCAAGTGATTGGAGTTCCTGCTGTCTTCACTAGAAAGCATAAGAATATATGGCGGTCTTTGCTCTAGTGGGCCTGCACGGAACGTATGAACAGTCTAAGATCCGTCTCCGGAGGGATCTGAAGGAAGCCTCCCTGTTCTCAGGTACCTCCAAGTGTAGGTGAGAGGTAGTACCTGCATAATGCAAACTGAGAACAATTCTTGCTGTCAGCTAAGCCCCATCTAGACTAGCGGAACTTAGAAATTTGGTGTGTCAGTGCAGGAAGGCAAGTTGGAAGTTGTAGATCTACTCCATATTTTCAGAGAACATATTTGCACTTGTCTGTTGTTTAGCTTAAGAGGTCTTTAAATTTGCAGTCTTTACTTCGGTTTCCTTAGGTCTCAGACCCTCAGCTTTCCTCTGCAAGGAAGCCACAAGATTTTGAACCAAATCACCTCTCATCTGGAGACTTCTTAACCTCAGATATTTGAGAATATCTCTCCTAATGTCCCACCAATAGCCTTGTTTTGGTTACTGAGCACTCTCTCAGGATGCTTATAGAGAGAAAGGATCATAGACATAATTGTTAGGTTGCTGTCCTTTCAGAATTTAAAATATCTCACAGAAGCACATTGCACTACCTCCATTTCATTATTTTTACTCATTCCTTTCAGTTGAGTTTTTGCCACATTGCATATTGAAACAGATCAAAAGTGAGCACATATCAATGTCATTTGATGTTTTAGGAACTTCCCTTGTTTTGGCTTTCATAACACCACACTACAGTAGTACTCTTGACATTTCTTATGGCTCAAATCATAATATTCTAAAGCCCAAAGCATTTCACTGGACACCATTGTTTTTGTTATCTCCTGTAAGATAGAAAAAAAAAACTTAAATAGTATTTGTATATGTTCTGCCCTTGGTCATCAACTTTCCCTGCCCCTGTCCATAACTGTTACTATTATCATACTTATGTTTCCATGTATATTAGGTGAAAAGAAAATGGTAAGAAGTGGAGTGACTTAAAAAATATATATGTGGAGACTTCTGATTTCAGGTCCAATATATAAGATCTTGGAAATCATTACTCCTTATAAGAAAGAGGAACAAACTGAAAATCAACAACTCTTCTTAGATCCCTAAGAACAGAGGTCAATATTGAGAGTTAAAAGCTCCATGGGATCTTAGTCTAAGAGGGATCATCACACTTTTGTGAATTTTATCCAGGAAACTTAACTAGGTTTTCACAATGAAGATCAGAGAAAATATCCTCATTCTTCTGTCAGAGGGAGAGGAAAAGTAGCCAGTATGAAATAAATACAGAGTAGTCTGCTCTTTTGAACAATGCCTGCATTCCAAAAAAATTATTTTGCCATAACCTAATGAACCTTGGGGAAGAAAAATACCAACTTTGGGCAGATTTTGTAGGTATGAACAAACATTGTAAAGTTTACATGGAAAGGCCAAAGACTGAATAGTCAACCCTATATTGAAGGAGAAAAACAATGTTGGAGGACTGACACTATCTAAATTCAAGATTTAATTATAAAGCTACAATATTCAAGACACTGGAGTATTGCAAGAGAATGGACAGATAGATCAAAAGAGCAGACTAGAAAGCCCAGAAATAGACCCACACAAATATAGTGAATTGAACTCTGAAAGCTGAGCAAAGGCAATACAATGGAAAAAAAATAGTTTTTTCAACAAATGGTGTTGAAACAATTAGAGAAACATAAAAAAAAATTAAACACAGACTTTATGCCTTTCATAAAAATTAACTCAAAATGCAAAACCATAAAACACCTGGAAGATAACATAGAAGAAAATCTAGGTGAACTTAGGTTTGGCTATAACTTTTTGGATACAACACCAAAGAAGCATCCTGTGAAAGAAAAACTTTGATGGAGTAGACCATGAAAATCAAAAACTTTTGTTCTGTGTTAAGACACTCTTCAGAGAATGAAGCCACGGACTGGGAGAAAATATTTGCAAAACATATTTCTGCTATAGGATCTATATAAATACACATAAAAGTCTGCAACAGAGAAGACAAGTTGTGATTTTACAGCATCTTACTAGGCTGATGGACAGTGACTGTGAAGGGGTATGTGGGGGGGACTTCGTGAAGGGGAAGCCTAGTAATCATAATGTTCTTCATGTAAATGTAGATTAATGATACCAAAAAAAACTCTTACAACACAAAAATATCAATACAATTAAAAAATTGGCAAAAGAAGGTGGTCTCTTGTCCCCTCCTGGCCTGAACCAGGAGCTCTGTCCTCTTGCTTTAACTCTAAATAAAAGCCTCTGCTTTGCTCTCCTAGACAAAAAAAAAAAAATTGGGCAAAAGACTTGGCCAGACACCTTACCAAAACAGATATAGAGATGGAAAATATGCATTAAAAAGATATTCAATATCACATGTCAGGAGGGAATTACATATTAAAACAACTGTGAGATACCATTTCACACCTATTTGAATGGTCACAATCTGGAATACTGACAATACCAAGTGTTAGTGAGAATATGGAGCAACAGCACAATTTATTGCTCATGGGAGTGCAATACAGCCCCTTTGGGAAATTGGCAATCTCTTACAAAGCTAAACATACTCTACCATATGATCCAGCAACCTTGGTCCATGGTATTTAACCAAATGAGCTGAAAACTTGTGTTCACACAAAAACCTTCAGGTGAATGTTCACAGCAGCTTTATTCATAATTATCAACTTAGAAGCTACCAAGATGTCCTTCACTAAATGGATATATTGTGGTACATTCTTATAATGGAATATTATTCCTTAATAAAGTGAAATGAGCTATCCACCAGCAGAAATAGAGAAAACATAAATGCTTATTGCAAAGTGAAAGAAGCCAGTTTAAAAACGGAGGGATGAATAGGTGGGGAATGGGTGATTGTTAGAGCAGAGAAACTATTCTGAATGACACATATCATTATACATTTGTTAAAACCCATAGAATATATAACAAAAGGAATGAACCTTAGTATGAATTTTAGTTAATAATAATGTATCATATTGGCTCATCGGTTATAACAAATGTACCACACTAATGAAAGATGTTAATAAGAGGGGAACTAATGGGTAGGGGGGTAAGAGAGGATAAGGGGGTTGTCCTTTGTTTCATCATATAATATAGCACTCCTATTAGAAATTTAAAAAAGAATTCCTTTTAATTTGTTGTTTATTTTAAATACATGTCCTATCAACTGCAAAATATCTAGTGTAACAAATATGAGAAATCCCTGTAAGAATCAGAAACTGCCATTCTTGCAGCTTTTTGTCACAATGATGCTGAGAAAATGTATTGTAACAGTAAAGCAAATACAAGGTTGTTTCAATGATAAGTTCCAGTCATTAATCTTCTGCAGAGCTGGAATCATCCTCTTACCAGAGAAGAAAGGGAAGGGAAGTGGAGAATGGCAGTACTAAGAAACAAGGTGATACATCCTCATCATCTTTATACTATGAGTCAGGAAGAAAACCAAAGTAGTTATAATCAGTTTATATTTTGATTTTTTTTTTTTTTTGTCCTGGGACACACTAAGTGGAAAAATATTTCCAGTACACTTAGTGTGTAGACCTCAGCTAATCTACACAAATGGAAGTCATTTTGAGTTTCAGGACTGGTTTGAGGTGACCAAACATTTTAATAAAAAGAATTTCATTTTTTTACACATATAATTAAGAAAATATGGTGCTACCCCTAAAATAAATTGATTTGTGATGAAAAAACATTGCAGGATGAATCAGAAGACCTGCATTTCAGGCCTATCTTTCAAGTCTTCCTCTGGTGACTAAAGCAATTCAAACAATATCTAAAACTATATCAATCAACATCAACAAATAGATAGCAATCCATCAGCTAATCGCTAAAGCCTCAGGTGATGGGTATATAAAAGTAAAAAGCCCAGGTCAGTTCAAGAGACCATCAAAAAATTTATGATCTACAGCAGTGCTGTCCAATAAGAAAATAAAGCAAGCTATATATATAATTTTAAATTCTCTGGTAGCTTCATTTAGAAAGATGAAAAAGAGACAGTGTAAATTAATTTTAAGAATACATTTCATTTACTTCATTTACTAAATCTTTGAAATTCAATGTGTGTTTTATACTCACAGCATATGTCAATTTGTACTAGCCACATTTCAAATGCTCAATAGACACATACAGCTAATGGTTACCTCACTGAATAACACAGGTCTAGAGGTAGAATAAAGGGGAAAAAAACAATAATTTGTATGGTGGTTGTACAAAATGGCAGAACACATTCCTGTGTTCTCTTGGGGAATTTAGAGAAAGGTTCATAGAAGATTGCAACTGAGTGACACTGAATGTTGTGCAGAGGTGAAGAACAAAAGGGAGAGGGGCTTTCATAGTGAAGGGAATAGAAAAACAGAAAGCAGTTATGCCGTACAGGGAATATTGCTGTGCAGGCAAACTGTGTGGAATGGGCAGAGGGAGGGGACGCAAGCAAAGCAACGAAACTGGGATGAATACTTGGGGTAGTGTTACAGAAATAGCTTTTATGAGAAGGTTAGTAAACTGACTCTTTGCTCTAGAACTGCTTTTAATTAAATATATGACCTGAGTTAAGTCACTTAAACTTACTATCTGCAGTTCCTAGTTTCTACAATTGTAAAATCAAGGAATTGAACTAGATAATCTCAAATATTCTTTCCAATTAAAAAAATGCAATGTGCAAATTTACAAAGTATGAATTAAAATGGTTCAAGATTTAAATATATGCAGAAGTGTCAAAGCTGGTGTTTAGAAGGTAGAGCAGTGTAATTATGTAATGTGGCTCTTTAAGCCTATTCTGGAAAACTGTTAGGGTAGAGACTGAATTTTAAAATAATAACAGCAAATGCTATATGCTCTAAGTGCCAACAATTTCCTACTTCCCCCTTTCCTGGAAGAGGAAACTATTTTAATATAGTCAGTTGTGAGATTTTTCTCTTGTTTTTCATTCTGGATCCTGAATTCTTAAGCTCACTAATTCTGAGTATTTTTCTTAAATACATTCTTCAGGACTGAACTTGAAATATTTTGGCTGACTCATGGGAAATCAACAAAAATCCATATTCAACTTCTATGTCTATTTCTGTATATTCAAGATCATTTAAATAGTCAAAATGTTACAGAAATTCACAAGAAATTAACCATAAGGCAGGATCCAAGTCTTCAAGTCACCTGTGGGCTGACAAGTTTCATCAGAAAAGACATGCTTATGAATCTTTCCTAGAGCCACCTGGCAGAGAAAGAAACTGACTTGGCTTTACAATGCCAAAGAAATAAGTTTGTTTTACAAATAAATATCTACATCAAATAGGGCATTGAGAAACAAGCTATGTAGGAAGCAAGTAGTCCTGAAAGGTAACAAAGGTAACATACTAGAAATGATCTCATCATTCTATGCTACTTTTAGTCGAAAGAGTTAAATTAGCCCATGAATGAAGTCATTAATGGTCATCAAAAAAAACAAAAAAAATAGAAGGTGAAAATACGAAGCATTGACAAGTGCATACATATTTTTATTTGAATTATACAAGTAGACAGGATCAATGAATTGGAGTTGGGGAAAATGCCTGTTAGAAAAGACGGAGATGCTGTGAAGAAGTGGTGATTAAAAGAGGAGTATGATATGGTAATAGTAAAGGATGGAGGAGGTAATTCTCAAGGAGGCTGTTCTGTGAAGAAGTCCATCTCCAATGAAGTCTTCAAAATGTATGTAGAGTCAGCAGAATCCATTAAGACTATGTTTCTTTTCACAAGTGAGAAGGTGGGTAGCAGAATTCTGCACAGCAAATGAAGCCTGAAGAAGTGTCTACAGAACTGAGAATCCGTAAAGAAGACAGTTGATAATAAAGAAATGGATTGTTTGGGATTTCTGCCAAGATTGAGTGAGGCCACTTGTAACATTATTATGGAGGTTGTGAGGCATAATAGGAATTCAAAGGTAGATACCCACACGCAAATTGCTTGAAAAGGAGGCTCCCAATTTCTGGGAGGTCTGTGATGAGGCAAAGGGAAAAGCATTGTGAACAACTGTAACATCTGGACTGAGAAGAGAAATAGAGGAAGTAGAATTATGTTTACATTAAGTGAGCTCTTTCAGTACAGAAACCAACATCTGGCTTTGGTTACATTTATCTGAACATAGTGAAAATGTTTGAATTAACCAAAAAAGATTAGACTAAATTTCATAACAGTGTTTACACAGCAGAATAAATGACAAAACAGATACATGGAAAAAGTGTCTGTTTACACACACATTTCAAAGAGCATGGATATGGCATCCCAAGCTACATTATCTTAGTGTGGTTGATATAAAACAGGGTTCTGAGAAAAGTACTAAGGATGGCCATTACAAATTGTGTTAAACCAAGGTGGTTTAAACATAGATATCCAATGTCTTTTGTTTATTGCTAAGATAAAAAGAGTTTGAATGCATTTCTACCACAATTAAGAGAAAACATGGTTAGGAAGTATATTTACATCTTATTTTCCTTCTATAAATAGCATTTCAGGTGACATCTTTATTCCTAGGAATAATAGCATTCACAGTAAATATTTTTTCCCCCTCTTCTCTCCATAAATAAATGCATTTGGGGCCTTGATTTGTTAGCAAATTTAGAACAAAGTATTTATCTTTACAGAAGCAAACTCAATTTTCCTTGGCCATATTGATTTGGTCTTAAAAATCTCATAGACCACTAATAAAATACATTGTTTATTGCTTGACCTTGTTTTGCAATCTGATCTTCTGCTCTTGTCACTGCAACACCTGATTTTAACCAGGAAATGAGAGCAAGTAACATATGCTTGGGAGTAAGCTATGATCACATATCAAGAAAAAAATGACATTTAAGTACAAGAATAAACAGTTAAACTTTGGAAAACTTTATCATTTATGAAGAAATACTTCAGAGGTCTTGGTTCTGAAAAGAAACAACTGGGCTGAAGGGGTGACAAGAGCAACTATAAACATTGTTTCCCAGTTACTTAGATCATCTGTTAATAGGAGAAGCACAATGCATTGTCCTCCAGGATGTTAAACTGGATCTAGTCATGCAGAGCAATAGTGTTTTCAATTGACTTTACATCATGGGCCATAGTTTCAGGACATCACAATGAGAAGAGTGACTGGATTAAATGCTCTTAATATCAAACCTGAAATGGGAGAGAAAATGCAAATCAAAGCATCACTTTTTCCAGTACTTTACAGATCATCCTCTCTCTCCTGGAGCTTTGCCTCTAACCTTTAGTTAGTCTATGAAGCAGATGATGTCATAAAATAAGGCAGAGACTAGAAGACCTGGCCCAGGGTAACACTCAGGATGGTCCATCAGTAGTGGAAAGTCAAGCTTGATACTTTCCAGTCACTCAGGAAATGCTTGTTACCTAGCACATGATCTGCTCCTTTAAAAGTCAGTGGAAACAACTGGATGTATCATTATTTGAAAAAGAAGCTCAATATGGAGATACTAGTTATACCTTCAAGTTATATTAGGAATAAGTGATTAACAACAGAATAGAAGCCAATGACAATTTCATTTTATTTAAAAATCTAAATTTGTTTCAGATTCTCTATTTCATAATTCAGGTGAAGTGTTCTATTTTGATCATTTCTAAAGTTAAGTTTGAAACAATGCCCAATTTTGGTTAACATTTAACATGAGAATTTGAACAATGTGGGAATTTAATTTTTATTTTGATATACTTTCATAGAGCATTGGATTATTAAGACTAATAAATGTTAAAATAGGTCTAACCTTAATGAAAAAGAATCTTTAAAGCTAAATTGACTACATGTATTCCAGTTAATTCTTAGAGTAGTGTTCCTTAAATAGTCATAAATTGATCCTAGATTTGCAATTGCCAAACTAATGCCATTTGCATTTTTAAGGGTTTTTTTTTGTGTTCATAAACTTTGCTAATCCTGCCCAAGTCTCAAAGTGAATTGTTTGTGTCTAAGCATTTCAATGTAAAAAACGCATAGAAGAAAGAATGGATAGATATACAAACAGTGAACTAGTAGAAAGATAGTTAAAAACAATCCCATTTATAATTGCATCAAGAAGAGTTCTTAGGAATACATCTAATCAAGAGATGAAAGAACTATATGTTGCAAACCGTAAGATATTAATGAAAGAAACTGATCAGATGACACAAATAAATGGAAATATATTCCATGCTCATGGACAGGAAGAATTAACATTGTTAAAATGGTCATACTACTGAGAGCAATCTAGATTCAGTGCAATCCTTTTCAAAGTACCAATAGCATTTTGCACAGAACTTGAGCAAATTATCCTAAAATATGTATGCCACAGAAGATCCTGAATAGTCAAAGCAATCTTGAGAAAGAATAAAGCTAAATGTATCACATGTCCTGATTTCATAGTATACTACAAAGTTACAGCGACTAAAACATTATGGCACTGCATTAAAATAGGCACAAAGATCAATAAAATGGAATAAAGAGCCTAGAAATAAGCAAATACCCATATGGTCAAATTATATATGACAAAGGAGGCAAGAATATACAAAAGGAAAACACTGTCTTTTCAATAAATGCTGATGGAAAAATTGGATAACCAAATACTAAAGAATGAAACTGGATCATTGTCATACACTATACACAAATATAAATTTGTTATGGATTAAAGACTTATATGTGAAACAAAACTCCTAGAAGAAAACAGGCAGTAAAGTTTGGACATGGGCCTTCACAATATTTTTCTGGATCTGTCTCTGCAGGCAAAAGAAACAAAAGCAAAAATAAACAATTGGGAATATATCAAACTGAACAGTTTTAACACAGTGAAGGAAACAGTCTGCAAAACAAAAAGGCAACCTACAGTATGGGAGAAAACATTGTTAAATAATACATCAAATAGGAGGTTGACATCCTAAATACATAAAGAACTCACATGGCTTAACACCAAAAAAACAAACAACCCAATTAAAAAATGGACAGAAGACCTGAATAAACATTTTTCCAAAGAAGAAATACAAATGGCGAACAGACATGTGAAATGATGCACCCCATCACTAATAACCAGGGAAATGCAAATCAAACCCACCACGAGGTATCACTCTATACCAGTCAGAATGTCCATTATCCAGTAATAAGTGTTGGCGAGGATATGGAGAAAAGGGAACCCTCCTACACTGTTGTTGGGAATGTAAATTGGTGTAGACATATAGAAAGCAGTAAGGAGGTTTCTTAAAAAACTAACAGTAGAAATATCATACAATGAACAAACATTTCCACTCCTGGATATTTACTGAAAGAAAATGAAAACACTAACTCAAAAAGATACATGCATTCACAAGTTCACTGCAGCTATTTACAACAGCCAAGATATGGAAGCAACATAAATATCCATCAATAGATGAATGGATAAAGAAGATGTGGTGCATATATACAAAGGAATGTTAGCCATAAAATAGAATGAAACATTTGTGACAACATGGATGGATTCACAGGATATTATGTTAAGTTAAATAAGCCAGAGAAAGACAAATACCATATGATTTCCCTTCTATGATTTGGATTCCTTTATGGAATCCAAAAAAACAAATGTAAAAACAAACAAAACAAATTGATGCATAAACATAGAGAACAGACTGGTGGTTGCTACAGGGGTGGGGGTAGGGGCATGGGCCATGTAGGTGAAGGGGATAAAGAGGAACAAATTTCTAATTATAAAAATAAATAAGTCACAGGTATGAAACTACAGCATAGGGAATATAGTCAATATTACTGTAGAATCTTTGTATGCTGATAGAATGTAACTACACTTATTGTGGTGAGCATTTAGTAATATATATAATTGTCAAATCAATACACCTGAAACTGATATAATATTGTCTAACAACTGTATTTAAATTAAAAAAGAATGGATATATATTTGGATATTTATGTCATCAGAAAGCACAATAGTAAATTTACAGGAAGATGTAGTTCTAAGAAATAAAATACGCAGTAACATACAGCTGTCATACTAGTTGGGAAATGAAAATTGGACTCTAGCAGCAAATGGAGATATATACATACAGATTGATATATAGATATATACACACATCTTCTAAAACTCAGTGTCTAACTACCAAATTTAAGAAGATAAAACTGTTGTTGGATTTTTTAAGTAGACCTTTATAAAACTTTGCCCAAGCTTTGTCTTAAAATCCATTCTATACTCTTACATTTTAGCTTTTTTATTTTGTATTTTTGAATATGTGGTCTGACTGATGATACAGTCCAATGCATATAGATAGTTAACCATACATTCTAAACATGAAAGTACATTGCTCTAAAATGATAATGAAGCCAATACTTTATTTTTATTAAGAAATTGGTGGGACTGATTTCTTTCCTAAGAGGTTTTGCTAAATATTCCAAAAGTACAAATTATATATGTTGAGTAAAAAATAAAAACATTTAAAACTTATTTTTGAGGAAAAAAACTCTGATTCTAAAGAAGCAGTATTAATTTATCTCTGACTGGCATAATTTTAGAGCTTAAATTATCATTATTGCTTTAATAGAAGTTTAAATTATTTTTCCCATAAGATGAAACTTAAATTCATGCAATAAATCAATTAGACAAAATAAGTTTTATTTGGAGGTTTTTTTTTTAAACTTATTCTCTCATAGTCTCCAACTCCATTTATGAAATGCAAGGAAATTGTTCAATTAAGCCAGTCTTATTATTTAAAATGCGACTAGCAGGAAGGGGAAAATAGGTATTTTCCAATATAGTCTGTTATTCTTTAATTATCTGACAGTAAAAGATTCTCACCATATGGTAGATTTTGATTTCAGACAGGATATATGCTATTCTGACCTCAAACTGACCTAAATTTTTTTTTAGTTCTGGAAACAAATATACAGTAAGAACCTGAAGAAACTAAGCTAAAAAGAAACCTCACAAGGCACGCAAAGACACATTGCCTTTTACCTTCTACATTAGCCACATTTTGACTGAGAAGAAAGAAGAGGAAAAATAATAGAAAAAATTTTTCATAGGAATTTTTCTTGTGGAATCCAGTGCAAATTTTTCTATAAAGTCCTTTTCCCCTAGAAAATAGGATTTACTAGAGGGAGAGCTGGCGTGGGTGAGAAGGCCTGGGCTGATTTTTCAGTAAATTTGTGAAAGTAATAGTCATGTCTGGATAAAGTGATACGTGGCCCTTATACCAATATGAGCATTAATAAAGAGGAACTAAGCACAAATCATGATTTTCAGTAGCAAAAAATAATGAATTACATTTGACTACCAGATGTGACTATGGGCCTGTGGTTAACCTGAAGATTTTTCTGTTAGGGAAAAAAGATCAGGAACTGCATTTTGTCAGTGAATTCTTAAAAATACTGTTATTTGGAGAGTGAAGAACCCCTGTGAGGTCTAGTGAATCAGAGGAGATGCATATTTTACTCCTGTGAATATACTGCGAGGTTAATATGAATCTTACCGTACTTGTCTGTTATGAAAAATTAACTATAATCCCTAGTACCAGCATTGATGTTTCATGTAGCTACCACTAATCTTCCTGAAAACTCTAAAGGTAGATACTATTGTCCCATATTTTACAAAAAAGCGTGTCAAGCTTCAGATACGTGCTCGCTTTGTCAATAAGTAACAGAGCTAGAATTTGAACCCATTTCAAAACCTATGTTACTTTAAGTCACATTTCATCTAAGTCCATTTAAAACTTTTTTTTGCTTAGCCCATTTATATGGATAGAAAGTGAAAACACACAATGGGAAATCAGTCATTTACTGAGTAGAAATTTTTATAATTTCTGCTCAAGAACAACTTTAAAATTGGCAAGTAATCTAAACTTTATATCTGAATACAAAAGACATCTTGAGTTCAGGCATTCCTAACCAAACTAGTTTTCTTTGTGTAATAAAATCACATCCTGGAATTCTAGACCTTATATCTATTAAGACAAATCAACACTTTTTTGGTTGCTGTAAAAGACCTGTCTATATGTCATTAATCTTTTTCTCCCCTATGTTTTGCAATCCAAAAGTGAGGTTGATGGAATGTTTCCCTCTCATGTTTGGGAACTCTTAACTGGAGTCCATGCATTTCTTATGTCCTCTGGACATATACCCAGCATTTTGTAGTAAGGGACTAAGTGCACTTTTCTGGCAATAGGTCCCTTAGATTTCACAGGATTGCAAAGGAGTCCATGAGGGGCTTACTGCCCCAGCAGAAGCCTAGTTTTGAGTGTCTATGTAAGTAAGTGAGACGGGAAATACAATGTTAAGTTGTGCCCCTTTAAACAGAGGCAAAACATTTTCCTTTTAAATCATATATGAACTAGATACATTTTATAGCCATTTTTTCCATTTTTTTTGTCCAGGTCATTTGAAATAAGCTTATATCTTTAAAAAAAATATCTGGGAACAAGACTTGAAAAAATTATCTGGAACAGTGCAGTGATTTTCTAAAACCAGAAGAAAAGTTGAGATGAAGTCTGTTTTATACGTATAGACCAAACTTGTAAAATAACAAAATTGAAAGAAAAAGTCAATAAATGAAATGTGATTGAAAAATCAAAAGAATGATAAAAAGTTGGCAGCTTCTTTAAGAGTTTGTGATGAAATATTCAGCTGGGTACCCATCTGTGTTATCTAAATAGTGATTTCCCAAATTTACCCTTGAACTGGATATTTAATGATAGCTTTCTAATGGAAATGACCCCTAAATAGGGCGTACAGAGTTTTTTCCTTGCCTCATTAAACCTGGAAGAGGTGAATGTTATGAGCCTCCGTGATTTTCTTCTACAAGGCAGTGACTTAATTGCATGTGGGAATAAGGCATTTGCTTAATCCATCATGCTGGGATGTTTTTTTCCCCTAGGTAATAGTAATCTCAAATTATATACACCCCTTTTATTACAAAAGACTCCAGTTCATCACTGCCACAAGAGTTAGTTTCTAAACATGTAGTTCAAAATGGGATGCAGAATAATCCTTTTCTGAGTACTTCAACAAAATCTGCAGCGAACAGATAGGCACAGGATGGTCTAAGGGCTGGCGTTCCTGGGGAGTTTCTAGGTCACCGCCTTTGGGTTTGAAACTATGCAGCAGTCACTTCTTTTCCTCGTTTCCATTAGTTTTATTTGGAGTATAAATTGATTTCAGATATAAATTTTTTAAGATATGACTTTTTGTTCTAACGTTGTCATTTAAGAAATACTCATTCCTTAATTCTAGAAATAAAGTTTTTATTTTTCTCTCAGTGTCTTATATTCTGTTCCAGAGTCTAACCTCTGCTTGTTTATGGAGTGGCATCTGGGACCTTTATTTAATGTTTTAGTGGCTACCAGCCGTACAGGTTTTGAGACATCACGTAGAAAGCGGAAGGAGAGGGTTTGGTTGTCATCTCTGTGCACCTGGGAGAATGTTTGGCATCACACTCGGTTCTCTGCACATACAGTTCCATGTAGAATGGATGGAGTTGTGCTGTTTCCACAGAGAGGGGGGGATACTTTTAGAACATACATATCCATCGACCCTTGCTGCATTCTTCCTGTGCTTTTATCAACAGTAGTTTGGAAAGCAGTGTATATATGGCATTTCAAGCATCCAGAAAGGAAATCACTACACTGAGTGTAGACAATCAGGTCCATTCCATAGATAGATATGCAGACCCAATTCCACATTTTTCCTACCCTTTGCCTTACCAGGTTTACGTGGCCTCCTGGGCAGCTCATACTTGGAGGAAACTTCTGATAGAGGGAAATACTCTGAGCAAGCTTACAGTCCTCTGTTAACGGGAGTACAACTAAGTCCATTACATCTTTCACACTTTTAGAAACCACCCCCATGTAATGTAGTCATGACATATTTGCCTGTCAATAACTAAGAATAAACAATAATTCTCTTTAAGAAAGGTAGCAATGGATTTGATTTTTTAAAGTATTTGAATTTATGTGCTGTATGTACATAAATTTTCCTTCTTGTGCCTTGAAACTTTCCTTATTGTGCTTATCAGTATTTATTTTTGATGACTGCAAGGAAAATATTCCTGAGATTATAAAATAAATTATTAACTATTTTCATATAACTTAATTAACTAAAAATTCTACCGATAAGAAATCAAATGTGGTTCTATAAAACATTAAGTATTTTAAAGGCTGAACCCTAAAAGTAAGACCTGTTACTGACTTGCTTTCCATAACATTTCCAAATGCCTCAGGTTAGGGTGTTTGTGAAAGCCTCTTTAAATCATTATTTTCTCAGTCTAGTTTATTTAATGCACTGGTTGCTGCCAGTATGTATGATAAATAAATATAAAGTAAAGGGCAGCCCTCCAATGGCATGGCAGGGCCCTGTAAAAGAAGTGTTTTTCCTTTACCCTTGACTTACTCTAAGTATTCAGCTCAGGTTAGAGAAGATGGTTGTCTGATTGCTTGCCCTGTTTTTCTCTGCCAGAGCAGATAGACTGTGCTTATCTATTAGAAGCACTCTAGAGTCATGTTAAGCCAGGACACCTGTGGAGCTTGTCAAAGCAGGTTCTCAAACAGGTCACTGGTTGCTGGGCCGCTTCAAGAACAGAATAACAAGCACTCTTTGGTATGGGAAATAGTATTCTCAGTGCCTTCATGTAGCCTGCGTGGAAGAGAAACTTATCAACAGGGAGAGAAAGGGAAAGATTTTCCTTTCCTATTCTTTCTTAATTGATCATGAATCTATAGTTCCATTTTTTAATCTAGTGCCATAGAAAATTTTGTTATAAATATTTGAACAGAAGCTGTGTAGTCCTTAAGGGTTTTACTCTTCTGAAGCTTGCAGACAGCATGTGACATCAATTCATAACAATTAGAGTGCTCTAAATGGCACCCCAAGTCTTCCCCTTTCTAATAATAAAAATAAGTGACCTAGGCAAATTTGGAGGTAGAACTTCTTACTCTTGTGAATTGTTAGGAGTATGGCATTGTTTGAATCATTCAAAAGTAGGTCTTTTTAGCTTAGTAAAATATTTAAAATAATTCAGATAATTTTGGAAAGTTATGAGGCACAACTAATTTATGGTTAGATCTTTTAATTGGCAGTTAATAGGCAGCAGGATGAAAACAATTCTAAAGGAATACAACATAACAGCCTATTATTCAATGTCCAATTATGGAATCATGGTGGGAATAATGCAGAAATTGCATTATGAATATTGCCTTTTTGTGAAAATTGTGGTTTTTTAGATTTAAAGTGAATGTTTTTATGACTGTTGAGTAGTATAGTATTTTTTTCCTAACAGACCCAAATTCCTCATTTCATCTTGTGCTCCATTTGTGAAAACTGAATGTAGATATTGAGGAATCAGCTAAAAATCAGATCACTTGAACTTATATTTCACCTTCACTGTATGAAATGACCATTTTGAGGGACTAAGGTATCTTTTATATATTTATAGTGCATTATATAGCAATGATAGCTATAAACAGGATTGCAATTTTAAAAAAATCACATCCACTACCGAAATGAAGGACATCTCCAAGTACCTGTAACCAACCCTCAATATTTGTACATATTGAAGTAGAAAGGTGAGAATATTTTCAGTCCCAAATTATTTCCTAAAGATTTTTGCTTTTGGCTTTTTAGTACACTGAATAGCTAAGACAGTTTGTTCTAACAACTACATTAGCACAGGCTTAATGAAATGGTGACTGCTGAAGAGGCTATGTGTTTTGTGTGGTGGGATAAAAGAAGAAAGTGTAGAAGCTTAAAAATGTAACAGTAACATCTCTGCAGAGTGAAAAAAAATCCCCAGATAAATTCCGCATCTGAGAATACTTTTAGTGAGTTAGAATAAAAATGCTTCTTTAAATAACCAAAGAAGACACTAGGTCCAATTGATTTTTAAGAATATCACTCAAAGGAAAGTTAAAGTAAATATTCTGTTCATGTTATATGTCCAGAAGGGGTAAAAAAAAAAGTATTTGTAAACCAATGTTGTTTGTTTTTTAAATTTTTTCTTGGGTGAATACTTAGGAGTATCATTTTTGTTACATAATGAAGTTCATGCTTGATAAGATTATCAGTCTTCCAAAGTGGCTGCACCGTAGTGTATTCTCACCAACAATATATAAGAGTTTTAGGTAAACCACACCCCTGCTAGCTAATGGTACTGATCAGTCTTTTTAATTTAGGAGTTTTAGAGGATGCACAGTGCTATCTCACAGTGATTTTAATTTGCATTTTTTCCCATCACTAATGCTACTAGTCTATTTTTCATCTGCTTATTAGCCATTTGTATATCTTACTTTTTGATGTGTCTGTTCAGTTCTTTGCTAATTGTTATTTGTTTTTCTTTTTATTATTGAATTGTAAGTGGCTTATATAATTTGAATACTAGTCACAGAGGGATATATTTTCTAGAGTCGAACCCTTAGGCAAGTGTGATATCTGGTCATTCACATAACCAGGATCCATTTCTGTTCTTCTACAAGAGCCCTGGATCTTTGTTAATCAATAAATGATCCATCAGTCACATCTCATTGAATGTCTACTGTTATGTTACCAAACCTTGGGTATTTGCAGAGCTTGACCAACGGAAACAAAAATGAAGTAGTACTTCGGAGGAGTGATCTTAGTCATATCAAAAAGGTATGGCTTGAAAGGTTGGATAGTGTAGCACCTCAGATTTGGAGGGAATCAGAACTGGACTGGATTCTCAGCCCCTCGGGTTATTGTGTTTGCCCCTTTGAAAATGGCACGTAAACTCTCCAAACTTCAGTATTCTTATTTGGAAAATAAGATTTTATTTACTGTCTCTCTCACGTTTTCATGAGGAGTAAATAAAGTGTTTGAAAGTCATCCCCCGAGTCCCTGTATATTAAGTGATACTAAGAAAGCTTCTTGTTTTTCTGTTTGTCGTTTTTGTTTGTTTCAGGACATAGGAGGCTTGGTTTCAAGTCCAGGTTCTCACACTAACTAGCGTATGAAGTTCACCTTTCTGAGCTTCAGTTTTTTCATTCTGCTCTGTTTACTTCTCAAGATTATTTTGAAAGATCAATAAGATAGCATATGGGGAGGGGGGAGTCAATAAACTCTATTTTAAAATAAAAGGAAGTACTAGCAATACAGTAATTTATCAACAATCCTTTGCAGGCATATATTGTGTCAGATATTGTGTTAAGCACCAAATGATACAGCATTGCTGAAATCATTCCTCATTCAAGGAGCTAACAGTCTAATAGGGGGAAAGAAGAATGAATGGGTATTATTTTCTGGAAGGAAGAGATTAGAATAGGGATGGTACCCTGGTATTATAGAGCCTTATAATACCTAGGAGTACAATACCTTAGGAGGACTTTCCAGATGTGGAACATGGAGCTGAGTCTTAAAAGATGAGGGCAAAGTAGGCAGGCAAGCAAGAGAGAAAGGGCATCCAGAGATCAAAAGGAAGAAAGCAGTCACAAGTATGGGGTATCCAGAGGAATTTAGGCAACTGTGTATTGATGGCACATAAATTAGGAGGGAGGAAGTAGTGGAAGATGGATGAAGAATAGTAAGAGCCCAGTTCATATGAAAATGAAAAAAAAGCATTCATTTTTTTCTTTACTGTTATTATTATCAGTATCTGATTATATGAAGAATATACTCTCAGGTGATGTGGGTTTCCAGACAGAGATGGGATGACTGACTCTAAGCACAGTCATGGAATTTCCTTGTGAGACGTGAATTCTTCAGTCCCTGCATATTATACCACCTATAACGCTCCCTGTTTTACAATTAGGACAAAGGAGGAAAACTGAGTAAGCAAGACCTGTGTAGTACATTTTAGAAAGAACTTGATAAGTAAGATACCTTTTAAAATAATTATGTTTTGTATGTCTTCTGTTGGGTCAGAATCTTCCCCACCTGAATAGCTAATTCTCTAAGCATTCTGCATACACACGCACACACCATCAGACTGTAGCTCAGGAATTCATATACAGACAGAATGTGTGTTCATTATCTGAACCCCTGTCCTTCGCTGTGAAATAGAGTTTCTGTAATTGTCTTTTATTTCTCTGCTTTTGCTTTTTTTGTATAAACTCTAGGGTCATCTGTGGTTCAGGATGTCTGTAATTCCTCTACTGTTTTCAGTGACTAATTCTTAGTAGAGGATAATAAAAGTTAAATTAAATTCTCCAGAGTTGAGAAAATTTATAAAAGATAAAATTCCAAAGCAACTGTAAACAGCCAAGTCAAGGACTTCATGCAGTCCCGATAGCATTATTACTAAAAATGAATGAGGTTACCATATTTTCTTGTTAATTGTTAATTCTCTGTATTACTTGCTGTCAGGAAACCAGAGACATACTGATCAAATTATCTTGTTTAGTTAATCATTTGGAATTATTTTTCTCTTCCTAAGCCTCCTTTAAGCTCTTTGTGTCTTGAATTTAGAGCTCAAGCAGGGAAAGGAAGAAATAACAGCAAACACTGATTCATAAATAGCCTTGAGGAATTGGTTATAAGAAATGTTCAAAATGTAAGAGGTTTCCAATCTTAAAATCTATATAAATATAAATACTTCCCAGTTCATATCTGAACAAGAAACATGCACACATTCTCTCTGAAAAGACAGATCTTTTAGTTGCCAGGAACCTGCCCTGATAACTCTATTCAATTTTTTGAGAATAATGCTAGATTTTATTTTTCTTAACAACATGTGCAGATATAGTGTCCGAGCATTCTACCATAGAAGGAGTGGAGTTATTTTGTTGTGTGACCAAGTCCTTTTATTACGTTGCTATCCAAGTTCTTTTTAGGGAAGCATTGCTGTACAGGGTATGGAAAGAATATACACACTTAAGAGTTGCCTCCGCCAGTTACAATTGTAGTAGCTTCCTATATCACTTACTTTCCCCAAGGCTCACTTTTCTCATCTATAAAATGGGAATAAATAGGCAACAGGATTGATGTGAAGTTTAAATTGATAATGGAGGTGGAAGGGCTTTGTCAACTATGAGACTTTATGTGAATCTAAGTTACTGAATTTCCATGATTGTTGGCAGCAGTCATTATTACAATAACCAAAGCAACAAAACACAAAAAGAGACAAAAAAAAAACCCAAACTTAAGTGGGGGCTTCTCAGCTTAAGGTTCATGGTTATCTGGCAATCATTCTTGTGTTCATACTTACATTAAAAATAGCTTCCAGTTATCTATCAACAGTTCCCATTGCTCTGCTTTAGGCTGTAATGCCCTTTCAAAATCTGTATATGTAGCCAGGAAGGGGCAAATGTGGTCTCATTGCAAACCTTTGAGCAGCAGAGGCAAGGGAAAGAGAACGTTTAACATAATGACCCAGGAAGTGCCTAGATTCAGCAATTTGTGTGAAATGTAGCCAGGAAGCTATTTTCTTTCCATCTAGAGCCAGAGTGGTCCATAAACAATCTTGCAAAGTATTACTTGGCAAATGACAGCAAGAAATTTGGATCACGAATGAGAAATGTGCAGAAATAAAACTGCAAAGACGGAGACAGGATCAACTATTTTGAAGAACAAACAGGCGTTGCATGGAATTCTGTGAGCTTTGGAGGCAAGGGATGTTATCTGATTCTGCAGGAACCTGCTAGACTGTTTACCAGAGTGGGTGTAGTATTTTATATTCTCAATAACAATGTGTGAGTGATTCATTTTCTCTGCATCTTCACTGACATTCAGGTGTTGGGTATTGTCACCTTTTCTTATTTTTGCCATTCTGGTATGTCACATTAACTCGTTGTGGTTTTAATTTGTATCATCCTAATGATTAAAAATATTGAACATTTTTCATGTGCTTATTTGCCGTCTGTACATCCCATGTAGGGAAATGTCTCTTCAGTGTTCTATCACCTAACTAGGTGGTTGTGTTTTTACAGTTGAGTTTTGAGAGTTCTTTATATATTCATGATAGTAGTCCTTTGTTAGATACAAGGTATAGTGGTGTGCTAGCACTGCCATAACAAAGTATCACCACAGTCTGGGTGCTTTGAACAACAAAAATTAACTTTCTCACAAATCTGAAAGCTAGAAATCAGAGATCAAGGAGGAGGCAAGATTGGTTTCTTTTGAGGGCCTCTGTCTTTGTATGTAGATGACTGTCTTCTCCCTCTGTCTTCACATGGTGTGTGTGTGTGTGTGCACATGTGTGTACATTCTTACATACTCTGCTTAAAGTACACTAGTCATACTGGATTAGGGGCCACCCTAATGTCTTCTTTTTGACTTAATTACCTTTTTAAAGATCCCGTTTCCAAATATAGTCACATTCTGAGGTACTAGGGTAAGGACTTCAACATATGAATTTGAGAGGGGGGCACGTTTCAGTTCATTACACATGGTTTTTAAGTATTTTCTTCAAGTCTACAGCATGTTTTCCATTCTATTAACAGGATGGCAATGTGAAATTTTCAATTTTGATGAACTCCAATTTATCAATAGTTCAGATCCCCAAAATTTTATCCGAAACTTTTTATGGTTTTACTATTTACATTTCAGTTTGTAAGCTTTTTGAATTAATTTTATGTAGGGTGTAGAGTTTACATCAAGGTTATTATTTGTTTCTTCTGCCTTGGATATCCAGTTGTTCTAGTCCTATTTTTAGGGGATAACTGTTGTTCCTTTATTGTATTATTTTGTCACCTTTGTAAAAATCAGTTGGGTATATTTGTGTGGATCTATAGCTGGGTTCTTTGTTCTGTTCCACTAATCTATATGCCTATTCCTCCTCAAATGTTACGTGTCTTGATTACTGTAGCTATATAAGTTTTGAAATCAGAGAGACTAATTCCTCCCATTTCCTTGTTTTTTTTTTCAAAAACATAGCCATATAAACTTTAAAATAATCTTGATTATATCTATAAAAATATTGTTGGGATTTGGAGGAATTGTGTTAAATTTGTACATCAGTTTAGAAATAGTTGGCATCTTTAACTGTGTTGAGACTTCCTACCCATAAACAAAGTATGTCTCTTATTTCCTATTTCATCTCTAAATATTTTATAGTTTTGCTACAAATCCTTTATGTTTTTTTCGATTTAAAACTAGGTACTTAAGTTTTTGAGCACTTGCAAATGGCATTACATTTTTTATTTGGGTGTCTGCATGTCTATTGCTAGTTTATAAAAAATTCAATTAGTTGATATCTGTGTGTTGATCTTTTATTTTGAGATCTTGCTGTATTCATTTTTTAGTTTTAGGAGTTATGTCATAGCATCCTTCTGATTTTCTATGTAGATAATCATGCCATCTGCAGATATGGACAGTTTTGTTTCTTCCTTTATATTCTGTATGCCTTTTATTTCCTCTTCTTGTTTTATTGCACTGTCTAGAACTCCAAGCATTATGTTGAGTAGCAGTGTTTAGAGCAGACATATTTGCCTTATTTTATCCTTAAGAAAAAAATCATTCAGTCTTTTCACCATTACATTTAATGTTACCTTCGGTGTTTTATAGGTAGTTTTTTTTATCAAGTTAGGGGGAGTTCCTCTCTATTTTTAATAGATTTATCAAGAATGGATATTTAATTTTATTAAATAATTTTTCTACATTGATTGGTACATTCATGGGATTTTTCTTCTTTATCTTGTTAATATGGTAGATTATAGTGATTGATACTTAGATATTGAACCAATCTTTCATCCTTGGAATAAACCCCCTTGGTCCTGTATATAATTCAGTTTTTATATTGCTGAAATCTATTTGATAATATATATTCATGAAGGATGTTGATTTGTAGTTTTTCACTTTTTGTACTTCTTTGTCCTGTTTTGGTATCAGGGTAAGTCTAGCTTCTTAAATGGATTCAAAGTATTCTATTCTCTTTTATTTTCTGGAGCAAATTGTGTAGAATTAGTATTAATTTTTCTTCAAATGTTTGGTAGAATTCTCCAATGAGCTCGGTCTGGGTATGTTTTGGAAAAGGAAACCTAAATTACAAGATTTCCTTAATAGAGCTATTCAAATTATCTATCTCATTCTAGGTTAGGTGTGGTAGTTTGCACTTTTCAAGAATTGGTCGGCTCAATCTAGGTGGTCAAATGCATGTACATGGAGTTTCTCTTACTATTCTTTTAATATTCTGATGATGCAAGGCTTGTTGTGATAGCCTATTTCATTCCTGACATTGATCATTTTAGTCTCTTCTTTTTGAATTTGTCAGTTTTACTTGTGGTTTGTTAATATTATTGATCTTTTCAACGAACTATTGAAGAATTTATTTTCTCTATTGTTTTTCTGTTTTAAATTTCATTGATTCCTGCTGTTTGTTGTTCCCTTTATTCTTCTTGCTTTCTGTTTATTTATCATTTTTTAGGTGCTTGAGGAAGCAAATCAGATTATTGATTTCTTTTTTCTCTTTTCTAATGCAAACATTCAGGGCATAAAAATCTCTCTCAGCTAAAGCAATGGGCCATAACTTTAATATGTTGAATTTTCATTTTTTCAGTTTGATGTAGATGTACTTTTAAAATTTCTCCTGGGACTTTTTCTTCGACCCATGGGTTAATTATAAGTGTGTTTTTCAGTTGGACAGATTTGTTTAGCTATTGTTATATATGATTTAGATTCTTTTAAATTTTTTTAGGTTTGTTTTATGGCCCAGGGTATGATCAATCTTTGCGTATATTTTGTGTGTACTTGAAAAGAATATGTATTCTGCCGTTTGAGAGTGTAGTGTCCTGTAATGAATGTTGCTTAGAGCCCAGCCCGTTGGTTGATGATAAATATTTTCTTCTATATCCTTGCTGATTTTTTTCTAGTTGTTTTATCAATTGTTAAGATAGAGTATTAAGGTCTCTAAATTGTGGATTTGTCTATTGAACATTGAAGTAGAAAATTAAAACTAAAATTGTGGGATGAGAATAAATATTGGCATGATAAAAAATTTATATATTAAATTCAATCTGTGCCTTATTTTATCATTGGGCCAGGATAGAGTGCCTCACTGAGGCAAGCATTTTGATGGAAATTTAAAACTCATTCATATTAACTGAAAGCTTTGTAGAATTTTATAACCATATTAACATAAATTTTTAATTAGTGAGATCATGTGGCAAAATGTTGTGCATATAATGGGGACATTATTAACAAACAATTCATCTCTTGTGATTTGACATATATCTTCCTGATATCAGAATATTCTGTTATTTTAAAAATGCCCATCTTGTATATCAGTTGCATTCAAGACCCACATATAGAATTAATCTTAAGAAATTGGACTGTGTACATAATGCATAAAACCCAATTTATATTTTTCAGCACATAACACACTTTGACTAGAGCATAATTAGTTACTTTCATCATGAAAACTGATTTTAAAAAATTCAAAACAACAGATAAAATGAGCTTATGCAAATTATTATTCAGTCTTCATTTTTTAAAACATTTCATAATTATCTTATAAAAGTAACTCTTCCTAGGATATCATTAAGTGTTATTCTAGAGAATATTTAAAAGATCTGTTTTTTGGTTCTATACTTCACTATTTCTCAAAGCTTGGTTCCCTTACCATTGGAATCTGATGTTTCAAGGGCTTACTAAAATCTAGATAACCAGACTCTCCCAGCTTTGTTGAGTTGGCATCTCTGGGTCAGAATCTGGGGAAATCTGGGGAATAGATATTATAAACAAGCTGCCTAAATATTTTCTATACATGCTAAAGTTTGAGAATTCTTCCTTAATTGCTTAAAATCCAGGATGGACCACCAGATGTAATGTAATGTAAAATGCTAGTGGATAGAATAATATTTGGACTGTTCTATTCATCCTAATTTGTTCTATACTTTAGTACGTGTTACATTCAAAACTATAATCGGTGTTATTTGTATACTGTTTTGCAATTTTAATAACTTCATGTCATTTCCATGTTTTGCCTCATATTCCTATTCCTCTGTATTGTTACATTTTTTTCATTATCTTGGAATGGCAAATTATTTGGGGAGAAGAACATTAATAGACTCAATATTTATTTTCTACCTTCTTTGAATTAATAGCACAAATTTGTTAGATTTTTCCCTACATCCTTTCAAGTACATAAATTAATTTTAATCATTTAGGGAGATAATTCCTAGGTTTTGACCCTTGCCAAATGCTGTAGAACTGTAGTAGGATTGTCTATGACTCTTGACTGTTGTCACACTGGAGCCTTTGGAGTTAGACTGGAAGTTCGTGTGAAAGCTAAAAACACTTGCTTTTCCAGGGCCATTTTCCCCGACTAGTAGCTCCACCAGGGGCCATGAAACACCAGAAAGTCCAGGTGACCTTTGAAAGCCACTAAAATTTCATTCTCTTCAAATAAATTCCTTCTTAGGAATTTTTGTCTGTGAAGTTTTCCTCAGCTGAGATATTGAACTAAATCAATAGGAGATATGGCCAAGACCAAACTGTTTGAGGCCCATTATTTCTGTAATTGGCACACTCTCTGCAGCAGACTGTATTGTTGTTCCCAATTATTGGATTACTTTCTTAAAAGAGCGGTACATCCTTGCCTGTTGTGATGTGACTTGAAATGCCTCAATGAAGGTGAATTGTACATTTCCACCCTATTATCAGGCATGACATGTGATCAATGTGAGCCAGTAGAATGTGAAATAAAGCACTAGCTTTTAGTAAAACCTTTAAGATACATCCATACCTCACCTTATATCAACTTTTCTTCCCATCATTCCTTTTCCTTTGAGGGTCCCAGAATGGGAAGACCCATGGGATAGAGCAACTGCTGCTGACCTGTCAGCATTGACATATAACATGAGTAAAAAGTAAATGCTTTTTTCAACAAATGGTGCTGAAACATCAGGACATCCACATGAAAAGGGTAATCTAGAAATAGGTCTTATATACTTCACAAACATTAACTCAAAATGGATCATAGGCCTAACTATGAAATGCAAAATAGCAAAATTCCTAGAAGATAACATAGGAGAAAGTCTAATGGCCTTGGGTATGACAATGACTTCTTGGATATAACACAAAAGACATGATCCATGAAAGAAATAATAAGTTGGACTTGATTAAAGTAAAAACTTCTGCTCTGTGTAAGATAATGTCAAGAGAATTAAAAGAAAACAATAGACTGGGCTAAAATATTTCCAAAAGACACCCAATAAAAGATTGTTACCCAAAATACACTTTTAAATTCAACTTTTAAAACTCAGCAATAAGGAAACAACTCAGTTACAAATGGAACAAAGACCTTAACAGACACCTCACCAAAAAAGATGGCAAATAAACATGAAAAGATTCTCCATGAGATATGTAAAAAAGGAAATGCAAATTAAGACAATAGTGAAATACAACTAAGATTTATTAGAAGGTCGCAGTCCAAAACACTGACACCACCAAATGCTGACAAGATGTGAAGTAGCAGAAGCTCTTTTTCACTGCAGGTAAGAATGTAAAATTGTACAGCTACTTTGGAAGACAGTTTACAATTTTTTACAAAAAAATATATATCCCTGTATGATGCAGCAGTTATGCTGCTTCGTATTTACCCAAAGGAGTTGAAAAGTTATGTCCACATACAAATCAGCATGGGGATGCTTATAATTTCTTTATTCATAACTGCCAAAACTTGGGAGCATCAAAGATGTGCTCCAGGAGGTGGATGGATCAAGAAGCTGTGGCACATCTAGAAAATGGAATATTATTCAGCACTAAAAAAGAAAGGAGCAATTCAGGCATGAAAAGAAATGGAAGAACCTTAAATGTGTATTACTAAGTGAAAGAAACCAATCTGAAAAGGCTACCTACTGTGTAATTCCCGCTATATGACACTGTGGAAAAGGCAAAACTATGGAGATAATGCAAAGATCATTGGTTGCCAGAAGCTAGGGGTGAGGGAGATGAACAGGTGGAACATGATGATTTTTAGGGCAGTAAATACTCTATATGATGTTATACTGAAGGATACATGTCATTATACATTTGCCCAAATCCTTAGAATGTAGAGCATTAAGAGTGAACATAAGGCAAACTCTGGACTTTGGGTGGTTATGATATGACAATATAGGTTCATCCTTGGTAAAAAAAAAAATGTACCACTGTGGTAAGTGAGGCTGATGATAGGGGAGGCTATTCATGGGGTTGGGGGTCATATTGGAAATCTCTGAACCTTTCCAATTTTGTTATGAATCTAAAACCGCTCTTAAAGTTGTATAAAAACTCCTATTGTTATAAATAACTGTGTTTTAAAATTGTTAGTGTATCAAAATGGAGGAATACACTAAGCTCTGTGCAGGTGCCAGTGCTCTGTTGATATGACTCATTATTTTAAGAAGGATTTTTATTGTTAAGATGCTGTGGGTTGGCACATGTGAAGCACACTTCTGCTATTTCTGTGATTTTAACGTATTTTACAGTGAGTATTTAAAGGACAATTTTGCACTTGATGAACTTCCCAATAACATAGCTTGTCCCAAAACTTTCTGATGTCTCCACAGTTTTTCCCAACGCACTATCAAACCTTCACTCTCAGATTTTTCTGTACAAGAAATTTAGCTCTGCCAATAAATTTGAGCTGTCTTTCTCACAAACACTATCAGGAAAGTTCCAACAAGGACTTTTGATCTTTTCATTTAAGTATGTGTTTTCCAATTTATGGTGTTCATATTGGCAGGAGAATGGAGAATCACTTCAAATGCCCCAGATTACAATCATAAAATATATTTTAAGCTCCCAAGTGCACTTAGTCCTCGGTTTGAAGCAGTAGAGGGCATATAGTTCAGAAGAACCAAATAAGTAGGATAAGAATTCTGATTGTCATTGGAACTTTTGAGTATAACTTAAACTAAACTGCTATGTCAAAAATATGAGCACCAAGAAATCCAAACACCACGCGAAAATACTGTATGAACTGAGAAAAGAGTATAAATTTTATCTAGTTCTCTCTGATCTTCTTCAAATTGGACAAAATTAGTTTTATATCCTTTGTATTTGAAATCAGTTGAAAATTAATGAAAGCACATGAGTATGGTGTTTCCCAAATTGGTTCTATTTCTGTTAGAAATTAGATATAGATATTTAAAAAATACATACTCAACATGACAGGGCCCAACCATATACTCATCCCATCTTTGGAATCCCTCAATTCCTTGCTTTGTTCTCAAACTTCCGGAACTAATTTTCCACTGAGTTGGTTTTATCCCTGCAACCTTTGGTCATCCATGCCCATGAGCTTCTGAGATAGGGATTCCGAGTGTCATTTGGCCTCTGCAAAAATCTTGCAGTGAGCTTTTCAAAAAAGGACCAGAGACCCACTCAGGCAAAAGCCTTCCTATCACCTTCCCACTGATACTGGGTCTCACTTCTGTTTACATAAACATTTAAATTTTTTCCAACCAGATATATTGTATCTTTTGGAGACTTACAGCCAACTTTTAGAATGACTAAAATGGTTCTTATTGGAACCTGGCTGGCCTTTCCTGGATGAATTTCCTTAATTTATTATATATGCATATACAAAAAAGAGGAGCTTGAATTTTAAATAATTATACAGTATTTCTCCCACTATGACTACATAAAAAAATTGGCTGTATTTCTCAATTAAACATAGTAGCATGCTCTTTCTATACTGCCACATAGTAAATTTGTGCTCATCTATTTACTCTATAGATTGTCAGGAAAGTCTAGTAGAGTTGGGAAAAAAGAAAAAAAAAACAGCAGGGGAAGCAGATTCTAAGAGACTGGCAAAGATAGGCTGCTTAAGTTGGGTTTGTATCACATGAGAGGAGTGGATGGACAGTCAGAGTGTATTTCTTCCCAGGTAGGTCAACTTTCATTTTCCACCTCCAAAGGACTTGTCTTTATGTCCTAGGCTTTGGTGAATGGGACTTCAACTTGAAATGAAATTTCAAGGTAGCAGATCAGTAGAATAAGGAGATGGAATGTGAAACACAAATTACTGTGTGTATTGTTTAACTGAATTATTTTATAAGTTGGGTAAGTACTTCAATTCATCTTGGTGATTTAGAGGAAAATATCGGTGAGTCCTTCACTACTAGGAGGGAGGCCAGTATCACCCTGGAGGTAGGGGCCTTGTACTGGCAGTTCTGCCTTCCTGACCAGAAAGCTCATGAGCAGTCCTGAGGCCTCGTGAGCATGCCTCAAGGAGCTGTCTGAAGTTCATTTGATGGGTGGGAGCAAAAATAGAAACCACAGATATTACAGCAAAACAGAATCTACATATTGGAGCTGGCTGCATACTTTCTTGGAGGCTTTGTTTCACAAAACTGTTGTTATTTTATGAAAATATTTTTCCTGTTGAAATCCTCCTGTTAGCCAGTCAAGAATCCATTTCAAGTTAGATTATCAGACCAATATGTTTTACTAGCATCCTAGATATTATAACCAATGAGATAGAACAAAAATATAAATAAGCCATATTTATATTAAGCATATATACAATTTGAATTGTCATTTTTAATTTCTAGATTATATATACTGAGTACATATGTTAAATTTACAAAATGCCTGTACCCTACAAATATGGCAAATGAATCAATTATGCAATAAAGGAGAAAAGACAAAAAAGGAACTTTTTCTATCCATTTAATCAGATATTAATAATTTACTGATGGGTTATTTCTGGGCTGGATTATCTCGATAGAGCAATGGAACAACACAATAAAAATCAGAACCTTCCTATTGCCTTTAAAAAACTTGCAGTCTAATTTTTAGCTATTATTTCCTCTGAGAAAGATGGAAGTTTAGAATAATGTTATATAATGCTTTCCAGCATAAACATATTATGAGCCTCTAATGCAATTCACATATGTAATTTTAAATATCTGAATAGCAGCATTAAAAAGGAAATAACCAGGTGAAATTAAATGTAATATATTTATTTCACCCTATATATCCAAATATTATTTCAACATATAATGCATATAAAAATATTTGAGATATTTTATTTTTTTAATACTAAGTCTCCAAGTTCTGGTGTGTATTTTACACTTTAGGACATCTTAGTTTGGAACAGCCACATTTCATGTGCTTTGTAGCCACGTATGGCTAGTGACTTTTATATTGCACAGCACTACCCTATAAAAGCTTATTCAGAATGTAATTCATATTTTACTTATATTTTGTTAACTACATAATAAACTGTCTTGGAAAAAGAGCAGGAAAATTAATTAGCAATGGAAATCAGAGTTGGAATACAGAGCCTTGCTGGAAATATTATATATTATTTACCTTACTGAAATTCAAACCTCATTTGAATGGATGGCCACATAAAAATTCTTTGAAGTCAGTTTTAAAATATTAGGTGGGTTTGTTGGCAGGATAAAAAATAACTACTAGAAGTTATTTAATATAATTCCAGTTTAATCAGAGTAAAGCATCACACTAGATTTTTAGGAATAATATCAATTCTAGTACAACCCATAATTGCATATTTCACTGGCAGACTGATGTGTTATTCCTAATAAAGACCTAACACATCAAGACCTTTAAATACTTACTTAGTATATAATAACAATATATACATACATACTTACATATTCAAATTTTTACATATATATAAACACCTTAAGCAAAATATTTGAGTATATAGAGCTCCTATTACATTAGTATGTCTGATAATGTAAAATTGTCTGCTTAAGACAAAAAATGTATAGGAAAGTGCTATCTGAAGTGGAATTTTTCTCTTTAAAATTTGAGTGCAACAAGCAGTAGGTCATCATTTACTCATTATCGACATCATTCAATATCAGGATGATATAGGCCTCCCACCTTGTAGAAACATAGTAGCGGTTGTGTGAGTCTAAACGAGGAACCACATGTAAAGAGCAATTTAACTTGATGAATCTTTAAAACATGTATTCTTCAAGGAATTTCGCTTCTGATAATTTCCCATATGGAAAAATTATCTTCAAAAGTTTCAGTCAAAAACCTACAGCTAGGTTCTCTTTTTAACTGTTTAGGTCAGAGAATCACAAAACCTTGTTCTCCATTACTAATCAACATACATATTAATGGTAATTCTCTCAGATTGTCATGCAATGTCAATGTTCCAATGCTCTTAACCAGTAAACCTTGAAGAGAAAATGTTACTTTGGAACATTGAAAGTAGGAATTGAGGCAATGTATGATTTTCCTTATGTTTTATTTACTCAAACAATTCAAATGTAATTGGAAATGTAAACTTTCTGTGCTAAAGAGAGAAACTCCTGAAAGGGTCATCTAGTCAGGATTACCTATATATTATGGCAGAAATAGTCCTTATTACACAGTACAATTTTTCACATATTTTATTTTCCATTAAGGTAATTATTAGAGTATTATCAAGAGGACTATGCACCAAACACATATTTTATTCCTTTTATGGAACAATGACATTTAACAGAATAAGAGGTAACAAACTAAGGATGCTAAAGCCCTAAAGACCTATTAAGCATTAAATAAATTCCAGTGTGTATCATAGTGCTATTTTAGGTGATTTACTTAGCCCCAAATATCTATTTTAGTTCTTTATTTATAAATGGATATTTCCAGGACTACACTAAAACTTCCTGAACAGAACATTAACTAAAACCTACCACTTAGCCTTTTGTATATATTTCCTCAAATTAATAGTAATATAGCACTCAAAAAACTTGAAAAAATATTTCCAAAGTATCTCTATTTATAAGTAAAGAATTACTTTATATCCATAAAATTTTATCGGGTAATTAAATGATTGAAAGATTCAAATAGTTCTATAAAGCAAATGGAGAAAACTCTGTAGATGCAAACATAATATGGACATTTTGGAGTGTTATTTACCTTCCTCATTCTAAATAAGCTACTTAATATAACTTTCTCTTAATTTCTAGTGTTTTATATTATCTCGTATCCCTAGAGATGTGGATGGGGATTGAGCTCTCATATTCCCAATACTCATTTATTCTTTCAGAAATATCAAGTCCCTACCATGTGCCAGGTATTATTTTCAGTTACAGCAATACACAAAACAGATACATTATTCTGTGCTTATGGAGCTTACCGATTATCGAAGGAAGGTAGAAATGAATATATACATTACACAGTGTACTAGATGGTGATAAGTGCTCTGGGAAAAAAGTAGGACACAGGAAATGGGCATGTGGGGATGGAGGAGGAATTGCAAATTAATGTAGGCAGGCCTCATGGAACAATGGACCTTTGAGTAAGGATTGAACAAGGTAAGAATGTGAGCCATCCTGGTATCTAATGGAGGAGCATTAAAGGCAAGGGAAGCAATCGGTGTGAATATCTAACGTGGATTTTGCCAAGTATGGAGACCAGCGGTGCTGAAGTAAAGTGAACAAGGGGGGAGGGAGGCAGAGAGGCGGGAGGGAAGTAAGAGAAGGTAGAGGTACATATGCAGGACATTTGTAGGCTTTGTCCCTGAATGAGATGGAGAGCCTTTGGAGTTGTGATCAGAGGAGTGACGTACATTCATTAACAACCATGCTGGCTGCTGTGTTGGGAATAGACTCTGATGGACCAAAGTGTGAGAACAATGAGCAATTAGACATTATTGCCATAATCCAGAGGAGAAGATGGAGACTTGGGTCAAGGAGGTTGCAGTGGTGGACTGGGTTCCAGACACATCTTGAGATAGAACCAAATTTCCTCATAAATTCCTGTGTCACTTGACTACTTACAGGGTGAATCAAAGAGGTATCCCAAGATTTTCCATTGGAAGACTGAAGAGGAAAGAGTTACTACTACTTGAGACTGGGAAAAAATATGAATGAAGCAGAGTATTTTGAGGCAAGAAGACAGGGAAAGAATTTGTTTTGGACATCCATGCTTGAGAAGCTGATTGGACCTCCTGATAGAGCTGCCTGTGTAAAGATTTGGACAGACGTATCAAGAATTCCAAGACATGGCGATGAACCCTTGGGACTGAACAACGTGGATTTCTAGTGTTAAACTTCAAAGTCAAGAGAAAATCCTGCAAAGGAGACTCCTAGGAGCTGCCTCCACAAGCCCCTTCCATTCCATTTCCCTAGAGTGTCTCCTGTCACGCTTCCTGTCTCCTGTGAGAGCAGTGAAGAGTGGCTGCCTAGGTTTCTGATTGGGTGGGGTTCATAATGCTTAATTATCATTGTCATAATAATTAAGGGCCTTCAGAGAAAGTTGGAGCCAGGATAGGGTGGGGAGTGTATATAAGTAATGGTTTAACATTAGGAAGTCTAAATTTAATTCAACACATTCATAGACTACAAAAGACAAAGTAGGGAGATATGGCAATAGAAACAGAAACATATTTGAAAAAGTTTAGTGTTTTTTAGAAACTCAAAATTTTGATTAGAAGGAAATGTCTTGAACTTCCTAAGCTCTATCAAAAATCTACAGCATATACCATAGTTCAGAGAAGTATTTTGGATATAAGGCTTTTAATTCCTTTTAATTTGGGGAAAACATATAATGACCATCATATAACTTCTTTTCAGCACTGTATAGAGAGCTTGGCCAATATCATAAAATGAAAAGATGCTAAGAGTTTAACTATGTGGAAGGAAAACACAAAGCTTTCCCTTAGCAACTGCTAAGATCATCCACAGAAAAGCCCAATCCAATGAACACAAAGCCATTAGTACTTATAAGAAATTTCATCACAGCTGTCATAAATGATAAACAACCATGCACACACACACACACACACACACACACACAATGTTCAGCAAAAAACTGAGACACTACAAAATACCTTAAATTAACCAACAAAAGAATACTAAAATCTTCCCTATAAAAATTCTAGAAATTGATTCAATCCAAAAGATGGCCCAAATAAATGGACAAATATGCCATGTTAATGTATGTGATAATTTACCATTGAATTATAAAACTTCTCCCAATACATCTAATATAATCACTGAGCTTAATAAAAATATCTAGTTCTAAAAGATGCATAGAGTTTACATCTTATAAATAACAAAGTTAACTTACAAAAATACAGAAGATGGGGCTTGCCTTACCAAATATCAGAACTTAGTACATACACATATATAGAAAAATGTGGTAACTGGGTGCAGTTTTATTTTCCAGTAAAAAGTGCTGGACCTCACAGGCAATAGAAAGGAAAAAAAAAGTGACAGCAAGAGGATGGCTAATGGCAAATACGCATCATGTCACTAGGGGACTGCAAATTAAAACTACAAGATAACACTGTGTACCTACTGGAATGCCCCAAGTCCAAAACACCGACAACACCAAATGCTGACAAGATAAGCAAAATGAACAAATGTATTCACTGCTGGTGAAAATGCAAAATGGTACAGCCACTTTAGAAGATAGCTTGGATTTTTTTTTTCTTTTACAAACCAAATATACTCTTAACATAGGATCACATTCCTTAACCCAAGTGAATTGAAATTTTACATCCACACAAAACCTCCACATAAATGTTCCTAACAGCTTTATCCATAATTGCCAATACTTCAAAGCAATCAAGATATCACTCAAGAGGTGAAGAGATAAAAATACTATGGTATACCCATACAATGGGGTATTATTCAGTGCTAAAGTTAAATGAGCTATCAAGCCATGAAAAGACCTGGAGGAAACTTTAATGCATATTCTTAAGTGAAAGAAGCCAATCTGAGAAGGTTATGTGCTGTATGATTTCAACTATATGACATTCTGGAGAAGGCAAAACTATAGACAGTAAAAAGGCCAGACATTGCTAAAACCTCCTGGGGAGGAAGAAAGGATGGATAAACGGAGCACAGGGGATTTTTAGGGCAGTGACACTTTTATTCTGTGTGACACTGTAATGGCAGATATGTCATTATGTATTTGTTAGAACTCATAGAATGTACAACACAAAGAGTGAACTATAATCAATGAACTTTAATTAATAATAGTGTATCAATATTGTCTCATCAATTATAACCAATGTAACACACTAATATTAAAAATACCAGAGAAGTTTAAAAATAGAAGGAATGGCAGAGGATAAAATGGTGAATGGGAACTCTATACTTTTCACTCAGTTTTCTCTGTAAACCTGAAAGAGCTAAAAAAATAATGTCTATTAACTGAAAGAAATGTGTGTCTTCTACCACGTCTCATCAAGATGAATGACTGTGTATAAGCCCTAACAATCTTCCATTAAAATAATTTTGAAATACTACATTAATGAATTTAACTGTAAGTTAAAATAGAAAAGTACATGAACACTTTATATATGGATTAGTTATGACACTTGACTACTGAAATAACATACATTCGTCTATATCTGCTGTAATACCAACATAATAATTAAGGACCTCCAGTAGTTCCAGTTTCTCTTATTTCTAGAACTGATAAATTTCCCTCTAGCAGGTCATGAGTATCAGTTTTTCTCAACTGACAATGAGGTCCAGAACAAAAAAAACAGAAAACCAAAAACTTGTGTTCTATTTCCCCGTAACTCCTGCCTCAAGCCACGGAGAAGGAGCTCTCAGCCTGGAAGTGCCGTGCTCTTCCTGGATTCTGTGGAACCCTTGTTTTCTAGGAGCAAACTTTGTGGCAAGCCCTGTGGGCTGGATCCTGCAGCTTCTCCATTTTCCCTGCCACATTTTGTTTTTCTTGTTTTTACTGTTTTTCCTCTCTCTGGCCATTCTTGCCATTCTTTCTGTCCAAGGACTGGACCTCATACATCTTTCCTAGAATGGCCCCATCCCTGAAGTTGGCCCTGTTCCCCAGTTGACCCACTTCATACCTGCTTGTTCTGGTTTCAGTACCTTATCCCATTGGTGGTCAAATCTCTCAGAACCAAACTTCATCTCACAACCTCAGGTTCATGACTCCATTGACTGCTTCGAGTTTTGTTCCAACTTCCTGACTTCGCTGTGCCTTTTGCCCTATCCTAGGAATTAGAGAAGAGTTTTGTCCTGTGTGTTAACATTATCCCTACTCTCATGTTACACAGAGAGCCATGAACTATCAATACCAGTGTTTTCCGTTTGGTTTCTGTTTCATCTGTATTTAACTTTAATGTTGAACATGAATACATTGAAAACTTCTTAAAGTATCATACTCAAATAGAATTTTCTAAGTAAAATTTACACAGTCTGTATTAAATAATTTATTGACATAAAACTTATAAACCTTGTTTTCTCGTGCACTAGTTCAGTAATTCTGTTGGAATAAAAGTACCATTTTTTGATATAATTTGTGCTTTGTAAGCCTTTTCCTGTGTTCTGCTTATGATTCCATTATCCTCTAAATGAGTACCTTTGTATATTTAATTTAGAAGTTATACATTAAGAATAAAAGAAAATCCTTTCACCTGTATTTCCTCTTAAAATGAGATTATAATAATACATGCTCCATCACATATAGATCCTTACAAAACATAAACAAGTATGAATATTTTATCCTAAGTACTTATGAAGAAACATCAGGGCTCCTATTACATGTACAGTAACAAATTAATCTTTAAAGTCATAAACATATAGTCTTTTTAAAGGTAAAAGGGGAGAGAAAGGAGAGTACAATGTTACTCCCAGAAGACACTGAATTTATTGCTACCGCAGAAGATATTTTTGGAGGGACAAAGCTTTTTGTTACATATATAAGAGCAGAAACAGAAATTAACAAACAGAAGACTCTTCAGTTGGTTAAGCTTATCTATAATGTAGTGTAAGAGGTAGAGACAAGATATTAATTCTTGCCTTCTCATCATTTATTTATTCATTCACTCATTTATCCAAAGCCACAAAGGTACATGCACTATGCTAGATACTGGGAATACACAATGGTTACAACACTGTCCTCATGTTTCTCAAAGCTAGCAGAGGAAATAGGCAGATAACAGCAAATATCACGCCCTGTAGTACTGGACATTTAGAGAATGACTCATAGACTCTGAGACCACAAAATAAGATACAGTCAGTTTATCATAGGAAGGTCATTCATGGAAAAGAGAAAGATAAGACTGAATTCAGTCATAAAGAAAGTAAAAATTTCCAGGCTAACAGGGAGAATGCTGTTCCTCATAGCAAGGACACTGTGTGCAAAGTTAGGGGGTAATAAGAAAATATTATGATTTGAAGAGATGCAAATAGATCCAACTTGTTCAATACAAGGGGTGGAATATTAGGTGAAGAGAAGAGATACTTAGGAGGGAGAGGGGTGTAGGCAGATCATAAATGGCTGCAGTCAATTGAAAGCTATGAAGTTCAGAATTTATCATGAGACAAGTGTGTGGCATTGAAGGTTGTAATGAGGTGCAACATGAGATTTGCGTTTTAGAACCATGCCTTACAGTGATGTGGAAGCTGGATTATGAATGTGGTTGGAGGAGCTGAAGGGAGAGGGGATCTCATAAAAGGTGATAGAAGGAGAGAGGCTGGGACATTAATTGGTAAGAACAGAGAGAGAAAACAGATCTAAAAGGAGGTAGGGTGGATAGGATTTTGCACTAATCTGAAAAACAATGATAGCAACTGCTGATTGAGAGCTCATGAAGTACCAAACATGTTATTTTAATCCTCATTGAAATCAATTCCTGAAAATTCTTTATTTCTATAAACTAATTTTCAGAGGAGGTAAGTAGCTTACTGAAGGGCACACAGGTTTTAGATTGTGGAATGAGGATTAAACCACATGTGAGTGGATTACACCATCTGCCCCTTTGAATTAGACCAAAGATGAGAGACGGTCCAGAGACTAGAGTAGTTCACAGTTCTCTGTCTTGGATGCCATTAGTTGTTTAAAGAAAGATAATGAATTAAGCGGAGGCACCTGAGGGATATCCAGTTGGAAATTACAAATAAGCAAATAAGCAGTTGGATAGATCTGAAGAAGTCCTCTGATAATTCTGTTCTGTGGTTGCAACAGGACTGGAAGACATATGCAATCCCAATTCTGTTGTTCTCTTTATCTTCCTGCTGCCTTTTATGGGCAGGATCAATATATATTCTCCTCCACCTTTTCAGCATAGAATTTACGTTAGTTACATTAGTTATTTCCTGAAGGGTAAACAGCTACTATACTAGTTTTTCAGTCGTCATGTTACCTATGAGTATTACCTCACAAATATGTCTGGAGTGCCCATTGGGTGCACTGTGCAGATTACCCCCTGCAATTTGATTGGGAGAATGAAGTCTCTATGTGAGTGTAGTAATCTATAGTCAAGAGTTGGCTTTGCTGCCTCTTTACACCAATTATATCTTTCTATTTACTATTCATCATATTATGTGTTCCTTTTGCTTAGCGGCCTGAAATCCTCTTTTGAGGGAGAAGGACAATAAATGAAAACATACAACTATAAAGATTACAATCTTACAACTGGTCCCAACATAGCTGTTGTAAAAGCAAAAAGATGAAAACTTTTGGTCTTTTGTAGGTATGATGGCAGGACAACTAAGTGGCCAAAGGACTTGGGTATAACAGTAACAAAAAGGAGATCCCAGGAGCAAAACGGAGGACACATCCAGGATGGACAAAAATTATTTTTCAGACTGACTCTATGAGACAATTCTTGACATTTCCCTATAGGTAATTACTGTTCAGGTTAGCTGAAAAAATACGAGACTATCTCCAAGTTCCTCAGGGTTGGGTTATCATATTCCATTTCATTAGCCCTGCAATGACATAAGCAGAAGCTTTAGTGATAGTATTTATTACATTCAGTGCTTAAGGCCTGTTAGCAGTGCATTATTTTTTCTGTTCTAAAAGAAATTGTTGCTTAGCTCAGCCAGGTGACTGGAGGTATGAAAATCCTTTTCTCTTAAAAAAAAAAAAGTAGAGAGAGACAGCTCTTTCTTCACATGTTATGCATGGGCCAGTGGCCTGAGATCCATTAATTAAATTAATTAGACTTCATAACATTCACTCATGAACCATGATGAAAAAAATTAGAAGGAAGCAGGAAACACATACACTGCACCATATGGTTTTGCCAGTGTGAGGCCCTTGACAATTATTAAAATGATAGCTTGACATAATTCAGAATTAATAAAATCTGTTCTCTGAAGGTGTGTATTTTCATAACTTAGGTAATTCATGCAAATTAACTTATATCAAAATGTGTGCTCTGGTGCTGCTCATAAGTTAGCATGATTTCACAATTTATAATAGAACAGTTGTATTGCTAAGCCATGAAACTATATTTCTATGAAATTAAGTGATACAGTTCTATCTGATTAAGCATATTGTGCCTGGAAAATATTGCTAATAACTATAGAGATTATTTGATATTTTGAAAGTTCACTGGGAATTAAATGTAATGAAATGATGTACTCTACTGAAGTCATACATTTGAGAACACCAGGTAAATCACATCTTTATATTTGCAAAATTTACCAAGGATTTTTTTTTTGTGGTCAAAAGTTAAAGTACTAGCACGGTACCTGAAACATGATATGTGGAAATACACTAAATTAAAATGACAACATACTGTCTCAGAGGTCCAAATACTAGGATCTAAATAACATGCCAGGATACAAATTTGTATGCATTCACAGTCCCCAAACTGAAATTTACATATCTAACATCTCCACTTGGTTTCTCCACCTTAATATGTTTCCAATCAAACTCCTTTTCGTCCTTTCCTAAATCCATCCCTTCCACCCATCTTTTCTGTTTTATCACACCTGATTAAGTAGGAAATTTCCCTACCTTTTGGCTCAGGTCATAAAGTTTCTGTTATTACTCCCACGTCAAACCTATTAGCAAATCCTGTCAACTCCACTTTAAAAATATCCAAAATCCAACCATCCCTCAGCACCACCTAATGCAAATCATCCTATACGTTTCCTGGATGATGGCTATAGCATCTTGACCATCTATTTGTTTCTACCCTTGTTCACTGAAATCAAACCTTACTTCTGTAGCCAAGAAATCATTTAAATTGTGAATAAAATCATTCTCTATCCAAGCTACCATCTCACCCTTAGTAGAATAAAAATCTCTACAGCAGTATACAAGGCGTGCATGGTTGGGCCACATCTTTACCTTCCATCTCTGAAATCTTTACTGCTTTCCATCTCAATAACTCTGCTGTAGCCTGGAGACCTCTCTGCATGTACCATCTTCCTAGCTGACCTCTGACATGCTGTTCCAATTCCTTGGAATATTCTTCCTTCGTACATCTACTTGATGATTTCTTTCATAATCTCCAGTTCCTTGATGGAATGTCATTCTTTAATTCAACAAGGACTTCTCTGATAACCATACTGGAAACTGAAGCCTCAGCCCCATACGCACGGTCTCTTTACCACTCCCCTGTTTCAGCTTTCTCCATAGAGAAATTATATCATCCAGTATAATTAAGGCATAAAAAGATCCACTTCTTGATTATTTTATTCCTTGTGTATTTGTTTACTTACCTTCACAACTAGCTGGTTAGTGGGAATTATTATCTGTTTTATTCACGGTAGTATTCCTAATGACAAAAAAAGTGTGCATTTTATTTATAAGCATACATAAAATGTTCACTGAATAAAATAATTAAATGTGAAAGCATGTCAGATGTATGAAGAAAAATTTTTATTTTCTAAACAAATTTATTTAGATATCTGGTAAATTATGATATAATTAATTTGAGAAATATACTTGTTTCTCTTATCTCAAGTGAGAAAAACCTTGACAGGAAGGCACTGCTCCATCTCCGGGTCTTTACTTTCAAAGCCCATTCGCTCATTTCTAAATCAGAAGTCTCTCTGGGACCAATGAGCTGAGGATTAGCTAAAATACAGAGTCTGCTATTCTCAGTGTGGTGGACCTAATTTGCTCAGCAGGCAGTTGTTATGTGTATTTCTAATTGTCAGTGTGGTCTGGGGTCAGATTACTGTCATTTCAAACTTTGCTTAGCAACACACTCCCCTCCCGAGCACCACCATGGCCCATTTCTACTCCAGCTTGTGTCTCTGATCCTATTTCTCTCTAGCTGGGATAGCCTCCCTGTATTTCTCTTTCTTTTGAATCCTTCCATTTCCATGGGTAAAAGGCTAATTGCAAATCTGACCTGCTAATGAAGCTTCCCAAGTTACTTCTTTCTTCTCAGAACTCGTATTGCCTTCAAAATCCATTTTGAACAACAGCAGAATTTAAATCTTATCATACACATTCTCTTAATTGATGTCCATTTATTTAGCTTGATGGTGTACGTCTTCCCTGTAACATGACAACATACTTTCTATTATGTTCATGTATGTCAGCTGCCTCAGCTTAGGTTTCTTTATGTTAACCAAAACTGAGATGTGCTTCTTCAGTTATCTGTTTATTTCAGGTGGATGAAATCTAACTATATTGTTATGAAAATAAAATCAATAATGTGATTTTGAGAAGATAGATTTTGTGTCTATAAGAAGACAGATTTTGTGTATGACAATACACTATGTCCTGAAAAGATTAGAAAAAGCTAAGTTGAATTATATGAAGGCTAAAAAACTGTAAAAATTGAAGAAGAAATTATAAAATTATAATGATTATAATAAGAAAACAATTTAAAAGATTTAGCATTCATATTATCTTTTTTGCTACTTTTAACACATACATTAAAATTGAAAATTATAATTGGTTCATTATGGTTTTTCTAAGGAAGATAATGCATTAAAAACTCCAGTGAGAAGAGTGGTAATCAAAGAGTCTGGAACTTAATCAAAATGCTAGACAATTAATGTACATTTGTATTTTTAAAAATATCTCCTCTTTAAGCAATGTTTTTTCAAATTGAAGTATAGTTGATATACAATCTGATATTAGTTTCAAGTGTACAACACAATGGTTCAACAGTTACCCATATTATTAAATCCTCACCTCAACAAGTACAGCTACTATCTGTCAATGTAGGAAGATGTCACAGAATCATTGACAGTATTCTCCATGCTGTACTACTATCCCCATGAACAATGGACATTATGATTGAGAATTTTTGTGTCCCTTTATCCCCCTCACCCTCCCCACCCACCCCAGCCCTTCCCGCATGGTAAACTCCAGTCACTTCTCAGTGTCTATGAGTCTACTGCTGTTCTGTTTATTCTGTTCTGCTTTGCATTTATACTCTACAAATAAGTGAAATCATATGGTATTTGTCTTTCTCTGCTTGGCTTATTTCACTGAGCATAATACTCTCTAGATCCATCCACATTGTTGCAAATGTAAGTATTTCTTTTTTATGGCTGAATAATATTCCATTGTGTATATGTGCCACATCTTTATCTACTCATCTATTGATGGACATGTAGATTGCTTCCATACCTTGGCTATTGTAAATAATGCAGCAATAAACATATATCTTTTTGAATCAGGGATTTTGTTCTCTTTGGATAAGTTCCTAGGAGTGGAATTACTGAGTCGGATGGCATTTCTATTTTTAGTTTTAGAGGAACATCTATATTGCTTACCATAGTGGCTGAAACAATTGACATTCCCAGTAACAGTGTAGGAGGGTTTCCTTTTCTCCACATCCTCTCCAACACTTGTTATTTCTTGTCTTTTGTGTAGTGGCCATTCTGACTGATGTCAGGTGATATCTCATTGTGGTTTTGATATGCATTTCTTTGATAATTAACAATGTGGAGCATCTTTCCATGTGGCTGTTGTACATCTGTATTTCTTCTTTGGAGAAATGTCTGTTCATTTTTTAATAGGGTTATTTGTTTTATTTTGTTTTCTTTGGTATTGAGGCACATGAGCTCTTTATATATTTTGGATGTTAACCCCTTATCAGATAAATTGCTTACAAATATATTCTCCTAAGCTGTAGGTTGCCTTTTTGTTTTGCCAGTGGTGTCCTTTGGTGTATAGAAGCTTTTTAGATTATATTTGAATAAAAGGTTTCTACACTTACTATTATCTAACTTGTCCATGTGTCTTGTGCCCCCAACTAGCTTGTATCATTCTTTAGAATAGAGTCCTCATAATAGATCTTACATTTTCTTCCCAAGTGGTTATATGAAAGCCACCAAATAATGGGTAAGTTGATTGATTTTGGATTAGGGCCTTTTTGCTCTGTAGAAGGCTAATGGTCTGAATGTTTTCCACAAACCTAAGGAAGGAAAATAAAAAACTGGCACCCTTAGAAAGATTATCTAGTTAATTGCAACACTGTGATCGAACCTGAGATAAGTCAGCTTCCATATTCCTTGGTTTTATCCACAGTACCATAGCACAAATCCTCTCATTTCATTACTTGAAGAACTATTCAAGGACAGAGTTTTCTTTGATTTTTCCAGTCAATCAATGATTTAATTTGAATTCACAGTATCTTCTTGTAATGACAATTAGATCTCCCGAAAACTTCACAGTGGGAATACAGTTGGAATAAATACCGAGTTAGTACATTCGGTGAACTATGTCCGTAGGCCTACAAATAATTGCCATACGATGTTAGAACAATAAAACAAAAAAACTGTTCAAAATATACTCATTGCTTTGGACTTCTAGTGTAGTTTTGACCAACTATTAATTACTTGTGTTTATATATTTATGCATTGGCACAATTATTTCAAAAGTCTTGACGAACGAGATTTACTACAGTCTTAATTTTCTCACAACCACGGCATATCTTTGGAAATAATGCACTGTTTGTTATTTAATGCAAAATGTATCTGGTTAAAAATCTAAAATATAAACTACGAAATAAAATAGTACCATTTGTTTTCAACATGAAGACAATATTGTAATGGAAGGGCTTAGGCTGTTCTGTGACACTTTGTACTATGTGGGAATGGCAGTGGTCATTTCTAATAAAGAATGCATGAAAATACATAGGACAGTTAAAGAGACCTCCTGCTTGATCGTGGCTTGAGACTAAAGTACTGCTATAGGGATAACATTTTACTGACAAAACACCCTATCTTACATCAAACACAAGTTTCTACTTTCCGGAACATGGAACTTTATTAATGTAAAGCAAGCACTAAGTGAACTGTAAAACTCAAATAAGAAATTATTGTCCTAGAGCTCTGTTTATTTGTTTTGGACTGAAAAATTGGCATTGTTGCACATGTACTTGTCTTAAAATTCTTTTCTAAAGTTTGGATAAATTAATCAAACATTTAAAGCATCAAAGATATTTATAGTAGAAGTATGAATCATATCATTATAGATTCATATAATTCTTTTTTTGTTTTATTTTAACCACTTTCTTTGAAAACCCAAATTAGTGATTTAACATCTTGGCTAAGTTTTCCTTTGCATGATGATGTCACATAAGACTAACATCAAATGGAATAAGTAAGAAATAGGGAAAAATTTTAAAAATAATTTCACTTAACAGATTTAAGGAAGAGTTGGCTATGCTTTTTGAATTCAAACTATTTAGTGAAAAAAATTAGAGACTGAGGGTTATTTAAGTGCTGGGGAAATTTTTGTTTTGTAATGAGTTAAGTTAATTTCAAACAATTACAAGGAATGAAATATAAGAGGTTAATTTTTAAATACGCAAATTGGGTGACAAAATATCTAATAAAAGTTTATTATGTCCTATGCCTCCCTTATCTCTCAAATATTAATTTTTCAACTCTGGTAATAATTCCAAAAGCTACTTATCAGACAAATATTTATGTTGAAAAAGATCATCAATGTTTTGAGCTAGCATCTGAAAGAATGTGTTTGGTATAGTTTTATTTACTGATTTTATATATAAATAAAATAAAAATAACAATAATAGTAATGAAAACTGCCTACTCAGAGTTTTATTTTTTTGTGAGATGTTTGTTTTTCTTCTATCCAAACAGATGAATGTTTTCTGACTGAATGAATGCAAAACGGTTTAATTGCGTTTAGCTTTTTCTTTATTTTGATCAGTTGACAAAGTGTCATCAAAGTGTTGATACTGAATTTCTGTTATTTCCCCTCCAAAGCCTAGTGTTGAAAGAAATACACAATTTGAAATTGTGAAGAAGTCCTTCTTTTTTGGTGTTCACTTCTTTCCTTTTATATTCTGAAGTAGAAACCTATTTGTGAAATTTCATAAAAAGAAGAAATAAAAAGGATAAAAACATCATGCCATAAAGACCTTTTGAAGTGAATGATGTTCTTCATTAATAATAGTACGATGATCTGCCAGCCTATAAGCTCTTGATCCGACCACTGTTTGCTTACTACACAAGCAACATAGAGCATATTGGTCTTTGCCCTAAATCAACCCAATGCCTGTAGTTTTGCCACAGGAACTTCCATAATTTTACCTGCTTTGAAGGAAAGCAGTTTCCATGCGAACTCCTCAGAGGGCTGCCCCATTACTTCCAAGCCTGTTTGAGACACCAAAGGCCATTGGGCCAAATGCCCCAGGGAAAAATCCAAACTATGACAAAGGCGCTTCTTTGACCTATAGTTCTAAACTTGCTGACTCAGGACTATCATTATAAGCACTAGACAAAGCCAGAGAGAGGACTTCAAAGCTGGAATGTGAGGCCCCGAGTCTGAATGTCCACTCTCTTCCAGTGGGTTTACAGAAGCCAGAAGAAAAGCCAGAAAAAAAAGAACTCATACAACCTAATGAAACTATTTATGTAGTCATCCAATCAAAATGTTTGTCAACTCATTTGATAGGGCCTTAAACCCGTCACCTAACATTTTTGTTCCACCTTCCAAATGTGAGTGTGAAAATATCTTTAAGGAATGGTTACATCATAATATTTAAATATCATTTTTGAAAATAGAAAACGAAACACCCATCTTATACTTCCCTCATTCTCTTAATGTATTTAGTAAGTAGTCTGCTTTGTTCTGAAAGGTCTGGCCAACGATTTGCTTTCTGTTCCTTTTTCATAGTTACTCAATGCCCATTCTCTAAGAGCTCTATGCTGTGAAATATCTGCACATGGGCCAGCAGAGGGTCTTTAGGTTCTAATTTTAGAGGAGGATATTTTCTCATTATTGAGGAGTATTATTTTCTCTGCTGTGGGATATAAACTGAATTTGTTAAGATAAAGCTTTTCAAATGGTCATTGTATTCTATCAGGTGTTTCTGTTGGTTCCTCAAGATAAAATTGCAGAAAAGCACTAAAATATAGGAAAAGAGCTTGGATCATCAGCTTGTAAAACAACTGCAATGCCTTGACATGTTGAAACAGCTTTTCTCATTTCAAATGCAACACTGTCTTTGAAAACTCTAAAATTATGCACACATATGATGAGAAATTAAAATGTAATTTTCTGGATCTCCCATATTTATGATCTCATAGACACTAGAATGTACTTATTTCCAGCTAGTCTACCTAGTTATTTATTCCCATGTCAATTAGCCCACTTGCAGTAATCTTCCCAGTCTCTAAGTGTTAGCTGTGTGAATTCTGACATTCAGGATCATTTGACCACAATAGCTAATCATGTCTCCTGCTCAAGAACTTCTGGTGCCCTCGTGTTGGTATTTCTCTTTGCAGGCTTCCCCTTACATATATATTCCATGTATACAACATGAGGACCACATCGCCCATAGAAAACAGCACAGTGACCTATACGAACATACACTTTCCCTTTCTAAATATTCATGTGACATATTATGTGTATTCACATATAGATCATATATTCACCATCATTCATTTGAATTTTTAAACTGTTTCAAATCTTTTAATTTTAGTTTCCACTACATGTGAGGTACAGCGCTCAACAAATGAGAATATATAATATCTTTAAGGGGGAGTAGGTAGTGACAGTCATAAATATGGACATGAATACTTTAAAGCAGAATTACAACTATTTACATAATTGACAACTCATATAAGGAACCTGAATTGTACATAGGAAACGTAATTGGGACACGGATTTTTGGGGGATATATTGAGACTGAGGGAGCCATAGACCTAATACTAATACTTAACAATTATCAGCCAAGCAATTTATGTGTGATAAACTCAAAGATACTATCTTTTGAAAATCTTATTCCATCTTCAAGACAAACTTCTGAGGTGAGTATATTATTATCTTCCTTTTATAGATGGGACAACAGATGCTCAAAATGACTAGGCCACTTAGCCGAATCATTCAATGAATAGATGCTGGAGTTAAGAGAGCTCATGAAAGTCCTTAAAATACTTCATATTATGCTGAGACATAAAGAACAGAGTTGCTAGGTAGAAATAAGCATTTCAGATAGAGGTACTACCACGAGCTGAATCACAAAAGCCTTTACTTCCATGATGTAAATACACACACACACACACACACACACACACACAAGCTGCTACTCCAAAGTGTTTCAGGATGTTATGCTATTGAGATGCCTATTGTGGCTCTTAGCTGTGAGCCTACCACCCTATGTTCTGTTGTATGCTGCCTGGCTTGCAGGTATTGCTCTGACTCCCCTACCAGCTGGCTTTTTCTTAATGGGAAGCACAAGAGGGAGACTGGAAGGCAGGAGGAGCGCAGAAGGGATGACTGTTTGCCTTTGATGTCAGCATTTCAAGGCAGCAAAGGACCACTACAGCTTCAGCCCCAGGACTGCTTCTGACCTACTGTGCTGCAGCCATTCTGTGCCTGCTCACCGGTACCTGTACCGACTCACAATGGCCACTGGGTGGTCTGAGCACCAGCTGCATGGCACTACCTTTAGAGTTACCACTACTGGCTGTGATGAGCCTCCTCAATTCTATGTTGTAATAACCCCCAACTCTTCTCTTCTTCCTGAGCTCTGGGGTGGCAGCTGCTTCCTGCAGCTATGAATTCATGGACTATTTTAGCACTGCCTCCTTGCTTGTCCAGCCTTCTAACATCTGATAGCCAATTCCCTGTCTGAATACCTGCTGGTTTCAGTTTTCCTGACTGTATTCTGATTGATACAGATCCCTTTATTTCAATGTCTCTTTAATAAACCTCTGGGACAAATGTCACACTGTCTTTATTGGTACCTGCCAACTTCTCCTTTCCTTCTTCTATCAGCAGAGGCCTAACTTTATTTTTATAGCCAGTAGCCTTGGGCTAGAAAGGAGGCTAAGCCCCTCCACAGCTCCAAGGAGGAATCATAAATTCTCTGGGCTAATCTTGCTGTAGAATGCAGTTTTGATGTGAGGAGACATATGATAGGGACTTTGAAGCCATTTATATCATCCTTAATACCACAAAAGAAACATCTTCTCTTCTAGCCATGTAGATGTTTTCTGGGGAAACTATGAAGCATGTAGCTAGGGTGTCATTTCTTGCTGATGAAAAAGCAAAATGAAAAAAGCTGAAACTTTGAGGATAGTAGAAAGAGCCTAGGAGTTAGACAACATCATTGGGCCACACAATCAACTATCTCTAGAAGTTTGTATCTTTGGATTTTTCTATTATGTAAAATAGACATTTTCAGTAGGGTTAAAACATTTTTAATAGAGATATCTGCTCTTTGCTCTAACGATTCTCAATTACAGAGTAGGAAATGTCTCTCCCCCTGTCCTCTTTCATGCTGTCTCTCTCTCTCTCTCTACATATATATGTAGATGTATGTATGTATATATACATATAAGCATAAATAATATATATACACATATGTAATATGTATGGTTTACTTTTATTATCTTTGTAGCTAAAACTAATAGTTACTGAAACTTAAATATTCACTAATGTTTAAATGAATGTATTTATACTCTGCATGTGCAAATGATCTTCTCAATATAAGGAAAGGCAAGGTATAGCTTCAATTAGAGGAAGTAGTATGAATCAATTAAACATGGAGAATAAAAGCTAGAAAGGTTGAGTGCGTAATAGAAATTCTAAAATAATAGGTAGTTTCCTTGCCATTGAAACTGCCTCCAAAGAAAGTGATGAGCATTTCTCTGAGTTACATATAGTTTTCAGGAATTATTTTAGTGAGTCCTATTGCTGAGCACCTACTTGGATCTCAGCACTAGTGTAGGGGACAGAGGAGAAGAGGGAAAAGTCTGCCAAGGCCTTCCCCTCAAGGCTGGACTGGCTTGCTTCCGAATGCTCAGCCTGCTTTCATGGAGAGTTTTCTATTATATATACAGGGCAGAATGTAGTGGCTAGGGAAGATATGATATTTCTGGCAAGTCTGTTGCATAAATAATATTTTTTCAACTTCCTTACTGCTTTCATGTTAGGCTCTGGAACACTAAAATATGAGTCAAACGTCAGAACAACCAGGTATGATGTTTATGGGGGTTCTTTCTCTGAGATTAACCGAGGGGCAAAAGGATGGGTCACAGGCTGCTTAGAAAGTTACCTGGAAAGTGCAGATCGGACCAAGGAGCATATTTTTTGCCATAATAAGACAGTCATGTTGCAGTTTGAGGACTGCAGGGTGGAATAGATGGCAGCATGCTCACACACGTGGAGCTGCAGAGCGCTGCAAAGTGTTTGGAAAAATGACAGCTTATCTTTAGGAAAAGGAAAAAAGAAAAAGTAGAGGGCTGGGAGATGGTACACATGGCTCTGGATGGCTTGGGAGGCAAGCTAATATTTTTGCCTTGAATGCTGGACATTTTTTTTTCTTTTTTACCATTTGTAGTCCGTTTTTGTCAGTTAGCCCCTATATAATCTTAGTGACATACCTACATGGGAATGACCATCTTTATATCATTCTTAGAGATACAACCTTAGAGAGAAAGAAAGAAAAATTAATCTAAATGGAGACATAGAAAGGATTTAGCAGGGTCAAAACACAAAAATGAACAGTGCTGAGAAATGGCTTCCCATATAGTTCTAGTATTATACATTCAAAACACAATTGGTAAGACATTTAGAGAAAAATCCATTTGCACCAACTTGTCTCCAACCAGAAAGATCTCTAGACTAAATAAAAATCATGTTTTGGGACGACTATTCATGCCTGGAATCAGCTCCTGGTTCCCACTGGACATCCCTAGACATTGTCTTCCTCATGTTGATCATTACTGGGTGTCTCCAGGGTTCACCCAACTCATAACCCGACATCCACATGAGCTAGTTTTCTGGCTCCCAGTTTAGCTCCATTTCCTTGATTCTGGCAACTTTCTACTCTTGAAGCACACAGGGATTGAACAAGAGGGACTTTATTTTTGAATGAACTACCATCTTAAAGTTAGGTGCACTAGGGATGTGTACCTAACTTGAAGACACACTCTCAGAAAATCTTCTCAGAGAAGGGAGTAATTATGTTATGTAGGTGATAGACACAGTGAAATGGCACAGAGTCACCTATTGATTAGACTAGCACCTGATCAAGCACAAGTTCTAGGTTAAGCTAACCTGCAACAATTTATTTTTTTTCCCTTCTGTTTTACTCTTGCTACTTTTCAAATAATCTTTAAGGAGATCGTTCAGCCCAGGAAGCTTCTGTTCCAGGAAAACTTGACTAACAGACTGAGATTATAAACTGACATTTGTTGAACATCAAAATAGTGCCTCACCTGGAGACATACTGGCATAAAAATTCAAGAAAGATCAATCACTGTCATACCTCCGAACTCCTGGACCTTCAAAGACTGCCTTTATAAACCCCACACCGTCCCTTTTCAGTGGGTCTGACTTCTCTCTTTTTTATCAGTTCCCTTATATACAAGCTATCTCTAATAAACTCCACTTGCTTTATTTCTTTTGACTTTAGTGTTCATTTCTATAACATTGAAACTCAAGAACCTGGTCTTTGAGAGTCTGGTAATACTTTGGTATATTGCCTTCAAATATGATCACCATTTATACTACAAATACATATGTACAACACTCATTAATTCACTTTTTTATAAAATGAATTCGGTGAATAAAAAGCATGTGCCAAGGACTATGCTGGATGCTGGACGTCAGAAGCGTGCAATGGACTGCTTTTCTGGAGTTTACATGTTAAGGGGAGAGGGACTGAACATTAAACATTATTTAAACAAAACCCACAGGAAAACACACGGGAAAAACATAGGGTATGGGATAGTAAATAATAAAGCTCTCTGACTACAGGAATTTTATCTCAGAGGGAATGACTTTTATCCTGACGTAAGTACAAGGGAACATGGAGGGAGGTGGAATAGAGATGACTCAGGAAAGGGCGTTGCTCAAAATTCTAGGGTAGAAAGGACATGTTCTCTCTGAGGAATGGCAGCAGGCCAGTGATACTGGAGCACAGCAGGAATTGGGGTAGAGGACAGTTTAGCACCCAACAGCCTGGGTGACAAAAGGAAAACAAAGGAAAAGGGCTGGATTCAACTGCTGTTTACAGCTAGTGGCAGTTCACAAGTGGGAATTCAGCAAATGAAATGTCTAGCAGGACTCTGTATTCCAGGATGGAGACAGGACCTTGCAAGTTGGCCAGATGTGGTCCATACCTGTGATAAATAGCAAACAGGTGCCCATCGTAATCTGGCAAGAGTAATGAAAATGGAGCAACAAAGTTCCCCTTGTCACATGTTTGTGAAAGGGTCTATGTGTGTGTTTGTGTGTGCCTGTATGTGATGTGTGTTCAAGGTATGAAATAAACGAATGGTGGTCTAGGTAGTCTTTGAGTAAAGAGAGAAAGGTCATCTAAGGAAATAAAATGTGAGTGAGACCCACAGTCTCGAAGTAAAAGTAGTGAATGGAATGGGAAGTGACTATGAACTAGATCCCTAAGGCAGAGACTTCCTAGGAAGAACAGACAGTAGGCAGCTTAACTGAGCTCTTGGTTGCAAAAGTGATATTTTATTACTATAGGTGGTCTTTGGCATAATTATATTATGCCACTATAGGTGGTCTTTAGCATAATTGTATTACTATACGTGGTCTTTGGCATAATTAAAGATAGGGTATCAATTACTAAGCATTAAATGTGAAGCAATTATTTGATATATTTTGTATCTCTGATTATGGTGGTATTATACTAGAAACAGTTTTAGTAAAGTAAAATGTATTTGCATGACTATAATATCTGGAAATTAAAATCAAACATGCTATAAATGTTCTACAAATTAACACTTGGTTTTATACACAATTTAAGCAATTTTTGATCTATAACTACTAATGTTTTCATATATCTTTTAACCAGAAGCATTTCAAATAAAATTCATTCAAATATTTTCATTGTTCCAAAATTAATTTCTATAATCATATCTTGGATAAGGTTTATGTAATCATTGCTTCTATGAGAACAAAGTGCTTAAATTATGAATAGATGAGGTTAAACTTTTATTGCAAACCGAAACCATATTCAAGCTTATTTCTGCTTTGTTAAAAATTATATTTATCTCTTAATGTCAAATAAAACATTGTAGAGCCAAATAATGTGTTTCTATGAAAAGAAACAACAAAAAAAAACCAGAAAATAGGATTTGAGCCAAGAAAGAATTCAAAACCTTAAGGAATATAATAGTCGGAAACAATTTTTCATTAAATAGGCAATCTCTTAAAGGTACAGCTATGAAAAGACTGAAACAGGCTCTTGCCGAATGTGATGCCCCAGGGATGATGACAAGGTTTGACTTCTAAGTGGCTTCACCTCAGCCTGGAAATGCAGATTCTTGGTAATTTCTCTGCCTTCTAAAGGTTTGATACTTGGACTTTTGGTCTTCCCACTTCTGTTTTACACAGGTATGGTGAACCAGGAACCAGAAAAAAATACTTTTATTGCCTTGGGATGATTTATTTTAAGTCAAAATTCTCAACTGATTTTCACCAGAATGTGTACAAGGACAGCAGCTAATACGGAGAGCAAAACAAATTCTGACATTTTTTCCATAGTAAAATGTATTAAATATTAGCAAAGATTTACTTTAAAATGTATAACTATTTTGTTAAAAATTATGTGCAAACACACACATGTATATGAGCACAAATTCCTAAGAAAATGAAACCAATGTTTAAAGGAAACACATTAAAAAATGTTAAAACACAGACCATTTATCATTGGTAAGGAAATCTATCATTCACAGGTAACACAGAAATTACTCTTGATTAATTTTATTTCTTGATACATTTTCCTCAGTGGAAATTTCTTAGAAATATGGCCATTAGGTTTATAAAAATTTTACAGTAACATTAATTTATCCTCTTTTAGGTACAGTTTCTCAATAAGTAATCCTTATTGGACTATATCCCAATCCACACATAAATCATCATTTAGAATTATCTGAATAAAACATATATTTTTACGTGTAATCCAAAGTCAAACATGTCCCCAAATAAAGTAAATGCCCGTTCCCCTCACCCACAGGGCAGGATGGCAGGGGTCGTAGGGTGTCTCCCCCCAGGGCATCAGTTACAGTCAGCCTTTCTCATCTCCCAGCCTCCTGGCAGGTGTCTAACAGACGAAAGTGTATCCTTCGCTGTGGGCTACCTTCTCCTCTCCTGTGTGGAAATCCTCCATCTCATAACCTTCCGAACCCGTGATGGGAAAGATAAAAAAGTCAGTCTATCACTTTCTGAGGTGCCATCTCTACTGTTTGATTTTTCACTTTCTGTCTCTCTGACTCTATTTTTCTGAGTCTTTGTGTCTCTGTCTCTTCTCTGTTAGTGAAAAAGTTAAGTGTTTCTAGCTGCAACTGTGGCCTCTTTCCCAGTTTTATTTTCCAAGAGTTCCCTGCATTTATCAGTTCCCCAGCTCCTCTTCCTCTCTAGACTGTATCTACTCCCTCTTTTGAAATAGCTTCATTTTGGAATTACTGTGACATTTTTATGCACACAGGACCTTTGTCTATAATACAGACACATATATATACACACACTTCATGTCTGCTCAAGATCCTGAATATCAGAAAACTTTGAACAACTACATTAGAAATGCACTTCTTTTCAACAAATCTCAGGCAAATTTTGGCTCCAAATACTCTTTTAGGACTATTTTGTAAAGTTACATCCTCATCTATTGAAAATTAAGCATGATGCTACCGGTGATGTTGAGATGTATACAGTCCAGGGCAGCATCTATTTTCCTAATGGAATACAATGCCAAAGAGTGACAAGTGAGATCTTTTCCTAAAGCAAAGAGAAGGGAGGTATAAAATCCATAATACAGCTCCTCTCTCAAATATGTGTCTTTAACCATTGAAGTCCACTCATCTCCTTATGAAATCTTACATTCCAGCAGCATATATGGTGTTGGGAACTTAAGGAATAGATGTACCTCTTCTATATACTTAGAGATACTAGTTTAAACACCTAATGATAAATTTTAAATGCTGACCACTAATATTTACACTTCAAATTGCACTGCAAGTTCTCTCCAGCATAGGAATTGTAAATTTTAATCTACCAGATATCTGGTATCTTGCAACTTCAAGATAATCTCACAAGATCATCTGTCTTGCAAAATATATTTACATATCAATTTGCTAAATTGGAACTGGAATGTTAGTAAGAATTGACATATGGACCAAAAAAATAGAATTGTAATAATTGATAGTATTTTTTAAATTAGAAGAAATTGTGCTTTATTATAAGAGCAAATAATGACATATTGCCATATTTTATCTTTAAATTTGGCAGCTGTTATTTGGTAGACTGTTAGCACTTTTAGTTGTATCCTTTCAGAAATTTGTAATGCGTGCATTCACCATTTTGTGTTCCATTTTATCTCTCACAGTTTATTAAACTAGTAATATTTAATTAAAGGGGTAATATTTATTTGTTATTGAGCCAATTTCAATACACAGTAAAAACCAATGACAAGCTGAATGAAGGATTGGAGGAAGTACCCTGAAGAAAACTAAAAATAATTCATTGTTACTCTATTGAAAATCACAGAAGAAAATCCATCCTTGTTGTCCTAAAATAATGAAATGTATTTGTGATTTGTAGAAGTATTTAGAAAAGTAATTAAAAGGCTTCTTTGGTTGTTAGTAATTCATTTATTTTTTTCAAGATAAAGTTATTCTAACAAAGGGAAGCACGTCATAGTCTTTTCACTTATATGCTAGTGGTACCGTCTCGTTTTCCATAGGGTGCTACTTGAAATTTTATATGACTGGGCATTTATACTTTATAGCATAAAAACTAATCAGTTGGTGTTGCCCCAGATAATATGTGCTAATATTTCACTTATACTGTGCTTAGGAGGAAAATTATTGGTGACATGTCAGCTTATTTGTGAAATAGGTAAGGTATTTGATATATTCTTCCTTGCCAAGCTTTACAGTGCTACTGCATAGTTTATTTGCCTCCAACTCAAAATATCTCTTCTTTTAAATTAGGAACATAAACTGAGCCCTATTTCTCTGTGCTTCAGAAAGCATCCTTTCAGAGCAGTGGTATTGAATTGAGATCTCCTGATTCAGTATACATCAAAACTGCCTTGTCCCATGACAACCTCTCCAAAATTTCCTATTTATGAACTCAAAATCAATCCCCTATGTTCAGAGAGGACAGAAATAATGGTTGGGAATCTCTGCATCTAGGTTGATTTGATTTTCTTGCTGTAGATACAGTATTATTTAAGATGATGGAGAGGGCACTGGGAGAGGGGTCAGAAGATATGCCCTTCATTAGACACTCATGGCGTGTGCAATTAGCTTCTGTCTTCCCATCTGTCAGTGACCTCCCTACCCTAAGGTATTACTATGAGCATTTCATTTTTACTGAAATTCAGGAGCATTATATAGAGTTTTCATCTCCTATCCTCTCTGTCCACACACATAAAAAGTTAATTTTTACAGAATTGTAATAATTGATAGTACTTTTTAAATTAGAAAAAATTATGACTTATTATATTATAAAAGCTAAACTGCTTCCCTCCATGCTCTTGTTAATGCTCTTTCCATTCATTTTAAATCAAACTACTGTTTGTCATGGGAAAAAAAATATGACAATAGTGAAGATACATCATTAGCGAGCCGCAGTGGTAGACTGTTAGCACTTTTGGTTGCATCCTTTCAGAGATTTTTAATGCATGCGTTTTCTCATTATGTAGTGATTAGATCGCACTGTACAAACTCATTTCTACCTCCTTTGCAACCAAATATTTTTTGGTCATTTTCATATCAATACGTTCTTTATAAGATTTGCATAATATTCCATAAAACGACCATTTTATATTCTATTTAATTAGTTCAATTTAATGAATTTCTGAAGTCTTCAGTTTTTGTTGTTTCAAATATACTGTAATAAGCATCTGCATGTATTTATCTAGACTGCTTCTTGAAAGTATTAGCAGGGACACGGCTGGCTGAAAGGATACCAGCATTTTAATTTGCCATATATTGTTCTCCAAAAATTTGCACCTATTACACTCTGACAAATAGTGTAGTAGCATGTTCCTTTCCTCCATACTTGCCCAAATTGGATATTTTACACTAAAATTTTTTGCTAATATGATATTATTGTTGTAATTAACATTTCATTAGTTACATGTGAGGTTGGGCAGTTTTTATTCACATAAATATTGGTTATTTAAAATCATTTTTTTTTAGAGTAGGTAGATAGTCAGATATGATCAGGAAAGGGGCTGGGACTTTGGCCGTTGTTTACAGTTGGTCTGTGTTTCCATTTGACTGGATGCATACATTCTACACATTCTGTGTAAGGTATTGTCACAGGGTGTGAGGAATAAGAGTATAGATAACAGACCAGCCAAAACTAGATGGTTCCAACATGGAGAAGTTGATCCAGATTTCTCCCAAAATATGTTAATCACTCATTAACATAGTACAAATCACCCCCTTCCCTCATTAACATAGTAAAACTCAAGCCTCCCCACACCATGACAGTTCTGATGAGAACCAAATAGAGCCCAAACTTCCTGCCTGATATAGGGATGGAGAAGCCTGATCTCCAAGAAGACCCTGCTTATTTCCTTTGAAAGCCATCCCCTCTTAGTGAGTATTCATCCCCCTTAGATAAAAAGGCTCCCTATTATTTCCTCCAGGCAACCCCCTCTGGGTCTGCCCAGGCTCAGCTCTTGAGCAAGCCCACTCCCTTTTCTTTAAACTCTTACTCTCCAAATAAGTTTCTAAAACTCAACCTCTTTTTGCATCCATTCTTGAATTTTTTCTCATTATGAGACCAAGAACCCATCTCCGGTAATCAACCTTACAATTTTTTAGTAAGTAGACTATGTGCTGTGATTCCAGTTTTGCTGCCTACTCTATTTAGAAAGTGAATGAATAACAGATTGCCAGTCTATTAAGAGAATTTAGAGAATATGGAAAATCTAGCAAAAAATGGAACAAGAACCTGCAGAAGGAAGAGAAATGTTGCTATCAGATTATGTAAAGACAAAAAAAAAAATGTCTATTGGATTTGGTCCCTGGGAAGCATCCAAAGCCTGAAGTCTTCTCTTTCCCCAAGACTTTATGAATTAACAACCATTTCCAGTCCTTCCTTCTTATATCTTTCATTATCTTCCGTTCTCAGCATCTCTTACCCATGATGACATTCAATTTTTGATAACCCTTCTTGTGGACTAGCCCTACATGCAACTTTGAAATCTTCACATTTCCAGTCCCTCATTGCCAGAGAGTTAAACCTCCAAATCTGATGGCATCATTCTCCCGCTCTCTTCATGTTTAGCATCTTCAACAGAAAAAACAAATGGCGTCCTTCCACAGCCCTCAGTCTTTCTTTCTGCAGCCCCATCCAGCTGCAAAAACCAACGCCCTGCCTCTCCCCTGTACACATATTGTCCTTTATATTAATACATTGTTATTTGTAGTTCCTGAAAAATTCCATATTCTCATATCATAGTATTTTTTTGCCCATTCTATTCCCTATGAATCATTTCTCTTTGCTTTCTACCTGAAAAAACTCTCAGTTCTTGGAATTTCAGGTCAGACATTACTTGCAGGATATACACATCCCAGTCCCAGTTTGACTTCTTTTCTTGTCATCTCACTGAACTTGGAAAATACCACTATTATGACAGACAGCATAATAAAATTGAAGTTGTTATGTCACATGCCTCTTTTTTTACTTGGGAGAGCTCCTTTTTAGCCGTGATCCTGTCTCTGGTTTAAACAAGGATCCTACCAAGGGCTTTCAGACACAGAGCCTAACAGGAGAATTCATGTGCGAATTACTCTCTAAGGAAGTGCTCCCAGGGTAGCTTAATAAGACAATGGGTTAAGCAGGGCCTGGAAGGAGAAGAGGCCAGGTGAGGGTATAACCTCAGTAAGAGAGTCCACAGAGGATAGGCTTCAGTTTGATGCACAAAGGGAAATTTGAGAGTGCTTAGATTTGGAAAGTAAGCCACAGAGCTATTAAAATTAAGGCAATGAATTGGGGCCTTTCTTGTTTCTGCATCTCTCAGTCCTTAGCTGGTGGAAGCCGGGGGTGGAGAGGCACTTCCAGGCCTCTTCAAGCAAGGGCCAAGTTAGCTCAAGGAGCTGAATGGCAGTGTTCGGAAGAAAACGTCATATAGGCACTCAGTACCTTTTGAATGGCTTGCTGGCTGGATAAATCGCAAATTATAGAACCCTGGACTGCTTACAACAGGGAGACCTTGAAGAGTTTTGATGATGAGAGTGGTCTCTCAAAATGATAAATTAAGTAGATTACTTTAGAAGCATTGTGAAGAACAGGTGAATGAAAGGGAAGTCTAAATGCAGAACATTATATAAGAGAAAATTGCCATGGTGATGAGGAACTGTTCTGGAGGCAGCAGAGATGGAAGGTGAGACACGCTTTTGATTGATATTGCACATGAAGATGCAATCATTCTTGATGACTGACTGGACATGTAAGACAAAGGAAAAGAGAAAAAGTGAGGCTTTTGGAGCCCAAGTGTTAGGTAAAAAGATAACATGAGCAGCTGGGGAAGGGGAAATGAGAGTCAAGGAAGAAACTGCCCATACTCTGCCTAGGTAGGGGGGTCCCACATGAAGGTAATGAAGCTTCTGCAAGGAGATAACTTCTTGTCTGTTGGGACCAGACCTCATCATAATCTCATTAAAATAAAATTGCAGTTTTGCTACACTGCCATGGGCTTTTCTGCTTTTTGGGGAAAAGACATACACACCAAGAGGAATGGGTGTATAACGAGAGCTGTCAATCAAATGACCTCATCTTGTCAATCAAAAGAGGCACCTTCCAGTCAGGTCTTGATAACTAGACCCTCCCCTAAAAGTTCAGGTCCTTTTTCTACCTTGACTCCGGCCCACTCCTCCCTTAGGTGCATTCAACTAAAACTTTCCCTCTGCTGCTCTACTTTCAATTCTTTGTTGCAGTGGGATCGAGATCCAAGGAGAACAAACTCAGTCTGTTAAACAAGTACCAGTGAGATTACTACGAGAAAGAGAAATCAGAACAGACGGCGGGCTGGAGGCAGGGGTAAGTTCAGAGCTAGACATGACGGCTGTCAGGGACAAGAAGCCAGATATTCAGCAGACATGTTGGAAACGTGAGATTCAATCTTGGGAGTCATGACAGGCTAGAAATACGGACTTGAGATTTGGGTTTGAGGGTGGGAGAGCTGAATTTGGGACACAGAAGGGAGTTTAACCAAGAGGTTGTGGGACAAAGATGTTAAAGACCAGAGCTATGGCAAAGGTCACGTGGAGAGAAAGGAAAGAAAGGTGACAGGAAGAGACAGAGAAGTAGAAGCGGGAGAACAAACACAATAATTCAGTTTCAAGGTGGCAAATACAAGAGAAAGGCTCAAAACGGGCAGGCAGCCTAATCTTCAAGTCCTCCGGGAGTTCAAATATAAATAGGACTGAGAAAAATATTGGGTACCAAAGGGAAGATGTGCTTTACATCCTTAGAGAGCTTATGTTTGGGGTGAAAAAACTCAGGTCCAATTACAAAGCACATACATACCAAGAAGAGCATGCATTCTTCTATTCTTCTAATAGAAACTTAAATTGGCACTTTTCTGGGAAGCATTTGACAATATATGATACCAATGTTCTAGTATTTGGATACTTTATTCCAGCAAGCCCTTCTTAATCTCAGCAATCCTAAGAAACAGCCAGATGTAAAGTCTGTCATTTATATTCACAGGCCCTTCTTAATCATGTTAACAATAGTAGCAAAATATTGTAAACAGTCTAAATGTTCAGCAATAGGAGAATATTTAAATAGTGATGGAAACAAAAGATGAAATCTTACCTGATCTTTATAGGCTATGATTTTAGAGAGGATTTAATAACAAAATTATTTGATAAATATTATGTGAAAAGGGAAGCTATAAAAGTATGTATAACATTGCAAAAAATTATTTCCTTGTGTTGTATGTATGTGTGTAAAGTTTAAAAAAATTCACAGCAACCCAGAGGAAAAGACAGGCCTAGACTCATATGTAGCCTACTTCAATGCAATTTATAACGAGATCAATCCCAGCCCCTGGAACAATCTGATAATGCCAGAATCCTTTCCCTCAAATGGTAAAGGCTCTAGTTCCATAGCTCACAGGGTCCCCATCTGGTCTGTCCTCCTTTGCACTTCACTGTATATATTCCATCCACAAAGCCTTCTTTCAGTATCTCCACTGCCTTGCACAGGGACTTTTCCCTGCCTCCGCTTTAGTGACACAGTCTTTCTGTCCTCTCCTGCCCAGTAACTCAGCTCAGAGGTGACATCCTCAGAGAACGTGAGCCCTCCAATGCAGAGCACCTTCCTTTTCATACAACCTTTCAAGAGGGCGTTCTTTCCTTTCTTCAGGGCATCCTTCTGTTTGTAATTTTACTTCCTCAGTGTAGCTACTTGGATACTGTCTCCTCCCCCACAAGGCAAAAGCACTGACATGGACACCCTGTCCTCAGCGGACCTTCATGCCTAGGACACTGGCTATTAGCTGAGAATTTAATTCAAGGATAAGGTTTTAGACAAATCAAATTTAAGATGTCTGTAGGATACACAGGTGGATAGGTGCAGCGGGAAAGCAGGAAGCTGGGAATAATGGACCAGTTGTTCCTAGGAATGATCCATCCAAAGTTAGTGATCAGGGAACCACTAACAGATAAGTGCTGGAGTAACTGACAGTGGTTTTAATTGCCCTGGAAGAGGGGATAGAAAGACCAAAAGAAAAACAAAAGAGCAAAACAAATCCCCTATTATTTAACCTGGATACATCTTTCCAGTTCTCTTCACTGCCACGTGACCCCTTTCCCAAGATGTACACTCTCAGCTCTCTGGGTCATTTGCCTTTTCTGAATATTTCCTTTTTTATTTTTCCCATTTCTCTCTTTTTTTATGCTTTTTTTCCCCTTACATGCCTATCCTTTCCCTCTCTCTTCTTTAACTGAAATATGTTTGTACCTTCCTTAGTGGATATTGTTCTCCTTCTCTTAACTTGTGACCCTTATTCAACATGAAATAAATGCTTCCTACAAAAGACTGGTTTTATTTCCCACGAAAGATTTTAAGGTTCTTTAAAAAAGTCCTCCTTGCCTCACAATCCCTAATTATGAAATTTAAAAAAAAACCCACCTCTTAAAACCAGATTTAAAAAATATGTTTTATTTGGCACCAAAACTTGACCTGGGCTGAAATAATTTGGTGACATAGTCTGACCTGGAATGACATGACCTCACAGGTGATGCTGTCCAGAGCTTGAATAAATGTGACTTTAAAATGTCATGTGCATGATATTATCATTCTAAAATCCTCCCCAAAATTAAAAAAGCTCTAAATTCCAAAACATATACATCTCAAACACTTCACAAATCACTGTAGGTCTGAACTTTGTATTATGTTTTTCACTGAGTAATGTTTGATGAATATTAAATATTGCCTGTTTATGATTATGTGGTTTATGAGGCCCTGTCAGTTTCATACAACATCCTTACGTCTTGTGGGATGCTGGAAACTAGCTGATATAATTATAAATAATGTATTTATTTTGCCCCAAGAAGGTCCTGTTCAAGTGACTAACACCCACCAAGACAATCTGGGAAAGGATGTATGTGGGATAAGCTGTCCGGATGGAGCAATACTATAATAAACATAAGAGCAAAGCTTTGTGATGTTATACATGAGAGTAGGTAGTTTTACAGTTTAAGTAAGAAAAATATTCTATGAATGAGCATGTTTGCTTATAGAAGCATGATCCATACCAGTGTGCAAAAAGCAGGAAGACAGGAAATCAGTTCAGATGATCCTCACTTCATTAGTTTTCCAGCAAACACAGGTTACAATCGACTCTAGTTAAACAGTTTCAAGAGTTAACAGAATGTAAAAAAATTGAAGAGTAAAGAATTCACTTCCTGCTTTCCACAGATTTGTCTGGGACAATCTGAAGTATTCCTAAAGTAGAATGCATGATTATATTAAGGTCACTAATGCTGATCTATTGCAAAGGACAGGCAGAAACAGCTGTGTGGTATCAGAGTCCAGCTATCCTCTTCTTCAGGTTTTGAATTCCAAAAAAAGGAAACTTATAGAAAACTAGTAGTTTGACTTCTGCTCCCCCGCATCCCCCAGTTCATTTCCAGCAATTGATTTTTCCTTTCATTCTATGCTGTTTAGCATATCCTCAGACAGAGGAAAGCTCAGACCTTGCTGATCCAGTGTCAGAGAGAACAACTCAGAAAGAAAAGACTTCAGAAACACGAGCAGGACCTGAGGCCTGGGGTCGGAACACTGTGACGACGTCGTTTCATTTCCAGGACAGTGTTTCTATTATTTCATTAGTTGTTCCAAGAAATAAATGAGGTTTCTCTTATACTTAAAATTATTATGTGTTTTATTATCTCTCAAGAGAATTAATTGGCCTTTTACCTTACAACATTATGTTTATTATTAACCTGCTTCTTTCAGGGTTCCAACGATCATATGAAAAGTAAAGGAATAATTCATCACCTAATGAGAACAACTATTCATGTAGATATTGCAAATATAACTTAAAATGATACTTGTACAGTACTTCAGATTTGAACTTTTTCTCTTTTAATTGTGATTTTAAAACACATGACTCTAACCATGTAGTGCCTTGAACATTTTTGCTATTTTTGAAATTTGATTGAACTTATCAGTCAGCTAAGTAATGAGGCACATCAATCAAAAGAATGTTCATAAAGAGATAGAAAAAATAGTTTATTCATTTCAAAGAATAAAAAGAGGGCATTTTGAGTTAGTAGGATTTAAAGAAATAAAATTTCTCATCGAAAACAATAAGAAATCTGTATTCTTGCACGGAGCCTACTGACTCTGTCTCTTCATCTCCCCCCATGATCCACTCTTCCTCTTGGGCTACCTGCCTCAATAAAGGTACCACTATCCCACTACCTTGCAAGAATCTGGAAGCTGCTTTCGGGGCCTCCTTCTCTCTTCCCACCCCATCCCTTCCCTCAGTTTAAATACTCATTTAATCCATCCATTTGCTCACTGTTTCCTTTTATTGTCAATTTTTTTTATGCAAAGCCACCTCACCTCTTCTTGGAGCATCTACTCTAGATGCTTAGTCAATTCCCCAGGCATCTGCCCAAACCGCTCCCCTCTGTGCCCAGTGCCATCTGCTAAACAACAAACTCCATCCTCTATACCCCCCACCTCTGCCCCCAGCCTCCAGCTCTCCAGTGGCTTCTCAATCCCTCAGCAGAAAGCCCAATGTGACGGGCTGTAGTTGATTTCTGTAGCCAACTCAAGCATGTACATGGCAGTCACATCTCAAGTTCCTTGACATCTGGGACAGTGGCTTATTCAGCAGTGGATTCCCAGAATCTAACACAGTCTTTGCTATTTAGTAAAGTTTCGGAAAGCCATTGTTATTTTTAATTTTAGATTGATAGGTTGAATAGTCAGATAAATGCATGATTTTTTTCTTGGCATCCGGAATCTACTTTTTTTCCACCCTCTTGTAGACTTTAAGTAAGTTTAGGTTATTATAGGAGCTACTTGAAAACTCCCTTGTATTTAGATCCTCTGGTGATTGTGAAGAGCTGCTAATGGAAGCATCTGGCCAGCTGTTGGTTCTGATTTTGCTCAATGCAAGTTGACAGACAGAAATACTTGATAAAATTGACTGAGTATATGCTTTTCCTCTTAATACCCTCAAAGTGGCAAACAACTCTTTATTTCCAGAATTAATATGCCAGAAATGAATGTCAGTGGATAAGAACTGATTTCATTCCATGTTTTATTCTGTATTAGTTTTCTATGGCTGCTGTGACAAATTACCACAAATTGGGTGACTTCTACATTTTTTCACTGAATAGAAAGTAAGAACAGTTAAGCATGAAAGAAATGGAATTAAGAGGATTATTTTTAACCTGGAATGAGAATATTATTTTTAAGTAGTCTCCTTGTTAAACTACTACTTCAATAAAAATGTGACATATTTCAAAATTGTAATAAATGTTTTAGACGTTTAAATATAGTCCTGAAATACTGATGTAAGGAAGAGTCAAGTTAGTAATGCAGAAATGATCAAGCACAAGTTATTAATTCTTCTGATCTATGCTCAGTACCAGCAATTGATAGTTTCCCATGTATACTTTTATCAAGTTAGAAGAGAAGATGATTACTATTTTTTTTTACCAAACTCTGAGTTTACATCATGGTTATTAGAAGCTGTGATATTCCCCTATGATCAAGTACTTTAAAAATGTAAGGGCATCCGATCATAATAGTGAGATATCAACTAACATTTTTTGGAATGCAAAGATCAAATAAAGGCACAGTCCTGGAAGAGTTTACAATGAACAATCAAAGTATTGCAAGTGGAATGAGACATTCAACAAATATTTATTTAATGCTGACTATGTGCTAGACACTGTGTTAAATGAGGGATATATAGCAGTGAACAAAACAGAGATAAATCATGTATATATATCTATATGTACATACATACACACACAGACACACACATGCATGCATAGCTACACACAGTGGAATATTATTTTGCCATGAGAAAGAAGGAAATTCTGCCAATTGCAGTAACAGGGATGGACCTTGAAAGCATTTATGTTAAGCGAAATAAGACAGAGAAATACAAATACTGTATGATCTCAGTTATGGAATATGGAATTAAAAAATCCAAACTTGTAGGAAAAGAGACTGGCATGGTGGTTCCAGGGAATGGGGAGATGTTTGTTAAAGGGTATAGACTTCAAATTATAGGATGAATAAGTTCTAATGTAGAGCATGGTGATTAGAGTTAATAAGACTGTGTTATATACTCGAAATTGCTAAAAGAAGAGATCTTCAATATTCTCACTGCTATAGAGATTTGGTGATTATGTGACGTGATGGCAATGTTAGCTAAGGCTATGGTGGTAATCACTTTGCAATATATATAGGTGTATAATATCAACATGGTGTCTGCCTTACAGTTATATAATGTTATATGGTAATTATTTCTCAGTAAAGCTAGAAAAAATCATACTCTCATGGAACTTCCATTGTCCTGAGATATGTGGATAGGATCCATTTACTCCCCTGGATCCACTCCCCATTATCCTACTGAGCTCTGACCTCTGGCTACTGACCTCTAAGTATTGCTTGACAACTTTGGTCTCTGGCTTCTTATTGGTTTGACCAAGGGAAAGCAAAGGCAGGTAGGAGATGGGAGGAGGAAGGCATCTGGCATTATTTCCCAGGATCATTCCTTGCTAGGATATGGCTTGGTGGTGACTAGTTTTCTCTACGTGATCAGGAGCTATAGAATTTTGTAGGTTCGAGTACCTGCTCCACCTCTTGCTCCTTCAGGCAATGGAAATAATATCAGTCCATCTAGCTTTCTCATAATTTCTGTGGCTTCTAAAACTGCCCACATAGTTGTAAATAGTCTTTTTATTAAACTCTTTTCAGTTATCCCCTTGGACTGTGTCATCTGTTTTCTGAAGGACCCTAACTATTCATGGAGGTATGAAGGAAATAAAATACTAAAGATATCTGAGAAAAGACCTTTTAACGGATGCTGTCAGCCACCCACCCACATCCTCCTGACCCTCAGCGAGCCTGTGTACGCTTTTCTTTACTCACCCGAGGCCTCTCTTTGGCTGCCTGTCATCTATGCTCAGGGTTGGAGGAGGTGAGGCATGCTGGGTGTTCATGCATTCCTTTCACCCCTTTTTCCAGCAGCCCTCAACCTGTGACTGACAGGATGTCATTGCAAAGTCCTCTGCTCCTTGGAGTGTTGCTTGGAATCACTTCGAGGCATCATTCAGCTGTCTCTCTGAGTCCCCCAGGGGAGTTCTCTTCAGTTGCTCACAGTGGAGACCTGCTTAATAACACACCCATTTAAAGGCTTCCTTTCACTCCCTGTAATGCTTCTCTACTCCACTGCTGATGATAACACACACACACACACACACACACTACATTAATTTGCATCCTTGTGCCATAATAAGCTCTAGAAGGTTCTCAGGAGAGACTTGCTGTTATTAGGTTTTTACGGGCCCTCTCTGGATTTTTGTGTTGAGAGGTGTTGTAAGGGTCGTGAGGGCAGAAGCAGTGAGGCTCATTCGGGAGGTTGGTGAGTCTACTTCGGCAGCAGACGGAGGTGCTAACCCAGGAGAGAGGTGTCGAGGGCTTGTCTGCGGGTAGCAGTGGTGAGGACAAGAATGGGCCGAGGCTGGGTATTGTTTTTAGATCTCCTGATCAATATTTATTGAAATATATCATGTATCAGGCCCTGTGCCAACAGATACCAAGATGGATACACCCCTAATCTTCCTTTTAGAGGTAAGTAAATGAGATTAGGAACGTAAAATAGAATTTGCTTTAGAAAGTAAAATAGAAGAGAAAGTAAAATAGGCATGGATCCCACATCTGCCCAGAGCTCCTGCCTCGTACGACATTCCTTCCTCCAGGGAGGCGGTCGGAATATTAGACTGAATGCAGTGGTACACGCAGGTGGGCTGCAGTGAACAGGCAGGGAGAAAAATACATACGGAAGCAGAAATTACAAGGGTTGGCAACACATTCAAGAAGTTTGGCAGCCAAAGAAAAGGATCTGGAGTTACTAATAGAAATAAGGTAGACTGTTTGTTTTGCTGTTTTTTCTTATTTTCTTTGTTAGCCTGGGAAAAGCTTATTCTTGTTTGCATGCTTAACAGAAGATGCACTGGAGAAAATACTGGATGTTATAGGAGTGAAAGGGAATAATTGATCGAGGGAGACTTGGTAATGGAAAAGAAGTTAAAATGTATACAAGGAGTTTATTAGTTACTTATAAACATGTACAAATACATGCTCATTATAAAATATTCAGATAAGAGAAGCAGATACAGAAAAAAAGTCTATGCCCATATTCACCCCATTTGCTACAATCCTAAATACCACTGCTATCCTTAGAGTAACCATACTTCAGTGAGTAACCTTCCAAATATTTGTGTACATGTATATGTGTGTGTTTAAATTTTTTCATAAAATGAGTCAAAACTGTATTTTTTGTGACTTTCTTCTTGCCTAATATATTTTGATACTTTCCATATTAGCAAATATGTATCTATTATTCTTGATAATTTTAATTAAGACATCAGCTGCATAATGATGCTATGTCAATAAATGTTTGATTTTATAACTGTGTTATATTTGCAGAAAATCTGTGAAGATAGTACAGAGATTTCCATATATACTACACCAAATTTCTGCTATTAGTAACATCTTTCACTAGTATGATATATTTGTCAAAATTAATGAATAAGTATTCATTCTTATTATTATTAACTATAGTCCCTATTTATCCAGATTTTATTGTTTTTTTCTTAATGTTCTCTTTCTATCTAGGATCCCATCAAAAATAACATATTTTATTTAGTTGTCAGTCTTCTTAGGCGCCTCCTGGCTGTGAGAGTTTCGTAGATCTTCATATTTCTGTTGACCTGCACAGTTCTGAGAGATGATGGCTAGGTATTTTGTAGAATGTCCCTCAGTTGGGGTTTGCATGCTGTTATTCTCATGGATATACTGAGATTACGTTTGGGGAAAAGGCCACAGAGGAAAATATCAGTCTCACCTCAAGGGTGTTTAGCGTTAACAAGACATCGTTATTAATGCTAGCTTTGATCATATCCCTGAGATGGTATTTTTCCAGTGTTGCCACTGTAAAGTTACTAATTTTTTTCCAGTTTTCATACTTTAATCTTTGGAAAGTGTTCATTATGCATAGTTCATACTTAAAGAATAGGGAGTTATATCTGCTTCGTTTCATGGAAGGGAGAGTACCAACATACATTTTTTGGAAAACTTCTGCACAGCATAATTGTCTCTTTCCCCCCATTATTTAGTGTAATTATCTTTAAATCAGTATGGATTCATAGATATTTACTTTATACTTTGGGTTGCAATTTAGCACTGCTGTACTTATTCTGTTGTTCAAATTGCTACAGCTTTGGCGATTGAGAGCTCTTTCAGTTGGCTTCTTTGTTCCTTTAACATATCGTTACATGCATATGTGTGTGTGTATTTAGTACCTTCTTACTTTCTGGCACTTCAAGATGCTATAAGCCCATTTGCATATTTTCTGCCCCATTCCTAGAATCAAACATTTTTCCATGTAGTCCTTATTCTTTTTATGGGAGAATAATATTAAAAATCAAGAAATGGTCACTGGGTATGCTCATTGTTACTGCAGTGTAATTGCTTCTAGGTCCTTTCAGCTGGCAAATCGGGGAAATATATCTGTGCATACTAACCTGTGTATGAACACATATTTTAAAATATTTATATGTGCAACCAACTCTATCTATATTAAGTTAACCGTGAGTTCATATTGATGAGAACCCCATCAAGCTATCTAGAATGTCCTTTAGGCATGTGTCCATGACTTTTTGAGCACTTTCTTACTTTCTGTCACACCAAGATATTCCACATTCATCTTGTTCCACCTTTATTCCAACCCTGGAATCAAACATTTCTCTGAGTTCTTGTTCCTCTTGGTAGGGCTGGGTGTTTAAAAACCAATGTCTGCCACAATGTTCCCTTTTGCCTTCTGGGGTATCAGCGTTTCTTTCTATGGATAGGGATAGCGGAAATTATTTGTCTTATACTCAGATTCCAGTTTATTCTCTCAGCGACATATTGGATCTCAATCCAACCGATCAATCTCAACTGGTCCCTACATCAGCATTAGAGAGAGCAAAAGAGAATGAGATTGAGAAGAGAAAGAGAAGTTCTCAGGGTCTCTATAAAGTCATTTATGGAAGCAGTGAGCCAGAAAAGGAAATCTAGGATGCACTTCTGAACCCTGAACATATGCTTTGCTCATCTGTAGTTTTAGTTAGGTTTTCTGTTCAAATGCTTAACATCACCCGGACTTTGATAAGAACCTCAATGCATCTGTACCCATTTGATTTGCAATGCCTCCTCCATTTTACTAGATCATAGAGTATTCTCTATTCAGGTACAAAGTCCAGTTAGTAATAGAAAATAGGGTAGTAAAAAGGGATTCTCCCTGATTTCAAACTATATTAGAAAGCTATAGTAATTAAAACAGTATGGTATTGACATTAAAAATAGACACTCAGACCAATGAAAGAGAATAGAGAACCCAGAAATAAACCCACACATATATAGTCAATTAATTTACAGCAAAGGAACTGAAGATATGCAATGGGGAAAGGACAGTCTCTTCAATAAATGGTGTTGGAAAAAATGGACAGCCATGTGCCAAAGAATGGAACTCGACCATACAGAATAGCTAACTGACAATGGATTAAAAACTTGAATGTAAGACCTGAAACCATAAGAGTCCTAGAAGAAAACATATGTGGTAAGCTCCTTAACATATGTCTTGGTAATGATATTTTTGAATCTGACTCAAAAGGCAAGGGCAACAATAGCTAAAATAAACAACTGGGATTACATCAAACTAGAAGAAACCCATCAACAAAACTAAAAGGCAACCTACTGAGTAGGAAAAGGTATCTGTAGATCATGTATCTAATAAGGGGTTAATATACAAATTGTATAAGAAACTTATACAACTCAATAGCAAAACACAAAACAATTTCTGATTAGAAATGGGAAGAAAATCGGAATAGACATTTTTTTCCAAAAGAAAACTTACAGATGGCCAACAGGCACATGAAAAGATGTACTACTTCACTAATCATCAGGGAAATGCAAATCAAAACCACAATGAGATATCACTTCACACCTGTTAGAATGGCTATCATCAAAAAGACAAGAAATAGCAAATGTTGGCAAGGATGTAAAGAAAAGCGAATCTTTGACACTGTTGGTTAGAATGCAAATTAGTGCAGCCACTGTGGAAATCAGTATGGAGGTTCCTTAAAAAATTAAAATATAACCACCATATGATCCAACAATTCCAAATTCGGGGTATTTATCAAAGAAAACAAAAACACTAATTTGAAAAGATATTACATGATCCCGCATGTTCACTGAAGCATTATATACAGTGGCCAAGATATGGAAACAATCTATGTGTCTATCAGTGGAAGAATGGATCAAGAAATTGTGGTACATATATATATACAATGGAATATTATTATGTCATGGGAAAAAAGAAAATCCTGCCATTTGCAACAACGTGGATGGACCCTAAGGATATTATGGTAAGTGAAATTAAGTCAGACAGAGAAAGACAAATGACATGTGATCTCTCTTATATGTGGAATCTAAAAATATAAATAAAAAGAAAAAAGAAAACTAAGCTCATAGATACTGAGAAAAGATTGGTGGCTGCCAGAGGCAGGGAGTGGGAGTGGGAAAAGTGGGTGAACTGCTTTTTTTGTCTTTGTTTCTTTTTCAGTTTAAATAAATTGAGTTAAAAAATATCACAAGATAGGACTGAAGGAATAATCTTCACATAATTGGTCTAAAAATGCTCAGACCATCCCAGAGAAAAATAAACACTGTTTATAGATTGTTATCATGTTCATAGATGACTGTGATAAATGAGACTCCATGGAGAAGCTTGAATAGTGCACTATTCTGTGGGCAAAGCAGCTGCCATCACAAGAGAGCCAGGTACTCACAAGGCTTAAATAAGACAGGATTTCACAGCACCTGTGATACAGTCCTTTGAAAAACCACTTCAGATAGTCATTTGATTTTTCATTTTATTTTTAACAAGTACAGAAGACGTGGGAAACATGGCTTAGCTTGAATGGGACAAAGGAAGATTTGATACTTTTTTTGACATTCTTTACAATAGAGTCTATTCTTTAATGAATAATACTACAAAATAAAAAAGATAATGTTGAATATAAGGCTGTTTAATATTCTTCAATCAATTTAGTTGCTGGTAAGTTATGACAAGATCGTTTCTAATATCTTTTGGAGATAACGCTGGACATATTTAGTTTCTGTGGCTGGTGCTACTCTATAATTTCTGTGTGCTTTACCTAAGTTTCTCACTGAATATATTAAAGCATATTATGAAAAAGATAGTAATGTATGGTACAAGATATTATACACAGGTAACCCAATTTCTTAAGTCATTTCATCTATTTATATTCAGAATTTATGTGGCATAAACAGATATGCCCCAATACTGTAATTATCATAACATAACTTTGTAAACATCCTTATTAATATTGTTAGATGGACATGAGCAGGAATGGAGAAAGGAGGGTGGTAGACCACCCAGTCTCCACCCAGACTCCACCCAGTCTCCACTCTATCTCTGCCCAGAGAGTGCCCTGTCTTCCTTAGACCAACCCCTTCTGTGGTTTAGCACAAACTGATAAGCAAAAGATAAGGGTCACTGGGACTGTCCCAATTTTAGAGCATGTGCATTTCAGTAAACCTTGTCTACTAGTAACCCTGAGGTCATTATATCATTTACGCTGTGGTTTGGGCCCCCACTATAGGTTTTGCTTAGGTGCTCATGGGAAGGTGACAGACAAAGATGCGTAAGGAGGGAGAAACAAAAGTGGATCCAAAGGGTGGTTTGAGAATGAAAAAATGTGAGGGAGAAAAACCAAATAAACCCCCATAAAAAACACTGCAAAACTCAGTGGGCTGCTACCTACCCTCAGGGTCAGCCCTCTCCCTTGTCTGTGGAGTGTACTTTCTTTTCACTTTGCTAAATAAAAATTCCCTTGTGACTTTAACTCTCTATCAAGTCTCTCAGCTGAATTCTTTCCTCCAAGAAGACAAGAACAGGAATTGCACAATCCACCTCCCAGGAACATTATTTAAAAAAAGATTAACAGAGAACTATGTCAAACTAGAAAAATCAGAATTTCACAAGCCTTTTGTGTCTAGAAGTTGCTTGAGATACAAACTTTTTCCCCCATGAATGCTTTTCCTGCAGTATCCTCTTCCAACTAAGTTAACAAGTGGTTGTTCTAATGTGCTTTGCTCTAGATGCAGACCAGAGTGGGTGGAGGTAGTTGCTAAGTAGTAAATAACTTACAGGTATTGTTGACGTCTGTTTTATGGAAGCTTCAATGCTTAGGGGACGGTAATTAATAGGTAGATATAAAGTATATGAGGAAACAAAAAAGAGAAACTTTCCCAGACATTAGAGAGAGATCAAGGAAATCTGGGAGAAGAATATAACAGAAAGCAAAGAGCTTGATTATTTCCAGTGTATTTTTCATCTCACACATTTTTAATCTCTAGAAGTTGATTTAGGACTTTTTTATACTTTCCACATCTCTCCCTCCATGCTTTCTTCTACCTTCTCCCACAAGACACGTAACTTTTAATGCCATTGGCTACTCATTCTATCAACCATGTTATTTCTGTCTGTTTCTTTGGTTGCTTTTTATCTTCATTACAGATCATATTGTCCTGTTTCATTGCCTGGCTGAAAGATTTTTATGAGATGCTGGTCATTGTGGTGTTACAGGATTTAGAATTTGCTTTCTGTTGAGTATTTTTAGATTCCTTCTAAATATTCTAAGGTTTTTAATTTTTTCTAGGATGCAGTTATTTGGGAATAATTTGTACCTTTTAAAGCTTACTTTAAGCTTTGTTTGGTGGGACCAGAACAGCTTGTAGTGTAGGTAGAATTCTTCCACACAAGTGGGGAAATGTCCTTCTGAGTATCCTACCCAGTTCCAAGGTTTTCTGCTCTGGCTTGTAGGAACACAAATGGCTGTGGCCTTAAGTGAGTTCTGGAGATGACATAAGGGCTCCAGATCTCTTGAGTTCCACACCAATGAAAGGCTTGTTCTGCATTCTCCTTTCCAGTGCTTCTCTTCTTGGCCTTAGGTAATTTCTTTACACACATGTATTGATCAGTATTCCAACAAAGATTCCAGGGAAACCCTCTGCAAAATCTCTGAAGTTCTCTCTCTGTGAAGTTTTCTCTTCTCTGTCATTTGGTCCTGGGAATTCTAGCTGCCTTGGCCTCTCTAAAGTCTCGGAAGGGATAGCACTATTAGGAGATGTAAATTAAAAAATTGTGAGGGTCTTAACCAAGGCAGAGCAAAGAGAATGGAGCAGATGGAAGTCAAGAGTTATTTAGGAGGAATTATCAATTATTGGTTGTCAATTAGTCATGGATAGTGAAGAGAAATGCAGATTGGATCCTAGGCTCCTGGCCTATGTAAATGGATGAGGATTGGGCTATTCATAAAAATAGGAAATATGGGAGGTAAAAGACCAAACTAAGTAGGGAACAAGCATGGTGAGTTTAGTTTTCTGCATACTAAGTCTCCTGATGCATGTGGAATGTTGGAGGGGGAATATATAATCGGTATTTTGGTTCAATTCAACTTAACATTCACTGAATAACCACCATATGCCAGCAACTTTACTAGGAGAGGTTTGAATAAGATGCAGGGCCTTTCATTGGTGTGGAATTCAAGAGATCTGGAGCACTTATATAAGTTTGGTTCATAGTAATGTCTTATTTATCTAACAACCAAAGCTGAAAATTCTAAACAGTTATAAGTATAAAACTTAGAAAGAAAAGATCAATGAAATAAAGGCTTATGTCCTTTCCTGTATAAATAAGGCCCCCAGTTCATTTTCAGAGACTTTTAACTCCCACTTAATATATAACATTCAGGCTAGTTCTGATTTTCGGCCAAACTAATTTTCTGCTTCTGCTTCAAAGTAGGAGATTAGAAGCTGGGAGGGAACTGCTAAAGGCAGTTATATTTTCAGCACTGTGATGTGATCACTGACAGCTTGATAAGAAGGGCAGGAAAACAAAATGCAGAAAGTACTAAGCCCAGGAATCTAGTTCCTACACATATCAGTGGTTCTCTGTCTACCTGTGTATTGCAATGATTGTTTACAGTGATATCAAATCATCAAGGATATTTATTATGTCTGTTTAATTTATGCAAAATAAACCTTTAATAGATTCTTATTATGTGATTTCTTATAAATGCTGAGTGGTTTCATTAAAACAAATATTTTTTTATAATACCATAAAATTGGAATACTGATTAATGATTGTCCAGACTCCTGTAGGAAGTTTAATTAATTAAAAGACACATTAGATGCTCAAATAGAACACTACAGACATTTGGAAAATAGAAGAATAATTAATATTTTCATTAATCCACTCTTTTACAATCTATCTCCACTTCTCTTGGCCATTAGTGACCATAACCAATGGGCAAGACCTGACTTAAAAAATGGTTATGGTCATTTTATTCTTTCAAATTTATCTTTATCTCATTTTTTTTCTATATTTTTCTGATTCTAGTATTTCAAGAATTTCAATAGAGGTGGAAAGTGCAAGTATATGAAAAGGTATTTTACTGGGAATGTAATCTTGGCAGAACAGAGCTAACCTTGGCAAAGGTGTGCATCACTTCTAAGTATCTAAAATTGATTAAGGGCGGAGTCTATTAATCACTCTTCAGCCTGAGGTCTGTTGAGAAATCTACCAATAATCAAATGGATAGAGAAGGAACCAAGAGAAATTTACATGTGCTGTTTATGGGAAATCAAGAGAATGTATAGACCTTGCCTTATTTAAAGATTAATATACATACATATACAAACTATACCATAGGAATGTTTTAGATGTGTAATATTACAATAGGCAAACATAGAAAAAAGCAAATGAAAGGGTTTATTTTTAAATAAAATGTTTATGAGAGATACAGGTACAGTTCAAAAGAAATATTTTATTGGGTTTAAATATTTAAAAATAAAAAAGCATTATAATATAAAAGTTAAGATGCAAGATCCAACAACATAACTTTCTTCCTAATTACCAGGACAGAAAGACAATAACTTGAGTTAAGGGAATCATGTAAGGACACGTGAAATACCAAAGAAGACTAAACGCTGTATCAGAAGCAATGAAGAGAAGACTGACTCAGTTACAGCAAATGCAAACTTGGGAATCTTAATCAGTTCCCAAAGGAAATAGGAAGAGATTAAAATGATGAGAAAGAAGATGACGTATGTGGGGGGAATTAAAATATACATCCTAGTCACATAAAATCGATCTTCTAGGAAAAACCAAAGGAAATAAGGATAAGTATATTTGGAGGAAGAGTCTAATATTCAGTATAAGAAAATGTTCCTGGCCTAAGGAAATCCCATGTCTGTGGCTCCAAGGAGACAGCAGAATACAGACGAAACAATAAGAGAAAAATATCTGGGGTTCAAAGGTGTCACCCCCTCATCCCCATCACTTTCCCTACTCCAGAAAAAGACACCAGGACTCCCCAGTGACCTGGGGTAAATCTATCCAGACTTCAAAGAACAGATAATTCCCTTCATAACTGAAATGTTTCAGAACGTATGCAGAGAAAGGCAACCTTGGGATTCTGTTTATAAGGTCAGCATAATGCTGCTGTTAAAAGCTGACAAAGAAACCAGTTCACTGATGCAAAAAAACTCTAAATAAAATATTATAAAATTAAATTGAGAAAAACCTTGAAAAGGAGTATGTCATGACCAATTGAGATTTATGTAACAATGCAAGAATAGCTTAATATCCATAGAACTGTTAATATGTGTCACCCTATTAATGTGGGAAAGAAAAGATCAGGATCATCTCCAAAGATATCAAAATTGATTTTGAAATATTAACCCTTATTTCTGAAGGGATAGTGGTATTTCCTAACATAATAACTGTACATACTCAGTTACACACAAAACCAAACACAAACTTACATAACATACATGTAATTAGATGCAGATGCACCTTACTCTCAATGGTGGAAAACTTGATGCATTTCCACTAGCAAATAAATTGTGTGTCTGCCTAGCCACTGACAATCTTTGCAAGTACTGCTTAATAAAACAGAAACCATAATAGGTATAATCTTTAAGAAGAAGAAAGCAAAATTGTTACTAATTGATAAAATTGGATTAAATAACTAGAAGTGGATTAAATAATAAAAATCAATTGAAAACTTGTACCAAATAAAAGTTTTTGCTAATGTGTTGGGGAACAAAATTAATATGCAAAAAGATACACCTAAATGCCCACTGATGAGTAAAAAGATTAAATGTGAAATATATATATAATGGAATATTATTCAGCCTTATAAAAGAAAGAAATTGTGCAATATGCAAGAACAGAGATGAATTGAGGATATTATACTAAATGAAATAAGCTAATCACAGAAGGACAAATATTGCATGATTCTACTTGTATGAAGTATCTAAAAGAGTCAAACTTATAGAATCAAAAAGTATAGAGTGGTGACTGTCAGGGACTGGAGGGTGGGGAAAATGGGGAGTTGCTAACCAATGAATATAGAGTCTCAGTGACATAAAAGGAATAAGTTCTAGAGTACTGCTGTATGGCACTGTGCTTATAATTAACAATAATGTATTATGCACTTCAAAAAATCTTAAGTGGGTAGATCTTAAATTACAATGTCTTGCCCAAAATAAAATAAAAATTTTAAAAAGATATAAATATAAAAGTATACAAATAAATAGAAAATTAAATATTAAAACTTTTAATGCCCAACTAAGTATAAAGAGCATCTTTTCATGGATATAATTACTAAATATTGTCAAAAATATCAATTTTTTCTAAATTTGTGAATATTTATCATGGTCTAAATAAAAATGCCAGTTTATATCTGTTTCTTTGACATAGATAACTTGTTTTTAACTTTTTATCAGAGAGCAAAAATACCGGGAAAGGTTATATCTGAAAAATAAAACTAATAGTTTTATTTACCTGCTTTACCTGATATTAAAACAATTTATAAAGTCTTAGTAACTAAAACTAAAATTTTCCTTAGTGTATGAATTTATACATCATTAAAACAGATTTATGTATTTATATATCAATAAAACAGTTGGAACGATCTATATATAGGTATGTAGTATATTTATGTACATAGGAATATATATGGATAATATATATAACATGTTATAATGTATGTATATTATGTAATATATATGTATATTTATTTTTAATTAAAAATAGTTTTAAGATGTTTATTATTAAAAAATTAAATACCAAATACAGTTACATAAATACCAAAATGCAGCTTCTGAAATTTACCTATTCAAGTCTGCATGAACTTAGTTACCATAATGGAGAATTAGAATTCTCATTCAGGTACCAGAATTCTGAAAGAAAGCAAACAGTACTTCCCCTCAGTAAAGTTTTTACTTTCTCCTTCCTTTGAAATTCAAAGGTGTCACCCAACAGCTTTGAGCATTACTGCAGATGGATAAACAGAAAAGTATGTATTAGTGATATCATCTTCCAGGTGTCCTAAAAATATTTAAGAATTGCACATGATCCTTTTTGTCAAAGCAAATGCCTGTGTGACTGAATTCTACAGTTATGACATACCTCACATGTTCTCCTGAAGGTTATGTCACCTTTTAACTTTCAGTTAACCTAAGTTTACTCAGTTGAGGAAGCAAAATAAACTTTGTCTAGAAAGGCAGAGTACATAGAAAGCAGTATGATATTGCATTACTTGTGGATATGTGTGAAATAGTTAACTTAAAAAAATGACTTTCAAGGATGGTGGCATGAGTAGAGCAGCAGAAATCTCCTCCCCAAACCACATATATCTATGAAAATATAACAAAGACAACTCTTCCTAGAATAAAGACCAGAGGACACAGGACAACATCCAGACCACATCAACACCTGCGAGAACCCAGTGCCTCGCAAAGAAGGTAAGATACAAACCCCAGCCTGGGGGGTCCCGAGCACCCCTCCCCCCAGCTCCCTGCGGGAGGAGAGGGGTCAGAGCGGAGGGAGAAGGAGCCCAGGACTGCTGAACACCCAGCCCCAGCCATCTGGACCAGAGTGCAGACACAGTGCATGCGCGGGGCCCTGGATACTAGGGAAACAGGGCAGCAAGAACGGTGAGTGGGTACCTGAGGCTGGCACCAGAGGACAAAAGAAAAGCGAGTGGCCATCTTTTTTTCTTTTTTTTAAAATTGTTTTGTTATGGTGAGTGCTTTTTGGAAGTCTTAAAGGGAAAGGGACCCCAATACTAGGGAAACAGGGCAGAAAGACAGGCAAGCGGGTATCGGAGGCCGGCGCCAGAGAACAAAAGAAGAGCGAGTGGCCATTTTGTTGTTGTTGTTGTTGTTTTGTTTTAGCGAGCGCTTTTTGGAAGTCTTAAAGGGATAGGGACCCCAATACTAGGGAAACAGGGCAGCAAGTCTGGTGAGTGGGTGCCTGAGGCTGGAGCCGGAGAATAAAGAAAAACGAGCAGCCATTTTTTTTTCTTTTGTGGTCATTGATTTGTTTTGGCAGGTGCTTTTTGGAAGTCTTAAAGGGGCAGGACGGGACACTTAGTCAAGGAGTAGGGAATCCAGGGATCTGGGCACTCTACTCCCCTGGGCTACAGGGAGCAGGATGCCCCTCACGGAGATAAATAGTGTCCCGGCCGCTTCCCCTCCAATGCAACTCCAGCACATTGGAGCAGCACCCCCAGCCAGGCCACGCCCACAGCAACGGCGGAGATAAACTACATAGCAGCCGGGTAGGAAGCAGAAGCCCTGTCTGCACGCAGCAACCCAGCACAAGCCACTAGAGGTCGCTGTTCTCCCAGGAGAGGAAGGCCACAAACCAACAAGAAGGAAAGTTCTTCCAGCTGTCACTGGTTCCAGCTCTGTAAACTATTCCTATCACCATGAAAAGACAAAATTACAGGCAAACCAGGATCACAGAGACACCAGAGAAGGAGACAGACCTAACCAGTCTTCCTGACAAAGAATTCAAAATAAAAATCATAAACATGCTGACAGAGATGCAGAGAAATACACAAGAGAATTGGGGTGAAGTCTGGAGACAGATCACAGATGCCAGAAAGGAAATCACAGAAATGAAACAAACTCTGGAAGGATTTATAAACAGAATGGATAAGATGCAAGGGGCCATTGATGGAATTGAAACCAGAGAACAGGAACGCATAGAAGCTGACATAGAGAGAGATAAAAGGATCTCCAGGAAAGAAACAATATTAACAGAACTGTGTGACCAATCCAAAAGAAACAATATCCGTATTATAGGGGTACCAGAAGAAGAAGAGGAAAAGGGACGGAAAGTATCTTGGAAGAAATAATTGCTGAAAACTTCCCCAAACTGGGGGAGGAAATAATCAAACAGACCACGGAAATACACAGAATGCCCAACAGAAAGGAACCAAGGAGGACAACACCAAGACAAATAATAATTAAAATGGCAAAGATCAAGGACAAGGAAAGAGTTTTAAAGGCAGCTAGAGAGAAAAAGGTCACCTATAAAGGAAAACCCATCAGGCTAACAGCAGACTTCTCGACAGAAACCCTACAGGCCAGAAGAGAATGGCATAATATATTTAATGCAATGAAACAGAAGGGCCTTGAACCAAGGATACTGTATCCAGCATGACTATCATTTAAATATGATGGCGGGATTAAACAATTCCCAGGCAAGCAAAAAGCTGAGGGAATTTGCTTCCCACAAACCACCTCTACAGGGCATCTTACAGGGACTGCTCTAGATGGGAGCACTCCTAGAAAGAGCAGAGAACAAAACACCCAACATAAGAAGAATGGAGGAGGAGGAATAAGAATGGAAAGAAGAAAATAATCTCCAGACAGTGTATATAACAGCTCAATAAGCGAGCTAAGTTGGGAGGTAAGATACTAAAGAGGCTAACCTTGAACCTTTGCTAACCACGAATTTAAAGCCTACAATGGCAATAAGTACGTATCTTTCAATAGTCACCCTAAATGTAAATGGACTGAATGCACCAATCAAAAGACATAGAGTAATAGAATGGATAAAAAAGCAAGACCCATCTATATGCTGCTTACAAGAAACTCACCTCAAACCCAAAGACATGTACAGACTAAAAGTCAAGGGATGTAAAACCATATTTCAGGCAAACAACAGTGAGAAGAAAGCAGGGGTTGTAGTACTAATATCAGATGAAATAGACTTCAAAACAAAGAAAGTAACAAGAGATAAAGAAGGACACTATATAATGATAAAGGGCTCAGTTCAACAAGAGGATATAACCATTCTAAATATATATGCACCCAATACAGGAGCACCAGCATATGTGAAACAAATACTAACAGAACTAAAGGGGGAAATAGACTGCAATGCATTCATTTTAGGAGACTTCAACACACCACTCACCCCAAAGGATAGATCCACCCGACAGAAAATAAGTAAGGACACAGAAGCACTGAACAACACAGTAGAGCAGATGGACCTAATAGACATCTATAGAACTCTACATCCAAAAGCAACAGGATATACATTCTTCTCAAGTGCACATGGAACATTCTCCAGAACAGACCACATACTAGCCCACAAAAAGAGCCTCAGCAAAATCCAAAATATTGAAATTCTACCAACCAATTTTTCAGACCACAAAGGTATAAAAGTAGAAATAAATTCTACAATGAAAACAAAAAGGTTCACAAACACAGGGAGGCTTAACAACATGCTCCTAAATAATCAATGGATCAATGAACAAATTAAAATAGAGATCAAGGAATATATGGAAACAAATGACAACAACAACACAAAGCCCCAACTTCTGTGGGACACAGCGAAAGCAGTCCTAAGAGGAAAGTATACAGTGATACTTGAAGGCACACTTGAAGAAGGAAGAACAAACCCAAATGAATAGTCTAACGTCACAATTATCGAAATTGGAAAAAGAAGAACAAATGAGGCCAAAAGTCAGCAGAAGGAGGGACATAATAAAGATCAGTGAAGAAATAAACAAAATTGAGAAGAATGAAACAATAGCAAAAATCAATGAAACCAAGACCTGGTTCTTTGAGAAAATAAACAAAATAGATAAGCCTCTAGCCAAACTTATTAAGAGAAAAAGAGAATCAACACAAATCAAGAGAATCAGAAATGAGAACAGAAAAATCATGACAGACTCCACAGAAATACAAAGAATTATTAAAGACTACTATGAAAACCTATACGCCAACAAGCTGGAAAACCTAGAAGAAATGGACAACTTCCTAGAAAAATACAACCTTCCAAGACTGACCAAGGAAGAAACACAAGTTAAACAAACCAATTACGAGCAAAGAAATTGAAACAGTAATCAGAAAACCACTCAAGAACAAAGTACCCGGGCTGGATGGATTTACCTCGGAATTTTATCAGACACACAGAGAAGACATAATACCCATTCTCCTCAAAGTTTTCCAAAAAATAGAAGAGGAGGGAATACTCCCAAACTCATTCTATGAAGCCAACATCACCCTAATACCAAAACCAGGCAAAGACACCACTAAAAAAGAAAATTACAGACCAATATCCCTGATGAATGTAGATGCAAAAATACTTAATAAAATATTAGGAAACTGAATTCAAAAGTATATCAAAAGGATCATACACAATGACCAAGTGGGATTCATCCCAGGGATGCGAGGATGGTACAACATTCAAAAATCCATCAACATCATCCACCACAGCAACAAAAAGAAAGACAAAAACCACATGATCATCCTCATAGATGCTGAAAAATCATTTGGCAAAATTCAACATCTATTCATGATAACTCTCAGCAAAATGGGAATAGAGTGCAAGTACTTCAACATAATAAAGGCCATATATGATAAATCCACAGCCAACATTATACTGAACAGCGGAGATCGGGAACTAGACAAGGATGCCCACTCTCCCCACTGCTATTTAACATAGTACTGGCGGTCCTAGCCAGGGCAATCAGACAAAACAAAGAAATACAAGGAATCCAGATTGGGAAAGAAGAAGTTAAACTGTCACTATTTGCAGATGATATGATATTGTACATAAAAAACCTAAAGACGCCACCCCAAAACTACTAGAACTGATATCGGAATACAGCAAAGTTGCAGGATACAAAATTAACACACAGAAATCTGTGGCTTTCCTATACACTAACAATGAATCAATAGAAAGAGAAATCAGGAAAACAATTCCATTCACAATTGCATCAAAAAGAATAAAATACCTAGGAATAAATCTAACCAAAGAAGTGAATTTCCTATACTCTGAAAACTACAAGTCACTCTTAAGAGAAATTAAAGGGGGCAGTAACATATGGAAACTCATCCTGTGCTCATGGCTAGGAAGAGTCAATAACGTCAAAATGGCCATCCTGCCCAAAGCAATATACAGATTCGATGCAATCCCTCTCAAATTACCAGTAACATTCTTCAATGAACTGGAACAAATAATTCAAAAATTCATATGGAAACACCAAAGACCCTGAATAGCCAAAGCAATCCTGAGAAAGAAGAATAAAGTAGGGGGATCTCACTTCCCAACTTCAAGCTCTACTACAAAGCCATAGTAATCAAGAAAATTTGGTACTGGCACAAGAACAGAGCCACAGACCAGTGGAACAGATTAGAGACTCCAGACATTAACCCAAACATATATGGTTAATTAATATTTGATAAAGGAACCATGGACATACAATGGCAAAATGACAGTCTCTTCAACAGATGGTGCTGGGAAAACTGGACAGCTACATGTAGGAGAATGAAACTGGACCATTGCCTAACCCCATACACAAAAGTAAATTACAAATGGATCAAAGACCTGAATGTAAGTCATGAAACCATAAAACTCTTAGAAAAAAACATAGGCAAAAACCTCTTAGACATAAACATGAGTGACCTCTTCTTGAACTTATCTCCCCAGGCTAGAAAAACAACAGCAAAAATGAACAAGTGGGACTATATTAAGCTGAAAAGCTTCTGTACAGCAAAAGTCACCATCAAGGAACCCTACAGTATGGGAGAATATATTTGTAAATGACAGATCCGATAAAGGCTTGATGTCCAAAATATATAAAGAGCTCACACACCTCAACAAACAAAAAACAAATAATCCAATTAAAAAATGTGCAGAGGAACTGAAAAGACAGTTCTCCAAAAAAGAATACAGATGGCCAACAGACACATGAAAGGATGCTCCACATCACTAATTATCAGAGAAATGCAAATTAAAACCACAATGAGGTATCACCTCACAGCAGTAAGGATGGCTGCCATCCAAAAGACAAACAACAACAAATGTTGGCGAGGCTGTGGAGAAAGGGGAACCCTCCTACACTGCTGGTGGGAATGTAAATTAGTTCAACCATTGTGGAAAGCAGTATGGAGGTACATCAAAATGCTCAAAATAGACTTACCATTTGACCCAGGAATACCACTCTTAGGAATTTACCCTAAGAACACAGCACTCTAGTTTGAAAAAGACAGATGCACCCCTATGTTTATCACAGCACTATTTACAATAGCCAAGAATTGGAAGCAACCTAAGTGTCCATCAGTAGATGGATGGATAAAGAAGATGTGGTACATATACACAATGGAATATTACTCAGCCATAAGAAGAAAACAAATCCTACCATTTGCAACAACATGGATGGAGCTAGAGGGTATTATGCTCAGTGAAATAAGCCAAGCATAGAAAGAGAAATACCAAATAATTTCACTCATCTGTGGAGTATAAGAACAAAGGAAAAACTGAAGGAACAAAACAGCAGCAGAATCACAAAACCCAAGAATGGACTAACAGGTACCAAAGGGAAAGGGACTGGGGAGGATGGATGGGTAGGGAGGGATAAGGGGGGGGATAAGAAAGGGGGTATTATGATTAGCATGCATAATGGGGGGGTGGGAGAAAGGGGAGGGCTGTACAACACAGAGAAGACAAGTAGTGATTCTACAACATTTTGCTATGCTGATGGACAGTGACTGTAAAGGCGTTTTTGGGGGAGACCTGGTATAGGGGAGAGCCTAGTAAACATAATATTCTTCATGTAAGTGTAGATTAAAGATAACAAAAAAGAAAGAAAGAGAAGGGGGATTACTCCCTGATAGGATAAAACTAACAGTAAATCACTGATTAATGCATGCTTTAAATATCCTTAATTTTGATCACTTAAAGGGTGTCAGATGATTGGCTATGGATGTACACTTTTGTGATAATATTCCTTTCTCTTAAAAAAAAGAAAAAAATATGCAGTTCCTGTGTGGTGACCTCCAATGTGTTCTACATAATGGTATAAAGGGCATATCAAAGTGTGGGCAAAGGGTCTGTTTGTGTTTATACAGAGCATCAAAGCCTAATTTGGCTACCCAGAAAATGAACTAAGATACGATATGAAGAAGAATTTCCAACATCAGCACTCTCTGGAAGACTCATGCCAGAAGATGATCATCAGAAAACCTCAACAAAGATCCAGGCGGTGCTACAGCTGTAGCTGCATTCATCCCACCAGTTCCTGGACTTGCCATTGGAATGAAGAAGAAGGTATCTAAGCTGGCCTGTGCATACAGTAATACAACAAATTTGACTGGATCTATACTGTTGGAACTCAACCTAGAATTAGGAGAAGTGCAAGTTGTAGTGCTCCAAAATATTACAACTACAGACTATCTACTGTTAAAAGAACATATGGGATGTGAACAGTTCCCAGGAATGGGTTGTTTTAATTTGTCTGATTTCTCTCTGTTCAAGTACAGTTGGACAATATCCATTATATCATAGACAAATTTTCACAAATGCCTCGGGTGCCTAACTGGTTTTCTTGGCTTCACTGGAGATGGCTGGTAATTATAGATCTGCTTTGGTTATGTAACTGCTTTCCTATTATGTTAATGTGTTTGCACAATTTAATTAGTAGTTTAAAACATATACATGCTTAAGTTACTCTACAAGAAGATATGTCAAATAAATAATCAATATTCCAATGTTTTCTTTCGTCTGCTACCTCTATAGCTTTTCTTCTTCCTTCCTAATTACAACCCTTACATAGAATTCGTGCCTCATATCAAATTCACCGAGTATCATAATTCCTCCAAGTGGTAAAGATACCTCAAGACAAATGCTGGGCATAGAAGCCACAGGGCATAAATTGCAAAGAATTAAAAAGCTAACCTTTTCAAACAATATGGCTTCTCTCTCACTTACAAACTTTATATTTCCCTGTATGGCCCAGAAGATGACTGGTTAGCCAGATATGGGTAAGATTCCTCAAGGGAGGAACAACCTAAGACAGGCACCTTTGCAGGGCGGCCATCAGGTGAGAAATTAGGGATCAACAGAGGTGAGGCTTAGAACCTCACCCCCCCGTTTTGAGAGAAATCTTCTGCATCCGTGGATGTATTATTGCCCTTGTCTAGCTTGGATTAACACATAGTCTACAGGCACACAGCTGATCATCTACATTTGCTCTCTTACAACACTAAACTATGTTTTCTACCTTTATCTTGCATCTACCTACCACTTCAGCATTTTATTAAAAATAATACTAATAAAGAGAGAAATGTGGTATCCCCATATAAATCAAGTATAAAAATCAAACAAATATTCATATTTGAACTGATTGTTTATAGTTCATAATGATTTCAGTATGATCAAAACTGAAAGTTTCTGTGATGAATGGCCTTGTACTGTTCACCATGTAACTTATTCACTATCTAAGAATTTGTTCTCCATGTAAGAACTTGTTCGTTTTGCTTCAGAAGATTGGAGACTGACGAAAATCAGGCTTGGGGTGGATTAATGATTGTGCATTGAGCATTGACTCCCCTATACAGATTTTTATTGTTGTTAACAACCATTTGATCAATAAATATGAGAGATGCCCTCTCAAAAAAAAAAATGACTTTCACTGTTATCATTTAGAATGACTATTTAGAATTGCTTATTGAATGTTGGCTGTGATAGTAATAATAACTCTGTCCCATTCTATAGTAGTTGCATACATTGTGTTTTCTACTACACATACATAAATTCCTGCAGCTTTGGTCTCCCTTTCTTTAACTGTCAAATGAAAATTAAATATCCCTTGAAGGCTTTCCACTAGAAGTCAAATATTTTGCTCTTATTGCTCTCAAACTACACGTTTTCATTGTTTCTCTTGAAGGCTTCCTTTAGGACTTGTTTTACATATTGACGATTATCAGTATCAAATGGATTTCAGAACCACCAGCAATCCTTGCATGATGTTGTCAATATTTGCCATGAATGCAGTCCTATTGATTTTTTTTAGAGTCACAAACAGGTGGATTTTCTAATTCTATACTTCTCTAAACATCTGTCATTGGTGGCATTTGTCTAACGGCTCAGAAAGAGCTTCAAGTCGGGAAAGAAGAATAAAGTCATTGCTGACTCTTCAGACAATCCATGCTTGATTATTTCAAGATGCTCTACACTTTATCATTTGTATTATCTTTGTGATCTTCATGATTGTGTGCTCAAAAAATGATTCTGCATGCTCCTTGTCTGCTATCCTAGGAGTCTTTTTTGTTCCCTATGCTTATTTGTCACATTACAAGTTAAATCATGTCACTTTATATGCACCAGGTAGAAGTTAGGTACACAAATTAAGGAGCTAGGCTGAGAGCAAAGAACACTTGAAAACATCTCCCAACATTATATGCAGAGAGCTGACAGCTGGTTACCAGCAGCTGGGACCTGAGACCTAAGTCTCACTAAGAGGGCACCAAATCACCTTACTGTCTCAACCATTCCTCAGATCCTCTCTTCCTCCAGTTAATTTAAGAAGAAAATGGCTTCCTGGGAATGGAGCATCTGTTTTCACCATAGGTCAGCTTTGTTTAATGGGAATGAATGCGAGTCACTTCTAAATCCACGTAAGGGGAGTGCCAAGGGAATCTGTTAAAATTCAGAGGAGAATCCTAGCATCTTCTTCCTTGACTGATGGTCATTTCACTGAATATCAACAGAGCTATTCTAGAAGTCTATAGAAGCAGAGCCTTCCCAGCAGGTTACTGAAATTGGAGACTGTGTGTGTGAACAAGGATACAGCCTGAGGGTCCCAGGACTAGCACATAAGAACAAGGATGGAGGGGAATTGGTATAGCATGAGTAAAGGAAGATGGGAAGCCATTCCCCCCACCTCCTAATTCTCTGAAGCCCTCTGGGGATGTGGAGACATACCCAGAAGTTCTCCTGGTTCCATATGGGGAGTATGAAGTTAGAAAACTCGGCAGGAACTGTAGGATAGACCAGTGTCTGCCAGGCCAGTGAGACTTGCAACTTGCAGGAGGGGTCAGAGCATTGAATACATGGAAAAAGTAGGTGGGAGACCCAGCTGCCTTTCCAAGGTGGTCTTCAATGATGAAGATAAACAAAAACCATGCCCATTACTTCAGGTAAAACCAGTTTGAGCCACATTGATGGTGAACACATTACACCGGAAGAGGCAGCTGACAGATTAAGATTCTGCTGCATCTCCTGTCCCTACTTCCTGTCCTGGATATCTGAGAACCAGAGCAGGACCCGGTAGAGGGAATGTCCTACAGCCAGGATCCCCAACCTGCTGACCCCCAGGGAAGCTTCGGACATGGCTCCAGCCTGGGGGTGGGAAAGAGAAGTATGAATCCTGAAGACTGAAGTTCTAAGAAATACAGAATTGATTCTTAGGAACAGAACAGAAGACTTACGTAGTAGTTTCCTTGTGACTTTTAGGTGGTGAAGGAAGTTGACCTGCCACCCCTACTCTCTCTCTCTCTTTTGTTGTTCGGTAGGCGGGAGGGCTGTCAGGCTGGGGCTGAGAGACACCACTTACAGCTTAAAATAGAATCAACCGAGGAGGCATTAACCCCTCTGTTCTGGCTACTTCCGTCTACCCACCAGTGTTGTGTTAGAGGATGTCAAAAAAGAGCAGCATCCTGTCTAGGAAAAAACATGTGCCAATGACTGAATTTATTTGTGCCATTTCAGGAAACCAAAACACTTTGAACAGGTGGCAGGAGGAGGAACTATATAGTGATAGAAAAGCTGAGATAGATAGGTAGGAGAACATTTTTTTTTCAGTTATAAAATATATTTTAAGGCCAAATTACAGTGCATCATTTGAAAAATTCTGACCACTGCTTTGTAATTATTCTTGACTTAAGATAATTTGTTGAGACTGAAAACAAGAAGCAGCCCTCTTATATAATTCAAAACCAATAAATATACATCACCATGGCCTGTTCATGGCAGTTTTATTTCTAATGCATGTAGCCATACCATATTTTATTTTATAAGTTGCAGTAAAAATGGTTGGAGCATACAGTAACATACACTAGGGCACATTTTAGAATTTTAGAAGTAGTGATGTCCTTTAATGCAATGGTGAGAAAGAAGCTTTTTGCATGTATGTGGTTTTGCCTGACCACTGATTACCCCAGGAGCACAGTGGCTAAGAGGGGCTAAGAGCTGAAACTTAATGATGGAAAGCTGGGGAAAGTGCAACCAATAAACAAACCCAAGCTATAGCTTGGTCCTATAAACTGTAGCTGCCATGCTGAGTGAGTAATTATGCTATTGCAGAAATGATGAATAAGGTTGTGCTATCTTCACTGGGAAAATCAAGTATTTCTTGCCTCTCAAATTGCTAAAGGTGAAACCTGCTTTCTGGGACAAATCTGCTAAAAGGGAAATAATCTGACAAGAAAATTCTTCTTAAAGGGTTACATGTTTGCCTCTTTGGCACGAAAAGATATTTAGTTTATATACTTTATCTGCACATCCTATGATGTAATGAGGAGGAAAACTAAACCCTAATTAGATCCAAAGGAAGATGTTTGAAAAAATTGGAATTTCAGAACCATTCTGACTATGATTGGGGTTCTTATTTATTGTCACCTAATCAATGGAAATTATTTTTAAAATATTTTCCTGTAACAGGAGAATAATGGATTGTTCTTTGATCATATTGTGGAAGGCTAAATATAAATATAAACAATGCAAAATCAGGGTACAAATTGTGTTTGGTTGCATGTTTCACTGCATACAGAAGAGTCAAAGTTACTCTTAAGCCTAAGCTATCAACCACCCATTAATATTACATTTGTTGGAATAACTGTCAAATATTATAAGAGAACTTTAATTCCCTCTTTCCATATATGATTAGAATTGTATGTAACCCATCTAAGTGGGTCCGACCCATCATCAACTCAGCATCCCATCCAAAAAACCATCAACTCTAGAAAGAGGCTCAGAATGAATGTGGACCTCACTAAGGGTCTCTTGAGGATGCAGCCACGAGGCAATTCATGACACAGCACACTGCACAGCAGGCTCACAATCCTCTTTAGATATTTCTTTCTCTCCTCCAAGAGACCCTGGGGTTTTCCTCCGTCTCATTTAAAACTCCTGCATATCCCATGGTTTCCTCTCATCCTTCTCCTCTGGGATCTACCTGGAATCTCCATACCTGTAACATTCCAAGCTACCTACCCAGGAGCCCCAGCAGCACGCAGTTCATGAAAAGCGGGGTTCATCTCCTATTCTGACCACTCTCCTGGGATCCTGAGGAATCAGCTTCCCCCACCAATCCTCATATTTCCAATTAAATTCATGACTTCTTCTTCAAGGACATTCTATGTACAGAGAAGCTCAGCATTTGTACAACTTAACTTCATTTTAACTTTGACCAAATTATTTCTATTTGATCTGAGTAACTACTACAACTACAGAAAAGAACTAATACGATTCTGTAATTGTAAAACATAATTTGAGACAAGTAATTTACTTCATTTGATTGAGTTTGTATGGTGGTGATGCAAGCAGAAAGCATTTGCACTGCGATGAGATGAGAGGACACTTAGCAGGGATGTGCGACTCCTGGATCCTTGATCTGGTGCCAATGGTGGACACAAGTTTCTGAAAGAGCTACATAGTAGAGACACAAGAGAAAAAGGATTATAACCCTGTACTACTAAAGCTTTGGCATCTATGGCTACCTAGGCCTCACCTCCTTAGTGACATCACCTGTGGGTCTCAAGGTCTCCTCCTGTAACTTAGACCAAAGGTTTTGATACTGTGCCTACAATTCATCTTGACTTCTAGGTTTTAACTAGTCCAATGATAAGAAAAGGTAAGTGAAGATAACTTTACGAAAAAGACTGCCATGCAAAGTAGAGTTTTTCTCTCTAAAGATGAGAACACCTGAATTATGCTAAGAAAATCCTGCCCAGACCTGCAAGGTCTTGCATAGTATATAGAAAGGAAAGTTGGCAGCAGGCAAAGCATTCAAGGGCAGCAGGATGAATTTTCTTGTCCTCTTCCACTGAACTCTACTTTGATTGCCCCCAAAGTTTTGTCTTGGACCAATAGCACTACCTTTTCCTCTTGATGGAGTTGGAATATTGAGGTCACACCATACATTAAAATGTGTGACTTACAATTATAGCTATTTCCGAAAAGAAATCAGTAGTCAGTTTCAACTCAGATGTAATGAAGCCAGGGTCCCAATGATACTATGCAACTTTTGTTTAAGTGACCGAGAATAGTTATATATGCCAACGGATACATATTTTATAGTGCTAGGTATTCTTTTTCTGGAAATGAAAGTTTATAATCTGAATTAATGAAAATCAAAGAAACATTTAATATGGGAATTCATATCATCAAACATTTTTAATGCCTTGTGTTAGTAAACTTGAATTTGAGATAAATACCTCAGATTTTATGCCCAAATTAATCTAAATTCTCACTGGACAACATCATACTGTCAAAAACACTACTAACAGAGGGTCTCATAGACATAGAAAACTGACATCAGGTTAATAATCTCTGATCATATTACTGTGGTGATAGAAAGCAAGCTGTGAATTAGAAACAAATATGGAGATTTGAATGCCAGGGATTGTATGTTTAAATTGATGACACATTTAAGTACACCTTGTTGGAAGACAGTTCTTCATGTGTTGCTCAAACTTCTGTATCTCTCACACGCAGAAACACTGACACACCATTGTTTGGACTACCTTGTCAAGAACATCGGCCTGGCAAACAGTCTACCTCCACAGCACAGGCCAAATTTGCTAAGAGCCTTGAAGATCATGATAGTGTCTCCTTGCCATGCAAAGGCAGGTGTACCTTTTTCCATTATAAAAGATGTGGGTTCCCTAAACTCAGGATTTCTTTCCTGTAATGCAACCCATTTTGTGAGCATGTCACCTGGCCTTCTTCATATCAATATGTGTGTGAATTGTGGCTTGGAGATCAGATCCACAAAGGGCTGATACTATGGCTATTGTTATTTTGAGAGCACTGTCCTCAATTTCTGCCACCATCCATGAGCTATGTCTGGAGAACCTACAGATAGAATAAAAATCTCAGATTCTTCACAGTTCTAGACACACTTACACTGAAAAATGTATGAATGGACATGGCAGAAGTAAAAGCTGGGCACTTTCCACTGAAGAGCTTTCCTGAATCAGAGGGTCTTTTCCACTGGATATAACTTTGCATAGTGACAATAAACTTTCTAAGGGAAATGATGGAAAATATTTGCATTCCTGAATTGTGTTGTAGTACTCAGGAGCAACTAATTTTTCAGCTTTTTTAAAATTAGGAGGTGTTTCTTTACCCTAGCCATACAAAATTGCTAATGTTTGCATTTTAGCAATGATTGTATCTCCCATTTGAAAACAGAGCCCCATCCTTGCTGTAGAAAACCAGCTTCAAGATTTGTCAGAACAACCCACTGAAGTCATTTGAAGATGAAAGAAGTTGAAGTTCAAGAATTATTAAGAAATAAACCAGCTTTTTTTTAAAGCTAAGAATTACGTGTTGCCGAAGAGTCATCTTTAATTTTACGACCTGCTACATAAAAGAAGGTTGTGAAGTAAGTGCTAGTGGTTCTTTTGAAGGGTGAGAAACTCCTGCAGCCCTCACAGCTGTTTAGCAATTTCCTCATTCACCTCTCCTTGACTTCTTATGTGGTCTTCACAATAAACAATCCACATATTTTTAACTCTCCCAAGTCTCCTTTACATTCCCTTCTCGTTCTGAGCAGATAGCCCCTCCAGAACCCTCCACCTACAACTGCTTTTCTACAGACACCATTGAGCCCTTCTGCAGTCTTGCTTGTTACCTAAACATTTTTTCTGTGCCCTTTCACATAACTCTTTCGCCTCTCTATTTTCTCAGAGGAAGAAATATTCCTCCAATTTTCATGCTTGAACCTTTCATTTCATCCTCCTCCCCTAGCCCTCAATCCATAAAAGCTTTTTCAGGATAGTGAAATGTCACTATTTTCTCTCTTTTGCCACATTCTCACTGAGGTGCTAAAACACTCCTGCCAAGTATTTTAAAAGGTATGAAACTGGTTTTGCCAGCATAGCCCATCACCCACTTCCAGGTCAGGTAAGTACAGTTTATTACTAAGTCTGGCAAGACTCTGATGAGGATTTCTTTAAAGAGAGTAGTTGGCATAGTGATCTGTACACGTATTCATGTGCACCAAGTGCTATGGGTAAATGGAGGGAATAGAATGCTTCCCTTCACTTTAATCCGAATAACATTCAAGGTCCTAACAGGAAATAGAAGACATACCTGAAGGGCTAATTAAGAACATTTCAATAGGGGAATGATTTACAAAGTTGTGGAGAAGTTCACCAGAAAGCAGAAATGGAACATGAAACAATCTGGAGTAAACGACTCCAGAAGGGACCTCTGCCTCCAGGAGGACTTACACTTTCAGAACAGAGCCAATGCCAGCCTGCAGTCTTCCAGGGATGGGGTCGGAAAAACAGACGTCGCAGCTATTGCCCCTGAACTTGCTTCCTGTTTTGGTGCTAAACCTAATCAGAAGCAGCAGGACTGGAAACTGGGGCAAACCACCCCAGGGTACACAAAGCAGGATGGAACTGGATGGAGAAAAGACATGAAGGGGCAAAGGGAAAATTTGGAAAGTATCAGCTGAAGGGCCCTTTTGGAAGAATTCACAGAGAGCTAGAGACATGTTCCCTTGTTCCTGTTGTCATTTATGTTACTAGTGTGTGATAGGTAGGAACTTGGACCCGATTCACGCTTTTAAAGGTCTGACAAAGACTAGCTTGAGCTGGAGACATTGGGAGTGAGAAGCTTCAACATCATCAATAAGTCAGAGTAAAAGTTTAGTCATGCTTTCTGTGTGCTGCACGTCGACCTCACAGATGAAACCTAATTGAGTTCACCTTTACTAAGAGGTTTCGCCCAAGGAGATTATCAGAGACTACTGCGACAGAGGGCTGGACCTCTGGCAGCTATGGCTTGAGATAAAAGTTGTAAGCATCCTACCAGATACGGGAGCTGTGGGAGGGCCTGGCGGCGGGGCTGGAGTACAATCAGTACTGAGTTTCCGAGGAACCCAGGTGGCTCAGGGTAGAGTCAGCTTTGGACATTTGTCTCAGCCAGAAGGTACTGCTGTTTGATGACAATGCTTTGGTTATTCAAAACTTTATCTTTTCCCTGTCTTCCAGCTTCATTCCCAGACCTAAGTAGCAGCTGATGAGTGGGCCATAAGCAGAGATGATCAAGAGAAGTTGATTCCACCTCACTTTCCCACTACATCTTTCCTGGCCCAGATAGGAATTTTTCCATTAGCTAAATTTTGATTTCCTATACTGAATTGGAATATTTAGTCTTTCAGACATGAGACTGTATTTTAAGGCCTGGGTGTGCTGGGAAAGTCAGGCTCTCTGTCCGAGATTTCACCCAGCAGTGGTGTGGAGTAACGCTCAATGGAGATTGGCTGAAGACAGTGCTACAGGGAGAGAAAGCTATTTTGTAATTTCCTCCATTGTAAGTCTAGCTCCTTCGATAAATTGTAACATTTACGACAACTTTATTATAAACTGACATTCTTGCTTCCCTGACTTCCCACAATCTGCTTACAAACATGTTTGTCTCCCACATTCGAAATGTCTTCCTTACTCTTGACACTATTAATTCATCGAGCCTCATGTTTCAGCATCTTTTTGCCAAATACTTGAAATGGTAGTAGCTTTGGGTGCTACTGCCTCTCGTGACTTTATCTTTTTAATTATTTTGATTTAATTCCCTTAATATTTTAATCTCTAACTTTTGGATTTACTTCCGTATGGATTTCACAAATGACCTTATATATATTTTTTTTCAAAAAACATCTGGTGGATCACTTGAAGACCTTCTTCCTGCAGAAGCCTGACCTGCTTTGCCCAAGACAGGTGTTCCTATTTGACAGTTGTGAAACTCTCCTTCATCAAATTGGTTTCAAGTAGACCTTCTGGGTTGATTCTCTAAATCTCTTCATTTTATCTCTTCATTCTTTTTAATCCTTAGCTTTTTATTAGACATTTTTTTGGGTTGCTTTCCTCAAATTTCTGATTCTCTAAGTCCTTTTCCTTTTCTTCCTTACCTCTTCAATTATTTTTATTCATTTTATAGCATTTTAATAAAATATACATGTATTTAGGAAATTAAAAATCAGGTAGTAATGAAAGAATAATAATAAACATTTACTATTTTCTGGCACAAAAGCTCAATCATAATATAAATTAGTCATGGGGATAAAAGTACAGCATAGAGAATATAGTCAATAATTCTGTAACATCTTTCTGTGTTGACAGGAACTACACTAGTTGTGGTGAGGAATTAACAATGTATGTAACTGTTGAATTATTGTGTGCATACTTGAAACCAATATAATATTGTATATCAACTATGCTTCAATAAAAAAAATCAACCACACAACAATTAAACAATTATTTTCTCTCTTTTAATCCAGTAATGTTCTCCACAGGTAAATACAAACTCTGATAGCTGTTTTTTCTGGTATTTATTGCCACTTTTCTAAATAGCTTATTGTAACAACTTGTTTTATTTATCATTACATACTGTCTTCCTCTGTAGATTAGCAATATGGTTAAATAATATCACAATAGCGAAACAAATCAATAAGCTGATACTAACATACTTTGGCCTAGCAAATATTAGCTAATTCATTAGGATATCATTTCCTTTTAAGTTTGATACAACTTTTCCTAGAAATTTCTACTTTGCTTTAAAAAATTTTTTTTAACACATTTTTCTAATTACCAACTAACCCTTGTCAGGCTTTGAATGATTGGCCAATTGGTTATTTATCTATGATCTCACCTACATGTAATGTCCCACACTCATTTTTATCTTCAATAGCAATTATTTTCTTTCATTATAGAATATCACCTTTTATTTTAGAACTTGTACATATGACTTGTCTACACTATTAAATTGAAATTACTTAAGAGAAGACTCTTTCTTACCTCGATGATCTTTTACCCATGTTGTTTGTAAAATGTGTGCTATTTGAATTTAAATAAATTAGTTGACTTTATATGCTATCTTTGCAAAGAATATATCAACCTAAAAATAATTGGTGAGTTATTTCATGAAGTTTCTTATACAACACCTATTTATATTTTTAAATGTGCTGTTCTAATTCAAATAATAAAAGCATTTTAGTGCATGCAAATGTGAAGGCACTTATAATAAAAATGCAGTTATCAGGGCTATAAGGAATTCAACATGGCATAAACATGAAATATGACACTTTAAACAAATAAAACAACACATTGGTAGTTGTTAATAATTTGTTAGAAGCAAGCTTCACTACCAACTCTCAGCATATTATCTCTGTGCATAAATAATAATGTTTATTGATACAGTAAATCATTATTCACAACTGCTTAACAAAAAGCCCCTTAAGTGTTTTCTTCATTTTAAAAAAATACAAAGTGAATGATTTTGTTCTGAGAAAACTAATGATCATTATTCTGCAATTATTTTTGCATTTCTTATTATGAATGGGACAGTTGTGGCTTAACAAAATGTGTGTTTCTTCAACATAAATGTGACAAAATTTATTATTGGATAGCGAAAATGTATTCCACTGTAAAGAGAAAGCTAAATTTGATAAATTCTTAATTTGTTTTACTTCAATATTTTAATATCATCAATAGTGTAAAGGATGTCACTGAGATAAAAAAATAATATATTTATAGTGGCACACACATTACTTAACATCTTTCTTTCACATAGTTGTCTCTCGTTATGATATGCATAAGGTCGATATAACCATTGAGGACATTAATATTAAGCTTTATTTAGTTAGAGCATTTTGTTTTTTTATATTATTAACATTTCTGACAATTTAATTTGGAATTATATTATTTGTCAGCAACATCTCTATTAGCATGTAAGTCATAACCAGCAAACACTTCTTATTGAGATCTTTAAGAAAAAAATGAGGAAAGGAGAATTAAAATGCTGTTTTTAATCACTGGTGCATCTAATTACCATGCTGTTCTTGTTCCCCATCATTAATATTAGGAAGAGTTAGCTATTTAATTTTAAATCTTCTATAGTTTTTCAGATCATAAAGAGTGACCAACAGGAAGCCTTGGGGCGGGGAGGTCAAAATAACCTATATATTTACTTTCCTTTTTTTCTATCTTTCCTTGAAATAACCTATCTTTACTTTGTCAGGGTGCAGATTATCCATGACAATCACTTCTGAGGAAAAGAATACTACTATGTTTGACTTGAAGGTAGCATATTAAGAAAAAATCAGACATGGTCATTTGTGAAAAAAAATGGTAATTAGGACATTCATGAAAATCCAACTCAATTTCTTAGAGGTTGCTTAAAGAGAGAAGACCAAAAAAAAAAAAGAAAGAAAGAAAGAAAAAAGCAGAGAGCTTAGCTTTTATTCTTAATTTCACTGATGAACCATTTACTTGACAAATTTTCATTAATTTTACAATGACAATCACCATGGGAAGAGTACTTAAGGGCTGCACATTACTGAAGCATTACATGTTAATGCTTTTAAGCTATTCTAAAAAAAAGGAGGGGTGCCCTTTAATTTAAACACATGTAAAGTATGTAATTCCTATAGTTTGAGTGTAAATTTTGTTAGTCCTAGTTAAGGGTAGTAATTATAATCCTTGTTACGTCACTACCAGTCACTACTTCAATTTATAGAAGGTCCCTGGAAGAATATAGAGTAAAATTTTGCATGCTCATTAATATCAGTGCAATGGTGAAGATGTATGACTACTGCCTAGAATGACAGAAAAAAATCAGAAAAATATATCAAGTGAATCTTTTGTGAGAGTCTCACACGGTAGGAAATAAAAAGTGGGAGGTTAAGAGACCTGAGTAGCATATTTAGTTGCAAATGGAACTAGAAGTTTCTCAGTAAAAGAAGCTATGAGAAATAAAAACTCTGGAAAATGGCAAGTAGAGGAAGATTAAACTGAACCTTGGTAGACCAGAAATCTGAAGTAAAACATGGTTATTATGATGCAAAAAAATAAGGTTTAGAATGCAAAAAAGAGTCAAAGGAACTGAAAGTTGCACTGTCACTTGCTGCAGAGAATGAAGCCACTGGCTTCTCTGAGGAGAACGAATTCCAGGAGGCAGTAATTGAAGTGGGGAGATAAGGTGGAGGAAACTCACTGTCTGTGAGATGATAGATTTTGAGGACAAAGAGGGGAAATAAGGAGAAGTAGATGGTCTGTGCTGGGCTTTGGAGGGAGAATCAATTTAATTCAACATACTAAAGGACGGGATAGGAAGGAAAGAGTGCCGTCAATGATTACTTGTATGTTACTGGGTTGAGCAACAAGAGAATAATGGTGCCAGAATGGATTATCGTTGGATGGGGAATCTGAGCCTAAAACAGATTTTAGTGGAGGTGGACTCAAGAGTAAATGTGTGAATTATCTCAAGGTGGATAAGGGGAGAGGTTAAGACTTTATTTCAAGTTATCCTCTAATTTCTTATCTTCTTGTGATACATATGTGCCTTTTTCCTTCCCCACGCCCCCACTCCTACTCACCTCCCTACTGTTAGGTTACTGTGCAGTTTAACTATTATGCATTTGTTGTTGATTCAAAAAGCCAGCTCCTGGATTTATTTATTAGCACATTCTCTCTTTATCTAACTTGTTAATCTGTATTTCTTCTCTCTGGCTGGTTTTGATTTCTTAACACTTTTTAATTAATTTGAAATTAAAGGCCTAATTCATTTTTTTATCATTTGTTCCTTTTTAGGCAGCATGAACATTTAAAGGTACTTTGTGTGTATTTTCAGAGAACAGTTTCTCTGTAATTCATAAATCTTGATATGAAACATTTTCACAACTATCATGATAAAGATATTCTACAAGTTCAGTTTTTAGTTTTTACTTGATGTAGAGGTGTTTAATGGGGGATTTACAAATTAACCAGTTTTAAGAGTTTTAAGAGTTGTCAGTACTTTAGAGTTTCATTATTAAAGTCTTATAGATTCATACTTGTTCTTTTTCCATTGTTGAAATAATTGTCTGATTTCTTTCAAGATTCTATGACACTTGAAGTACAGATATCTTACTTTTTATATAATTAAATATGTAAGCACATATATTTACATTTGTGTATTATATTATTTTATTTATATTTTTCTGTCTTTATAAATGTTTTGCCTGCTTTAGCTTTCATAGCATTAGAGAATGAAGTTAAAGTCTTTTAATATTACTTTGTGTCTTTTTCTCTTTGTAGTTTCTACAGTTAATAGTTATTGTATATTTGAAGCTATACTATTTGGTACACAAAGATTCAGAGAGATCTTATTTTATAAAGTTTTTCCTTTATGTTATGTTCTTATAAAAACCCTATCTTTAAAGTTAAACATTTGAGTAATAAAATATTATAATCCTTTGCAGAAATATATCCAATATTATCCATAGTACGATGGATTTAGACAGTAGTAGTTTAAAAATGCACTTTCTAAAACCTAATGTAATAAAACAGAGTCAACAAGGTTACATAATAAATATCATGTTAATTTTACTATTTAAATATCAGAAGTACATTAAATTGTTCATAAATCACTGCAGACACAGTCTGTTTTACATTTACCAGTTGTGTCCCACAAAGCACATCTAAGTTTTGCCACATATTATTACATGCATCCTAAGTATATTATAGTCTTACTAAACAAGAGTATTTGATTTAAAGATGTAAATTCTGATCGTTACACATTAGCAGAAGAATAAAAACATTGAAAACTCCCTTTCTCTAATTGAAGTTTACTAAAGAGCATGAGCATCAACTTTCATATTAAAATACTCTTTAGGTATCAACATATTTTTCTCCAGAACACCTAGTTTTCTCTCATGATTCCTCTAGATTCTTTTATTTGAGTGGGGAAAAAGTGAACCCTTATTTATTTCAGCTTTTTCATTTGCTTTACATGCTCTTTGGGATGTATGTGTGGTTGGTGCAGAAGTTATCTTGTTAAAGAAATTTGGAAAACCTTGCTTTATGAGACCCTTTAAGCACCTTATTAGAGATGTAAAGAAGACATTAATTAGTATACGCAAGACTCTAAGAAGTCTATTTTATTGCCTTTGTAACATTTCACATTCACACAAATAACTTTTTTTCAAAATATTTTTTAACATTCTAGGGAACATGACTTTGGTAATGCTACTCTTAATACATTTATTTTAAAAGCATATTCAGGAAGGGGCTATTAAAGCCTATAAAAAAATCAATCTTGATTGTAAACTCTAATAAATAGAATTATCATGAGGTCAGGTTCCTTCTGTAATTGCTGTCGTGGGTTCCCCCCATGCTTCTGTTACACCGCATAATCTATAAAAATGTGGGCACATCGACAGATCTACCATATACTTCACACTCTGCTGGAAATGCAAGCTTCTTTTTTTTTGTGGATCAAGGGATCAATACATTTGATTTGATGCCTATTATCTTTCTAGCACCGCTTGAGATAAAATATTCCTATCATTTATGAAATGGTCTATACCACTAAGTCTTAAGTGTCAACATAAAACAACTGCTGTGGTAAAGTGAGCATGGACTTGGAATCAGAAAACAGAGGTTTAGCCTCCAGCCCCTCTAATGCTCTGGTGCGTGACCTTTGCAAAGTCTCTTAAATTACGTCACTCTACTTCCTTAAATATAAAATGGAGGTAATCATATGTACAAAATGAGTCTTGCACACTCTATTATATGACCCTTTCAGGAGGAGAGCATCACCATGGTGCCATTTGAGTTTCCATATTTAATGAAATATCTCCTTTAGATGTGTAGATTATAAAATCCACACATGTAGATTATAAAAAATTTCAGTTGCTCACATTAACATTTTGCAAAAGATAATTCTAAAAGAAATCTAGGTTGCTAACCAGAACTTGCCTTTTGCCTTTTGTGTAAGATTAGTATCATGGAATAAAAATGTAAGAACTTGAAATGTGCGTGAAAGGATCCTGACTCTCGGTGTGCCTCCCTCCCCACTTCTATCGTTGAGGAAATGGAAGGCGAGAGAGACTCAGTGACTTGCCTGCAGTCATGCATGTGAGTGACAGACCTGGGAAGCAGACCCAGTACCTCTAACTTGCCACTCCACTGTCCTTTTTTGTAACCAATCACCTTAATTATTTACAGGAGTAGGAAGATGGCTTCTCTGTCCCAAAGCATCTCATCATTCTGCCAAATGGCCTCAAACTCCAATATTTGAAAACTCAAAAGCTTTGTTGTCTTCAAATATTCCTTAATAAAATACGAATACCTTTGGGGAATAGTAACTGGATGAATACTTGTTTATATCAAATTGTATTCTATCTGTAGTACTTAACCAAGGAGTGCTAGATAGCAAGGAAAATGGGACAAAACATTGCATTTGATGAGTGAGAGTTTGTAAGTTTAATGATTCTTATTTTTGTGAAAATCTTGAACAATAAATCCTGTATAACATAAAATTCCTTAGCAAGCACACAGACTCTTCATGAACTGGCCTTCTTGGACCTCATTCCTCTGCATACTCCCATCCCATCTTACATTCCAGGTGTACTGAATACTCACTTGGTGCTTCTGAAACAGTCTATTTTCTCACATCTTTGGCTGTTCTACATCCTATGAATACAGTTCCTGTCTGATTATTTTGCCTTACCATGCCAACTCCTAACCATTTCAGAAGTCTAATTCAGTTTAGCTACCCCTATAATATCTTTCTTAAGGTTTGCCAATCTCTGGACCCTCTAGACAGTTAAATGTCCTCTTTCTTGGCAATAACTCCTTTGAACATAACTTCATTGCGTCTCAGAATAAAATCGGGATATTGGTAACATCTATTAGGAGTGATATAGGATTGAGACAAGTAGAGTATTTAGAAGAGTTCCTGGCAGTTAAACATTATTTGTTATTATTTTCATTATTGCACACACTATTATGTGTCCATCTTTTCCATTAGACAATGAGCTACTTTAGGAAAAGGAATGTTAGAAGCAGTGTATCCCAGCAATTATTGTTATATATATATATACATACATATATATATACATACATATATATATACACATATATATATATATTGTACTTGTCAGAATGTCTAGCATACAGCAGGCCACAATAATAATTTTTTTCATTGATTAGATGGGTGAATTTTGTTGAGAGAACGAATATACTTTCTGTCTAAGAGAGTCTCTGTAGTGCAATACCGGGCACTATGAGACTAACATGAGGCTCCTGAAACTTTATAAGAGGATGTAAATGTTTGCTTTTGATGCAAGAGTTGCCATGAAATAACAGTAAATGGGGAAATGTGATGGTATCAGATATAACTTTATGCAACTCTGTAATTTTTCTGAGAAACATTCCTATCTGCAAAATACATTTTACTGGCCTCATTGAATGGCTTACTCTCTTTTATTCTCTTACTTGGATCAACCTTATGAAGGACATAATAGGTAGAAAAATTTCATGATGCAAGATTTGAGTCATTTTTCATATGTATTCAAGTCTCCAGGAAGTTAATAATAAATTATTCTAATGATAATGACTGAAACCTCAATATTTTTGAGAAATTTACACAAATGTAGATAATAGCACAATTCTTGATGTGCTTTGATTGCTCTGAAATGGCAGTTTTCAATAAATATTGAAATTAGGTGATAATCGCTAGCATTATGTATTATTTATCAGCATTCAGATTGCCATGAAAAAAGGATGCCCTTTTACACATTAACCTGCTTTCAAAGACCTTAGAGAAAAGAGCTAATTCTGAATGCAGCATTATTCTTCACACCTTTTTCATTCTTCATTATTTATTGTAGAAATGTATGCATCCTCGTGGAGTACTAAGGGAGTTCACTTTTACCCAGTCATGTCTAAAATAGCTCTGAGCTAAAAATATTCTCCCTGGTACCCGATGCAAATAAGCCTCCCATGCAATTTTAATGGCTGATTCTTTGAAACTTTTGTAAAACTGAAACTCTAAAATATTTGGGACCTCATAGCAGTAGAAATAGTAAGAACATCCTCTTTTATATACTGGCATAAAATACCTAAAAACATGACTTTCCTGCATCTGGAAACACTTGCTTAGCTACATTGCCCCAGAGGAAGATGAATGTGTTTAAGAGAGGGTATAGCCTACCTTAGGTATTTTAATAATAATTATAATTTCCCCTTCAATATTTATTAGAGATATGTTTTGGATGCACCATATAATTAGAATTTTTTAAGGTCTAAAGTGTTAAAACATTTTTAAAAAGCTACTTAATTATAACTGGGTTATAAAAAAGTGATTTGCAAAGGAACAGAACACTGGCCTGGTACATATGACAATAAGAATCCTGAGCAATAATGAGTTCATTTTATAGATGTTAAAAAATGACAATGTAATTTTTGAAGATGGATTTTTATAAAAGAAAACTATTTTGAATGGATTACTTCATTGGAACTTAAATACTGATTGCCTTCTTGTCGTGGATATTTGTTATATTTGTTTCTAAAATGCTGGCTGTAAAGGTACTGGTTGTAAACTCCAGTCTCGGCAGCTGTTTAAGGACAAGGTGAAAGAGCAGGGATGGTGGAGCTCTGACTCGCAATGAGTGATCAGGTGATGGCATCATGGACAATGACCATGGGGTAAAGGAAGAGATACCCCCTCTCTCCCTGTACTGCTTACTGGGGTAAGTTCCGCACAATTAATTCTCTAAGTTAATTGGTAGTCACCGGGTACAAATATATTTTTAATGTACTTGGTTTATAAGAATTTAACCTTGTTTGCTGTTTAACTCAGTTCTTTCTTCAGAAGCAAAACCTGATTTTATTATGCCTGTAACATCATTTTAAACCCCCAGATATCTCTTCTGAACATTTGGACCCCCCAGGACTGCTGTAATTTTGGTGTGTTCCGTAGAACTGATTGAGGATGATTTCTCAGAGTCGAGAAATATACTCAGATTAAGGGAGAATGCAGTGATGTGAATCCTCTTTTTTTTTTCTTCAGAATATCTGAATGTTGTTTTGAGATATGCGATAGTAAAATGTGATTAAGCTGCTTCAGTATGACATGGTGAAAGTGACATTTTCTCTTCAGTGAAACAAATAAATGAAGTATTGTATTATTACCTCAGATTGTTCTCACGATGGTTTTAAAGTAAGGTAGGAGTACATTTCTGTGATGCTCTTCCTAGCTGAAATTGGAAAATATTTATAGATGATTATCAAGGTTTCACTGGGACATTTTGAATTATATGAAAAACTGCATAGTACTACCTTGTGAAATTGTTCAGAAACAGTTAATAAGCCCTCAGGTTTAACTGTACTAAGAGGAAATAAAACGCTATTTTTTTCTTTCACGAAACAGTTTAAATGATCAAATGCTAACCCCAGAGAATATTTGTTTTACCTGATATCAATTCTAGTTTAGTTCAAAGTTCAATAGGCACTTTCCTTTCTTTTCTTTCTCTCCTTTTAAACAGAAAGTTCAACTTCACCCAAAAAAATATTAAGGTTGTTTTTATACCGAACTTCAATTTTAATACCACTCAAGGCTTGATATACTTTACTTAGAGTGAATCTTATGTTTTACTTACTTAAAGGCATTAATTAAATGTATTCTAAGATTAGATGCTTGTGCCTCATAGGGTTTTCATGCGTGAAAGCTGGTCAACACAGCAGGAGCATAAACCTCATTATTGGGACTAGTTCAGGTCCATTACATTAACTGGTCTCATCACAAAGCACTCAAATTTTTGCTCACACAAGTGAATAGTAAATGGAGGTTAAATAAAATTTTATCTAGTGAAGCAGAAGAGCTAGCCATTTCTAGTGTTTTCTTTTACCTTTATTTTGAATCTTCGATCAAATCGGTCAGACAGGTTTTATTGTCCCCTGAAGGAAGCTGAAAAGAGAGGAGGCAATGCTTTGCCTGTGGTGGTGGTGCCAGAACCCACCTCACCGTCGGCCACCTCTCGCTCTCTGTCCCTTTCTTCCTCCAATTTTTCCCTCTTTTTGATACTTTTATTAAATACCTACTATGTGCTAAAAGCAGTTTGCTTGTATGCATAGTTTTGAGGATTTGGCTTTGAGGATTTGGCACTCTCCTTTGCTCTCAACTTGCTCAAAGAGTAATGGCGAATCAACAGTCAAATCCAAATAAACTAGAATGTAGTATGAGAGTCAATGTAGAATAATGCACAGAATCCCTCATAGAGAAGACCAAATAGTTAATACTTCAGCAGGGAGGGGAGTCATGGAAAATTGCTTATAGAAAACACTTTGACAGTAGTAGTTTTTCAAGGTGGGGGAGGAGAATTCAAGACAAAGGGATTGCAAGATGCAAAGTCAGAGAGGCATGAGATAGGTTAGACACAGAATAGTACAACTGGTGCCTATGCAGGATGGTTAGAGCATAGGGGACAATGGAAGGAAATAAGCTAGACAGTGCGGACATACCTAAATCAAGAAGATAAGGATGATCGTGTGTAACAAATGAGTGTTGAGATTACAACTCTACAGTGTCTCACAAAATGAGTCACATAGTAGAATCCTGGGCTGTAATTCAACACAGACACACACACGCATGCATGAATGCATGTTTGGGTGAGTTTTCTATTTTAAGTTGAATTTCAATGTTTTTAGTTGGAACATCCATTCCTTATTTTGGCCATTTCCTCTCACTCCCTATTATATATGGGTCTAAAAACACACTTATTAGGCAAAGGGAATATATGTTTAAGAGTTAATATTTTATTTAACAAAATAAAGAACTAGGCAAGAATTATAGACAAAAGGAAGATGCCAAAAATCTCAAGCTCAGCTGATCAGTTATATGATTCAGTACTTTCAGAAAACTGAACTCATCTTCAATTTGAAAAATGAGAAAGTAAAATTAATCGGTTTCTTTAAATTCTAGAATGCACAAAAAACTCAACTAAATCAATTACATAAAAGTAAAACTGACCTAGAGCATGACCATGCTACTTAATTATCATTTTAGTTACGTTCATCTCTGTGCAACAGTGTTGAAGCCTATCTTTTATTGTTTTGTAGGATTTAAAACCTTATTTGATAATTTTTAAAGAACTTCCAGAAATACACCATTAATTTAACACCCTTAAATAATTCAGAGGGAATATTTAAATTCAGAGGAGGATCATTTCTTTTTAATCAAATAGAAATATGATTTGTTTATGCTCTAGAGAGATGATTATAATGACTCTTAATCAGGTTATTTTGTGATTATTACATTAATCAATGCATGCCTATATATCTCTATCTATATTGATTTTTCAGACACTTTGTTCTGTGGCCACAGATTCAGTTATAACTACCATGAGGTAGCAGGAGAGAAACAAAATCCAACAATGATAATTAATCTAGTCATTTACTACTGGTGCCCATTGTTTAGGTGTTATAAGTATTATTGGATGGCAAACCTATATTGGATGTCAACTATATGTGGAGCTAAAATGCCGAAGATAGCAATGTATGAGCACCCTCTTAAAAAATAATAACTACTAAGAAAAATGTTCCAAAGTGAAAATAATGCAAAAGAGATTAAAGCACATCTTTTCAACATCATACTGGGGTACTTTCAAACAAGCCCATTCCAGGATTATTTAGTTCTCTAAGAGAATTATACCCATGTTTGACTTTACTATTTGCTATTTGGTTACAGCCCAGATACTGTGAAATTAAGTGTCAACCTGCAAGTTTCTGTCTAGTGAAAAAATAATCCCATAAAATATTAGCCAGATGTATATTAATATTTGGGTAGTCTTTATATTAAAATGTCAATAAATACCCAGTTATTCATATGCCATTAAAGCCAACTTTGGCATCTTACTGGCTCTCCATTAATGAGTTAAATACATTTTTGACATGAATTTATTTTACATTTGCAGGAGAGTCATGTATTTAACTTTTAACATTTCTACTAACACTTTTTTAGGCACTCATTATGTGCACTGGCCTATGAACTTCAGAAACGTTACCTACTTTAAATTTCACAAGTCTATAAGGATAAGTGTTATAAAAACTGTTTTCTCAGATAAGAAACCTGAGTATGTGAAGGGCCAGTTAAATATTCTAATATCAAAAGCTATATATTTGTTCCACTATTTGTGCATATTTATTGAGCCCTTACTAAGTGCCAGTTACTTTTCTAGGAAGTTGGAACACAAATGGCCAAAACAGAGCTTGCATTCCAGGCTGTATCGGGGAGAAAAAGGAAAGACAGACATTAAATAACACCCAAAATAAGCAAATCTAATACTTGATGGAACTGGGATTAGAATGCAGTTCTTTCTGTCTGCTTTCTTACACCATAATCACTTCACTTTAAGTCTCAGAAGTGTTATAAACAAAGGGACATTCATATTAAAAATCTAGGTTACTATAGCTATTGATTCTTGCCTGTCAGACAGCTAATGGAGATCTGCAAAAACTAGACTTTATCAAAGAAGAATCAGACTCCTTCTCAAATCAGAAAATGCTTCTAATGTTCTCAAATCAGGTGGAAATACATGTGCAATGCTTGAAAAGGACTGTGTACAGTTGCAGAGACAATTATGAGGCTCTGCCTGGAGAAGTGGAATTAGAGGCTCCTTTTACCTTCATATTAATGTCTTTTATTAGAAGGGAAAAAATAAAAAATGTCTGATTTCACTTCTATGTCAGATATTCTTAATTTCCTTTTGTGCCCTTCCATTTTCTTAGAGGAACTACATATAGGTAGCATCTCAAACAAAATATCTTTAAATAGAAATTATTTCTCTAATGTGACTTACTATATTTAATCCACTATAAACGTAATTATAAGTACCACTAATAGATAAGGGTCTGACTATGTTGCTCTACTCCAAAATTACTTTTTATAAGTTATTGTGTTGATTTGGGGAAACCTCAGGTAAAATACAACAGACAGATTTATATTTCTTCTTATATGATGTCATTTTCAAAAGACAAAAATAAAAATCCCTAAATTCCTTTCTTTATCTAATTTTATAATTTTTTGGTTTTACTCAAACTGTTATCATCCATATACATATTCCACATAACAAGGTATGGTTCTCAAAACATTTGGAAGATTCAGAATGTTAAGGCCATCTACAAAGTATAAATATGTGTCAACCATTGACATTACTCAGAAGATAATTTTCGTTATGATTTCACAGAAATTCCAAACAAGTATAGCAGTTTTTTCAAGGGTAGTCAGTTTCACATGAACCAAGTTACTTAACATAACTCATGTGAGTTAAAAACATATGAAATATTTGTAAAATGAAATTCGTGTTGAACCATACCACTGAACTTAAGATTTCTTCATTGTCAAGAAGACACTCATGCCATTTCTGAGAAAAGAAAAAAACAAACAAAACAAAAAAATAAAGCAAATCAAGAAAACTCGCTGTGATATCACCTTACAATTAAAGAAACAAATAAAAAAAAGCAATGCTATACCTTCCAAACCCTCATAGTTAATACTAACTATGATACTCTCTGAACAGCATGGAGAGGAAATCATAAACTTGAACCCTTTTGTTGGAAAAAGCACCAGGCTCTATTTAAATCTATTAATAATCTACAAACCTGTGAAAGTGAACAGTAAGTCTGATCCAAGTTACACTTCCAAGCCAAATTTCTAAAAAGCTTAATTCCTTTTTTAAGTAACTTTATAAAAAATACAATTGAAAACATTTCAACATACATGAATTCAAAAGTCTGTTTCCCCCATCACCTTGAGTTTACTCTAAAATAAAATACTAATGTCAGAGGGCATTACTTGATTTTCTAGCTCTTTTGCCTTACAAATTAAAGAACTAATATTAAATTTCTTTTTCTCAGGCTTTTCATGTTGTTTTTAAAAAAAATCCAGGCAAACTTTCTTTCCCTTGGTGACCTAACAGGATATTTCACAAAACTAGAGAACATGGCTCCTCGTTTGTTTTTCCGATCTCTCTGATGCAGAAATGTTTCAAAGGGATAAATTACAGGCAGAATTCTAATTTAACTATTTGCGAAATACTACTCTTTGCCAAAACTGATTGAACTTCAAAGCCTCCCTAAAACATCATACATAATTTATTTTAGGGGAGAGAACAATGAAATCCCAGTCTAGAGCCTGAACAATGGTATTTTAAATCAGTCATAGTGACAAGCAAAGTATTTGAGAGATGCATATACTTTTTATTAGCCAAAGCATTGTTTTAAATTTATAAATCTGATAATACTTTAGGATTAATGATTCTAAGAACACTTCTTGTAGACTACAGAAAAGAGCAAATAATTCAGCATGTTTGACTCTATTTCTTTTTTTTAAACTGTGCATTTAATTGTTCCTTGATCATATATTCCAGTAACAGATTTTTAATTGGTTTTTGACCTACATACCACCATGGCTTGACTAACAATTCTCTAATCAAGTTTGCATAGCATTCACGTGTGTTCAATAATTCAGCAATTCGTCCGGGAACCGCAGTGGGCCTCAGGGTTCTGGTGCACACTCAGTGGCTGCTAAGAGCACCAGGCACTATATGCCCAAATCACCCTCAAACCCCTTAATGAAGAATCAAGTTCCATGACTGCACTTATTGCTACACTTTCTAGATAAATAGAAAACTATGTATATTGATGAGAAAAGAATGCCATTTGTATTATCTAGAAAAATCTGTATGTGAAGTATGGAACAATAAGTATACAATGGAAACACATAGTAAGTGATATCTTCTTATTTGTAGGCACCTAACTACCAACAGTGATAAGATAAAATTCCTTAGACATGCCAGACTTTAAACACATGCTGTAAATGCTCATTAAAAAGTAATTTTTCTGATTAAAAAAGAACAGTTTATTTCTACTCTGTTTTTCAACTTGGTAAAGTTGCACAAGAATAAAAGTGAATGTGAAATCAATCCATGCAATCGATGCACAATTTCAGTGTGTTTGCTTCTATTTGTCCCCCTAAGGGTTAATTTGAAGAAAAAATATAATGTAGAAAGTTCTAGATGCCCGAGAAAGTCAAGGTATGAGAGTTCAGTTTTTAAAAGGCACTTGGCTGTGCTAACTCCTAAAGGCTGCTTATAGCCTATATGCCATTTATTTTATTTAATTTTTTATAGCCACTATTTTTAATGCATATATTAAATATTTAAAAATATTGTGTTAATTCATTTACACACTTAAATATGCAGATATTTCTGAAAAAATTATAACTAAAAAGTTATAATTGTAACTTCTTAAATATTTTAGGAAAGACAGAGATCTTTTTTTTTAATCTGGAAGAGATATTTTTCAAAGTGCTGACCTCAAAATAAATTTCTATAAAACAATCACCATTTGTCAATGACTTACATTAAAAAATTTATGTGTTAACTTTGCTTTATGATTACTTAGTCAACATACAAGTTATTGCCTTGTGGAAAAAAATTATCTTGCAAGACGTGGAGATGGCAGACTGACTATGAAAATCCATTCTCTTCCTTTTGGGTACATGGATAAAGTACCCTTCCCAGCCCTTTTAAAGTATGTCCATGTAACCAGGTTTTCCTCCAAGTGAAGAGGTATGAAAGTCATGCCTTCCATTCATAGACCTGGTCCTTAAGACAGGCCAACTTAAATACCCTCTCTTTGCCCTCCCTCCTGTCTGGAACCCATGCTAAGTTAGCTTTGCCAAGCACATGATGACAAGTCCCTGAACGATGTCACAGCACCATGCAAGGAAACTTCATTCCTGAACGATTTCACACAGCAGCGTCATTCACAGACCTAACTTTAGATTATGACATGAGAGACATGTTTTTCTCTTGGCAACTGAATTCATGTTGAGTCCCTTTGTTAAAGCAGTGTAACTTTACTTACTCCAAATAACACAACCACAAAAGAGGTATATCCAGCCATTGACACACCTGGAGCTCTTCAAGGCAAGTTGTGTTGTGCTTCCTAGGTGCCATCTGTTAAAATAGTTGTTTCTCTTTTTTTGATACCTCAACTGTAAAATAATCCAGATGTTCTCTATGAAGTTTTTCATTTCTAAATTATATAATCTAGGATTAGTATATTTCTTTCAAGGTCAAACAAAGCAAAACAAAATACTCAGAGCCTCTTTAGAAGGCTCCACAGACAGGAAAGGGTTTTTGGGTTTGGGAGGAATAGGTTGTGCTAAGAAGAGAGAGATTCTCTTATGCTTTAGAATAAGGACCAGCTGCTGTGTGGGAAAGAGCTCTGCAGACCGGAGCTGCCCAGACCCTGTGCATCCCCAAGCAGGGCCTGTTTTCACGACTGGAACTGAACTCTTAGAATTGAGATTTTGAACTACGTTAATACCAGTTTGTCTAAATGGTATATGCAAACAATGGGATTTGTGGTAAATAGCTCTCTTCCATCAGGGGATCGAGCAGTTCAGTGACTGAAGTCATACAGGCACAATTGCACTGGCTCAAGTGAGCCTCTATGGTAGACATCACTTTGCATGTGTTGTCACAACCTATCAGAGGAATTATGTGTGTCCTGTATAACTCCAGAAAGAGAGGACACTGGGAAACTTGCACCTGATTTCCTCTAGACTATGCTCTACGTACCTTTCCTGTTTGCTGATTTTGGTTTATAACCTTTTGCTGAAAACAAAAACAAAAACAAAAAACCCAGAAACTATGGTTATCAAGATGTCTGAGTCCTATGTGCATGTCTAGTGAATCACCAAGCCTGAGCATGAGCGTGGGTACCTCCAACACAACTAATGTCCTGATACTTTGTTTCGAAAGATACTTAGGTTACCGATCCAATTTCCCTCTTTGAACTGGGTGCTAACAGGCTGAGTTCCAACAGTTAGTCTGCCTCCAACAAGGATTTCAGATGGGCTTTATTATTGCCCTGTGTTTTTCTCAGGGGTATTTAAGAAGCTAGTGCTTTACAGTCCTTAGAAGTGAGAGGTTACACTGGTGTAGATAAAACAGCTTCTAAATAAAAAATTGCCTTAATAGTCTTTAAAGGTGACAATGAGTCACCTTTTTTTTTGCAATTGCAACAGCTAGTTGGGTAAATGATCCACATGGCACGTTTATGTTTACAACTACCTTTAACTCCAATCAGCAGAGCCCTAAGCAAGCACCACACAACAAAAATGTCAGGGTACATTTATATTAAGGTTACTGAATATTTTTGATGACTTAGTCTTTTGAAAGTCACAGAGGGCTCAGGAATTATCCACTGTAATATGTAAAGTGGTTTATGTGTGTACTATGCTTCCTTTAATATATGGTAATTTAATTATAATAAATGAAGTAAAATAAATACAAGCCAACAATTATTCTCAAGGTACCAGGAGATATATAAATAATATAATACTTGCCACCATAAAATACAAGTGAGATATGTATAAACTGATTTATAACACAGGTCTGAATAAGCAACAATAAAGAAAACAAAATATTAAAAATATAATCCTTAATAAATGAAGCTTCCTTAAATTAAAGAAAATTCCATAGAAGAAATCTCTGTGAATCTGCTCCTTTACCATGTTACACAGATTTCCAGATTTCTCACTCACATATTAAGCCTTTGAGAATTAGCTAAATATCCCTTTTGTCTGCTTATTTATAAAATATAATAACAATGAGCTACAGAATATTATTAGTACAGTCCTATAGAACATTTTATTATGTTGAAGTTTTCAAATATTTACTTATTTAAAACACAATGAAATCTTATTCTGTTCTGGGAAGTACGTAATGCCTGTGAAAGATATAATAATGAACAAAATTTAGCTCCTGTCCTTCAAAAGTTTACTCTTAAAAGGTGCAAATAACTGTATTACAATGAAAGAAGCTTATTGTTGGAAATAAAGTAGAGAAATTCAAGATGTGTTAGATAATTTTCAAAATACTATAATGTAAAGGAAGACAGAGGATAGAAAAGACACTGAGTCTGTCACTTAATTGACTTACTGATCTCTGAGAAAGATATTTCATTTGAGTGGATGGCAAAGAAGTTATACTTCAAGAGATTAGGGTGAAAAGATGGTGAGAATGAAACCAAAAATATATGTCAAGAGATTTAGTGGTTAAGAGGGAAAGTCACTGGAGTTATTCAAGGGGAGTTAGTGTTAAGAAAAGGCTATTTTCATTTGGGTACATTTGAATACATGCTTAGAGACGGCCAATGGGCCAATGGGAAGAAAATATTAAAATGGAAATAAACATGGGAACACTTTACTGACAGAATGGTGCTACATATACCCTGAACAATGTTCTCTTTAAAAACAACTACAAATGAGAAATAAAATTTTTAAATATTTTAAAATAAGTTATTGGGTTGATAAAAAGTAAAAAAGCCCAAACCAAAAACCTAGAGGTCAAAATCAGATCAAAGCACATATATAAGAAGATGGACTATGTTCAAACATATCAGCAACCCCCAAAATACAAATGGGCTAAACTCTAGGGTTGTCATCATGGATAAAAAGCAAATCCATTTATAGGTGATTTACAAAGCCATTTGAAAAGTATATAGGTTTCAAAGGTTGGAAGTGAGAGATGGAAAATTCAAGAAAATATTAAATTAAAAAATTAAAAGCCATGATTGCAAGAGTAGTAACAGGAAATACCTGATCTCCTTTGAGCACGTTGACATCCCACCTTCCAGCTCCCTACGCCAGAATCCTCACATCATTCTTTACTACTACTCTGCATCCAGTTAATCTCCAACTCCCATTGTTAAATATCTCACAACTCAACCCTCCTCTTAATCCATACAAGGTGTCCATGAATTAAGGTTCCTACACAGATAACTGCAGTTCCTTCCTAACTGGTCTCTTATTTTCAGTGAATAAACTGAAAATTCTCCCTGTGGTTCCAAATTTGGAAGCTCTCATTGTTATGTCCTCAACCTGTTATTTTCAAAAAAAACAGTGATCCAAATGACACAACCCTGTTTAACATTGCCCCAAGCCCTCCCCTGCCTCCACCAATGGCTCCACTTCGCCAGCAGGTCAAATTCCACACTCATTAACATGTTTATCAGCCCCTTCAATTTTCCACACTCTGCTAATCTTTACAGACTTATCCCTTGATCTATCCTCCTCCACATCTTTGCTTTTAAACTGTGTTCAGCTGCTCAAACACATCACACTGTCTTTTAAATAAAGGCTTTGCAAGACTTTTCCTTCCATCTAGAACATTCTTTCCCTTTCCCCCATCTCAATCTGTAACCCCTCTTTTCCCATCTCACCATTGCTCTGAGTTTCTTTGGTTAACCCCTGTCTGCTCTTCACCTTTTAGCATAGGTCTCCTTTCACCCTGAAACCTTTTCTGAGGCCCTAAATACAATTTAGGTGCATATTTACCCTATAATTTACATATAGTGCATATTATTATAATCAGTTCTCTAAAAGTCTGTATTTTCCAGTATGCTGTGAACAATAAGGCCAAGCAATGTGTCTCTCATGTTAAGCATTTAACCTCTGATTTGACTATCTGTCAAGCAATTTACAAAGAAAATGTTATTACTTTCTAAAGACCAGTGCAAAAAAATCTCTGGGATCATAATGGTAATTGTGTTTATTAGTAAATAAAACTAAGTAGAGACAGTGTCAAAACTCTGCATTAGTCTACATTTAGGGCTAAAAATGGGCTTAAAGTTTTTCCTGATATTGGTCAGACACAGAAAGGGAACATATCCTCAACATTTTCCATTTAATGTGATAATTTGTTAGGTCTCAGTTTATTTTAGGTGCTATCAAAAGTATACGTCTTTAAACTCCTGTTAAAGCTGTTAGCCAAAAGTCAACACTGAATTCAGGTTACACTTACACTTATTTTTATTGTTTCACAATTATCTGACAGATTTAAAAGAAAGAGTTAAATAATGGGATCAGAACTATGAAAATCTTTATCCACTAGAAACTAAGATCCTCATGAAAAACAAGTTGGGAAGCTTTTATTAAAGCAAAAGTAACAAAGAAAGATATTTGAGTCAGAGAAGACACAAAAAAATTGATCTGACATTCCAAACACATGGGAGATTGGTGAGAGGAAATTAAAAATTAAGACAACAAAACACATTTTGCTATAGTCTAACCTCCCTAGGAAATATTTGCATCCATATGCATTTTATATTCCATAGCTTGACTGTGAAATTTAATTAAAAACAATTATAAACAGAGCTCCTTGAGGCTACTGAGGATTTCACAGTTTGAATCTTTATTTTTGAAGCATTTTATTCTCTTAAAAAAGCATGCATCAGTAGAAGTCATGTCATCAGACCCTGGTTTTAGAAGAACTCACTACGTGCTTCATTTGAATACATCCACATAAGTTAAATTTGGATGGAATTTATTTTGCTTTTAGGGCTAAAAATGGGCTTAAAGTTTTTCCTGATATTGGTCAGACACAGAAAGGGGACATATCCTCAACATTTTCCATTTAATGTGATAATTTGTTAGGTCTCAGTTTATTTTAGATGGCCTTATCATTCACAGCATACTGGAAAATACAGACTTTTAGAGAACTGATTATAATAATATGCACTATATGCAAATTATAGGGTAAATATGCACCTAAATTATATTTAGGGCCTCAGAAAAGGTTTCAGAGTGAAAGGAGACCTATGCTAAAAGGTGAAGAGTAGACAGGGGTTAACCAGAGAAACTCAGAGTAATGGTGAGATAGGAAAAGAGGGGTTATGGAGGGAAAGGGAAAGAATATTCTAGATGGAAGGAAAAGTCTTGCAAAGCCTTTATTTAAAAGACAGTGTGATGTGTTTGAGCAGCTGAACGTAGTTTAAAAGCAAACTAGGCCCCTTGCCCCGGTGTTCAGTCAATATACGAAGTGAATAAACTGAAAATTTTCCCTATGGTTCCAAATTTGTCCTTGATGTCCATTAATTTGAAATGATACTTGAAAGGGAATGTAGTAATTGAGCTGTCTTCAGCACTACTGCAATGTAATTCTGCAAGAAGGTTACTGGTTGCACAAAAAATAAAAAATAAAAAAGGCCAGATGCTATCATACAAACATTTTAGCTATAGAGACGTCTAATAGGAAGATGGATCCACTTACGCTATTTAGTTTGCATTGCTTTTTATGCTGTTTGTCTGTGATGAGAAAGTCACCCTACAAACAAAAATGCCAATGGACACAATGGAAGCCTAGCATGAAAATGAAATCCAGTTTGTTTTCTCAGCATTATTTGGAAAAATTGCAGTGTTTGGCTTCTCTTTAACAGTGTCTTAGATTATTTGTGAAGTAAAAGGCCTGATTCTGATTCTTCTAATCACCATCCAGACACACTCAGTGAGATCTGTGGAAAGGTAATTGATTTCTTTTTGTTTGTTTGATAAACTCAACACTTTAGCTGGGAGGATGTCAGCCTTAAATGCAGTTTTATAGTCTCTTTGGAGGATGCTGTTAGTCAAATATCATGGAGATAAAGTATCTGTCTGGCTCCTGAATGTCTTCAGAACATGGAAATAAGTGCCCCAGTTACAACACATTTTTCCAAAGAAACATTAGGAGTATTTCCTTTTGTCTCCTTCCATGTTTAAAGCATTCCTCCCCTCCCAGCATTATATTCTGAACTTGAGGAGTCAGAATGTGGAAGGCTGTGACATGCTTCTGGAACTTGGAAGTAATCAGAGTATTGGCTAATTTCCTGAAAGCAATAAAAAAAAATGAGAACTGACACTTTCTGTTTAATCATTGTAAGCAGGATTATAACAGTGTGAGTCATTAAAAATGCAAAATAAAGAATTTTCAAGTCCCCAAATACTCACGTTATTGTGGAAAGGGGGAAATTAAAAACAAACAGGTGAAGCCCTTGTCTTTCCACATTGTGGCTACAGAACCATTGGTAATCCTCAGAGTGGTATTTATCCTATTTTACATTCTACAAACTGTCTCTTGAGTATTCTTTAAATTGTCAAATTTTCTTTTAATATTAAATTAATTTTAATAAGCATGTATGCAAAAGATGAGTAAGGAGCCAGTTTTTTAGAATTAAATTACTCTTCAGTATTATGACTTTAGAGATATACTGAATATATGTTGCTACCAAACCTTGAATGAAAGTATATTTAGGAGATGACTTCCCTTAAGATTTTTCTAATATTTAGTTGGGGTTCAATATGTGTCATCTTGAGCATTTACACCCAGTCTCATTTCATATTGTGTTTATCTCTTAGTGACATTTCAGTGCTTCCAACAGTACGGGGTATTTTTTGAGGAACTAGCTGGGTATAGTTCCTAATAAACAGGTAGACCAGAGGCCTGAGTTTTAGTCCTGAGTCTGCCACATATAGAGATGTGGTCTTGGCTGTCATTTAAATTTATAGGTGAACATTTCTTCATCTAAAAATTTAAGGTTAGTTAGGTTATGTGATTCAAGGTACTGGAAATATATCTATTTGAATGTATGAATGAATGAATAGATGTGTCTACTTAGAAAAAAAGCAGGCAATTTTTATATAAGAACATCAAGTAAGAGTAGGGATAGATAAAGTATGCTGGAAAAAACAATAAAAGTACTTGTTTTGACCTTGTGATCTTTGATTTTATGACTGTTTTGTGAGATTTCAGGGGCAGAATTCCATTTTATAGCGAGAGAGAATGAGGCTCACTCAAGATGTATGATTTTCTCAGAATTACCTACAAGAGTACTCCATAAAGCAGAGTGAATGCTATCTTCTGACTTCCAGACAAGGTCTAGGCATCACAGCTCGTAACGGTAAGTGTGTGTCAAATAGGTGATTCCTAGTAAGGCCATTGTTTATGACAATATAAGACTCCACTGTAAGCTAATATAATTGTGCATATATTCTAGAAAGAAAGGTTTAGCATTGTTTGGTTTCCCTGATGGATACATTGACCTGGAGAGTGCAGGAGTTTGGTTTGCTTTGTTTTCGGATCTCCACTTAAAACTTTGGAAAAGGGGACATAAAGGTTATACCAGCATTGTGTGGTTGATTCTGAAGGTCTTCTATGACAATTTACTTTAAAAGAACAGTTAGTATGTGAATTTAATAATGATGTGTAAACAATGTGGCAAAGCAGCTGGATCTCTGCCTCCTCCAATCTAAGTAATGATTTGGAAAACTGAGATTCTTTTTTTAATTTGTGTCATCAAATATCATTAAACACCTAGATACATGTGTTTCTGTGCCAGATCTCTGTCCATCACACTGGACCATATGTTTTCACACCAGAAATACTGACTTGGCTAAATTACAATAATATCTGCACATATTTTAATCACATCCAACTTGCAAAAACCACAGACAATGAGATGAACCAGATTTTAAAAACTAGCAAGGATTAATTGTACATTAATGGTACCAAAAAAAAAAAAAAACTAGTGAGGATTAATTACCTGTATTTTGCTGTGAATGGTCTCTAGGGTTTTTGACATAATATTCTATTTAAGGTTGGAAGTAGATGAAAACAAGGACATTTCAAGTGATGGTTTTTCTTTTATTTTTTTGTAAAGAGGATAAAATCCTGTGGGTGAATTTGAAAAAGGGCTTTTCCAAATATAGGAAACAGCCTGAGAGAAGTTTCATTATTGGTAGGAAAAAACTGGATGGTGTCAATGAAGTGGAGATTAGCAAAGACATAGAGGAGGATATGGGTTATTGCAGTAGGATTACAATCCTCAAAACTGAAGGTGAGTTTTTCAATTGATTCATGGTGCTGGGATGGCACTGGTATAGGCCTGGCAGCCAGCTTCCTGAAGGTAAAGCAGAGAAACAGGCAGGGGTTGGGGCTTAGCTTGTTTTACCCTTCTCTAAAGAATTTTACTTACAACCTGTATTTTCAGAAAGGCACTGCACTCCTGCCCTCACTTATGTCTGGTATTATCATCTCCAGAGACTGTGGGGAAAGTGTATCATCATCACCAGAAACTTTTCCAGAGAGTGATCTAGTCTTCGCTGAGCCCAGACAGACACGCTCAGAGATCCGGGGAGTGGAGGCTGGTGTCCAGCTACATGAAACGACTTTCAATCAATCCCCTCCTTTTTAATACCATCTCACAGTCCCGCTATAGAAGGAAACTGATTCTCCAATTTCTGAGCTTTCTTGAGGTTCAGCAAGACTCGGATCTTTCTGGCCTTCTGAACATAGGGTTAAATTTCAGTTTCTCTGGTAAACTAAACCAGTTACTATTTCATTTGTCTCCAGATGATAAAATTTTGGTGACATCAGTTTTTTTGCTGTGGTCCCCTTTTCTATATTCTTTACCCTTGTAGTTTATGCCATTTAAAAAAAAATTCCATTATATACATTTTAGTAGTGTTTTGGGAGGGTGTGGAGATAATGTATTTAACTAGAAATTCTCCCTATTCTCTCTTTAATCCTCTCCGATCAGACTCGCGTCCCCACAAATCCACTTAAATGTCTTTGTCAAGGTTATCTCTTTCTTGCCCTTTCAGGGCATGGGATGCAGTTGATACCTCCTTCTTAAAATACTTTCCTTGACTTCTTAGACACACTTTCCAGGTGTCCCTCACTTGATTAGTTGCTTCCTTTCCTTTTCCTTCACTGCATCCTTCTTCTCAAAAAGGTCAAGGTACTCAGGACCTCCTGTCCCCATTCTAAACTTACCCTGTGGTTGCCCTCATCCTCTCCTCTGATGCTGAAGACCATCTCTACACTGACAATTCCCCCATTTGTTCTTCATGCCCAGTCCTTCTCCTTAGCTTCTGATTGTTTATCCAGGTGCCTACTCAACATGGTCACCTGGATGCCTAACGGGCATTCAAATAAGAACTTCTGATCCCCTTCCTCCAACATGTCGACCTCCAGTCTTCCCTATCTCAATGCATGGCATCAGCATTCATGTAATACTTCCACATTTACTCCATCAGCAGGCACCTTCCCCTCCACCTTCAGTGTATATCCCTGATGCAATCAGTCCTCCATTCTAGGCACAGCCACTGCCACACACTCCCACAAAGGTGTTCATTTGTCTTCTTGCTTCCCCTACCTTTTCCCTATAGTCAGTTCTAGGCAGCCAGAGAGGATGGAACGACTCCAATCACCATGTTCAAATCACTCCCGTAGTGCTGAATCTCCCTGACCTGGTCTCTCCTGGCCTCTCCAGGTCATTCTTAGCCCTGCCCACCCCACTCACTCCACTCATGTCACACTGGTCATCTTGCCTTCTTCCCATCATGGCACACATGGCCCAATCTTAGAACTTTTGCAGATGCTCCTGTCTCTGACCAGAAGGCACTCCCACCGATTCCGACTTAGCTCACTCTGGTATGACATTCCAATATCCACTCCCGAGTGGTACTTCTCCAAAGAGCTCTTACATGATCAGCGTGCTTCTTTGCCAACCGCTTTCTATGCCCTTCGTTTTTCTTTATGTTGGTTATTATCTCTCAATAATTATTTAACATGTGTACTTATTTATTATTTATTTTCCTTTCTGGAATATGAGCACCATGAAGGGGAAGAATGTGTTCATGTTGTTTGTCACTGCATCCCTAGTATTTAGAATAGTGCCTGACATGGAGAAAAACCTTTGTTGAATGAAAGGAAAGAAAGGAGGAGATAAAGTGGAAGAGAGGAAAGCAGACGTGTATATCCCAAGCTGCTACCTCTTACCCTTAGGCTAGGAGAGGATGTGGATAGTGGAAACACAGGTGAAGGTTGCTGGGATGATGGTGGGTAATAGTGTGATACAGTCTCCACCCCTATAAAAAAATATATTCCTCCTGTGTTTCTCCCCTACTCACACACTCAGAATATTTCTGACACGGATGTGTAGATTTTTAAAACGTCAAACAATTCTCTGCAACACCATAAGGCTGTCTGTCCTACAATTCCACACAAAACTGAGTAACCTATGTGGAGACAGCATCAGATTCCACAGGGTTAAGGGCTCAGTCCCCCAAGACTGCCCTCTGCTACCTCTGATGCCGACTGCAAGTCCCAGGTTGTCACCAGTCCTTCTGACAGACTGGCCTATACATCAGGGTTCTTATGTCCCTCTCCTTGGAGTCCGTAATTTGCTAGAATAGCTCACAAAACTCAGGGAAACACTTACATTTACTGGTTTATTATAAAGGATATAAAAAAGTATATGAATTAACAGTCAGACAAAGAGATACATAGAACAAGGTCTGGAAGGATCCCGAGCACAGAGGTTCTGGCCTTGTGGAGCTCTGGTGCAGCACTCCCCAGGCATGTAGATGTGTTTACTGACACAAAAGCTCTCCAAACCCTGTATTGCTGGAATTTTTCATGAAAGCTTTATCATGTAGACATGATAAATTATGAACTCTACTGCCAGCCCCATTCCCCCAGTCTAGACAATGGGTGGGGCTGAAAGTTCCCAGTTTCTGATTACTGCTTGGTCTTCCCAGTGACTAGACGCTATTCTGAAGCTATCCACAAGCCCACTAAGAGCTGTCTCTTCAGAACTGAAGACATTCTTATCACCTAGGACATTCCAAGGAATTTAGGAGCTCTGGGTTAGGAGCCAGGGTCAAAGACCAAATGTTAGAAGAAACCTTCCTAGTACTCTTATCATTTAGGATGTTACAAGAGTTTTAGTAGCTGTGTAGCCAGGAAGTGAGGACAGGTGATATACATATTTTTTCTATTATTTCACAACCCATGTGGTATATTCTTCATAAATTTATATAGAAGAAAGGTCAGTTGAAATTTTGCTTTCATAGCCTGCCATCCATCCTTGCATGATGTAGATCAATCAGGAGGCCTGGCAGGGTGTCAGCTACGTTAGGGGAAAGTGACCCTCAGCAGGGTCAATGAGCTGGATAGAGGACTTGACAGAAGCTCATATTCACAGACAAGTAGAGCTCTTTAGAGTTTGATCCCATTCTCCCCTTTACCACTGACTAAGAAAAAGAGGAGACAAACCAGTAGTAAACACCGCACCCAGGGAGAGAAGGCATTGCCCTAGACATGACCAGATGCCAGCCACAACACACATTGGAAGGACGGAAGCCCAGGGCCCATGCCCACTAATATGTGAGGCATTAAGCTCCCCAGTCATTATGGCCAAATGTCATCGCAGGGAGAATTTCAGGAGGGGAAGGTCACCTTTGAGACAGAGCATTTTCCCAATGAGTCACCAAGGCTAACCCGGTACACTGTTGTAGGAGTGTAAATTGGTAATTGGCATACCTATTATGGGAATCAGTATGGAGATTACTCAAAAAATTTAAAATAGAGCTACCATATGATCCAGCACTCCCACTTCCGGGTGTACATCCCAAGGCAATGAGATCAGTGTCCCAAATGATATCTGCCTGTGTTCACTGAGGCATTCACTACAGCCATGATATGGGAACAACCTGAGTGTCCACCAACAGGCTGATGGATTAAAGACGTGGCACACACACACACACACACACACACACACATGCACACACACACACATGCACACACACACACACACATGCACACACACACACACATGCACACACACACACATTATTCAGCCACAAAAGAGAAGGAAATCCTGCCATTTACAACACCATGGATGAACCTGAAGGTTATTATGCTAAGCAAAATAAGCCAGATAGAGAGACAAATACCAGATGGTACCGCTTATATGTAGAATCTTAAAAAATTCTGCAGTCATAGAAATAAGGAGATATTGATGCCAAAGGGTACAAATTTTGAGTTGTTCTGAAGACCTAATGGATGGCATGATGACTATAGTTAAAAATACTATATTACGTACTTAAAATTTGCTAGGAAAGTAGATCTTAAGCATTCTCACTACACGCCAAAAAGTTTATGAAAGAGCTTATGAAACAGTTCTGAAAAGTTACTTAAAAAGCTTATATTTATTTTTCATACTTTCAAATTGTAATGTGAGCTGACTTATGGGGCTCTGCTACATAATTCTGTATTTTGGTATGACTTGTAGTGATTTGATTTGAAGTGACAATACTAAGGAATATGCCTCATAAGAGAACTATCAGTGTTTAAAGGGACTGACATCATATGATAAAATATCCACTGAAAAATAACAATTAGATCACAGCCAAATAGATAAGGAAAACTATTTGAAAGGACTCCTCCAACACAGGCTTTGACAAACACAAGTGTTCAGTCAGTAAGCTCAATGAGGAAGCAAACAGTGGGTAGGCAGTGCAGATGACTCCCGTCTATGTCAGAGTGCAACACGCACAATATTGAATCTGCATAAGATCATGGGTTGAGACCTTTACCAAGAATCTCGAATTGGTGTGGGTGTGCTCAGGGACTATGTACGTTTTGAACAGGATGAGAAGAGGAACTGAGTTCAGATATTTGCATGAATTATCAAATGCCATGATGACATCTCTGATGAACAGCCATGAGACAGTCCAAGGGAGGAAGCAAGGAAGCAAACAATGACATCAAGTTGAAAGTTTTGCTCAGAAAAGTTGATTTGGATCTTTGCCTATATACATACTCCAATACCACTGCTCATAGTTTCTTTTGACTTAAGTAGAGCCATCATACCTCACTCACACAGAATAATGACGAATGAGTGTTTCCCTGCACACAAAAACTAATTCCTGGCCTTGTACATTCTGCTCCCTGGTTTAATCAATTTCATACAAGTGGAAGAACTTTATTTGGTCATCACAGGCTTAACTACCTTGTGGTATAGTTATTTGTTGTAAGAATGGAAAACGATTATGGGAATTGGCAAGCAATTTTTAGAAAATTAATTAGTTGGATTGGAGAATATTGCAGTTGCCATAATAGAGAAATCTCATGAATTATTTCTTTACTCACTAACAATTTCATGACATTTAAGAAGAAAAATAATGTCTTTTATGCTTTCAAGATAAAAGGGACCAGGATCTGATCTGACATGGAAGGTATAAAGAGGCAGGAATGAGTTTTAATTTTATAGAGTAATGCTGGAAAAAAAAAGGTTTTTGCGAATAAGAGAATATTGCTTCTGTCTGCAGGGATTAAGAGCATCAGGAAAAACTGTAGCACTGTGGGCAAAGGCATGACGCTTCCTTGCTGTCCCGTATCTCAATGAAATCATCTCATTTGAAAGGGCCAAAGAAAAGGAATATTCCTTCATCCTCTTCTAAATTTTGGTACAGATGGCAGAGGGAAAGCCTTCCCATGCTACTTCAGGATGACAACAGCTTCAGAATAACAGAGCATCATTAACTCCAACTAGAATCTACAAGAAATGCATTTAAACAGATTCTAGGAATGTTTACTCAACTAACTTGGAGACACAAAAGTTCAAAGTTCAGGCTGTGATATTTACTTTTAAACGTTTGGTGAGTCACAGGACTCCATGAATCCCCTTTCTTCATATTAAAATAGAAGAATATTAATGCCATGTGTCTCCAGAGTCTTGTAAGGATGACTTAAAATATCAAATGTCTTATCATGTGTAATTTCAAAGGTATAAAAATGCAATAGTTATTACCTTTCTTTAGCTATCAGTTCCCTGTGTAGCATGGCAGCTCAGATTATTGAAAGAGAACCTAGAAAAAAGTATAATGCTTTTTTTTTCTATTTTATAAACCAAGATATGAAGCTTGATACAGGGGGGGAAAAAAAGTCATCTTCTCAAACCATGCACATTCTCAGTTAATCAGGAGATGTTGGTGAAAGACTCAATATGTAAGAAAGGAAAAGAGCAGAGCAAGTATAATTTACTGTGTGTGAGTGTGTGTTTGTGTGTGTGTGTGTGTGTGTGTGTGTGTGTGTGTGTGTGTGTGTGTATGAGAGAGAGAGAGCAAACTCCAGGAGGAGCATGTTGTCTTGAAGGCCAGCACAGACATACTGAGCGCTCCAGGGGGCCCCATGAGCCCCAAGAGCTGGTACCCACCATGCTGATAGGGAGTGGGTCCCCGCGCTCTGTCACCCTTATTCCTGTTCTTCCCTCTCTCTCTGCTCCCAGAATGCCTGGGGTGAAGGCAGGTCTGTGTCCCTCACGGCTGCACATACTGGCCATCCATAAAGGTGAAACTGAATGGAGAAAAGTTGAACTTGCCTGCTTTTCTGTCTTTGTTGGTTCTGCTTCCTCTACTAGTTTCTCCAATTCACCAAAGTGGCTGCTTGAAGTACAAAAATTCATCATGAAAATACGTGGCTAAAAATCTACCTTCATATGCTAGGTTTCTAGGCTTTTCACTAACTGCAGGCTGCTTTCCTGAACACCTTTCCCACACTCTTCTTCTCATGGTAATGCTCTTTGATCGTACTTGGGTTACTTACAGTTCTAAGACTACTGCATGGTCTTTCATTTCTCTGGATATTTGCATATGATATGCCCTCTGCGTAAGCACCCTTCACCCTCCTCTGTGATAATTACCTGTTGATTTAGATTTCCCTCTATACATCCTTGTCATTTCTCTAACCTTACTCTTTTTCATGACACATACTGGAAACTGTGGCTCTTGCCCCCACTCTCTCCTCCTGTGTTAAGGGCAAACATGGGTAAATCCTCACAGCATCTTCAGGGGATACAGGCCCAGAATATGTGTGAGCATCCAGTACCAGCTGATTACCATTGGCATATGAACTGCATTTGGGAGCAGGTCCACGACACTGCATGACTCATGCACAGGACACAAATTACTATGGTGTTTCTATAAACGGTGCCCCTGGGAATTGTGCAACATAAGGACTGTCTTTTCCATCCCTGTCATATCACAACAACTCATTCTACTCTACTGTAAATATATGATTTAGATTGTAACCTTCTTGAAGGCAAGCATATCTGTACTCTCAATGTTAAAAGTAGTGAATGACATGTAGAGGACAAACACATATATGTTGGTTGAATGAATTAATGCGAATAATTTAGAAATGTAATATTGTCTATGTTGCTATGTGTAGATCCAAACAGGCTAATGGAAATACATAAGGAGCTTATATAAAGTCTACTAGAGGCTTATTCCCTTTATATTATCTGTATTTGGGGAAAAAAACAGAGTTTTGATACACTGAAACAGTGCCCACCCTTGTACATCCTAGGGCATCTTTGTGATGCAGTGAGATATTCACTAGTATTTCTCAGGAATGAGTCAAGCATATCTACAAGCCACTATGAAAGAGTAGGAAATATCTGTGTTGAAAGATACGGCCTTCACGGTGGAGATGGAACAAGGTGCTTTTCTAGTGAGTAAGTGACTACCAGGGATCCTAAGGAGATAGATATCTAAGACATCCCAGTGGAGGAGCAAAGATCTCCACTTGCAAGAGATATGAGAAAAGAAAGAAGAACTTGAATGTAAGGTTCTCTTCTTTTAAAATCACATGGGTAAATCTGATTTACTTTCTGAATATAAATGCTATTTCATTGAATTTTACGAACAAGAAGATACGGGTATCATTTGGACCTAGTTATTGATGATCAAATTCACTTGAATGATGTGCTAATCTGTGTTAAATAGAAAACAAAACCCTACATTCAAGCCATAATCGTCTCATGCCTGGACTTTTGCAATAGCCTTCCTTTCCACTTTGACCCAGCAGGTTAGAAGGTCTCCTTCCTTCCCACTTTGACCCATTCTGACTTTTCATACAGCAGCCAGAATGGTCATTTCACAACCTAAATCAGGGCTGCCATTTCACTGCTCAAACCTCTCCATGGGCCCCTTTCTCTCTCAGAGTAAAAACTGACCTTGGCCCATGAGGCTGTGTACCTACCAGCCTCTTCCCACTTCTCATTCATGTTCTTTTAGTTTCACTGCTCTTTTCCAGCCATACTGGCCTATTTGCTCTTTTCAAACATGCCAAGCACAAGTCCACATCAGAGGTGTGTGTTTGCTCTTTCCTCTAGAAGGCTCTCTTCTCAGTTGTCTACATGACCCATATCTTTACTTCAACCACCTCCATTTTTCATAGAAGCCTTTCCTGCCTGATATTCTACCTCCTGCAACTCTTGATCCTGTCTTGCTTCGCTTCCCAGCATTTATTATCTGACACATATTACACATTATTTGCTTTACATTTGCTCTATGTCTCCCTACACAAGATAAGACACTCCATCAGAGCAGGAACTTAGAATGCACCCTGCTGACTGAATACTCCAAACAATATTGGGCACCTGGTCCTTGTTCAATAAACATTTGTTGAAGTTCCATAAACAAGTGTAATTGATTGTATGGTTTTACAACTCTGAAAATATATTAAAGACCACTGAAAAAAACTCTTCAAATGGAAGACTTCTATGCTGGGTGAATGAACTGCATCTAGATAAAGTTAGTACAAAAAATAAGTAGAGCAAAAATTGAAATACAGCTAAATGCTTTGTTATTTATCTAACATCTTCAAGATTTTCATAGTAATTATAGGGCTGTTCATTTACAAATGATATATCCTTAGAGTAAATTGTGTATAAGTCTGTTTATTAACCCAGTTATTTTAGGTTACATTTTAAAATCTAACCATAGAAAGACATTAGTTTGCATGAGGAATTTAATTATTATCCTTTGAAATATCTATACAACATCCACATCTATATAGATACAGCTCTATCTATTTGTTAAAGACAAGTAAAGGAACTTCAAAAGGTAAATTCTATTTTGAAAACATTTCAGTGTTACCTAGTTTGGTTTGCAGTGATGAGGGACGGCAGGGACATGGGACAAACTTCATCACTAATTTTTCCTGCCTTTGATGAAAAATGCAGAAATATAAATAGTATAGTAAGAAGAGGAGGGGCTCCATCTTAAGGCTATGATTCTATTTTAAAAATCAGGGAGTTAGGAAGTAAGATTCCTAACATATTTTATGGTAATTAACCGACCTATCTTAAGGCAGGGTGAGCAGTCCACATGATATGTTCCCAGGTCTTGAGGATAACCACTGTCTTGGAAAGAATCAAGAAATTCCTTGTGTTACGTTTACCTTGCAGAATATCTAGAGGACTACGGATGATGACAGAATTTTTTTCACCAGAGATAGACATCATCAGACCACATGTGAAGCCTATGCTCCTTGGCCCTTTACCCCATTCTTGAAATCCTTAAAAGGCACAAATCCTGAGCCTTTAAGTGCACCTCCTCTCTGAGTTGCCCACACTTCACTTTCATTGAGTACTTTGCCTTCAATAAAGCCTTCTTGCTGCTCAACTTACTGTGTTTTGTCTCTTGCTCTTCCATGCCTCTCAGAAGGTTAATAAGAGACCTCTTTCCCAGTGGTAAGCATCATTGTTAGTTTGCTACTTCATTCAATTTTTAGTCTTAAGCACAAATCCTCACTCTCTCAGTTCTACTTCGGACAAATAGGGAAGGGCTACTGAGATCTCTGATTTGAACTTCCCAGTTCCCATCACCTGAGTGACCTGTATGGGACTGCAGCTGAAGATCATGCTTGTTAGCAGCCTGCCCACAAATGTCCTCTGTACAATTACTTCAGTATTGTCTTTTCTATGAAGAAGCTTAAGAGGAAGAAGAAAATTATATATATATACACAAACTAAACATGTATATATGCATATATATATCCCAATATGAAACTTGATTATTTTATAATCCACATGTTGCCACTTCCCACCACATTTGTTTTGAAGTTGTTTTGTATGTGGTTTTTATTTATTCTGAGGTTCCTACATTTCTTCCTTGAACATACTGTCCTTAACAAGGGCTTCACACAGCAGTTGCTTTTTTACTTTGACAGTTCTCTGAATATTTATTTACCTAAATAAATGGCTATCTCCTCTGTGCATTGTGAACTCACATAGTCTGGACTTTGCCTTTACCATCTATGGGTCCCAAGGATTTATAATAGTTGTTCAGAGTAGAAGACCTACGAGGGGCAATAATTTCTACACTGTTCCTCCACCTGTTAAAAAAAGGCCACTAAATACGTGATCACTTAATCACACACATGGCTCGGGCATTGAGACAGATCACTTCCTCTTACCCCTCTTGCTCCGTTCCACCCATTCCCACCCATTTTAACTCTGCTCTCCTCTCTGGAAAGCCAATCTGTGTGAATGACAGCAACAGGCTCCCTTGCTTCTAGCATCTGGTTGGGTTTGGATCCATGGACACCCTGGCCTGGTTTCAGAGTTGGGAGGAGATCAATTTGGCACTTATTCATCTGGATTCCTTCCTGCTGCATTATCTCAGGCTGAATGTGTCATTCAAGCGAAGGTAACAGCTCCTCTCTGGAAGGCCCTTTCCTAAAGACTGCGTCACTCTGGGTTCCAGAAGCCCTTCCAGTAGTCTCTTCAGGCCTAGAGATTGTAATGGGCCTGCAAGCACTGGATACCACTCTAATTCCTGTGTTTTCCTATATCCTGTCCACCTTTGTAAACAGGTCCTTCCTACATCTTCTCCAATTACACTTAGTTGCATGTGACTTCTGCTTCCCTCGGGTATACTGACTGGCACAGGCATAGGCATTACCTTTCAGAATATCAAGATCATTTTGATTATTCCTGTATATCTGCACAGGTATGTTTTACATATACATATGTATATTTATACACACATATATATACATATATGTATGTGTCAAGTTGACTTCTGTTTTTATTCTATTTCTCAGTGTGCAAGTTAATACTCTGATATGAGAGACCATAACTCCAGTTCCTACAATGAATAATTATCCTTCTACATCTGCTAGTCTTTGTAAAATGTCACCGTGTTTGAGATCTGTATTTAGCTTAAAATTTTGTTCACAATGGCCATTCCATTCTTTTTTATTTTATTGATGTATAATTGACATACAATATCCTATTAGATTAGGGTACACATCATAGTAATTTTATATTTTGATATATTATGAAATGATCTCCATGATAAATGCAGTTACCATCTGTCACTGTACTAAGTCATCACAGTATTATTGACTATATTCCCTGTGCTGTGCTTTACATCCCCATGAATTTTTTTATAATGGTAAGTTTGTACCTTCTAATCCCCTTCACCTATTTTAGCTGCCCCCAAACCCTCTCCTTCCTCTGGTAACCAACAGTTTGTTTCATGAATCTATGTGCCTCTTTCAGTTTTATTTTCTTTGTCCATTTGTTTTGTTTTTCGGATTCCACATCTAAGGGAAATCATATGGTATTTGTCTTTCTGTATGACTTTTGTCACTTAGTTTAACATCCATGAGGTCTATACATGTTATCACAATTAGCAAATTTTCACTTTTTATGGCTGAGTACTATTCCACTGTACACACACACACACACACACACACACACACACACACACTCCTTCTTCACCAATTCATCTATTGATAGACAATAAGGTTGCTGGGCCATTTGATTATTGAGATGTATTTTTCATATTTAATGTTTAGCTTGTCACCTTTCTTCAATTTGAATTTCTCTGATTTGCTCATAGCATTTTCCCTTTGAACATACTGTCCTTAACAAGGGTCATACATGACATTACATTTCCACTTGAAAATGCATGGTTACCTAAAGTGACTAATGACAATGGCAGAGGTCTCTTTTACCTCTGTACAAAAGTCCTTTCCTTCAGATATGGAGAAAGTTGGTGGAATGTGTGCTTGCTTTATTATTTGAGAATATTTAATTCTATTATAAAAGAAAAATAAGCAGAAGTGATGAAACTCATAATGATGTTAAACATAGTGAGAAGCTTGTAGCTTATAGGACAAATAGCATAGTATGTGTTAAATAGGTATAAATAAGCAAGTAGCTTATGACACAGGGGCAGAATCCAAAAGAGATGTTAGAGAAGATAAGATTGTGATTTGTAAGATTTGTTAATGGAATAGGATACATTATAAGAGTGTTTCTTCTAGAAAGGAAGGGATAGAAAGAATAAGTCATACAACATAATTCTTCAACTCAGTTGCATTATCCCTAAATTGGATCTCTTGGTAGCATACATAATAGTCCCATTTTGACCCCACATATGCTCTGCCTAAGAAATGCAGATGAAACACATGCCTTCCTGTTCAGCAGGCTATCTGGTAAGCCCTTGTGTGGCCAGGAATACTTGCCTGATTCTCTCAAAGAGGGTGCTTTCTGTTGCCCTATGTACCATGTGTTAGCCTTACTCAAACATAAATTCTAGTCTTCAAAACTACACCATCCATGGGGAAGGGTGAGGAGATGCAGAGAGACAGAGACAGAGATGTGATGTGGGGGGCAGAGATAAGACAGCAAGAGAGTGACAGCGATAACTTATAAATCTTGTGAAACTAGAATCCAGAATTCAAATGGCATGGAACCTCTATCTTTCATTTTTTTTCTCTTACATCTTGCCATGTATTAATATAGCAAAGCAACATCTGTGTGATTGGAGAATCTTAATTTTGACGGTGAACCTTTCTGTTGCATGATCTCTGAGACAGCTTTCCTAGATGTGTTCTGGAAAGCTATTATTGAACCAAGGTAGTTTCCACCTGACAGTTGTATTTTCTCTGACTAATTTGCATGCCATTATTTTTATTCAGAATTGTTACTGGATTTTAGCCCTACTTATGAATTCTCTGGGGTTATCACTTGTTCTGACCATAAGATGCATTTTCAAGATGTCTGGCTAATGCCATTTATCCATATGGCTCTCAAGCCCATAACTGGGACCTATGTTCTCTTCTAGACCAAGTCCCCGTGCTGACACCATCCTATTCAACTAAAACAGTGATTCTCAAATCTGGTTGCTCACTGAAATTAACTGTGGAGTTTGAAAGAATAAAGATGCTGGAATTTCACTACCAAAGGTTCTAATATAATTAATATGAGATGTGGCTTGTACATTAAGATTTTTAAAGTTCTCCAAATAATTCTAATTCAGCAAGGTTTGAGGACCCCTGCAACTAAGCAATTGATGTAATAACGGTTAACTTCTTTGAGCCCTTTGTAACTAGAGCAAAAAGAAAAAAGCCATAAATGAAATTCAGATAAGTTCACTCCCCTAAGACGTGTGGTTGGTTTGTTGAGTGGGTAATAAAGTGACCTGAAGGGGGTCATCTAGCCCACCCAGAGTTCAGACCCTGAAATTCTAATACACGTAGGCCCCAGCTAATCTTGGCTCCAGCTTGTGAGAGTTGTTTGCCCCATCTTAAATATTTGGTGTCTACTCTGGGGGTTCTGTGGCTGAAAACGACTTTAAGGAGAACGACTTCACCAATCTTCTGCTCAGTAGGGTGCCACTTTGTTGATTTGATCTAAGATCGTGGGCTGAGAGAATATTAAGAAGAGGAAACCCTTCTCTTTGAATCCCTGATTCAAAAACAGAGTTGTCTGTTTTTATTATTCTTTGAATTAACACATATATAAGTGTTACCTGCCATTACCCCGATACACTTACCTTGCCCTCCTTAAGCACAACTGTACCATCTACAAAAGAAAGTTGAATGCTTGTCATCTTCACTGAAAACGGTTAATGAAATCAGATATCAGTGATTCAATTTATCAAAAGTAAATTCAGGTTTTTGCACACCTCCACTATTTTTTCATTACCAGCATTTTCACAGGTAATCTTCATTGCTACAGCATCATCTGTCCTTATAGGCTACCAAGTGTGCATTATTGGTAAAGTCTTCTAAAAAAAGTCCAAACTATATACAGAATATGACATCAGTTTGACTGAGAAGCAACTGACAAGGATTTTTTCTTTATTCTCAGTGTGTTGGTTTTTCTTGTCCCTTGTTTTCTTTTTTTGATAGAGTTTAGAACTTGCTTAGTTCCTTTCTCTGTTCTTATGTTATTTACTTTTTCTTCTGTCAACCTGCTCTCACATGCTCCTAGGTGACTCATTCACTGCTTTTATGATGAGATTTTTGTGGTTAGTAACTTACAGAATATTAATTAAGTTAATAAAAAGCAAAACTTTCAAACTCAGGACTTCAAAGAGCATCTGTGTTCATTATCTTTTAGTCTTCCTATCATGGGAAATAGAAAAGCTTTGCTAGTGAGACATGGTGACAAATGAAAACCACATTAATTTGGAGGCAGATTCCAAATTGGGATTTGAGTCCTCATTTAGTCACCCTATTACCTTGAAGAAGTTATTTACAGAATGAAACAAGGCTAATAGTACCAGACCTCCAAGGTCGTCGATAGTAATATACACATATATACATGCACATACCTACATCTCTATCTATATTTATCTATCTATGCAGTACTTGAAACATACAGTTTTCCAAAATGGTAGTTACTAAATAGCTTGCCAACTCCAGTCTGAAGCAAGATTGATGACCTCTGTAATGGCTTGGTGAAAACACAGGTCTTGTCAATTATTTTCCAGACATTTTCACAGTTATTCTAAGAAAAGGGCATCAAAATCTCACAAGAGGAGAACTCAAAAGGGAGACGTGACAGGTAGAACGTGAATTTGAACATCATGCACCCATGTGACTTTTCCCATGACTGACGACTGAGGGTTGGCGACTTCTTAAAACTTTTACCACTGCAGATGTAATACAGCCTACTATCTCGGCGAACTACGAGTTAAAATCTGAATGAGTCTGATCCATTTTATTTTGAAGTTTACCTCAGCTCACTTCAGTTTGTCAAAGTATTGCAGTAAAGGATACCAAAGAAGATTAAGATACAGTTCTTGACCTCATTCAATTTGTAATCTCAACAGGAAAAAACAAGGTACATACAGGCAGAGGAGTTTAGACATTGCTATAAGATGGTGTATGATTACAAGTTGATGATTGACATAGATAAGTACAGAGAAGGTCTTCGAAGAAAGAGATCAATGTGGGCTGGAATTATTGGAGACGTTTTACTGAATTGAGCTGGCTTTAATAAATTTTGAGGTTAAGGGATGGAGGGCATTTGCTGATAGCAAATGATTTGAACTGTGGTTTCCTATCACATAGGGATTCATTAAATTATATTTTACTTGCTCTAATTTTTCTTGGAATTGCAGGGTTATTCATTTTTAATGCCTAATTTTCAGGTTCTGACATTAAAGGCAGATATTTAAAGAATGTGCTGTTGCCTTAGTGCTGAGCACCTTGCTTAATGGAAGCACCACACAGCTTCTCATTTGTAAGACTTCATGCATTTACAGAAATCTTATGGCAGTAGAAGGTACAAAAATTCTTGCAATTTAAATTATCCTCAAACTGAGAACTGAACTTCAAAATGTCTTAATGAAGAAAAATCCATGTGATCACCCAGTCTACTGCTTGGTGCTACCTGCCTTCTCATGCCCTCTTCCATTTACATATCTAATTCTTCACTGGCAGAAACAGATCACTGCATGACTTTTGCTAGAGGAAAGAAATGATAGGAGAGTTTTGTAAAGCACTCTTAGGTCTCTGAAGGTTTGAAGTTAAAAATTAATGCTATAAAGGGAACTGATTTTATACTTATTCTGACTGAAATTGAAATGAATATTGGATATTTCTAAAGGGATCTTGTGAAACAATGCCAGTAGAAAAATTAAGAACTTAATACGTACACACACATATACACACCTTTATGGATGAAGCGGCATGGGGACCAATGAAGCCAAGTAGGTAAGCTGTCAAAACCATCAGTCTTGATTGACTTTTCATTTTAAATGTACTTGGTCCTGCACCACTGTCTCTGGGGAATGCACGCTCTATGTGCCACGAAGTTGAAATTAAACCTTTCTCATAGTTGAATGCTTTCTCTTCAATCTAGGTTTAATCTGGACACCAGAGCAAGATGCACAGGAGACTGGAGTTAAATACTCTACACTACTGTGAAATTTTCAAAGCAGATTGAGACTAGTTTGCTTCCGTTCCAGTCAAAAGAAACAAAATGAGATAAATACAGAGCAGTGCTGAGAAAAGCATGCGGCAGGGATTATAGGAGCAGCTCAGAGATTTTGGAGGACTTCTGAAAGACAGGAAGATAATGGGACTCTATTTGTTTGTTTCCTAGGGCTGCTGAAACAAGTTACCACACATTTGGTGTCTAAAAACACACAAAATGTTTTCTCTCACAGTTCTGGAGGCCAGATGTCCAAAATCAAGGTGTGGGCAGGGCCAGGCTCCCTCCAAAGGCTGTAGGGGAGAATCCTTCCTTGCCTAGTCCAATATTTGGTGGCTGAAGGCATTCCTTGGCTGACGGCTGCATAAAGCCATTCTCTGTCCGCACCTTCACAAGGCCTTCTTTCTTTGTGTGTGTGTGTCTCAAATCCCCCTCTCCTTTCTCTTATGAGGATACCAGCAACCGGATATAGGGTCCACCCTAAATCCAGGTTGGTCTCATCTGGAGATATTTAATTTCCTCTGCAAAGACCCTATTTTCAAATAAGGTCACATTCAATTACTTGGGATTAGGAATTGAGCACATCTTTTTGGGGGTCCACTCTTTAACTACAGAATTACAGAATAAACTTCAACTATGTCATTACAGATGCTAGACATTCTTCCTGAAGAGGGTTAGTTTTTTGAGTTAGTAGCACCCTCTGGCATTTTAGGGGAAAAATAGAGAACCAAGGGTCATCAGACATGTGAAGAAAAGCTAACACCATGGAAAAGAAAGACCAAGATTTTTTGATAACTCATATCAATTATGATAATTCATAATACTTAAGTAGTGCTCAATGCTAGACACTGAATAAAAACTCTTCAAGTTAAAACAAACGTTGAAGATATTCCAGTGACTACCTTCAGAAAGATTTGAATGACTATTCCTCAATTTTTCCACCTGTGAAATAGGATTTTTCAAAGATTGAGTGAGTTAATAGATGGAAGCACTTCAAAGAGTTTCTAACTTGATTGCATGGAAAGAGAAATCTCTCATTCAGGGTTTAGATAAAAATCATTACCTTAGTAAATGACCCTTATGGTATCTGTGTTACTGTTGAGACCAAGCAAGAAAGAGACACTACATTTTAAACACAGAAGTGTTAAAGTCAAGAATTCTAAGCAAAGAGAGGAGAGGAACCAGAGTAATTATACATCACAATGAGAAGGGTGAAAGGTATCCCGGGCCTGAGGGGGCATGCCCAAGGAGAGACAGACTTGGAAGGGAGCCTCCCCAAGGCTCGGGTCCAAACTTTGCTGGAGGAGGCATGGTTACAGAGCACCGGGTGGCAGACAAGCTCGTTAGTTTGCCCAGACCAGCTTTGATCCAGCCACTAGGCAAGCAAGAAGCACCAGGGTGTGGGCCAACTGCAGCTGGTGGGCAGGGATGCAGGAGGAGCTGGCTCTGGTGAGGACCAGGAGCATGTAGGGTCCACAGCGGGAGGGCTGGGGCTGAAGGACCACAGGATCTGGGCACATGGCTGGAGCAGAGTGTCACCAGTTGCCCTCACACCTGCACTGCTGACCGAGGGTGCAACAGCTGGGAGCAGCTGGGAGCAGCCACAACAGCCCTCCCCTTCCTGCAATGTTACTCTGTCGCCCTCTACTGAGAAACTGTAACTCTGTGCTCCCTGTTAAGGAGAAATGCTCAAAGGAATCCCATCCATTATCACGGGGCACATATTTAGAATGGATTTAAAGCTAAGAGACAATAAATTGATAGTTTTAATGGAATTGAAGAAATCATATTGGAAAATAATTGTACAACTGAAAAATCAGCTGACTTCTTGTCCTTGGAGTACTGCAATGAAGGAATTACTGAATGTTCAGCCCAACTTCTTTTATTTTCTTATGATTGGGCTGTTGATATGATTGCCAACACTTGTTTTGTGCCAGTAACCCTTAAAAGCAGTTTAGATCCACTAGTCTATTCAATGGCTCTCTGCAAATTTGTAAATTAGGTACCATTATTATTCACACCAGAGGAAATGAACACCTACACTTGATTGACCATAATTCTGGATCATACCATAGCCACAGTCTTTTAGCCACTTGCAGGGAGAGGAAAAAAAAAAGAAAAAAATGTCGTAATGGTTTTGATAAAATTGCATCTTTGTGTGCTTTACAAATGATCTTAAAAGAACTTAAGCATTGGGCGGGAGAACAACTATTGGTAAGATTAAATAAAGTTGACCACATCAAGGCCAGTTACTTAGTATTCTTTTTTTTAAATACATAATAAAGGAAAGTGCCTAAAAACACTAATTGTGTTTTGCCACCTCAAAGAGATCAATACCTAAAAATATAATCTTTCTATAGTAGGTTGTAACTTTTTTTTCTTTTTGCAAGAGCTACAGGGGTAGAAAAGTACAATCCCCCTGGTAGAATGGTTGACTTTCTGTTATTGCTGCTGTTAGTTTGTGAGGAAATCTTTCTTGCTTTCAGTTAAATATAGAACAATAAATCATGGAGAAAACCTGGTCTTCATGGGCTTTTTGTGTCCTATGCTGAGATAATAATATATTGGAGAAAAATATCTTGGGGGAAAAAACTTAATGTAAAAAAGAACACTTCTTTTATTGTCTTTTATTCTTAAAGGATTATTAGAGCTTAAATGCTAGCATTGTTCGGGGTACTGAGACTATAAGGAAACTCTAATGTAATTTTTTCCCAAAAGAGAAACCCCTTGTTTTGTCTAATAAAAATAGCCACATATAACAGAACCTGCTGCCTGGCATCACTGTCCCTGCCCTGCCCAGCGGCCCAGAACGGCCCCAGCTGTATCCAGCTTCCTGGCAGGGGAACAAAGCACGACAGTATTCAGCTTGTGGTGAAAGGACAATATTGCACCCAAGAAAAGGTGTGGCCACTAAAATCAGGACAACATTGCTGGAGGCTCAAAATGCTTCCTGACAAGCTAACTTCTTTGCCTCGGGAAAACTAGGTTTCTCTGGCATTGTATTTTTGCAATGAAAATGGAGATGATAGTTTAATTATTTAGTCACCTCAGACCAAACACTTTATTCTGGATGAAAGTCAACCAATATGTAAGCATGCTTATTTAAAAATATATACAAGTTTATTTTAAATATCTCAGAAAAGAAATGTTTTGTTCTCATTCACCACTCCAGGGACAAGAAAAAAGCTGATTTTCAATACTACAATTATTTTCTAATGTGATTTCTTAGATTCTGTTATAGTTATCAAATTTTTAAATTTTTATGATAGAATTAATGCTTACTTTTATAGCAACACTTAATTCAATATTATAGCCTGCTATCTTCAATGCTTCATCAATTTCTTATAGAGTTTTAGTCTCTGCCATTATGCTTGCTAACTTACAATTTATCGGTAATCTTATTTTCCCTAGATGAAATGGATTTATATCCTAAGGTAGTTGTACATTTTCCCATAGCTCATAGTTTTGTACATATTACAAGTAATACTGATAATAATGTCTTGAAACAGTAGATGTTCCAAAACAAAATAAATTTTCCACATTTAGATTGGCAGTGAAGTTTCATATTTACATTTAAATTCAGCCTTGTTTATTTGGGAGCTTTATATGACTGACGAGAGCATGAGGCCCACGATTTCCTTAGCTCGTATCCTAGCTCCTCCTCCTGACTGCCTGGAGTGTCTGCTTACGGCATTTAACTGCTATCAGCCTCAGTTTGCTCTGCTAGGAAATGTGCATAATTGTCTTTATCCTCCAGGATGGTTGTGAGGATTGGAATCACACCTGTGGCAGCAACTGACGGGAGGCAATGCTCTAACTCCTCTTACAGAGCCTTGTTTCAGCTTATCTGCTCCTCCCTTATTTGTGCAAATGGCGAAAATTGGCCCCCTCCCAAATGATGCATGCAACAATTTATTGCATGCTTCCTCCAGGAACGTCTAAGGTTGGAGGTGGCTCCCCGACTCAGTATGTGACGGAGATGGTTGAAAGAGCCTGCCTGAGATCTGGAACCAAACGCAGGAAAAGGAAGTGGAGCAGTCATTGCCATCAATGTGCTCACTGCTCTGAGCTTCGGTTTCCACACTGATAAAATCGAAATAATATTTGAACTCAACACTCTGTGTAGCTTTTGTGAAGATGAGCTCTAGCAATGCAGGGGAAGTGCTTTACAAACCATAAAAATAGACATAAGTTATAAAAATCATATTGGGAGGCATAATTATAGATGATGAATTTCAATGCAGATGCTCTTTTGAATATGTGTCGTGTCCTGTTGTGTTGCTTTTACATAGGTCTTCTCCTGTAGTCATTTTTTGGACTTAATGTTACCTTTTTCCGTATCTAAACATATCACGGGACCCCTACGTATTAGTTAAGTGAAAGTTAATTTCACCAACTACAGAAAATAATGTTTAAATGTGAGTAAGACACTCTGTTTATACTTGAATTATATAAAAATATTTGCTAAAATCTTTTAAGTTGAATAGTCCTTATTTCATGTTTTTAAAAGGTTTGGGAAAAAGCAAATGGAGTTCCACATGCCCAAGTAAATCATTTTTAAAGACCCACTCAGTAAACAGAAGCACTCATTTCAAATTACAATCGGCTTTCAGAATAATTTGAGAATTTAATTTATAAGCGATAATAATGTATGCTGAACTATTTCTTTCCAAAACTGTTGGGAACTATTCTCAAACTGTACCTGAATTTCTTTGGAAATATTAGGAAACACATGCTCTACTATACTAACTCTAAGACTTAAAATATGTTTTTATCATTTCAAGTTTTGTTTGCAATTTTATACTTTACTCTGATTTTGTTCTTCTTTTATGATTTTCACATATTATCTACATCAAGCATTTATAAAACACTGTCTTTCTTTAAACACATATGGTGAAAATCATTCCAGCAGATGGCTATCCACAGTCGTTGGTAACAGAGGACCAAGCATCGGCTCAGTTACTGCTGAAATGGAGTCCAATTTAATAGCTCAAATGAGGACAAGAATTAAATTGGAAATTGCAGGCTGAAATATTCTGCATTTGATCATAAAGAGATTATAGGAAGGAAAGAACATAGTCTAACAGCCTGTGTCTTAAAAGGAACCAGGCCTCTGATAGTTCTATGCTTTATCACTTCATAATCAAAGTAAGCAACATAAATCCATTTTTAAAATATGAGCATGTTTTGATTTTTGTTTTTTCAAGAGAGGTCAATTCCAAGGTTTTGCAGAAGTCAGTGGCATTAGATTCTGTTTCTTGCCATTTAGAACCACGGCATAGTCTACTTGCAAATCAGAATTGTTTGGTTTTGTTGGGTAAGAGGCGTGATGCTGTTTCCAGCCTGTGCTCTGTCCGTGCAAGCCATGTGTTCAGATGTTTGTGAAACTACTTCTGTATTCATAAGCTCCCAAGATCAGGGGCAAGTGATTTCTTTAATATAAACAAAACCTTTCTAGGATGAGGCAAGATTGGGGTGGGTCATGAGCTCTCATTTGAACAATATCCTAGATAATGAAATTACACAGGTAAAGCTTTTGATTACTTTCTGTAGTCACTAGCCTAGTGAAAACTCAGGTATTAAATATATATGTGTGTGCTTTGTGTTTGTTTTAATGCAGTATGGCCAACCATTATCATTTTGTGACTAATTTACTTCCAATCAAATCGGTTTAAGTTCAGGTAAAAGTTTTTATTCTTTCCTCTTCCTAATTAGAAATTTTTAGGAGGCAATCAGATAAAATTTGCACCAGGCAAGCACAGGATAGAATTGCATTAAATATCCAGTTATAAAAATGAGGTGACATCTCATAATTTTCTTCTAGTCACATTTGAACAAGCAAAGCAAAATCTTTAGTAAGGTAGAAATGCACTTATTTCTCATTGACATGCTTAGGGGCTTAAAACAATAGCTAATTAATAGTTAATTTACTATTTTGTAGTTCTGTGAGTCACAATTCCAATACAGACCTCTCTGATTAAAGATGAGACATCAACTATGCCCTATTCCTTCTGGAGGATCTAGGCGAAGGCTCATTTCTCTGCGTCTTCAGCCTCTAGAGGCGGCCTCCCACGCCCTGGTTCCCGGGCCTCTTCCTCCAGCAGCTGGGCATCCGTAGCTTGGTTTCACTAGAACACTGATTGCTCTTCCTCCCTGACTTTTAATGACCCTGTGGTTACTTTGGGTCCCCCAGCTAATCAACGATAACCTCTCTATTTTAACATTAGTTGACTGACAATATTAACTACATATGCAACATTAATTCCCTTTTGTCATTTAGCCTAACATATGCAGTTTCTGTGATTAGGGGATGACATCTTTGGGGAGGATGCATTGCAGTCAACAACTATAATCTGCCTGTGCAATCTCATGTCTAACTGGGCCATTACAGTGTCAATAATGTGATAAAAAAGATAGATTCCATTAGCCTTAAAATGCTGAAGACCAGTGTAAAGATGATGGGGTTTCAATCGTTGAGTTGAAGCAGAGAATGCAAAAAACCTTTAAAAATATCAAATCTCAAGGAAATTTTAGCCTAGGGAAATTTTTAGCCCTGGCATCAAGAGTAAAAGGATTGATTTTCACACAGCCTTCAAGGCAATGACAGTGTCCATTATGAATGAATATGTAATGTGGGCAAAACTTCCTCATACTTTCAAATATAAGGCAGCTAAGTATCAAAGTTTTATCAACTTCTATGGCAGCTGTCTTTGCGAATGGTATCAAGGACTTTCCAAAAGTTTTGCAAATATAGATCTCAAAGTTCACATGGAAAATTTCAATGTGTGATTAAGTATTTGTAACATATGATAGTCTCCTGGGAAGGCTGTAATGTACTACAATGATTTAAATCATAGTTAAAAAGCAAAAGATCTCCTTTTACAAAATGAAGTCTAAATTCAGCAGACTAACTTGACAAATATAGTAATTTCTTTGATATTACTTATGTATTTACATTTTTTGATATCATGATGTTTATGTTTTGCAGTTTTGCCTTTTCTCATTAGGAACCTGGAGGGTGGGTTTGCAATGCATCAATACAACTATAGAATAAATTCTTAACATTTTAAGTCTTGGAAATAGGTGGACATTGGGACATTGAAGGATTTTTATTTACTCTGTTACTATAGAAGACCGTAACACTGTAGCCTGATTATCATGAAAATCAAGGAAAAGTTGAAATGTGTTCAAGTACAATTCCATTTGTTTGCTAATGGTGCCAGACTGACTTTAAAATGCATTAGCCTTTTCAACAGCCATGATCAATACCTTTGAAACTTTCAACTATCTTTGGTCCCTTAAAACTCATGGGCCATGATGTAATCAATTGACAACATCAGTTTATCTTCAGTATTCCACTACTCAGTATACTAGTCTGTGTCCTTGACTCCTTTAGCTCAAAGAAAATCGAAAAGGGTATTTGAGCAATTGGAAGCAACATTTGTTTTTTAATTAAGTTCTATACATCTCTGCACATTTTGATTTTAACTCCAGAGAAGTTGGGGCTGCTGAGAGTTCTAAATTGTAAATGACTTGCCAGTTCTGAAAATAGGATTACGTTCCTGCTTGACTGTTATTAAATTCTGCGTGGGAAATCATTTTTTTCTATAGTGGACAGGACGTTTAGTTGTCTAAGAAGGAGTAAACCTTTTCTACATACTCTATTTAACAGTTAATCTAGATTAAATGACAATATATCCTATACTCAAGCAAATCTCTGCTCCCTTTAGTTGGGTGTTAGCTCTTCCATAACCAGTTTGAATTTGTTACTGCAAGTATATAGCTTAATTAAATTATAGAAATAAATTTGGCTGAATAGAAATAAACTGTATTGGATACCATGGAGAGTCTATTAAAGGGTAGTCACTAAAAAGCTTATGTCAAATTAGGGTAAAATCTGTACTCAGACTTATTCAAAGCAATCTTAAAAAAAAAACAGGGCTTGAAAGAAAAATTTATGTCATTTATATAAAAAAGATGAAGTGCAACTCTAATTCACAGACCCATTAGAAAGAAAATAAATAAATAAAAACAGGAAGAACTTGTTTTAATCAGAAGTTTAGCAAATGCATGTGCATTTCACATATTTAATAGAAATAAAAGGTAAATATATGTTCTTAAGAATTTTTGTAATTCTCTGTTCTGTTTTTCAATTAACTGACAAAATCCTAAGAGAGGAAGACATCACAGAAACTTATTAACACTTTCTTTTAATTATTACTATACCCACAAGGTACTGAGAACATTGTCTCAATACTCTTTGTAGCACTGTAGAAGAACTATGTATTTAATAATATCATCTAGGGAGAGAACTATGGTCTTGACATTAGCTTGACTACCTTTTATTGGCATGACCCTGGACAAAATACTTAACCACACAGACTCAGTTCCTTTATTTCTGAAATAGAATTTATAGTACTAATCATAAAGAGATCAAATAAATATATGTGAAAATGCCTGGCACAGAGTAATCATTAAAATAAATGTTAGTTTCCCTTTCTTTAACTGGGATTATATTTAGACTATTTTAGAAGACATATGCAGAACTGTGTTGATCTTCTTGAAGATCTATTTTTCCTTAAATTTTTTTGTCTGTAAAACTTTTATGCAAAAGTTATAATTAATTTTTGAATATTCAATAGGTGTTTGTGGATGTTGCAATGATTTATGAATCATAAAAAGAAATAAGAGCCTTTCTACCTACTAAAGAATTTGCTTTTCTTATGGCTATAAAAAAACCATGAGATGTCATACTTTTTTATAACTGGATATTTAATGCAATTCTACCCTTCACTTGCCTAGTGCAAATTTTATCTGATTGTCTCCAAAAAATTCCTGATGAGGATGAGGAAAGAATAAAAACCTTTACCTGGACCTAAACCAATTTGATTAAAAGTAAATTAGTCACAAAATGATAATGGTTGGCCATACTGCATTAAAACAAATACAAAACACACACATACACTTAATACTTGAATTTTCACTAGGCTAGTGAATAAAGTGATAAAAAGCTTTAATTGTGTGATTTCATTATGTAGGATAGTGATGACTATGGTAGGCTCTCTTGTTCTGTTATGGCTTGAGTTTGTTCTCTTTGGTTCTTGTCCAGCTGCCATAACAAAGAATTGAAAGGCAGAGACACAATAGCAAAGCAGAGTGAAAGTTTTATTTGAATACACTTCAAGGGAAGAGTGGGCCAGAGACAAGGTAGACAAAGGCCCAGAACTTCTAGGGGAGTGTCTATTTATGACAACCAAGCTGGGAGGTGCCTCTTTGATGGACAGGATGATGTCATTTGATGGACAGCTCTAGTTAAACACCCATTCCTCTTGCTGTGCATGTCGAATCCCAAAATTCACACAGAAAAGCCCATGCAGCTGAGAGCAAAACCACGATTATTTTAATGGGATTATGATGATGTGTGGTTTGGGCAGTTTTTAGTTTTATTTGATTGCACCCTTGTTGGAATCAGGTTGTGACCAGTTTAGCCTGGGCCTAATAGGCAAAGAAGGTATCTCTCTGCAAAGCCTTTGTTATCTTCATGTGGGACCCCCTACCTGGGCAGAGTTTGGGCAGATTTTTTCTTGAACCTTATCTTCCTCTTTCCCAGCAGCTCATGTCTATCTTTCTAACAGTTCCACAAATAGGCATATGCAAAGCCTGTTAATACAAGGAAGGAATAGGCTACTTTGTATTTTTATTTACCTGCAAAAATGAAATTATTACCTCCTAAGTGACCATTTGAAAACTTAGCACCTAGAAAGCATCTTTTTGCTCATATGTTTAAGGCATATTTTATATGATATGATCTTGAGCATTATTTCTCCCTAGATACTTAGTAATAAGATGATAAAAATGCAAAACCTTTTTTTGTGAAGTTGGGATATATCTCAGTCCTCTTATTTTCTTTTTTTAAGTTAAATAAAAAAGTATATAGTAGCTGGGCATGATGGAAAATTGAACAATTAAATACATGATGAAAAACACCATCAAAACTTTTCTCCCTGTAGGTAAATTCCTACATCCACAAGAGATATGTTGCATTACTGGATGAAAACATTTAGGATATAGTAAGACTGTAAAAACATGAAATGACCAGAATAATTAAAAAATTGAAATAAAAAAGGATCTTGTTGCACTGAGAATTGTCTACAAAAGAACCGTCCCCATAAAAAGACCATTTTAGTTTTAACTTTTCTATCCAAGCTTTTTATCTAATGGTTTTTAAAAGAAAAATAATAGATGACTAAATGTAAAAAGATCTGGCAAACACCAATTTCTTTTAATTTGTCATGTTTACTTAAATGCACTTTTTGCTTAAGTTTAACTTGTATGAAAAACTTTTATGTTGAAAAGAACTTGATTATTGCATTATCTTTTTAATGTGTGCACAGAAATCATGAACCTACACTAAACTGACCATGTTCTCTGCAAGACTCAATGTTAGTCTTTGTTAACTAATACAACAAAATGAACATTTTATGAAAAGGTAAAGTTAGATACAGGATATCATATGTTGCTTAACATGTTAAAAAATAAGCATGGGCTATAAAGTAATTTGTTTATATTTTGATAATATATAATATAATTGCTTTTTTTGTAATTCTATTTTTTAATGCATTTAAAGTAATTATTCTGGGTTAAGGTTAAAAAGGTTGAGAGTCTCTGCTCTAATGCGATAGTCTGGAGGAAAACAGAAAAATAAATTAATTGAGGTCATTTTCTGCTTACATTTTAGAAGCAAATGCTGGACTCCTGATATCTACATAAAGATGCAGAGAAAGAGGGTCTAAGGGAAGCCATTGTAGCTGTTTCAAGGACACTATTGTTAACACATATATTTTTAGCCCACCTCTTACATTACAGCATTGTACTCTTGCCTATTAAATCTAAGGAATCTCCAGTGTTTGAGTTGTCAGTTTGATTTTATCAGTAGCTGGGAGAAGTGGACTATGTGGTTCTAAGGGGGAATAAGCCAGGCACCAAGTGGGGACCTTGATCTCTGCTGCCGAGCAGGAGTTGAAAGAGGAAGTCCATAGACTTTTAAACAGAACGTCCAAGGGATTGGAACACCATTAATAAACAAGGGTGTCTTTTGATGTTTACTCTCTGCTGATCATGCCTGAAAACCACTTTCCAAAAATCAGATGTATCAGAGGGAGTCCCCCACGCTGACTTCACAGCCTCAGGATCACATGTGCTGAGACCCTGGGGATTTCAGTATGCTACTGCCTGCATGTGGTGAACAAATATTTTTTTGTTCAGATATTTGTTTTATCTCTTTTTCTATTACTATATGTGCTAAATAACAATATTGTCCTAGACCATATTCCAAGAGTTAGCAACAGAGTTCTCTTTGTTATATGTCTTACATCTCTGATCTTAGGAAGTGTGCTGCAGAATCACCTCTAGCACTTACAAAATATATACATTCCCAGCCCATCCCAATGATATTCTGATGTCGTAGACATGGGGAATTTTTCATGCAACTGCGTTTTTTTAAAAGGTTCGTGTATAACACACATAACCCTGGTTGAGAACACTGCCTTACTAAATCCACAAATCATTAAACCTTTAACTATTTTGGTTATGATAATGACTGTATAAACTGATATAATGCTAACATGACATTAATTTATATTTCATGTGTAAATACATTTAAATACATATAAATACATTTTAGTGTAACCTTTTGGAAAAAGACCCAAAATAACTAATTTAAGATAATATCTGACTTGCCTCTGTTATTTTTTGTATTATAAAATACATTAACTATAGTGAATGAAGACCACGGAGCCAATCATTGTAATTTGCTTAATGAAAATATATAGATAGTCTAGATATAAAAGCTGTAAAGAGGATATAAAAGCATAGCATCTCTTAATTAAAATAATTATCCTCACCAGCTTTCCCGAAGTCCGTGTGCTTGATCTACTTACTCCAAATCATGGCAACACAGGTCTCAGTGGCAGACTTCTTAAATCTAATATTCCCATTGTTTTTGCTCATTCCACCTTGATGCTGCAGTTACCTGCTTTTACTGATGAGGAAGTTAAATCTCCCTTTAGTAACCTAACGCCCATCTTTTTACTCTTTTGAATCCCTAATTCTCTATATTTATCATTATCTTATCAGGACATGGACTGTGATCTTATTCCTCACAATCCTCCTCCTTTGTCCCATTATAAATGTCAGGGAATAGTTTCTGATGTTCCAGGTACTGCGCCAGACTCTGGAGACAGTGCAATAGGAAGTCCCGTCCTTTGGAGCAAATGAGCCATTGCCGTGTCCGGTGATAACTGCTCTTACTAGGTGAGCCTAAGGTGCTACCTTTGCGGTGACTTTGTGCAGGCTCGCCCAAGGAAGTGATTCTTCGCCTGATCTGAAATCATTCTTGGAAGTTAGCCATGCAGGGACTGTGACTTAGCCATCTGCTTATCACCAGCACTTTACATGATCCTGTCTCAGGCACATGGTAGCTGCTCCGTAAGTGTGGAGCTGGTTGAAGAAGAGGGGAAACATGGAGTCTTTGGCAACTGAACATATTGTCTGGATTTATGAGTTGCAACTGATGAAGAAGTTCAGGAATGGGTCTGAAGTTCTGAAATTACCTTCTCTGCCATACAAAGGTGTTCACATTTTATTCCAAGACAATGAGATTTCCATTTGGGGAACATAGCTGACTTATTTTTGTAAAATCTTCTTGGACATTTTAGGTAAGTTCGATCTTGCTAATAGGCCTGATTATGCTTCTCCCAGCTTCTTAATAAAACATCAACGTTAATAACATCCAAATGCTTAGAGAGAAAACCTGTTTGTCAGAATCCATAAGAAATGTCTACCCATGACTACGCAGTTGGATTGAGAAGTGATTGGTACCCCATTCACAACTTCTGGAACAGGAAAAATAGACTCAAGCACCAAAAAAGGGTAAGAAAGCACTGTACTCCTCTGTGTTACCTCCTTTCTTGTCCAAAGATCCAACAATTGTGGTAAGAACAAAACAAACATTCAGGGTAACCATCACTCAGCTCTATCTTTGACAATTGTTTGTAGAAACAAATCATTACCCCTGTGCTTCTCCTTTCCTTCTCTCCCATTGTTCAATTTCATTTCAGAGATGGCAATGAGAAACTCTTTTCCATAGACTGTCTCAGCATATTCAAGAGCCCATCTGCTGTACAGGTCATATTTCAGACTACAGTGCAATGTAACTAAACACAATTTTAAGAAAACATAAAGACCTAGAACAAAATATAGGCACATATTTTAATTCCTCTCTGGATGAGCAATGTCTTTCTCAGAATTTAATTCTAAAAGGAAAGGAAAAATGCACACAGGTGATTACATTTTAACAAATACCTGGTTAGATCGTTCTCTTTGCTCCCTAGTAGCTCTTGCTTGGCTTCCAGAGCTCTCATACATTAACACTGACACTGGGTATGTGTAGGGCTGTATTCCCTGCCATTATGTAAGCTTCTTGAAGATGACAACTGTGTGTTTCTGGTCTCCATCTACTGCCTGTCACATACTGGATAGCAAACATTTCTTCAATGATTTTTTTCTCAAATCACACAGATAAAAACACCTTTCAACAAACAGTAAAGAACATTTGAAAGTCAACAAGAAAACATTAATACTCTAGAAGAAAAATGTTCAAGCATCCATACTATTCAGACATATGAATCAATAAAATATTTCTAAATATTTAGTCTCATTTGAAATAAAGATTAAAACTAGACAATGACAATTTTTGCCTATCAAATTGGCAAACTGATGTAGGGTGATGGTGTAAATGTAAATGTAATTATAACCTTCCTAGAGTAATTGTAAAAAGCCAAAGCAGGAAATATATTACCAAAATTTCAAAACAAATAAACACATCAAAACAGAACCCAATCATGTTCTTTGTAGTCCTGTATATTAATATGAATTACAAATACACAATAATAGGAAATAAAGAGGAAACACAGAAATATGTATTCATCAACAAAATACTGAAAATAATCCAGCCATAGATCAAAAGTATTGTTGCATTATTCTATATGTTCTCAACTGTAAGAAACACTCATATATAAAACATATTTCCTATACTTGGTGGTATTATAGACCCAATTATCTCCTCATTCTTGAATATGTTGTCATGTATTATTCTGAGAGCTCACTTAGATCAAGGGTGTAACATGGCTAGCAGACATATTTTGTTAATATATGGATTATGTTTATTCATATACTGTGTTAATATGTGAATTCATTATAGTCACATATTTGTTCATGTTTTCTTCCATATGTGCTTTAATTATATTCATATATCTGTTTTTTAATAAAGATATATACTTTTATATTATGTATATTCATATAATTATAATATATTATCTGCATATATGTGTGTGTAAGTGGAGGATATTTTCAATGGTATTGGCAAATCTATTATAACTTTATTGGAAATCTGTTCATTTAAGTAGTTTGCTGCATATATTTCTAAAATTGTTATTTTCTTTTATTTCAAAATTTTCTAAAAGTTTCATTAAAAATTTGTGACTTTTATTAAGTACTTTTGACATTTTTCAAGATGATTATTTGATTATATTTTTAATATGTTTGAATGAGTAATTTTTCCTAAATTTAATCATTAACAACTTTCCTGGACTAAATCCTACCTGATGAAGATGTTTTGCTATTTCAACAAACTGACTTTGATAATATAGTGTTTTATCTAGTATTTTACATATACGTTCATAAGTGAGAGTTTGGTATAGAGAGACCAATTAGACAGACAGACAGATACAGATAGACAGTGTGAACACACATCCTTGTTTAAGTTTCTTTTACTAGCTTATGTAATCTTTTTGGAAACTTTTCATTTTTTCCTATGTTCTGGCACTGTTTAAAAAAATGGAAATGGGGAATAAGGAGTTACCCCTAATAGGTACAAGGTTTCTTTTCAGGATGATGAAAATGTTCTAAAATTGGATTATGGAGATGGCCTGCACAACTGTGTAAATATAAAAACCATGGAATTATACACTTTAAATATGTGGACTTTATGGTATGTAAATTTTATCTCAATAAGTCTGTTAAAAAAGTATCACTTTTTGTAGATATAACAGACTCATCCATGTAAATGTCTTTTTCTACTGATTATCTTATCAAATTTTCAATTTGCATACAATTTTACCTAATATTATTTACATTTTGTTTACCTGTACTCGTGTCTTTCACTTCATTCTTAATATGAATACTGCCTTATTTCTTTCTGTCTTTAATCATATTTGAAAAAGAATTCTTTAGTAATCTTTTCAGCTAAACATTTTTTCCAAGTGCACTTTAGATGAGTTTGTTTCACATTTCCACATAATTTCTTAATTTTTATTTATGTTGGGTTATTCTATTGTTCTATTTTAGCTTCTTGTTTAAATCTGTATGTGTAGAAAAAAACAACGAAAAGAAATGGATTAAAACTATCAGGATGGTATGGTTAGTTTTTACCATCAATTTTCTATATTTCTGATATTATCTAGAATCAACATGCATTGCTGTTATAATAAAAAGGAGCCAATATTTTTTAAAATATCATTTATATGAAAAGAGAGGATATTTTATAGGTAGAAGCATTCATAGTGGGACATTCTGATTCATAGGTAACTTGCAAAGCATTTTTTGACATGCCTGCTTAGGTGCACTTGTGTATCTCCTATTTTTCATTATCAGTATGTGTATAATATTTCCTCTTACTCTGCCTCTCAGTGAACCATGATTACAGAAAAACTTTTATTTTCTGTCTTCTCTTCTATATTGCTTGGATATGTATGCAAAAATATATAAATTATGTCTTTTATGATAGGAATAATATCTACAAAAAGGATTTTTTAAATTTTGGATAGAACTGCATTTGTCTCTGATAAGGAATCAATCATGTTGTCAAATGGCATCATTATAAAAATGTGACCGCATTCAATGTAAGGCACGAAGGTTGTGTGTGGGGAAGAACTGTTAACATTTTAATTGAGGAATTCCTGTGAAGTTGGAGGGGAAGTGGCACTCGCGTCACAGCCCAAATAGATTTCTCCACATTTTTATAAAGTTGAAGAAATCAGACTATTTGAAAGGCAGATCACTCAAGATCCTGGGAAGTTGTCAGATAACAGAGAACAATTTTCCTTAGGAAGGTAAATGGCTGTTCTGGGTTGAACGTGTGATTTATCTGCCAGATCGTTCCTCATACGCTCCTTCAGCCTGGATCCACCTCCGGTATGTACCTTACATGGTCCTATATAGTCCCACACTCACAAGGTGGGTATGGCTGGAGGATGAAAACATCCGGGGATGTTACTATGTGATTTTATTAAAAGCCAAATTTTATGTATATTTGTATCATTGTGTCCACAGCATCAAAAAGGCTGTGCTCAGATAGTTACCTCAAATCAAAAGGGTTCTGCTATTACAATGGTACAATCAAAAGAAGAGTTTAGGTGACTGATGCACTCACTTAGGTGAGAAATGGTGGGGACCCATCTAATGCAACAGTGACCCAGGCTCAGTAACGGGATAGAAAGAAACCATATTGGATACAATGGGCTAGAGCCTCAAGTCCATGAAGTCTAACAGGTTTCTGTGTTGGAAGACAGGTTCTCCGAAAATTTTATGTGTTTATATTGAACATATAAATGCAGAAAAAAATGGTAGAATTAAAATGGTAAGATTAGTTACAGAATTTTTGAATTTACATAGGGCTTATTGGTTGAGGTGATGAGTAAGCATGTAGATACCTAGTCCACAGATAAGGAGAGTATTATGGACTGGAAATATCAATTCAGTCTAATTAAAACACAGTCAAAATTGAAGCTGTAAAGATAGATAAGCTCAGCCATTAAGAATGAATAGAGTGAGAAAAAAGAAAGTCCAAGTGAGAATCTTGGAAAATAAAATAGAAGACTTTGAGGCAGACACTGAGATTTCAAAGTAGAAATAGAGAGGTCGTCATGGAAACCAAGGACATATCAATGAAGAGGATCCACGGTGCTCAATGCTTTAAACGGGTTAGGTTATGTAAAAACTAAAAGGTATTTCTTGGACTTAAACTCCTAGAAGACACTGTGAAGTATCAGAAGAAATCTATTAGATATGTGAGTCCAGAATAATAGAGAGGTCACCAGGTTAAGGAATCATACATAAATGAGAAAAAACTATTTCAGAGAGTTCGGCTCTGGACCCAAAAGCCTTTATAATTCATGACTTCTTATGAAATGAGTCACATTCTAATGCCATTGGCAATTTGAGCCTTACCATTGGTTTTACCATTTCAACTATTTTTTCCACTTAACCACTCAGTTACAGAAGTAACCAAGTTTTTCTTTATTTTTTCCTCTTTAAATGTGAACTCCATTCCTCTTGAATTTTACAAAATAAGAAAATGTAAGGCCCTAGTGTATCCCACAGACATATTCTCTTCCATTCATCTCTACTTTCTTGGTTTTTTTCTGTCAGTCTTTCTTTTGTGATATCTTTCATACCATATATATGCTCTTAAGGTTGAGGCCTTCTGCTCACTATTCTTGGCATTAAGGCCTTGAGCTTAGTGCCTCCATTTCAATGTATGTTGAAGTGGTAATTTTTTATGGTGATTATTCCCTTCCCTTAAACTTCAGACTTATTTTCAGTTCAGTATTTTCAAGAGGGTTTTATGGAACAGTAGTTGCATCAAATTTTCAAAATTAAGATTCTAGTTACAGAATTTGGGGAAATACTGCATATTATTTCACTTCTTGGAGATTCTTAATGTACATCATAGCATAGAAAAATCTGAGAAGTCCCGAATAATTAATAGTTTAAAACAATGGACAGTAGTATTTATCTTACAGTGCTAGTTGGAAAATGATAAACTCTTTGAACACTTAGGACTATTTTTAGTTTGTCCTTCAGAGGAAATCTCGAGACATTTACTTGACTTTCACCAACTGATCTACATTTTGATTAATTTTGTATTTCCACGGAGGGTTTCTTAGTTCCCATTTTTTGTTGTTCTTCTCACATTATTCTCGCACAGGCCGTATATTTTCTTACACCTCCTACCCCCTACCGCTTCTCAATACCAAATGAGTTTAACATCTAGACTTCATTTCAAGATCCCTTATGTTTCAGCCCAGTGAAGAAATTTCATGCTCTGCCATGCCAAATCTAAATCAAAATCGAAACAGGTTGCTTTCTTCGTGTCTTTACACTAAGCCTTTCTCTTGGCCTTAGTAGCTCCTCAGCTGGAGTTGTGCTCCTGTGCACTAGTGAAATATGGCCATTCTGTTCTTGCAAAGGAAATAACTTTGCAGAAACTTTTTGATTGCTAAACATCCAAGACATTTTTATTTGCTCTTATTCGAGATGTTTTATTTTTTAATTTTTTTCTTTGAAGTTTGTTTAATCTGACCAATTTTGACTTATCAGAATTTAGACAGCTTTTGAGACTTTGATTTTTATTTACTTATTTTTTTTTCCTTTTTTGGCTTTCTGTGTTGGTCTCGTCAATGTTTTTGGATAATTACCACAGTTTAGATGAGGGAGGGGCATACAAATCGTAATCTCTCCTAGGCTGGGCTGTCCTGTATACTTCAATTTTTTAACCTTTTGATTCAGAATGCAAAGCGCCAAGAGTCTAGAATCAGTGTTCAGTGTTTTCTATATTTACTGAATGCCTGGTCCTACGAACATAAAAATGAATATAACCAGTACTAGTAAGACAAAATTGATAGTGTAATGTCAGTGTCGCTTTCTGGACACATTATGATCAACTCTGTAGTCAAGGATGTATCAGGAATACTATTTCCAAGAGTACATATGAGGGAAATCTGACTCTAACATCCTTAAGGACATTAATCACCTCACTTATTTAACTGATTTAAAAAAACACAAGAACAACAAAAAATGAGGATGAGCATATGTGTCTTTTCCTTCTCTCACTGATTCAAATATTGCCAGGATAATGACTATGCTATTTCTGCTGCTAATGCTGCTGATAATGGTATATACTTACTGATATTTCCTTTTTAATGTCAGAAAGCAAGTTGTTTTTACATAAAATGAAATGCAGAAATGAAGTGCATTTACTGAGTTCTGCAAAGTCATACACTATACAGCCTAAACCCCAATCAAGGTCTAGATCCAAAACAAGTTTTGACAACCCTCTTTCCTGGTCTTTTATGAATAGCATTGCCTCCCCCTTTGGAATACGCTACTTCACAACATATGTCTTTACTCTTGGCCTCTGGTTCCTAACAAAAGAGGCCCACTTTGGCATCTAGTTATTTCTGTAATTTGTAAAATTAATTTAACGTTTAGTTCTGGCTCCATATATGCCACAGACTTTATAAGTATTACTACGTATTTTCAGAATGACACACGTGCCATCAGAGACATATATACCAAACAGAGATAACATGTTAAATTGGGCTGAAGAATTTAATCTCCTGGAATGGCTTAATAAATAGTAGTACATTGCATACCTAGATAATAATGCTTACTTCTTCTTACTGAAAATGTACTACAGCCTTGGTAATTTTTGTTATTTTTAAAATAACAATTCTATTATTGGAATTAAGTAATATATGAATGGATACATATAATATTAGATGCCCAATAATGTGTAAATAATATAATGGAATAAAACTAATTATAGGTAGAGATAAACATTACAACCTATAGATTTAAAATGGTTAAAAGCAGAACACTGGAAATAAAAACACTTGCTTTGAAGAGCACATATGACAGGCTTAAGGGACAAGGGGAATCATTTAGTAAAATTGCATTGTAGTTGTTCATGGTATGTTATGCTACAGAAAAATAGGTATATCAATCCTCCAAGACCAAGACATACATAACAAAGGAAATGTCTTTTAGTCAAAGAAACTGGCCCCATCTTATCTCCATTATCCTGCCAGAAAACCTTATTTAGCAAAGAAATTTTTTATCCCTTAAAATCAGAAAATCAAAATGAGAAAAAAAGAAAACTGTATGAGGATGTCAATGGAAGAACACTTTGTTCTGTAACAAATTTAATTTTATTCTTGATTGTTCATAGGCAATTAATGTATTGTTATTTTGTGGGAGGGGGCATTGTTCACATCTGCTAAACATTCCAGCCTTATATATGCTAGTGCATAGTGGCAGTACATACAAAAATAAAGTCATTTCAATGCCAGGAAGTGGCATGGGACATAGTGAAAAATATAGAAAAACTCTAAATTGATTTGGCTTTGGTTCAAGGTCTCTGATAAGAGCTGAACTTGCCTTCCAACCTAAAGATAACAGCCTGTTTAAAGGTGGACTCCGATTGGGCTTTGCCTGAATGACAATGCTTAATTTAGTCACAGGGAAATTTTTTAAATAGAGGTTCTTCAAGAAATACAAATCATTCATAACCTATATTGTAAGAAAAATAAAGAAGATTTCCTATCTCTGTTTACATGATAAAATAAGTAATTAAGCCACACAGAAATTTCTTGTGGTATAGTAGTTCTCGTTTCAGGTCCTATTTTCATAGGGCCTGCTAAGTGGAAACAAGCATGGTACTCATATCTCCATAGTATGGACCCCACTCAATAAAGGTCATAACTTAGGGACATCTCTATAATTAACCCATTTATTGCTTCTATTATCTGGTAATGCAGTTTTACTTTTTTCATTTTGAAAATGATAGCATTAGTATTTTAGATACAGTAAAAAAAAAATAGTGGACGTTGGTATAAGGCTGCCCATTCAAGATATTTTATCATCTATTTTAAGTGCTTATCTTTCAATTTCACTTATTATATTGTACTTCCCCTCACTGTCACCACTTTACAACTTGAAGAGGAGATTCTACATTGATGAAATACACAAAGAAATAAAACAAACAAACAAAAAAATAATTCTTAGAAAAGTCATGGAAAGACTAAGGTGTTGAGATTATACTGCAGGAAAAGGAAAAAATGAGCCAAGTGAAGATAGTTTTAAAATTTATATATTTTCTTTAAACAATGCTGTGATTGGTCACCACATTTCCGCATAATAGTTTGTATGTATTTGCCTTAGGACATAATAAGTCTCATACATAACAAGTATTTCTAAATGTTGTAATTATTATTCATTTTAAGAATTCTTATATATGGAAGTTGACAAACATAGGAGAGGAAGTCTTGGAGATTTTCTTCCTAACAGTTACTAAAATAAACAATGTATTATTTGGAATAGCTTAAATGCAATATATTTTATGTAATGTGTATATATACATGTTTATAATAAATGCATATGTAAGATTTATATATGTTTTATATAATTTATATATTTTAAATATAGAAAAATGGTCCTGTATGTGAGCTATTCAAATCACTGTGATAACTTAGATTTTATAGTTCTTAGTTGGTCCATTTCCTTTTAATATTTGAGTTTTCTCTAAGAATGATATTCCATTTTAAGCCACTAGTACATTCTATTTTGTTAACCATATTTCATGTCCTTTACTTGAGCATGAAATTTTTAAGTTGATCACAACCAATTTTTATGTTCAGTATGAAGAAAACATAAGCAATATTAATCATTTAACTTATATTTGGTCTGTTTTTTTACTAAAAAACATTCCGTATTATCAACAAAGAATTAGAAGATAAAGATTTTTCACGGTGAGTTTTATACCCTTTAGCTTAGAGGCAGGTTTAAGTGTTAAATTGTTGTATTGATTATAGAGAGGAAGAGATACTCAAAGGTTGGCTGTCTGGGGCTACCCTCAAAGCATGATTAATTCATCCAGTCTGAAGTTGGTAAGTTCACAATGTTTAAAAATTCCTTTAGAATGCTATTATTTTTTTCCTGGTAATTAATTTTGCATTTCTCTGATGATATCAGCATGTCACTGACAGTGATTTCCTTCGTTTCACGTCTGTCTCTTGTGACTAAGACAGCTGAGAATAAATAGGTAAAAATAACCCAAGTGCCAGCATTGAATGCAGGACTTATCAGCTCACTTTCCAAATGGCAGAAAATTATAGGTAATGCCATTCAAACACTAAGTTTTTCTTTAAAATTAAATTTCCCTCTAAAGCACTTAGAAGCCAATACACTCCTTCAGTTGTCCAATTTTATTATTATTTTAAGTCATCTTCTAGTCTCTTTAAGAGAGCACACACTTATGCTCACACTACCATTTTTCTTTCAATCTAAATGCTCTCTTATTATCTCATTAAAAAACACCATTATCAATTTATTTCCCCAAATATAAATGTACCTAGGATTATCATTCTAGATTATCTTTTGAAATGAGAAATTTCTAGATTCTTAATGAGATAATACTTTGTCTTCCCTTTCTGCTCACAAAAATATGGAAACCTCATGATTAGATAAGGCTAAAACAAATTTAAAAAACATGTATGAATGATAGTGAAATAAGATTCCTGTTTCAAGTTAGTGATCCCAGCTCCCACAGTTAATGTCACCTTCCTCCAAAATGTTCATAAAATGGCAAAAAAAAAAAAAGAAAAAAGTAAATTCTGCTTCAATACTAGTAAAACATAAAATCTGATGAGGCACTGTTTCAATAGAATCAAAAAGAGGATTGGACCAAATAGCCTGTGCATCATTCCGTGCAGGGACTGGGAAAAGCAAAACAAAACAAAACCCCTTGGGATATAAGATAGATAAAAGCCCAGAAAAACAACATAAAAAAAAGACAGTACCAAAATCATCAGCAATAAAGCCCAAATTCTATCACTCACAAAATGGTCATACAGAAATTGTACTCCCATTCTTCCAAGAGGGCAAATTTAAATGTTCCTTGAGCAGTGATAAACTGTTTATGAGATAACCCCAGAAAGGGGTCTTTTTCATTATAAAAATGTTTAGTTAACACTTTTAGGAAACATCAGTGTGTTTCCAAAGAATCCCTGTGGGACTCTGGGTTGAGGCTATCAAAATTTTGTTCCTGTATTTTAGCTACTTCCTTTCAAATACTTGTTCACCCTTTAACACCACAAGTAGAACAGGTGGTTATGGAAATATTAAGCAAGTTTATCAAAGGAGTCCAACATGATGGAAAATAGGAGTAAATACAGCACACCTTTCTCTCTTCCATGTTGGATCTGATTGACAACTGACATTAGTTTAGCATGACCGATTTGTACATTTCTTTACCTTTTCAATATGTGTTTACTACACCAAAAGCACTTCTGTTTGGTATTCTTAAATTTAAGTTTGGCAATCTATGTTAAGAAAAAAAGAAATGAAAAAACAATATACTCCAGCAACAACAGCAAATATTTCGATATGTATACAGGAACTGGTAAATCCTGTGCTTTAAATACACATAGGAGTGCACTTTTATGCCTCAAAAGATAAACGGCAATTTGGCTGAAAGATAACACTTGAAAATGCAAAGTCAATTAAAAAATTTATGAAAGCAGCCTCAGCATATTTTGGAGGTTGTTCAAGTAAAATACATTCAAAAAGGCATATTTAAGTGATAAATTTTAGTCTTCCTTGAGGTAAAAATATAAAGAGAAACCATCATGTAATACTAAGGTTTCTTTAAATTTTTAAAAATCTTTTTACAGATTTAAAAATTTATAAATTTTTACAAATCTTTTTCCTGATGAGAGTTACAGGAGGCTCTTTTTAATCATTATACTGGGGTAGGAAGCATTAACCTGGACTGTCCCAGGCAAACCAGGACGTATGGTTACCCTATCTAATAGGAAATATAAAGAAAGCCAAAAATTTAGCATTTTTTCCTTTTATAGAATTAATAGGAATAAATTGATGAAAGGGGTAGGAACTGAACCTGGGGCAAAACATCATTATTTTACATGTTCTAAATATATTTGTAATATATGTGTTAGAGAAACAGGCTTTCAAAGCAGTAACATAACTTCTAAAGAGCTATTGAATGACTTTCACCTTAAGCACATAATTTAGTAGTCTCTATGGTTGCTGAGGAAAGTAGTTTAGGAATTGTTATTCCCGTACTACTCATGAACAATCTGAAGAAAAGAAAAGTTCAAATGCTTATTCAGACAGTTGGTAAGTGGGCAAGGCAGGACTTGAATACTTTCTTCTTAAATTGGCATTCCTTATCACATCATACTATCTCTCCAAAGACACGTTCATCAGAAAGTTTACCAATTTTGCATTTGAAATTAGAAATAAATTTAGGGAATATGACTCTAAAAATCCACCGATTGTTGTAGTCCATACAACAGAGGTATAGACGGAGACACTGGAAACTTATGGCAAAGGTTCGAAGACTGTAGGCCTCCCATTCAAAAGGCCTGGCTGTGGGTCTCATCGCTCCCACAAGCCAGCTGTGGGACCCCTACCAACAGGTCATATATACTCACTCAGATTTACTTAAGTTTCATGGGAATGAGCAAGGCATTTACTTATAAGATGGTGTTAAAAGTGAAAGTGAAAAACAGGGTCAGACGCATTGTAAATGTATAATAAATATTTACCTGTATTAGCTATTTTTATGCAAAAAGTACCTATCCTGCTGTTTATTGATTTATTTTTCCTTTTGACTGAAATGCAACATGCAAAGCAAAGAAATATAAAACCCCACAGAGAGTAATGAAGGACAACCTAAAAAACTGGAGGGGTATGATTTGTGCATCAATTGGGACACACAGTGCTGTCAACAAGTTTCCTGCTAAAGTGATGTACGGATCTAATGTAATCCCAATCAAAATCAGTGTAGATACTTTGCTTGTTTTTTAAATTTATTGTGATAAATTAATTCAATCATTTATGAGTTGCAAAAAACTAAGAATCGGTCAAGACAATCTTTAACTAGAATAAGAAATTCCACATCTGATACAAAGATTTATTATAAAACAATAGTAGTCAAAGAAGCATGTTTTTGATTCAAGATTAGAAAAACAAGTCCAAGAACAGACTAGAGTGCAGAGACAACTCACAAAAATGTAGTCATCTGATCTGAAATAAATATGTTACTGGAATGAAGTGAGAAAATGATGTATATATGTTAAATTATATCGGACCAATTGGATATGCTTATGGAAAATGGAAAATGAACCCTGACTTCTTATTTATATGACACAGAAATGAATGCATGTGAATTTTAGGCAGAAATGTGTAACACAAAGAGAATAGCATTGGAGAATATATTCATGATCTTAGAATGGGCAAAGCTATTCTTCAAAAACTGTCCATAAAGAAAAAGTATGATAAGTTAGACTTCATTAAAATTAAAAACTCTGTTCATTAAAATACACCATTAAGAAATATTAACAATAAAACTCATATCTAAAACAAAAAAGGTAGAAAATCCAATAAACTTGAGCAAAAATAATTTAATAGGTACCACACCAAAAAAAGGATGTTCAAATACCTAATGTATTAACTTCATATACATGCGACAAATTGAATGTTTGTTTCACACATGGAATCTTCTTATTCCACCTAAATTAAGGTTCTTAAATTATTGTTTCTCTATAATAAAAATATTTTCCACATAATGTTTCAAAAATAAAATAGTTATACATAAATACAAAACCATTTATCATGTCCTACGCATCCAAACATGATAGTAACTCACCAAGGGGTCAGCATCTACATTTTCCTATATTATCTTACAGGAATTTCAGGGATATTTAAAAGCATACTTGTAATTACTAACATGTTGTTATCATGTTATTTTTATTTGATATTATGACTTCAGGATTTCTCTATAGTATTCTATAATGCTCATAAATATTTTAATAACACCAGATAATAAACCATATATATATATATATACACACACATATATATATATATGTATATATATATATATATATATATATCCCTATTACTTGAATCTTCATCTATTATTTCCAATATGAGAATCTAAGAGATTCCATGAGTATTTCTGTAAGTCTCCATCTTTACATTTTAGAACCATCTTCTTTTGGTCTAATGATGTCTCAAGGGAGCCTCAGGTGTTAGAATTCCCAGAGGTCACCCACTCTGTTTCACCTAACTGGGTACAGCTCCTGGTTTTGGGCTTTAATGTTCTAATTATTTTATTAGTATGGTCCTACCCTGAGACACTGTGAGCATAGTGATCACATAATGGAAGTAAGTGTTCTCACAGATGCAATATATGTTTAATCATTAAGCTAAAATTTCCTCTGTCCTTGGGAATATTCAGTATTATAATTTTGTATAGACAGCAAAAATAACATGCCATTTTTTCTATTGAATAAAAGTGTCTTTCTTCTACCAAACCACCCTCCTTTATTTCCTAATCAACCAAGTCTACTATTTTTGAACTAGCCAACATGCAAAAGGTTTGGCTATTCCAAAAATAGGCTGGTAAAACCAGCTCAATAAAGTACCCCACATATTTTCAATGGGTCAAGTTTTGTAGATTTCTATTACATCCACTGGAAATATAAATGTAATTACTAAATATCAATGGTAAGAAACTAACTTGTATTCCTGTCACCCCATCATCAAACACTATTTCTTCTGTAAAACAAGTTTTTTTCTTCTTTCTTTAATACACAATTCCTGATTATACCTATTTACAGGTGTAATCATGTTACTCATCGTTGTATTCATCTAACAGTCTAACGCATACTGCATACAGTTAGGGAGGTACTTAACAGTTGCTTCTATGTATATGTTGAAAGAAGATGAAACTTCTACCTATACTGGTTTTCTTCAAATAGGCTGTCATATTAGTAGTAATGATGCTTTCTGTCTTGATTTATAGATATCAATATGCTGAAGAGATTTTCATTTTAATGCACATAACATATTATTTTTTCTGTCATTTCTAGAGTGTGACAAGGCCCAAATAACCCATAAACTATTACAAAATGAGTATGAACATCACTTTTAATTAACTCAAAACAGATGATAAAACATCCTTACAGGTATACCCTGGGGGAGAAGATTTGTTTCTATAATGATCTAGAAAATTCCCCAAAGATTATTACTGTGAATCATACTGCAAAAACATTTAATTCTGACCTTTTTGGCCCTTTGAAGACTAGTTCAAGCAGAGGAATCAAGGAACTGGAAGATAGTAAATAATAAGCAGCTTTGATAGGCATCTTTCTAAAAATCAATGGATGGACAAAACAATACAGAAGATGTCATAGAAATGTCATATGTAGTGATAGTGTAGCCAGAGGTAACAACGCTGCTGAGAAAGCGCAAAACAGGCTACAAAGGAGGGAGGGAGGGAGGGAAGTGGGGAGAAAGAAGGAAAAGAGGAAGAGAGGCAGAGAGGATGGATGAGAGGAAGGGAAGGGAAGCAAGAAGGAAGGAATGGCAGGTGGGGAGATGAGGAGCAGGAAGAGAAAGGGACAGAGGAAGGGTAAGTAAATCCATTTTAAAATATAATGAAAACTGGTTGTTCTAAACAGACTCATTTGGCAAATAAGTGATTTGATTAGCCAGCCTGGTAGAATGGAATTAGCACTAGTCTGGGAGTCAAAATATTTCACATCTACTTCTAAATACATCACAGCTGCCAGTGTAATTTGAGAGAAATATCTTAATCTTAAGTTTCTTAATTTGAAAATTCAAATGTTTAGACTAGCATCTTTTGGGTCCCTTCTGGCCTTAAAAATCCTATGCTTTCCAATATTTCCACAGTCCAGGACAAATTAGTTTCAGGAAAAGAAAAATGACTGACCCAGTGATGCTCTTTAGACAAGCAACATTTTGTCCTCATAATTGTCTGGACTTCTAAAATGCCCTCCTTGTGCAAGCCAAGCAAACATTGTGTATTAAGGTTTGTTTGACTATCGAGCTTGGAATGAGGCCCTCACTTGGTGTGTCGGCAGTGAGACATGAAGATGGATAATATACTCCTCGGCTGGCATGATTCTGACATTCATTACCAAAGATGTCACTGTTTATGATATCTGTGGAGAGCCATAATGTACTAGTACACCTAGGAGACTGGTTGTAAACTTATATTAGGCAATCAGGGAGATGATGATAAACACTACTTGAAAGAAGCTAGTGACATGAACATATTTTACCAAAAGCCTGGAATACAAGAATTCAGATAAGCCTGTGCATATGTTTAGCTCTGGCAGTAGAATTTATACTCGGTGAGTTGATCAAATCACATAAAAATCAAGACTCCTTGAAGAAGTCAGTTGTCTACTTTTACTGATCACTTGAGCTGTATGGTGCAGTTACAGCTCCCTTTGAAACAGAAAGTGTTTACTTAAGCCCTAGATAAAAAAGGTTGTTCTCATGAACCTTTCAACCACAATTTCAATTATGCTCTAGCATGATAAATAATCTCTTGCAGATCCTCACACCAACTTTTTAACTTTGAAATATGCATTCATCTATTTGCATTTAAAAGATTGTCCACATGTTGCTAAAACATAATGCAAACCAATACCTTTTCTTCATACAGCTTTGGAGATGGAATTTTAAATGTGACAGTCCTTGGAACACTCCTTAATTGTTAAGTCAAGAACAGGGAGACCTAAATCTTTTCAAAGCTAACAACTCCAACATACCTTGTTACATGCTTTCTCTGATAAAAATGCACAAAAAAGATTTGGAAAATGCCGAGATAAAAACTTATAAAAAAATTACAGACACATGAACAACCCTACATAGAAAAGATTAAAAAAAATATAAAATCTGATATATTTGATTGCAGGTATTGTTCTATGATGAATATATACACAAATATGAAATTTTATGTATATATACACAATTTTCTACCTTTTCTTTAACTAACTTTATAACAAGAGACTTTGCCCAGATGATTGGTTATATACATTGTATTAGTAGGTGTAATTTACTTAATAATTTCTCCACCTGAAACACTTGCTTCAGATTTTTGTAATTATAAATAATGCTAACATGAAAGTCTTGGCTTGTAAGCTTTCTCTTCATTTCTGATTCTTCCCTCAAGCTGGACACCTAGAATGCAATTACAGAATCAGATGGTATATGCCCTTTTCAGTGCCATTGCTCTGAATTGCCAGTTTGCCTTCCAATCCAGCAGGTGTGAGAGGTCTCTAAATATTCTGCCTTCCACAACAAAAATGTATGCTAATTTAGTGTAACAAATCATGTTTAAATTTGCTTCCTTTTTATTAGTAATGGGGTTAACACAGGTTTACTTTTTATTGGGACAGAATCTTTCACTCATATATTTATATATATGCATATATATTTGGCATTTATTGAGACTATGAACTCAACTTCTCTTTGGAGATGTATCAGATATTAAAATACTACATTGTACTATCTTATTTGAAAAGTAGTAATAAACACTGGTATATGAAAGATTCAGAAATGATGTGCAGAAAATTAACATGTTGAACTTTACTTGGTATAGAGATACCCAAATACATTTTAATGTTAGTCCATTATTTTTCCTGTAATAATTATAAATACCATGCTGAGCTATGTCTATGTAAAACATATTCTGGAAATTCACTCTTGAGCATAAAAGCTCCTTGCCACATTTTTGCACATTTTTCCCCTATGCTTGCCTCTTAATACACATTTTGTTGAAAATCATCATGAGTGTCAATACTTACTGCCTTCTACTGAGGCCAGTCTTTATATTGTGCTCACACTTGCTACACTAATTCCAGCCAACACACCTTGGCTCTCTGGTTCCACCTCTACTACACAAGCACATGGGAATGTGGTGTTTAAGTGTGCAATTTGTAAAGGACAAAGCTGTGTGTTTTAGCATGATCATGTTATCAAAAGAAACCACCATGCGTCACTTCACTCACACTTTTCCTCAAGGTTTTTGTTGTTCTCTGGGAGAATGGTGCAGTGGGGTATGTGTGTGTGTGTGTGTGTGTGTGTGTGTGTGTGTGTTTACGTGTGCACACTCACATAAGGTTAATAAAGTAAGGATATACAGAGGAGGAAGTGTAGTGTGACTACCATTTCCTTCTGCTCCCAGTGTTCACCCATCCTAAAATGACCCAACGCAGTGTATCACTTGGTAACTTCATTGTACCCGACATATTGTTTTCATCACTCTCTGAATTTACCCCTCACAAATCTGAAAACACCTCGAAGACAGAGACAGGCTTCCTTCCCTACTCTTTCTGCAGAACCTACCCTCTCTACTGCATTACATACCTACTGTCCTCCTCACCCATGTTTATTGGCTGAAGCAGAAGTGAAATCCTGACTCAGAGCCAGGCAATCCACTTGGCAGTGAATTCAAATTTAATTTCTTGTCTTTAAAATGCCATCCAAGAAACTTAGAAACCAGAGTCAACTATGGGTAGGCATTTGAGAAGACATGAAAATACAAGCCTGAGGCTGTATCATGGCAAACCAGAGCAGCAGGGTTACATCATTGGCAAAGAAGACTGCGCATGAATTGCCAAGAGTGATTGCTTTAGAAAGAGCATGGTGCAGACTTGAGAAACACAAAGACCCAGAGAAAGAATGATGGAAAGGGTAGCTAATCTGGTTCTGGATATTTACTTCTCCCTCAGGACTCCATGAGGCCCAGCTATATGCCTGACCATGGTAGCCCATGAAATTTCCAAGAATTATTCAATAGCAACCCTTTGAAACTAATCTAATTTAAATGGGTTTCAAATCTCTGCAATTCAGTGAGTTTTGATAGCAATATTAATAGGGACTCATTTGAGTTTGTGGCTTTAGAATCTAGCACAGGAGGACTTAAAGATTGAGAAAATGATTAAATGCATAGTTATCTTTGGAAGTTCAGTTGAAAATCTAACATCGAGTTCTTCCTTCAATCTCTGGATATGTCTCTATTTCCCTTTCCTATCTTCCTCTAGCAATCATTTCTTATACTGTATATTCTTACATTTGATTAGTTTGGTTCTGTTCATGAATCATTTGCATCTGACTCTTATATTTCCCATATATTAAATGTCCACTGAGAGCTAATTGAATTCAATGTTTCATGGTAGAGAAGGTCTGAAGAATTCTCTCTTTCAGCTTACTAAAAGCTTCCCATTTTCTACCTATAGGATTTGGTAATGTTTCTATCTCCCAATGAAGAAACCTATGAAAATATATGTAGAATATTATCTGTAAAAATACAGCTTTGGGAGGAAAGGATTAAAGATGGTGGCATGAGAGGAGAGACAGAGGCTTCCTCCTAAAACTGGATACAATTAGAAAATTTAATTGGTGCAACTAATCCAGAGAGAGCAACAGGAAAGAGGACGCGTCAGACTGCACACACCTGGAGGGAAGAGCAGACCTCAGCGAACCGGGTAACATACCAGAGCTGTGGCTCCACGGGACCCAAGCCCCTCTCCCACCCCAGCTCACCAGCAGGAGGAAGAGAAACAGAGCAGGGAGGGAATGGAGGCCTGGGACTGCTGATACTTAGCTCTGGAGATCTGCGCTGGGAGCACAAACCTACATTTCATGGTGCTTTCATGAGATTTGCATGACTACTGGGTTGGAAAGTTAATACAGGCAGAGTTCCTGGGTAGATTGGGATTCCGGCTGCTTGTGGAAAGCAGGGATCCATATCTGGCTGCTCTGGGACAAAAACTTATATCTGTGTGCCCGCCCCACTGGCTCAGGTAGTGGAGACAGGCACAGGAGCCAGGAGGTGGGGAACAGCTCTTTCCTACCCCCAGTACTGCTCCCCTGAGACCCCCGACATTGCTTCAGGGGCTCAGTAGCTCCAGAATAGAGCTTCTGGACACTAGAGGGTGCCATATATAAACATGAAACCCCAAAGGAACCTTGTCCAGAGTAAAATTGTTAATATAACTCCTGAGAAAGATTTAAATGATATGGACCTCATGACTCTTCCTGAAAGGGAGCTCAAAATAAAAATAATCAACATCCTAATGGATGTATGGAAAGACATCCAAGAACTCAGGAATGAATTCAGGTCAGAGATCCAATCATTAAAGAACACGATGGACGGTATTAAAAGCAGGTTGGATACGGTGGAGGAGACAATAAATAAAATAGAAACTAGAGAAGAGGAATACAAAGAAGCTGAGGCACAGAGAGAAAAAAAGGATCTCTAAGAATGAAAGAATATTGAGAGAACTGTGTGACCAATCCAAGTGGAACAATATTTGCATTATAGGGATACCAAAAGAAGAAGAAGAGAGAAAAAGGGATAGAAAGTGTCTTTGAGGAGGTAGTTGCTGAAAACTTCCCCAATCTGGGGAAGGAGACAGTCTCTCAGGCCATGGAGATCCACGGGTCTCCCAACACAAGGGATCCAAGGAAGACAACAGCAAGACACATAGTAATTAAAATGGGAAAGATCAAGGATAAGGACAGACTGTTAAAAGCAGCCAGAGGCAGAAATAAGATCACATACAAAGGAAAGCCCATCAGACTAACAACAGACTTCTCAGCAGAAACCTTACAGGCCAGAAGGGAGTGGCATGATGTATTTAATGTCATGAAGCAGAAGGGCCTGGAACCAAGATTACTTTATCCGGCGGCAAGGTTATCATTTAAATTTGAAGGAGGGATTAAACAATTTCCAGATAAGCAAAAGCTGAGAGAGTTTACCTCACACAAACGATCTCTGCAGTCTATTTTGGAGGGACTGCTATAGATGGAAGTGTTCCTAGGGTTGGATAGCTGTCACCAGAGGTAGTAAAATCATGGTAGGGAGGGTGGAGCAGCTGATTGTGAGGCAAATGCAAAATTAAATTGACTATCCCCAAAGCCAATCAAGGGATAGAGAAAAAGTATAGAATCTGATACCTAATATATAAAGAGGAAGAAAAAGGAGGAGAAATAGAAAAGAACCTTTAGATTGTGTTTGTAACAGCATACTAAGTGGGTTAAGTTACACTCATAGACAGTAAGGAAAGTAACCTGGAACCTTTGGTAACCACGAATCTAAAGCCTGAAATAGCAATAAGTACATACCTTTCGATAATCACCCTAAATGTAAATGGACTGAATGCACCAATCAAAAGACATAGAGTCACTGAATGGATAAAAAAAGAAGACCCATCTCTATGCTGCTTACAAGAGACACACCTCAAACCCAAAGACATGCACAGCCTAAAGTCAAGGGATGGAAAAAGATATTTCATGCAAACAATAGGTAGAAAAAAGCAGTTGTTCCAGTACTAGTATCAGACAAAATAGACTTCAAAACAAAGAAAGTAACAAGAGATAAAGAAGGACATTACATAATGATAAAGGGCTCAGTCCCACAAGAGGACATAACCATTATAAATATATATGCACCCAACACAGGAGCACCAGCATATGTGAAACAAATACTAACAGAACTAAAGGAGGAAATAGACTGCAATGCATTAATTTTAGGAGACTTCAACACACCATTCACTCCAAAGGACAGATCCACCAGACAGAAAATAAGTAAGGATACAGAGGCACTGAACAACACACTAGAACAGATGGACCTAATAGACATCTATAGAACTCTACACCCAAAAGCAACAGGATATACATTCTTCTCAAGTGTACATGGAACATTCTCCAGAATAGACCACATACTAGGCCACAAAAAGAGCCTCAGTAAATTCAAAAAGATGGAAATCCTACCAACCAACTTTTCAGACCACAAAGGTATAAAACTAGAAATAAATTGTACCAAGAAAGCAAAAAGACTCACAAACACATGGAAGCTTAACAACACACTTCTAAATAGTCAATGGATTAATGACCAAATTAAAATGGAGATCCAGCAATATATGGAAATAAATTACAACAACAAAAACACAAAGCCCCAACTTCTGTGGGATGCATCGAAAGCAGTTTTAAAAGGAAAGTATATAGCGATCCAGGCATACTTAAAGAAGGAAGAACAAACCCAAATGAATAGTCTAACATTACAGTTACCAAAATTGGAAAAAGAAGAACAAATGAGTCCTAAAGTCAGCAGAAGGGGGACATAATAAAGATCAGAGAAGAAAAAAACAAAATTGAGAAGAATTAAACAATAGAAAAAAAATCAATGAAACCAAGAGCTGGCTCTTTGAGAGAATTAACAAAATAGATAAGCCTCTAGCCAAACTTATAGGAGAACAAGAGAATCAACACACATCAACAGAATCAGAAATGAGAAAGGAAACATCACAACAGACCCAACAGAAATACAAAGTATTATTAGAGACTACTATGAAAACCTATATGCCAAGAAGCTGGAAAACCTAGATGAAATGGACAACTTCCTAGAAAAATACAACCTTCCAAGACTGACCAAGGAAGAAACACAAAATCTAAACAAACCAATTACCAGCAAAGAAATTGAAGGGGTAATCAAAAAACTACCCAAGAAAAAGACCCCTGGGCCACATGGATTTACCTCAGAATTTTATCAGACATACAGAGAAGATATAATACTCATTCTCCTTAAAGTTTTCCAAAAAATAGAAGAGGAGGGAATACTCCCAAACTCATTCTATGAAGCTAACATCATCCTAATACCAAAACCAGGCAAAGACCCCACCAAAAAAGAAAATTACAGAGCAATATCCCTGATGAATGTAGATGCAAAAATACTCAATTAAATATTAGCAAACTGAATTCAAAAATATATTGAAAGGATCATACACCATGACCATGTGGGATTCATCCAAGGGATGCAAGGATGGTACATTCGAAAATCAATCAACATCATCCACCACATCAACAAAAAGAAAGACAAAAACCACATGATCATCTCCATAGATGCTGAAAAAGCATTTGACAAAATTCAACATCCATTCATGATAAAAACTCTCAGCAAAATGGGTATAGAGGGCAAGTATCTCAACATAATAAAGGCCGTATATGATAAACCCACAGCCAACATCATACTGAACAGTGAGAAGCTGAAAGCTTTTCCTCTGAGATCAGGAACAAGACAGGGATGCCCACTCTCCCCACTGTTATTCAACATAGTACTGGAGGTCCTAGCCATGGTAATTAGACAAAACAAATAAATACAAAGAATCCAGATTGGTAAAGAAGAAGTTAAACTGTCACTATTTGCAGATGACATGATAGTGTACATAAAAACCCTAAAGACTCCACTCCAAAACTACTAGAACTGATATCGGAATTCAGCAAAGTTGCAGGATACAAAATTAACACACAGAAATCTGTCTTTCCTATACACTAACAATGAGCCTATAGAAAGAGAAATCAGAAAAGCAATTCCATTCACAATTGCTTCAAAAAGAATAAAATACCTAGGAATAAACCTAACCAAAGAAGTGAAAGACCTATACCCTGAAAACTATAAGACACTCTTAAGAGAAGTTAAAGAGGATACTAACAAATGGAAACTCATCCCACACTCTTGGTTAGGAAGAATTAATATCGTCAAAATGGCTATCCTGCCCAAAGCAATATACAGATTTGATGCAATCCCTATCAAATTACCAACAACATTCTTCAACAAACTGGAACAAATAATTCAAAAATTCATATGGAAACACCAAACACCCCGAATAGCCAAAGAAATCCTGAGAAAGAAGAATAAAGTGGCAGGGATCTCACTCCCCAACTTCAAGCTCTACTACAAAGCCATAGTAATCAGAACAATTTGGTACTGGCACGAGAACAGAGCCACAGACCAGTGGAACAGATTAGAGACTCCAGACATTAACCCAAAGATATATGGACAATTAATATTCGATAGAGGATCCATGGACATACAATGGGGGAAATAACAGTCTCTTCAACAGATGGTGCTGGCAGAACTGGACAGCTACATGTAAGAGAATGAAACTGTATCACTGTATTACCCCATACACAAAAGTAAATTCAAAATGGATCAAAGACATGAATGTAAGTCATGAAACCATAAAACTCTTAGAAAAAAACATAGGCAAAAATCTCTTGGATGTGAACATTAGCGACTTCTTCATGAATATATCTCCCCGGGCAAGGAAAACAAAAGCAAAAATGAACAAGTGGGACTATATCAAGCTGAAAAGCTTCTGCACAGCAAAGGACACTATCAATAGAACAAAAAGTTACCCTACAGTATGGGAGAATATTTTTGTAAATGACAGATCCGATAAAGGCTTGACATTCAAAATATATAAAGAGCTCATGCTCCTCAAGAAACAAAAAGCAAATAATCCAATTAAAAAATGGGCAGAGGAGCTGAACAGACAATTCTCCAAAAAAGAAATTCAGATGGCCAACAGACACATGAAAAGATGCTCCACATCGCTAGTTATCAGAGAAATGCAAATTAAAACCACAATAAGATATCACCTCACACCAGTAAGGATGGCCACCATCCAAAAGACAACAACAAATGTTGACGAGATTGCGGAGAAAGGGAAACCCTCCTACACTGCTGGTGGGAATGTAAATTAGTTCAACCTTTGTGGAAAGCAACATGGAGGTTCCTCAAAATGCTCAAAATAGAAATACCATTTGACCCAGGAATTCCACTTCTAGGAATTTACCCTAAGGATGCAGCACTCCAGTTTGAAAAAGACAGATGCACCCCTATGTTTATCACAGCACTGTTTACAATAGCCAAGAAATGGAAGCAACCTAAGAGTCCTTCAGTAGATGAATGGATAAAGAAGATGTGGTACATATACACAATGGAATATTATTCAGCCGTAAGAAGAAAATAAATCCTACCATTTGCAACAACATGGATGGAGCTAAAGGGTATTATGCTCAATGAAATAAGCCAAGCAGAGAAAAACAAATACCAAATGATTTTACTCATCTGTGGAGTATAAAAACAAAAGAAAAACTGAAGGAATAAAACAGCAGCAGAATCACAGAACCCAAGAATGGACTAACAGTTACCAAAGGGAAAGAGACTGGGGAGAATGGGAGGGTAGGGAGGGATAAGGGTGGGTAAGAAGAAAGGAGGTATTATGATTAGCATGTATAATGTTGGGGTGGTAAGGGGAGGGCTGTATAACACAGAGAAGACAAGTAGTGATTCTACAACATCTTACTATGCTGATGGACAGTGACTGTAATGGGGTTTGTGGGGGGGACTTGAGATAGGGGAGAGCCTAGTAAACATAATGTTCTTCAAAATAAGTAAATTAATTTTAAAAAACACAGCTTTGGTAGTTACTGTTACAGGTCAGAATACATATCAAAGAAATGGTCACTCTCCCTCACCAAACTTTTTTGTCACTGTTTTCTGAGAAATGAAGAAAGTGAAATGGAGCAAAATCATGTTTCAAGGGAGCCTGACTTGTTATTTAGAGTCAGCACCCAAGTAGAGCTGGGAAAAAGGGTTTGCTACAAAGAAAATAAACAACCTTGGCTAGGTTTTTCAGGTGCAAATCTAACTTGTGTGTAAAGGTTTTATTGATAAGATAGAAAAACCTTTAATCTCAGATATTCTTCAAACACCATGAAAAAGATGTGGTGTCTATAGTTAAAAAATAAAAAAGAAAAGAAAAAAAGGAAAGGGGTAGATAAATGAACAGTTTCTTTCCTGTCATAATTTCCCATTAATTCTGTTTTGCCTTACATGGTCTTTTTGTTCTTATAAGGCAGTGACTTTATCACCAGAATGTATTTCTTCTTTTGATGGAAGTCTACCAATGAGATCTTTTGAAATAAAAATCTATCCCCTAGTTATCAAATGAGTATTATATTAATATATTAAATTAGTATAATACTAAATATTAGTATAATTAGTATATTAGCATAATTAGTAGACTATTAAAAATATTAAAACAAGACTTGGTATTAAGAGGATAGCTGTTTAAAGTTTCAGGCACTCACTTTATCTAACAAATGTCTGTAATAATACAGTCATTGATGATGCTTGGTTCTAGCCTAATATGCCAGCTTCTTTCTTTCAATGTTGAGACATAATTAATGTTGTCATAATAAATAACTCAATTAGTGTGAAAAAATATGACTTGATGGAAATTCTTACAAAGAATGAGGAGAGGAAAAAAGGAAAAGACTGAATGGACATTTGACAATATATCAAGATAAAATTACTAGCAATTTTATTTTAAACAAATGAACTTAAAATGCCTATGGTGTTAGGACATACAGTAAGATAAGGATGAGTTTAAAATTTTATAAACTTTTCAGCATTCATATTTTATAAGAATGTTATGTTTGGAAGTCTCATTATACATATTAAGATTCTTTTTTCCCACTGGATTCTGCAGTACAATTTAAAATAAACTCCTAAGATATAATAAATATGAACAGTGGACAAACACATTAAAATTCTATTTATAGTGAAGAAGATACATTTTCTGATAAAATAGTTATAACTATTCTCAAATTTGTCATAAAATATGAATGTCACGTAGAAAGAGTCATGTTAGTACTTGCCAGAAGAGCTTAAAGAGGCAAATGGCAACTAAATTGTCACTCAGCAGCTACCTAAACATCACACTGTCTTGATAACTTATAACTTTGTTCTATGTTCTTTCATTGTGTATAAGATGCAGTGTTTAGAAATACATTTGTTTATTGGGATGTGAAGGAAAGTGAAACAAGAATGTTAAATGACCACTCTTGAAAATGTAATAATCAGTGACTAATGGGGAATCTTGAACGTGAAACTCCCAGAAAAAAATAACTGAGTCTCCATTTAGTTACATAATTGCCTGAAGTTTACAAATCCCTGATAACCCAGATTCAGAGGACATAAAATGAAGAGGGGAGAGATGAGACTGTAAGCTTTTGTTTGGATCCTCTGATAGGCATGGAAGAAACTGGAGCAAGCTTGTCACGATTCTGTTTGTTGTCCCCTATGCAGAGACTTTGTTCCTTGGGATTTGGTAACCTAGATTTGGGTATTGTACACTTTTCACTCTACTGACTGTGCTCCATTAATCATGAACCACTTATCTTGCACCACTTTCCCTATTACCACAAACCCAGATCTGTTCCATTAAATATTTTTACTTTTTGTCATCTCCTACCCCTAGTAAACAATGTCAATGAGAGCAGAGACTGTTTTTTCATTTAGATTATCATCAGTGCCTGGGTCATAGTGGGTGCACACTACATATTGATGGAATGAATGCAATGTATGAATATATGAATGCATGAAATACATGTGTGGCTGTCATACTGAGGCTGAAGGGCTCAACCACAGCCTATGGATAGGAGTTGCCTCTGAAGGAAGTTGCCATTTGCAGTATCATTTTGGGAATTGTGTCAATTCTGAGGCATTAAAGGAGGACTCAGAAAACTGGCAGTAGAAACATTCTCTTCTCCTGGGAAGTCAGGGATATGTTTTTATATAGAGGTTGGAGATATGGATGTAGGGGATGAGCCATCTGCCTTTAATTAAAGGCAGTCCCAGAGTGAGAGAAAGAAGCAGCTATGTGAAAAAAATCTCTAAAATGGATCGGGGAAGGTGTGAGAGTTGACAGGTAATTTAGTATCCCTCTACTATCCAGTGTCCCAAATTTCATTACACTGAAATGAAAAATGTCAAACTGATCCCATTTGAGCTGTGGGGAATGATAACCATGTTTCTGCCTACCCTCAGAGGAACGTACACATGAGAAAGCCGTGTACCCTCCCTGACACGAACCAGGTAGTGGCACTTGCCCTGGTCACTGGGAGTGCACATCAGTCTTGGTAGAAGGGCAGCCTTTGTAAAGAGTCAATGGATTCCTGCAATGGAAAAGGAGCAGAGGAGATTGGGGGAGGTTCTTGAATTCAAGCAACACAGAGCACACACAGCGGGCATGAATTTCTGGAAAGATTGATGAGAGTGATCATAGTACCTGATTTGTGTATGCACACACACACACACACACACACACACACACACATCTATATAAAGATATTTTCATTTTATGTAATTCAGTATAAATACTATATCTTAAAACTAGTGATTAATTCAATATCCAAGTATGTATTGTTTAGCTTCAAATAGCTAAACTTCTGCTTCAACATTATCATTATCTAAGGTTAATCTTTAATCAAATAGGTATAATTCATTGAAGTTAAGACCAGGCAAAACTGTGGATGGTTCAGATGAATTTATCATTTGTCAGATCAGAAAAAGGACATTACACTTAAGCTTCAGAAAAATCTGCCAAGTGCCAATATCTAGGACATGGTACAACCAGAATGAATTTTATGCAAACATAATGGAAGCCTTGATATTAACGAGTATCAGTTTCTGCCAGAATGTGCTCAATATTCAGGTATTTATAACCCCTGCTAAGTCGTTTGGAAATTTGCTATAGGGAAAGGCAACTATTAAAGCAGGAAGTGACAGGATCAAATGTGCTTTCCAAAAAACCACTTAGGAATCTGTGAGGACAGCCCAGGAAGGCATTCGGAGGAAGGTCACCAGTGGTGTAGATGGTTCATCAATTTGAGTAGAAAGAAGAGTTTGCAATAAGATACTAATAGGAGACACAGAAATATGTGAGATCTTAAGAAAGAATGGTGGATAGCTTTCATTCTAACATAAGAGGATGTGAAAATGGTGTCTGCATAGGAAAGAAGAAAAAATGTGACCTACATATTTGATTTAAGCTATAAATCTTCCAACAGAAAAGATAATGTCTTGGGTCTATCATACCTTTTGCCTCCTGAGTACACAGCTAGCCTACATTTCCCAGGTTTCCCTGTGGTTACCGAAGGCCCCAGGAATGAATTCTACCCAATATAATTGGATCGAAATTCGTGCTCTGTTTTCGTACTACCACTTGGCTACATTCAGAAAATACAGTGGAAAACTGAAGCCTTAAAGGATGGATGGAAGAGCCACTAGACTGATCTTTGAATAAATGCAGAGAACTGAACTTGTCTCTCCATTCTGCTCTCATGCTGCATTACCCAATTAAATTGGATTCAAATATGAGAAATAGCACTTTCTTGTGCTAAAGCCTCTAAAATATGATTGTGTGTTATTACAATGCACTTCCTTCTAAAGTTGCTAAGTGCCCTACCAGTTCCCTAGTGATCAGAGATTAGATATGAGCTCTAGAATACTGCTGCACATGATTTGTAATGTATTATAGATTTTTAATGCTTAATATGGCTATCTAGTTCTTATTCCATGATGTGGGTTTATTTTTTTAATTAATCTCTTTTGTTTTTATAAATTTCTGAGTTAAAAAAATCTTTTCTTATACCATTCATGAGGAATACTTGAATTAGGTGAATCCAACTATGAACTATGAACTGATCAGAATTTTGGAGGCTGAAGCAGGCAGAGGAGGTAAACAGCAGGTTATTTGGCTGCTAGTTAATTCTTGCAGTATATTAAATACCTAGAGACAGTTACTATTTTTTAATGTGTTTTGGTAATGTTTTTGATTATATTTTTGTTTCTGGCTTTATTAAAATTCTTTCATTATTTGTAAGCCTGATACATACATAATGATATTTTATTGCAAGACCTTAATTAATACACCATAGCATCTATTATTTTGTGTATGTTCATGTTTGAGGTTATTTGTTTGCTGTAGACAATTTGCAATCTTTGGTTAATCTTAACATGAAAGGATTTTGTTTTCATAGAACTAGCTGATTAAAGATCCATTCTAATTGCCATATTGGATCTGTGCAAATTATTGATTGAAGACCCTTTGGACTATTGGGCACAAAGGCAAAATTTTAACTGTTTATAAAATATTGTCATCCTCATCATAGATCTTTTCAATTAACAATCTGATATTTTGAACTCTTGTTATTTCATTAAGTATTCCAGGTTAGTTTCATTTCATCTTAAATTTCTTATTTTAAAGAACAACATGCAAATATAATTAGCAGAGAATAATTTGCATCATTTTTCCAATATAAAAAGGATTAACACTAGGACACTAATAATTCAATACATCCCATTTAAATTTACTTCACTAGGTTTTCATAGTTCCTGTCATGCAAAAGGTGTAAGTTGTTATCTTCAGGCTCATTGCCAAGGACATCTTTAAAGAAAATAGTCTAAACCCTATTTTTAAAAAGTTTGTAAAATGTGAGTACCCTATTAAGTAGAATTATTTTAATGACATATTTGAAACACCACTGTAAAGGAGCTCAATATTTCAACTGTGTCTGCCTGAAGGGCACTTACCACATAACATTAGTTTATTAAATTTAAAATTCATGTTACAGTCCAAAAAGGTTGTTCCTTCAGAATACATATTAAACATTTACTGAAGATGGTGAGTCAAGTTAATATTTTATTATATCACTTTATCAAGAAATATGATGTTTAATAAATCCTTTAAATTTTGATGAATCCTGAAATACATATTTAATTCCAACATTTATCATTAGGAGTCAGAAATACTAATAATATGTATTTTACCCCATAGTACACAAGAATATCTGTAATTGACATTCAGGAGTAATTATCACAAAAATGGGCTTAGTATAGGTTTGTACAAGGTTCCCTTCATAAAGTAACTATGTAAGCTAAGCCAGCTTTTATTGTAATTGGCAATAACTTACATCACTTAATAGAAGCTGTTTGGCCAAAATTCTTTCTTTTAAGGCTTATAAAAATGTGGGCAAATGCTAATAGTTCCTGGAAAAATTAACAAATCAGCAATAGTAAGAACAGGTGGCAGATTTAGTATAACATTCCCAACTAAAACGTACAATGTTTGAATTTTTGCAGAAGCTCAAAATCGCACTGTTGAGGGCATGCCTTTATTGGATATCATTTTAGATTTTGACTCCCTAGTGGTTAACATTCTTGGACTACATGCACATTTCAAGTTAACTTGGTCTTTTTTCTAAGTTTCAAATTGGAGTGGAAACGAATGAAAATTCAATTGTTATACTCAAAATTATTATTGAGTGAATTCATATTATAACCAGCAGTGGTTAACCACCTTCTGGTAGTTTGACCATTTCCATTAAATTGAGGGGAGAATAGCTTTTATATCACAACTAAGTCATACTGAAATATTTTCTCTAGCTAGTTTCCCCCCCACCTCCCCACTTGGTGGCTTGTAGTAATTTTCTGAATATTCCAGAAGCTGAGCGAACCAAATCAATTCTGAGAAAGAACAAAGTTAGTTGTATCACACTTCCTGATTTCAAGCTTTATAACAAAGCCTAATTAATCAAACTAGTATGGCACTGGCATAAAAACAGACACAGAGACCAATGGAGCAGAATCTGTACTTCACACACAGTCCACTAATATCTGACAAAGGAGCCAAGAATTCTCAGCGGAGCAAAGATGGTCTCTTCGATTAACAGTGTTGGGAAAACTGGACATTCACATGCAAGATAATTCAATTGGACCCCTATCTTACATCACTCACAAGAATTAACTAAAAATGCTGTAGAACTTTAAGGTGAGACCTGAAACTGTAAACTAGAAGACACATAGGCAAAAGAACCCAGGACATTGGTCTCGCAATGAGTTTTTGGATATGACAACAATACCAGAAGCAACAAAAGCAGAAATAAATGAGAATATATCAAATTAAAAAGTTTCTGAACATCAAAGGAAATCATACACAAATGAAAAGACATCTTATGGGATGGGAGAAAACAGTTGGGAGTTATCTATCTGGTAAGGGGCTGATATCCAAAATACATAAGGAACTCATACAATTTTATAACAAAATCCAATAATCCAATTAGAAAGTGGGTAGAAGACAGGAATGCACAATTTTTAAAGTAGATATACAAATGGCCAACTGGTATATGGTTTTCTCATGTTTCCTACTGCATAACATGTCACTCACACCAGATTTATTTCTGTTCTTCAAAGAAAGCATATTTTTGTTTCAGGGTTGTCACCCTAGCTGGAGCTAGTGAGCACCTGGAGTGCTCTGTGACCCCAGATTACAACAGAACAATATTCATTTCATTCAATTCTCAGTTAAATATTACTGCTTTCAAGGGGTCTTAACAGATCACCTAATCTAAAATTGGCCTTTCAGCCAACATTCACAATATCTTTTGTCTTCTTTATGGTCACTGATTATCATTTTCTTGCATCATATTTGCATGTTTATTGCTGCACATTTTATTATCTCAGACTGTGGAACACCCTCTAGACCATAACACATGCACACACATGGAAGTCTGTCGAATGAAGGAACAAATGAATGAATATCATATGCCTACTGGGGAATATGAAGTCAAGAGTGGTTCCTGTGTTTTTTATACCAACACTAAGGGAGCAAATACTTGAGATGTTTGTGTAATAAATAGTGGGAAGCAAGTTGGAAACTCTGGAAGGGACAGTGACAGTTGATAGGGCTTGGAGACAGAGACGAGGCATTCAGTGACTAGCACTGGAAAGAACAGCGTACGTTTCTTCATGGGACTAAGAAAGAGGTAGATACGGAAGAGTTTCAGTGTAAGTGAGTATATGGCTCAATACTGTGATCAGAGCAAAATCTCAGTAGGAAAAACCAGTGTGGAAGGGACCTCCTTCCCCTCTTCCTTTGCTCCCTATTTGGGAACTAAGACTCCAGCCTTAAATAGGCATCAAGGAGAAGAGCGGACATGAAAAAGTCTGTCTGCTCTGCCAGAATACTGCCTTTGTCTTTGGGATTTAATTAAATATACTGACTGGAATCTCTGCTGTGGTTCCAACCAAAAGGACGCATTAGTGATAACTTAGCTTTTCTGCCCTTGTATTTATGCTGTAGTTTTCTCTCCTCTTCATCTTATTACTGTCATTCAAAGTATCTTTGATGCTTTTATTTTCGATTTTGATTATTTTTATCAAATACACACACAGAACACTTTTCAATCTACTTCTGATTCATTGTGATACTCTCAGTTTTTTCCCTCTATTAGATGAGACCTTCAGATGGGGCCACCCTATGCTTACCTTACTCACTGACATTTTTCTCTGAATCCATTGTTAGCAATCAGGAGCACTATGATGATAGAGCAAAATCTCCCCACTGCATACTTCCACTGAAAAAAACACTAGTAATAAAAGGAGAATTCACAAACAATTAACCATTAATATGTCAAATAGAAGTCATCCACTATGTGCTGGTTGAAGAAAATAGATGAGAGGATGCTGAGACTGCAGAACTCATCACAGTAATGCAGCACCAAATGGAATGGCCTTTCAGTCAGAACTGCCTTAACAATTTGCATTTAAACAGCACAAAATTGAATGCAGACACTTGTTTTTCTTAGTTGACAAGCCCCACTAAATGTTTATTTGTTTTTCATTACACTTAGAAACCAAGCATGGAACATTATTGCCAATAAAGAAAAGTCTTTGAAGGTTTTCAGTGTTAACCTGTTCCTACACTTCTTGCATTGGGATGACCCTTGCCCCACATCTGCTTTGGACCTTGGAGTTAGCTCAGAAAACTTCATGTCTTAAAATGACATGGCCATCACTGATGCCTCCCTAGGAGCTGTGACCAAGAAATTCAAAGCAAATGCAAGTTTGCAGCAAGAAACGGATTTTACCTGCAAATGAATTAATTAATAAACTACAATGATCAATCATTTTCTGTCTCCTTGCTTTTTGGATAGGCTCCCAATAGGATTTTGGGAGGAGTTGGTCTGACTACAGATCTAGAAGACGTAGAGGGAAATTTGATCTGATTTTAGAAAAGCAACTGACAAACTTCTTATTCTTTGATTATACATGGAGGTATGAAATACATATAAATACATATACTCCATTAAATTTCATCACTAAAAGAGTCAGTGTCTTATTATTAGATCTCTTCAAAGAAAATTACTGGGATACTGTGACAACTTGTGAAATTCTGAACTAGGGTTTCTAGAATCAATGACTGGTACATTTTTTTTTACATAAATTGCATTGTTTTTATTGCTTTAATAGATTTACTATAACTACCACTTCTCGATTAATTAAAAACTACTATTTAGTAATAAGAAGCCTTACAAAGAGCATCACACTCAACCACCCTGAACATTTCAGAAAGTCAGATACCACTACTGACATTCTGTATATGTGGAAACTGATGCTCATAAAGGTAAGTGGTCTAAGTTTGTGTGTCAAGTTAATCTTAGAACTCAAGTTAGTCTCAAATCCAATTTGCTTCAAATTATTATTTTAATCACAAGATATTGATAATACTGCTATTGTTAACTACCTTATGCTCTTATTTAATATTTAAATTATTCACAAGTTGGTAGACAATTTAACAGTTTTAAATGACACATACCCCAAAAGGATATAATCTTCAAATTTTGTTAAAAGTAGAGATTGTTTATCCAACAAATGTATACTTACTTATTTGTAAATTATATGAAACATTTCACTCTAGGAACATCTTATATGCATTTCAAAACTTACACAAGTAGAAAACTATACAGGATGATGGAAAGATACAAAACATTATTTTAAAAATAAATTTTATTTTGTTTGGCACATTACATTTTTGTTCTACTAAGAGAAGAATATTCTTAATTATTTAAAGTTTTGGGTTATTTTTAATAGGGCATGGTGACCTAGAAGTCTCCTTCTAAGTTCAGTTTATTTTGTTCATCAGTTTTAATAGTCATCATAACTAAAAGAGGCACCTTACAAAAATATTAATTCAAGTGAAAGGATTGAATTGTAGACTACACTGAATAAATATTGATACTATGATACAAAGGCATTAGCTGAAATACAGTTAGCTGATTTCCCTGTTTCCTGCAACTAACCACTTAAATTCACTGTAGCTCCTATTTGGGAGATAGACAAATTTGTGATTCTCAAAAAGATTAGAAAAGTTTGCTTCCATGTATTTGAACCATGGAGATCTGAGAATGTTTTGTTTTGACAAAGGCACATTAATTTTAACTAGAACATCAAATACTGATGGTAACTTTTCTAAATATCCATTTAAAAAATTCTTTCTATTTAACAAGTTACATAGCAAAGGATATTTTTTTTTTAAATTGATCAAATGGCCCATTTGCTATAAAGGGATAGATGACGTGCATTCATGTCCTGAAGTTTTATGCTAGATAGCATATTACAGTGATGATGTCAAAGAAAATGTTAGTTCATTTGCAATATTTGCCATGTGTTTTCAAAAGATGTCATCTATAAGTTGACCACTCCATAGAGTTCCTTGCCAGGAGAGAACTGATTAACATTTACAAAACATTTTATGGAAACCTTTGCATTTTGTTAAAAGCTATCATTAAATTTCTTTAACATTTTGAGAAAGGTCTTATTTTAATAAAATTAACTGCATCAATGACATCCCGTAATACTTTATGTACTTCTGGTGTCCACAACCATTTATTGATGTGGGATGTAATGGATGAGATTCGCTCTTGCACTGTCTCTGTAATTTTAACCAGTGATTACATTTGCATTGTTTTCCCATAAAACATTTTTATGAAAGAAGCCATTTATTTTTTTGATAAACATTTCTTCTCTGTTACACTTCTTTCACTGCCTCAGGAAAGAAAAGTGCATATATTGCAACACCAAGAAATAGAATTTAAATATCATAAGTTGCAATATATGAGAAACATCTGTTTTTCTACCAGCTTTACAGAACACCTCCCACCCTGAAACTTGTCCTAATACTTTTATTTCAAATTTCAGCAGCATATTTTCTTCATCCCCCAGCAATATTTGCTGCTAAGGAATCCATTTCAGCCATTTTTACTGTAGCAGGAAGAAGGGTTATACCAGTATGATCCCAAGTGCTTCAGGGGGTATGCGAACTTGCATTACTTTAATTTAATTAAAAAACTTGATGGCTATAGATACTGAAAAACTATTCAACAAAATTCAATATACATTCATGATAAAAACTCTCAACAAAATGGGTATAGAGGGCAAGTACCTCAACATAATAAAGGCCATATATGACAAACCCACAGCCAACATTATTCTTAACAGCAAACAGCTGAAAGCTTTTCTTTTAAGATCAGGAACAAGACAAGGATGCCCACTTTCCCCACATTTATTCAACATAGTCCTGGAGGTCCTAGCCATGGCAATCAGACAACACAAAGAAATAAAAGTCATTCAAATTGGCAAGGAAGAAGTTAAACTGTCCCTGTTTGCAGATGTTGTGATATTGTACATAAAGAACCCTAAAGAAGCCACTCCAAAACTACTAGAATATCGGAATTCAGCAAAGTTGCAGGTTTCAAAATTAATACGCACTGCATTCATATACACTAAAGATGAACTAGCAGAAAGAGAAATCAGGAAAACAATTTTATTCACAACTGCATCAAAAAGAATAAAATGCCTAGGAATAAACCTAATGAAGGAAGTGAAAGACCTATTCCCTGAAAACTACAAGACACTCAAGAGAAATGAGAGAGGACACTAACAAGTGGAAATTCATCCCATGCTCTTGGCTAGGAAAAATTAATATTGTGAAAATGGCCATCCTGCCTAAATCAATCTACAGATTCAATGCAATCCCTATCAAAATATCAACAGCATTCTTCAATGAACTGAAACAAATAGCTCTAAAATTCATATGGAACCACAAAGACCCCAAACAGCCAAAGCAATCCTGAGAAGGAAAAATAAAGCTGGGGGCATCTGGCTTCCCAACTTCAAGCTCTACTACAAAGCCACAGTAATCAAGAAAATTTGGTACGGGCACATGAACAGACCCATAGAACAATGGAACACACTAGAGAGCCCAGATAAAAACCCAAGTATATACGGTCAGTTAATATAAGAAAAAGGAGCTATGGATATACAACAGGGAAATGACAGCCTCTTCAATAGCTGGTCTTGGCAAAACTGGACAGTTATATGCAAGAGTATGAAACTGGATTATTGTCTAACCCCATACACAAAAGTAAACTCAAAATGGATCAAAAACCTGACTGTAAGTCATGAAACCATAAAACTTCTTAGAAGAAAACATAGGAAACTTTTTACTGAACACATCTCCTCGGGCAAAGGAAACAAAATAAAAAATGACCAAATGGCACTACATCATGCTAAAAAGCTTCTGTACAGCAAAAGACACTATCAGCAGTACAAAAAGGCATCCTACAGTAGGGGATAGTATATTTGTAAATATCCGATGAGTGGTTAACATCCAAAATATATAAAGAACTCATATGCCTCAATACCCCAAAAGCAAATAACCCTATTAAAAAATGGGTGGAGGATATAAACAGACAATTCTCCAAAGAAGAAATTCATATGGCCAACAGGCATGTAAAAAGATGCTCCACATCACTAATTATCAAGGAAATGTAAATTAAAACCACAATGAGATATCAGCTCACACCAGTTAGGATGGCCAACATAGAAAAGAATAGGAATAACAAATGTTGGCGAGGATGCGGAGAAAGGGGAACCCTCCTACTCTGCTGGTGGGAATGTAAACTCGTTCAACCATTGTGAAAAGCAATATGGAGGGTCCTCAAAAAACTAAAATTAGAAATACCATTTGACCCGGGAATTCCACTCTTAGGAATTTACCCTAAGAATGCAGAATCCCATTCTCAAAAAGACATGCACCCCTATGTTTATCACAGCACTATTTACAATAGCCAAGATATGGAAGCAACCTAAGTGTCCATCAGTAGATGAATGGATAAAGAAGATGTGGTACATATACACAATGGAGTATTATTCAGCCATAAGAAGAAAACAAATCCTCCCATTTGCAACAACATAGATGGAGCTAGAGGGTATTATGCTCAGTGAAATAAGCCAGGCAGAGAAAGACAAGTATCAAATGATTTCACTCACCTGTGGAGCATAAGAAAAAAGCAAAATCTGAAGGAACAAAACAACAGCAGACTCACAGAACTCAAGAATAGACTAACAGTTGCCAAAGGAAAAGGGCCTAGGGGGTTGGGTGGGAAGGGAGGGAGAAGGGGAATAAGGGGCATTACGATTAGCACACATAATGTAGTAGGGGGGCACAGGGAAGGCAGTATAGCAGAGAGAAGACAAGTAGTGATTCTGCAGCATGTTACTATATTGATGGACAGTGACTGTAATGGGGTATGTGGTGGGAACTTGATAATGGGGGGAATCTAGTAACCACAATGTTGCTCATGCAATTGCATATTAATAATACAAAAAAAAATTTTAAAAAGAAACTTGACAGCTAAAATACACTTTTAGAAGTCTAATAAAAACCAGCAATATAGACTTAAGAACACTTTATGGCATAATTAATTTCCAGATCAATAATATGGTAACTAGTGTTATGTGCATTATATGTCCTGTGTGGTACTCAGTATAATCTTCCTTCTAAAACTGCATGTATGTTTTAAAAAATTATAATTAATGTGACTTTTAGGAGAAAAAATGAGCTCTGTCTTGCTCTCAGAAGAAAAAAAATAGTACTAGCTAAATGAGCTTACATAGCCCATTTATGGTTCACACAATTAAACACCAGGCAAGCTCACAGGGATCCTTCAGCTGACAGCAAGGTCTTGACATGAAGTTATTCACTGCATAAAAACACATAATATGTAGTTTTCCAGTAATATAATATTGGGAAGAATGCAATACTTCTTTTAGGCTTTATGTGCTTGTTGTTTGTAAAATCTGTAATTGACAAATTCCTACTGACTTCACTTTCATGATTTCAGAACCACTGAATTATAGTCCCCTGGGGTTGCAAGGTGATGTGTTTCATGATTTTACAACATTGAACACGCAAAACAATTGTCTTAATGTCTACACTACCCTCCATAAAGCAGGATTGCAACATTTTGTGGCTAACAAAATATTAAACATTGTCCTATTGATTTGGTTTATGGTATCTAATGGTTCCTGATTAGATCTTACCAACTTCATTTTAAATAACTAAATCTTATCTGCTTTAGACTTTATGTTCATATATGAAAGCATTCAAAAGAAAAGAGCCTCGTGAAGAAAGAACCTAGTATAAAAGACTATTGTATAATTGGTTGCATGTACTTAGAGCAAAAATGTTACATTACCAAGCATCTAATTCATTCTTAATCTCCAGGTCACATTGGCACTGAACTTCATATTTTGCCCCAAACTAAGAACAAAAATCTTTGAACTAGGTGGGGAGAAACTATATTTAGATTTATGCCATCCTCCAAGTATCATTAATACTTAAAAAACACCTCCTTAGACTCAAAAATCTTTGCCCCCCACTTGTTAATTTTAGTTAACTTGTTGTGTATCACTGTTTACAGTATGAATTCTTTAGGTTGGGAATTATATATTAATTTATTAATTGCTAGTTCTAAGAAATAAATACATGAATGGTGGTTTTTGGGTTTTGGTGCAAAGAAAACACTTTTCAAAAAAATAATAGGGACTTCATGAAATCAAAATAAATTCCTATCATATTCCTATAGAGACATTATCTCATCTTTATTCTCTTCACTGGTTTTATCTTTTCTATATTTGTTATTTGTTACCCAGATGTTTTCAGTTTCCTCTTTTACGAGTTCTTACTGATTTTTGAGGATATATGTTCATTTTTCCCTCATTTCTGAGGATTGAGCCAGTCATGATGAATGAGGGACTCAAGGCAGGTCATTGAAGATGGTTGGAATTTGGGGTTATTGCAGCTTTACATTTTCAGTTTGCTGTCACAGAGAAGTCATGCATTCCCACAGACAACTTTTCAGGCTTTTTGTTACAGAGGGATGGATAGGTTGCACGGTCTGTGGTCTGCTTCAGTAGGTAGTTCTGTCTTAACTTTATTCAAAGTAGTCCTGAACTGAAGGAATCTACACCCATCTTTAGCCATTCTGTCCCCACAAAGAACCTGACCCATTTCTCCCAGAGCCCACATAGTACTATGGCTAGTGACTATCGGGCAGGTTCAGGATGGGCAGGCGGAGACCCATATCCCTGCATGTCACTACTAATCTGTGCCCTAGGGCATGCAAGTTGCCTTTCTGGGTCTTACTTACTCATCTGTGTAATGGGAACAGTATAGTGCCCACCCCACATATTTACCCAGATTGAGATAATGTATAAAGCACAATGTCTTGGACTAAGGTAAGCATGAAATAAGTATAGTTCTTTTTTATTCTTCAAATCAAATTCCATCAAGATTACATATGTGGGCCCAAACATGGAACATCCTGGCCTCCTGATCTGTTACTCTAGCTTCTTTTTGGTACATTTCAACATTCTCTAGAATCAGGCCATATAATTTTGCTGCTGGCAAGTCCAATGACTGTCTCCTGCTTTCCATTCTTCATGATTAGGAAACAAATCCTTGACAAGGTAACAGAAACAGTATATTTGCAAGGACCAGACATTAGAAGAATGTCTGATGTATACTGGGGCAGACATTGAGAGGTAACAAATTGATACACTGCAGGGAATAATAAGTGTGATTCTTGCTGAAGTCTTGTTTCCCTTCTTTTTGCTAATTGTCTAATTTTCAATAAATTACCATTAACACCTAGTTTATCTAAATTAAAAGGGCTTCTCTTCTAATAAAATTTTTTATTGATATCCTCTTACCTTGAATTAACAAAAAAGAAATAAAAAAAAGAAATGTCTTATATACCATAAGGAAAAGAAAAACCGAAAGAAATGTTTTAGACTTTTAACTCTATAGAACACTGGAAGAAAAAAAAAAGCAACAGGAAAAGATGGTTAATTTATTTTGTGCAATAAATGTGACAGCAGTCTGTGCAAATAATATTATTAATAATAGTTCTTTCAGTTTTGCTTGTTATAAATCCACTTTTTATCCTAACCATTGTACAAAAAGAGATTGCACAGTCTCCTGTGCTCAACACGGCCCTCAGCACACTGTCGGTGGATCCTAGAGGGTTCTTTCTAGAAGCTTTGAACAGGAAAAAGCTCTATTCCTGCTGATTCTGTCACTTCTCCTCAAAGAGCTGCGATTCATGATCTCCCCATCCCCTGAGTCTAACATGGTCTTCCTGCCAGTGACCTTTACAATACACCACACTGGACCATGAAGCTCAGGTGTGCATCCCAACACCTGTGTGGAGGACAGCTGTCAGGATGTAGCCATGTGGCTCTTGGCCAGAAACTCAGTCACAGATATCCCACTGCCTGCTGACCCTGAACAATTTGGGCAAAACACCAAAGCTCTGATAACTCTAATAACAGGAGTGAGGACTGTTGCTCGTCATATTACCAATGATCAGAAGCAAAATGAACCTTTCACAGCCAGAAGCTCTGCCAGTTGGCTAAACTCCACAGAAAACTGATTCTAAGTGTGTTAATTGAGCATAAATTGATGTGAATGCAGTAGTGATCCATGTGAATTTTAGATGATTGACTATATCATTAACCCCCAGAGCATGAAGAATGTGAGCCACCCCCTTCTCTTCTAACTGAATACTGAAAATACAGAAGAGCTCACTGAATATTGGCATAGGGGAAATGAAGCAGCAGAGGGGGTGAGAGTAACTCACCGGCACCCAGATTACTAAAATAATCCACAGGATCATTACGCTGACCACTTCCTCAAAAAGTCTCTTGTGTCTATTTGCTTATTGTAGCATTTGAACAGTTATTTCTCAGGGATATTTTTCTTTGTCTTAATTATAAGATGTATTTTATCTATTGAAACGTTCACAGGTACCCAACTTTGAAAGTTTGTTTACTTGTTCCCTTGCAGTTTTCATTTAAAAATTTATTTAACCTGGCTGCTCTTTTTGTAGTTTCTCCCGACTTGTCATTAATGTATTTGCAGTAACTTGGAAATAGGAAAACATATTATTTTCACAAAACAAAACAGGAAAAAAAAGAGAAAAATGTAAGCCCAGGTCATTAAGTTATTTCAAGGGCAGAATCTGGGACAAATTTCAATTCAATATAAAGTAAATAGGTTGGATTGAGAAAAACTATCAGTAATGCCTTGATAATATGTTTACCACTGAAGGTAAGACAAACCTATTGGTCTTAAGAAGGTCAGGCGCTATTTTACTCCTTTCCTACTGACTGATTCTAGCCCAGACAACCGAAGTACCAACCAATCAGAAATCAGGGCACCCAGAACTTCCTACAGGGATAAGGTAAAATGAGCACAGGTAACGTGCTGCAGGAGATGGAGTTAGGAAGGGGCTGGAGCCCTGCAGGGTCTGGATTGTAGTTTCTCAGTAATTCCTCTGACAGAAAGTGTCAGAGAATCGAGCAGCAGAGGGAGGAGAAAGTTGTAACTCAGGCAACAAAATTGACATTTGAAAGAATTTGCATTTCTTAAGGTTAAGGGGAAAAGAAAACTAGGAACTCTATTCCTTACCCCACTATACTCTCCTTCAGAGCGCTCATCACTACCCAGCATGCATTGCCTACATGACTGTTTACAGTCTCTCTGTCATGTTATCTCCATGAGCATAGGGGTTTGCTCTGGCTCAGTCACTGCTGTATCCCCAGCACTGGCAACAAAGATTTTCAGACAGTAGGCCCCCAGTTGTTGATGGAAGAAGGGTGGAGTGAATGAAAAAAACTGCATGCTAACAACTTATCCCTCTGTGCCTCCCAAACTCTCATTTCAATTTACTTTTACAGTTTTAGTGCAACCTAAATTATTGTCAAACTCTTCACCATTTCCAGTCCCTTTTTTTTTCTTAAATTGTTGTTTCATCTCTGTGACTTGACTATTTTATTGCCTTTATACAGAATGTCTTTTGAGTTGGCCCACTTTAAATGCTAATTATCTGCAAAGTTATAAAACTTCAAGACAGAATTAATCACCTATATAACATAGTTTTGAAGAAATTAAACTTCAGATTCATATTGCCAATTCTAGTTCTCTGTATACTGTGTGTCCTTGGGCAAGTTACTTAATTTCTCTCGACATCTGACCCTTCATATGAAAAAAGGACATTACTCCTAGTACCAGCTTATTGTAGAGATTTACTTGTATAAAATCTGTGAAACTCTAAGGACAGTACCCAATACATAATTAATTTGGGCTTCCCTTGGTAGACATAAATTGCTTGTCCTTGACCCTTATCATTGATTCCAACTGAAGCCTGGAATCAAAAGTTTAATTTTCTGAATCTCTATTGTCTAACATGATGCTCTGAATATAGTTGGGTGATGAATAAGTGATTGTTCAGGACTTCTGCTGAATCCTAGAATCAGGACTGTCTTTTCAGCAATTGGTCTATTGAATATACATGAAATGGTTTCATAGATTTCAAACACTTTAATAGCCACTTCAGATAAAAACATTAAAATCTTAAACCATTAAATGTTTGAGTTTTTCTTTTTCTTGATCATTACCATTTTTTTACTTGCACAAAGTATATTTCATTTCCATGAAGCTGCAAAGCTATTTACACATAATTCTAAAGGTAACTCCGTATTATTTTTCTTTCAAAACAATGTACCAGTTACAACATTTTCAATTCTCAATGGCATAACTTGTAAATAACTTTACTTTGCTCTTAGAAATTCTGCTAACATCATAGCAGAGACGCTATAGGTAGAGTGGGTGTGAGTTTATTCGGTGTTGTCTAAACTGATTATGAAAACAATTGTACACTCTTATGTGAGAAAGGATTTCATCTATTCTGCCAGCTTTTGTAAATAACACGTTTTCAAATATTTCACATCCTCTCAGATGAAAAAAATGTCTCATAGAGAATACTGTGTAGATATTTTAGAATGAACGGAGTAAAGCCAAGAAATGCTAAATCCATTCATGCATGCATTCATTTATACATATAAAACCAAATATTCATTGAATTTCTGTAACTATTACTGGTAAGACAGAAAAAAGTATGTGAATTTTTGAGAGAAAACCTCCTCATGGTACTGTTTAGTTTGGTAAGTTGACAAAATTTAAACATACTGCGTAAGTCATAAAATAGAAGCAAACTCAATGAACTGTGAAGATAAAGGGAATGGAGTGATTGGACCAAGAAGCGGACATGGGCAGAGACGAAGTCGGATAGTTTGTAATGAAATGACCTATATGCCAACAATTTTAGGACTCAAATGAGATTCTCCTGATTCCAGAAATTTTATTCAATCCTGCCACAGTCTGTAGTAATAAAGTGAGGAAACATACTCTTTTTAACCTAAAAGTGTAAGTATGAATCAAAGGTAGAAGATTCCAAATGCATCACTCAAAAACCTTGACCCAAAGAAGGGATTTCTAAGTTCCCTATGGGGATGGTATATATTTGAAAAAATATACACACGCACACACACAAGTAAATAAAGTTAAAAGAAAAAGAGGCGGTTTTGAATTGCACTTTTTGAAAAAATTCACTCAGAACCACCAAACAGAAGTTAGTGGCAGGTTAGGGTAATTGTGTCATGTTTAAACTATATTCTGGTTTTCCTCAATCATTTGTATGGGGAAAGAAATGTTTTAATTTGGGTTTAATGTGCCTGAAAAAGATCTAGAGTTTCTTAGTATTATTTTGTCATCAGTAACTATTCCAAATTTGTATTTTATATAATTATTATTTTTTCCCTAAACTGGCTCTACTTTATCATATTTCTAATCAATATTCTATTTTGAAACTTATTTCTTAAAGCTTTTTTATTTATTCATGTGAATTTTTGGAAATTTGTGTGTGTGAGCTTATAATAATTCTACTTTTCTTAAAGCTTCTTTACATTTTCATGCTGCTTTTTTCAAGCATTTTGCCACTATAAACATGGTCTGAGTGTATTTAAATTTTTATTTTTAAGATAACACACATTAAAAATGACCTTTGCTTGTGGCATACAGTTCTATGAATTTCCTTCTATGCATATATTAATTTAACCACCACAGAAAAAGGGTACAGAACAGTCAATGACCTACACCTAATCTCTCTCACTTCTATCTCTTTGTAGGCCCACCATTTCCCACACTTATGTACTGCTAACCCCTGATCTATTTTCCATAACTAAGTTTTATCATTTTAGAGAAAATCATATACATGAAAACATGGAATTTCTAACTTTTTGGAACTGGTTTCACTCACTCGGCATAAGGCCTTTGAGATGCATCCAAGATGTGTACACAAAAAATATATTCCTGTTACTTGCTTAGTAATATTCTATAATATGGATGCATTAGAGTTTGCTCATCCATTCAAGCACTGAAGGATATTTCAGTTTAACAGGTTTGACAATTATGATAGAGTTGCTATAAACATTCTTATATACATTTTTCTGTGAACATCTTTTTTTATTTCTCAGAGGTTAATACCAAGGAGCAGGACTGCTGGGTCATTTGATAAATAAATATTAAACTTAACAAAAAACTACCAAACTATCTTCCAGAGGGGCTCTACTATTTTGCATCTCTTCAAGAAATATATGAGAACTCCTATTGTTCCCTATCTTTGCCTGCACTTGGTATTATTAAAATAAATAAAAAGAAAATATTTTCATAGGTAGGTAGCAATATTTCATGGTTTTATTTTACATCTTCCTAATAGTTCTGATTCTGAATATCTTTTCATATGTTTATTTGACTTCAATAAGTCTTCTTTGGGAAACACATGTGCACATCTCTTGATCTTTTAAAGTTGATTTTTACTGTTGCTTTTTGAAATTTCTTTATATATTTGGGATACAAGTCCTTTATTAGATATGTGGTTTGATAATATCTTTGCTCTTTCTATGGCCTCTCTTATCATTCTCAACAGTGTCCTTAAGAGAGCAAAAGTTTTTAATTTTTATGAAATCTAATTTATCTTTTTTTTCTTTCATGGGCTTGCTTTAGGTGTAAGAGAAAAGTCCAACCTAAAGTCATCAAGATTTCCTTTTATGTTTTCTTCTAAAAGTGTTACAGTTTTGTGTTTTACATGTAGCTCTATAACAATTTTGAGCTAATTCTTATGCAAAGTGTGAAGTTTACTAGTACTTTTTCTTTGAATATGTTTGTTCAAGTATTCCAAAACCATTTGTTGAAAAGCGTATCCTTTCTTCACGGAATTGCCTTTGCATTTATGTAAAAATTGGCCTTAATTGTGTGAGTCTATGTCTGGACTATCTTTTTTGTTCTGTTGATCTTCCGTTTTCAGCAGTTTGATTATGCTGTGTCTGGGTCTGAATTTCTTTGAATGTATCTTGTTTGGAGTTTGCTAACCTTCTTGAATATGTAGATTTGTATCTTTCACTGTATCTGCGAAGTTTTAACATATTTTCCACACTGCACTTTTGTCTCTCTTTCTGGGACACTGGTGAACAAAAGGTAGATCTTAGGGATCATTCCAAAATTCCCTTAACATCTGTTCATCTTTTTCTCAATCATTGCTCTGTTGTTCATCTGACATACTTTCTATTGATCTGTGGTCAAGTTTACTGACTGTTTTGTCTGTAATTTCTGTTCCAATATTGACGTCAACAAATGATTTATTTTTTTTCAAAGCTAGATTTTCCATTTGTTTCTTCTTTATATTTTCTACTTATTTCTTTCTCACGATTCCTTTCATGAATGTTCACCTTTATTTGTTAGAATACTTTTTAATAGCTCTTTAAGCTGTTTGTCTAGTAACTCTAAGCCCTGTGCCTTCTCAATGTTAGCATCTTTTGACTATATGTTCTCACATGAGTTGCTATTTTCCTTGTTACCTACATGTGGGTAGTTTTCAATTATATCCTGGACATTCTGAGTATTAAGTTTTGAGAATCTGGGTTGTGTATATATCCTCCAGAGAATCTTTTAATTTTTATAGCAGGAAGTCAGCTCAGTTGGGATCAGGTCAGAAGATTTGACCAGCCTTCTGTGACTTGTGGGTTCAAAGCCAATTCCATTTTCAAAGTCTGTGTGATGCTATTCAAATCTGTCTTGTGTGTGCATGACTCACTTATGAGTCTGGAAACAGAGCAGTTGTCTTTAATTAAATCCCATTCTCAGTGTCTTCAGTGTATAGTTTAGCAGCAGATCCTCTTACCTGGAATTGATCTCAGGAGTTCACTAAAGTGTGCAATAGCTGTCCTGTGCTGTCCCCTCCCTGTGATCTCCCCAGCACTTTCTAATTCCCAAAGGGTCCCTTTTTTGGTTTTCTAGCTAGAAATCTGGGGGATTTATTTATCTCAATCTAGAAGAGTTTTTCTGAGTTGCACCCACGTCAGGACATTTGGTGGGAGGAGAGAGAGAGAATAAAAGCCATGAGAGCTAGCCTGACACTCTGAGGGCCACAGCTACTTCAATCCAAGAGGGAGGTGTCCCTCTATCTGAGCTTTAGGTGGCTGCAGGCCCTTGCTGCTGCTAACAACCATTTCCTTCCTCCTCAAGCCTAAACTAGAAGGCTTCCCTGGGCTTTCCTTACCTCCATACTGATGATCATTTCCCTGTTTCGGTCTGTCTTCTAGGACAGAGGATGCTGAGGGAAAAGACAAGGTAAATTCACCGCAGTTCTGAGATGCTTTGACTCGTGGTCTTCTCCTCATTACTGCCTGCCACTGTTCACTGTGTAGAGTCCTCCAAGAGCTGCTCTATGCATATTGCTTAGGTTTTATAGGTTATTGCATAATTATCCAAAATCAGAAATTGAAAATGAAATGATTTTTGATTCATGGTTACATACAGGTAAAAATAAAGTCAAAGCCAGGATTCTATCTCCATTATTTTCCCACTGAGGGTGTTAACTGGAATATTAATTTACATGCATGGTATTGTATGGAAATGCAATAACATTCTTTACTTTACTTCAATATTGGTTCCAACATTTTTTTCTTATTTTGTGACTAGTTATGATCTGACTACTATCTCTAAATGTTATAAATTAATGCATGTTTTAGATTTATTTATTTTTTTAATACATAGTCCTCTCTCTCTCAATCTCTTCATATGTTACTACTTTGATTAGATAGTCTGAGAGTTGTCAATATCAATTATGAAAATTTACCAATATTCTTTTGTAAAATTATTCTATTTATCCAACCCTAGAAGAATTATTTGCTTATTGAGCAGGAAAAAAAACCAAATTAGTTTTTCATAGTAATTTTCATGTTTCTTTCTCTTTTAATTATTCATCAGTACAAACTGTTTTGCTCAAAAATACGTGCTGTTGCCAGTAATCTTTCAGAGAAGTTCTATCCTGTCAGGAAGGTTCCTAATTATGTTGCTCACTATCAACTTAGTTTTGTTGTTTGAACCCTGGAGCTGCCCACTGTAACTACTTCTGAACACAGCTATTCTTCATTTATGAAATGGATCTCTATTGGTGTGCATCTCATCTGCATGTGTCCTATCCAAGCTTTTCCTTCCTATGTTTCAGACATTCTAGAATCCTCTCTATTTTGTCTTCTCTACATGTGTATCACTGCATTTTTTAGGATGGAGTCAAGAGAAGTGGTTCCTGGTAACTTTCAATATTCTATCCAGCAGGTAACCTTTTCTTACCATATGCATGTGGAGAGAAAAATTGACATCTAGCCTCAAGGAAGACTGAAAACCTGTCACTTACTTTTGTTCCTCCCCTTGTAACATTCAGTGAAGGAACTATTAGGGATTTACCCATACTAGATATGAGCGACAATGAGAATGAGAGAAAGAGAAAGAATATGAAGGAATGCATGAATGAATGAATGAATATGACCACAAATCAAGAACTACATAAGTGAAACTCTCTTACTTCATTGTTGAAATCGGTTTTGGAGTAATGAGTAACCCTTATAGATGAGAGAGTACACATAATGGGTTTGACAGGCTAGTTATAAAAGGTGAAAGGATATCAGGTTGGCCACATCACTCAGCCACTTCTGAATGCCTATCATGACTTAGAATGATTGGGTCATCATGACTTAGTTGAGGGACTCTAAAGACTTCTGTTCTACTGGCATGCATGGTATGGGTTTCCTGTCCTGCATCTTTACTTGAAGCTTAGTAAATCTAATTCTGGCTAAAACCCATTGAGTTCTCTCAGTTCAATTATCAAATCAAACCCAAGATTATCGCTGCTAGTAACACAGAGTGGCTATCAAAGGATATCCATTTCCTTTGTTTTCATAGCTAGGTTTCCTTGCATTTTGTGTTTCTAAGAAAATTTTTCATGGAGGTATCTAAAACAAGCTGATGAGGTACTTAATCTTTAGTTATGATTTACCTGGAAATTGTGTTTGATTTTGATAAAAAACCTAGTGACATACATTGTACATTTGTTAATACTTCCTTAGTTTTCCTTTTCAGTTCGGAAAAATTGAGTAAGTTGTTATCATAATGACCTTTGCCTGAAACTCTGTATCCTAACAAGTTGGTATGTGTTGTGGGTCTGATTTCAGAACTTTTTATTTTGCCTATATTTTTGCATCTGAGTAATATCTCTAATAACAAAGCTCCAGCTTAGGAGTCTAAATATCATCAAAAATTCACTAGTTTACATTTATAATGTGTGACCTTATTCTCCTGTAATTCATTGCAATTCTAAATTACTGGTTTTGATCCAATGACAATATACATGACCAATTTTAATGTTTCAAACATGGATAATCAATAATAAAACTTGAATTATAAACAGATGTACACTTTAAAAAAAGAATATGCAGCACCACTACCTGCAGGGGGGAGGATTAGGAATTCTGATCTTTCCCCCATTGACAAAAAACACTCAGATGCAGGAAAACCACAGGAAAAACACATTGCAGAGTTCACCAGAAAATGCCTGGAGTCTCAGGGGATGGAGAAAATTAAGATAAAAGCTACAACTTAAAAATAAAATTAAAAAAAGCAAGCTTTGGTGTCAGTGCAATTCTATAAATCCAGATAGTACAAAACGTCCAGAATATTTGGGATGAACAGACTCTAAGGGAAATAGGAGACTAGGGTTTACATGGTATAAAAAATAGACTCTGAACTATATAGATTCATGAACAAGGCCTGGATATTTTTAAGTATTATGATTTCAGTGAAGGTGTCAATAGAAGGAAAAAATTGTCATAAAAGGAACCAATGAAAACAACTCTAAGTTTCTGCTCCCTCTCTCTTGGCATGAAATTCTCTCCATAAAATTTGCAAACATAGATCTATTGTTATTCTGGGTTTAAAATTTACATCTCTCCCACATTTAAGCTGGGCTACCCACTCTAAGAAATCAAATTAAAGTCTTTCCAGCCTGGTAGCATACCCTGATCAGAATCAAATTAAATTTTTTTTTTGGAGAAAAACATACTCAATCCAAATCATTCAAGATTCCCACAAGAGTATTCTGTTATCTAATGTCACCAAATACAAAATGGAAAAAACAAAACAAAACAAAACATTATAATCGAAAGTATAGGTGGAAAGAAAAGCCAAGAAATGTACCCACTTGACATATGTACACACACTCATCAAGCCTACTGAAACTTCAGACAACTGAAGGCCAATGGAAAAGATAAAAGTCAGAAAATCTACACGTGTAAATTAGACAGCTTTTCAGTGTCCATAATGATATAGATAACAGATTATTATTTTCAATGTGTTGAGAAGAATTCTTTTTTCTCGCCTTATGATTTCATAACAAGTGTGAGGAAAAGACATCGTCACACAATAACTTAAGAGATTTTACCACAAAAAAAAAGCAAGAAGAGAACTTTTAGATACTATCCGAGATGGAGAAAATGAGATGGAGGAAGGGCTACTAAAGGTACAATTTTAGGCATTTAATTAAAATTAAAGGATCATCATCCATATACTACAAGAAAAATAAATGTGACCATAATATAAGGAGAGAGAATAACAATAATTTAGAACACTTCAAGCTTATTGTTCAATTTAAGAGGATGGTAAATAAATGGTTGACCTTCAGATGCCATTTCGTAAGCTTGATTAAATTTGGATGTAAAATTTCAAGAACAGTAATACACACACAAAAAAGAATAAAATGTTTAATTCTTAAGCCAGTGAATAAAACTGTGAATTAGAGAACAATAAAAATGTCGGTCTTAGGAAAGAAAACTAAAAGAGAACAGCTGTTTCAGTTTCTGGGAAGAGAAAGAGAATAAAACACACATGCACACCCAGAGAAAGAAGATTGAACCCTGAATCGCAAGATAAAAAATTAGAATCCTAAAAGTAGTAAAGAAATGCACACACGCTAATTTACATACACTTCGTACATGAATCCTGAGAGCCACAGAAAGTTGTATTTTATCATTTTTTTTTAAGACTGAAGGAAAAAAACAGTTGAAGAACTCAAAAAGTAGGAAGTGGTAGAGTCAAAGGATTAAAGTCCAGTGTTCTGCAAATTCATATTCTGTGTTATTATTTTTATACCTGAACTGTGTATGCACTACATTTTTGTATCCTCTAAGGATATGAGAGGAAAAACAGTTACTGAATTCATAGTATGTACCAATGTCCTAGACCCCTATCTGTCATTTTATTTCATCCCCATAGCAACAGTGAATTATTAACCCCACTTTGCAAATGGGAATCATGAGATTTAAACTAAAAGTAATTTGTCAAATTGGTGGAGCCAGAATTCAGAACTAGATCATTCTGAACCCAAAGCCTTTGGCTTAATTAACTATAACTTACTATCTCAATAAGAGCAGATGAATGTGAATACAACTGGTCTATGCTAAATTAAATGGAGAGCAACAAATTCCCCTATTGCATTAAATCCTAGTCATAGCGCTTTTAGTGAAGAGTATTTTTCTAAACCATCCCATCTTATGTATTAAAGTTATAGCCATGCAATTGATAATACATTTTCTTATTTCTCTACGTATGATTGTTCTAGTCTACAGAAATAAAACCACAACATTTTATGTCTGTCAATACTTATTGCTAACAAAGAGTTCTAATTTTAAATCCATGTGTGCATTTCAATATATGTGTTTCAAACACATCTCATATGGATGAGAATTTTAAGGACATAACTTCTGCAGAAATTCTATTAAAAAATTATACTGTGAACTTGTCAAGTCTGTTAAGAAAGGACAGCTGCACATTTGGGGTCCAGGGAGGGGGCCTATTAAGTGTAAACTCAAAAGGCAACCAACAGGTTTATTGTCACTTATTTGTGAGAGAACAGTCATTTGTTTGACATGCGGAAGTCAGCCTCCGGGTGAGGCAGCTTTGCTCAACAACTATCAGACAGGAAAATTATTCCCCATCCCCTTGATAGAGAGTCAAGGAGAACTTTGAGATAACTGCTTATGGATATAATGATGTACCTGACCACAGTGCTGGGATTACCAGGTGCTATTAAAAAGAGGCAAATTTCCTTTATTTCTAAAACACTAAAAATCGCGTTTCAAGATTCAACAAATTTATGGATATTCATTTTTATTCACTGAGATTTCCCAATAGAGGAGAAGAATTTTATCCTAGCACTGTGTTCAATTGTTTGCTTGAGTTTTGCTTTCTGGCTATGTCTTCCCCTAACCAAATATTTAGCCAGACAACTCCAAGGATTAGTGAATTATTTTCTTAAGGAAATTAATGTGCTACTCTACTAAAGCTTTGGAAAAAAAAACAAAAAATATGCAACACTGACATCACTGGAAAGCTATGGAAAATTTTAAGAAATATACACACGTAAAATACTTGTTGCAAAATAGGGAGTCTCTACCTGTTTCTTATATATGGTGGTGGTGTACCTAAAAGCTTTTTAGGTCTAGATAACAGAATGCAAAAAAAGTAGGAACAAAGGGACAGGAGTCTTCCATTCGAGGACAGATTTAAATGATGTGGACTGTAGAGTGAAGTGAAAAAGCTGTAAAGTTTTAAGAAGGAATGATTCTGGAATTATAAGGGCTAAGGACATAATTCAACTGAATTTGATTAAAAAGAACCTCCTTTGAACCAGGAGAGAAGAAAATAGAGAGCAAATAAAAGGAAATACTATTTGAGGAGCATAATAATTTTATGAACCTTTGTTTTCTAGTCAGAATTAATACAGACTGAATTTACAATCTACTGACAAGATTTACGGAATGTCTTGCATGAAAGTGATAGAAGACTGAGTCTTCTGAAAAAAATGGATGTTCTGAGAGGGGATTGCTTAACTTTAGAGTAATATTCAGGACAATAAAAGAATATTCTACAATCTATATCTTGGTGCCTATTAGAGGAAAAGTTATGAGTTGGAAAACCTACATAGTTGGCCAAGTACAATAATTCTTATTTTTCCATTATGTTATCACAGAATCCTGTGTATCCACAGAACTGATGATGAAGAACACACTGTCCTTATATGTTGAGAACTCTTTGTTTTCACATATAATAAATTATTGATCAAATAAACTTCTTCAGCATGAAAAAGAAATGATTGATCATAATGTGTGTATAAAACATTAAAAATTAATTACAAATTTTAAAAATATATTAGCTTTAGAAGTGTGCTCAATAGTTGACTTTTAATTACATAAAATAATTCTGGTTTTCCTCTTTTTATCATGTTATACTTTTGAGTTTGAAGACTAAAAGTCATATCTCTTTTCTATCTTGTGATTATGCAGAACCTTCCATAACAAATTAGAATAGCACTTCATCTATCAAAGACATCTCAAATAGTTTTCAAGTTAACATTTTTATTAATAGAGATCTGATAGTAAACCATTAGTATAAATTTAATCCCGAAATAGTCTGTAGCTGAGTAGACACTGACAAGAAAACATAATAACAATCTTGGATTCATCTCGAAGCAGAAACCTTGTTCCATATAAGGAATCTAATACTAAGGAATCTAGACTAGTCGTTTCCTGTTTCCATGGGTATCCTGGCTTTGTTCTATCTCATTCCATATTCTTGCCATGTGGTCAGGTTACACAGTTTTTTCCTGTGTAAGTTTATTAATGTTCCATTCATGATAATAAGAACAAAGATTTTCACTGAATAATTATTTTATCCAAAAGCAGGATGGCCATTGCGTTTGCTAGGATTTATTGGACAATATTTATATGAGTGTGTTCAACCCAATACATCTCTGTGATCAATTATTTTTAAGCCATTCTTGTTTTTTTTATTCTACAATATGGCCAATTCCTATTTTGTCCCTATGTCCCTATTTTGACTAAGTAAAAATAATGTTAGAAGTAGCCATAGAAATGAAAAAGTGAAGAATGCTTTGCAATTTACAAAGCCCTCTTGTATGTTAGCCACTGTGACCTAAACAGACCCACTGTTTCATTCACAGGCATTATTCACATGTTTATTTCAGAGCTAACGAAACTGAGGCTTCCTAAAATGTTTCAAATGATACAGCCAGTAAGTGGCAGAAGAACCAGTCTTCTAACTCTAAACCCAGTGGGAACATGTTGTGTTCCTCTATAAATTATAGCAGGGCCATTGATAAAAGGGCAACCATTTTTGTGAGATCCTATATATTTTTGACCAGTAACTCAACCATTTGTTATTTATTTATTTGGAAAATGTTATGCATACTCTAAAATGTGCTAAACACTGACTTGGACATTGGAGAAACAAAAACAATTATTTTTCATGGGAAAAATATAGATACATAAAATAATCCAATGGAAATTGTCAGAGTCTAGAGGTAAACTGGGGAGTGCAATAGGAACAGAAAGAAAATCATGAACAATTCAGCCTGGAGAGTTCCGGAAAGATTGCACTGAAAAGTTGCACTGGACATTAAGGGTAAATAAGAATGTGCAAGAAGAATATAAAGAACATACAGGAAAAAGGATCAGCATATTGAAAAGTAAGAAGTTTATAATGTTTAGGGACAAATGCATCATAATGAAGTTGCACAAAATAATTCACAAGCCTACCAAGAAACTTGACCTATATTATCTCCTTTTAGAAGCTGATATTTATTTTTTGCTGAGTTTGAAATATCATCCGTTTTTTTTTTTATTTTCATGCTCAGCTGAGAGTTTCTGGCTTGTGAATGAGTGAATCAGGCCTTTGTTCCAGCCATGTATACCTTCCAGGTATTGTCAATATTTTGTGTCTCTAGACAAACCAAAGAACAATGTGGTATTTACTCATCCATGCTGTAGGGAATGTGAAAAAAGTAAATTAATATTGAGGTCTTCTGAAAGTACTTATGTAAGCTCTGGGCAAGTTTTTGAGAACACGCAAGCCTCAGGAATCCACGTGGGTAGCTACCTTCTCTTCCTTTAGGTATCTGCCCCACTGCCACCATTCTGGTGACCCTATCCTTATTCCTTAAATAAAAGAGCTTCACCAGTTCTCCATCTCACCCCACACTTCCTATCCACATCACTTCGCCTAATTCTCCCCTATGGTATGTCATCAATACCTGACGCATTATATTAAACCATTTCCTGGTTTGTATTTTGCCATCTCCCCTCTAGAACGGAAGCTCCATGAGCACAGAGAATTAGTCAGTTGTATCAGATGTTTCTAGCAACTAGGAAATTACCTAACACATTAATATTTGTGAAATAACTAGGTAAGGGAATGAACATAAATAGATTAAATGTACAGGGAAGTAAAGGGTTTTATTATTACTCATCACTGGTTAACTCATAATCCTTTGTCATTTTCATCAGAGTTCAGTCATACAGTAGCCACCATGAATTGCACAATCTTTCTCTACTCCATGATTCCATAAATTGTCAAACAGAAGAAATGAAGGGACTGATTAAATTATATGTACTGGCTTGATTGCAGATAACTTAGTTGAATAGGGAACAGCTGATATATTAATCTTAATATGAATGTCTGGGAAATGGCATGTAAATCTGTCCAAACTTTAAATGGCCCCTGAAATTCATTTGTCAAAAAAGCAATTTCTAATGTTTCCTTTGTTAATATCTGCATTTTTGTCAAGCCTTTAAATGCTATTGCTACATAGGTACATTTATTCACAATGGCATGGACAGTTTTCTAGAGGGCAGCTTCACAGTAGAATTAATTTTAGTGAATTTCACTGTCAAAGCCCCAATCATCATGAATCAAGTAAAATGAAATGCTTGCAGGAGCCCACCACCCAGGACACAGTATTACCATGAATTCTGAGCATATGCACTGTAAACACTAGGTTTTTATATCATTATATTTCCTCTCTGGCTTTGAAGGAGTTTTGCCCTACAGGACTATTAGCAAACAACAAAAATGTTAGCACTTCACAAGCCAAGGGATAACTAATCCATTTAAATATGTCTTCCCTTAGGACATATAAAAATTCCCAGCAGTTAAGCAACTGATGTATCAGCACGCATTACAAGGGAGAGATTTCTGCAAGAAAATGCACTTATAACAAATATTACTTTTCCCATCACTGCCTGGAATTTATGCAATTTAATTAACTTCTGCTTCAGTGGCATTTTGGAAATAAAGTGGTTCCAAAGTAAGCATTGGATAGGATCTACTTTCCATTTCATCATGGAGGAGTGATGCATAAATCTAAGTCTTTCACTGAAATGATGCTTTAATATAAATTGGTTTGAAAAATTTGCAGATGTTTAAAGTTTGCTCTCTTTAAATATAGTCATAATCACACTGGGGAAAAAATTGGGGTTTTCATGTGAGGTTTGATATTGTATTGAATTCATAGCGTATACATGCACACACACATATACAAACATATATACAGGTGTATAGATACATATATGTATATATACACACACATATATATATTTTAGGATGTATATATTTGTATAAATTTTTATCTAAGAATAATATACAGATAGAAAAGGCAAATATCATTAAGTATATGATCTGATGAATTTTCAGAACCTGCACATGATGATCCACATCAACAGAGGTTTGCACATCCTTACAAGTATCTTCAGCTTTCTTTCTAGTCACCAACTCTTACACCCTCCCTGACAAAGGTATTCTTCCACTCTGCTGACCTCTAACAGTATAGATGATGGGGTTTTTTTTCTGTTTTTCTATAAAGTCTGTGTTTGAAACCATGATTTTCTTTCCAGAAAAGCAGCATAGTATGGACAAAGGCTGTTTCACAATTCCAGGCAAAGCTACTTGGCCTGAGACACTGCGACAATAATTAAGTGAGATTATTGCAAGAATTAATTCAGTTAATTCATATCAAAATATAACAAAATTGTATAAAATATTATCAAATATAAGGCTTTATTATGATTCACTTTCCCTTAAATAGTCTCTCCAGGTAAGCTAAATTACTACTACGTCTATTTTTCTAAAAATTTATTTATAGCTAATAAACAAATGTGTAATAAAAGAAATTTATATGCAAGAACATGCAGTTACCGAGGTGAGGGATTATGTCTTATTCATCTCTGTGTTTTCCAGTGGTAAGAGGTATTTGTATCAAAATCTAAGGCACTAAAACCAAAGCAAAGCAAAAAGCGCTAAATGGATGAGCAAATGAATCTAGAACATTGATGAAATGCTGTCAGTTGCTCCACATCATGGATGAGAAGGGGCAATAGCTTTTCACATTCGATGACCACTTGAATTGGCCCATAACTTGTGATCTGCTTGTAATTAACTTATTTCATCATCCTAATAAATTCATGAAGTCGGAATTGTTATCATCATCCCAACTTCATAGATGTGTACAGCAGGTATTAAGTTACTGAGAACATGTGACTAGTCAGCAGTGGATCCAGAATTCAATCCTGACAGCCTGGCTCCCAAGCCTGAATTCAATTGATATTGATTACAAAACAGGGGCATATTTGATACTCTTGAAAAAGAAGAGATGATGGATGATGTCAACATGAATAAATAGCAAAAATCCTACTGGGCTCTTTTATAGTAAAATTTAGATTCTCTGACCACATTCATATAACTTAAACTTTTTCATCCTAACTAGATTACATGTTAGGTAGGAATAATGCTGTGGCCACTATAGAGTATTAGAAACAAATCACAAAATGGAAAAAAAAAAAGAATTTAAGTAAAGGTTAGGCCACTAAAAGAAGACAAAGGCACACAGCTCTGGTGGCAAACCCCTTAGCATATGTAACATGTAACTCCCTGTGTTGGGTGTAGATACTTGCATGGAACCAGGTTTCAGGACCCAGGCTTTGAAGTTTATGGCTCCTCCTTAGAACGGACCTCACTGTATTTTCACTGGCAGTTAACATTATTTGTCCTATTAATAATGACATTCATTATAGAATAATCACAGGGATTCCACAAAAAACAAAAGAGAATTCAAATTAGCTGTGCCACACTGATACCATAACTGTCACACTGTCCCTAGTACCAGGACACATTTTGGGTACACACATAGCATTTAAAAATGGCTTGGAAGTAAATACTTGCGCTGTTGGATGGTTAGAATCCTTGCTCTCTGAAAAAGTGCAAGTTTTCCACTCCCTGGGGGCTCATTTTCAGAAGAAGTAGCCAGTCCTATAATACTATTTTAACTATAGGTTAGTTACTCTACCATCTCAGAAAGCACATGGTGCATCATGACATGTCCGAGTGACTCATGACAAAGCAATTTCAGAAACAACCAAGTATATAAATAGACTCTTGATGGCAAATTCCCTTCAGCCTCTGGCAATCACAGTTATCAGTGGCTCCATTTGCCTTCCCTGGCACAATCACTTGGCTGTCTTTTGTATCAGTGGTCCCTTGGGAAAATCAGTTCCTCACCTTGGCAAATTCCTCATCCTCCTGCTAGCATTCTTTTAACTACCCAAAGATGATAAATAAAAATGCAGATGCATGGAAGCAGCACTGGGCCATGAGACTTTCTAAGATGATAATGTCCTATACCTATGCTGTTGAACAGACAAGCCGCTCGCCACGTGTGACACCAACACTTGAAATGGGTTTAATGTGACTGAGAAATGGAGTTTTTATTTTATTTCATTTTAGTTAACTTTAAACTTAGATAGCTGCCTGGATATCATATTGATCAGCACAGCACTAAGTAGATCAGGAATTAAACAGGGATCCTTACCTCCCCATTCTTGTTTCCTTTCATGGTAGTAATCACACACTTCTAAATTGTCAAAATGACAAATTTTAAATTAATATGGATTTTTGGATGGTGGGGACTAAAACTATAGTTTTCAATTTGATTCCCACGTTCCAGGTCCTCATATTAACAAAGCAAACATTTTTTTGAGAAAGTAAGGCAGAATCATTATTACTCTAATGTATGTAATTACAATTAAAAAGATGCCAACTGAAAAAAAGCTTTATGTAAGGATAGTAAAACAGAAATATTCCTCAGTGTAAGCCTTGTTCTCATTGAGATCCATCTGTCAGTTTTACCTGACAGCCCATATAATTATGTCAGGGGACATTAACTATTTATTACATTAAACAGTATCAAGTGTTTGATGACACTAATACATTCTAACATAGGTAAGACGTTCAAGCTACAGTGAGACAATACAGAATGTGATGGCACATTGGGAAGCTGTATTGATTTAATATCATCAGAATGAGAAATCTTGATCATTCAGACCTCAAAATGATTTTTTCAGCCTGAAGGATGCATTATAGTTACCCTGCATTAGTTAAGCTATCTACATAAGTGTTAAATGTCCCTTTTCACTTCACCCACCTGTTGTAATATAGGTCTGTAAACATTTGAAGTGGTATCATGGTATTCCACGCATTTTTACCATCTAGAACTCCCTGGATTATCCAATTAATAAATCTATTTAGGGTTATTCAATTAATGTTGGCTTAAGATTGCTGTAGTTTCCATGATTGAAACAGGAAAATAAGAGGGAGGGATATCTCCTGTTCTCAAATGAATTTGTGAAGTTGTCTCAGAGATAAATAACTTTGAAAAAAATAAATAACAAACAACTTTAAAAATTACAGGAACAGAATTTTTCCATGAGAACAAAGAAAGACCTTTTAGCTTCCTACAATACCATTAAGATTACATCACTCTTATATTCAGAAACAACAAACAAATAAATGCAACCAAAAATTGCAATTCATTTTCACAGGTTTACCTTGTTTGAAAATTTTCATAGCCTGGCATTAACCAAACTTCCAGAACTAATTTCCTATTCCACCTCTCCATTCTCTATTCCATCTCAGATTATGAATGTAGGTCTGTAAATGTAACTTTTCTTCCATATCAGCCTGCTTTAACTCCAATTGTTCAATAAACCTGAAATGTTTTCTCCTCCAACATCCCCTCAGCTGAATCTTTCAAATGTATATTAAAGACATGTTTGAAGATGGCAGCATGAGTAGGACAGTGGAAATCTACTCCCAAAAACATATATATTTTTGAAAATACAACAAATACAACTATTCCTAAAAGAGAGACCAGAAGATACAAGACAACAGCCAGGCTACATCTACACCTGCAAGAATGCAGCGCCTGGTGAAAGGGGTAAGATACAAGCCGCAGCCCGGCGGGACCCGAGGCCCCTCACCCCAGCTCCCACTGGAAGGAGAGGAGTCGGAGCAGGGAGGGAGAGGGAGCCCAAGACTGCTAAACACCCAGCCCTAGCCATCCACACCAGGAGCGCAGACACACAGGGTGTGGGGTGCTGGATACTAAGGTAATGGGACAGTAAAATCTGCGAGTTGGTGCCCCTGGGACAAAAGAAAAGCGAGTGCTTTCTAATTGTCTTAAAGGGACAGGGACCCCATAGCTGGACATAAGTGTCCCGGTGCACTCAGACCAGCAACTGGAAATCCCAGGGAACTCTGGGCTCCCTAACCCCCTGGGTGGCAGTGCAGCTCTGAGGCCCCTCATGGTGATAAACATTCTCCCGCCCGTTCTACCTCCGGCGTAGCCCTGCCATAGCAGAGCAGCACCCTGAGGCTGACCACGCCCACAGCAGCCAGGCGGAGCTTCCTCCACAGCAACCAGGCAAAAATCAGAAACACCGTCTGTGAGCAGCTGCCCAGTAAAAGCTGCTAGGGGTCACCATTCTCCCAGGAGAGGAAGGTGAGGAGTAAGTGAGAAGGGATTTTGTTCTCCCAGCTGACATATGCACCTTTTGCCCATTGCCATGAAAAGGCAGAAGAATTTGATTCAGACCAGAATCACACAGACATCCTCCCCTGAGAGGGAAACTGGGGAGATAGGCCTAACCAATCTTCCTGAAAAAGAATTCAAAATAAAGGTCATAACCATGCTGATGGACTTGCAGAGAAATATTCAAGAGCTAAGGGGGGAGAATACAGAAATAAAACAATCTCTGGAAGAACTTGAAAGCAGAACGGATGAGATGCAAGAGGCCATTGATGGAATAGAAATCAGAGAACAGGAACCCAGAGAAGCTGATGCAGAGAGAGATAAAAGGATCTCCAGGAATGAAAGAATATTAAGAGAACTGTATGACCAATTGAAATGGAACAGTATCCACATTATTGGGGTACCAGAAGAAGAAGAGAGAGATAAAGGAATAGAAAGAGTCTTTGAAGAAATAATTGCTGAAAACTTCCCCAAACTGTGGTAGGAAATAGCCTCTCAGACCACAGAAGCACACAGAACTCACAACAGAAGGGACCCAAGAAGGACAACACCAAGACACATAATAATTAAAATGGCAAAGATCAATGACAAGGACAGAGTATTAAAGGCAGCCAGAGAGAGAAGAAAAGGTCACCTACAAAGGAAAACCCATCATGTTATCATCAGACTTCTCAACAGAAACCCTACAGGCCAGAAGAGAATGGCATGATATATTTAATGCAATGAAACAGAAGGGCTTTGAACAAAGGATACTGTACCCAGCATGATTATCGTTTAAATATGAAGGAGGGATTAAACAATTCCCAGACAAGCAAAAGTTGAGGGAATTTGCCTCCCACAAACCACCTCTACAGGGCATTTTAGAGGGACTGCTAACTAAAGGCAAAAAATAATATCAACTACCCACAAAAGCAGTCAAAGGAAACAGAAAAGAGCACACACACACAAAAAAAGAAACACCTAACATACAAAGAATGAAGGAGGAGGAATAAGAAGAGAGAGAAATAAAGAATCATCAGACTGTGTTTATAATAGCTCAATAAGCAAGTTAAGTTAGACAGTAAGATACTAAAGAAGCTAACCTTGAACCTTTGGTAGCCACGAACCTAAAGCCTGCAATGACAATAAGGACATATCTTTCAATAACCACCCTAAATGTAAATGGACTGAATGCACCAATCAAAAGACACAGAGTAATAGAATGGATAAAAAAGCAAGACCCATCCATATGCTGCTTCCAAGAGACTCACCTCAAACCCAAAGACATGCACAGATTCAAAGTCAAGGGATGGAAAAAGATATTTCATGCAAACAACAGAGAGAAGAAAGCAGGTGTTGCAATTCTGGGATCAGACAAAACAGAATTCAAAATAAAGAAAGTAACAAATGACAAAGAAGGACATTACATAATGATAAAGGGCTCAGTCCAACAAGAGGACATAACCATTATAAATATATATGCACCCAATACAGGAGCACCAACATACCTGAAACAAATACTAACAGAACTAAAGGAGGAAATAGAATGCAATGCATTCATTGTAGGAGACTTCAACACACCACTCACTCCAAAGCACAGAGCCACCAGACAGAAAATAAGTAAGGACACAGAGGCACTGAACAACACACTAGAACAGATGGACCTAATAGACATCTACAGAACTCTACATCCAAAAGCAACAGGATACACATTCTTCTCAAGTGCACATGGAACATTCTCCAGAATAGACCACATACTAGGCCACAAAAAGAGCCTCAGTAAATTCAAAAAGATTGAAATCCTACCAACCAACTTTTCAGACCACAAAGGCATAAAACTAGAAATAAACTGTACAAAGAAAGCAAAAAGGCTCGCAAACACATGAAGGCTTAACAACACGCTCCTAAATAATCAATGGATTGATGACCTAATCAAAATGGAGATCCAGCAATATATGGAAACAAACAACAACAACAACACTAAGCCCCAACTTCTGTGGGACACAGTGAAAGCAGTTTTAAGAGGAAAGTATATAGCAATCCAGGCATATTTAACGAAGGAAGAACAATCCCAAATGAATAGTCTAAAGACACAATTATCAAAATTGGAAAAAGAACAAATGAGGCCTAAAATCAGCAGAAAGAGGGACATAATTAAGATCAGAGAAGAAATAAAATTGAGAAGAATAAAACTATACAAAAAAATCAATGAAACTAAGAGCTGGTTCTTGAGAAAATAAACAAAATAGATAAGCCCCTAGCCAGACTGATAAAAAGAAAAAGAGAATCTACACACATCAACAGAATCAGAAATGAGAAAGGAAAAATCATGACAGACCCCACAGAAATACAAAGAATTATTAAAGAATACTACAAAAAACTATATGCTAACAAGCTGGAAAACCTAGAAGAAATGGACAACTTCCTATAAAAATACAACCTCCCAAGACTGACCAAGGAAGAAACAGAAAATCTATACAGAACAATTACCAGCAATGAAATTGAAACGGTCACTAGTCATCAAAGAAATGCAAATTAAAACCACAATGAGATATCACCTCACAGCAGTAAGGATAGCCACCATCCAAAAGACAAACAACAACAAATGTTGGTGAGGTTGTGGAGAAAGGAGAACCCTCCTACACTGCTGGTGGGAATGTAAATCAGTTCAACCAATGTGGAAAGCATTATGGAGGTTCCTTCAAAGCTCAAAATAGAAATTCCATTTGACCCAAGAATCCCACTTCTAGGAATTTACCCTAAGAATTCAGCAGCCCAATTTGAAAAAGACAGATGCACCCCTATATTTATCACAGCACTATTTACAATAGCCAAGAAATGGAAGCAACCTAAGTGTCCATCAGTAGATGAATGGATAAAGAAGGTGTGGTACATATAAACAATGGAATATTATGCAGCCATAAGAAGAAAACAAATCCTCCCATTTGCAACAACATGGATGGAGCTAGAGGGTATTATGCTCAGTGAAATAAGCCAGGAGGAGAAAGACAAATACCAAATGATTTCACTCATCTATGGAGTATAAGAACAAAGGAAAAACTGAAGGAACAAAACAGCAGCAGAATCACAGAACCCAAGAAGGGACTAACAGTTACCAAAGGGAAAGGGACTGGGGAGAATGGGTGGGAAGGGAGGGAGAAGGGGGTGGAGAAGAAAGGGGGCCTTATGATTAGCATGTATAATGGGTGTGGAGTGGCACGGGAAGGGCTGTGCAACATAGAGAAGAAAAACAGTGACTAATGGGGTATGTTGGGGGGTGCTTGGTGAAGGGGGAAGTCTAGTAAACATAATGTTCCTCATGTAATTGTAGATTAATGATACCAAAAAAAAAAAGACACGTTTGACCTACAATGGCCAAAATTCATGTCTCCTGTCTTTCTGAAGAGTGTAACTTTTATTATTTTTATTATAGTCTTTTTAGTCTTTCTTTCCCAGTGGGTTAGGAAGTTCTTGAGGATGAGAAGTGTTATTTTCTTCTTGTTTTATTGATTCATTATTCATTCACTCAACAGTTATAGTTTAAGCGCAATACAATAGTGGGAGAATCATACCAGTTTCTACTGTACTGAAGCCTGTAACATGGAATAGAGGCATTAATCAAATAATCATAAAAATGAGCACATAATTATGAACTAAAATTACATGAAAAAATACTTTTAAAAAACTAGCTAAAACTGTAAAGTGGGATGTTGTTAAATCCTTTTCTCTGTAAGCAATGCCTGAGAAGAGATAAGATAGTTAAGGATTTCTATCTTAATTCTCATTTCAATGTGAAGTTGTTCAGAAAAAAAAAGGAAATAACATAATGGCTTCATAATGGTGTTAAAAAGATAAAACAAGGAAGACTATGAAGGAAAACAGATTCCAGGAGGATACTTAGTTGATTATTTTAGAAACTCAAAAGAGAGATGATTTAGATAAAAACAGAATGTTGGTTGTGGACATGAAAGTAAGATAAATTGGAAATATATTTTTGGAAGGAAAGAATGAGACTTGCTAGTGGATGGAATATAGGGGTCACTGTAGCAGACACCATCTGCCACTCACCCAGCTTCCCAAGACCTTCTTACACCCAACCTCTGCTACACCTCCAGTGTCCCAATCGCAATGTCAGGTAACAACCAGCATCAGCCACATATCCAAAATTCATTCATCAACCTTCTTTGTCTAACAAAATTTGTTTTTCCCTGCTAATGACAGAGATAACTGGATCTCAGAAAAGATTTCTTGCCTCAGGCCTGGGACATACACTGTGATTGTCAAACCTAACACTAATAAGACAATTGAATTCTTTTTGGTTAGTGATTCATTTAGGGTGATGATGTAACCCAATACTGGGTAAGAAGATAGAAGCAAAGGCCAACTCATTAGGGTCCCAGGAAGGCTTCTGCTTTCCTAATAAAACAAACCCAGCTGTCATGTCTCTTTTCCCCCTTTGCCCATTCATGTTGATATTAGTTTCCTATGGCTGCTCCAACAAATTACCACAAACTTGGTGGCTTAAAACAACACAGATTTATTGTCCTATAGTTCTGGAAGTCAGAAGTCTGAAATGGAACTCACTGGGCTAAAATCATCTGTAAGTTCCAGGGAAGAATCTGTCTCTTTGTGTTTCCTCACACCAAGAGGCCACTACACTCCATGGCACTTTACCACCTTCTATCTTTAAAGCCAGAAATTGCCAGTTGAATCTTTCTCAGTCTGTATCACTCTCACTCTTGTTTCCATCACCATATGCTTTCTGAATTTCCTGACTCCCTCTTTTATTTTAAGGAGCCTAGTGATTATATTGGGCCCACCCAGATAATCTAGGGTAATCTCTCCATCTCAAGATCCTTAACTTAATCACAGCTTCCAAGTCCCCTTTGTTATGTTGGGTAACATATTCATAGGATCTGGACATTAGAACATGGCTGTTTTTGGGGAGGAGGATTTTATGCCTACCACAGTACTTTCCATTCTTAGAATGGAAATACGATGCTCTGAATGGAACAGGGTGTCATCGTGGGACCGTGAAACAATAAGCATGACTGAAGGACCATCTGCAAATGCAAGTTCCAACACCACCTGGCCGTGGAAATGTTATTAGTAAATGTACACTCAGTAACATAGTTAACTCTCAATTGGTTATGCCTTCTTATTCGAGTTTTTTTTTCTTGGGGCCATCCACAGTAAGAAATACATTTCAGTAATTGGCTACAACCCTTATTTTGAAAAACATCGCCCTAAGGATAAAGGTTATTTTAAGATTTTTAATTTTATTTTTCTGTTTTCTCCACATTACATTGGAACTATGTAAATAAAGCTAGATGTTAACAATGAAATCCTTTGTTGAAAAGATTGTCTCAGCCCTGAACTCCATAAAGCTCTTAGCAGCACCTAATAATGTCAGTCAGCTGCTGCTTCCTGAAATTTCCCATCCTTTGTATTGAAGACACTGTTTCATGCTACATTTCCCACATTGCACTCTTTCTGATTGTCCTTCATCCGTCGGTCTTCTTACTGTTGTTACCTTGGGGTAGTCTACTTTTAAAATTTTGACTAGGACCTATATTGAGAAATGCATTTTTATATCACAACCTACTACATACATACATAGGACTAGTCTTGGTATTCAACTATACTTTCTTAATTAAATATCCTAAGAAAAATAATTGTTACATGGTTGATGTGACTCCAGTGCTATCAGATGCCAACCCCTTCATGTGCCATAGCCCTTGTATCTCCTAAGGATTTATTTATCTTGGACAGTCATTCAATCTTTTCCTGTATAATTAACTTCTTCCTTTCTATTATATTATGTCCTAACATTTTGTTCCCTATCTCCTATCAAAAAAGACAGCAGAGGAGGAATTGCATTTTTAAACACCCCTCAGCAGCTCTACTCCAGTTTTCCGGATGTTCTTTGGCCTTGAAAGTAAGACTTTAGCAAAAATGGTCTATAAGCACATTCTCCACTTTGTCACTTCCACTCTCTCTTTGCACAACTCTGATTGGTCTTGGACTGTCATGAGCCTACTTCTATGAAGTTACAAGCATCTCGTCCAATGGTAAGTCTTCTGTTCTTGTCAGCCATAATGTCTTAAGAGCATTCAGCACAGTTCATCACTCCCTCCTCTGTTAAAGGCTTTCTTCCCATGGCTTCCGAAACCCTGCCCTCTCCTAGTTATCTCCTGGGCACTGCCACTGCCTTACTATCTCATTTGTTGATGCCTCATCCTAATCTCGGCAAGGTCTATGACTCTTTCCTGGGTCCTTTACTCTTTTCAAAGTACAAATGTAGCCTCTTGACATCATCTAATCCTTGGACATTGACCAGCATCTATAGGAATAGGACTTTCAAGTCTCAATCTCCTTTTTGAACCCTTTCTGAAACTATGACTCGTATAAATACCTACAGACTTGATATCTCCACAAAACAGAATTTCAAAGGTCCAAAGCTTGAAGATGACCCCAGTCCTCTTCAGATCCTAAGTAATAAAACTAAAATTGAGATGAGGAGAGTAACTTGCCCAGTTTCACACTACTCATCAGGAGCAGAGTAGAGATGCCTCCAATCCAGCACCAATGGCTATGCATTAGTAGGACCAGAGAAAAAAAAAAAAACACATGATGCACACTTCAATTTCTCAGAGGCAAGATGGTAAGATATCTTTTCATTTGTTAGTAAAGTCTAATGTTGGACAAAGGCCCACTGGCTATAGATTCCCGGAAATGTGAGCCCTGTGATGAAGCTTGTTCTGTCCCAAGCTGGGTATCACAGCAGAGGCAAAACTATATTTCTTCTAAGATTTTCCAAATAATACAATTTGATCTTTTACATTTTCTTCCCTTATCTCCCTGCTGACAGGTTTTACTGGACTGATGCAGGTTTATATGTTCTGCAACCTGCTTGTATTTCAGTTTATTGAGTAAAAACAGCCTATGTGATATCAAGTTATTAAAAATTAGGCATCATCACTGAGTGAATGATCACATAAAAAATTTTTTCTTGAAGCACAGTTGACATACAATGTTATGTTAGTTTCAGGTGTACAATATAGTGATTTGACAATTATATATACTTTTGTAGATAATCATCACTCTACTGACAGGCTTCCTTTAAATCACCCCATCAGATAGTTGCTGTTGATTCAGAGCTTGCTGAGATTCAGATCATTTATGCAAACTTCTAAATCCTCAAGACTCAAAGCAGATTTCCTAAATTATTTGGGTGTAATACTACAGCTTCTTCTTTAAAAGGCTCCATGGACAAGCCTTTTAAAGATCAAACAGACATTGCAGCCTTTAACACTCAATCAACACTTGAAGACTTATTAACTATTAAAGAATTTTTCCACATTTTTTTTTTCTGCACTGAATTTTCATGTGCTAATGTTAATTATCAGAATAAACAATTCAAAATGAGACTACAGCCTAAAAATTGCAATGACTAAACAAACTCTCCAGGGTCATGGGGATGACTCAATTAAACAAATTGCAGCTAAATGCAGGGCAGCAATAAGGGAAACAGGGAAATAACAAAAGAAATTATGTGTATCAAAAACAAAGTTTTAAAGCCAAAATATTTAAGAGTAGTACATAATGATCTGACTGGAGAAAATAAACCAAATGCCAACAGTTACAATTACAATGAACACAAATGCCAGGTACTTTGAAAACTTACCATTTTGCATGCCAGAGAGTTTACTAGAGAACACCAAGTACATGAATGTGGGCTGTATAGTGAATGGCTACTGATTTTATTTCCCCATAGCAATATCCAGCTATAACTGCACGCCCTTTCATTCTGAAAACATTCCAGAGAGCCTTTCTTAGAGGGTGTCAGAATATTGAAAGTAGAGATATCTGGAAGTTAAACTTCATTAAGTTTACAGAACAGATGTATGACTATCTTTGTGATTTTTTTCATTAATATCTTTTACATGGGACAGGATTTGGTTATAGAATTACTTTTACTATAGAAGGTAGGATTTATAGAGAAGAAACCTAATGCCCTCATTTTTTGCTATCAAATTCAAACAGAAATAAGCATTAATCATCACAAAGGACAGGAGGGAAAAAGGCGTCACCTATTTCAGCTGATGGCAGAATCAAGGAGGGAAAAGAGAATTGTAAAGAGTAGGAATCTTGCTAATGTCCTACAGATCCATGCCTGGGTTCCTCTGGTTTGCTTCACTTACTCTTAGACAATTGCTCTTAGGAAAGCACACGTGGGACACGGCATTGTAAAAATTTTGGCTTAAAATGGAACAAGGGAATGTGTAATTGTCAAAGAAAAACCAGAGCCTGAAGTGGTTAAAGTGGTAAAAACCACTTAAGAAAAGCAGAGCTGGCCAGTAATTGAAATAACAATAATATTTATTCAGGAATTTTGGCATTAGGAGAAAAGAGGCCTCAATGTAGGAATGAGCTGAATTCTGATATAGCATGGGAATGCAGAGATTCATAGCCAGGGGGCAGGGTGAAGGTCAGGAGGGAAAACTATTAAGAGGAAACTCCGGGGCAAAGGAGGGTTCTGGTTAAATAGACTTGAGAAAAATACTGAAGGGAGGCCAGCGAGATCACCAGTCACCTGATGGGTGGTGGGGGGATGAACATACCAATGGTGATCAAATAATGAATGTACTACAAACAGATACTGTAGTGGAAGGTTCTTGCCCAGCAAGGAGCCTCACTAAAGTTTACTCAAGGAGAGAATTTTTGTCTGAATTATTGTTTTGAACAAGAGGGACAACCAAGTTGCCCCTCACACCTCCAAACCTCCCTTCTGCTTTCTCTAAGATATAAAACCGTGATTTCCTAACATGATTGAGTATTTTCACATGTGTGTCTAAACATGGCGGAATGAAGAAAGAGTTTGTTCATTAGTCAAGGTGTCAGATTAATTTTACTTTTGACTGCTTATTTCCAGCACCAAATTTACACATGTGTCCATAGTCTCCATAGTTTGTGAATAAACTTCATAGACACGATTTACAATTTAAAAATTAAGGGATTAGGAAGCACTGTTGCCTATTTCCATCATGACTACAAAGACAATGTACTTGTTTCTTTCACACACAAAAATGAAGCTAGTTGTATTATTTTGTGGCAAGGCTGGAACTAAGGACATCATACAGATTTTCCACAATCACTGTGTAGAAGTCAATAAAAATGGCTTCTAACCTCGACAGTGGAGAATTTTGCCTAAACATATTTGAATAATTTCCCACACTCTTCATGTCTTCTTCACTTAGTTAAAACAGACAGAACCCAAGTGTGTTTGGGTTGTCTACCCATTACAATAGAAAACCTTGACTTAGTATTAGGTTACTCTGAAATATTTTCTAAAGTAACCCAATTTTACAGGCTCAGAGTGCACTTGTAGTTCATTTTATAGCTATGAAGAATACACATTTCTAATTCCTACTTGACGTTTTTTTTCCCCCATCATAACTGAGAATTTTAATTCTGTGTCTGAAAAATTTCCCTCAAAGCCATTTGGTATGAAGTACAGCCCATTAGAAGCAAGCTGAGCATTTTGAATACATATTATTCATCTCTCAAGGGATAGCCTTTCTCAGTAGATCATAATTTGAAGATCTATTACTAGTGTGATTAATATGCCCCCTCCCAACCAGTATCTGAAATAAATGCAAATAGCCACAGTAGCACAATTATTTGAAGTTTTCATTTTAAAACTTTTCCACTAAGAAACTATATATACAGTAAAGGTTACACAGCTCTGGCTGACAGACCCTCAGATGGATGGACCTATTACAGTCTATCCAAACAGGAAGGCCAGGTCACTCATTAAACCATGGTCAATAAAGGTAGTGAAATGTGTTTTGTCCCAAGGACTGATGGCTAGATAATTTGACAAAAGGACAGAGAAGAATTGTAAAAAATTAGAAGATCAATGGCTATTAATTTAAAGGCAACACATACCCTAGAATGAAACAGTTTATATTGTTATGTAGGATAATTACCTTTTTCAATTAGCTGACATTTCATGTAGCTTTGGGACTTTAGCTAGACAATAACCCTCGGCATCTAATCTCAGCTCTGCCTTTTGTCAATGATCTCCTGGTATTGCTTCAAAGGCAAACCCAATACTTTGTGAGCAATGCCTTTTTTTGTCATAAATAGCAAGAAGTGCACAGAGTTCAAAGGAAGTTCAAGTGATATACACACTTAGGCAAAATATCTCATGTTAATACTTCCCTGAGTGAATAGTTTTCCCTGACCATTTCACTAATAAGTATGTGCTTTTAATGCAATAGAGCAGTGAGTATTTTATATTATGAAACTATAAAAAATAGAAGAGAATTAGAAATTCCAGTATGCAGATTTCTATCCCATCAGTGTGTATACGATTTACATAACTGTTTTTCCCCACTATATTGTAAAACTTAAAGATTCACTTCTCATTTGCCTAATATGATGTTTGAAATTTGAAAGTATAATAAAATAGAATCTGTAGTTTAAAATAAATCAGCCATTTCCTATTTTGAAAAACAAAATCTCTAATTTGTTAAGAGAACATGTAATAATATTGATGAAGGTCATTTGTTTTGAGAAGCTCATTTGGCCAGAGTACCAGGCCATTAGTGCAGAGACATAGGCTTTATTCTAGTCTGTTCTGGGGCACACATGATGTGTATTTTCTTTCCTAGTTCTCTACAGAATATAAGGCATAGATCACAAAGTTGGAGATGGGGAGAAACAGAGTAAAAGAATGTAAATGACACATTACAATGCAATGTTCCTGAACCCAAAACTCAAAGCCCATGTCTCACTTACGGTCACTGATCAATAGTCTTATCTCTGTTTTTTAGAAATATTGAAACAGTAGCAATAATTGAAAATAGAAACTTGCAAAAATATCTGAAAGGTTTTAGATGTTATAAAGATCTAGACAATGGAAGAAACCATGTGGTATGTGTTTTCTAGACCATAATCCTTGGAATCCAGAGGTGAAATGTTGCTCTATCCGTTTGATCCTGCAATAGTCTGAATGTTTGTGTCATATGCTGAAATCCTAGCCCTCAAAGTGATGATATCAGGTGGTGGGCATTTCGGAGGTGATTAGGTCATAAGTGTGGAGGCCTCATGAATGGGATTAGTGCTCTTATAAAAAAGACCCCACAAAACAATGTACCCTCTTCTGCCCTGTGAGGTTACAGTAAAAAGATGACTCTCTAGGAAGTAGGCTCTTACCAGGCACCAAATATACCAGCACCTTGATCTTGGACTTTCCAGTCTTTAAAACTATTAGGAATACATTTCTGTTGTTTATAAGTCATCTAGTTTATGTTTTATTTTATAACAGCCTGAAAGGACTAAGACAGATATCAAGCACAATTTTCTAGGTGTGAAAAGCCAATAATCAATGAGGTACTTTCCAAATGTACTGCTTTATTCACATAAAACTTGTGAATTATCCTATTATTTTATATGCTTTTTAAGATTTTAATTTCATACCCTTCCAAGACATGATTTTATTGTCAATTAAGCATGCCACTAAGAATACTGGAGAATCCTCAGACATAACACTGTGGTACGAGTTAGAATTAATACAACGTGACAATGTCTAAAACGCTTCCACTCATAAGATTTGTCACACTATAGCCCAAAGAGTCCATGCTGTTTATTTGTCCCCTTTATGTTCATATACAAAACAAAAACAAAGCAAAATCATTTAAAGTCAAAGAACTAAATGTGTGTTAAACTTTTTATGTGTTAAAAGTGTTAATCCATTGACTTTACTCTTCTAACCTCTGGATAACTTACACAATTTGGGCAAGTGGCAAGAGGTATTGGGAACTTTTATATAAATTGTTGTGAGAGAGTCTAAGGGCCTTTTATAAGAAGGAAGAACTCTCAAATTTCCTAAGAATCTTCAAATGAACTAACTACACACATCATCTTACTTAATCTTCCCAACAGACCTCACTAGCCTGAAATTAATAGCAGGCCAGGACGGCATCAGTTTTGGCCAACAGTGTATTTTTAAACATCCAGCAAAGTGTCTAGAAAGAGAACAGACTTTCAGTAAATATTCCTGCAAAGGGAGGAGGGGTAGAGAGAAAAGAAAGTTAAAGTTGACATTAGTAGGCTTATCTTAAAGATTAAATACTTTTCCTAAGATCCCACAAGTGAGGAAGTGATAGGACTAGAATTAAAATCCTGACCTGTCAGAATCCAAAACCCATGTTTTATACACTAAAATTCTCTTCCATTGTTATATGGACTATGGTCCTTTCCCTTTGAAAAACATTGCCTATGACTTCATTCATGCCAGCCCCCAGCTACAAGGGTCACAAATACCTAGTACCTAAGTCAGAAGACAAATATTATTGAACAGATGTACTGTCAAAATATTTCTGCATCTTACTTTTTCTATAGTAACAGAAGTGTGACAACAGTTGGAAAAAGTGGACACTTACTTCCCTCTCCAGCTCCACATCCAGTGTCTCATGATGGATCAAGTACACAAATGCCTAAGCCTCTTCAATGGGACCAACACATAAACATTCACACAGATCTGGACTAAAGTCATTTTTTAGATAATCAAACACAAACTGTTTTAACATTTCAGCAAAAGAATTCATTAGCACCTGTAACTCCTTGAAATTCCCCCAATCATTCAGTATTTTTTTTTTATTAACTCTGCTATAACTGGGTTTCCCTGCTCTGACTGAACATAATGTTCATCCTTTATTATCAATCAAAAGTCTCAAAGGTGCCAGCCCTGGATGGTATGTATATCAACTAGAAGAGATGAGTAACCAGATGACCCACTGTGCTCCCCTGGAGTATCCCTTTCTAGTCTGGTGCTAGGAAAGTGCTGAGCACTTCCACCTGTTCCTCACAGGTGAATATTCCACCTTAAATTTCATCTCCAGATTGGACCAAACGTACCTTTCACTACTTCTCTTTGGTGGAGCTTAGAGAATCTGCTATATCCAAAATACCATTAAGAATATAAAATAAATATAAATAAGGGGAAAAGTTCAGCTAGTGGGATTAAAGATGGTGGTGATTTTTTTTGTTTTTTGTTTTGTCTCTGCAGGTGTGAACATTTGTTGAGCTCAGCAAACAACTCCCAGGGCTTCCTGTGAGTCCTCTCCCCAAATCCCCCCAACAGCATAGCCATGTAGAGAGGTGAACTGGTCTGTAGGTGAAGGAGTGGCCTCACCAGGCAGCTACAAGAGGAGTGCACTGGTGCTGGAGAACCAGAGGTGCTCAGGAGCATGGGGGTCAGGGGTGGAAGGGGTATCCTGCATCCTATTGCCCTCTAGGCTTACCACCCCCACTCTTGGCCTCAGCTCTGGCCATGGAGACCAACCTTCATGACACATGAAAGGAAGACCAGATAGGCCTTCACAGCAGACCGAGCTTCAGCCAGTACTGGAGTGCTTACTCACTGTCTTCACAACAGCCCTGTGGGTAGGCAGGGGCCACCTCTCTCATTCTGCAAATGACAGGCTCAGAGGAGGGAGGCTGCATGGAGTCCAGACGTCCCCCACGGCAAGGTGGAACAGCTCAAGGCAGCCTGCACTCTGCTCCTGCCAGTCTGCCTGTTGTGATCTGTCCCACGCACATGGCTTTGGCACACGGGAGAGAAAGAAGTCTCTCTCCAAAACCACATATAATACAAAAATATAATTAATACAACTATTCCTGAAATAACTACAGGAAAGAAGGCTGTGCCAGACTGCATACACCTGGAGAAGAGAACAGACTTCATAGAACAGGATAACATACCAAAGCTGTGATCCAGCAGGAGCCAATCCTTTCCCTTATCACAGCTCACCAGTGGGAGGGAGAAAAATGGAATGGGAAAGGAGCAGAGGCCTAGAACTGCTAAACACTCAGCCCTGGAGACTGGTTCTGGAGGCACAAACCTACATTGCATACATAGTGCTCTGGAGATAAGTGGGGTTGGAAAGCTAAAACAGGTGGAATACCTGGAGAGACTGAAATTCCAGCCATTTCTGAAAAACAGGGATCCACATCCAGCTGCTCTGGGACAAAGGAAAGGTGGGCAGTCTGAGAGATAGTGAGAGGGCTGCTAAAGGCGCAAGGACTACACAGAGCTTACTGCTCAGGAGAAAGGACAGGTGGACAAAATTGTCTAGGTGCCCTCTGCCCAGCAGACTGGGAACTTTCAGGAGCTTCAGGTGCTCCATCCCCCTGGCTGGCTACTCAGCTCCAAGGTCCCCCACTGTGATATACAGCCTGCTGCACCTTCCTCCCAGCCAGCCTGCACTGGCTTGTAAACCAGCAGGCCCTGCTCTGGCATCAGGGAAGCCAGAGGGAAGCCACGCCTATGGCAGCTACAAATGCAAAACATAGAGGCTGATACCTGTGTGCTTGGCCCACTGGTTCTGATAGTGGAGGCAGGCACAATGGCCGAGAAGCAGGAAATAGCTCTTTCCTCCCCCCAGGCACCAGTGCTGCTCCCCCACAACACCCGACATCACTCCAGGGGCTGAGCAGCTCTGGAGGGTAGAACTCCTGAGCACTAGAGGGTGCCACATACAATATGAAATATCAAAGGAACCTGTTTCAAAGCAAAATCCCACAAACACCAGAAAAAGGATCAAGTGAAACTGAACTAATCAATCTTCCTGAAAGAGATTTCAAAATAAAATTCATAAACATGCTCATGGAGTTACAGAAAAATATTCAACAAATCAGGGAAGAATTCTGGACAGAGATCTAATCATTATGGAATACAGCAGAATAAATGAAACACACAATGGAAGGATTTAACAGCAGATTAGATATGGTGGAAGAGACGGTAAATAGAATAGAAATTAGATGAGGAATACAAAGAAGGTGTGGCACAGAGAGAAAAAAGAATCCCTAGGAATGAAAGAATATTGAGAGAACTGTGTGACCAATCCAAATGGAACTATATTCACACTACAGGGGTAACAGAAGAGGAAGAGAGGGGAAAGGGGACAGAAATTGTTTTTGAGAAAGTAATTGCTGCAAACTTCTCCAATCTGGGGAAGGAAATAGTCTCTCGGATGCACCATGTAGGTGCACAGATCTCCCAATTCAAGGGACTCAAGGAAGACAACACCAAGACATACAATAATTAAAAAGGCAAAGATCAAGGATGAGGACACACTTTTAAAAGCAGCTAGAGAGAGAAAAAAGATCACATACAAAGAAATACACATCAGACTATCATCAGACTTCTCAACAGAAACCTTACAGGCCAGAAGGAGGCAGCATGATATATTTAATGCAATAAAGCAGAAGGGCCTCAAACCAAGAATACTCTACCTAGCAAGATTATCATTTAAATTTGAAGGAGGGATTAAACAATTTCCAGATAAGCAAAAGCTGAGAGAATTTACCTCCCACAATCCACCTCTACAGTGCATTTTGCAGGGACTCCTATAGATGGAAGTATTGTTAAGGATAAATAGCTGTTACCAGGGGATATAAAACCACAGCAAAAAAAGTAGAACAGTTAATTACTAAGCAGATGCAAAATCAAATCAACTACCCGCAAAGTCAGTCAAGGGATAGACAAAGAGTACAAAATATGATAACTAATATATAAAGAATGGAGGAGGAAGAAAAAGGAGGAGAAAAAAAAGAACCTTTTTATTGTGTTTGTAATAGCATACTAAATGAGTTAACTTATACTGTAAAATAGTAAGGAAGTTACCCTTGAACCTTTGGTAAACACGAATCTGAAGCCTGCAATGGCAATAAATATATGCCTATTGATAATCACCCTAAATGGAAATGGACTAAATGCACCAATCAAAAGAAATAGAGTCACTGAATGGATAATAAAACAAGATCCATCTATCCACTGCCTCCAAGAGACTAACTTCAAACTCAAAGACATACATAGTCTGAAAGTGAAGGGATGGAAAAAGATATTTCATGCAACTAATAGGGATAAAAAAGCAGGAGCTGCAGTACTAGTATCAGACAAAAGAGACTTCAAAATAAAGAAAGTCACAAGAGACACAGAAGGACATTATATAATGTTAAAGGGCCAATCCAACAAGAAGATATAACCATAATAAATATCCATGCACCCAACACAGTAGCACTGACATATGTGAAACAAATACTAATAGAATTAAAAGGGGAAATAGAACGCACTGCATTCATTCTAGGAGACTTCAATACTCCACTCACTCCAAAGAACAGACAAACCAGACAGAAAATAAGTAAGGACACAGAGGCACTGAACAACACACTAGAACAGATGGACCTAATAGACATCTACAGAACTCTCCACCCAAAAGCAGCAGGATACAAATTCTTCTCAAGTGTACATGAAACATTCTCCAGAATAGACCACATACTAGGCCACAAAAAGAGCCTCAGTAAATTCAAAAAGATGGAAATCCTACCAACCAACTTTTCAGACCAAAAAGGCATAAAACTAGAAATAAATAGTACAAACAAAGCAAAAAGGCTCACAAACACATGGAGGCTTAACAACACGCTCCCAAATAATCAATGGATCAATGAACAAATAAAAATGGAGATCCAGCAATAAATGGAAACAAACGACAACAACAACACTAAGCCCCAACTACTGTGGGACACAGCAAAAGCAGTCTTAAGAGGAAAGTATGTAGCAATCCAGGCATATTTAAAGAAGGAAGAACAATCCCAAATAAATGGTCTAATGTCACAATTATCAAAATTGGACAAAGAAGAACAAATGAGGCCTAAGGTCAGCCGAAGGAGGGACATAATAAAGACCAGAGAAGAAATAAATAAAATTGAGAAGAATAAAACAATAGCAAAAATCAATGAAACCAAGATCTGGTTCTTCAAGAAAATAAACAAAATAGATAAGCCTCTACCCAGACTTATTAAGAGGAAAAGAGAGTCAACACAAATCAACAGTATCAGAAAGGAGAAAGGAAAAATCACGACGAACCCCACAGAATACAAAGAATTATTAGTGAGTACTGTGAAAACCTATATGCTAACAAGCTGGGAAACCTAGGAGAAATGGACAACTTCCTAGAAAAATACAACCTTCCAAGACTGACCCAGAAAGAAACAGAAAATCTATACAGTCCAATTACCAGCAACAAAATTGAAGCGGTAATCAAAAAACTACCAAAGAACAAAACCCCCGGGCCAGATGGATTCACCTCAGAATGTTATCAGACATACAGGGAAGACATAATACCCATTCTCCTTAAAGTTTTCCAGAAAATAGAAGAGGAGGGGATACTCCCAAACTCATTCTATGAAGCTAACATCACCCTAATACCAAAACCAGGTAAAGACCCCACCAAATAAGAAAACTACAGACCAATATCCCTGATGAACGTAGATGCAAAAATACTCAACAAAATATTAGCAAACCGAATTCAAAAATACATCAAAAAGATCATACAACATGAGCAAGTGGGACTCATCCCAGGGATGCAAGGATGGTACAACATTTGAAAGTCCATCAACATCATCCACCACATCAACAAAAAGAAAGACAAAAACCACATGATCATCTCCATAGATTCTGAAAAAGCATTTGACAAAGTTCGACATCCATTCATGATAAAAACTCTCAGCAAAATGGGTATAGAGGGCAAGTACCTCAACATAATAAAGGCCATGTATGATAAATCCACAGCCAACATTATATTGAACAGCGAGAAGCTGAAAGCTTTTCCTCTGAGATCGGGAACTAGACAGGGATGCCCACTCTACCCACGGCTATTTAACATAGTACTGGAGGTCCTAGCCATGGCAATTAGACAAAACAAAGAAATACAAGGAATCCAGAAAGGTCAAGAAGAAGTTAAACTGTCACTATTTGCAGATGACATGATATTGTACATAAAAAACCATAAAGACTCCACCCCAAAACTACAGGAACTGATATCGGAATACAGCAAAGTTGCAGGATACAAAATTAACACACAGAAATCTGTGGCTTTCCTATACACTAACAATGAACCAACAGAAAGAGAAATCAGGAAAACAACTCCATTCACAATTGCATCAAAAAAAATAAAATACCTAGGAATAAACCTAACCAAAGAAGTGAAAGACCTATACCATGAAAACTACAAGTCACTCTTAAGAGAAATTAAAGGGGACACTAACAGATGGAAACTTATCCCATGCTCATGGCTAGGAAGAATTAATATCGTCAAAATGGCCATCCTGCCCAAAGCAATATACAGATTTGATGCAATCCCTATCAAATTACCAGCTACATTCTTCAATGAACTGGAACAAATAGTTCAAAAATTTATATGGAAACACCAAAGACCCCGAATAGCCAAAGCAATCCTGAGAAAGAGGAATAAAGTAGGAGGGATCTCACTCCCCAGCTTCAAGCTCTACTACAAAGCCATAGTAATCAAGACAGTTTGGTACTGGCACGAGAACAGAGCCACAGACCAGTGGAACAGATTAGAGACTCCAGACATTAATCCAGACATATATGGTCAATTAATATTTGATAAAGGAGCCATGGACATACAATGGGGAAGTGACAGTCTCTTCAACAGATGGTGCTGGCAAAACTGGAGGGCTACATGTAGGAGAATAAAACTGGACCATTGCCTAACCCCATACACAAAAGTAAACTCAAAATGGATCAAAGACCTGAATGTAAGTCATGAAACCATTAAACTCTTGGAAAAAAACATAGGCAAAAACCTCTTAGACATAAACATGAGTGACCTCTTCTTGAACATATGTCCCCGGGCAAGGAAAACAACAGCAAAAATGAACAAGTGGGACTATATTAATCTGAAAAGCTTCTGTACAGCAAAAGACACCATCAATAGAACAAAAAGGAACCCTACAGTGTGGGAGAATATATTTGAAAATGACAGATCTGATAAAGGCTTGATGTCCAAAATATGTATATAAATGTTCAATCACTGTGTTGTACACCTGAAACTAATGTAATATTGTGTGTCAACTAACCTTCAATAAAAAATAATTATCTAAAAAAAAAAAAGATAAGGGCATAAACAAATAAAATCTAGAAGAATAAAACAATTGAAAGTATCAATGAAAGCAATAACTGGTTCTTCAAGAAAATAGACAAAATAGATAAACCCCTAGCCAGACTTACCAAGAAAAGAAGAGAGTCTATTCATATACACAGAATCAGAAATGAGAAAGGAAAAATCACTAAGTACAAGACAGAACTACAAAGAATTATTAGAGAATACCAAGAAAAATTATATGGTAACACACTGGATAACCTAGAAGAAATGGACAACTTTCTAGAGAAATACAACCTCCCAAGACTGACCCAAGAAGAAAAGGAAAATCTGAACAGACCAATTACCAACAACAAAATTGAACTGGTAAAAAAATTACCTAAGAACAAAACTCCTGAACCAGATGGCTTCACTGCTGAATTTTATCAAACATTTAGTGAAGACCTATTACCCATCCTCCTTGAAGTTTTCTAAAAAGTAGAAGAGGAGGGAAAAATTCAAAACTCATTCTATGAGGCCAGCATAACTCTAATATGAAAACCAGGCAAAGACACCAAAAAAAAAGAAAATTACAGACTAATATACCTGATGAACATTGATGCAAAAATACTCAACAAAATATTAGCAAAACAAGTTCAAAAATACATCAAAAAGATCATCCATCATGATCAAGTAGGATTTATTCCAGGAATACAAGTATGGTACAGTATTAAAAAATCCATCAACATCATCTACCACATCAACAAAAAGAAGGACAAAAACCATATGATCATCTCCAAAGATGCTTAAAAAGCATTTGACAAAATTCAATATCCATTCATTATAAAACCTTTCAACAAAATGAGTATAGAGGGCAAGTACCTCATCCTAATTAAGGCCATATATGACAAACACAGTCAACATCATACTTAACAGTGAGAAGCTGAAAGTCTTTCCTTTAAAGTCAGGAACAAGACAAGGATGCCCACTCTCCCCACTTTTATTCAACATAGTTCTGGAGGTGCTCATCATGGCAGTCAGACAATGCAAAGAAATAAAAGGATTATTAAAGAAGAACTCAATTTGTCACTGTTTGCAGATGACATGATATTGTACATTAAAAATCCTAAAGAATTCACTCTAAAACTACTAGATTTAATATCTGAATTTAGCAAAGTTCCAGCATACAAAGTTAGTACACAGAAATCTGTTGCATTCCTATATACTAATGATGAACTCTCATAAAGAGAAATTAGGAAAACAATTCAATTCACAATTCCATCAAAAAGAATAAAGTACTTAGGAATAAACCTAACTAAGGAAGTGAAAGAAAGACATATACCCTGAAAACTATAAGACACTCATGAGAGAAATTAAAGAAGATATCAATAAATGGAAATACATCCCATGCTTATAGATAGGAAGAATAATATTGTCAAAATGACCATGCTGCCTAAAGCAATCTATAGATTCAATGCAATCCCTATCAAAATACCAACAGCATTAGTTCTAAAATTCATATGGAACCACAAAAGAACCTGAACCCAAAGCAATTCTGAGAAGGAAAAATAAAGTGGGGTGGATTATGCTCCCCAACTTCAAGCTCTACTACAAAGCCACAGTAATCAAGACAATTTGGTACTGGCCCAAGAACAGACCCATAGAGCAATAGAACAGACTAGAAAGCTCAGATATGAACCCAACCATATACGGTCAATTAATATTCGATAAAGGAGCTACAGACATACAATGGGGGAAATGACAGCCTCTTCAACAACTATTGTTGGCAAAACTGGACAGCTACATGCAAAAGTATGAAAGTGGATTATTGCTTAACCTCATACACAAAAGTAAAATTGAAATGGATCAAAGACCTGAATATAAGTCATGAAACCATAAAACTCTTAGAAGACAACATAGGTAAAAATCTCCTGAATATAAACTTTTTCCTGAACGCATCTCCTCTAGCAAGGGAAACAAAAGCAAAACTGAACACATGGGACTACATCAAACAACAAAGCTTCTGAATGGCAAAGGACACCATCAACAGAAAAAAAAGGCATCCTACAGTATGAGAGAATATGTTTGTAAATGACATACAGACAAGGGGTTAACATCCAAAATATATAAACAACTCACATGCCTCAACACCCAAAAAGCAAATAACCTGATAAAAAAATGGGTGGAGGATATGAGCAGACACTTCTCCGAAGAAGAAATTCAGATGGCCAACAGCCACATGAAGATATTCCACATTGGTAATTATCAGGGAAATGCAAATTTAAAGGACAATGAGATATCACCTCATACCAGTTAGGATGGACAGCACCTCAAAGACTAAAAACAAGAAATGCTGGCAAGGACGTGGAGTAAGGGGAACCCTCCTACACCGCTTATGAGAATGTAAACTAGTTCAACCATTGTGGAAAGCAATATGGAGGTTCCTCAAAAAACTAAAAATAGAAATACCATTTGACCTGGGAATTCCCCTTCTGAGAATTTAATTTACACATATAATACAAGTTCTCAGATTCAAAAAGATATATGCAACCCTGTTTATTGCAGCACTATTTACAATAGGCAAGAAATAGAAGCAACCTAAGTGTCCATCAGTAGATGAATGGATAATGAAAATGTGGTTCATATACACAATGGAATATTATTCAACCATAAGAAGAAAATAACTCCTACCATTTGCAACAACATGGATGGAGCTGGAGGGTATTATGCTCAGTGAAATAAGCCAGGCAGAGAAAGACAAATACCATATGATCTCACTTATTTTTGGAATATAAAAACAAAGTAAAACAGAAGGAACAAAACAGCAGCAGACTCACAGACTCTAAGAAGGGAATAGCAGTTACCAAAGGGGTGGGGTGTGGGAGGACGAAGGGGATTGAGGGCTATTATGATTAGTACACATGGTGTGGGGGGGGATAATGGGGAAGACAGCGAAGCACAGAGAAGTAGTGACTTTCTGGCATGTTACTTCACTAATGGACAGTGACTGCAATGGAGTAGGAGGGAGGACTCAATATGGCTGAATGCAGTAACCACATTGTTTTCCATGTGAAACTGTCATAAGAATGTATATGAATAATGCCTTAATAAAAAAATTGCAATGAATAACTAAATCAATAACATTCAGAAGAAAAAAAAGTTCAGCTTCTGGACGTGCCATAAAACAACACAGGTCTTTGTGAGTGTTGGGAGCGCCAGAACACCACCTATACGCTGGGGCTGACGGAGATGGACTCGGAGGTGAAATCCGACACCAGGTTCATCTTATGAACAAGAACACCAAAACACTGACACTTGAAGGAACCGGGAAGCTGACTTTTATTGACGGTGGCGCCACTTTCCTGAGTGACTAAGTGTACCGGGTAACCACCGAGCCCCTAGCCCCGCCCACTGCTCGGGGGCATCTGCGCAGAAGGCCACCGCCAGCCTGACGTCAGCGCACGGGGCCTGACCCGTCCCCCTGTAACGCCATCCTCGCTGCAGCTGTGCCCTGGCCGCCTGCGCCCTTGTGCGCATGCTCCAAACCCCACCCCTCGTGCCTTACAGTTTGTCACCCAGGCAACACCTGACATGTCGTTGAGCAGCCAGGCGCTGAGCTGCGTGGAGTGGAGCTCAGGACTGTGGAGGGGAGCAGAGCTGAGCGGCGGGGCGGGCCTGTCCAGGCCAGTGGAGCGGAGACGTCGGCCAAGAGGCGGTAAACATGCGCTTTTGACGCGTTGGAGGCTTCTTGATCGCCGATGGTGAAGATATTCCAGCTTTTTCTAGTTTAAAGGAGGAAACTGCTTACTGGAAGGAACTTCCCTTCAAATATAAACAAAGCTTTCGGAAAGCTCGGGATGAGCTAGTTGAATTCCAGGAAGGAAGCAGAGAATTCGAAGCAGAGTTGGAGGCACGGTTAGTACAGACTGAACATAGAAATAGAGACTTGAAAGTTGATAATGAAAGATTGAAATATGAAATGGAGGCCTTAAAGGAGAAGCTAGAGCATCAATACCCACAGAGCTGCAAGCAGGTCTCAGTAGCAGAAAATGATTTAAGTCACACTACAGCCATTCAGGAGCAGTTGCCTAAGTATGTGAGAGAGCCGGAGCAAGCCAATGACGAGGGCCTGGAGCGAGAAAAAGGGCAACAATAGTTTCTACGGAAGACTTTGAACAAAGGCTACGTCAGGCCATTGAACAAAATGCATTTTTAAAAAGTGAACTTGATGAAAAGGAATCTTTGTTGGTCTCTGTGCAGAGGTTAAAGGGTGAAGCGAGACATTTAAGACAAGAGCTAGCAGTTCAGGAAAGACAACAGGAAGTAACCAGAAAGTCAGCTCCTAGTTCTACAACTCTACAAAGTGAAAAGATGGATTCTGTTGCCCAAGTGTCACTTTCTTTGCCAGCCACTCCTGTTGAAAAAGGAATGGGAAAGAGTTTTCCTTCACCAAAAGCTGTACCAAACGGTTTGGTACCAGTCCACTAACTCCTCCTGCTAGGATTATCAGCACTAAACACCGTGGGGCATCTCTTACGGAAAGCAGGGGCTTTAGAATAGAAATGGGCAGCTTGGAGGAATTTTGCAAAGAACCAAGCATCACGAAAATCCTCTATTTCAGGGAATGTTAACTGTGAGGTGATGAATAGCAATAGCACAAAGCTCTCGATGAGGGCATACATCTTTCTTCGATAAACAGTCAACGGCTTTGACCCAGCTCTTCCTCCTCGTCGTCAGCCCTGGGTATGCTGCCTCTGTGTGTGAGTGTCCGGCCTCCGGGTGGGGGCTCCTGCCCTGCAACAATCCAGAACACCCACGCCTCACCCCTCGGTGCCTGGACCCAGCCTGTGCCCCTCTGTCTGCCCCCCCAGGGCTGGCAGAAGGCAGGTTGCATGCAGTGGCGGTCCCTGGGCCATGCCCAGCCCCAGGACTCAGCGCGATATCAATACTGGCTGTTTTCTCTTCTCACCCTAGTGCCGCTGGTATCACATGATTGCACTTTTGTGGGTCACAAGGTGATACATATGTGTATTACCTGGTCACTGGATGCAGAAGTTCCCATATCATCACACCTGCCTCATCACCGCCACCCTGCTGTACTGATAGGATTTAGTTGTGTTTAGGACATTGCAGATCTTCTAGAAGTTCTCCCCCAACACAGGTTGACATGTGGTCTCCTCCTAGGCTCCCCTCAGGCATCTTCAATGCTCATGATTGTGAGTCCTCCAACTCCACCCCCCACGGTGTGGGCCTGTTGCTGGCAAAGAGTCAGGAAGGTTACTGAATTAGGAAGTGTTTTCTGCACCTTCTGATTTTGCTTTAGCCATTATCAGTCCATAGACTTGCCTCCAGAGCAGCCAAGTGCCCATCCAAGCCCCAGATGCAGGAGACTCTAGGGCCTGGGCACACAGGGCTGTGCCTCTGTGCTGTCTGCCCCTCCTCATGTGCCTCAGACTTAGGGTAGGCGGCAGTGGCAACCTCTTGCCAGCTTTCTGGTCTTTCAGTTAAATGACATCTTTCAGAGCATTTTTATTTTGTGTCCTGAGGGCCTATCCAGTTGTGTTAGGGAGGGTTGGGTGGCCTGATTGCAGGAGCTGGCCGGTGCCGGCTCCTGAGGGGCAGGCTGACCGTAAGTGGTCGTTCTTGTGCGTCCTTTGATTACTCTCATGATTCATTTACTGTTTACATTTGTTTTATTGTACATAGGTTTGTAGCCATTGTTGCCTAAGATGTTTGTATATAACTTGGGCTTTGTGGCTTTTATTTATTCAGAATTCATATGGCATGTTAATGACTTATGATGTTGTCCTACTGTGGGCAGCTATATAGGATCATCATATGGTTAAAAGAAAAAAAGAAAATGCTTTCCCTTAAAAAGTCTTTTAATGTGGAAACAGTAAACTTCACAGAAAAAAATATATGACTAAGGGACTATAGATAGTAATAAATGAGCATATTTTACAAAAAGAATCCTCCCTTTATAACTTATTTCTGGATCCATCTTTTCCCAGTCTAGAGTTGGAGAACTAGGAGCTGACTTTCTGGTTACTTCATGTTGTCTTGCCCAAACTGCTAGTTCTTCTCTTAAATCTCTTGCTTCATCCTTGAACCTCTTCCGTACCTCTGTGTACCCTCTGGCTCAGAGCATGGTCCATCTGTTAGCCCAACAGGGCCTGGCTCTCCTCCTCAAGAGTGTCACCCAGCTACGCGGAGAGGGGCTCCCGTGCTTCCCAGTGCTTGACTATCTCCATTCTTTAACTCCTCCCAGGTGAAGTCAGGAAACAAACCTCTTGGGACATCCTTTTCTCTGCGATCTTGGTACTTAAGAGTAGGTTGGCATATGCAACTGAAAAAGAAAAGCCTAGCCAGACTCATCTATAACCATGAACTTACATTGTTGTATGCTAATATACTCAGATTTCCAATCTGATTATTCTAGTCATTCTGTGCTCATTTTCATTTGGATATGATTTCTACCCATTATTCCTTCTCTCTCTTTGTCTTCAAAAGATACCAATGTCTGAAAAGCTTAGAAGATAAAGGTGAAATCGTTCAAGGTCCTTATTAGCTCTCTAAGCAGTCTTAAGTTGTTCAAACACCTTCTAAGAGTGTCTTCAAAAGCCACTTACAAGAGGCTTGCTCACAAGTCACATCACAAAATATCACTGACAGATGAAAACTGGAAGTGGTATCCTACCTTTGGGAAATGAAGGCCTCTTCCCTCCAGCTTTTATTGGAGAGGACAGCCGAACAATTTGAAGCCTGTTTAACATGGTGGGCAACAAGCCTTTAATTAACACCTAATAGTCAGTACCCTGTCACACCCTCACAATTGAATCAGTGTAATCTGCCTCATTTTCATAACGAACAACATTCTACTTACTGAAATCTGATACTTACTCAACAGTGTTTATGCCAGTCTTTTTTTTTTTTTAACTTTAATCCAGTATCTCATACCAGAAACCACAGAATGTCAGGTATCACCATTCTACCCTTGACTATGATTTAAACCTGCATGAAGAGATTGGCCATGAGTAACATAAAACTTTGTCACTTTTTTACTACCCCATCATTGGCTTTTGATTAGAAGAGAAATCAGCTATTGTCAAAAGCACTGACTATTACTGCATCTATAAAATGTACATTTTATTGCCACTGCAAGAATTAGCTTTACCAGGTATAGTGTACTGAAAGATAAGATCAAAATCTCAAGTGATATATTCTAAACCTGGGTTTTAATCCGATATTTTTTCATTTACATCATAATGGTCTGAGACTATTTAGAGATGAACTGAATGTATAATTTTCTCTGACAGTAAACATAGAGATGAGTCCTTACTCCTTGATGGGATGATTTTGTATACAAAAACTAGGAGTGACTCATAGTTCTGTTGTGAATCTAATGCTGTTTTTTTGAGGGGGTGTATCATTAAAACCAGTTTTCCTAAGTATATTCTAAATAAATTTACCCAAATATTCACATGGAAATGATGTGACCATCCATCTCAGGAATAAGAAAGCAAAAAAACAAAACAAAAATCATGGTTGGGTTTTTAAGTTTCAAAACAAAGTGTTGACTCCATATAAGCTCATCTAATTTGTGAAATGTATAGATTATCTCTCAAGTTTGATAGACTATAAACACTCTAGGTCAAGTCAAAGCATACCACTGAATTGTTTAACATCCAACTAAAATCTCATGTTGAAATAAATTCCACTTATTCCATTCCTTATATTGGTTCTTGGTAAACACAGGAATGAATATGCCATCTGTCACAGTCACTTTACTAGCTCTTGTTAATAGTATAATTGCTTCTTTCCATTGTGTTTATCTGTAACATATATAATATTCAAATATGTCTATATATATATAGATTATTTTCAGATATATAAATATATATGTAAATCTACATAGCTGCTTTCACAATTATAGTCTTCCTCAAATAATTTTGATTTAGAGTAGGGCACTGACACACAAATATATATTATAATTCTAATTCTGTCATGATATGCAATTAAGTACTTAATATGATTTTTCAAAAGTTTCCATTTCTGTTATTAGTGGCATGTTCAATGTCTTCAAATTTCTCCATGGTTCTGTATGAATATATTTATACCAGGTAGGTCATGGTATGGAGTCGTAGAGGTTGTGTACTGCACAACCCAGGGGTGCCACTCATTTCATAGTGTAAGTAAGTAGCACCAGTTGGGGTGGCCCCATGCACAAAGAATGTGACTGAAGGTTGGCCCTGGCATATGTAAGTGCAGAACTCTCCAAAGAACCTCACCTAGGTTGTAATGTATGAAGCTGTTCTTGACTCTGAGTCCACCACTAAACTATGTTGATAATGGTGAAATTAAGGGAAATCAATGCAGTCAATTTCTATTTATTAAAACTTCTTGGACTTTCTTCCTTCAGGATTGATAAAGTAGCACCAATGAAGATAGATTCATACTAAAAATTTATAGATTTTGTGATTTATTTATCCACAAATTTATCCCTGACTCTATAAATGTGTTTCTGCAAAATCTATCTATAACCGTTTGGTGTAAAAATATGGAAATTCTCACAGCACAAACATAAAAGATGGACTCATTAATAAAAACTCAAGTAGGCATATTTGATGTGATTGTTTCACATGGATGGAGTGAGCCTCAGCAATGTAAAAGTCAGGATCTGAAGAAAGGTATGGTGACTACACTAAAGTAGGAGGGGCAAGGGCCAGGCCTCTCTAGTCAGATCTGAGCGATGAATTATACAACTTTGAGCAAGTTATTCAACCTTCTGGGTCTCATTTTCTGCTTAGAACACTGATAACACCAATGTTTCCATTATACTGCAATTGTTAACCAGAATGGTACCTGCAGGGAAGTCAGCAGGACCGAGCAACACTAGCTATTCCCACTCCTGTGAATTTAGGATGTTACGAAAAATGACAGACAAGAAACAAAATGAAAACTGAGTGTGCAAAAAGCAGATATCTCATCTGAGAAAATCCCAAGTCCAATTACATGAATGGAAGAGAGTTTCAAATTTTACTTTAAAACTGTCTTAAAGTAATGAAATCTTCAGAATAAAAATGTGGTATTTCATAGATAAAAAGGCCATAGAGTTATAATTAGTATGTATTATTTGTAGAAACTGATGTGGAAAGATATTAAATACAAACCAGGAGAAATGTAAATAAAGGTTACTAAATATTATTTTGTGTATCTTTGTTATAAGGACGAACAGCATGGTATACTGTACTTGCGGAGGTCTTTCAAAAAAAAAAATCCTCCAAACTGAGATCATTTAACATGCAAATAAAAAGATCACAGTAGCTTTACCCTACAGCAGTAAAATTCCACTCAATGTGCAGTTAAAGCAGATGATAATGAGTGATGAGAGGGCAGGAATAATAAACTTTCAGAGATGGGAAAGATATGGCAAACGCTTCCTCTGCTCTGAGGAAAATTTGACGGCAAGGTTAAGTGCCTTGCCCGAAAACAGAATTAGGCCCTGACAGATCAGCAGCTCGTCTGTTTTCTGTGTAAGGAGCAACCTAGGCAGCTGATTGTCACTGAGTATGTGCCGCAGAGAACTGCATCGGACCCAGTTCAAATAAAAAGATCTAGAATCTTCTATTGAAAATCCCATGTTCTGTTTATAATCATATTTGCCTTATACACCATAATGAATGGTGATCCCAATCTTGGGATAATTTTTAATGTTTTCCTCCTATAGATCTGGCTCATCTGAGATTCTCAGTAAAGCTATACCCCTGGGCCTCTATCCTCTGAACCGAAGCAGGTCCTGGATGGCCCTGGCTCAGGTCCTCCTCGCTGTTACCGCAAATTAGAAAAACAGAAGCAAGCTAGAGTATATTCTTCAGTTTTTGCCGTGCTTTTGAGAGATGCCTTGTACTTCTTTATTAAAAAACAAAAAACAAAAAACAAGTACAGCAAAGACATTCCTTTGGGAATCTTACCCAGCCCCGTGGCTTTAAATACCATCTACACTGAGACAACCCTCACATTTACTTATTCAGCCCAGATCTCTCCCCAAAACACCAAACTCACAGACACAATTATCTACTATACATTTCTACATGTATGTTCAACAGGCATCTCAAATGTTGCTGCTCTTTTCGGCAGTGCTCAGGCACCTGCAGTCTGTCCTGAGTTAATCTTAACTCCGTCCAGAATTCTAGTCCTTCAGGCCAAAGACCTGGGAGGCTCCTAGCCCCTTCTTTTACACCCCACGTGTCATCCATCCATCGCCAAACCCTCTATCTTCATCGTGGATCTGATTCTAACCACAGTTCAACCCCTCTAGTAATATCACCCTGGCCCACTTCACCCCATCTCTCACCAGGTATGTTACAAAGCCTCATAATCAGGGTTGCCACTTCAACCTGGAACCCTGTATCTATTTTCAGTGAGGAAGCTATATAAAATGAAGACCAAATCCTATCCGTGTTTTTGGCTCCAAATCCTCCAATGGCTTCCTACGTCACTCTGATTAAATACCCCAAGCTTGCTCTCACGTGCGAGGGCCACACACCTTGGCACCACCGTGTTGCTCTGACTGCCTTCCCTGAAGGCTGCATGGTCCCTGTCTCTGGTCCAGGCACACGGGCATCTCAACAGCCCCGCAGACATCCTGGGCTTCCACCTTTCCTCTGGCTGTTGTTTCTCTCTCTGATCTCTCCTAGGTTTGTGCTCAGCTACCATGTTCTCAGAGAGACCTTCTGTTTTAGTCAGATTGAGCTGCTACAAGAAATTACAATAGACTGCAAGGCTTAAACAATAAATACTTATTTCTCCACAGCTCTGGAAGCTAAGAAGTCCAAGATCAAGGCGCCAGCAGGCCACCGCTCTTCCCTGTGAGCAGATGGCCATCTCCTAACTGCTTCCCCACATGGCGGTGGAGAGAGGGAGAGAGAAGGAGAGGGGGAGCCAGAGAGAGCACCAGTTCTCCTGTTTCTCTTCTTGTAAGAGCACCGATCTCATCATGAGACCCCCAAACTCATGATATAATTACCTCCCAAAGCCCCAAGACCAAGTATCATCGCAGTGGGGGTTAAGGTTCAACATATGAATTTGGGGAAAACAGTCCATAGCACCCTTTATGACCAGTCTATTTAAAAATTAAATTTCCCCTTTCAAAGCACTCTCTAGTCCATTTTTCTGCTTCATTTTCCTTCATCACACAATGCATCTTAACTATTTGTTATTGTCTGTCTCTCTCAACTATACTAGACTCTGCTAACTATACTAAGATCTCTAAGGGCAGGAACTTTTGTCCATTTCATTAATTCTTTTTCGCCCATACCTAAAGCAGGGCCTGACCCACAGGAGAGGATCGATACATACTTGTTGAATCAATTACTACACTTTTTGTTCCCAACAAATCCTCTCATTATTTTTCAATTTTCCTTTCTGTACCTTTGTCTTAGCATTTTTCCTGTATATTTGAATCTGTGAGGAAGACATTTTACTTAATTTTAAAAAACAAATAAGGATTTATCTTTCATTCTCCACGTGTTTGATTAATTTCCAGAAAAAGGTGAGAACGCTGCTTTAGCTTTACACAGCCCAGTGATTGGAGGAAATCTTTGTCTTTTTAAGAACAATTGCTGTTTCCTTTGCAATGTCTCTAAGTTTCACTTGTGTTTCACAGGCTAGTCTCCCTAATCTCAATACCTTCCTTGTAATAACCTCTTCTGCCTCCTTCTGGGAAAACAAAACTTTTACTTCTGTCACACGAGGATCTAGAAATCCCTATTGCAGTTTCAGAGGCTTTTGTCTGGGATCCAGGGTCCCTGAGGTTTATGTTCCTAGCTCTAACACATTTTTATTTTACCTTTTTGCACAGACTCCAATATTCTTCTCCTACTTCAATTATGACTTTCAGTCTTCCTCTTGACCTTCTCCATTTCCTCAAACACTAGCCAGTCTTTAAGATGTCATTTAATTTGCTGGAATAATTTCCTTTATGTGAGAGGTAACCGAGGGTTCTACTGTTCTCTGGGACTAGTTTATAAACTCTTTGAGCTCTGTATAAGAACTCAGATTTCTTCCATATCCTCTGCGACATGTAATCTTAAAGATAGGGATTGTTTTTTATTCATCTGACACGTAGGAAGGGCCTAGCATATGTTTGCCACTTAATTTTTCCTTGCAGGAAGAATGAAGGAAGAAAGACCTAAAGGAAAAGAGGGAGGGAAGATGGGAGGGGCTAGAGGTGACCTGATTTTTTGAGTTCTATGTATTTTTTTTTGATTAGGGAGTAAATGTATGCTTTGTATATTCCATGCTTTCTTTGCTTTTTTAACTGTGTTGACTTTAGTGAATAGACATAAATTAACACATGCATATTAATTTTTAAGAATACTGCAATGAACATATGATACATGCTCTTCAAATATCCAAAAAGCAATTGGTAATCAACATTGTATAAGTGTAACTGAAAGGGAAGAATTTTACTGTGCAGTGTGTTATTAATGGCATGTTCAAATGGAGATATGATAAACCAAATTAAGATTGTTTATACTCAAATGGTTTCTTCATAATCAATGATTATATAATACTGCTTCTCTTAAAGGTAATTTAAATGATTTTCCAGGATTATTTTTATTGAAATTCTACCAGTTGCTATGCTGTTTGGTGGAGATTTACAGTAAAGTTTAAAACATGGCCTGCAACTTCAAGGAAACTGCAGTTTAACAGATCAGATAAATATCCTTCCTATTTTTACACTATGCTAATTTTTTTAAGCTAGAGTTCTCTAGATGTTTAAAACTAGAGAGATGAAGGAAGACAAAAGTAAAATATGAGTTTTTAAATAATAATAAAAGAAGCTAGCAATACAGGTTATATATAGAAAGCAGAGAAAAGATGTATGTATTTTATAGGACTAGCAGAGCATAAAGGTAGAAAATTATTAAATAAAGCAAAAGAAAAGTTGAGAAGTAATATATGCATTCAAAAGAATGTTTTAGAATGGTAAAATATTTGATGCATCCAGCCTGTCTATTACCTGCAACAGATTTCTCATTTGGCTACAGTGAACAATTGTCCAGCTGTCAGGGGAAAATTTGTCATATTTGAACCTACTTCCTCTGTGCGACAAACAAGGTCAGAAGTATAGAAAAGGAATATCCTGTCACCTATTGAATTTACAGTAAATTGCTCTTTGATGAACAGATGGACTTCAAGTGATTTAAATTCATAAAGTTTAATCATGAGGAACAGTGATTTGGAATCTGTCAACCCACCAGTGAAGAATGTTTCTTGAACACTAGTCATCAAATCCTGTCGTGCTCCCTGCAATCTTGTCCACCATCGTGTGAAGTGTATCTATGTGCTACCAAAATTATGTGGATAGTTATGCAAGCATGTGATTCATTTTTAAAGTATCTTTCCTATGTAAACTTAAATTCCATTTTTCAATAAGATAATGGACATTTCAGGAAGCAAAGCTGAAGAATTTATTGTAAAATTCAGTATTCTTTCTTTGAATAAACTTTATACTAAATATTAGTAAATATGTATATATCTGAACATGCTAAATTATAAGCTTTTAAATGTTGATTTTAGGGTGGATGGATTAATAGTAACTGACATTCACATGTAGAGTGGGCACCCATGAAATATGTGAGTCTTTTAAAGACAATGTGCATAGAGAGCTTGGTACATGTTATCACTGTGTTTATTAATATGATGGTGGTGATGACACTAATGATGATGAGGAATGTGGAGACGAGTAGACTGAAGAGCAGGGAAAGATTGCCTAAATATGAATCTCCATTTATTGAGAAGCTCAGAGCTCTTATTCAAAATTCTTTTTTTTTCTTTCTCCCCATTTTTTTCTCTTCTTCTTTGCACCCTCCCTTTTTCCTTTCTTTTCTCCTTGTCTCCTTCCCCATCTTTCTTTTAGCACAGAATAAGTAAATGCCTAGTATGTATTAAATAATATACCATATATCAGAGCTATAAATATGTATAATGAATATCTCCTGGCTTCAAGAATATATAGGCCAGTACATTGGATTAGGCATGTAGAAATTCTAGCATAATAACAACTTATGAATAACACAACAGACAACCCGTAAGTTTTTCTATTTAGAAAGTTTTCTTCTATAAACACATGCTCCAAAGTAAATTGGAATTGCCTCAATGAGATGTTTCTGAAGATTCTCTTAATATGTGGAAATGCTTTGAAGGACTGAAAACTTAAGCCCCTTTAATCACGTTAGGTATAGAAACAGCACACCAGTACAGCATACTTATAGGAATAAAACAAGAAAGGAAGGAAATAATGGTCAATTCTATGTGGCATGACCTAAAGATGAGCAAGATTTGATCAAAAGAAGATGATACCCTAGTTTAATCTTAAAAGGTAATAAACCTGGAATTCTGGGGTGAGAAGAGGAATGAATAGCAGAAGCATGTAATTAGAGAGATTTGCATAAGCACAGTTACAAAGATTGAAGTGCATGTAAACAAAACGCTAAGCTATTTGTCAAGGATGAAGTACAGAGTTGAAGAGAGATAAATGGGCTAAATCTGAATTAGAGTTGGAGAGATACGCAAGGTCAAGTATGACAACCCTTGAATATCATGATGAAGAGTTGGCATTTATTCTATAGAGCTCTCCTGGGGGAGTTCTTCAAATGTTTCAAGTGTGGGGATGGCATGACTATCCCCACAGTTTATGAGAAGCACTCTGATAACAGAGCAGTGGTTCTCAACAAGAGACAATTTTGCCCTTCAGAGGACATAGGAAACATCTGGAGATATTTTTGATGGTCACAACTTGTGGTAGGGAAGGGTGCTGCTGGTATATAATGGGTAGAGACCATGGACACTGCTCAGCATCTTAAAATGCACTGCACATCCCCCTCCCAGAACAAAGAACTATCTAGTCCAATATGCAATAGTGCTGGGGTTAACCCTGATGTGGAAGACGGACTCTGAGGGTGGGGTAGAAATACAGAGGATGAATACAGAGAGAAGCAGGTGGAGGACAATAGTCCCATGGTTTCAAATAATTTAAATATGAATTTAAATAGAAATAAGAGGTGATGGAAGTGTTGGTGGGCAGCAGTTGCTCAGGGCCCCAGGCTCAGAAGGGTCTGCCTTTGGTTTAACTTTCTGCTGGCACACTATGGAAATTCTTAGCATTTTTTTAACAAAGAGCACACATTTTCATTTTGCAATGGGCTTCGCAAATTGTATACTCAGTCCTAGAGGTTGGATTTTAGAATTGTTAAAGAGGGTGAATGACGGATGTAGGGGAGCTGACGAAAAAGAAGGCAACTTAGTGGCAAGTCTCTGGACAGTACTATTAGTAGCTAGGAAAAATGGGAAGCTCAGGCTTTGGAGAAAAGATAATGAACATAGTTTGATATATATTTAGAGCCATCTGTTGTATATTCAAGTAAAAATTATGCAGTTGACAGGATCCTGAAGGCACCAAGAATTTTAGGAGCAAGGGTACCTCTAGGCAACAGTTCATTAGTGTTAGGAATCCAAGTTCTACAACAGAGAGGAAATAACCTACAATGATGTAGAAGCTAGTATCTGAGAAAAATCAACTTTTGGCTACCATAAGCATTTTAATTTCATGATATATAGTTTTGTAGTTATACACTTAGCTCAAAAAATCCATTCCTTTTTAAAGAGATTAAAAGATGGTGGGGCTATTTTTTCAAATCAAAATGTAGTTTGTGTTTGAATGCTTACATTTTCTCTATTTGAGAAAAGGTTTTTGGAAGACAGGTATTTTAAGCATTTACAAGTCTGTGTTTCAGTAAAGAACCCAAAAGAAGTCTTTTTCCTAGAAGAAACAGGTTTTAGGTAACCTATAATATGCAGTGAGTGTGAACACTGAGCTGAAATAGAAAATTATTCTTTTCTTGATGAGTCTTAGGACATTGCAACTACAGATGTTAACATTCGTAGCTAAGGTTTTAATAGCTGCTGGCCCTGAAGTGGGCTCTAAAACATTTTAATGAAAATGTATATACTTTCAGAAGTAACAATATTTTTAAATTATTATTTTTTTTTACAATCTCAGAATCTGGGCAATAATTACAGCCATACTTGTTTTTGTTTGTTGTCAAACCTCTTATCAGTCATATGGTATCTTTTCTATGTCTAGTTCCACAAAAATCCATTTGTAGTATGTAATATTTATCATAAAACCAGTATGTATCTGTGTTTCAGAGATACTGCTTATGTATGAGTTGTCTGCAAATACATTTCTAGAGGCATTACAGGCTGATTGCACTTGAAGCTTGTCTATTTGGCTGGTGTCAGTTGAATCTTTCTAAATTTTGACTTTTTTCAGAGATCACATGAAATAGGTATAGTGCATGTCTTTACAGAATATTGATTTTTTTTAACTTCAAAATGTTTCTGTTCTGTTCCCTTAGAACAGAATGTGGAGATAAGCTGACATACCGTGCTTGTACTTATGAACGGTGATAGCTTATGCTACTCATAATGGCCACCTTAAGTGAAACTAATGAAGTCGCCAAGCTCCTTGAGCCTGCGGGATCCACTAGCACCCCCTGGCTGAGTGCAGGGCCCTGGGGCTCCCACTGCAGCCGGCTTCCGGTGTACAGCAAATGACTCCTCCATTCTTGAGCCTGCGTTCACGCTTTTCTCAGCAGGTATTCAATCTATAGCATCTGCCATCTAAGTAAGTGATCCCAGGACAAAAACCACACAGCTCCTCTCCCTAAGGATACTCGTACCCAGTGGGGCTTTCATTACAAGGGCCTACTTTATTGCTGAATTAAGTTCATTAGTCCAGATATTTCTTAGAATGTCTTTTAAAGTAGATGGAATATTTCTTTCATTTTATACCTGTATGCACTGAGGTTAAAAAGTGTTTCCCTTTCACAGGAAAGGGTAAGAAGTAGAAAAATAATGAGCACCAAAATCGTCTATTTTCTTTTTTTTGAGATGTTGAGCCTTCATCATCGGCTAGGATAAAGCCTCCGTCTTTGGCTCCATCATCAGACTCCAAGTACAGAAAAATTTATACCGTATCAGGACAGATCTGATTAGCATGAAAGCTTCTTGAAGGCACTCCTGAGTCCATGGATGTTAACTGAGGGGCCCCGACCCTGCACAGGGAAGGAAGCCATCTCTGCTCTCTGCCTTCCCGTAGCCACCCCCATCCTCTTACCCATGTTAGGTGCCCTGCTCCAGGCATCGTACGCTTAGTTGTGGCTACTGTTTTCCTGTGCCACTATATTGCTTCCCCGGGAGGAAGAGGTCGTGTCTCTTCCTGGCAGTATGTTCTCTGCCTGTGTTTGCCCCTTAGCGCATTAACACTCCCTTTTATTCTCTATTTATGATTGTCCCCTTCCCTCTGTCCTCAACCTGGGGTGTTCTGAGGGGGTAGTGGGGGGTGCACCTGAACACAGAGTGTATTTTCTTACCAAGACCCTTGTGCCCTCCTCTGCTGTGTATATGTAAAGTGCCAGTGTGTTCCTTGGTCAGAAAAAAAAAAAGCATCTTGTGTTGTCTCACTCACCATTTACCATTAGTCCGCTTCCTGGTATACTAAGGAAGCACACTCCTAATACTTTCTGGGCATTCATTATAATAATTGATTCCAGGGGTGGTGGTCTCATGAACTCTGCTACGATAGTTTGCTGTAGAAATGCAAAAGATCATTTTCTGGACCATGATTCTGGAATATTCATGAATTCATAATGAGACTTCCTCAAGGTCAATGCTCTCTAGAAAATACTACAGGGAAGCAACTATAAAGATTGTCAAGCCATACTGCTTCTGATTAAAAACAAACAAAAATGCCAGTAAAGTAAATCAACTTCTAGTAATGCAACGTGCAAGTCAGGCTTATAAAGGAATACTTGAACTTTGTAAAAGGAAAGATGATGTCTTTAAGGGTAAATAACTTGATACAGATATGGAGATAAAATTACCAAACGTATCTCTGTGTTGCTTTGAGCCTGGGGGAGGTGGTTTAAACTAAGGATAGGTATAGTTAATCATGGGGATGATCTTGACTTTGGTTTAAATTGGGTGTCCTGGGATTTGTAGTTAGAGTTTCTTCTAACCCTGACCCTGGAAATGATGCTGTCAAATACTGTGGGGCCAGATGGATCAAATCAGACAGATTGCATGCTATTTATATGACAATGGAGATTTCTATCATTAACAAGGACTATGTAGCCTAAAGAAGGACATGCCCTGCCCTTGCTACAGCAAGGAATAGGTAATTTTAAATGATAGAAAAGTAGTTTCACATTTTCTGACAGTTACATAAAAATAACAGCCCAGACTAATGAGAGAAAACATGTAGTATAACAATTCCACCTTGCCATCCTCTATGATGCCACCTTTCCATTTCCTTCAAAGACATGCATGTGCTATTTGTTAAGAAGGGTCAGGGAGAAAAGACAATCTGGTATTATTTGCACTGCATTTTTTTGCAATTTCTGTCAAAATATTTTAGGGATTTCAAAACCCTTGGATGTCTTTAGTCAGAAACTTCTGTCTTTATAAGACATTTTAAGAACTTAAACTTTGCATGATTTCACTTCCTCCTGTTCCACTGACGTGCTCATCTTCTAGCCAACACTGGGCTCCTGGTTACTCTGTGTATCAGGGCAGTTTGGTTAAGCCCCCTCCTTGTTCCACTGCTTGCCTATTTTCATGTTTGTGTTCACATCACAACCTAGATGTCTCCTACATGCTGACTGGATCCAAACTCCATAAGTATCAAAATCAGGTTAGTAGCAAACAAAATGCGTGGCTGATTTTCTGTTAGAAGACACATTATGTATGCACCCATCAAGTTGGAACTTGCTTTAAATGCTATAAACAATTCAAACAGTAGAATTATAACAAGGAATATTTGCATCTGCAAGACATTTCTCATTTTAGGTGGTGTGCTTTCATTCAGATATTATTCTAAAAATTGAGGGATGAATGATGAAAAATAATCATTCATATTAATTACGGAAGGCCATTAGAGGCTTATGTTGGTATTGAAATCCCAGCTGCAAACAGCTGAGATAATACATTCCAGTGTGGCACAGTCTCTGAGAAAAGGACATGGTCTCTGGTGCTAGTTTTGCCTCCTATGAAATCCAGCCCTAGGGCTTCCATTGCTTGTGTTCTTCGGCAAATAATTGGTAGATTAGGGACTTAACTTCCTGTGCCATAGTTTCCTTACCTATAAAATGGGAGTAATAACTGTGCCTTCCTCACATAAGTTTATCCTAAGTATTAAATGTTACTAATTCAAAAGGCACATATGATGTCAAATGACAGCTATTACTTAAATACCTTTCCAAATTTCAAATGTGTTTCCAGAAATTCTTGCTTCTTAAGGTATTTTTATTCTAAGAACTCTTCCTAGTTTTGTTGTTGTTATTGTTGATTTAATGCACACTTTTCTGTAGAGGTTTTTGTTAAAAAGTGACTTGACAAACCAGGTTTGATAACTAATTGTCAAAAATATTCAGTTATACTACATTTGTGCCTGTGGGTGAGAGATCACTATCTCTTCAACATATCCATTTTGCCTTTGTTTCTATAATTCAGCAGTCTTAATCTCTCTTTTTTACCTCTCCTCCTGCAAGTTACTTCTGCCACAATTTTTTTAAAGTTCCCATAACAACTGCAATATTTACTAATTAGAGACTTACCGCTGTTAACTGTACCATTAATTTTATTGGGATTGTCCCATATTTGTGTGCCTCTGCCTATAAAGTTGCACTAGCTTTTCAGAGTGGATCCCACTGCAAGTCTCAGTCCTCTCCTTGTAAGCGCATGATGTTGCAGAATAGGATGTATTTTTAGTTGTCTGTTTTGAAGGTATTTATTGCCACGCAACAGAAATACTTCAACTAAACATATTATTTATAAAACCAACTATTTAGATTACCCTTGAATTTCTAGAAGTTGAATCCATTTGAGGGTCATGGGTAAATATAAATATTCTCACTTTCCTCTCACTGAACCTTTTGCCAATTTCACAGCAACTCAAAAGCATTGGTAATTCCAAGGTGAACATAAAATAGCTGAAACACAAGTCAGTCTTTATTGACATTTGTTAGCTATTCTAAAAACAAGACTGGGGCAGAGGCTTTTAGTATAGATACAACTACACGGTTCTAAGTGTCTAGTACTGACTGTGGCAAGTGCAGAACCTATCATTATTATGCTGTCTATTCCTTGTTATAGAAACCTTGAAACCATATAAATAATACAAATCCATCTGGTTTCCACCCTGCATGGCACTGAAGTTATTTTGGTGGTTATTTCTCTGTTGAAGTGTTCATATACTATCTGTTACACATATATCCTAATGAATATTTTAGGAGGGGTGACATCATGGAAATAGACCAAGTTTCTGCAGAAAGAAACATGCACAGATGTCCTGGGGAGACCTAGAGCAGATTGTTCATCCCACTTCACCACAGGTATGAGTCAGCTCACCGATTTGTAGCATTCTGCTGAACCCAGGGACATCTATCAGGCCTCTGGTGCCTTGGCACTCAGAAGTAGAGTGGCAGACAGTGATTTTGAAACCTGCCTACCACTGAAGGAGCAGGCGCAGTTTATTGTTTCAGGAAGGACCAGGTAAAGAATGGATACCGACTTGAGTCAGTATGACGAATGCTAATATGGGGCATATTAGCACATGCACACATTTCTATTAAAAATCATAATTCATTAATCATTGCTGCTATTTGTAAACTTAGAGTAAAAAGACGAGATTCTCAAGAGTCAATATTTTTCATAATAAAGATAAAAGATAACCTTTATGGAGGATTTTCTCTGTACCAGGAAACAATAAAAGCTGTGCCTTGCTCATCTCATTTTATCATTCCACAATAACTTTTTATTATTCCACAGTCAGGGTGGAAAAACCCTAAGACTTAGAGAAGAGAAGAAACCTGCTGACTGCTACCGATCCTGAAGGTACATAGTCTCTTCTGGTACTGCAGCCCAGGAATTAAACTCTCAAAGGTAAAGTTTTATAACTCATGTATTATATAATGTGCATGTTGGCCACGCTTTTATATTCAAGTGGTCAACTTTACATGTTCTTCTCTCACCTCAGGGATTATGACATCGACCAGCCCGTTGCTTCCAAGCGTACATTTGTCTTTTCTTCCTGAGTTTGCCTAAGTAAAATGGAAATACTCCATCTCTGCTTGTATTGCTGGGGTCCAGATATGGACATGAGGAATATACAAGCCTCCTCCCAATTTCACTTCTTCAAAGTTCCTAGTCTTTCAAGGCTCATGGGTTGATACAGATCAGAGTTAAGGTGTTTTACTTCTGAAATTCTCTGGCAATGTACAAGTTCTGTTTAATCATACTGTCGTTGAAGGTTTGACATACAGATCTTCCTGCTCTTGGTTTTAATTTATTAGAGTGCAATAAATGTATAATAACCATAAACTATACTTGAGATTTTCTTCTGATAAAGGGTTAAAATATAGGTCTTGGGGGCCATGGTTTTCAATTTATTAGATTAGGATTGATGTCTAATAACATGTAAGTATACACATGATTTTGTAGCATTGTTTTAACAGTACGACCATAAATACAAGTGCTCAATAGTTGCTTTTGCTTTATTCAGTGGACGTATATTAAGGTTATCATCAAAGTGTAATAATCCAGTCAGAATTCCATTGCTTGTGTTATTATACGTCCTGATTTTTAGTATTCATGAAATATTATAAACTGATGGCATTATGGCCTCCTCAACTTTTGTTTTAGAGCTCTTATAATTATTCCATTTCTCTTCTATCTTTAGCTCACTTATTTGCTGCATTTCATAATGCTTGTTGTCTAAATGGAAAAATGAAAACCACAGATTTCAATTTCATTCTATTAAGAACACTAGCATAATGCCATGCATTCTTATTAACATTCACTAATACCTATTTTCATATTTGACATAAAATATGGGTAATATGGATTTTCCATATTCTATATTTAACTGTGAAACTCTCTAGCTTTTGTAAGTTTAATGACCTACACGACAATGATGTAAGAGGAATTACATCTGGAACTGGGAAAAAGGAGGGCGATCAAAGTGTGGTGGCCAAGGGCTAATGGAGCAAGGAACCCTTGTTCAGCCCAGTGGCAACACAAGGAAGTGGCTGGGCCTGCCTAAGCTTTTTAAAGTGATAACCACTCTTGCTTTTTTTGTTTTCTCTTTTGTTTGAGAAATGGCTGGCTTTTTTATGTTAAAAGCCTTGAACGTGACATTCTTGGAATATCTTTGGATTGAGAAGAATCTTGAGAAGATTTGTTAGTAGAAACACTGAGTTGCCATAAAATTGGTTGTAAAGAGAGTCCAGAGACTGTGCTTTACTGGAGAATTACCAGGACCTTCTTAGAATATATCAATGAAGTTATACAACACATGACCAGACTTTACAGTTACTGATTCTTGCAGGTTACAGCTGTCCCAGTAGGCACTTTTGAAGTTATCCAATAGCATTAGTTTTTCCGGGGTTTAACTGTATTGGCTCCGTCACTAAGAATGCTTCCCTTTCATACCATTAAGTAGCAATCTGCCAAAGTTCTGTAGCCAGGATAAATGGAGTTTCAATATGGATCAATTAATTATATATGCTGACTTATCAGTTTTAAAAAGAATTTCTAAAGGCATTTGAATGAGCAGTTCTTATATCAAAGTGAAATAATAAAATCAACAAAATTTAATGGTAAAGTAATTTTCCTTAGGCTCATCTTTCCAATTATGCCAAGTTCAACTCTATGCCCATCAACTTTTTTTTCTGAAAAAGCATTTAACAAGCTTTAAAATATAGATAATATTGAGACATATTACTACAGCATTTCCAAAACATATGAGTTTGCAACTATTTGACACTACTTAGTTATCTCATATATTACTTCAGATGACTTTTGTTTATCATTTTATGTATCTGATACTTAACCTATTTTTAAAATCACATATAGCTAATTCTTAAACCAAGTTGGATATATTCTTGCACACTTTATAAACACATTCTTGAGGAATAATCCTAAACTGAGTCATAAATGTGCTACACTCTAACTTCCACATATCCTTCAACAAAAAATCTAAGGAGATACATGTATATTCTCTCTTCTCTTTACATTGTAGACTAAATACAACAAAGATAAGATAAAAAATGAAGCTGTTATATACTAAGTTAAGATGTATTCACTTTTTAAAATTGTAAAAAAATTTCAACGGTCTCATCTTTAATTTCTTTAAAATAGAAGTAAAAGAAATGATTTGCCTAACTCCTCCAATATTTCTTTTGGGGAAAAAGTAAGTAAAGCTGCATTTTCTGCAACTACCTCTCTTAATTGCTGTTCAATATATGCTACATCATGGAAATAGATTCTAATTTACTTAAAATGAAATTTGTCCATAAATAAGAAATAGATAGAAAAGAATAATTATGAAAAAATTGATAGAAAAATAATTCAAACTGCAATACTTAGATAAATCATAGTTAATTGGACATGGAAATCCATTAGCCTCATTTGAATACATAGTTAGATGACTAATTACATTGAAAATGCAATGGCACTCTTAAACTTATGTTCTCTTCCCCAAGAGCATGGTCTTTCTTCTGGAAATCAGGTCATTTGTTAAATTTAAAAGACTTACATTTTGCATCATCTTTAAAAGTTAAGGCAGTATATGTGGAATTACTTGTCCATGTCAGAATAATCTATTACTTTACTTTCGAAAGCATATAATTTCACTCTTTGCAGGATGCATATATCATTTGCGGTTTGTCAAAAATTGGATTTAGCTATTTTGAGGATCTTTTTATTACCATATGATGAAACCAATTTTTTTAACCATGCTTATTTCCATGAATAATAAATCCATACTCCCCAAATGTGTCTATTCTTACTGTGTTCTTGTTTCCTCTCTGTTTGGTTTTAGGTTAATCTATGTACATTTTATGCATACTCTGTATGACTTACTGTGAATTTCTCTATTAAATGTGCATATCTTCCTTTTCACTTAAAAGATCAGAGACACAGCATATATTTTATGGTTATTAGATAGTCCTGAGAGTTGCTGGTCATCGAGAGTGCATCACTTCCTAAGTCTTTCACATGTTCATCCACGCACAGGAGTGTACACGACCCCAGCCTCCTGAAATTGCACCTGCTAAGACCACTGATGCTCTTCTGTTTGCAAAATCTATGCAAGCATACAGTCTTTCTTGTTCAGACCTCTGACATATTGGACTCTATGGACTATTTTCCTTCTGGAACCCTCTTCATTTTTCTCAGAAGCAAGCTGTCTTGTCTCACTTGTACCCTTTCAATGGTTCTTTTCTTCCTCTACCTACCCCTAAAGTGAAAAAGCCAGCCAAGATTATTCTTGCACACTTGGGGTTTCTTAGAGGTCAAGAATCCACTCTTCTCTCTCCTCCAACTAAGTGCTCTCTGGGGGCATCTATATGCCCCTCTTCACAGGTGGAGTTTCATCTATCTGGCTTGTCTGCTTTATATTGCCACTTGTTTTGTTATATCAGCTACTCTTATTAAATGAGTGCTAATTATAATTTTTGGCACTGCCTTTTAAAACTGCCACTTTGTTGCCATCCACATTGTTTCCTTAACTGGAAACACTGATCCAATCATCCCAGCAGATGGATCTGAGAGGAAGTGTTGAGTCTCCATCACCTGGTACAATGCCTCACACACACACACACACACACACACACACACACACACACACACACAGTTGCTCAATAAATAACTTTCCCTTTCTCTTGCTTCCCACATTCAACCAACTCTTGATTTCTACAGCTTGTTCTTGAGTACAAGAAATTCATACATCTGAATAACTAATATATCCCTCTTCCAGAAAATAGCTAGTGTGCATCCATTCCTCCTATACCTATGTATGCATTTGAAAATTCATAATTCCAGTCCCAGTATCTCTGCAATTTTCCCAGTTTGTCAGACATTTGGACCTTATTTCCTTTCTTACAGAGTTTGAATCATAAGGTAGAACAATGGAACTGCACTGGTACCTTTAAGTCTTTATTTTTTCATTTCCACCAAATAGTATGCTGCCACATCCAATGGCTGAGTATCACTGGAAAACAACATGAATCCATAAATGTATTGTTTCTAATCTCAGGTCCTTGATATTGATCAGCGGTGCTTTTCCTTGCAATTGATCATCTCACCATCTTCCTCAGAGATTGTTTATATCTGCTACTTCTCTTCATATCTCCTCAACCCCTTACCTAGAGATGATCACCCTTACTCATTATTTTAGAAATTTGTAGCCACTGGGCATGAAAGCCTTCAACTTCTCCCAACTCCTCCACACAAAAATTGCTATGTACATGTGAGTATTTTAGTTCTTCTTTTTCTCCCGCCTCCAGGGTAAGGTCTGCCTAAGGCAGCCCCATTCATGATAGTCTCAGTCCTGCCCACTTCTGAATCCTCTTGTACTTTGCTTTTTCAGTCCTTTGTCTCTCCTAAATCTTTAAAGTCACCCTTTCTACTGATTCTTTCCCCTTAGGTCAAATTTTACTCAGTAGCCTCAGTCTCTGCCTCCCTCACTAAATCTGCTACTGCCCCTGGCTCTTACATGCTGGGTGTTCCCAGATTTCCATTCTTTTCTAATCTTGATTCTTTAATTAGGTGACCTCATCTCCCACCTATAAATTAACAGCTTTTAAATCTTTATACCTAGCTTTGACAGAAGCTAGGAATTCCAGGTATGTATACCCAATAGCCTATTAGGTAAAGTCATCTGAAGTATGAAAATTATTTATAAATTAAATTATTCCTGCCCTTCTTTCTCACCACCAAAAACTTGCCCATTCTCTTTGTTCCTTCTCTTAGATACCATCTCCATTCTCCACCCAATGGCTACAGCAGGAAATTCTAGAACAATGACTGACTGCTATCTTTTCCTCAAAAGACTTTTGGAAGATCATAGTAGTATTTCTTATCTTAGCACCATTCTTATTATTTTTGAAGAATCACATATTGAGGTGTTAATGCTAAGTAAAAGTGTTTTGACATAGGCTTAGAAAATACTGATACCCAAAGGTAATGGATTTGTATTTTTCTTTTTTTAACATCCTAGTGATGTTCTGAACATTATGAATCCTGGACAGATACACAGCTGGCTCAAAGACACAGTCTTCCTTGGACTAAATTATTGACAAGTTTTTCTTAAAGTGCCTTGTATAGTAAATCTACATTATATTCTTACATTTCTCTCAAATTTGCTATTCCTTAAATGTGAATACATCTACCTAAATCTGCTATATATAGCAAGAAAGCCTGAGATAAAACAATCGGGGAGAGTTGTACATTATCTTATAAATTTGGGGTTTTAAGAAGAGTCATCATTGATCTTTCAGTAGATACCTAGAGCTTTTATATAGCAAACCTATAAAAATATATTCATTTTGATTCCATCATGGCCTTTAGCAACATTTTGAGATTGGTATTTTTAGTTTTCTTTACCTTGAGAATATTTTGCTTCACTCTTTACACTCTTGTCAACCACATCTTGTGTTTATCTTGAGAGTCAAAAATGATTGTTTTTTGCCTATTAAATAATGCATATTAAATTCACATACTTTACATAAACTACTGTGTGGTCCTGACTGTCTTTAGCCTACTTGCTATAACATTTCTCCTGATCTCCCTTTTTGCCTCTACTACTGGCATCTCATCTATTAACAGTCATTTTTTTGCTACACAGACTTCCTATTCAATCAATTCCTGGAGGCCTGCAGCCAGCACTTTTGAAGAATAAGCCTCTTTCTGGAGCTTTCTCAGAAAGTTAGAGTCAATGCATCTCCTTTCCCATCTAGAGGGCTAAGCACTCTCCTACCAGATGCTTGAACTCCCTCCAGCTCATAACTGAATCCTGACAGGCCTGACTACCTTCCTTATAGCAGAAGACTCTCACAATTTAGAAGGGACTAAACCTGCTACTGCACTCGGCCCTTAAATGCTGAAGGTGTCACTAAGCAGAGAAAGAAAAGATATTCTTTGGCTCCAACTTAATCATGATCTGCATAGCTATTTGGAGAAGTGCCCTTACGGAAGTTAAGAATGCTCATTGTGTTCCATTATTATTATTTGTGACTGTCACGTGACAGTAATGAATAGCTTATTCTATTTGTTCATTGACTCATTTTCTTTTTCCCTATCTTGTCATTTTTTATGCCAACTAATTCAATACATTGCATACCATTCTACTTCCGCGGTTCCCCAGATTCAAACTCAGTTCACTGTCTTCTTCCACATTACTATTTAAAATATATATGTATTATTTTCTCTCATCCAAAGGCTATTCCCGCTATTCCTCCTTCCATCTAAAACCATTCTACTGTGCATTCTGGTACCCATGGTTCATGGCAAACAAATTCCCCTCCATTGTCAACTCTTTTGTGAACATTCTTCCAACTTTAAGTGATAACTGGAAACTGGCTCTCCCAGAGAATATCAATTCTGAAAGGAATATTATTGAAAGAGAAAATCCTCAGTTTTCATTTATTCCTAAGCCACTTCAGTTTGGAATATACCCAAACTGCACCATTGAATCAAATTTTGTCAAAGTCATCAATGAGTCCCTTGCCACTAAATCCATTCCACTGATTCATCTTCTATTACATGGAATATGGAATTTAGAACTATGGTCCGATGGGATTTGAATACGTTGACTACTCTCCCCAAATCTGGAAATGTTTGAAGTTCTTGTTCTTCACCTTGCATCAGAGCAAGTGTCCTAGTTCTTCTTTGTCTGGCATCCTATATGCATTCCCTTCTCTGAGCAATTTCCTATGTGTCAGTGGACCTGGGGATTATGTCTTGGACCTTCTCATGCTGCATTCCTCCCCTTAGCCAACAGTTATCACTCCAGTGACTCTAACGAACCTTATGTACTGAGGTTTGACAGTTGTAATCTCCAGTCTACATCGTTCATCTGAGCTCCAGACTACTATACCAACTGTATAATGAACATCTCCATTTTGGCTGTCTTAAAAGGACTTTAAAGTTTTCATTTTTAATATTGAGCCCATCTCTTCCCTATGCTAGCATTTCCTCCTAAATTCCTTATTACAGAAAACAGCTCATCATCTTTCCACTGGCTCGAGCCAGGAGCCTGAGCATAATTCTCAACCTCCTTTGCCCTTCACACCTGTATCTATTTAACCACCAACTGTTCTTGGCTCTGCCTTCCAAATTCCCTCACTATACCCATTTGCTGACATACATTCATGCCATATGATAGTCCCAGTATCACCTTCCACCCAAATTATATTTCAGTTCTGAAACTGGTTATACCTCTCAGAGCTGTGTTGAATACTGCAGTCAGGATGACCTTTCTAAAACATGCATTTGATCAGGTAGCATCCTCCATTAGAAGCCTTGAATATTTTCCCTCTGTTCTCCTCTCTCCTAATGTTAGCCATCCTCTGCTTACCCTCTCTCTACAAACATTAAAGGCTATGTCATCCATGCTTAAATTGAACTTCTTTGAAGGCATATCTTGTTATATTATTCCTTTTTCTTTGAATATATCCAACTTTTTCATTTTATAATGGTCTTCATTTACTGAATAAATCCTACTATTTCCTCCAGAGCACAGCTTACAAGATTGAGCTGACCGTTCTATTTAGATGTGCATATATACACTATGCCTCCTTATACAGTTCATACTTCATTGTGTATCTTCTCCACTGAACTTTAGGATTTGTAAAAGTGGAAGCTGATGTCTGTTTCATTATTTTGTTGTCAGCACCTAGCGCATGTGGTAGGCACAACTCTAAGAATAACCTCCACTGACCTTTGTCCTTATAAGCTCTCCATCCCTTGAGGATAAGTGGAATGTATGAATGTGATACATCATTCCCAGGATTATGTTAATTATATGGTAAGAGAATTTTCACATAATCAAAATTAATAATCAGTTGATTTCCAGTTAGTCAAAAGGGAGATTATTTGGGTCCATTCTAGTCCCATGAACCCTTTACAACCAGAGAGTTTTCTTTGGTTTATAGTACAGGAGAGTCAGAGAGACTCAACGTATGAAAAGGATTCCAGCCAATTCTGTCAACAACCTGAAATGACTTGAAACTTCCTTCATACCCTGAGATAAAAGCTCAGCCTGGCTGATACCTTTATTTCAGCCTGTGAGACTCTAAGCAGAAAACCCAATCCAGCTCATTTGGACTTTCTGCCTGAAGAAAATGAGATAATAAATGGGTGTTGTTTTATGCCACTAAGTTTATTTTAGCAGGAATAGTAAACTAATACAGCATACTTCCTGAAGCATAATTTGGGCTCAGTAATGTTTATGGAATGATTGAATTAAATGCACTTTAAGAATATAATTTTTTAAAAACTCTATTTTGATGTATAACTATATGTTTTCAATGTGTAATACTTATATTATTTTCAAGTTAGTAATGTCTTCATTTTTAAGTTGCTTATAAATGTCTGGGTAATTTAAGCAGAATCTCTAGGCCAAGATCTTCTCAATGCTGAACTAGTTTTAACAAGTCTGTCGTAAGAGAATGTATAATGCATCCATCAAAGAGCTAAATAAAGACTTTGATATTAACAGTATTATTAGTAATTCAATGAAAAATCCAGCACTCCATGCCTGTCATTGGTTTGAAAAGGGTTGATTCTATTGAAGTCTTTGTCTCCTAAATAGACCCCTGGGTGACTGCCTTAGTGTTCTTGTTCTGACTTGCCGTTTTTCCAAGAGGCAGCTCTTAAATCTATGTAGGATGTCTGCTTATTCAAACCAAGTATTCAAACCACCTGCTATTTTGGGATTGTGGTTTGATTGCTGGCATTTGTTTCTCTATCAGTCTTAGTCTAGTAAGAAAACATTTCTTAGAATAAGAAGGAAACAAAAGCTATAGAGTCCTATCCTTTATTGGGTCATATTATCCCTTTAAATAGTTAGGGTTATTTGGAGACTCTTTTCAAAGATAAAAACATATGAACCTTTGAAATATCGTGGTGATTCATTCACATTTTTACTGAAAATGTTGGGTCAGGCACAGTGTTGGGCACTTGGTAAAAAAGGTAAGTTAGTTACAACAAACATAATACCTTGAAAAAAACTCATACAAAATTGATCATAATGTAATGTAAAGAAGTAGATACTGCATTAACCTAAGAATATAAACTAAATACTAAAAGGTCCAAAGTTCTGTCTGATTAGTGGTTTGAGCAGAAAAATATTCTAAAAATGAATGTGAATAGAATTTTCCTAAGTAGAAACTTTATGGTAGAGCAGTCTATAAATTAAGAAAAAGAATTGCAGATCACACATAAGAGGGGTGAGTAATGTACCTTAAATGTTTTGTAGAAATACTGGGAACAGCAAGAGATGAAATTGGAAAAACTGAGTCAAGAACTGTCAAGAGCCTAATACTTTGCTGCAAGCTAACATGTTAGCCTGACAGTTTCATAGGTGCAGGTAGAACATACAAGACTTTCAGATCAGATGCAATAAGAGAAGGGAATCTTTCTTCCCCGAAATACAATATGAATGACCAAATCCTGTTATAGGTGCAAAGACATACATATGTATGTACACACATGAAATATACACTCATGTGTCCAGATTGTGTAAAATCTGAGACAGACTTATCCAAATAGCCCTGGGACCTGAGATTCCTAGCCCCATACTAGAAATGTGTATTTCAGGTGGTGTCACAAATAAGTCCTTAACACAAAACTAAAATCTGGGCCACTTTTCTATCAATGTTCAGGAATAGTACAGTGATTAGAATCTTACTTGACTAAGTGCTATCCAGAAAGAATACCTGTAATATCAACAATGACAAAATATTAACCACAATCAATTTAATCAATTGGTTGCTACTACTTTTATATGATTGAGTCATTCAAAAATATAACTATTTAGTGAAATGGATCTCTGAAAGTCAGAACCATTGATGGTTCCTACATGTACTTTTAACAAATGAAATGCTCTATTTTAAAGATATCAAAGTGAATCTCAAGTTATTGCTTATGAAATTATATGCCTTAAACACCCTGAATATATTCTGTCAAATTCAGCCTATTTCCAAATTTAATGTTATTATTTTAATCAGATATACATAATCTTCTCTGATTTGCCTGTGTTCATGAGTACACACTTCCACACACGTAGTCATAAGTACAGTTGGTTGACTAAAATAATGACATTTTGGTGTTTTGTTCTTTTTCCATTCCTTTATAATCAATGCCCAGTGGTGACCTTTTGTCTCTTTGCACATATATATCCTTCCCGACAGTTTGCCCGTGACTCAGCTCTCTTTTCAGACATTTCTGACTTTGTTTTTGTGAAGGCTTGATTCACATGATATTTCCGACAGGATGTCAGTCCCTTTTAAAATCTCCAATGAGTGCATTTTGTTCTTGACCAGAACACAATCATCTTTTCTCTTTGACAAAAAGTTTCTGTTACTTTCTGATATTTTTAATCTTTTTTCACTTTTCATAGTTTTTGATAAACCATCCATAGAAGTCATATCCTTTTAATCCTCTCTCTCCCAAACTGTTAAAATACATTTATTTCTATATTTAGCACAGTCATATCCTTTTTGTTTTGATTCATGGCCTATCTTCACTATCGAAATAAGTCACAATAAAAATATCAGGAGATTTTACCATATAGTCTTTACTTTTCTCCAAATTTTAATTGGACAAATTTAGCTTGATACTAATATTCATAGTCAAACTCATTGTATCAGATTGTATATAGTTAACATGCATCTTGAAGGACAATTCAGTGTCTTATGTCTTTCTCTCTGTGGAGACCTAGCTGTGATCCTGACCTGAATTAACCAAGTGACCTTGAATAAGGTATTTAATATCTTGGGACCACAGTTTTATCATTTATGAATAAGGCATTTAATATCCTTAGATTTAATTTTTTTCATACCACAAGGCATTTTATCTTCAAGCTATTTACTTTGAATATTTTTTAACCTCTACAGTAACAAATTAAGGCTATAATGGGATTAAACTACCATTCTGTCCTCTTATCACAAGACATAATAAAATAAAAAAATAGGATCTCAAAAGAAAGGTCATCCTGAATGTAGGCAATTTTGCCAGCATTTTTCCATTATGGCTCTGGAAAATGTATTTTTCTCTTAGCCAATATAGGTAAGTCTTTCTTCTTCCAATGTGAAGACCATAACTAAATAATAAAACCTTTTCTACACAAAGTTAATACCTATTGCAAGGGAGCTTGAGAAATTATTTGATTATCAATCTTCTGCTCTGTCAAGAAGAGAGAGAGAATTTTTAGAGGTTGTTATGGCCATCTAAATCCTTGCTATCAGCCAGTACTTTATGGTTATACATTAGAACTATGTCCAGTCTCCAGCCACTAACTCACTTCAGCCTTCACCTTCTCACGCCTTCGTAGCTGAGGCCCACGATACCACTTTTCTGTGCTCTATCTGAATTTTAACTCACAGAATTCATGAGTATAACTAAATAGTATTTTAAGCCACATCCATAGATACCTAGAGCACACTGTACTAACCAAATGCTTTTTCTTCTATCAAGTGGAATACGAATTTGTGGCCATTCCATTATAGGGTATTAATAATCAACAGTGTTATTGCTCATGTTAACGGAAATGCGAGTGTCCTGCTGATTTTACTACATGATTAATGCCTTTCTGCCTATTCATTGAAGTACATATTATATTCATTAAAACACCATTTTATATAAATCATCAATTAATTGTCAAGATTCATAATATATTGATAAAAGTGAACTGATTTGCTTTCTCGAGCTTAATCCTGTCATCTGCCAAAGGCAGCATCAGCAATAACCAATAAAGATTCCTTCACATTTGCCTTGCTTTTTGCTTTATCAGTGTCTATTGCATTTAAAATACCAACTACCCCTGAGACTCACAGGGAAAAATTTGTTTTCGGTCGCTATATTGTGTCCCTAGTACTTTTTTTCCTGAAATTTCGATTTCGATCCCTAAATCCCGTGTCTTTCTATGGAAGACAATGGAACCAATTCCCTCTCCGTCCTCGTGCTGGGTCACGTGAGCCTTCTGCCCGCCCAGCCCCTTGCTGTTATCTCCTTCATGAGTCTTCCTTTTCCCCTTTGAACTTAGGGTGCATGGTTCATTGAGAGGAAGCTTCTACACCTCCTCAGACATCAAAATGTCATTAACAATGGTTCTGAGCTTGAGGAGTAGAAATGAATCAGCAATACACCTTCTCTTTTTCAGTTGAAATATTGAAGAATAATATTATAGATGGGACAGAGTTTTAAGAGTTGACAGATTTTAGTTGAGAAGTAGAATCCAACTTGCTAATATCATTAAGATAGACCAGAAGAGCAACACACCCTGATCACTAATGAATAAAAAGAGATTTAGCTTCAATATCCGTGTAGTTATGTAACTTCTGCCTGTCTCAGAAAGCAGCAGAGTGCCATCAGCAACTTCTACTCATCTAGGCCTTTCTATTTCTTTTAGACATTTGATTAGGTACTTCACTAGTGCTTTATTGCTTTTAAGGCTTACAACAATGCTGCAACCTAGGCATCAAAATCCTAATTTTCCAGATAAGAAAACTGAGGCCTAAAGAAGTTAAATAAAAATCCACCATCAAAAGGCTAGTATACTCATTTATATTTAACTCAGAATTACTACTTTTTTCACTTCAGTAGATTTCCTCTTTCCCAGTGAGTACAGCCACAGAAACAATCCCACTTCTTTCTTCTTTCAACATTATAGCCATTTGTAAAGCTATTGCTCTTCTAACTTGCCAAGAAAGAATTCCTAGGAGGTTTATTGAGAAGTGCTACATGCTTAACCAAAGGTGGAACAATAACATCAACCTGACTGTTATTGATAACATGGTATTATATGGTATGGTATGATTCCTACTTCATTATTTCTTATTTGAGCATGCGTGAAGGAGTGAGGGCCTGTGTGCATGTTCTATGCCTAGTATACATTCAGTCACTTCCCACAGTGCTTTCTACTTAACCAGCATTTACCAAAATATTGTCAGCTGAAGATAATTCTAGGCTACATTTAAAATGTTTCTTAAAATATCTTATTTGACATCTGCATCCCAGATTTTGAAGACCCCTGGAGAAAATCTTACAGCCACACTGATTACTTATTTTAATTTTTTATCACATTTTTCAAAATTGTCCTCAACATTGCTGGACAGAATGACTACACATGCCTTTTATTTTTTTATTTCCAATTTTCTAAGATGTACTTTGCATAATTCACGTCTCTCCTCAAATGTATACTTGGCTGATCCTGGAGAACACTATTCATGTGCAGCTTGTTTTTGGAGGCACACCTCATGTTCATCCTACTTAGAGGTAGGTGTCATTCTTTGTGGCTTCCAAAACATTTTTGTTCCCCAACTCTTCCCCAACTCCCTGTTCCTTTAAGAATACAAGACTTCAGGCATTTCCTCCTTTTTGATATAATCTATTAACCTTCCATTCATTTATTTATAATTCATTTATTGATTATATCTTGTTTGTGCTTTGTTCAACTATATGCCTATATTTATTGAAGACATCCAACATTCATATAGAGAACCTGTTTAGCACCTTGACCTCTCAGTTGATACTCAGCTTCACCCATCTTTTCCTCCATGTCTCATCACTCAAGAACCATCATTCTCTATAATGACAACAGCTCTGACATCATGATTCAAGCATTCCACCTGCAGATCAATACTGCCTGTTTTCCATTCTGTGTCCTTTGGATTCCCACTCACTCAGATCCCATCAGAACCTTCCATCCACTTATGCTACCAGTGTTTTAACTCTTTATCCCCTAATTCACAGAGAAACACATGCAATCATATAAAATAGGATTTTCAGTTGTCTACCAAACTCATGAATTAGATTGCCCTTTTATCCATATATTCTACAGTCTCCTCAAATTATGATGGAAAACATATCCCAGTTTTCATCTCTACTCTGAATCCTATGTCTTCTCACATTCTCAGTGTCTTTACTTTTGTGAATATGCTGGGTTGTGTTTTTTCTCTGACATCATATATTGCTCCCATTCTGTGGTTCATGACCATCAGCACAAAGGTTTCTCAGGCTGAAATCTAGTGTAGAAGTCAGTTCAGGCTACCATAACAAAATATCCATAGTCTGGGTGGCTTAAACAACGGTCTTTAATTTTCTCACAGCTCTGTAGGGGGAAAGTCCCAGCTCCTTAGGATGCAGAAGACCACCTTATTGCTGTGTCCTCTCAAGGGACAGGCAGAGTAAGAGAACTTTCTGGCGTCTCTTCTTATAAAGGTACTAATCTCATCATGAGGGCTCTATCTTTGTGATCTCATCTTAACCCAATTCCTTCTCAAAGGCCCATCTTGAAATGTCACCACTTTGGGCATTACGGCTTCAAGATATGAATTTGAGGGGGACACAATTCAGTTCATAGCACTCAGTTCACATCCTCAATTTCTCCTTTCCTGATACTTCTGCAGTCAATTTATCCACAAATCCAATGACTTGCTACCATCTACTGCCTCAACCCCAAGTTCAGGCTGCATGATTTATCGAGGACACAGCAACAGCCTTCTAAACTAAACTGTATCTCTGTCTTCTAACTGGGCTGTAATAGTGCCTCTATCTTCTAATTGGGCTGTAAGTCCCTTATAAACTCAAAGGTTAGTGTCTTAGTCAGTTTGGGCTGCTATAATAAACTGCCAAAAATTGGAAGCCTTATAAACCACAGAAATTTATTTATCAGTGTTCTGGATGCTGGAAGGCCAAGACCACTGTGCCAGCCCTCTTGCAGGTTGTAAAGTGCCAACTTCTTCTTATATCCTCACATGGCAGAGAGCAAAGGACCATCTGGGGTCCTATTTAATAAGGGCAATAATTCATTCATGAGTGCTCAACACTCAAGACTTGGTTACCTCCCACAGGCTCTCCCTCCCAATGCCAGAGGTTAGGATTTCCACATTTGAGTTGGGGGGATTGCCACAAAGATTCAGTCCACTGTAGTCAGAATGAACTTTTTTACTCTGCTTGGTTGTTTATTCAGAATGATCCAGTCATGTGATACCCCTGCTTAAAATAAGCAGCTTCCCCCAGCAGCATTTCTTACCACAGCTCCCTTATCTTTGCTCAGTCCATTTCACTTCCTCTCCATCTTCTTCACCCTGGCCTTACTTCCAAACTTTGACCATGTCACTTTGTTCACAGTACAGAGCCTCTCCATTTGTTACTTAATCTTGAAGTGCTTTTCCTACAGACCCTTGTATGGTTGCCTCATGATTTAGCCCCCATGTCACCACTTCACAGAAGGTCCTCTGATGGCTGCCTTAAGCCAACGAAACTGTCTCTTTAATGGCCAAACTCCATCATGCTGCCCTCCGTGATTTTCTTCTTTGCAGTCATTATCTCAAATGATCTTTTCTCTCCTGAATGTTTAAGTGTTTGCTGCTTGTGTTCACCCATGAGACTGGAACCTCCTTGTGGGTAAGAATGTTGCCTTTCTCACCATTTCATAACCAACACCTAGAATTGTGCCTGCATAGGGGAAGTCATTAATAAATAAAAAGTTCCTGACTAGTTAATGTCTTGTGGTTTATATATATTAGGATCATCTAAAATGCAGTCTCAGAATACCAGTAGAGTTTAATGGGTTTGGAGGGAGAATTTTTTAAAATCTCAGTTATGCATTTACTAGACATCAATTTTACAGTACAAATCAGCATCAAAGTCTACTAATCCAGAATTATTTTATTTAGTATCTCTGCTGGTTTGCCTCCCTCTGTTAGGAAAGTCCCCATTTACTGTGAGAATTAATGTTTACATTCGTATGTTTGGAAAAACAAATGCTGAGCCATGTAGTTTATCTGAAATGATTTTCCTTTATAAACTTTTTGCTATGGTTCATGAGTTTCTATTTTATAATTTAGGATTCCATTATCCATACAATCCTAGACTCTCTCATGAAGTTTGTTATACCAGTGTATCAGCCATTTTCAGCTAGCTTTTAAGAAACTCCTCTAAAAAGCCACCATTCTGGCTGTTTTGGTTTTTCTGAATTTTTATTTTTTTTTCTAATTTAGTGATTCTTTTGCTTTAATGTGGGTGAGAACCATCTGCGTAGTCAAGAAGAGGCCCCAAAATGATAAAAATGTAAATTCTGCCCATCTACACCCACCCTTATTCAGAAATCTACATTTTAAGTAACACACCAGATGATTCTGATGCCGGTGACACTGCATTTAATTCTCAAAATCACCGCAATCAATTCTTTGAAGAATTATACTTTCTTAGTGGACAGCTGCATAACAACAATTTGTTGGTAGGTAGTATCTTTAAAAATGACCTTTTCCCCAATAACAGAAGGAAAACATGTTGTTTTAGAAAATTTAGAAAGTAACCAAAAAAAAAAAAAAAAGAAAGAAAATTTAGAAAATGCTGAATGGTATGTAGGTGACAAATATCAGTTATAATCCTACAGTCATAGGTCACCACTGTTAACTTAAGCACATATTTCTTAATATTAATGCTTTTTCATTTTTCTAAGCACAAGCTATATGCCAGGCATTCTAAAGAGGATATGTACATGTGCTCGACGGAAAATGTCCCTATTCTCATGAAGCTATATAAATATACCCAAAAAATATTTATGCTATCATCAACAATTCTCAATGGCCACAAAATATTTTATTGCATAGATGGACCATAACTTTAAATCTGTCTTTCTCCTGTTCAGTATTTAGGATTCATCACAGACAACTTTGTGCACAAACGCTCATCCAAATTCCGGATTATGATACCTTCTTAAAAGTTCAATTTCCAGAGCAGTAGATAAGAAACCTATAGCAACTGGTTTGTAAAAGAAAGTGATGCCAATTCTCATTCCCAGAGGTAATAACCTTGAAGGTCTCAGTTTCCTCTGGGGAAAAGTGAATCCTTTAATATTCAAAATTTTACTACTGTAAAATTTAGATTTCATGAAAATCTAATATGTAAAAGTATTTTATATTTCTTTAAAAATTTTAAATAATTATGGCATTAATATTTCATATGTTACATATTATGATCATTCTTTCTACACGACTGCCATATTATGCAGACAGTATCCCGCTGGAATAGGACTGCATGACAATGCTGATAAACCCATTTTTCACCTGTGGGGGAAATCTTAATGATTCTCTTAATAACATAAAAATATTTTTTACATTTATTATTTTAATTTTGAATAGCTTTCATAACATTTGTCTATGAATTATTCTGTTAATATTTTTATTTTAATATTACCCCATTGATATTATAAGTAGGAAGTGCTTTCTTTTGTAAACAGTAAGCCCTTGTTCTTTTTTATCTTTGTTTCCTCTTATCCATTAATCGGCAAAGTATTTATAATGCATGACATTAAAATCTAAAATATTTTGTCTACCCAAAGTCAGCCAACTGTCCTTAAACTATTTATTGACAAGCCTGATCTATTCTTTCCTCTAGATGCATTACACAGTACACTTAACATGTACAAGGAATTTGTTTTCTAAGCATTTTTTTAAAGCCAATGATGTGCCATTTTTTCTAGCTAAAGATACATATTTTTTGTTTGTTTGTTTAGAGGCATGATTTCACTTTCAAAACATGGATCAGTAAGACTGATCACTAATGATTGTTGTACAGGAACATTCTTAAATTCTACCTGGGGTTGGAAAGAACAAAATAGATGGCAAGCCTTGTGTATGAATTTTCCTATGGAAAATGTCAAGCCTTTAGGTACACTTGGTATAAAATACAATGTGAACCAGAGATAACTCTAAGCTGTCACTACCAACGGATCATTGGAATATTTTGATGTTTCTTTTCATTCAAACTCAGTTTCTGAGATGTATTTGAGCTAGTAATGATCAGACACCCACTCTGCTGACTGAGTTTTTGTAGGATATAAGCCAGTGAGAAAACTCCCTCCTGTGTAATAGTCTTGGGAAATATAAACCAATCGGGGGCGAGTTGGCATCAGGAGAATGAGGATTTGTGGATGGATTCTACAAAAGGGCCAAGGCTCTGGGAAGGAATGGGGAAAGTTCAGGATAGATCTTCCTTATTAACATGATGCTTTGAAAGATGATTTAATTGGAATGATTCTCCCTGTCAAAGCAAGACACGCTAGTCAAAATGTGGCTCAGGGGAGCCAAAGCATGAGCTAAGACAGGGGATCCCTATCACTAGATCAGCAGCACCCATATCTGTTCTGATAAAGACCACGAGACTATCAGTAAGTTGGGACAGGAATGAGAAAAACAGATGATATCTGGAATCAATTATATGTATTCATTTTTATTTTTATAATGATAGTAATAAGACTCTCCCTTTCTTGACTAATACTCAATAAAACCTTTGCCAACAACATGCAATGAAAAATGGAGGTGGGACCCCAAAAACTGATATAGTTTGTAAACTAATCAATTATTCTATCTTGGTAATTGATTTAAATTTTTCTATTCATGTTTTCCTGAGACAGTACATTTATGTTCTAGGTACCTTTTGACAAACATACCCTCTTTACTTCATTTGTCATAAGTCACATTTGCTAGCAGCTAAGGAGCTGGATGGAACAAAGAGAATTTTTGTCACTAATTGAGATCTTTGGTTCTATTTTACACAAACTTCCAAAGAGAGTTGGGCTAGACTTCTATTTCCAGGTTAATCAGCTTCAAGGATGTGTCTTGAAAAATGACTTGACTTCAATGGAATCATTAAAAATATATTCCTAGCTACATTTAGTATTGACTTCTTTAACGAAGACCCGTGAGGCTTCATCAGGCTGGCTCACATCATATTCCTGTTTGTAGCCATTTTCCTCCCAGCGCTGTCAGGTTACCTGCGAGGTATTTACTGATCATTCTGTCAGATATCTTGCTCATGCTCTCACTCTCTGTTCCCTCGATGCAAAGCCATTCACCAATTTATATCAGAGCTACAGTCCAAGAAGTAATTTTCTCCCCCCTAAAGAATTTGTACATTTTATTTTATTGGACAATAAGAATCATGTATCAAGCCTGGTTCACATATCTGGAGTTATCTCATATGTTATTTACCAGTCAGCTGCAATGCAAGAGACATGTCTTAGGTTTTTAAGTTAGCACAGAAGGCACAATAATATATACTGAATTCACCCTCAAAAATCTCTTTGCCAGGTTCTACCTTAGAAACCAGCCTACCATGTTTCAAAACTCAAACACAACCAGAATATTCTCCAAGGTTGAAATGATCATTATATCTCAGATAAATAATAGGTTACATTGTATTACACACATATCTGACCCTTGAACAACACAAGTTTGAATTGCATGGGTCCACTTAGAGGCAGATTTTTTTCAATGAATATACTGGAAAATATTTTTGGAGATTTGTGACAATCTGAGAAAACATTTTTTCTAGCTTATGGATTGTAAGAATACAGTATTAATACATACAAAAATATGTGTTAATTGGTTGTGTTATTGGGAAAGCTTTTGATCAACAGTAAGCTATTAGCAGTTAAGTTTTGGGGGAGTCAAGAGTTATATACAGACTTTCAACTGCATGAGGGTCAGGGTCAGTGCTGCTAACTCCTGTATTGTTCAAGGATCAACAGGGTAGTCACACTCTGTGCAATGAAATGGTCTTAGAGAAGCATCCAGAATTGACAAGAGTTCAGGGAATGGCCAGGAAAGCAGACTCACATCTCTCATCACAAATTCATTAGAGGACTTGATGGCTCAGTCTCCCATAGTTTAACTGCTTCTCTCTTTCTCTCATTTTCCCAGTTCTCCTACAGTTTGATTGACTGTACTTAGGTAGACAGATATATCAATTTCACTGTAGCTTGTTATAACCTACAGCCAGTATGTATATCCATGTTCTATTTTACTAGGCTTCGTCCTTTATCCTACATTTATAGTTCCTAAATTTGATGTTCATTTATTTTCTTAACTGCATGCAATGTTATATGTGATCAAAGCCTAGATGAAGAACAATATATGGAGGAAAGTTTAACATGCGAATATATAAAAATAACCCAGAAAAACACTAAAAAAGGCAAAGTTTATCATTTTTTCCCAGTGAACATTATGATAGAATATTTTGTTTAAAAATAATTAATTTTCCATTACAAAACTTATGAGAGACTTTGTATCTGGTCTTCTATCTAGGAGTAAAGGGAACTAATGAAGAGATTGAGAGATATTGTCAATGCATTAGAAATATAAAGACAATTTTTGAAAATGGAAAACAGACAAACTTATGTGAAAAATGATACAGTAACACAGGAGGCCCTGGTGGTAGAAGTGCAGCTGATCTTTTTTATAGGACGGGTAAAGAACAGGCTCAGAGTTGGTGGTAGAGAAGGTGGGAGTAAGAATCAGGGCTGCCCAGGTGTACTCACTGAGAGTCCTAATACTGAGGGCCTTTTAGGGTTTTGTCCCACCTTTATTCATAGGACAGACAGCCTTGTTTATATTCTGGGCAGGAAAGAGCCTCTTCACTGAATAAATGGGACAAACTCCTGAGAGAACTAAAGCTTCCGCTCTGAGTCTGGGTTCCTCAAAGGAAAGCATTTCTAATAGAATCTGGAACCGCAGATGTGTTCCATATGCAGCACTGCATTGTTTATAATGAAAGATTATAAGTGCCTAAATATCCATCAATGGGGGATTCACTAAATGGAGATACATTACAATGTAGAGGAGAATTTTAGATAGCCTTTTCAAATAACTCAAGTGTCAGTGTGCAGATAATATCAGCAAGACATCTTTCAGGTGAGCTTACAAAGCCTCAAATAATACTGTATAATATGTTATTGTTAGAATAAAAACAACTTAGGATGAAGACATAAAGTACAAAATATCTAAAAATATTTATGTATTCAGAAGAAAGAAGCAGTGGAAGTGGGTTTACAGAAAACTAACTGAATTATTTCCTTTCTTAGTTAGGAGCCAATAGTCATTGTTTAAATTTGATTACAATTACAGGCATATTATTTAGAATTATGGGCGTGATTGCAAGGATAAAATTCAAAGATATTCACTCTTACAAAGACTCCACAGGAGAGAAGTGAAGAAAATAGTCTCTGAAATCTGACTCCCTGGGTTTAAATATGGATAGCCACAATATAGTTACATGACTTTAATCAAGTCACTGGTTTAAATGGGTGATAAAAATAGAATTTTGTCATAGGGCTGCTATAGTGTTTTCTGGGTTTTATTTTTATTTTTTTGAATAAGGAATGAAAAGACCTTAGCACAGTACATGACACCTAGAAACCAGAAAGTTTTAGAGGTGTTAGCTAAAAATATTACTTCTGAGAGTGTCTATGAGTGGTGGAAATGGGAGATGGTAAACTCTAACTATACTTAGACACTGTATTCATTTAATTTACATATTTGTCCTACCATGATTTAATGAAATAAAGTTTTTTAAATCTGTCTTTTGTAAAGAAGGATGTTTTGGCAAACAACATGGTTCTGCCCCAAGGAATAGAGAAATGAGCAATAAGGCTGGGATGGAGACTGATTGGATGGGACACTCGTGGATGGCAGGGTCAGTAGATTTAACCTGAGAGAATGGACACATGAAAAAAACATGAAAAGAATTAGAAAATAATGGCTGGAGACACAGTCTGGGATAATCAGAGTCATAATTTTAGATATGTTGAGCTTGAGTGGATATCAGGCTATCCAAATAGAAATATCCAACATTTATTTTCCTCTCAAAGCAGGGGCCGTGCCTGATGCATCTTTGAATCCCCACCACCTGGTCCGCTTCTCTGGTGTACAGTAACACTCAACACACATTGAATGAATGGATGTTTGGATGGAGGCCTCAACAGATGAGTAGTGATTTAAGTGTCATCTATACAAATATGTCAGGGAATCCATCAGAATGCGTAAGCAAAAAGAAAGGGAGTAAGTCTTAAAGAATATCTGTATTTAAAGGAAAGTGAGCAAAACAGGAGACCAGTAAAAGAGATACCAGAGGTAGGAAAGAAAATCAGAGATTATGGCATGAAGCCACGGAAGAAGAGTTCTTAACTTATGAACACCATTTAATCTTGTCTTAGGAAAAATGGAGGAATACTGCCTTTGGTAAGATAAACTGAACAGAAAATGCCTGTGTATACATATAAAGGCATATTATCTCTAGAGTAAAGATAAGGATACTTAAATTTCTGTGTTAATTATTTAAAAGTAAGTAAATAGTGCCTGGCCTATGGAATGTTTACTTCTGTGTGGTTATTCAATATATATTAGTTGGATTAAGTTAAATATCTTTGCCCAAAGGTAATAAGATCACATTTCTCAAGCTACACATGCTAATTATAAGCAACAGAAAAAATACAGAAAATTGGAAGGAAAAACAAATAATTAGTTTACCTGTAGCATTTTGATTGATTTTGAGTTCCTTTAGTTGTTATATTGCATTATTTTTTTTGAAGAAATTGTTACCCTAAAGGAACTTTCAAGTCATCAAAGGCATTTCCATTTATTAAAGACATGATCATTTCTAAGTTATTTGAGAAAATATTCACACATTTCTTATGGGGCGGGACATTCAGTCCATTTTAGTTTTCATGTCTCAAATAACCGTCATATTACACAAAGATTCTTGATATACATATTCATTACACAATAATCATAGACACCAGTTTGATATTTTGCAACATACCACACTGGGAGGAGATTCCTTTAATATTCTGTAATTATGGTAGATAAATATTTATCCCTTTTATGTGCCTCTGTTACTGGATGTGTGCAGTGAATGCATGCTGTCTGAGCAGTCTCGTGGCAGCCAGTGACAGATCATTAGGACATAACATTAACTCTTCTCTGGCTATGCAATCAAACATGTAATTTTACTGCTAATAGTGTTCCTTAGGCTACAGGGATGTGAAATGGGTATTTTCAATGTGAAGTTGCTAAGTAACATTAAGAAAATTGCTATGAAAGCAAAGTTAATGATCTCAGCTGGTACCATTTAGTGAAGGCATTTAAACTAATAGCAGCATCAGGCTGAATTTACTGTAACTCGGCAGCTCCTTCTCTACGCTTTGTTGGAGACATCTTCATTTCCTAAACAACAACAGTTAGTGCTTTTGGTCTTCCAATAGCTTAGCAAAATTAACAAATTAATACACCACACAGCTGTAGGATGGTTATTATTCCCATTCCACTCCTAGCAAAATAATAAGCAAGTAATGTGATTTGATGGAAAATAAGAAATTAGATAAATTAAGAGAATGAGTCAAAGCACTGAGATGTGTTATTAGCAAGACAGCATCCTTGAGTTCTGCCTTAAATATTGCAAATGTGTGATGCAAGTACATAACTCAAAACTTCTTAAATATGTTTTCTCCTAGATTTTATGTTTCATTCTGTGTTAATACAAAATACCAATTCACAAATTAGGAGTGGGTGGCTCAGATTGGCTAACTAGATCTACTAAGGTATCTCTTGTACTATTGCTATGTGAGAAATTTGAGGGGAAAAAATCCGTTATCAAAGGGCTTGTAGGCTCTATCTTTGGGTGATGGAATTGGGAAAAATGGCCACATTCTTTGTCACAGAATCTCCAGCAGCTGGGATCATCACCTCTCTGCAGGATTCATCTAAAGACTGCAAGGGAGAGCCCACCTTACATACAACCCATCCCCATCCACAATAAGAAGAGAGGGAGCCGTGGGCAATAAATGCAGAGTGAAACTAGTCTAACCTGTCTCAGGGGAATGTTTTCCTTCGCAAGTCAGGTGTGTGAGGTGGCAGTGGTGGAGTTGGGTGGGAGGCACGTGGTAGATAGTACAGGGGCATCTCATGAAATTTGGAGAAGCAAGTTACTGTGGGAAATTGGCCTCTTGATTTGGGTTCAATGCCTGTTAAGCATAGAACCCCCCTATTCACCCTGGTCCAGAGTTCTTGGAAGAAGTTTATGGGAACTTCTGTCTAAAGTGTGTCATCCTTGTTTAGAACCCATCTGCCAGTAGAAGCAAGGAGAGACACTTTAAATGTGTACCTCTTAAACACAGACCAGCATTCTCTTCAGTTAGAGAGGATTTGGAAGAGTCTTTGGAGTGTTGTGTGGAAGCAGGGCTGGAAAAAATGGTGGTAAGGTTTGGTTGGGAAGAATGCAGAACAGCCTCTGGTCCTTATTCTGTATCTTCACAGCACTCGAAGAGGGGAAACAAAAATTTCCTTCCACAGTCTTAGAGCTTCAGTGATGATGTGCGAAGGAGCACTGGGTTAGTGGAGCGGTAGTTGCTGTGACACGTCTATGATGTCAAACCCTGAGAAAGGTATCGGGGGTGGTCTTGGCAGGCCAGTGCATGCAGAGCGCCCCGCACTAGAGGAGGGTGAGGTCTCCAGCCGTGTACTTGGGGTAAAGGTGATCTCATCACCAGAAACAGACAGAACCCCAGGACAACAAAGAACAGCTCAACCACTGGCTGGAGGAACCTTCGTCTCCCTCTCCCTCCTGTCTGACCCCAGTAGCTGCGGAAGGCCGGGCAGGCAGACCACTCTCACCTTCGTCTATTCCAGGTGTTAGTGCCACAGCTCAGGAGGAGCCCAACCTGATTTGAATTAAATTTGCTTGGATGTCTTCAGAACTAACATGGGTGTGTCTTATTCTTAGAAATGATACTGTGCTCTAAACCAAAAGTCAAAGAGAATTTATGGAACTTGGCAAAGATGTCATTAGAATGCCTCCTACATGGAGTGGAAGGGAGGCATCACAGTATACAGGTGACAGGAATGATCGGGGAAAACTAATAAGCCACTCCATATTAACACCCCAATATTTTAGGACTTCTCATTAAACTTGTTCCTTTCCACTTGCAGCTACTTACCATCCTTCACCAATAAGGGAATGAAAACCAGTGTCAATATGTGAAAGGAAAACTTTCAACAGAATAAACAGAATATTTAATGGTGTATTATTATTATACTAGCAATAGTAATATATTAAAAATAATGATAAAGGAGACTTTCCCTTAGAAGAATGATGAACACTACTTAACATTTAGGTCAGATCTTAAGTGCATTTTGGCTTGAAATGAATGAATGAAAAATTTGTCTTCACCAAAAGACACTTTGATTTGGAATACGTTCTTACAGAGTACCTTTCTAGAAAAAGATAAGAGTTCAGTCAATAGACACTTGACTCCTGTAGCTTTGACTGGACTGATGAAAATTTGCCAATAAAGGTAACAGCTTTGAGGATTAGGGTTATGTGGAAATAGATGTACCTATGGAAAGGAATGGGGTGGAGAGGTGGACTGAGAACTATAAAACATTTGGAGCTTTGGCAGCGGTCAAAGATGAGTCCTGACGAGGGTGGAGCCAAGATGGTGGCGTGAGTAGAGCAGCTGAAATCTCCTCCCAAAACCACATATATTTATGAAAATATAACAAAGACAACTCTTCCTAGAATAGAGACCAGAGGACACAGGACAACATCCAGACTACATCCACACCTAAGAGAACCCAGCGCCTCGTGAAGGGGGTAAGATACAAGCCCCAGCCCGGCGGATCCCCAGCGACCCTCCCCCCAGCTCCCGGAAGAAGGAGAGGAGTCAGAGCGGGGAGGAAGAGGGAGCCCGGGACTGCTGAACACCCAGCCCCAGCCATCTGGACCAGAGCACACACACAGTGCATATGTGGAGTCCTGGAGACTAGGGAAACAGGGCAGCAAGACTGGTGAGAGGGTCCTTGAGGCCGGTGCGTGGGAACAAAGAAAAGCGAGTGGCTTTTTTTTTTTAACTATTTATTTAATTTTTTTTGTTGTTGTTGTTACGAGTGCTTTTTGGAAGTCTTAAAGGGACAGGGACTCCAAAACCGGATGGAAGCAGGGAATCTGGGGATCTCTGGGCACTCTAACCCCCTGGGCAGCAGGGAGCACAGAGTCCCCTCACAGAGATAAATAGCCTCCTGGCCACTCCACTTCCAATGTGGCTCCACCATATCGGAGTGGCAGCCCGAGACAAGCCACGCACACAGCAACAGCAAAGATAAACTCCATAGCAGCCAGGCAGGAATCAGAAGCCCTATCTGCACACAGCTGCCCAGCACAAGCCACTAGAGGTTGCTGTTCTCCCAGGAGAGGAAGGTCACAAACCAACAAGAAGGAAATAAAGTTCTTCCAGCTGTCACTTGTGCCAGCTCTGCAAACTATCACTATCACCATGAAAAGGCAAAATTACAGGCACACAAAGATCACAGAGTCGACACCTGAGAAGGAGACAGACCTAACCAGTCTTCCTGAAAAAGAATTCAAAATAAAAATCATAAACATGCTGATGGAGATGCAGAGAAATATGCAAGAGCAATGGGATGAAGTCCGGAGGGAGATCACAGATGCCAGGAAGGAGATCACAGAAGTGAAACAAACTCTGGAAGGATTTATAAGCAGAATGGATAAGATGCAAGAGACCATTGATGGAATAGAAACCAGAGAACAGGAACACATAGAAGCTGATGAAGAGAGAGATAAAGGATCTCCAGGAATGAAACAATATTAAGACAACTGTGTGATCAATCCAAAAGGAACAATATCCATATTATAGTGGTACCAGAAGAAGAAGAGAGAGGAAAAGGTATAGAAAGTGTCTTTGAAGAAATAATTGCTGAAAACTTCCCTAAACTGGGGCAGGAAATAATCGAACAGACCACAGAAATACACAGAACTCCCAACAGAAAGGACCCAAGGAGGACAACACCAAGACACATAATAATTAAAATAGCAAAGATCAAGGACAAGGAAAGAGTTTTAAAGGCAGCTAGAGAGAAAAAGGTCACCTATAAAGAAAAACCCATCAGGCTAACAACAGACTTCTCGACAGAAACTCTACAGGCCAGAAGAGAATGGCATGATATATTTAATGCAATGAAACAGAAAGGCCTTGAACCAAGGATACTGTATCCAGCACAATTATCATTTAAATATGATGGAGGGATTAAACAATTCCCAGACAAGCACATGCTGAGGGAATTTGCCTCCCACAAACCACCTCTACAGGGCATCTTACAGGGACTGCTCTAGATGGGAGTACTCCTAAAAAGAGCACAGAACAAAACACCCAACATATGAAGAATGGAGGAGGAGGAATAAGAAGGGAGAGAAAAAAAGAATCTCCAGACAGGGTATATAAAAGCTCAATAAGCAAGCTAAGTTAGGCGGTAAGATACTAAAGAAGCTAACCTTGAACCTTTGGTAACCATGAATTTAAAGCCTGCAATGGCAATAAGTACATATCTTTCAATAGTCACCCTAAATGTAAATGGACTGAATGCACCAATCAAAAGACACAGAGTAATAGAATGGATAAAAAAGCAAGACCCATCTGTATGCTGCTTACAAGAAACTCACCTCAAACCCAAAGACATGTACAGACTAAAAGTCAAGGGATGGAAAAACAAATTTCAGGCAAACAACAGAGAGAGGAAAGTAGGGGTTGTAGTACTAATATCAGACATAATAGACTTCAAAACAAAGAAAGTAACAAGAGATAAAGAAAGACACTACATAATGATAAAGGGCTCAGTCCAACAAGAGGATATAACCATTCTAAATATATATGCACCCAACACGGGAACACCAGCATATGTGAAACAAATACTAACAGAACTAAAGGGGGAAATAGACAGCAATGCATTCATTTTAGGAGACTTCAAAACGCCACTCACATCAAAGGATAGATCCACCAGGCAGAAAATAAGTAAGGACATGGAAGCACTGAACAACACAGTAGAACAGATGGACCTAATAGACATCTATAGAACTCTACATCCAAAACCAACAGGATATACATTCTTCTCAAGTGCACATGAAACATTCTCCAGAATAAATCACATACTAGCCCACAAAAAGAGCCTCAGTAAATTCCAAAATACTGAAATTCTACCAACCAACTTTTCAGACCACAAAGGTATAAAACTAGAAATAAATTCTACAAAGAAAACAAAAAGGGTCACAAACACATGTTCCTAAATAATCAATGGATCAACGAACAAATTAAAATAGAGATCAAGGAATATATGGAAACAAATGACAACAACAACACAAAGCCCCAACTTCTGTGGGACGCAGCGAAAGCAGTCTTAAGAGGAAAGTATGTAGCGATCCAGGCACACTTGAAGAAGGAAGAACAATCCCAAATGAATAGTCTAACATCACAATTAACGAAACAGGAAAAAGAAGAACAAATGAGGCCTAAAGTCAGCAGGGACATAATAAAGATCAGAGAAGAAATAAACAAAATTGAGAAGAATGAAACAATAGCAAAAATCAATGAAACCAAGAGCTGGTTCTTTGAGAAAATAAACAAAATACATAAGCCTCTAGCCAGAGTTATTAAGAAGAAAAGAGAGTCAACACACATCAACAGAATCAGAAACGAGAATGGAAAAATCAGGACAGACTCCACAGAAATACAAAGAATTATTAAAGACTACTATGAAAACCTATATGCCAACAAGCTGGAAAACTTAGAAGAAATTGCCAACTTTCTAGAAAAATACAGCCTTCCAAGGCTGACCAAGGAAGAAACACAAAAGTTAAACAAACCAATTACGAGCAAAGAAATTGAAACGGTAATCAAAAACTACCCAAGAACAAAGCACCCGGGCTGGATGGATTTACCTCGGAATTTTATCAGACACACAGAGAAGACATAACACCCATTCTCCTTAAAGTTTTCCAAAAAATAGAAGAGGAGGGAATACTCCCAAACACATTCTATGAAGCTAACATCACCCTAATACCAAAACCAGGCAAAGACCCCACCAAAAAAGAAAATTACAGAGCAATATCCCTGGTGAATGTAGATGCAAAAATAGTCAATTAAATATTATCAAACTGAATTCAAAAATATATCAAAAGGATCATACACCATGACCATGTGGGATTCAACCAAGGGATGCAAGGATGGTACATTCGAAAATCCATCAACATCATCCACCACATCAACAAAAAGAAAGACAAAAACCACATGATCATCTCCATAGATGCTGAAAAAGCATTTGACAAAATCCAACATCCATTCATGATAAAAACTCTCAGCAAAATGTGTATAGAGGGCAAGTACCTCAGCATAATAAAGGTCATATATGATAAACCCATAGCCAACATTATATTGAACAGCGAGAAGCTGAAAGCTTTTTCTCTGAGATTGGGAACTAGACAGGGATGCCCACTCTCCCCACGGCTATTTAACATAGTACTGGAGGTCCTAGCCACAGCAATCAGACAAAACAAAGAAATACAAGGAATCCAGATAGGTAAAGAAGAAGTTAAACTGTCACTATTTGCAGATGACATGATATTGTACATAAAAAACTGTAAAGACTCCACCCCAAAACTACTAGAACTGAGATTGGAATACAGCAAAGTTGCAGGATACAAAATAAACACATAGAAATCTCTGGCTTTCCTATACACTAACAATGAACTAACAGAAAGAGAAATCAGGAAAACAACTTAATTCACAATTGCATCAAAAAAAATAAAATACCTAGGAATAAACCTAACCAAAGAAGTGAAAGACTTATACCGTGAAAACTACAAGTCACTCTTAAGAGAGATTAAAGGGGACACTAACAAATGGAAACTTATCCCATGCTCGTGGCTAGGAAGAATTAATATCGTCAAAATGGCCATCCTGCCCAAAGCAATATACAGATTTGATGCAATCCCTATCAAATTACCAGCTACATTCTTCAATGAACTGGAACAAATAGTTCAAAAATTCATATGGAAACACCAAAGACCCCGAATAGCCAAAGCAATCCTGAGAAAGAAGAATAAAGTAGGAGGGATCTCACTCTCCAGCTTCAAGCTCTACTACAAAGCCATAGTAATCAAGACAGTTTGGTACTGGCACGAGAACAGAGCCACAGACCAGTGGAACAGATTAGAGACTCCAGACATTAACCCAAACTTATATGGTCAATTAATATTTGATAAAGGAGCCATGGACATACAATGGGGAAATAACAGTCTCTTCAACAGATGGTGCTGGCAAAACTGGAGGGCTACATGTAGGAGAATGAAACTGGACCATTGTCTAACCCCATACACAAAAGTAAGTTCAAAATGGATCAAAGACCTGAATGTAAGTCATGAAACCATAAAACTCTTAGAAAAAAACATAGGCAAAAATCCTCTTAGACATAAACATGAGTGACCTCTTCTTGAACATATCTCCCTGAGCAAGGAAAACAACAGCAAAAATGAACAAGTGGGACTACATTAAGCTGAAAAGCTTCTGTACAGCAAAAGACACCATCAATAGAACAAAAAGGTACCCTACGGTATGGGAGAATATATTTGTAAATGACAGATCTGATAAAGGCTTGACATCCAAAATATGTAAAGATCTCACCCACCTCAACAAACAAAAAACAAATAATCCAATTAAAAAATGGGCAGAGGAACTAAACAGACAGTTCTCCAAATAAGAAATACAGATGGCCAACAGACACATGAAAAGATGCTCCACATCGCTAATTATCAGAGAAATGCAAATTCAAACCACAATGAGGTATCACCTCACACCAGTAAGGATGGCTACCATCCAAAAGACAAACAACAGCAAATGTTGGCGAGGTGTAGAGAAAGGGGAACCCTCCTACACTGCTGGTGGGAATGTAAATTAGTTCAACCATTGTGGAAAGCAGTATGGAAGTCCTCAAAACGCTCAAAATAGACTTACCATTTGACCCAGGAATTCCACGCCTAGGAATTTACCCTAAGAATGCAGCACTCACGTTTGAAAAAGACAGATGCACCCCTATGTTTATCGCAGCACTATTTACAATAGCCAAGAATTGGAAGCAACCTAAGTGTCCATCAGTAGATGAATGGATAAAGAAAATGTGGTACATATACACAATGGAATATTACTTAGCCATAAGAAGAAAACAAATCCTACCATTTGCAACAACATGGATGGAGCTAGAGGGTATTATGCTCAGTGAAATAAGCCAAGCGGAGAGAGAGAAATACCAAATGATTTCACTCATCTGTGGAGTATAAGAACAAAGGAAAAACTGAAGGAACAAAACAGCAGCAGATTCACAGAATCCAAGGATGGACTAACAGGTACCAAAGGGAAAGGGACTGAGGAGGATGGGTGGGTAGGGAGGGATAAGGGGGGGAGAATAAAGGGGATATTATGATTAGCATGCATAATGGGGGGGTGGGAGAAAGGGGAGGGCTGTATAACACAGAGAAAACAAGTAGTGATTATACAACATTTTGCTATGCTGATGGACAGTGACTGTAAGGGGGTTTGTGGGGGGAACCTGGTATAAGGGAGAACCTAGTGAACATAATGTTCTTCATGTAATTGTAGATTAATGATAAAAAAGAAAGTAAAGGGGGATTACTCCCTGATAGGATAAAACTAACTGCAAATCACCGATTAATGCATGCTTTAAATATCCTTAATTTTGATCATTTAAAGGGTGTCAGATCAGCTATGGAAGTACATATTTCTGATAATCCTTTTTCTTAAAAAAAAAAGGCAGTTCCTGTGTGCTGTTCTCCAATAGGTTCTTCACAGTGGTATAAAGGGCATATCAATGTGTGGGCAGGGGGTTTGTTTGTGTTTATACAGAGGATCAAAGCCTAATTTGGCTACCCAGAAAACGAATTAAGATACGATATGAAGAAGAACTTTCAACATCAACATTCTCTGGAAGAGTCATTCCAGAAGATGATCATCAAAATGCTTCAACAAAGATCCTGGTGTTGTTGGAGTTGTAGCTGCATTCATCCCACCAGTTCCTGGACTTGCCACTGGAATGAAGAAGGAGATATCTACGCTGGCCTGTGCATACAGTAAAACAACAAATTTGACTGGATCTATACTGTCGGAACTCAATCAAGAATTAGGAGAAGTCCAAGTTGCAGCGCTCCAAAATCTTGCAACTATAGACTATCTACTGTTAAAAGAACATATAGGATGTGAACAGTTCCCAGGAATGTGTTGTTTTAATTTGTCTGATTTTTCTAATATTCAAATTCAGTTAGACAAGATCCATCATATCATTGATAAGTTTTCACAACTGCCTAGGGTGCCTAACTGGTTTTCTTGGTTTCACTGGATATGGCTGGTAATTGTAGGTCTGCTTTGGTTATGTAGCTGTATTTCTATTATGTAAATGTGTGCACGCAATTTAATTAGTAATTTTAAACCTATACATGCTTATGTTACACTACAAGAAGATATGTCAAAGAAATAATCAATCTTCCTATGTTTTCTTTGGTCTGCTACTTCTATAGTTTCTCTTCTTCCTTCATAATTACAACCCCTAAGTAGAATTCGTGCCTCATATCGAAATTACCGAGTATCATAATTCTTCCAAGTGGTAAAGATACCTCAAGACAAATGCTGGGCATAGAAGCCACAGGGCATAAATCTGCAAAAAAGTAAAAAGCTAACCTTTTCAAACAATATTGCTTCTCTCTCACTTGCCAACTTTACATTTCCCTGTATGGCCCCGGAAGATGACTGGTTAGCCAGAGACGGTAAGATTCCTCAAGGGAGGAACAACCTAAGACAGGCACAGTCGCAGGGGGGCCATCAGTTGAGAAATTCGGGATCAACAGAGGTGAGGCTTAGAACCTCACCTCCCCTGTTTTGAGAGAAATCTTCTGCATCCGTGGATGTTTTATTGCCCTTGTCTAGCTTGGATTAATACTTAGTCTATAGGCACACACCTGATCATCTACATTTGCCCTCTTACAGCACTAAACTATGTTTTCTACCTTTATCTTGTATCTACCTAGCACTAAACTATGTTTTCTACCTTTATCTTGTATCTACCTACCACTTCAGCATTTTATTAATAATAATAATAATAATAATAATAATAATAATAATAATAAGGGAGAAATGTGGGATTCACATATAAATCAAGTATGAAAATCAAACGAATAACCATAATTGACCTGATTGTTTATAGTTCATGATGCATGATCAAAACCGAAAGTTTCTGTGATGACTGCCCTTGCACTTTTCACCATGTAAGAACTTATTCACTATGTAAGAATTTGTTCACCATGTAAGAACTTGTTCGTTATGCTTCAGAAGATTGGAGACTGTTGAGAATTAGGCTTGGGGTTGATTAATGATTGTGCATTGAGTCCCCTATATAGAATTTTATTGTTGTTAACAACCATATGATCAATAAATATGAGAGATGCCCTCTCAAAAAAAAAACGTTAATGGACAGAGTCCCCAATAAAAAAAAAAAAAAGATGAGTCTTGAACCTTATTCCCCTGTCCTTTTCAGACAATGACCTGGGGCCCAGAATGTTTCTGAAAGAGCCCAAGCCTTCCTGAAGGGAAGCATGTCTGGACTCTGCCAAGAAAGAAGAATGGGAATTGGAGAGGATGATCAACTAGTGGAATCATATAGTCTCTTTAAAAGAAATATAATCAATTTTCTTTGAGTTCACAGAGCAAAGAATGTTTATAAATGCTAAACCAGGCTGGCGAGCTAGGGAAGGATTTTTGGCAATCTAGTCCAGAAATCATTTCCAATAATTGTCAAAGAATTCAAATGACTATTTTTTGAGTGGAGTGTGGCTTAAATGCATCAGTTAAATAAAAGGACTCTAACATTATTATATACCACCTGTGGGTCAAAAATGTGTATGTATAATATGAAATTTCAAGACAAATATGAGTTGGACGGTGCTGAATCTTCTTTAAGGAAACTGAGATGCAGCACCAGCATTTAACATTTAATATTTAACATTGGCCTTTGATCTTAAGTGTACAGTAGAATAGGAATTCAAACTGACATTCTCATTCTAGTGATTCAGCTCTTTGCCGTTCTCATATTTTAGCAAGAAGGCACCATTTAGGAGAGAGTGATGTGTTATGAAAGGAAGAAAAAGTCACTTGTTAGAGCCAGAATAAGCAATAACAATGCTTAATGGTTTCTCACCTGAAAAAGAAAAAAAAATACAGCTTGGTCTCGGCTGTGGGTCTAATGAAGGATGAGACTTCTGTCTCATTGTTATGAAAGCTCAGATTTGTTTTTCTGCAGTGCTGATGGTCCCCTTGATGACCCAGGCGGTAGTCTTATTGATTTTTATGACTAAATGAGTCGCTGAAGGTTATATGCATAACTAGTCTTAAGTGCTTCCCTGAGTGAAATTGACAGTTCATTTTATTTGGTTTGCACAAGATTCTTGTCCTCTGCTTTACACATCTTATAAGCAACGTGAGAAGTTGACTTTCTCCTATTTACATCAAGCAGGCAATGTTTAGTCTCCAGGAATGGGGTTGGGTTCTGTCGGACGGGTGGGAGGGAAGGCTGATGTTTCTCAGCAATAATAACCTTAATGCTTTCTTCAGGCAAGGGTCCTGTAGATAAAGGGCCTTCCATCTGCTGTATCGCTACCTATTTCTCTAAGTATTTCCAGTAACTTGCCTTTCATCCTGTTCAAGACACAAAAGCTAAACATGCAGCAGTGTGGTTGCAAGATGGACAATAATACCTGAGAAACTCAGGGTAACATATAGTTTTGGTTGCTCTTAGCTAAATTCTAGCATTGTGCCATCAGACATGGCATAAACATATTAAAATATGATATTTTAAGAAAAATTGATCATTGTACATTATAAACCATGTACATTATAAACCAGGCCTTAGATGCACATTTACATGATTAGGAATTTGAACATGTTAATGATCTGAGAACCTCAAGTCTCGGCCCTTCCACCACCCTTCAGCTCTCTATTCACATTAGATTCCTCCCTTTCCCATGTGGACTCTTTAATATCAAGTCGGTCTTCTTTTTCCTGAACTACCTGTTCCAAATCCATACCCTACTCCTCAGTCTCCGATCTCCCATCCTAGCACACACTGTCAGTGAATAATCTTATCTCAGTGACTTTTTTTAAATCTAACATCTTCATTGAGACCATAATTCATATACTACGTAGCTCACCCATTTAAAATATCCAACTCAATGGTTTCTAGTGGACTCACAGAGTTGTGCAACCATCACCATAAACAATTTTAGAACACTGTCATTACCCATAAAAGAAACTCCATTCCCATTAGTAGTCACCTCCTATTTCCCCTACCTAGCCACCCACTCCTAGCCCCTGGCAACCACTAACTAACTTTTCTGTCTCTGTAGAACAGCCTTCTCTGTATATTTTAAACCCATGGAATAACACATTTGAATTTTTGTCTGTCTAGCTTCCTTCACCAGCATAATGTTAAAAGGCTCAATCACATTAGAGCATGTATCAGTATTTCACTTTACAGATGAAAAACATTCCATTGTTTGTATATAGAACATGTTGCTTATCCATGTGGTATCCATTTATCAGCTGATGGACATTTGGGCTGTTTCTACCTTTTGGTTATTATATGGATAATGTTTTCATGTTCACTTGGCACACGTTTTTGTGTAAAACTATGTTTTCTGTTCTTGCTGTGTAATACCCAGGAGTGGAATTACTGGTTTGTATAACTCTATGTTTGACCTTTTGTGGAACTGCTGGACTATTTTCCAGAGGAGCTTCACTAGTTTGCATTCTCAACAGTAGTGTGGGAAGGTTCCATGTTCTCCCCATTATCTCCAATGCTTGTTATTGTATAACCTTTTTGTTACATATGTGAAGTAGTATTGCACTGTGTTGATCTGCATTTTACTGATGGATAATGATGTTGAACATCTTTTCATGTGTTTCTTGGCCATTTGTGTATCTTTTTTGCAGAGATTTCTATTCAGATACTTTGCTTTTTTTATAAATTAAGTTTCCTGTCTTTTTATTAAGTTGTAAGAGTTCTTTATATATCTTAGATAAAAATCTCTTATTGGGTACATATTTTCCCATGTTGTGAGCTGCCTTTTTACTTTAATAATACCCTTTGAAGCACAAATGTTTTGAATTTTAATGAAATGCTAATTTATCTATTTGATCATTTTGTCACTTGTGCTTTTGATGTCATATCTAAGGAGACTTGACCTAATACATTTACTTCTGTAAGTTATGAACATTTACTTCTGTATTTTCTTCTAAAAGTTGTATAGTTTTAGATTTTACATTTATATCTAATGATATACTGTGGATTGATTTTTGTGTATGGCGTGAGGTACAGGTTCAGCTTCATTCTTTTGCACATGGATGTCCAGTTGTCCTAGCACCATTTGTCAATAAGAATGTTCTAATCCCGTTGTGTTATCTTGGCATCGTTATTACTCCTATATCACATAGAAATTGGAGCATAAATTCTTACCACTAAACCTACAAAGTTACCTCTGTCTGCCTTGTTCTGATCTCATTCCTACGTGCTTTGAAGGAAACTATGTTTCCTCCATCTATGTTCTGGATCCTTTCTTATAACTTAAATTATCCTCTCACTCTTCTATATCTAGGACGGCCATATAATTTATTATCAAAATCAATACATTCTGATTGAAAAGAGCTATTACTAAATTCACAGCAACAATAGATGTCAGGCTAAAATTTAAGGGCAAACTAGATAAAATGCCTGCTATGGACTGTGTACCCCCAAATTCATATGTTGAAACCCTAATCCCCAGTTTGACGGAATTTGGAACTGGGGACTTTGGGAGGTGATTAGCTCTCAAGGGTGAAGCCCTCATAAAGGACAGTCACAAGAGAGCTTGCCCCCTCTGTTTCTCTCTTCCATGTGGGAATGCAGGAAAATCCATCTGCAAGAGAGGAAAAGAGCCCACAACAGACACCAAATCTGCTAGCACCTTGATCATGGACTTCTCAGCCTTTAGAAATGTGAGAAATAAACATTTGTTGTTTAAATCACACAGTCTATGGTAATTTGCTATGGCAGCCTGAACTACGACAGTGCCACTTTATTAAAACTCCCAACTATTTCTTCTCTTCTGAGATGCCACTTAGCATTCAAATATTCTGGCCCTAGTACCTTCCATCTTAAATGTTCCAAGCATCATACTACCTACTACCTCCTTCAGTGTCACTACCAAAGTTCCTTTTCTTCACACATTTCTTAAAATGATTGTCAATATATTTCCTTTCTGTGTTTGCTTATAATTTATGCCTAAACAGGTCTTCAGTCTGCCCCTTTCCATAGAAAAGTGTCTTGCAAAGTCATCAGTAACCTCCCAGTTACTACATGCATTAAGTGTTTCTCAGTACTTGTCTTACTTGAGTGATCATCCGCATTCCAGCCCAGCCCATCTTCCCTGATAGGGCTCAGAGCCACTGAGAACTCGCCGCTAGATGAAGTCTCATCCCTCCGTCCCTTCTGCATAGCCCACTGTTCGTCTCTGTTACTACTTAACAACTTTTACCTCCAGCTGGGGCCTTGCACTGAGCATCAGACTCATATATAATTAAATCCTCAGCATATTGAGTTAAGTATTACACAGTAGCTCAAATCCACGTCACGATATTTTCCTCCGACCCCTGGTCCTGGGCCATTGCTCTCTCTCACTTAAATAGGACATTTATTCATATAGTCACAGAAGCTAGAATCACTCTTAAACTCCTTCGTCCTGACCTCCCATATGCAGTGAATGAACACATACATACCTTGGGCCTATCCACTTCATGCTGCCCCCACCACTGCTCCTTTATTGTGGCCTCCACGTGGATCACAGTTTTCTAACCTGTCTTTCACATTCATTCTGGACGTCCTCTGATTCACTCCACTCGCTAGTGTTGCTTAAAAACCCCTGCTTCTGTTTAAAGTCACTTAATTCAAATTTTTGGAAGGATAATATTTTTCTATTTAATCTGGAACATGATGTGAAAGTGCACGTGACCCCCCCACCTATCTCCCTGGTCCATCGCCCCACCCCGACCCCCACGCTCCCCCAGTCTTGACATCACACACTCCTTCCTTGCATTCTTTTTAGTTTACACATAACATTCATCTCCGCGCCCTAGAGCTTGTTCAAATATCCTTTCTTTTGCTACACTGTAGTCTTATTCAGAGAGAAACTCCTCCTTATCTGTAATTTCTTAGCCAAAAACAGCTTCAACAACCCAGCCCTGACTTGATCAATTCTTCCTTATAAGCTTTCAAACTGCCCTGTTCTTCCCCTTCATAACATTTTCATCACTTTTAACTAATTAATAAATCATGTAATTAGATTACTATCTGTCCCTGCCATAAATGTGAACCTGAAGAGGCCAGAAAACATAGTAGGTTTTATTAATACATTCTCAAGACTACATAATACCTCACCTGATAAAGGGGCCTCAAGAAATATTTTTGAATGAGTCAGTGAACCACCAATTCACCTCACTAATAATTTGGTTTGGCTTATAAATTCAATTTATAGATTAAGGACAAACCATAAACAGAGATAAAAAGGCAGGATCAGAAAAAGTTCAAAAATGGAAAATCTTGGTAGGTTATGATTCCATCTTTAGAACATACACACAATAGGAAGCATATTTAATATTCTATAAAAATGACGAGCTCAGAACCCTCCTCCTCCTATTTAAATCCTCAAATAAACTCCACGTGAGCCTCCCTTCTAACTGTGCTCTTGGGAGCACCTGACGGCCCTTGGTATGTTTACTTTACACCTTTTACCTTGACACAGCGTGTTTATCTGCATTCTGTTTTCACCTGTGCCCACATCTAGCTTTGGTCTGTGGTCGTCGTAATAGACCTTGCTACAGTCAGTCCTCTTCCCTATGCCCTTGATTTTTCCTCTTGGTTAATCTTACAACATTTTATCCATCCCACCAATTCCTCATCCATTTCATAAAGTCATGCAAAAAACTGGTTTACGAAAGCAAATATAAGTAACTAATATTCCTGAGTAAGTAAACATTAAAAAAAGCCAAGATAGGTTTGGGGCTTTATTGAGTGTTTGTAGTGTTCCTTTGGTAAAAGCAGAGTCAAAATCATTAAGTAGGAAGCATGTCTGTTTACTGTAACTGGCCAATAAAATAAGCTTGGATTATTTGCTTTATTCTAGGCTTAGATGGCAATCTGAACTATCTCAACCCAAATTGCTGATAATACTTCAGTCTCTGTGGTGCTTGATTGCTAAGCAGCATTAAGGAGCTGTAAAGCCAATACTCTATATAATGCATAATTTAGGGGTAACTTTAGCATAGGGAACAACAAGATTTAGAGTCGAGAGATTAGGATTTAATCAAGGTTCAACCACCCACCCAATCTGACTTTGGACAAATTGTTCAAATTTCCTATATCTCAGCTGCCTTTGTCTATAAAATGGGAATAGAAATACCTATTCAGTTGATAGTTCTTAAAATTTAATTTGATCATCCAGCTGAAGTATTTGGCACATAGTAAATTCTCTACAATTGTTGGTTTAATGCAAATTACATTTTGAATTCTACATTTATCCAACAGTAATGCATCTACCAGTGAGAACACTTGGTAGACCTGACAGGCTCTCTCTGTGTTTCCTACAACAAATACCCCAATGTTTGACTTTTAATTTGGAAAAGATTTTAGGAAAGTGATGTATTAATAAAACTGAGATCTACAGACTCACATATCTATCTGTAGAAACACATATTGATTGTGAATTTTGGTAGGGAAATAAAGTATTACTAAGTTATTTAATGCAAAGGTCTGCAAACTTTTTCTATGAAGGATCAGATGGTAAATATTTTAGTCTTTGCAGACCACATGGTCTCTGTCTCCACTACTCAACTCTTACAGTGCAAAAGCAGCTATTAAACCAAACATTAAACCAATCAGCATGAATATGCTCCAATAAAACATTATTCATGGAAACAGGAATTTCAAGTTCACATGTCATGAAATCTTCTGAAGAGTTTCAGTCACTTAAAAATGTTAAAAAAAAAAAATTCCTTAGCTTACAGGCCATCTAAACAGGTGGCAGGCCTGATTCAACTCACAGGTGGTGGTTTCCCACCAGGGACATTGTATCATTTACTGAATTATTATGTTCATTTTCCGCTGATCCTCCATCCTTCATAAAATGTAAGTTCCACAAGCACAAATTTCTTTGTTCTATTTTCTGATGTATTCCAAATACCTTGAACAGTGACTACCTTAGGGTAGATAATAAATAATGATAAAAAATGAATGCATGAATGAAATGTTTTTTTTCCTCCTAAACTCTTTATGGTAGGAATTTAGAAATATAAGAATTTTTACATGCTCTTTGTCATGTCCCCACAGATGCAGAAGATTGAAGATTCAAAAGGTGAATTTTGACTTAATGATTATTACTCCAAAGAATTTAATTTAAACATGGTGCCAAGAGAAGTATGTGTTAAATGTTGATAATCTTTTTGTGTATGTACATAGAAAGTGTGCAATTATATATACATGAATGCACAAATATACACATATATACATATATGTATACACAACTAATTTATAAATATATCTTGATAGGTCTATCTTGATAGCCATATTTTACATAGAGCTCATTTATATATGGGCTTATATAAATTGTTACACAAATTATTTTTTTGAGCATGGTATATAAACAGATGTTTAATCAGGGCACCTAAGTGGTAATGACACTAATTAATCACAAAGTGAAAACACGTTCACCTTAGGAAAACCAACACAACACCATTAACTCTAAGAGATTAATTGGCTTTATTTAAAAAAAAACCTGCAACATAATTATCTTAGGACAATGTCAAATGCCCCGCTGACTTTATGTTTGTACTCAATAAACAAAAAGTCCAAAAGTCCAACTCATGTACCACAAATTGTAATTCCCACTGGTAATGAAAGGGAAGAGAAGAATGATTTCATACATTTACATAGCATAATGTCTTTAAACTCTTACATGTAAGACTATATGTAAACTTTTTAGAGTGGATTTTATTATAGGTTAATTGGTCATATATAATTTTATAGAAAACTTAATACAGTTTCCCTATCTCAAGTAATTTTTTGGTAGGTGAATGTGGACCCTATTGTCAGAATTATATCACATTTTTAATAAAATGAGAACCAGAAAAGAATAAGCAGCTCTTAAGATTATTATACAGTGGAGTTACTGCTGTGAGATTTACTGGGTATTTGCTGAAATCATAACCTAGAATTTGCAACTTACTGTCATACTTGAGTGCTTGAAGAGGACGATTTAATCCACTTCTAAACCAGTTAATTAAAACAGTTTTATATTGTTTGCAACAAAGGCTTACTAATGTTTTGGTGTTTCATTTGTATCCCAATAGTTTTCAGCCATTGTCTTTTTGAGTTTCTGTCGTCACTGCTAGAAAGCTTAGAAAATTCAGTACTTGTTTCTCCTTTGAACTGGAAAAAGGCATTAAGCTTAATGGGTTAAATAAAAAGGTCCAATTTGTACACTGTTTAGAACATATTTAAATGTGATACTCAGTTTCCTCTCTATAGTAATGTCCTCGCCGGAAGAGCACACGGGGCAAGAATGCCTGAGTCGTGCTCAGCACAGTAAAGGGCAGCTATAGAGTAGGTGACTGCGTAAAGTAATATGTGTAGATAAATTATCCCAACACTCTCATTTTAAATCACACAATTAAAGTATATCAATTGCCATCTATTTCTTCAGATACACCCCCACCCCACCCCCATCTTTCATAGTGTTGACAGACGGCCATCTAGCCCCCGGTGTGAACATGCTTAGGCCAAACTATAGATGAAAGAAACCCTCACTATACTGCAGTATTATGTAAAACACCATTTAAGAAAAATTCTTAGGTAATACATGAACAAATTACTGCAACATACTCAAAAATACGAAAAATACTTAGTGTATCAGGGAAGTCACTCGGTAAAATGCAAACTCATGCACACAAATCTTTTTTCTACATAAATAGGAACATACTTTATTGTTTTGTCTTTTTTTTCTCCTTGACTTCATATATTGGAAAGTGATCTATGCCAGTATTTACACCTCTGTGCTATTCATTTTAAAGGCTGAGCAAAGGAGCCTCATAATTTATTCAATTACAGTCTTATTTATGGACACTTAGTTTGTTTTCCATTTCATAGCATGACACAGATTTTGGCAGTGCACATTTTATTCATACATCTTGGTAGTAATGTATGAGCATTACTCTAGGATAGATTCCTGGAGAGAAAAATCCTAGGTCAAAGGGGATGCATATGTTAAAATTTGAATATAGGGCAAAATTTTCCTTCAAAATGGCTTTACCTACAGAGACTATCATTGGTTCTATTTGTTGTATTCTTATTCCAACAGATATTATCAGCCTTTCCAATGATGGCCAAGTATATGGTTTAAAGAACCATTATCAATTAGGTACATTTCTTAGAATATTGTGAGTCCAAGCACCTTTTTATATACTTTTTGTAAATTTTATATTTCTCTCTGAACAGTGTGTTCTTAATCTTTTCTCATTATTTATTTGGTATATTTCTCTCACTCTTATAGGTGACCATTTTGACCCATTTAATTTGTTAAAAATATTTTCTTCCTGTTGTCATTTGTATCTTTAAAGTTACATTTTTTCACTGCAGAATACTTAATGTTGATTTTGTCAAATATGTAAATATTTGCATTATGGCATCTGGGTTGTGTTCTTCCTCTTCAAGTATTGTACATTATTTCCAGTATTATTTACTACCTTTTAAACATCTTTAATTTTAGTTCTTGACATTATCTGAAATGCGTGTGTGCCTCTATTGTGTGAATGTGTGTGGTATTTTTAAGGTGTTTAATTACAGTGAGTAGACATTACTCAAAGTATAATTGAATGACTAAACCTGTTTTAAAATGACAACTCTATCATAAACTAAATCCCTGATGGAAACTGTTTTGGGCTCTAATATGTATTCCATGGATCTGTCTTTTCTATTCCTGTATATATTACACTGTCTCTTTTAGTTTAGTTTGGTGAACTTCTGGAGCATGTAGCAAAGAAAGACCACCATCACTGCACTTCTTTTTAAAGATTGTTATGGTTATTCCTTCATATCTTAGCCATCTGACTTATGGAATAAGTTTATCATATTTCTTCAAAAATCTTTGGGGAGGTTGGTTGGTATGACATTGAAAAATATGTACAATTATATGTATTTAAGTATATATGCATATATTTATACATATATGCATATACTTCTTTTTTCAATGAAAAGATCTTGAAGGGTACTGAAGATGTCTACAGGGAAGCTGGGTAACAGGGGCTGAAATACCTATAGGATGCCAGAATGCTGCTCCCTGGGACAGAGATGCTATCCTGTAATTTACAACTGTGGATTGGGCTGGGAGAGGCTTACTCACTGGTAACTCACAAAAATAAAACATAATGCTAATATCTTAAACCTATAAGGAAAAGGATAATTGAATGACTTAAGTCCTTGTGTCTTTTACATATCATACTTTATCCATGTAACAAGCTACAGCGTAATTCAAATTATAATAAAGAGTTGATTGAGCATGAAATAAGAACAAAAAATTCCATCATTTAATTCAGATACTTAATGATGCAATTGATCCAACTATTCAATAGAGGATCACAAACCACTTGGCTTGAACAGAGAAATTCCCTGTGCCAGGCTGTATCTCCCATGGGCATTCCTGGAGGCCTGTTGACAATATTTGCCTTTTTCACTCTCATATTTCTCTATTTCTCCTTTATAGCAGGGCCCCTTCTGATGGACATAGATTTTGTTATAGATATTTTGCATCTGTTAAGAATGTGATAAGATGGAAATAACTGAAATCCTTATAAACAGCAGCTTACATGACTCAGTAGTAAATGAAGAAAAAGGGGAAAATGGTTGGGAATAGGTGTTGTACCATCTATCCATGTAGGGCCATGGCTCATCCAAGTAGTAGCAAATCTCACTACCCAGGAAGTAACCATTCTGCTAAAAGTGGATTTATCCATGCTATAGTGTTAGACGTTAATATTTATATAACTTTAAGTAGGTATCTAATTTACATTAGTCCCAGGTTCCTGAGAAGCACTTTTTTATTTTCTCATTGTCTAAATGTACTTTTATTTCATCTTTCAAATTAGAGTTCTTTAGACTAAATAGGCCTATGTATGGAGCCATAAAAAATCCTGAATAACCAAAGTAATCTTGAGAAAGAAGGACAAAACTGGAGGTGTCACGCTTCCTACTTTTTAACTATATTACAATGCTATAGCAATCAAAATAGTATAAAGATAGACATATAGATCAATGGAACAAAATAGATGGTCCATAAATAAAGCCACATGTATATAGTCAATTAATTTACAGGAAAGGAATCAAGAATATATAATGAGGAAAGGACAGTCTCTTCAAGTGCTGCTGGGAAAACAATAGTTAACATGCAAAAGAAGAAACTAGACTTCTCTTCTACACCATACACAAAAAAATTATCTCAAAATGGATTAGACTTAAGCATAAGATGTGGAGCCATAAAACCACTAGATGGAAACACAGGTGGTGCGCTCCTTAACACTGGTCTTAGTGATGATTCTTTGGATGTGACATCAAAAGCAAAGACAACAAAAACAAACAAGTGTGATTACATCAAACCCAAAAGCTTCTGCACAGCAAAAGCCATCAACAAAATGAAAGGCAGTTACTAAATGGGAGGAGATATTTTCAAATGAGATACCTGATAAGGGGTTAATATCCAAAATATGTATAAAGCTTATATGCCTCTACACCAAAAAAGTAAATTATCTGATTAAAAAATGAACAGCAGACCTGAATATATGTTTCCAAAGACATACAGATGATCAAACAGATACATGAAAAGGTGTTCAACATCAGTAATTATCAGGGAAATGCAAATCAAAACCACAATATTACCCCACACTTTTTAGAACAGATATTATTAAAAAAGATAAGAAGTAACAAGTGTTGGTGAGAATGTGGGAAATAGCAACCCCTTGTGCCCACTGGTGGGAATATAAATCTGTGCATCACTATGGAAAAACAGTAGGGAGGCTCCTCAAAAAATTTAAAATATGACTACCATATGATCCAGAAATTCTACTTCTGGGTATTCCACTTCTGCACCCCCTTGTTCAATGCACCATAATTTGTAATAGCCAGGACGTAGAAACAGCCTAAATGTCCATCAATGGATCAATGGATAAAGAAAATGCAGCATAGTTACAATGGACTATTATTCAGCCATAAAGGAAATCCTGCCATTTGTGACAACATGGATGGACTTTGAGAGCATTTACGCTAAGTGAAACAAGTTACACAGAGAAAGACAGATACCATATGATCTCCCTTACAGATGGAATCAAAGGAAAAATTAAAACACACACAAACTCTTGGATACAGAAAACAGATTGGTGGTTTCCAGAAGCAGGACTGGGGGGTAAAAACTTTTTCTTATAAAATAAATGGGTCATGGGGATATGTTGTACAGCACGATGACTATACTCAGTGGTACTGCATTATGTATTTGAGCTGCTGTAAGAGTAAATCTTGGAAGTTCTCATCAGAAGAAGAAATTGTGATGGATCTTAACTAGACACATTGTGGTGATCATTTCACAATGTGTGTCAGGGTGTTGAAGCATTATGCTGTATACCTGAAACTAATATGCTATGTGTCTATTTTTCTATGAAAGGGGACCCTTGGATAGTAGGGCTTATTATTTGTCTACCTTTCATTTTTAACATAGTGCTTAGTATAAAATACTAAGCAACTCAATAAATACTTGATGAATTTATGAATCAACAAATACATGTTTAAAACTAGATAGTGCTTTTGAAATACAGGACTATGAAAAATAAAAGAAGTACTGAATGTTTATTTTGGAGGTATATTCATCCATAAGGATTTTATACTGTTTAAAGGTTTTATTTTATTCCTTAATAATTTGGGGATATTTTCATACTGTAAAATTATGAGATCAATTCTATGTTTGTTATACCCATATTTGATGACATAGACAATGATTTTTTATGGGTTTTCTCATCATTGAAATTGAAGTAATATTGTGATTTTATTGGTTCTTAGTCCATATTTGTTTATGTTTTACTCTTGCATGTTACAATAGTTATTAAATATTTAAATTAGGCCATTAATTACCAACATCTAAGGTAATTACACAATAGGAACTGACATTCTCTCTCAAATTAGCCAGGTATACAGCTAGGCTATAATTTCTATTTTCTAAAAATATTACAAGTAAACTCCTTTACTATTTTGTAATGATTTTGTTTATAGAGTTGGACTTGTGATTGAGTAACTGAATTTCCATATATAGGTTTAAAAATCATTGGTTTCCAGAAATGTAAGTGGCCATTACACATAAGCCTACTATGTTTCCATGAAAAGTCATGTGCAAGATAGACTCTCTCTCCTAGTCTAGATAATTTCACACTGCAGGAAATGAAGGCCCATAGAATCAAATGAATTGTGCAACTTTACAATGTGTAAACAGTGGAGAGGCATTTGTGCATGTTTGGAATAGGATAGGAAAATTCATAGTGTTAAGAAATGTTTTTACATCTCAGACTGTTCACAAAGTAAGCACATTCATAATTTATTTTCTGTCTCAGAATTCTGAGGGTAATTTAAATAAGGACATTTATGCAAATAAAACTTTGAGAGGATTCTTCAAGTTGGCATGGTGTTATTTAATGCTTCATTTGGTTTTTAATACAGGCAATAGTGCTGGTATTGAAGACAATAATTATATTAAATTAATAATGAACATCATCAAGTGTTTTGCTAAAATCAATGCATATTACATTTAGACCTTCTCTTTAGAGACCAATCTTTTACATCCATAAAATTTACTGAAGTTATTTTCCCCCAAAACTTCTATTATTTTCAACATATCTTTCATTCGTGCTTTAATTACATAACAAAATAAGACTAATCACACAGTAATTAATTACACTTAATGTCTCAACATTTTATCAGATTTCTATTTTCTTATTTCTCTTTAGATCTTCCAAAGAATCTTATCGATAATCTACATTTCCCTAATGCAGGGCAATGCTATACACCAATTATGCAGCTATGTATTAGAAGAAATGATACATTTAATTTTGCTGAGCAGTAATCAAAGAAAAAGGGTCATTGTGAAGCATATATGCCAAGAAGTTATACTAAGAGGCTGTATCAAGAGAATAAAGTAAGTAATTCTCATTACAAACTTGGACTGAGTGCCAAAAAAAGGCAATAAATAGGGCCTGTATTTGGGAAATTGGCCTCTTAACTTAATAAGAAGTAACTGATTTAATATATTAAACATAAAGGTCCATTTTAAAAAATTGATATTATCTTGTAAAGGTTGCTAATATACCAGCTTATCAATTAGTGTTGAAAAACAACTTTCGTTTTCCTTTAAAGAGGCATACAGTATTTAAATCAACCATTAAAAATTGCTTTGGGATAGATCTTCCTCTTTTCACACATAATTCAGATAGTGTATTCTTAAAAACAATTTTTCTGTTTTCACTCATCAGCTTAGAAATAGATGAAATAAGTATTTATGAATTCAATTTTTGTGCTTTCTTATTTAAAAGTAAATCAATACAGAGCTAATGATTCAGTGCACCATGTTGAAAAATTCTAATTCAGTTATCATGAGACATTTCCCCATAAAAGAAAATTCTACCTTCTAGATAATTTCATGGGCATAATTTTGAGCTTTACATTCATTATTCAAATCTTGACTAGAAGATCAGTAATGGAGGTTAATACTAATCAGATAAAAAGAAGTCTGTAAAAAGGTGAAAATTTACAATAGTTAGCAAATGGCCCTCAGTGTCCAGTATTCAAGAATTCATGTTATAAATTTCTTTTTCAAGAGCATTTATCAGAATACAGGAGGGCAAACTCTCCCTGTCCAATATGCAGTTGAATTTTAGATTTCAGCTTAACTATTTATCATGTTGTATTTTGCGTTCTATATGATTTAACGAGACTAGAGATCCTTGTATCTAAGAATATGAGATAGGAAAACACATTTGGGAAAATATGATCTTGGTTTACTGATATATCTTAAAGTAAATATATGATTTGGGTTGGGTTTGCTTATACATTTTTAGGTTGTAGAAGGTTCTCCATGTGTTGGATTTCCTATCAAAATGGCCTAGGAATGAGCACAGAATGGAGCTGACCACATCTGGCTCATAACAGCATCCAACATTTGGCACTGTGAGACTCTCAGAGCACTGGTTTTCTTAATGGAAAAAGAATGTCCAAATTCATCCTAGTTCCAAATCTAATATGGTAGTAGAATTAAATGTTAGTTTAAAAAAATATAAAGAGGGTTAAAATACTGAGTTCAAGGGAATGAATGGTTCAAGACATTGTTTTGAAACAGATAAAGTAATGAGGTCCAGAGTTGGGGTTTCACAAAAAATAGCAATTAAAACAATGAAAGTTTTACTGCATGTGCACCCATTCTTGGTTGCCTTGATTATAATAACTCTCCCTATTTTAATTGCACATAGTGAGAAAAGACATATTCATGTTAAATACAAATCAACTAATGATAGAATAATTCATGATTGAGTCAACTCTAATTTGGGAAATGTGAGGTAGATTTGAATTGTATCAGTGCAGCATGCAAAAGGTGAATGGGAGGTAAATGGATGAATTGGGTATTCAAAATTTTCCTGGGTAAAGAGAACTGGTGTGTCCCATAGACACAGTCAGTAAGTCTATAATCTGTCTATTTCCTAAGGATCCACTTTATTTCACCTGTTCGTCATTTGGAAAGATTTACTGGGAGGAGCAACAAAGTTGGGTCAACTCTAAAAACTCTAGAGGTGCTCAATCTTCTTATTTGTAACGTATCAAACCTGCTATTATGTGTAAGATAACAGAGGACTTGTAAATGCAGACTTTTTTTTTTCAAAGGTGGAATACACTGGATAAACACTTAAAAGAGAGATGAGCGTCTAGAGGTTTTAAATATTACTTGCATGTTACTAATTTTCATATCCCTAATCAGTTGTCATAAATATGTCATTATTTTGAACTTCAAATATTTGCACACGAACGGGTAGCCTTGAAAATCATTCACTCTTTTTTTTACTTAAAATTTAATTGTCAGACTTTGCAGACCAGGCATTCAGGTTGAAAAATAAATTTGAAATATTGGATATATAAAATTTTGAGTATAAGAATTTCGAAATTTTTGAATATTAAAAAGGGATTCTATCTTTACATTTAAATGAACATTTCAACTATACGTGATATAATTGCAAAGTACCACCTGAATAAACAGTTTATGATTATCATTCTTGAAGGTAACATTTATCTCCACTAAGTGTGTTCTGTGGAATCATCCTGGGGTAATGTTGGCTTAGGGGAAAGAACGCTGGAGTCGACCCAATGTTTAGGCTCAAGTTCCAATACCACTGTGCTGAGACATTGGTAAAGACGTGGAAATCAGGTCTCAGTTTCCTTCGGTAAATCAATAAAATCACCTATTTCCTAATTTCTATGAGTAATTATTTGTTCATTCAGCACATTTGTTCAAAGTTAACTTTTCATTGGAACAAAAATAGCAAATTAAGGAGTAAAAAACTGAAATACTAAGCACCTGCTATTTGCCAGGCATTACATTGGATATATAAGGATACAGAGTCGTTATTTTTCTTTTGTTTTATTTTATTTATGAAAACTGATTTTTTATGAATCATCGGGCAGTCTGTTCTTAGAACTTCTTCCTTCAGTCGTTTATTCAACAAATTCTTTTTTTTTATTCAATAGATTTTTATTGAGCATGTCCCAAATATTTGGCACCATTTTAGTAACTGAGGAGCCAGTGGAGAAGAAGGCTAACAATGGCCCTACTTTCAGGAATCCACTCACTTCCTAATTTTTAAAACCGACACTAAAACAATCAGAAAATACAAATGAGAAGGCAATAAAAACAACCAGGAGAAAAAAGTTAGCTATTCTGAAAATATCTTTTCAACCCCCTTCATAATAACATAGAATTAAAATCTTTTCAACCCCCTTCATAATAACATAGAATTAAAATCAATGACATTTCAAATACAAAGCAATTTAGGAGCACTATGAATATTGAGCAATTTAGTAACATTTAAATGAAAAAAAGTCTATTTGGAAAAATCATATGTAATATAACACTGCTAACTAATTGGTTTTTGAAAAATGGTCTTTATTTTTTAAAGAGAAGGGCAGATTTTTTTTCAACAGAATTTGCTAATATGCCTATTTCTGTTAGCTGTTTCTTTTGAAGAAATTATTAGGTCCATGAATGATCTCTATATCATTTAGCAAAATAATGTAAAAACAGCAATACTGGAAAAGTTTGCAATTTCTCTACCAGAGTTTGGATTATACCTTTGCAGTATATTGATGGATTTCTGCATCCTTTGTTCTATTCCCTCATTAAAAAGAAACAAATACATATTTTATAGTCATAAAACAATCTCTAGAATGCTTCAACATGCTAGTCTGCTTTAAATTGCCTTACTAATACTTAATACATAGTTAGGAAAACTACATATTTTTTAGTTGCTTTAAGCTAGTTTTATTTAGCCACTGTATCATTAAACCTCAACCATTCACATTTCAGCATTTCAATATGACTTTTTAGGATTCTTGCCTTAAACTTTGCAAAACCCAATAGAAATGTGTTGAACAAAACTGAGTATGATAATTTTGTACATTACCTATATATTCAAGTAGGGATTTGACTCACAGCTACAGTTTTCTATTGATTTGAATATAATGAATTAAGATTTGACATAAGAAACATTCTTAGGTAATCATTAGAGAGATTTGATAGGAAGGCATGATTCCATTCATTCTTCTAGAGAAGGGCAAGTTGAGCTATGGTGCTGGACCATGGGAAATAAATTCCCAAAACTGGGTTTAAAGTTGGTTGGAAGAGAAGCATGAAGAGAGCTTCTGTTTGCTCTATGAATCTTCTGTGACATGAATAAGAAACACAAATGGGCATAATTAACTCACAGGGGGCTTCTAGTTGACTTTGAGCTGCTAGAGATTTGTCAAGAGCTTCCAACAGACTATTAAGAAGAGCTTTGCAGCTTTTACTTTAATTCAAATCATTTAAGAAAAACAAAGAAAGAAGCTTAACCAAATAAAAATAGGAGAACAAACACACACTCACAAATGTTAGGCGTCCATATTCTTGGAAATGATACTCTCAAAGTGCAACTATCAATCTCAAGGTGCAAAGGAAGTCAAGACCATAAGGAAAAAAACGTGTATTATCATCATGTTGTATAAATCTAATATGGTCCCCAAATATCTCAGAAACCTGCATACTCTGAATCTGAAGAATGTTTAAACTCAAATCTTGATTGCTATGCTGAAAAGGGAATATGCATCTAATTGCCTATTTACTGATTTGTTATTGTCATTAGTAAACAACTAAAATCAAGAGCATACCTGATATTTAGTGATTTTTCTTCATATGCCCTGTTGTTAATAAAGTGATGACTGGTCTTAATAATTTAGAGGCTGAATACAAAATAAGATAGTATTATCTAATCCTGGCTGGTTCATACTCCAGTCAAATAATTATGCTCACCAACTTTCCTTCCCAGCTCAACATATTACCAGGAGGAACATAGACTTCCTGAGAAAAAGGGGTCATCCAGTTCAGCTTTCAATAAGGGGTCTTCTGATGGCTTGGTAAAAGCAACAAAATATCATTAAGAACACTTGTTTTTAACAGACAGGGATCTTTCAGATAATTCTTCCTGACAACCTAGGCCAGCCTGCCACAGGAAACTTAGCAATATGTTATTTTAAGCCATTTACCTCATGATGAAAGAGGAGGGGGTGGGCAGCAAAAGTCCTGGGGCAAGGGCTCTGTGCTCTTCCTACATCAGGATGTAGCGTCTCCCCAAAGCCCGTGCTCTCTTCCTCAATTCATACTCATGCTGTTGTCACTGGTAGTTAACCATGGTGATGTTTACCTCCAATTCTTTTGAATTTCGGTAGGCATTTTATAATGAAGTGACTTGCAGAAAACTTGGGATTTAATATGTGCCATACACAAGTTTTTCTTAGTCATGGTGTATTACACTTGGACAACTGAATATTTGAGGTCCAAAACTCCACCTTGCATTTGACGTGGAAACCTCCTACACCTTGTCATTCAGCCTGTGCCTGAACACCTCCGGGTATGGGAAACTCACTTCATGAAGTGACCTGATAAGGTCTGGAAAACTCTGACTATACAAAATGATTCCTGGAAGATATTTGAGAAAATAGCAGAGAGGGAAGAAAGCCTCTGCTATGTAAGTTCCTTTGAATACTAACCAAAGTGATCTGGGTGAAAGACTACAGAGTGAAAAAATTAATCTTGAGGAAAGGAATCAATGTCAGTGTATAACGGGGACAAAAAGCTTTATAGCATAAAAGCAGAGATGCCCTCCACCCCAAAGTCTTTAATGGGCCATGAGACAAAGCTAAAAATATGTCTAGAATTGTGAAAGTAGTTGAAAGCTGTTTTCTGAGATTAAAAAATAAATCACTTAGGAATCAAATTTGCAAAAGTATAACCACTGCTAAACTAGAGCATACCTGTTTTTTTTTTTTCCTTTTAATTTTCACGCTTAGTTCTAGCCTCTGAAACAGGTTAGGACACATATCTCCCTTCACATAAAAAGCTTTCACATATACATTTTTTCTTAAGATTTACAATTTTCTCCTCCAGAAAGTGCTGTTACACTATGAATGATTCTTTTTCTTTAATTCTATCACATTAAATTTTCCTGGTCAGCATCTAATATATATGTTCTATAGTTACATATATCCTTCAGTGGATGGGTATCTCGCTACTCAAATAATTCTTTCCTCTAATGAAATTATTAGGTAGGTAAGACACGACCATTACAGATGCTTTGCATCCAAAATGCATCCCCTTCTGCAGTCATCGTGCAGTTTACCTTTAAGGTATCTAATCTGACCTACATTTTGCTAGACATGGCCTTCCAGAAATCCATAATCAATATGCCTTGAATTATATATGACTGCCTACAGGATTTAGCAGTGGACTATTAAATAAAGAATATAGAAGAAAATTGACCAATATTACTAGAGAAAGTCTTTATGAAAGGTCATGAATAAATACAGTATCAGATATTAAGGTAAAAATTAGAAAATATATTATTCATATAAAAAGTAGTAATCTAGAAGATGGATATAATAATGAACAGATCTATAGTATAACATTTCAACTATGAAATAGAACTTTTGGAACATTCTTTTATACTTGGGGAGAATCATAACTATGTATACAAAGTCTTAAATAATAGTAATATAAGGTCTTCAATAATGTATACAAAAATCTTATTCTGCATCTAAGATTATAAGCTAATGAAATACACAAAGTTGAGTTTCCATGAAATAAAACATTTTCAATCATCTGGCATTTTGAAAAATTACTGTGAAAAATTTATAATTGTAGCTTACTATTCACAATAGCATTATTTGTATCCACAGTTGGACCTTATCTTAATGGACAATCATATCTCATTTATGGTAAAAAGTTCAAAACAAATAGAACTCTGATGCAGCTCTTCTACCTACAAAATTAGTATTTACAGTTATGAAAGTGGCAACTAAGAATATGGATTGGAGAATTAATGGCATTAATATAAAATGTGATTTGTTCTGTGTTTAATAAATACACCAAGATTTCTATTAATGAAGAGACATTTCTGAATGAATTGTGTGATGCGTCTCAAGCAATCCAAGAAGGACATTAATCTTGCTTCTATGAGAGTAAATAAAAAAGCCAAAAAGTATACTGAAGAAAAAAAGTGAACATTAATTTCTTGTACGATTTCATAAATATGGCTTTATATTTTGAAGCAAAACTATCATATTTTAATTCCAATTCTCTCTCTGACCTACAGGTAAAATTAACCTATACTTAGATAATGTGACTAGTTGAAGCAAAGTCCTACATATTTGCCAAGATTTTGCTGAAAATAATTATTAATAATATGTTAAGTTTAAAATGAAAACTACCTTGGTAAAAATACATATGTATATAGTTGATAAAACACATATTCGGCCTCTGAAAAATTGCTTCTTTCCTCTTGTTAATCATACACACACATACAAGATAAAGGTGCACATTAAAATCATAGAGGAAAGAACAACAAACCAATGAATACAGAGAATCACAGACCCAGAGGAAACCTAAGTAAACTCCCTGACTAGGGTCAGGCGTACAGATGCCTGCGGGGACCCAGTGTAGACAGGTAAAGCGTGCCTGGTGTGTGACTCCTTTGACCCCACATCCATAAAAGGCAGCTGCTCTTCAGCTCCAGCTGACTCCGTCAACCAGAAATGTGAGACAGCCAGATGTCTCCATCACCCACAGGTTGGCTCATGGTTTATCTTTGCAGAGATCAGCTTATGCTTATTCAGAAAATCCCTGAGTGAATCAATACTCTGCAGACTAAACAAAACATGTCTGCAAAGTGCATTTTTTCATAGGCTGGTGATTTGCCACCTCTAGTCCAGACCATTCAGTAGCTCATAGAACTCATTTTCCTGATATCAGTCTTTAGGGGTTAATATTAGCAGCATTACCTTCATTAGCTATTTTAAGCTCTAATATAAAATAATCTCTCTTCAGTTTTTACCAATTTCATCCTGCATTCAGAATGAACTATCACATTTGGCTTTTTTCTTTTTAACATTTGGGTTTACACTGTAGATTATTTTGTAACTATCTTTCATGACCACATAGATCATTTAAGCAAATAACCTGAATGAAGACAAAATTCTAAGTTGAAAAATGGTAATATTATTATTATTTGGCTCCTATCTTTAATAACATTACCATACTGTCCATTTTATCTGACACAGTGGTAGGAGTTATAAGTAGTGAATTTTCTATATGGCAGCATTTTATCCATTTAACAGCCAACTTGTATTTCATACTTTTTAAATATACTTTCTTAAATTTATTGCCTCCATAAACTCAATAAAATGATTATTTTACATTTTTGTAAAAACTCAGGATATCATGATGACTATAATATCAGTTTTGTATATGCATACAATAATGGCCTCAAAGACGGATTACACTATTTGTCTTTATATTCAAATCTCCTAAACTGACTTGGTCTTTGAGATCACCTATCTGTTAATTTGGGTTTCCTGTCCTCTACACAGTTTGCAGTGTGGTTGATGTACAGAACTCCCCTCCCCATTTGCTTTCATTTTGTTTTGTATACATATTTTTTTGATATGGAATTACAAGTAGTAAGTTTATTAGAAAACACTAAAATGATATGAAAGTTAATGTGTCCCAACCCTCTCTCCAGCATGCTAGTCGAAACATGGAGGATATGCTTTAGTGGAGAGAGGACTCATTTTTATGCATTTTGGAGAGAGAGAACTTTTCAGATTTAATCCTTTCTGTATGTGTCAGCTTAGATCAATCATGTCTTCTAAGTCTCAGTTTCCTTGGTTGCAAATAAAGAAAATATTCATGCTTTATAAAATAAGACTCTTGCCCATGTAAGCAATGGTCACGTATTTGAAGTATCCATCACACTCCTGGCACTTAGTCGCACATAAGTAAATATTGGTTTGATTTGCCAATACTGACTGACCATGTATAATGTGAACATGGTGAGAAAAAAAAAAAAAACAGTGCCTGACTCCTGCCACTCAGAACTAGGTTATGTGTCCTCCTCTTGAAATAAACAACTGCACAGAACATCAACACCAGACAAGGTCACTCTATGACTGATGGATCAAGACAACAAGCAAGACCACTCCATAATCATTTCTGAACATCAAGTAAAAAGCATCATCTTTTTTCCAAATCAACAACATAAACCAAACACCTCCCTTCCCGGGCTAGCAAGAAGGACTGCTACTTCCTTCCCAATTACAGTTTCGTCTCACTCCATTCTTACCTCCTTCAAGAGACACTCATTGAAATTATGAAACACCACAAAATCATTTCTGTTTCTGGAAGGTATCCAGTTCAGAGCAAAGAACTGTTTCTTTAAACATTCCCCAAGTAACCTAATGTTATATGTCTTTCTAACACCCTTTTACTGAGATGCCCCATGGTTCCTCATGGTTTAAGTTCTTTCTCACATAAATGAGAATAAATACAGCTTGTTCAGTCAGTCGCAGTGCCTTCCTGATAGTCTCTGACTGGAGGGATTTCACAAAGGAATACCAGGGCAAGTTCCAAAATGGGGCATCTCGTCAGACATACTGTCAGAGATGCCATTTAAAACCATGTTGTCCTAGCCATCACATGGGCCAAAATTCCTTCATCGGAGATGGTGTGTCTTTCAAGTTAAACATCAAGATTAGTCAATACAGGTTATAGCCAATAGCAAGCTTATTGTTTTTAAGCCAAAATATTGAAGTAGTAATAATCCATCTCCATTCCATTATACACATGTATATGAGTTAAAGATCAAAATAATTGACTTCCTTTTTTATTTTTCCACTAAGTCAAACAACACATTAGCAAAATGGAAAGAAGTCATTATTTTAAACTTCTAAAGTGGGAATTGTACTGGAAAAACCAAAGTTCAGAAGGAATTTTAAAACCATACTAGAGCTAAGTCTAACTTATGGAAAAGATTACTTCAAGAATGTATGTATAGATGAGGTCAATGATGAGTTTAGTAATATTTAATGGTCTATAACCTTAAATAAATATGAAAAAATCTAGAGTAGCAGCACTAAATAAGTTAAAATTTTCAGGCTGTATTGGGCATTTTATTCTAATCAGTGAAATAGTAGCTGTGCCTACATCGATTGTATATTGATCATCTGCTAAGCGTTACTCTACATGACTTATAATTGTTAGCTAAATTAATCTTCAGTACAAACCTTTGAATTAGAAGCTGTTACAATTATCTCCACTTATCAGTAAGGAAACCAGGGCTTCAAAACGCTAAGAAAATTGTTTGAGCTTATAGTTTGACGGTATAGTTGGGATTCAAACTATAAAATACTATTCCAGAAGCCACATGCTTAACCTCTAAGAATCACTTCTGAACTGCCCAAGGGCTCAGATTTTTTCTAGGAACATCACAAATTTCAACAGAGGAAAAACCCTGCTTATAATAGTAGGGGTTTAAAAACTTCAAAGAAACATTCATATTGAAACAATACTAAAACCTCTCCAGAAATCAGGAAAAAACTACTTGGTGAATTCTGCAACTCAAAGGCTGGTGCCCCCACTTCTGCCTCACTGACTATTAAAGATATTTAACTTTACCCATTAAAGATGTTGCAACCAAGATATGTAGAGGCCATGCAGCACCATTGTTAGTAATGATCATGGCAGAGATGTCCGGATGCATGAGTTCCAGTCCTGACTCCATTAAAGGCATTGGTCAAGTAACCCACATCTTTGCAGAGGTGAAAAAATTCCAAGTCAAACTCCAAAACACCTAACAATAGGAGGAACCAGTGTCTCCAGATCACCAGATGGCTGATCATCACCCACAACTTCTCTTGTGTTAAGTCACTGATATTTTGGGGTTTGGTATGGCAGTTGGTTTTGCCCTAAAGTACACCTTAACTGAAAGGGGCTCTTTTATCTTCTAAGATGGCAAAACCAATTAGAGATAAGCTGACCAACCCTAGACACATAATAAAACTATACCTATAGAACTCTTATGCTAAGGTATCTTTGTCAACATAGGGCAATAAAGATTTTTACCTTAATTTTTTTAATGTTAAATAAATAACATATACATGTCTCAAAAAATTTTTTAATAAAAAATATAAAGAATATAAAAAAATACTTAACAAATGGTTTAAATTCAAATTTAAAGCTAGGAATCAAAGTAAGCCCAATATTTAAAAACTTAATTTTCAATAATTATGTCACTATAGTGGAGAGTGTATTTTTCTAATACAGTAAGTTCTGGACCAGACAACAAATTAGAAACAAGAAAGGAAATTCACTAGAGAATAATAAATAATGATATTAAAATGTGGAATCATTGCCTTTTGGTTAACTAGTGGCATGTGTATATTTGGGAATAGCCGCTTGTTTTTACAATGAGATTCAGGTATAATTCCACACATACACTTTTCAAAAGCAGATGGAAAGCAGATGGAAACCACTTAGTGGTTAAGTCACATTTATTGAAGGTCTTTTAAGAGGGGTACACTGCTAGACACAACTGGTATATTAAAAACAATTCAGCTTGAAAATAGTGAGTACTATCTATGAGTTAAGATTCACAGAAAGTGAAAGATTCATTCATGACTTTTGGAATCTACCTTTTTAATACATGGCTATATCTTATGCTTTGATCATGTCCAAGAGTCATTCTAAGTACACTGATTTTGTCCAAGTATTATTATCCTTGACTTTATAGAACCAGGAAAAGGGGTATTGTTAAGATCCCTTTGGTTCTCTACATACAGTTAAAAAGTTGAGTGTTGCAGAGGTTTGAGCCCAAACAGCAGAATACGGTACTTAAAACAGAAAATTGCCTGGAGCTAACATTAGCAAATTCTCTATCATGAGTTTAGAAATGTTTCTAAGTTCTACATCTTTACAGCTTTCCTAGAATTTTTCATGGGCCATGACTTTTCTCATATGTTAAACTAAGAATTTAAAAGAGACTATGTCATACTAGGTTTGTAAAGCTCTAAATAGGCTCAGTTTAATTTGATCAAGTAGACAAATGTAGTTACATCGACAGGTAGTCTATGGTTCGTTACTTTACCCCAGCTAGAAATAGGCTTGCTTTATGGGGTATAGCCTCTCCACTGGAAGGCCGTATAGACTACTCTGCCTGTTAAGTGAGTCACTTGGGTATGATTTAAGGTCCCTAAATGAGGTAGTTTATGCTTTATTTCTTTAAGTCTGAAATTTATATCACACACACACACACACACACACACACACACACACACACACACACACACACACATATCTACAAATAGCATTAGAGTACACGTTGTAAGCAGTCCACTGGGTACATGATGGCCAAATTCCGAACTCACTACTTTTGCCATAGTAGTTGAAATATAATGAAACATATTTAACATGTTTAGGTAGTATTTTTATTCAGAAGTGGCCAGAAGTCGGCCACCACTGGGATGTTTCAGCACACTGAAAAGAAAGAGAAACGCCTTGCTCCCGTAATGGCAATCAGAAAATGAAAGGACATATTTGCAGAGAATGTTCATATCTGCCCTAAGATAAAATAGGTTTGTCCTGCCATCCTGTAACACAGGGAGTCACAGCAACTTGAATCACCAAGTCACCAGTCACATCTCTACAATGCAGTCAGGGTGGATCAGACCTCAGATGAAGCTTGTCCTGGACAGACGTTCAAAGTGAAAGGTGGTGATGGGTAAGGGCATTCCAGAATCACTGGCCATATATGTAGCACTTTAGTGGACATGTGCTATGCGCACCATCCAGTCACAGACATCATTCATTGACAATTCTGCCTGCACCTCCAATCTCACAGACATTTGCTCAGCAGTGAAAGACAACAACTGTTTGGAATGAAGCTGCTGCCCCCTTTTTGAGTCCCGCATGCTTCCTGTGCTGCTGTCCACCTGGCTCCAGTTCTGCGTGGATCCTCTCTGCAGGAGGAAAATACTGCTCATGAGGTTACCTTTCTCCCCTCCAACCTCAAAGTTCACATGCTGAAATTGCATGCTTTCAAGATTACTCTGGGGGATTTTTAAGAGAGAGAAAAGGACACACCCAGCCTTGGTCCCCTGAGATATTTATGCTGCAGAAAAAAATAACAGGATAAAATCATAAGTTGAATACATAAATTATGGGATTGTAATTAAGTCATGCTGAGTCTTAATAGAGTTGACTAAAATAATTTGATTTTTTAAAAGCAAGATTTTTGTCCAACATAGCAGGAAAAAAACAAACCATTGCACGACCGTATGAGTTTTCTGGTTATGATATCCCATCCTGGGTCTCTAAGTGAATTTCAGAGTCTTACGGCAGGAAAGGGGTGTTGATTGCAAACTGGGCACAAATGCTATATTTGCATAATCATTCCTGTGCAATTCTCTGCCCCAGGTCTTGTGAGACTTGGCCGAGCTGCCAATTAGTTGTAGTCTCTTATTAGTCAGACAGCAATTGAATAAACAAGTGCAACAGGAAAATCAAAAGCAACATGTGTGTCCATCTCATTTGGCATTTTGTGACCACATTTAATTGAAAATATTTCTCTTCTCCATACCAAATCTTTTATTTTTTTCACTCCAAACTTTGGAGGAACTGAACAAATGGCTTTAATTAACTAAACTGCATTTTAGTGGAATGGATGACTACTTAGCACTTTTAAATTTCAAATGCTAAGTATCTAGTTTTGTTCTCTGGGGATAGGGTTTATATCCTCACAGTTGCATTTTTAGAGTTACTACTGGTTTCTCTAAAAAACTGTGCCCATGAACTAAAATTTTATTTCTCAACAACTCTTTAATTAAGAAAAAATTTATGTGAATGTTAGAAGCAAATTTATTTATAGGTAGGCCTCAGTGGTTAATTGACATATTGGCTTAAGGGATAAAGCTTAAGACTTTACTGACATGACAAAATAAAGGGGAATATATGGCCAGTAAAATGTGACCTGAAATATTTTTTTGACTCAAAAACTGACAATTTTTGCCTTCAGTGTTTCCTCCATAAATGTTCCCTTCCTTTTATGACTCACAACCTTTTAAAGAATGAAGAACAATACATCTTTGACTAACCCAAAATAAATGTGGTGTAAACTTAGTCTTCTGATCTTTTGTTCTTGCAAGTATGCAAAATTAAATAACATCGCTGTTTGTTTGTTTATAATATTATACAAAATTATGTGACAATCAGCCCTAGAGGCAAAACAAAAGTTTTGGAAACCCTCTTTCCTATTGATTTAAAAAGGCTATTAGATATTATCAAATGACCAAAGGATTTATCAGTTAGTTTAAAAACATTTCAGGAGCATGTGTGGAATATTTCTGCTTTTTCAAGAGATTTTTAGTTCTCTAAAATGCCATGGCAATTTCTGCATAAGAAATTGGCTTACACATCACTTACATTAAAAAAATACTTTAATGTTCCCTTTGGGAAATGAAATGGCAGGTGAAGAGGATGTGAGAGCAATGAGAATCATACATATTAAGATGAGATTGCCCTTTTAATGGTCAATGAACTGAATACCCTTGTCTACTATCTTGCAATTATGAAAGTATTTTCTACATAAGGTGATTTTTTATAATTTGCATTATAATGTGCATGTTCCATTAACTAATATGAGCTAACCGTAGACAGAAACTTCTTCTATTAGCACTTTGCCAACAGTTTTACTTAAGTTTCACTTGAAACAGTATCCCTATAGCCCAGTGTACACAACCTCAACTAAAAGAATTTTAAGAAATTTATATAAAACTATCTGAAAATATGTCCTTCTCATTGTGATCAATAGCACTCTAATTAAAGTATGAAATGCAATAATCCTTGTAAACATTTCCAGACTAGTGAGATAACCTAAATCTCCATTCAAATTAAGAACAGACGTGAAACCAGGCCTTCCTAATATTCATTTATTCATTCAATATCACTGCTAGACAGGTAGGACAGATATTATCAAGGATAATGCAGGAAACCAAGGACCAGAGAGTTAAGTTTAGTTTGCGAAATTAGAAGCCACTACTGTTTGGCAGATCCCAGATATTATACAACATTCTGTGAAACTTGGTTAAAAAAAGTAGGCAAAAACATACAAGGTTTGGGGTTCCACACTCAGATCAGGAAGATACTGGCATTTTGAATGTTTCCTTACCAGCCCTACTTTATTCTTGTGATTCTATGACATCAAAATAGCCAATTATTTCAGTGGGAATGGACTCAGAGAAGCTAGTATTTAGAGAAGATTTGCATCCTCTGCAACAATGTCAAAAGGACATTTTCCTGTGGTTTTGGAGAAGGGTTAAAGTCTCAAAGGGGAAAACCTTAGGTGTGCCCATTCTAAAGAGCCATGAGGAATTTCCAGGTCCATTTCCACCAAATCTGCTAAGTTGGCAGACCCAGCCCAGTTAAATCAGCAGACTACACGCCTCAGTCTATGTAAGCAGAGCTATGAGACAAAGAAAATTGGAAGCTTTCTCAGGAGTGCAATGTTCTTAGGGAGAGATGATTTGGATAAAGGATAGCAATACTTTCTTTACCCATTGAAAGCTGGCTTATGCAGTGGGCTTGCCAATCTTTGCACTTGTCTAAACTGAGAAGGGGAAACGAATGAGACTGAGATGGCTGGCAGGTTGGTTTAGCAGCAAAGCAGCCCGCAGAACAAGTTTGGATAGGAAGCACGTGCAGCCCAATGGCAGGTGAAACGGACAATGTTGACAGTAACCAAGATGGAACCATCGTTCTGGCCACAAACCAAGAGGGCAGCTCTTCAGGTGAGGGGTTCACAGGTAGCAACTAGCTAAACAACAAGGATCAGCAGAACCAGAAAATATCAAGCCAGAGAGGATCCTTCCTGATCAAGCCAACATTTGATTATTCACTATGCAGAGGACACAGACAGGAACTAACGGTGTTAATCAGCTCAAGGCTTTGCCCGTTTTCTCTAATACCTCCTTCTTGCCCCAACAATGGATGAACCCACACCAGAGGGAAGGGAAGAGAGGAATCAAGAAAAGAACATGCTTTCTCCACATTTCAGGCCTCTCAAGCTGGGTCTGGGTAGCGCTGGAAAGAGGGGAGAACATGAGCATTGATTTAGAAGGAACATTTGATTAGACTAGACTGAACCTGAGTAGAAAGACATATGATCTGCCTCAGATATCAATATATGAGAAAGGGAGTTTCAACAGAATATGTTTGAAGAGAGCGATTACAGAAATAAATGAGTCATGTCTCAATCCCACCAAAATAAGAAACGGGTTTCTTGGGTATCTTTAAACAGTTACTTCATACTGCTAAATATAACTTAATATGGATGGGCTTCAGTTATCTCATTTTAAAAAGTGAGAGGCTAGTACCCCCACAGTTGTACAAGTATTTGACAAATACCTTAACTATAGTGTATGTCTGATATTTATCTTCAGGCAGAAGGCTAATATAGATGATCAAGAGACTGGCAGTTCTGCTACTCTATGTCATTGTAGAGAGTCAGAATCCTCAATCAAGTAACAGTCTTCAAGAAGTCAAAGCAAGGTAAGAAATACTCATCATTTTTTTTTCCTCATGTCCTATGTGCCAAAAACTTGATAATGTACTCAGGAAAAATATGCCAGCCCTCCCTCAAGATGCTTACAATCTACAAGTAAAAAACAATACACAGTGATTATTAATTTTTAATTGTAATAATGCAAGGATGAAGTTGTGTTTTCCATTTCAGATGTCACTAAAACTCAGTATAAGGTCTCATTAAAATCAGTTTTATAGATGAGAAAATTAAGTCGCAGTGTTAAGAAAAGGTGTATCATGGTTTTGAATAAAGGTCTTCTTTGCTCCAAAGTCTATACTGTTTTGATGACATCATTAATCATAGTCTTAAAGACAAAGCAGTGTCTCACATATCCAATTTGTAACTTCAAATTGAGCTGAAGCTCAGAAATGTTAAAGAATGTCTTTTATATCAATAATGAATTCTGAAGGGAAGTTAAGGATACTTGAAAAGAGTAATTCCAACTTTTTTTAGTGATGACATGATGAATAGCCATGGTTTTGTAGTGGACACGTTTCTTTGTCAGGCTGCCTAGAATCTCCTTTCAGACCACCATCCAATCATACCACGCAGTCATACCACCTCCGTTCTTGATATGCATTATGTTTAGTTAGTGTTAATTAAACCTTGCATCTTGGTTTCACCTATATGACAAGAACAGGCTTATTCCTCTGTAATAATTTATTCCAGAGCAGGCTAACCCAAAAATCTCTCAGGAATACAGGGAAGTGGCATTTTCTTTAGGTGGGATTGCTAGTTGTAAGGGTGATATAAGCCTAGAGTTATTAATGACCTCCTGGTGGCCATATTCTTCACCTTTAAGGTGATACGCTTCACAATAAAGTCTTCAGAGAGAAAAGAAGGTATGGCAGAAAGGGAGGGAGGGCAAGAGAACACAGGGAGAGAGAGAGAGCATCTGCCTCTAGCTGGCTCTAGATTTATCACATGGAGGAGACAAAACAGCAGCTAGGGAGATCAGCTTTCCTAATTTGGAATTCATTAAGCAACAATTTATGAGAACCTATTATGTGTCAGGTCTGCAAAAAGTGCTAACATGTTAGTCTAAGAAAAAGACCGTCCCACTGTTTTATTCCAACTTAATGATAAAGACTGTATCCTGTAATTAATGACTCTTGAAGCTCAAAGAAAAAATTCACTAAATGGCCTACCAAGACAGAAGTTTTGACAATTCTACCATTTTTTCTCAATGAATCATTACGAATTTTTACATTTTTGATAAGATTGCTATTCAAAGATGATTTTAATGGGACTTTCTTTTTCTTAATTCAGTTTAATGTTTGCAATCATATATATCTAAGTATGCATATATATGTATATATACACACATTCACATATGTTTTTTTATGAAATGAAGATTAAATTTTCTTTTAATATCTTGACAGGGGCCCCCACATTTTATTTCTAATACTTTAGTGGTTCAGTCTCCACACACGGACATTTTCATTCATTCTCCCACGTGTTCTTTTCCTCCGCCCTCCTTCCCCTCCGTCATTGCCTCCTCCCTCCCCCATCCCTGTCCCACCCTCTTGCTTAATGAACTTTAAAGCTGGGAAACTGAACAATTTTTAAAAAATTCTTATTAATACACTTTCTAGTTGCAATTTCCATTCATTATCACAGACAATTGGTTCCTTTACTTCCACAGCATTTGGTGTTTGAACTATTTTGTCTCCTAGATACTGTGAATGTTAGGCCTAGCAAACCTAGCCAGCTACCCTTAAACAGTATGCTAACTCAAATGTAATTCAAGAAGTGCGTATTGAACTCCATACTAATCTTGTCGTTGTCCTCAGGGAGTTCACAGGATAGCACGAGAGCAGACATGCAAGACGTAATTACACTTTAGTGATAACTAGTGCCGTGCAAGCATGTACCAAATCCAAATGTGTGGGCGACACGAGTAGTGTTTAGCTCTGTCTGGAGGCACCTTAAAGTGTGTCACGAGAGTGGATTCAAGAACTAAGGCTGGAAGGAAAAAGAGAAATTTTCCAGGTATGGTATCAGCAAGAGAAATCAAGAACAATTAGAAAATGGTTCCCTCTTGCCTTTATTTTAGGACATTTTTATGAGTTAAAAACTTAATTACTAAAAAAAGTCATGGCAAATTTTTCTGTGAAGAGCCAGGTAATAAATATTTTTGGTTTTGTGAGCTGTGTTGTCTCGGCCACAGCTATTCAGCTTCTATAGCTGGAAAGCGACCTTGGGTGATATAAGTAAATGAAGGGATATTCCAATAAAATTTTATTTTTTAAAAAAGGTGATGGGTTAGATTTGACCCTTGGGCCATAGTTCTGTTTCTTTGTATACAGTATTTATCAATGGCACAGAGCAAAGAAAATGATCTGGTGATACAACGTTCTGGGGTGCAGGGAGATCTCTTAAATTGCTGAAGACTCTTTTATCATATATTCCATTTAAAGCTCAGAATCTAAGTACATGGCTTATTTCCTTCCTAGCTCAATGTGTCTTTTGGAAAGTGACAGGACCCTCTGTAAAGAATCTAATAAGCATTCCAAAACTGTTTTAATTCCTTTTAAATGACAACAATTTGGGGAATTGAATAAACTGTCACAGGATCTGTCAAGAGCAAGAGATAACATCTGAGGATCATTGAGGACAGTTCTTTGAACTCAGGACAAAAGTTATTACTAGAAATGTATTTCCTCTAAAAAAGCAGTAATCCCAAACTTCCTTGAGATTATAATACTCCATATAATTTAGAATTTCTTAGTTCTCTCAATAACCACATTAAAAAAACATGAAACTAAACAAGAGATATAAAGACAAAAATGAATAAAATTACTTTGTTACCCATATTTTAAACAAGATAAAGAGAAAAAATAATGGAAACCTGAAAAATATTATTGCAAAAAAGGATTACACTTTGTGTGTATATTAGTACACACACTAAAAAATTTTTTTCTCAAAACAGTGCAAATCACAATTTAATATATCTTTTTATTTTCATAAAATAAGAAATACATTGTAGAAATTTTAATTCAAAACAATTTCTGAATTATTTTAAGATTTTGCTCCCTAAGCTCTTCTAAATCAGGGTATATTTTGTATTATAGTTGTATTAAGTTGTAACAGCTGGTTGTTTTCAGATGTGTAACTATGTTGGTACTTAGAAAACAAAATAAAAAAACAAAACCTACTGATCTTGTGTAATATGAAAGATCTTTGGGGCCAATTATTTTATTTTAAGCTTGAGGCTTTAAAGACTTTAAAATGTGGTTCATTAAAAGCTCCTGTTTGTGGATCCTATGAATGTGAACTTTTGATAGCCCTCCCCTTCTCCATGTGTATCTGATGCTGGATATCACACACATTGAAAGAAAACATCAAAACTTTCTTCAAGGTCCAAATGACTGAGAAAAAGACAAATCTCACTCTTTCAACTCAGCTCTTAGGATACATTTTATTTAATGCTGCTACTTAAACATATGTCCTGTAGGAGCCTTCACCCAGGGGTTTCATATGTACTAGGGAGTGATGAGCTTGGGTTAAAATTTATATTCCACTTCCTTATTTTAATGTAAATTAGTAATATTTTCATTTTAGATATTACTTATTACACTGTCAAACTTACATAACTTTGTCACTTAAGAAAGGATTGCAATTTATATCTTCTGGGATAAAGCATACTTTGCTTTAACATTTTATGTTTTAAATTTTATTTTAATAACAATGAGAGATGAACATACCAATGGGCAATGATTAGACAACATATGACAAATGAATTCTGATCCACAGGTTCTGCAGCACCCAGCCTGGGAAGCAAAATACAAACTATGCAGCAGTCAGCTCAGAATATTTATTACTTTGTCAATGTCTTCCAGTATTCCTACTTCCTGTTCTTGATTCCAGCTTGAACCAACAAGTGAAAAGCAAATAAGCACCCACCCCAAACACCTGATGAGACTGTTGCTCCCTCCCATGATACTTTCCCCTATTGCAATACATAAATCCTGCACTTACAGGAGAAGGGAAATAGTAAGTCCATAACTATTAACAATTACTTTCAGCATTAATGAACCAAATTCTCCAACCAAAAGACACAGAGTGGCTGAATGGATAAAAAACACAGCACAAATATATGTTTTCTACAAGAGATTCATGTAAGCTTTAAGGATGCACACAAACAAAATGAATGGGTGGGAAAAGATATTCCAGGGGAATGGAAACCGAAGGAAAGCAGGTTAGTCTATTTCTGGCAAAACAGACTAAGCCAAAGACTGTAGTAAGAAATAAAAAAAACGTTATTCCTTAATGAAAGTAAGGCCTGATTTTTTTTGTAAAGATAAATGAAATAGACAACTTTTAGCTAGACTTACCAATGAAAAAGAGAGGTGACTCAAAATTATAAATTAAAGAGGAGATATTACAACTGATACCACACAAATACAAAGGATCTTCAGAGACAAGTATGAACAATTACATACCAAAACATTGGACAACCTAGAAAAAAATAGATAAATTCCTAGAAACATACAATCTAACAAGACTAAGTCTTGAAGAAATGGACAATCTGAACACACTGATTACTAGTAAGGATTTGAATCAGTGATCAAAAACCTTCCAACATAGCTTTACTGGCAAATTCTACCCAACAGTTAAAATACAAATCAATCCTTCCCAAACTCTTCCAAAACATGGAAGAGAAGGAATCATTTCCAAATTCCTTTTATGAAGCCAACGATACTGATGCCAAAGTCAGACAAGGACACAACACAAAAAGAAAATTACAGACCAATAACCCTATAGGTACAAAAATCCTTAACAAAATATTAGCAAACTGAATACAATAATACATTAAAATAGTAAGTATGATTGAGTGGGATTTACTTCAGGGAAGGAAGGACAGTTCAACATCTACAAAACAATAATGTGATACACCACATCTACAAAGTGGAGGATAAAATTATAGGAAAATCTCAATAGATGCAGAAAAAGCATTTGATGAAATCTGACATCTTTTTACCTCAACATAATAAAAGCCATGACAAGCTCACAGAGGTAGCTTTTCAATGGTGAAAAGCTAAAAGCCTTCCCTCAAAGAGGAAAGGCTAAGATGCCAACTTTTACCACTTCTATTCAAAATAGTCCTGGAAGTCACAGCCAGAGAAATTAGGCAAGAAATAGAAATAAAATAAATAAAAATTAGAAAGTAGTGAAAGTAAAGAAAGTAAAATAATCTCTATTTGCAGATGACATGAAATTATTTACATAGAAAACTCTAAATTCTCCAACAAAAAGTTGTAGAATAAATGAATTTAGTAAAATTTCAGGATACAAATCAGTATACAAGAATCAGGTGCATTTCTTTATACCAACAATGAACTATGAGAAAGAGAAATTTTAAAAATCCCATTTATAAGAGCATCAAAAAGAATAAAATACTTAGGAGTAAAGTTAACTAAGAAAATAAAGTCTGTATACTGAAAACTCTAAGGCATTGATAAAAAAATTGAAGATGACACAAATAAATGGAAAGATAGCTCATGTTGATGGATTGGAAGAATATTGCTAAAATATCCATACTATTCAAAGTGACCTCACATTCAATGCAATACCTATAAAAGCTCCAATGGCATTTTTTAAAGAAATAGAAAAAACAACCTGAAAATTTTGTGAAGCCACAAAAGACCCAGAATAGCCAAAGAAATCTTGAGAAAGAAGAATAGAGCTGAAGACATCAGACTTTCTGATTTCAAACTATATTATGAAGTTGTCAAAACAATATGGTTCTGGCACAAAAACAGATACACAGATGAATGGAACAGAATAAAGAGCCCAGAAATAAACCCACATGTAAGTGATCAATTAATTTGTCACAAAGGGGAAAAGAATATACAATAGGAAAAGTATAGTCTCTTCAATAAGTGGTATTGAGAAAAGTGGACAACCCCATGCAAAAAAATGAAGCTGGCCCTATTCTTACACCATACACAAATATCAACTCAACATGGATTAAAAACTTGAATGTAAGACCTGAAACTATAAAACTCCTAGAAGAAGACACAAAGGGGTAAGCTCCTTGATATCAGTCACAGCAATGTTTTTTTATTGACACCAAAACAAAGGCAATAAAAGGAAAAACAAATGGGGCTACATCAAACTAAAAAGCATCTGCATAGCAAAGGACACCATCAACAAAATGAAAAGGCAACCTATGGGATAAAATATTTACAAACTACATATCCAATAAGTGATTAATATCCAAAATATGCAAGGACCTCATAAAAGTCAGTAACAGAAAAATAAATAACCCAATTAAAAAATGGCGAATGACCTAATAGACATTTTTCTAAAGAAGAAGTGCAAATGGCCAACAGGTACATGAACAAGTGTGCAACATCATTGTTCATCAGGGAAATTCGAATCAAAACTACAATGAGGTATTGGCTCATACCTGCTAAGATAGCTATTATAAAAAGAGAGAGAGAGAGAAAGAGAGGACAAATGTTGCAAGGATGTGGTAAAAATGAGAAACCTTGAAAACTATTGATGGGAATATAAACTGGTTACAGCCACTATGAAAAACAATAAGGGGTTTCCTCAAGAAATTTAAAGTAGAACTACTATGTGATTCAGCCATCCCACTTCTGGGTATATAGCCAAAGGAAACAAAACTATTATATTGAAGAGTGTCTGTTCTCCTATGTTCACTGCAGCATTATTCAAAATAGCCAAGGTATGGAAATGACCAAGTGCCTGACAATGGATGGATGGATAAAGAAAATGGGACTTCTTTATATATATATATATATATATATATATTCATTTATTCATTCATTCATTCATTCATTCATTCATTTATAAAACATGTATGAATTAAGTCACACAGAAAAAGACAGATACTGCATGGTATCACTTATAGGTGGAATGTTAAAAAAAATAAAAGTTGAAATCATACAGAGAGTAGAAAAGTGGTTGCCAGGTAATGGGGCATGGAAGAAATAGGGAGATGTTGGCAAAAGACTATAAACTTTTAGGTATAAGGATATGACATAAGGTCTAAGGATAATGTATGATATAAGGATAATGTATGACATAAGGTCGAAGGATATAATGTATGACAAGGTAACCATAGCTGATAACACTGTATGGTATAATTGAAATTTGCTGAGAATAGAATTTAAATGTCTTCACAAAAAAAAGAAAAAAAGAAAGAAAAAAGAAAATGAGGTAAAATATATGAGGTGATGGATGTGTTAATTAACTGGATGGGGGGAATCCTTTCACAATGTATTCAAATATTAAATCACCATGATGTACACTTTATCTTTTTGTAAATTATACCTCAAAGATGCAAAATAAATAATACACATGCATACATACAATTGTATTACAGTAATGGTTGCAAAATTCTGTAAAGTTACTATAAGTCATTGAATTTTACACTTCAGCTTGATAAATTTTGTGGTGTGCAAATTATACTTCAGTAAAGCTGTTTAAAAAAAAGTTAATTGCTAACTCTGACAGAGTTATTAATGATACTCTCCTGCCCTGGATAGAACACAGACCAGTTTCAACTGGTTGGCACAAGTAATGATACACAGTTCCACTCTACATTTTCTTGGTTCATCACCATAAGGTCTGTGTTACTGCTAGTTCTTCTTGCTACAAATGGATCAGTGGAATAGGGAAAGTAGAAATAACATACGTTGGCCTAAGGAAAAAGCTGTTACATTTCTAAGGTAATCCTTATAGTCTATGGTATTTGTGCTCTTGATATGGACTGGTTCTGAAGCATTTTACAACCAACAGTCATTATTATTATTATTTTTGTCATAGCGGTCATGATATTGGTCCATGGCATTCCATCTAGAGTCTAAATGCTTTTCTGTGGCTGCTTTCTCATCAATAATTGCCATAATGCCACAACTAAAAAGATCAAGAGGATCTTTTGATACAATACTATGGAGATAAATGGACGATCCCTGAGCAGTTAAGAGCTGTATCTTCAGCTACCCTTGAACTAGTCAACTTCTTTCAAGTAGAAGAAGGACCAAAAATGGGTACTGAAAAACTGAATATACAAACAGCAGTATGACATAAGAATCCTGTTCTACAAGCTAGAGGAGTCAGTGCAGAGTAATAACAAACTGGCCAGTCACTGCTAGCTTCTCCATTTTTGCACCCCTTCCAAGTCAGGACCAACCAAGTATGGTCCGTGGACCAAGAAGTTTTATCATCCCCTTCCCAAACCTGATGAATAAGAATTCATATTTTAAGTAAGACTCTTTCTGGGTAATTTGTTTGCATATTAAAGTTTGAGAAATGCTGGTCTAGAGAATTCTATTGTGAAGAAACTATCAGAATTATAACCAGAAAATCAACAATCCATTTTATTTATTTTTTGTCCAGGAGGAAGCAGTTACTGCTCTGCTCATAAGAGTCAATTGTGCATATCTCTTATTTACTAGAAGTTCAGTGCCATCATGTTGAAAGTTTAATATCAGTCATCATGGAAACACACCACAAAAATCATCAAATACCACAAATGAGTCTCCTGCCCCTGCACTCACTTTACCTACACTGCTACATGGTAAGAGGAGTCATTTTATTAAATTTCACTGAATCTAAAGTGTATTATGTTCATTCAGTTAATGAGGAATCAAAACTTAATGAAGAAAGTGTTATTCAACTTTTGAAACTGCCTAATGCTTAGAGTTAATATGATTCTAAGGTTTGAATCTACACTATGGTTTCCTTTGTTAAAGGAAAATTTAGTGCTTGATTCTATAGCTACTACAAGGTTTAATAAAATAAATTCACATCAGAACTTAAGGTTTTGATTCATTTGCAGAAAAATTTCAATCCAAGGTCAAAGCAGTATGCTCTAATATTAATGGAATTATTGAATAATGCCAAGAAAATATGAATGGCATTTTAGTAACTACATTCAGCAACATAACACCAATCATATTATTATAAATTATTTAACAGTTCTATGAAGCTAGCCATTCTCCTTCCTTCACTGTTAATCAGATGAAGGAGTGTTACTGTGACTTTGGTTAGTTGAGGTGGATTTTGTCCCTTTGTAAGGGACTCACTAGAGCTGATTACTATTTTTCTATATTGAAAATTTCATTAGAAGGGACTTTGTAGTGTACATAATTTCACAGCTATAACGATCATGCTGTGCTTTAAAAGAATCTCCTTCATGAGATATGTTCAACAATAGAATACTTACCAGAGATAAGAATGCCTGTCAGTTAGAAATGTATGTGTATGTATACATATATACACACACGTGTATATGTATATAAATGCATGTATATATTTTATGCATACATACACACACACACACACACACACAGGACATGAGTTAAGTATCTACCAGAAAACAGGATATTGATATCAAGTCTTCTATGAGGTCTGGGCTCACAGACCCAAGAGCTGGCCCTGAGCTTCTCATGTGAGGACTTAGAATCATTGCAGGTGACAGAGACGGTAACTGTTTACAGGATTTACTAGCTTCAGTGGTCAGTGACTAGCATTTCTTTTTAACAGACAGAATATGATAGATAACATATGGAGAAGAACTGATACCAATTAAATAGGAATATCTGACAACACTGAGCAATGCACGTTAGTGTAATGAAGTGGAAACTACATGGAATAATGAATTTTTTTATCTTAAAACATTTTATTACTTCTTACTAAATATATATGTGCTTTACTTTAACAAATTAAAATGAGAATATTTTCCAAATATTTGTGTGTTGACCTAGGTGATTCCATTGTCACCTATGTTGTGTGAAGTAGGCAGAAAGTTATATTAGGAGATTATTCACACCAAATCTATTAACTTTGCAGAAAGGAGTAAGAGAATACACTTGAGCGACTGCTATAGATTTAGAACTAATGTTCCTTTGCTATTCACAGTGTAAAATAAAAGGTAAATATTCTACTTCCAAAATATTTCAGAATATCAGAGATAAACTGCAGACATCAAAAAAGGGTCAGACAATGTATTGTAATGATGGAGTTATTTCCTTGCTGTATAATGTAACACAGACACACATATAGTAATTGAAAATGTTCATTCAGTTTACCTACTTAGCTCTTTTTACTAATAGCTAAAAGGGTCTTTTAATGTAAGATTAGTAATAACATTACTTCAGACCACAGGCTTGAACAATCTTTCTTTTTGGGTTCTCTTCCTCAATACAATTGCCCTCATGCAAGAAAATCACCTACTTTTTGGATGGAAAAATAGCAGGGACAAAGACAACATCACATCATTGGCAAATGACAGTGGGTCAATTCTCATCTCAACTACTTTCAGTAAGGGCCATTGTAAGTCAACAAATACAAAAATAATTTTGTTTTATTATACTCTGAAATGTCAGAATTTAAGAGAAGTTTCACTGGAAATGACCTAATTTGTGGAGAAATCACTGATATTATAGGAAGACAATTTTTAAAGGTAAAGGTTATTCTAATAATCACGAAAAAAAATCAGTATTTCACTGACGTTATAATTGAAAATTATAGAAAATGTACCATTTCACCAATGATTATTTTTTAGCCAGAAGTTTGTGATCTCGTGTCTCAAAACATTGTCGATTCGGTGTATTAGTTTTCTAGTGCCACCGCTAACAAATGACCACAGTTTATAGCTTAAAACAAAACTCATTTGTCATCTCCTAGTCCCATGGATCAGAAGTCCAGGGATTTCAGGTAGGCATTCTGCTTTGAATCCCACAAGGCTAAATCAAAGTGTCAGCTGGGCTGAGTTCCTTTCTGGAGACTGTAGGGGAAAATGGCCTTTCTCATTTACACAAGGTGTTAGAATTCAGACCCATGTGATCACGGAATGAGGTGCCCGCTTCCTTCTCAGCTGTCTCCTTAGGGTCATTCCTACCTTCTAGTAGCCACTCATGTTCCGTGGGCCACGGTCTCTCCCCATCTTTAAGCCAGCAGTGGCAATTGGGTCCTCTTACCCCTGGGGCGTCTCCAGCCTCTTCTTCCATTGCATCTTTCTGACCCTCACTCCTATTTCCTTTTATTTCTGTGGGCCCATGGAACTATGTTAGGACCACTGGATAAACCAGAAAAAATTATTGCATTTTAAGACATAACCTTAATTTTACCATGTACTGTAGTATAACAACCGGAGAGGAAGAATATGAGAGCCCAAAGGCTACCTACCACATTCACAATTCATAATTAATGAAGCAGAAGTCAATAGCTTTGGGTGATGAAAATCAGTAAGAAAACCTTTACCAAAAAAGGTGTTGTGATATGTAAGTTTTGGTGACGAAGAAAGGAATAGGAATTCCCCAACACAATATAGTAAACTAACCATACAAACTACATATTGTGCAAAATTAAACTATTTTGGGGATTGAAATACTGAGGATACATACACCTAATTCACTATGTACAGTAGTTGGCCTCTAAAAGAATAAAATGCAGCTTCAAATACGTCAGTGGTAAATGGACAATGTTTCCTAAAAAGTCATTTTGGGAAGTAACTCTCTGAGTTAATTTTCTAGCCTTTATTTTCCATTTAACAGTTATTTAGAGATCGCTGACATGCTGATTTTTTTCCATTTCCTTGTATGCACAAATTTTAAAAGTAAACCATTAATTTCTAGATTTTAGAGAAGATTAAGTAGGTAGAGTTTCCATCCCATCTTAAGGAACTTCAATTTTGCTGACATAATAGGCTTCCTTATCCCATCTGACAATAACTGTAAGGCAATTATCCCTGTGTGTTTTACAATTCAGAAACTATAAATCTATTGGCCATTTAATGGAAAATAAATTAAGCAGTTGCAGTCAAAGCTCAGCAGGTGAACAATGTAGTCTACCTCTAAAATTCATGAACCTGAGACAGAACCAGAAACTATCATAACGGACTAGAAGAAAACACAATTTTAATGGCCTCCCCCAACATATGTCCATGAAGCATTCATCTCACAGCTGTTCCTCCATATTTCACCAAGTTATTTCCTATTCATCTTTTCTGTGAATTTCTGTGTTTGTTTAAATCAACCCAATTCTTCAATACAAGCTACATTCTCCACACACAGACCTGATGTTTATAATTACATATTTCAAATTTTAAACACAATAGGAGATAGCAAGAATCTTACATTCTAATAAAAACTCACAACCTTTAAATTTGAAAAAATGTTTTAATGATTCTGGAGAGAGTGCTTAAAAAAGAACCTGCCTGAAACATTGATAGGACGATGCATAGATGAACACTATACTACATGGGCTTATTAGACATTTGTTGATTTTCTTTAATAGAATTGTAGAGTTAACATTTGAAAGTATACCATAAATCTTTTTCTGGCCTTTAGCAGAGTACTTATTTTGGTATCTTGTGAAATTCTACTATAAAAATCAATTCTAATTACTACCTATAGTACAACACAGGAAAAAAAAATAAAGAAATGAAATGTTAATGGTAAGTGATTATGCATTAAACTGCAAGGATTTTTATGATGGGAAGGTCTGAGATTTGGTGTTATCACTGCTCTTAACTCATTTTTATTGAGGTTCACTGAGCCAAGAGCTTAAGACTCATAAAGTAGTTTTCCTGGAATAGTTTGCGGTACTCATATCCAGTTTTATTCGTTCAGGCTTTGCTTACTGAGCGCACATTCGATTCAATGTCTACGTTGGGTACCGAAAGGAATATAACAACAATGAAAGCATTAGAAACTGCTCTAAAGATGCAATGATGATATGACGGTTATTATATTAGAGTCTATATCTACCTGTCTTATCTTTTTACTTATTACGATCTTTGTGAGGGCAGAGACTAAGTCTTGCTTATTATTATATCACCTCAGACCTATCCCCAGCACCTTGCAAATACTAGGTGTTCAGCAAACATTATCTTGAATTTGTTTTTCCCATGAGTGATTCTAGATTTTACCTGAACTAACAAGCAAGACAGTGTACAGTCTCAAAAAAAACAATGCAGTAAGTACATGCTTGACTGCATTTAATTTTTTAAATGTATGAAAAGAAAAAACATCATTAACAGGAAGTCAATAATTATTCTTCTCCATCGAAAACCAAAGGGAGTTCTTGATCTAAGAATATATATACCTGCCTTTAATTTACTTAATTAATTAAATTTAATTAGACTCCAGTCTTTCAAGGAACATAAAATTAATACCAAGTCTTTTAAAGTAGTTTGGGTAGTAACTCACACATAAGTTACTCAATTCATTACTCTCACAAATTTCATTATTCAAACCAAAATTTTAAAATTCTATTTTCTAGACTTTAATTTTCAATTTTCTATTTAATTTTGAGTTCTGCTTCTCATGCTAAAAACATACAGGTTATTAGTGGTAATAAATAGTCTTTACATTAGAAACTTGAATGCTTTACTGCTGCCCATTCCCACAAGATTAATTGATTTATCGGCTCCCGAGGAAGAATTCTGGAACTCCTTTCATAATAAGCACTGCTCTCATTTCCAGCACTGGGGAAAAAAAAACAGCATTTGGCTATTTTTTTTGTATTTCCCTCTCACAAAGATCCTAGAGAAATTATGTTTTTCATTAAATTGCCTTGCAAATTGAGGAGGAAATGGAAAAACATATTTTAACCCCTTCTCACTTCATGTCAAATCACTGTGTTTACCCAATTAGAAAAAAGATATAAATCTAGAGTTTGGGGATCTTAAGATTGAAGTAAAACATGGAAAAATAATTTTCAAAATAGAAAGAAATGGCATTATCACTGTTATATAGTAAGTACCAACTATCTCTAACCAACCTCAAAATATCACTGATACTTTGAGACAGGTAAAAAGTGACAAGAGTTTGGACAGACAAAAGGTAAAATAACAAAATGCCTAAGTTGTTGAAGATACAGTTAGTACATCTGTTAGAAGGCAAATTCTCTATAGCAGAGTTTTGTAGCAATGAGAGTTTCTGTGTAAGTGATCCAGTAATCTTCTAGACCATCTTGATGAGTGCGTCATGCTGACTAAAATTAAATATGCTTTGTATGTGATGTTGACAAAATTGTTTACAAAACCATATAGAATATGGAACAGGTAAAGTCTCATAGCCACTAAAATACCACTCTTCCACTCTTTGTTGCTTTAGAAACAGCCTAACTCACTGCTTGAGAGTTTTCTGATTAAAAAAGTTTTCTGCTTCTATTTTGTATTTGGTTGTTTCTTTGTATGTGTAACTGGCATAGACTTTGACATGTGGCAACAAATTAAATGGATTATTAACATATCGGTCCTGTCTGAAATGTTTGCAATATGATGATTCAATATAGAGTTCAACCTATGCTTTAAAGTAAAATAAATCTAAGCAACAATAATGCTGAAAGTACACCAAACTGAAAATTAAATATTTTTGCAATATGTTGTTGTCCAAATACTCCATCTTACATTTCAAATAACATAACTGTATTTCTGTGATATGTGCACTAGTCTTGAAGTGCTAATGCCAACGTCTGAATAACACTATTGGAGTTTCAATCAAAAAATGAAATTTGTGTTGATGCCTAGGCGACATTTTTTCTTAGGTGTAGTGCTGAATGTACTACTAAGATATCAAAGAAAGTAATCCTCTATCTCTCTGACAAATATTTAATAGAACAGCAGTTGCTGTAAATGACTGGTGGCCTTAACTTGGAATTAAAATGTCAGATACAGCCTCAAATCTGAGTATATCTATTTAAAAAACAAAACCGGAATTACCATTATAAAAGATGTTTTACCATCTGTAGTGTACTCGAAATATGAAGAATTTCAGAAAAAAATCTTAGTGATGCAATGTTAACTTTATTGTATCCTTACTTGTTATTACTCATGTTTGCCTATGTCATTGCAAGTTATTCCTGAAGCATCCATTCCTGCACAGTACAGATTCACTAATTGAAATTTAAAATTAATAAAAAGTTTTAAGTGGGAAATTGATCTGATTACAAGAAGAAAATGAAGGAGAGAACTGTCAGCACAGACCTGGAACACAGAGATAAATACTCTATTTTGTTTTATATCATTATTATTGTGGAGAAATAGGCTTCATTTGTCTATTCCTTAGTCTCACTGGCTTGACTAGGAAAAACAATGGAGGGGCATTGAACTTACAGGAGACTTAACAAACTACTTAGAATCGACACTAAATCCTTCATTAGCAAGACAGAAAAGGTGAAAATACATTTCCAAAGTCAAGATTGCATCTCAAAACTAGAAATATATTATAATCTCAAAATCTGAACTGGATGCTCTCTGTGATTTATTAAAATTATGAAAATATTATTTGAAAACCAAGCTCACACCTTGTTATAGTCAGAAATAACTCAAGGCCAGTTTTGCATTTCCAGTATTCCTTTAGCAAATGAATACTTAACTGTGTGCTTAGTACAGTGCCACTAGAGAGCAAAAGATGAATAAGCCTATATTCTAGTAAACATTATAGGGTATCTTTGCAGAGTATTACCAATGCATTCATCTGAATTTAAAGTTTCACAAGCTAGATTTCCAATTTAAAAATGTTTAAGCTTAATAAAATATTGTCAACTTTAGTACCTTCCATTTTTCTCATAGACATGCACACAATTTCCTCTATTCTCTTGAACATAGGGAGAATAATTATAAGCACTCTTTTTCCATCCTTGTCTACTAGGCTCTATCACTTTCTTCACTTATGATTCTGTTTTTATTTAATTATTTCTCTCCTGAATATGGATGACATTTTTCTGATTCTTTTCTTACCTGGGTATTTATGATTGAGTGCTGGACAGCATGTTTTTCACACTATTTGTTGCTGGATTTTGATGTCTTTTAAAAAGAGTGTTGACCTCTTTTCCAGTATGAAATTAAGTTACTTCAAATTCTTTGAATGCTTCCAAGGCTTGCTTTTCAGTTTCATAAAGGCAAGTACAAAAAAGCTTTAGTCTAGGGATAATTTTACCCCATTGTTAAAACAATAATCTTTTGACAATTCTACTGAATAACCTTTGTATTATAAGGTTTCCCCTCCAGTTGGTGGGAACAGCAGCTACCCTTGTGTTTTCTATTGCTTTACTCTGAGTAGTTACCTCCCATGCATGTGCAAATCAGTACTGGGCCAAGGGCTTGAAGGGACACCCTCCTCAAAGCACTTGTGCTGGATGTCTGTCCACCTGCCTCTCTCTCTCTCTCATATATATATATATAACCTCCCTTCTCTCTGGTATTTGCTTCACAAATCCTAGCGATTTTGACTTTCATGAACTCTGGTCTCTGCTTCCTCAACTGAGCAAGACTTCCAGGCTCTACCTAGACTCTGTTTCACACAATGACCTGGGAATTCCAGGGAGTGAGCTGAGGCACTTGGATATCTTGTCTTATTTCCCTTTCCTTTGCTTTTTTTCTCAGTGTACGAAACCTGTTGTTTGATATATATCGTTCACCTTTTAGGTTGTTGAAGCCAGGAGGCTAAACCTGATCCACGTTACTCCATCTTGGGAAGAAGTAGGAGCACTTTGCAAATCTTAGTAAAGAGTCTGCATTAAAGGAATGTTAATCAGCAAATAAAGTCACAGTCTGCTAATTGTAGCAAACCCAGAGTATTTTTTAACCTGAAGAGAAAAATGTAAGATCTGTTGAGGGTTCCTAGAGCCAGATCTTTGTGTCTGGATTATTGATAAGTGATCAATGAATATTGGATTTTCAAGTCTGTGGAAAATATTTCCTCTGGGTTCTCAGTATCTTATAGGACTCATATTTAGGTTCTTTGTGATTAGAGTATCAAAGGTTCATCAGGACCCATATCTCTGCTAGGTTAAACTATGTACTTGTATTTTCAAAAGCAGAGGAAGATTCTCTAGTGACAGTGCTCACAAAAGAAGGATATATGTAACCTTTTATAACTAAAATTGTGACTAAAATTACCTTGGTCAATTTCTCTCTTAATGGGACTAAATCTCCTTACCCTAGTCAGCCAAACTATTTTGCATCCCTTATTGGAGACTGAGAATGTCTAGTAAAAGTCTCTCTGTGGTCACATGTCACATTTTTAACAAGACCAAATGATCCTTTAATTCTTAATTATATGCTTCATTTCCACTGTTTCCACAAATTTCTCTTGAAATCTTCTGACTTCTGTCTGTACAATAACAATACTCACTTTGTACAAGCTTCATTATTTATGGACTAGATATAGTTTAAAAAGAAACAATCCTTACAGTCTAATAAAAAGGAAATAACCACCATAAATGCTTATATAAACTCACAAACACATCTGTAACAACAATCTGAGCTACAAAAAAGAGTATAAAACTTTCAGTCGATAAGAGAAAGGATGAAATACTTGGAGATCATTTCATTCTTCTACATTAACTTTCCCTAAGCTAAGGACTTAGTAATGTACATTTTTATCATCTTAATAGCATGGTCAAGGAATCTGCCTTTATAAAGATTTAAAAAGTACCTAAGGTCTATAGAAAAATATGCAAAAATTAAATTTAAATCCATCTTATATTTATCTGACACATGTTTATCCATGTAGATCATTAGCTTGTTAATGCTATCACCCAAGTCAAGAATGGAAGTATGGAGACAAACTCTGAGAAATACTACATTTTTTGCCAGCTAATCTAGTAATGGATCATTAGATGTAATTCTAAGATCTATGGAGGGTTCCTTGAGCCAGATCTTTGTCTCTAGCTATTGATAAATGATCAGCACCCTCTTTCTCTCCAGGCACTCTCTCTACTCCTAAAAGGCAAGAATGTTAGCCTAGACTTTCAGGTGTCTACATCTCATTACTGAGGGGCTCTGCTATGGTTGATATCCTGAATCCATCTGCTAAGCCTCACACTTCACTCCCCAGCAGACATTTGATATTAGTTGGTGGTCTTTTGGGAGCAAAGAAACCATTCTTACTCTCTCTCAGCATCTACTGTCATAAACATGACATCTTTGTTCACCTACAGGGTGGCTGTCTGTCAAAATCTTGATTCATCATCTTAAATTGAGAATCTAACGATCCCGTTTTTCTGTTTTCCAAAATTGGAGAAGGAAGCTGAAGTTCAGACAGGTTAAATGACTGGCCTTAGGTAAGCCAGCAGTTTAAGTTGCCCTGATGGGACAGACTTAAGTTAAAGCCTTTTAATCCCAGGATTTACCTAAAGGTTTCCTACCACTACCAGATGTACAAAATTACAGCATGTAGATTTTTGTGACCAAGAGATTTTGTCATTGTTTTTCTTTTTTATGTCTTCTTTCTTTAATTTGACTTGGCAAACATCATTTTACAAAGTTAAGGATAATTCACATATAGTTTTCCTGCTTTTTATCTGGAATAAATGGCAGATTAATTGACAATGCCTGTATTCCCACATGGCAACCATTTGCTAGAACTGACAGAACATAAACTTCTCAGTCCTCTCCATTTTCCATTGTCTCCATAGTACAGAGGGTAAGTTTGAATTGTCATTTGTTATTTTATGGCAGCTCATGTCACCCATTTATGCAGCAGGTCTGTCTCCTAGGTATTTATGTTTCAGGCTTTTGAAGTGCACACAATTTATTTGATTTCTGCAACACAGTGTTAATGGTATACTGGGTCAGACTACAGACAACTGCACCACTCTCTACCCTATAAATGGCATTTTCATCCTTCCAATTAACACCATGGAGCCATTGTTGACTCTCTTTCACTCACACTTATACACAACAAATATGTTCAGCTCTCCTTTTAAAATATATCTAAATCCAGCAACTTCCCACCACCTCCACCAGTGAGGGTCTGGTCCAAGACACTATAATTTATAACCTTGATTATGTAAACAACTTCCTTATTGGTTTCCCTGAATTTTGCTCCTCTGAAGCCAGCCATTGTAACAACATTGCTTGAAACTCAATAGTGCCATATCTCACTCTAAGTAAATGCTGAACAACTTACCAGGGCCACTGTTCAAACTCCTCTCTCTTCTACCCTATCACCTCTAACTTCAATTTCCAACTCCTTCTCTGGCTCATTCCCCTCTAGCCACTCTGGATAACTTTCTGCTTTGGTCCTATGATATGACAAGCATGTGTAGTCTCAATAAATATTTGTAAAATAAATAAAGGGTTAAAGTATAAAGTAATTAAATAATTAATACACAAGACTATGCTTAGTGTTCTAGCCAGCTATGACTTTGGAATCTGTATCTGTTATAAAAGAAATGACCGCACCAGTGAGTAGAGAGCTGAATTTTAAATAGTGTTGAAGTTTTGCTTAGTAGGAATGATGATGGGAAAGAAGATCAGAGGCATTGGTGAATTCAAGGTAGTGCTCATAAACAGACAAATGGTGAATTTAAGGCAAATGATGAGGGATTTGAGGACCTAAAGACAGTGATTTACAGTGAAAAGGTGGTAGGGTCATGAATGAAAGAGCCTAGAAGAACCAAATAATTGTTGCAGTAAAGTAATTAGAGACAGGAAGCAGGAGGCAGTGGTTAGTGGGTGCTTGAAACTGAATTTTGGGGTGTGGGCTCTTATTGTTAATGATAAGCTCTATTTTATGTCCATGCATTGGGTGGCTGATGTGATTTAGACAAGGAATGAATGGAGAAGTCAAGCTATTGAACTGATCATCTAAATAGGTATGGAAATAACCAAGTAGGAAAATCACTGTGAGAAGAAAAGAGTAAAGAAGATGCTATAATCTTTAGTAAAATAAGGGGACAAACCAGGAGGGCACTGTGACTCTAAAAGTGAGGAAAACATATGATACAATCTGATTGTACCTCAAAGGGGCTCACCTGTCTGTAAATAGCAAAGAGAAACAAGGAGAAGCACTCTTTTTCCAGGGTGGGGGTAAGGAAGGCAAGAGCCAGAACACATGAGAGGCTGCCAAGCAAGCAGAATCCTCAGGTTTCTGTATCATAGATTCAAGGGAAATTTCCTTAGATTACTTCAAAGATAATAAGGTTATGGAGTTCATATTTTTTACATAAAAATAAACTGAAATATTTTCTTCACTGAATATTATATTTTGATTTTTCAGTTTTCAAAATCCAGTTATGTTGAAAACAGACCACAAAACCTCTAAGAGCACTTAAGTTTTCAAGGGAATTAATTTTCTTCAGATCATATATATATATATATATACTATATATATACACACATGCACACATAAACATGTTAATTTCATTAATAGCATCAATTTTAAGATCACTAAATACTACAGAATCACAGATTATTTGAGGTAAAGTTCATTAAACATCTGCTTCAATATGCTAACTACTTCTCAAGGTATGACTCAACTGTAGGGCATTTAGTTCCAACTCCATCATCCATTATTTCTACTATCCTTGCCAAATGAATACCACTTTCTCTTTTATATACAAGTTCTCCAACATCCCAGGACTATTTTCAGTTTAGGACCCTTGGAGAGCTATTATTTGTTTGGAATAGTTTCCGTACAGCTGACTCTTTCTTGTGACTCATATCTCAGCTTGAATGCCATCTCCTCGGGTATGATTCTCTGACGGCACAGAATATAGTAGCGGCCCATTCATTACCTTACATTCTTTTAAATCTTAATAGTATTTAGTTTAATATCATTTTTTTCCTTATTTATTGTCCCACTCATTGGAATTACCAATTATTACCTACAATAGTGTCCAGTACACAGTAAACTCTCTGTAATACTTGATGAATTTAAAATAAATTATTAGTAATATGCAAAATGGGTTCTTGTCCCTTTTCTGCTATTGCTTAGTCAAATTAGTTATGTAAATTAGACCTCCATTTAGCCTACTATCTATTGACAAAGGGAAAAAGAAGTAAAAATAAATTGTGATAAAGTGTTTTGAGCCAGTTTAAGAAAGAAGTCATGCATGTTTTGGCTATATTTAAAAGGCTTTATCAATAGAAAGAGGTGAGTCAGAGGCCCCATGATTCAATATGAAATAGCATGATATATTAATATATTCATATCCCAAAAACCACTAGCACTATAATTATTACTTATTTTGAACCAAGCACTGGAATAATCATAAGCCTTTGTTCATTATATGCTGGTCATTTGTTTAAGAACAACCTGCTATATATTTAGTGATTTACTCAGTAATTTTTAATCATGAATTTTTCACTACAAATCTACCACACCAAACAAAATTTACAACAAACCAAATGGTTCCTTTTCAGTCCTATACCTCTGCCTCAAATCTGAGACAACTTGAGAATCATTCCATTCTCATGCCTGTCCTTTCCTTAATTTCCTTTTTATTCAGTTTTACATACATATGCACTCTGCATGTAACCATTAAAAAAGGTACTTGCTTATATTTGAGATGTTTCTAACTTTGTAAGAAATATTTCATGCTATATGCAATCTTCAGTAACACACTTTTTTAGCTTAATATCATATTTCCAAGATAAATCCATATTGCTGTGTATCATTGTATTTCATTTGTTTTGACTCATAATATTCATCCTATGAGTATCTAACAGTTATTTCATTCTCTCTTCCACTAACAGACATTTCCATTGTATCTAGACTATTGCTATTGTGAGCAACGCTATCATTAATATTATTGTCAAATATCTGAGTGTGCATGCCCAAGCATTGATCCTAGATAAATACCAGAGGTTTTGAGGTTTCAGAGAACATAAATATTCAATTTTAATAAAAATCCCAATGGTATTTTTAACAGAAAAAGAACAAACAATCCAAAGATTTGTATGGAGCCACAGAGGACTATCTTGGGAACAAAGAACAAAGCTGGAGCCATCAAAACAGGCTTCACACTCTATTACAAAGCTATATCAATAAAAACAGTATGGTATTAGCATAAAAACAGATATATAGATAAATGGAACAGAATAGAGTCCAGAAATAAGCCCACATATATATGGTCAATTAACTTATGACACAGGAGCCAAAACTACACAATGGAGAAAGGAAGTCTCTTCAATAAATATTGTTGAGAAAACTGGACAGCCACATTAAAAGACTGAAACTGGACTACTATCTTACAATACATTAAAATGAACTCAAACTGGATTAAAATTTGTGGTAAAACCTGAAACTATAAAAGTCTAAAAGAAAACATAAGGGGTAAGCTTCTTGACCTTAGTCCTGGCAATTGCTTTTTTGGATGTAACACCAAAAACAAAGCCAACAAAATCAAATATAAACAAGTGGAGCTACACTACACTAAAAAGCTTCTGCACAGCAAAGGAAATTATCAACAAAATAAAAAGGTATCTTAGAAAGTAGGAGAAGATATTTGCAAATCATATATCTGATAAAGGGTTAATATCCAAAATATATGATGAACTTATACAAGTCAGTATCAAAAAACCAATCTGTATTGAAAAATGAGCAGACAAACAGAACATTCTTCCAAAGAAGACATGTAGATGACCAATAAGTACATGGAAAGGTGTTCGACACAACTGATCGTCAGGGAATTGCAAATCAAAACCACAATGAGATATGGCCTCACACGTGATTTTAAATGACTATATCAAAGCAATAATAAATGTTGGTGAGGTCATGGAGAAAAGGGAAACCAATGTAAGTTGGTGTAGCCACTATGGAAAATAGTATAAAGGTTCTTCAAAAATTTTTAAATAGAACTAGTTTATGATCCAGAAATTTTAAACCAAAGGAAATGAGAACATATTTTGAAAAGATATATGCTCCCCCATGCCTTATATTCACTTCAGAATTATTTAATATAGCTCACAATATGGAAGCAACCTAAGTGTCTGAATGTATAGAAGAATAAAGAAAACATTGTGTGTGTGTGTGTGTGTGTGTGTGTGTGCGTGTGTGTGCACGTGCGCACGCTACATGAAATATTACTGAGCCATAAAATGAAGGAAACCTCTTCATTTGTGACAACATGGATGGGCCTTGAATGCATTATGCTAAGTGAAATATGTCAGATAGAGAAGGACAAGCACTGTATGATTTCACTTATATGTGGAATCTTAGACAAATAATCAAAAATCAGACTCACAGATAAAGAATGGCAGTTGCCAAAGGTGGAAAGGTGGTGCAGGAAATGGATGAAAGGGGTCAAAAGATGGAAACTTCCAGTTATAAATTAAATCATGAAGATATAATATATAGCGTGGTAGACTATAGAGAACAATACTATAATGTATAATTTGAAAGTCGCTAAGAGAGTAGATCTTAGAAGTTCTCTTCACAAGAAAACTAAAATTTGTAACTGTGTAGTGATGAGTGTTAGCTAGACTTACAGTGGTAATTATATATATATATATATATAATCATACATATATAATCATCTTTACCAATAATCTTTACAATGTTTTAAGAACCCACACTTAATTTATAATTGCAATAGTAGTTTATATTAATATATAGTTAACACAAGTAGGCTGCAGGAATAGGGTTTAGGTGAAAATTTTTTAAATACAAGGCCTGTTTCAAAATAATTATTAGTCAATAGTATTATTACTATATGAGATGTATTTTCTTAGAGAAGTAGAATGAACCATTAAAAATTATTTTCGTTACTTGCCAAGTAAATATTGTATCTATTTGATCATCTTGGAAAACACACACTCATTCATCCTTATATTTTAGAAAGCATTTTACTTCTTGCCTTTTGAATGTGAGATTGGATTTGTCATTGCTGTCAGCTTCAATCTCCTAATATAGAACTAGACAATAGATTAAACAGGAATGGATAACAATACATGCTCAGGAAACTTAAGCGGAAAGGAATTAAATATGTTAAATTAATTTTATATAGAATAGATTTTGGCAGAATATAACACTCTGTCATAATTCATTTAGATAATATCTTGATGAATATTATGTTGCTTAGTTCAAATTTTGAAACTGATTTCACAACCACTCCCAATATTTGATTGAAATGTGGTCAGTGTTAGGAGGAAACTATGCAAATGTCAATTTTATAAAAATATGCTAAAATGGGTTCATTTTTAAAATGGAAGAAATAAATGTATATCAAGACAATGATCTTATTGTGTTTCAATACATGTCTGACCCATAGCAGTCTAGTTTGCCTGTTTTGGTCAAAAGCAGAAGAATTTGAGAACTCACAAAATGAAATATAGTAGCTTTAAGAAAAATAAAACAGTAATATGCCATGATTTCAGTTCCATTTCAGGAGAAAGGAGAATGACAGGTGTATGTTTAATAACAAGAGAATTAGCACAAGCACAAAATCAAACTAAAAGTACTGTACTCTTTCTCATAATATAGGACAATTGAACTGCGCTTGGTCTTCTAAACTCTATCATTAATTAGCAATTTCCTGCTCTCTCTGGCTCCCGGGATGCAGCCACAGACATATTGATCTAAACAATGGTGAAGTATCACTTTGCAGTAAGTGTCTAAGTGGTGTTGCAACACCCGGCACTTTCTGATAGCCTGAAAGAAGGACATTACCAGCTTTATCTCGTTTCAACAAATACGACAAATCTCAGTCCCTTGATAAATCAAATAGAAAACAAATGGTTGTTTCGAACTTCACATCTTGTTATAGTAATCTTCCATGTATTATCTATTTAAATCTTTAAATTAAAATATTAAATACATAAATATTGTGTTCTACATGGGGAGACAAAATGATATACTAAACAATATCGTAATGTATGAAAGTAAAGTGCATTGAAATGTCTGTAAACAATATAAAAAATATAAAAAAATACTTATAGATTTAAATAAATCCCTGAAGATAAAGAAGTTTTAATACCGAACGAAGGCTGAAATAACAGAAAGTAGTGGTGTGATCTTGCATTTGTTAGGACTCAGAGCATTAACTTTAAAGCAATGAGAAAGAATGAAGTGTTTTTGGCAGGAGACTGACTTTAAAATATTCATATTTTCAAAGCATCATTTGGCAATCATTGTGAACCACCACCACCGATAACAGTGCATGGAAGGTGGATAGGAGGCTGGGGCAATATTCCAGGGGAGAAATGGTTCTTTGCTGAGCAACCAATAAGAATTGATGATTGATGAGAAATAGATGGAAATACTTAGTTAAGGAGTATAGAATGAAAATAGACAATTAGAGCTCAGAACGATGGACACCATGCCTCCAAGAAGGCAATTGTACAGGTCAGAGTTGAGCAAGAAGGTACAAAGAGATCACGGTCTGAGTTAAGAGTCCAATAATTAGGGGTGATAAAAAGTTCCAGAAAGTAAGATGATTTGAGATAAAATGTCACAGAATTGAGAAGTCAAGATATCAAACTAATCATCAAGGTTAAGAATAAGAATTTGAGGATGAGAGCAAAACAATTTATAAACACGGTATGTTCTCCGTAAGACAACAGTGCTTTCTTTCTCCGAGACCACCTGCTGCGGTCTACCTGTCCCTTTCAAAAACATCAGAACTTCAAGTGTCTTTGCACTTCATGTTTTTGTTGGTCGAGTTTTCCCCTTCAGTAAATGCTTTCTTCTAAATTTTTATAACCTTTTATTGATTATACACAAAACAGTTTTAGCATTTAATAGAGGATTTCCTTTGGCTCAAATTTCATGCTGTTTGTAGTCATTGATATTTTATTTTTATACAAACTTGTACTTAATCACCGCCTAACTCTAATTATACAAAATACTGTTGAAGAAAATCTGAAATTCTTATGAAATTAAAACAAGCCCCTAAAACATTTATAGCATTTTAAACTTATCAATAGTTTCCTTTAATCTTATAACCTAATACACATCATGTTTTCTTCTTTAACCTTCATTAAAAAATGAAAAATTCTGTCTTTCATAAATCTCATCAAAAATTTAGACGCTGATACCAATCTATAATTCAACAGCGTGCCTTTAGGGTTATGCTCCATCTAAATGGAACTAGAGCCTAAATTTATTTCCTCCTTAAATGCTTGCGAAGATAAAATTTATTGTAAAATGTCAAAGTAGTCATTGGAAGTCCTTTTTACTGGGAAAAAAAATCAAGAGTAAATTAATGATACCTATAATTTGGCATTTTTTAAACTAAGTATTTCATTATCTAATCTTGGCTTGAGAATGTGGACATGTTTCTCTTAACCAAATTTTCTTGAAACTAAAATGTAAGTAAATAATTATATTCATTATTTTCCTAAGACTTCTTAAAATCTTTATTATTATAATCAAGATTCCTTAAAACTAAAAGCAAGCAATTGCATTCTGAAAAATATAAGCAAAAGAAAAAAAAAACTTGTGTTGCTTTAGTGCTTCATGACCAAATGGTGTTCATCAGATAGTTCTGTTTTACAACCCAGTAGTCAATCTGATGACACTAGATGCTGTACAGTAGGAAATATAAGCAAGAAAATTGTTTTCATTATTTTTACCCATTAAAACCAAATTGAGTTTTTATACCTGTTGGAAATGGAAGCCAAATGTTTAGACTTTTGTAAAAGCCACGCTAACGTTTTATTGTCAGTACAGCCATGTGACTGATTTATATTTCATACCCTAACAATTTCAAATCCAGCACTTTAAAAAATTAAAGAAAAAAAATTAAAGTTACATTGCTTAAAACATTAGAGAAATGTTCAAAATGAAAGCTTTTTATTTTTGTTGTTATCAAATATTCAATGAAAAGGAGACAGTGTTTGGGTGCCCTGGAAAATATGAAGTCTCGGGAAAGGCAGGGCACCCAGAGCAATGGGTGGTGTGGTACTTGGGGTCAAGAAACCAAGGCGTGGTCCCACGTCCCCTTCATAACTATCATGGCAGTGTGTCCTCATTCTGAGTGTGTCTCCACTGCCTTCTCTGTTTTCCTTCTATTCAGAATTTTGAAGACTGGTAAGATGGTTCAATGTGCATGTCTTGGGAGACAGAGAATAATGTTCTGTAGCTAGTCTTGGTTCCGTTTATCACAGATACCACTTCATTTAATTTTTCTTTTTTATATTAAAGTACCTACAATAAATGCACGAATCTTAGTATACAGCTTAATGAATTTCGACATGTGTATACACTCATGTAACCATCACCCAGATCAAGTTACCAAACATTCTCATTCTTTTCCTATTTTACCCATTTCACCCATCCCCCCACCCCTACAGTAACCACCTGTCTGTTCTCCGTGTTTTTATTTCTTTTTTGTTTTCTCATGTGGTTTTTTAGATTCCACAAAAATGAAATGTTTTTTAAAGTACCTGAAAATCTAAGATTGTTTTTATTTTTACCTATAATGCTATAGCTATTAAATGTTAGAATTATTTTCAAGTATTTAAAAATTTAAATTTAGTCAGATTTCAGAAACTGAGGATACTTAAAGTTTTTATTACATCTTCTGGCTTTACATTCAATTTTGACTCAGATTATGAATGGAAGGTTTCTTTCCCAAATTCCAGTTGTTTTCATCATTATATAATATTACTGCTTCCCTGTATAACTCATCGTGAAAACATAGCTATAAAAATAAGCTACATGATCATTCTTATTAGAAAATATATATTTGTTTTAAATAAAACTGCTATAATTATGAGAATACCTTGCTTAAACTTTTCCTCTGATGCCTTTGAAAATGTACAGATCAGTAGAAACAAGTACCTGAGTTTATTAAAATTAATTGTAAAAGAGCACATTTTCAGTAGCTTTGGAAATCTTCTAGCCCAAATGTACTTTCCCAGGTTTTATATATACCCAATCAGCATTTTTCTGTGTGTAAGAGATCAAATATTCTAAAATATGTTCCAGTGCACATTGCCTGCTAATTGGGCAGTTATAATATTACTTAATACATGCCTAGATATGCCAATAAAGGTGGCAGAAGTCTAGTTAATGTTATAGAGCATGAGTCTCTGAAAATGTCTCCCATTTTCATGAAATAAGGTGAATAAATATTACACAAATTGCTTAATGGCTCCTTAAAATTTTCGGTTTAATGTCACTGATTACTCAAACATATGGTTTTCTCATTTAAAATCTATGAACAAAATATTTATAAATGGAAAGTTATTCTCCAACCTTTAAAGATTACAGGCATAATAAAATATTGTGTCTTGAAGGACAGCCTTTATCACTAGCAAGATAAACATGAAGAAATATTGGAAACAGAATATGCTACAACCTCTCTCATATACACACATGTTCATATATATATATATATTCATATTCACTCATACATATATTCACTTCTAGCATGTGTTTTTTGAATAGAAATAATATTTTGAGATGGTCTAACTTGTGTCAGCAAGCACTTTTGCTTAATGAGTGTTTTAGGAAAATAAAATAGTCCTAATGTAAAGGATAGGATGACTAAGAAGATGAGTCTAGATAAGGGATCAAATTAAATTAAGAGGGTGACCGTGAATAGCTATTTTCTTGGACAATGAAATTTCCTCTATTTCCTAAACTAAAATTTGTGATCTGCTTCCAAGTTAAGTTGCAATAATTGCAATATGTTGATTGGTTACTCGACACTGTGCTGTTACTTCTCGCCAACAGTCTTGTGAAGTACTCCCCCACAACTTTCATTGTACAAATGAGAAAACTAAGGATTGAGGCAATTACCTAAGCCAGTTGTCTCAAGCTATTCCAGTAGTAAATAATGAAGCTGCAGTGGGGCACAGATCCCCATGACTTCAAAGCTCATGCTATTAACTCTCTATTTATTGTCTGTCAATCATCTTTACTCCTCACTGCTAAAAGCCACTTACAGATGAAGAACAGAGAACAAGAAAACAACTGCAGAAGCTATCAAATCAATATCCTCAGCTCGTTTATTCTACTCCCATTAAGAAGTATTATCTTTCAAAAGGCTTACACAACGTTCAGAAATATCCCGCCTCACTCAGCATGTATGGCTTAATATTATGCATTCAGTCAAGACTTCTGAAATGTATTGTTGAAAAAGTTGATGGATTTCAAGGTCATTATAAGAAAAGGAATCATTTGAGAATGCTGTAGTTGAGGGTGGTGGCAGGGGCAGTGTGTGGGGAGAGATGATGTTAGTAATGCACACTTGAGGAACTATTTCAAATATTTTAGTGTCCTAAAAAGGAGAATTTGCACATGTGACTCTAATGACAGTTTAGATACCCAGTTCTTTTTGCAACTGTTGAAAACTGCTATTACTTACTACTTTGCTTAGTAATTGAAATTCGCGCTCCAACATTTCCTATTTTAGTTATTTAACTACAATTATAATAAAGAATTCCTTATTGGGTAAATAGTAGTAAGTGTGTAAAGTACTCATCTCTCATAAAAGTTGTAATTATGGTCTGGCAATGATCAGAAGATGGTGGTTTAAGTAAGACTCCTTTTTTGGGTAAGAATTTGGTTGCACTAATATAGAATATGAAATGAAAAGTGTTTTCAGCTCAGCTTTTGGACAAAAAAAACCAAATATATTTTATTAGTCACCTTTGTGAATTATTTTATCTCAAGCCGAGTAAATATTTACGCTTGGACTGATGGAGGGCATATAGAAGGAAGGAAATCTGATGTCCTATCAGTTGTCAACACAGCCAGGATGTTACTGTGCTTATATTTCAACCAGAGATCTTAGTCACTATTTTGCTTTACAATTAACATTATTGTGACTATAAAAACTGAGAAAACTCTTTATTTTTCAATTTAATCTCCTTTTTAGTATAACTTCAAATTTCACCATTCATCAACTTATTTTATGACAAAAGATTGAAAGACAAAGAGAAGAACAGGATGAGAGGAAATCACTTAAACTTGTAGACTTTATTCATGTTGAGAATATATAAACAGGAGGCAGAATGTAACACTTATGCTTTCACGTACATTTCTGCTTTGTTTGCTGCCTACTGAATTTAGGCTGTACTTGTGTGCCTTAAAAGGTTGAAAAAAGGGGAAAAAAAGGAAAAGGGAAAGGCTGGATCATTGAAGAAATTATTGACTGGGACATCACTGAAGAATGAGCAAAGATAATACATAGGCAATTAAAGGTTCAGTAATATCTTATTAGAATGCTTCAAAAATCTATCTAGACTTTAATTTTTTAGTTAACATGTCTAAGATGAATTTAAAATAATTTAAATTATCTTAACCTATAAAAAAAAAAGAAATGAACTGCTTGCTACTCTTACTTAGAAACAGTCAATGTTGAAAACAAAAATGATGGATTATTGTTTTGGAAGCAGGAGAAGATGAAGGAGCAAGACCACGCAGGGACCCCCTGGAGCTTGTCTAGTTGAAGTGAAGCACGTGATTGAGAGATCCCACAATTTATATCTTCCTTTGATTACTTCATCCACATCAGAAGACTATGGCTGCCTCATGCCGTCTGCTAGGACACTGTTGACAGACCACTTAGAGCCATGGTCTTCCTGCCTTTTCTAAGCCTAACATTTTTAATTCAATATACTCAAGTTAAAATGAATAAGTAAATATAGCTAAAAGAATAACAATATATCCCCTTATTTCTAGACTTTGAATATTTGAATTTTTAGAGTAGCACCAGAAACTAATGAGAATATGCTGAAATAACCAATCTAGTTCTTTGAATATGCTTGGAAGAAGGATAATTACAATCTGCCTGACGAGAAGGTTCCACATCCTTAGCTTTTTGGAAATTTGGGATTGGAAACCCTGATATATGTTGGGGCACAAAATCCTTAAAGGTTGAATCTGGCAACGGGTAAATCAGAAGTTACCCGCCACCTGAGGAAATAAATTTAAGGAAGAGGACATGAAAAAGTGGCATCCAGGAAAAAACAAAATACCAGGTCATTTTCATAGCCAAGATATGGAAGCAACCTGGGTGTCCATCAGTAGATGAATGGATAAAGAAGACATGATACATATACACAATGGAATACTATTCAGCCATAAGAAGAAAACAAATCCTATCATTTGTAACAATGTGGATGGAGCTAGAGGGTATTATGCTCAGTGAAATAAGCCAGGTAGAGAAAGAAAGTACCAAATGATTTCCCTCGTTTGTGGAGTAAAACAGCAAAGCAAAACTGAAGGAACAAAACAGCAGCAGATTTACAGACTCCAAGAAGGGACTAGTGGTTACCAAAGGGAAAGGGAATGGGAAGGGGGGGTGGGGAGGGAAGGAGAAGAGGATTAAGATGCATTATGATTAGCACACATAATGTAGGGGGAGTTACAGAGAAGGCAATATAGTGATTCTAGAGCATTTTACTATGCTGATGGACAGTGACTGCAATGGAATGTGCGGGAGGGACTTGATAATATGAATAAATGTAGTAACCACAATGTTGCTCATGTGCAACCTTCATAAGGCTGTATATCAATGATAACTTAATTTAAAAAAACCCAAAAACCAAAAAACAGGTCATTGAACCAAAGCTCCCAGGTACAGAATCCAGTCTGGATTTAAAATAATCATAATAACAAGCACTACCACAAAATTAACAACCAGGACCAGAGCATTTGAGATAGTCAGGGATGCCGAACTTAAGGGAACTCTTTGAATTGTTAGGTGGAAAGATAGACATGAGCAGCCAGGGAAAGGGAAGATAAGGTTCAAGACAAAAGTCACCCAGTTAGGAGATTTCACTTGAAAACAACAAAGTCTTTGCAGGGAGATAACTTCCTTGCCTGTAGGGACCAGGCCAAACCAGTCCAAGCAGATACAACACAGGTGCCACTGAACAAAACTAAGAACCACCCAAACCGCATCTCATCATAACCTCATTAACATAAAATTACAGTTTTGCTTCCCCACCCCCATGGGCTTCTTTGTGTGCATCTTGGAAACAGCAAGAGGAATGGGTGTACAACTAGAATGTCAATCAAATGACCTCATCCTATCAATCAGAGGCGCCTTGCTGCTAGGTCATGGTAAATAGACCCTCCCCTAGAAGTTCGGGGCCTTTCTTTACCTTGACTCTGGCCTGCTTCTCCCTTGGAGTACATTTAAATAAAACTTTCACTCTGCTTCTCTCCTGTGTCTCTGGCTTTCAGTTCTTTGTTTCAGCGAGGACAAGAACTGAGGAGAACAATTTTGACCAGCAGCAGAAGTATGGGAAATAAAATGACAAGTCATTTGATTAACCTTTCTTTTCCTTTCCGTGAGTATGGAGACAGATGACTCTGACCAGATGTAGACATCCTGGGAGAAGTCTGCTCCTGGCCATGGGTAGATTAAGGAGCACTACATCACTGGTACTTTGTTAGTTGTGTCATTTGGACTATTTACCTGGTTCTTTTCAAATAAACAGCTTCTTCCCTATAGCCTACTTCCAGCAAGGTGTTCACCCTTATTCCTCTGTGACAAAGGCCTTGATTTAATACTTTTCCTAATAACTCCATTTCCTTGGGCTAAAATTCCTTCTTTACTTGCTCTCTTAGAATAGACAAGCTGTCTAATAATTCCAGATCCTACACTGTGGCTCCTTTAGTTGTATTTGCTATTTCCCTTGTGGGAACTCATACCAGGTTGTATTTCTGCATTTTACAGTCCTCCAGATATTTCTGTTGGCACGTTCCTTTTACTTACCCAGGAAAATCACTGCACTACATTGCCAGACTTGCATTTATTTCTTCCACAAGTATAGATTGAAAACCAAGGCATGTGTACACTCCCATAAAAACAAAGAGAAAAGGATAAATATCCTACTCTGAAGGGGCTCTCATTTTAATAAGAATGACCTGTTAGCTAGAAGGATCTCAATACCATAGTGATCATTAAAGCATACACAAAAGTCCTTCTGACCTTAGGTGGGGCAGTAACAGTTCCACAAAAGGCGAAGTCAGGGATGGCTAGGAAAAGCTTCAGAGAGGACTGGGTTGGGCTTTGGGTTTGAGCTCAGACTTTACCCAGTGAGGACAAGACAAGACGGAAGCATCTTCTAGGCATAGGGAACAGCATTACACATGGCACGGAGGAATGAGAGGACTTGCTTTGTTTGGAAAATGAGGGATTTGCTAGTAAGGAAGGGAGGATGGAGGAACATGGTTTGGGAACAATGAGGGTGTGGGGACAAAGGAAGTTCCTATGGCCAGGATCCTCACCTGACCCTAAACTGCTTGATTATGTCATTGGCCTACTGCTAGGCTAATACTTCCACAACCATAGACAATGAGCTGTTATTGACTGAGTCACTATATAAAGAGCTTTTACCAGTACTCTGGGTGGAGGTAGAGACAGAGGTGGATTACGGACCTGCAGACTGCTGGGTGCAGACATGATTCTAGTGCTCGACCTACCACCATGAGAATAAAGCCAGGTATAAACCTTTTACCCCAAGAATGTTCCACTGTCATTTCCTGGTCCCACCTAACCCAAGGTCTGCAACCCTCAGGGAAAATAGAGGGGTTCTTGAGTATCAGGGTACCAAAAATAAAACTACAGGCTTAAAATGGAATCACTTCTGCTAGGCCAAATCACTAATCTGGGGTTTAATACCTAACCTAATTGCAGTTTCAACCTCTCCCAGAAATGAAGTCTTACCCAGCCAATCAAGAATTTTCTGGTCATACCAATGAGGTCTTCTGTCACATGGGCCCTCTCCATCCCCACATAAAGATGTGAGGTCATCAGCATGATAAGACCTCCTGCTCTTACCTTTAAGGGAAGGTAGCCTTGCCTGAAACAATCCCTTCTTTCTTTTGCTAACAATTTCACTGTCCCATCTTCCTTCCTATAAAAATCTCCCAGTGCATCTCTCTATCTGCTACCTGGGATGCAGCCTATGTCATGCATCAATTAATATAGCCAATTAGATCTTCAAATTTGCTTGGTTGAATCTTATTTTAGCAATAGTAAACCATTTTGATTTTGTTCTATAAGAAATTGAGGAGCTATTTACAGCTTCTAAAATTAGAGCATGATTATGTCTGGGGTTCACAAAGAAAAAACAATGGTAGTGTTAAACATGACTGCGTGCTCGGTTCCTCACCAGGTCATATTACTGGGAGCTGCACAGAGTCTTTACCCTGCTCTAGAAGATGTACCATTTTGCCTGATCTGGTCTTCCTAGCCCACGACCTACAACCAAACGAGCCCTTATATTTATAAGATTTACCTGATAATTAACATTCAACCCTACTTTCAAAATGTCTAAGGAAACATGCTAATTTTCTGAGCCAGAGGAGTACAATTCCCTTCCATGTATAAAATAGTAACCCAAACATGTGCAATACACAGCTGGAGACAGAAGTTGAGTGTTTTAGAATGGAAAGTGATTTAAAAAGAGAAATTGGGCTTTTCTGATGGTATAGTAGCAAGCATTAAGCAAGAACATTGCAAATTAAACTTGGGCATTTGGTTCTTTGTTATCAGCTGGGAACAAATGGTAACAATTTGAGGCAAAAACCATAATGAAACGGGTCTAGGCTCCTAAAGTAAATTGATAGCATTTTATAAATAGATGATTTATTCCTGCTAGAAATCCCCAATCAAGACAGACAAACATTATTAATCAGGATGTCCTGGACTGGAAACAGTGAAACAGATTTGCCTAAGCTAAGGACAAGGGACAGAAAGAAAAGGATGAAGGGGGTGCAGAAGGTAAAGTCACATTGGTTACTGCAGCCAAGGCCCCCATATACTCAAGAGAAATGTTTATGACTAGAGAGGAACATTCCTCCCTGCCCACAGAGCCTGGATACAGACAGTGTATGAGCTGATGTCCTGATTCCTGTCCTTAGTGAAGTAAACAGAAAAATAAAAATCCCAGAAAGAAACTAAGATGAGTGAAGGTAGAGGTGGATACCCAGAAAACTGACTCAGAATAAATCAGTATTATTTGCTCCAAAAGTTAACATCCTACTAGGATGACCAGACTTAAGCCTCAGAATTGGAATCAAATTTTAGTTTCATCACTTATGAAAGGTCTGACTCTTCACAGGATACTGCTCTTCCCTTTGTTTTCCATTTTTATCATCTGAAAAACAGATTACAATTCATTAGACCCTGATTGCAAAGTTGTTACATGAAATAAACAGATAAAATGGGACCATATGTAATGACTCAGCATGCAGCACACATCCAATAAATGTTGAGAGAAAAGGACATTTTCCCACCAGATCACAAGAGGCATCTTGCTTCCAGTAGCGTAATACGCTTCATTTCTGATGACATATTTAAAAGGCGACCAATAACTAATGACGATAAACCTCAATGGTAGCAGCAGTTAAGGTATAAACCTTGCCCATTAGCAATGGCTTCAACTAGCATTGAGAAAAGAGAAAGCAGAAGACCAGACCTGTAAGGAAAAGAGCAAAATCCCAGGCTGGAGACGATGATCAAGACTAAGGCTGGGGCTATGACCAATGTCATGAAAACTGACCCCAAATTTGGAAACATGCAAAAGGATTCCAAGGGTCTTAACAAAGAACTATGGGGCCATCCTAATGGCTCAGTTTGCTTGAGGAATTTTCTGACTTTCAAGGTATACTTTTGGTTCTTGTGATTAATACCTTTGTCTTCTTTTTATTATCAACAAATATATTTAACAACCCCACAAGTGCTGTGGTTGGCGTGCAGAAAACCAATAAGAAGGTTAATGATGGAGAACAACAAAGATGATTTTATTCAATAGCAATATAAGTATCTTCAGTCCAGGATAAAAACTAGCCCCAGATATTACTGTTTGTTACTTTGAAAGACAATCAGTTTTATATCTATTAGCACATGCATTTCCCCATTCCTTTGAGCAATGTAAATCTGTGTTCCTGCTTTTTTGCACTGGTCATAAACTTTATCCTGATCCTCTCAGTAATTGATACATTAAAGGAAATATTTGGCATATGTTCAAATTTGCATTTGCCTGTGTTTCATTTTTAAGCCTTTGTACGTACTTCAACACAAACTTCTTTCTAAAGATTTTATACTACAGTCTAAAGAAGCCTTGATTACCATGTCCATTTGTTATATAAATATGCCTTAGTTGAGTATGCATATGTAACTCACTCCAGATGTTACTTTGGTTCTTTGTAATTAATTTCCCCATTTTCAAAGTCCTAAAGATTCCTATTCAAGGTGTTGCTAAAAGAGAAACTTTAAATCCAGGGATTATAGTTCTGGTGGGACCCGGCCTTGATTGAGCCTCCCAAGTTCCCCAGCCATTCCCCTGAACTTTGCCTACACAGCTGCTGAGCAAACAAGAATGGTGCCAGATTTAGATGATGACAGGTTACCACGTCTTTCCCAAATGCAGTTTAAGTACAAACACTAACTCTACTTCCAGCATAAAAGGCAGAGGAGAGAAAGCAAGGAGGCTTATCCATCACCTCAGGTTGGGCCAGAACATCAACCTCAGTGACCACCTTCCTACATTGTCCTGATTAACACATGCTCACATCTACTTTCCCATTGGGGAGTAACGGAGATACTACAGAATACAACATTCTCTGACAGCAAGGGACACAATTTCTCTTTGGTAACTGATACTATATTCTTTCAGTGTTCAAGTAAGGACTTGTAAATTATTACTTTAATTTTCAAATAAGTTATTTAGTAATAGCTTACAAGTTACTTATAAATAAGTAATCAGCCCTTACTATACACAAAATAGTCTATATATTTTGTGCATGTATGTGCTAAAGCAGAAATATGAGGCATAATTTCTGCCATGGACTGAATGTTTGTGTCCCTATAAAATTCATATGTGGAAACTAATGACCCGTGTTTTAGGAGGTGGAGTCTTTGGGAGGTGCTTAGGGCTTTTGAGAGGTGGAACCCTCATGAATGGGATTAGTGCCCGTATGAAAGTGGCCTGACTCCCTTCTGCCATGTTTTGGTTACAGGGCAAAGACCAGAGTCCAGGAAGCAGGCTTTCCCCAGATACCAAATCTGCCACTACCGTGGTATTGAGCTTCCACCCTCCAGAGCTGTGAGAAATAGCTATTGGTTGTTTATAAGGCACCCAGTTTATAGTATTTTCTTACAGCAGCCCAAACAGACCAAAACAAATCCTTTAATGAAGTTGTTCACCATTTACAAAAATGTATTGAAAAATTATTAATAGTAACTACGTTGCCCTGAAAATGTTTGTGGATTTTCAAAAGGCCCAGTTTATAAGTGTTACCTAAATTATGTTAGGCAAACATGTTTCCTTTACTTCATTTAATCAAGTATTAAGTGGGGATCTCATGCTCTGATCCCTGAAATCATCATCGGAGCAGAGATCAGCCAGGACACAAGAACAAGGTGGAGGAAGAGCTGACATCATCCCAGAGTGCCTGCACTTCACCAGCTTGGAAAACACTTTCTCAAACCATTAATGCTCATTAAATTGTTTTTCATAGACACTTCACTGTTCTATCACTATTGCAAATGAAATATGAAGTCAGCTAGCCTCAGAAGGTATTTAAAAATAAAATCAATAAACTACCAAAACCAACCAAATATGTACATATTAGCTGAAGTTTCTATAAAAATGAGTCATGTGAGGACACTGTAAAGGGTTTTCAAGCCCAGACTATACACATACAAGCTCTTTCTTAAAAGCATAAGGGAGGGGGAAGAGAAAAAATATATAACATTTTCTTTTGTTGTAAACATCAAAATTTTTTTATCATATATGTGTATCCCACTTACTGGTAAGAGGATTTGTATCTTAATGAGAGCCTCAGAAATGTAATTGTTTTTCTCATTAACAGCTTTATTCCTCAGAGTGACAACACCTCTATAACACAGTAATCAATATTTCAGATGATTTTGAAAAACTCTTAAAATCATATCTTCAGATTGAGTACCATTTAGAATCTTCCTTTGCTTCTAAATATATGACAACATATTTTATAAAATCACTTTTTCTTTCTAAAAATTAAACTATAAAGTTGTGCTCTCAGCCTACAATTTTCTCATTTTTTATATGGTATAAGTATTTTGAGAATAACTCTAAATGACTCTCAAGCATTCCTGGTTAAGTTTGCACTGGAACATCATATCTCTAAGCATGTCTTTTGAAGTATCATTGACATACAATAAACTCTACATATTTAAATGGACTGTTTGGCAAGTTTAACATATATATATACCCTCTTGAAACCATAACCACAATCAAGAGAATGAACCTATCCATCAATCCTGAGTAAATTGTGGGGCCTTTCTAAATCCCTCCCTCTATGCTTTGTGTCCTATCCATAGATAACCACTGATTTTCTTTCTGTCACTGTACATGAGTTTATATTCCTTAACACTTTATGTTAGTGGATTTGCATAAACTCTCTTCTCTGTCTTATTTCACTCACCATAATTATTTTGAAATTCAAGCATTTTATAGTATATACCAATAGTTCATTACAAGGAAGTATTCCATTGTCTGGATATACTACAGACTATTAATCCAATCGCCTGTTTCTCTAATGACAGGGCATACACGATGTTTCCTCTTATTTCCATTCTTTTCTGTTTGTTATTTGTGATGTACTCCACCTAAATGAGTGGCATCACCTTCTGAGCATTCACAACAGCAGAGCTGATCTAATTCCTCCATCTCCTTTATCCCCACATGAACTGCTGTCCCATACTACAGATTCACTGAGAATATAAACATAAGAATAGCACTGTAACTGTGAGAATGTGTTGGAAATTTACTTAAGCTTGGTCTTCATTTATCAAACCACAAGTTTGACCAGTGTGTTTAAACCAAGTTGTTACAATCTATGTGATCTTTTTATTAACTCTACCCAATCTAAATCAATATGTACCTTTAAAAGCATGGATCATTTCTTCTTTTCACTCTGATGTGCACAACCATAGTAATTTTCTAGAATCACCCAATTACAATGAATCCACTGGACACATGTGAGGAGATCATATTATTCATCTGAGTATATATTCTGATTTTATACTATGTATAAATATATATATTTATATGTATTTGTATATGTGTATAGATGAATATAAAATACAGATATACATTTCAGAAGTTATTAAGTGCATGTTCTCTTCTTCAGATCGACTTCCATTTGGAAATTTTATCTCTTCCAAATATAAGAAAATATGTTTTGTAAAATCACTTTTTCCTTCTGCAAATTAAACTATATAACTATGCTCTCAGTCTATAATAGTTTTCTCATTTGTTTTGTAGGATATAAAGTATTTTGGGGATGCCTAGATAAAGTTAAGCTATTTCAAGAATAACTCCAAATTCCTCTTGATCACAGCTTGTCTGCTGAGATGCGGAAGTCTACCGCAACATATTAGGCAGATCTCTTAAATCTCTACAGCAAAAATGTTGAAAAAATTGAAAATCACACATGTAGTAAAATGCAGAATGCTTTACAACATTATATTTTATTTACCAGGTAATGTTGATTAGAAATCATACTACAACAATAATCTTCAACAAGGTATCATCTTCTTGGTATCATTTTAAAAGTCATATTTCTATTCTCAGAATGCTTAATTCGGATTTTGCTTTCTAATCCATGCTAATCTACACTAAGCATCAAAGAGCTACTCCCTATTTACCTGAATTTTACTTTAGGTCATTTATTACACCAAATAGGCATTTAAAATATCTTTACTGCAGAATGAAAACCTTTATTTCCTTTAAAATAACATCAGGCATTAATACTCAAGTATGGATAATTTTGTTTCAAATTGGCCTCCAGCAAACATTTTTACATCCAATCATAAACTAGAAAGCAGACGTAGTTCTAAAACATATACTTTAGCCATCATCATCCACACCTTTATGTGTTCTGTGAGGGAAAACTAATAATTTTGAATCTAGCACAGGAAATATCAAGCAACAGATGCTTTCAGTATTCAATACTACTAAATAAATCAGTTTCACAAACATAATCAAATGTTTATCATTTTCTCATTATCATTAATATAATTTTCTCATTATCATTAATGTTTCCTTATTTTTGTTTACTTTTGAATTACTAACATACGCAGTGTGTTCACTGTTGTATATTACAAAATACAGTCTTCATAAAAAGAATACATTTTTCTTCATTGACTTACTCACAAATCTTTGTTAAGTAACTGCTGAGATCTCTACAGGCTGTGCACAACACTACTGAACCTCATGCGAATGGGATTAGCATATCAGTTCTCAAGAATGGAAACCACATCCAAAATATTATGGTAAACAAAATATAACAGGCGAAGGTACATTATTAAAAACATTCATCTTTATGCAATTGTTTCATAAAATACTACTTTTTAAACATAGTGAATCATGAATTGTCACATAGCTTGAAATCACATGGACTAATGGATTCCTGTTCTCCAATTCTCTCAAGCACTACTCAAATTTAATTGAAATAAATTGTATTTAGAATATATTTTATATGCAGAGAATATGAATATCAGTAGAACAAAGGACACATTTGATTTATGGACTTTAAAACTCTATTCTTAAGATCAGGACTCAGGCACAAGGAATACTGAACTTTTAAAAAATTTTTCAGTCTTTTATATTAGTTTAAAAATGATTTTAAAGACAAATTTTTTTATTAGACATTCAGTGCATAGTTGAACTTCTTTTTGGAAATTTGTTCTTTGGGAGGTATATCAACATAATATATAAGATACAAGCTTTTATTAATTTAAAAAAGAAAAAAATGGGATGCTTAATTGTGTCAGCTCCTTTAAATATTTTTTCACTGTCTAATCAGTTTAAAACAATATTTTTGTTGTTTTACTAAAAATGCACCTGGTATAAAAAATGCTAAGTGCCTTAAGTGCCCAGAAATAGTAATTAACAAAGTTGATATTGGAGCTGTGATGTATTTGATTTCATAGGCTAGTTGTTTTCATTATCCACAATTCCTTGGGAACATGTTAAGCCTAACAAAGGGAGACAGAGAGATGTAGAAAGGGAATCAAGAGAGAGCAAAATTTAACTATTAAAACAAATGACAACAACAACACTAAGCCCCAACTTCTGTGGGATGCAGCGAAAGCAGTCTTAAGAGGAAAGTATATAGCAATCCAGGCACACTTGAAGAAGGAAGAACAATCCCAAATGAATAGTCTAACATCACAATTATTAAAACTGGAAAAAGAAGAACAAATGAGGCCTAAAGTCAGCAGAAGGAGGGACATAATAAAGATCAGAGAAGAAATAAACAAAATTGAGAAGAATAAAACAATAGCAAAAATCAACGAAACCAAGAGCTGGTTCTTTGAGAAAATAAACAAAATAGATAAGCCTCTAGCCCAACTTATTAAGAGAAAAAGAGAGACAACACAAATCAACATAATCAGAAATGAGAATGGAAAAATCACGACAGACTCCACAGAAATACAAAGAATTATTAAAGACTACTATGAAAACCTATATGCCAACAAGCTGGAAAACCTAGAAGAAATGGACAACTTCCTAGAAAAATACAACCTCCCAAGACTGACCAAGGAAGAAACACAAAAGTTAAACAAACCAATTACAAGCAAAGAAATTGAAACAGTAATCAAAAAACTACCCAAGAACAAAACCCCGGGGCCGGACGGATTTACCTCGGAATTTTATCAGACACACAGAGAAGACATAATACCCATTCTCCTTAAAGTGTTCCACAAAATAGAAGAAGAGGGAATACTCCCAAACTCATTCTATGAAGCCAACATCACCCTAATACCAAAACCAGGCAAAGACCCCACCAAAAAAGAAAATTACAGACCAATATCCCTGATGAACGTAGATGCAAAAATACTCAATAAAATATTAGCAAACAGAATTCAACAGTATATCAAAAGGATCATACACCATGACCAAGTGGGGTTCATCCCAGGGATGCAAGGATGGTACAACATTCGAAAATCCATCAACATCATCCACCACATCAACAAAAAGAAAGACAAAAACCACATGATCATCTCCATAGATGCTGAAAAAGCATTTGACAAAATTCAACATCCATTCATGATAAAAACTCTCAGCAAAATGGGAATAGAGGGCAAGTACCTCAACATAATAAAGGCCATATATGATAAACCCACAGCCAGCATTATACTGAACAGCGAGAAGCTGAAAGCATTTCCACTGAGATCGGGAACCAGACAGGGATGCCCACTCTCCCCACTGTTATTTAACATAGTACTGGAGGTCCTAGCCACGGCAATCAGACAAAACAAAGAAATACAAGGAATCCAGATTGGTAAAGAAGAAGTTAAACTGTCACTATTTGCAGATGATATGATACTGTACATAAAAAACCCTAAAGACTCCACTCCAAAACTACTAGAACTGATATCGGAATACAGCAAAGTTGCAGGATACAAAATCAACACACAGAAATCTGTAGCTTTCCTATACACTAACAACGAATCAATAGAAAGAGAAATCAGGAAAACAATTCCATTCACCATTGCATCAAAAAGAATAAAATACCTAGGAATAAACCTAACCAAGGAAGTGAAAGACTTATACTCTGAAAACTACAAGTCACTCTTAAGAGAAATTAAAGGGGACACTAATAAATGGAAACTCATCCCATGCTCATGGCTAGGAAGAATTAATATCGTCAAAATGGCCATCCTGCCGAAAGCAATATACAAATTTGATGCAATCCCTCTCAAATTACCAGCAACATTCTTCAATGAATTGGAACAAATAATTCAAAAATTCATATGGAAACACCAAAGACCCCGAATAGCCAAAGCAATCCTGAAAAAGAAGAATAAAGTAGGGGGGATCTCACTCCCCAACTTCAAGCTCTACTACAAAGCCATAGTAATCAAGACAATTTGGTACTGGCACAAGAACAGAGCCACAGACCAGTGGAACAGATTAGAGACCCCAGAAATTAACCCAAACATATATGGTCAATTAATATTTGATAAAGGAGCCATGGACATACAATGGCAAAATGACAGTCTCTTCAACAGATGGTGCTGGCAAAACTGGACAGCTACATGTAGGAGAATGAAACTGGACCATTGTCTAACCCCATATACAAAGGTAAACTCAAAATGGATCAAAGACCTGAATGTAAGTCACGAAACCATTAAACTCTTGGAAAAAAACATAGGCAAAAACCTCTTAGACATAAACATGAGTGATCTCTTCTTGAACATATCTCCCCGGGCAAGGAAAACAACAGCAAAAATGAGCAAGTGGGACTACATTAAGCTGAAAAGCTTCTGTACAGCGAAAGACACCATCAATAGAACAAAAAGGAACCCTACAGTATGGGAGAATATATTTGAAAATGACAGATCTGATAAAGGCTTGACGTCCAGAATATATAAAGAGCTCACACGCCTCAACAAACAAAAAACAAATAACCCAATTAAAAAATGGGCAGAGGAACTGAACAGACAGTTCTCCAAAAAAGAAATACAGATGGCCAAGAGACACATGAAAAGATGCTCCACATCGCTAATTATCAGAGAAATGCAAATTAAAACTACAATGAGGTATCACCTCACACCAGTAAGGATAGCTGCCATCCAAAAGACAAACAACAACAAATGTTGGCGAGGCTGTGGAGAAAGGGGAACCCTCCTACACTGCTGGTGGGAATGTAAATTAGTTCAACCATTGTGGAAAGCAGTATGGAGGTGCATCAAAATGCTCAAAACAGACCTACCATTTGACCCAGGAATTCCACTCCTAGGAATTTACCCTAAGAACGCAGCAATCAAGTTTGAGAAAGACAGATGCACTCCTATGTTTATCGCAGCACTATTTACAATAGCCAAGAATTGGAAGCAACCTAAATGTCCATCTGTAGATGAATGGATAAAGAAGATGTGGTACATATACACAATGGAATACTACTCAGCCATAAGAAGTGGAAAAATCCAACCATTTGTAGCAACATGGATGGAGCTGGAGAGTATTATGCTCAGTGAAATAAGCCAAGCGGAGAAAGAGAAATACCAAATGATTTCGCTCATCTGAGGAGTATAGGAACAAAGGAAAAACTGAAGGAACAAAACAGCAGCAGAATTACAGAACCCAAAAATGGACTAACAGGTACCAAAGGGAAAGGAACTGGGGAGGATGGGTGGGCAGGGAGGGATAAGGGGGGGGAAGAAGAAGGGGGGTATTAAGATTAGCATGCATGGGGGGGAGGGAGATAGGGGAGGGTGGGCTGCACAACACAGAGAGGACAAGTAGTGACTCTACAACATTTTGCTAAGCTGATGGACAGTAACCGTAATGTGGTTGTTAGGGGGGACCTGATATAGGGGAGAGCATAGTAAACATAGTATTCTTCAGGTAAGTGTAGATTAAAAATTTAAAAAAAAAAAAGAAAGAAAGAAAGAAAAGGGGGATTACTCCTTAACAGGATAAAACTATTGGTAAATCAAAGATCAACGCATGCTTTAAATATCCTTAATGTTGATCACTTAAAGGGTGTCAGATGATCAGCTATGGAGGTACTCTTTTCTGATAATATTCCTTTCTCTTAATTAAAAAAAAAAAAAAAAAGCAGTTACTGTGTGCTGACCTCCAATGAGTTCTGCACAGTGGTATAGAGGGCATGTCAAAGTGTGGGCAAAGGGTCTGTTTGTTTCTACGCAGAAGATCAAGGCCTAGCTTGGATACCCAGAAAATGAACTAAGATACGATATGAGGAGGAGCTTCCGGCATCAGCACTCTCTGGAGGACTCGTGCCGGGGGATGATCATCAAAAAGCCTCCACAGGGATCCGGACGATGCTGCGGTTGTGGCTGCATCCAGCCCACCATCTCCTGGACTTGCCATGAGAAGGAGGAGGGAGATGTCTAGGCTGGCATGTGCATACAGTGAGACAACGAATTTGACTGGATCTGTACTGTTGGAACTCAACCAGGAGTTGGGAGGGGTGCAAGTTGTAGCACCCCAAAATCTCATGACTATAGACTATCTATGGTTAAAAGAACATATGGGATGTGAACAGATCCCAGAAATGGGCTGCTTTAATTTGTCTGATGGTTCAAGTACAGTTGGAAAATATCCATCATATCATAGATAAATTTTCACAAATGCCTAGGGTGCCTAAATGGTTTTCTTGGCTTCACTGGAGATGGCTGGTAATTATAGATTTGCTTTGTTTATGTCACCGTATTCCTATTATGTTAATATGTGTGTGCAAATTAGTTAGTAGTTTAAAACCTATACATACTTAAGGTACTATACAAGAAGATATGTCAAAGAAATAATCAATCCTCCCAAGTTTCCTTCATATGCTACATCTATAGCTTTTCTTCTTCCTTCCTAATTACAAACTTTAAATAGAATTCGTGCCTCATATCGAATTTACCGAGTATCATACTTCCTCCAGGTGGTAAAGATACCTCGAGACAAGTGCTGGGCATAGAAGCCACAGGGCATAAATCTGCAAAGAAGTAAAAAGCTAACCTTTGCAAACAATATGGCTTCTCTCTCACTTACCAACTTTACATTTCCCTGTATGGCCCCGGAAGATGACTGGTTAGCCAGAGACGGGTAAGATTCCTCAAGGGAGGAACAACCTAAGACAGGCACAGTCGCAGGGGGGCCATCAGGTGAGAATTTGGGGATCAACAGAGGTGAGGCTCAGAACCTCACCCCCCCTGCTTTGAGAGAAATCTTCTGCATCCGTGGATGTCTTGCTGCCCTTGTCTAGCCTGGATTAATACTTAGTCCATAGGCACACACCTGATCATCTGATCATCTACATTTGCCTTCTTACAGCACTAAACTATGTTTTCTACCTTTATCTTGCATCTACCTACCACTTCAGCATTTTATTAAAAATAAAAATAATAATAATAATAGGAGAAATGTGGGATCAACATATAAATCAAGTACAAAAATCAAATGAATATTCATATTTGACCTGATGGTTTATAGGTCATATTGCATGATCAAAACCGAAAGTTTCTGTGATGACTGCCCTTGTACTGTTCACCATGTAAGAATTTATTCACTCTGTAAGAATTCGTTCACCATGTAAGAACTTGTTCGTTATGCTTCAGAAGATTGGAGACTGACGAGAATTAGGCTTGAGATGGATTAATGATTGTACATTGAGCATTGACCCCCCTATACTGAATTTTATTGTTGTTAACAACCATTTGATCAATAAATATGAGAGATGCCCTCTCAAAAAAAAAAAAAAAAAATTTAACTATTAATTTTTTCCTGGGAAGAATTTTATAAGAATAAGATCAAAACTCTGCTTCTCTGTCATTTATACATTTCTTGTTTTCTTGTCTCCTCCCCTGACAGACACAGTGCTGTTCTAGTGCCTTTTTCCCAGAGTGAGACATAGACGCCTCCTTGTCAGGGGCACAGACTTTTCCTGTTTAGAGAATGCTTGTGGTAGCAAATGAAATAACTGTCTGATGTGGAAAAATTCATTAGGGAGTAAATTGAGCCTTCAAGTCATTTTGTCCATGACATAAATTGAGCATGAAACCTTATTTCTTCAAAGATGAAAGGCATGCCAGAATTGAACCCATGAAATATACTTCTACTTAAAGAAACCCTGTTATGTATTGTCAGTTGAAATTTTAATAAATTCACAGGAATTTATTGAATGTCTACTATGTTCACAGAACTCAATCTACAGAGAATGATGAAGGTTTACAATTTAGCTAGTGAGACTGTATTAACCAATTACAAAACATATGCACTCATATGTGTTCTTGTATTCTGTTTAGAAGGCCAGAATTTTCCAGTGATTTCTTCCAGCTTCTACAGAAATTAATTTCAAAGCCATGCATTACACTTTCAAGACTTTGCAAATATACTGCCTTTTCTTGGTGATACAATTGTCGGATTCTCCATAGATTTTTCTTTTTCTTTTTATATTATGTCCTAAATTAGGCCAGATCTAGTGTTTGCTCACAGTTTATGAGCTTCTCTTCATCCCACACACCATCTACTTGGTTACCCATTTCTTTTATAAGGTCATAGCTGAAGCTTTACCATTTATTATATATGTGACCTTACACAGCTTATTTAACCTCTGTGTGCCTCAGTTTTCTCACTTAAGTTAATAGAGGCTATGTAGTGATTATGTTTGTATTCCTAAGATTAACTGATATGTCATGCATTAAATAAAGACTTACATAGATAAGTTAATTTAATTATTGTTTGGTTATAAATTAAAATAGAAAAAGAACAATTCATTAGCACAAAGACTATTTTGGCTGTTATTCACGTACACTGTTGGTTACTGATACAAAATATCATGGCAACTAATACTAAAATTCAAAGAAAATACATAAGCAATACAACAGATTTTTCAACTTATTCTAAAATATCTGAAGTATGATATCCACATAAGAATAATTACCACATAAGCTGCATTATAACAGAAAATATAATTAGGAAAGGTAGTGGCCAGATCAGTATACTGCAATATCAAAAGCATAAAAAAGCATAAATTGTTCCTGTTTGATTTTTTTCCATCAATAATTTTATTTGCCTACTAATTCTATTTTAGACTCCAGTCTTTAACCTTAGCCCTTTTCAATTTATGCATTTCAAAGACCTTACATTTAACTTCTTTTAGTTTAAATGTAATTTACTTAGAATTGCATTGACGTCAAAAGATGACAGTACTTAAACCAATGGTGCATTTATCTATAAAGGGTTTTAAACTGGCATATTGTCAAGCCATCCTCATTTGGTAAAAAGTTGTCTGAATAACTTGATCCAGAGATATCTTTCACAGATTTTTTTTTAAGGAGGTGATTTCCAAGAATACCATTCTACATTAAACAAAAGAGAAAACCAGCAATAATTTGCTGCTACCTAGCAAAATAACTGCCATTGAAATCAAATTTAATAAATACTAGGGACTCCTTGTCAGTGGGTCAAAGATTTAAGAACTTGGTTTACTATATTGTTTGGATCACTGATTTTTAAAATCCACATTTAAAAAGAACATAACAGTCTCTTTTTCATAAATCATGTTGTGCCTCAAAATCTTTAAACAACTACATGAAGTCCAGCATTTTAGGGGCTTTCATCTTCTTCGTACAGTCTTTCTACTTGTTAATCAGATTTGGCATTTGCTTTTAGGTTTTGGTGAGAAGGTTGCCGCTTTGATTAGAAAGAAAGATTTTAGACAAAAGTATATTTTCCCTTATCAAGGTTCATTAAGAAATGAGGCACCCAGCAAAAGACAAGCTGGAACTCATTAGTTAGCTTAATAAAACACTTCTGAGGAACATCATGAACTAAAAGAAGGACTATATTTATATGGCCTTTTAAATAAATAAAGTAAAGCCAAAAATTACAAGCAAAATGACATGAAATAGATTTATTGAAAGGTAAAAGTTGAACAGCTAGGAAAACCACCTGCATGTCATTACCCTATACATTGTAGAAATATGTTTTTCTTCAAAAGAGTAAACAGAGTCTTTATAAAATTTACTTAATCCTACATGATATTTTACTTAAAACAATGGCTGATATTTTAGCTTTGATTTTAACTTTCCCTCAAGTAAAATTCTTGAAATGATAAGTAATTTAAGTTTCTTAGATTGGTCAACAGAACAATGCATGAAACTCCACATACTAACATGGGTTTGCATTTCTTGGATTAACTGTTTAGCCAAGCAAAAGAAAGTGGTACTAAGTTTAATGTTAATTTATAAGATAAAACCTGCATTTATTTTTCTAACTTAAACTGTGGGAGACTATGTTGCACAATAGGCAAATTACCTTGAAGTAAACTATTTGTTAATATGTACTATTGACACTTAAAATAGAAAAATATTCGGAGGCTGAATGAGTACATGGTTTTAAAGATTATAAGTTTGACCGGAGACACAAAGCAATAATAAGTAAAATGACCTTTATATTACTTGATCTTCTAAAACACTAACTTTCATAGGTTGTTGAACTAAAATTTGAAATATGACATTGGCAAGTGATTTTTAAACTCCTCAAAAATTCTCTCTAAAAAATGTTGGTGATTACTATGTTGATGTATGATAGTATACTGTATATATGATATAAATACATGGAAATACCTCACACCAGATAGACAATTCTCAATTAGTGCCAGCTACTTTTAACATATTAAGAAAGTAGATTCTTTTCCTTAAGAAAATGAAAAAGTTAACTATTACTATAATTATCATGAAAATGTTAGCTCTTAGAAGTTCATATATTAAGTATGTGCTGATGCACTAGACAGTTTGTACAGATACGCGGATAAGCCATGCTTTCAATATTTGGGGTGGTTCACCATGGGTAGGCAACCTTCATAAAGAATATACTTCCATCTGAATTCATGTAGTCTAAATACCTCTTTTTAGAGATGTAATCTCATGGGGAAAAATGAAAAAATATAATACCTTGTGACAGCTTTAACAATGAAAAATACATCTCTCAGTTTGTGAGAAAACCAGAGACAATGGCCAACTTTATACCAGTAACTAATTGATGACCTAACTGATACATGCCTATTAAGATGGTATGAAATCACATATCCTGCACTAAATTGGGAGAATATTTCTCTTCTTGAAAGGTTATCTTTTTTAAGAGATGTGCTGGCAGTTGTCAAAAAATGAAAACTGGTGGTTAAACTTAAACACAAGTTTGCTTGTTTTTTTAATTATATAAATGGATGATTAATGGTGTGGGGGATCACGGGGAAAACAGTGTAGCACAGAGAAGGCAAATAGTCACTCTGTGGCATCTTACTACACTGATGGGCAGTGACTGCATTGGGGTATGAGTGGGGACTTGGTAATATGGGTAAATGTAGTAACCACATTGTTTTTTCATGTGAAACCTTCGTAAGAGTGTATATCAATAATACCTAAATACAAAAATTTTTTAATGTTAAAAATAATAATAAAAAATAAATAAATAAATAAATTGATGATTAAATAATTTATAGCAAAATGAAATAGAATAAATACTTAAAATGTACAACTTCCTGTTTGTTTTACCATCTATCTGTGTTCTTGAGGCTATTTAGGTCTATATGGTGGAAATGCTGTAACAGAGTACACCTCTCCTTTACTCCTCATACAGTGATGTCATGTTGGGGATTTGAGACCAGCCATAATAATAGTATTTTCACCATGGAAATTGGAAAACACCTGTGTGTGCATGTGTGAAGAAATTCAGTTATTAAACATTTTCCAGCATACCATTAAAGAAACCCAAAAGCAAGATATCTGATTCACAACCACATCAACAGTGAAGAATACAAATAAACAAAATATACTTAATTAAGGTGCATTCTACACTTAAAGATGTCTTGAACATAAAAAAACAAATCAACAAAATGAAATCTAAGTCCTTCTTTGATAAATATGATTATAATTTCAAATGTGAGAAGCCTCTATCAAGCAAATTAGGAATTGATACTAAGAATAAAATTTTCGGCACTTACATTAGTAACTTTCAGATAGGAGACTATTAAACTTACACTAATCACTAACTTCCAGAATATACTTTATTCAATAAATTATATTACCCAGAATTGAAATTTATTAAACTTGAAATACTTTTAAATCTTATACTGACAAGATCTTTCAGGTATAGCAATTATAGGAGGAGGATCTAACTAAAATATTAACTGGCCTCTCTTTCAAACATTGAAAGGGTAAATATAACACCACATGGAGAGTAAATTCTATTTTTTCTTCTGTTTTCCAGTGTCCTGAAATTCACAGGAATCCATCACTTTCCTTGAAGAACTCTCTCTCTCTTGTCCATTATCTTGGACCTTTTTCCTAGACCCACCACCTCATCACACATACCTCCCTTTGATACCCACAGCCCTGGGGCAGTCGGTTCTGTTCTCCTAGGCACACTATCACAATAGTGGCTTTTATCTCAAGAACGTTGCACATTGGGCAACCTCCAAATACACAGGGGTTGGAGAAAGACCTAGACAACTGCATATAAGAATATTTGGCAATCTAAACTTTGACATATTTAACATTCAGAAATATGAGAGCTTATGGATATGATTTCTTAAACTATGATTTGATATGGAATTTTCTATAGCTTAATTTTCATATAGATAAACAAGTAGTACCACATCTAAAGGAAGGATACAAACTTACTATCACATCAGGGAAAATTCAATGTACCATTGAGTATTTAGAAATATGAGTAATTTATGAGTGATTAACAGAAAAACACCCTATATAAAGGTTGACACAATTTGACAGAACATTAATTAAACATTAATGAACTCAGACAAAATAAAGTTCAACATCAAAATTTGATCATGAACCCCTTTCCACACCCAGAATATTCCTTTCAAAACTCTAACTTATACAGATACATATGTAACTCTTCTCAGAAAAATTTATACTCAATTACATTACCAAATGCAATAGTATTCTTAGAAAAAACATAATTTTGTTTAGTTCCTTGTGCATCTGAGAGGATATATTGTTTGAGTCTATTAAATAGGGTCTCAGTAGTGATTCAGTCTGATCAATAGATATTCAAAATTCACACCATGTCTTTAGTTTTATTATACGTTTCTTTATGGAGAGCTATTTAAGAAAAAAATAGACTATATAAACACTCCAGTAGCTATCTTCCATGGCCAAAATATAATTTCACTGAAAACTAAACAAATACATGGATGTATAAAATATACTGATTAATTCTTGAAGCTAAAGGAAAAGGTAAATTTAAAAAAGCATAATAATTGTCTGCATATTCCTCATTCCTGAGTATTACCTTTCCTCTTACTTGAAGAAAATCAATGAGTTTTTCTATATAATTAGCCTGCAGATGTTTAAAAATAAAACTCCAGCCATTGACTAGATGGAAAGAAGGTGGTTTTGATCAGCTAATTTTTCAGTTTACATAGTTCGCATTCTTTATTTCCCATGATTTCCTGTTAAATCTCTTACTGATGATTGCCTCTGATCATTTCATACATATTGAGATGTGAGACGAGAGAGAAGTGCAGTCGCCAGGAAGAATGATTTTAAATATAATAAAAATCTAATTCAGTGTTATTTGAACCTGTAGTGAGTTAACTGAATTGTCAAAGTGGGAAAATATTTAAATATTGCACACAACTTATTCTTTTCAACTTTGTTTTAAGTTATAATTGTTATGTTTATTCTTTATTCCTCTAAGGTAAGGCCAAGTCTTTTTCTTTGAGATTATTTTCACCGAATAACTGATTTGTCTTTAAATAAACCATATCGGTAACACAATATCTATTTTTGTCAAGTTTATTTCCTTAAGGTAAGCACAAATTAAAGCACTTAACAATAATCTAAGTGAGAGTCCTTCTTAGATATTTACTAATTGTTTTTCCAATCCATATCTCATCTGATAAAATTCTTTCAGCAATTTACTTTTTGAGTTGTTCTAAAACTTAAGTTTTTGCTTTTATGGGAAAATCTTTCTTCAGTCTCTCTCTTCTTCCATCCTTGAGTTTATATATTCCACTAAACTAGCCACTTGCAACATCAATGCCTATGACCAACAAGATTGGAAGCAACATGCCACATTTGGACAGCATATTATTCAAGAGGTGGGTAGACAGAAATAGGAAGGCTTTCTAACTCTGAGGTTTAGTCACTGTGGGCATGAGTCAGAACATTTTGCAGACTGGGGAGATCTAGTATATCCATTGCTTGTTTTTTTTTTTTAAGGTCAATAAAGAGAACTTGTAAGAAGCTAAAATTGAAACTTCAGAATAAATCCTTATCTATTTACCTGCACCTGGAAACATTATTTAGGACTCCCCAATTTATCATAACCAAATTGCCTCAAAATTTCACAAGCCCATTCATTCTTCTTTTTAAATTGAAGTATAGTTGACATACAATATTAATTGGTTTCAAGTGTACAACACAGTGGTTGAACAGTAATACACATTATTAAATCCTCACCCCAATAAGTGCAGTTACTGTCTGTCAACATAGGGAGATGTGACAGAACCATCCACTATATTTGTATTCTCCATTCTGTACTACCATCCCCATGACCAACTTATATTATGATTGAGATTTTCTGCCCCTTTATCCCCGTCATCCACCCTCCCCATGCCAAAGAAGAAATACTGATGGCCAACAGGCATGTGAGAAGAGGTTCCATATTTCTAATTATCAGAGAAATGCAAATCAAAACCACAATGAGATATCATCTCATACCAGTCAGAATGGCCACTATACAAAAGATAAGAATAGCAAGTGTTGGCAAGGATGCAGAGAAAGGGAAGCCTCCTACACTGTTGGTGGGAATGTAATTGGTGCCGCCACTGTGGAAAGCAGTACGGAGGCTCCTCAAAAATTAAAAATAGAAATATCAGACAACCCAGTAATTCTACTTCTAGGAATTTTCCTGAAGAAAAGAAAAATATCTAATTTGAAAAGACATATGCACCCTTAGATCTACTGCTGCCTTGTTTACAATCACCAGGACATGGAAGCAACCAAAGTGCCCATCAGTGGATGAATGGATAAAGAAGACATGGTACATATACACAATGGAATATTATTCAGCCATAAGAAAGGAAGAAATCCTACCATTTGTGACAACATGGATAGACCTAGAGGATGTTGTGCTCAGTGAAATAAGCCAGGCGGGGAGAAAGACAAATAGCATATGATTTCACTTACTCATGAATCACAAAACAAAGTGAAAATAATAGCAGTAGACTCATAGACGCTGAGAAACCCATTCATTCTTTTCTGCAACCATGTCTATTACTCTTGACTAAATAGCCAGTGTCTTGCTCCTGGACTATCTCAGAACTTTCTAAAATGGATTACTGCCTCCACAGGCACCTCTGCAATATATGTCGACCCAGAAGTTAATGCTTTTTACTAAGAGCATTTACCCTTGAATTTAAAACCTAATTTTTTCTATTACCTTTTGGATAAAAGCCAAAGTCTTCAGTGTAAGTATAAGATATTTTCTAATTTCCCCTTGCTTCATTGTCTCTCTCATTAGCTTTCTATGTCATTATCATATTACTATTTTATTCTTTTTGTGTTCATATCAAAACCTATTCTGCCTCACTGCTCTATTGGGATTGCCCTTTTCCTGTTGGTTGCTCTATGATGCACACAGAATGCCTAAAAATACGTATTTAATAAAAGAAAATATACAAGTGGTGAATGAAAAAAAAGAATACATGCTTTTTTTAAATTAATTTTTTAATTTTGGTATAATTAATCTACTGTTACATGAGGAGCATTATGCCTACTAGAGCCCCCCATCACCAAGTCCCCCCACAAACCCCACTACAGTCACCGTCCACCAGTGCAGCAAGACGCTGCAGAATCACCACCTGTCCTCCCCGCGCTGCACAGCCCTCCCCGTGCCCCACACACACCATACAATACATGCTTTTTTAAAATTCATAGTTACTACACAGTAGTTGCCATATATGTGCAAGTATTTTTAAGAAGGTATTCCTCATCTAGCAAAATGTTGATCACCTGCAGGCCTCTCACTCTAACTCTTGGGACCATCTAATGACAGAAAATTATTTTGCTGAAGCAATTTCAGTAGGTGTAGTTTTCCTTGGCAGTGTATGGTACAAAACTTGAGGATATTTTTGAGTACGAAAGGTGCAAAACAGTGACAAAGAAGCTGTGCCAGAAGGAATTTAGAGAGGGAAGGTGAGAGAAAAGATACTCGATACCTGACAATTGCCTCAGTGTCCTTGCTCCCAAGAATATCCAGGAAAGAGCAGGCATGATTGTAAAGAAGTTTCAGCAAGTATTGCACTACAGCATTCACCTCAGAAAATCTGTGAAACTGTGATATCAGAGTTTATATGCAATTTTTGTAATGTAATTAATGTTCTCAGCTATTTTATTCAAACTGATGGAAGGGCTCATGATAAGATTTGCCTAAAGGAGGCCAGCCAAGAGAGGTTCAGGTAATTACTGCCTCTGGGTGTGGGAAAAACTCTCATTTTCTGCTTTCTTTGGTATGAAAAGAGCATTACCCTAAAAAGGGCAAAATGGAACTAAGATCTGAGGGTTAGGAGATCAAAATAAGGTATTTATATGGGACTCTTTCTGGCTCCAGATTGGACATTTAGACATCAAGAAAATGGATGAAGTCTGGAATAGGAGTAGTCCTTGATCCCAGCTAGCTCATTTTGATAAAAATAAACCAGAGATTTGGGGCAGAAGTCCAATCTAACAATTTGACGGAAGCATCCTCTATATCTTATTGCTCAGGCAAAGCGGAAACTGTCTGAAGCCTTCTTTAAGCCAGAGTAAGGAAAACCTTAATTTCTGAAACAATCAGCAAAAAAACAGAACCTCAGCTTCTGGAAACAGTTTAAAAACAAAATCAATATGATATATCTAATCATTTCCTCTCTTATTTTTCCTCTGGAACTTTGTCATAAATTATTTGCAAATGTCTGAAGGGCAGGTCCTTTTCTTGAGGTCAAATTCTGGGGTGGTGTGACTAGGTCATTAATGGGAAGATCAAGATAAAAAATCTATTACTTTTCTCAATATGGCTCCTAAGAATTGATATTGGTATGTTATTCTTCGCGGGGTGGAGAACTGGTATGAAGTTCTATGCTGATAACTTCACTGGAGGGCAAAAATGTTCATGCCTATCAGCAAGTGCGTTGCAATTCTCTTTTCTTACTCAGATTGGTTTTATTTCTTAGTTTCTTTAGCCAAAAGCATTTAGAATTCCCTTTCCAGGGACATAGGGAAGACAATTCCGTTCTTTATTTGAACAAGTGGATCATCCATATCATTAACTAATCATTGAGATGACCTCTAGAGTTACTACATGGGACCTATTTCATTGATAAATAGACATTTTGAAGTTAATGAATAAATGGCAGTGAAATTTGTTATCCACTTGAATTAAAATAACTAATAAATTCACAGACATTTCACAAATTACTTAAATTTTGACATTATAATCAAAAGCTGGAAAATCATTTCAAAATTTAATTTGAGATTTGAAGTCATTAAACAAAAATGTTACCGTTAACAGAAACTGAAAATAAAATGATACTCATAGAATTTTTTTCTAATTTGATTAAATTTCAGAGGGAATTTTTAAAGAGGAAGAGTCCATAGATTTTATTCTACTATTAGTGACTATTCATTGCAAGATTTTAAACAATTACTTATATTATGAAAAAAATATATATCAGTAACAAGTTTTGGCAAGGGTGTGGAGAAAAGGAAACCCTTGTAATCTGTTGGTGGGAATGTAAATTGATGCAGCCACCATGGAAAATAGTATGGCAGTTCCTCAAAAAATTAAAACTAAAACAATCATATGCTGCTGCACTCCTACTTCTGGGTATCCTGAGGAAGTGAAATCAGTCACTCGGAGAGATATCTGCATTTCCATGTTCACTGCAGCATTATTCACAATAGCCAAGACATGAAAACAACCCAAATGTCAAACAGTAGAAGAAGAAAACTCCACAGTGGGATATTTTTCAGCAGCGATAAAAGAGAAGGAAGTCCTGCTATTTGCAACAACATGGAGGAACCTAGAGGATATTGTGCTAGGAGAAATAAGCCAGACACAGAAAAACAATTACTGTATCACTTGTATGGAATTTTAAAGAGTTAAATTCATAAAACCAGAGAGTAGAACAGTGGTTGGTTGGCAGAGAATGAGTTGGGGTAGGAGCCATAGGAAAATGTTGGTTAAGTATACAAACTTGAAGTTATAAGATGAATAAGGTCTGAGTTCTGAGGATCTAATGCACACCCTGGTGATTATATTTAATAATATAGTACTATATACTTGAAATTTGCTAAGAGGACAAATTTCTCTTGGCATTATTTTCTTGCAGTAATCACTGTAAAGAGTTTGTTAGCTTTCAGAATATTTTGTAACACACATGGGGCCTTAGTTGTGCAGAATTGCTTTATTTTGATACATTCTCCTGAACTTGTTTTTTTTTTTCCACTTTAACAGTATGGTATATATCATATATAGTGTTTCCCACCAGCACACCTATCTTAAATCTCTTTTAAAGTGGAAAGTGAAGAGACAAGAAATAACCTAGAAAGAATAGGAGAAAGGCTTTGAAATTCACATCTTTTGCAAATTCAAAGTGTCTTAAACCAAATTGAGTCCTACGGAGGCCCAAGTAATCTCTTTAAAAAACAATCCTGATCTTGCCTCAAGGGTCTCTTTGAAAAACAATCCTGATCTTGCCTCAAGCACAAGAGTTGTGCTTAAAACCCTTTATGATTTCACATTGCTCCTGGAATAAAGGGCAAGTCCTTTACCTCTTCACCATGATATGCTGGTTTTCTCTTCATCACCAGACTTATTCTACTTACTCACTTGTTCTCCAAGCTCTGACCACCATGGCTTTCTCTAAATTCCAGGACTATCCCTGCTCCTTCTCTTCCAAAAGGCTTCATACACATCTGTCCTCAGCCTGCATTACTCCCCCTTCTACACCTCATACCCCCACACCGTTTCCACCCATCAGAGCTCTTTCAAGGTGAATGTCCCCATGGAAGAATTCACTGGCTCTGAGACTAAATCAAATTCCTGTGTTCCTTTCCTTTCCCCTTTATAGCACATATCATGAGTGATTAGTTTAAAAATGCTTAAGTATTTTTTTAATGCCTAATTCCTCTAACAAGGCAAGTTCAATGAGGGCAGAGGTCATCTATGTCTAATCCACTGCTCTATCCTCAGTGGTGTAGACAGTTCCTGTGTTAATTGTTCTACAAATATGTCCTATAATGACCTTTTTACTTTTTAATTTTATTATTATGTGACTATTTTAAAATTTAGGGCTATTTTCAATTAGTATCTGACCTGGATTCCCATATGTGTACATTATATATATATACTTACAACTGTTTCTGTTTCTTTGTTTTTTTCCATTAAAAAAAATCACGGGGCCCTTTCCTATGTTAATTTAAATTTTTTTTTCCATCTCTTTCTCTCTCTCTGAATTTCGTATTTTGAATTTCAGGCTACTTTAACATTTGAAGCCTAAAAATTAATTGCTATTAAACACAAGAGATATTTGTGAAATAAGGACACGATTCATTCAACTTGGATAATCATCCAAGCATTTATTCACTCAAACTTTCCTTGAAAAATATTATCAATGCTATCTCAATGAATTAACAGACAGGCATTCACCACTCCTTCTTTATAATGTGTTTATTTGTATACAAAGTGCAAGTTCAATGGTTTTTACTATGTTTTTATGTCTATCTGGAACCTGTACATGCTGTCATGAGAAGAAATGTAATTAAAATCTTACAAAAAGACAACAAAGAGGATAGAAAAATATAATCTTAAAAAAATTTTTAATAGAAAATGAAAGGTGAATAACTTTATAAAACAATTGGGAAAATCTATCCCCTTCTATAATATAACCAGTTCACAGATAAAGTATAGGTTTGAATTTCCTACTAGCTATTTTCATGGGACTTTGCATAAATGACTTTATGAAGACCATCTGATGCAGCAGCCTGTATGGAATGAGGCACAAATACTACCACTAAAATCATCTTCTTACTTTCCAGAAGCGTAGAGCTGAACTCTAGACTATGCTCTTGGCAAAAACCCCTGTCTCATTCTCCTATACCATTGATAAATATAAATATAGAATTGAGGAGGATGATCACAGATCCAACACAAAAGCATTCAACAATTTTGTTCTCAAGACCCCAGTCTGTTAACATGCAACATGGCAGAAAATTTGCTTCATTCAAATGTGTGGAAGGAAAAAAAGGAAGAAAAAATATGAAGATATAACAATCACTGCTATTAAGAGATTTAAAAGTAATGTTTTTTAAAACATCTTTTAAAGGATGTTTATTTCTTAATTACTAACCAATAAGCTAAATTAATACAGTAGAATCCAACCCGTGGCCTGAAATAATAGTGAGCCAGATATACCAGAATAAATTTGCCTATGTGTAAACACATTTAAAATGTTCTATTCCTATAGTATAAATAAGAATCAAAATATTTAATTAAATATACATATTGTCCTGAATTCTTAGTCAGATGTCTGATAGAAGCCTTGAGGTAATATAATTATGCCCTATTTCAGGACTGAGTTATTAATCCTGTGCCTATACATTGCCAGTGAAAGAAATACGTATTTTCTTTCTTTAGTCATTACAATGTATTGTTACTCTTAGGATCAGAAAATTGCACATTTTACCTTCAATTACCTTTCCTATTATCTAAAGAAAATATACTAATAACAATGTGCACAATAGGTTCTATATTCACTCCATTTTGCTGTGGATACTATCTTGTTTTCAACAGCTGTTAAAAAGCTAGTTTTTTTTTCATTTCATGAATGTGTTCGATATTTGCATAATGGCTCCTCTCAAAAGATGAGAGAATGAATGAGGAATAAATAAAATGCAACCTCCCTGAATAATGAGTCTACCTTTAAAGATGGATCACGCATGGCCATGCTCGAATGCATCCAATATATCAATATTTATTAAGCAGACAGAAAGTCAATTGAACCATAACTTGCTTTGTGCTAAGAAAGAAGAAACACAGAAAGGGATATAGGAGATTTATTAAAAAGAAACTTAAGAATTCTACCCAAAGTCAATACCAGAAGCTCCTACTAAATCTCTTGTTCCAAATCATTGTGGAACTGAATAAACCATCTACACAGGGAATTAGGGAAGATAACTAAATATGAAATGGCCATGCCCTGTCAGAAAATCTTATTGAGTTCTTAAAAGAAGGATCTTCAATCTCCATTTGTAAGATGCTCTGTACCACTCATAGAGTGTGCACAAATTTTTAATTCTTATAGATTTAAATTCCCCAACCGAAATGTATTCCCTGAGAACATGGTCACTGCTCTTGCATGTTCTGAGTTCCACAGAAAAGGATTTAATCAAAGCAAAGTAGTGGACAGTGAAGAGTTGGGATAGTGTATTTGAAACATATCATTCATATGCCAAAACTGAAATAAAATGCCACTCACATGCGTGACCTTCCCCCTTTCTTGATTATGGTAATAACAGTACTTGTTAAACATTCTGTGTGCTAGACACAGGGCAAGCACTTTCCCTAAGAATTATTTAATTCAAACTGAGTTGAGTTTTGTCATTTTCATTGTCTAGATAAGGAAAACAGTTTGAAATGTTAAATTACTTTACCCTAGGCTAAAAAAAGTAATGATTAGAAGCCCAAGGCATTGAACACAAGTTTTTCGGATTCCACAGGCCATGATTTTAGCACCTCACTCCATTTTTTGGATGACTGAGTGATTACCTTGAAAATCCTCTATGTGAATAATATGTTTGATTGAAAAAGAGTTAATAATTTAAAGTAAATGTTCAGTGTCACTCTCAACTGGACAATTATAAATGTAGTCCCACACTCTTCCAAAACACACACTTATTGAAAATATTTATCCCTAGATGGTGAGAGAAAGGGGAAAGTTATTTAAACTCTTACAGCCTTACGTTTCTTATCTGTGATATAGATATTGTTTGGGGATATTATTTTAGGTTTTCTGTATGTGTGTTTCCTTTCTGTATTTTATATTTTTTACCTCCTCTCATCCCAATATGTGCATGGCTCAGTTTTCATGGGGAGGTTTGTGACTTTTGTTTTACACAAGTTTGAGCTCAAGAGAAAGATGATTTCCTGGTCTGAGACCCGGAGAACAGCAAACTTCAGGATAATAAAAAAAGAAAAAATATAAGAATAACACCAGATTCTGAGTATAAGCATAAAAAGGACATATGCTTAGAAAAATGGACAAGCATTTCTTAGACTACTTTGAATTTTCAGCATGTATATCATATCATAGATAGTCTAAGGATCAGAGGAAACATGTAAATTTTCACTTTCTTAAGAAAAGTTAAATTTTAAAATGAGGCAAAGTAGATAAATAGCAGATGTTTTCAATATCCTGTAATTCCTCTTTCATTGACTTTGGTTCTCACTCTCTACCATAAGACCTTGGTCTACACACACAAAAATATGTTGTCACACTCTTTTAAATTAATTGTTTAGATCGTCTGAACGACTGAGTTCAAATGTAGACTAATAATGCAGCAGGATAAGGGTCAGATAAAAATGACTTGATGCCAAGTTTAAGGCCATATGGGGCTGCTACTGACTATGTGCTTTTCTGTTTAGATCAAGACTTGACAGCAGTTTGGGCGGGATTAGCTTTGGGGAAGGGGAGGGTCAAGAATCTGGCTAAGGTCTCGGTAAGGCCGCCTCGCACAGGCAATCTTATCTTCCATTTATTTTCTCTGAGGATCCTTCCAGCTCTCCTATGCTTTCCGGTTCCGCAGGGTACTGTGCGCCTCCTCTGTGCTCATTTTTCTCCTTTTTCCTTTCCTTTCTCTCTTCCTTATCTTTAAGAGTAAACATTTTAGAGGAATGGCCTGCCTTTAATTTGCAAATTATGTTCCACAGAGAGGGAGTCTAAGAGACCCAGGGGGAAAAGTGGAGGAATAAAAGTTTCACTGTTTACCAATTTTGGGGTTTCACACAAGATTTCATTTAAAAAAATCCAAAGTCTGAGAAACATTGGCCTATTCCCACTTCATTTAATCTCTCGTTGCTCATTTATTCTACAGCATTTTACAATCTAGTTCCCAATCTCACTACTCAATTGAAGCAATCTTTTAAAAGTCACAGCTGGACTTCATGGATAAAGCCAGTTCATCTGCTCTCAGCCCACATATTTTCCTGTCTCTCTGGATCACTTGAAACAACTGACATTTGTTTAAAAAACTCCTGTCTACTTTGCCCTTCTAGAACAACCTATTATCCCAGTTACCCTCTGGCTACCCTAAAAGCTACTCTCCTGAATCCCTCATTAAACCCCGTTACTCCAGCCACTGTCTGGGAGCAATGCAGTGTAAATTGAGGCAAGAAATCGTGGATTTGGGATCTAAAGACTTGGGAACAAGCTTAGGAAGTTTCGGATTTTCTATTAAATATAATGCAATATATCACAGAGTGCTAAACACAGTGGGTGTTTAATAACTGATTGTGAAGAATACAATACAATGAATGAATGTATTCTTAGAAAAAGTGTGGATGTAAATTGAAAATGACAGATTTGAAATATTCACTTTGGAGTAACATTCTCTCATAATGTTCTTCGAGTGAAATTCAGTTAGGTTTAACATTCTGAAAATCTAGTTTCTTTATCCATGATATATCCTTGATAATGCTGTGTGAATTAGAATATTAAAATAGCCAATTAATTCAGTTAAGGCAATGTGCTAAAAAGAAAGGCTAAGAGATTATTTTTCAGTTTGTACTGTACTAAACCACAGTTTTGTTGCTTGGATATCTTAATGTCAGATTAGCTATTTGGAATTTTAACCTTAGGTTCTATGCATTTCTACATACTTAAAAAGTAATAGATCAATTGGACCTATACAATGTATGAGTTTTAATAATTCTCACTTCCCTTAAACACATTTTTAGACTTAACTTCTGTATTTGGAAAGAACAGTAATGTGTGTTTGCTCTTTTCCAAGTGAATGTAGCTATGATGGCTACTGGAGATGGCAGTGGTATTTATTATGAAGAGTTGGATGTGAGCAATGAGTAATATAAAGTTATGCTGATAATTACAATTATGTCATTTAGCAAAATAATGTTTAAAGCTCTTTGAAAATAAATTTTGTTTAGATAGATTCCATTGAGATAATGATCATGTCTATATTCATTTCCCATCCTTTTTAAGTAGCATTAGAATAGCTTAACAGAGATTTCAACTATAGGAAATGGATTTCTGAGATCGTGAGCCATATCTCACCATCAATTTTGTTTTATTCATTTCAATGTAAGTTCAAGTGGAGTAAATATCAAAATCTAGGAAGAGAGAACCAAATGTTTCAATTATGCAGTTACAACACAAATTTACAATCTTCCTAATGGATGCATTTAAAGGAATATCATTAATAGGTTGAAAAATTCAAAACAAATGTACATGTATGGTTAATATACATATTTGAAAGATTACTGAAAATAATTACCTCTGGCCACTTAAAAACAGAATGTGTAAGGGCTAATTCTCTTCCTTTTACACAACTAAAATTACCATAAAGATAATAAGATGGTCTACCTATTTAGCACCTCCAAAAAATAAGATTTCAAGAAACATAAGTGGATAGTAAGTGGTCATGTCAGCATTTTGCAGTAAATTCTTGGAAAGCCTAGTAGTACCTGGAGCAGGTGTGAATCCCACAAGTCATGGGGTTCAAGGTCTACAGACATCATGAGGACAGAAAAGTTACTCTTCAGTGAGGTATATTCACCATACCTCAAGAGTAAATAATAGAATGGGACTTAAGTAAAAGGTGGTAGAGGAACATCATACTTAGAAGCTATCTTAGCATGTTTCGAGTCTTTCAATGGAATATTTTGCACTGTTGTGAAATCATGTGTTTATGTGCTCAACCCCATAGTCTGTATGTAACTGAGGCTGAGAAGCTTGATCTTACTCACTAATGTGGCCCCACGGACATATGACAGGCCCTCCCTCAAGGTAGACAACTCTTTGTTAATGAATTGGAAGTACTTTTTGTGTGTGTTTGGACAATTTTGCCTGGTTAGTACTGAATCCTTGAGAGCCACCATCAGGTCTCTTGTCACCAGTGACCTACTTTTTGGTGCCTACCCTCCTTTTTAATTGTTTCCGATGGTGTATCTCCCTGATGGCAATTCTCCTGGCCATCTATGTTCATGGTGATTAGAGGAATCGTAATATTTGGTCATTCCCACCCTGCATGATGAATTCTTAGGCTTTGAGTTTGGACTATTTAGAACTAGATATTCTGCACCTGCTTTTAACATCTGAACCTTGAACTTACTTGTTATACCAACTTGTTTAACTTCTCTAACAAGTATAATGCTCAGGCATCCCTGTACTATCACTGAGACTCTGCCATTGTGCTTTGTGCCTGTCTTGAAAAGAAGGACTTATCATAACCCTCAGACATTGTTGTCTCCCAACCCAACAGCTCTGTACAGGGTTGCACCATCCCATCTCCCTAATATCTGTAGGCTTCAAAATTGTGAGGAAGGAACAGAAGAAAGAGAAATAATAATAATGTTAGAGGGGGGGGAAAAAGAGAAAATAAAAGAATCCGTTACAAAGTAAGATGATGAGAAATGAATTCTAGATCGTAAGTGGAAAAGTAGTTTTTTGAAAATGGAAAAAGTGGAGAAAACTGGGTTCAGGTATAGTGATAAAAATGAATCTTCTTTCACTACTTTGAGCTCCCCTAGGGGTAACAGGAGGGAGGGTTTTACTGCATGGGAGAAAGTTGAAATAGATGAGACTGACATCTTAAGGAGATAAATGTTTTTGAAAAACTGCTATAATTCTCCAAGGAGTCAAGCTGCTTTGATTTTTAAAAAATTAGAAAAGGGGCTAGTCCAGGTGATATCATGAAGCATCAACATGCAGTTGGCCAAATCTCATTATAAAACATTGACAAGATAATACACTTGCTAACTATTCTTATCCACCAAGAAAAGTGACAGGTGTTATTATAGTCCCGATAGAATTTGATAGGTTTTTGCATATACTAAATTTAATTATTTCTAAAGAAATGGATAGTCCATCAGAGAACTTACTAACACAAAAGGTAGAATGAAAATAAATGCATTATTCAGTTTAAAATGCAATTTTTTTTAATTCTTAGTTTGGTACATTCTTTCCAAAGCAAGTTGCTGTAATAAAGTGAGGTTTGCATTTGGGTTATGTCCAAGGGCACCATTCAATTTCACAATTTCCACTATAGTAATTGTACTGAGCTCATTTAATTCATGTGCATAGAAGCACACAAAAAAATCTGTGTCAACAATTGTGCTACTTTATCCTTTTCCCTGTGGGCATTATTTTGCCTAACTGTCCTCAAAGAACATAATGGAAAAAATAAATATTAAGTGCAACATTAATTAAAGTGAAGAAAATAACCATCAACATTGTACTAGCAATGTTTAAGTGGAAGATAAATGTATGGAACATTATTTATTGTCCAGAAATCAAAATTCATATTTATTCACATTAAAATTTACATATATACCTACATAGATATATTAGAGACATAAATGTATTACATGTAGATAGGTAAATACATAATTACATAAATATAAAACTATATGTACACATATATTTATATACAGAATTCAAATACATGTGTAAATGATAGATCTATTCCCCTTCTGCAGTGTATATGTTCAACTGTCTGAACAGTAATTTAAAATGAATTTAAACTGTAATTGCATCAGTAATGGAAATAACAGATTCCAGTAACTTCAGAATTTATAAAATCCTTTAGAATACTGGCCATGTTTGATATACAATCCTTAAAACAAACTGATGGAATAGAAAATGACTATGCTCATTTTGGAAGTGAATTAATTAAGTTACAGATAGGTTAAGCAACATAAACTAGATCAGAAAGATAGTCAGTAAAGCATCAGAACCAAGTTCTCCAACTTTTTCTTGCTACTGTATTTTAATATATTTTAGTGCTATCTACATTTCAACACTATCAACAAATTTAAATAGACTCTTAGAAATATTTTTGAATGTCTGAGCACAGCCCATTTTCTTGTTTCCAACAATAGGATCCCAAAGCTTCCATTTTTCCAAGGCTTTTTGGTCACTGTTGACTTCCGTCCAGAAGATGACTACATGATCCATCACTTAGAGAAAACTGAAGTTATCAGGAATGAATACACAGCTTGATACCCTCAAAATAACCCACATATTCCTGAGTTTCGATATTTCCTCTAGACTAAGAATAAAAGGGAGGTTTTATGTCCAGACAAGTTGATTCCATTAGGTGGCATGTTTTTTTAGTGAACTCTCTCCCTCTTCCAATACTATGTGCTACTAGTTCAATTTCACTCTGCTACTTCAGGAGGAAAAATAGCAGACTTTCTTTTTTTATTGCTGCTGATACTGCAGGGACAACCCTATTAGCCAGGAATCCAGTTTTCCCCTAATTCCAGTGAAGATGACCAAGATGTTTATATCAGGACCACATTACCCTTACTCATGCTTTAGCAGATTTAGCAAACACTTAGCAAATGTTATCTGACAGCTGCAGATCCTCCAGGTGTTTCTATTGTAACTCAAGTTTGAGAACTCCTGCTTTAAGTATTAAACAGTGAGGCAGATTAAACAGGAGAGAACCCAGACTCCCTAGAGGAGTTAAAGAAAATCAGAGAAATTGGTGTGACATGTTTTAGGCATAGATCTTTGATAATCACACTGTTCTTTGTATGTGGTCTAATTTTCCCCATTATTGTCTTGTATGCTCTAAAAACAACTTTCTGGGGGATAATCACTGCTCTACAGTCCTCTCCAAGTGAGGAGTATGGCTCCAGAAAACCTATCCTTAGGAAAGAAAAAGGAGTCTCATCTTTATGTGGTTTCAAACTCAAATGAATATACTTTCATTCCTTCGTAAGGGATTAATCAATTGTTTTCAGAAAGAGTGATTTAAAAATAACCCTTCCAGGTATTGTTACAAATATGTTATCACACCATAAAATCTGGTTCCAGGGTGGGCAAATTAAGTGAGACGCACTCCTTACTGAACATCAATTTCACAAACCTGCTTGTTCACAAGCCTAAGGCTGACTATGTAATTTGCATATCATACAAATGATACAACATAATCATATACTAACAGCTTAGAAGTTTCCACAATGTATGCGATACTCAGATAAAAGACCCATATTCTGCAATAAAAATCACTTTAAAACAATCATTAGTGATGATTTCATAGTAAGTTAAATGTGCACATAATTTTAGATACAAAAAAATGAAAACACAAGTGGTTATTTGAATTTTTAAACTGGAATAGGAATCCTTTACTTTTTTTCAGGCTTCAAAGGCTTCAAAAATAAGTATGGTTATAGATCATATTCTGGAAAGAAAGACAAAATTTCCACTTCATATAAATTTATGCTATACTTACTAAATATTTTATTGTCTTTACCCTATCCATATAAAAAAGTAATTTTACTATAACAGGAATGTGCTGTAATTGGTAAGATTTTTCTTAAAGATTTTAGTACTTTAATTTAAAATGAATTGTTAGTATTGGGAACTGACATTTATAAATCTGAATGTTAATTATAGTCATTATTCATAGTCACTCTTTTGGAGGTCTAGATAATCATCCTAGCATTTCACCTTTATCTGAATATATAATGAACCACCAAAGGCTGGCTCCTAAGTATATCAGCTTCTGTCAGGAGATTTTCATTACTCCAAAAATTGTTTAAGGTAACCCATGTCTTACCATGTGGAATGCTCTGAAGTTCTGAACTATGATCTTTAAATAGATATTCATAAAGATCTTTGTCATAAATTGTGGGACCCCATACCCCCCCAAAAAAAACACTGTAGGGAATTTTAAGAGTGGAGTGATATACATCAATTTGATTCAAATTTGTATTTCCATTAAAAACACACTTTACAATTCCAGACCTTAATTTAATACCCTAGAAAGCAAAATTATGAGATTCTAACTGAAGAGATTTCTAATTTCAGATCATAGTGTATTTGAAAACACTCTAAAATTTTTGTTAAAATTTTTTTGTCGGCAAGTATACAAAATAGAGGGATTTCTCACATTGATTATAAGGTACATTCATGGAAAAGTGCTGTACGTCAAAATAATGTAAGTCACATCCATTTCCTGATAGAAATTAGGTCACAATAAAAGCTTAGATTGCTCACCAAGAGTCTACTGGCTCTGTTTGTTTGCTACCGGACAAACATATGTTGTAAAATCAACAACTAATTACTACATACTTCCAGTCTTAACTTTATGAAAGTGTCACATAAACAATTCAAAATTAATACTACCATCAAATTGTATAATACTTCACAATTCACAGTATTATCACACATATTTGTTAATTGCAACTTTAAGAAGTATTTACCGTGTTTCTATATCACAGCATGTGTGTGTGTGCACAAGGGCACATTTTTTTTTTGAGAGGGCATCTCTCATATTTATTGATCAAATGGTTGTTAACAATAAAATTCTGTATAGGGGACTCAATGCACAATCATTAATCAACCCCAAGCCTAATTCTCAACAGTCTCCAATCTTCTGAAGCATAACGAACAAGTTCTTACATAGTGAATAATTTCTTACATGGTGAACAGAAGGGCACATTTTTTTTTAAATCTAACTTCTAATTCCTGCGGAATTTCTCTAGCAACAATCTAAAAGCAAAGCAATACTTGGGGTAATAAAATTCAAAAAAATTTTAGAGTGGACAAATGATAGGAAGCTTTGAAGAAGTCTTTTGGGAAAACTGTAGGCAGCTCATGAGCTTTCTTAAAAATGTATCAAGAAGAGTTTATTTCAGTGTTCTCTTTTTTTTTCTATTACTACTATAGAAAAAAAGAGAATGGTGGTGCATTTGATATCAGCATATCTAACTTGTTATTAAGTTGATCAAATTTACAATGAGAAAAGCTAGTGGTTAAGCATGCTAATCCTCACAGTCTTACTATAATTGTTTTTGAGATAATGTATGAAAGGGAATTAACAATTTGTGGTACATAATAAAAAATATTTATAGATAATATTAGTTATTATTAATAACAAACACACTGTGTACGTGTGGAAAGAATAAAATGTTTTCATGGAGCTAATTCATACCATTGTGACCTTCATTGCTATGTTATTTTTAAAAAATAAGTTATATTTAAAGTAATCATCACTGAAAACTTCAAGTGTTATGGAAGACGTGAGGCAGCACCATCAAAGAAGTTCAACCTTCTGCAAAGTAGGGTAAACTCAGAGATATACACTGAAACATACTGTAATAAACTCTTAAAAGCTAATTACAAAGAGAAAGCTTGAAAGTACCAAGAAAAAAAAATGACTCACCAGGTACAGGGATCTTTAATAATATAAACAGCTAATTTCTCATCTAAAGTATGGAGGCCAGAAGGCAGTGGAATGTTGCATTCAAAGTACTGATTCTTCAAGATGATAAAATAATTATAAACATATACACAGTAAACAACAGAGACTCAATATATATGGGATGCACATTGAAGAAACTGAAAGAAGACACAGATATACAATAATAATTGGAGACTTCAGTACCCTACTTTCAATAATAGATAGAACAACTGCACAAACAGAAAGAAAATCAAAGACTTGAAAAACACTACAGAGAAACTAGACCTAACTGACATGTACAGAATACTTCACACAACAGGATACACATTTTTCTCAAGTATACATGGAACATTCTTCACAACAAACTATACATTAAGCCATAAAACAAGTCTCAATAAATTTAAAAAAGATTGAAATTATACAAAGTATTCTCTCTGACCACAATGAACTGAAGCAATAACTGAAAAATAAAACTGGAAATTAATATGTGGAAATTAAACAACACACTCTTAAGCAGAGGGTACTATAACAAGTATCACAGACTGGGTTAAACACCAGACATTTATTTGCCTACATTTCTGGAGGCTACAAGCCAAAAATCAAGAGGGCAATAGAGTTGGTCTCTTTGAAGCGCCTCTCTCTTTGCCTTATAGATGGCCATCTTCTGTTTTCATATGATCTTCCTTCTGTGTGGGTTGGTTTCCTAATCTCCTCTATTTAGGACACCAGTCATATTGGATTAGAGATCACCCTAATGATTTTTTACCCTAATTATCTTTTGAAAGGCCTATCTCCAAATACAGTAGCACTCTAACGTACTGGGAGTTAGGACTTCAACATATGAATTTCAGGGTAATACAATTCAGCCCATAACAAGATCAAAGAATAATGAGGAAAATTAGAAAACATTTTGAGATGATGAAAACTCAAATACAGCACCCAAAAATTTACAGATGCTACAAAGGCAGTGCTCGAGGGAAATTTACAACTGTAAATACCTACATCTAAAAGACCTCACCAACAACCAAACTTTACACCTTAAGGAACTAAAGAAGAGCAAACTCTAGACCTAGAGAGAGCAGAAGGAAGGAAATATGATTAGAAAAGAGATAAATGAAAGAGAATACAAAAATAAAGAATATATACAAAACCAGTACTGGTTCTTTGAAACAATTAACAAATTGTGAAACCTTTAGTCAGACAAAGAAAAAAGAGAGAAGACATGACTAACTAAAGTCAGAAATAAAAGTGGGGATATTACTACCAAATTTATAGAAATTTACACAGACTATAAGAATACTCTGAATCATTGTATTAACAAATTAGATAATCTAGACAAAATGAGTAATTCTTAGAAACATACAAATTATTAACTCTGACTCAAAAAAAAAGATCATCTCAATGGACTTATAATGAACAAAAAGAATAATCAAAAACTTACAAGCAATAAATCCCAGGTATAGACAGCTTCACAGGTGAGTTCTACTGAACTTTTAAATAATAAAAACCAACTCTATTCAAATTGTTAAAAAAAATAGAAGAGAGAAAAACTTTCTAAGACATTCTATAAGGCCAGAATTTACACTGATACCAAAGTCAGACAATGACATGGCAAAACAGGAAAACTACAGGCCAATATTCCTTAAGAATATAGACCAAAAATGCTCCATGAAATACTAGAACACGAAATCCAACAGCACATTAAATGAATTGTACACTATGACCACGTAAGATTTATCCCAGGAATGCAAGGATGTTTCAATATAAGAAAATCAGCATAATATATCATATTTACAGAAGAGAAAAAGAACACATAAGACAATTGACAAAGTGCAACACTGTTTCATAATAAAAATACAGCACATACTCAAGAGTGAAGGACTGGAAGTTTTGCTTTTACAATCAGGAACAAGACAAAGATTCCCATTTCCACCAATGATATTCAACATTATATAGAAGTCCTATCTAGAGTAATCAGTCAAGAAATAAAAGGCACCTAAATTGGGCAAGAAGTAAAGCCATCTTATTTGCAGATGACATAATTATCTATATAGAAAATCTTATTCTACAAAAAAAAAAGATTTTTTATATGTTAAATAACAAAAATATAACATTTGCATTTGTCAGTTTCTTGTGTGTGTGTGTGTGTGAGCATAGGATCTTTGGCTAACTATAGACAGATATATCCTGAAATTCCAGTTTTTTTCTGAAATAAAAATGCATCATTTTCATTTGGTATCAATTTGTTTATATACATGCTATTAGTTTTAATAGAACAGGTTTTAGAGGCAATAACTAAAATAAAATGAACAAACAAAACAGAAATAGACTCAAAAAGAGAACATCCTGGTGGTTGCCACAGGGATTGGAGGGGTGGTGGTGGGAAGAGTGAAAAAAGTGAAAGGGATAAAGAGATATAAACTTTCAATTATGAAATAAGTTAGTCACAGGAATGAAAGTACAGCATAGAGAATACAGTCAATAATACTGCCATATCTTTGTACATTGACAGGTGGTAATTATTCTTATTTTGGTGAGCATTTTATAATGTATATAACTGTCAAATCACTATGCTATACACCTGAAACCAATATTGTATACCAACTATATTTCAATTTTTTTAAATACATGACTATTGTTCTAGTGCTTAAATACATCAAACCAGAGGTCAGATTTGTTTGATCTAACAGATGTTCATGGACTACTTACTGATTGAATGAATACTTTGCATATTATAAAGAGAAATGGTGTCTGTAGTGTCATTTCTGTGATCAAGATTTTTAACCTCAGTTTTTGAACATAAATATTCTTGAACATTATTTTACAATAGCCACCATCAATGGCAAAAAGAAGACAAAAATCTTAACACTGAATTTTAATGTTTTCTCAATGTGCTCTACTGAGCTTCTTATTAGCAACAGGAGAGAATGAATCATTAATTTACATGTATTCTGGAACTTATAGAGGTGTTTTCAGCATTTGGGCAAAATAATAAGTGATGTATAATCTTGTCCTTTCACTGACCATATGCCATCCTAATCTATGACCATCCTTGAATATAAGTCATAGCTATAATTATGCAGCAAATAGAAATGTGAGTGTATTTAATTGAAAATATTCATCTCTTCATTGTTACTTTAGAATATATGTAAAATGATTGATATGGCCTGTGGAATAACTTACAATTCTTTTTTGTATTTCCCCCCATGAAGTCTCATTGACTTTGCCTTCCCCTTCACTGCCTGAGGACACTCAAGCTGTTATGTGTTTCCAGACCCGTGGTCCATGTCTGTTCTCTACACTCTCAGAAAAAAATCTATAGTTGTGAAAAAATATGAAACAGAATTGTGAAATTGTTTCTATTTATCTTAATAAAAAGGGAAAGGGGCAAAACGATGAAACATTGAATCAACCAGGCATAAATAGGCCAGTCCCAGTGTTGTAAGCAGCAGGATGTGGCTTTAGCATTTCCTATAGATTTAGTGTTAAGTGAAAAAAAAAAATGACTAATAGTAATGTTTATTCTTCTTCATATTTTCAGTATAGTAAAGTAATACTGCAAATATGTATCTAGTCTGGATGAATAAAATTCTACTTGCTTCATCATTAATAATTATTTTCTGTGAACTTCATACTAAAAGTTTATCCTGTAATGCTTTCAATTACTGAGAAAAGATGTTAATTTATGGCAATGTTAATAAATATAATCTATGGAGAGTCATTATAAGTCTGTTGGAGAATTGCATGTTATAATATTTTCTAGTAATGCAAAGCCATTAATTTTGATGAAATAATTCTTAGAGCAAAATCCAAAACAAATGTCCCTTGCAGTGCGTTCTGAAATCTGGAAGGCAGCTGAAATAGTAAGTGGACAGAGAACGTGCACCTGTGAGTCACGTTTTTCTTCTCCCAGGAGCCCAGGAAAATGTAAAGGTCACCTTAATGCTGAATTATTTTTGGTTGTGATTTTAAATATGAATAAATATTGTTTTTTTGAATCTTTTAACTGTAGTAATAATAAAATGGCCCCAAATAAGACTTTTCTTGTGCTTCAAAGGAAAATCTGAGTCTATAAAAATTTAGAATTTAGTGTAAAAAAATCAGAATGATTAGGCGTGCTGTGGATCACAAATTACTGCACTTTAATTTTTAAATGAGCTTAGACATCTGTGAAATTTAAACCCTGGGGCCAGTGATTTGTGTGGCAGTGTGTTACAAAAGGAACAAAGCTTTGACATGCAAATTTCAGCTTTCTGTTGCTTCAGCCCAGGTAACCTTGCAAACAACCTTCGTGAACACACACTGGAAACTGACTGATGCCTCCTATATGGATCCATTCTTCCATCCCCTTCCCAATCAAGTTGACAGCAATTCTCAGTTCATTTTCTAAACGGACCGATAAAAGCTATGCCAGGCCTCTACCTGTTATTAACCTCCTTTGTTACTATTATTACTCATATTTTTTCCTTTGAGATAAGCCGCTAAATGCAGAAACTGATCTTTGCATATGGTGGGCTCTTACCCCCCAAAAGGAATTGCAAATGTCAACCTATTACTGGGTCATTAATGTCAGGTCATGATATTTCAGACTTTGATGTTTTTAACCTTTGCAGACATTAACCCATATACAATGCACTTTTGAAAAGAGTTTATTTATCCTTGGAAAAAGTGAACGCATGCTCTAGGAATAGTGCCCTGTAATGTTAGGTACTGTGTATGTAATGGCAAGGATCATTAAGTATATTTATGTAACCACCTCTTCAGCTTAGTATGGTTTTTCATCTATTACTTCAGAAGATTCAAACTCATGGATGACTGAAATGTTCAGATGTATGATAGGAGAAATAGGGAGGGAAACAGAAGCTAATAGTGCTCGCTTTTATTACAGAATTATTCTTCAATTCTGACTTACAATTTGGACAAAATTTGCAAGGATGATATTATCTTATTCCATTTATTTTTTCACTGGAAGTCAAAATTGTTTCCTGTTATAAAATTCAATGAAGTCAATTTTACTACATGAAGTAGCTTTAGTGTGTACCATTAAAGTCATAATTCAAGAGGCTGAAGAAAATCTATAATGCAGTCATTTAAATAGGAAATTGTACACAGATACAGTGCTTACATTGCTTTGGATACATGTATTTGCAATGTGGGGTCAGAATATTAGAAAAAACACAGGATGCATGTGTATTTTAAAATTATGTGACATGGTTTTGTGATTTATGTTTATTTCCTTGTTTTATCTTTTTCTCATATCCCTACTTTTTAGCTTAACTGTTCCCATATTATAAAAATGCCTTGAAAAATTAATACACAATGGAAAGTAAGAAAGGGAAAGAATCTAGTCAGAGGGAAACATAAATATAGTGAAACAAATTTATCTGTTATGCTCAAAGGGATTTTCTGCATATTTCTGTAAAGTAGTCTTCACATAAAGCAAGCTCATTGCATTAGTCATTCATTTGGCAGCTATTGTTTCAGAACCTACTACGTGCTAGCAGAGCGTCAGGCCCTGCTGTGGTGGGCAGACTCTCAGATGGCCTCAACAGTTCCTACCTGTGTAACTTGCCCCCTTGAGTGTGGCCAGACCTGTGACTTGCTTCTAACCAACAGATATGGCGAAGGTGATGAGATGTCATTTCCATGATTATGTTGCAGAATATTGTACTTTCTGTCATATTAACGCTATTCTCTCCTCAGTCTGCACACTGTGTTGAAGCAAGCAACCGTCTTGGACAAACACAGGACAAGAATCTGAGGGTGGCCTCTGGGCAAGGGAGAATGAGGAACTGAATTCTGCCAACAGTCACATGAGCTGGGACGCTGATCCTTCCCCACTTCAGCCTTTCATGAAGGTCCAGTCCTGATGAATATCTCATTTGCTCTCTTGTGAGAGACACTGAGGCACTGAGGAGGGACTCAGCTAAGCTGTATTCAGATTCTCGACCCACAGAAACTGAGATAATCAGTGCATTTTACTTAAGTGGCTAAATTCATTGTAACTTGTTATGCAACAAGACATAATAAACCTAAGATGTCATAATGGATAAAAATATTACTAATTGCTAGATTTCAGGGAGCCTATGTAGTCCATGGGGCAGGGGCAGTTGTAATACAGCATGGTGGATGCTAGGAAGAGAAAGCACACTAAAACGATACTATGGGGACACAAATTCAGAGAACCAAACGAGGCCTGAGGAATGAGGAAGGCCTCCAGAGAAGGAGCAGCTGAGACATGAAGGATGAATATGAGTTACTCAGGAAAAAGGGTGTTTGTTTGCATCATGGGGAGAGTGGATGTGGCTGGTCTGGAAGAAGACATGGCATCTGAAAATACAGAGGACAGAAGGTGAGAGGAAGTATATTGCCCCATCAGTATGTCTGGGATGTTGGAAACAAGGCAAGGAGTGATAAGAGATGAAGATAAAGAATTAAACAGAGACCAAATCATCTAAAGCCATTTTTATCATTAACATAATTTTTCTCATTAACATGTTAATGATAAAAATCTTGCTGCAGTACAACTGTAAGGGCAATGAGAAATTATAAGAATGTTGCAGAATTATTTGCTCCAAACATATGCAGAAACATGTGCTCCAAAACACTTTCTAATTGCTTGATGATATGTAATTTTTAAAAAGTTTAAAGTGTGAATTAACAACTATAAATATATAGGCAAGGATTAATCAATGCAAGAATGCATGCCAAAGCTTATTTAATAAGAGAACCAGTAAATTATTGATTGGTTCAAATGAAAATTTGAGTTACAGGTTTATATTCTCAACTGGACAAAATTGTTGGCATTGCTGTGGACAGAAATCATTTGCTATCAGTTTTCCACAAGTTGATCTGTACTCTGATAGAATTATAAAACAATTTAGTAAATAAAATATGCACCCTTATATAATCTTTTATTTAATCAGGGGATTCCAGGAGATCCCACTAGACTGTGTTCAGCAATCTACTGAAAGGTCACCTTCTAATCATTTTGCGTATTGCAAATACTGTATCATTTTTCTTATCATATTTCATATCATACAACACCCTATGTCTTTCACTTATGACTACCTATTTTTCTAGAGATTAACTACTTGGATCACAATCATTTCCCTTAAACTCTGGATTTATTGATCCTTCTCCTAGCACTTAAATTACAGAGGAGAAATTTGAACGTCTCTCTTAAATTATTGTATCTTCACTGGAAAAATTTTCTTGCCATTTTTTATTGCTTTGATTTCTAAATCCATGTAATGAAATATCTTACCAAAGTCTGGCTAGGGAGATGAAACTCTTATTATTTTGACTGGAACATCAAATAGACTTTGTTTTTACACCTTTTTTATTGTTGTTGCTGTTTTAATGACAATTGCTAACCTTTATTCTGTTAGTATGTTAGGATGAACACGCCTCATGTTCCTTATCCTTGTAAACCTCACAACCTTCATGACAATATTATTATAATCCCTGTTTTACCACAATAAAACTAATGCACAAAGAGGTCATTTGCTCAAAGTCACGTAGCTGTTAAGTATTGGGATTGGAAGTGGACTCAGGCTGACTAGTCCCTCTTTGATTAGTATAAAATCACCACCCACTGATTAATTCAAGGTAGTTATAGGATACATGCAATATCCAGGCATGGTTCTGGCACTGAGAATAATGCACTGAGTAAATAAAGCCTATGGTCTAGAGGCCCTTTTTATGTTACTTTAAATTTAAATTAAAGAAGCATTGGTTAAAAAAAGAAATCTAAGCAGTAAGACAAAGCTCTATTGATTTTCAACTGAACGACCATCATCCGACCATCATCCAAATCCTAGGGAAATCCAGGGAGTCGGCGACCCGCCCCAGGACTCCTGCTGGTTAACTTTTATTCTGCTCTCACAATGTTAACATTGCTTTACACAGTCACCTTTTGTTTCACATCTGTATTTTTGCCAAGTCTAGCTTTCTGTTCTTCTCAGTTTGGGGCCAGGCTGTCTCCAGCATCCTATCAAGGATGTCAAATTGCTTTCTGAAACGTTCTATGGGTTCCCTAAGGAATCATTTATAGAAGTGTGTTTCCCTCTGACTCAGATTTTACTCCCTGATTTCCTCTGCAATATGTTGTGGAAGCCCAACGGCATTGGGTTTCATTACTTGTCTCATCCTCAACAAGGAGGGAGACATGTAATACTGGCAACTGCCCTTGCTCTGAGCAGTGGTCGTGCATGTCCCGGGCCCGGGCTAACGCCCGTCTCATAGCACAATGGAGCAGCAGGCCATACTTCCCAACGTCCTTCCAGTGAGCCGGTTCTGAGGGATGCTAATTTCTTCTGCCCCAGGCTGGTTCTCCCATAAGTCAGTAGGGTGCCCAGTGGCTGGGAGGAGAGAGTCACTATCTATTGTATTTCAAGTGGGCAGATCAGATCTACTTTCATAAATCTAAACCTCATTAGATGGTGCTCACATGTCAGGCAGTGTTCACAGTTTAGCCCCAAGTGCCTCCCAGCTAGTAGATACTCCTCTCAGGATCAGACAGTTGACTGGCTTTCCATTTTTGCGCTCTATGATGATGTGAGTTCCCCTTCTTTCCCTCCTGTGTTTCTATCTTCCTTCTTCCCTTCCTTCCTTGAAATCTCATATAAAAATTTTGGTAAATATGTGGAAAGGGTGTATTAGGATCAACCGGTCTAACTGCATTTCACATAGAAAGCTCTTTATTTAAATATTAACCTTGACCTGCTTTAAAACTTCCTATTAGTTCAGTGATTGCAGTGCATTCAGGAATCCGGGATTCAAGTGCAGCATCCCTGCCTTTACTGGCTGAGCTGAGTCGAGTTGGCAACCAGAACGGAAAAAATGTAGACTTGCCAAATGAGACCTGGGAGACACTATGCAGTCAGATGATCGCATCCTGCCATATATTAGGCTTAGTGTTGCTACTTTCAGGCTTTATTTATATATAATCTTGTCCTTAATATTTATTTTTAGTGTATTTACAATCATCATATTATGACTAAAGGAATGTCACCCAGACTATACGTGTCTACACTGGAGAGGGAGAAGAAAGTATCATTTCTGTAACTACTTACAAGTCAGGTATAGAAAGACTTGCTGAACACCTGCTCACTATCACCATTCATTTCTGGATCTCTATCTTCTGCCCTTCTGCTCACCAGTCTTGCTCCTTCATAACCACACCCTCAATTTCCTCATCTCAGAACCTCACTATGCTTTACATTCTTACCAAATGTTTTTAGAGGCTGATGACTTAGAAAGTTCTCTTTATTTCATTTATGATTTGTTGCAGGATACAGCATTGTCTCTTTGTCCGCCAGTTTCTTTCTTTTTCTCAAAAATATGATTGTGGCAGCTACCTTTGTAAACAACAATGTATATCACTAAGCTACATACGATTGAAGCTAGCTTTCTTTGATTCATGGAAAACATATGTTCCAAGGGAGTTAACAAATAAGATACAAGTCATAAAAGAGGAGGCTCAGAAACAGATCACCTATCTATCATGATCTCTGGGAAAATATTTTTGCTGAAAGTGACAGGTTGCTCTCATTCGAAACTCAGTTTAAATGTGAAGCCAAACATGCCCATACAACATGTTTTATTTCCCCAAAAATGTCACCTTTGGCAAAGCACAGTGGATGCACTCACTCTGGCATTGCTCTTTATAGAAAAATACTTCAACACTGTTCAGAGACAAAGCGGAGGCCACACATTTGTGTCAGAACTGGGCCTCTAGGGAATTGGGTCTAAATTGTTTCCATGGGTGCACTGAAAATGACAGGATACATTAAATGATAGGTCAGCTTCCAGCTTCCCAGGGCAGGTCTCAGAGAGTAGGTTTGCCTTTTGAAGGCAAAATAAATATTTTTAAAAGGCAGTGTGCTTGAGCATGCAACAGTAATACACAAAACTATACATAAACCAATAGAGCAAATACAGATCTTTCACAATCAAATGAAAAGCAAGATTATGAATTATATACAAACATAGTATAGATCCAGGCCTACGTTAGTTATGCAAATGTTAACATTTTAGGGGAAAGGGTATGTATTTTTTTTAAAAGTTTAGTTTTGTGATCTGTCCAGAACAGGATTTAAATGAATGAACAGAGTTTGGAATTTCCATATAAGGATTTTCTATTAATAGAAATCAACACATAAAATATTTTCACATTACCTTCCTATTATATATAATTTGTACTATCTGTTACTATCTAATGATTAGTTGAGAAATGTCCATGTTTCCTAGATATATAATGGGAAGGTACATGACACTTCATCAAGTATCAAAATATCAAAACACTTCTGTCACTGCAGTCATCAGGTTTTGTATTCCCCTCATGGTCCCTACTTTTCTCATTGCTGTCACATGTAACTGAGGATATGGGGGGCCTTCTTCCTACCCTCCCCCACACCATTACCTGAGCAACTGTGACCATGTGGGCCTGCCCTGGGATCAGGAAAGTACAGAGGTCTCCAAGTACAAATAGAGTAATTCAGAGATGTAACTATAGGTTACTTGAATTAAACTAGGTTTTAGTAGAATCTCTTGCTTATTAATAAGATAAAGGAGAAATGCAGAGAATAGGACAGTACTAAAATCAGCCCTTAAAACCACAAACAGACTGGGGAAGCAGGAAGGCAATCTACACAAACTCATACTCACCATGCTGGCATGGAAACTTTTTAAGAACAGATCCCTCTCTTTATTCTACCCAGTTCTCAAGTCAGGGTCTTGTATAGCATGTGTTTAATAAATAGTCATGGTGTTGGCTGTATTTTTTAAGTATTTAGCCAACATGGAACAGCAGAAGTTTCACAGAGCAATAGAGTTCCAAGTCAATAAAATGGATCAATAATTCAATGGTAATATCTGTCAGCATTTTGGTAAGCTAGGACAAAAGAAATAAATAAGATGATCCCTTCCTTCTAATAATTTGAGTCACATAAGTATTTAAATCTAAGAAGAATTAAAATCTAAAAACAGATGTGCAAACAGATAAAGCTACTGTAATTAAAACAATTTGATATGAGGTTGATAAATAGAAAGTTGTAACAGAAGAGAATACAGAAATAAAGCTAGATATGTAATAATACCAGAAGTATTTCAATTCAGAGAGAAGTAAATTATTCAGTGAATACACTGGGCAACGTTTTACGTAATTTGAAGAAATAAAAGCATTCTTACAACCAAGTATATGCAAAAACAAATTCCAGATAGGTAAGGGATCAAGTGTTAACAAAAATATATCAACAAATTAGAGTAATTGTTATAATCTTTGAGTAGAGACCTTGAAAAAGCAATCAAGTAATAAAACATCCCTAAAGAGAATAATTGGCAGACTTGATTATACAAAAGCTAAGAGGAACCATAACTAACATTTAATAATAAAAATTAACCTGGGAAAAATAAAAAACATTTGAAGAATGTAAGCAGATGAAATGATGTCACTACTAAATCAAGTATTTCCATGCATAAATATGAACAGGATATAAAAACAAATAGAAAAATGGGCAGTTAAAAAAAACTTGTAATTAGTAGTAATATGGATACAAATATCAGTTAAATATACTAAAAAAAAGTTTGACAACATGAGTAATAAAATCATCAACTTGAAATGTCAGTTACATCCCCAGTTGACAATCATGTAAGCAATAGGTGCTCCAAAATACCCGTTTTACTCTGGCTGAAAGTTTCTCTGATGCTGCTCAGACACAAAGAGAGGGAGTCACATTTCTTTCACAGCACTGAAGCTGTGAGACCAGTGTAAGATGATAAATCTTACAGAATCATTTTGGAGGTTCACTTCAAGAAGTGCAGCTACAAAGAAACTAGCAGAAATGAGCAAAGATAAATGAACAAGGCTGATTATGGTAGTGTGCAATAACAAAACAAAACAAAGGGATATTATCTAAATGTGCATCATATGAGGCAAGTCAAATGATTTCTATATATCTATACCAGGACATACAATGTAGCTTTTTTACAATATGAAGCAGATCTGTATGTACTGGGGTTGAGGTCAGAGAATAAAGAGGTCTTTTTAATTTGAAGGGGAAAAAAACCTCTGTGATATCATTTTATTTTGTTATATGTCTGTTTATATCTGTACAATTTTTTCCATGAACTTAAAGTATAGAAAGAGATACATATGAAATGAATAGCAGTGTTAACTCCAGAGAATGGGATACAATTGAAGGGCTGGGATGGATAGATCAATTTTTACTTTATGTATTTCAAAATAAAAATGGCACTTTGGGGGACATTTTTACTGACGCTTTTAACTTTCTTATTTCAAACAAAAAATGGAATGAAACCAACCAAAATAGTGTGATATGCGCAATAATGGAAGAGCATTTGGGAGAGCCCAGAAAAAGGGAATGATAATGATTCAACAGATTCAGGACAGTAGGAAGCAAGCCCCATTTTGCTTTCTTTGTTTTGTCCTGTTTTTTTTTTTATCTCCTACATAAGATTTCCTGTATAAAGCACCTATCAGAAGAATACAAGGGGGAAACAAGCAGGTAGACTTGAGGGATGACTACCAAGCTCCCTGGTTTTTGTCTCCCATATATCCTAGCTGGGAGTTATACTTGGAGTCTCAACACTAGTACATAGAACATACGGACAGATCAGCAAAGGTGTAGAAGACTTGAACAGCACAGTCATGAACTGAACCTAAAAGACATTTATGGAGCATTCTACCCCTGATTAGCAGAACACATGTTTTCAAGGATTATAGTTACAATACCGTATTGTATATTTGAAGGTTGCTTAGAGAGTAGATCTTAAACGTTCTCACTTGAAAAAAACATTCACTATGATAGACCATTTCCTTGGCCAAAAATAAATAAATAAATAGATCTTGTTTTTTCAAAGCAAATTGAAATCACACAAAATTTGTTTTCTTATAGTATAATATACTCTTGCATAAAATAAACTGAAAATGAATAATTGAAAAATTTATAAATCATAACACATCTAAATAATACACAAGTCAAAGATGAAGTATGAAGGGGAATAGGACAATATTTCAAATTGAATTAAAACACAAACTGTTGGACTATATCAAACTAAAAAGCTTCAACACAGAAACAGAAATGATCAACAAAATGAAAAGGCAGCCTATAGAATGGGAGAAAATATTTGCAAATGACATATCTGAGGTAAGGGGATAGAAAACAAAATGTATGAAGAACTTATACAACTCAATAACAAACAAAGTAATCCAATGAAAAAAATGGGCAAAGGAGCTTAACAGACATTTTTCCAAAGAAAATATTCAAATGTCCATCAGGAATATGAAAAGGTGCTCAACATCTCTAAACATCAGGGAAATGCAACTCAAAACCACAGTAAGATTCACCTTACACCTGTTAGGTGGGCTATAATCAAAAAGACAAGGTAAGTGTTGGAGAGGGTGTGGAGAAACACTGTCAGTTAGAATGTGATTTAATGCAGCTACTACGGAAAACAGTACACAGATTCCTCAAATAATTAAAAATTCAACTACCTTATGATCCAGCAATCCCGCTTCTGGGTATATATACAAAGGGAATGCAAAGATGATCCCAAAGAGATATCTGCACCCTCATATTCACTGAAGCATTTTTTATAATAGGCAAGACATGGAAACTACATGTCCATCAATAGATAAAGAAAATACAGTGTGTGTGTGTGCTCATGTGTGTGTGTATGCACATGTGTGTATATACATATATATATTTATATATTTATATGAATTATAAATATTTGAAATACATATATACAAACACTGGGCACACACACACATGCACTATATTTTGTGTGGAATATTATTCAGCCATCAAGTGAAAGAAATACTTTCAGTTTTGACAACATGGTTGAAATTTGAGGGCAATCATGCCAATGAAATAAGAGAAAAATAATACTTATCATCTCTCTTAAATATTGAAACTGAAGAACAAAACACATAGAAACAGGACAGATTGGTGGTGGCTGGATGGGGGGATGGTGAAGGTGTTCAAAAGAAACAAACTTCCATTTATAAGATGAATAAACACGGGATATAATGTATGAGAGGGTGACAATAGTTAACAATACCATATTGCATATTTTGAAGTTGCTTAGAGAGTAAGCTCTCTTAAAAGTTCTCACTTAGAAAAAAATTCTGTGAAGAGATGGGTGCATTAACCAACCTTATTGTGGTCATTATATTGTAACACATATCACAATCACATTTTACACAAACATATATGATACTATATATCAGTTATATCTCAGTAAAGCTGGGCGGAAAAAAAATACCAAACCATACACAAATCTGAAGTTTGCAACTAAACCAATGCTTAGTGAGACTTGATAGTATTACAAGCTTATAGTGCAAAAGTAACAATAACAGTAAGTTTCTAGATTAAGAAACTTGAAGGGCAAGCTATATACAAACCAAGCAGAAGGAGTAATAAAAGGGAGAAATCAATAAAATTGAGATTTTAGAGAAAAATCATTGAAATATAAAGCAAATTCTTTAAAAAAATCAATTAATGATAAACCTCTATCCAGTTTGACTAAAAAAAACAAAAAATATAAAGAGGAGGAAACAGTCATCAATATTGAATATGAGTTGATACTAGAATGACTATACAGAAATAAAAGAACAGAATATTATTAATCACTCTATGCCCATAAACTCAACAACTAAGGTGAAATTGGCCAATTCTGTAAAACATACAAATTTCTAAAATCCACTCAAGAAGAAATAAATAAGCACCGCTACATCTATTGAAGAACTGAATTCATAGATACAATATTCCAAAAAATTATCTAACTATGCTCACATGATTTTGCTGGTGTATTCTACCAAATATTTAAGGAAGAAATTAATTCTGCACAGTGTCTTCCAGAAGTCAGAAGGGAATTCCATTATTTTATGAGGCAACCATTAAACCCTACAAAAAGAAAATGAAGTTTCAGACCAGTATATTTCATGGACAAAGGTATGAAAATCCTCACTAAATGTTAGCAAGTCAAATCCAGCAACACAGAAAAAATAATAACACATGGTAATCATGTGGAATTTATCTTGGGAATGCAAGGCTTACTCAATATTTGAAAACCAGTGCAATATACCATATTAAGATACTAAAGAGAAAAGCACATAATCATAGCAATAGATGCAAAAAAAAAAATCCAAAACACAACTTTTAACACTCAAGACTCATTCATGATGGCTTCTCAACAAACTAGAAATAGAAGGGCTTGTTGGAGTCGGCAGAAAACTAGATTGAGCCAAGAGTGGGCAAGGGAGGACTATTGGAAAAAGCACAAAAGAGCCTATAGTTAAAGGTCACTTGGGGCCCCTTGGCAAAAAGCCCCTGGGATTTGCAGTGGGCACATCCTATATTGCCACCACAGTGCTGCCAGACAAGGACAGATAATAGGAAAATTGCAAAATCTGATGGCTATATGATGTTCTACTGGGGGGTGCTTGACCAGTTGGGGGCAAATTAACCAAATGGGCATGCACACAACATCAAAACTCACAGCACATGGAGGACCATCCAAATACTGGCAGGGAATGTGCATGATGGCTAACAATCGCTCCACCTTGAGGAGGGATGGAGAGGGGATAGACAAAAAAATCAGGACCACCAAAACAGCATAAATCCTTCAGCTTGAAACCAAAGGAGGTACTTGAATCTTCTCAAGTTGCCTGCTTGGACCCTTCCGAGTATACTTTTGCATTAACCCAATAAACTACTCCTTCCTGCTTCTATTTGCTATCTTGTCTCTCTCGACTGAATTCTTTCTTTCCAGAAGACAGGACTGAGAAAACACAACACATTCAACCTGTAACGGGAGCCCTCAAACCAACAAGGGACATTTACAAAATAATCACAGCAAATCATACTTAATGATTAAAAACTGAAGCTCTCCTCATATGATTGGTAGTCAGCAAGGATATTTGCTCTTACCACTTCTATTCAATATCATTATGAAAATTCTATAAACTATATAAAGAAAAATTTGATTTGGAAAGGAAGAAATAAAAATGTCTGTACTTTCAGGAACACAAAATTGTCTACAAGATACGGAATCTACCAAAATTTCTTGTAACAGTAAGTAAATAAAGGTCACTGGGTAAAAATGTCAATTCTACCTAAAATGATCACTTCAAGCTGGATTCTTTGTACAGACATAGTAATACCAAAATTTATATGTGTAAGTAAAGGAATCAAATAGCCAAACTAATTTTGAAAAAAAGAATCAAGGTGGAATATAAACCAACCTGGTTTTAGGATGTACTCTAAAACTACAATAATTAAGACAACAGCTAAAACAGGGATCACCTACCTATTGCCCATGAGCCAAAGCAGATTTAACACTTGTTTGTTTAAATAAAGTTTTATTGGAATAAAGCCATGCCATTTCACTTATATATTTACAATTCTGGGTCTGAGTACAGTAATAAAGGTTGAAAATAGTTGTGAGAGTGATCCCCACTGACAATAGAAATACCTGCTTCTTTCAAGTCATGGGCAATTAAGCTTCAACTACATGTGTTGAAATATATTGTTTCAAGAATCAGTTTTTAGTGAATAAAACAGCAATAGACTCACAGACAGTGGAAGGTGACTGGTGGTTACCATGAGGAAGGGGTTGGGTGGGTGGGTGAAACAGGGGAAGGTTATAAAGAGACACAAATCTCAATTATAATATAAATTAGTCACAGGGATGGAAGTACAAGAAAGAGATTATAGTTAATAGTTTTGTGCCATCTTTGTTGACAGATGGTAATTATACTAGTTGGGGCAAGCATTTAATTATGTGTATAACTGTCAAATTTCTATATTGTATTCTTGAAACCAATATAATACTGTATATTTACATATACAATATTGTATAGTAAATATTTGTTTTGTTTTTAGATTCTACACATAAGTGAAATTCTATAGTATTTGTCTTCCTCTGCCTGGCTTATTTCACTTAGCTTAATACCCTGTAGGTCCATCAATGTTGTTGCAAGTGGCAGGATCCCTTCTTTTTTTCTGCCTGAATATTCCATTATATATACATATGTACCACCTCTTCTTCATCCACTCATCTGTTGATGGACACTTTGGCTGCTTCCCTATCTTGGCGATTGTAAAAATGTGGCAACAAACATCAGAGAGCATAAATCTTTTCAAATCAGATATTTTGTTTTCTTTGCGTAGATTCCTAAAGTGGATTACTGTGTTGTATGATATTTCTATTTTGGTTTTTTGAGGAACCTCCATATTGCTTTCCATAGTGGCTGGACCAATTGACATTCCCACCAACAGTGTAGGTGGGTTCCCATTTCTCCACATCCTTGCCAATATCTGTTATCTCTTGTCCTTTGACAAGATGGTGGCCATATTTTAACAGCATTTTAACAATAGTGGCCATTCTGATTGGTGTGAAGTGTTATCTCATTGAGGTTTTGACATGCATTTCCCTGATGATTGGTGATGTGGAGCATCTTTACAGGAGCCTGTTGGTCATTAGTATGTCTTGTTTGGAAAAGTTTCTATTCACCTCTGCTCATTTCTAATTAGGTTGTTTTTTGGGTATTGAGTCATGTGAGTTCTTGATAAATTGTAGATGTTAGCCTCTTATTGTATATATCATTTGGGAATATATTCTCCCATCCCGTAGTTTGCCTTTTTGTTTTGTTGAAGGTGTCCTTTGCTGTACAGAGTGTTTTGATGTAGTCCCACTTGTTTATTTTTGCTTTTGTTTCCCTTGCCTGGGGAGATGTATCCAGAAAAAAATTACTCATGCTGATGTTCAAGAGATTCTTGCTTGTTTTCTTCTAAGTATTTTATGGTTTCATGTCTTACATTAATGTCTTTAATTCATTTTGAGTTTACTTTGTGTACAGTGTTAGACAGCAATGCAGTTCCATTTTCTCCCAGTTCTCCCAACACCATTTATTGAAGGACTGTCTTTTTCCCCTTTTTGAAAGTACAATTGTCAAGAATATTGACCAAATTTTGGTACTTTCCATACAATTATATTTTGTCACTTCCTTGTGAATTATATATTATTGGAGCACACTGGCTTTTTTCATTGAAATCACTTATATCATTGTTTATATATTATCTTTATCTCAAAAATCTGAAAATGTATATTTTGTAGTCTGATTTTGGTTTATAGGCTTTTATTGCTAAGCGTATTTGCTATTAACTTTTCTTTTTTTTAACATTTTTGGTTCATTAATGTTCCTGCTTAACCTCCCTCTCTTCTTCAGAGACTATATCCATTGAATTGCAAAATATCGTTTCCCATTTAATGTTAGTTTAGGGTCATATTTATCAGATAATCCTTTCCCACATTTCTAGCATTTCACAGATATCCCTGTTTACGACCTTTTTTATGTCTTAATAGGTCTTGAGAATATAAATAAGAGTCATAGAGCAAATACTGTTATTTAAATCATTTTAAGTTCTTTACATCTTAATAGATTGATCAAACCCAATCATAGTGATTTATATAGTCAATATATTTGATCTTGTTCTTAAATCTTTTTATATTCCACTTATAATGTTTTCTTTTTATGTCTTTCTAATTTTCTTGCTCTCCTCATTCCTGTATGGATTCATGAGCACTAAAATTGCCTTTTTCCTCTGTTATAATTATTTGTAAATTCTACATATATTTCTAGTTTATTAATTATTTTCAAATGATGAACTTTATACTTAAATGTTAGGTATACACAAACCACATTTCTTATTTTCAAATTATAAACTATTATACTTAAATATTAAGTGTACACAAACCAGACGATTTTAGCACACATGGAATTCTCCTCACTTCACATCCAACTTGTTGGTTTTAAGATAACCTGGAACTTCAGATAAGTTTTTATTCAGGTTTTAATCATTACTAACAGCATAGGTTGATAACATGCATGCAGTTTTATTATTTCAGAATGAGAGAAGCTTTTAATGCTTTATCTACAAAATAAACAGTTATATATATTAAAATAATGGAAACAGGTGAACTGGCAAGAGACCTAAGATAACTGAAATGAATGAAACTTGCATTGAGCATATTTTTTTCCAACTGACTTCTTAGTTCTAGTTCTAAATTGTATAACTTGACAACCAATATTCATATTTTAGAGTATTTACCACTATGTAATTTCACAAGAAAACATTTATTGAATATATATAAGCATTGTTTCAAGTTAAAAAATTAATAAAATTGTACCTGACCCCACAAAATAACCAGTTAATGGCAGAGAAAAATAAATGAGCTGTCACATATAATAGGATGAAATAAATGTTACAGTGGTCAAAATACTGAGTTTCAAAAGTGCATGAAAGAGGAAACACACCACTTGACTGAAAAGATGTCCTAGAGTATTTCCTAGCCTGATATTAGGATATACAAGGCATGGATATATATATTATAAAAAGAAAAGCTTTGTAGATGTTGTTAACATAATTGTGAAAAAAAGTAATAGAATGATACTCATGGTGGCAGGAGGATTATCAGAGAAAATAGGAATCTATAAGGCAAGAAGCCAGAGTATTAAGAAGGATTTTAGGCATAAAAATACTCAAAAGTCGTGTTAAAACTTCGGACCTCATCCTAAGTGGAATGTTATTCTAAATCTGATAAAAATCAGGTCTTTAACACACCATTGTTCTAAATAACAGGCAAAATGTCCCCATTCTTAAAAGCATGCAAAGTCAATATACACATTGACAAAAAAAGGACTGGTTCTGAGCTCTGTGTTTGTGATCCCAGTGAAAGCTAATAAGCAACTCAGTGGAACAGAAACATGACCTAGCTTTCAAAAGAACAAATAAACCAGGTCATTTGAATGCAGGAGGACAGTAAATTATAGTAGATAGCAATTTACTATAACTACATAATCAGGGTAATCATTTATTATACAGATAACAAAACATGCAAAACAATTTTATTGAATTAGTTGTTTTTAAGAAAATAAGTGGTTTCTTGAGGGTGTTTTCTTACATATCTCTTAAACTTGACAAATAATCTTAAACTTGTAGTTCCAGCTGTGCAAAGAAAACACAGCCATTATTCACCTTACTTCTCAGCGAACAACATAAAATTACATCTTTAATTTTGAAATGGAACTAAAGTTAATATTTAATGGCTATGTGGTCATATTCAGAGTAAATTATGGCTAAATACAGAATTTATGTATTTGTTTTTAACCACCAGGGCACTGTGTTCCCATGTAGCTATTTGACAAAAAAAATTTATCTCAGCCATAAAAAAACAGTTTATAAAATTGGAGATAAGGTTTTATTATCTTAATTATGCACATGTTCCTAAAATAGAGGTACTCTGGGTATACAAAACCATTCCTGTTGTAAGGACGCATTAGCAACCCAGTTCTGTAATAGCTACCCCTGAACATCACACTGTGTTTGTCTAGATTTTTTCACAGATGGATCCTGAAGGATGAGCTTTGTATGACCTTGCCTGAAAATGGTCCTAAGTTAAACTATTTTTTTGTTATTGGTACGTGAGGACATGAGCGTATTGTCACATGGTAAAATCAAGGCCTTTTCAGAGTAATCTTTGCTAGACAACATGTGAAAGAAGTGAGGATATAAGGCCAGTGCCACCTCTTTCCTCTGCTGGGTCTTTGGCAGCCAGAATCATTGCTAGCCCTTGTTAAGTTCTCCATAAATATTTGTTCAACATTTGAATGAATGAAAGTAAAAAATATTCTTCATATGTATTAGAGTGCAGTTGATTCTGTAGTTGAGTCCTATAAAGTTACAGCAAAAAAACCACCGCTCCTAGAGGAAATATCAAATAAGGTTCCTGGAAACTCCAGTCACAGCATTTTCCTCAAATGGTCAATATACAACTTGTTTTTTTATGTTTTATAGACATCGTATTTAATATGTGTTCTTGATTATTAACACTCAACTCATAGCCAACAAACAGCACTGTAACTCAAGCTTGAGTAAAGATTGTTTAACACATGCATTTTTCTCCCTAAATATATTAGAACCTTTTTTGCATCTAGGAACACTTGGCAGCATTATGCTCGGGGACCATTTTAAGTAGCAAAATTCAGAGCAAAAGGCATAGAAGTGCTGTGCAGGCACACATCGTGTTATAAAGCTTTGCAGATATTGCAAGTTTTGTGGGTTTTTTTTTTAACACAAATTGGAGATGTGTGGCAACCCTGCATCAAGCCAGTCTATCAGCACCATTTTTCCAAAAGTATTTGCTTATTTTGTGTCTGTGTCACATTTTGGCAATTCTCACTGTATTTCAGAATTTTCATTGTTATAATATCTGTTATGGTGACCTGTGACCTATGATATTACTATTGTAATATTTTGGGGGTGCCACAAACTGCACTAGTATAAGATGGTGAACTTAATTGATAAATGTTGTGTGTGTCCTGACTGCTCCATCAACCAGCCATTTACCCCATCTCTGTCTCTCTCCATCTCCTTGTGCCTTGCTATTCACTGAGACAATATTAAAATTAAGCCAATTAATAACCTTACAATGGCCTCTAAGTGTTCAAGTGAAAAGAAGAACAGCTTCTTTCCTTTGAGATCAGAAGTAAGAAACATCTCTCACTTGAAATCAGAAGAAAGTATTAATCTTAGTGAGGAAGGCATGTCAAAAAGCCAAGATAGGCCCAAAGCTTGTCAATCCTCTTGTGCCAAACAGCCAAGTTGTAAATGCAAAGGAAAAGATTTTGAAGGAAATTTAAACTGCTATTCCAGTGAACACACAAATGATGAACGTAACAGCCCTTATTGCTGATGTGGACAAAATTTTACTGGTCTGGATAGAAGATCAAACCAACAACATTATCTTAAGCCAAAGCCTAAGTCAGAATAAAGTCTTAGCTCTCTTTAATTCTCTGATGGCTGAGAGAGGGGAGGCGGCTGCAAAGGGAAAGTTGGAAGTTAGCAGAGGTTAGCTCATGAGGTTTAGGGAAAGAAGTCATCTCCGTAGCATATAAGTGCAGGCGAAGCAGCAAATGCCGAAGCAGAAGCTGCAGCAAGTTATCCAGAAGATCCAAATAAGATAATGAGAGTGGCGACCCTAAACAACAGATTTTCAAAGTAAATGAAACATTTTTTTATTGGAAGAAGATGACATCTAGGATTTTACCAACTAGAGAGGAAAAGTCAATGCCTGGCTTCAAAGCTCCAAAGGACAGGCTAACTTCCTGGTAGGGGCTAATGCAGCTAGTGATGCTAAGTTAAAGCTGATGCTCATTTACCATTCCCAAAACCGCAGGGCCCTTAACAATCACGCTAAATCTACTCCGCGTATGTTCTCTAAATGGAACAACAAAGCCTGGATAACAGCATGTCTGTTTACAATATGGTTTACTGAATATTTTAAGTCCACTATTGAGAACCATCACTCAGAAGAAAATATTTCTTTGGAAATATTACCACTTGTTGACAATGCCTCTGGTCACCAGGGTGCTCTGATGGGATATACATTGGGATCTCTGCTAACACAATATCCATTTTGAAGTCCATAGATCAAGAAGACATTTCAAATTCTATCTTTTTACTTAAGAAATATATTTTATAAGGATATAGCTGCCATAGATAGTGACTCCTCTAATGTATCTAGGCAACCTACAGGAAAGGATTCACCATTTTAGATGCCATTAAGAACACCCATAATTCATCGAAGTCAAAATATCAACATTCAAAGCTGTTTGGAAGAAGTTTGTTCCAACCCACATGGATGACTTTGAGGGGTTCAAGACTTCGCTGAATAAAATTACTACAGAAGTGGTGGAAAGAGCAAGAGAACTAGAATTAGAAGTAGATAAGCCTGTAGATGTGACTGAATCACTGTAATTTCATGATAAAACTTTCACAGATAAGGAGCTGCTTCTCATTGATGAATAAAGAAAGTAATTTCTTAAGATGGAATCTACTACTGGTGAAGATGCTGTGAAGATTGTTGAATGACAACGAGGGTTTGGAATATTGCATCAATTTAGTTGATGAAGCAGGGTAAATGCTGTCAAACATCACGTTCTGTAGAGAAATCATTTGAGAAAAGAAGAGACGATTGATGGGGCAAACTTCATTGTTGTCTTAAGAAACGGCCACAACCACCCCAGCCTTTAGCCACCACCCTGATGTGTCAGTAGTCATCAACATCAAGGCAAGACCTTCCACCAGCATAAAGTTTACAACTCACTGAAGGTTCAAATGAGGATTAGTATATTACAGCAATAAAGTATTTTTAAAATTAAGGCATGTACATTGTTTTTTAGACATAGTGCTATCATCACTCAATAGATTACAACATAGTATAAACATAATTTTTATATGCACTTGGAAATCAAAAGCATTTAACTCACTTTATTGCAATATTCACTTTATTGCAGTGTTCTGGAAACAAACCCATGATATCTTCAGGGTATGCCTGTAAACTGAAAACTACAAGAAGATTGTTGAAAAATTTTTAAAAGATTGAAATAAAAGGAAAGAGATACCATGTTCATGGAAGATAAGATTTAATGTTGTTAAGATTTCAAATGATCCCCAAATTGGTCTGTAGGTCAATGCTATCCATATTCCAGCAAACCCTTTTTGTGAAAATTTAAATAATGCTAAGATTTACATGGAAATACAAAGGACCTAGCCACAGCAAAAGTGTTGGAAAAAGGAAAAACACCCAAGTTGGCATATTCATACTTTCTGATTTCAGACTTCCTACAAAACTACCATAATTAAGATGGTGGTTATCATGAAAGGATATATGAATCCATAAAATACACTCAATCATGTGATTGACTTTAGGCAAGTAGCCTAGATAGATCGTAGAAAAAGATGTCATTATAAGTGTGATTAATAGGAAAAAGATGATTCTGTAAAATATAAGATATTGAAAAAATTAAACAAATGTAATTTTTAAATAGTGCAAATCAATTTCCAGTTATATTTAGCAGAATGAACACTGGACAAGTGTATTGTTCCTCATAATTCTAGTCCAATTTATCATAACTGTTTGTAACAATATAGAAACATAGTTTCAACTAAGGAATTTCCTGCATTCCTTTGTGTTAATGGTACCTTTTGATAAGTGTGACTTTAATACCGCTCTATTAAATAAGGGTAATATCTAGACTGAAAAGATAAGAGTGTGCTGTTCATATCATTAACATATGCCTATTACTGAAGGCACTGGGTAAATGAAACAACGACTGAATGAGAGTATTTTGAAGACAGTTTTCTAAAATTTCTTGTTTCTATTGTTAGAAGCACGTTTCCTCTAACCACAATAAAGGCTGAAGAGTCCGTAGCCTCATCCTCTCCTGTTTCTGCTCTTTATCTAAAAGTACTGCACAATGGAAGATTGGTTCTTAGATAGATTTGTAACGGAAAATACATTAACTGTTACAAGCAAAATATTCAGCAACCAAATAAAATATAGACCTTAATAAGTGAAACAAATCTTCTGTTAAGGCAAAATTATTTCAAAATAATCATCTTAGTAATTTCTCCAGAACTGGGTGCCTTTCTCACCCTGGTTTGTGTGTGTGTGTGTGTGTGTGTGTGTGTGTGTGTGTGTGTGTGTGTGTGTATGTAAATGTACTATCAGAACATACGGAAATGTTTTAAAACTAGATAAGAAGCAAACAGAAAATAGATGTCTGTAATTGCTGAAGAACAAATAGATCTGGATTATGTGAAAATTTGGCTCTATATTAAAGGAGTTAAAATAAGTATATAAGGCATTAAACTTGTATAGTTTTTGAGAATTACAAGAATTACAGATAACAAATTAGTTCATTGCTAAAGAGAAAATAACTTCTTTTTCCAGACTATGATTTATTACCATTCAAACGTCCATCACATAAACTGAAAACCTTATTCTCTTAGATTATCTTGAGACAGAATTGTCCTGTAAGGTAAAACTGAGCAACATCAATTTAATCAAAATATTTGTGTTCCACATGACCTTCACAAGAGTCTTTGCAGCTTACTCTGAGAGGAAAGTGGGTTAGCAATAGGCTCATGACAAGTTTCACTGGCAGGGTCACCTGTCACCTGAAGACCTCCTCAGTGGCCTTCCATGAAATGAATAACAAAATATGTTTGTACATTATAAACAGCAGATACATTATCGTGAACCAATTTGACAGAAAAGTACAGCTTGTAGAAAAAAATTTATAATATTTTCCTGTTTCAAATTTTCATACAGTGATGTTCAAAGTATATGCTTTCTGCTCACAAGATTGGAAAAAGAAACATTCCCAAATATATTCGGTGTACAGTAGCCCCCAAGTACTTTGGGGGAAGGTATACCTCATTAAACTACATAACAACTGTTACTGATGAGAGTTAAAGCAATTTAAATGTTGTGCCAAAATAAATTGTGATAAGAGCCAAAGCATCTGTCTTTATTTCTCTCTCACACACATATGACTAAAAAATTCAGTCTTAAGGAGGAATTTTGCTAGTCACAGGGAGTACAAAGACTAAAGAGACAGGAATTAGATTAACTATTAAAACTGAAGTATAATGTATGTACAGGAAAGTGAACTACTGAAACTGTGGAACAGTGTAGTCAGCACTGAGATCCACGACAAAACGGCAGGTTGTTCTGGTTTGTTCTGGATTTCAGTAGGAAACCTTCAGATTTTAACCGTTATGTAAAAAGATGTTGACTTCTGGTATCAAGTTTATGGTGTCCTTGTTTTTTAAAAAGTTGGATGTTTTCTTTGAAGAATTGGTCTTCGGTTGGTTTCTTTAAGTATTTGGAAGAATTCAGTGTTGAAGGCACTAAGCCTTCCATGGGAAGTTTTATTTTGTTCAATTAAAGATTCAATTTCAGTTACAGAGTATGCCCTATTCAAATGTACTATTTTAAGTTTGCTATGTTATGTTTTTATAGCAATTTTTTCATTTCATCAAAATTCTCAATTTATTGGCAAAAAAGGGGTCATGTTATTCTCTTATGGGCAATTTATTCTAAGATATACAATAACGTCCACATTTTTGTTGATGATAATTTGTACCTTCTCTTTATTTCTCATTTGTTCTTGCCCGTGGCTCATCAGTTTTATCTTGCTTTTTCTACGTTTATTTTTCTTTCAATTGAACATGTTTCTATTTTAGAAATTACTGCTTTTATTATTTAGCTTGTTTCTTTGAGTTTAACTTGAAGCTATTTTTAAAATTTTTATCAATATAGATGCAGACTGATTCTCAGCTTTTCCTCTTTTCTAATATATGCATTTAAAGCTACACATTTTCCCCTGAGCACAGCTATAGTTGCATCCTATAAATTTGTTATGCCATGTTTTCACTGTCTTTCAATTCTAAATGTGATCTATTTTTCTTTCTGACTTGTGCTTTGACCTACAGGATATTTAGAAGCATATAGCTTAATTCCCAATGATACAGATTTTTCCTACTCAGTTTTTGTTACTAATTTCTAGCTTAATTACACCATATTCATATATGTTCTATCCTTCAAGATTAACTGACATGATTTTGCAATCTTGTATGTTTGGATACTGTGTAAGTATGTACAGCAGTTCAATAGCAAACCCAAAGAACCATGAAAACATTTACAATAAAATTAGGTGTAACACCATTCTCCCCTACCAAAAACAAAAAACAAAAAACTAGAGTAAGGGTAGATAAAACAGCATTGATCATGGAACTATGGGTTATGTACATAGCAGAAAACAAAGGAGATCAACAGGGCACCTGAAGGATTAGAGCACAGGAGAGCCTAGGGACTGTGCTCCCCTCTAGAAAGGCCACCTGCAATTTTTAGCCAACATGGTCACTTGCCTCATGAAGCCAGCAAAGAGACTCCTTAAAGTTTGTGATATTCCCAATATCACACATAAGTATTATTTAATTGACTTCAAAGATCAGTTCCCTATTCTCCATCCTCTAAATGTCATACTTCAGGGAAGAAGGCAACAAAGAAACAGAAATGACTTAAGAAGGGAATAATCTTTGGAAAGCAAAACCTTTCTTCTCAAATAGAAAACAAGAGAGGAAAAATTATACAAAGCAGTACTGTTTTGGAGAAAAGGAAGGAAAGAAAATGTATGACCTCTGATGTTAGGATGACCTTCCCAGCTGAATGGGAAACAAGGCTGCACTGTGTGAAGCGTGTTGGGGGAACTAGAGGTCACATCCTCTGTGCTGCAAACAGCCTGTATTTCTACTTTAGCAAATATTTTAAATATCCAAGTGCTATGTTTATTTCACATGACTTACATTATAAGTTTGTTTCTTTTTATTCGGTTGCTTCTCTTAATATTGTCTCTAGTTTTCACTTTTCTGTATAATGGAGAGAGATCTTGAGCTACTTCAGAAGTTAAAATGGCTATTCTCTCAGATATAAAATTTCAAACCAAGGTATTGCATCCTTATGAAAGGGCATAAAATACTGGATCCCCACTGATAGCTAAAGAGCATGGAAATGGTAGGACAGAGAGGAAATCTGGGAAAAGAAGACAAGAAAACCTTTATTTAGGGCTTAGTGTACTTATTCACATGATGAAAAAGTGATAATAGGGACTAATTCTTAATTCTTTAACCCATATTTTCTTTTCCTCAAGGCTTGGCAGAAAGCATATTTATATCATTCTATTAACTTGAAATTTTATACTGCTTGAATGTGTTTGAATAAAACAATATATATTATGATCATTTTTAAGGTTATAGATTCCAGTTCCTTTCCATTAGGATGCGTTTGTCTGAATCCATGACTTGCTACTGCCTAAACTGTATTTGATTGACATCTGTCAATCATTCTGTTCAAATGAACATATTAAATATGCTCTGAAAATACATGGCTAAAGTACCTGGCTTGATGCTAAATATAGAGCTCTTTTCCAACTCTAGTGACTTCCTGGCCCAAATTCCTTCACTCTAAAAGACCAATAGAGAATAACTTCTATTTTCTTTATTATGTCAGGTCTTAACCCAACATTAATATCAATTGAATAAAATCAATTTTAAAACTCCCCCAAATGTCACATTATTCAAATAGGCCATGTTGTCACAAAATGTACTATCTATTAAAGCAATAAAAGTAAAACACAAATGCCCCATGTTGACATTTCACTGTATAGCATCTCCATTAATAAGATTCTGGCTCCAGTTCTAGTTATAATGCACTTGTGGAGCACGAGAAACCAAATATAAATCGGATGTTATAAAACAGCTCCAAGCTCCATGGCAGCCCAAGAACCTGCAGAGAAAGCCTTGGAGGAAGGGCAGAGAAGTTTTGCTGCTCTTTCCCTTAAAGATAAGCATTTTTCTTTCCTTCCCCCTTTTGTGCATTTATTATATTAAAGCTATAAGTTTGGGAAAGGAAATATCTGATTACAAATGAAGTACTTACAGCAAAGCATCAACAAATGTTTTTAGATGGATTCTCACACCATGTACAATACTTACAATGATAACTTTCATGACAGTGTACGCTTGCACACGTATACATGAATGTACTTAAAATATAGACATATATATACCATTTTATCTTGTATTTTATGTACTATTTGATCATATAATGTTTTCCATTATTAATATAGATTTCCCAGTTGAACTTGAATGGTTTAGAGAAATTTTCCACTTAGCCATTATTATTTTCCCTCCAAAATCTCCATGTAAATCAATAATAGTAACTCTATTGTTGGCTGCAAAATGGATGAGAAAAAGATGTCTCTGATTTGCCTTACCCCTTGATCTTTCTTTACCAATGAATACATTTTGTTTTTCATTAAGTTTTCTATTTTGATTAAAAGTAGGTACAGAAAATATTGGAAAGTACTGAAACCATTTCTCAAAATTCTGTACTTTTCTTAAGGCTCATTAATGATCATTTTGTTATTGATACATCATTCATTTAAGATTCTTCACTTACTTTTTTTTCACATTTTCTGATTACTTAAAATTGGCCATTTTTTACTTTCAGTAAATTGCACTGAAGTTTTCTTTTGCTCTTTTACAGAAAGTTTCTCAGAAGATAGTAAGTTAAATAGTTTCAGAAAGAAGCCAATATTTGAACAACTTATACACTGAAAAATGCTATATTAGAAAAGTCTTTTTTTTTCTCTTTTTGGAAATCATTTATTTAGACTTACATAAATATGAGTGTGTGAAGTTCCAAAGCTTCCTTCTGCACAATGATTTTATAAAGGAAAATAAATATTGAACATTAATATTCACCAAAGGAAAGCCACAGGACACAGTTTCATGTTGAAATAATGTTATTTCACTTGCTAAATCAAATGAATAGCCAAGTTCTATTTTTCAAAGGAACATATAACTTTCCTGAGGAACACTGGGGAATTTCCTTCACCTGTCTAATGATCAATTTCCATTAATTCTGGGGAATGAAATCCTACAAAGGCGTGAAAATTAAATATCAGTTTCTTTTCATTGTCCAAAACTTTATTAAAACTTAACAAATGAGCCTTTTTTCAATATTTACATTAATCATTTTATTAACAAATGTTTAATGTATCATAAATTAATGTCTTTTAATGTGAAAGGAGTGAAGTTTTCCTATTGACCTGTGCATCAATCTGCTTACTGATATAATTAGTGGTAATAAAACATTGTCTCTCTTAATCATCTCTTTAAAGCTGGCAAGAATCATCAATTCCACCTCCTCCCCATGTAGATGAGTAATGTACTCTCTGCAGAGATTTTTTTTTGTCCCATTTAGGTGAAAATATATTCCTTTTAGAGACAATGACTCAGTCACTATACCAATGACTAATCAATGCCAATAATTAGTATATAATACTAAAATCCTTATTATAATATAGGAACTTTTGCAGAGTCTGACCTGCAAAAATAAAGTATTATTAAGCTTTCAATTATCTACATAATATGTAAGATAGTGATTGGAAAGGTTACATGATTCTAGTTCATTTTCGATTTTCAGATCTAAGATTATGTCAGCAAAATTAGAAAATAAAGATGAAATTGGAAACAAAAAATGAAATAATTCTTTGACTAAGAGATAACTAGCATTCACTAGCCACCTTTCTATTTTTTCTTTTAGTTATATATCATAGAATTGTTTTCATATCATTTTAACAAAATTTAATTAATGACTTCTTAATGTTAAATAAGAAGGTGCGTGTCATGTGCACATAACACCTTGATGATCGCTTTGGTACACAAATGTTATTATGTAATAACTGAGAGACTCATTTTGAGAGATTGACATGACACATATTTCCCAGTAATTCTTGTTTTTTTCCAGCTAAATACTGAAATTTGAGGTCTTAAGAATTAAATGTTTAGCTTTTAATTCAAATATAAATGTCCTTAAGCAGAAAACATCTCATCTTAAATCGGTTAGTTTTGAGTTCTTGTGTTAAGTACATCAAGTGATGAGATATGAACAGAGATGTTACATAATAGATTTTCTACCAAGAAAATATAAGTAGCCAAACCTGTTCCACTAATTTCCTATGGATTTCATGTAGATTTTCTGAAATTTTCGAAAACTCTGTGGGAAGCCGCAGACACGACAAGAGGAATGGCAGAGCAGCAGACGCCCCAGTCCAGGACACCTTGCTTTCGACGACAAGGCAGGGAGCACAGACTGGAGCAGAGGGTGGTACCCAAAGGCTTGCTTGGAAGATCAGGGCCCCCTGAGGACTCAGAACCCCACGAGCATCAGCATTCTTCCTCTGTGCTGTTATCGTAGTACACTAGTGTTACAAAGAGTGTTAGAGGAGGATCCTTCCCTGCTCAACTGGGGAGTGAAGACAATGGATGTTACGTTCCAAAGAGAGTTAGCTAAGACACGTTGGGGACTTGGAAGCATTTTGGAAACTCATTCTCACAGAATTGCTGGAGATCCGGGTGAGTCTCCGAAGACTTTCTGGGGATAACTGTTATGTTTTTAGCACCCTCCCTACTCCCAGGGTAGAAGAATGGCTAAGAGCTATCTCTCACTTCCAGTTTCAGTTAGACTTCAACTGGACATCCAAAGAACTTGACACGAATCCCAACCTTAGTGGGTAGAGAGGAGTGACTCACGTATGGACGTCTAGAGGGAGGGGAACAGCAGCTTGCTTGCTCTGGCTGCATTCTAGAAGGGAGTCGCTGTTTTCATAGGTTTGGCTTGTCTTCCAAACTTTGTTCAGAATCAAAGATTGCATGGTTGTCTCTAATCCAAAAGAGCCGCATCCCACGAGCGAGAGCCAGCACCAGGATTACCTCAGAGCCTTCCCAAACGGGCCACTTCAAGGAGCAAGAGAGCCTGAGAAGCTGGGAGCTGCCAGTGAATTTCCGAGCTGTGGAGCTGCAGAGGCAGTGAATCACCACGCCAGTGAGCAACGCTTTGCCCAAGCCAAGCGAGGTCCCCAAACACAGCGCCTGATGAGACCACACGTTCCTCTTAAGAGGAAAAGCTCAAACTCTAAGCCTGCCTGGCCATTTTGGAGTAAATAAGGTAAGAACAGCAATTACCCACATCACTGTCTCTCAGTCCAAGCTTGTGTCAGATACCAACGGTTCGAATAAGAAGAGAAACTGAAATCAAAGTATCAGGTAAGGAAGGAAGGAAAGGAAAACAGCAGGTAAACTATTCTAAGTACTGAACTGAGTGTGTTTTCCATCCACTGAAGGAGTTTTATCATCCAAGAGTGAGTAGAAAATAGGCAAAAATACAGTATTAGTATCAGTCATCAGGAAGTTGCAGACTGATTTTATGTCTATGTATATGTATGATTATACTTATGAAGTTTTAAAGTTTACAAATAACCATTAAGAAGGTTTAAGATTGACTCCAGAATATTAATTCTATATTTAATTCTCCATCTAATTTGGAGTTGTATTGGAAAAATAAATCTGAACAGTGTCTTACATTTGCAAGAGTTAAAACTGAAAAAAAACCCTTCAGATTTTAATTTTTTATTGTTATTAATGCATTTCTCGAAAGAATTATACAGACTTTTTAACAAGTTTAGCATTGGAATGCATATATGTTGATAAAGCATCCCAAAGGCTACCCTAAATAATGGTAATTACAGCAATTACTGTAGTTGTGATGTTTACAAGCCCACAGAGGAATTGGATTTGGGGCCAAGTTTTAGGATGCTTTTCTGCTCAAGTTAGAAAGTGTCTGATAGATTTGACTGAACCAACATTAGAATTAGTATGTTCTTGGAACTGTTATGGGATACAACCCTATTTTTAAATGGATTTACAATAGTATTGCCCTATAAATAACTGAAATTTTATCTTCTCACCAAATGTTATTATGAAAAAAGCCTAAGCATTTAGGTGCCAGAAAGCAACTTGTCTCTTACTATTTTTTTTCCTTACATAATTTAGATAATTTTTTCCATATTTTCATTCATCAAAGATTTGCTAAGCAATTCATGATTTAGCAAGAATAATAATAAATTGGTGACACAAAAACAAACCCCCAAACTGATTACTTTTTATTATGCCTTTAAAACAAAACACTTTTTACCTCTGGATAATTACTGTCAAAAGCAAATTTACTCAGCTCATACATTCCACAACCCAAATGAGTCTTACCCTGTCATAGAAGTTTTCCCTACTAGCTTAAAGGCTATGGCTATCTGTCTATACACTGGGTGCAGACATTTATCTAGAATTTTGCACATAGAATAAACTTTATATATTTTGGCATTTGAACTAAGAATCAATAAGCCAAAATAGTCACAATTTCTTATTGTCATATCATAACTAAATGTCACAGATTACCATAGTCATACAGCTGTTTCTGTAAAAAGCAAAATAGCTCCAAATAGCATAAAAGTGGAAAAAGTTGGGCAGCTTCCATCTTTTTCTGTACAAGTAATTCACAACATTAAAAGAATGTACTTTATTTTGCTATAAAAGCAAATTATTATTTAATCAAAATTTGAAACTATCACTGGGTACTAGTAACGGATTTTTTTTTTTCACTTCAAACAGTTCTTTCTGGCTCTTTATGAATCTTTTCAAATACTTACCTAAAGTTAAATATCTGGTCCCAGGTGAGTGAATTTATTTACTGCTGCGTGTTTTTACTTTCTCAAGGGAAGTCAGCAACTGTTTTCTAATATGATTTTTTACATGAATAATTACTGATACAAAAGAGAAGAACAAGACAAATTTAATTCTATATTTTAAAATGATGAGGGAAAAGAATGCAAAGATATGTCCTTTTTGAAAAGAAAATAACAATGTAAATTATTTTGCCTCAAGAGCTATCAATTAGAGTACTGATTTTAATAGGGATTCATAATGAGTTTGGTGTTTTAATACTACATATCTTCTTTTCAATGGAAAATAAATAGACTGAAAATGTGGTATGTATCTAATTTTAAAGTGCAGAGTGAAAGAGTAAATTGGAAGTTGTAAGTAAAAAAGATGAGAGAAAAATAATGCTGTAAAGTCAACGATAGAACCAAATTTTACCCATAGCTGCAGCAAGCATATCAGACTCTAAGGATTGCTAATGCTATTACCGCCCCTGACACCATCCTGGAGTTAAAAGTACTTGAACCATTGTGGGTTTTCGCTCTGTAATTTAACCTACTTGATTTTCATTTTCTTCTTTTCTGTTATATAAAAGTATGTTTATCCTACAGAGAGAGACCCTATTGTGCTATATGCACTAAATCGTATACTGACATAGCTGTGGACATCTGACAATAGATCACACGATCTCTGAGTGACTATGATATGCTGAGAGCTACACTAAAAACTAGCAACATATTTATATTGATAGCTATGTATATTCTAAACCAACAGGTTCTACCAATAAATTAAGCTTTTATCAACAATATATAAACAAACATAGATATGAAAATTATGGCAACTTGAGTAAAATGTACATTAGTTTCATTAATGTTGACCTGCCTAAGAGAATTATGGCATGTTAAGTCCTAGTGATTCTCATCCTAATGTTCTGAAAGGACCCCATAAGGGTATGCAAATTATATGGAGATGTTCTTCTTTATGGACACTGTGTACTCATTTTTCTGAGGTTAGCAAGGCTGTGAAAATCCTTGGACTAGAACTAGAGACATCATAAACAGATAACAAAAATGGGTAAGAAAAATAATGATAATACAGAAAGAAACCAAATATTGTAAGTTCCAAATCCCTGGAAACCAAGGGACCCAGCTGTGTTACTGCTGAAATTTATCTCTATGCTAATATTCCAAGATCTACTAAGAGATCTAACAGAGAAATCCAGACCAGAAGTGATTGCATAAAGAAAACATCTGCTGAGCAACAGTTTTTTGTTACTTAAGATGGAGTTTGAATATTATGAAATTCTAAGTTCTTATATCCTTATTAAAATTGTATTTCTATTTTTGAATATTGAAGAGTATATGGCATATTCAAATACCATTCATTTTATTTTTCAAACTTGTGACTAGATGAATAGTTTCATAGGAGACAAAAGATAGCCCCATCTAAAACCTGAAGGAATTTATATGCTTTGGGTTAGATGTTCTTTTGAAAAGGTCACTTATTCAAACAACCATGACTTCTAAATTAAGAACAATCACAACTTCATTGTTTGATTTTTCAGACAGGAAGTATACTTAGTTCTTTCATGCCTCATTCTAATTAAGTATAGAACATTTTTTTGGTCTGCTTTCACAGCTGTTTTGCCTGTCTGCAGAAAATATGTTCTTTTCTGCAGAAGGTACCGTGGAGTACAATATACAACAATCAGTCTTTCCCATTTGTCCAGTAAAGGTGCTCCCTTTCCTGATCATAGAAGTCAGAGTGAGGCAGTAGCTCCGAAATGACCTCAGTGTCAATCAGTACAGGCTTTAGTAAATGCAGAATACTTGTCATTACCCAAAGATTCTCCAAAGAAGCTTCTATTATTTTTTGAGCACGCTCGAGCTATTAACTAGGGAAGAGGGTCTGATTTTTCAGTAGTTGATGCCACCAATACTTGCAAACCCTTGATTGTGTCTAAAAACCGTATTTCTAAAGACTCATGTTTCTAGCCATCTATTAAATCAAATCTCCCTATTGGCATCTGTACTGGGAGTCTCCCTTAGAAACTGATAAATATTTCCCATCTTAAAAGCCCAACTAAAAGACCACTATAGGTTTCCTCTGCCAGAACGAAGTCCCTTTGCTCTCTGCACTCTACAGCACTGGCACACTCTTTCATTCTCTGCATCACAGTGCACTTCTATTTTAGCGTCTATGTATATAGTTTATATGCCAGTTGTATATTTCAGACTGTTTAAAGGAATGTGTCTTACTCAATGTTTGCAGCATTTAGGAGACCATCAAAACTTGACAAGGAATTAGGCTCAAGGAAGGTAAGATTTGTAATTCTTTCTTTGGAATATCATCTCAGTAATGTACTAACAACACCACCTCCTTAAAGTTTTTTGAATGTGTCTATTAAATATGCATTACCAATTTCTACTTTCCATCATTTACCATTTTAGGTGGATTGCGTAACTTTATGGTGATCTCCAACAGTGAAAATTTAATCTAGAAAAAATTTTATACAATGGTAATTTCCATAAGGAATGGTAGAATTATAAATATATCCACAGCATTTTTAAGTTTATATATATAGATACATATGACTATATGTGTATTTTATCTAATTACATTACAATACCTAGAACAGACCTATCGTTTTGCAGGTTCAAAAGTAGTTTTAAGTAAAAAAAGCAGGAAAAACCAAGCTATATGTTTTACATAGTTTCACATTAATGCTGTGAAATCCATCTTTAAGACTTTGGGAGATATTAAACTGCCATTGCAACCACACAGGAGCCTTTTCTCACATATGTGTGTGTTTATTACAATAATATGATTATTTCGGTTAACCAGAAAGATCTATACTTTATCCAAATGTCAACTTCCTTAACAAATAACCATTAACATTATTTTCAAAAGCACAGGCCTTCTTATTCCCTTTCTATTCCCCTTCAAAAAAAAAAATTACATACCCTATTGTCAAAGTCCAGCCACATCACTAATCCTTTTTCAGACTTGAGTGCTACCTCAAATCAATGGTTTTCAAATGTTCCAAGTTATTTAAATTCTACCCTTTCTCAGATTATTTCTCTCTTCAGATAAGATATAACATTAAAGGATATAACCACACTGGAGAGATTATTTTACCTTTGACTACATAAACTCAGTGTGAGATAATCATATTAGTGTTTGATGTTCTTTGCTTTTAACTACAGTTACCCTTGCTCTGCATTATTGGATGATATTGTGCTAAAGATGACATCAAGCTTCCTTTAGACTACACATGATTGAAGAATGCGCCAGAGTAAATACTTCTAACTGGAGCTATAAATTGTCACTTAGCAGTCGCAGTTAAACACATTTTGCTCTACTCCTACAGAAGAGCTTCGTGCAAGTCTGGCTTTACACTGCCTCTCCCAATCCTACACCACCTAAAAAGAAACAGACATTATCTTTCAAAGTCTTATATATGCCAGGTTCTGTCCTAGAAATATTATACATATTAGTTTCTTCTACTCCTTTTACAAAAGCACAATTTATAAATGAGGTCCAGAGAAGCTTCCTAGTTCCCAGGGTCCTATAGGAAGGAAGTCTGTGGAATGGGATTCAAAAGTCCACAGTCTTTTCCATGCCCCACAATGCACTCCAGGAATGGTCTAGGGGAACTGAGGGTAAAGGCAGCTGTCAGGAAACAGTAACTACTCAGACATACACAGTGGTGGACTGGTAAATGAAACCAAAAAGCTTTGATTTGCAGCATTTGGAGATAGCATTTCATGGTATAACTACTCCCACCATGACTAATTTTGAGACTATTGTCATGAAGTCACTGAAAGCAGACATGGAAAGAAGTGTGCACAGTTGGCTCTTGTAAACTGGTGAGAACCAGCTCAGACGCAGCACCGGAGAGTCCGAAAGTGAAGAAAGTATGGCTGTCAAGGAAACCTAAATGCAAATGTTGTCTACGCAACAGCTGAGTACTGAAAGGTAGATGTGAAGCAGACATGGCAAATTCTGCTCAGACATCACCTGCCCATCAAAGCAGACATGGCTTTTTTTCTTTTTTGCAAAGCAAGTACTCACATCAGAACTAAACTGTTTTCAGAGTGGAATGCTCCATTTTATGGCAAAACTCTATTTCCACTAGGAATCTAAACCAAGCAGTCAGGAATTACATCAAGGAGGCAAAATGAAAAAGCTCACAAAAGAGGAGGATAAGATATTGATGGAGGATAGGGCATGTTTTCAGATGTGTCAAAAAATAAAGTATTTGGAAATATTAGGGGTCTTTCTTCCAATTTCAGACTCTATTATACAAATTCACATTCATATGTGTATATGTTCACATATTTTATTCATTGAATAATTGAGCAACTCCCGTGTGACTGCATTGTTCCACACCCAGAGACTTATCAGTAGCCAAAACAGATTGAATTTCCTGCTGCAAAAGGCTTACATTCCATTAAATGACAGAAATCAAGAAAATAATCTTGGATATCATTAAGAATGTAAAAATAAAATTTCCAAAGCCCAAGTTATTATTTTCCAAAGTATAGATGATAGAAGGTATCTACCTTATTGTAATGTACCTAGCACCCAACATATTGCTTAAGTTATATTCTAGAAACCTAGCATAAAAGTTGCTTAATCCATTAAAAAATATTCTTAAGTGTCTATTATATGCAAAAACAGTATTCTAGGAAATAGGAAAATTGTTCTTTACAAGTCAGTTATTTTCTCTTACCTTAAGGTATTTAGAGTCTAATGGAGAAAGAAGATAAACATGAATAAATGAAAATGTTAGATGATTTCAGTTACTGATGTATATTGTTAAACAGTGAATAAAGGCAGAGGTACGGGGTCATCAAATGAACATATAGACCAAAGGTCAGTAAAGAAGTCCTTGAAGATGTAGACTGGACAAGATCTCTGAAAACACTACCTCCCAGTGCACCCAGTCACACCAGCAACTCGATTCCTCCTTCCTCTGCTTCAAATCTCCAGGGGCTTGAACCTCATTCCTTTTGGGACCATGGAAGGATGGGGAATAAAACATTCCAGGCTGATGAAATGGAAAATGTAAATGCCCTGAATGAGTTGATGTATTCTAGAAACAGTAGTTTCACATAGCCCAAGAAAAAAGGATCATGGATTTCAGAACCAGATAAAGTCTCAAAGTTGTATAGAAACCTACTATGAATAGCCTTATAGGCCTGGAGGCTATAAATAAATACAAAGCTCTAAATAATTCTAATTCCAAAATGGAGTCACTAGGGCATTTAAAGAGGGAAGGGACACAAGGTGCTGTTTTGTTTTGTTTTGCAATATCACTTTGAGTACCGCTGCAGCCCTTGTGACAGATAGCAGTGACATGACCCAGAGTGTGGAGTAGGACATGAAGATAAGTGGGATGAGGTTGGGCAGGGATTATAGAGGATGCATTCTGGTTAAGCCCCTCTGTTATGGTACCAGAGGCAGAATCTCTGACCACTCTGTACTAGTAGCTTACCTTCTCCCCACAAGGTACTCTCCCATAGGCTTACCTTATTTGTGTCATAGCATTATCTTATTTTTTTAATTTGTTTACTTGTTTAGTATCTGTCTACTTTCACTTGAATACAAAGGCTATAAGTGCTGGAAACTTGTCTGGCTTATTCAGTTTTATCTACTGTACACAAAACACTGCCTGAAACATTGTAAGTGCCCATTAAATAAATGAGTCAGTGAGTCACTTATGAATATAGTTTCTATCCAATGGTTCTCATTCTACACCTTGGCCACATAGGAGAATTCAATCCCTAGTCTATAAGAATGCTCTTAAAATAAGTGAATAAGTGAATGCTTCTATATTACATCTCTGGATTTTTCTCTTACCTACACTAATTTTTTCTACTTCCTTATAGTAGTCCCCTTACACACTTTTTAATTTCATAAATATCTCAGGTGATTTCAAAACTTTGATTTATAGAATTCAAATATGATGTGGACTTCTATGCATATATACACAAAGGTATATAAATCAGATATGATTAAATTATTAAGTTTCTCACTTTATGTTCCTTTTCCTTACTGCTCTTCTTTGCCAAGTTTGATTAGCTGATTTTAGTATCACTGATCTTACATCATCATTTTGAAGGTTCAACAGAGTTATTATGACATATCATAAATAAAAAATTAGCAATTTTTATACCTGAAAACTTTGTCAGACTAAATTCTCACATGAAAAAGGTGGTGATAAAACTCAGTGTCAGGACTAGTTACCCCCCATGACCTTTTATTTCTTACTAACAGAAAGCTCATTTCATCTGAGGCCATGCTGAACAGTTCTCCATGTGAAGTGTGGCCATGTGACTATGTTCTGCCCAGTTAGATATAAGCAGAAATGTCGAAAGAAAATTCAAAGTCTGCTTAAAGATAATGCACTGTGTTGCAAGGAGCAACACCCTCCTTCTTTATTCACCCTCCCTCACCTTCCACCTTCCTACTACTTGGAATGCGGTGTAATACCATCCTTCTCCTGTGAGTATCTTGGAACCTGCAAACTTAGCCATATACTAAGCATGACAAAAGAAAAATTAAAGGAATTATGGTCACTCATGTAACAGCTACCGATCAAGTTTTACTTCTTTTATGTGAAAGAGAAATTTCAGTCTTCTTTAAACTGTCATTTGGAAGTTTTCTGTTGTGAGCAGATGAACCTATTCCTAACTGATGAAGTACTCAGAATTTCTATTGTACATAGTCATTACCTGTGAATTATAAAAATTAACATACACTTCACTGAAAAAAATGGAGAAAAATGTCTCTATGAGAAGCCTGAAAACAAGATCCTCTGTCTTGAAAACTGATGATGAAAGACAAATCACGTTAACTCAATTCCAACTCTGGTCTCTTCATCTCTTCCTAGTCATTATTTTTTCTTTTAGGACTTCTTAAGCAATTAACATATGGATTGGAATTATTGGTATTATTTGCTTATTGGAAAAAATATGATATTTTAATAAATGAATAATCATTATTTAAAGTTCCCAACTATGCTTATATTTTTCCCAACTTTACTAATTGCCATATAGGCCACTACCATGATGAAGATTACATATTTTTTAATTATAACTAAATCAGTCATTAAGCAATTCAATATATTCCAGGTTAAAAGAAAAAAAAAGGAAAAATATTTTATTACCTTGTGTTAAAGATCCATGAACTTGATCTATCCAAGTCTATAATCTTACTAATTCCATTTGAATTTAAAAATACATAATTCAGCAAATCTATAGTATCTGAATATCCCTTATATGTACAATTATACATCTGCAATAATAATCACAATTATAATTGTAGATATACATCTGTAATTGTTAATGTACAATAATACATCTATACTATCCTGTAAATATTCTCTATTTTTAAAATGCCTAATATAGCAAAATCCAAAAGTACAAACATAGTATCGTAAATACTTATTGAGCCCTCTGATGTGACATTCACTGTATATTATCAAAGCTGCGTACTCTTCATCATGAAAGATGGATGCACATAACCTACTATGAATGCTATGATGGGTATCTGCAGAAAGAGGTATGACAACAAAAAGAAAGGAGGACTGAATCTGTATTGGCATCATGGAAAGAGGCTGGAGTGATTCACTTACATCTTAAAGGATAAGAAGTAGTCAGCAGTTTGAAGAGAAAAAAGAGAATTGAGCCAGAAGGAATGCCTTGAACACAAGCATGGAAGCAAATAGAAGCCACCTCTCACATTACCTTCCCACTAGCAAACAGCCCAGCACACTGACGGTCCCATCCTTAATAACTTCATGAACTCTGAAAGTTCCATTTTAAACTCGCTGCCCTTTGTTACACCACCTCCTGTATATCTAGCTATTGACTTTAATGCTATCAATTTATCAGTACCACCCTTGACTGCCTTCCCAGCTTTACTTTCTATTTGCTAGGTTTTTCTGCCATTTTATGAGAGATTACGATCTCATTGATGCTAGCTGCCATTATCAGAATATTTAAGCACACAATACATGAATCACAAAGAAATTTAGGCACTAAAGAGAATCCTTATTACAGCTTTTACACTTTGAAATCATTACGGTATTTTATGGATTCGAAATTATTTTTACTTGGAGTTTTAGTCCGAAACCCATTTTGGGGAGCAGATTTATTTATTTTACACATGCTCTACAAACATCCTTTTTCAAACAATGAAATGACCTGCCATATGCCACCGTAAAGCTGGTCGGGCTTTATTTGTATTAGTTTATATTACATCCTCACTTAGCAGGATCTGGAAAAGTCTGAAAATCCAATTATATCCGTCAGCCAAAATTCATTGTTACAGCATTGTTTGAATAGATTTTAAGTATTTCATCTGTAGTTACTTTTTGACAGACAATGGTAAGTTGCAGCTGTTTTCATGAATCAAAAGTGATCATCCTGAAATAGGGAGAAGAGCAGTCATGGGGGTCGTGCAAGCTTTTTTTTGATGAGTCTTTCTGCAGCACCGCCTCCAACTTGGAGGAGTCACTCTGAGCCAGGGTGTTTTTAAATATGCGGCACGCGGCCTTTGTATTGACATAAGGGTGAGGTGTGTGTGAACTCTGCTCAAGACACGTGGTGTAAAGTGCACTGCCCTCCTGAGGACCTTCACATTCAGTGACAGCTGTCAGCTGTGACCACAGTTACAACTTTCATTAATGGGAGTTTCTTTCAATCTAATCTTCATTTATTTAAAAGCTAATATTAAAATGGGCATATGGTATATTTGCCTGTATTATGAGAGAAACTACCTAAAACCATACCTGTGAACACAAGCACACGGACTTATACATAAAAAGCCATACAGCTTCTGTATGCCATACACACGTTAAATTGTCACCTTTATCTCTCGATGTCTTTGGTTGACCATATATGAGTGAATTCCTATAAATTGTATATGAGGCTACTGTACAATTTACAATTTGATTACTATTTGACAGAAGAAAAATGTAAATACAGTCATACAAATGAATCTGGAAGTATATCCTATCCACTGACCTTTATTAGTTATTGATTTCTTATTTAAAGAGCCCAATTACATAGAATACGATATTTTAACTAAACTGTATTTATCATGGACAATGAACAGGAGAGTCATTCTATTAGAATCTCAGGAAGATAAATGGATTATTTTCCCACTCTTCAAGTTTCCGCTATGCACTTATGTAATTTCTATAGTTCTTAGATAATATTTTGCTCAGGTCAAAAAATATATTGATAAAACAAAACTAAGTAAGATGACCAGCACAGATCCCTGAATGGTTTGCTTTGTTCTGTATATTATCATTTTTATATTCTGCTACTATCTCAATCATAAACATTGTATTTGTTGTATAACTACCCCCTCCAAAAATTCATTATTCTCCTACTATGTATTCAGACAGGGTCTGTCTGGCCATCCCCATAATGCTAATCTATAGGAAAAGGAAGGTAACAACAGGAAAATATAAGGATAAATACATCTAAAGAGATTCTTAGCCAGCTCTGACTTCTGTTTATACAGACCAAGCAGGGCAGTGCACAAGAGCGGTGCAAAAAATATTTAAGAAGTAAGTCTTTGAATCGTGCTGAGAGCCACTGAACGCAGGCATCAATCATTTTGTTATCCACACCACTCTGTATTGGTCTCTGGAACTCCACTGTAAAGCAAGCATCATATTTGCCAGAATTTAGCCATCTTGTGAAACTTAAAAACTTAAGCAATTCTGTCATACTTTTCTAAGGGCAGAAGGCTGGAGTGGACAGTATTCCGTATTTTAAAGTGACAACTGGTGAGGTTAAATAACTTGCTAAAGGGCAAGATGTTAAAATGCAGTGCAAGCAGGATTAGAAAGCAGCTTATAAGATACGAGAGCCCTTAATTTTAGCTCCTTTGGAAAGGTTCACACTACACTATCAGATTTCTTTTCTGTGTCTGGCTTTTTATATATTGTCTCCTGGCAGATTGTCAAAACACTAAGCTGAACTTGCTGGCATACCACCCTGCTTTGCCAAGTATCCCCAGCCAGCCCTTCCAAATTCTCCAGCCTATAGATCTGAAAATACAGTGGTTAATCTACCATTTTTCTATGGTCACTCCTCCACTTCCTGCCCCACCAACTGTCAAGGCCCTGTCCTGTTGAATTTTCTCACAGGTCACCCTCACGTCTGTCTTGTCCCTGTGGACTTGCTTCAGTTGCCTGGGAGATGGGACCTAGCTGGGCAGTTTGCTCTCCTCCAAGTCCCAAACGTCCTGATAACCTACCTTTCCTCTTAGAGTGTTGTTTACCATGTTTATGTATCCTATTTTGATTATAAACATATTTATACTATTACCCATTTGCATCCTCCCAGTGCCTAGGAAAGGTTATCGTTTAGACAGAACAACTGAGGTAAAATTCCCATAATATGGATGAATGCAGCTTTCAAATTCTTATTATTTGGTGGTAAACTAGACTGTTTATAAACAGTAAGTGTTCAAATGGTTGTTAAAAGGTCCATAAGAAAGAGGCTAGTATTCTGCAGTACTAGTAATTATAAGATGACAAAACAAAAAAAAATGACTTTCTGAATAAGGATAGCAGTATATTTCAATTATCACTCACCAGTTTATTTGACTCATATGGCTTACTTTATCTTAATATTTGATTGTCTCCTATGTGTTATGTAAATTACAATATACATATAAGGAGTAGTGCATAATGTTTCATAGACTATGGGTACTAAATGCTATAAAGGTATTTTTATTTACATTCAAAATAGTCATCATTTATACTTCCTTAAAACGTCCAAAAGAGACATTAACAGCAATATGAATGATATTAAAGGACACATTATTAGGGTCATCAAACATAGTCTACATTTACATGTGTATGAATCACAATTTAACTGTTAAGTGATTACTCAGTCTTAGATATTTCAACATTTAACTGACCTAAGTCTTAATCTCTTCATCATAGCCAACAAGTAATATATTCTCATTAGGAACAAGTAAGATTTTATACACAACACATATTTATGCTAGTGATTTATAAGCTGCAAATATTCAATATGTTGATAAGTAACTCTAGAAAAGCATGGTTTTCATTTTCTTTTCAGAATTATTAGATTTTAGGACAAAGCCAGATTAAGTCACAGTAGTTGACTTATAAGATATATTATAATTGTTTAGTTTTACATGATGTCATGCACAAGTCTAAGTACACCGCTGGTCTTTAATAACCCCACACAGTGCAAACACTGTCCTTGTGGAGAATCAGGACCCAGCAGAGCAAAAAAAATTGAAAGCAATCTTCACATCATATCAGTATCACTGAGCGTGGGTTTTACCACAGACATTTGGAGATTTTTGTCTAAGTGGTCAATGAAAAACATTGGAACTAGTGTACTGAATCTTTTATAATTAATATGAACTAATTAAAAAATATAAGTTGAAAAGCAATGCTAAAAAGTTGAAAAACATTATACAGTGTCTAGACATAATAAAGTGTAACAGAAAAATTTTAAAGAAACCATGTTCGCATAACCAGAGACCAGAATTGGAAAGCTGAACCTATACAATTTCTACGTTCAACAATGGATTTTTAGTGAACATTGCCAGACTGCTTTTCCAATATGAAGAAACTGAAGAATTCCTCCACCTGCCTCCACATCCCCAGTGCAGCAATACTGCTGGCAGGGTGGATGGTCAAGATTAGGGTGTAGTTTAAATACTTTGGGATGTACGGAGTAAGGTCCAGGGCAAGGAGTGCTTACAACCCAAAAGGAAAAGGTGTTTTTTATTTCCAGCTCTTACATCTCACACTAATCTTAGTATTTCAGAGTCAGTGGGGGAATCATGGGTGATATAATTACTTTATGACCAATTTATTATACTTTTACTATAAATGGAGCCAAGTTCTTACCTTAGTACTAAATAAGAAAGTTGTTGAATAGAGGGCCCATTCTTTTTGTAAGGGTATTCAAAACCAAGTACCCAATTGAAATAATCACCAGAAATATATTAAAACCCAAGAGAACAGGGAATATATTCCACACAAATATGTTAAAATAAATAAATGAAAAAGAGATCCTGACATAGAACCCCAAAGTGACTTTAGTGGGGCAAGGAGCCATTAGCTTTGTAGATTTGATATGTGATACTAACAAATTATTTTTATAGCATGTAAATAATAAGTCAAATATGTTTTTGGTTATATATGGAATATTAAGATACTAGGTGTTTATATCAAACTTTGCAATCATTAAAGCATATACCAAAAACTAATTTATGTCATTTGAGTGAAAATACACATGTGACTTAAATAAACAGGTGTTATTTCTACTTTGTGGATGAAGACACTGAGATTTGGGCGTGTTTATTCCTTCACTGATTCATTCGATCACCAGAATTATTTAGCACCTACCATAGACTGGGCAACACCTTGGGCGTTAGGAATATAATAGTGAATGAAACACACAAAGTCCCTACTCCGAGCATATTCTTGAGAGAGTATGAGCAGAGGGAGATACACAAATAAAGATGTCAAGTGCAGGGAATAAACACTACAGATATAAACAAACCAGGTAAGATCAGGAAGCCACGTCACACAGCTTGACAAGACATAGCCATGTAATGGACAGCCTGTCTTCTAGTAGAGACCTCAGTGGGATGAGGGTGAGCTATGCATCCATCTGGAGATTACATTCTGAAAGAGGACAGTAACTTCAAAGACCATCAGGTGGGAGGAGCTCAATGATTCTGAAGGTGGATTGTGTTGTTAGAAGCACCTAGGAGGGGACCTGAGCAGACACAACCAGAATAACAATATGCAACTTAAGCTGTTTTTACAACCTTATATAATGATAACTCGGTTTTACAGGAAAATGTTACATGTATGAATGTATTGTGGAGTGGTTTAGGAGTCCAGAAAATGAAAACAACAAAAAGCTGAATTCCAGTGGTCCTCATTTTATAACAAATCTAAGGAAGGTGAAATGTAAGCCAATAGGAAAAAGAGCTTGGAGCTACACTGGACCATAAAATTATAAGCTGCAGGGAATTTGTTGGAATTTTAGGAAATGCACTGAGTTTTAACAGAATGTAGAAGAGGAACTCTATTCCATTTTATTTAAATATCAAAGTATGGGTCTACATCAACTGCTGACAATATTTATGCCATTTCATTGAACACTTTCTCCAAATACTTCCTAATGCAGCTCAAACTTCTTAATATCAAAATGCAATTCACCAAGATTCCCTATTCTGGAAATCAGAATGATTTGGGTCTTTTGATAGTCTGATTAAAATGAAATCAATGTTGGCATTTTGAGAAGAATGCACCATACATACCTTGAATGAGTATCTACACAAGCTGTTTTGTCACTGACTTTTTGGTCAATAATGAGTGATAGTCAATTTAAAGTTATACTAGGTCCAGAGGTTCAAGTAAGGAACTACAAACTTTCACAGTCAGCTCTTATGAAATTAGTAACTCCCACCTGCCTGACACACTGCCACGTATCCAAAGGGCGCTCCTCCATCCCAGTCTTCCTTGACCTCTGTGCTTCATTCTACACAGTTAACTTGGCCTTTCATTTTGAAATACTTTGTTTTTCACGTTCACACCCTTATCATCCATCCCACCCATCATTTTCTCAGTTTTCTCTGTTGGATTCCTCTCATTGGCCTCCCCCAATTTTTAGGGGATGAAAAAGCTAATCCTGGGCCCTATATCTTTATCTGTGCTCTTTTCCTAAGGACACAGATCTATAATCAAGGCTTTTTAAACTATCTTTAGTTTGTCCAATTTATACCTGTAATCCTGATTTGTATTCATTCCACGCTCTTGAATTTTCTTACTACTCTAAGAGGATGGCTAAAATTCACTTAGTCAAAATACATCTGTAAAATATTTTCTTCCCCATCACACCAGTCTATGTACTACCAGGCTTGCCACGCCTCAGCAAATGAGATGACCATCTCAAAAACTAGGCAAAATAAAAATGTGGAGTCAACATTAATGCTTCTTACTCTCCCCCTAGTTGATTCTATGCTATCAGCTCCTAAGGTATGTCTTACATCTATTAATTTTTTCCCATTGCTACTGACAACAATCTAGCCCAAATGACTCTTACCTCTCTTTTCTAAACCATTGCAATAAGCTCCTAAATGCTTTGGCTATTTTTCCTTTGGCTTCTCTTCAATACCCACCTTGAAAACAGAAGAGTTCCTACAGATTACTTGAACTTTCGTGGGAAGATTTTCTCTCTCCCAAAGGTGAATCACAACTGGATGTTATGGAAGTGGATCATCAGACAGAAATATTAAGCCTTAAAGTGATCTAAACAGAAAAGTACAAAATACAGCTTTGGCTCACAATATATGGCTGTACAATGACTTTGTGCAATAAATTTTACTAGTTGCAACAGAAATTGAGATAAAATTATTTGTAACAGCAGGTCAGATTAAGGCTCATATAAATAAATTCTGTGGAGAGGATCATTCCTATAATAAGGCTTAAAAGTAGAAATAAGGGAAAATTTAAGTTTGGTGTAGCTGTAAATAGCTTTTATTGTAAAAACCAGGGAAAATTCTGGACTGAAAAAAAGACTCAGAATATACTGATTATTAAGTTAAATATTTGATTAAATTTGATGTGAATAATAGAATAAAATGTACAATAGCAAGAAATTAAGTTAAACAGATAGAATCTTAAAGACTGTATAAATCTTATGGATTCTTGAATACAGATAAAGACATGGAGGTGGCAGGTTATAATGTAAAGATAATAACTCTGTAACAAGTGTCTAGTGTTTGGGCCATTTTGTAACATAAGTACTTATAATCTATAATATCTGCATGCTTACTGGATGGTCTCCCAGGTATAAAGCTTAGGTACTAATTAACTTTCTCAATAGTTTGACATGCCCCTGAAAGAGATCACTAGCATTTTAAGTGAGACTAGATATAGACTTTGAGTGACTTCTTCCTATAACATGCATGTATTCCTTGAAGTTTATTTCAAATATTATTTCTGAAAGGAAAATATTAAAGAAATCATACTACAAGTATTAGGAAAGGATTATTAAAAAACTAGAATCAAACAGGCAAACAAATACATTCAGTTTAGAATCAAATTCTGAGCATATCCATTCAGAGAGAGACTTGTTAAAGATGGTCTGCAAAGTAATCTTGTAGAGGCTGATACTGTGGTCATTTAAAATCAATTCGATTCTGTCCTGAGGAAAGCTAGATTTAATATTAGTTGGTGGCAGGAAGGCTTGCTGAGCTGAATGGACCTCAGATTTTTCTACTCTTTCCTTGGCTATAATAACTTCTGTTGTTAAAGTATTTGAGTATTGCCAAGATGAAATTGTCCTTTCAGCTGAAAATAAGCTCCAGAAAACTCAATACTAAAACTCCAACAAAGTAGTTGATACAAGAAAATTTTTTCTCATATAATTAACGCATCTCCACCTTTATATGAAAACCTCATAACCTCAAAACATATACGCATTTTCCATGTAGAAGTGACAACTTCAAAACTTACTTGTAAGTAATTTTTTGTTTACAGAAGGTAAGGTGACATATTTCAAGGCTGTCACTAAAACTGTAGTCAGAGACACTCCAAAAAAACAACCAAATGCAATATTTTCAAAACATGTTCCAAAGAAGGGCAGTAGTTTCCCATTTTTTATCCCTGGTGCACTTTATCCACACATTCCCCTTCTGTTCTCTTAACTACCATTATTGTGAACTACTTCAATTCTAAAATGTGAAACTCTAATTGTCTAGTTTTGAGTATAAAGTCTATCCTTCCAAGCTTCTCACACACAGAACATTATATCTCAATTTTGTTGAAAGCTCCATCTCCCTGAGGAGTTCTATTTTCTTCTGTTTTTTTATCCTTCTCTCCAATTTCTTTCTATAATCTTTTTCAAGAAAAGTCTATGTCTCAATAACTCATTTTTTAACATGTACAGATTTCTTTGTCCCCAAAACTCATGTTTATCTCCTTTCATTGGCTGCTCACATATCATTCTAGAGTGGAACTGAATTTGCCAGAACTCTAAAAGACAGTTTGTCATATCAACATAACATCCTTAGCTTTGAGAACCAGTTGTTATCACTGTTATGTCAATTACAGTAAATAGAAAAAGAGGGGGAGGGTAGTTAGGAAGATAAGTGCAAGAAAAAAGTTTAATAAACCAGTGAGAAAAATGAGAATGAAAGAGAGAAAAACAGTAAATTTTAAATAGAAGTACAATAAAAAATGTCACTGGTGATAATTAAAGGACATCACACTATTTGGATTGAGTTGGTGATTTCATTTAGGACCACTAATAAATTTTCCTCTTTAGTTGTGTAAGATGTTCTCAACTTGCTAAGTTAATCAGCCCATCATATTTTTGACACAAACAGTAAAAGTTGGGCCACTGCACTGTATCAAACAGCATTCTACTTAAATATACAAAATTCATCTTAGTTAGAAACTATAAGAAGAGTAGGTAGAAAAAGTATGATTTATACATAGAATGGTTATGAACATTGAGGAAGCTGTATATATTTACATAGTTTTTATATAAGCAATCAAAAAATTGAAATGTTCAATATTTAAATAATTAAATTTTCAGTGTAGAAAAGGTCCTAACAATCAGGAGTTGCATTCAATCAGCATATATTAGTGAGCCAACAATAGACTACAGTCATTACAAGGATGACTGGACAAAATATTAAGTAAAATGTTCCCATTTATGTACTAAAAGGCAACATTTTCTGGTCAAGAAATTGTAGCAGAAACATAGGCCTTGGGGTCATAAAACAGTGATCTTTATTAAGGATATGAAGCCTAGAACATGATCTTAACATCTCTTATTGCCTCCAACCAACTTTTTTTGGTTGAGTTCGTAGAGGACTTACCTAATCTAAATTTATAAAATATATTTAAAGGCTTCCTTATGTACTTAAAATGTTTTCAATATTTCCCTGGCCTTGCTCCTTGATTTTCATGGATGTATTTCTTTCCTTCTACCTGGTTGTATGGCCCCAAAATGTTGATATTGTTTGTGCATTTGTCCCAATTTGAAAATAGAGTCTCTGCCCATTTGCAAATTATCCATAGTCCCTTCAAATAAACAAGTGTTTATATTGTTATGTCTCAACCCACCTATGATTCCCTGGCTTGTTCTTTGTGTGAACTGCAGTAAAATAGCCATGCTTCTTTAATTGCTACGGACTTTGCTTTATATCGTAGAATCTGGTACTTGGTGACAGCAATTACTTTCATTTCCTCCTTTGCATCTGATTTTATACTTAAGTTGGTTGCTATAAGGCAGATTCACCATTTAAAAATCCCTTTCTGATAGGGTGCCATGGGCACTGTTCTTTCATTAGTCTGAAATGCGCTGATAGCCAAGTGTATAAGCATTTTTTAGCTATAGTAGCAATAATCTAAAGATAGAGAGCCCAGAAGATTGCATGGCAGCTACAAAGAGGGGCTGACATTCAGATATGATCGAAATGCTCAATTTAAGCAATTCTGAAAGAACACTATTCATATATACTAAGAAGTTCTTTGGGTCAAGTTGAAGAGTCTCTTAAAAACAGCTTCAATACTCTTGCCTGAATGGTTGAAAAAAGTGTGGAAGTTTTGATAACTGCTTCAATTACAGATTTCATACAATCTGTTTAGATTAGAAAAGGAACATCCTACACATGTTGAATAAGAGGCAAGTCTAAACTAACACTGCTAACCATGAGAAACTTCTACCGAAACAGTTCTCTACTTAGAGTTTTTTCCTGCTGTATTTCAGGCTATAAATCCATGATAAATTTCTGTAAATTTGATAACTTCCTAGCCATTCTAAGGCTTTCTTTTAAGAATGTACATTAGAGCATTTAAAACAAGAATTTCTGTCAAGGAAGAATGTAAGATGGTCTGCAGCATCCATGACTTCCCATGAGTGAATGGTGATCGGTTCTACTTGCCAGACGCAATAGAAATACTGCTGACCTTAGCCCACTTTACTTGGACTCTTCTGACAGTCCTTCACTCAACTTTAAGGATGTGGGGATACTATATAATTTTAGAAGAAATGGGGAATGAAAATAACCTTGTAATATTACTGATAGACTGCCTATTGTTTGAATTGGATTTACTGCAGAGAACTTGACTGCTACTACTAGGCTCCTATTCTTCTCTTTCACACACACACTCCGCTACTTTCCTAGATATGTCATTCTTGGAACCTTTGGCTATATGGATATGACAATATAACCGCTGAAACAGATCAGACTAGATGAAAAACATCATTTAGCTTTCCTTCGATGATTAAGAAAATTATCAAAGGTAAACCAAAATTAACTGCCACATTAGATTCTATCAGAATAGCTTATAATTATAAAGTGCTCACACAGTTTTATTCATCCCATCAAAAACAAGGTAAGTACTAGGAGTTCACTCTTAGGGAATTTCTAGTTAGCATTAGTTGTGTTTCAAATAATAACTGAATAAGCAGCCTCTGGGAGAATATATATCTGGATCTATATATTTCTACAGGGAGTTAAAAATGGTAGATTAAGGCTAGTTTAATTCTAAACCTTTTTACCTCTTAATGACAGAGTTAAATCCATCGCAGGGGGAATTAAAATACCCTATTTTCTGAGGGATGCTTTAGGGATCTCTGCATCTATTAATGAACTGACAGGTGTTCTCCAAACAATTAGGACTAATTAGCATTTTTGTTGACTAGATTGAGTAGGGAGCACTGGAAGAACCACTTAATGGCCATATAAGTCATTATTTCACCCTTGGAATTTTCTTTGCCAGCAAGGAGATAAAATGCACTGTGAAGAAGCATGGAAAAGGGAAAATTGCTTTCCTCCATAATTGTTATTATCAGTTAACTTCCTATATGAAAGGCAAAAAAAAGTTAAATTTTGTGTAATTGAAACTAGATTCCCATCTACAACAGCTCCCAATACTGTGTGAATCCTTGACATAATTTACTTCTTTTAGAGTTAAAAAAGTCTTACAAGTTAGGTGCTGATTTACCATATTCACCGTTAAGGAAACTGACATTTGAAGAGGATATTTAATTACCCAAAATTATGGAAGTAACAAGTTCCACTCCTTGGCTACCCATTGTAAAGGGCCTTTGCTTTCCCGTGACACTTCACCACCTCTCCGTCCATCCTGTGTTTTCTAACAACACATCTCCTTTGTTGAGGATTCTATGTGTGAAAGTAGAATAGCATGGAGAATTGATATGGTCATTTTCATTAGGACTCTTTAATTTCTAATATCAGAGAAAATTCTCTTCATATTTTTCATCATTTGTCAGGATAATTTTAAGACTTGACTTGTACCAGACTCTGAAAACACAGCACAATTTAAACAGTCCTGGCTCTAAAAGGATAATAGGCAGCATGTTGAAATATAAAATTTCTGATTATTTATACCCATTATGAAGCTGTATCTTGAGTTTGCTATAGTCATGTAAAGGTAATTGGATGTGGATCATTAATAAGCACAGTTGTTATATAAGTTACAATGCTCTCCTCTGAACATATTGGTGGTGTTTCTAAAAATACCAAATGGCATCGTAGCTCCAAAATAAATCTGAATACATATAACTACTAAGATTGTAATATTTTATTGTAAAAAGTCCAATTATACGAGGATATATTTTGTACTTTTCACTTCGTATAACAGGTAGGAGAATATTGATCCTGTATACACTACTAGCAAAGCTGTCTTCTTTTTGGTCTAGATTTTTCATATTAGACGGTATCTGTTCTGGATCTGAGGGTCTAAGAGTACTCATATGATTTTTGCATTTCATTTTTCCGCCTTAGAAAAATATTATTAAGAACAATTTACTTCAGAAAAAAATAGTTTCCTTTAATAATTCTCAATTAAAAAATAGTAGTATATGAAAAGGCAGTAACTAAGATTTTAATAATTAAATTCCATCTTAGTACTGTTTTGTATTTAAAGTTGTTGGGAGAAAAAAGACTATAAAACAATGTAAAATGGCACCTATACCAACCTGCCGTCGGAACCTGCAGGAGTTCAAGTCCACCAAGAAAATTACATGAACTAACTCTAATATTTATGGCATAATATTTTCCCATATTTATTCTTCTAAGTCTCTGAAAAGTTAAAGAGTAACTTTAGGAACCTCCAAAAATTGTAATAGAGTATGGTTGCTGCTGAATTACACACAAGAAGCTGAATATATGATCAAGCTTACAGCACACTGACATCACAAAGCTATAAAGGAATGACAACCAACAGCCTCTCAAAGGATTTAAGAAAGGCCACCATTGATTTTACCATAATGCAGAAATTTCTGCAACAATAACCTTCATCTCAGCTTTTTTTTTCAAATCTTCAACTTAAAAATACATAACTTATTCACAATTACTATTTTTCTTAAGGGTATGAAGTACAGATACAAACAATATAAATTAAAATTCAACCACAGAAAAGGTCTTAGGTAAAAGACTGAAAGTGTGGTTCCAATTAATAATCACTTTTAATTTTCCAATTAATAACTCACTTAAAGAGTCCATCAGTATATTTTCCTATGATAGATTAAAAATAAAAAAGAAGCATTCTCATCAACATAGAATCTTACAGTTGTTTGATTCTAATTCATGTAGTTCAAAGAATAATCATTGACTTACAATTTTAAGAAAAGCAATTCGCAGTCCCATGTTTTGTCTTTCATTTCCCAATACCTCCTCTCCAGAGGAAATTAAATTATTTTAGTTCTTTCTTTAGGAGTTCACTTCCATACCCAAATAAATATATGGTTACATTGCTAATACTTGAATTATCAATCTCAAATATTGACATATGGCTTCCAGCTATGGTAGGTGAAGGATAGAGTTTCTTGGACTCCCATCTGTAACATTTCCTGTCCCTCCAGAAACACACCTAGAGTTTTTACCATTTTTTCATTAAATCAGTGATTGGAGTTTATATTTCATGAGCCACATCATGTATCATAGTTTTTTTCTTATAGAAGTTAATGGTTTGCTATTATTTTCATTTTGCTTTCTTTATATATATATATATATATCATTCTTGTGACACACATATATGAGCCACCTTTTCTTTCCCAAAAATAAGATTTGCTAAAACAAAAGATATTAATCCAAATTTATTAATATCTTCCAAACAATCATTAATAGACAGGTAAACCTCACTCTCCGTGGACACCATCCCTATGCTGGCTTAAGCCTGCCGCTCCACCTGCATCTTACCCTCAAGGATGCTCCCTGGTCAGTACCTTGGTACCTGGCCTGGCTGTTTCCTAAGGATGGATCCCAAGGTTCTTTCTCTTCATTAAGTTTTCTTCTGATGGATATCCTCCATTAAGTTCCCAAGAAGTGGAACATGAAAGATAATTTTAATGTTTTTTTTGTCTAAGATGTGTATTTTATTCCCTCCTTTATTATAAATTAAGTGAATATAGTTTTTTAGTCAAATATCGTTTCCTTTCAGGCTCTTCCAGGTATTAATTGAGTGGATACCTGAAAGGCTCTTAAAAACGAATTCTCACATACTTTATTTCTGGGGATTTTTAATATGTCCTAGATCTTTCCTTCCTTACAAGGAAGGAAACTTAGAGCTCCTACTAAATGTATATCGGACCTCTTGAATTTATCCCCTAAGATCTACATTTTCTCTACTTTTATATTTCAACTTCATATCCTTCCACTGATTAATTTGTACTTAAAATATTACAATATTCCATTTATTTTTTGTACTATGTATGTGTCCTTAGTGAAGTCTTTAAACATATTACTTCTAGTATTTTTGTTTTTCTTTTAGCATTTTCTTCTACTTCCTCTATTTCATCTGGGGTTTTTTTCCCCAACTCTTTCCGTGTGTTTAATTTCTTTCACAAGGCAGTACTTCTTCAAGTATTTTGGAATCTTGGACTTTCTGTTTATATGTAAGAAAGGGAGCCATCAAAGTGGACAAGCCCTTTATGAGAATGTACCCTCATAGGCCTCACAGAAGGGTTACAGGGCAAGACAAGGTCATCCATGCCACTCTCTGAAGAGCTATTCTTTAGGGCCTTCTGGAAACGGAGATGTTGTTCTCCTGGATAATCTAAGCTGAGGAAGGATTTCTAACATCTCCATGTATTGACTTTTAATAATTTCCATTGCTTGGAATAATTTCCAAGTTAATAAGTTTAACTTGTCCAAGTTCAGGGCCCTTCTTAGCATCCTCCTGTTGAATGTACTTGGTATCTCTACACAGTATGAGATTCTCTTCGTTGCTTGATCACCACTCTTAGCCCTTCATATGATCTTGCTTTTCTCCCAGGTGTGAGTCCATACCTAGGTTGATGTCTTGCTGTTATTTTTATATGTCTTAAAGAGGAAGAACAGATTATATTTTATTAATCTTCCATAATTATTCTGACATGTTAAAATAATCTTAAGGTTGTACATTCATTTTCAGTTGAGCAAATAACCTTATAAGCAATATATCTTGTTAACATGGAGAAGTATTATATCTCTAGAATATTAGTTGTTCTTCTCATATCAACATCCTTGACAAGTCTACTATACCAAAAATTTTAAAGTATACTTGAAATGCAAGAGTAGCTTTTGAATTTCTGTCATTCTATCCTAGTAAATACCTAACTTTTAGCTATTGCTTCATATTTAGTAATTTGAGTTTTTAAAAAGGATTTTAACAGAAACAGAAAAGAAAAAAGAAAACATACACATTTAGCCTTTGGGAAAGGGTGCACTGAGGCATTTTTGGGAAGGATTTGAGATTGGCATTACTTTGTTTTCTTTTAGGAAATACTCTTTTAACTTAAGACTAGTTTATATTATTATGCATGTACATAACACATACACATTTGAAAAATAAATTCTATTCCCTTGAGTAATTTTGGCTCCCTTTTATATGTATTCAGAAAGCAGTTGGCAAAAGTTCACACATTTTTATTTTAGGTCAATTAGTCAAAGTTACTGGACTCCACTAATCATTTACAGAACACTAAGTTGCTTGAAGTTCCACAACAGCTGCATTTCAAGACTTCCCCTCAGATATTCAAAGTCCCAGTCTTTGTATAGATCCTGAGCTGAGATGCAAGTTGTGAAGCCACATCTACTTCAATGGCATTCTCTTATCAAAATAATAATAATCACTTAATATGGTACAAATATATCATGGAAGTTAAAGACATGATTCATGCAGAATGCAAGCAGCTAAGGGTGGCGCAACAAAAGTAAGTCTCCATGTTCAAATAGCTAAAGATCAGATATGAGAGGGGATGTGGAACTACGTCATAAAGTAGACTGATTAATGCCAGACATTACTCAAAGTAATATGGACAGTTACAGTCAGGATACTTCAGAATTATTTCCACTCAGGGAACATCAAGAACATTTAAGATTAATCTTGGGGAGGGTCATCATCCATGCAGGGCCTGAAAATTTACTCAGTAATGGAGTAAGAAGTGATATGGAGCTAAGGAACAGGTATAGAAGTTGGCGACTACCGTTGATAAAACTGGTTTCTAAGAATATTACTATGTCAGGGGTTCCCCAGACCACCTCATGGTTTGCTGACTGGCTAGGATGACTCACAGCACTCAGCATATTCTCACGGCTATGACTTCTCTCAGCAAATAAGTAGAGAAAGATCAGCAAACGCAGATGGGGCAAAATCTGCAAAAGACCAGATTTAATCTTCAAGAGCCTCCTTTTATTAGAGTCACACAGAATGTACTCAAATCCTCTGGTAACAGAATTGTGACAACGTATATGAAATGTTACCCAGAATGGAAGTTCACATAAGCCTTTGAGTCCAAAGTTTTTATTGATGCAGGGGGTGGGGGTGGACCAGTCACATAGGCACCTTCTGCCAAAACATACCCAAGTTCTAGATTTCTAGAAGGAAAGCATATGTTCAGTGTAAACAGTGCTTGTACAAATATTTTAGTTCTTTTATCAGTTCTGGGAATGGTGGCAACCCATTTGAAATCCAAGTTACCAAAAGCTAGCCAAGGATCAACCTCGCAAGCAAGCTTGTCTAATGACAGCAGTATCAGGCCTGCTATGTTACTTCTCTTTGGTATAATTATTAACTACAGAACCTCGTTTGTAAAAGGTCTTGAGAATTAACAATCTAAAGAAGTTTCCTGAAGGACCTGATCTTGTCATTAATTTTGATACCACTTTGAAAATGGGCAAACTTGTCACTCCTCCACCGTGTAATTCTGAAGGTTCACTGGTTACTCTCGACAGAAGAGAACAGGAGAGGTCTGGTCAGCAGTAAGATCACTGGTGTCACTATTCTATGGCATGACTAGCACATGACATAAATTTCTTTCAGTAGCTTTTTCTCTAATAGTACAGAAAGTTCTCTTTTAGAGTTCAGATTTTCTTTAAATAATTTCAACTTATCAGAATGTTTTTACACCTTGTAGTATATCTCAACTATGAAAACAATTTCCATAATGTTAAAAGAACAGGGTTAGATAAAAATCTGGATATGTGTGCACAGAATCCTTATTTTTCCTAGGAAATTGCTTCTCTTCACACATTTCAGTTTTGGTCATTTGTTTATTTCTTCTCATATCCTTGGAATGAGAGTTCACCTACATGTGAAGTATTTCACAGCGCTAAAGGCAGGCTGAAGTTGAAATGCCCTTCATAAAATAATTTGACTAAAACACATTTTGCTTTTTCTTTTTTTTTTGCTCCTCAAAATTTTGATCTTTTATGAACCTCAAGTAAGGTGTTAACAAAGTTAGCTTTGGTTAAATGCAAAAGAACTAGGTCTCCAAACTCTTCCTTTCAACACATTCTTTACCAACAAGAGTCATAATTAAATGAAATATCCACAGGTTATGGAAAAAACTACATTAATGAAGGTTTCATCTTTTATGGCATATGCTGACAAGGTACAATTTATACCTCCTATCATTGGGACTGAAGAAATAAGATCTCAACCTGTGGAAGTAATGTCTCTTTGCAAACAAATGGTGGATGAAGGAACCAAAGTAGTATTTAAAAACATAGTTCACCTAAACAGCTAATTATAAATGGTCCTGCTGATAGGAGACCCTTGGTACTCTCTTGCTAATAAAAAAGTACAACTATTATGGAAAAGTTGACCCCTGATGCTAAATCAAATTTACTTTATCTCCAGAACAGGGTGGGAATAAGTTTGGATAAAATTACTAGGGTGTAACTAACATGCTGATTATTTCCATGTGTCAAACACCAGAGGAAGAAGCTTTTCAAGTTTATTAGGTCCAACTTTCATAAAACAGAATGGCTTTCAGGTCAGGTGTAAACTCTTTTGTGCTATTAATCTCCATCTGAACATAAAATCTTTCTTTTAGCTTCAGCAACAGGTTCTGTCACATTTTCTGTAAAAATAAGTGATAAACAAGGCGAGAATGCATGGATAAAGTTATATTCAGGATTTACAGTCCTCATAAGAAATCTTTAAGTATCTCAAAAAATTTTTTCTATTAGCCTAAAAAGTTTTGCATAAAGCATTCAAATATGTTTTGCAGCTCCATACTTGATGCATACTGCTATTTGGCATAAAGTTAGTATTCTGTTTGTTCTCACTGAATGAACACATGTTGATTTTGCCACAAGTATGCTAATGTATAATATTTGGGAAATCATTTTATACTATTAATATGTGAAACTAAGAACTGTAATTGGGAAACTCTTAACATGAGCCATTCTTGAATTAGGAAACATCCTCTAAATGAAAACAGTTTAAGAGTATGGGAGGATCTAGAAAAACACACACAAACACAAAGAAGGGGGCAAGAACACATTCCTGACAAGTTTTAATGATGTCAAAAAAAAAAAAAAAACACAGTAAAAGAAATGGAACAAATGGTTTTCTAACTGAAAACCAGTTTCATTTGTTTCCCCTTAATGTTTCTAGTAGTTTCAAATTAGCATTTTCTTCTTTGACCATCTGCTGTTTCTGCTTTAGTATTTTCTTCTCTTAATTTACTGCAATTAAACTACTTCTAATTATTTCTACCAAGTCTCAGTTCATGTGTATCTCTGTATTTAAACAATTTCAAATGCATCAAATAAGTAGTACATCACTTAATTGTGAAAAATATCAAAGCATAACTTATAACTAGTTATTTGGTGCTATTTTTTGCCTCCCTTCTTCCCACAACCCAGAATTCAGAGATGACAGTAGTCAAATCCTCCTGTGCTCTGAGGGCTTTTCTAACCCTCTGGCACAGTGGCACATGGAGCCTAGAGATTACAGAATTGATCTAGATACCACAGGAAGATAACAGATAACTACTTTGCCACAACACAAAGAAAGTGCTATTTTGCTGCACAGATTAGCTTTGGGAAAACAAAAGGAGATAAACTCTCACAAGCTAAAGGTCAAGAATCCCATAAATTTATTGGCAACACTCAAATATTAAGCAATTCATAAAATGCTCAGCTTAATGGCTATTTAAGCTATGTTATAACTGATGATGCTAATAAGGCAGTAAAGAGTCTATTATATTGTTCAGAATTATAATTTCAATGTGCATTTTATTTTCTAGTCAACATAAGGAGCTGTATCTTACTTGCAGAAATATAAGTGTTCCTGAGTAGTGCCAGGAGATGAAGAGAGACTGTGAGCTGGATTATAGCTGAGATGCTTTACCATGGAAGCAAAGCCTCATCTGTACTTAATGCAAAATATTAGCACTAATATCAAGACTGTTGGCATTGGCAGAAAGAAGAATCAGTGGCAGGAATGCACAGGAACATGCTACAACAGGGATCAGAAGAGTTTCAATTCCAGGGTATCACATGCAAGAATAACTATGGGATTCAACTGACTCCAAGATCCCTGTCAAGTGTTTACTCTGGCGGTAATAACATGAAAGTCAGGGGATCTGAGAGTGAACTGTGGCCAACTGGAGGGCACCGGATAGACACAAGGTCACATTGAATAAATCTCTGCCTTGTACTTCTGCAATTCCATGAGTCTACCTTAGGCAATCTAGCAGCGCCAAAGCTAGTAAGCTTAGTACTGTGATTTCTGCCAATGGAGTCACCTCATTTATTCATCTTTATAATAATGCCTCAGCACAGACATCTTACATTGTACTTACTAGGACAAAATAAGTTGTGCGAAAGTACAATGTATTTTCAGAAATAGCTCAGTCCAGGAATGACCATAATAGAATAACCCTGAGAAATTAAGTAGCATTCCACCCTCCGGCAGTCACAAAATAAATTTCTCAGCTGTGACTGAGCTAATAAAGCAGTGGCTTCTTAAGTTCTCTAAGACAAACTGCCAGGACTTAACTCCCTGTTTAGCCACTACAACTAACGACCACTTATCAGTAATAATTGTTAACTAGGTTACCTGTACTCTGACTGCTTTGTTTCTCATCCATAAATCCCTGTTAATACTAAATTCAGTCCCATGTGACTGTTTTGAGAATGAAGTAACATGAAATGTGTAGACCCTGACACGTAGTAAGGCGTGGTCTGGGTATAGCTGTCATTCCTGTTACTGTCACTGAGCTGAGGCAGGCAGGCTATACTACCAAGCAGAGGATTGGATGGTTACAGTGATGATTTTATGCAGAAGTAATCCTGAGAAATGGTACCAGTGTTACCACTTATTGTCATGGGACCTCAGTTCAGAGTCATTTTTAGATGTCAAATTTCAGTTATCACATCGAGGGACTGAAGAAAAATAAAACACAGCGAAGGTGATTGATTTGCACTGAAGAATGTCACAAGAGTTCAAAAAGTTCATGTCCTGGGGACCGGGAACAGGACGTGAGCACGCAGATTGGATTTGAAAACTACACAGCAAGAGCCCATTGTATAGTTTAACCTGTGTGTCCCCTTGCAAGCCATCAGCCAGGTGATGGTCATTCTGCTTGAACAGGAGGCCGGTCCTTTCCTGTGCAGACACATTGAACCAAAAGGCTCCAAACTGAGGTACATTCCTGGGCAATAGGAGGCAAAGGGAGTATTTCTCTTATGAGACTCTAACAAGCCTCCCTCAAAGGCCTACAAAAAGTGACATTAGAGAGTCTCCACTAAATTTCAGGGTATTGATAGTCAAGAACCCTATGTAGGTAAGCAGAGATTCAAGTAAGATTTTTAGTGTCCTATTTATAAATAGGAGTAAGTGTGTTGCCAGGCATGGAAGGAATCACTGACATAAAACAGAAATTCTTACAAAATAAGGTTTTTAAAAAAGAAAATAAAAATGCAATGACTGGCATAAACCACCCTCAAATTATTATCATAATAGATATGAAAGCTTGAAGATATTACAGGTATAGAAAAATATACTTTGACTTTCTGTTTGAAGTCACTATCTCCAAATTTGCCTTCCTGATCTCTTTCATGGTTTAATTTTCCCCCAACTGTAGCATTCTGACTGTAACTCTGCGGGCGGGGTGGGGGTGGGGGTGGGGGTGGGGTGCCAAAGGGAGAAATAAAGTGGGAGAAGCTTGCAAGCAGTCATCCACATCTGCACACCTGCCCATGTCTCCTCAAGACCCGGCTGCAAAAAGGGACCCAACTCAACCTCTCTCTCGGTCCAGATATGCCCTGGCTCGCCCTTTTAATCACCCATTGATATGAAAATGGACTACTTCTCTCTGCCCCTTGGAAACACCTACTGATGTGGAGATGCACTAAGGCCAGGCCAGAGATTCTGGAAATATTGCCATTTTACCCACACTGAAATACTTCTTAAAAATTTCTATCTATACCCTTTGCCTGTCCAAAGTTATATCAATTCATTTAGTCTTGATTACAACTGGAAAAAATTCTGAAATGTCCTTAATTAAGGGACATTAGAGCTGGAGAAGGAGTTAGACAAGGGAAAATAATCAGTTAGTAGCCAAGGGTCATAGCTAACCAGAGACTTCGCATTCTGGGATGAAGTCATTTCATCATTTAGAAGGACCCCAGAGCCACCACAAACCCCTTTGTGTGTCACCAGCATCTGACCACCATCAACGATTAATCTATGAGCTTTCTCTAAGGACTAACGTCTGCTTTATGTTAGCTCACTGTGGGTAACACTGCAGTATTTCCAGAACCTTTCTCCTGGCCTTAGTGCATCTCCGTATCAGTAGGTGTTTCCAAGGGGGGGAGAGAAGTAGTCCATTTTCATATCAATAGGTAATTACAAAGGGGAGCAGGATATATCTGGACCAGAGAGGTTGGGTAGGGACCCTTTTTGCAGCCGGTCACGAGAGACACCGGCAGGCAAGAAAAAGTGGACAACTGCTTGTAAGCAATAAATGGATTTCTCCCACTTTGTCTCTGACTGTTTCAGTTCAAAGTTGTTTTGCCTGGGGATTCTTCCCCGGAGTTACACCCGCCTTCCTTATCTATAGCCAATGTGAATTTAAATATCTTCCCGTAAAACCCCTCATAAATGTGCCCCATTTCTTGAGTCTGCAGACAAGATGTGTCTGTGAACAGGCCTTGCTGCTGGTAAAGCCGAAACTTCCTGTCCCAGGACTCAGCCCTTATTCTGGCTACCAACTGTAAAGGCTCAATAAATCCTTTATTGCAGAGATCTCTCAGTCTCTTAGAGTTCAATTTGTCACAGCCCTATAATTAGGTTTTATTCCCAATTTACAGATGAGGAAATGGAGCCAGTAATAAGCTAAGGTCACAGTGTTGCTAAATATCAAAAGAACAATATTTTAACCCAAGTGGGCTGGTTTCAGGTTTCAGTTCTTAAGCACTTTGTTTCCTCTGTGACACATCAGCTCCTTAAGGTAAAGATTCCACTCCTACCTCAACTATTACATCCCTAGTCCCTAGGGGAGTGGCTGCACTAGAAGGTGGACGACTCAGCACGTATTTGTTGAATGAAGGATAAATAAAAAAGAAAAGCCATTATTTACCTAGAACACAACATTAAACTGTGAACAATATTTAGTCATAACAATATGTACATTAATATAACCAAAAGTGTTCTATAATTATAAAAGGGAGATGTGGGGAGACGTAAAATATATGTGGTAATAAGAAACCCAAATCGTTATAGGAGGGCAATAGAAAAATGCATGTGTCGTGCCAATGGATTTCAGCCCCAGACAAGCTCACTATGGATTCAGTGAGACCAAAGAAATGACAGTGGAACGTTCTTGGGTTGAAAGGTTTATACCCAACTTTATTCCCACAGTGGCAGGTCAGTCACTAGAATCCTGTCAACTCAGAGAGAGTTTGCATGCACAAAGCCAGTCTCTGCCTCCAGGCCTCTCTATCCCTGCAGCTGTCTCTGTCTCTGTCCTTGGTGCTGCCACCCCTCCCGTCTTGTCTCTGCTCTCCTGCAGCGTTGCAGCTGTGCCACCGTGTCACCCAGAACACCGAGTGGAGCTCTTTATATAGAGTCAATAGCAACATGATGCCCACACGTGTGTTGTGAGCTAGCCAACCAGGGCTAGGTGAGAATCCTGGCCACAGGAACCTTCACTTTAGCCACAGAATGTAACTGGAATATCCAAAAAGAGTAGTATTTTTAAAGCACATTGTTTAAAAATACAGAGATGGATGCCAGAAGAAACAAACTTTCCAAAAGAGTGAATGTCCTTCCCTAGGTTGCAGGGAGTGTTGGAGCTGTGGGAGGAACAGCCACTGCTGCAAAGTGGAGTGCCATCTTTATTGAGGATGGCTCCTTTGAAGTGCCAAAACCTGTTCTCAACCAACAAGAGAAAACAATGAGAAAGCGTAGAAAATAAATAGGCCACTTCTCACAAGAACTTTGAGATTAAAATAGTCACAAAAGGTAAAAGATCGTATGTTTACCATGAACACATGTCCATTAAAGCAATCTGGAGTATGATAGAATTTCACTGCGGACTTCAGTTTTCAAAATCAGAGTCAATTTCTATTTCCAGGTTCTGTCCCTAAACCTTTTACAAACAAAAATCAGCAAACTGCTTTAGCGCTCCAGAGAGGTTTTTTGCCTAAGGATTGCCTTTCTAATTAAGCCCTCCAACTCTTTAACAGGCTAATTTTATCCATTCGCTTCTAGATGAAGTGGTTTCAGCTGTTATCTGTGAATCACACACAACAGGGCTTGATCTGCAATTTCAAGAAAGGTGGATTTGAAAATGTCCCTAGTTTTTATTAAAGAAAGTTGAGTATTCTTCCAGCACCATTTTTTTTAAGTGTAACTAATCAGATTTGAATGAACTGGCCTAAGGGGAAGAAGATGATAAATGGTGATCAGCAATGAAGCTGGGGAGATGACCAGGGTGATGAGGTGCAGGATTGATTAAGTCAAAGGTCTCTGGAGCACATCTGTGGTTCTCCCAAGCTCATCATAGAATGAAAGGAAAAAAAAACAGCAGCTATAAAATTGTAAAGTTACTAAGACTTCTGGAAAAGTTACTACCTAAACCTATCACATGACCATACTCATGCTATCAGCAAAACCTAGAGGGAAGTGGAGAAATGAATTAGCATAGGCACACCAATCTTAAGAGTTGCATCCTAGCTCCATGTAATTTACTTAAATGTGAGTTCAGTCCTTGTTCCACTTCTCTGTAGCTTTGCAATTTGAGATTCTTAACCTCTGCACACGGCAGTTCCTGTTTGCTAAAAACGGTGAAAATATTACCAATATCATGGAACTGCTGGGGGATACAATAAGACATTGCTTATGTTTTTCCATGTTGTATTATTGTTATCAGAATGTTTTACCTATTTGATTATGAGAAGGATAACCAAGTTCTCTAGCTTGCTGAATGCAGAATGCTATATGCAGGCTGGTCTATAGCCTACCTCAAGGAAATGATTCATACAAGCTTGTGATCAAGCCATTAGAAGTATGCTTTCTTTTGAATTTAAGTGGCATAACCTAGGATGTGGAATCTGAAGTTAAGAACTCGCTCTTCATGCCTAAAAGAGTGAAGAACTGAGGTTAACCTGAGTAAAGGGAAAATTCAAGGAAGACTTCTTTCAAGACCATCCCAACAGGAGTCAAGACTTACAATAGGGGAGACACTGAGCTCAAGTCCCCTGAAACAAAAGACAGGAGAGCTTTTCAGCACTGAGATGAAGTAAAGGAAAAGTACCGGAGGATGGACTTTCCAGAGTGCAAGGTGCATCACTGTGATTAGCCTATCTGTGTTCGCTAATTGGCACTTACCTTAAATAGGCTCCTACTCTCCCACAGAGTCCAGGTGAAGGGGTCCTCTTTTCTTGATGATTACATTGCAAAGGAGGACTCTCAGGTCCTTGACAAATTCCTGGGTTGTAAAACTGTCAGGAGGCTGGAGAACTTTGATATCTCAAAGGGGCAAAGATACAATTTACAATTCTAAGTTTTCTCAAGTAAATGCAGGTCAGGGACCTACGGTCTGGAAGAAACCTGTGTGAAGTTTAGTCAGGCTCAGGAGATTGTTAATGCAATCTCCATTTCCTGAAGCAATAAGCTACTGATATCTCTGGGAAAGGAAGTGTGTGTTAGAGTCAAGACCAAGGGCCATTGGCCTGAATCCCATCCCCTTCACTTAACCTGAGCCCTGGATTGTGGGTACAGCAGATAACCTGAGTTTCAGGTTTAAAATATCTGAGTCTCCTGGTTTAAAATATCAGCACCAATAGTACCCAGGGTCTGCCATGGAATAGCTGTTCTGTAACTATTAGTTACCATCATCACTTGCTTTTTTCAGTGTCTTTACTATATCATTAATACTTGTTTTGCACTTTAGCATGTCTTTATGCTAGTCACTGGGAAAGAGAAATCCCCACCAGTTAGAGTGTAAGATAAATTGTAGGGAGCTGGGCGATAGGACACTGGTCTAGAGAAACTGCTGGCCAGCCTCTCACGAATGCTCCCCTTAGGCATTTCTTGAGGCTAGGACCATCTCAGGACCCGTGTTTAGGAAGCCTGAGCCTAGTATCAGAGTGTTTGATCCTGTTCCTCCCAGGAGGCTCGCCATGCTGGGGCGATGCCCATGCACCATCCTGTACATCCTCACATCAAAGCCCAGGCCGAGGAGACGTGACCAAAGCTCCTTTAAACTGAGGCTACAGCTGCCTTCACGAACCAGAGCCCAGCATGAGAGAAGATGCACGCTAGTTACCAACATGAGAATCCATGGGTGGACAGCCTACACGACTTCCCCTACGGGACTTTGTACTGGAAAGCACAATGCTGCATCCAACTACCAGAAAACACTCTAGAACCTCAGAACAACGAGACAGCAGCGGGCTGAAGTCTCCTTCAGGTGAGGCCTCCGAACAGTTCAGAGAACCCACCGCATCTAGGTGCTTGCTTCCCCAAACCACAATGACCATTTTGTTCGGGGAGCCCCCCCACGCCACTGCAGTGACGGGCGCCAAATGTCTGCCATCACCAGTTCCTAACCCCTTCTCCCGATTGCACATAGAAAGAGACTCAAATCCATGAAAGAGAAACCACATGAATTCGTTTCCTTTCCTCCTGATTCCTTTGCCAAATAGCAAATGCTGATGTATTAAAATTGCCTTAACTATTCCATTGAGTTGTTCCAGCAATTATGTTCTCTCAAATTAATTAAAGAAGCATTGCACAACTTTTAATGGAAATAAACTTGTTCAAGCTATAAAAAGAGATGAAAAAAATATACTAAACCTTGAAAGGAAAAGACGTGTTAGATAGGATTCATTCACAATGCTTACTCACAAGGTTTTGTTTCGCTTATCTTAAATTAACTTTGTACACTACCAACTCCTTGTTTTTTCACATGGACATAATCATTTCTCCTAAAAGGAGACTTTGTTACTCAGTTAAGCAAAGCCCCATTTTCAGGTTTAAAAAACAGCAAATTAAAACAATATGAATTACCTTTTAGTTCTAGAAGTCAGAAGGCTGAAATGGTTTCACTGGTTGGCTAGGAGATCAGGGCGTAGACAGGGCTGCACGCCTTCGGCAGGCTCTGGAAGAGAATCCATTTCCTTGACTTTTCTAGCTTTTAGAGGTTTTCAACATCCTTCGGCTCATGGGCCCCTTCCTCCATTTCCAAAGGCAGCAACGGCGAGTTCTGGTTATTACCTGACCACAGCCCTCTGGTTACCTCTCTCCTCTGGCATTTTATAAAGACACTTGTGATTACACTGGCCACCTGACAATCCAATTAGCAATTTTAACTCCACCTGCAACTTTAAACCCTCTTCGCCGTGTAACTTAACACATACATGGGTTCTAGGGATGAAGATGAAGACACCTGCAGACTATTCTGCCCGCCCTACAGCATTTAGGAACAGAATGTGGCAGAGAAATAAGAGCCTTCAGACTTGCCCTCCATTGTGACATGAATACTAAGGAGCATTATTATCAGGATAATATACAACACAAAGGCCTGAGTGAGCTAAAGGCTTGAGTTAACAACTAACTAATCACTGACCTAAATCAAGGTAAGTTTTAGGGGCGGGGAATCTCATGTTCAGAAGGGTGAAATTGGCTTTTTAACAGAATAAGGCTCTTAAACAGACACTTCAGTGACGTGTATAAAAGCAAGGGAAGTATGTTTAAAAACAAAAATGCTATTGGTTTTCCATAGCTCTATGCAAAAATACAGAAGAGTCCCATGCACTTTTTGACTTGAAAGGCATGTGTAACACACTACCAAAACTAAGGAAACCAGAAATATTGAATGAGCCCTAAAAACGGAAAGCAGAGCAGTGTAGGAAGGATTAACCCTGGAGCAGCCTTTAATTGAGCAGCTGGGCAAACTCAGTTTGGAATTTAGGCAACCAGTAAAAATGTTACACTGCTGTAGTCATGTGTGATTTTTTTCAAATTGGATTTTGTAGCAATATGGAAGCCATGCTAGGCTTTTCAAACAAGAAATAAATGGAGAACAGTCACACATATCAATAGAGTGTTCTGTATAATAGAAGTAAAAATTTTTGTGCTTGCCATGGCATCTTCAACCACAATGGAGGATTCAAAAGCTCTGTCTTCATGAGACTCTTGGAGCATTTTCCTTTATAAAGAGCTTGAATCTTCTAACTTTAATTTATGAGATGTACTTAGATCTGCCTAAAGGAAGCAGCACTACAGAAAAAGACTATGAAATGGAATTCAACTGACCTGAATTATTTGAGAGATGGGCGTTTTTATTCTGAAGAATGTAAAGGAACTCTTTATTACTGTTTTTGGGAGCACCAGCAGAACGTTTCTGTTGTGATTCTGGAATGCCACAGAGTATTAACTTTAGATCGAAAGAGTTATAACACCCTCTGCTTTCTAAATGTTAGTTTACGGAACAGCTCTCGAACAGATTATAGAGTCATTTCAGGGGCAAACGCAGAAGTTCTAAATTCCTCAGAAGGAATTATTCACTAGATAATGATTGTTGTCAAGCAAGATAAGGCTCATTTTCTGACAGATTCTCAGAGGTAAGTGTTCCATGAATGGCAAACATAAAAAATTTCTGTTCCAAGGCATTCATTTTTCCCCATGTAGCCGGGTTGTCCTTCTAGTCACTGAAAATTATTGTATGCGATAAAATCTGTCTTCCCAAGTTTTCCATTAAAAAACTGATTTGTAAACTCCAAGAGGATCAGAAGGTTGTTGTATATATGTTTGATACAAAGGAAAACACATTGAAAATGTACAATTTATATTTAGTAACTGCAGGGAACATCTGTTAACTAAGAGACACATCTATTATTCAAGGCAATCATCAACATAACTATTTGATCATTTGTCTGAGAAACCTGAGCTTTGAGTTCAGAGACAAGTCTGGTACAGACTTCTGCTTTGGGTTGGTAGGACAGCAGGATTGTGGTTTGTATCAATCAGATTGTTGTCAAGATTATTCCCCTTGGCTCGACTACAGCTGAGAGAAACCTCTTTCCCTACTATCCCGTCCATCACTGATCTGTTGGATATTATTGCCAAGTATTTTGGAGGTAGAGCCGAGGAGTGACATAGTACACGGATGACATACAGACTGTTTAACTAGGCCAGGGAAGGTGCTATTCAATTAGAATGAAGCCTGACAACAGCACAGGGTGCTGAGGTCCCCTGCTGTGCCAGGCAGCTTTTGGGTCCAGGACCAGAGGAAGGTCCTAAGAGAGGTACTAGGGTGGCTGGCAGGGCACAAGGACAAGAGTGGAACTTAAAACAGCAGCTATTTACTGATATTAAATATTCCAGTGTTCTAACTGGCCCAAACAATATGAATAGAAACAGTAGAATATAAGCAAAGGAAACTTCATTAGTGCTTTGGGTCCAACTTCCACAAAACAGTAGATCTCTGTAGCGGGTAGTTTAATTTTAAGGTAGTAAGATGTAAAATTCCCCTTCTTGAAGACATTGTGCTCTTTAAAGAATTGTTTTAAGGAATTGGGATGGGTCCTAAACAAATTAATAAAGTTACTCACAGATTTTGCTGTATTTGTTCATTATGACTGGTAATGGAAGATTGTTTTTTAAATGTTGTAACATTATCTCTGTAGGCAATATAGCAAAATGGAAAATGCTTTCTGTGTAGAGCTAGACCACTGTCAGTCAAAATCATGGTCCTGTCATTTATCAGCTCTGCAATCCTGGGCAAGTTTTGCATTGCTTTGCACAGCTGTAAGTAAGGCCAGTTGTACTACTTCATAGCTCCTCCCACTTCTGAGTTGAGCTCCGTCCACATAATTGTATGGCATCTTTGCAGAGGCATTTCCTGATCATAACCATCTAAAATCGTAACCCACACATGCTCTCATCAGCATCAGTTGCCACCTTCTGAACGTGCACTCACCTTCTGAACGTGCACTCACTTGAGGTGACCAGCTAGGCCCATAAATGAATGAACACTCAGGGGCTGTGGCAGTACAGACATGAGCTAAATCTGGACATACTCTTCTTGTACCTTTTGAAGCACAACAAACAGGTCAGTGAAAACTGTTCTGTCTGCCAAAAAGAGAGACTGCAGATGGCTCTGGGCTAATTCCCTTTGGAGGAGGTTCTGCACATTGCTGGCCGGTCAGCCTGATGCCAGTTGCCCCTGGACGCTACAAATGGGTCCTATGAAGACTAGACACTTATTCTCAGATAGACTGTGCAGACCCAGTGGTAGACATAAATGTTCAGAGAACTATAAAAGAACCAGAACAGAAGACATTCCACCAGTTTGGACCACCAAGTCACAGTCCTTCAGACAAAGGAATATATATTATAGTGCCCAATGTTCAATAATGGGTAGAAATGTTTCATCCCCAGAGTAATGGTTCGGTAGAACATTGGAATGGGTAATTGAAGCATTTGTTATCTAAAATGCAAGGACATGGAAGCAAGAAGGGGTGCCTTGCCCGCCTTCATAAGTGTATGCCCGCACTCACCATGAGGGCAGTTAAGGGCTGACTCCCCCAAGATAGACAGATGCCTTTACTTTCCGCGGTGATTTCAGGAAGTAGCAGTAGGGGAGGGCGCCAGTCTTGACTGTGCTATTCTTCTGGTGCAATGACTATACTTACTTTTTTCCTCACATGCCTTCAACTTTCTTTTCTCCCACCTAATGTAGTGATTCCAGGATGAGGGCTGCGACGGTAGGTACAGAAAGCAGCAGTGTGTCCACTTGACTGCCCTAAGCTATGCCCAGATAGCTACTAAAATATTTTTTCTAGGTATGTCTGTAAGGGTGTTTCTGGAAGAGATTAGCTATTGAATTGGTAGACTGAGTAAAGAAAATCACCCTCCCCGATGCGGGTGAGCATCATCCAACCTTTTAAAAGCCTGAATAGAAGGAAAAAGGCAGAAGAAGGGCAAATTCACTCTTTGCTTGAGCTGGGATATCCATCTTTTCTTGCTCTCAAACATTAGCATTCCTCGTCCAAGGTCTTCGGACTTAGACCAGGACTTACATTATCAGACCCCTGATTCTCTGGCCTTTGGATTCAGACTTATACCACTGGCTCCCCTGGTTCTTACACCTTCAGACTTGCAGATTGAATCATATATCACCAGCTTTCCTGGCGCTCTAGCTTACAGACAGTAGACCGTGGAACTTCTCAGCCTCCATAATTGCATGAGCAATTCCTATAGTAAATCACCTTTTATGTATATCTTTGTATGTGATTGGCTCTGTTTCTGTGGATATCCCTAAAACAACTGACAATTTTGGTAATACTATATACTAATAGCCAAATACATTGAGTAAAAACCCTTCTCAGGGTATAATACCAATGGAACATTACTGGCCTGAGGAAAATGGATTTAACTAGCCATCACCTAATGTCTATGCTATATAGTTTTGCACAAGTTATCATAAGGTACAAGCAATAGTAAATTGAGAAAAGATATACAAATGTGTGTGATGATATTAAGTATAGATTAGTTGTGTTTTTTTTAAACCTAATCCTACCCTACACTGTCACCTCTGAATGTCAAGCATATTCATATAAGGCTAATGCTATATTTGTCATATAAATGTTTTATCAAATGTAGATGTCTAGACAAAAATTATTGTTTTACCATAAGAAAGCTTTAGCCAAAAGTGAGGGTTCTCTGTGCAGTAAAGAATGTGGCCTTGCCGAAGGAAAGGTCTGGATTTTGTCCCTGCTTCCTGAAAGATAACCTAATGGGCTTGACACTTCTCCAGTGTCTTCTGATTGTTTTTAATTTTGCATTGCCAGTTCTATTTCAGTGGAAGTATGATTCTTCTGTGAATCAAATAGTATAGTATGAAGTGTTACATAGTATGAAGCTACTCCTTCATATCTATAAGCAAAAGTCTATGGTGTAGTAATTATTCCATGTCACAGGTGGGAAACAAAAGCTACACATCTTTTAAAATGTAGAGACAAAGTTTTAAACCAGGTGTCTCTGACTTCAAATTCTTTTCTATTTAATATTTACCTATACACTCTCATTTTTTTGGTGGAAGAGGAAACTTAGATAACATAACAGATATGGATTGTTATGTTTTTTAAGATGGAGCAGTTTATCAGGTTTTACCTACCTACATGGCATTTCCTGAAATACATTATGCTGTACACCAAAGTTTTATAATATATTAATATTTGATAAGGAAAAACAATTGTATTGTCAAATTATTTGAACTCCATCTGATTAAACATCATTAAATACATCTTTTAGAACATCTCAATGAATTTAAAGCATTAATTTCCATTGGTAAACCCAAGCCAATATATAATATGCAATCCTTTTCTCAGACTGTCCCATTCATATCATTTAATTTACTTAAACATTACTCTGACAACAATATTTCTCAGAATGGTTCTATTCTTGAGCTAAAAAATTATTTATAGAACACAGTCTTGGTGATAGAATTTTCATTGTGAATGAATTAATTAGTATCAATTTTTTTGTATCCTTGGGAAAGGTAACTAGTCTTTCCAGGATCTAATACTGAGACATGAGAATTGAAGGATCAAAATATCACATAACAAAGAAAAGGTATAATTAATTGCTGGAGCTTATTTTAGTTTTCAAGTAAATGGAAAGTGAGACAAATAAAAACAAATCATTGAAATAAAAATTAAAAGACCTGAGTTCCAACTCCAACAAGTCCACAATTAGTTCTATGGGGTTGAACACTTTATTTAACTTCTTTATGATTTAGTTTATTCATTTCTAAAATTAAAAACTCCAATTATATAATTTTATCCTTTTTAACATTTTGTAATTTTTTTCTGTAAATTAAAAAGTGAGGAGATAGGGTCTCTTTTGAAAAGCTGGCATAAGAGAATGAAATTGTTAAAATATGCCTCAGAAAATGCTGTCGTGGGGGACAAGAGCATCCCTTTGTCTATATGATGTTCTAGAATATTTTCACTAAAAAGAACTTGAGATGGTTTAGTTTACATCATTCGTGAAGATGGGGAAAGGACTATGTAACAATTGAAGTCAGTTTCAGATTCTAAGCAACCAATAGAACAAAATGTTGGTGCTTGAGTTTTATAAATGCTGCACTACATTTCAACATATGAGCAGCAGTGATGCCTGTGGCATTTGAGAGAGAAAGGAAATTACCATCTTATTAGAAAATCTTAGGTTCTTAATGACCATATCCTCAAGTGGGTTGGTGTGCAACCATTCGTCTCTACTTGTTCGAACATTTGATATAAAAACACTGCATCAAACTGATAATGCTTCACATATTTTCGAATGATTATTATACTCTGTAGTAATTGACTATCTGATACCCACTCACTGGATGAGCTTCCCATTAACATATTCTACTACTTATTGCCTCACTAATCTGTCTAAAGCTATAACTACTAATCAAAAAACCCAAAATTATGGAAGTGAGAGAAACATGGCATGCCATGCATACATATATATTTCAATAGGAAATCAGGTATGTGATTTAGATAAATTATTCCTGAACTGAAAATAAAAATATTACACTGGCCTCTGGGAATCACACATCTACCAAGCCGGAGTCATAACTTCCAAACACATCATCCTGAAAATGAACAAATAATGAATGCCTTTTTATGCTCTTCATTCCATCTAGAATCACACAATTTGTGTTTGAAGCTGACGTTTGCTGTAATCTGTTCAAAATCTTTACCCCATAGTATAAATAAGGCCCTACATGTTTACTTTACATTCCCTAGACAGCACAATTAGTTGGTGACAGAACAAAGATTAGAATATAAGTAATTCAATTACTAGTATAATAAACCTGCTACTCTATAATGTTGCCAAAATTAGTTCCATGAAGTAAAATAAATTTCTTTTATTATAGTATTTCATTGACTGTGAAATGGTCACCATCAGCTGTGATATATTATTTTATGTACCATAGAGAAAGGAAAATCCTTGATAAATAAATGCTGCCATGATATAATTCTATGCAATGCCATCATTCAAGACTCATGTTCTGAAATTCCTTTCATTTCTTTCAAGACATCTAGCAATCTCTTTGAATTTCAGTTACATTGCACCTAAATCAATAATAAAACAAAGTATAACTCATCTGCTTCTGATAATCCTCCTTTCTTAGGTCCCATAAAGTACTAGGTTTTTCTCTAGAAAAAAAAATGGAATTGAGTTCATTCTTCTAATTACAAATCTGCTTCAAAAAATATCAAATGCATGCATCATTGCTGTTTGTGACAAGTCTTTTTGTTTTAAAAAGACTGGAACCATTGTGTAATTTTGTTGAGGTATCTTACATGACAGTTGAACTCAACACATGTAGTACTAACCATGTTCATCATTCAACTGAAGTGACATGTCCTTGGCTGCCACTTGGACAAAGCAACTTGAGACTCCATCAATTAAAAGATTTAACCAGGTGTCAGAAACGTGACTTAGAATGGATGAAATGACACTCTCAACCATTTTAGTCATCCCTTTTTTGTTGTTAAATTTTACATCTTAGTCTATGACATTGTCTTCTCTTTGAAAATGAAAGGCATTAATGATGACATTTCAAAATTCTGAGGAATAAAGATCATGAATAACTAAAAAATAAGTCAATTCATTAGCATTAGCTTTCATTAGAGTCCACAGATGATGTTCAGTACATGCTTGATGAAACAATAAGAAATAAGAGAAGGTTTAACCTCTTCTGTGTGTGTGGCTTGCCCTCCCTGCATTCCTGGCGTTTCTTCTGGGAAATGTGTCCTGTCTCCCGCATTTTGGGGAGGCTTCTTCTCTGGCTATAACCATGAGGTCACACTAGGAACCAGTATCTCTTTACATGACTTCCAAACTCCATAGATACAATTATCGGTTTAATGATGCTAACTGACCAAGGCTGGTCCAAACCTAGTAACACCTGCTTATGGCCATAATGATAGTCTAACTGTGGGCATGTGACCCAATGCAGGTCAATTAGAAATTCTTCCTTAGGGCTTTTCAAAATGAAGCTGAAAACTTACTACTTTTCTCCCTTTTTATTCAGAAGCTATGGGGATACAAACACTGGTAATGTCAGAAATCATGATTTTAGCCTTGAAGATACATAGTCAGAGATAATTTAACTAACACACAGCAAAAGTTAATAGAGAACCCCAACTCTCTTAATTTTCTGGTTCTTCTTGTTGAGAGTCTAGAGTTTATGTGAGTCAAATACACCCCTGTTTTACTTAAGTAGGTTTGAGCTGGATTTCTTGAATTTACAGATTCAAAGAAATATGTGCTTAGCACATGTTTATGACAAAGGATAATATAATTATAATTATTTTGTGACAAGTGTCACTTTATCACAAAAAGTAAGAGCACAATATTTTAAAGTTCATAAAAATTAAGAAAACTTTCACTGACATTTATTTTATTTTTTTTTTAGTTTTCTTAACTCTTTTTTAAGAAGAAACATGATAGAATTTTATTTGACACTTGGGAATAGTGAAACAGACAGAACTTAAAATGGATGCAAAGTAACATAGTCATCCCTCCAGCATAATGAAAAATGCAGCCATTCATTCCTTTGTGGGTACATTATTACATTACCAAAGTAAAGTTTGGCCAAAATTATAATTACAATGACTGCTTCATATTCTTAACGAAGATACTTTGAGCAAAGAAAGGCAAGAGCAGGTGTGTTTTTCACCCTGACATAGTGACAGGATCCAAGTAATTCTTAGCTTGCTCTGAAGTTATATATATATATAGACTTAAGACTTAAGTCTATATATATATATAAAGCTTTTATTTTAGGCAGACATTTACCTATGCCTATTTTTCTCAAAGGAATTCCTAAGCCACAAAGTGGTATACATTAGTATATATAGAGAGAATTTTGTGGCTTTTTATAAAAAACTATTTAAATTGATGCAGTCAGAATCCACACTTCTGTTAAAATAAAACTTCAAAGGTCTCGTAATCTGTCCATTAGTACAAAGAGGCACATATCTTGGGTGTATAGGGCTCCCAGGGCAGATCCGACAGTGATATTTCTTTAGTAGTGTTAGAATCTTGGGGCTTTAAACTGACCTATAAAATAGCCAAACTTGCGAATTGTAAAAGTAATGACAATGTTCTTTGAAATCATAGTCTTCCAATTCAAAGTAGGCAATATTTCCTTTCAAACCATATGAAGCCCATTTGAATTCTTTGAAAGAAAATATTATTTCTCACTATTAAGTTGTATTTCAAATATGGAGAATTAACCATTTGCTGACACTGAGGGAATCTACATTTGGGAATTAAGTGAGAAGTCTACTGATTAATTTAGTATGTGAACTTTTGCTTCCAAATTAAAGGAACAGTGCTATGGGAATTAATGAATCAAGTCCCCAGACATTTTACACACCTCTCATATGAAGTGGACTGCAGGCTGGACACTGCTTGCTTTTGGAAACTGGAATGCCCAGATCTCTACAGTGAAGCAGAGGTGGTCACATCTCCGGCACTGACTATCCAATCCCAGGAGGGCCTTGCTCCCTAACTTTAGAACTATCCAGTAATACTGAGCTCTCTTCAATTTCCTTCGATGTAGCATCGAAACAATAGTTTAAAGACAAGTTATATTTGCATGCAAGAGATTCAGACAGTATTTGTCAACTTTTTCCTGGATGTTAAGCAGTTCTCTAAATGAAATTTAAAAATACGTATTACTTATCAACTTGTCTTATCCAGCTACCTCTATGATGTCTCAGTTCAGGTGAGTAATGAACAGAATGGGACCTACTTCAGACTCGCTTTTTCCATCATTATTTTAAGTGCATGACCATCTCTCTATTTCTGATGGAGATGTGACTCCGAATGGTCAGAAATAGCTTCTTTGGAAACTTTTATGACTGTAGTTTGCTAATAAAGATACTACTGACCACCCTGAATTAGAAATAATATTTCAGCAGGCCACTGGTAATATTTGTCATTGACTTCAAGGGCTATGCAGGTGGTGGTCTTCTTTTTTAATATCAGTGTTGAAAGGCTCAATGATTCTCCCAGGATTATGCCTTTACTCTTGGCCTTATTAATTCATTTACTCATTTGCTCATTCATCCACATCTATATTTCTCTCAGGATGCCAACAAGACTAGTATCTGGGGTAATTAAATCATACAAAGTTTTGAACTACTGACCATAAATGTGGAGCTCAGAATGCTCTGGGGAAATCATTACCTATAAGTAAAGAAGTGCTACTAATTAATAAGGAACATATCTATGATCCGTAAACCAACCTGTCAATGGGAGAAATATTTAATCAGACACCTCCAGTAACAGAATTGATTCTAGGTACCAGGAATATACTGGAATATAGTACAAGTGAGATAACTGGTCTCCCAGAGACACATTTTTAGTGAAGAAAGATGTACAATATACAAATACACAATAAAGAAATAAACACACAACAAGACATTTTTGGATTGGGGCACGTTCTCTTGTGTAACATAATAATAGGGTGCTCTGATAGTAGGGGCTGGCTGAGCCCTTTGGATAGCTTGGAAATGATTTCTCAGAAAAGGTGGTATTTGACCTTAGACTGAAATGATGAGAGGGAGCCTCAGGTCCAAGAAGCCAGGCTCAGAATTCCAGGAAGAAAACAGAAAGTGCAAAGATGTTTTGGCAAGGATTTTTTTGGCATGTTGAGAATCAAAAGGAGGCCATGTCACCATGTGGCTGCTATAGTGCATCAACATGCGATGGGTCAGAGTGGCATACCGTACAGGGTCCTGTAAAAACAGTAAAACATCTGGATTGCATTAAAGAGATAGGAAGGTATCCTAGAAGTGATCTGAACAATGATTTAATCTTTGGATATAAATCATATTTTTTCAAGTTTCCCTCTTACTGCCTGATATATATATATATTTTAATTTTTTTTCTGAGAAAAACATGAAAACTTTTACTATGAAATTAAGAACAGACAGCAAAAGCGACCTATTCTGCATGTTTTGAAAGATTTAGGGATAGCATGCACATATACCCCATAGGAATAAAGTGGACTCAGAGAATCAAAGGTGCACAAAGAAGCACTACAGCAGTTTATGATTTTACATTGGATTTAAGTGATTAATCTGACATAGTTTGCTATAAATATGAAAAAGCAATACATATTTCTGAAACAAAGGCATAACCACTGTAAGAAGTTATGCACTTGGTTCAGAGTAAAACATGTCAAGATAGCGCTTATCTGGCTGATGAGGACAGGCAGCCTCCAGGCTGGTGGTCGTGCAACAGAATGTCCAACTATGGAGATATGATGTGCATATATACATATAAACACAATATATGTATATGACATAAAAATGTATATATGTATGAAGTTGTGTATGTATATGACAGCTCCTTTTCTAAATACTATGATATTTCAATTATATGCCAAAAGTGTACTCAGAAGTATCTTTGGTACTTCCAAACGTCAAGTTGGCAAGTATGAAGTCTATAAGAAAATGGCTGGCTTTGGGGCTTTATTATTGTTTTATGTCCTTGGAACCTCAGAAAAGGTAACTTGTGAGTGAAGTAGAGGAGATGCTTCTAGAGCATAGGAGGGGTCTGAGGTGGAAATGTTTAATGTTTAATGAGCTCATTGTGTGAGTAGCAGCTTTATGAGAGCCGCTATCCTCATCAGTGTTTTTGGTGCCACCTCCTTTCCTCATCTTCAGAGCTCGCTCACCTTCAGTAGCACAATCCATATTGTTGCACGGTATGAGTCTCAGTATCTTAACACTTCCTGTAGCGCAGCCCACCTCCAAAATTTATTTTAACTTAAGATCATGCCATGCATGATAGCATACTTTCCATTATCTCAAGATAGAAAGGTGAATATCCCACTTTCACCCACTGATGTCTATGCCTGGAAACTGTGCACTTTCTGTCTTTGTGCTTTGTTTATCAGTAAGATGAGCTTCTGTTGATGTTGAAAGTTTTCCCAGTTACCCTGAGTCTGATGTGGATAAGGAGAGAAAAGGGCAGAGTTACAGCTTTGATGCTGGCATGTTAGAAAGTAGAAAACAGACTAGCTGAGCAGCTAGAGAAATGTTGCCTTTGGATTATGAAGTGAGGGGCCACGGAGAAAGTTTTACAAGTAAAAGGGAAATTTCTCTGCGACTTCATGACTAAAATATTTAGTTAGGCCAGTTAGTTTTCAATAAAATTCTCAATTGGACATTATTTCTCTTTTAGGACTGATTAAATATAATAGGATAATAAAAAGCTAATATGCTAATTTTCCCTCTTAAAAATCATTTAAATTAAATATTAAAGTACATAAGCATATACATATATTTATATGTTATGTGCTTTTGTACATACACATCTTCATTTCTATTGCTATTGCTGTATAAAAGGAATCATATGCCTTTAAAATAAAACAGTATCTCTCTAATCAAATCTAAAAATATTAGGAGTTATTAGCATAAATGGTTATAAAATTGATATTAATATTTCAAAAATGTTACAAACTATTTAATAATAGATATTTAATGTTATTGTTAACATATTATGCAGTATTATTTATATGCAACAGAAAACATCTTTTCATTGAATAAATTCTATAAAAAGAGAAATAAACTTTGAAGATACTATCAATGAAAAGCAAAATTAATTCCTCTTTGATTAGTTCTTCACCGTGCTTCCCTTGCAGCCTTAGGTCTGGCCCCACTGGTTCTCTCAGTTTCTGTCTCTGAGGGCTCAAAATGCTCATGCCAAAGGGTCTGTGCACAGGCTCCACCCTCCTTATCAAATGCTCATACTCCCCATAAACCTGTATTCATTCTTCAGATCACATTCAGTGTCCTCTTGAGAGTACGCACTCAGTGAGTACATAATAGATCTTTGTTGAGTGGATGAATCAATAAATCAATAAATAAAGTTATGGCAAGGTAAATTTTTCAAAGGCAAATAGAAATGATTTATTGTAGATAGTTGAAGATGATGGCATAGGAAGATCCTGAGCTCTTCTTCCCCCATAGACACAACAAACTACAGCTACATATGCAGCAATTTCCTCTGACAAAGACCTGAAACTGAATGAACATCTTCTCCACAGTAAAAGATAAATGGGCCACATTTATCCTTCTTAGACTAGGTGCTTTTGGAGAGGCAGAGATGTGGTCTCATCAAAAACAAACCCCACCTCTGGGGGTGACCATAATCAGAAGAGAGCTCACAAATATCAGAGCTTCTTCCTGTGGAACAAGGGGTTTGTGCCCACAAATCAAGGACCGTAACCCTTGCGATCTGCACTGGAAAGATTAGCTCTCAAAACATCTGGCTTTGAAAACAAATGAGGCATACATCTAGGAGAACCAGAGGTCTATAGGCAATGGAGTGTTCACGCTTAGTAGACTTACACACAGACTCATCTGCTCTGGGACCCAGAGCAAAAGCTCTGCAAAAGCAACAGTTTGGAAAGTGCCTAGACCTTATAAGGAGACTGGCTTCTTAAAGTCTCTGCTGGTGGGGCAGGAGCCTGGTAGAACTCACTTCATGATGCCATGGCAGGTATCATTTTTTTGTTCTTCCTCAACCTTGCTAGGGTTGGCACTAGCAGGCACCATTTTTGCACTGTCCCTCTAACCTGCTAGTGCCAGGGACATGCCCTGTCCCATGCCACTCCTGCAGCCCTGCCAAAGCCAGAGAGTGAGTGCCCTACTCCTGTGCTCCTCCCGGAGTCCCACCAACACAGGAACTGGCGCCTTGCCCCACGGCTGCTCCTGTAGCACTGCCAAAGCCCACACAGATGACACCCCTTGAACACCTGGCTGTGATGCTGGAAGGATTGCTGTCAGGAAGAATGGATGAACACAGGGAGAACTTTCAACAAAGACACAAAAAATACAAGAAAGTACCAAACAGAAGTGACTGAGCTAAAGAATATAATGACTACACTAGAGGGGTTGAGTGGCAGATTAGATGAAGGAGAAAAAAGAGTCAGTGATCTGGAAGACAGGGGAGTGGAACTCACCCAGAGAGCAAAAATAAAAAAAGAATTTTTAAAAAATGATGATAGACTAAGGGAACAATGTAACAACATCAAGCAGAATAACACTTGCATTATATGGGTCCCAGAAGGAGAAGAGAGAGAAAAGGGAAACAAAACTTATCTGAAGAAAAAAATGACTGAAAACTTCCTTAATGTGGGGAAGGTGACAGACATCCAGATGCAAGAAGTACAAATTGTTGCAAACAAGGTGAGCTGAAAAAGACACCAGGACACTATTATTTAAAATGTCAAAATGTTAAACAGAGAATCTTCAAAGCAGCAAAGAGAGAAACAACTTGTTTCATGCATGGTAGCCCTCATAAGACCCTTAGTAGATTTCTCAGCAGACCAGAAAGGTGTGGCATGATATATTTAAATTGCTGAGAGAAAATAAAAAAACAACCAACCAATAATACTCTACTTGGCAAGGTTATCATTCAGAATTGAAAGAGAGAGAAAGTTTTCCAGACAAGCAAAGGCTATAGGAGTTCATACCACTAAACTGGCTTTATAATAAATGTTAAAGGGACTTCTTTAAGTTGAAAAGAAAGGGTATTAATTAGTAACAAGAAGGCATATGAAAATAAAAATCTCACTGGTAAAAGTATTTACATTAGTGGATTAGTGGTAGTGTATTAGTTATTAATAAAGTTAGTATGAAGGCTAAAAGAAAAAGTAGTAAAAATAACTATAAGGATAATAATTAGTTAAGGGATACTGACAATAACAATATGTAAAATGTGACATCAAAAACATAAAATGTAGTGGATAGAGTGGAGTAAAAATGCAGTTTTAGAACACATTCAAACTTGCTATCAATTTAAAATACAGTGTTATATTTAAATAGGTGTTATATGTGAGCTTCATGGTTACCACAAAGAAAAACTTATAGTAGGTAAAGAAAAGATAATGAGAAAAGAATCCAAGTATAACACTACAGAAAGTCTCCAAACCATATGAAAAGCAAGAAGAAAGAAACAGAGAGGCGCTACAAAACAACCAGAAAAGAATTAACAAAATGTCAATAGGTACATACCTATCAACAATGAATCAAAATGAAACTTGCCTAAATTCTCCAATTAAAAAGACATAGAGTGGCTAAATGGATTAAAAATATGAGACCCATCTATAATGCTGCCTGCAAGAGACTCACTTCAGATATAAAGACACACACAGACTGAAAGTGATGGGATGGAAAAAGATGTTTCATGCAATTGGAAACTAAAAGGAAGCTGGAGTAGCTATCTTTGTATCAGACAAAATAAACTTTAAAATAAAGACTGTACTAAAAGATAAAGATGGGCATTATATAATGACAAAATTTAACATTTGTAAATATTTATTATTTAATATTCAAGCACCTTAATGTATAAAGCAAATATTAATAGACATAAAGGGAGAAATTGATAGCTGCACAATAATTGTAGGAGACTTTAACACAACACTTACATCAATGGATAGATCATCCAGACAGAAAATCAGCGAGGAAACATCAGCCTTAAATGACACATTAGACCAGATGGCCTTGATAGATACATACAGAGCATTCCATCCCAAAGCAGCACCCTACATATTCTTCTCAAGTGTATATGGAACATTGTCCAGGATAGATCACATGTTCGGCTATAAAACAAGTCTCAATAAATTTAACAAGATTGAAATCATGTCAAGCATCTTTTCCGATCACAATGTTTTGAGATTAGAAATTAAGTAAAAGAAGGAAGCTGGAGAAAAAGCACAAATATAGGAAGATTAACAACATGTTACTGAATAACCAATGGCTCAATGAAGAAATCACAGGAGAAACAAACATATGTCTGGAGACAAATGAAAATGGAAATTCAATAAACCAAAATCCATGCAGGAAAAGCAGTTCTAAGAGGAATGTTTTGATATAGGCCTACCTCTAGAAACAAGAAAAATCCCAAAATAATATAACATATAATATCAGTTGCACTTCAGTTACTGTACTTCAGTCACTGTTCCTTACTGTTGTTTGGTCACTGAAAGCTATTTTCTAGATGTTAACATTTTATCTTTGCTTTATGTCATATTATCTCATTCCAGTTTATGAACTAAACCAGTTTTTATTCTTCTCTCCTTCTTTTCTTTACCATGATTATTGATACATTTGCACAGTGGCAGTGTTGGCATATAAGTAGGAATACAGTATGATTATTAAAGACAGCGGCTTTGGGGCCCAAACAGGTTTGGATTTGAATCCTAGTCGTGGACACTTGCCTGGCAACAGGAACGTGGTAATGTTAGTGTTTTAATTTGAATCCAGTATACTCCACACTCAAAAGGTTATCTTCAAGATTACATTAAATAATGAATATAAGCCTATTAAATATATATACTTTTCATAGTGCCTGACTTAATTCTGTATTACCCTTCTTTCACCAATTTATAATAGTAGATACTATTTAGGTCCTGTCTTGTTATTTAATTTTAAGCACTGTGTTCATGCAACACTGAATTTAAAACATGCCTATATTTTACATCTGTATATACAGGTCAAAAATGTTTTACTGTACAAGAAAATGCACAGAGCTTAATATCAAATGATACCATAATATTGATTTATAATGAAGAGCCATACAATCTTATGACTCATTTTTCAGATGTATTTTCAATTTTTATCCTTGTTTTTACCATGCTTTCCTAAATTATTCTTAATGCAATCAACCTCCACATATAAAGGAGGACTTTACTAGACTGCTAATGCTTCTCTGATTTAAGGTTTAGAATTTTCACTGATAATTATCATAAGATAACCTTATTCTTTCCTGGTAATAGAACTCTTTGAATTTGTGGCCTGCCAGCTATTCAATCATGACCCTAAAATCACTTCCTTTCTCTCACTCTATGAAGTGAAATTGTGAAGAAATGGCCCTAAAGACCGTGTTGTTGGACAAAGACCATTAAAAATGAGATCAGGCAGGGAAGCCAATAGTAAGTCAGAAAGAGCCTAATATATGCCCTCTGCTAATCCCTTCTACATTTCAGGGTTTTTTTCTTTTTTCCTATTCTCTTCCCTAATGAATACCTGCATTACCATACCATAATGTGCACCTGCAGGCTACAGCACACTGAAACAGATTTCTAAATTCCTAGGACACTTACCCAGCTATGACCATAATGCAGTGTCTGAATGAGGATGCTGGGATGCAGTTCTCTGTAGGGAAATGTGCAAAAGCATTGTGAGGCAGGCTCGAGGCAGCAAAAATGTGCCTTGAACTTGGACTCATGGGGTTGTATACTGGTCCTTTTTAATTTGCTCAGGGAGTTAGGAGACTTGTACTCTTCCTTCAGCTTTTCTTTTCTTTCTTCTGCTAATAATGAATCACCCCTATCCCATAGTGATCATTTTAAGATTACACGTGAGTCTGTGAGGGAAAGCCTACCACGCACATCACACATTGCTCAAACCTAAAATACTCTGACAGGAGGTGGCTCAGAATGACTCCTGAGTGAGAGAGACATCCATGAACTTTATCACAACCACACGATGGGCTGGGTAAACTCAGGCAAGGTGCTTACACTCTCTGAACACCATGATTGGCTGTGGTTGTTATAAAGTGTGGATGATTCCACTTTATAGCAGTTATGAAAACAGTCATAAGGAAGTAACGGGACTTAGATGAGCTCAATAAACTACAATTACCTATAGCTAAATACAAAATGCAAGAATGGGGAACTAGGTTGAAGGTAAGCAGATTATAGTTGAAATGTTTTCAGACCTAATTAAGCCTTGATACTAACATCATTATGTAAATATCTAAATTTTCAAATTACATTCAGCTTCTAATTTACCCATTCTGGAGGACAGCTTACTGAACATGAATTTTTTAATTTGCCGACTTAATATCTTAATAAAACTATAGTCATAAATATTAAAATGATTCATATGTTTGTCAGAGGCTAAACAAATGTTTATAATTAGATTAGATGTCATGTGCCTGTATGACTGCTTCCTGAAGTAATGTGTCTTAGTTAAAGAGGTATATGCAATGGATCTACCCATACAGGATGTTTGTCTTCCTATCCCTGCAGCCAGTGATGGGGTGGGAGAAAGCAGACGACTACGGATAAGGAGTATTACAGACAGGACCATAGGGCTACATTCCTGGATCACAAAAAAAAAAAAAAAACCCAGGTGATCAGCAACTAGTAAAACATTAAGCAAAGTCTGTTTAAATGACACTTTGAATGAAACATAAATGTTTCCTAATACAAAGACTAAAAACTTTGTTGTAAAAGTGTTAATATAAGAAACTTGGCAAATCCTTCTCCATGCTGCTCCCCTGTTCTTTCCTTTCATTCACCCAACAAAGGTATATTAAGTTTCTGTTGAGTTTTTGCTATAAGCTAGCCACTGAGTTCGCCATGGTACTGACCATCAGAAATTCAAAAAGAATGTTAACTCTCTTGCAGTTAAAATGCATGTAGTCTGTTAGGGAGAAATAGAGAAGTTAAAGTAGAGTAGTAAGCATTGTTACCTGAGCAATGAAAAGATTTATAGTTTATAACGGGACACAAAGAATGGAGTAGTTAATCCTCCTGGTTAGTAAAATGCTCTGGAAAAAGATGGTAGCAGAGCCACCACTCTGTTACAGCTGTAGTTTCAGAAGGACTGAGGAGCATCTGAGGCAGAGCTAACCAAGGACAACCCCTTAGACCCTGCTTAAAGGGCACTGCCAGCTCCTCAGAATCCTAGCAGTAGTGCCTATAGTTGCTGGATTAATTTATTTATGATAAAAGTGGTATAAAGTTCCATTATAGAGTTTAAATACAACCATTCTCAAGATGGATTTTATCATGTTGATCAAATCCATACGTAAAGAACTTTTTCTTCTCTATTTTCCAATATAGGCAACTGTATTATACAGTCCACCTTCATTGTATGTTACATACATATACATAATAAAATGAATCCATTTATTGTTTCATGGTACTTGACATATTGAGTCTAGAATTTGTATTTTTAGTAATATAAATGCAAATATGATACTTTGATTCCATCTTAAATTATGAACCAAAAAAATTTGTTTATTTTTTGATAGAAAAAGGAAATCTTTTATTTCCATGTAGAAACAAATGGGTAGATATCAAAGTAACAGTATTCTCTAAACTTCTGAGGCACAATATTTGATATTTTTTAATAAGCTGTCAATAAAACTTCATGATTATAGTGTCAAACTTACTGTAGTGTTAAAAATGTAATAGTGGACAAATGTGCATATTTGTCATGCAAACAAAGTTAATTATTTTGAGGTATGGTCTATATTTCAGTAACCTGCAGTTCCATGCCTAGACATACAAAAAAAATAATCTAAAACAAAAATTATTTTATTATTACCGAGTCAACAAAAATTGATGAAGACTGTTCTCTACTATATATATCTAATTGCATAATTACCCAATGCTTCAACCAAACAAGACTTTTTTCCTCCATATTCAAAATAAAAGAATACACTAAAGTTATGTTGTTGATTTTTTCTTATTATTTTAAAATTATTAGTGAAAAGAAATGTGAAAGAAGGAATGACCACAATTATTGTGCAGTTATGTTTACTTCTTACATCTATTCCATGAAATAATGAATAATTTCTTGAAGCAATGAGCTCCACATGTCTATATATTGTTCTGCTCTGTTTTGCTTTGCTTTTATTTTGTATCATTTATTGTCATGCGCTTCCTGAATATGAAAGAAACAACTCAGTGAATGAATGAATCAAAGGTACAAAATAAATACATAAAATAAAGGTTTTTCACTTTCATCCTTTCCCTTTAGTTTTTCTCCTGTTTAGGTGCCAGTGTCACTCCCAGCTCTGACAATTAATTAATAGAGGGCTTGTTCAAAGCTGTGCTTTTAGCAGAGTGGCTTCCTTCTATTGTATTTAGTTAAAGATAATCAATTAGAACCTCTTTTAGCTGCCGATAAGTCCTTACAATCTCCTTTCTTTCCTCCTGTCATCAGCAAGTGATACATTTAGAAGCTACATAGGAGTCTATCTAAACTGTCCCCAGGGGAAAGAAATCAACTTTCTGATATTATATATGCTACTGGTAGTTTTAAAGAGCCCTATTCCTTCAAAGCAGAGATTCCAGCAGTAGTCAGTGATATATCTATTTCCATGAGAGAGAGTTGGGGCAGAGAAGAAAAATAGTGCCGAACTAGGTACTGTCATACATTCTGCAATGAGTAAATGGGTTTAAGAACAAAACTAGATACTCTAGTGGGATTTCTATGTCAAAAAGCAAATAAATAAAAGTCAGCCACACAATTTCTGGTTAAAAGAGAAAACAATCTTGAGGGAACCAAGAAGACTTTATTTCACATTTAGTTATAATGTTCTTTACATGAGTAATTAAGTCTGAGAATATTGTACTGAGCAATGATGATAGAAATTAATAGATTCTAAATGAAGCATTTTCCTTGTATTCTCAGCAGCTGTTCATTTTTACTTAGTGTGAACATCTTTCCTCAAAGAGACAAAAGTGAAATTATTCTTTAGGAAATTAATCACATGTGTCTCATAATTTTCAAGTAAAATGTTGTAAAACCCAGCTTCTTTTTTAGATGGAGAGAAATCTGCTGCACGGGCACCAGAATGTCCTCAGTGAGGAGTGCAGTGCCACCTTCTGGTAGAGAGGGGCATCATTTTTCTTTGTCCAGAAAGTTACCTGGAACATTGATTGGAATCCCATTGTGGAAATGAGTAAGGTAAATATAATGCTATTCTTTAGCAATTATTTCATTCACTTTTCTATAATGGCACAAGTATTGAAATGTGGTCCACTGAGAACATGGTTTGATGTAAAATTAAAGTATTTTTGAGTATCCTTTCAATAGGAAGCAATCAATGTCAAACTCAGTCTTAGCAATTTTGTATGCTAAAATATAGCAAATAAATAAATTGTCTTTAAACATGTACTAGGCAAAGAAATATAGCTTTCAAGATATAGTAAACATTAAAGTCTGCTGCATTCTATTTTAGAGATGTATGGGTTACTTGGGGGGGTGATCTGTAAATACAGATTGCACAGAGGACGGAGGACATACATGCTGAGTTAACAGTTTGGGAAGTACATTTTTATGTCATGTGCATAATGATTTTCCAATGATATGTGCTAATCTATACATTACTTTATTTTGGTATTCATGACAACCAACAAGCAGTTTATTACCGAGGGAGGATAGGAGACTCAATGTGGACGAATCTCCTCTTCTGGTTGATGCAGTAAGTCACATCAAACCCAGAACAATGCAAATTCTGATATGTTTTCTACAAAGAAACACCCCCACTCAATTCACTGAATACAATGATTTGTTTTTCTCAAGCTTTCCTAAACATTCATGTTTACTTCCCCATGTCAAAAGTACTCAAACAATGAATTACTAGAAGGTGCACTCTATTTGTTTATAGAAACCTATATATTACTTAATATATATTTCTGTCAAATTTACTTATTTTATATATATTATGTATGACACATTATATATGTATATGTGATTGCTACTAAGAGGTTTAGATAGATCAATATTGAACTTGAACTTGAACACAAATTTTCCTTGCAGTCCCAGGATTTTATACTACATCTATTGTTAATGACAATACTTTTTTGAATGTTCAGATAATATCAAGGTTCTTTACCAAATTTCACAGCTTACATGCCAAAAATGTTAAAATTCTCATTAGGGATTCAAATTCCTCATTTGGTCACAACACAGTAATAAGCTAATTGACAATGATATAGAAGAATTTTTCAACCTCAAAATGTAGAGATCTGCTATTTTTTGTTTTGTTTCTTTTTAACTGGAGTTAAATTTATGCTCTTACACCGAAATTATTAGACCATTTGCCAGTTTGATGAACTCAGCTAAGTCTAAAGAGACCTCAATTGGTAGAGTTGAAAAAATAATGCATTTCTTATTATTGGGATGAAAAATGAGTACCTATTTTTGAACACTGTATAAATACGCTTTTTATGAACAAAGAGATAACCATTTTGTTTCTTTCACTGGAGAATTTAAGCATTGCCCCTAGTGGTTCACTATACACTGTGAAAATATATCTTACTAAGTTTAAAAGAACTGATACTAATACTTTGAGCTAGAGATCAGGTAGATGATATCTATTCCTATATTACCTGGGGGATCAAAATTAGTCTGCATTGACTTTTACACATAATACCAACCTAAAAGGAAAAATTTCCATGTACTTATTAAGGCACATGGAGAAATAAAAAAGTTTTTTGTGTTCTTCTAGGCTCTGGCAAGAATATCATTTTTTCCTGAGATTTTGAAAGAGCTTAAGTCTTCAACTAATACAGCTTTGATGTTCAAATTTACACTATATATGTATATATATATCTAAATGAGAGATTTCCCATAAAGTCCTAGAATAAGCTAACATAATCATTATATATGGCGCATTACTGAAGACATTCTCATAGGAAAAAAAAAAACAACCAAAGATGAGTTTGCAATAAAAATAATACCACAAACACAAACAACACACAAAATACAAAAATAAGATTAGAGATGACAGAATTACAGAGATCATAGCTGAATTTGAGATTATAGAATGATAATGTGACAGAAAATATAAAATAAGTTTACAAGACTAAGACTGAACTTAATAAATTATTTAAAAAATATAATTTAATAGCTTCAGTGTGCTATTATTAGATAGGGTCTAACATATAGCTAGGGCCAAGGAGAGAAATAGTAAACTGAATGACGTATATGATGAAATTGCTCAGAATGCATGCTATTTAAAAAAAGATGACACTTATTAGAGTGACTAAAATCATAAGGGATCTACAAACAAATAGCAAAGTCCCTGATGTTTATGGAGAACATCATAAACTTCATTGAAAACTATAAACTTAGATCTAGAGGTGGGAAAATACACAGTATTTATAAAGATGGAATAACTCCTCAATCTGTAAACTTATTATAATACTATAAAATTTCTGACAGTGTTTCCACAAATTTTGATGTAAAATTCATATATGTTGTCAAAAATTTCCAATAACATTAAAAGAAAGTAAAACAAGAACAGAGCTAAGTAACAAGAAGTAGAGCTTTAGCTGTACATGCTGGTTTTACTTCTTAAAAAGCCAGAGGACAGGAAGGAACATTGGAAGAAAAAAATAAGCAGTAACTTCTATTTAACTCGGCTTCACATATCAATTGCTTTCTGTTCTTTTTGTGTGTGTGTTTGAAATATTTCATAGTTTAGATTTTGTACATTAAAAAATAAAAGAAAGAAAAAGTTTCTGAAGACAAACTGCTGTTTTACCGAGAAGATGATGATGGCTGGAGAAGGTGAAGGATGTGCCTAAATTTACAGTGACAGAGGGGACAGGCTAGAGGCAGAGCCCAGCCCAGGAAAATGACCCAGATGTTTTTACAGAATGCAGTGCTGTCTCGGGTATTGTACATGTTCTCTCTCCAAGTTTCAAATTACAAACAGAGAACTGTCAGTTCCTTATGTCAATTACCTAATGGGATGGTCCTCAAACTCTCTTCCATGGAACCCTCACATTTTACAAGGTGTCCCACAACTGTTTGATTTGAATTTCGTTTAAAACTATTTACCAATATAAATGTAGAGCCTCTGTTGGGTTTTTGGTAGAAGCCTTCGAGCTAAGAACATGGGGATTAAATCCTTTCTCAAGGTGTTTCACCTTCCACAGATGTAATAAGGGACTAAAAATCTGATGCCATTCCATGAGAAATAAAAGATGCCCAGAGGAAGGAAGTTCTGGGGAGATTTGCTGTGTGTGCTTTTACCAACCACAGCTGACAAGCCAAAAGTATGGCAACAGGTCTGTTTATAGAGCACAGAGCTTGAGGGTCATAGGAGTAGGTATTATATAGATTCCTAAAAGGTCTAAAGAACACTGTGGCACTGTACAATAGAATGCAATGCAAATCCCTATGTAATTTTAAATTTTCTAGCAGTCAAATTAAAAATATAAACAGGTAAAATGTTTCAAAATATATTTCACTTTATCCAATAGATTAAAAACATTGCTATTTTAACATGGAATGATTATTACTGAGGTATTTACATTATTTTTCCATTCTAAATTTACACAGTCTTATGTGCATTCTCTACCTGTAGACTACCTCAATTTAGATCAGCTACACTTGAGGTACTCAAAATCTGTCATAAATTTTATAGTATTGCAATAACTTTACAGATTGAGGAGTAATTTTATCTTTATAAAGATGTCAGAGATCTTGTTTACACGTAGAAAGTATAAAAGATCTCATCAGAAGCCAAGACAGTCATACGGAGTCCACAGAAAAGCAGCATTGTGTGGGTCAAGGGAGATGGAAATCTCCGTTTGGAAATATTTGGAAATTTCCAGGAAGAGCAAAAGCTCCCTGTGCAATAGGATCCTGTTCTGCCAGAAGACATTACCCCCAGTTGATCCCTACCTCCCCTCTGGCTTGTGTTGCAACTCTGGGAGGAGCTGGAATATGTGCCAAGAGAGAAGGGGAGGTGGTGGAACTAAAGGAAAAAGCAGCTACTTCACTGTCCTATGCCCACCCCGGGCTTCCAAGGTCGGGCCAAGTTCACCGTGGGAGAGGGAGAAGCTGACACTTCATAAGAGTTTACATTTTGACTTTCAAACTGGCCTCGACTTGCTGATTATTAAGCTAGACTAGAATTTTAATGCCAAAATTAAAATACTGCTTGTTTATTATCTAAATGTGCCTGGAAAGGCTCTGAGGAACATGTTCACAGTTAAATGGGGAGTAGTGAGAAAGAATAGGTTGGTATCTGTTACACTCTACAAATTCCACTCTGTTCAATAAGCCAGTTTTACCTATATGAAAAGTGTAATTAAAACAAAGTACACTTACATGTAACATAAAAAAGATACTACTAAAATGTTAACTCCTTTTCTCAGGAATGCACACTAGAGCTGAGACTACAGCGCTTCTGCCATCTTTGTGTGAATGAGCAGCACCCTGAGGTTACAAAGGTAGGGGGTGAAATGCTTATCACTTAAAATTATGCACGGCAATCAGGATTTCCCAAATACAGGAAAACCACAAATAATATGGTTATTTTATTAATTAAAACCAGGCATTAAATAGAACATTGGTTAGTATTACTCCTAATTTAAAAATTTTGTGCTCACTTAAAATGACTTATGCTCATCAGATGACTTTAAAATAAGTAAACATTAACATTTGGAATTAGTAATTCAATTTATATAATAAAATGTTGATTTATCAGTTTAAAATTGGGGGGGGTTACTCTTTAATTATTGCTTGAAAAAAATGTATGAATTCTGAACATTCTTTTGAAAATCACCGATCTAATTATGGGACTTAATTCAGTAAGTTTTTCAATCTGGGCAACAAGCCCATTCCTGGGTTAAAGTCTTGTACTGCCCTCAGAGTTGGAGTAGTATTGCTACGTATAGCTTTAAAGAAGTTATGTTTAGGGAGATAAACCTCTTTTTAAATTAATTATATACTTTATAGCTATTATTTTTGAGTTTGTCTTTTTTTAGATTGCTTGTCCCCTGACCCTTTCTGTAGCAAAGTATCTGAAATGGTAAATAGCCACCTACTAAGCTTGAGTTTTTCAACCCAGCTCTGAAAGCTCTCATCCTTCACAAACACAAACTTAGCTTGACACCTTCTTTTTCCACTCCTTGATTCTCATTACAAATTTGTAGCCCCCCATATATCACCTCATTCACACTTCCTCAAATGTTCGTATTAAACATCTCATTTTATGTAGGGAAGTATCTTTCTATTATAATTTAATCTGATGACTTGACAAAGCCATCTCAAGTTCATTTTCACCAATTTGCCGTCCTCTATACTTGCATACCACAAGCGTACATTTCAGAGAAATACTGAGAGACAAATATAACCATTAAGCTTTGGAATGAGTGAGGGATTCTGAGCTCCTGTCTCTGAGGTCATCTATTCGTTGTGTTTCCTTAGATAACTAATTTTCCAGGCTTCATTTTTAAAAAACCTACTAACTTTAAAATTCTAGTAACATTTATTTCCTTATCACCTGCATTATCGAAATATATCAATTTAACACATTAACACTTTACAAAGCTACTCCAGGGAAATTATACTCTTAGAAAAAATGTTTTATAGCACTTAGCATGGTACATAGCAATGATTCATGCATTCAGAAACATTAATTATCTAGCACATCTAAAGGGAAATTGTATTTAGTTTTTGTTTGCTTAATTGAATTCATTCATTAGCCAGATTTTCCCCAAGCACAAAATACTTTCTGAGGATAAATTAAAAGTTGTGGTACCTGGTTTAAGTTTAGCTTAATTCAGTACCAAGAAATTATGTGCTGTGGGTCTTACTACTAATATATATATTTTTTAGTTTATGTCAGTGATATCACATAATTACTTTTATATATTTTTTTCCTAACTAGGATTTACTTAAGAAAACTTTAAAAGCTGATTAGCTACTGTGGACCATTAACAAAGAGCACACACCAGGTTATCTGTGGCAAGTAGGGATGAACTAATGTTTTTGAAAACTGGTGTTTAGACACATCATGAGTTAAAGAAGACAATTCATACATGCTTTCTTTAGTGGAAGGGATATAGTATTTTACATGCACATTTTTTCACATTATAAAAGCAATACCTGCTCATTGTGGACAATTAGGAAATAGAGATAAGACAATTCAAATCACTTGTAATCAAAATACCTACAGATGACTACGTTTAACATTTGGTCAATTTACTTCTGCTCTTTGTTTAAATACACACATATATTCACAAAGAAAAAACTGGACTCGAATTATAGATGCAATGGGTTTTTTATTTTCTTTGGTTTTACTATTATTTTCCCATGTCTTAAAATATAATTTTAAAGGTTATGTAGGTTTTTGTGCTACAACCTAACAATTATGGGTATGAGATAAAGAGCCAATTTAGACTTTAGTATTAATCAAAAGGGATTTAGCCCTGATGCAAATATTAGGGGGAGTGTGGGGATTTCTCAACCAAACCTGCTGTTTTCAACATAAACAGGTGACCCTGAGCCACCACATGGAGAAAAGCCAACTGCCAATAAGGAAAACCTTCTTTGGGCACTGAAAAATAGCCCCTAAGTTTGAGACATAATACATGCTTGGGTACATTTGTCAGAGCAGTTTGGGTGACCCCAACTGAAAGAGTGTGGAATGAGTAAGAGCCTGGCTTCTGATTCAAATAAGTCAATACTTTATTATTTGTTTTCCACAGTGAAACCTGTAATAAAACATATTAATAGAATTTTGTTTAAATTTAGGTTTTGTAATATCTTTCCCCATCTACAATTTAGCTAGTTCACGAACAATTTTTCATTTTCCCTTTAAGCTTTCGAATTTTAACATTTTTCTGTTTAATCTGTACACACATTAATTTGCTATAAAAATTCAATTTTTCCATGGGTCAGAATAAAAAGTACTAGGATCACATAAATCACCAGAGGTAAATTGTTACAAGCATGTAATAAATACCCCCAAAAATAACACTAAGCTCTGAATATTTTTCACTTTGATACTACATTGGTCAATGTAAAGTTACAGGAGGAAAAATTTTTTCTTGAGCTATAATAAATATTCTGCAAAAATTATGAGCAAAGACCATGAAAACGGAGAATTTATAGATGTTTTTAAAAGATCTACTGTGATTGGACTATTAATCTAAAAATGTTGGTAGACAGATCAGGATGAGAGACTAGCTGCCAGCTCCAGTATTAGGACACATTCAGTGGGAAAGCTCATACTACATGAATAACCTGAAAAAACAAAGCTGTGAGAAAACACTTCTCTTTAGACATCTGCATTTAGCTATGTCCTCTGTGAAAGACAGTAGAAGAGCCCACCTCATTTGGAAATAGTTTCAGTTTTACAGTGTTATAGAAGTCCAAAGTATATCCTGTCTTTCTTTTCTTTTTCTTGAAAAAAATTTTAAATGGTGGGGAATATGTACAGGCTTTTCTTCCCGGCCAGGGCTAATTTAGGAATTTAACCCCAAAATGTCAAATCCCTTTTCTTTTAACTGCTAGAGAAAATACTAATTACTCATTGTGCAAGGAGAAAAATATGTTAATGAAGGTATAGTCATTTGACCATAATACGTTTCAGGTTTCATGTAAAATTCAAGTACTCTCTGGTAGAATGCTTTCTTAAAGATAGAATAATTCATTTTCAAAGAAAACCTTAAGTTTCTTATGCTATTTGCAGCAGATTCGAAATGCAAATTAACACATTAATTCAGGAATTAACAACTGTTGATAAATAATATTCACATATTTCAAAGACGACCTGGCATATATATATATATATATATATATAATATATATATAATATACATGTAATGCATAAAATAATAGTTTGCTATGTATTAACTACAGATTACTAATTGTAGATATCACAAATTACTATATTGCTAGAATAATATATGTGTGTGTATGTTATATGTTTACATATGTGTATGTGTATGTATAGATGTATGCATGTGTATACTTGTGTGGGTGTATACACGTATACATGTGTGTGTGTATTTAAGTTGTGGTCCACAATTTATATTATGGGCTACAAGTTCAATACCTCCAGTTTTATATGCGATCTCAATGGAATGTTATGAACAATCTTTTAAATAAAGAAAACTCATTTCCACAATTGCTGACATGCTTTTCAGGACTTTGTTCGACTACTGCCAATTTGAATCCCTAGACTGGAATAAATGCAGAGCCATCTGTTCTGATGCGGCTGTTGCGACAGTTCTAGGCTCACTGAAGCAATTGTCTCTATTACCTTCAGCGCTCATGATATGGTTTACTTTGCAGCATGCCTACTGAAAAAAGTTGTCCGCACTCATATCACAAATATAATTAGGTTACGATTTTGGTAAAATTTCTATGTGCCAGAAATAGCTTAATCTTTGCAGCTACAAGCCTCCAAAAATGTTTATTGGCGGTTTGTTCTTTTTATGCCACTCTCAACAGTTTTTGCCTCATTAGCAAGTGACGTTTGCAGGTAGATTATTGGAGTATGTTTAGTCACTTTAAACATTGTGTAATTATAATGTTTAAATTGAGAGAAAAATTGGGGGGGATGATTCTGGTGCATTAAAGCCCATTTCTGTTGAGCCTTGTAATTCACATAAACTAAATGGTGCTGTGGACATGGCTTTGTGACTGGTCTTTTCAAGGCAGTAAGGTTTAAAATAGGAGGCTGGGTGTAGGTGTGCAGTCAGAGTTGTCATGTGGAGATCATGAAAAGAATATCAGAGAATGCGGAGTACAAATAAAGTTGCTGGCATAATACAGACTTCTAGGCTGCAAGACCTCATTTTGATCAAAGACTGTGCATATCTGATCTAAATAAATTAATGGGAACTTGAATAGGTTTCCTTAAATTGTAATTGTAAACACAACTCTCTAGCAGCTCATTCTGTTATTAGTACAACTTTAGAGGTTTCACAGAATGACAATATGACAAGGGTAAACAATAGCTTTAACAGGCCAAGACGTAAGAATATGAACATTATATGAAGGCAAAGCATTTGAAATCACTTGAAAAATAGTTTCCCATAAAGATAGGTTAATCATTTGAAATGGTAAATCAAATGAGATGGGGTGTGCCAAAGTGTCAGTGACGACAGAGATCACCTATTTTAAGGCCTTATCATTAGATGAACACAGCAGGGACGATGAATGTCAGGTGAGAAGGGAATGCTCAAGTTGCCTGAGAAAATAGTGACTTAATAAGAGCCTAGAACCAATGAGTGAAGATAGAAGCTTGAGATGCCATTCAAAAGCCAAGAAGTGTGTGGTGTCCAGAAGCCAGGAGTCTGGAAACCAAGAAGTGAATTGAGATGGAAAACAGCAAGCTGGTGACCACAGGAGGCTTTCCAGATCCAAAAAGGAAAGAGCAATCGAAACAATAAAAGAGATCTCGAAAGATGTAGGCTTTTGCCTGACTTGTCTGTCGCTGTAGCCATAATGGTTGGACAAGGCTGTGCCTGAAATTATCAGTAGTTAACTGATGAAGGAATGAGTAAGTCAGAGATAAATAGGTGGAAATAAGTAACTGACTTACAGATAGAGCACATCAAGAACTACTTCACAAGGAGGTCTCCAGTAAAGGTAAGAAGAGAGGGGTTCCTTGAATCCTGGCCTGGGCATTTAGAAGGGAAGCTGGAAAGATGGGGCTTGAAGGGGCACCTGGGGAGATGGGAGGCAAGAGTGAGAGAAATGGAAAGACATAGAAAGCCAAAAATCAATGAGACAAAGGAAAATCAGAATCCAGAGTTTTGGTGCCTTGGTAAAACTCTTCATTTTTAAAAAAGAATTAGCTATTGGTTGCTAGAAGGTATTGAGTAGTATCTCCAAGGTTGGTATGAAGCTGAGTCTTAAGATAGAGACCTGGGTGCCTACTAGTTGGAGCATAAATGCAATGAAAAGAATATGCCTCATTTCTGGTCCTTGTCCATGTCTCAGTGGCTGCAGAGGTGGATGTTGCAGTGTGCCATGAAACTATCTTGAGACAGGATGGCCTGATCAGGAATGGGATGCATTTTATCCACAGAAAGCCCTTGCATACAACAGAGGTTCCTACAGTGTGGTCCCGTTCCCGAGGCATCAGCACATGTGGGCACTGGTTGGAAAGGCAGAGTCATGGATCCCACTCTGACTCACCGAATCAGAAACTCTGGGAGTGCAGCCCAGTAATCTGAATTTCAACAAGACCCCCAGGTGGTGCTGATGTATATTAAAGTTTGAGAACCACTGTCTTATAGAAAAACATACATTTGCCAGAGATAAGAAGCAAACTTTATAATTAATGGTAATGCTTGGATCTGCTCTAAAATGTACAACTACTGCTTCCAAAGTGCAATACCTGAGATTCTGCAATATGAAGACACAGTTTTGAACAAAGAACTATTAGATTGGTGATGGGATCTTGCATTTACCCTTTAAAGAGATAAATGTGCCTAGTTGCAAACAGATTTGTTTTCCTTGCTTTGAGGAATTTTTCATGTTTGCAAGTACAATAGTTATGTTGCACACTTGTTACTATAAAAAGATTTTTAATGAGAACTGCTTACAGTGTTTCAGTTAATAAAGAATAGGATAAGGTTAAAAGTATTTCTGAGTTTAAAAAAACTAAGAGGAAGGGCATTTTGCTAAACTGTAAGGTACTCAGCACACAAGCCCCATCTAGTGGCCTTTGTACCAAGAGCTCAGTGAAACTTTCTGAAGAGGGACAAGCCAATTGCGGAACCAGAAAGATAACAAGCCCTTTAGCACTTAGATAACTGGACTGCAACATGTAGAATCATAATTATGTCATATCCTCCTGTGCTAACATTCCTCAAATTTTTTAGAACCACCCCTAAATTTCAAAACTATCTAGAATCAGGAAAAGGAGGAAGTATTTATTGAGCTCCGATTATGTGTCAAGCCCTACATCAGAGGCTTTTGTATATTTGTAGGTATATGATGTGGTATAGAAACAGGCAGACATAGATAGATAGATGATATAGACATAGATGATATAGATATAGGTATAGATATAGATATAGATATAGATATATAGATATAGATATAGATATAGATATATAGATATAGATATAGATGTAGATATAGATATAAATATATAGATTTAGATGTAGATATAGATATATATGGATAGAGATAGATACAGATATGGATATAGACATAGACAGATATACAGATATAGATATAGACATACAGGGCAACCGTTAAATCTGGAAACAGGTGAATGCATATTTTACTAATATTACAACATATAATAAAATAAAACTATCTATGGGTTCCAGATTACTTCAATGAAAAACACAAAGCTTGGGGGGGTACTTTTTTCAAAGTCACTCAGTGTGTTATTCCTAAGGTATGCAGTGCTTAACTCCACTATAGCATTTTTCTTTCTATGACATTGATACTTTTTCTTTACATACTATTTTAAGATCTTTTAGGAATGAAACAATTTTTTTATTATACATGTATTTTATTTTTGGCACCAAGTATAGTGTTCAATAAAGTGATTAATAATTGCTAAGTAAATACATGGAAAGATAAATGTATTAATAAAGTAATGGGATGAGTTACTTAAATCCTTGCTTTTCTATTTCATATTTTATACACACACAAATGTATATTATTTTCATAACAGTGAAACTGAATCTTACCAGCAAATATGGGAATATCCAAAGATGTCTTAGCATTGTATTCTACATTCTACAAATGCTTGTTGACTCAAAATAAATGTAGCTATTGATTAATCAAGGCTCTTAGTAAGGGGAAGTGAGTATTTACATAAGCAATTATGGTCAGAATATAGGATGCAAGTTACAATGAGTTTTTGCTCTTTACATTTTAGTAGAAGAAATGATTTAGTTGAAAGCAACATGGAAGACTTTATTAAACAGATTTCGGGAAAAAATCAGTACAATTAAATAAGAATTCAATAAGAAATTGAATAAGAGAGGGTATTTCATAAAGAGGAAGAAGTTGGGTAAAGGATTTGCTTGGAGATCACCCACTCTTCCTGGTGTACTCCTGGCACACTGTACAAAAACTGAAGAAATATGGCAATAAAGCCTGAGCAGTAAGTGGGGCCAGAGTAGCACATATATCAGGGTCACCTATGCCAGATTCTACCCTTAAGGACTTCATTCACTAGAAAGTCCCAGAATCAACAGATCTGAGCAGCAAAGGCACTAAGCCAAAAAATGGAGAGCCAATCAAACAAGTTTATGAACTCTGATTATAGGCAGATCTTTATTTCTAGCATGGATGATCCTATTTTGAAAATATCTACTAATTATTAATTTAATAGGGGTTTGCATTCACACTCAGCACACAGATTGCAGCATGTAGGCAACAGAGGATATTTCTTTCAGTTCAGTTTTATATATCAGTTCCATCAATAACCAAGAATTAATTTTTGCCAAAATGAGACTTGATGGTAATACAGATGACATGTAATTAGAACCAGAGTATTGATTCTTTGACTACAAATGTGTATTTCTATTATTAATAGGTATAGTCAAATCAAAATAACTGCTTAAGTATAGCACAGAGAAGACAAGTAGTGACTGTACACCATCTTACTACATTGATGGACAGTGACTGTAATGGGGTATGTGCTGGGGACTCGGTAATGGGGGGGAATCTAGTACCCACAATGTTGCTCATGTAATTGTATATTAATGATACTATAAAATATATAAAAAAACAAAAAATCAAAAACAACAACAAAACAAAATAACTGCATAAATTGTTCCCTTTTTTATAAAAGAAAACCCTAGAACTATGGAGTCTTAAAATACATAGAAAGAGAGGAAAAGGGCAAGAATGGCTCTCAATTGCTTTGGGAATGTTTAATAAGAGCATTAAACTGCTGAAACTGGAAAAATGAGTTTCAGATATCAAGTTTCACATTTTAGGTTTCAGTGGAACTAAAATAGCATTGAGCAAACCTTTTCAGACAACATATAGGATAGTATCTCTTTTAAGTAATGAGATGAGCCATCTTTTTATAAAAGGCTCTTTCTTTCTCAGAAAATATTTTCAAGGTGACATGTCAGTTAAATGAAAGGAGCATTAGACGAACAAGGGAGACATAAAATTTATTATGACTATAAAGCATATGAAAAATTTCACATCCACTAAGAAAAATCCTCCCTTCTGGTTTTACCACCTTATTTTACATCCTAGAACTTTTCCAAAATTGATTCCACCTCACAGATCTTCCCAAACTGAATTTAAAGTTTCATCTAAGAATCAATTCAAATATTATGTTTTGTTTGCTATTTTCAGTACTTGAAAGCACCCTGTGCTTTTGTAAACTCTATTAAATTCTTAACTTCAGAACTCATATCCAAATGATTCCTGTATGCCTATGATTTCTATATTCTCCTTGAGGATCATCTTCTCCATGGACCTTAGGTGATCAACAACTCAGTCAGATCCCACTGCTCCAAAATGGAAAATCTGCTCTTCTGAATCCATCCCCTATTCTATAAACACACAAACACTTCCCTTCTCATCCATCCATCTACCCATTCTTCCAGTCATGAGGGATATTTTTAAATACAGGTGCTTAAGTTGGTGCTTACAATACCACATTTTAACTAGAAATACACAGATAAGTGAACTGCCATTTTAAGTCTGGTTAATAGGTCCTATAGTAATGGAAAGCTTTGGGACCAGAAGGGAGTGGAATCCCAAAATTGGTGGCTCAAGGAAGCACTCCTGGGAAACTGGGTTAATGATGGTAACAGCCATTAAGATAAAGGGCAGGTTTCAGGATGGGTAAGGGAGATGAGAGTTTCATTGTGGATGTGGTAAATAATACATGTGCTTGAGTTTCAAAAGAAATTAGAGGGTTGGAGATGTATGGGTATCAATTACCCACCCATTGAAGAATATAATATCACTCAAGAAAATATGGAGTGGAAAATTACAAGACTTAATAGGAACCCCAAAGAGTAACTAAATAAGGATATTGACTTTTGGAATACCACATTCATTCAAGAAAGGCAAATGGACTGAGGAGCAAACTAATGTTGGAACAGTAATCTCTGCATGTAGATAACTATTTCAAGAAGTCTGGTTGTGCCAGGATAGAACTGTAAGTGATAATAGAGGAGATTATGCGTTTTAAGAGGGTGAATGTAGATATAAATATATGTAAGGAATGCATTTACTGATTTCTTTAAATAGAAGAAGTTTGAACAGGGTCAACATTTCTTTAAAGGCAGGATCTATAAGAAGGGGGATTTGAAAATACAGAAAAAAATGGACATAACCTTTAAAGCAAAATCTCTGAGGATGCAACTGGAGACAGCGTATAAAACACAGACGTCCTAGATGGGAAATCTGGCACTTCTACTGTATAGCAAAAGGGAAAGAGGAAAAGAATGAGTAAGGATGGAGGCAGGCATGAATAGCTCATGAAACAAAGTTGAGGGACTTCCATCTGATGGGATAGTAGTTCAAGAATTAATGTCACAATAAGAGATTTGAGAATAGGATATGTGTTCAGTATATTCTACACAGTACACAAGGGACAATTAATCTGGGAGAGAATCATAAAATCAATTTGCCATATTTTGGCTCCAAAAATTAAGATTTTGTGACTTTAGGATATTTCTTAAATTTTATGATTTGAACATTTTTAACTAATGTCTGAGTAGTACAGTTACATGTATCCCATTTCTCCTTATTCTACTTCCAAGAAAAAAGGAAAAAAACAATTCAACAAGCACTGCTAACTCTGACTTTGGAATACAACTGCTTCTGGTAGAAACTGTGACATGAAACAATGGGAAGGTTGGTATTTAAATATTCCTTGTTAGTAGAAAATCTTGCTGTGTGGATATAGTAAGTAAAATCTTAGGAGAAATATAATTAACACCATCAGAAAATAAACCCTTCATAATATTCTTAGATCAATAGTTAGCACCACCATTTCTGCATGAATTTTTCAGAGTATTAGAAATTCAAAACAGAAGACCTTTCACACATAATTTAAAATTTAAGCAATGAAAGTAAAGCCATTTAAGGAAAAAAATTAAGATTGTTTTCAAGGTTCTACTTATGTTTTGAAATAAAAATATTCCTTTCAATATGTTGATGTTACCAAGTTGTGAATCCAAGGTGCCACTAACTACTTATATTCCATCATTTTCCTAGAAACATTTCTATAGGTTTACTTGAAAAATTTCTCCCTAGGTTATCACTATTATAATATTTTATGCTATTGACTATGACATATGAATAAGTGCCAGAGAAATACATTATCAAACTATATTTAAAAATTAATTTTAATTAAGAAAAACTGCCACCAATCAAGTTTATAAGTCAACCTTCCAAAATGTTGAAAAATACACACTAAATAACAGATTGCCATATGTCCACAGCCTAAATCATATAAATAAACATAATGTACTTAAAAATATTTTTCTAATAATTAATATTAAGTTATTTCAGATTATGAAATAAATATGCTCCCTTTCTTCACAACTGTTACTAAATGACTCTTACCGAGGTTATATATAACTATTTCCTGGGAAAAAACACCCCTAGAAAGCAGACTGTGAGTTTAACATTTCTCCTTATATCCCCATAAACTTTATAAGAAAGAAAGATGCAAACAAAACCTTCAGGCCAATACTGAATAACAAGTAAGGAATTCAAGGCTTATACTTCATCTAAGAGTTTGTAGTTTCCAAAGTTTATCTTCAAAATACCTACCGTTTATCTGAATGACTTTTCTTTTTGTTTTCTTTCAGTAATTATAATACTATCGTTGACATAAAAGTCATACTAAAACAAAATGGAAGATTGCATAAAGGAAAGGCATCATGAAGGAATGCAAATTTGTAAACCTCAAAGATATTTCAACATGGTTTTAGAGGCTTGACAGGAGAGTCTTTAAAAAGAGATACCGGAGACACTTTAGAGAAAGAGTTATTTGGATGTTTTACTCAGGGGCATAGTTACCTGGAAATCCTGGGCCATCCAAGTCTTTCCCCTGTAGGAACGCAGTCTTCCTTATTGAAACTAACAACTCCTAATCAGGAGCGTGACTGGGGGGAATAAAATACAGCCACTCGGAAATAAAAGTGCATTGAATCAGCCTTGACCATCACCAAGTGATATCCACTTCCTTTGCCCTGAGAGATCATGGAAGCACCCAAGGTTTGGACCTTCTTCTTGGATCTAATCAATGAGGCAGCAGTCCCACTTAGAGACCTTCCAGTTTGAGGCAAAAACTGTCCTTTTTTTTTTTTTTTTTTTCCCTGCTGGCTGGTATTTCTCAGCCCTAACCTGACAGTGAAAGCTGAAGTTGAACTTAAATGAATGAAATTAAATTGAGCTAAGAAGTCCATTTAAAACAACAGTTGACCTTTTCTTAAAGGTTTGGGGCTCTGGTAATCCACATGATTCAGATGACAGGAGAGTCAGATCTGAAAGCTTTTCTGTCTAGAGGCGGGGCTGTGTCCGACGAATATAACTTATCAGCTGTCTGGTTCAAGTCTTTAACTTAACCCAAGGAGAGAAATGCTTCATCTACCCTCTAAATCTATTTCTGTATGTCAGAACCTTTAAAATCAAGATTTATTTTCCTTTGTTCTTAGCCCAATTCTTGCTACTTCTTTTAAAACCATTTACTTTATTCAGTGAAAGGGAAAAGCAGAAAACATCCTTTGTGTAGTGGATCTTCATACATTGTTACCACTGTTCAATTTTCTAGATCTTTTTCACTCAAGTCTATTTTTTTGCAACTTAATCATTTGCATTGCATTTATTCATTTTATTTCAGAATCCTGTGGAATCTGAATTTTTATATCATTTGTAATTTGGGGCTTTGTCTCCCCTATGTTAAAAACTATATAGAAGTTTGTTACGAAAAAACCTTTACTCTCTCCACTTTAATGCCTGGATAGTGATAAACATTTAAGTAATGCAAGTGCTGACCATGGAATATGACTCGTTATCATCTACAGGGTTACAATGAGTTAACATTTCTCAGTGGGTATCTTCAATTAATTTTTCAGCCCTTTGATAGACTAATCAATATTGCAGGGTCTGAGATACAAATGTTTTCATAGAACATGAACCACACACTTAGCTATGGAAAATAACCTTTTGTATATTACTTTCCCTATCAGAACTGTTACTCATTATAGAAATTAATTTCACTATTCAGGCTAGTGTTTGCCTGGGCTTGTGTGTATATGTGTGTGCGTGTATGTGTGTGTGTGTATGTGTGTTTCAGTTACACTGTCTTTCTTGTCTCATTTATATACAGAGAAGATTGTGATGTTCCTAATAGAGCCTAAAACAATGTTTCAATGGAGTATGGACGAGATCACACAAGTTATTCTTGTTTACTAACCTATGATTTCCCAGCTCTGCTTGATTCTTCTCACCTCCTGAACAAGATTGTTTTGAGACCCAAGTGTTAAATTGCCCTCCCCTCACGACAGCACCCAACCTAGGGCAGACCTGTACTGCTTTCAAGTGCCTCCTGAGAACCACCCAGCACCAGCGCAAACCAATACACAGTCCATCACGTCCTGTTACTGATTTGCATCACAGTTCTTCTGCTGAGTTTTCTCCCTTGATGCAGCACATTAATATATAACTGTTTGGCAATGGAAGCTTTTCCTGTGGTCTTTATTTGATAGCTTTTCTCAGTGTGAAAGTCAACAAAATCAATTATACCTAAGACATTTTGTGACTAATGACTATTATTTTAAAATATAACTTTCCCTGAAACAATATTTGAAAGATAAATTGGAATTTGGGAGCATCATGTCCAGATCCCTGGATTTTATATGGCAGGCAAATGAGATCCAAGGCTTATTCAGGGTCTCTGGATATTAATGACAGAGCTACAGTCAGAACTCATACTGCTTTCTTTATACATTGCCCAGTGTACTTAAAACCTATGAAGCCTATCACTTTACTGCAGAGTTCCATATATTTGTAGTCCCCTCAAAGTACAATAAAGAGTATTGTATATGGAGTATATAATTGAACATTACATTTCATAAAACTGCTTTTTCAGATATTGAGACTAATGTTAGAAATACCCTCTCCAAAGATACCTCTCTTTCAGTAAGTTTATTTGTGATTTTCGATTTCACCCATATACACAGAATGATTTTCAAAACATTTAAAAATATGACACAGAGTTTCTTAGGTACAATCTGCTAAGACTGTTCTGTTACTCTTGTTTGAAGTCCTATTGTCTGGTTTTGATCCTGCGTCTGCAGAATGCTGACTGGATCTAATGTGACCTTGGGCAAACAACTCTATGTATCTGTGCCAAACAGGGAAAACGGTATTACCTATCACACAGCCTTTTAAAATTAAATATGTTAACACATAGAAAATAACCTGAAACAGAACTGGGGCCTGTAATTAGTGTCATTAAATAAATATTATCTATTATTTTTATAATATCAGTTATCTCCTGATAATTAATATTATTGGAATTGTTAAAATCCATTTTAACATTTTATATATGCATTTTATTGACAAAAAAATTGACTTTTATAGGAAACAATATTGTTTACTGTAGTTTTACATTCATAGCAAAACTGAGCAGAAAGCACAGCATTCTCAAATGTCTCCCACCTCCCACACAATCTTCCCCACTAACGACATTCCCCACCAGAGGGGTACACTTTTACAACTGATGAACCTATATTGACTGACACATCATCACCCAAAGCTCACAGCTTATATTAGGTTTACTCTTGAGTCTATGGGCTTGGACAAATATATAATGATATGCTTCCATCATTATGGTTTCATTCACAGCATTTTCCCTGCCCTAAAAATCCTCTGTGCTCCATCTATTCATCTCTCCCTCCCCCAAACCCTGGCAAAACCATTAATCTCTTTACTGTCTCTAGTTTTCCTTTTTCCAGATGTCGTATAGTTGGACTCGTACAGCATACAGCACTTTTATATTGGATGTATTCTTTCACTTAGTAATGTGCATTTAAGGTCCCTTCATGAATATTCATGGATTGATAGAGCTTATGTCTTTGTAGCACTAAATAGTATTCTATTTTTTGGAATATGTTTATTCCACCGTTTATCCATTCACATACAAATAACATCTTGGTTGCTTCCAAATTTTGGCAACTATAGATAAAAGTATTAAAACTTCCATGCACAGGTTTGTGTATGGACCTAAGTTTTTAGTTAGTTTGTGTGACTGCTAGCTCAGATGGTGAGGATATATATTTAATTTTGTAAGCAAAGTTCACCTTTGAAATAGGAAAATTTTACTACTCTTACTATTCCTGCCATTATTGTTCATTGATCTTGAACATGTTTTGCTGAACCTTCATATAGAAACATTGGACAATGATAAGTTCTCTTCAAAGACACCAAGAGAGCCTAAAATACAATAAACCTTATGAACTACATGATAATAGACTTGATAACCTGCATGTTGGGAAATGAAATATTCAGTAGAAATTCTTGTTGACTTCATAACTTTTCAATTTCTTTTCATCACTTTTGTTCTTATTAGTCCTATTTCATCTAGTGTGATTTTATTATAGTCCTCATGATTACCTCAAAATACTTCCCTTATTCATATATTCATACATTAACTTAACAAAGATTTTCTGAGCTTATTTGCTCATGTGCTATATTGCATTCCAAGTACATAAAGATGGACAAGACATGGGTACCAATTCATGGTCTAAGAAGAAATAAAACACAAAAAAGTAAACTATAGTGTAATAACATAGATACATACAAGGTGTTAAGTTAGCTAATAAGAAGTTGACCAAATTCACTTCAAGAGGAGGAGAAATCACCACAGAAAAAGAAATTGATTTCCACTTATGTCATTAACATATTGTGCTGGGATTACTATAGCAACAGCTTTCTCCAGATGCATTCTTAACACTGTAAATTGCAGAGGTCTTACTAGAGCGCAAACTGATCAGTGACCTGATTTTTGGCATGACATGCAATGGGTAATGGATCACAAGCTGGTTTATGCCAATCCCCAGCCTACACTGCGTATCACAGAATTCTGGAATTCCATGCAGTTCCCTAATGATGCTCAGCTTTCTCTAGCTGTCAGGTTTCTGGTCCTGCTTCCACTTCCTGTTGTCATTATTCTCCTCCTTATCAATAGCCCACTAATAACTGTTTCATCACGTGTCAGATTATATCTCAATTCCTTGTGAAAATTTCCCATAACCCCTAAGGCTATGCCAAGATATCTTTCCTTTTGCTCCAATAAGATCTGTTCTTTCACAAATAAGGTTCTTCATACTGCAATGTAATTTCCTGATTACTCATTTGAATCCCTCAGAGGCAAAAATTTGCATGGTGACTAGCACAGAACAGGTACAAAATAAGTATTTTTTGAATGAATGAATGAGTGGAAGAATGGTTTGAGAAGTAATGGGTTAACATCAAAGAAAAGATAAAAATGATTTGGGAGTATAAGAAGCCACTAGTAACTCAAACTTAATTTGGAGTTCAAAATGTGTATTACATTAGTGTCATGCTATTCTCGTATGAGCTCCATAATGTAATTTAGATTTCAGAAAAAAAAAAGATTCCATCGAACATACTTCTATCATAAGGGTAAGGCTATTAATAGTTACTGTGAAAAATGTTATGATACAAAATATATATTGTTTTGCAAAATTATAACGAGGGAACTGGAATTCACTGTATCTACTACTTAATAGAAAAACGTAATTACTTTATTCTAAAAATTCAGCATGAAGCATCAGAATGATAAGGAAATCAAAGGTAATCAGCCATAATCAATCAAAAACTATCCCCAAGCAATGCATATCCTGTTAATGTGTCTCTTCCAAAATTGAGACATTATGCCTTAACCTAGGAAATTACATTCTTAAGTTTAGTGGTTTAAACTCCAATTTAACAATTAGCATGCAAATAATTACTTTTGACATATTAATTTTCACTTAAATCGCACATTAAACTAAAGCAAAAATTTCACAGCCAGGTCTCTACTCTGTGAAAATATGAAATAATTATTCATATAATTCACAAATATTGATAGTTGTTGAAGGAAACTTTGCTTATCAAATTTATTCCATATTTAAAAGCTATAGTCTTTTGAGTGTGAACATATTTATATTCATTTTGGTTTCTGGTTAGTATTCTTGACTAAAATTAATGTCAATATTTTCAATTCATTAGAAAACCTGGTTTTTAATGTTCATTAAGGTGTGTCTTAGACACATCGATTATACTCATATCCATTCATGCAATTCCGATTACACTCATTAATTGTCTCATGTTTAGAGACATTGTAGTAAGGACTGTGAGGCAGTTTTTCTCAAGATTTATTGAGAATAATTATTACTTATTATGCTTATAAAATATAAATGTCTGGGATTTACCTATTGAAATGTTGATTCAGTATTTTGGGGTGGAATTCTACAATCTGCATTTTAAACAAGTGCAGTGACAGTTCTCATGGAATTGTATGTTTACAGCATGATCAAAAATCATGCTGTGATATATGGAAAAATAAAAAGTTGCTGTCTGACTTGCCCTCAAGATCTTACAACATATTATAGTTGATATACAACTCATACAAAACTATACTCTTGAGTGGACCACAGGAACTAATAAAAGTTTTGGTGCTGTATGTGGCAATAGAATCATACTTTGGAAATATATGTCTGGTAAATATATAAGATGTTGAGGAAGTGATTTACTGTATCTTAGAGAATTAATTCAAACATTTTAAATCTGGAAAGACCTAAAATTAGTAACAGTTAAAAAAAAAGAGACTTGGAATTTGTTTTCAAAAACCAACAACATTCTGTACCCTAGCATCGGCAGTCCTGTTTGCTGTTTATTACATACGCATGTTTTAACTGTCTTATCTCTACCCTTCCCAGCCTGCACAGTTGGCTTCATGGAGGACAGAGACCCAGGAGACCCAGCAGTCAGTCCTCAGAGAGGCAGTGCTACCTGGTGGTCTCACTGAGACTCAGAGCTCCAGATCAACTCAGGGGCATCAGGCACAATGCCAAGTAAAATAAAGACAGTGGTTCCAGGGCTAACCTTCTAGGGTATTTCGCACACAGAAGACATCTATTTCCTCCTACTCTCTCTTCCATATCATCAAGCATGAAGGGATTATTTCCTTTCATTTTCTATGTGATTAGTTTCCTCTGGAATTTGGGAGGAAATGGTAAAAGAAATGTTAGCCTGCACAGTGGAATATATACTTATAGCAAATTGTAATCATTTTATCCCCTTGAATACTAGAGCAAGGCCTTACTGGTTTTTAGATAATAATTATGTTCTGATTCTAACTTTATACAATTAACACAAGCTATGTCAGACAGGGTCCAGTCAAAAAAAAACAGGAAGCATGCTAGATATCTAGCATGAGAGAGAATAGAAGATGCTGGTTTATCTATATTTAAAGGTCAGTGGTGCCAACAAGATGCTGAAGACCAAAGATATTAGTAGCTCCATGGTAGGGTTGAAGGAAAGGAAGACAATGGGTTTCCAGAGCCTAGGGACTTGAAAGAGAAGTCTACCTCTCAGGATCAACAATGGGAGCCCTTCCTGGATCAGGTTCATATCTGAATAGGGCGCAAGCAAAGCTGGCAGGAGGAGGGACCTTCAAGGAACAGAACATCACTGCCGAAAGTCTCTGGAGCCAGGGAAATGACACTGTGCTCTGGAGAGAATCCCAGGAGGTACTAGACACAGGAAGGGCATCTTTTCCCCTTCCTTCTTTTGATTTCCTATTAGTATCTCCCACTGGCAGAAAAGCAGCAGTAACACTGGATGGCAAGATAATTTGGGAAACATAATTTGTAGACCTCATGTAGTGTGGGAATTGAGTTGAGAGTTTGGGAAATGTAGTTTGCACCATCAAAATCAGAACAGATTTTAGAGGGCTGGCCTGGAGCAGAGACACAATAGGTAAATAACCAGCACAATAGCCATAACAACATTTTTATATTTTTAAGGTGTGTATCTTAGGAAAGTTAGAACAATCGGGCACCAGCACTCATTTCACTGGGATATGAAAGACAATACAAATGTTCAATGCGGTCAAAAGCATCAGGGTGCCCTCAGAAGAACTGAAATTGGCTGTCTGAAATGACAAATAACTAAAAGCTATTGTTCAACTGTTCATAAGTCCTCAGTACTGAAATGGCCTCCTCTCTAAGAAGACCAATTCTCTGCCTAATCAGACTTCCTGGTGGCTTGAGGTACCATATTTCAGCAAATAACCAGACTGTCAGTTTAAAAATACTACTGCAACAGCAGGGCAGAGATGGGAAAAATAGAAGCAGAGAGACTGGCATGACATTGTAAAAACAGTTCAGGCAAGAGACATTGAGGACCTAAGTTAGGAAAGTAGCAATAGGAACAGGAAAGACAGAATGTGTGTAGGAGAAACTTAGCTGGAAACACTGGGTCTTTCTACACATGGGCTGTGAAGAAAGTAGAGGGAACTCTAGTTCTGACTTGGGAGGATAAGTGGTGGTATAGCAATCGAGAAGGAAAATTAAAATGCAGCTTTGGGAGGAAATTTGACAAGGGGAGTTTTGGGCTTATGGTTCCTGCAATCTAGATCTGACTATTGTCTGAACATCACTGGATCCTATTATTTGGGCGTCAGTCCGTGAATATATGGACTTTTTAGAGTCCTTTGCAGTTGAGTAAATCATTATTGACTACAGAACAAAACCCAAACTGCTAACCAGAGCAATAATATGGCCCCCACTTTATAGAGACCTTTGACTACTTGCTAGCCTTTGGTCTCATCCTTCCTCAAAAGTGGTGTTTCAGCAAGATCAAACACATCATGATATACACTGTGATATCTGAAACATTTGTGCTGCTCTTGTAAATGCTCTATCTGGGATGAATTTTATCCTGCTGCCCTAGGACTGTCTTTGATCGTCTGTGGAAACTAGCTCAGATGTAACTTTTAGGATGGTATCCCTGGCAAAAACCAACAACAACCCAGAATTTATCATTCCCCTCCCCCACCCCTTCTATGTGCTTTCGATACCTCATATTGTTCTATTTTTTATATTTACAGTTTATTTCAATGGACACATTTACAAATCTTCCTCCCCTTCTAGCCCTTGAGCACCTTCTGTGTACAAAGGCAACAGACATATATTTGAAAGACATGCACACTGAAAACAGCAAAGAGATGTCTTATAATTCATATACTGACAAAATAGTGTTAGGTCTATAATGAGATACTTGTCGTCAACCTAGTAAAAAAAAAAAAGAGGGAAAGAGTGGGGGAAAAAAAAGCAACTCAAAAAAAGAGGTAACACAAAATGACCAATAAACATGAAGTGATGATGAATTTCAGTACTCGGTGAAATGCACATGGCCGAGAAAGATCCACTTAAGCTTAACTAAACATCGGACAGGTTTCTGCCTGATTCCAAGTCCCTGGACTCCCTTTTCTTAGAGTGTTTACTTCAGAAAACTTATTATGGTAAATTCTTTCTGTGCCCCTTTGAGATGTGAAGGTACTCCAATCTCTTGACAGTTTTACAGCCCAGGACTGTCTTTGTCAAGGTCTCAGAGTCAGCCCTCTGAAAGGTAACACCCACCCCAGTTGGCCCCTAGGTCTCCAGGAAGAGTAAGAGACTAACTTTGATAAGTGCAATTAGGAGTCATAATCACATCGATCAACCCACCCTCTTAATTTCTTCCAGAACTTGGCCTCTAGCCCCACCCTGGTGCTGAAAACCTGTGCCATGTTTTGTTTCAGCAGAGGTGGGTTCGATCTCAATCAGGGAAACTTCCTTACAGCAATAATCTTGACACCTATTTTAATAGTCTTGAATAAAGTTTTCTTTTCTTGTTTAATTCTGTCTGGTGACATTTTTTTCTTTGACACACGTATTTGTAATTGTTAGCATTTACATCCGAGTATTCAAAAATTAAAAAGTCTGAGGATAGGCGGAGCCAAGATGGCGGCGTGAGTAGAGCAGTGGAAATCTCCTCCCAAAAACACATAGAGCTATGAAAATATAACAAAGAAAAATCTTCCTAAAATAGAGACCACAGGACACAGGACAACATCCAGACCACATCCACACCTGCAAGAACCCAGCGCCTTGTGAAGGGGGTAAGATACAAGCCCCAGCCCGGCGGGACCCGAGCGCCCCTCCCCCCGGCTCCCGGCGGGTGGAGAGAAACCGGAGCGGTTTTTTTTTTGTTTTTTTTTGGCGAGCGCTTTTTGGAAGCCTTAGAGGGACGGGCCCCCGTTGCTGGGGAGGCAGGGTGGTGGGACCGGTGAGGAGGTGCCTGGGAACGGCGCCGGAGGACAAAGAATATCCCGCGTTTCTCCCTGCGAGACCTGGGGGCGGGTGCCTGAGACCGGTGCCTGAGGACGGAGGAGGTCGCGCGTTTTTCCCCCTTTTTTTTTTTCTCTTTTTGGCGAGCGCTTTTTGGAAGCCTTGAAGGGACGGGGAACCCAGTGCTAGGGAGGCACGGTGGCGGGACTGGTGAGCGGGAGGCTGGGACCGGCGCCTGAGGACAAAGAATATCCCCCGTTTTTCCCTGCGGGACCGGTGGGCGGGTGCCTGAGACCGGCACTTGAGGACAGAGGAAATCGCGCGTTTTTCCCTTTTTTTTTTTTCTCTTTTCTGCGAGTGCTTTTTGGAAGCCTAAAAGGGACAGGGACCCCGGAGCTAGGGAGGCAGGGCGGCGGGACTGGTGAGCGGGTGCCTGGGACCGGCACCTGAGGACAAAGAATATCCCGCATTTTTCCCTGTGGGACCGGTGGGTGGGTGCCTGAGACCAGCACCTGAGGACGGAAGAAATCGCGCGTTTTTCCCCTTTTTTTTCTCTCTTTTTGCCGAGTGCTTTTTGGAAGCCTTGAAGGGACAGGGACCCCGGTGAGGCAGGGCGGCGGGACTGGTGAGCGGGTGCGTGGGACCAGTGCCTGAGGACAAAGAATATTGAGCGTTCCTTCCCTGCGGGACCGGTGGGTGGGTGCTTTTTGGAAGCCTTGAAAGGACAGGGACCCTGGTGCTAGGGAGACAGGGCAGCAGGACCAGTGAGCGGGTGCCTGGGACCGGCACCTGAGGACAAAAAAAAAAAAAAAAAAATCGCTTGTTTTTTCCTTTTTTTTCCTTTTTTTTTTCTCTTTGTTTCTGTTCCCTCTCTCATTGTTGCTGCTGTTGTTTTGGTTTGGAGAGTGCTTTTTGGAAATCTTAAAGGGGCAGGACAGGTCACTTAGACCAGAAGCAGGGAATCTGGGGATCTCTGGGCACTCTAACCCCCTGGGCAGCAGGGAGCACAGAGGCCCCTCACGGAGATAAATAGTCTCCTGGCTGCTCCCCCTCCAACGGGGCTCCACCATTTTGGAGGAACAGCCCCAGCCAGGCCAAGCCCACAGTAACAGCGGAGATAAACCCCAAAGCAACTGGGCAGGAAGCAGAAGCCCTGTCAGCACACAGCTGCCCAGCACAAGCCACTAGAGGTCGCTATTCTCCCAGGAAAAGGCTACAAACCAACAAGAAGGGAAGCTCTTCCAGCGGTCACTTGTACCAGCTCTGCAAACTATCTCTATCACCATGAAAAGGCAAAACTACAGGCAGACAAAGATCACAGAGACAACACCTGAGAAGGAGACAGACCTAACTAGTCTTCCTGAAAAAGAATTCAAAATAAAAATCATGAACATGCTGACAGAGATGCAGAAAAAAATGCAAGAGCAATGGGATGAGATGCAGAGAAAAATGCAAGAGCAGTGGGATGAAGTCCGGAAGGAGATCACAGATGTCAGGAAAGAGATCACAGAAGTGAAACAATCCCTGGAAGGATTTATAAGCAGAATGGATAAGATGCAAGAGGCCATTGAAGGAATAGAAGCCAGAGAACAGGAACGTATAGAAGCTGACATAGAGAGAGATAAAAGGATCTCCAGGAATGAAACAACACTAAGAGAAATATGTGACCAATACAAAAGGAAAAACATTCGTATTATAGGGATACCAGAAGAGGAAGAAAGAGGAAAAGGGATAGAAAGTGTCTTTGAAGAAATAATTGCTGAAAACTTCCCCAAACTGGGGGAGGAAATAATCGAACAGACCATGGAATTATACAGAACCCCCAACAGAAAGGATCCAAGGAAGACAACACCAAGACACATAATAATTAAAATGGCAAGGATCAAGGACAAGGAAAGAGTTTTAAAGGCAGCTAGAGAGAAAAAGGTCACCTATAAAGGAAAACCAATCAGGCTAACATCAGACTTCTCAACAGAAACCCTACAGGCCAGAAGAGAATGGCATGATATACTTAATGCAATGAAACAGAAGGGCCTTGAACCAAGGATACTGTATCCAGCACGACTATCATTTAAATATGATGGTGGGATCAAACAATTCCCAGACAAGCAAAAGCTGAGGGAATTTGCTTCCCACAAACCACCTCTACAGGGCATCCTACAGGGACTGCTCTAGATGGGAGCACCCCTAAAAAGAGCACAGAACAAAACACACAACATATGAAGAATGGAGGAGGAGGAATAAGAAGGGAGAGAAGAAAAGACTCTCCAGACAGTGTATATAACAGCTCAATAAGCGAGCTAAGTTAGGCAGTAAGATACTAAAGAAGCTAACCTTGAACCTTTGGTAACCACGAATCTAAAGCCTGCAATGGCAATAAGTACATATCTTTCAATAGTCACCCTAAATGTAAATGGACTTAATGCACCAATCAAAAGACATAGAGTAATAGAATGGATAAAAAAGCAAGACCCATCTATATGCTGCTTACAAGAAACTCACCTTAAACCCAAAGATAAGCATAGACTAAAAGTCAAGGGATGGAAAAACATATTTCAGGCAAACAACAGTGAGAAGAAAGCAGGGGTTGCAGTACTAATATCAGACAAAATAGACTTCAAAACAAAGAAAGTAACAAGAGATAAAGAAGGCCACTACATAATGATAAAGGGCTTAGTCCAACAAGAGGATATAACCATTCTAAATATATATGCACCCAATACAGGAGCACCAGCATATGTGAAGCAAATACTAACAGAACTAAAGAGGGAAATAGACTGCAATGCATTCATTGTAGGAGACTTCAACACACCACTCACCCCAAAGGATAGATCCACCGGGCAGAAAATAAGTAAAGACACACAGGCACTGAACAACACACTAGAACAGATAGACCTAATAGACATCTATAGAACTTTACATCCAAAAGCAACAGGATATACATTCTTCTCAAGTGCACATGGAACATTCTCCAGAATAGACCACATACTAGCTCACAAAAAGAGCCTCAGTAAATTCCACAATATTGAAATTCTACCAACCAATGTTTCAGACCACAAAGGTATGAAAGTAGAAATAAATTCTACAAAGAAAACAAAAAGGCTCACAAACACATGGAGGCTTAACAACATGCTACTAAATAATCAATGGATCAATGAACAAATCAAAATAGAGATCAAGGAATATATAGAAACAAATGACAACAACAACACTAAGCCCCAACTTCTGTGGGATGCAGCGAAAGCAGTCTTAAGAGGAAAGTATATAGCAATCCAGGCACACTTGAAGAAGGAAGAACAATCCCAAATGAATAGTCTAACATCACAACTATTAAAACTGGAAAAAGAAGAACAAATGAGGCCTAAAGTCAGCAGAAGGAGGGACATAATAAAGATCAGAGAAGAAATAAACAAAATTGAGAAGAATAAAACAATAGCAAAAATCAACGAAACCAAGAGCTGGTTCTTTGAGAAAATAAACAAAATAGATAAGCCTCTAGCCCAACTTTTTAAGAGAAAAAGAGAGTCAACACAAATCAACATAATCAGAAATGAGAATGGAAAAATCACGACAGACTCCACAGAAATACAAAGAATTATTAAAGACTACTATGAAAACCTAGATGCCAACAAGCTGGAAAACCTAGAAGAAATGGTCAACTTCCTAGAAAAATACAACCTCCCAAGACTGACCAAGGAAGAAACACAAAAGTTAAACAAACCAATTACAAGCAAAGAAATTGAAACGGTAATCAAAAAACTACCCAAGAACAAAACCCCGGGGCCGGCCGGATTTACCTCGGAATTTTATCAGACACACAGAGAAGACATAATACCCATTCTCCTTAAAGTGTTCCACAAAATAGAAGAAGAGGGAATACTCCCAAACTCATTCTATGAAGCCAACATCACCCTAATACCAAAACCAGGCAAAGACCCCACCAAAAAAGAAAATTACAGACCAATATCCCTGATGAATGTAGATGCAAAAATACTCAATAAAATATTAGCAAACAGAATTCAACAGTATATCAAAAGGATCATACACCATGACCAAGTGGGGTTCATCCCAGGGATGCAAGGATGGTACAACATTCGAAAATCCATCAACATCATCCACCACATCAACAAAAAGAAAGACAAAAACCACATGATCATCTCCATAGATGCTGAAAAAGCATTTGACAAAATTCAACACCCATTCATGATAAAAACTCTCAGCAAAATGGGAATAGAGGGCAAGTACCTCAACATAATAAAGGCCATATATGATAAACCCACAGCCAGCATTATACTGAACAGCGAGAAGCTGAAAGCATTTCCACTGAGATCGGGAACCAGACAGGGATGCCCACTCTCCCCACTGTTATTTAACATAGTACTGGAGGTCCTAGCCACGGAAATCAGACAAAACAAAGAAATACAAGGAATCCAGATTGGTAAAGAAGAAGTTAAACTGTCACTATTTGCAGATGATATGATACTGTACATAAAAAACCCTAAAGACTCCACTCCAAAACTACTAGAACTGATATCGGAATACAGCAAAGTTGCAGGATACAAAATCAACACACAGAAATCTGTAGCTTTCCTATACACTAACAACGAATCAATAGAAAGAGAAATCAGGAAAACAATTCCATTCACCATTGCATCAAAAAGAATAAAATACCTAGGAATAAACCTAACCAAGGAAGTGAAAGACTTATACTCTGAAAACTACAAGTCACTCTTAAGAGAAATTAAAGGGGACACTAATAAATGGAAACTCATCCCATGCTCATGGCTAGGAAGAATTAATATCGTCAAAATGGCCATCCTGCCGAAAGCAATATACAAATTTGATGCAATCCCTCTCAAATTACCAGCAACATTCTTCAATGAATTGGAACAAATAATTCAAAAATTCATATGGAAACACCAAAGACCCCGAATAGCCAAAGCAATCCTGAAAAGAAGAATAAAGTAGGGGGGATCTCACTCCCCAACTTCAAGCTCTACTACAAAGCCATAGTAATCAAGACAATTTGGTACTGGCACAAGAACAGAGCCACAGACCAGTGGAACAGATTAGAGACCCCAGAAATTAACCCAAACATATATGGTCAATTAATATTTGATAAAGGAGCCATGGACATACAATGGCAAAATGACAGTCTCTTCAACAGATGGTGCTGGCAAAACTGGACAGCTACATGTAGGAGAATGAAACTGGACCATTGTCTAACCCCATATACAAAGGTAAACTCAAAATGGATCAAAGACCTGAATGTAAGTCACGAAACCATTAAACTCTTGGAAAAAAACATAGGCAAAAACCTCTTAGATATAAACATGAGTGATCTCTTCTTGAACATATCTCCCCGGGCAAGGAAAACAACAGCAAAAATGAGCAAGTGGGACTACATTAAGCTGAAAAGCTTCTGTACAGCGAAAGACACCATCAATAGAACAAAAAGGAACCCTACAGTATGGGAGAATATATTTGAAAATGACAGATCTGATAAAGGCTTGACGTCCAGAATATATAAAGAGCTCACATGCCTCAACAAACAAAAAACAAATAACCCAATTAAAAAATGGGCAGAGGAACTGAACAGACAGTTCTCCAAAAAAGAAATACAGATGGCCAAGAGACACATGAAAAGATGCTCCACATCGCTAATTATCAGAGAAATGCAAATTAAAACTACAATGAGGTATCACCTCACACCAGTAAGGATAGCTGCCATCCAAAAGACAAACAACAACAAATGTTGGCGAGGCTGTGGAGAAAGGGGAACCCTCCTACACTGCTGGTGGGAATGTAAATTAGTTCAACCATTGTGGAAAGCAGTATGGAGGTGCATCAAAATGCTCAAAACAGACCTACCATTTGACCCAGGAATTCCACTCCTAGGAATTTACCCTAAGAACGCAGCAATCAAGTTTGAGAAAGACAGATGCACTCCTATGTTTATCGCAGCACTATTTACAATAGCCAAGAATTGGAAGCAACCTAAATGTCCATCTGTAGATGAATGGATAAAGAAGATGTGGTACATATACACAATGGAATACTACTCAGCCATAAGAATTGGAAAAATCCAACCATTTGCAGCAACATGGATGGAGCTGGAGAGTATTATGCTCAGTGAAATAAGCCAAGCGGAGAAAGAGAAATACCAAATGATTTCACTCATCTGAGGAGTATAGGAACAAAGGAAAAACTGAAGGAACAAAACAGCAGCAGAATTACAGAACCCAAAAATGGACTAACAGGTACCAAAGGGAAAGGAACTGGGGAGGATGGGTGGGCAGGGAGGGATAAGGGGGGGGAAGAAGAAGGGGGGTATTAAGATTAGCATGCATGGGGGGGAGGGAGAAAGGGGAGGGTGGGCTGCACAACACAGAGAGGACAAGTAGTGACTCTACCACATTTTGCTAAGCTGATGGACAGTAACCGTAATGTGGTTGTTAGGGGGGACCTGATATAGGGGAGAGCATAGTAAACAGAGTATTCTTCAGGTAAGTGTAGATTAAAAATTTTAAAAAAAAAGAAAGAAAGAAAGAAAAGGGGGATTACTCCTTAACAGGATAAAACTATTGGTAAATCAAAGATCAACGCATGCTTTAAATATCCTTAATGTTGATCACTTAAAGGGTGTCAGATGATCAGCTATGGAGGTACTCTTTTCTGATAATATTCCTTTCTCTTAATTAAAAAAAAAAAAAAAAAAAAAAAGCAGTTACTGTGTGCTGACCTCCAATGAGTTCTGCACAGTGGTATAGAGGGCATGTCAAAGTGTGGGCAAAGGGTCTGTTTGTTTCTACGCAGAAGATCAAGGCCTAGCTTGGATACCCAGAAAATGAACTAAGATACGATATGAGGAGGAGCTTCCGGCATCAGCACTCTCTGGAGGACTCGTGCCGGGGGATGATCATCAAAAAGCCTCCACAGGGATCCGGACGATGCTGCGGTTGTGGCTGCATCCAGCCCACCGTCTCCTGGACTTGCCATAAGAAGGAGGAGGGAGATGTCTAGGCTGGCATGTGCATACAGTGAGACAACGAATTTGACTGGATCTGTACTGTTGGAACTCAACCAGGAGTTGGGAGGGGTGCAAGTTGTAGCACCCCAAAATCTCATGACTATAGACTATCTATGGTTAAAAGAACATATGGGATGTGAACAGATCCCAGAAATGGGCTGCTTTAATTTGTCTGATGGTTCAAGTACAGTTGGACAATATCCATCATATCATAGATAAATTTTCACAAATGCCTAGGGTGCCTAAATGGTTTTCTTGGCTTCACTGGAGATGGCTGGTAATTATAGATTTGCTTTGTTTATGTCACCGTATTCCTATTATGTTAATATGTGTGTGCAAATTAGTTAGTAGTTTAAAACCTATACATAATTAAGGTACTATACAAGAAGATATGTCAAAGAAATAATCAATCCTCCCAAGTTTCCTTCATATGCTACATCTATAGCTTTTCTTCTTCCTTCCTAATTACAAACCTTAAATAGAATTCGTGCCTCATATCGAATTTACCGAGTATCATAATTCCTCCAGGTGGTAAAGATACCTCGAGACAAGTGCTGGGCATAGAAGCCACAGGGCATAAATCTGCAAAGAAGTAAAAAGCTAACCTTTGCAAACAATATGGCTTCTCTCTCACTTACCAACTTTACATTTCCCTGTATGGCCCCGGAAGATGACTGGTTAGCCAGAGACGGGTAAGATTCCTCAAGGGAGGAACAACCTAAGACAGGCACAGTCGCAGGGGGGCCATCAGGTGAGAATTTGGGGATCAACAGAGGTGAGGCTCAGAACCTCACCCCCCCTGCTTTGAGAGAAATCTTCTGCATCCGTGGATGTCTTGCTGCCCTTGTCTAGCCTGGATTAATACTTAGTCCATAGGCACACACCTGATCATCTGATCTTCTACATTTGCCTTCTTACAGCACTAAACTATGTTTTCTCCCTTTATCTTGCATCTACCTACCACTTCAGCATTTTATTAAAAATAAAAATAATAATAATAATAATAGGAGAAATGTGGGATCAACATATAAATCAAGTACAAAAATCAAATGAATATTCATATTTGACCTGATGGTTTATAGGTCATATTGCATGATCAAAACCGAAAGTTTCTGTGATGAATGCCCTTGTACTGTTCACCATGTAAGAATTTATTCACTCTGTAAGAATTCGTTCACCATGTAAGAACTTGTTCGTTATGCTTCAGAAGATTGGAGACTGACGAGAATTAGGCTTGAGATGGATTAATGATTGTACATTGAGCATTGACCCCCCTATACTGAATTTTATTGTTGTTAACAACCATTTGATCAATAAATATGAGAGATGCCCTCTCAAAAAAAAAAAAAAAAAAAAAGATTAGACACCAAGATTATGAAGAAGAGGAGCTAAAACTTGCTGAGAGCTCACTATGCACTAAGTGGTCTTTCCATCTCTTTACATTATCTTACTGGCCCACAGAGGCCAAACAAAATTCTCACAGTCCCATAACTAGTAACAGTAGAGTTGGGATCTAAACCCTGGATGATTTGAGTACAGAATTTATGCCCTTAATACTATGCTTATTGCTAGACATGAAGCCCGCTGTAAACTGTAGTCAGGGATTGCTATTATGACTTAAGATTTTTTGTACTCTGCCTCTCATAGTTAATGCAGTGGAATGAACTTCACAGGCTAGAATGGTGCAATCACTTTAGATTGGAGAGGGCAAGGCATTGTCACATTATGTTCCCCTAAGATGTGATTGGTAATCGAGAGGCCTATGAATTACCTATTCCACTCCTGCACTGCTGAATTCATTTGTTCATCCAGCACCTTTGGAGTGCCAGGTTGTAGATCCCCCAAGAACTAGATTACAGGAAGCCTAGCCCCTTACCCTGCAGGCTGGGGACACAAGAACCCCTAGAGTGGAGCCCTGCAGTAGTATAGCTCCTGGGCACTGCCTGAGGGACCTCCAGACCCTGAGTTTGACCTTTCCTAATGAGTGATGCCCCCCTGAGCTCTGGTGTGGCTCCTCTGAACTCCTTCTTTTCCATGCACCTGTCCCTGGGAGACACAGGTCCATTGTATCGTAGTTTTCAGACTGCAAAGCCCATTTTCATGAACATTATCTCATTTTTTCATAATGACCTGTGAAGAATGGACTATTTCATCCATTTAATGGTGAGAAAGCCGACATTTCAGAGAGGTGAAGAGATTTGCCCAGAATCACACAGCTCACAAGTGACAGAGCATGGTTTTAAAACAAGGCCTCTGACTCCACATCCCTTGCTTTTTCCAGTATCACATGGAGTTTGTAAACTTATCTTCCTCTGACAGGTGAAGGCAGAGCTCTGACATGAACGGGCAGTGGGCTGTAGCCCACTTACCTTATTAACATGGAGAAAAGGTAGTCTGAGGATTGCAATTATGACAAAAAAGTTAAAAAAGTTTTCTTTTAGTAATTGTTATAAGTATAAATTGATACAATGGTTTTGAAGATCTGAAGTAACATATTTTAATGCATAAAGATGCTTGCTTATAGCATTACTTATAATAATTAAATTTGGAAAAAATAGATGATACATTAGAGTCTATTCATATCACAATTGAAATTAATAGGGTCTATTTTATTAGCAGAAACACTACTGGTGACATACAAATTTGAAAAACAGCAGCAGTCTGCTTTTCACACATGTGAAAAAAACATGTGTATGAATGCATACATGCATATATGTCATGTCAAAAAACAGGACCAAAGGTAAAAAAGAGCATCATATTTCCTTACAAATTGTAATGATTTGGGAGATTCAGGGAAGACAACAGGATGGTTGCAGCATATAGTTTTTGGAAACTCCCAAAGCCTCACATAATTAGACAGTAAAATCAAAATCACATGCATGCAGTTTACAATCCAACTCACAAGTTATCCTCACGAACCTCAAAATACAAATGAATGAGGACATAACACCCACAGTCACAAAACCCACAGGCTATCAGCGTGTGTGCAGAAGAAAGCCTTGGGAAGCAACACGGCGTGTTACAGACATGAAATAAAAGAATGCAAAGTAGCCAACAGGCATTCCCCAGAAATCAACTAGAAAACAGCAGCCATTTGGGAGCAGTTTTGGCCACTCTAATCCTGGGAGAGTGTAAAGACCCTGACATAAGGCTAACGGGGCTGCAGCCTCTGACACCTTTTGAACTCTCGGAACTAAGCTGGCAAGTCTTCCTTGTCATTCAGGGGCCCACATGGAAGAGAAGCTGCTAGTGGTGGAACCAAGAATTTGTGGGACAAGGATGATGGACAGTTAGGGAACAAGATAGGGGTAACTGTAAGGGAGAGACCAGAGCCAAAAAATCTCAGAAAACAAGTCACCATGTTTTGCAACACAGCATGAAAACAACAGAACGGGAAGCTCAGGAAATTTAAAAAATCTATTTGAACCAAGCATTGTCCTAAAAATTTAGGAAACTTAAATTCACATAAAAATAAGCAATAGAAAAAGGCTGAGATCAAATCCGATACAAAATTATTATAACAAAAATAGTATTTTGCTACTATCTTGGCAGTGAAACACACCAGAAACATGTAAGAAGGCCAGACCAAAGATTTAACATATCATTTCAAAGTGAGCTGAATGATAAGAAAAGGATACACGATGCCAAATAAGAAGTCAGAATCAGAATGAGGTTAGATATTGCAAGAAAAAGAGGAAGAAAAATCATTTAAAAATAAATGAAATCCAGAAGGAATTCAAGAGTGAAGAAACATCATTAGTAATACCTTGAGAGAAATAGAAAAGGAAAGAGAGGTGGATTTTTAAAATAAAAAATAAATTTAAAAACAAATAAGAATTATTGGAAAATATACTGTATGCAAGCAAACACAATTCAGCAAACATAGAATAGCTATTCCTGAAGAAGAAAACCAAAACAAGGTAAGAGAAAAACTACTGAACACCGTAATTCAGTAAAAGTCTGCTGAGAAAAAGATTTAATATTATTAATTTAAAAAGTGTACCATCCTACTGAGAATGTCAACTCAGAACTACTAACACAAACTATATTATAGTAAAATTACTGCACTTTAATGCAAAAGAAAAATATTTGGGAACTGAGATGGTTAAAAATAACATACATATGACTTACAAAGGAAAGAAAATTAGATCATCAGATTTTCATGTCAGTAATGTCTTCTGTCAGAACAGAAATCAATGCATATTGAAGAAGATAAAGGAAAATAAATGAGAACCAAAAGTCTTCTATCCAGGAAAATGGACTTTCATGTAAAAGGCACAAACTCTCACCACCAGGTACAAACTTGTGAAAATTGTCCTCATCAGTCTCTCAAGAAATGTGCCTGTGAGATTTTGACAGAACTAGTAGTGAGCTTTAAATATATAGTTACTGGAAGAGCAAATGAGAGTTAAGTGGCAGATATAGTAGGTGACCTATCTGTATTTTTATTTATATCTCTTTTACATTGATAAAATTCTCTACCAAGGAGCTATATAGATAGATCTCTGTATATGGGTATTTAATGTATGTCAATATCCATTATCTATTATAACCATAAAATGGAGATAGACTATGGATAAAATATGCAAAACTTTAACTGATTTTAGTAATCATAATTGTCAGGGGTAGTTTTACCATTATTATGGTAATGACATATATCTAATGTGGAATAAAGCAAGTAAGTAATCCAAGGTATTTATTTCTATTAACACCTGTGTCTTTGAGAAGCACATCTTGTGCCTAGATTGTGGTTATGAGATGCTATTCCATATTAAAACAAATCAAAAGTCATGTAAAAATGACTGTCTCCATATCTTTGACAGATAATGTAGAAGCTCAGCTTGGAATATCTTCTTATACTATGTAGCAAAGAAACCAGCAAAGATACTGAGGATCATGTCAAAAGAACTTGAGCCAAATCAAAGGAGAGCCAGTTGGCAAAATGTGGGACAATATGTACTTCAGTAAGGATAAGAATTACAAATATTTTTTAACTGAGTTCATGATGACATTTAAAAAATAAACAGAATTGGTCACCTTCTTAAAAAGACAGGGAGGGCACCAATTCACTATCCTGACACTGGTTAAATAAAAAGATTCAAGAATATAAGCTGCCTCACCTGACAGTCATCATCAAAATGGGTAAGTAGATCCCTGCAGCTGACTTTTGTCCTGAGAGCATCTGTCTAAAAGATAATAACCCTATAGAAGAGAAAAAAGTATCTATGGATATAAAAGAAATTTCACATGAGGAAGTATAGGAGGAATTTCTTATACTTATGAAGAAAAGTACAGCTCAACAAGTCATCATGGTATTCAAAATTAATAATTAAAAAAATACAGTTGCATTTCCACCCTTAGGACAAACATACAAGAGTAGTAGGAATGGAAAAAGTATTTGCAAAAATGGCAGGGGGGCAATGCAAACTCTTTATTGCTGGTGAGAATATAAATGAACACAGCTGCTCTGCAAACCAGTTTGAACTTTCCTAGCAACGTTTAACATATCCATGCTTTTCACTGTGACACTGTCATGCTACCTCTAGGTATATACTACAGAGGCTCTTATATATATGCATCAAGAGCCACTTTCAAGAGAGTTTATAGCAACATTATTCACAATATCCAAAAGCTGTATCATCTCCAATAACTATCAACACTAAAACAGATAAATAAGTGGGTATATATATTCATAAATTATAATACTATACTCTGGTAAAAAATAAATGAGTACATCTACACCCATCAACATGGGTAAACCTCAAAATATAACATTTAAATGAAAGGAACACACACCCTAACAACAAAGACTATATAATGCAATTTATATAAAGTGTAAAACTCACTTGGCACTTCTTTGGTGGTTAGAATTCTAAAAAAGGAAAAGGGAATGATTTTTATATAATTTATGATCAGTGAACTCTTGGAGTGGGATGTGTTTGGGAAGAGCACACAGAGGTAGGAAAAATACTCTATTTTTTGGACTGGGTGGAAGAATAGATATGTTATCCCTATTTCTGTCTCTACCTTTGTCTCTACTGCCATCTCTGTATTATTGTTGTGATTTCGTTGAGTTTTTCAGAAGATTCCTGTCTTTCTAGTTCATGGAAGCATTTAAGAAAACGTTTTTACAAATTTTATTCAAAATCATTTTTGTTTCCGTGGTGAGGGAGTGGCAAGGTGGGCACGCTTGAATGTTATCTATATAATAGGACATTTAGTCCTCACAAGGATGCTTCTGTAAGTGTGCTGTCACTATCCTCATCTTCAGGATTTTTAGGCACAGAACAATTACTGTGCAAGGTAAGTAATAAGTTGCTTGCACAAGTATACTTTATTTGTACATGTTTATTTTCTTAACCAATTCACTGCATCGCTAGTAAAAATAACTGCACACCCGAACAAAAGGACCACACAGAAAAACTTTAGATAGCTCCTTTTTCCCAAGCCAAATTAAATACAAACTTATATATCCCTCTTGAATTCTAAATCTATTGTAATATTTTTAATCCATATTTTTAGACTTCCTTTTTTCAAGCAATTGGAATAATTTCGTTCCTCTGTAAACATGCCCCTTTCCTCCTCTCTCCCCACCACTGTCCTTGTTCATGATGCTTGCTTCTCCCAAGGTACCTTTTCCTCCCAGATGTCAATTGCTGAAACTAAACCATGCATCTATCCTCTCAAAAGCACTTTCTCATTGCTATCAAATTTTTATTTTTATTTTCCAGAAGGCCCTTTCCCTGTCTCCTCTATGAACTATTTTCTGATTGCACAGTTTGGAAAATCTCTCTGTCTTCTCTTAATTCACTAAAACTTTTATGTATCTCTGTTAGAAATTCATGTGATACAGGAGATTGTGCAAGATATTTCTTGAGTGTTCATCATAAAATAGAAGAGTTGCTGAAGATAATCTGCAGAGATACTAGAGGCAGTGTTCCCAAATGGAAATCTTCTTGAAGCAAGTGTAACCGAAGGCATCAGGCCCTGAGAAAAGTTGAAACCTTTGGTGTTAGTCCTTTGGTGTTAAGAAGTAAACCCAAGGCTAAAATCCATCAAAGTGAAACTGATAGCAAAAATCATATAGGATAAGCCACCATTGCCAGTCTAATTGTTGTAGTCCCTAATGTCTCAGTGCATGTGATGCTTTCTTGTTATGTGAATTTATATATCTATGTAGTGTAGCAAGAACTCATGCTGGTCAAATAGACTTATGTTAGAGATACTAATAAATAAAGGCTATAATAAACAAGAGGATCAATTGTTGCTCCTCGTGTTATGCTTCTTGGACCAGAGGCAACAGCATTATCTGGGAGCACATAAAACATGCCCCACTTCAGACACTACTCCACTCCGGATAACAAGAGTCCCAAGTGATTTGTATACATAAGAGAGTTTGAGAAGCTCTGGGCGCAGACCATATACTCTGTGATTTATTTTAATACTTAGAGCTTGATGAGCACTCAACTGATCCATAAGCTATATGAAAATACTCCTTCTACATCGTTAGAAGTACAGAACTCATTAAAGATCTAAAAGTATAGTTAATTTGTTTCTACATGTTTCATTTTACCAACTAATCCGACTGAGGAAGAATATAACAATTTAAATCACTGTTCTATTTATTTGCAATAGAATCGTATAAAAATACCTGAGTACAAATACAAATACGAAGGTGGTTTGTTTGTGGATTTCTTGACAGCTACCTGACTTTGGATAAGCCACAATAAAATGTATCAAATGGTATTTTCTTATATTTTAGATTTTTATTTCTATTGATCACACATAGCATTGTCCTAGTCAAAAAAGACCGTACCTCCTTATTTTATGTCCTCAGGTGTGGTATAGATTTAGTTACGAGATTTTCAGAATAGCTGGTTGATCTGGAATGCAGGCTAGAAATCTCCTTAGCTTTAATTAAGAAGTCTCCCCTCTGCACCTCAGCAATTTAACATCAGTTCTGTCTAAGCCAAAGCAATGAAAATCATTCTTTGGCATTCAAGGACAAGCCCTTTTATTTTAATTCTATTATTTTAATCCATGAATGTGATATATAACTTTTCAAGAGAGTGAAGAATGATTTTAGATGATTCATTAGGTATCCAGATACCACTACACAATCTTGTTAGAAAATAGCAAGCAGACAGGATGAGTCTCAATTATTTAGAAACCAAAATGGAAATGTATAATCAGAACAATATTCATAGTGATTACATATTGATTAAAGGATATTTATCCTAGACATATATTTCATTTCTCTTTAGTATAATTTTCATCAGTGTAAAAAATACAGTACATGACAGTTACAAAGTGTTTACAATTTTGAACACTGAACAGTATGAGGAAGTATTTGTGAACTTTTCTATGGTTTTATCATGATCATTCAGTATTAGGCACTTGTAAAACAGATCAAAGTGTACAGTCATTATTCAAGATTACTTTCATTGTGTCACAAAGATTTAGTCTTAGTGACCTTTTAAAGATGACTCATTTTTGGCATAACTGAATAAAGTAAACATACACAATAAGCTATTTAGTTATTTTCAATATGTTTTCTTATATTTGGGAAAAATTTTTAATGGGCCATTTATCAACACTTTGCAAAGTAAACTGAATACATTTTATTTTAATCAAATTTGATGAAACTTTAGAAAGAATACACATAATTTTAATCTGTATATTTGGAACTCTAATTAATATAAACAAATCTAGTATACTTGCATTATCTGTCTGACATTTTTACTGGAAAGAAGTCCACTAGACAATATAAAATGATACAAAATAATTTGTAACAAAATGAATACATATTTATTCATTGTGAACAATGAATTCATTCTGAACAAAATGAATAAGTACATAGTTTTAGTAGCTCTGGAAAGAAAAAGATTGCATTTTCTAAAGTAAACGCCACTTGTCGTATATATATACATATTTTTTGAGTTCCCCTAATCTCCATGCCTAGCTGGGATTTTGAAAATAAAGGTGATTTATGGTTGAGGAAGCCAAGAACTTTCACTCACTCTACAATCCTGCATTACTAAATAAATCAGCAACCTTTATTCTTCAGTGGCTAACAAAGTATCATTTCACTTTCCTGCGCATGTGGAATACACAATTCTCTTCCAAGGTCATTGTTAGTACCACACTCCGAATGTATTTGTTAGAGGCTGATCTAAGGATAGTTACTAAGTAGCAGGTCCAGAGCATAATATAAAAAGTATTTCTACTTATTTTAGGCTACAGAATGATCAATCAAAAATTCTTTCAGGGTCTGGTAACTCAATATTCCAACGTCCTTCTATTTCCAAATTAATCCTATTTAAGTTGAATACTTTCAGTTTTCATAAAATTACCTCATCAGATAACACATGAGGAATTCTTTATAAACTGGAAAGTGCTATCAATGTCAGCGCCCCATAGCCGCCTTATTATGATGATGCAGTAAACAGCCTGTCAAACGGATAATTGAGAATAGAGATGATAAAAGAGTTGAGAACTGAGTCCTGGATTCTTTAAATATTTAAAATGTGGGATAATGACAGGAACCACAAAAGAGAAGAAGAGCAGCCTGTGTGGAATAAGACCTTATGGCAAACTGTTCTTCTAAAGGAAGACTTTGGGTGGGTGAATAAGAGCCATTCAGGAGGACCTTGGGGTCAGAACGCTGCCACGGTGCTCTGAATGCCCCGGTCCTTGTGAACCCATACCGTGACTCCTGTAGAGGTACGTTGACGGCACGACACTACTGGGAAAAGGGTCATTCAAACACATGCTTAAAAATCTTTGTTGTCGTTTATAGGTTTCTTAAAGCAAAATTATTTTTAAAACTGCTAAACATACATGCTCCATAACATTGGATGAGCAATGATGAATATAACAATAGACAGAGATTAATTACCCCAGACACTTTGAAACCTAAACGTTTTTGAATGTGTGGTATCTAAATCAACTTGTGATCAAATTCATTTTACCTGAGTTAGTTCCATGAACCACCTCATCAAAGTGGATTTGGTCATGGGTTATATATTCTTTGTTTTTTAAAATTGCAATTTAAATTGCAGTATCACATTTGAATTGCAACCAACGCTGCTGCAGATTTTTAAAACTGTACATGGAATACTGTGGCTACAGCCCGTCTGCAGTGGCCCTCAGGTTTGCTTTCAACATTTGAAACTATCAGAAATTGGGGATATTAGAGAAACAGCTGCAAACAGTATCGATAGTAGTGACAGTCGGTTTACTCTGCATAGCTAAATGGACAGGGCTTGTATTTTCCACTGGTGTTCAGCACCTTCATTGGTTAGCTGCTTTGAAAGGAGGGCAAGTGCCAGAGAGGAGGCTAAGTGAAGGTCCAGTCATTTCAATCCTGAAATTCCATGTTAGTAGTGAAACATCCATACCCATATAAATAAGCCAAATTCAGTCCTTAAAAATATTGAATAAGTTTCCGTAATACTGGGATTTTTAAACCATTCTACTGAAATAGCAAAACAGTTTCAGTTTCCTAAGAGTGAACACTTCATAGTACAGAGGGCTGCTTTCTACGGGAACTTATCAGTTAACATTTAATAATGGCAGCATAAAATCAGAGACCATTTTAAAAGCTAAAAATTTGGTACTTGATGCCACTGTTGGTGAAAACAAAATGGTACCTAAAATGTGTGAAAATATTTTGGTGTAACACTTTGCACATTAAAGTGTATAATTGCCTGACATAAACATGAACAAAAACAGAAACAGAAAATCAGTTCAAGTGATGATTAGAAAGATATTTTTGACTTTGAATATTTGCATAAATGGAGCAAAATCATTAAATTTATGGGATACAATATTAGTATTACCCCTTGTAATTATGTATAACTATAAATAAATAAATACATATACATATAACTGTTTTAAATAGGATAATTTTTAGGTGAAAATGAACTATGCACCTATGTTATATTTTACAAGAATAAACATCAGTGTAAGGAAGAAACACTAGGGCATTTTAAGTTCTTAATACAAATGACACCCTGGCAAGTGTTCTAGAGCACAACATTTTTAAGTTATTAAAACCATCTAGAACTATGCCTTAGCTTGCTTTAGCAATATATCAAACTAGCCCAACACAGGCAAAGCATGATAGTGCTTTACAAAAATAGAAATGTGACCTACGCTTTGCTACTTTCTCTGTCCCTCTTTATTTCAGCATGCTATCCACAGTGGTTTTCTAACCACTTATTAAAAATTGAAGAGCAACAGCTATAAACTCAGAAACATGATAGTCAACCCACTTATAATAGATGTGGATTTTTTAATGTTTGCCCGGAGTTGTTGAAAGCATCTGTATCTTAAGTCTCCCCAATTCTGATGGATAGTTGCTTGTACCATATCTGTCCATTTCAGTAGTAATTGAAAACTGGGTTTTGAAGTAAAAAATTCATTCTTGCTACCTTGACAAGTATGGTTTTGTGAGAAAACTATTAGAAGCAGAATATCCTCTACTGTCTCTACTTCTCTTATGAAATAAACCAAGAGTCATTTATTATTATATGACAAGTTGCTTAGCTTATAAATAACTTTAGGAATGAAAAAACCCTATAAAATGATAATTTTACATGCACACATACAATTTATAGAGAAAATTTCAACCTAAGCTACTTTTATAATAATTTTTATTCCTTAAAGCCCTGCTAATATTCAAACTGCAATGAAATTATAATGCATATAAATGCTCAAGATAGAATGAAAATGAAAGATTAATTAATAGATAAGTATCATAAATCTAAAATACAATGCAGGACACTTTAATTCTTAATAAAAATATTTTTTCCTAATGAAAATCCTCTTTTTCTTCTTCCTTTTTTTTTGCCTAAACAACAAAAGAAGAAACCAATCTGATAAACTGTATTAATACCAATAATATGAACACATATTCTTACCTGTTCCTTCATCAAAAGATATTCATTTTTCACTAGAAAATTTTATTAGTACATCAAGGAATTCTGTGGCCCTTTGTTCAATTGTTGCTCTAATGCACTAAATTCCATCTCTATAATTTCTATGCTACATTTATTATTGTTTCTAACAGAGAAACATTTCTTTATGTTAATTGCCCTTTGATGTGCACCTCCTTGGGCTTTTTTATTCCTTCGGCCGACACATTTTTCCTTATAAAACAAGGTCCCAGAAAGAATGGGGTATTGATGCTTGAAGCATTTGCAGTGTTCAAAATTTACTACAAGAACTGAAAAGGAAATGAATTCTTCTCCCACCAAAGTCATGGAAGGACACGTCTAACAGGTCCAAAGCAGCCCTTTGTGATTTAGAGGGAGACTGTCAGACCAGCCTCCAGACAGGGCTGCGCAGGTCCAGGAAATTACTTTATAAAGTAATCGCCTTCGGTATGACCTGAGATAAATGAATAGTTGAGACTTGGCTGCTCTGGGTACATTGACTTTTACACTCTTTCTCAGCTGATAACTTTGGTTGTGTTGCCCATGTGACCATGTGACATACACAGCGGTAGAGAGCACATATTCCTTATTTCGTATGTGACAAGGAAAGGAAAGTCGGCTGGTGAATTTGTTTTGTTACTTGGCATTTCCTCTTTTGTGATGGTGTCCAGTCCTGCAAGACCAGAAATGGTTTTCAAACCCACATGAAGGTGAATAATTGGTGAGAATTGTTTTGGAAGAACAAATGCACAAGAGTTAAATACAAGTCTTTTTATCACCACTGCTAACCATATATTTCACCAATTTCTTTGCAATTTGACAATGATGAAAAACTAATAAAGTAACTGTTACATAATGGCACGATAGTATAATAAAATTGCAGAATTTGATCATTTAGTAAGGCTTACCCATCCTGGTTTCACATTATTTACCAGTAAGCTTTTACTATGAATGATACTAGTTATTTCACACTCTGACGATTGTCCCCCTTTAAAACCTTTAATTCTCAGAGCCGATGATCCTTCACTATTTTTCTTTCATGGGAACCCATTAGTTAAAAATGTTCAAAAACCCCAAGAATGAAAGTCCTGAACAAAAATAGGTACATTTTCACTTCCAAATCCTCTTGCATGCTTTTGAATTCACTGTCATTATTTCTTTACATGCATAATAATTTTCCTTAATTATATTTCAAAATCAACACTTTAGAAGTGGTGTTAGAATCATGCACTTACAGTCTGTGATTTTTAGTGTTCTCTTGACTTCTCCACTTCCTGACGCCCCGCAACCATCTTCGTCGTCACAGTCGCCGCTGACCTGTTCGACCATTCCATCACCACTGCCCAGGGGAAGTTCCCACTTGTCCGGTTTGGGTGACCTACCCTGTAACAACTAAATATGGATACCAAAAACATTCATTAACATCAGATTCAAGCCATCTAATTCAACATATGTTGAAATTAGAATTATTTTCTTATGTGGGTCTACTTTTATGGTGTAGATATCTTACCAAACCAAATCTACAAGAAAAAGAAAAACCACTGAAATTATAATAAACAATAGCAAGGTCTTAGAGCTGTACTCTAAGACCTGCATATTATCTCTGTGGTTAATCTGTGGATAAGGCTTTGAAAAGCAAATAAAAACAGGCCTTCTGGCTCATGGATAGCTTGGTTGGAGAACCCTTTGTTTCTGAATAAACAATATTTAAATGTGGTAAATTTAACACCAATAAAACACAGTTCCCTTTGCAGCCTTTTGGCTATTAATATTGTGCTGTTTTGCAGACCAACAATTCCAAGTCTCAAAAAGTAGAGTACTATTCTTTATGAAGAAATTTAGTAAAAAGAAAATAGAACTGTGGGTATATATACTTATAGCTTCATTTAACTTTCTTGCATTGAATGCACACTCTGATGCATATGGCACAGACGGAAACCTTGGAACAAAAGACTTCGGTCCTACTTCCATTTCTACATGCCAGATAAGGAATTGAACCAACTTTTTGGTTCTGGTTCTCAAGCATTTCATTTACTTTTATGAGCAAAATAGATGGAATTGCCGTTTTCCCCTATAGCATGGGAGTACTGGTAATATTTCTGAATAATATTGGAAATGCCTGAACTCCTTTTCAAAAAGGTGATGTTATGAATAATAAAGTTTTTCACTTAAGACTGAGGCAAATGAGCCAAGTATGTGACATTTATCCCTTCAAGGCAGTTTTGGATGACACATGACGAAGCGTGACCGCTGGAGAGTACTGGTAGGTTGTGAGGGAAATGTACTACTGCTGAACACTTAATGGGCATTTATATTTTCAGGGTGCTTTAAAGTATTAGGGTTATTACTTTTAAGGGATTTTCCAGAAAATAGTACTGATTAGCAGACAATAATTAAACACACAACCCAAGATGGCATTTCACACTGAAAACCATAGACTGAAATACCCTCAGTACAACGAATACAAATATGTTTAGAATTTAAAGAACACTTGCATTATGCAATAGGACCCTGACAATGTCTAAGCTTTCAAAGTTAAAATTTCAAGTACGTCACAAATTCTGAAATGTCACAGTTCTTCAAAATTTAGTATTCCTAAGAAGTATTTATTTTTCCTAATAAAAATTTTAACTAGAAAGTTAAAATCATTTGAGAATAATCTAAAAATTCCGGTCAGAACTGAAAAGCTCATTGAGTTCTTCACAATGAAATCCATATTAAAATCTCAGTTCTCTTGGACTATTCTGATTTCTTCTGAGTTTGATCATCTTTCTTCTCACACTTTCAGAACAATAGAAATAACTGTCAGTTAAAAGCATAAATCTTCTGTTTTTTGTTTTTGGTGCCTTGGTGGGAACACATCCTAACAGAGTGTGCTCGCACATGCATACAAATTGCACTCAAGTCTTTATTTGAAGCCATTATTACTCCTTAGTTCATCTCAAACCAGAGACTGGATATAGAAATGTACTCTACTGCTTTTTATTCTAAACTAAAACAATTCACCTCCACTATTGATGTATCATTGCCACTTCTCTTCCTGGCTCTTTCACCTCCTGAAAGGAACTCGGTCTCTGTCACCTACTACCCCATATTCTTTTCCCCGAATCAGTACTTTCACCAGGTCATTTCTCTGCTTAAATGCTCTCTATGACTGTCAAGTGTCAAAAACTATTGGTTCCCAACATGGACTGGAGGAGAAATATCAGTACAGATGGATGAGTCACAGGAAGAGGTGCTGGGGTAAAATGCTCATGAAATCCCTACTATGGCCTCTTCTTTCTATCCATGGACTAAAGGTTTGTGAAAAGATTACAGGAAGTAATCTTGTTTAGTTGAGATTCACCACACAGTTTCCAAATTTACACAAGCAAATTACCCCTCCCTTCACTCAACACCCACTGACGTACTTTAAGAAATGAGGTCCAGAAAATAAAGTTTGAAATTACTCTGAAGTCAAGGCCCCACCCATATAATATGGCGGATTCTTAAATTTTAGTCTAAATACAATCCCCCAACACCCACATTCTACCACAGAGCAATAGTTTGTTTTTCACACAGGAATTGTGGGAATTTAAAAGGCTATAATTTCATTTATACTTGTTTTATATTCTTCTTGGTTTCAACTCTTGTTCCTCCACATACAATACCCCCTCTCCTCCCCTTCAGCTCATCATTTTATACCTGAATTTCAAGTTCAAAATGAAATATGTTATTTTCTACCCTACATATATTTCTGTGATCTTTTAATTTTATTTATACCATTCACTGGCATTTAATTAGCTTTCTTGGGCTTATGCTATACCTTTCTAATTAATGCCTAGTTTCTCAAAGATAAGACCATGACTTAATCTTTATACTCATTATTATGACTGGAGGGGAATACACTCCACACTGTAGATGCTAAATATATTTTATCTTCTTGAAATTTGAAAATAATTTATTAAATTTAACCCTTTCATCAATGCCCTTTATATCTATTTTAGTAAAGTGATTTTACTTTTGCTCAAATCTTCATGATGTTCTAGAATATCTTCTGAATTCATGCATATTGCTTGGCAGATTAATTTACTTACTCATTCAGTGGCAATAGTTGAACATACACTATGCAACACATACATATTTTGAAGGATATACATTCACATCAAAAGAGAAAACAGTCTTGGTTCTTAGAAAGTACTCAGTTTACATACTTTATTTCAGTTGGCATGAATATGTGACAAGATAAAACTAAAGAAATAATTTGAAAATCAGGAAAAAGGAGAAACAGAGTAAATGCTTAGTTTTCTGAGCTTACTGAATTATTTTTCTTTTTAATCTTTAATAAGAAATAAGCTGAATCAGTCTTATTCCTGAGCACTTGGAAGCATCTATGAAGTTGCTTAAGCAAAAAAAAAAATCTAGCATTGAAGGTTCATGCCAAGAAATCCTTTTCAAACATATTTATGTTTTCCATTCTAATTACTATAAACTAGAAAGAAAAAGTGGTATTACAATTATATTTTTAAATGAGTATCTAGGAGTTTCAAAAACTGATTCATACAAAAATCCACTTTTTTTCTAGGACAGGGAGAAAAGTGTTAGCTTCACGATTTAGGTCATCAGAGATAGAAATCTTCCCGTTTTTTCACAGGGAATCAGTGCCTTGTATCACAGGGGATATAAAATCCTCTCCTCCTCCAGTGCCTGGGAGACAGCAGGCAAGTCACTCTGCCATGCTCCGTTGGCTGTATCCACCTGCGCAAGTGTTATTGCACATCCTACTCTTAAGCCACTTCTGAGAAATACACAGCTTCCTTCCAAGGGGAACCCTCTCCCACTTGTCTTTAATAAAATGAAACAGTTTCCCCGCATACATTTAAAGCAACATACACAAAATAACTCTAGACTAATAAAGCCAATTTCTATGAATGACACATGAAAATGAGTCATATTACATAGACATACTCTGCTACATACTGTAACAAATCACTCTTCATTTTTACAATACACAAATAGCTGTTCCATATATTCATAAAATATAGAACATGTTATAAGAATTTTTCAGAACTTACAAGTTCAAATAAATTTAACATTACATCTCTGAGTCAACATTTTCTAAATTGTAAAGTGGGATTAGAATATCTGTTTGGCAAGTTTTGTGGGTGTTATGTGGGTTAAACTATATAAAGTGCTAGCATATAGTAAGTGCCCGTAATGGGTAGTTTTCTGTATCATTATGTCACTGTCACCAATAGTAACTGATATTGCTACACCGATCCTGTATTTGAAGGAAGGAAGCAATATAGGGATAAACATCTCTCTTTTCATTCTCATTCTGTCTTGGCTCAATCTCAGTCTGCCCAAACATAAAAATGGTGGTGTTCTGAACACTTGAACCTATTCCCCTGTCATGAACAGTAGAAAGTCGATCAATACATACATATTTATAGTACAATTACAACAGAGGAAAGGGCATGATTTTGAGTCCCAGCCACACATTAATTGTGTGCCTTTAAGCAAATCACTTAAGCCCATTAAAACTCATTTTATTCCACTGAATAATAATGCGCAGAAAAGCACTTCATACACCAGAAAGCACTATGCTCCACTGTTTTGCCCAAGACACTGCACCCAAAAAACTAAGAAGCAAATTAAGTGAGAACAGGGTGAAAAAATACCCAACAGCTTTTAGGGTATATTCCCTTTCCTCGATACCATGCAGTTTGTGCAATCAGCTGATTAGCTGAAAAATAGTCAGTTTGATGACTGATGTTTCCTGCTTACATTTAGTCGGCTTAGGAAGCTCATTAGGGATGCTGTCTTGGAGGATGAGTTTGGTGGGTAGAATATCTGATGACTCTAAGGCAAATGGATTGCTTTCAGCTGGTGAATTAATCTCTCAATAGACTCAATTTGCTTTTTACTAACTGTCTGGCAATATCCCACAGTTGCAATATCCTTTAAGACGCTTACAAAAAAATCCGGTTATAGATGGCTCACATACACAACATGATTGCTGTGAAAGAGAAACATATTCTTCACATTCAAAAATCTCTCCAAACATGAGAGCAACTGAATGTGCTTCAATGTCCTATATGTAACGATGCATCTCTAAAATATTTCCTCCATCCTCTTACAACCATTTACACAGATACATAAGAGGCAAATACGTGTTTAGAAAGTATTACACATCATATATGTAGTTCTATTCACCAATTCAAATAAAGACATGGCAAAATCTGCTGTTTTGTGATCCTACACTTTTGAGAGTATAAGTAGATGAAAATTAAGAGGTCGACAGAGAAACTTCATATGAGAAAACTAGAGATATAGAAAAAATTATACTTTCATTTCATCATTAATAATGCTAAATAATTTTAAGTATAGACTGAAAAAATCTCCATATATATATATATGCAGATATATACATACATACAAATTTAATTTGTTTTAGCATTCAGTAACAGCACGTTCATACAGTTGAGTCAAATTTATGAAGAACTTTATGGGAACTGAGAGAACAATGGAAGCTCAACGTTTTAAAATTGGAAATGGGATTCAAAATTCCTCACGATGTATTTTTAAATTTTTTCCTGTAACATATTTCAAATGAGACTTCTTTTTTAAAAAATGCTTTGTATAACAATATAACATGCTGTCATTATCTTTTTGTCCTTTAACTATCCTTGCCCCAAACCTCCAGCTCCCCTTCTATATACACCCAGCCCACTCCATCCCTCTTTCACCTTCCTCAGTAACACTACTACAGTCATCTTTTACAAATCTTTCTTATACCAAATTTTTCCATTCATTCCCTTTCAAATCTAGGAAATGTTTTATCTACATAACCTAACTGCTACAAATCTCCAGATTTCTATTTTCAAAAGCAGTTAAACCTTCATAGACCATTCTTCCTAAAAAGCCAAATTAATTTTGCCATATGTTATGTTATGTGAAGTTGATTAGACACAGAAGTCATTTCTGTAGGATTTATTGTCAGTGTTTACTTTAAGTTTGAGCTTTCTGATCTCGGCTTATGTTGTGCCAGTAATTTGAAAGGTCACTGGCTCTGTTGGCATTTGGTTTATGCAGTGCATTCTGGAAAATTATAAAAGTCTTGTGATTTTGTAAATAGAATATTGAACTTAGAAAAGGCTGACTACATTCACTCTCTGGCCTCTACAACTGCTAAGAAGTCATCTGTTCTTGTTCCCATAAGAAAATTCTGGATGCTCCCTTCCACCATGTCTGATCCTTACCTCCGGCTCAAAACATGGCTAGTTCCAGCCTCTGAACTTCATACCAAAAGTGACTGGGTATGTTTACAATTCATGGGTGTCTTGGTCCAAACTCTAAGTTTGACCTCAAAGGAGAGTTAAAACAAAAAGATAATGAGTAAGTGAAAGAATATAATGGAAATAGGGAAACAAACACAACCTCAAAAGAATTCAGAAAAATTATGAGCCCAGAAGAGAAAGTGTACATGCCAATGATAACAGTTTTTAAATGTCTCTTGTAAGAAGTCCAGTCTGTGAAGACCTGAAAAGAATTGGTGAAAAAGCAAGCAAAAACCAAAAATCAAAAACCTTTCTTACAAGACAACCCCAGATTTAATGTTGGAGCCTTCTAGCAAAACATCCATGCTAAGTTTGCTAGACAGGTACAGAACAACTAGAACAGGGGAGAAAACAAGGACACTTTGTGAATGAGCAATGTATAATGACCCTGAAGAAGAAGAATGGGACAAAGGGGGAAAAGGAAAGTGAGGTTATACATTAAAAACTTGCAACATGTTTAATAGAATAAGTAGATACGTAATGCAAATAACTCAGATCAAATATTTTATTATGTAGGATGTGAGGCATAACATTTGTACTTCTGCCCACACAAAAGGTGATAATTATTTACTTGATGCCACTCACTTCCAAGCTAATTTAGTAATTTTCTAAATCATTATTGCATATTCACCTACAGAGATACACACACACAAATCATATTGTCACATACATATTGTTGTCCACAAATATTATTGGACAGAAACCATCCAGGTTTCTGGCTGTTCAAGGTTAGTCTATGATTAGTCTATGATTGAAATTAAAGGACATTCTAAAACAAGCATAATCAGATATTAAATAATTTCCTTCTTTGCATTTCTTAGAAGCAGAGTAAATTTGTTATTCATGGTATGGTTTATCATTGAGAAGTCATTTTTTAACATGCCAAATTCCTGTATCTCTTTAACTAGGTCTTCATATGTGGGAGGAATGTTTAAACACCCAGGTAATACAAATTAATATGTGTATTTGTCACAAATATACAGTTACTTCTGGCCTGGATAACTCAGAAAACTGCTTCTGACTGATTTGAGTGTCACAGCAAGACAGCAGGCTAGTAACTTTCTGCTAAGGCTCTGCTTAGCCATTTGCCCAGTTACCCCACATCATCTTCCTGACATTACAGGGCACAACAAGCAAATTTCAAAAATCAAGGATGGAACAAAACTGAACATCTGCTCCTAAGGAAACAAGTGAAAGTATTCTAAAGCATTGATAGATTAATCGAAGATGAATTCTATATAATTCAATATCATCTGGTGGATCAGGTTTCTTATTAACCACAGTTAATGGAAGTGAATCAGGACCTATACTATAAAAGTAATTTTAGTTTACATCCATTTGCTAGTTAATGATGCAGAGAGGACTAATTTCACATGTGTTACCAAGTTTTCTTTCCTTAATTCATCTGCTAAGTTTTGCTTCATCTGCCTCTGTAATAAAGAACAGATCTGGCAGTTCTCTGTTGTCTCCACTGACAGAAAGGCTATGTAATTGTTTACATGGAATATGGGGTTGGCATTTTCCATTATTGATTTATGTTTTTCCTTGCCATTTCTTTGGATTATCTTAATACATTTCTAACAGGACTATAAGATTTATGTCATAAAACAGTTACGTGTTGTGATCATTGTCATTTAATCACTTATCTGTATAAGACTGGTGTCATGGAAAAACAAAAAAAGGAAAAAAGAAAGGAAGAAAGGAAAGGAGGGAGGGGGGAAGGAAAGATTTTCATCATGATGCAATGCCAATGTAAGAGCTCCCTGATTAGAAAGATTTGTATTTGTTAATTCATCAAAATTTCCATTGTCTTTTTGAGAGGACTTTGAAGGATTGCAAATTCATTTAAAACCTGATTTTGGCAACTAATCTAGTTTTCCTTCATTGGCCAGCTGTGCAGAATTCATCCTCAAATGCTCTATTAAAATATTCTAGGAAAGATTCTCCTAAAGTTTTGTAGCCTATTAAAGGTTTGCATCCAAGAGAAGCTCATTCTGATCCCGTTTAGCATGACACCCTTGTGTATGCCAGATGGTAACACGAGTTATATCTTCACAAATGCCATTCTGATTTTCACCTTGCAATGAAATTCCCTTAATCTTGCTTTCTGCACATTATCCGTAAAAATATAGACAAAGACATGCCAAATGAGAATTAATGGAATGTGCTTTTGCTAGATAATTCTAGAAAGAATTTGAGAAAAATGAGTGACATTTGAGGCCATGGTTGTCTTGGGGAGGGGGGAGTTGGGTATTTGAGTGGGACTCTAGGCCAAATTCTTCCCTTAGTGATTTAAATGTTTGACTCTAAACAAACTATTTAATCTTGCTGAGCCTAAATGTTTCTGCTGAAAAAATGAGAAGGATGAAAGTTCCCAAATGTGTCTTATGGCTCTAAAATGTTCAGTTCTAGTATGTTTCAAGCTAATCAAACACGTTTGGTTTAGAAATAAGTATAATAACAAGGTTCATTGCAACCCTCCCTGACCTTCATTTCAATTCTCTTTTTTTTCTTTTTGACTAGATTAAATTTTGGACTTTTAAAAATTATAGCATATGTTTCTTATGAATTGAATGGTTTCTGCAAAAATATATGTTGAAGTCCTAACCCTCAGTATTTCTAAATGTGACCTTATTTGGAAATAGGAACTTTACAAAGATAATAAAGTTAAACTGAAGTCATTACGGTGGGGCCTAATCCATATTAGTGTCCTAATAAAATGAGTAAATTTGAACTCAGGGACATATGCCCCCTCACAGAGTGAAGACTGTTATGAAGAGACACTGGAAGAATGCATGTGAAGGTGAAGGACCGGACTGATGCATCTACAAGCCAACACTAAAGACCAGCAGCAAAACCCCAGAAGCCGGGAGAGGCAGGGGACAGACTCTCCCTCACAGCCCTCAGAAGAAATCAGCCCTGCTAACACCTTGAGTTCAGATTTCTAGCCTCAAGAACCATGACACAATACATTTCTGCTGTTTTAAGCCATCCAGTTCATGGTGTCTTGTTACAACAGCCGTTGCAACCTAACACAAAGGTACACACTAAAAAGTGCCTAAATCATAAGCTCACAGCTTCCACTTTTTCCACATGAACCCAGACATATGACAACCATATCATGATACAGGATATTTCAGAAGGTTCTTTTATGCCTCATTTTCTTCTCCATAATATAAGTATTTTGACCTCCTCCACCAGAGATTGATTTTTCCTGTGGAACTTCATATAAGTTTAAGCATGTTTGTCTGTCATATCAGTGAACCATAACTTAATTTTCCCTTCTTCTGTCGGCCCACTATTTACATATGTCTGGATATATGTATCCACACTACTTCCAGTGTCTGGATATGTACACACTATTACAAAACTTTTGTAAATGTCTTCTAATGTAACAACAAAAAGAGTATCTGTCAGTTACACACACCAACATGGAATTGTTAGGTCATAGAAGTAGATATCTGTTAAACCAAGCCAGCTTTATTTATTTACTTATTTTCCTCCTTCTTAATATTAATATAAAATTTACTAATAATACAGTGTACAGAATTAAATATACAGGTAAATGAGTTGTTTCATAGGTAAACATACAAAAATACAACTGAGATTAAAAATGTTACAAACACCCCAGAAATCTCTTTGTTGTCATCTCAGTCAATAATGACAATCAAAAGATAACAGCTATTCTTACCTCTATTTACATAGCTTCATGTTGCTTATGAACTTCATGAAAATAGTACTGTGCAGTATATATCCTCTTGGATATGGCTGTTTTTATTCAATATTATGCTTTAAACATTCATCACATTCTGGTGTGTACCAGTAGGTTATTCTTTACTATTGGGTGGAGGAGGAAAAATAATCCTCTTACTCTTCTAAGTTCTCAGCTGGAGCTCCTATAACAAAGGACTAACAAGTGAAAAGCATACAAATTTATTTAGTATGTCTTACATGACGTGGGAGCCTCCATGAAGGAGCAGCTGTTAAACCTGAACATACTTATCCAAGGTTTGATGAAGAGTGGAAAGTCATGGGAAAATGTGATAGAACGAAAAAGGATATGGGCAAAGTGTAGTAAACTGAGGGAAAAAGAATTCATTCAGATTCCCCTCAGGAGAACCGTTGTCTTCAGAGATAAGGGCACTCCTTTCCTTGGGCTATAGGAAGGGCACCTCTCATACGAGGGGCTTCTGACCTGCTTCAGGGAAAGACTGGAAAATCTTTCCTGTACCTGTACCTGCCTTTTCCTCATATTTCTTCAGCTCAAAATAGTCAATATGCCAAAGTTTTATATTTTGGGGTAGCATTTCCTGAGCCTTGTCAATTGCAATACAGGTATTTCAGTTTATGTATATATAGCAATTTATGTATTTGTGTTATTATTGGACAGTCATCTGGTTCCAGTTTGGGGAATGTAATAATACGATAAGTAGTGCTGATGGAATATTTTTGTACATCTTTCGATGGACTTAAGCATTCATTGATCTTGAGTCTATAGCAGGAGTGAAGCTGACGGATCATAGGGCATACAAGTATCTAGCTGCTGTAAACACTGTCCAGCAGATTTTCAATGTGGTTGTTCAGATTTACATTTCTACCAACAATACATGAGAGCTGTGGCTATTTCATATCTTCTACCACACTTGGTATTATTGTTGACTTTAATTTTAGGCATTTCATGGGAGTGCTGTGGTATTTTCTCATGGTTTTAATGATAATTTATCTGGTTTTGATTTTTTAGTATTGTCTACAATAAAGTTCCTTTTCAAGTCATTTGTCCATGAGAAAAAAATAGATTATCTGCATTTCCTAGTGGATTTCTAAGAGTTCTACAAATTCTCAATATGGCTTTGCTTTTGTATTTATACTATCTTTTTATTATTTTTATTTCCCCTTCCCTGCAATTCTTAAATGAATCATTTTACTGATTTTTAGTCTATGAGAATACTTATACTTTTTTAGTATCCTAGAGGTTATATTTACTCATAACATTATATTTACTCTAGACTTATTATTCCTTATATAGTACTTTTACTACTTTTCCAGGACTTCTGAACCTTAGAACAGTTAAACACTATTTAGCCACTTCTACTTCTTATTGTCACATTTTATTTCAACATACAATAAATTGCAAAAGACGTAATTATTATATTTACCTCTCATGTCTATTTCATGGTAAATAATGTTTATGAATTTCTTTTAATATCTTTGTCAGATTTTGGTGTCATTATCTGCTGCCTTCCCGTAACAAATTGGAAAGTATTCTCTCTTTTGTATGTATTTCCAGAAAATGCTTGTGTAAGATTGGTTTTGTTTATTCCTTACATTTTTGGAAGAATTTACCAGGTAATCCATTTGTGCTTGGAATTCCGGGGGCGGGGGTGGCGGGCAGGGCAGGAGGCACGGGGAAAGGTTCTTAATTATAGTTTCTTTATAGACACAGAGCTCATTCAAATTCTCAAATTTTCTTCTTGTGCCATTATTTTAACTTTTCTTTCTTTCTTTCTTTTTTTTTTTCAGTGAACTTCATTGCTTCCTGAACTTTCATGCTTCTATTTGGGATAATCAGTCCTTAGCTTAAAGAACTGAATTACTTCTTATAGTTCAAGTCTGCTAATCAAACATTCACTCAGTTCTTGTCAAAACGTATTTTTTCTCATTTTTATGTATATATTCACTGGTCAATAAATTGGCATAATTTCACCTTCATAATGTTAAATGTATCATTCCACTGTCTTTAGTTTACGTAGATTTTGTTGAAATCTTATTTTTGCTATTTTGCTTCTTTTTAAGACCTCCATTTTGTCTTGGTTCAACAGTTTGACTCTGATTTGTCTAGTTTTGGTTTTCTTTGTAGTACATTGCTTAGATTTTGTGGAGCTTCTTAAAAGTGTATTAATATCCCTTATCAATTTTACAAAATTCTTGAACAATTGCTCTTCATATATTCTTCCTTTTCTATTCTTTCTCTCTTGTCTTTCTTGTTGCCCAGTTACAGGTATATTAGAGATTTTGATTGTGACTCATGTTTCATATGTTCTGTTCTGCTTTATCCAATCTCTATGCTTCAGAATAGATTATTTTTATGGATTTTTCTTCAGGTTTACTCATTTGTGTTTTACTGCATTTAGTCTGATTTAAACCTAATCAGTGACTTAAGTTCAATTATTGTCCTTTTCAGTTCAAGAATGTCTACATAATTTTTAACAAAAATTTATATTCTCTGCTAAAATCTCCACCTTTTCATTCTCTCTTTTTACTTTTTTTTATCATATTAGCCATAATCATCCTGAATTTTTATCTGCTAAATTTAGGACTACATCATCTGTGGACCTGTGCTTATTGTTTTTTGTGTGTGTGCATGTATGTGTTTTGTTGATTATTAACATTTTCTCCACTTCATATATCTAGGCATTTTTTGTTTCATGCTGGACATTGTGTATGAAAAGAATGATGACATCAATGATGTTAGACTCAAGAGAACATACTCCCACTTTCCTCTATTATGCAGGTAGGTTAAGGAGTAAGCTATACAAATACAATTAAATACTGGAGTGGTCAGGACTGGGTTTTAGTTTTCATAAGACTCTGTCACCTCCAGTTCATTCTTGTTTCTCAAATATGGCCTTCTTGATATTTTGACTGAGAACAGATGGCTCTGTTTCTCCTTAGCCTTGAAATTCTGTTGTAGAGTCGAGTCTAACTTTCAGAGATATCATTGTATCTCTTTAATATTTTATCCCATACATCAAAATCTGAAAAATTTCTAGAGGTGGGAGATGGAGGTTGGCCAGGTGTTCATGGTTGACCCCCATCATTCAACTTCATCTCCCAATCACTGCCAGATCATGGAAAACATCACTGTGCCTTTTAGAATCACCTGGCATAGTCCCTGAGACTTGCACATAACCCAAGAACTCAGTAAATATGCCATTGGGAAAATACATCATTTGTGCTACTGCTTATGTTACCCCAAAATATGATTGGGCCAGGCCTGGTCCTCAGCTTCCAACAACAATCAGAAAATGCACCCAGAGAGATAAGCATTGGCAATAGTTGGCCCATAGAAGAAGGTTGTTCCAGTCTATAAATTTTAGTTCTCTAGTTCTTTTTTTCCCCCCAGCTATCTTTAAAATGATAATTTTATTGTTTATCTGGCTTCTAGATGTTGCAACAATTCCGTTAGCCTACTATGACCTATATAACACACTTAGCTACTCACTTAATTTTGGTACTCTATTTATAATCACATAGTCTATCATTATTTTTTTCTCCCAAGCATATTAAAATCATATATGCCATGCAGTTTCTGAAGAACTGAAAAAATACTCCAAAAATAAACAGATTTACAGTCATGTTATCTTTACCTACATGCTCATCCTAGGAATCAATGGACTACCCAGAATTGCTTCTTGAATTGGAAACAAATATGGAATCATTCCAAAAAGCCTTTAATATGGATGTTCCAGAGAACAATTTTGCTAGTGTGACTCTGAACTCTCTAATAGGAAAAAAAATAGAAATTCTTGTTACTATAATAACCATTCTGGTATATATTATTGGCATCTCTACTACTACATCTTGAGAATTTGACCACAGATATATAGAAATACACTTAAAATAATGGAGAGGCAGTAGATTACAACCAACATGTTATGAAGAAGTAGCTTAGAAGGATCACAGGAAGATGGCGGCATGAGTAGTTCAGAGGAAATCTCCTCCCCAAAATATATATATTTATGAAAATACAATAAATACAACTATTCCTAAAAGAGACACCAGTGGATGCAGTGCAATAGCCAGGATACATCTACATCTGCAAGAACTCAGCACCACATGAAGGGGGTAAGATACAAGCCGTGGCCAGGTGGGAAAAAAATGCACCCCCACCCCAAAACCCAGCGGGAAGAAAGGAGTCAGAACGGGGAGGGAGTGAAAGCCCAGGACTGCTAAACAACCAGCTCTAGAAATCCGCACCCGGAATGCAGACACAAGGTGCATGGGGTGCTGGATATTAGAGAAACGGAAAAGCAAAACATGTGGGGCAGGTCCCCGTAACTGGCGCCCCTGAGACAAAAGAAAAGCGAGTGCTTTCTGCAAGTCTTAAAGAGACAGGAACCCCATAGCTGGACAAAGTTGTCCCGGCAGCTGGAAATACCAGGGAAACTTAGGCGCCCTAAACGGAGGCAGTGCAGCTTTGAAGCCCCTCACAGGACTAGGCAGCCTGCCAGTCATTCCTCCAACTGGCGCGGACCCCGACACACAGGCCCAGTAGCAGGAGAGTGGGAGAATGCACTGGGGGCGGAAGCGCTAGAAGGAACCGAGAGCAGATCCCTGTGCCGCAGGGCTAGTCCACAGCTGCGCGACCGAACAGCCCGGGTGCGGCTTGTGCACACTGGCGGCAATGAAGCTAGAGCCCAGTAGAAGCCTGCGTGGTAAAGCCCCACGTGCACCAGCAGCAGAGCCAGAGGGAGCAGGTGTGCTCCCAGGAGCCGACTGGAATCCCAGCCCAACGCACAGCCACCCAGGCCAGACCCAAAGGCCACTGCTGCCACACAGCTGCCTGGCAGGGTCACCGCTAGCACAGAGGAGCGCACCTGGCATGCCTGCCACTTCCCGCAGGGCTCCGCGCTGCTCTGATGGACACCCTGCCCACAGCAGCTTAGGAGATTAACCCGGTGGCTGCTCCAGGAGTGCTGGTAGTCGTTACAGGCAGTGGAGAAGGGCAAGGCATCCAGCAAGCAGGAAAGGACTTTCTTCTCCCAGCTGACACACCTGCAACCTGCCTACACCACTGAAATCACCATGAAAAGGCAAAAAAAATCTGGTCCAGACCAAGATAGTTATACCTGAGAAAAGATCTGCAGAGTCAGACCTAACCAGTCTCCCTGAAAAAGAATTCAAAATAAAAGTTATACATATGCTGACAGAGCTGCAGAGAAATATGCAAGAGCTAAGGGATGAAGTCCAGAGGGAGATTACAGATTTCCGAAGGGAGATCACAGATGTCTGGAGGGAGACTACAGAAGTGAAAGAAATGCTGGAAGGATTTATAAGCAGAATAGATAAGATGCAAGAGGCTATTGATGGAATAGAAACCAGAGAACTGGAACGCATAGAAGCTGATGCAGAGATAAAAGGATCTCCAGGAATGAAACAATATTAAGAGAACTGTGTGACCAATCCAAAAGGAACAATATCCGCATTATAAGGGTACCAGAGGAAGAAGAGAGAGAAAAAGGCATAGAAAGAGTCTTTGAAGAAATAATTGCTGAGATCTTCCCCAAACTGGGGGAGGAAATAGTTGCTCAGACTACAGAGGCACACAGAACTCCCGAGAGACGGGATCAAAGAGGTCAACACCATGACACATAATAATTAAAATGGCAAAGATCAAGGACAGGGACAGATGATTAAAGGCAGTCAGAGAGAGTGAAAAGGTCACCTACAAAGGAAAACCCATTAGGCTATCATCAGACTTCTCAACAGAAACCTTACAGGCCAGAAGAGAATGGCATGATATATTTAATGCAATGGAACAGAAGGGCCTTGAACCAAGGATACTGTATCCAGCACGACTATCATTTAAATATGAAGGAAGGATTAAACAATTCCCAGACAAGCAAAAGTTGAGGGAATTTGCATCCCACAAACTCCCTCTACAGGGTATCTTAGAGGGACTGCTCTAGATGGGAGCACTCCTAAAAACAGCACAGAACAAAACACCCAACATATGAAAGAATGGAAGAAGAGGAAAAAGAAGGGAACGAAATAATCATCAGACTGTGTTTATAATAGCTCAATAAGTGAGTGAGGTCAGACAGTAAGGTAGTAAACAAGCTAACCTTGAACCTTTGGTAACCACAAATCTAAAGCCTGTAATGGTGATAAGTACATATCTTTCAATAATCACCCTAAATGTAAATGGACTGAATGCACCAATCAAAAGACACAGAGTAATAGAATGTATAAAAAAGCAAGACCCATCTATATGCTGCTTACAAGAGACTCACCTCAAACCAAAAGACATGCACAGATTAAAAGTCAAGGGTTGGAGAAAGATATTTCATGCAAACAACAGAGAGAGAAAAAAGCAGGTATTGCAATACTAGTATCAGACAAAATAGACTTCAAAATAAAGAAAGTAACAAGAGATAAAGAAGGACATTACATAATGATAAAGGGCTCAGTCCAACAAGAGGATATAACCATTATAGACATATATGCACCCAATACAGGAGCACCAATATATGTGAAACAAATACTAACAGAATTAAAGGAGGAAATAGAATGCAATGCATTCATTTTGGGAGACTTTAACACACCACTCACTCCAAAGGACAGATCCACCAGACAGAAAATAAGTAAGGACACAGAGGCACTGAACAACACACTAGACAGATGCACCTAATAGACATCTATAGAACTCTACATCCAAAAGCAACAGGATACACATTCTTCTCAAGTGCACATGGAACATTCTCCAGAATAGACTACATACTAGGACACAAAAAGAACCTCAGTAAATTCCAAAAGATTGAAATCCTACCAACCAACTTTTCAGACCACAAAGGTATAAAACTAGAAATAAATTGTACAAAGAAAGCAAAAAGTCTCACAAACACATGGAGGCTTAACAACATGCTCCTAAATAATCAATGGATCAATGACCAAATTAAAATGGAGATCCAGCAATATATGGAAACAAATGACAACAATAACACAAAGCCACAACTTCTGTGGGATGCAGCAAAAGCAGTCTTAAGAGGAAAGTATATAGCAATACAGGCATATTTAAAGAAGAAAGAACAATCCCAAATGAATAGTCTAATGTCACAATTATCAAAATAGGAAAAAGAAGAATAAGTGAGGCCTAAGGTCAGCAGATGGAGGGACATAATAAAGATCAGAGAAGAAATAAATAAAATTGAGAAGAATAAAATAATAGAAAAAATCAATGAAACCAAGAGCTGGTTCTTTGAGAAAATAAACAAAATAGATAAGCCTCTAGCCAGACTTATTAAGAGAAAAAGAGAGTCAACACACATGAACAGAATCAGAAACGAGAAAGGAAAAATCACAACGGACCCCACAGAAGTACAAAGAATTATTAGAGAATGCTTTGAAAACCTATATGATAACAAGCTGGAAAACCTAGGAGAAATGGACAACTTCTTAGAAAAATACAAGCTTCCAAGACTGACCTAGAAAGAAACAGAAAATCTAAACAGACCAATTACCAGGAATGAAATTGAAGCAGTAATCAAAAAACTACCCAAGAACAAAACCCCCAGGCCAGATGGATTTACCTTGGAATTTTACCAAACATACAGAGAAGACATAACACCCATTCTCCTTAAAGTTTTCCAAAAAATAGAAAAGGAGGGGATACTCCCAAACTCATTCTATGAAGCCAACATCACCCTAATACCAAAACCAGGCAAAGACCCCACCAAAAAAGAAAACTACAGACCAATATCCCTGATGAACGTAGATGCAAAAATACTCAACAAAATATTAGCAAACCGAATTCAAAAATACATCAAAAGGATCGTACACCATGACCAAGTCAGATTCATCCCAGGGATGCCAAGATGGTACAACATTTGAAAATCCATCAACATCATCCACCACATCAACAAAAAGAAGGACAAAAACCGCATGATCATCTCCATAGATGCTGAAAAAGCATTCGACAAAATTCAACATCCATTCATGATAAAAACTCTCAGCAAAATGGGAATAGAGGGCAAGTACCTCAACATAATAAAGGCCATATATGATAAACCCACAGCTAACATCACACTGAACACTAAGAGGCTGAAAGCTTTTCCTCTGAGATCGGGAACAAGACAGGGATGCCCACTCTCCCCACTGTTATTCAACGTGGTACTGGAGGTCCTAGCCACAGCAATCAGACAAAACAAAGAAATACAAGGAATGCAGATTGGTAAAGAAGAAGTCAAACTGTCACTATTTTCAGATGTCATGATATTATACATAAAAAACCCTAAAGACTCCACTGCAAAACTACTAGAACTAATATCAGAATTCAGCAAAATTGCAGGATACAAAATTAACACACAGAAATCTGTAGCTTTCCTATACACTAACAATGAACTAATAGAAAGAGAAATCAGGAAAACAATTCCATTCACAATTGCATCAAAAAGAATAAAATACCTAGGAATAAACCTAACCAAGGAAGTGAAAAACTTATACCGTGAAAACTACAAGACATGCTTAAGAGAAATTAAAGAGGTCACTAACAAATGGAAATTCTTCCCATGCTCCTGGCTAGGAAGAATTAATATCGTCAAAATGGCCATCCTGCCCAAAGCAATATACAGATTTGATACAATCCCTTTCAAATTACCAACAGTATTCTTCAATGAACTGGGACAAATAGTTCAAAAATTCATATGGAAACACCAAAGACCCCGAATAGCCAAAGCAATCCTGAGAAGGAAGAATAAAGTGGGGGGGATCTCTCTACCCAACTTCAAGCTCTACTACAAAGCCACAGTAATCAAGACAATTTGGTACTGGCACAAGAACAGAGCCACAGACCAGTGGAACAGGATAGAGAATCCAGACATTAGCCCAAACATATATGGCCAATTAATATTTGATAAAGAGCCATGGACACACAATGGGGAAATGATGGTCTCTTCAACAGATGGTGCTGGCAAAACTGGACAGCTACATGTAAAAGAATGAAACTGGATCACTGTCTAACCCCATACACAAAAGTAAACTCCAAATGGATCAAAGACCTAAATGTAAGTCATGAAACCATAGAACTCTTAGAAAAAAACATTGGCAAAAATCTCATGGACGTAAACATGAGTGACTTCTTCATGAACATATCTCCCCGGGCAAGGGAAACAAAGGCAAAACTGAACAAGTGGGACTGTATCAAGCTAAAAAGCTTCTGTACAGCAAAGGACACCATCAATAGAACAAAAAGGTATCCTACAGTATGGGAGAACATATTCATAAATGACAGATCCGATAAAGGATTGATATCCAAAATATATAAAGAGCTCACATGCCTCAACAAACAAAAAGCAAATAATCCAATTAAAAAATGGATAGAGGAGCTGAATAGACAGTTCTCTAATGAAGAAATCCAGATGGCCAACAGGCACATGAAAAGATGCTCCACATCGCTAATCATCAGAGAAATGCAAATTAAAACCACAGTGAGATATTACCTCACACCAGTAAGGATGGCTACCATCCAAAAGACAAACAACAACAAAGGTTGGCGAGGTTGTGGAGAAAGGGGAACCCTCCTACGCTGCTGGTGGGAATGTAAACTAGTTGAACCATTGTGGAAAGCAGTATGGAGGTTCCTCAAAATAGAAATACCATTTGACCCAGGAATTCCGCTTCTAGGAATTTACCCTAAGAATGCAGCACTCCAGTTTGAAAAAGACAGATGCACCCCTATGTTTATCACTGCACTGTTTACAATAGCCAAGATATGGAAGCAACCTAAATGTCCATCAGTAGATGAATGTATGAAGAAGATGTGGTACATATACACAATGGAATATTACACAGCCATAAGAAAAAACAGATCCTACCATTTGCAACAACATGGATGGAGCTAGAGGGTATTATGCTCAGTGAAATAAGCCAAGTGGAGAAGGACAAATACCAAATGATTTCACTCCTATGTGGAGTATAAGAACAAAGGAAAACTGAAGGAACAAAACAGCAGCAGAATCACAGAACCCAAGAATGGACTAACAGTTACCAAAGGGAAAGGGACTGGAGAGGATGTGTGGGAAGGGAGTGATAAGGGCAGGGAAAAAGAAAGGGGGCATTACAATTAGCATGTATAGTGCATGGGGGACATGGGGAGGGCTGTGCAACACAGAGAAGACAAGTAGTGATTTTACAGCATCTTACTATGCTGATGGACAGTGACTGTGAAGGGGTATGTGGGGGGAACTTGGTGAAGGCGGTAACCTAGTAAACATAATGTTATTTCTGTAATTGTAGATTAATCATACCAAAATAAAAAAAATAAAAATAAAATAAAAAATGAAAGGATGGAATGCTAGGAGCTGACTGTAACTTAGAAAGGAGTATGGCAATTTGCCAAGGCAGAGAGACGATGTTCACTCCTATTGTAAATAATATGATGAGAAAGTCAACACTGCTCCAACTACTCTCTTGTAACTTTTTTACAGAAGAATAAAACAACTTAATTCTCAATGTTTCTAATTTTTATTAGAATTTTAATTTGGTAAGAAAATTTAAACTTAAAATTCTCAAATTTGAATTATATTAATTAAATCTGATTTTAAATTGCAGTGTATTAAATAAATTTTACTTTTTCATTTCTTTAAAAAAAAAAGAAGTAGCTTAGAATGTGACCATCTATCTTGTTATTAGGTCATTGGCCTAATGCAACTCAAACGTATGATACAGAAACCCTTTGTGTCCCTGTAGAAAGCTCTGTATCATTACATGTCTGTGTCACATAGGTGTCACTGGAGAAATGACCAGGAATACTGTTGTGGACCATCCTCTCTAAATGGTGCTGAGTAATTTCTTCAGGTTAAAGAAGAGAGAAACAACAATTAAATCCATGAGAACAATACTGAAATGAATGACAGATAGAGATGTCAGCATCTATTATCAAAATACATGTAAGAAATAGGGAAGACTGGACAGAAATGAATGAGTCAATATTTGGTAGATGTCAAGGAAGGTAGATATTAGAAGAGAGGAAAATTAATCTCAAGAACATCCTCTCACCTACAGTAGTAAAGAACCCATCAGACAGAGCGCAGACACATGCAAAACCTAACATCTTAGCATTCATTTTGTTCCATCACAGAATAAAAATTTTGTTGGATGCTTGAATTAGCCCAATACTTTCTGACATGGTGAATTTTGCCAAAGATAATGTTCTGCAATGCTCTTGATGGTGTTTGTGTTTTTTCCATTTTAAAACTATAAAAATAACTTTATTATTATATATATAATGCATTCTCAATATAAAATTCTAGGCAAAATAGAAAACCTACTGTAGTTCAATAAAAACTTTATATACTTAAACTTTTAAGTATCTATCACAGTACTTTTAACAGAGTTCGCCTGGCATTTTGTCCATGTCCCTGTACCAGATGAGTGCCCCTAGAGAGCTGAAACCTACTTCAGTGTATGTGTTATTCCAGATCAATGTCTGGTATTTGGACACTTAGTTGAGCAATGCTGATTTAGAAATATTAATCTTTAATCTACTGAACCCTTATCACCATTACGCATTTTTCTGGTTCATGAACCCTATTTATCAGAACCTTATTTAGCTCTATCAGTAGATAGTTTATACAACAAAAAGGGCCTGGAAATTTAAAAATTATTGCTTTTTTACCACACAAAACTGAATTTCATATTATAAAAAACATTTTCTTCATTTAAAAATTAAATGTTAATATCTCTTGATATATATGCCTGAAGCAGCAGGTGAATTGCTTATTTTTTGTGCAAACCGGCTTACTTTTAATTCTGTCACCACCATCTCCTGAGTCTTGCCTCTCTTCTTCTAGGAATTCAGTGTCATATCAGTTTTTAGCTGTTCAGGCATTGCTAGAAATATCCAGTATCCCTTTTCTTCTTAGGTCATAATCTTCTCTCAAACAATATTGGTATTCCCTCTGTGCAGCTGATTCTGTCTAAGTAGTAGGAAAAGAATATGACTAGCTGATTAAAAAACTCTAGAGTTGGGCAGAAAGAAGATTTATCCCTTCAAAATTGCAGGGAAATATAGAGGGGAGAGATTCTCAATTCTGAGTTATCTAGGTACCATCAGTGACTCCCTTTTATTATTAGTTATAACTCTAAAGCACTGGGTACTAACAATAGAAATGGAAAGAAGTGTGTGTGTGTGTGTGTGTGTGTGTGTGTGCATGTGTGTGTGTTTGATGACAGCTGTGTGTGAACACAGTCATCTCCAGGCCTGGCAGGGAAGGATTCATGTCCAAGCTCCTTCACATGGTTGTTGCAGTTGTTCCTTGCTAGTTGTTAGAGTGAGTATCCCTTGGTTCCTGGAAACGTGGGCTTCTCCATACAGTATCTCAGAACATTGCAGCAGTTTTTGTCATAGCAAGTAAGTAAGAGGGCAAGAGAGAGTGCCCAGCCAGGGAGAGAGGGCCAGTAAGATGCAAGTCAGTGTTTTGTGACCTTATCACAGAAGTAACATCCCATTACTTTTGCTGTATTCTGTTCATTAGAAGCAAGGCATTAGCTCAAGGAGAAGGGATCGTGCAAGGGTATGAATACCAGAGGTGGGATCACTTAAACCCAAGTGTGGGATAGCACCAGATAATTACCACTTTCCTCTTCCACTATTAGGTTATTTTTCTTTGTCAACTACTTAAGTGAAACTCTATTGCCTACAATAATGGTCTCAACAGTTTTTTATCCCACTCCTTACTCTCAAAGTAGAGATATTTGTAGATATAGCTTTTTGAATATATACATACATGCAGCTTAGTATATATGTTCATCAATATATATTGGCAGGGGCAGCATTTTGTTTCTCTTCTGTGCCGCCAGATTCCTACATGATTCATGTATATAGTGGAGACTCTCTTGGTGTTTGCCTAAGCCAGATTCTTCAGAATCTATGTATTATTGACAGGCAGGTGACTATTTTTACTCATTCTAGAAAATCATTCAATTTTCCACATTCCCCAGTAACAACTCTTAGGAGTGTAGACTCTTAGTCTACACCTAATCTCTACTTCTTGTTGTCACCTGGGCTTCTGTAACAATACCACCTGCCTACATTTACATCCTTCTTTTCGCCATGGCGTTTTTCTCCATTACCGTGTCATTTCAAGTAAAAGGGACTTCTTACAAACATTTTCTAGCAATGTGTGCTCATGAACAATGTGACTGGACTGCTTACATGGGTTGCAATATCCAGCTTTTTTAAAATTCTCTTTTCTTTTTCTTCATTGAGATCAAGAATGATTCAAAACCAAAGAACTTTCTTTTCCATTATATATACAGAGTGAGATGGGAGGACTGATAATTCTGGAAGACCGCTCTAAGAAATGCTAAGATTTCATTGCAGGAATAGTTTCTGTCATCCTTAGTTTCTTATTTATATTGTTCATGTATATTTTCTTTTGAAATTTCAATTTTGATAAATGTTTTTTATTTATTAACCACTGTGTCCTAAGAACTACTGAAAGTTAATAACAATAAAAACCTAAATCTTGAGGATTTTTTAATATCATTGTAATTATATGCAAACATGATGTCATTCACCTTTAAAATTAATAATCTGAAAAATGATCAGTGGAGAAAGATGACTTTCTTACAAAAGGAAAATGCAAAAGGCTTATATAAAACAAAGTTAAGAAAACAATGTTTCTCATTTAATTTATATTTTGAATGCATTTTTAAGGATCTCTCTTAAATATATGTTTAGAAGGAAAATGTATAAGTTGTAATCATTTTTTATTCATAGGAAAAGCATAGGGTTTCATAAATTTTGTCACTAAACTTCCTTGACCTTTACATATTCCGTGTTTTTACCTTGTTTACAATCTGACTGAGCTATAAAGGTGTAACGATTAACCAATCAAAATGAACACTAAAAGGTCAGTGCATTGCATATTATAGCTGCTTTTCAAAAAATGTGTAAGGCATTCAAATTCTGGCACATTTTTGCAAGTCCAAACTTGTAAAATAAATCCATGGTGACATAAATGAGACCCAAGCTCCTGGTAAAACTGGTAATAAACATGAGAAGAAAGTCTACCTCCCTGTCTTCTCTTATTTTCATATTTTAAATTTACTCTCCAAAATTCTAGTAAGTTAGATACAGAAATGACATGAAATAAACAAGGTCATGAATGCCATAAAATATAACAGTCTTGCAAATATTTTCCAGGGGGAAAATTGCAAATTAAGAACTTCCTTAGATTTATAAATTAGCACTTGTAATTATTTTGGAACTATTTGTAGGTTTTAATAATTTCCTTATGGCAACTGTCCATTTCATCAGTTATTTGTAAGTAAGTGATAATTACAAAAGGGCATTTGGGTCTCATAAATTATCTCAATGTGTGATCCAAAGGAGACCAATAGCAGAGGTAAATATTTCTTCTCTGATTGATACTTACATTGTTTCTACATTGTTTGTATTTTCAGTGTATAAAGCAGAACAACCAAATTACTTGTGTGTTTTAAAACATTAAAAACCCTTTTCTTGTTGCCAGTGTTTTAATCATTCTGAAGAGAGTGGGGCAAAAGGTCCCACCTCTTTAGGAACACATATAAGGAATAAGATTAGGACACACAGAAGGAATAAAAAGAGTCAGCCAGTGACATTAAAGCCACTAAACCCTAACAGAAGCCAGGGATGATGTTCCTGTTCTGAATGGAAGGCGAGGTCATGGGAGAATGCTTGTCTACATGGCCTTATTCACAGAAAAGTTCTGAGAAGTTGGAACAACTATGAGAAAAAGCAAATACAATGATTTGGAAATTAAACCACATACAGAGAGTTTGCTCTAAGGTGTTCGCGTAAGAACCTAATTAAAAGCCAGCGGCTGGAGCAGGGGGAGGTGGACTTGCAGCTGGATTTTCATGCCTCCCTGGCACAGAAGAAATCAGAGGCAGTGTCTCTTCACAAGTTTCAGACTTCCGGGAGCACCAAAGAGCACAGAAACCTGTGGTTACTAAAGCAAAAGGGCCAGCCCTTGATTAGGAACAGGACTGTTTTAAAAACAAACAGAAATCTTCACAGTTAGGCCCCAGTAAATGGCCACCCAAAAGACAAAGGGCACCTTAAAATGCCCAAGCTTCCAATTTCTCCCAGTATAATTCCCTTTTAAAACTACTATGCCAAAGTAAATAGTTACTGCTTAATCTTCATTTGTGAGACTATTTTAATAGTTACATTTCTGTAGATCATGTGCTATTTGGAATATTGCTGCTATCACTGGACCAGTGAGTGATACACACAGAGTCTTTGTCTGTGTGACTTGCTGCAAATCACTTCTCACAAAAGCTAAAATCCAGTTTATTTTTTTGTCTGGCCTTGATCTGATTAGTAAGCAAGGTAACTGGATGAAAGTACATTTACTTTAATTCCAATTCTTAATGTTTCTCTATTTAATTTATAAGCAAATAGACTTGGCACTTGCCTCACATTTCAGCAAACTTTCCAGAAAAAATTCACTTTGTCCTTGGCCATACTCCCACTGAAAAACAGTTATAAATGTGTTATGAATGGGAGAAAATTCAGCTACCAAGAAGCTATGATGATTTTCTCAAAGTCAGAGAATGAGTCGGATCTCCCTGATGTCTCAGCTGGGGAACAGGGCCCCCCAGTTCTGAGGACACACAGTGCCAGTATAGAAAGAGTTTTTTTTTAAACCCCTGTGGATGATAAGAATTGGGAAGAGAAGAAATCAAGAAGACTGAAGTGTTACCTATGGAAACGCTCTGTGGGTCCACTTCGCACATGCTCCTCCCATTTTTCCCTCAGCTAGGACTTTCACACACAAGAAAAAGCCACAAAAATGGCCTTACGATAATGATACACTGTGTCGAGGAGAGACTCGGAGCTAAGTGATCAATATAGTGATCATTTGTGTGACTTCTCATTAGGACCAAAAAAGAATTAGGGCACACCACTGATGCCAGCGAGGAGAGATGTACAAGCAAACAGGAACTTCTGCACAGCAACTCCAAACATGCTTCCTACCATCCTGCCACCCCTGGGCTCATGAGCGCTCCTGGGAAAACATGAGTGGGACCATCAAATTGACTAAGATAAGATAGAATGAAGATTTCTTCTTAGAGTGGGTATAATGGAAATTTATTTATCAATAGGGAAAAGGAGGGGATTATGTTATATATTTAAGGAGAAGAAATACTAGCTTTACTTGGACTTCCGTGGTTGAAAAAGAGAAGTCGCTGGGGGCATCTATATCCCCCTGTTGCATAGCAAGGAATCAGAAAACACTCTCAGTAGAATTGCTAGTTGTTCTTTTCAGAAAAAGGCTACTGTTTGGATTTTTAAAAGTTTGCTGGTAGGGAAGAAGCAGTTCATTTTACCACGGTAAATTTCCAGGTGATTGAGAAGTTAAATGCTAAAAACAGAATTACAAATGCATTAAAATACAAGTTGATATTTATATAATCTTGGATGAGACAAAAGGCATTGTTAATATGAACCTGGAGTTGGAAGTCATCAGAGACAGGTTTCCAGGTCAACTAGATAAAATTTCAAATCTCCATGTTCCAATGAATATGTTTAAAATATAATTACAAATATATCTATATGTATACATGTATAAATATGTTTTATTTACTAATAAAGAAAGAAAATGATACAGTATTTAAAATATAATTAGGCCAACATTATAACATTTTTGTAGATAATAGTGACTTTGTGCAAATGAGTGGTATGGAAGTCAGAGCTAGGGAAAGAACAAGTGTTCAGTGAAGATCTGAAATAAGGTTCTATATGTGAGTGCATGTGCATGCATTCATGTGTTCACATGTGTGAGCATTGCAAAGTGCTAAATGCACTGGCCCTGGTGAAACTCATGCTAGGGTGGAAATTAGGCACTGCCATGCAGAGTTCTTCAGTGTCCCTGTGATACATCAGAGCAGGAAAAGGAGCAGGGGGTGAGGATGCTCCATTTCTGCAGTCATTTTGAATTAGGAAATGAATACTAGATCTTACTATTGTTTCCAACCACCCATTTTCTGGGCATAGGGTTACTTGAAGAAAAGGCAGAGACCAATGATCCATGTTGCCAAAAATAAAACACAAAGCCCTTACAGGTTTATGGCTTTTCCATGTGATCCAATAAAATCATAAACAGTCATTGCAGAGGCAAATACTAGACAGTTGAGAGAATAGTTGTTTTTCACATTATCTTTAGTTTCTATCCACTTGTTAGAAAAGTGAAATAATTATTATGTCAAATGTTCGCTTAAAAGTCACCCCCATCTTGCTCTCTTCACCCTTGTCTGCAGTGTGTTTTGTCTTTATTCTTCCTTATACTGATCATTTATTTAAAGCATCTTTATTGCATTGAGCTCCTCACGAAAACTCTTACTTGTTTCGTCAAAGTAGTAATGAAGATAATTACATGTCCAAAAGTTATATTTTAAAGGTGTAGCACCATTGCAGAGATATCCTTTATAACTATTTTTATAAGATATGTCTAGAGAATCTCTTCACAATTCCACACATTTCACACTGAGACAATTGGGTTCAAGAGTGTGCTTGGGTCACAAGATAAAAATAAGTACTTAATTCCTTGCTCTGTATTAAATTGTATTTTTTGTGTCAAGACAAATGACTAAGTTACACATATGGAAGATAAGCCATATCAATTGAATGATAAAGTCATGCCTTTACTAAGCTTGGTAACAAAGAAACATTAGCTTTAGTCTATTTATAAAAGTACTTAATAACAAATAGACATATATTCTTTAGGTAATATTTTATAATATTTATAAGAAGTATACATTGAAACTTATTTCCCCTTTGAGTGCAAATTCAAAACAAGAGATGTGAGTTAAAATTTAGCAAATATTAATGGAAATCAAGCAGAACTTCATAACTACTCAACAGTATTCATATAAAAAGCAAATTAGAATATAGAATAATCCATTGGGACTTAAATGAATATCATTATTTAAAACAGATATAAAAATCTTATCCTTCATTTATCATTATTTCCTGTAATGAGTGGAGATATCCATAAAGAAAATAAGTTATTTGAAATGGAAAATTAAAAGCTACTATGTTGCCATTTCACAGTGGTAAAGTTTTGCTCACTACACAATTATCAATACGTGCTTTATCCACTTAGTTGTGGATATATGAAATGGTGGTTATGGACCATGTATTTTTGTTGTGATAGGCAGCTTAAGTGAGCAAATTCATCATCATGACTTGTTTTGAGTGACCTTATCCATAACCGTAACTCCATTACATCCAGTATGCTGATCTCCACAATCAGTATTTCCAGCACCAATTACTCTTTATTTCTGAATCCTCTAACCTATTGTACACATACACATGCACCTGGATACTCTTCAGATAACACAAATGCTGCTTCTTTAAATGTAACAACCATCTTCCATTCAAATTCTGTTTGTATAACAACCAGTTGTTTCTTCCTTAGAAACAGTTTCACATCTATGACTGTTGCCCTCTTTATTTCTCTTCTTGGATTAATTCTATAGTCTTGAGTTTTATTCTTTTTGATCAATCTGATCATGAAATTCTTTGGGATAAGACCATTACAATGTCTCATTGTCTTTAAGATGTATTTCACAGTACTTAGATACATCTCCTATCAGCATCCCTCCAATTAACTTTTTCTTTCACTACAGCAATATTCTTGGGTTTTGTTCTTTGGACAAGGTTCTTTCTTTACCTTGATGCATTTCTTCATATTGATCCTTATTCATGGATTGATATTCCTCACTGTTGTCTACTGGAAAAATTTGTAGCTGATATAACTCATTATAAGCATCAACTCTTTTTGGAAGACTTATTTGAAGCAGTTAGCATCAGTATTGTCCTGCGTATTTCTAAAATGTGTGTACCATCTCTCTATAGCACTCACATTTACTTTCTTCTTATTTCCTAATTTACAGAATTGTGTTGCATTTGGGGCAGTAATGTGCCTGGCTAAAAATAGTGATTTCTCAGGTTTTCTGGTACCTTAAGATTTTCATGACCTAATAGACTTGGGGCAATGAGCTGAGATGAAATGTCTACAGGGCATGACTATGGGGAAAGAGAAATCTCAGCTGTCACGTGCCATGTGCTCTCTGACTTTTTAATGTCTTCATTGGGTCATAGAAATAATGTGGGTAGACGAAACAACTCTTCTGTCACTATCAGAAAGAAAGACACTTGCAAAGGGAGGAAGAGTGGAAGGAACAAAGTCCTTGTTCTCTAATGACGTCATGAAACTGTGCTACTAGACTTGGACTGCCAACCCTGATTCCTGATTAAAACCAGCCTAGTGGGCTTTCGGTTGCAGGTTTCAGCCGAACATAATTCTAACAATCATTTTGTCAGCTGGAAAGGGAGAGCTTAGAAGGCAGGGACTCTACCCTATTCAACTCGGTATCTCAATTATTAGTCTAGCCCCTGACACATAATAGATCTTTAAAATTTTTGACGGAATAAATGAATAAACATCACCAGGACAACTCTGTAAGACTTTTTCTCCTAAAATAAGGGCACTGAAGAAAAATGTCCAAATATGAATGTAAAAGTAGGCATTTGACAGCAAAATGTCATCCATAGCCTCCTAAAATTTTATCACCATATTTGAGCAAAATACAATTTACCAGTATGAGAGAGTAATGAATTAATAGTGAGAGTACTGAGTTCAAATCTACAATTTTCTTATCCTTCAAGTATCCTTTAGCCGGAGAAAACTAACTACTACTATTAGTTTTGAGAGACTACTATTGCTCAGCTCCAATTAACACAGCTAATTCATTGACCCTTGTCTTTTAAATTACAGACTTAAATGGCAAGCACCAATTTTCCTCTTTCAATACTCACTGTTTGAAAGGTATTGGTGGGACTTTTTTTTTTCTTCAGAGAAAGTTTCAATTGTCTACTTCTAGTAGAAACGAAATACCTGCCCAGCTATCAATAACTGACTTACCCTTAAACATAGTATGACAGACAGACAATTCATGGAAGCTGAGAAGGGCCACTTCAGAATACTATTAACAAAACACGACAAGTCTGATTTTTGACTTGTCATGCAGTTAATAAGGACTCGCATTCAAATTCAAGAAGTCTCAGCGTGAGTAAACAGAACTGCTGAAGACTAAAAGGAGCACAAATTTCCTTTTATTATCTGTATCTTTATTTATATGTGTTTTGGGATGCTCATAGTTTATGTGCTTAAAATGTAAGATAATCAATCCTGTGTTTTTCTCTTTTCTTCTAATCCATATCTGAAACTATCAAAAGCAGTCAGTTTGTGACTTTGCTATTCCATATAAATGGAGTAGCCTCTTTTTTTCTGATCGACTTGTTATGTGAATTCTAGCTCCTAAATAAATGGAAAATATCTAAATATCTTTTTATTTTCTTAATGGATACTCTCAGGCATCTTGATTTCCCCACTAGACTTTTTTTTTCTTTTTTTTTGAGAGGGCATCTCTCATATTTATTGATCAAATGGTTATTAACAACAATAAAATTCTGTATAGGGGACTCAATGCAAAATCATTAACCAACCCCAAGCCTAATTCTCAACAGTCTCCAATCTTCTGAAGCATAACAAACAAGTTTTTACATGGTGAACAAGTTCTTACATAGTGAATAAGTTCTTACATGGTGAACAGTACAAGGGCAGTCATATCACAGAAACTTTCGGTTTTGATCACGCATCATGAACTATAAACAATCAGGTCAAATATGAATATTTGTTTGATTTTTATACTTGATTTAAATGTGAATCCCACATTTCTCCCTTACTATTATTATTATTATTATTATTATTAATAAAATGCTGAAGTGGTAGGTGGATGCAAGATAAAGGTAGAAAACATAATTGAGTGCTGTAAGAGGGCAAATGTAGATGATCGGGTCCCACTAGACTCTTATATAGGATCCTGTACCCACTCTCAAACACAAATCCCAAGTCATTGTCTGAAAGTGACTTTGTCAGGTCAGTTTCCACACTGCAACCAGTCTGATCTTACCATGTTATAAATATCATATGTCATTTCTATCTTAAAATCTTTAAATAGATCCCAATTCCTTTAAAGTTCAAACTTAATTATTGTTCATAGTATCTGAAATATTTGGTCCATCTGCCTGCCTCCTCCCTTGCTTCTCCTCTCTTCCATTCCTGTCTCTCAGATAGATGATGATAGATAGATAGATAGATAGATAGATAGATAGATAGATAGATAGATAGATAGATAGATGATAGATAGATAGATGATAGATAGATAGATAGATAGATAGATAGATAGATAGATAGATGATAGACAGATAAAGATAGATAGGTATAGATATTGATATATCTCCAATAAAATTAAAAAATATATATATATAAAATTCCTATATATATATATGCATATATATATGTGTGTGTGTGTGTGTGTGTGTACCATACAGAAACCAGTTGACTTTCTGTATAATAATGAGCTATCAGAAAGAGAAATTGTGAAAACAGTCTCATTTACAATTGCATCAAATAAAAATACCTAAGAATAAATGTAACCAAGGAAGTGAAAGACCTATACTCTGAAAATTATAAGAAACTGATGAAAGAAACTAAAGACAGAACAAATAAATGGAAAGATATACCTTGCTAATGGATTGGAAGAATATTGTTAAAATGTCCACACTACCCAAAGCAATCTATAGATTCAATGCAATCCCTATCAAAATACCAGTGGCATTTTCCACAGAACTAGAGTAAATAATCAAAATTTGTATGGAACTATAAAAGACCCCAAATAACCAAAGCAATCCTGGGAAACAAAAACAAATCAGGAGGTGACACAGTCTCCCAGATTTCAAACTATACTACAAAGCTATAATGATCAAAGCAGTATGTTACTGGCATGAAAACAGACAGACAGATCAAGGGAACAAAATTGAAAGCCCAGAAATAAACCCATGCATATATGATCAATTAATTTATGACAAAAGAAGCAAGAATATACAATGGGGAAAGGACAATCTCTTCAATAAATGCTGTTGGGAACACTGGACCCCTACACACAAAGGAATGAAAATGGACTACTATCTTATACCATATACAAAAATAACCTCAAAGTGTATTAAAGACTTAAAACACAAGACTTAAAACCATAACATTCCTAGAAGAAACCATAGGCAGTAAGCTTTGACATCAGACGTAGCAACATGTTTTCTGGATGTCTTCCTGTGCTTCACTTAACTTTAATTCATTTTTGAAACTGCTACTAAGTAAAAACTACTAAATGAAAAAATAAAAGGTTTTCATCATAAAAGAGGGAAAAATTATGATGTGTTCAATCCCAATTCCACATCTCCAAATAGAACTCACAGACAGAAAAATATATTAAGTGAACAATATAAATATATTAATTAGGTAATAACACCTTGAAAGAATATAAAGTTTGTACATCCTACATAATGTAAAGAGGGTTTACTGCAGTCCCAGAGGAAGAAAAGAACACTTGATAGTGAGCGGTGGCCAATCAAAAAAGGGTGTGAGCAACCAATTTGTTGGAAGGTGATGGGGAATTTTTATGCAGTATTTGATATCACAATGAGAAGTGTTTAATGGCAAGTTCTTTACCTTGAGGTTTTGAGATTAGAAGAAGATCCTGACTGGGAATATTTTGGCGTATCTATAAAAGGAGTGGAATGTCTGGATTAAAAATAATATTCTGCAAGACAGGAAAAATGGCAAACATTCACAATTACCTACAGACTTACAGAGATATTACTTTCCACTTGATTGTATTTAATTGTCATCACTTAGGCTGCTTGTTCCTGCTCTCTTTCATTTTCTCCTCATCTTACAAGGTGCTTTAAACACTTTATTCAATAGCCCTAGGAAAAGTTTTACAATTCTATCCACATAAAAAATTGTCTTACGCATTTGTTGTGAGTTAAAAATACTAATTTGAAAAGTGTATTGAGTGAAAAGCCTCAATTGAGCATTCATTCTACCTTAAATCCATTTTTTTATTTAATAGTGTGAAAGACTATTTATTTTCACATGTGTGGCTCATATCAGATTCTTACTTCTCTTTCTCACAACTTAATTTAATCCTTGTATTTTAAAAACATGTATATAGTGTGAATGCCTATTGAAGTTCTTTGACGTTTTTAGTTTCCAAACTGGGTATCCTTTTATTAATTGTTAACAGGTCTTCATATTTTTGGATCTGGATCCTTAAATTGTCACAATCATTTTGGAAAAGTGATTCACATTATCTACTCAAGTTAAGAACATGTATAACTTAGGACCAGCAATTCCAACAGGAACATCGGAATAAGGCAGTATAGTGAATTTAAAGGTTCCTTGCTTGTTCAATGGAATGCTATAGAGCATGAAAAGGAATGAATTGCTGGTATATAAATTAATGTAAATAGATTCTATAGCTATAACTCTGAGTTAAAATAAGATAGAACTATATCCCTCCATTTATATAGAGACTAAGATAGGCAATATTAACCTATGGTAAGAGATGTAAGACTAGTGGCTACTTTGGGGCATCATTGATTGAGAAGGGAAGAAGAATCTTTTGGGACTCTAAAAGTGTGCTTTATCTTACAAATGCATATGTGCAAATTTATTATGATGAACACTTAAGATTACTGTATATAAATATACTTCAGTATAATTTGTTTCACTTTTGTTGACATGAGTAAACTATTAATTTAATATATAGTTATTTGGAATGGTTCTTGATTCAGGAATTTCCTTAAGAGCAAGTAGAAACAGACATTATTTCTAAAATATAAAGAATATGTTTCCATTGCAGATGAAAAGTGGCACTATAAAATATATCAAAGAAAATGTTTTCTTTCAAAGTTACATTTTAAAATAATTGAACTCAATTACATATGTTATTCCTAAAATACTCAGTAAATATCAAATTACAGTGTTAAGATTAAGTAAGCCAAGATCACATTTCTTTTTAACAGTTAATTTGCAATCTCCAATATTTTGCTTTCAAACACCTTTGTGCTAGAAATAAACAAGTTTCTGTAGTCACATTATCTTTACCCAAGAGCACTTAAATAAATATCATTGATTACTTGCAAATTACAGATTGTGTATTCAAAGCTCAAAACTAAAGCTCTAAGGATATATTTCAATTAAAATGATCCATAATTGTGAATTCACCTCACCAGTGTCCCTAAGACAAGAAGCTCTTTCTTATACCATAGTGAATTATTTTAATGACCATGGCCTGTGCAGGAAAAATCAAATAAAAAGCTAAGAATATACTAACCCCTTTGCAATTAAATGAACCTATTTCTGATGTTCCTTTATAGCTTACCCTCACAATTTCTATAAAATATGAATACAAAATCTTGGGTGAAATCGGTGACTGAACTAATGCAATATTTTTCTGACAGGGACATATTTTATAGGAAGATGAGGTTGTCTTCTACAATGTCGTTGCAAAATATTTGATAGGGTCCCAAATACTCCAAATTTCACATAATCCACTTTGTACCTATCACTTCAAATTTATGAAACCATTTGGGTTGAAATTTTAGCAGGGCTCTCCGTAAGAGATCCATGTACACATACGTAGGCAGCTCCTTTTCTGTTACTCTTCAGATACAATTCCAAATTTTCACCTGTCTTTCAACACTTTACCGAATACTCTTAACCAAAAGGAATGTTGAAACTAAGACTCTAGATCCTCACTTGACATCTACTGTAAAATAGATTATAATTATTTCATTCATCATCTCTCAGGATTCTCATTTAATAAATGTGGAATAAATCTGACTTACTTAAACTGAGTACCTGTGAGAATATACTTTTAAAATATATGCAACCTGGTTCTGACTTCCAGAGTGGTAAAGAGCTTTGAAAACCTTCTTTCCCATAAAAGCAATGAAAACAGTGAGAAAAAATAACTATCAAAAACTAACTTCATCAGAACTCTGAAAATTAATCAAAGGATTATAACACTTTGAGATGTTTCTTTAAGAAAATTGCTGAATCTCAGTAAGATTTGTGACATTTTAGCTTGCCTTATTCTCACCCCTTTCTCCCCAGCTCTATGGTAGCCTTAAAAATAGATAGTCTTAAAATTTTAGTGAAATATCAAGAACATAGAGGTCATTGATAGGGCTCATGGATGGGGCAGAATGTGTTTGGAGCTCTCCAAAGCCCCATCCTCAAAGTATGATCATTATTCGACCTGGCAGTGTCCTCCAAATCTCCTCTCACAGGCCTTGTCTTTATTTTACCTGATTCATAGCTTTTCCCATGCAAATAACTTTCTCCCATGGTTATTTGCCAAAAACAATCAGTGACAATGGCTTCACATTTCAGGCCACTAAGGAGGTAATAATGATTGGAGCAAACAAGAGGGTGACTAAAAATTGTAACAAGAATCCTGGGGAATAAGTAATGAGATGTTCATGTGGGACTTTGCAAAGCTCCAGCATAGGGCTGAGAAGCTAGAAGAACATACACATGGGCAGTGCTATGTGCACGTCCAGAGAAACCTGCACTAAACTCATTGCTGGCTGACCTTGAAGCTCTGTGCAAGCAGGAAGTGGAGGCTGAGGCAGTGTAGTAAAGTGCCTGAGGAATACTGTCAGTGTGCCCCAACAGACACACAGAAATGCTTGGGAAATATGGGGGAAGTTACCACCATTAGGCATTTAAGGGTTTCATGTGTATACAGATATATACACACACATTTCTACATAAAGAAATTTCACAATAACATTGGACATTTTTCTGGTGCACCAGGAACAATACCCTGGTTCTTTGGTTCTCAAAAAATAGCTACTGTATCAGCATTGCAGAAAAACTAGGGGGAAAAAAAATCACAAAAATTCTAATGGCATGTTGATCCTTTAAAGAAGGGTAGAGCTTTTGAGATAAGGAACATTTAAGTATTCAATTTTGTTTAAAATATACGTGTGATAAGTATTTAGAATACCATGCTTGTCTGGGAATGCAAAAACAAACAAAAATAAACAACACTCTATGTCTAAGAAACTGATTTGCTGACATGCTAAAATGACACCATAATACCCTCTAGCTCCAGGTGGAGAAAGACAAGTACCAGATGATTTCACTCACATGTGGAGTATAAGAACAAAGGAAAACTGAAGGAACAAAACAGCAGCAGACTCACAGAACCCAAGAATGGACTAACAGTTACCAAAGGGAAAGGGACTGGGGAGGATGGGTGGGAAGGGAGGGACAAGGGTGGGGAAAAAGAAAGGGGCCATTACGATTAGCATGTATAGTGTGGGGGTGCACGGGGAGGGCTGTGCAACACAGAGAAGACAAGTAGTAATTTTACAGCATCTTACTATGCTGATGGACAGTGACTGTGAACGGGTATATGGGGGGTACTTGGTGAAGGGGGGAGCCTAGTAAACATAATGTTGTTCACGTAATTGTAGATTAATGACACCAAAATAAAAAAATTAATTAAAAAATAAAAATAAAATAAATAAATGACACCATAGTGTCATTCAAAATTCTTTCCAACCCCAGGTAATCACTCCTAGGTAATTCCTCATTTTCCACTGTCAAAATTCCAACTGTTTTTTTTTTCAAACTTTGTTCCCTCAAATTTACCATCCAAACACTTAACACTTCTTTCTATTCATGCAGTTGACTTGGCTTTTTCTTTTACAGAGAAAAAGTTTTCCAGTATATACCACCTAAACTTTCTGATTCAACCCTGTCCTGATGACTATATATATTACAGTTCTCTTTCCCTTATAGATGACTTTAGAGGAAAATATGTCCCTTTTACTACCTAAATGAATCCTTTCCACTATGCTATGTAAATCCACCCCCTAACCATTCTCCTTTGGATCTTTGAACCGTCAATTATACCCTCTCTCCTGTATTTTCAACCTTTCATTCTCCACGATTGCTTCCTTTCATCCTGAAATTGCTTACATCTTGCGGAAAACATTTTTTTTTAAAAATTCTGAGTCCTATCTTAGATATTGTCCTCTTCTACATTCATAGGCAGGATCTTGAAAAGAAAAATAAATTGCTACTATCCTCTTCAATTTTCTTCTTGATCCTCTGTTATCCGAGGCCACTTTGGCCACCCCTGTAAGGATGATCAGGTACTAGGGGTCTCACTTAGGCCTTATCTTTGATAGCCCTTTACTATTTGACATGGTTTCTTGGGCCTTCTTTAAAACTGTATTTTTGTTTTTCTGACAGTATTTTCTTCCTGACTCTGCCACCTTTTTCCCATCCATCTCATTTCTAATATTTCTCCCTCCTGTTCTTAAAAATTGGTATTTTTCTGGGCTTCCTCTATGTCTTCCTTAGACATTTATGCTGTACACTTTCTTAGGGAAATCACACCTATTTAAATGATGTCAATCACTGAACATATATTTATGAATGCCAAATCTATAAACCCTATCTAGACCTTTCTCCAGACCCCCTCCTGTTTAGCTCCTAAATTATGCCTCCTGGTCATCCTGTAGGTAACACAAAAATCACTAACTATTGACAGTGTCCAGAGAGCTCATTTGAATTTCAGGATGGCATTGGAATATTACCTTGAATATTTTAAAGGTTTTAATTTAGGTTTATTTTTCCCTCTAAAATCATATACTCCTAACTGCTTTATGACATGCCAGAGGCACAACTAAAACTATCCAGAATTTACTCTCAGGCATGTAACTGTTATTAAATCCTGAAAGGAAAACTATTAAACAACAGGCTGACTTTTCAGAACAGATCATTTTATCCCCTAGGAGCAAGGACATAATCTGAGGCTATAATTATTGATTTTAAATATTCCTGTTAGAAATGACTAGAGGTGGTATGCATAAATTAATTTGATGTTATAAACTGTGAGTCACCCTTGTTTAAACTCTGCCATCCTAATTGCAGAGAAATTCAAATTTTAACTCATTTCCCCTATTTGTTTGTATCCTAATGAAATGATAGCCAGTGAGAGCTCTGGAAATAGCGAATATTTGAATAAAAACACATTAGGAATCCACTATGGACATGGCCTTCCATGGTAACCAACATAATCTGTGTACAGACACTTCCAAGCTCAACAGGGTATGTGTAAACAAGCTAGTTAATTACATCCCCAAGGAGTGGGGTTGTTAAGCCCTGTTGTCAGTCACCTTTCACTGAAAAATAAAGTATCTCTTTGAAGGTGAACAGTTTGATGGTAAAGTTGCATATCAAGTAGTAAAATTTTAACTCCCTTCAGTCAAAAATTTAAAAATGTTTAAAAATAAGAATATCTTAATAATTTCATTTTTCAGAACTTATTAACTGACAATTCATGTGCTTTTCATTTGATGTCATAATGAGATGGTCAGTTTCTTTTCCCTTCTCTGAATATGCTATGCTGTCATTATTAATGTCCATAGAAGCTTTAATTCCCGAACAACTACAATAAATATTTTAGTACCAGCTATAACGAGGGGACAAATATATAAATATATATCCAAAGATTGCATTATTTTGCCATATCCTAACTTCTTCCTTGGATTTTTGATAACTAAATATGACAGAAGTGACTATGGCCAAAGGCTACTGATTATTTATGTTTCTAAAGCTGCCCATGTCATACACAGATGCCTTATGGATAGACGCCCCTGATGCTGTTGGAGAATTAGCTTTAAGAGTATAGTTTAAACTGACTTTTCAATTATACACTCAAGTACCTGGGCCTTGGCTTCACTAGTCCTCCAAATTAACATTCGTCAAAAAAAATATAATAGTGGATTGCAACTATTTTTGTACTGTCAGATCCAACAGTGATTGGTGTAGTACAAAAATAGACATTAGCTAGGATATTGAGGATATGAGCAGTAAATTCACAGAAGTTCAATGCAACAATTAAATATGAAAAAGCCTGAAACTTGCTAAATAAGTATTGTGAATTTTTCCAATTACTGAATGCACATTTCATTTTGTAATTGAAAAGAAGTCAATTCTGTAAGTATCAAAGCAGAATTTCCCAAATTTTCCTAATTCCATTTTAATAAAATAATGAAAATTAACAGTGATGTAGAAACCAAAGAAAATTGCATTACAGTATTCTTTTCGATCACTTTATAGGTAATTACTCTGTAAATACAAGTTTCAGTTCTGTGGAATTCTAGGACAGAAGCATGCATTGCATCAACCTTGGTATCATAATTGCTGGTTTTCACCCAAGTAATGCACAGTTTTATACAATTCAGATAAACAACCATAGATGTTATAATATGGCTTATAGAATTTCAAAATAGTTTTGCAATAGAGAAACTTTCCTGGTAAAATTAATAAAGGGGGCTCAGTTTAGATGACAAGCACTTTGATCTTTTGTTAACTTGTCATTTAAAAAAAGTTTTATTTAGAAATAATTTTAGGCCTATAGATATGCTGCCAAAGAGTACTCTCAATAGATAAATAGATGCACAATAGAATTATTCAAAGAAGAAAATTAAATTAACATTTGATACAATAGTATTAATTTGTCAACAGATACTATTAGAATTTTGCCTCTACAAGAAACCAATCCTCCTGACAATCACACTTGATTTCACATTTTGATCTCCTGAACTGAGAAAATAGATTTCTGCTATTCTAAGCCACTAAATTTGTCATAATTTGTTATAACAGTCCTCTGAAAGCCCTAAGAATGCAATACAGTTGTTATAAGTACTGTGCATATGTATGTTTAGTGTAATTATAAAGTGTTCCTTGTACTATTTATACCCTATGGACCTTACTGATATTTTCTATGGACCTAATAATATATGATTATTTGGTTTTCTGTGAGGGTTACATGGGCATATTCTCTATTATCAAGGTATACATTTAAATATCTACCCATAACATCTGTGGTATTGATTTGTTGTTTATGCCTTCTATCTCCTTAGTTATGTTTTATCTATTTTATGTGTCTTGTCCTGAGAGTGTTATGTTACTGTCTCCTACTACAATTGTGGTTCTACTTCTATTTCCTTGCAATTGCAATTTGCTTTTGTTTCATTAAGTGACTGCTGTGTTACACAGGGTATAAAAACTCATATATGTTATCTGTTCATTGTGAATTATGGCCTTTACCATTAAAAAACACCCTTCTTTGTTTTTATTTTTATTTTGGTATCATTAATATACAATTACATGAGCAACATATTGTGGTTACTAGATTCCCCCCATTATCAAGTCCCCACCACATACCCCATTACAGTCACTGTCCATCAGCATAGTAAGATGCTATAGAATCACTACTTGTCTTCTCTGTGCTATACTGCCTTCCCCATACACCCCCACCACATTACATGTGGTAATTGAAATGCCCCTTTTCTGCCTTATCCCTCCCTTCCCACTCACCCTCCCCAGTCCCTTTCACTTTGGTAACTATTAGTCCATTCTTGGGTTCTGTGAGTCTGCTGCTGTTTTGTTCCTTCAGTTTTTTCTTTGTTCTTACACTCCACAGATGAGTGAAATCATTTGGTACTTGTCTTTCTCTTCCTGGCTTATTTCACTGAGCATAATACCCTCTAGCTCCATCCATGTTGTTGCAAATGGTAGGATTTGTTTTCTTCTTATGGCTGAACAATATTCCATTTTGTATATGCACCATATCTTCTTTATCCATTCATCTACTGATGGACACTTGGGTTGCTTCCATATCTTGGCTATTGTAAATAGTGCTGAGATAAACATTGGGGTGCATATGTCTTTTTCAAAATGGGTTCGTGCGTTCTTAGGGTAAAATCCTAGGAATGGAATTCCTGGGTCAAATGGTATTTCCAATTTTAGTTTTTTGAGGAACCTCCATACTGCTTTCCACAATGATTGAACTAATTTACATTCCCACCAGCAGTGTAGGAGGGTTCCTCTTTCTCCACATCCTCGCCAACATTTGTCGTTGTTTGCCTTTTGGATGGTGGTCATTCTAACTGTTGTGAGGTGATATTTCATTGTGGTTTTAACTTGCATTTCTCTGATGATTAGCAATGTGGAGCATCTTTTCATGTGTCTGTTAGCCATGTGAATTTCTTCTTTGGAGAAGTGTCTGTTCAGATCCTCTGCCCATTTTTTAATTGGATTATTTGCTTTTTGTTTGTTGAGGTGCATGAGCTCTTTGCATATTTTGGATGTCAACCCTTATCAGATATGTCATTTATGAATATATTCTCCCATACTGTAGGATGCCTTTTTGTTATACTGATGGTGTCCTTTTCTGTACAGAAGGTTTTTAGTTTGATATAGTCCCACTTGTTCATTTTTGCTTTTGTTTCCCTTGCCCATGGAGATACGTTCATGAAGTAGTTGTTCATGTTTATATTCAAGAGAGTTTTGCCTAAGTTCCCTTCTAAGAGTTTTATGATTTCATGACTTACATTCAGGTCTTTGATCCATTTTGAATTTACTTTTGTGTATGGGGTTAGACAGTAATCCAGTTTCATTCTCTTACATGTAGCTGTCCAGTTTTGCCAACACCAGCTGCTGAAGAGGCTGTCATTTCCCCATTGTATATCCATGACTCCTTTATCATATATTAATTGACCATATATGCTTGGGTTAATATGCAGACTCTCTATTCTATTCCACAGGTCTATGGGTCTGTTCTTGTGCCAGTATCGAATTGTCTTGATTACTGTGGCTTTGTAGTAGAATTTGAAGTTAGGAAGCGAGATCTCCCCTGCTTTATTCTTTCTTCTCAGGATTGCTTTGGCTACTCAGGGTCTTTTGTGGTTCCATATGAATTTTAGAGCTATTTGTTCTGGTTCATTGAAGAATGCTGTCAGTATTTTGATAGAGATTGTATTGAATGTGTAGATTGCTTTAGGGTGGATGGCCATTTTGACAACATAACTTCTTCCTATCCAAGAGTATGGGATGAATTTCCATTTATTAGTGTCCTCTTTAATTTCTCTTAAGAGTGTCTTGTAGTTTTCAGGATATAGGTCTTTCACTTCCTTGGTTTGGTTTATTCCTAGGTATCTTATACTTTTTGATGCAATTGGGAATGGAATTGTTTTCCTGATTTCCCTTTCTGCTAGTTTATCATTAGTGTATAGGAAAGCCACAGATTTCTGTGTATTAATTTTGTATCCTGCAACTTTGCTGAATTCAGATATTAGTTCTAGTAGTTTCAGAGTGGATTCTTTAGAGTTTTTTATATACAATATCATGTCATCTGCAAGCAGTGACTGTTTGACTTCTTCCTTACCGATCTGGATGCATTTTATTTATTTGTGTTGTCTGATTTCCATGGCTAGGACCTCCAGTACTATGTTGAATAAAAGTGGGGAGAGTGAGCATCATTGTCTTGTTTCTGATCTTAGGGGAAAAGCTTTCAGCTTCTCACTGTTAAGTATGATGTTGGCTGTGGGTTTGTCATATATGGCCTTTATTATGTTGAGATACCTGACCTCTATACCCATTTTGTTGAGAGCTTTTATGAAGAATGGATGTTAAATTTTGTCAAATGCTTTTTCAGCATCTATGGAGATGATCATGTGGTTTTTGTCCTTCTTTTCATTCATGTGGTGAATGTTGTTGATGGATTTTCGAATGTTGTACCATCCTTGCATCCCTGAGATGAATCCCACTTGATCATGGTGTATGATTCTCTTGATGTATTTTTTAATTCAGTTTGCTTGTATTTTGCTGAGTATTTTTACATCTATGTTGATCAGGGATTATTGGTCTGTAGTTTTCTTTTTTGGTGGGGTCTTTGCCTGGTTTGAGTATTAGAGTGATGCTGGCTTCATAGAATGAGTCCGGAAGTATTTCATCCTCTTCTATTTTTTGGAAAACTTTAAGGAGAATGGGTATTATGTCTTCTCTAAATGTCTGATAAAATTCAGCAGTGAATCCATCTGGTCCGGGAATTTTGTTCTTGGGTAGTATTTTGATTACTGACTCAATTTCATTGCTGGTAATTGTTTAGATTTTCTGTTTCTTCATGGGTCAGTCTTGGAAGGTTGTATTTTTCTAGAAAGTTGTCCATTTCTTCTAAGTTATCCAGTTTGTTAGCATATAGATTTTCATAGTATTCTCTAATAATTTTTTGTATTTCTGTAGTGTCTGTTGTGATTTTTCTTTCTCATTGCTGATTCTGTTTATGTGTGTAGATTCTCTTTTTCTCTTAATAAGTCTGGCTAGGTGTTTATCTATTTTGTTTATTTTCTCAAAGAACCAGCTCTTAGTTTCATTAATTTTCTCTATTGTTTTATCTTCATTTTATTTATTTCTTCTCTGATCTTTATTATGTCCCTCCTTCTGCTGACTTTGGGCCTCATTTTTCTTCATTTTCCAGTTTCAATAATTGTGACTTTAGACTATTCATTTGGGATTGTTCTTTCTTCTTTAAATAGGCCTGGATTGCTATATTCTTTCCTCTTCAAACTGCCTTTGCTGCATCCCACAGACGTTGGGGTGTTGTGCTGCTGTTTTTATTTGTCTCCATATACTGCTTGTTCTCTGTTTTAATTCAGTCATTGATCCATTGATTATTTAGGAGCATGTTGTTAAGCCTCTATGTGTTTATGAGCCTTTTTGTTTTCTTTGTACAATTTATTTCTTGTTTTATACCTTTGTGATTTGAGAAGTTGGTTGGTACAATTTCAATCTTTTGGAATTTATTGAGGTTCTTTTTGTGGCCTAGTATGTGGTCTATCCTGGAGAATGTTCCATGTGCACTTGAGAAGAATGTGTATCCTGTTGCTTTCGGATGTAGAGTTCTGTAGATGTCTATTAGGTCCATCTGTTCTAGTGTGTTGTTCAGTGCCTCTGTGCCCTTACTTATTTTCTGTCTGGTTGATCTGTCCTTTGGAGTGAGTGGTGTGTTATAGTCTCCTAAAATGAATGTGTTACATTCTATTTCTTCCTTGGATTCTATTAGTATTTGTTTCACATATGTAGGTGCTCCTGTGTTGGGTGCATAGATATTTATAATGGTTATATCTTCTTGTTAGACTGACCCCTTTATAACTATGTAAGGTCCTTCTTTGTCTCCTATTACTTTCTTTGTTTTGAAGTCTATTTTGTCTGATACTAGTACTGCAACATGTGCTTTTTTCTCCCTATTGTTTTCACGAAATATCTTTTTCCATCCCTTCACTTTTAGTATGTGTATGTCTTTGGGTTTGAAAGGAGTCTCTTGTAGGCAGCATATAAATGGATCTTGCTTTTTTATCCATTCTATTACTCTGTGTCTTTTGATTGGTGCATTCAGTCCATTTACCATTTATGGTGATTTTAAATAGATATATACTTATTGCCATTGCAGGCTTGAAAAAAGCACCTTTCTTTATTATGTTTAATGCTTTTGAATTCTTTGATATCAGGATTGCAACCCCTGCTTCCTTGTAGTTTTTACTTTTTTTTCCATTTGCCTGGTATATTTTTATCCTTTCTCCCCCTATTCTCAATCACTTTGTTTTAGGCTGGTCTTTTGTACAAAGCATATGGATGTATCTTGTATTTTGGGTGAAGTTGATAGTCTTTTCCTTTAATAGAAGAGTTGTGTGCTTTCACATTTATATCTGTAACTGCTATACTTGATTCCATCTCTGGAAAAAATATTTTATGATTATATTCTGATATACTCACTATTTCTTTCTGAATTTCATATTCATTGTTCTTTAATGTATGTATGTGCACACATATACATATTTTTTAAAGCATGATTTCTCACTGTTCTAGTGTTTACCTCTGTACTTAAACCTTTTTGAATGACCTTAGTGGTCTGGTATTTTATTTAATTTTTATAATCTGTTGTAGTGGAAATTATCCTGCATTGTGTATTCCTTAATTCTTCAGTTTTCTTTTATATTTCACAGCCCTATATATATATATATTTTTTCCTTTCATCAGTCTATTGCTGAAGGTCATATCTTACCTTTTGTGCCTCTCTCCCCCCACAGGAGCCATGTGTTTTTGAAGAGCACTCCTCAGATGGCTAAAGCTTGTAAGTCCCTTCCTGAGATTCCATGCTCAGCTCTACCTGGGCACTGCTTTTGTATTTTCAGATTTAAGAATGATAGTCTTTGTAGTGGTTTTACATAAGCCTTGGGCCCTATTACTAACTTCTTTCTCTCTTCCTTTTCATCCATTTGCCTTTGCTTGTCACAGATTCCTACATCTAGGTGGGTTGAGGCAGGAAAGTGAAACATCTCTGGGAGGGAATTGGTGTTCCTACCTCTTGTCAGAGTTATTTTGAAGTTTAGGCATTCTGTCTTCAAGTTATGCTAAAGGTGTGGTTTTGTGTCACTTTATATTTCTTTTCTTATGGTTCTGGGTTTTTTTGAAGAATTCTTGGAAGATGGGTACTATGAACTGAATTCTGCCCTCCATCCTGAAAATTTTTATGTTGAAGCCTTAAGCCCCTACGTGACTCTGTTGGAGAGAAGACCTTCATGGTGCAGGTCATGAGGGTAGAGGCCTGATCCTCTGATGGAATTTGCAAGAAGAAGGAGAGATTACAGAGCTCCTACTCAGTCCCCTTCCATATTTCAGCAAATGAAGCCTGTAACTACTCCAATGTAGTTCCTAAGGGTATTGATTTTCCAAATGATTGGTGTTAGAGTTCAACCATAAATCTACTATCTTCCTCAACACATACTCTAATAGCTTCCCTTTTAGTTATTTGAATTTTAACATAATTTTCTGAGACATATTATTGTTTGCCCCCAAATGACTCCAGCAATGAGGAACATTGAGGAAAGGAAACACTTAAGCACATCTTACATTGTAAAGCCTTATTACTGTGTGGAAGTTTCTGGAAGAGAGACAGACAGAGAGACACACACACACAGAGATGCACATACAGAGATGTACACAACACATACACACATACACAGAGAGACACACACACACAAAAGAGGGAGACAGAGACACAAAGAAAGAGTCACACAGAGAGACACAGAGACATGCAGAGAGAGGCACACATAGAGGGAGAGAGACACACACACACAGATGGGGAGACAGAGAGAGAGACAGAAAGACACACACACAGATGGAGACACACAGAGGGAGAGAAAAAGAGAGAAAGACACACACAGAGCTGGAGAGACATGTACACAGACACACACACACACAGAAACTACAGGACAGAGTCTATAAGTTGCATATTGTCCTTATCAGAGAAAAATATAAAGGAAGATGTTTCTTAAAAATAAATAAAACACAGAAAAACTTTAAAATCAGTTATGAAACAAAATGCAAAAATGCAGACCAAATAAGTAGTTAAATCTGTTACATGTGAGTCTTGTTTGAAATTTGTGTATAGCAAGGTTTGTAGGGGGTTGAATGCAACAGATCCAGCCTGAGAGGAGGCCTGATGAAGTCTGCAGATTTGGATAGGCTGGGAGCAGTGCTCAAGCTACAGAAAATGGGTTATCTCACCGGCCCACCTAGGAGAGCTAGTTGCCTCTCCCTGTATGCTTCATGCAGTGCCCCAGGTGATGAATAATCCTTAAGTGCTGAGAAGTCCTATTATTGATCTTTGCATCCACACTAGTAATGATTTACATTCAAAAGCTTTAATGCCATGTATTAATGCATGAGCAGATGACCGAGTGAGTGAGTGAGTGAAACAATGTAATAGAAGCAATGTATGTATAGGCACAGAGAATGGAAAATGTAAAATAGCAAAATGACTGCTTGAAGGTATGGGTCTATGTGAGTGTAATAGTGTTCTAATGCTGCATAACAAATTACCACAAACTTGGAAGCTTAATACAACACACACTTATTATCACTCAGTTTCCATAGGTCAGGAGTTCTGGCATGAATTATGTAGGTCCTTTGCTCTTGCTTTCCCAAAGATGCAAGGAGTTGATGGCTGCATTCTCATCTGGTGGAGAGACTGGGGATGAATCTACTTCCAAACTGATTGCCATTCCTGGCAAACTTTATTTCCTTGCAGTTGTGTGATGTAAGGGCCTGGCTTTGTACTGACTGTTGGCTGGAGTCCTGTCACAGTTTCCTGCCACAGGATCCTCTCTTTAGGTAGTTCACAAGGTGGCTGCTCCTTCATTAAGGCCAGCAGGGGGAAACTGGTCCTTGTTTCAGTGATTTCACCTTGACTAAGTCAGGCCCATTCAGCAATCAACTGACTAGGGACCTTAATTATACCTGCAAAACCTTGATGTACTTTATTAGTGAGAGCAAGTCACATTTTCTGTCCCATCTCAAAGTGGAGGGGATTATACAGGGCATGTGTTAGTGGGGGAGGATTGGAGTCCACTTAGGCTGAGCCCACCCCAATAATGGAACAATTTAATTCAGTTTAATTAAGTGATTGGTTACCGATTACCTACTATGCATCAGGCACTCTGACTTTTACTAATTCAAACAGATAATCACAGTGTATTTTGTTAAATGTCCAGATAAAGATATGCTCAGGGAAAGAAAAGAGCACAAAGCAGGAATAAAAAGATCCATCTGGCAATTAAGGGACAGATTCTTGCAGAAGATAGGACATCAGGAGTATAAACGTCTTTCAAAAGGTTTAGGGAAGGAATAAGAACATTGCAGAAAAAAAAAAAAAAAAGAACAGCCAGAGTAATGGCAGAAAGGCACAAAAGAGGACAGTATGTCAGTGGCACCGAGAGGAACTCAGTATTGCTTTAGCATCCACTGCAAGGCAGGTCATGTTGGAGTGGTAGCAGGGGCCAGGCATGGGAAGCTTTTATGTGATCTTTAGGGAGCTTGAACATTATTCTCTAAAACAGATGATGGGAAATCACTGAAAGGCATTAAAAAAAAAGACCTGGGTGATTAGATGGAGGCAGTTTTGGCTAAAAATAATGAAGTTAATCTAGGGGAGTGATGGTTGATATAGAGATAAGAGGATTTATTTCAGGAAAATTTGGTTGCTCGGGGAACCGTGCTCAGTAACTGATTGGATGCAGGGTCCAGCAGAGGGGGGTGGGTGGGATGCAAGAATGATATTCAGAATTTAGGTAAGGGAATAGATGGTGGGAATATGGTAAACTGAAATAACAAACAGGCAATAATAAAATAATAGTTTTCTATTGCTACTGTAACAGATTACCACAAATTTACTGGCTGACTATAAATGTCTTTTATCTTGTGCTTCTAAAGGTTAAGTCCATCTGTCTTGTCAGCCAAAGATCAAGGCGTGAACAGTCCTGTGTTCCTCTCTGGAGGCTTTAGGGAAGATCACATCTTTGCCTTCCACTTTTAAGGACCATTGTGGTTACACTGGACCCACCTGGATAATCCAGAGTAATCTTCCTCCATTAAGGACAGCTCTTTAGCAAGCTTAATTTCATCTGAAACCTTAATTCCCCTTATGCCATATAACTTGACATATCCACAGGTTCCAGGGGTTAGGAACAAGGATGTCCTTGGATGGGGAGGGGTCATTATTTCCACAGTCCGCTCTGACCTCCAAGGACACCCATCCATCCCATACAGGAAATACCTCATCTACATTACAATTCCCCAAAAGGTCTTATCATATCTCATCATCAACTCAACATTCAGAATCTCATTTAAATCACATCAGTACAGAAGTCCCCAATTACTCTGCGACCACAGTATCAGGACAGGTCTGAGGTAACACAGACATTCTGGCTCAAGAGAGGTGAACACGTAAGGGAAGTAATAGTCACAGCTGCCAAGCAATTTCACAGCCCAGAGAGGCAAACTCCATTAGATTTCAAGCCCTGGGAATAATACTCTGTTTTGTGGCTCTGCATTCTGGGCTCCAGGCTCTGCCTTCCAGATCATCATTCCTTTTTCATGACCTGTCTATTTTCAGTTGTGTATTTTAAACAATCTATTTCCTGTCTGCTGCGTTCAGAATTCTGGTGGCCTCCGTTGTTTTGGACTCTCTCTGGTCCTTTCAGTCCAAGCTGGTAGTGTCTCTGATGGTATCATATCCTCCCTAATTGTGTGTGCATCCTCTGTACGTCATGGAGGTCACCTAGTAGACAAGAGGCTTGCCACCACACACATTTCCTAGAACATTCCATCTCTGTCTTTTGCTTCTGCTGACATGACAGAGGACATCTACGAGACACTTACTCAATCTTTTCAAACAGGCATTTGTATAACAGAGTACTCTGACCTTTGGATCTTCCTGATGTGTTAACAAAAGATTGTCCAGCCACAACCTTAGCTTTTACAGACTAGATTTCTCTGAAAGCAAGTCTCTTAATTTTAATGTCTTTTGCAATATGAGTGAGAAATCCCCAAACCTTCAAGCCTTGGTTGTTTTTGTTTAAAAAGAATTGTTTAAAACAGTTTCCTAAATTATCAAGCTCTGATTTTGTTTAAAATTGTTTTTGTTTAACACTTATTCCATCACTTTATCACTTTTCTCTTGTGTTTTACTAGTAGCAACAAGAAACCAGGTCGGCCCTTCAAAACTTTGCTAGGAAATCTCCTCTGCTACATGTCCAATTTATATGAACATAAAGTTGGGTCCTTTCCACATAACTTTGAGTAGCAATTCCAGTGAGCTATCTGACACTATATATCAAGGATCCTCTCTCCTCCAGGTTTCAATAACATGTTCCTTATTCCTTCTGAGCCCTCACCACAGATCCTTTATTGTTCATACTTCTGCTGACAGTCTGTTCATGACAATTTTTTTTCCCCTCATATGCTCAAGCTTCCCCGATTTCAATATTTCTAAGGTGTCAAGTCTTCTTCTCCATCATACTCGTTGCTTCCTTCTCAGTCCTCCCTAGATTAGTCATAAATATCCATATTTCTGATCGTCTACTCAAGCTCATCTAAGCTTTCTCTGATATGCTTCTCAACGTATTTTTCAACCTCTGCCCACCACCCAATTCCAAAGTGTCTTCCACAGTTTTTAGGTAATTTCAACAGTAGCGCCCTACCTCTAGGTATCGTGTGTTCATTTCTAGTTGCCACAGTAAACCACAAACATGGTGGCTTAAAAATAACATAAATATTACCTTATATTTCTGTAGGTCAGAAGTCCAATGTGGGTAAGGTCGGGCTGAAACTGAAATATCAGCACGGATGGCTTGGGTTCCTTTCCGGAGGACTTGCGGAAGAAACAGTTTCCTTCCCTTTTCCAGCTTCCAGGGGCCACACACGGTCTTTGGTTCATGATCCTTTCCAGGCACCTTCACAGTCAGTGACTTAGAAAGTCCCTGACCATTCTTACGTTGTCGTATCTCCCTCTACTTCTCCTCTTCTGCCTCTTCTGTTTATAAAGACGCTGTGATTGCATTGGGTCCACCAGGATAAGGAGGCTGACCGTCCTATTTTAAGGTTAACCAATTAACAATCCAGAAGCCACCTGCAACTTTAACCCCCTTTTGCTATGTAGCAGGATTAATTCACAGGTTCAAGAGATTAATACATAAACATCCTGGGAGTTTGGAGCATAATTCTGCTTACCATAAATAGATTAGGAGAAACTTGATGAGTTCAATTGCATCCAGTCTTCCAAATGGCTAAGTCCAGGTGGCAGCTGAATAAACAAGTCTGAATATTTGGCAAGAAGATATGCATAATATATGTGTTTTAATGTCCTTAATGCAGTAGTTTTCTGAGAACTTGCTTCAAATGCATGTTTTCAAAGTCCACTACAAGACATTCATTATAAAGGAGGTAACGTCATGCATTTATCAGGTATCCCAGGTGGTTCCAACATAGGTGATACTCTGATGATACTCAGTGAAACAGTTTGACCATATTACCAGAGGTTAGATATGTATGATAAAATGGAGAAAAGTACAGGATGACCCTGGGGAAGAAAGTTATTATAATCAGGGGCTTGGGCCACTGATGGGGGAAAAAATCAATCTCATGTGCTGTTAATAAATTAACAGTTGTTTATTTTACATTTGTATGAGTCATGATTTTTCCTTTATAGATGCAAAATGTTTGTAGAGGAGAGGATGTTGCTTTTGTAAGAGATTCATTGCCCATGTGATATTCAGCGACTGAGCTGAAAGGTTTCAGAGGTGTGTGGTATAGAGAAATGGAAATGAGAAGAAAAATCTGGACTGCTATGTTCTAGTCTTAATACTGCAAACTACGAGCCTCCTGACCTGTATCTCTCTCTGGTATCAATTTTTCACATAAATAATGTTTATGCTTAGCATACACAAATAGTATAGTATGTGGGGCATCTCTGTGAACAAACATTGTACAAATGGTTTTACAAAAAAATAAAGACTTGGGAAAACTAGTCTAAAGAAAAAAGAATTGAAAGCAATAAGAAGTCTGCTATGACTTCTTATTGAACTGAATGAAAGAGGAATACTGGTGCCTCAATATGATAAGTTTATTTTTATTGTAATAAACCCCATTCATGGTACTCCCTCGGTGTTTCTTCTTATTCTGTGAATATATATTCTTGCATCCATTTCATCACATTTCTTCTGTCCACTATTAATGGGTAGAGGGCTGTGACAAGCTCTGTTCTCGGATGGTTTCAGGCAATAGATGGCGCCGAGTCCCAACTCAAAAAATCTCATTTTCAAGCAATGTTTGAGCCTTGACTTTGATTGCATTCAGAATATCTGGGTTCAAAAGTCTTGCTTTTGTGTAAATAAGGAAAGCACCTTTGAAAACTGCATTTACAAATGGGAACATGGAATAAAAAGAACAAGCTAAAGGTTATAGAACAAAACATTAAAAGCAATGAAAACATATATTACTGCACACAACATATCAATATTTTACAAATATGAAAAACTAGCAAAAAATGGGATGTTTAAGTCAATGAATTAGGGTAAAATAACAATGTGAGAGAGTGTTCATAATATTAAAATATGTATATTAAAAGAAAAGATGACTTCAAAACGTTTGGAGGCCAATGTATAGAGTTTGTTACATTGTATTTATAACCTGTTTCATTGAAGGCACAGTTGTTAGAGTTGGTCATGAGAGGATGTGGCTACCTGTTGGCATGTGAGCTGGACCCTGGAAATCCAAGGACCCTCTTCCCTTCCCTGTCCTGGGAGCATACATTGTCTCCACTGTGCCCACAACAATGCCCGAACACAACTGTTGCTGTGTTCTCAAGGATACAGCCTTCAGAGAGCATTGGTTGTTGAGACCATCCAGTTGGTACAGGTGCCTAAAGCCAGTTAACTTCATAAACTTGAAGATTCTGGTGGGCAAGTGTGGAGATCTACTCATCTTGCAGCTGCCCAAGACAATTCTTATATATCAGATTCCTTGCTTATTAAACCTGCCACCTGCCACTCTGGAGTGGCCTGACCCTTTCTTAGGTCTATTCATGCCCTCAGTGTAAGGACCCAGTTTGTGAACAGCAATTTAAATTTTCTTCTTCTTAAATATTGTAATATTTTAAACTGCTTATTCTTTTGCCTAAAAGTGTCCTAAATATTGACAATTTTAGGATAATCAACATCAAATCACATTTTTTAAAAGTTCTAATGGTGCCTAAAAATCAAAGAGCTATCAAACATTAATTTGAAGCCCCCTAAAACAATATAAGTGGTTCGTATGTAAATTGCTCACTAATAAAAGCGCTAATGAAAATCAGTCATTTATTGGCCTTACCACTAATCAAAACTCAAATAGTAGCATTATTACCTAAAGATTGATTTTTCTTGCCGTGCAATTCAATCATTTTAAGATAATAAACTTTAGCACAATTCTCCAAAGTTGATTGTTTATTTTATCACATATCAATCAGAACAAGGGGAAAAAAAACAACTCATTCTTTATCTCCTTTTTATTATTCTTTCTATGCCATGAATAACTTAATTGCTAAAATTAATTGTAAACTATTTATTGTTATTCACTTCTTTTTAACAATTTTTACTTTCAGTGATTCAAAATTTACAGTTCATAGCTGAAAACCAGGTTCTACACATCTTTGTATGCTGGGTGCCTTTCATAGCTGTTGACACACAGTGGGTTTTAAAAATTCTGTTTAGTAATACAGCATGGTGAACATAGTCAATGATTTTGTAACATCTTTGCATGTTGACAGATAGCAACTTCACTAATGGCGTGAGGATTTAATAATATGGGCAACTGTTGAACCACTGTGTTGTACATTTAAAAGCAGTATAAGATTATATATCAAGAATACATCAATAAAAAATAAATTTAAAAGATTTTCTGTTTAAGCAAAATTGATTGATGAAGTAGAATTGTGCTAACAGCTTTTATATGTCACTACCTCTAATAGAGCACATTGGACATCTTGAGAAGAGAATATTAACAATTTAAATATAACAGAAATGTTTATAAACAGTCTAAGTATCTTATAATAGTGAGTTCTGGAGTTGTTTTATTGCATAGAAATATAAGAGTAACTTCTTGGTAATGTGCCTGCATAATAAAAAGCAGCACAATATGCATAAGTAATTCACTGAAATGGATAATGTGCAGGGGTGTGTTCATATATATATATATATATATGTTCATATATATATATACACACATATGCACATGTATATATACATATATATATATGGTCACATGTTTAAACATACCCATATATCTGTGTAATAGCAAACTTATGGACATTGGATATTTATTTTCTCTGGGAGAGAAAATATGCTTAATAAAAACTCTCAGGAGGTTTTTGGTAATACTACCAACTTAATTAATAAGCTTGGTGATTGTTTAACGTTCTACCTCTGTTCATAAATTTTTGATAATATTTCAACAAAGAAAAACCTCTTTTATGTTCACTGGAAATAATTTATAAACATGTTCTTACTGTAGAGAAAGACTGTGATTTTTGAAATGGTCCAAAAAGATTACTGAATATTTTCAAAGGGAAACAACATTGTTGGTTTATGTAATTCAATGGAGTCTCTCTGCTTTTCATTGCTTTTTAGCTATATCACAACACTCCGTAAGTTGCTGATCATTCTTGTCTTTAGAAAGGAAAATTATCCAGTGGAGATGTGTTTGTCCCTTGCCCTATGGCTATGACCAATTCTGCATCTATTAAAAAAATTCATTTCAGCATTCTTGACTGCATATGTCTGCACTTTGGATTCTCCTTAGAACCAGTTTAAAGATCTTATTGGTTCTCTTGTTAAGGAGCTAAATATATTAATAAGTTAAACTATTTTTATACTATATATATAAGGAGTTAAATACATAAATTAACAGATGTTTATTTTACATTTGTATGAGTGATGATTTTTTCTTTTTATTAAAGTTTGAAAATTATTCTTTCAAGTTGTGTTGACTTGTTCTTAAGACATGCCTGAAACATTGGATGCCAAATTTCTTAAGGTCATTTCTAGAAAAACAATTCATTTTCTATAAAATGTTTAGCCTTGTATTTAACAGTTCCCATTCCCATATCCATGGCATTTCATGTACATTCTGTACATTAATCTGAGGATGTTGTAAGACCCCAATGTCATTTCATTAGTGATTTCAACTACTTGATTACTTTCACATACTTAAGTCTCTAGCTCATCCTGTCCAATAGCACTATGGAATTAGGGGATTTTACCAGGTAGCAATTCAGTTACTACATTTTCTCTTTACCTATATAGAACATAATAAGTTTCACGAGTCAAAGTATAGCCATCTGGTGGCATGATTTTAATTAGTAACCAAATAAAATGCCATATTAAATTTCTTTAGAGAGAATTCATAATGCATTTAGTTTCAGGAGTGGACCGCTATGTAATCAGATATGCATAGATGTGAGCCCAAGTGCCTGAAAAGTATGCAGAAGGTATATTTACATCCTTTTCACTATCTGCTTCAATGTTGTTTTTTTTTAGAAAGAAATACAGTTAATTGATACCATTTGAGATAAATAACAGCAATATTGATAAATTCTCATAAAAGAGACCTGTTAATGTATAGACAATAGTACTGATATTTGATTCTCAGGTTACATTTTTTTGATACATATAGGATAGACAGAGATAGATACCTCAAATGCATTTATTTAAATCCACTTAATCATAAGGACTATTAAGTGTAAATGAAAGTGAAAAAGCAAATTCAGCTAGTATTTTAAAAGAATGAAAGATTATACCTTCTGAATGTATTCTGAATGACAAGAATGAAACACACTCCTTTGGACAGGGCTGAATTGTGATTTACAGTGACTAGAAGCTGACTGCATTCACAATGTTTCTGTTGACTGTTAAGAGTATAATACTTGACTGATTCATGACTTGGGAAGTTTTGAATTAACTAAGGAAATTGACAAAATAGAGCATGACTCCTTATGTGACATTATAGAAAAGACTTTGTTATGCATGGTACATCTATCATTTTGTCTGTCTGTTGGTACTGTGCTATTCAACTGCTGTTCAACTTCTTAAAACTCCAAGCAGTTTAGAGCCAACAGGGACTGGCACATTATATTTAACCTATGCAGCTATAAAAGCCAGTGTAACTACGTATTTACAAACTCCAGCCACTGCTACTATCAACATGAAGAATGTAATGGGTGAACTGTTTTATATGTCCAATATGCTCCACAGAGTTCTGTTTATAATTTTTACAGTTTTAATTTAAAAATATACTAGCTAAATATTTCATCTATACCCTGGTACAGTAATAAAAATTCATATATTGCTTAAAGAGAAAGCACATTTTTCCCAAAGCAAAATTTAGATGTGAAAGTTACCATTTTACTTCATATCAGTAATGCTTACTTGATTTTATGGTTAAAGATATTTATGGAGATAAAATTTTAAATTGATATCTTTCTATTCTTTTATCATGTACAATTAAAATGAAAAAAATTTTGTTACTAAATGCAGAGAAAGTAGATGTGAAGTATTTTACTGAGAAACATTTAGTAGATGGAATTTTTTTCACTACTGAATATCATCTCATTCTAAAAATACACCCAAATATGAATACAATATTATTAGGATATCTTTGCCTTTTTAATATATTGGATACCACAAAAACATCAAGCAATACATCACATTCCAGAATCAATTCTGCTGCTCAAATATAGTAAGAATTGCTAAACATTACGTGGTAGCATTTCAGGCATTCTTATACAGACATTTAAATGGATAGGGAACTAGTTAGCAGTATGAATTAAATGGTATAATACAATAAATGTGTTGTTTCTTTATAAAATAAATGTAACAATCCTTGAACACATCAAAGAAAAGAAGAAATTGATGACGCTCCATGGCCATTCATATCAATACATGCATGTCTATATGTATGGATGCATTAATAGGTCTTTATCCTCACAATCATAAAAGTTCAAGGAGAAATAAACAGTATCTTAGAACTGAGGTCATCATTTTTTAAATTAAATGTTTCAAAAAATAGCTGGTTGTATAAAGAATGATAAAATTATCAGATACTGCAAATGTTTTAGTTTTTTATTATTTGTATTTTGTCATACATCTTAGCGTGGGCTGCTACAATAAAATACCATAGACGGGGAGGCTTAAACAACATTTGTTTTTCACAGTCTGGAGGCTGGGAGGTCCAGGATCTTCAAGGGCAGACAGATGCAGTTCCTGGTGAGAACCCTCTTTCTGGCTTGCAGACCACTGACTGACTGCCATTCTGCGTCCTCATTGGCGGATCACTGGTCCTCACGACATTATCTAAACCTAATTATCTTCCAAAGGGACCACCTCTAAATATCATTACAGTGGAGGGGTAGGGGCTTCAACACATGAATTTTGGGGGGACACATTCAGTCCATAACACATTGTTCCCAATAATTATATTTTCTTCTGTAACCATAATCTCAGTTTTTAAAATACATAATACAAATCTATTATCTAGTAGATTAAAATGTTTCCTGTCATTTTTTAAACCACAAATTTCTTTTTCTGCAATTTTTATTTATTGCTTGATTTTACATTCAATAGTTACGTTTTTCCTTTAAGAAGGTTGTATAGTTTTCCTTCCTTCTCAAGAGGGTATAGAGGCGTTGTGGCCCCTGGCTGTTGCACTGTTAGAAGCGTCAGTGATTTCTTACGTGAATGACAGCCTGGTTGGGCATAAGATCTCGAGGTTATATGTACTATTATCCTCCAGCATTTAATGTGCCCATGAAAAGTGATAAACCTACTCTGTGTGTTTCCTTTTGAAAGGATTTACTATTTCTGTCGTGACAATGTAAGATTTTTTTCTTTTTCTCTTGAAAAATCAATAATATAAGCAGTTCAATGATTTAAATAATGGATTTCTCATATGCCCCGTTCCACCCAACACTCAGGAGCTCTTTGTCACCTTCTGTCTTTAACAACAGTTTTTGTCTCACTGGATGTAAATTTGGAATTATATCTCTGAAGCTTTTCATTGTTTTTAATAACATTTGATTTTGCTCTTTAGAGTCTTTTATCCTAACTGGGATCACATTTTTTTCTCAACATCTATTATTTCCCTGATTATTCTAATTATATTGTGTGCTTCTAAATGTATTTACTATAACATTGCAAGTCTGTCCCTTATAAAAAGTAATTTAAATATTACACATATTAAATTTCTTGCCATTTCTAACTTATCATATTTTCTAAGATATGTTTTCTAATAATGATAATATTGGTTTCATTATTAGCTCTACAATTGTACATGAAAAAATAACTCGTATTCTATTGTCTGATCATCTTTTCTCTTAGCCTTTATTTTTTATTGAATTTATTATGCTTTCCTATTGGATAAAGCACACTGGATAAAGCACACGAGAATTTTGTTCTGTGACCCCCCCTCCAAGGTTAAGCTCTTTATGTGAGTTTCATGCTATAATTTTTCTCAATGTGCGTGTGTGTGTGCGTGCGTGCGTGCGTGCGTGTGTGTGTGTGTGTGTGTGTGTGTGTGTGTGTGTGTGCGTAGTACATTTGTAGAGTTGGGAAGCTGTCCCATTTGTTTTGCTAATGGTTAAGGTGAATGGGAAGATGGTTTCGTAGACCCTTCCTTACCACCAAATACAATTACAGCTTAGAGGTCTGGGTTTTGCTTTCATCCCCTAAGACGCATGGTGGTGATGGATGGGGTGGGCGTCAGCGCCGCTTGGGCAGCCTCTCCAAGGAAATGGACCCCCGTTTAGCATCTTCTGGACCAGGCTGCAGCATATATGCTGTGCAAGCAATACCCACGTTTTGGAACATTCAGCCTAATTTAACAGAGAATCTTAGAAAATTGGGAATTTCCTTGTTTCTGTTGTGATCTTATATTAATTTGAAGGTTTATCTTGTCTTTTTTTTTCTTGTATAGGTTTATTAAATACTATGTTCATACACACTCTACAAACGGTGAGGAATTGATGGGAATTCCGAGGATTTTGTAAACTTTTGTATTGTACTGCTCCTCAGAGTGAGTATATACATAGGTGTGTGTGCAGATAGGGAGGGAGGTGGTTATTCTGTGGCTGGGAACAGTCTAGGCTGTGCCTCAATGTAAATTCAATCCTCCTTGATACATTTTCCTGAATCTACCTCGTTTTTTGTTTGTTGTTGTTTCGTTTTTGCTATATTTATAGGCTTTTGTTCATTCCTTAGGAAATAAAAGTACAGCATCCAGCCTCATTCCACATAATTTGAACATGAATTTTAAGGTAAAAAATACAGAAAGTCATAATCTCATTTAATAGACACCCTCAACTAAAAATTTTTGGATATTTGACATGATAAAATATTCATCATATTGAATCAAATATATCTCAGTGATTAAACTCAGGCATAAAAATTATTTCATCATTAAGGCAGATAGTTTAAAATCAAGAGAGCTACACAAAAGCATGGTTTTCTGATTATATGGCACTGTAAGTATTTTGATGAAGAGAAACTCCACTTCTGAATTAATTAACATATTGTCCACTCTAGGAAATCTCTAATATCTGGTTTAAAAAATTGCCATAATGTTTACATTTCCAGATTATTTTTTCAACAAAAATTATATATATGCGTCAAGTTATAACACACTGAATTTAATGGAAAAGTGAAAGTAAAATTTCATGATTTGTTGTTTTACTATTTAGATAGGCAGACTAGAGACTATATATTTTGAAATTTTGGACTAAACATCAGTAGTTTTCAATAAAAGCATAGACAGGGACCCTGTCTGTCTTGCTTACCACATAATACCTATGCCTGTCACAGTGCCTGGGGCATGATATGGGTTCATAACAATCTGTTGAATAAATGAATTGAACAAATTCACACAGGATATTGCTGAAATACTGAACATTGTGTTCTTATACTATAGAGTGTCTAAAAATCCTAAATCTTGTAGCATGATTATGTTCGAGCCAGGTAAATTTTCTCACTGAGGAATTCAAAATTTTATAAAGGAAGACACAAAGCTTCAGAACTGAATCATTAATGGAAGGTCTCTAGAGGATATGTTCTTTTTTTAGATTGTAATTAATATTAAACATTTTAAGGAATAATAAACAGAAAAAAATATTCAGGTTCCTGAAAGGAATGGCCAAATCAAACATTTCTATTTTACTTAAGAATTGAACTGTAGAATACCTTACTCTGACAATTAGTTAAGCAAATCTATCTCATGACTTCAAGATGAGGTATGGAAATATGCTATTAAATTGAAATGCTATGTTAATGATATTTAAATGTATAAAAATATCTGTGAAACGTTAGAATTACTTTTCAAAACAAACTAGTTTCTGTATTTTTTTTCCCAACCAAGAACAATAGTTTATATGTTTCCTATTTTTCCTTGTTTCTTAGAACTTTTCTTCTGGTGCAAATCTCTAAATTCCTCTATTATTAATTTCTAGGCCACGGACTACTCTCTACATGAAGTCAAAGGTGTGACCTAATTAACCTAATTGTGCCATTTACAAGATTAACTGCTAGTTCTTTCTTTAAATTCTTTATTTTTTAATTATTTCTATGGCATCATTGCACTATGCTCCATCTTTTTTCTTATTTTATTTCCCATACTTAAAAAGCTGTATGTTCTTTGCTAAATCTTAAATGTTATTTTGAAATTTGAAGATCATGACTGAAAGATAACAAAGACTAAATATGAAAAGGAGAAAAAAGGCAAAAGTATAAAACCTTCAATATGATGACTCACGTATGTGATAGACACAGAAATGCACCTACATCCCCCTCGAGCTGGGCTTGTTCCTTAGTTGCTGAGAGTCGTCAGTAGACAGGATCATCTGTGAGCACCTTCAGAAATTACCTCAGCTACAGAGGGTCCCTATGTCTTTCTCAAAGGTGGTTCATACCCAGCGATTGCCGGAAGTGAGGCGAGGAGGCAGATGAAGGCAGGAGGGGGAGGATTTTGTGGGATGTGAAGGCCCAGCCATGTGAGTCCAATATGGGACAACTCCAATGGATCATTTTACTCTCAGAGCTCCTGTTGGGTGAAACAAACCCATGGTCTAGGGCTCCTTTGTAGCCATTCTTTCCTTCCACTCCAAATCCTACTTCCGTCTTCTCACTTCCAGAGGTGGGGGCCCAAGTGTACTCCCTACTGAATATGCTGCAAATTATTCCATCTCAAAAGCTGCTTCCTGAAGAACACTGGATCATAAATCATACCATTCTTCAAGAATATGGGGAACATTGCATGGAAGGAAGCCTTTATGGCATGAAAGAGCAGGTTTGGTGGAGTGGTTAGGACAGAAGTTACTCTGCATCTGATTGACCTAAGAATGGGATGACAGTAAGTAGCAAAGTAAAAACTTACTTCAAAAGAAAATTACTGAAAAGGGACAGCAAGATAATGGTTGGAAGCTAGAGAGTGACATAGCAAAGGAGGGTACTTTTAGAACAGGAAAGACTGAACCATGGCTATGAGGTGAATAAGAGATCAGAAGTGGAGAAGGCTGAAGGCTGAGAATGAAACACAAAACAAATGAGGAAAGACAGAAGACAAAGTGAAAGGTCTGAGATCGAGCAAGTGAAAAAATTCTATTTGGATAAGAGGAAGGACCTTTCATCATCTAGTTATTGATGAGCTTCTAGAAGGGTGGAAATGGTGGCAAACAATAGAGGCAGGTGGCGCCTTATGCCTTAATTTTTATGAAAGAGAATATGTCATTTGCTGAAAACAAAAGTAACGCTTGAATGAAGGGTTGGCAGGAAAACTGAGGGTAATTAATCTATTTGATAAACACACTTATTGGATATGAACTCTATACCAGACATTCTGCTATGATTACAATGTAATGGTGAAAAACAGACTCAAACTTGATTTTATGCCCATGAAGTTTATAGTTTGGTGGGAAAACCAAGTAAATAAACTATTAGAATATAAGGGGTAGATGCAGAGTTGGGGGTAGAAAGGCCTCTGGGACACATTGCTGGTATCTCTGACTCAGGTTTTAGGGTATCTATGAATGCATCATAGTCAACCTGAATCTTCCCAGTCTATCTCTTGATACCAGTTTAAAAAGTATCAAGATGACACCAAGCACAGGGGAAGAAGTGCCATTTGAAAGTGTTTGGAGGGCTGCATTCATAGGAATGGGATTTTCACTGTGGTAGTGGTGCAGAAGCCGGTCGGAAGATGGATTTGGCTCTCAGTTAGTGTATTTCCAGGTGGATTCTGGCATTCCATGTTATAAAGGGCTTGAGGTGCCTATGAGATATTTGAGAAATAGCTGGGGCCAAGAAAGAACTGTGAGGTTTATAAAAAATACAAGCCGAAGAGAAAAGATTGATGTGTATGAGGTCAAACAACATGTGTAGAGAAAATAAAAATTTCAGACAATTGGACAGATAAGGAATTGAAGTTAAAGGTGAGAGGAATATCAAAATTCAAAAATCTGATGTGAACCAGCTACAAAAGATGTCCTGATTCCTGACAGGGTGATGAGTGTGGGTGAATAAATTCGAGTGGGGAATACATGGTATTGCCAATAAGGAGATCAGTAAAGTAAAGGCAGGCTGTTGAATGTGGTTTTTCTCAAAGGCACTAACGTCACCAAGAATGACAGCAGAGGAGAAGAAACCTGATAGCCTCTAGCCGTCGTTTTCCTTAAAATGGAGATGGGCCTTCTTGGGAAGTAGGCAATTTTGAAAAATGGAGTGACTTCAGGCCTCATGACATGAATCTCACAGAGGTGGTGGTGAGGCACGGATTCAGAAGCAGCCATGCAGAGTTAGGAGAAAGCCAACCGCATCTGCTACAAGTACACAAAGCTTCCAGTGATTTAGATGATTCCTTTAATGCCTTTCCTTAGAGGAGATAACACAGTGTGAATTCCTGAGGGACTATTTACCTTTTATATTCCAGATGTTAAAATAAAGAAACCTATTCACTTAAAAGACTTGTTAGATGTTAGCAATTTCTCTTCCCTGTTTTGAGGGTTTATTCTTGCTCTCATGGTCCACAAGGACTAAAATGTTTCATATGACACAAATCATCAAAATTTACTTTTAACAAACTTGAATTTTCAGAATGCTTTCATAATGCCCATATTACATATTACTTGCTTCAATGCCCTAAAAATTGTGCCCTTGTAATTTTTTTTTTTCCTGAATGTATTTTTAAAACATCAGCGATCTGGTGCTTATACATTTTACCCTTTGCTAAATCTCTCTCTTTCACTCTCCCCTTCTTTTTCTCTATCTCCATACAAAGCAAATCCACAGACTTCCAGCCAATAGAGTGAGAGCCCAGACCTGATCCTCAGCCAGAACTACACTCCCCACACCTCTTACATTACCTCCAGCTCAAGCAGCTTAGACACGTTCTCTCTTATCACCTTATTGGAATATGTACCTCATATAAAGGTGTGATCCGCATGATATAGCAATCTGGCTTTAAAAAAAAGGTCAAAAGGTAATTTAAAAAGAGCTCAAGGCTCTACTTTTTCAAAGATTATGAATCAGGAAGAAACTGAGCAGGCAAAGCTGGAATGTCTATTCACAAGCAGAGAGAGAAAGCTCCTGGTAACTGCATACATTAATAATTTTTTTCCCCTAAAGGGAAACTCTCTATAAAATAAATTGTATTACACTTGTATTTGGCAGTACTTTAAATATAACTCCACCTTAAGTATTCTTAGTGTAACCATGATAGGAACCTAAAGGGATAAATGTAATGAATCAGTATTTATAAGCTTTTTTCACTTACATCTTATGGTTTTACCCACTGATTTCAGAATGCTGCTGAAAACAGATTTCTTCTTAATATTTGATTTCATGATCCCAGATATACACATCCCCATATTGGATTCTAATATGCCCACAATAATTAAATATGTAGCTTTAGCCAGCTTTGATTTTCAAAAATTTAATCCAACATTTAATAATATAAACAATGTAAAACGGCCTGACACTAGTATGCAGTATAGAGTAAGAATTAGGCAGATTTTGTTCACTTTCATTTCTCATAATGAAATAATGTTATGGGGGGGCACCCTAACCTCTTGTCTATCAATTACCAGTAGTTTAGGAAAGATAATACCCTCTCCTTGTTAATTTAATATAGAGGCATTAAAAATTACATGCAATGTGTTTTAGGTATACTGTTTTTTGCTAGGATTCTTCTTAGAACTTTATGTCTTTAAAATAGAAAATCTTAAAGTGTCACCAAACAGAAGTGGACATTTAATAAACACCCCAACTGTAATGGTTATAGAAAATCACTTGAAGGTTGTCAATTCTCTGAGCACTATAAATTTTAGCCTTGGTGAAATCAGATCACCAGAATTCACAAACTTGAACTATATTGTCTTTATCCTTAACAGAATTGTCTTCTCTGGATTGAGTCTTGAGGTCATGCCCTTATTTTATTTTATTTCATTTTTTTATGACACAACAATCCAACAAATAATCTTATGAAATCCATTTTGTCACTTAATACAAAAATATTGTTGAGGAATGTTGTCATTCTGTGGCCCTTAAATAACTCCCCAGGAAAGGCATTTATGCTACAATTCAGTTCTGGGAAAAATTTTTCTCCTTCAGAGGCAAGCTTCTCCTTCAAGGTGAGAAATATTTAAATGATGTTAACTCCATTTGAACATGGCTACTAGGAAAACTAATTACTACCCAGTTTCGTTTGGACTGAATACTTACATTGTTCTTTATCTTAGCCTCAGTTTTCTATTTTATAACTTCCATACAATGGTATTCATACAGCTAATTTTATTTACTTTTTGTTTTACATTATGTTTTACTGCAGTCTCTTATGTTTTATAAAAATTACATTATATGACTGATGAAATATTTAAGCTTTGTCTATGCACAAAGACTATTTTGATTAGAATTGTTTAATTTATTCAGCAAACACATCTATGAATGAATTCAACTTTCATATTCTTTTTCCTATATGTGCCCAATTGAATTATGCTCTATTTATGCTTTGGTATGAAACACCAAATTAATTACACAAAATATCAATATCTCATCTAGAGATATGAGGGGATGTTTGACTTTTTTAAATTTATTAAATTTTGTATTAAAATTTTAATCTCCCTTTCCTACATCCGAGAAGGGTAGAAATCACTTGGATATCTGGGGTTCTTAGAATACACCCAGATTTACAATTTTGGAGAAATAAAAACTTCTGGAATTCCTAGTTGACTCTTTAGAAGCTGTTTATTCATAAGGATTCAGCAGTATTATTATGTCTTATCCTTTGTTATGTTCTGTGAATAAGATGAAAGACATTATCCAGTGGATGACATAGATAATCAACAATAGAGGCATCCACGGAGTTCAATGAAAATGAAGAACAGAGCTAGTTAAAATGAATATTCATCCCACCACTGCAAAGTCAAAGGCAGAGAGGAAAACTTCCTGCAAAGACATGTGCATACGTGCTGTGGTGTAAGGCTGCGTGAGCCATGGGGACACTGCAAGAGGTGTGATATCGTTAGAAGGTGGGCAAGGTGGGTACCAGTGGTGGATAAGCCTGGAATGGTGCTCAGGACTTATTTATATTTCACACTACAAAGGTCAGAGCTTATATGAAGGACAGGGGGACATGAGCAATTTTCAGCAAGGAGGTATCAGTCAGAATTACATTTTAGGAACAGTAATCCATACAGTGAAATCGTGAATGCAATCACATAGGAGTGGCACGGGGAATATGAATGATGAGAAGAGTTAAAAGCTCAACTACTGCTGTAGCAGGGGCGCGATAATCAAAGATTATACCAGGAGATGAAAGAAGACCTGTCTGAATTTGAGTGAAATGATGTAGAAAGAATAAGGGTTGGATTAGGTGGTGATTCACTGAGATAAAAAATTTGAAAAGGGCGAAGCTTTCGAGGAGTAAAACCTTTCATTCGGGGGTTGAGTTTGAGGAATAAGTAATACAGCCAAGTCAAGGTTTTAGTAAACAATTATATACATACGTTTGAAGTTGAGCCGAGAGCTAGAGGCACAGGCTTGAAGGTCATTAGTGTTTAACTGGGAGTCGGTGCCATGGATGTGAATCATCACCCAAAGGCTGTGTGGTGTGACCAGAGAACAGAACTGAGAGCAGACGCCTTTGGAGTGTTAGCTGAGAATGTATCAGAAAAGCCTAATCAATATCTGCTTGAGAGGAAGGAAGTTAGAGAAAAGTTGTATCTTAAGAAACCAAGTCAGAAAGGGTTTTTTAAAAGGCTTGATCACTAGTGTAAAATTCTCAGGCAAATCAGCTAATATAAAAATGGAAACCACTCAGTGGATTAAAAGACCACCAAAAGTGGTCATTGGTGGCCTAGTAAACACAGTAATAGAGCTGTTATTAAAGTGGAAGAATTGTAATAGGTGAATGTACTATGGAGAAGTGGATGCAATAAAGACTAACCATTGCTTCCAGAGAATCTGCTGTGAAAGAAGACAGCATACGATAGAAGATGTGTAGAGATGACAGTAGGTTTGAGAATGTTCAGCTTATTAAAATGATTGAGCAAAGAAGCTTACATAAAGACATTACAGGTATGGAGGTGAGTAGGGAAATTTGATAAATCATTTAAAGAGATGAATTGTATCTTAGAAGAATGGATGAGTGAAGCTTTCAGATGAGGTAGGAAAGTAGGCAGGCAAGCAATGTCGGACTGCTTTTATGTTTGGTCTCGTTCATGGACATGCAAGAACAATTGCCACTGCAAAAAAGTTACAGGCAAGAGACTTTCTAGTTAAATATTATACTCTGGGATCTAAGTTTGAAAAGGTCTGAGGGGGAAAACAGCAAGGGAAGGTGACCTGGAAAGTTTATATGGGTCAAGATCCAACAGTCTTGGGTATGGGTGATATTTAGGAGCAGGTGTGAATGAAGGAAGTAAGGAGTCTAGCATGATAAAGGCTGAGATGAATCATCTCTCTGAGGATGACAAGATGACAGCAGATGTATGTATTATAACAAAACTTAGAATGTGGCTTAGAATGTGAGCCACATTCTAAGATACTCTATTAATGTAAAGAAATGCCAGCAAGCTATAATTAAAGTGATAGGCAGGAAATAAAGACTTCAGAAGCAAGAGAAATACGTTATGAATGGGTGTGGGATCTGACCAAAAGAAGTAAGATCCTCAAGTGGAAGCAATGGCCACTGAGTCACAGTAGTTAGGAAAGGGTGAGTCCAGTAGTTAGGGATTATCCAATTCCTAACTAGTCAGGCATTGAAGAGCCAGGGATGGTGGGAGGTGTTTGTGTGTCCACAAAGATTACAAATGTGATGGCCAAGTTTTGATGAATACTGAAGAATGACTATGAGGTCCAATTAAGGAGAGGTTGAGGACAGTATCCCTTCATGGCATTATCCTTCACATACAGGGACTGAATTCGTGTGGCGTGGAGAACAGCAGAATGAAAAAGGTTGAATGAAAAATACAACCCAACATTATGGTAAATTGAATCTAGAGGATAATCTTCCTCGTGAGTACAGTGCGCACTCTCAAAGGTGAGCGGCAGCTTTCTGTTTGGATAGGAAGGTACAGCGAGTAGTATATGAAGGAAGGAAAAGTCAAAGGAGAGAAAAAATTTTGAAGCAAGAGAAGCAAGAATGATTCTTGGCAGGGAAAGGACAGAGAACCTTGGGGAACAAAAGTGTGAGGTGGAGAAGATACATTTTTGACTGATAAAAATACTACTCACGGCTCACACTTACATACCATGGTTCTCAGCACTTTACATATATTAACTAATTTAATTCTCACCCTAATCCCATGCGGTCACCCTACCGTTTCACAGGAAGTTTAAGAAACTTAACGAAGTTCACATAGCTAATAATTATGGAATCAGCACCCAAACTGTGAACTATGGTTCCACAGCCTGAAATATTAGAAGGTTTTCTAAAATGCTTTTCTGGTGACAGGAATGAGTCACAGTGGCATTAATTTGCTTGAAAGTTCAGGGTAAAGGTATTATACTCCTTCCTGAGACTGACAGTAAAATGGCTCAAAATGTGTTTGACCTAAATCTCTGCTAGAGGGGAGACTGAATTGTTAAAAACTATGCAATTAATTAACCTAAAACACTTCAGATATTCCTCCTTCTGTAAGGCGTTGTAAGTGTTCTTGGATTAATTATACTTAAATATCGTTCTCTCATGAGTGTGTTTGTGTATGTGTGTGTGTGTGTGTGTGTGTGTGTGTGTCTGTGTGTGTAATTCTATCATTTACATACCTACTTATCTATACCTAGGTTAAGTTCAGCACTGTTTAGCCTTCCTCAAACATCTGTGGTATTTCAGGGGAGTGGGTACTATGTTGAACTTGTAGCTCCATTTCCTTATAAAATACCTTTTCACTCCTTGTTATTTTTCTTTTCCTGTCATGAAACTACTCTGGAGAGTTTATCCTCAGTATTAGAACTTTCTCCTCTTATTGCCTTACCCAGACTTCTGAAGGCTTTTTACAAAACCTCATCTATAATATTACTTCTGTGTTGACTGTACAACTTGTCAACCTTGCTACAGCTGCTGCTAGAACATCACAGATCAAGGGGGGAGGATCAAGTCTTGAATTTTTGATCAATCTCTTCATCTGAGGGCTGACACTCTTAACCTATCATTCAGAAACTCTGTTCATTCTGAAAACATGTACAGTGTATTTTGGGGAAATGTACCATGAAACAATATATACCTTCTGTACATGGTATACTCATTCTAAAGCACACCACTAGGAAGAAGGGACATGATCCCAGGGCTGTCTACTTTATAAACAAGACTGACGAAAGTATTTAATCTCACTGCTCTTTACATTTGAGTTATATTAACAAGTGGAAACCCAGCTTATTCAGTGAAACAAATTATTGAATAATAGTGGGCTACCAATTTCCTTTATTTTTTCTTCAGTGCTATTCAGTAGGTGTTTTGCAAATTCATATATTTAAAATTTGGATGTCAAATAAATTTAATACAATTCAACAAAACATATAGGGTATTGGTACAAAATATTAAAAAATTATCATTTTTAGCCTTTCCCTCTCTAAGACACATGGTTTGTTGGGTTTCACATGGATATTTGTAATGAAATTTTGTTTTTAGTTCTCACTTTGAAAAATTGTCATCTGGTAGCAAAATATTTTCTGCTTTGTCCTTAAAGTGTAATAAAGAAACATGATCATTAACTAGACTCTGGTACCCTACAATTTAAAGCTTAGCTTTATTGATTAGCTTAAAGAAGTTTATTGAAATCTCACATATTTTAAAACTAAGACAAAGATGGTGCATATTTTCTTTACTGATTTTAAAATGCAGCAAATCTCTTAACAAAATTAAAGAATGTAGCTTTTAAACTCACCAACCAGATGTAGTATTAAATCATTAAATAATAGTTGCAATGGAGGGGGGTGGAGCCAAGATGGCGGCGTTAGTAGAGCAGCAGAAATCTCCTCCCAAAACCAAATATATCTATGAAAATATAACAAAGACAACTCTTCCTAGAATAAAGACTAGAGGACACAGGAAAACATCCAGATCACATCCACACCTGCGAGAACCCAGCGCCTCGCAAAGGGGGTAAGATACAAGCCCCAGCCCAGAGGGGAAGGAGCACCCCTCCCCCCAGCTCCCGGCGAGAGGAGAGGTGTCAGAGCGGGAGGGGGAAGGAGCCCAGGACTGCTGAACACACAGCCCCAGCCATCCTGACCAGAGCTCAGACAGTGCATGCAGGGGGTCCTGGATACAAGGGAAACAGGGCAGCAAGAACGGTGAGCCGGTACTGGAGGCTGGTGCCAGAGGATGAAAGAAAAGTGAACGGCTATCTTTTTTTTTTTTTTTTTTGGTTGTTGTTGTTTTGCTGTGGTGAGTGCTTTTAGGAAGTATTAAAGGGACAGGGACCCCAATACTAGGGAAACAGGGAGGCAAGACTGGCAAGTGGGTATCTGAGGCCGGCGCCAGAAAACAAAAGTGAGCAGCCACCTTTTTTTTCTTTTCTTTTTTTTTTTGAGTGTGGTCGTTGTTTTGTTTTGGCGGGCGCTTTCTGGAAGTCTTAAAGGGGCAGGGTGGGACACTTAGACCAGAGGTAGGGAATCCGGGGATCTCTGAGCACTCTAATCCCCTGGGCTGCAGGGAGCACAGAGGCCCCTAATGGAGAAGAGTAGCCTCCCAGCCGCTCCCCCTCCAACGCAACTCTACCACTTTGGAGCAGCAGCCTGAGCCAGGTCACGCCCACAGCAACAGCAGAGACAAACTCCATAGCAGCTAGGCAGGAGGTAGAAGCCCTGTCTGCATGCAACTACCCAGCACAAGTCACTAGAGGTCGCTATTCTCCCAGGAGAGGAAGGCCACAAACCAACAAGAAGGAAAGCTCTTCCAGCTGTCACTCGTACCAGCTCTGTAAACTATCTTTATCACCATGAAAAGGCAAAACTCCAGGAAAACCAAGATCACAGAGACAACACCAGAGAAGGAGACAGACCTAACCAGTCTTCCTGAGAAAGAATTCAAAATAAAAATCATAAACATGCTGATGGAGATGCAGAGAAATATGCAAGAGCTAAGGGATGAAGACCAGAGGGAGATCACAGAAGTCAGGAAGGAGATTACAGGACTGAAACAAACTCTGGAAGGATTTATAAGCAGAATGGATAAGATGCAAGAGGCCATTGATGGAATTGAAACCAGAGAACAGGAACGCATAGAAGCTGACATAGAGAGAGATAAAAGGATCTCCAGAAATGAAACAAGATTAAGAGAACTGTGTGACCAATCCAGAAGGAACAATATCTGTATTATAGGGGTACCAGAAGAAGAAGAGAGAGGAAAAGGGATGGAAAGTATCTTGGAAGAAATAATTGCTGAAAACTTCCCCAAACTGGGGGAGGCAATAATCGAACAGACCACGGAAATACACAGAACCCCCAACAGAAAGGATCTAAGGAGGACAACACCAAGACACATAATAAATAAAATGGTAATGATCCAAGGACAAGGAAAGAGTTTTAAAGGCAGCTAGAGAGAAAAAGGTCACCTATAAAGGAAAACCCATCAGGTTATCATCAGACTTGCCGACAGAAACTCTACAGGCCAGAAGAGAATGCCATGACATATTTAATGCAATGAAACAGAAGGGCCTTGAAACAAGGATACTGTATCCAGCATGACTATCATTTAAATATGATGGTGGGATTAAACAATTCCCAGACAAGCAAAAGCTGAGGGAATTTGCCTCCCACAAACCACCTCTACAGGGCATCTTACAGGGACTGCTCTAGATGGGAGCACTCCTAAAAAGAGCACAGAACAAAACACACAACATATGAAGAATGGAGGAGGAGGAATAAGAAGGGAGAGAAGAAAAGAATCTCCAGACAGTGTATATAACAGCTCAATAAGCGAGCTAAGTTAGGAAGTAAGATACTAAAGAAGCCAACCTTGAACCTTTGATGACCATGAATTTAAAGCCTGCAATGGCAATAAGTACATATCTTTCAATAGTCACCCTAAATGTAAATGGACTGAATGCACCAATCAAAAGACACAGAGTAACAGAATAGATAAAAAAGCAAGACCCATCTATATGCTGCTTACAAAAAACTCACCTCAAACCCAAAGACATGGACACACTAAAAGTCAAGGGATGGAAAAACATATTTCAGGCAAACAACAGAGAGAAGAAAGCAGGGGTTGCAGTACTAGTATCAGACAAAATAGACTTCAAAACAAAGAAAGTAACAGGAGATAAAGAAGGACATTACATAATGATAAAGGGCTCAGTCCAACATGAGGATATAACCATTCTAAATATATATGCACCCAACACAGGAGCACCAGCATATGTGAAACAAATACTAACAGAACTAAAGGAGGAAATAAGACTGCAATGCATTCATTTTAGGAGACTTCAACATGCCACTCACCCCAAAGGACAGATCCACTGGACAGAAAATAAGTAAGGACACAGAGGCACTGAACAACACTCTAGAACAGATGGACCTAATAGACATCTACACCCAAAAGCAACAGAATACACATTCTTCTCAAGGGCACATGGAACATTCTCCAGAATAGACCACATACTAGCTCACAAAAAGAGTCTCAGTAAATTCCAAAAGATTGAAATTCTACCAACCAATTTTTCAGACCACAAAGGCATAAAACTAGAAATAAATTCTACAAAGAAAACAAAAAGGCTCACAAACACATGGAGGCTTAACAACATGCCCCTGATTAATCAATGGATCAACAAACAAATTAAAATAGAGATCAAGGAATATATAGAAACAAATGACAATAACAACACAAAGCCCCAACTTCTGTGGGACGCAGCAAAAGCAGTCTTAAGAGGAAAGTATATAGCAATCCAGGCACACTTGAAGAAGGAAGAACAATCCCAAATGAATAGTCTAACATCACAATTATCGAAACTGGATAAAGAAGAACAAATGAGGCCTAAAGTCAGCAGAAGGAGGGACATAATAAAGATCAGAGAAGAAATAAACAAAATTGAGAAGGATAAAACAATAGCAAAAATCAATGAAACCAAGAGCTGGTTCTTTGAGAAAATAAACAAAATAGATAAGCCTCTAGCCAAACCTATTAAGAGAAAAAGAGAATCAACACAAATCAGCAGAATCAGAAACAAGAATGGAAAAATCACGACAGACTCCACAGAAATACAAAGAATTATTAAAGACTACTATGAAAACCTATATGCCAACAAGCTGCAAAACCTAGAAGAAATGGACAACTTCCTAGAAAAATACAACCTGCCAAGACTGACCAAGGAAGAAACACAAAAGTTAAACAAACCAATTATGAGCAAAGAAACTGAAACGGTAATCAAAAAACAACCCAAGAACAAAGCACCCGGGCCAGATGGATTTACCTCGGAATTTTATCAGACACACAGAGAAGACATAATACATATTCTCCTTAAAGTTTTCCAAAAAATAGAATAGGAGGGAATACTCCCAAATTCATTCTATGAAGCCAACATCACCCTAATACCAAAACCAGGCAAAGACCCCACCAAAAAAGAAAATTACAGACCAATATCCCTAATGAATGTAGATGCAAAAATACTTAATAAAATATTAGAAAACTGAATTCAAAAGTATATCAAAAGGATCATACACCATGACCAAGTGGGATTCATCCCAGGGATGCAAGGATGGTACAACATTCGAAAATGCCCTCTCAAAAGAAAAAAAAAAAACAAACGAAAAAAGAAAAAGTTGCAATGGAAAAATGTTTTCTGTGATTTAAAATATGTTTCAATATATCACCATTATCACATGTGTATTTAAAATTTAATGATGAAAATACCAGTAATCTTACACTGAATACTTTTTAGAGTTTGGCTTGAAACTTGAAAGATGACTTAAAACATTATTGTTGATTATATTCGATTTTTAGGTTTAGGTCAGAAGTCTCATCTCCACTGAAAACTTAGTAAGTTGTATATAACGGTAGTACAGACTAAAGGAGGTTCCATTATAAAGTGTCACAGGACTTTAAAAGTCCTTATGTTATTAATGATAGGGTACCACTCTTATTCTCTCAGTCAACTGTGATATTGCAGATGACAGAGTCCTTGATATTGCTGATAGTATCCACAGTAAGAGGTTTGTGTGAGATGAGCATTCTTCCTAAGAACACTTAACCTTTTTTTTTTTTTTGGTGACCACAGAGTATGTCACCCAGTAGGATAATTCCACTTAAAATTAACAGCTAATGATATGAATGAAAGCCTCAGTAGAATGTATCAAGTAGATTTCCGTGGGACAGGGCAAAGGAATCTTTCAATGATTCTGTGGAAGTATCACTAAAATTTTTAAAGAGGCATATACACACAGGATTTTATAATCCAGCAGAATCATGATCTAGATTTTCTTGAAAAAAAGCAAACAGGCAAACCAAACAATAATACAAAATAAAGCAAAAACAAAATATGAACAGAAAAATTAATTCTATATGATACAGAGACTTTGTACCAATACTCAAAACATGCACATACACTATTAGGAAAAAGTTGGTCCTGCATGAGCCAACGTTTTGGTTTAGGCAAAATGAAAGAGGTTAGGTGGTAGCCTGGGGTGGGGTCATCACTAATATTTTTGGCTCAGTCCCTTTCTGGTTCCCATTAGTTAGGGAGGTATTTCTCATGGGTTGCTAGAGTTCAAATGTCTTCCTGCTCACATGCTACCTGTCTTTAGAGTGTCTCAGGAAAGGCCATTGTCCCTTGGTATTCAATAACCCGAGGAAGCCAAGAACTGGATTCCTATAAACCAATGAATTACACATTTCTCATCAAGCATGGATCGGATGTACCTTTCCAAATGCTTTTTCATTACTGGCTTCCTCTGAGATCTAGTCAATGTTGGCATATTCAGCTTTCCTATATTCACCTTTTCCATATTTACCTTTCCCATATTCACCTTTCTCCACCTTCATGACCTTTGTGCTTTTTTTTTTTTTCTAAATCCATGCTTCAGGTTAGACTTGGAATACACCATTCTTATCATCTCTGTTAAATGACATATTCTTCAAAGATCTCAAATCTCTTCTATGCCTCCAGGCAGGTACCATGTCTCCTGTCTTGTCTTTTCACCTGTGCCTTCCCCACCCAAATCTATACCTCATCCTTTTCACCTTTGACCACACTCTCCACTTGACCCAACATCTCAGATGAACTTCTGGAAAGCCTTCCACTCTTGCTGTCTCCACTGTCTCTAGCCATCTAGCCTCGCTCCCGTTGCCCACACATCTTCTCTTCTCAAGGTCTCCACTTACTATGTGTTGGCCTTGGGCTGAAAGCTCACCAGCTGTTCACATGACATGCGGTGAACTAAATTACACTGGAAAAGATGAGGAAAGGAGGAAATGAGCAACTACAGCAAGTTGGGGTTGCCAAGCATCATTTCTGGCAGTTGTGATCTCAGAGTCTGACAGGAAGGGATTCGTTTTAGAAGTGGAGGATAAAAGTTTTTTTGTTTTAAATCTTGAATCTGTTTGCAGAGCTTCACAGAGTTGTGGAAATTCTGACACAACTTTCACACCTCAGCACAGTGACCCATTTCTAGTGTCAATATGGGGATTGGAATCTGTGGCAAGGATTTTTTTAGAAATACCTCGCTTTGCAATCCTGTACAATTTAATTATCTGTAATGACAGTGTCTTTAAAAAGAAAAGGCCGAATGCTTGCACTAATCCTCCAGAATGTTCCTTATTTTATTCAATGTTTACTAAGCAAAATATACAAAACACTGTAATAGGCCTTTAGATACAGCTAGTCTAAAACAAGGAAAATATATATTTAATATTCTTTTGAGATTAAAATTCAGTTGAGAAAAAGGCAAATGCCTTAAATGCTTTACCAATTATGATTTCTTGAGCAATTGTGTGTAGAACCAGAACAAACACCTAAGGATAAAAATACAAATAACATATTGTGTCCTACCTCCCTGACACTCAGGGCCCAGTTAATAGGGGAGTCACGATACATTAGCATACACAGTAAAATGGAGAGAGCTCTACTGACTTCATTGCAAATTAATTTACATTAGATCACTACATATTATCTGAACCAAAACAGCTTACAGTGGCCTCAAGAAGATGGAAAAAAGCTTTGACTCATCTACATGGTGTGCCTTTAACAACAGAAGCAAGGCAGCTTCCCTGAAGAAAATCATCACCCTGTAGCGGGGAATTGTATCTAAGCTAATTAGAGTCAAATGGGAAAATTAGAACCAGAGCAAAAATATTGACTCTCACACAGAGAATCAAAGTAAAAACACAGATGGCCCTACAGTTGTCTAGTAAAGACATGCTTGATTAACACCTTGGGAACTGGAGACTGGATTAGGGATCAGTACCTAAAGTAGCCCTTCAGGAATCCAGTTGAGAGGGAACAAGCTTATCAGGTCCAACTGGGAGCTCAGAAGGGCTCTGGGCCATTTGTCTTTTCTGCTGGAAAAAGTAGGGCTAAAATTTAAATCTCTCTCTAGTTATGAATGAGCAGAGTGATTTTTTTTCACAAGCATCTATTATCAAAATTTTCAGCATTCAAAAATAACAAATTTATGAAAAGAATTTAACACATGAAACAGAAGAAAATGAAAAATTTTTATGCACAAAAGGACATAGTGACATAACTTTTATGAAACTGGAACTGTGAGCCATTGGAAGAAAAGTGGCTTTAAGGAAGGCAGACATGATTAGCGAGTAAGCTCAAGTAAGGCTGATTGCAGAGAAATACAAAATCCAAAATAAAATAGAATTTTGCCTTGAATTTTACTTTGTTTAAAAGTACAACTGCTGTTTCCTTTGTCTTTTTATGCCTAATTATACTTGCTTGTTACTGTATTTATTGGCCCAATAAAATTAACAGTTTAAATGAATGAAATTAGCAAAAGGCAATTCTGAAAGGAATTTATAAAAATAAACCTATAAAATATACATGAAGAAAGTGATACTATTCTCCTTAGGGGTTTAAAATAAATAAATAAATAAAATTTATTATATATTGATTCTCTCTAAAGAAATACACAAACTTAATAGAGCATTCTTTAGAGTTTGATTTAAAATATTAAATTTCATCTGGAAGAATAAATATTGAAAACAGTCAAAGAAAATTTGCAAAAAGATGAGGTAGTTTTATGATGACCAGAATTCAGTAGTTCTGTACAATTATAAGAATAGACAAATCAATGAATTTTTACATAACGGTTTTTGAGATTTTTTAGTCAGTGGGAAAAGAAAAGCTTATGAAGCAGGTAATGCTGGAAGTAGGGTAACTGTTTAACTAGTTGGAAAAAGTAAACTTAGATTCCGACACCCCAAAATAATTTCACGTAGAACAAGGGATTTAATTGCTTTAAAAATAAAGAAGAAAATACACATGTATAATATAAATAATCTTAATAAAAACTGTTAAGTTCCATAATATAATTTACAATAAAATTAAAAGATATACTGAGATCCAAAACAAATTCGCAAGATATGCAGTAGAGTAAGCCACACATGGAAACTTCTTTCATCTCAGTAAGAAAGTATCTTTATATACAAGGATAACATCCATGAAGAGCAACAGAACTATAAAATACTAGAGCAGAAGGATTTTACAGATTGAAAGAATAAAGTAGTTGTTTTAGGATAAGCTGAGATATGTTCAAGTGTTTCTTATTTCACTAATTCATACACATTCACTTATTTTTTAAATTTATTTTTATGGAGATTTAATTGACATATAACATCATAAAATTTAGAGTGTACAATATGTTGACTTGATTTATTTATATATTGCAATATGATTACCACTATAGTGTTAGTTAACACCTCTATCATATCAAATATCATTTACTTTTTTGTGGTGGGGACAATTAAGATCTTGTCTCCTAGCAACTTTGAAATTTATAATCCATTATTCTTATTTATTTTCACAATGTTATGCATTAGATGCCCAGGACTTACTTATCTACTGGTTGCAGTATTGGATCCTTAAATGACATCTCCCCATTTCTCCCACTCCCATCCCAACCCCCATGGTTTTTATAAATTTGGCATTTTTTGATTCCACCTACAAATGAGATCATATGTTATTTGCCTTTCTTTGTCTGACTTAGTACAGTGCCCTCAAGGTCTACCCATGTTGTAGTAAATGACATGATTTCCTTCTTTCTCACGGCTGAAAAATATTACATTGTATATAAATATATGCCACATCTTCTTTATCCATTCATCCAGTGATGGATGCTAAGATCATTTCCACATGTTAGCTATTGTAAATAATATCACAATGATCGTGGCAGTGCAGAGGTCCCTTTTAACATCCTATTTTCACTTCCTTTGGACATAGAGATGGGAGTGGGATCGCTGGATCATATGGCAGGTCTATTTTTAATTTTTTGAGAAACCTCCATATTATTTTCCATAGTGGCTGAACCAATTTGCATTCCCACTAACAATACACAAGGCTTCTCTTTTCTCCACATCCTCTCCAACACATTTCTTGTCTTCCTGATGACAACCATTCTAACAGGTGTGATGTGATACATATATTTAATATATTCTATATGATATATACCGAACAATTGATGGAAAACTGAAATTGAAAAAATATGTTAGGAGTTTAGTGGGGAGACAAAAAATGTTTGTAGAAGTTGATTTATTATAATCAAAACACTTATAAACTAATAGGAGGAGAAAAAGCAATACTCTATTCTCTTAGAATAGAAACATTCACATAGAAACATGTCGGAAGACTTCACATTTACTAGAGCATTTGAATGACTCTTGAGATTAAGACACAAGGAGAACTAAGAACATCGAGGAGAATTTTCAAGGTAGAAGAAATGACTTCTGTAAAATCAGGAAAAGTCTGAACTTTATGTGGCCTGAAAGTTATGTTGTGCCGGTAATAACACAATTACTCCAATACTTGCGCATTTTTTCCTGGAGGGTCTGCAGAAACATCTGCTTCAAAGCTCAGGTTTTTGGCCAAATTCAGTTCCTGGTGTTTGCAGTACTGCCTTCCCTACTCCTTGCTGTCAGCTGGGGGCCAGCTTCGCTCCTACATTCCTTGTCATGGTTTCCATGTGGCCCTCTCCAGCAACCCCTCTTATTTACAATCTGAGACTTTCCCTTCTGCCCCAGCTCTCAAACATTGACAGGGGACTGCTTTTGAGGGCTCATTTGATTATTTTGGCTAATAATCCTAGACAACATTCCTATACCAAGATTTCTAGACATAATCATAATGGCAGAGGCTCTTTTGTCATAAAATGTACCATATTCAAAAGTTTCAAGTATTAGACCATGGACATTACTGGGGACCTTTATTCTTCTACCATATCCATCAACAGCATAAACAGAGAGAGCCGGGCAGGATTTAACGGGGAGAAGAGCTTTGAACATGTTGAGTTTGAAGTGACTGTGGGAATTCTGGGTGGATATGTTTTGAAAGCAGGTTTATATACAAGATTTGGCAGTTCTGGATAAAAGTCAAGGTTGATTGTATAATTTGGCAGTCACCATCTTATAAATTATAAATGAAGCCATTATTATATATGAGAGGTTTAGCATTTGTCCAGGGAGATTTTATGTCAGTTTACAAAGTTAATATACTGTGGTGTTCTCAATAGTAGGATCATGTTTTATTCATTTGGGCATTAGCCTGGGATCAAATTCTTACATTTGTTGAATGCACAAATGAATGAATGAGTGAATGAATGAATGAATGAACGAAAACTATAGACACATGTCCTCAAGGACCATATCTTGTTTATAGCTCTGTGTGTGTGTATGCACATGTGTGTGTTCAAATGGTCCAGCATTTGTTTAAAACACTTACTATAAGAACTGAAGACTTCCATTTGAGGAACATTTGAATTCAAAGTAAACTAAAAGCACTTTTGGATATATACAGCAGGTAGAAGGCATTCTTACATAGATAAAAGTATTATTTCATAGAAAAAACACTGACAATGAATTCTTATTATTTTGTTCATTCTTAAGCTAATAGTAAGTAAACTGGCATATATTCAAAGCATGTTCTTTGAAATAACTACCAGGGTGTGTGCACAATAGCACATGCATATGAATACACATTTTAATGTTATTTTAATTTAGTAAATTCATTCAGACACCTGAAGAAAAACTACATGTGTTTGATTAGAAAACTACATGTGTTTGATTAGAGATAGCACCCATCTATATTCTTTTCTTCTTCCAGCCATCAAGGAGAAAACACCTGACTAACAGTATTTTTAAAAAACCCTACTCACAGCCTTCCTATATGGTGATACTTTACTTGGTTTCTGGTAAAGGGGTCACATCTAATCTTTTTTATTTTAGTTTTTTTTTCAAAGACCATTTTTTAGGGCGGTTTTAGGTTCACCACAAAATGAAGAGGAAGGTACACAGTTTCTTATTTACCTGCTCCTCCACATACTCATAGCCTCCTCCATTATCAACATCCCCCACCACAGCCGGACATTTGTTACAACTGATGAACCTACATTGACACATCATGACCAGCCCAAATCCATGGCTTACATTAGCATTCATTTATGGGGTGGGCATTCTAAAGGTTTAGACGAAAGTGGAAGACTATGTACCCGTTATTATGATATCACACAGCACTTCCATTGCTCTAAAAGTCTTCTGTGCTATGTCTGCTTGTCCCTTGCCCACCCTATCCCTTAAAAACCAGTGATCTTTTTACCCTAGTTCTGCTTTTTCTAGAATGTCACATAGTGGGAATCATAGAGTATGTAGCCTTTTCAGGTTGGCTTTTTCACTTAGTAATGTGAATTTAAGGTTCTCCGTATCTTTTCATGGCTTGATAGCTCATTTCTTTTAAGTGCTGAATAATATTCCATTGCCTGGACCACAGTTTATCCATTCACCTACTAAAGGATATTTTGGTTGCCTCCAAAGTTTGGCCATTATGAGTTCTCTATTCTTTACTGAAACATTAAAAAATATTCAGTTATTTATATTCATATAGTTTGTTCAACACAATGAGAAAGTATCTGGAAATAGTAAAAAAAAAAGAATACACAGATCCATTTTCAGCACATATAATTAATGTAAGGAATGAAAGAGGAATCCGATTATATATCATAGATTCCATAGTCACTAAGAACGGTGAAGGGAATATTAATAACAATAACAACAATGTATTTTAAAATAAAACACAACTCAAAACAGAAGGAAAGTTTGAATAGTCTCTTGTGTGTTAGCAAAATCAAATCCATACTTGAAAATCTTCTTATCAAGAAAGCCTGGCCCAAAAGTTTTCACCAGGAGTCTACCAAATATTTAAGGAAGACACAATGCCAATTTTATACAAACACATCTAAAGAATTAAAAAAGAGAGAATAATTCACAAGTTGGCCTGAAGCCAGTATCACTTCTGTATCTTCTGCAAACCTGATAAGATATTGTAAGTCAGGAAAACTACAGTGACTCACCATCATACATACAAATGCTGAAATCCTAGACAAAATATTAGATAAGTGACTCCAATGGTATATCAAAATATAATAAATGGGGATGACATTAGCAGATATGGTAGAAAAATGATTCATGAAAATTTCTTCCCCCATAAAAGCAATGATCTCATGGCAAAAACTATCAAAATATAATTTTCAGAGTTTTGGAAATGAACCAGTCTTGTAATAAAAATCTGAAATATGTTTATTAAATATTTATTACTGAATCTGAGTAAGAACAGTAAGCTTTATGGTGATTTTTGTGGTTCTGATATATTCATGAATCTGAAAGCTCATGTTCAGGGCTGTACTTATGTCCAAGAAGACTGGAGAAGGCCCTAATCTCTCACCTTTAGATGGACTTGAGGCATTGCACAAATAAGAAGGGAAGTCCAAGGCAAAACTGCCGTTAGGGGTTATTGAAGGTGTGTCCCAGCACAAACAGCCCTTGGCAAACACAGGATGAGGTTCAAAGTATTGAAAGAAATCTCTGTAAAATCATTAGCTCAACACCAATCAATCTGAATAGAAACTTTAGGAGCCACTCATGACAATGAACACAGACCTATGGAACTAGCTCAGAAAAGCCATTAACTAAACAAACAGTAACACAAACAACAATAAATAGCAATAAGGAAAAAAAAACGTGGGGAGGGTCAAATCTGATTTTGAGTAGTCACATTGTATATTTTAAAATGCCTAGTCCTCAACAAAGTATTACGGCCCATGCAAAGAAGTAAGAGAGTATGGCTCACATGGACAAAAATAGGCAGTTAACAGAACTATCTCTGAAGAGGCCTAGATATTAGGCTTACTAGAAAAAGCTTTAAAAATTCACAAGAGAAGCTCAACAGCAGATTTCAACTGACAGAAGAAAATATCAGAAAACTTGAAGATAAGCTACCAAGATTTTCCATTTTGAAGAAGAATGAAAGAATGAACAAAAATGAAAAAAGACAAAGAATGAAAAAAAATTTATAAATAGCCTAACCTTCCATTAAAAAATTGAAAGGAAGAACACACTAAATCTAAAGGAAGAAAGGAAATAGTTATGATTATAGTGGAAATAAATGAATTAAAGAATGGGAAAATGATAGAGAAAATCAATGAAACCAAAGTTGGTTGTCTGATACAAAACAAAAATAAAAACAATGTCTTTAGTCAGCCGTACTAACCAAGAATAATAGAGAGAAGACTCAAATGACTAAAACAAGGAATGAAACAGGGCCACCACTGCTGACCTTAGAAACAAAGAGGAATGTAAGAGAATACTGTGAACAATTATATGCTTACAAATTAGATAACTTACATGAAATGAAAAATTTCCTAGAAAACACAGTCTACTAAAACTGACTCAAGAAGAAATATAAAATCTGAACAGATCTATAACAAGTAAAATTATTTAATTCATAATCAACTTACTTCCTGGAAAGAAAATAGGCCCTGATGGCCCATAAGCCAGATGGCTTCACTGGTAAGTTCTACTGAATTCTGGAAGAAAAGTTATCATCAATCTTCCTAAGCTCTCCCAAAAAATGCTGGTAGAGAATACATACCAGCTCATCGTATGAAATCAATATCACTCTGATACCACAACTGAGATTAAGATATCAAAAGAAAGGAAAATTATAGACCAATATCCCTTATGAATATAGACACAAAAATCCACAAAATACTATAAAATCTAATACAGCAACATATAAAAAGCATTATGTGTATCATGAGTACAGGTAATTCATCCAAGGAATTAAAATAAAGAAAATAATTCCATTTAAAACAGCATCTAAAAGAATAGATTTAACAAAAGTAGTATAAAACCTATACAATAAATACCAGAAAGCATCACTGACAGAAATTAAGTGAAAAAATATGCTATGTTCGTGGATTTGATGGCTTAATACAGTTAAGATGGCAGTGTATTTCAAATTGTTCTTCAGATTCACCAGAGCTGGGGAGAGGAATAAATAGGAACTTACTAATAAGAGGTACATAATTTTTTTTTTCATTGATTAAACTATTCTGGAATTTGTAGTAATTAGTATACAATTTTGTGAACATACAAATTACTGAGTTGTGCAGTTTAAAAAGGTGAACTTTATGGTATATGAAATATAGCTTAGCAAAAACTTTAATAAATGAAAAATAACAGGTTCACTCAATGCAAAATTATTTTAATATCATAAAATCAATTAATGTAACTTCCTACATTAACTGTTTGAATGAGAAAATCTTATTATCTCAAAGGATGCCAGAATTGTATTTTTAAAAATGTACAAATAAGGAATAGAAGAAATTTCTTTAATCTAATTAAATATAGCCATAAAAATCTACAGAAAATGTCATAATTATTAAGGAGTCATTGAAAGCTTTCCTCCTGTGATCGGAAAGATTCCACAGAGAGCTCAGTAAGAAAAAGAAAAAAGTACCCAAGTCTAGGCAAAATAAATAAATAAATAAATAAATAAATAAATAAATAAATAATAAATAAATACACTGGTCATTATTTGCAAATGGCATTATTGTATACACAAAAAATTTAGAATAGTAAAACTAATAAGTAAATGTAGCTAGCAAGATCACTAGATACAATATCACATATGAAATCTATTTTATTTCCATACACTAGCAATAACCAGAATATGAAATTATAAAAATTACTGTTTATGTCAATGTTTGGTTAACTTCATAAAGTTAATGTGAAAGTTTTCTGTTTTCTATATGTTCTGGAAAATTTGAACAGTTTTTCAAGTCATTTAATAACTTATTAACAATAACAATGAAAAAGATTCATTTTGTGGATATGTGGTTATGGATATTCATATTGGTATTAGGCCTATGTCATTATTGAAGATCATTGTTAGATCTAAATTACAGGCTCCTCTCCTAAAATGTCCTGATTTTCTACATGTCCTTTTTTTATTTACCAAAATGGACAAATCTTTTTAATCTTCTACTTTTTAGAAAGTAACCCAGTCTTACTTCAAAGTTTACAGTCAATACAGACATGCAAAAAGTAGAAAATGAAGATAATCTACCAGACTTATCTTAAAAATACTTACTTATTATATTTTGGTGTATCCTTATGTATGTATGCTTTTATAGTATAGGTGTGTATATGTGTGTTTATGGATATATACCCAAAAGTGAGAGTACTTGTGTGTGTGTGTGTGTGTGTGTGTGTGTGTGTGTGTGTGTGTGTGTGAAATGTGTACGTAAATAGAAACAGAGAAATAGAGGTCAATTATGGTATTCATGATACTTTGTTAAGTATTTTTATTTTTTAATTTGGACAAGTTGTAGAATTTAATACAGTAATTAGAAACCCTAGAGTTATTTGCATATTTTCATATCTCTGAAATGACATTTCTGTACAGATAAACATTCATCACAATCAACTACACATGTCACTTGGAGTGGTATCCTCCTGCTGCCATGTTAGATTATTTTGCTTGCATACTATTTGGGAATTTCATATTTGTTATGCTGCATTTCTTCTGTTTCTAAAACATATAGCTGGAAAACACACATTTGGTTTTTATGCAGCTGGAAGGTTCACATGTATCAGAACCAAATAATTATAATTAATAGGTCCCCAGCTTGCATCCTTAGCAATTTTTATAAATAATTCCCCCTTCTTATTCACACTGCCTTATTTTTTCATTAAGTTTCAACAGGGCACACTCAGAAATGTGAAACATAGTGCTTCCTCATTTAAATAGATGATTTGCCACTCAAACATTGTGTGGACCTTAAAGTGTGATGTTTGAGCTAACACTTCCAAATATTTTAAATAACAGACCAAATTAAACTTTTTGCAGTATTTTAGTAGGACCTGTAAAATAATAGAAAGATTTAGTTCTCATGATTTTCACCAATAGTAGTTACAAATAGTCTTCCCTTTCTTTACTACATTTGAAATATATTTTTACTGTATATTTCATTTCACACATCCTTTACTTGCTTCCAGAACCTTAATATTGCTGAAGGAGAACACTTACCTAGCGCAGTGTTTGCAAATGTCAACTAGCCAACAGATATTTGGAAGCCTATGAATGTTCACCTTCCTAACATTTGCTTAAAACCATCTGGAATTAATGTTCTCTTTCCGCTCCTCTCACCTCAAAAAAAAAATCTTTATAAAGAAGTTGACACAAAATATATTAAATAAAGCTGGTATTCAGCCCTTTTGCATTCAAGCAGGAATTACATGTGCATGTAAAAAATGAAGGAAGTATTCATACAGTATTCTGTACACTTATAGTATGCTGTCACATTACCCTTTGATATATTTGCAATTTTCCAGTAAAACACATCTTGTTTATTTGGATCAGGAGCAAACTCTCGCATGTCTACCGGGATTCATTTGCCTGCTAAAGGAGCGCCATCCTGACCCAACTTACATCAAATGCCTCTCAAATCAAAACTGCTTGTTCTCATTTCACTTTCTCAGCCTGATTGGTCAACATTTGTGAAAATGAATAATTTGAAAGATAATACTAAAAATTCTTACAGAGTCGGCCCACCTTCTCTTGGGAGAGCAGCCAAGTCTCCTCTCAGGGCCCGGGACCGTGAACGAGGGAAGTGCACCACGTGGACCCGGCCCCTCTAACGCTGGGAAACGTAAATCTGCTCCGGACAAGCGGCTCCTGTGCGGTGCAGGGAGCCAGTGGGTATCCTGGGTGAGCAGCATTTGTGTAGGGAACTTAGGCCTTCTTGGCGCTCCATTAATCTTTCATATTTTGTTTTTGTTGTTTCTCTTTTCCCATTCGTTCTATCGAAACCTGATCTGAATAAATTATTAACATCCTTTTTAATTTCCCCATTTTCACCATTACCTCCACCACCCCACCCCACCCACCCAATTCCACCATCTAACAGTCACTTAGTACATATTTACTAAATCCCTTCTTGGTACAAATCACCTCACAGCATCTGATCGGGACAGAGCAATAGCACAGCATATAATTCGATTAACATGAGGCAACCCTTGGTCTCTAACATTAGAGTAACTTTTCATATTTTCAAGTCTGACTATTCTGACCCTCTTAGATCTAAAACTGTACAAGTTTACCTAACCGACATGTTCCCCTAAGCTTTTACCTCCCTTTTTCAATTCATATCTGCTCTACAAAAATATCCCCCCAAAAGAAAAAAATTGTCTTGTGTTAACCTTGTATTAGTATATTCGTGTAGTGTTTTTACTTTATCCTGTAGTTACTTCAAGTTTAAACACTTCAGCCCATACTTAGAACTTGTTTTCAACTCCTGCATATTCAATTGCTAGTATCTGAAGTGATCATATAACTACAGCTTTTCAAATTATTCACACTATAATGATGGAGTGAATATGCAAATTGACAAGAATCTTAAAAAGTAACTGACCTTATGACAGACCCCTTAAAAATCAATTCTATACTTCCAACAAATTTTTAAAAATATTTTTAGATCAGTAACCAACCTAGTTAACAGGATGGGTTAACATACAAAATGGGAATGAGATCTGACTAATTACCCCAATATACAACTTTGAAAATGTAAAATCATTTTCCTTGATAAATGACCCCTCAAAAAGTAACCCATTAATAAAGGACATTGTCAGGAAAGTAAAACTTATTTTGGACCTTTCAGCACCCCAAAATCTGATTTAAACCTAGGAGACAGAGAATGACAGGAAGAAATTAAGTTTTTGCTAAATATCCATGAATATTAAGTTATTCTCTATTGGTTTGGAGTAGTCATTTACACACCAATATTCAGCTTTAGGAATTTAGGGGCTCATTAACTTTCCTAAACATGGAATTTAGTTTTTTTTAAAGCTAATTATTTCTTTACTATTTTTATATCCAAGTACAGCCTTCTCCTTACTCACAAAGGACATATCTTCCACAATCCCCAGCCCTGGAAGCCAGGGAAATAATTTCATTTAAATGTCCCTCGAAAGCAATTACTCATGGGTTCCACAGAAACTGAAGTCCATAAACTTTTTGTGGTCCCATTTATTTTTGTGGAGATAAGAAGTTACCTATAGAATAATTTGAACTCATAACTCATAATTATTCGATAAACACATTTAAAAAATAAGAGCAAAAGCAAACCAATAATCCCAGCCACATATCTGAATAAGTTGTTACAATTTTAACTGACCTTTCAGGTTTTCTCAATGTGTTATTTTGGTATTTAACAACATTGCTAGTTTGACAGACTCTATACATTTGCTGCACCATCAAAATTTTGTAAACCAAAATTATTAAGTCAATTGGTTTATTGAGAAAGACTTTATAGTTCTCATAATATGTTCTCTGAATAGATTGTTTAAGCTCTATGATAACTGCTCTTACATATTTAAAGAAATCTTTTTCCAGATGTCTTTCCTACATGACACTCCTGTTCTCTCTCTTTGAACAATGCACAACAGTTATTTTGCCATAATTTCTGCAGTGTGGTTGTCTCTGGGGTCTCTTAAAATCTCCAAGCTTCTAATATGTCCAGTTTCCTTAGAGCTAATTTCTCAACCTTGGCTTCATAGACCTGACGTCTGGCCAGTATCTCAGACCAAATACATCAAAACTCTAGAGGTGGAACCATGACATCAGTAATTTTTAAAACTCCCAAGTGGTTCCTTCCAATGTGCAGCCATGGTTGAAAATGCTATTTAGTGTGAGAAATGACCTGAGGCTATCCTACAACTTTCCTGCTAATAGCCTAAAATATTGCAAGTGGCAAAATGGCATCCGTGAGCATGCATGGTTGTAAAATAGAGCTATGCATTTTGTTCCATCTCTGTGGAGGTATTTCTGTAAAGTTTTTGTGTCTCTGTCCTGTAATTTGAAGCTTGATCCATCAAGTTCTGATAAGGAATCTTGGTTAAATTTAGCCCAAAGCTGGTGCCTACTTTCCCTGATTTAGAAATGGCAGCTCTCAGTAAAATGTAGCCATTTAATTAGCTACCTAAAAAAAATTACAATTTTGAGCAAAACTGTCACTCTTGAATAATTAAATTTTAACAACTTTCAGGTAAATAATTGTCTGTATGTACAATTTATTTAGAGCAGTTTATTAATACCTAGAATTCCTAAGATGATCACTTCCATTAGTACCTTATTTACATGAACTCTTATGTATTAAACCCTTTATGCTATGCTTTATGGTACCTGAAACACCTTTATGTAATATCATTAAAATTTTTAGCTTTCTAGTCAGGAACATTCCATTTTATGGCTCATTTGAATAGCTCAAAAGAGATTCATCTGTTTCTATTTGGAACCAACCTTCAAACTTCAGCTCCAAGTTCTTTTAAACTTACTTAAATTTGTTGCAGAGTTAATTTTCCAAATTCGTATCTTAATTTTCAATAATTTCATTCTCATTCTCAAAATGGCAGGAGTAGTAAGACATCTTTTATTTAGCAATAATAAGAAAATCTTTTCTCAGGTTTCACTCTTAGTTTTATTGCTACCATAGCTTTCATTAGGCAGCAAGTTTATTTGATTTGGACACCACTTTATCATTTTCCTTAATGGGGCCTAGCAAACTTTGGGATTTGAGATTTAAAAAACTTGAATATGATAATTCAAATTACCGTGGAATAACATTTTAGAGAATGTGATTCTTAACAATGATATAAACCCAACTGGTTTGGTGATTACAGTGACTTGAAGACATTGGACTTGCTTCTATGATATTCACACATGAATCAAATTAGAATATTTATTTCAAGAGAGAGCTTTGGGTCCCAGGCTTCTGGTGAATCTCACTTTCCACTCCACTTCATTCAGCCATAAGGTGAAGCAAGGGCAAAAAGACTGTCACTTCAAGGCAATCTCTCTGGATCTACTTCCTTAAATAAAACTGATCCCTCTTCCTTTATCTCCTTCCCATGCATATGTTATTCAAGAGGCTTTATCACTCAGTGACAAGCCATTTTTCTTGTCTTCATCCCCATACCTCTAGGGTAGTGATTTGACCTGATCCTTAATGTATCTCTATCAACAAGGATTCATGCTTGGTGGTCAATAACTGCTTGCTGAATGAATGATGGTGGCTGTAGGTGGGTTACACAGTTTTAACACTTGTTAAAACCCATCATATCATACGTATAAGCTCTGTGCATTTCAACTGCATGTAAACTGTATCTCAAGTACAATACAAAAGAAAATATTTTAATTGGCCATGGAAACTTCTTTCAGGAACCAGATCACAAACGTTATAGAACTGAGACTTCTTCATCACAAAAAGATTCCTATGCAACTTGATAATCCCCAGCATTCATTAGACTCTAAAGGTTATTTTATTACGTTACGAAAAACCAAACTCATCCAAAAATTTGCCACCAGTATGAATACTCAAATAATGTGCAAACCTGCATGCAATTCAAGGAAGATGTTTTAAAGACCAACAGCTTCATTTAAATAAAATAGGAGTTTTCTGTAGTAACATTTCTGTGAGATTAGGCAAATTTGGGTATTACTACACTTAAAAAATGACAGCATCCCTTGACAGCCAAACTTTGTTTAAAGGAAACTCTCTGATTTACTTTTACAAGTGTTTGAAAAATCTCCCAATGTATAAGTAACTAAATGTAAAAACTAGATATGGAATAAACCAATGGAAATGTACAGAAACATTATTTCTCAGCTAGCACTATAAATAGGTCCTACTACATATACAAATGCATTTCTTACAAGTGAAAATATACAACTTTATTAATAGTTACCTAATCAACAGTTTTTAATAACAAAAATGCCATATAGAAAGGCCAGAGTATAAATCCCCATCAATAAACAATGAAATATGTATAACTGTCCCTTTCCTAATCATTTTATCATTCTTCTTTCATTGACATCATTATCTGATCTTTTAGAAGATAAGAAAGCTCAGAAAGTAGGGAAAAACATTGAGAACATGAAAATGAAAGATGGCTTCACTGATGTCAAAACTTGAAAACATGTTAGTTAAGAAATAGACTGAAAAATTCTTGCTGTTCTTAGTAAAATAGAATAAATATTAGGAATGAAAAAGACTTTGGAGTCTATTATTAATTTGTTTGCTTGTCTAATAACTTTTCTCCTTAAGAAAGTATTCTGTAATATAACAGTACATTAAAATAAATTTAAAATAGTAAAAGTGGGTGACTGTCCACAGCCTTATCTGTTGGCTCATTTTTTCCACTTTCAGCAATGGATCCTGAGGGAGAACTACAGAAAACTGAGATTTTAGTATAAAAGTTGCTTTTGCTGACACAGTGAAATGTCCTATTCTCCAAGACAGTGTGACTGTCCCTTAGTCACAGAGTTAGTTTATAGCACAGCATGTTGCATGGCTATACTTAAGTTATATGTTTTTATCTAAAATTTTTAGATTACATTAAAACCATGATCCATTACAAGAATGATTATTAACCTTAACAACTTAATTTCATGAATTGATTTAACTCCCTTAAAATAGAAATAGCACTATTTTGCATTGCAGTTTGAATTTTTCTTTCCTATGAGTGCATAAAATTGTTGTATATGTAAATGTGCCATACCTCTTAGCATTTCTTATGTACTTTGCAAATAAAGTGTCTAAAACAAATTCTATAACTCAATTTCTGGTTTTGTTGTAAACCAAATACTACTTAATAGCTTAGCACACCTGATTTGACTTGGTATTTTCAAATTGATTTATTGCACTCTCTGCAATAACCTGTTAGTTCTAATTTTGCAAATGCAATAGGTTCCTCTTGCCATTATTATTATTATTATACAGCCTATAGGTATGTTATGTCTTCCTTCCATTTATATAATTGTGATTTATTATTCATTTCCAAGACAAATCATATTTCCAAAGCAATAGGTCCTGCCATTTTCTATTGACTAAAGTGCTATGTATTATCTGAAGAGTAACCTGGTTACAAAGAGGGACCTGTACAAATTCACCCTATTCCTGGAGAGTAATTCCTAGGGAGAACTGATAAGTCTTTTATGCTTTGCAGTAGGTCTAGTCAATGTCTTAGAATTGAAACACAATTCAACTAGAGTTTGCATTTTGCTTCTACTGCTTATGAATAGCTACAATAAATGGGTTAACATGATTAACTTCCTGAAGATTTTTAAAATAAGGTGAATAATTAAGTAGGGTTGGTGACAATTTGGGGCTATGTTGAGACAATGATACAATACAGTTTTTCTGTTTTCTCTAATAATTTCCATCTTCAAACTGTAAGCCATTCTTTAAAATTGGCAATGGCAACCTGACAAACATTACATGTAATTATGCTTTGCTTTTTTATCCAACATGCAGTGACTTCTGTTCATTCACTTTAAAATTGTATAGATCTGCCATCCTTCATAGCTTCTGAAGCAAGCTGTGTGAGCAAGTTATTTTTATACTTGTGTTTCTTTTTCTATGTTATCAAGTAACAAAGAGAACTTCGAGAATTCTATATCTTTTCTTTTATTAGTGAGAACCCAAATTAACTTATGGCTAAAGAGATTTTTGATGAATTTGACAAATGCCAACATAATTTTTCTCTGACTATCCCCTTAGATAAGCATGTCAAAAAATAAAGCAATGGCTAGTCAAGTTAAAGAAAACCATCATACTGTATATGAGAGTAAATAAGTGAAATAATTTTAGGAAAAATAAAAGTTATTTTAATATTTATTTCAAATTTCAAAGAATGAATTAAACACAAAAGACATCTTCTCTTTCTACAACTACATTTGAATCAGTAATATATGTATTTACATTTACATAAAATCTATCAGTTCTCTCTTGTTTTACTATTGCAGCCATCTTTGTGTGGGGCTTTGATTCTAATAAAGGGCAATATATGATGAACTTGGGTAATATAAATTAGACCTGAAAAATCACATGAAAACTCTTTCTTTTTTATCTATGTTTCATCTATTCATCTACCTATATTAATTTTAAGAAAATAATGAGATCCAAGATAAATGTGAAAAATTTCTACATATAAAGTGGGCAACTTATATGGACTTTATTTAAATAAATCTTTATGTCTATTTGCAAAAGTGAGTCTTACAGCTAAGGGAATGTATTTTATGTATGCTTTAGTAGTAAACAAACTTATAGTTAAGAAGGTGTTTATCTAAATATTATTTATAATACTGAAAACATGGAAATATCTTAAAAGTCCATCATAGTTAAATAAATGAAGGGACATCTTATAGAGGAAAACTATACAGCAACTTAAATGACATTTTCATTGACATGGAAAGATCTCAACCGTATACTATTGTGTGAATAATGAAGGTTACAAGCAAAAACATATATTGTATGCACACTTTAAATATAAAGCAATATCTAGACTGTATGTATTCAGAGAGGGATGTGTATACACATATCTTTAGCTTACAAACAATGGTTGCCTTTGTGCAGCCATATTTGTACTGGTATTTATTTTCTTTATAGCCAAAGTAGTAATAGCATTGAGGATCTTTCTGCAAATGACTGAACCTTCTGATTTACCCTCCAGATGTGCCTCATTATTGAGACTATTTGTGGTCTTCTCATCTGAGGCATTTTAAGATGCTATAAATATGAACAGATTCTGAGAAGTTATAGCCAAATAATAAGTAATCCTTGCGTGATTACTCCTTAAATCTGAATAACAAAGGAGCAGAATGAAGTTAGAAACAAACACATGTGCTGAAGTTCAAGTTTTTAAACTGTGTATGAAGTACACAGTTTTATGGGAAGGAAACAAGGAAATTCAAAGGTTCCTGATGAATTAAAATGAAGAGAGGCAAGGTGATCACACAAATATGATAGAGCACAAGAAACTGCAAAGGCCTGGCTGGCATCATGTGTTTTCTAATTGGGATGACAAAAGACCAAATGTGTGCTCCCATCTCTGTAATGAAAAAATAGAATAAAAATCTAAAATCCCAACCTAATGCAAACTATCCTGTGTGTGTGTGTGTGTGTGTGTGTGTGTGTTGTTGTTATTGTTTATATTGGTTTGTTTTACATTGGGTTTTTGGTGATAATGATGTTTCAATGTCGGTTCACTGACTATAACAAGTGTACCATCTTGTGCTGAATGTTGAGAGGGAAATTGTGCTTGTGTGGGATCAGGGGACATACGGGAACTCTCTGTACTTTCTGTTCAATTTTATTGTGGTTGTAGAGACTGTTCCAAAAAATAAAGCTTATTAGCTAAAAAAACTCCAAAGTCCCTCTGCTAAGTTATCTGCTGGAACCCACATGTAGCTGATGTCTTCTCATCATCCCAGAGGACACTGACTGAGATGCAGTCCTCTCTTAACTCCTCTCCAGAATTTATAGTCAGAAGACTGGCGGAGGCAATACAGTCACATTCAATCATATTGATATTTTCCTCATCAAAACAATCTATGAGCAGGGCCAACTTGCTGTTTCAGAAGTGCAGCTAAGGCATGAAACGGCTATACCATGCTCTTTTTCTCTCTGTTTTTTTCCTGTACCCCAATAAAACACTATATTAGAGGCTAGATATGAAGAATAAAACATTTGATTGACTTAAGATTACAAAGGCTGCTGTTGAGAGCTACAAGTCTTATCTGCCCATTCTCAAATCTGTTTAAGGCTGTTCTTATCCTCCAAGTAAACAGTTAAATTCAAATCATTGTACCATTATTCTGGATCCATAGCAGACAAATTAAAGTATGGCTTTGAATAAACAATGATGAGGTACATGTCTAGAGATAGAAATAGCCATTGTGCCATTGGGAGATGATGTATCATAAAGACATTTCAAAATAGATGAGAAAAATGCTACCTATCATTCTTGATTTATCATACAAAAAAAAGCAGAGGTTTGGAGTAAATTACTAGATTTACTTTACCAAAGAGGGAGTAATTGCTTTTTCTGTTCCAGAGTAAAAAACTGCCTCCAAATTGAGAGGCTTGAAACAACCATTTCTTTTGTTCATGATTCTGCAGGTTAGGAATCTGGGTATGACAGCTGAATTTTGTACCAATGGATAGAATCATTCAGGTGGCTGCATACTGTTGGTGGCTGTTTGGGGCTGGAAGTTTCAATAACTTTCTTCACATTTCTGTCACTTCGTATGGCCTCTTCCAATCTGGCTAGCTTGAGATGCCTCTCTGCCTGGAGTCTCTAGAAACCTGGATTTCTCACATGGAGGGAGTAGTCCAAGAGGGGCAGAGTGGAAGCCATGAGTCTTATTTGGCATCATTTCTACTCCATTCTATCCAAAAAGCACGTCACAGAACTAGCCCAGGTTCAAAGGTAGGCAATGGACCCACCTCTAAATAGAAGGAATGGAAAAGGATTAGTGGCCAACTCTTAATCAATCATAGAAAGAGATCTCAATAAGGTACATGACAAAAGCATTAATTTCTATTAGGTAATTGAGGTTAATCAAATTGGGCCTGTTTTGTTAGGCATGAGCTGATATTTTTACCTTCTCATGTGTGTTGGAGAGAGGATATAAACTCAAGAATATTGTCATTGTTTTAGAATACTAAAGTAACACACATATATATTTTGTATCTTAAAAACTACATATATTTTACTCAGCCATAAGAAAAAAACAGATCCTACCATTCGCAACAACATGGATGGAGCTAGAGGGTATTACGCTCAGTGAAATAAACCAGGCGGAGAAAGACTAGTATCAAATGATTTCACTCATATGTGGAGTATAAGAACAAAGGAAAACTGAAGGAACAAAACAGCAGCAGAATCACAGAACCCAAGAATGGACTGACAGTTACCAAAGGGAAAGGGACTGGGGAGGATGGGTGGGAAGGGAAGGATAAGGGTGGGGAAAAAGAAAGAGGGCATTACAATTAGCATGTATAGTGCGGGGGGCACGGGGAGGTCTGTGCAACACAGAGAAGACAAGTAGTGATTTTACAGCATCTTACTACGCAGACAGACAGTGACTGTGAAGGGGTATGTGGTCGGGGGGACTTGGTGAAGGGGGGAACCTAGTAAACATAATGTTCTTTATGTAACTGCAGATTAATGATACCAAAAAAAAAATTAAAAAAAAAAAGAAGTGAAAAAAAAACTACACAAATTGTAGTAATGAAATACAGAACTAGCAAATAAAAAGTAACAGCCCCAAATTCATGCACTGGGCATTCAAATTTAATTTGCATGGCATGAGATCTCTAGCTTTTTATTAATTACAAAACCTTATATAGTTTAAGAAAAATAGAGGAAAAATTCTCATTATATTTGATACAGAATATTTTTTCCACATTTGCACATAAAGGTTTGTACTGAAAATGATACAACTAGAAAAAAACAACACTATCATGGTAAACTGAATAAAATTTCCTCTTCCCCTACAGATTTGGATGCCCTCAAGCCCCAAACCTGTGAGTGGTTGGCATGGCAAAAGGGACTTTATAGATGATGATTGTTAAGGATATAGTGATGAGAAGATTGAACTGGATTATCTAGGAGGCCCGATGTAATCCCATGGGTCTTCATCTATGAAAAAGAACGGCAAGAGTCTAAGGGTCGGGGAAGGTGTGGTGATGAAAGCAGAGTTTGGAATGATTAGGTGCAGGCAGCCTTAGAAGCTGGAGGCGGCAGGGAACACATTCTCCACCAGAGCCTACAGAAGAGACACAACCTTTAATTTTAGCTCCATAAAGCCCATTTCTGACTTACAGCCTCCAGCACCATCACACAGCACAGTAAGCCACTGAGTATGTAGTAATTTGTTACAGCAACTATAGAAAGCGAGTAAACTATCCAAAATTTAAAAATGAAACTTATGATTAGTTCTCTCAAATGACAGCTGGCAACCAGTAAATCATTTAGAAACATTTTAAAACTATTTTGTATGGTATTCAACTTCAATAACGTTATCCAACTAAGCCAGCTAGGATTCAGAAACTGATTTTTAAGTAATGAAATTGTATGAAGGCATGTAAAATATGTTTTCAAAAAGATGTGCCAAAAAACACATAATTCCTCTCTCAGGCATATTACTATATTACCTTTAACATTTTGGAAACATACACAAACACCCAATGATACATTAAACGTAGTTTTATAACCTATGTATAAATAAATATATTTAGATAAAGTTTGAATAAATAAAAAAAGAATATTTTATTCTAATCTATGCAGTAAGACCTGAAATAAATGTTTGATTTATGACTTCAAGATTCTATTCTCATATGAAATTAGACATACAATAGAATACAACACAATTTATGAAAATGTATGTTTAAATCACCACAATCATTTAGTAGTCAACATCTAGTTTGTGAAGCGTGTGCATGTGCACCGTGTGATGTGTGCATGCACATGCATGTGTGTTGGTGCTTCCTCTGTTCTCCCAGACAATTGGGGGAAGAGGGCAGACGGAACCAAGCATTTCTTTGTAAATCTATAGAATTATTTTACCATGAAAATAAAAAGCATATAAATTGAACATGCCATGATTTCATCATCTTCATTTATGGGAAACCTAAATGCATTTCAACATTACACCGAAATGAAGAAAAAAGCAGACAACTACATAGCCAAGAAATGTCAGATCTAATCAGTTTCTATCATGAGCTAATTGGCCACCATTGAGCGTATTTCTACAGATGATAAAACTGAGTGCCAAGTATGGCTTATGGCGTTGGCCTGCTACTGTTCTATTTCCCACAGTAATGGGAACTGGAGTTCCAATGTTGTGTATGTTCAATTTATGCTAATAAATAAGGCCACTTTTCTTCTGAAAGCCTTTGGAAGTTCTCTACATTTTACAGAATAAAATCAAACTCATTAACTCATCTTTATAAATTCCTTCCTGCCCTACCTTACATTTCCAGTTCCCCAAAATTTTTGTTAAGAGAAAAAGGTGCGGCCTGGAACCCCGTGCTTAGCCTGCCTTCCCTTCTGCTCCTCTTAGCCAGGCTCACATCATCCACTTCAGCCCAAGCCTCTTTGGTAAGGTGTTCAGAGGACATTAGTATGAAATGTGGTTGCTCCTCGGATCCCATAAACCTTAGCTAACCGGCTGTGACAACAGCATCTGATGGCTCGTTGGGGTCTCCTTTCCTTGATCTGTAAAGCTAAGAGAGCGTTGGCATGCTTCACCCCCCAGGGCTGCTGTTCAGGTTAAAGAACATGGTGTTCGTATAGTGCTTCACACAGTGCTTGGGGAATGAATGTACTTAATAGATGTCAGCTACTCCTACAGTTTGTTTTAAAAAGAATGGTTTGCAAAAAGAGAGCTACAATCACCAAGGAGACATCAGATCATCTTTGTTCTTAGAGAATATGGAAGAAGGATATTAGCAGTCAAAGCAGAGATGTAGGAAAATATAGTTTACTCATGTCAACTTATTTTAGCATAGGAAATAAAGTTGAGTTAATCTTTGGTTTTGGAAGAACCTGCTAAACCACATGAATTAAAAGTAAGAAGGATAAATTCATTTCCACATTCCCTACTTGACTATAAATGTGTGGTATTTGAGTTCCCTTTTGAACCAGTTGTAACATCTACTGAATGCCTTGTTAACTAATCAGATGAATAAAATCTTTGACATATGTTCATTTATAGAAAACAATATAAAGGGTGGGAAGGAACTAGAGAAGCCTGTTACTACCACAGCCACAGGACAGAGCTTCAGTCTGCATTACGGAAGTTTGACAGTGACAACGTTTGTGGAACCAGAGATGGAGTGGGTGACGAGGGCATGATGCTCTTCTGAGGGAAGCAGAAACTTGCACCTTGATTCTGTGAAAGGAGGTGTTGCTCAGGTGTGGCTGCTTCTCAGCTGCTGCCCCAGCATCAGCACCCCTCTGAGGAGGCACCCCTGGGGGCCTTGCCCTGCTCCTCTGCCTGTTCTCTCGATCCTCAGTCTCCCCCTGCCTGAGCCTTCACACCTGGACGCCCAGTCACCAGCACAGAATTACAGCGTTCATGAGTGCACAGGTGTAGTTCCTTAAGATGAGACATTCTTGTGTATTGTAGCAAAACTCAATGCCTCCCTCAGGCTTAAACATTAATGTGCTGACTTTGGATCATGACAGGGAGAGAACCTAACTTATCTCTGCCGTGGTCCACCGTCTCCAGCCTTATTGGCTCCTTGCTGGGCCATGAGCAAGGCAGCCGGGCTCCTGCCTCAGATCCTTAACGATTCCTTCTGCCTGGGATGCTGATCTCCAAGATGGTGCTGGCTGGTCCCCTCAAATACCACCTGCTCAGTGAGGCTTCTCCTGAAAACTGTACAGAACATCAACCTCCAGCTTTCTCGGAACTCCAGATTCACATTACCCTGCTCTATTTTTGTCCATAATACAAGCCACTTTCTTTTTCCCCTCTCTCCACCTCTAACTCGCTCTCTATGCAATATGTGGGTTACCTGTCTCTCCCCAAAGGCAGAGATGTGTTTCATGCCACCGATACCAAAAACAGAGCCTGTTTATCATAGGCACACATTGCCTATTTATTAAATGAATCCTTGTTGAGTGAATTAGCATTCATGATGTTTTCGATCAACCAAGAAAGTCTGAATAGTCTTCAATTCAAAACTGCTCGGTGTAATAGGGAAGTAAGCAGTAAACTTTGTTGTTTCCATGTTAGATTCTTTAAAATATTTATCCTTTTGATATTTCAAGGAATTTTTCTTTGGCTTTATGGAACATTCACTAATCTTGAATATTTTGTTACCAACCAAACCAAAATGTGGTTTTATGCAATTCTGTCTATGTATATTAAAATGAAGATAAAGTTTACATCTTGAATTTTTGTTATAAGTTTAATTTACTATTTATGAACCTAACAATTTTTAGACTATCAACCTTTTAATAATCAATTACCACATCCAATTAGTCTACAATCATTGAAATATACAATTGGGACTAGAGCTCATTTCAAAGCTCAAAATACAAAGTCACTTAATTCAGAACTCCATCTGTGCCTCAGTCTCTAGAGTCTGACAAACAGTATCCAAATTGTCTTCTGAGTATCATGAAAACAAGACACCAGTTTGGAATCTATTTTAACTTTACTTGCAATATATGGGGACTCACATTGCATCTGCTTTGATTTTTCTCTAATGAAAGTTCCTAGTTGATCTGTGTCAGGGAGGATATAAGTATTCCCTAGAAACAGTGCTGTTATTTAGAATGCAACAATAGAGAACATCGAAGCCCCAGATCTTATATTTCTTATTTGTAAAATTGTAATTGGCCTTTTTATGTGTGTACTACCCTTGAGACAGGGAATTAACTTTATGTACACGAACATATATAGGATACCCATAAAACTCAGGATCGTTCAAATTCTCATTCCCCAAAAAGAATCAGAAATAAAATCAAAGCATGTTTTTCTTTAATCTTGGGGGTTTTGTATAGTTTAATGTTACCTCTTGAGATGATATTAAATTTCAGTTATTGTAAATAATGGTCAAAGGAAGAAGTATGGTATAATCTTGGCAATAGTATTGTAAACAGAGAAGAAATCCCCACAAAATTTACATTTTACTTGTAGGACAGAGTCAACTCCTTGCAGATATCAAATGTTTACATCTCCTTTGTCATAGTGGCTATGAGTACAAGCCTTGTTAAGACAGCCCATTGGGTTTAGACTCTGATTTCATCACTTTATATGACCTAGGTTGGACTCAGTAACATACTGTAAGCCTCATCTCAGTCATATCAATAGGGATAAAAATGTCAGCGTCAAAAAATTGGGAGGGGTGAGGCCTATGTAAATGAATATGCATAAAATATTCAGCAAGATTACTGATGCACAGTAAATGCTCGATAAAGGGTTGTCAAGATTAAGAGCAATCAGATAGAAGAGACACAATTTCAATTCACAAAGAGCAGATGGTTCCAGAGGTAGAAGGTTGCCTTGCCATTTGTTAAGTTAAGAAAAGCAAGTAAATCTTTGCCAAAAGAACCAAAAGTAAGTCTGGTTCCTGCATCTCTGTTTATGTTTTGTGTGCTTAATGCACAAAGTCATAACTTATTCAGCACTTGAATGAGAGTACACACATACACAGACACCCAAAGCAATTTTTATTGCTTTAAAGAATATCTTTATATTGTCTTCATTCCTCTCTCTGTAAGTGAAATCTGAAACTCAAAAATTTCCAGGAAGCAAAGAGCAAATATTAAAGTAATACACAACCTCTTTATGCATATATTGATTAATGTATAGCAATGCATTTTGCGCACATTTCCAGGTAAGTGTATATTAAAGCTTTTTACAAATAAGATTATAACAATCTGATCAACATCTCAAAAGCAGAGAAAAAGAAAGAGGGAATAATAAAGCAACTGAGCAATAAAGTGGAGAGAGAGAGGGGAAGAAGATATAAGGAAAGAAATCAAATAAAGAGATCTTGTGCACAAAGACAAATTTTCTGAATTGAAATTTTTATATTTTGTGCAAAGAGCCCTTCTTGCCTTCACTCAGCACCCTAATGGGTTAGATCATTTGTGTTCTGAGCCTTCTGTGGATTAGAAGCAGCAAATTAAACATAAGTGGCAAAGACACTAAGCCTTAACACAGTGATGGAGACTGGGTCTCTATTAATCCTCTGTGACCAGCTTGTTTGAACACACCTGACTGTCAATATTAAAAACAACAACACAACTTACTTTCAGAATCCATCATCCCTGCACGAAAACGTTATTTTCAGGCCTCATTTTCACATGTTCCTGAATGGCCTCTGAGATGACCATGGTTTTCCTGCTCATTCTGATAGAGCCTCCTCTAGTCATTTCAGTACCAGTTTAAATTTAAGTACAGTTTAAATTTAAATTCAGAATACAAGAGGTCCAGCCCAAGATGCTAATAAAACAAAATAACATAATGTACCGTCAAGATCATCTTCCCCTTTTGAACCTGCTTTTAAGCTGGAAACCTAAAAGGTAAATATTGGTGGGTATTCTTATCCTTTCCAGGACACTTAGGGGTTCCTATAGGACCCATTTCTCCTGAAGTTCCCTTGACTCAGCTAGAGGAACCTGGTTCACCTGGGGTGCTCCTTTACAACTTGTTCACTTCAGAGAATCTTGTGACTTATCACCAGCCTCATTCTACTAAGATCTTTTTACCCTACGGGCAACCACACCGGGCATTAGCTGAAGCAATCTTGTTTGATTTTCTCTCCCACGCATTCCATGAGTATGAGAGCCACATAGCTTTTTACCAATTCCAGGAGTGTAGGCGAATTTGAATAGGCCTGTTACTTAAGCATAAATCCAAGCATGGATCAGATCTAATCTGCTTCTGTTTCAGTGTTCTCAACAATGAGTCCGATATAAGCCCTCTGTGTCTCCCAACCGTGGGGAATATGTTTCAAAATTGACTGTTTCCATTTTAACTGTCACTAGGCTTGGGGCCATAAAAATGGACCCCCACCTCTACCTCAAAGCAGGAACAGAATGACACATCAGCCCTCTTAAAGGAGCCCTATGTCTGGTGCAGAGAGTGGTCTCAGAGTTGTGAAACTAACTTTTTTCACTTTCACTCTTTCTGTTTTTGAATGTGAGATGGTCTCTCTCTTCTTTCTGTCTTACCTTCACTTTGTTTTTCTGTCAAGGCTTAAGTAGAAAGATTCCCAGTTCAATGATTTATTTCACCTCATGAGCCTAAGGGGCTGAAGCCACCAACATGAAATTATACATCTTTCCATGTCTCAATCATCTCTATGGTAACTAAACAACCTCAATGCAACAAAGCCGCACTGCTCAAAATGTGGGCTCCAGACCAGCAGCCTGGGCATCACCAGGGACCTGGTTAGAACTGCAGAATCTCATTCCCACCTCTAACAAATGCTGAGTCAGGACCTGCCTTCTAGTAAGGTCCCTAGGAGATATATAACCACATTAAAGTTTGAGAAGCAAAGCAAACCATGCTCCTTAAAAAATGAGTATCTTCCAAAATGCTTTCCACAAAAATGAATTCTATAATCAACTATATTTTTAAAATATGAAGTTAAATAAAATTAAGCAATTTCCTTTCTGTGGAACTTCTTAGAGTCTAACTAAGCACTCTTATACTCCAACAGAAAAATGGCACATGAGGTATTTCTCCAAGTTTTTTGACCAAGAAGCCATGTTTTCATTGGGTGACTGATTAACATTTCTTAGAACACTGGGGTTTGTATAACATAGCTTGGAAAAGAAGTGTATTAATTTATAAGTGGTCAAATTATATTTCACAAACTATATTTAAAACATCAGGAAAAATGTCTGTTTGGAGTTTAAAATTAAACCTTAGAAAAATTGTTATGTGAAGTATATGTTCTTTGAATATTAAATTGGAAAACAGGTGATGTTTGCTCGTCTTCCTACTGCTGTCTCTAGACACCCACTAGTCTTCTTCTGCCTATGGAGTGAGGGACTGGGCACTGATCTCAACTGAATCTCAACATTTTTTGGTATGTTCAGACACAAAATTTCTTATCAAAATAAGAGTCTTCATTATATTCCTCTGAAAGTAGATACCACCATAAAAATTAATTTGTAAAAGCTATCCTCTGATAAGTAATATCTGAAGTTGCCTAAATATGCTATTCCTTTTTTTTTTTTTAAAGAGAAGATCTAGGCTTTAAATTACCTGTTCCATAGGTAAAAGAACTACATTTAGGTAAAAGGGCTACAATTAAAATATGTTGTACCTAAAAAACAAGCTTTGTGGATATCATCCGCACACTGCTATCGATAGCTGGAATTAAGGACCACATACTAAGGAATCAACACATTTGCAAAGATGAGCACATTAGTACATGCTCCTCATTTTCTGTTATATTTGTATTTTCAAGAGGCACCTCATGTTCTCAGTTATTTCATTATTTAAATGCCTTTTTAATTTTTTCTAGCATTTTCCATGGTTCAGGAAGACAAGATTTACAGCCATGAAGAGTTTCATAGCCATCTTTCTCTCCTTTCCACCTAGAGCTTACCGTGAACAATTTGTATTTAAAAAATGTAATCTACTCTGAATTTGTTTTCAAATTCTTCTAGATGGATATTTTTCTGACTAAAAAAAAAATTTCATTTTTAGTCTCCTTTTTCTTCTCACATCTATCATAAAAATAAGGGTTGGCTGTTGTTTCTACACATTTTTTGATCATTGCAAAATAGTTAAGAGTTCTATCTAGTTTCATCTAGCACACCGAATTGTAATTATTTCACTGTGTGCAATAAGCTTCAGAGGCAATGAATGGTTAAAAACATTACAAAATATTATTTTATATAATATTACTAGCCTGGCTTATTCAGGGCTTTCTCTCCTACCCAGTGTTTCATAAAGGAGCCATTAATCATGATTATGGTTAATTCCCCAGGAAAACAACTAAGCGGAATTGAGAATATGCAAAGAAGCTCAGTAGTACATAAACACCTGTAATTCCTGCTTCCCTCCCGGCTTCTTATTTGGAGCTCAGGTTTTAAGGCAATGCTTGTTTACTCTCTCCCCATCTTTATTTATTCAACCAATATTCATTTAATACTTATTAAATGCTAGGCTCTGTTCCAGGCTTTAGGTATTCAAGAAAAGTTAAAAAAAATAAACATAAGGTCAGAGAGGCATAAGTGCTCAGAGGCAAAATAAAGCCATTTAAACAAACAGAAAATACATGGGTAGTGGAGCAAGGTGTTATTTTCCTGGACCATGAAATATGATAGAAAATAAATAAACTTATGTGTGTGTGTGTACATTTGATCAGCTATATATTAGGTGTATATATTTTTGATCAGATGATCCTAATTATGCTGTCAGTTTATGTGAAAATCAATGCTCAGTTTTAGCTGTTCTCAAAATTATTATTAAGGTACTCTCCCATGAATTTTTTGTGGTGCATATTTTTCAGACCATACCAAAACATCTCTCTAAATTTGCAAAAAATCTGTATTGCAATTTTCATTTGACTTGATTAGAGAGAGAAAGAGAGAAACTTTATCATAGTCATATAGTAGAAATCTCTTCCAAGCGAACTCTATTTCAAAAGGAAGTCTTGATTTGCCAACAATTGGAATGGTAATGTATTTCCTTTTTAAGGAAGACTGTAACAATCCAGAAACACATGGTGGGAGTTTTTTGGTCATTTATTTTGTCAATATAATGACTAAACCATTGGTCAGCTTAACAATGAAATTGAGAAAAAAATCATTATGAACTGCTTGATATCACATAGGAAAAATACCTGATTAACTGCATTTAAAAATTTTTAATCACACTTTCAGGCAATTATTAATATTGAAAAAATTACATTTTTAAAAAGCACTGGAAAAATCATGAAATATTGTAAGAGTCAGAAAAGTCAGTGTATAGAACAAAAACTCTGCCAAGTGAAAATGAACACCATGAGTTTTTGAAACTTACACAAAATATATTAACAATGGATACATTGCCCTTTTGGAGCGATGCTTTTGTAGATTTAATTCAAGTATGTCAGAAGCCTCTTTGCCCTGGTGACTAGCTTTTAATATTCTCAAAGTGACACTTTGTCCTCCAACCTGTTTTGCTTTTAATTCCTCTGGAGTATTTGATGAGAAGTACCAAAAGAGTTCTATAAATATCTAAGATGATTTTATTACAGTTTAGTCAAATATCAATTTGGAATATACTGTTAATACAATGAAGCATTGTATTTATAAGAAATATTTATAATAATACATACATAATATATAATGATATAATATGGAATAGATATCATATATGATTATATATACTACTAAAAGAATGTTATAGATGATTCAACAATAACAACCCTTCCAGATATATTATTATTTCAATTTCATTTATGAGGAAAATATATCTGAACCTTGATCATTTGTTTCCATATCTTCACTTTTGTAACAATGTTATCCATTACCTAAGGTCTCTGCTATATACAGCTGTTTCTGGGATATAAATTGAATTCTTATATTTCAATTAATGATTCATAAGGAAATATTATTCTATCATAGTTTCTAAGAAAAATTAAAGCAGAAGGAAAAGGGTAGTACCATTTTTAGAAATTTGCTTTAAAATCTCTCTGTGAGCTTACATCTACATAGAGATGCAAAATCATTTGGCTTTGATCTCTGGCTTCTTAACATGCCTAATTCTATATCTCTTTAATTTTTTATCTCTTTAATCTGTAGTGAAGAGCCACATATTAGACTTCTTTCATGCCCAGCATTGTTTCAAGTTAGAATGGCATCACAGGCTTCCTTCCAATATGTCATCACACTTGCAATAAAAAGTTGACTGAACGAGTTAGGGCATTTGTCATGAGGCTTGACTCCCAGCCTTATCACTGTCAATAACTGGCTACAGGGTCTTGGTCAAATCACTTAACCTTTCCATGTTTCAATCTTCTGCCCTCCACCTAATAGGTCAGTAAGTTATATTGCAGATTTTAAATTCTGTAGTTCAAAAATTTCTCTTGAGAATTGATTATGTACCATTAGGACACTGTGTTAAATATTGAGGGGTAAGATTAAGATAAAGCTGATATCACTATACCTCACTCTTTGTTTGCTGAGGAACTGTAACTAGAAACTAAACCTACTAAGTTAAAATATGGGTTAAAAGGTTTAAGAAACAACTACTGCAGAATATTACCTATATATGGAATACAAACTCTTTATTGACTTTGTTGCTTTATGAGGGTTAGAAGTAATAATAATAATAATAGTTATCACATTATGTGCCACCAAATGTGGAAGATAAAATAATCTCCCAATTATGGTAGCAAACAGGGAGAAAAATATGCATAAGGGGTAAAGGGAAGTCAAACGCAATGAGGAAAAAAATACAAAAGAGGAAGACATTTGTCATTATTTTAAGATTCTAGGGGTGTTTCAAAGATCAGTAACCAATTGCCTGATGATCTATGTTTCCATGTTATCCTACTGAATTCAGGTTTAAGACGATTTAATTAGTGCTGTTTTTGTCAAATATTCTACTATAAAGGAAGACAATGATTAGGGATTATCTAAACTAACTTTGCTGTAACTATGTAGTTGTTAGCATGAGTTTGTTTTCTTTCTCTTAATACTGGATTCATATCAAACTGGGGTTCCCAAAGGGAGGAAAGAAAAAGCAAAAGGAAATATTTCATAGAATCTATGGTATCACTGTGGTTTCTTGTTTGAAAATTGAATTCCCTTTGTACTAGGTAGATAAACGTAAAATCTCTCAACTCCAGACAAGAGTAGACCTCATAAATGCCTTTGAAAATCATTCCTTATTATTTTATAAAATTGTAGTGATTTAAAAACATTAAATGGGCATATATGGGCATTTAAGAAAATCCTTGCAAAAATACACACACAGACATTAAAATGACAGCAGTCTGCTTGCTGCTATTGCCATTCAGAGGCAAGACAAAAATATTTTTTCCTTCCTTTCCAATGTCAAAAAATTCTATCCCCATTGACTCTGTGATTCATTTACAAATACTTGAGGAGCAAAACATCTTTATATTTGAAGGGTTTTCTAATAAAATGCATAACTACATGCCTAATCAGCAGAATAAATTAAAAGGATTCTCTTTATTAAGGTAAAAATACAAAGGGTTTTTTTTTTGGGAGGGAGTGAAGTAAAATAAAAATGAACTTTCTTCCTAGAAATCAGTATTCACTTGGAAGAAGAATGCACTAGAAACTTGAGATCATTTGTTTTCCCTTGGTTGATTCATCTCAGCTTGGTCCATAAGACTACCCGGAATGATGATACCATAAAATGTCCTACTGCAATTCCCAACATGCTTCTTAGTTCTCAAAATATAACACGAGGAAGCAAATATACAGTCAATGTAATGACTTTGAATGTAGGGCTTACTTGGAGATTACACAGGATGACTTACTCATTTCCAAGAAAAGTAAAAATTGAATTTGCTAGTGAATAGTAATAGTAGCAAATAGATTGTTGAAATATTTTTTGGAAGAACACAATGGTATAAAGAAGAGCAGATTCTAAGAAGAGGACTTTGGGAAGATTAGTTATTTAGTGTCATAAATAAGTAAGCAGGAATTATTTTTCTTGAAAGATCAACCCCATTTCTTAGTTTTGTGAAATCGGTGAAATTTTAAAGTAGCTATTTGTAGCCTCAGTAATGAGGCAAGTCACGATTTTTTCTCATCTCTGCAGTAGGACTACACTTCAAATCCCTGTACCAATATGGCTTCTAAGGCCCAGATACGACCTACTTCCATGGAGCCTTCTTTAATCACCCCAGGTGCCTGTTGTTATCTATCCCGCTCCCACAACTCCAAACTCCGTTCCTCTCAACAATACATCTTCTTTATTGACATTACTTATAAATCCTCCTTAGTTTTCATTCTTAAAAACATTTGGATCTCAAGTGACATGAAAAGCGCTGTATATGGAGCAGAGACCGCACAAACGTTTGCAATGATGAGGTGGGTGGCCCACGGTGATGATGCTAGAGGTGACGATGCACAGTGCGATCCATCATCCTTCCCCTCTCCAAAGCTTCTCTCAAGCCCATCAAATGCTTCAGGAAAATTTAGCAGCCGTTGCTCCCTTCTCCTTACCACTCATTAGCTTTTTCCTTTGGTAGGAGGGATTTGATTGGTGAAATGGTAAGACTCTGATACCTATTTGCTCATGTTCTTCAGTTGGAAAGGTCGATGTCCTAAGTTGACATGCTCACGTGTTCCTTCTCTTTCTTTGTCCATCTACCAGTCTAAGATCTCTGTTTTGGAAATCACCTGACTGGGGTCCCTAATCATTCTACTCTCCAATCTTGCATTTTCTACACAATAAACCAGAGAGAACAGGCTATGCCATATGCAATAGTTTTCATTCAGTTGTTCTATTAGTGATGTTTTTCTACAAATTCTATAGAGAGAGGAAAAGAAAAAAATTTATCTGTTTTATCTGATTTAAATGGCCAAAACCATACACCTGATTAATACTGGATACTGGAATTTAACACTTGAAGTCTAAGCTATATTTTCTAATCCACCTTTGCACCTCTAACAAGGTAGATGATTTCTTTTCATTCTAACTCCTGCTATATATTTCCAGATAGGTTCAGAATCATGAAGGAATGAGATGGGATGGACAATTAACCAGATCAAATAATGTGAGTGATGACAGCGATCATGATAAAATTATTCTCACGAGCCCTTTCAAGTTGGGCAAGCCAGGTTTTAATTTTCTGACAGAAGCAGGCATCTTCAAAGATTTTCTTTTTAATACTCTCTTAGGAAAATGTTATAACTTAACAGAGCAAGATTTTGGTGAATTATGTAGTTGAAAAGTCTTTGTCAGGATCAAATTTGGTTAGGGTACCTAATCTTCTTACTGTATTTCGAATTACCTTAAAGGCCAAAAATCACACACCTCATTAATACTGGATACTGGAATTTAACACTTTCAACATCCACTCTAACAGCTTGGGGGAGCTGGGCAGCAAAAACTAATTCCTAGAATCCCTTGTGGCTAGGATTCCCTTGAATCCCTTGTTCAGATATAATGCAGGTTTCACCCATCAGATAGCCTTATGGCAGATCCCCATTCAGAGCTGAGTCATTTGATAAAGTAAAAAACATTTTGCCTGGCAGAAGCAGCTATCAGCACCCAGAGTAAGCAGTTTTCTGACTAGTTTTTGAGATAAAGCTGTGATGGCGGCTTCTGATTTTGTAACTTGCCTGTCATGAAGAGGCACCTGCTCCTGTGCAGACCAGTTCTGCTCAGTATGGGATGTTTCCAGAAACTCTGCCTGGAGTCTTTTTTTTGCAACCCTACTAATTAATCTGTGAGGCAGTTTTATCCCTTAAAAAAAGAAAAACAGGTATTCTTAAGCAGGATGAAGTATTTTCCCCTTATGTGGTTGAGAATCTTGCCAGTGCATCCGTAACACAATTCAGGATGCAAATATGAATTTAAGATAAAGAATAGATTGTAAAATATAGATTAAGTTTAATATTTTATAGGCTGGAACTAAGAAAAATATGCCCATTCATGGGGAAGATGAAACCAAATGTATTAAACTAAACACAGCTGCCCATTTTCCTGGTCCACATTATTATCCACTGAGAGTTACCATTCCAGTTGAAGAAGTCAGATTTTAAACACACAGCCTGAAGCAAAAGGGAACATTAATTTATCTGATTTAAATGGCATATTCATCCTACAGGAAACAATTGTCACCTGCTGGAAAATAAATACACCATTGTTGCTCACTACTCACATTCAGGATCATTCCTGTGTATTTCTCAAAAATGTTAGGTTCACTCCTACTCGGTCCTTAGAATGCCTGACTTAAACATGTAACAGTTTCTATACACATATACATGACTTTTCCAATTCCTTGTATAGTTAATAATCCAAATGCTCCCATTCCAAGGCTATCTACCTCATTTATTCTCTCCAATGTCAAATCTCAGACCTTGTCATACCCAATAACTGAAACACATGCACAGAGCTGGGATTATGTGATACGTATAATCACTACGTATTAAGCACCTTTCACCTACAGACATCTCACATTTTTTTGGCACCTGGGAACCTCCAGTTCACTGACACAATCACCTTCTTCTGTCCCTCACTCCCTTGATGTTCTTCCTTCTATCCTTACCCAGTTTAAATCTATGGTCTGTCCTAATTGCTCTCGTATGCCTCCCTTGCCCCACTGCCCCCTCTCGCTTCTTCCTGCTTGCTTGGCACAGCCGCAGCTCTGGTTCAGTCCAGCCCTTTTCCCATATTCCGTAACAAGACCCGCGTAACTGAATGTGGCTGGAATATAGCACATAACCATATTGACTGATCCCACTTCGAAGTCACACTCCTCGAAAGTCATTTAGAGTGATTATTCTCTACTCCACTCATCTTGGCCATTATTTCTCCAAAATTTTTTTCTCTTTTTCTCTCTCTCTCCTCTTCTTCTGCTACTCCCATTATGTGTATGTTGATATGCTTTGTGGTCTCCATATGCCTCTAAGATTCTGCCCATTTTCCTTAGTACTTTTTTTTCCCTCTCTTTTTAGAATGCATGATCTTTATTGACTGATTTTCACAGTCATTGATTCTCTTATCTGATCAAATCTATGGTTAGAGCTTATTTACCAAATTGTTTTTATCAGTTATTATATTCTTTAAGTCCCTTTCCATTTGGTTCTTTCTAATAATTTCATTCTTTATTATTATGTTATTCAAGTAATTTTTATTTATTGATACTCCGTATTTAATGAAACACTGTCATCATACCTTCCTTTAACTCTTCGATTCTTTCAGTTCTTTGAACATCTGTGAATATATTTTTTAGCGCTGCTCTGAAATCATCTGCTAAGACCACCAAGGGGCCCCTCCAATGATACTTTCTATCACCTGACTTTGTTTTTATATATGGGTCACCCTCGCTGTTTCTTTGCGTGTCTCTAATTTTTTTTAATTAGACATTTTAAATAATATATTATAGTACATATGGTTACTCTTCCCCTTCACCACTGGGTTTCTTGTTGCTATCTGCTTAGCAATTTGTTTATCTGATTAATGATTTGGTTGAACTGATTCTGCAGCATGTAGCCACTCAGGTGTGTTCTTGCTCATATGTTTTTCCATTTGTTTTTATCTTTCAGCCTGGCTATTTAGGGGCCACCCATGAGTAAGGATAAGCTACTTAAGGATGAAAGGTTGTACCTGAGCTCCCTTAGCAAGTTAGATTTTTGCCCTTTACCATGGGATGGATGCAGGTCTTGAGGCTGTTATCACTGTTCAGAGCATTTACTTTTTTTTTTTTTTCCCTTCCTTCAGTCAAGGACCAGTAGCTAGTAGCTTGATGATTCTCCTTCTGATGGCTGAGGAATCTGGCTTCTGGCCAAAACCCAAGGTGTGATCTTAAAGGCCAAGGTTAGGCAGTTACAAGGTTTTACTTGGCAAGCTTCAATGTTGCCCTCCCTGCACCAAAGTTGGTGCACAGTTAATGCAGGACGGTCTCCGAGGGCAGCTGTAGTCAGGGACTCAGGTGCCCTGGCCAGCATGCTCGGATGCATGTCTGCGTTCCTAGCCACATGGCTCCATTTATAGGGTGCCCTTCCCCAGTGCTTCTGCCCAGACCCCCTTATCAGGTCACTTTGCTCCACTCTGACTCACACTTTCCCATCCCTCCTCACACCCCTCCCCACCTCCTACTCCAGCCTTCATGAAAGAGCAGGAGATTTTTGTTTGAAGCTCCCTCAGCAGTGAGATGATTCCTCCCATTTGTGCCGATACATCTGTTCCTTGTCCAATGTCACTCCACGGGGGCAAACAGAAAGTTCTATTTCTTTCTTGTCTCTTGCTCCTTCTTTCCTGCCTCTTGCTTGTACTTCTAAATAAGTAAATAAAGGCTTTGTCATTACTTTTATTTAACTTGCCTTAACAGACTCTCCAGCACCCAGCAACTCAGCTCGTCACATCACCTCTGAGCAGAGGCAGCCTTGGGCATACACCTCATTTTGCAGAGTTTGCAGGAGATGAGTGTAATTTTCTCATTAAGCCTGGCTTCCTAGGAGTCACCCCGGGTCAGAGCTGTCTGTTGTTCAGGCAGTGTTTTGTCAGAAGTTGTATATAAGCTGCTGGTGTGCCAGTGAGACTTCCGTCCCAAGCACAGGCCTGCGTGAGGCTTGGGAGAGGCTGCCAAGTAGGCCTCGCACCCTGTCCTGCTGGCTGCTGAGTTGGTGCAGCCTAGCACATGCTTGTGGACCTCCAGAGGGACTGTGACCTCAAGAGGACTCTTCTGGTTTCCTGTCATTCGGCCTGTGTTAGGGAGCTAAAGGCCTCATCTTAACTGCCCCCACCAATATCACCATTGTTTTCTACAACAGCCTCAGACAAGGAATTTTCCATGCCCTGTTTTCAATAAAGCCAATCCTCTAAGGCAGAGTGATGGAGCAGGCTGTGGCTCATGTCCCTAGCCTGGGCTCTGGTGCACTCATCTCCAGATTCCTGTGTTGAGGTTTGAACACCCAGTGCTCAGAATGTGACTGCATGTGGAGGCTGGGCCAGTAGGGCGGAGATAAAGATAAAAAGATAAAAGGCAGCTGTGTGTGTGTGTGTGTGTGTGTGTGTGTGTGTGTGTGTGTGTGTGTGTCGGAGATGAAGATAAAAGGCAGCCGTGTGTGTGTGTGTGTGTGTGTGTGTGTCGGAGATGAAGATAAAAGGCAGCCGTGTGTGTGTGTGTGTGTGTGTGTGTGTGTGTGTGTGTGTGTGTGTCCGTCCCAGTGGGAAAGGGGCCGCGTTCGAGCCAAGGAGGCCTCAGGAGGCACCGAGCCCGCCAAGCCCTGATCGGGACTTCCAGCCTCCAGAACTCCGAGGACATACATTTCTGTTGCGGTACTTTGTTCTGCCAGGTCATCCAAACTAATACAGATATGAACTCTGACTGCTCTTAGGAAAAGAATTTCTTGAATTAATACTTCTGTAGTTGTTTAGGCTCTCAGAACAATTTACAGAGACTTTCAATGACTGTTGGTTCCTTCATTACTCCAGAGGCCCCCTCTGCTGTCTCTCCTGTCAACAGGTTCCTACTCTCTATAGGTAATTCCTACCAGCACAGAAATGTACTGTTACCTGTTACCTTAAAAACACAGAAGCACCGTGTTGACAGGTAGTAACTGCTCTAGTTGGGGTGAGGATTTAATACTAAGGGTAACTGTTCAACCACTGGGTTGTCTACTTGAAACCAATATAAGATTGTATACCAATTATATTTAAATTAAAAACAAACAAACAAAGCAAAGCAAAGCAAAACAAAAGACCTTAGCAACAACAAAAACTTGTCTTGACCTACTTCTTCAATCAGCTTCCATCCGATTCTTGTTCCCTTTTGGCAAAAATCCTCCAGAAATTTGACGAGACTTGCAGTTTTCCAGCTTCCCTCTTCCCTTTGTGCCCCAAACCCCCTCCAATCCGGCCTCACCACCACCACTCCTCTTATACTGCTCTGATCAAGCAACCAAGTATTTCCTTGTGGATAAATTAATTACTCGGTTGCAGACGTCTTCTTAAGTAAATCACTAGCAGGCTTTTACATGGCTACTCATTCATTCCTCTGATACCCTTTCTTCATTTGACTGCAAGGAAAACACACCAACGTGGTTTTCCTTCTATCTCATTAGCTGTTCCTTCTCAGCTCACGTACTTACTTCTCCACCTCACACCGACTGTTTAATGTTAGTGCTCCCAGGTGTCCTGTCCACAATCTCCTCCCTTCACTATATATAGATCATGCTTACGAACTCCAGAATTGGGTGCCAGCTGCCTCCTCAGCTCTTCTCTTTAGATGTACAATCTCTGCCAGCCCAAAACCTGTTCAGCCACAGTGATCCCCATCTTATTTGGTGCCAACTCCATCATTTTTAGTGTTCTAAGATTTGGACTGAACCCTAATTCCTCTCTTTTTCTCATATTTCATATCCAATCCCACAGAAATTCCTCTTGTCACCATCTTTTTAATATATCAGAAGGCAATCCCCTCACACCATTTCCTTTGCTAATATCAAGTGCCACTTGCCATCATCTCTCACCTGGATAACGTCAATAATTGCTCAAGGGGTCTCTGTTTGTACCTTTGACACCCCCGGCTGTTAGGCTGTTTTTATCAAAGCAGGCAGAGTGATCATTTATTTAAAAGGTAAGGAAGACAATGTCACTCTCCTCAAATCTGCTTAAAATCTTCCAGAGGCTACTCATTTCACTTAGTGTAAAATCCAAAGTCCTTCAAAGTCCCTCGGTACCATTGAGGACTTTTTTCACCATCAACCCTTCGATTTCTGTCTTCTCTCCTTACTCACTCTGCTACAGGCTGACTGTAGCCTTATACTTCTTTACACCATTAAGACACATGCCAGCCTTTCCTACTTTGCCTCCAAAGTGGGATGTAACCCTCATAAGAGCAGGGGTCTCAGTCTGTTTGCCGACAGACCCCTAAACACCTAAAGAGTGCCCAATCTAACACAGGAGCTCAATAAATATTCACTGAATATGAAAAGATAATGAATAAATCTTAAAGCATAGGATTGGGAATTGGGTATGAAGGAGGATGGACTAAGTTCAAGTTCTGTTTGGAAAACATTAATGATGTCCCACTAGAAATAGAGGCACCAGCTAGTATCTTTATTATAATTAATCCTTTAGTTTCATTGCCTGCCTTGTTAGTTCAACAAGCACATATGAGATTAGAAGTGGTTCATCTGAGATAACAAAATAGAATTTTCATGTAGAAAAAGTGTTTAGATAGTATTTAATCAGACTTCATGGATAAAGCATAGGCACTCTAGACATATCTCACTTAATTCTGCTTAGCAAAACAATACAACTATTAAGTTGACTTTAAAGATAGGCTGTATCTGCATTCCTACATAAATAGAAAGCAAATCCCCAAGAATTAAAGAATTCCATATTGGACCAATCAGTAAATACTTTTGCAATTCTTTCATTATCAGGAAAAGATTAAAGTAAGTATTAATTTTTATTAGTTTTATATCTTAATTTATAGAGTTCTCCTTTGTGCAGTTATGATAAGTGTATATCACAAATAAATAATTTGTCCCATTATACAGCTATGTATATTGTTTTAAACATGCATAGCTTCAAAATACCACTTACCTTAAGTAAGGATAATAAAGGACTGATATGCCCTCTTAACTTCACAAGTACATCATCATGTGCAATGTAATTTTGTTTGCACTTTTAGAAAGACTTTTTATTAAAGATTAAAAGCAAAATGGCTCAGGGAATTCAAGCAAATTTTATACAACTTAAAGCTCTTACTTGACTATGCAAATTTTTATATTAATTTTTATCTTAGAGATAATCTAGCCTTTGGAGAAATGATAAAACAACTATAGAGTTTATCCAGAAAACATCTGCCAAGAACTATTATGGCTTGACAAAGTCCTAAACGCTGGGGACAGATATATTAGTTATCTCTCACCATGGAGATGAATACAACAGAATCTGAAAAAACAGTTTGGGTGCTGTTTTTTGCACTCAATCGCATTGAATTTTGTGTAGCCGAATCTGAGGTGGAGATTGGCATGCAGCAGGTTTCTTAGGGCATGCTCTGGCGTCAACTGGAGGGGGAGGGAGAAATCAGAGGGAGAGGCCAAGCTTCAGGGTATAATCTCAACGGAAGTCCCAGCTGAGCTGACCAATGAAGAGTTCTGAAGCTCAGATGCTCATTCAGAATAAATTTAATGCAGTTTCCAGATCCTCAATTTCTCCATACGTATGCTTTCCAAAAATTAATTTGGCTAAGAATGTGTCTGTGTTTTTAGAGTTTGGGTACAAGAGACCCAGACCCTATATCACCAAGTAAATCAGCCATGGGGGATGGAGGATAAGTAAATCAGGGTATGGGGATACCTTGGGAAAGGACCTTTGGCAAGGAAGCTATCTTGAGCCAAGACAATCCCTACAGGAGGGAAGCTAGCCAAGTTAGCTCAGACCAGGATAATAAAGTCATGTGACACTATTCCTGGTAGGAAGAAAGGAATCCCTGAGAAAGGGGATATGGTTATTTATTAGGCTTAAGGAGGCATCTGAGATAATAACCACATACTTGGTCTGCACATTACATGGCTATACCTACCTGCCCAGGCTGCTGTAACACAATACTGCAGACTGGGTGGCTCAAACAGCAGAATGTTAATTTTCCACCCTTGAAGCTCTGACAGGTGGGACCCCACCCCCAAGGCTCTGGCACATGGAGCTGTGAAGCCCAGGCAGTGGCCCTGCTGATTTCTGAATTGCCTTTGATTTCATTCTTCCCTGTTGGCAAGAGCAGCAGCAGCCTAGAGAATCCAAGAAGTCCAACAGCCTTCCTTCATTTCATCCCACTTTCTCTTTCCCCTTCAGTTCAAACTGGCAGTGCCTCTGATGGTAAAACCCCTCTCAATTCCCACATTCTACTTAGATGGCTGAATAAACTCACGGATAACTGCACAATGAAGTGATTGTCCAATCGCAACCTTGGTGTTTTCTCCAGATTAAGCTTCCTTCTTTTATGCAATACGGATAGGTTGAGAATTTTCCAAATAATCAAGTTCTGGTTCCTCTTGGTTTAATTAATTAATTCCTTGTTGCATAATTAATTCCTTCTTCAGTTCATCCCTCTTCTCTTGCATTTTACCACAAGCAGTCAGGAGGAATCAAACCATTTCTTCAGCACTTTGCTTAGAAATCTTCTCAGCTAAATATCCGGCTTCATTACTTTTAAGTTCTATCTTTCATAAAACTCTAGAACACGGTTCAGACTAGCTCTTTGCTACTTTAGAAAATGGCCTTTCTTCCAGCTTCCAATAACATGCTCCTATTTCCATCTGAGACATCACCAGAATGACCTTTAACGTCCATATTTCTACCAATATTCTGTTCATGATTATGTCTTCTCTAAGAATATGGAGTCTTTCTAGCTCTCCCCTTTTCTTTCTGAGTCCTCATAGAATTAACCTGGATGTTGTTCTTTCTAGTGGGCACCTCAAAACTCCTCCTGCCCTTACCCATTTACCCAGTCACAAGCTGCTTCCATATTTTTAGGGATCTGTTACAGGATCTCCCTACTTCTTGGTACCAAAATCTGCTCAGGGTGCCATAACCCAGTACCAGAGACTGGGTGGTTTACACAACAGAAAGTCATTTTCTCCCTTTCTAGAGGTTAAGAGTCCGAGATCAGGATGATCAGCATGGTAGGATTCTGATGAGAGCTCTCTTCCTGACATGGCAGACACGTACCTGCTTTACTGTGTCCTGACATGGCAGAGAGAGAGACAGAGAGAGAAAGAGAAAGAGCGTTCTGGAGTCTCTCTTATCAGATTAGGGCCCCACTGTATGACCTTATTTAACTGTTATCGCCTCCTTTCAGGCCCTATCTTCAAATGTAATCACATTGTAGGTTAGGGCTTCCACAGATGAATTTGAGGGCTGGGGGCAGACTAAATTCAGCAGTAGCCTATCTCATAATTCAACACCATTATATATATGAATTTAAGATGACCTGGGTAAGGGGATCAGTTGGGCAGCAGCAGAAGAGGAAGCAGCAGTCAGAAAGAAAAGTGGAGATGGAGGAAGAAAGTAGGCCACTGGCTCCTGGCACTTCTCTTACGTAACTACAGCTAAGTCTCCTGGCGCAGGGTGCCCTGCAGGAAAGCAAAGACGGAACAGATGCTATATAGGCATGAATAAATTTAATGCAGTTTCCAGATCCTCAATTTCTCCATATGTATGCTTTCCAAAAACTAATTTGGCTAAGAATCTGTCTGTGTTTTTAGAGTTCTCCCTTTTGCAACTCCTCTTTTAAAATATCTGCTTCCTTTCCTTACAAAAGACCATCTTCTCTAATTCAATGCCCTGGAATGCAAAACTCTGGAGAGTGAGATCTATGGGAGCAAAACACCATGGAAACATTTCTGCTGTATCTAGCAATGTTTTGATCTGTCTAAATTAGAATTAGAATTCAGAACACCAGGTGGTCAACAAGGGGGTATATTAACTTATTTATCTGAGCCAGAAAATAATTATATTGAACCTTTTCAAATAACATCATCTAATTTGCTGTTGAGATTGACAATGAGGGCTGTTTTTCTACGATGGTGTTTATGGGTTGAAAAAACTAAACTGCAGGTCTAATGTTGTCATGTAAATTATGTGTGCAATGAAAGTATCCAGAAAACACATTCTTTGTAAATATTTAATTTTGTTACAAATTTTAAGGTGTCAGTTTTAAATGAGAGAGGAGGGTACATAAGTTTTCAAAAATTATTTAAGGAGCTGCAGGAGCAATATTTGAACACTGTCATGTATCAGTGAATTATCTTTCAATCTTCTCTGAAGGAAGCTGACATGGTTTCCCAGTCTTAATCTATTTTCCTATGAGTTATAAGCCCCCTATCACTGAAAGAAACCTGACCTTTTCTCTGCATATAAAAATGGGCAACATGGATTTGTTTGCTGAATGTTTAATGGCGCCATAATAAGAGACCCAATAAATGCATTTTATTATAGGGATAGCCTGACAACAGGGTCATTGTACTCGGAGGACTTTTTCTAAGACTCCATACTCCATAGACAGAGCTTAGGAGGATGTTTATTCTCCTTATACTCTTTTGGCTCCTTATTCTTTGACTTTCTCCAAGAGTGTCTCCTTCCTCTGTTGCTTAAAATTGATGATTCCAAGAAAACCATCTTGAACCATTGCTTTCATACTATATATGGCCATCTGGGTGAGTCCATCTACTCTCCCTATGTGCTAATGATTGCCAAAGACATATTTACAAAATAGACTTTGTCCCTATTTGTAAAATGAACCTATAACTTTCCTATCTAAAGATTTCTTCTTTGCGTTCCCTATTTCTTCAGTATTTCTAATTTCTACCCAACTTCCTAAATTTCAAATCTGGGAGTCATTCTTGAATCTCTTCTCTTCATCATTGTATCATATTTAATCATTCAGAATATCCTGCCAATGTACATACTATACAGTTGTCAAATATTTTTCCTACCACTTACCTAGTTAAGGTACTCATCATCTCTCCATTGGAATATTACAATAGCTCTCTCCAGTGACCCTGGCATCTAGTTCACTGTGGAATAATCTATTTAAAACCCCAGGATTCCTCTGGAGCATCTAAGGCTTGAAACCAATGTTTCTACATAGCAAATAGAGGCAGTTAGATTTTTTAAATGTGCATCTATTTCATTACAGACTTTTAAATAAGTACTAATATATTATGTTCATATATAAATCATGCAAGTTATAAACAACAGAAATTTTTAAATAATGTTAGAAATTAAAGTAAATGACATCTCTAATATTTTCTTCCCAGATGGCAATCTGGGATCCTAATCACCTCTTCTGTATGTATATGATAAAAGAGAACCAAAAACAGATTAAAAGTGATAGTGTCAAAATAAACTTCAACAATAATTCTAATACTGCCTTTTAATACTGCAGTGGATCACCTGAAGCATCTGTTGCTCCTCACATCCCTCCCCCCCAAACACTTTAGATATTACTGGCTTACAGAATAAAATCCAGATTTTTCTTTAGCATAATACAGGGCTCTCCATGATCTGGGTTTTCACTCGGTTTCTAGTTATGCTGAATTTATTAGAATTATCTATTGGTGGGGCTGTTATCTTTACCAAATGGTAAGTTCAATCACTGAAGAAAATATATCTAATTTATCATTGTTGTCCCCAGAGACTAACACATAGTAGGTGTTCAAAGGTATGCTTGCTGGATGAATGTCTAGTGTTTCCTTTTTATGTCTTCCCTTTATAATTATATTGTTTAACAATCCAACAATTCACTGTATTATTAATTGAGGGAAAGATTTGTAATTACGTTGCTTTTGACTGGGTAAACTCTGTTATTTCATTACAGTAACAACTGAAATAAGTGAATTTAGGTTGTAGCCGTTGTATTCAGCTGATCCTACTTAAGAACATAAAGATGGTAGCTATGAGGCTAATAAAAGTTCCAGTAGTAAATGATCAGTGAAAGATAACGGGATTGTAGGTTTTAAACTGCTCTGGGTAAATTATTCTAGTTGATTAATAGTTTGATTATTTTGGATAAAGAGGAAGTAGACTGAGTATTTAACCATATGAACGCTGGAGTCAGACTGCATATATATTCATATTTTATTGCTATGTCCCAGGTCAAATTATTTAATGCATCTTTGCCTCAGTTTCTTCACACGAAAGGTGGTAAGCATAGTACCTATATTGTAGAGTTTTTAGGAGAATTAAATGAGATTGTACAGGTAAATATTTACAATATTCCAATTTAATATATAAATACAAAGTATTTACCTCAGTGCTCCCCAAATGCTAATTCTTCCATATGTGTCAGGGATTTTTCATTCCTACAACTGATAAGGAACAAAAAGAGTTGAATTTTAAATCAATTTCTCTCTTGAAAAACAAAATTTCGTATTGCACATAACTGGGAAGAAAGAACTGAAATTTAAAAGCTTGCACATTAGGAAATGAGGGTTTTTAAATGTACTCTAGCAGGAGGGATTTATATTTTCCATCTAATTTTCATGTAATGAAAGGCCATGACTCATGCTATGGGCTTTTTAACAATTGGTTATAGGTTACCAAGACTTATGTAATCTTTTATTGAATACATATTTATTAAGAACTCTCTTTGTGTCAATCAGGCATAGTTCTAGGACCTAGCAATTCAGCAAATAATCTAAGTCTCATACCTCATGGAGTTTACATTATGGTGGGGGATATAAAGTAAACAAACATATACTATAATGTCAGGAACTAATATATACTATGAAGAAAATGTGGTCAATATATGGAAATAATGGGAGTGGGGCCTAGAAGGGGTCATTTTAAATAAAGTAGTAAGGAACACTTCCTGTAGAGTGACAGCTTTCAGATAGGTATCTGAATAAAGTAAAAAATTGGGTTACATGAGTATCCCAGAGAAGTAGTTTAACAAACAGAGACAATAACATGTGCAAAGGCCCTCAGGTAGAGGGCCTGGTAATTTGCACTTAGTAATTAAGAGGAACAGCAGGGAAGCCAGTGAGACTGTAAATAAGTAAGCAAGATGGGTGTTCATGCATATGTATGTGCAAGCATGTGTGTGCACACATGCGTCATGAAAGAGGTAGAAGAAGTCAGCAATTTAGGCAACAGCTAGAACATGAAAATCATTAAAGAAAAGGACTTCGGTTATATGCTGAGCATAGTTGCAAGTCATTGGAACAATGGAGAACAGAAATAGCATGAATTGAGCTACATTTTAAAAAACACCATTCTGACTGATCCTTGAAATAATGACTGCAAAAAGCTGAAAAGGAAGCAGAGGGGAGTTTGGGAGGCTACTGCGGTGTTCTAGGTGAGAGATGGTAGAGAATCAGACCTGAACATCCCAAGATATCTCAGTCTGCTCAGGTCGCCCTAACAAAACAAAATATATTTGGTTTATTTAAGCAATAAACATTTATTTACTTACAGTTCTATTGATTAGAAGTCTGAGATAAGGGTGTCAGTGTGGGTGGGTTCCAAAGAGAGCTCACTTCCCAGCTGGCAGGCTCAGGACACCTTCTCACGGTGTCCTCATGTGGCGGAAAGAGAAAGAGAGCTGTTTCTCTTCTACTTACAAAACCACTAGTCCCACCATCAGGGACCTGGCCTTACAACCTAATCTAATCCTAATTACCTCCAAAAGGCCTCATTTCTAAATATCATAATATTAAGGGTTAAGGGCTTCAACATATGAACTCATTGGGGTGTTGGGGGAGATGCAAACATCCAGTGCACAACAGAAAGGTTGGAGAAAATTGTTGAATGTTGGATATATACAGAAGGTACCTTTTGATGAATGAATGAAGTGAAAGGACCCTAACAGATCTTTGCCCAACAAATTTTTGGTCTTAGGAACTGTGGAAATACTGATGCCATGTGTGGGGATTGAGACTGGTGTGGAAGTAGGTTTAGAGGAAAATCAAGACTTAGGTTGGAGACGCATTAAGTTTGAGTTTCTACTTTGACATTCAACTTGAGAGAGGAATAGACAGAAGTTCAGTGGAATGGCTGGTAAATACTAAGTGGGGAGAACAAAATGAAGTCTAAAGCAAAGCTTGTAGAGTAAGACTAAAGCTGTCTTATTTGTCTTTTCGTACCTTGATTCAAACAGCCTGAAATCAGCCTCTATTTTGTAATGGATGATCTCTACAATAGACACAGAGCAGGAACCAAGAAAACCCTTTAAGAATCATTCATTTTATATTTGCTATCATTTGAATGAGTATGCTGCTTACTTCGGCCAATAAGTAGACATCAAAGTACCTTTTGTAAATGCAGAATTGTTCTTTTGTAATCATGATGTAGTGTACGCTACAGAAAGGTCTTTGTCCAGGTCAGTTTCACTTACTTTGCACAAATTATACAAGGAACATGAAACAAATAAATAATCCATAAAACCATTAGTATGTCAAATCTATAGCAAAACAACATTTGATGTATTAGCAGCCAGAGATGAGAAGGCCTTGCTTAATCAAAAACTTCCTGCTAATCAAGACTAATAGAGGACAGAGTAATAAATAATCTCTGACATAGCAAAAGCAGCCACATTTAACTGGAAGATAGATTTTACATATGGCTGGTGTGATAGAACTATCAAGCTAACAAGAGCCCTTGGGGCCAGTTTCAATATTCATTAATCAGCCCTACTTTGGATTTAACTTCCGAATGAAACTGTCAATGAACAAATAGGCTTTTGTAGAAAAGGTGATAAACAAAATCCAATGAATTGGCAAATTGGAAAGTCTTGAATGAGAATAAATACCATGAGATGAAGAACTGAATAGGAGACTTGAGCTCAGCTTTCTGCAAGAAAGACCAAAGGGTCTCACTACACCAGGCAGTTTTGGAGAACACTGTTTTTTAATTTCTTTTCCCAGAAAGAAACATCTGTCATGATAAGAATATATTTTAAGAAAAAGATTTGCAGAGGTCTTAAACTTCTTAATGTTCTTATTTTCTACAGCACGTTGAAAAGGCAGAATTCTAAATAAATGGGTTATTTTGTAGTTCAAAAATCTGTAATCTAATTTCCTGGGTAAGATCATTTATCCAAAACATACAAATAGATGGTTTTCTCCAAAAGCAGAGGAATGAGAGCCAGGATTAATAGAGGGGTAGAATTGACACGAACAGCAGTTTGGGGTAGTGAGCCCAACTAAAATGTCTTTTGGGACAAAAGAACAAATAATCAAACAGCCTGAGTATAAAAACCAAACCAAACAAACAAAACAAAAACATACAAAAACAAAATGGTATCCATAGCAACACTGGACCACAATACTGAATGGCAACGGACACTCTTAGTGACAGGAAGTGACAGGAGATCTGGGCTGAGGACACCTGAGTCTGTTCTGTGTCTGAAAAGGGGGACGGTTTTTGTCATCTGGAAATAAAGTTCCAGTTTTGGCTCATCCATCTCTGAGACATTTTAACCCAAAGCCATCTGGATTTTTTAGTTGAAACTTCCCAATTCTTTGAAAGTCGGACACAAATTAAAAATTATTTAATCTTGTATAAGCCACTGTTTGTGGGTCAAACTGTGATTGTTGACTGAATTCAAGTGAGTGGACCTCTACTAATTTTTTTTATCCTATATTTTAAGGGAAAAATTTGACATAACAGAATATGAAGATTATTATTTGCACATGTCTACAGAGGTAATATATACAGCCTTTTGCTTGCATTGTTGATCTGATATATAAAAACTATCCAAAGCAAATAATAATTACTATACTGCTTATAGATTCATGTAATGGTAGATCTTCAAAGGATCTTTGATTAAACTTAAGATCCATTGAAGGTCTAACATTATATGAACCTTCTTTTAAAAATGTTTTTCTTTAAAAAAATTCAGCATTTTATCACACATGAAATGTGCAAATGAAGACTGAATAAAGTGAATAATTTAACATAATGAGTATAAAGCAAACATGTAGATAATAGACATAAATAGGATATTTGTTTGTACAATAAATAGGGTATTTGTTTGTACCCCAGAAGCCCTAATTTATTCATTTCCCATCAAGATCCATGTTCTTGCACTAGTAGAAACAACATCCTTAAAATTATCCTTATTTCTATGACACTTTCTTCATTTCAGTTTGTATTTTGGTATACATGTATTCATCCTTAAATAATATAGTTTAGTTTTGACACATAAAAATGATAAAATTTATATAACTAGATTATAATATTGAATATATTATTTTATGCTTTGTTTTATTAGCTGAATGTTACAAATGCTAGAATTATCCTTGTTGGGATATTTTTTAAGCTATAATGCCTCCCTCTTGTTTGTTATATAATATTCCATTTTATGAGCATACCAGTAGTTATTTGTTCATTTATATATTAATGGACATTTGGGTTATTTCAAAACAACCCTCTTTAAGGCCTGGGCATATAATATTTAGGGGCAGGCTTCATTAAAATTCCCGTTTCCTGTTTGCTTTAGTTAGTGCTATTTCTTTCAGTCTGGTTTGTCTCACTGGCAACTTCTGTGGAAGTGAACGTGGACTCAGCTCTACATTGTCATGCTTCCCTTCAAAATGAGAAAGAAAATCTATTCCAGCTTACAAATCAGGCAGCTCTTACCTGTATAACTTGATCAAATTTACTATCCAGAATCTTTTTATTTACATTGCCACTGAAAATTCCGGGAGAAAGAAAAGAGAAGCTAGAGTACTGAATAGTTAGAAGATATAAATATTGTCTGAAATGAGATTGAATATATCATGTAAAAACCTTTCCAACCTCCAAACAAGAAAATAATATTCAGCAGCTATGTGTCCTCAGATGTTCTATGGAAATGAGATAGTATTTCCATTTGGTCAGACAGAGAAGCATATAGTCAATTTCCTTGGGAAGAATATAGTCTAAAGGGAGGGTTTTGCCAAAATGACCAGATGAGATGTCCTATATGTGCTGACCATCATGGTACTGACATTGAGATTCAAGCTTTGAGGAAGGAATTGTATTATATGCCTCTAAAATTTCTTCTGACTCTAGTGAAAGAGTCACTAGATAAATGTATAAATAAATGTATAAATAAATAAATGTATTTATTATACAAAAATTTATTTATTTATTGAACAAATATTTATTGTACAAATATTTATTGATACATTAGCATATGCAAGATGCTCTGAAAAATATTGGAATATGACATTGAATAAAATCAGATAAGCAATTAATCTTATAAAATGTACAGGTTCTTGGGGTAGAGATGTTTTAAACAAATAATCCCACTAAGGAATATATAATTACTAAGCACTCTGAAGGAAATTAATATGGTTCAATGAGAGATACAGAAAAGGGAAAATTACTATATACTGGGAAGAAATTTAAAAAGGACTATTTCCCCAAAGGGGTAACATTGGTGGTGGATGAAAGCATGAGCTAACAAAGGCAATAGGTGAAGACCAGTCCAGAGAGAAAGAACAGGACAAAAGGACATGTCAGAGTGACTCCTGCCTCATCTGAGGCACACCAAGGGGCAAGTGGGCAGGGGAGGAGGAAGACGTCTGGATCCTGAAGCCTGAGAGAACCAGGTATTGTGGGCCTCCTTGAACATGGTGACCACTTCAGTCTCTTCCCGTTTCTCTCTGAGAAGAGGAAAGGGACGTCATTGTACTGTAAAAGTGGGTAGATGACATGTACATATTTGTGATTTTTTTGCAAGCGACACATATAAGAGAGGCCTCAGATATGTACTATGGAGATAAGAGACAAAATCACAAACCCTAATAATAGATCGGCTGTGTGACATCAAGGAGAGTTGCCATATGTCATGTGACACTGGATAGCAGGCAGTTAGAGAATACGGAGACTTAGACCCGTGCAGTGGGGCGAAGGTGGAATAATGGATTTTCTATGTAATTGTGACCTCAGCCTGGAGGGAAAAGGCAAAGTCAGAGCTGGAATTAGATATTTGGGAATCAAAGACATGCAGACAATAATGAAGCCTAAGATTCTTCAGAGGACGGGGTTCGAAAGCTAAGTCTCGAGGAGGCATGTCACATATGGGCTGAGTGAGGTGCAGGACCCTGCAGTGGGAATGGGTAAGAGTGGCCAAAGAAGAAGGAAAGCAGTAGACCGTGGGTGTCACAGAAGCTAAGACAAGAGAACATGCCGAAAGTCAGCAAAGGGGTCAAAAGCAGTTGAGAGGCCATGAAAATCGAATGCTGAGAATGTCTACTGGATTTTAGCATAGAGGTCACTGGTGACCTTAATAAGAATGGTTTTGGCGGGACAGTGGGGCAGAAACCTGATGGCAGAGGGCTGCGGAGTGAGAGGAGGAGAGTAGACGGAGACGGTACTTACAGACAACACTTCTGGACACTGGGGAGCAGTGAGGTGGCAGTAACTGAAGCTGGAAGATTGGGTATGTTTCTTTGTAATTTGTAAATAGTTGTAGGTTATCAAGAATGAGGTAAGATCTAAAACAAGTAGAGAGATGGGCCTGAGTAATAAGAAGACAATACCTCCATTAATGCACGAGAAGGGAAGGACGATTGGGTGGTAAACTTTACAGGTGACTATTGTGAGGAAATGGTGGAGTCCCCATCTGAGGGCTTCATTTATCTCTAGTCTTATGCTAAAACTCTTTTTTTTTTTAATTCTAGCAAAGTTTGGAAAAACATCTTCAATGAAGACACTTGTTTTCTTTCTGTTCAGAATTCTTGCTGTTGTCCTCCTGTTCAATCAGCAAAAGTGTATTGTATGTTTGCCATATAGTGTGAAAATTGGATGTATTTCTACTTCCAATCAAGTTTCTCAGGTCTGGTGCATTTTCTGCTCTCTGGTATGGCCTATATTCTCTATGGTTTCACCCAATTTTCTAGTACTTTTTCTTTCAATTTCCTTCAGTAAGCAATGGATTCATGGTTAATTTTCTGCAGATTGTAGTAGGGCATCTGAAGCTGTCACATTCGATACTTAATATGGGGGAGATTGGCATACCTCAGCTGTTTTACTACATCCCTATGGAAACGTCAAGTGGATGTTTGAGATTTTATCAGTCAGGATCCATCCAGGAAAACAGAAACTACTCTAAGTGCTTAAAGCAAAGGGAATTTATTCCAGGGAATCTGTTACATGGGTGTAGAAAAACTGAGAAACCAAACAACAGACAGTGAATCAACCTACAGATTACTAGCATCAGAAACCACTCTCTCCCTTAAAGTGGAAAAACAAACACAGAGAGCATTACCAGAGGTTAGGCGCTGGGGTCATCTATGGAAAGCTGGAAACAGAGACTTTCCAGAAGAAGCTGGAGCCCTGGAGGTGACTCAGATGCAGTCCCTTTCAGAGAAGCTCCCAAGGCATTAGAAATGGGAGGAAGAGACTGGCTTCTCCCTTCTTCCTTCCTGCAGAAGACTCTCCCATCCACTTCATGGCACATGGAAAGAATCCAACAGCATAGACCAAAACACCACTTACAGATTGTTTGCATTCTGCAACTTGGTGCACACCATTTGATTTCACTGAACATCATTTTCAGGGCTAGTCTGATTGCATGGGGTAAATTGCATACCTAGCGTATTTTCACCCCAATGTAGAGACTCAAGCAATGGTATCTCCTGCTTTCTCCTCCTCCCACCCCCAATGTGTGATGATTTTCGATTGTTGATGCTGATCTGGCTGAGTAAAAGCTCCCTGGGGAAATCAGGCAAACATAGATTTCTGGATCATATAAGGAAGTGTGGAATAAGGTTCAGAGTCTGAATTTAAACAAAACATAACAAAAACAGGAGACCCTGATGAAAAGTTGGATTAGTGAAACTCTGTTTAAGGAATGTATCTAATCGCATTAGAACACAACCTCCTGTGTATGAATTAATCACAACCAATGTCACGGGATGTGACTGTAGACTTCTTTCTGGCTTTATCGGTATCTTTCTCACATCCTAAATGCTGGGACATAACACATCAGCTCTTATTGGAGGAACTTGCATTTTTATTACAGTGATTTGAAAACTAAATCATTTTGCTTCATTTTCTTTTTTCTCCCCATTCCACTCTCACCACAGATATTCAGAGGGGTTACCAAAGCAACATGATAGTATTCATGTGAACAATGTTTTAAGGTAGAAATCCTGGGTATTAAAAACAAGCAAAAAAATAGGAAACAAAGGCAAGGCTGAAACCTAAAACCAAATAAAGAACATAATAAATGGTGTAGTGAAATATGCTGGAATAAATATATATATTCTGGATCCTACTTCAAAGGAAACCCACTGAATTCAACAGGTAGACACTCATTTGGGATATATTCACCTAAAGTTAAAAGAATGTTATTTAGTCTAGCAGCAAGTCAAGAACTACTTTGTCCTTCCCTATGGAAGTACAACACTCTAGCATAGGTGTAAATGATTTAGCAGATAGTATTTGAGTCCAATTACTGAACTCCATATGCTATATGGTATTTAAACAGCTGGACCTGCTGTTTCTATATTAAATTATTTCCTTATAACAGGTTCATGATTCATAGCAGTGCTACTGATTTACTGAATTATAAGAAGCTCATTTTTTCTAGTATGAATTACTTTTCCTCCAAATACAAAAGATAGGAGAAATCCGAAAAATTTTAATCATCGTATAGTACTTGGTTATGAAATATGGCTTGTAACAGAATGCCAGCTAAGCATCTCTAATTACCATTAACAATCTGTCAGCAGTTCATACTTGTATTTCTTCCACATTGACATCTTTCATTATTGACATTCTCATTTTTTACTAAACGCTGTATTTCAAAAGCAATTTGGAGAACTAATTTAACTATAGTTTCATTTGTCCTTAGTTGTGTCCATTTTGATGACAAACATTTGTATATCGGTGGTTTAGGTGAGAGGGGATCAGGGTACTGGCATGTTCAGGAGGCAGAAGGTAGTCTTTCTGCGAACAGTGACCCTTGTTACATCCAGGCTTGGCCCTACCGCCCACCCCTACTGAAGAGGTCACATAAATTCACACACTGCTGTTACTAGGCTGCCAAATGAATGGGCGGGTTTAGTGTCAACACCATAAGAAATTGTGGAAATTCCCTTGAGAAAAGTCTGTGCAGGCATGGGGAATTGTTTAATGATAAGTTATGTATAATGTGATTCAGTCCTCCAAACTGTTAAATAACTATAATAACCCACAGACACCAAAGTTACAGAGGCATTTTGAGAATGAAATTAAATAACATGATAAAATGTTGAGAAGTCACTCTGCACATTTTAAGCACTGCACAATGTATGGCCTTTGTATACTGTGACCTATATTTGAGGGAATATCATGCAATTTACCCTCTATGTAAAAAATGACATATGTAGCTCTTAGTTATCAAAAAGTTTGTCATTTGTCTCTGTATAACTCCTTTGTTTCACTTTACACCTAAAAGGAAATTATATGTTTATTAACATTGGAGATAAAATGTCAGATATGCCTCTCAATTATCTTTACATGAATCCTTCATGATTTCAACTAAGATCTATTTTACAACTTAATTCACCTGATGATTGCAAAATCCTGGCATTTCTGCTGAAGTTACTGAATTGGGTGGAGCCAGTTGCGTGAACTGTCAGGCTATATGCTGAAAGTTGAAATAGATACTTGGAAGACTTTAAAATCTTAGGATGATCTGTTAAAATTACTAAATACCCATGGAAAAAAATCACTTAACAGCTAGCTATTTGAACCTTTTAGTCATGTAGTTCTGAAACTTGTTAACACAAGGAATCTTTGTTATGGACAGAGAGAGTTTTACTATTTCACCTTCAAAAATATAGTAATCCATACATCTAGCCATTCCATGTAATGTCTGTTACATAGATTGGTTTTCATCAAAAACAATTTTTAATTAATCCTGATAAGGGTGAAGACTTTAAGACATCTTCTCATTAGATCTTAAATTTGGTCTTGGCTACCCTAAGAGCAGGAATGCTTCTAGAAAATGAAGTTATCAATACAATTCAATTATGAAAAACAATACTATTTTTATAAGATAGGTAGGCCTCATTATCTGTATGGTTTTATAGGACTCAGAGACTGTGACATCTGTGATTATATAATCAGTTAAATGCCTACTTTGATGCTTGGTTAAATAAAAAAGAAAGAAAGAAAATCATTAGGTCACAAGATATTTTTGGAATAATATGTCTGTTTGTTTACCTTAGTGAAAATACTGAGAGCCCTGTTTTGCTCAGTTACTTAAAAAAAAAAGTCAGTCTGTTTTTGGACTTAAGATTTTACCATCTAATATATACATTGTCACAATGTGCAAATATACAGAAAAAATATATAAAGAAAATGGAAATTACATTATTAATTTACATACAGAATGAAAAAAACTGAATAAAACTACTTTTGTTTCTACCATAATATGCACTAGTTTTTTTTTTTAAGTTTTAAAACATTTTCAAAGGAAAAGGCAGGTGCATTGATAAAATATTCTCCATTCCTTAGGCCTCTTGCCTTTCTTTAAATGCAACAGACTTTTACTGATTCTACTTCCTGCTCAGAAGCGCTATGAGAATACTGTTTGTAACTGGGATCATCCAAATCTATCTAGAAACGAAGATTTATATTGCAGGAGTTTTTAAAAAAATTTTTTTGGCACTGATTTTGATTACCACCAGCCAAAGAATTAAAAAAAGAAATCACAAAACTTTTATGCATTTTTTTCATGTTGCATGTGCAAATGTATATATGTTCATATATGACTATGTGTGTGTGTAAATATACATAGATATGATGGAGATAGAGATATAGAGACTAGATGTAAAAGTTAATTTTATAAACTAAGGTAATAAAAATGAATGACTTAGCTATTAACTAACTAAAATATGAATAACATATGGAACTGTGGCTGTATATAAAGAGATAATTATCTATAGTAACAAATAAAAATTAAACAATATGATAGGCATACATATACTACACAAAAGAGATGGGAGTGGCTCATAGACAGAAAATGGGGTACAAGACCATTCTCCCTGCACACATGCCAGGCATGTGTTGACACAATTGGTCCAATATTTTAAGCTCTTGATTTCTACTTCATAAGTCAGCTTCACTGACCACTTCCACGGTGGAATTCTGTGCCAGCATGCATGCCCCTTACCTACCTATGAGCCCCAGACAATGGGTTGGACTTAGTCTATCAGCTAGGCATGAAGAAGGCAAGGGAAGGAAACTAGCAAAACTTTTAGGCAGTTCCTTTCCCCTTTTTGAACTTTGTTGTCTTTCTTTGTGTAAACATAAGCTTCTTAGTTGGGGCCAGGGTTGGGGGAATCGGGGTAGAGGAGAAGAGAACAAAAAATCACTTTTACCAGCCATTTCTCTATTATTAAGCACCACATTGTCTTGGGAAAAATTATCAAAAAATAAGAGTCTTAATTAGAATGTATTTTAAAACCAAATATATCACAAAGATAGATAATGATGCAGTAGAGAAGCCATATTCTGGCCTGTAGGGGGGTTATGGAACAAAAGGAACAAAAAAAAAAGGAGGTGAAATACGTTGAGAGAGGACAATGCCACAAAAAAGTCTGGAGATTCCTTCCTAATTAGCTTTGCCACTGAAGGCATCATTTTAGAAAGAATATTTCTGATGTATGATGACAGGGATTAGATCTGAGTAAGCATGATGACTTTCAACTCCACTCACAAATTTAATGAAATCTAAGAGATCATAAACTGGCTGCTGCTTTGTGAAAATGAAATGTTAATGTTCACACTATAATTTTATACCCATACCCATAAAATATATAAATGTATTAGATTCTTTTCTAATGCAACAGATGTATAGTTTATGTGTATTACAGCAGATTAAATCATTTGAAGTAAGAGGGGGGAAAAAAAAAACGATAAGTATGCATTGGGACATTTGAAATATGCCTTCACAGTTTTACCTAAAAAGTACTTAAGCAAATAAACACCTGTTTTGAGTTGAGACTAAAAGGGATTCTTTTCCCATTTAATAAATACTACCCTAAAAGGAGAGAGTCACAACATTATTTCCTGTACTGAAGTTATAAACAATGTTAAGAATGGAAACAGTGGTACATGTTAATTAAGAAAGTTTAGCTCAGATTTTTAAAAAATGCTTTTTGAAGAGAGAGAAAGAGGGAAGCACCCTATTCTATTATTTCTTTTTAGTACAGAGCCTTAATGTGAGAAAATGTAGGGAGAGGGCATGAGATCTGAACAATGATGCAATGGTCACCTTGGCTACCATGTTCTGATTTGAAGTAACAACCATGGGACAGAGACACAGAAATTATTAAGGTACATTTATGTATCAGATGACACAGCAGTGCCAATCCTGGCATTAAGAATCAACACAGGGGGAGCCAAGATGGCGGTGTGAGTAGGACAGTGGGAATCTCCTCCCAAAAACATATGTATTTTTGAAAATACAATAAATACAACTAATCCTAAAAGAGAGACCAGAAGACACAGGACAAAAGCCAGACTACATCCACACATGCGAGAGCCCAGCGCCTGGTGAAAGGGGTAAGATACAAGCCGCAGCCCAGCGGGACCCGAGGCCCCTTGCCCCAGCTCCCGGCAGGAGGAGAGGAGTCAGAGCAGGGAGGGAGAGGGAGCCCAGGACTGCTAAACACCCAGCCCTAGCCATCTGCACCAGAGCGCAGACACAGTGCATGTGTAGAGGCCTGGAAACAAGGGAAACAGGGCAGCAAGACCTCTGAGCGGGTTCTGAAACTGATGCCCCTGTGACAAAGAAAAGCGAGTGCTTTTTGAAAGTCTTAAAGGGACAGAGATGTAACAGCTGGATGGGAACAACACAGGTCACAGCCCAGCAGCTGCAAATTACAGGGAAACCCGGGCTCACTAACCCCCTGGGCAACAGCTCTGAGACCCCTCACAGAGATAAACAGCCAAACAGCCCCCCGTCCATTACCCCTCCGGGGCCCTGCCAAAGCAGAGAAGCACCCTGAGGCTGGTCACACTCTCAGCAAGGGAGGTTTCTCCATACCGGCTGGGCAAGACACAAAGACCCCATCTACATGCAATTGCCCAACACAAGCCACTAGGGCTCACAGTTGTCCCAGTAAAGAAAGGCCAGTAGCAAGTAGAAAGTTTGGCTCTCCCAGCCTACAGTCAATAGCACATGTCAACATGAAAAGGCAAAAAAATTTGATCCAGAAAAGACTAACCCAGACAGCTTCGGAATCTGCTACATCTTCCCCTGAGAAGGAACCTGGGGAGATAGAGTTAACCAGTCTTTCTGAAAAAGAATTAAAAACAAAAGTCATAACCATGCTGATGGAATTGCAGACAAATATGCAAGAACTAAGGAAGGAGAATACAGAAATAAAACAAGCTCTGGAATGACTTCAAAACAGAATGGACGAGATGCAAGAGACCATTAATGGACTAGAAAACAGAGAATAGGAATGCAGAGAAGCTGATGCAAAGAGAGATAAAAGGATCTCCAGGAATGAAAGAATTCTAAGAGAGTTGAAAGACCAATCGAAACAGAACAATATTCACATTATAGGGGTACCAGAAGAAGAAGAGAGAGAAAAAGGGATAGAAAGTGTTGTTCAAGAAATAATTGCTGAAAACTTCCCCAAACTAGGGGAGGAAATGGCCTCTCAGAACAAAGAGGTACACAGAAATCCCATGATAAGGGATCCAAGGAGAAGGAGGGCAACACCAAGACACATAATAATTAAAATGGCAAAGATCAAAGACAAGGACAAAGTATTAAAGGGAGCCAGAGAGAAAAAAAAGGTCACCGACTAAGGAAAACCCACCAGGCTATCATCAGACTTCTCAACAGAAACCGTACAGGCCAGAAGAGAATGGCATGATATACTTAATGCAATGAAACAGAAGGGCCTCAAACCAAGACTACTGTATCCAGCATGATTATCATTTAAATATGAAGGAGGGATTAAACAATTCCCAGACAAGCAAAAGTTGAGGGAATTTGCCTCCCACAAACCACTTCTACAGGGCATCTTACAGGACTGCTCTAGATGGGAGCACTCCTATAAAGAGCACAGAACAAAACACCCAACATATGAAGAAGGGAGGAGGAGGAATAAGAAGGGAGAGAAATAAAGAATCATCAGACCATGTTTATAATAGCTTAACAAGCGAGTTAAGTTAGACAGTAAGATAGTAAAGAAGCTAACCCTGAACCTTTGGTAACCACAAACTTAAAGCCTGCAATGGCAATAAGTACATACCTTTCAATAATCACCCTAAATGTAAATGGACTGAATGCACCAATCAAAAGACACAGAGTAATAGAATGGATAAAAAAGCAAGACCCATCCATATGCTGCTTATAAGAGACTCACCTCAAACCCAAAGATATGCACAGAATTTAAGTCAAGGGATGGAAAAAGATATTTCATGCAAACAACAGAGAGAAAAAAGCAGGTGTTGCAATACTAGTATCAGACAAAATAGACTTCAAAATAAAGAAAGTAACAAAAGATAAAGAAGGACATTACATAATGATAAAGGGCTCAGTCCAACAAGAGGACATAAACATTATAAATATATATGCACCCAATACAGGAGCACCAACATATCTGAAATAAATACCAACAGAACTAAAGGAGGAAATAGAATGCAATGCATTCATTCTAGGAGAATTCAACACACCACTCACTCCAAAGGACAGAACAACCAGACAGAAAATAAGTAAGGAAACAGAGGCACTGAACAACACACTAGAACAGATGGATGTAATAGACATCTACAGAACTCTACATCCAAAAGCAACAGGATACACATTCTTCTCAAGTGCACATGGAACATTCTCCAGAATAGACCACATACTAGGCCACAAAAAGAGCCTCAGTAAATTCCAAAACATTGAAATCCTACCAACCAACTTTACAGACCAGAAAGGCACAAACCTAGAAATAAACTGTACAAGGAAAGCAAAAAGGCTCACAAACACATGGAGGCTTAAGAACACGCTCCTAAATAATCAATGGATCAATGACCAAATCAAAATGGAGATCCAGCAATTTATGGAAACAAATGACAACAACAACACAAAGCCCCAACTACTGTGGGACACAGCAAAAGCAGTCTAAAGAAGAAAGTATATAGCAATCCAGGCATATTTAAAGAAGGAAGAACAATCCCAAATACGTGGTCTAATGTCACAATTATTGAAATTGGTAAAAGAAGAGGAAATGAGGCCTAAGGTCAGCAGAAGGAGGGACATAATAAAGATCAGAGAAGAAATAAATAAAATTGAGAAGAATAAAACAATAGCAAAAATCAATGAAACCAAGAGCTGGTTCTTTGAGAAAATACACAAAATAGATAAGCCTCTAACCAGACTTATTAAGAGGAAAAGAGAGTCAAAACAAATCAACAGAATCAGAAATGAGAAAGGAAAAATCACGACGGGCCCCACAGAAATACAAAGAATTATTAGAGAGTACTATGAAAACGTATATGCTAACAAGCTGGGAAACCTAGGAGAAATGGACAACTTCCTAGAAAAATACGACCTTCCAAGACTGACCCAGAAAGAAACAGAAAATCTAAACAGACCAATTACCAGCAACGAAATTGAAGTGGTAATCAAAAAACTACGAAAGAACAAAACCCCCGGGCCAGATGGATTCACCTCGGAATTTTATCATACATACAGGGAAGTCATAATACCCATTCCCCTTAAAGTTTTCCTAAAAATAGATGAGGAGGGAATACTCCCAAACTCATTCTATGAAGCCAACATCACCCTAATACCAAAACCAGGCAAAGACCCCACCAAAAAAGAAAATTACAGACCAATATCCCTGATGAATGTAGATGCAAAATATTCAACAAAATATTAGCAAACAGATTTCAAAAATACATAAAGAGGATCATATACCATGACCAAGTGGGATTCATCCCAGGGATGCAAGGATGGTACAACATTCGAAAATCCATCAACATCATTGACCACATCATCAAAAAGAAGGACAAAAACCACATGATCATCCCCATAGATGCTGAAAAAGCATTTGACAAAATTCAACATCCATTCATGATTAAAAACTCTCAGCAAAATGGGCATAGAGGGCAAGTACCTCAACATAATAAAGGCCATATATCATAAACCCACAGGCAACATTATACTGAACAGTGAGAAGCTGAAAGCTTTTCCTCTGAGATCGGGAACCAGACAGGGATGCCCACTCTCCCCACTGTTATTTAACATAGTACTGGAGGTTCTAGCCACTGCAATCAGACAAAACAAAGAAATACAAGGAATCCAGATTGGGAAAGAAGAAATTAAACTGTCACTATTAGCAGATGACATGATACTGTACATAAAAAACCCTAAAGACTCCACCCCAAAACTACTAGAACTGATATCAGAATACAGCAAAGTTGCAGGATACAAAATTAACACACAGAAATCTGTGGCTTTCCTATACACTAACAATGAACCAATAGAAAGAGAAATCAGGAAAATAATTCCATCAAAAAGAATAAAATGCATTGGAATAAACCTAACCAAAGAAGTGAAAGACCTATACTCTGAAAACGACAAGTCACTCTTAAGAGAAATTAAAGGGGACACTAACAAATGGAAACTCATCCCCTGCTCATGGCTAGGAAGAATTAATATCATCAAAATGGCCATCCTGCCCAAAGCAATATACAGATTTGATGCAATCCCTATCAAACTACCAGCAACATTCTTCAATGAACTGGAAAAAATAATTCAAAAATTCATATGGAAACACCAAAGACCCTGTATAGCCAAAGCAATACTGAGAAAGAAGAATAAAGTAGGGGGGATCTCACTCCCCAACTTCAAGTTCTACTATAAAGCCATAGTAATCAAGACAATTTGATACTGGCACAAGAACAGAGACACAGACCAGTGGAACAGACTAGAGACTCCAGACATTAACCCAAACATATCTGGTAAATTAATATTTGATAAAGGAGCCATGGACACACAATGGCAAAATGACAGTCTCTTCAACAGATGGTGCTGGCAAAACTGGACAGCTACATGTAGGAGAATGAAACTGGACCATTGTCTCACCCCATATATAAAAGCAAACTCAAAATGGATCAAAGACCTAAATGTAAGTCATGAAACCATTAAACTCTTGGAAAAACCTTAGGCAAAAACCTCTTAGACATAAACATGAGTGACCTCTTCTTGAACATATCTCCCCGGGAAAGGAAAACAACAGCAAAAATGAACAAGTGGGACTATATTAAGCTGAAAAGCTTCTGTACAGCAAAAGACACCATCAATAGAGCAAAAAGGAACCCTACAGTATGGGAGAATATATTTGTAAATGACAGATCCGATAAAGGCTTGACGTCCAAAATATATAAAGAGCTCACACTCCTCAACAAACAAAAAACAAATAATCCAATTAAAAACTGGGCAGAGGAACTCAACAGACACTTCTCTAAAAAAGAAATACAGATGGCCAACAGACACTTGAAAAGATGCTCCACATCCTAATTATCAGAGAAATGCAAATTAAAACTATAATGAGGTATCACCTCACACCAGTAAGGATGGCTACCATCCAAAAGACAAACAACAACAAATGTTGGTGAGGCTGTGGAGAAAGGGGAACCCTCCTACACTGCTGGTGGGAATGTAAATTAGTTCAACCATTGTGGAAAGCAGTATGGAGGTTCATCAAAATGCTCAAAGCAGACTTACCATTTGACCCAGGAATACCACTCCTAGGAATTTACCCTAAGAACGCAGCAATCAAGTTTGAAAAAGACAGATGCACCCCTATGTTTATCACTGCACTGTTTACAATAGCCAAGAATTGGAAGCAACCTAAATGTCCATCGATAGATGAATGGATAAAGAAGATGTGGTACGTATACACAATGGAATACTACTCAGCCATAAGAAGAGGGCAAATCCTACCATTTGCAGCAACATGGATTCAGCTGGAGGGTATTATGCTGAGTGAAATAAGCCAAGTGGATAAAGAGAAATACCAAATGATTTCACTCATCTGTGGAATATAAGAACAAAGGAAAAACTGAAGGAAAAAAACAGCAGCAGAATCACAGAACCCTAGAATGGACTAACAGGTACCAAAGGGAAAGGGACTGGGGAGGATGGGTGGGTATGGAGTTATAAGGCAGGGGGAAAAAGAAGGGGGGTATTAAGATTAGCATGTATAATGGGGGGGTTGGAGAAAGGGGAGCGCTGTACAGCACAGAGAGGACAAGTTGTGATTCTGCGGCATTTTGCTATGCTGATGAACGGTGACTGTAGGGGGGTTTGTGGGTGTACCTGGTATAGGGGAGAGTCTAGTAGACATAGTGTTCTTCATGTAAGTGTAGATTAATGATAACAAAAAAAAAAAGAAAGAAAGAAAAGGGGTATTACCCCCTGATAGGATAAAACTAATTATAAATCAACGATTAATGCATGCTTTAAATATCCTTAATTTTGATCACTTAAAGGGTGTCAGATGATCGGCTATGGAGGTACATTTTTCTGATAATATTCCTTTCTCTTAAAAAAAAAAAAGCAGTTCCTGTGTGGTGACCTCCAATGAGTTCTACATAATGGTATAAAGGGCATATCAAAGTGTGGGCAAAGGGTCTCTTTGTGTTTATACAGAGGATCAAAGTCTAAGTTGGCTACCCAGAATACGAACTAAGATACGATATGAGGAGGAAGTTTCAACATCAACATACTCTGGAAGAGTCATTCCAGAAGATGATCATCAAAAAATGTCAACAAAGATCCTGGCACTGTTGCAGTCGTAGCTGCATTCATCCCACCAGTTCCTGGACTTGCCATTGGAATGAAGAAGGAGATATCTAAGCTGGCCTGTGCATACAGTATAACAACAAATTTGACTGGATCTATACTGTTGGAACTCAACCAAGAATTAGGAGAAGTGCAAGTTGTAGCACTCCAAAAATCTTACAACTACAGACTATCTACTGGTAAGAACATATGGGATGTGAACAGTTCCCAGGAATGGGTTGTTTTAATTTGTCTGATTTCTCTCAGACTGTTCAAGTTCAGTTGGACAATATCCATCATATCATATATAAATTTTCACAAATGCCTAGGGTGCATAACTGGTTTTCTTGGTTTCACTGGAGATGGCTGGTAATTATAGGTCTGCTTTGGTTGTGTAACTGTATTCCTATTATGTTAGTGTATGTGCACAATTTTATTAGTAGTTTAAAACCTATACATGCTTAAGTTACTCTACAAGAAGATATGTCAATGAAATAATCAATCTTCCTATGTTTTCTTCCATTTGCTACTTCTATAGCTTTTCTTCTTCCTTCCTAATTACAATCCTTAAGTAGAATTCGTGCATCATATCAAAATTACCAAGTATCATAATTCTTCCAAGTGGTAAAGGCATAGAAGCCACAGGGCATAAATCTGCAAAGAAGTAAAAAGCTAACCTTTTTTAACAATATTGCTTCTCTCTCACTTACCAACTTTACATTTCCCTGTATGACCCCGGAAGATGACTGGTTAGCCAGAGATGGGTAAGATTCCTCAAGGGAGGAACAACCTAAGACAGGCACAGTCGCAGGGGTCCATCAGGTGAGAAATTGGGGATCAACAGAGGTGAGGCTTAGAACCTCCCCCCCCTGTTCTGAGAGAAATCTTCTGCATCCGTGGATGTTTTATTGCCCTTGTCTAGCTTGGATTAACACTTAGTCTACAGGCACACACCTGATCATCTACATTTGCTCTCTTACAACACTAAACTATGTTTTCTACCTTTATCTTGCATCTACCTACCACTTCAGCATTTTATTAAAAATAATAATAATAATAATAATAATAATAAGAGAGAAATGTGGGATTCACATATAAATCAAGTATAAAAGTCAAACGAATATTCATATTTGACCTGATTGTTTATAGTTCATAATGCGTGATCAAAACTGAAAGTTTCTGTGATGACTGCCGTTGTGCTGTTCACCATGTAAGAACTTATTCACTATGTAAGAATTTGTTCACCATGTAAAAACTTGCTCGTTATGTTTCAGAAGATTTTAGAGTGATGAGAATTAGGCTTGGGGTGGATTAATGAGTGTGCATTGAGCATTGAGTCCCCTATACAGTATTCTATTGTTGTTAACAACCATTTAATCAATAAACATGAGAGATGCCCTCTCAAAAAAAAAAAAAAAGAATCAACACAGGAAGCGTCATCTACAGGAATTCTCAGAGTTAAATATGAGCAGAAATGGGTAGATTCACAGGAACTTACAACCAAGTCAAAGAAGGAGAGAAAACATAACCCTCTTTCAGGAACTAAAATATTGATTAATTTATTAGGGTCTATTTCTTCATATTTGTAAATATGGGCATGGAGTCAAATGTATATAGACTTAAATTCTAGCTCTACCATTTTATGCCTTGTGGTAAATCATTTCACTTTATTAAGTCATTTTTAAAATCTGTGAAATAGGTATAGTTGTGTCACCTCACAATATGACTGTAGAAATTAAATAAATCAGAATTTAAAAACACTTTACAAAGTGCCTGATTCTTGTTGTCAATAAGTAATTCAATTCTGCTTACTGGGTAAATACTGTATACATATATCTTGGGATAAAATTTTCAAAGACTTTATGTAAAATGAAGGCTATGGAGTCAAGATTGACTAAGATGGTTTGAGAATATGAGGTAAACAGAGTCATTTTCAATTTTTTTCTTTTTGTTATTGAATTATTGTTGATATAAAATCTTATACTGATTTCAAATATACGACACAGTGGTTCAACAGTTACCCATACTATTAAATCCTCATGTGCTCTAGTGCAGTTACTAATAAGAGTCATTTTTGAGGTAGTCAACAGTAAGCCACGTTTGCACCCATTTATCAATGCATGATAATTTCAAAATAAATTGTAAATTATACTAAGTAACAAGGTGTTAGATTAAGTGGGACAATGATTGGAAGCAATATGGCTGAAAGGACTCATTTGAGACAATGGCAACCTTTCTTCTAAGTATAGTCTTTCATGGTGTTCCCTCTTGGTTTTAATACATAAATGCAGGTACTTACTATTAACTCATATTACACGCAATGATTTTACTAAGGAATTTCCTATATAAAATCATGCCTTGTGTGCACAGAGTATTTGTTTTGTATTTTGTAAGTGTCTGATAAGTCTATTGCATGGCTTATGATGCCCAAGGCAAGCCCAGATCTGCCACCACACAGAACTGAAGGTACAGAGATTGTTTTGCACAAATTATTCTTTAATATTAATGAAGGTCCAAGTGAAAAAGATATGCAACATGGACAAAAACAGCTTTTCCACATCTGTCAACACATCAACTTGAATATGCATCATCAGCTCTGCTACCCTCTCACTTCTCTGTTAGGTGTTCCAGAAACCAGAGAAGCTGGGAGAGGTGCTGCCTCTCCTCTTACCACACATGACCAATGTGCTTCTGCAAAGTGTGTGTCCTATTCTTGACCAAAATACATTCGTAATTTGCTCTGTGTGCACATGTGTGTGTGTCTGTGTGTTCCCAACAAAGGAACATCGTTAAGGACAAATCTATGATTCAATCAAGATGCCACAGACACAACCATGAAACCCAAATATTGGCTGAATTACCCCAAAATCATATTAAAATACACATAATTCTCATTTTCTGGGAATAAAAATAAGACAACTTTCTGCCATAAAATGTTCGAATCTGTATAATGTGTTTACAGTATTCATTAAGTACTTCATGTACTTCTAGCAAACATATATTTGACCACTATTTTTTCTTCTTACAATTTTGTATGGACAGTATCATGTTTCTCTGAAAGAAGAGAAAAATTATATGTAAAATATATAAAATAAATAAAATTTTTATTTGGAAAACTATTTTTAGGATCCTTTTGCTTATTTACTGTTTGTTTAATGGGTGCTTCTGATCATTCAGGATGTAATTTGATTTGAGACAGCATTAAAAAAATGGCCTCAGATCCATTCCAGCAGTCTCTAAGCAAATAGAGGAAATTTAAAAAAACAAAAAAACAATGTGGACATATAATTCCCTCCCAATGTTCAAGCACTTGGAAAATTTAACACTGCCATTCTTTGTTCATTTGAAAACAATTCTGAGACGCTGTTGGTTGCTTGAGAGTCTAGGTTGAACTGGGACACTCTAAATGAAGTGAAACATAAATCAAATATTTTATTCAGGATCAGATTAACATTCTATGAGTTCACAGAATAGTATCTTATGAAAGTATATTGCTATTTTCTGCACAATAGGCACTACATTAAAAATTAATTGAAACAAATAGAAGAACATTCCACTTTCTTAATTTATTCTGTAATGCAGCAAATACTGAGGGCTTTTTCAGTACCCACTATTGTCATACATTTATTTTTAAGACCTCATGTGCCCTTACTTATACAAAGGGCATTTTTTTACAACATTCTATAAGTGAACACAAACTAATAATTAAATGATTATCTTGTACCCACAGGAATTCACTGGCCTTTTAAATTTATTTTTTTATATTTGAGGCTCTCTGATTTTGGAAATTCTAACAGTTGTATGTAAAAAGGTGGTAGAAATTAAGATACAATTTAACCACTGCTTTATTGTTTAGAATAAGGCAGACCCTAATATCCTATTATTTAACTCTTGATTTCAAAACATTTATTCAAATATTTTAACTACCGTTTTTGTTTATTAAACACAATTTTTAGGATCCACTATGTATTTGTAAATTCATGGGTGTACAGAGGTAAGTAAGATACAGTTCCTGTCTTTGAGGTACTTACAAGTGAAGATAGCAAAAACATATCTAGATGTGTTTAATCTTTTAAACATTCCCACTTCATTCATATCTTATTTTACTTTCAGTAGCTGAGTCCTAAGAACTAAAAGAAGTGCTATTCCCCAACCATTCACACACAATCGAAAGATTTCTGTAATAGTCAGCGATAATTATTATAGCAAAAGTTGTTGTTGAAGAAAAACATACCATAAATCCACCTAAATATAAAAGAGTATTATTGGAATATAGTTTCTAGCTTAAAAAGAGAAAGAGAACTATGAAATTCCCAAATGGGCTAGCAGAGATTATCTTTTCTCTTGACAACAAACTTCAAACTTACTTGGACAAGCAGGCGAAGACGTCTCTATCCTGACCTCAGAATCCCTGAGCGTGTTAGGTTGCAGGGGAAAAGTACTAAGGTTGCAAATGGAGATAGAGTTGCTAATCGGCTGATTTTAAGGTAGATTAAATTGGATTACACCAATGTAATCACACATTTTCTTAAAAGTGGAAGAGATAGGTAGAGTCAGAGAAAGAAATGTGACTACTCACTAGGCACAAAAAATTCCAACATTGTTGGCTTTGAAGATGGAGGAAAAAGACCATGAGACAGAAATGTGGGAGGCCTGGAAAAGCTGGAAAAGACAAGGACATGAATCCTCCCCTATGGCTTCCAGAAAGAAACGCAGCCCTGCAAGCACCCTGATTTGAGCCCAGTGATGCTTATGTCGAACTTTCTGACCTACAGAAGCTCAAGATAATAAACTTTTGTTTTAAGCCAAGTTTCTGGCAAATTGTTTCAGAGGCAAATAGGAAACACATACATGGTTCAAACTGGTGTAATGTGCCACTGTGTAAGTGAGGTCTAGTCAAAGGCAGAAGACGGAGAAAATATATAGTTCTACTCTTTTGTTTTGTTTAGAGTCCAGGGAATTTCCAAAATTGGCATCTCTCATATCTATTTAAATTTCTTTTGGTTATTATTGATTCCAAGTAAACCTAAAATGTTTTGTTGGCCATGAACATGTACCACATTAATTTCTCGACTTTAGAACTGAAAAATCTCTGATGAACATTTGCAACCCACCAGATCATAATCATTAGTTAGTTATAGAGAGCACAAAACAATATGGTTTCATATTTACTCAACGTGAATTTGTGCTACTAATTGTAGGTCTTTATCTTACAGTTACCTAAATTTCAGCAAAAACAAAAAAGATGAAAAATGTTCCCTTTAGAATGTATACATACATACAGATGCATATATACCTATACAATAATACAATCTTCCAGAGGTTGTTAAAATCACATACATAAGTTGTGCTCTCCATGTTAAAGGCCAATATTTCTGGGATATTTCCATCAGGAGAGATAATAGTAAAGCATTTTAAACTATTAAATATATATATATTTCATTTGGAACATATTATAATTTAAAGACCATAATATGGTAGAGTATTATGAAAATTAAACAACACAACTAAAAACCATTTGAGCTTTAGCATAAATAATATTCATATACATAATAGTAAATGTAATGCCTATGCAAGATAATGTATTTCCCAATTCTCTTTTCCATTGGAAACCAAAACAACATCAATATTTAAAAAACAACCAATATTTCATTAGTGGTTAAAAAACAAGGAATCTAACAACATTTAGAAAAATACTAATGAAACCACTAGTGTGCCTTCAATAAAATCAGTCATTTTAAGCTATGTTCAGTATCAATGGTTGCTCTCCTTCCTTTCAATTTTGTATTGGGGTTCAAAGTAGGAATACTTTTCATAAAAATTATTTTGCTACAGAAAGAAATTTTTATATTTATTGGCATATACTGTTGAAAAAGGATAACCACAATTTTTTATGATTATAACTGACCATTAAAACACATATCATAGCACAAGGTATGCATTAAAGATGAAAAACTCTTTCAAAAAAGCTTTATTTCTTGTGCTGTTTCAATGACAACTTTTGAATTCTTCAGGAATCTAGCTTTTCCCTTAATTTTCAGGAAAATATGTAAGGACATAAAGGTGCCTCCTCCTCAGAGGCTTGTGGATGGTGAGAAGCATAAAAGGTAGGGTTTTGTTTCTCCAAATTTATTTTTCTTTCCTTTTATTACACGAGAGTATGTTGAATAAAAACAGGTACTATTTGCTCTCAGTACAAAAATTAGACTTAAAACTATGATCAATGCTACTTCAAGTTTTGGTTCTGTCCTAAGAGGTGGAATAATAATAGATTCCCTCATTTTCCCCTCCCCCTTAAACTTCCGAAAAGCTCTGTTCACCTCTGCAGAAAGGTTGTTGAAATAAATTTTTAGGTAAACCTATCTTTTGAAAACTTTGCCTATTAAAATTATCCATGTATTTTTCACTTCCTTATAATCTGAGTATTTTTGGAATCCAGAGCATATAATCGTATACTGAAACAACTTTTAAAAAGCCCTATATCCTATAAAAGTAATTAATAAGCAATTCCATTCTCAAAGAGCTGCCCCGCTGGGGTTTACATTTCATTAGCACTGATTTCAGCAACTCTGAACACTCATTCAGAAACCTGTTGTATGGACAGGAGGCACAGGCCAACCCCCAAAGGCCCAGGTATTTCGGGAAAGTGTGGGAGTGTGTGCATGCAGTGTACGTGTACACGTGTCTTGGGGTTTCCAAAAATAATTGCACACTGATTTTTTTATATCCCCCACTAAACTGTGTTCTTTACATGAATTATCTTTTTCGTATAGATGTACAAAATCTCCTAACATCACTTTAAATTATAAGAAATTCAGTTGGCAGACCTCAGACTTCAAGCAAAAGGTGACCTTAAAAGATGAAGAGAGGTAGACTGGCCAGTCAAGATATTCTTCATATCATGAAGAATGACCACGTGGGTTCTCTTTTAGCCTCACTGAGTCCTTAGTATCCCTGACTGAGTCCCGGGAAATGAGGAATGTCAACACCAGAAGTGCCAGTGGGCACATAGACGCACAGAGTCCCAAGAAAAACCAGTTCTCTCTACCAAAACACCAGGAATCAGGATGTTTACTGAAACAGAACATGTTTAGAAAATAACATCCCCACCAGCAAAGGCCAAGTGGGATTTTAGATTTCCACCACGGCCAGGCTGTGATTGAGGTGTACCAACCACCACCCCTGGCCTCATGGTGTAAGAGCATACTGAGCAGGAAGCCATACTTCCATCCCGACAAGGAGGTATTACCCCTACCACCAGTACCACGTCTGCCACAGTGCAAAAGGGGGTTCCATGGGACAATTGGGGACTCCCCCACCACCCGGCACCAACAGGCCACCTCCTCTCCCTCCTAGGCTCATGTCAGAGAAGGCCTAGTGAAGTCAGAACTTTTTCCACTGTCCAGAAGTAATGAGGCCACCCCCGCCCCATGACATATATGAGGCCACAGAGGATTGGTAGTGAGGCACTCCAGCTGCTCCCAGCTAGAGCGGTATTACTGAAGGCCTCGTCAGACCAGAACTCCCCGGCCTACTGTTGAACTGAGAGGGAGGCCCTCTGACTCGTTAGCTCAAACTGCTATAACAAAATAACAAAGATTGGACAGTTTAAGCAACTTAAGAAACCAGTTTTCCTACAGTTCTGGAGGCTGGGAAGTCCAAGGTCAAGGTGTTGACAGACTCATTTATGTTCCTAAGTGAGGACCCTCCCCCTGGCTTGCTGGTGGCCACCTCCTTACATGTCCTCACGTGGCTGAGAGCTCCCGGGCCTCTTCCTCTTCTTACGAGGGCGCTAACCCAACCAGGGTACCAATCTCATTACCTCATCTAAACGTAATTACGTCTGAAAGGACCCACCTCTAAATACCATCTCATTAGAGGTTAGGCTGTCAAAATACGAGTTTCAGAGGTTTACAAACATTCAGTCTATAAAACACTCCTACCTCAGGAGTCAGTGCAGCTGACAAGGAAAAAGGTACTGTCACTACCACCTCTTTCCCAAATACCTGGCCTTTTGGGGGTTGGACCAGGCTTTCTACACACAGAAGTGGTTTGTAAGGACACCCAGACTTGCTAAAATCAGTGCTAATTCAGTTCCCTGACAAAGTAGTTTGAAAAGAGGTCTGCTAAATCTTGCTATGCTGATGGACAGTGACTGCAATGGGGTTTGTGTTGGGGGGATTTGATTATATGGTTGAATGTAATAACCACAATGTTGCTCATGTGAAATCTTTATAAGATCATTTATCAGTGATACCTTAATAAAAAAATTAAAATAAAAAAATAAAACTAGAAAAAAAAGAGATCTGCTAAAAAAATAATTTAAATAAGATATGCAAAACAGCAGAAAGTCCGGATTTCAATTGGAAATCATTTGTAATATTAAGATTCAGAAAAGCCTCAAAGTGATTGGAAAACATAATCAACAGATGTCAATACAGTAATTTCACAGATGATAGAATTATCTGAAAAGGAATTTAAAGCAGCCATCGTAAACCTATTTCAGTGAGCAATTATAAAAATGTTTGAAAGAGATGAAATAGTCTCACCAAAGAAATAGAGTTACAGCAAAGAAACAGAATATAGAAAGAAGACCCAAAACAACATTTTAGAGATGAAAAGCACAACTGAAATTTAAAAAAATCTCAATGAATGGGTTCAACAGAAGAATGGAGGGAAGAGAAGAAATAAAATGTATATATCAAGGAGAACAAGAGAACTCATATAATCCAAACAACAAAGATAAACACCTCATAACAGGATGCAATATTATTATAGTATCTCCTACTGTTCCCACACAACCAGCATCATTAGTGCTCAGAGGCAGATTTGAGACTAATATGGCTACTAATGAAAAGCACATTCACACAGGTTTAAAAGTGTAAATCAAAATTCACTATTTTAAAAAGTTCACATCTTTGGGAAATATGATGGCAGATTCATGTTCTGTCATATTTATCAGGAAGGGGGCACTTCTCTTGTCATTTACTTTTCTGCTCAGGAAAGTTCCAAATTTCAGATATGGAACACCAGAAGTTTTATTTTAGACTTTGATTACATGTTAGCAGCTACAAATATTTTTGGTCACACACTAATAAACTTATATTAATTGACTAATCTATTTGCTGAATAGGTGAAACTTCCACAGATGAAAATAATATATCTGAAATGAATAGATCACTAGGTGAGATTAAAAGCATATTAGATAGAACAGAAGAAAAGATTCATTAATTGGATAGCATAGCGATAGAAACTATCCAATTTGAAGCACCAAGAGGAAAAATTTAAAAATTAACAGCACGCTGAGCTGCAAAAATATAAAATTGTATGACATATGTGGAACTGCACTTCTGGGGAAGAAGGGTGGACCAGAAAAAAATTTGAAAATTAATGCTAAAAACTTTCCAAATTTGATAAAAAATTTTAAAGTCACAGATCCAAAAGACTCACAAACACCAAGCAAGATAAACACAAAGAAAAACCCAAGGAAAAGGCACATCAGAATCAAACTGAACTTTAAACCACATGCATAGATTATCTTAAGAGAAGTATTGACACTAATGGTCAAAAATAAATTAATTTAATTCATTTTTTCCAAAATATTCAATGTTTCTACTATTACAAGTTAGAAGACAAGTGATATTATAGTGCCATATACATAGTTGAGTGTCAGTGAACATTTCTCTTTAAAATAAGTATATGTCCTAGCCTGGCCATCAAATAGTATGTAAGTAAGTAGAAAATCTACCATATATTGATATAGAGAGGATTATGAAAATTTCTAAGAATATGTTTCTGAAATGTATACATACTGCAGAGTGAACATTTATGATTTAACAGTCATATATGACATGAAATATAAATCTACTATATTAAATGTCACATCTGGGCTTTATAAAAAATGTCAAGTATTCTTGATTAAGCATTATGAATAAATTCATTTTATTAAAATACAATTCAGAACATCAAAACTAAGTACACTACAATAATATAAAAATATGTGGTGATAGACAAAGTTAATTAACCAATGAGCAAATCATGCAGTCAGCCATCTAATCATTCTCCAAACCTGTATGTGATGACACTCACAAATTAATCCCAGAATATATGACACTCATGAATGTTTGTGTGTGTGTGTGAAAAGGTGAAAAGCCCACTGAAAAATGCAGGAATTTTGATATTAAGAACTTTCTAGATCAAGGATCTCTATGGAAGTAACATAGAGGAAAATACTTTCCAATGCATTTGACGAAAGAGCAAGAGTTTGCTTGGACGTGGATCTGCTGTAAAGCAGAAATCGTTGTCTGGCGTAAGACAAAACTAGCAGGTAGGCACTTTTGTGCTAGACAAATAGAGTTGCAAAAACTCTTCAAGCCAAGTGGAAATCAATACCTATTTACTGTTTAAACACACACAATTTCTTAAACTTAGAAAGTGCTAATTGCTTATCAAGAGGTACAGCATTTCACAATAAACCAACTAGAGTTTGTTTGGGAAAAGATCTCATAATTTCACAGAAATGGTTTAGGAGCCAACAACTGTTAAAAATGTATACTTCCACCATTTCTATATATTTAGTTATCATTTGCCCACTTAAATTATTTTGGTGTTTTTTCCCAATTTTAGTTCTGGGGTGATTGCTTTAGACTATGCCATCATTTTGAGTACAAAGAAGACAGAGAATACTATTGTAATTATTTGCACATCTTTCATAATGAGTCATAAACATTACACAGTTATACGATTCAGTGGCCTAGAATTTGCCCTTTTTAGGGTACAAATGGGTTAGGTATTTCCCCAAGTGACAAAATGAGAAAAGAAAATGCCTTTTCTTCAGGTATGAAATAGGTTTCCATTACAAATTTTTTTATGGGTCCTTCATAATTATAACAAATGCTTATCTGGCTACTTCTAGTTTCTCTGAGAAAACACACGTGTGCTCATCATTTAAGTGTGATTTTTTTCCTGCTAGCTGTGAGTAATTAATTTAGTGGTACGTAAAAAAATCTTTCCCAAGAGCAATGTCAACTCAGGAAATATTTCAATATTATTAAGTCTTTCATGTATCCAATAAATATTTGCCAAGCACAAATTATAGGTTAGGCACTGTTCTAGGTGCAGGAGATACAGCAGTGAACAAAATAGCATTCCTGCTTTCTTATATTCTAGCAAGGATATAAAAATAATCAGGTAGTTCCATATGTAAAACTTGTTTATAGTAACAAAGTTATATATACATAAACAATCTCTTACACACACACATGTATAAAGAGTGATATAGGCTACAGACAGATGAGGGCTGGGAGGAGGATAAGAAGCACTGAGAGGAGAGAGGGTAACACTTTTTAAAGTGTGGTTATGTGCACTGAGAATGCGGTATTGGCGCAAAGAGCTCTGTAGAGTGAGGCTGGAAGCACGAGGAACCCAGAACAGGGTTCCAGACAGGAGAAAACGTGCAACCAAGGCAAAGACTCTGCAGGGGGAAAACGCCATACAGGGGAGTATGGTTTGAGCAACAGTGACTTTTTACTATCTAGTTGTAACATTTAAACAGGAATAAAAGGCAAAATTAAATTAGTCTGGATGGTCTCAGGCTGATGGTAATGCGAGATGAGCACTATTTTGTGAAGTACAAGAAATGTCCGGGGCTCCTTTTTCATTCCTTCTGGGGAGACAGGAGGGGAAATCCTAGTCCACTGGAGGTTTGGTTTCTTTTGTAGAATTTGTACATAAAGGGCACTTGAGCTAAATTTGGGACTCTATTCTTTCTAATTTGAAGTTTGTTTTAAACCATGACTATAACTGTATGAAGAGGCAGCCCTTGGTAAATATTTACATGATTTTGTAGTCATATTTATATGAGTAGCTGTATTGCTATTATTAAGTGCATAAGAAAAATCAAAGATTTGAGAAAATGAAGTCAAAACTGCTTTTGTATTCAGGGTATCCTGAGAAGCATAAAGGTCAGCTAAACGGTGAGTTCGTCGTTCAAAATTCTATTGCTGTTTATAGTAAATCCTTCAGGACACTCCTAGTGAGGTGGTAGGAGAGCCTTTTAATTTTTTGATCCGCTTCTGGCAGCAGTAAGAGATTATAAAAGGCTTGTTTTTAATCTCATAGATCAGATTTAATGATTTTACTTTTCTCTCATTCTGTGGTCATATTGCATGAAACCTGAGGTGTAACATTTCATCAATTTGAATCAAGACTGATCACGACTTACTGCTTTCTTGTTCACAGCAAGTGCGAAAGCGAGCTGTTGTTTCATTTTTTCTACTTCTCTAAAAACCAAGGAAAAGAGGAAATTTAAGTATAGCAAAAATAATAACAAAATACAGATTTCATGGGCACTGTTCAAATCAAAATTAAGTACTTAAGCTGATTGAAACAAATTTTTTATGCATCTGTTTAATGTATAGTTTAGCCTTATTGGATTTGAGATATTGATAACCTATGCTTTGTAAACTTATGTTTGGGTCCAAAACTCTGCACATAGAATTTGACTAATTTTTTAATTGAAGGAAACAAACCATCCTTACACCGAAAATAGATTTGGATCAGATTTCTATGTTTCCGATGTTCTGCAGATCAGAGCAAAAACTAGGTGCTTATCTAATGTCAGAATTTGTAATTTTTTTTCTGTCATTTTTAAAGTTAAACAACTAAGGAGTTCTCACTATTAGATCTCAATGTTCTTAAATGCTTTACCCTTGTTACTCAGTAACAATATAGCAGACCACGGTGGCTGCATGGAGTCCTCCTAACATCCACCGGGCATGTTCACTCCCGGATGGCTCAGCATCTACGTACAAAGACAAGCTCTCAGTTCATATTAACCCAATAGAGAAAGTGTCTGTCTGCTTGTGTAGAAATTGAGAGAAGCAAGAGCCAGTGGAATTATCTCTGTTTTGGCCTCTTCTAAAAGTTTTTAAATTATTTTTTAATGTACTCTGTTTTTATTCTTTTCTTCTTTACCTTAAATGCAACATTCCTTATTTGGATTGTACTTCTATTATCATTTCAATACATTCTTACTCTCTTCAGAGTAAGAACCTCTTATTTAGATTTATTTATATTTCCAGTCTTCATCACATGTTACCATAAAGATGTTTTTCCCTCCAAAATAGCCAACAAATTATTTGTGGTGTCTGCTCTGCTTAACATTCTGCAGTGGTATCTCTTACTTGTAAAATGTCATGGCTTACTGATCCCCACCAGATCTAGGAACTTTGTGTTCTGGCCTGAGGTTTCATATAAAAGAAGGTATTTAATTCCTTTTGGTGACAAGAATAAAATTTCTAGTTGGGAGTCAGGGTGAAAACAATTACTTTCACTGGGGCAGAATCATGGAGGAAATAAGAGGAATAGAGCCTTTCACAGACCTGTTGAGTCTTGCTGTGCAGAAACATTCGTTTTGGAGCCTTCCATTGCCTGAGTCCTTAGGAAGTACACAGGGATCCCCTATCTCTAAGTCCCTCAGGGCGGGAGAACTAGTTTTCAGAAAGCATTAACAGAGAAGGAAAGAAGAAAAAAAGAAAAACTTCCACCTCCACATCAGGACTGAAATGTTAAGGAAGAGAGCAGGTGCAGGGATACAGAAAGGCTGACTCTTTTTTGTCCACAATTAATTTTGGTATGTTATGCCACGTCTTTAGCAATGAAAAGATTTAAGGCCTATGTTCCAATGCTGCAGAAGTATAAATGTACGTCAAAACAAAAAGGCAAAGACAATCCAAATTAGGTAGATTGAATGCTGGAAATGTTGCAGCAGAGTGGAGTTTCTAAAGAGCATATATGAAATATCTATACACACATATATTTATTTGTAATATAGATGTATATATGCTTATTTATAATTTGACTTAAAACATATACAAGTTGAATTTGAGTATGTGTATTTTCATATTTTTTTCATACTTTAATCATTGGGCAGACCGTGTGAATTCTAAGATCATCCTGATCCAAGGTAAATGAGCAACTTTGCTACAATGCCTTTGTAGGACAGGGTGTGTCAATCCCTAAATGGTACCATAAATGAATTTTACTTTGAACTGCTCATTATTGCAATAAGTAAAAACTGATTGTTTTACAAAATGAAGAAAATAGCAGTAGTCTCATAGACTTGGACAAATGACTGGTGGTTACCATGGAGGAGGGGTTAGAGTGGGTGGGTGGGAGAGGGGGAGGGCGATAAAGGGGCACAAAAATCCTCAATCATAATATAAGTTGGTCACAGGGATGGAAGGACAGCATGGAGAATGTAGCCAATGATTCTGTAACCTCTTCCTATGTCGACAGGTAGCAATTGCACTAGCAGGGGTGAGGATTTAATAATGTGGATTACTTGAAACACTGTGTTATATACTTGAATCCAATTTAAGATTGTACATCAACTATACTTCATTTAAAAAAAACTGTTTTAAAAGACCATATACCTTCATTAAGTTGTTTTTATTATGGGCATAAAAATAAAATATAATCAAATCTGAATTAAATGAATTTTTATAATACCTTTTAAATTTAAAGTCATTTTTCTTTATATGAAGTATTAAATGCTTTTACTTTCAATTACCCCAAAGGCCAATTTTTTTTCTAAAAATGTGGTGTAAGTCAATCTCTCAATATTTCATTATTAATATCAAGATATTTCTTTTACTCATATTACCTACTGGATTGTGGTGTCTCATTCAAAAAATAGGTAACTAAGGGATTTGGAAAAAATCTAAGAATAATAATATTAAAGAAAACTACTTAATTAGAAATAGGATTCTGACATATTAACTGTAATTATATATTGAATTATCATGTGACCATCAAACAATTATTGGCACTAATTTTTTCTTTTTTAAATGCAGAGTCAAAACTCATAATAAGCTTTGCAGAATAAAACAAAATATCTTCCCCAGTAATACAAGGATATAAGTAGTTAATTTTCCCACACTATTGCTTTTCCAAGTAATTCACCTGTGTAGTCAAGAAATGCTTTCAAGGAGAATGAATATAATTCATATAATAGTTCTGAAAACTTCACTTCCAATATCTTTGCTTAAAATAGGCAAGTTCTGATATGTCTTTAATTCTGGAATTGCAAAACTGAACATGGTCAAAAGGAAGTTATATCTGAGTATCCAAGGAGGACGTGTACTAAAAGCAGAGTATCTGGAAGGCACTGTTCAGTGTGGTGAAGGCTTACTGAGCTAGTGTGGACTATTCATATATTTTGCTCTAATACTGTGCAGTTGTCACCCATTCATCATGCACAGCTTCCTCAGGGGCCTCAATAAGATATGGTTAACCTGAGAGCATTCAGAAATAGTGGAGTGAAGCATTGCCTAGGGTTAGATACATTGTTCTATTAGTCTGGTTCAAAAATTATAAAATTTGTGGTTCCTCTAAGTTTCAGAGGCATGCTCAATACCAGGACAAATTGCTGCTTAATATTCCTGCTGCCCCCCAGTGTCTGCCAATGTGCTGAACACCTTGCTCTGGTTACAATCAATATGCTCCCAAAAGGATTTTCACCACCCAGCGGGGCACTCAGACAACACATCTCTCTGTTCAGGATTCACAGAAAATGAAGTACAGCACATCCCCTTAGGGAAATATACATATTTCAAGTCATTTGAGATCTAAGAAAGCCAAATTCTGAAAAGTATTATCCTCTTTTAAACAAGGACTATAATTTTAGGTAAATTATGCAATGCAAATACAATAATATTCCAATTCAGGCAAAATTCAAGAAAATCCAAGTCTTACCTAAAGATATAAAGAATGATATATTTCTGTGTGAAAAATCGTTGAATCTCAAAAATATAAAGATAGTAGCCCTATCTTTCAGTACCTATTTTTTTTCTATCCAGATATATAGTACTCGATTTTCAAAATTCAAATACACCCTCAGTGATTGTATTCAGTGCTTTGGAAAAACCACACCTTGCATATAAGCACATGTTTTTGAGAATTTTCTTTTTAGACTAAAAGAAATGAAAATGACTGCACAGGAATAGCAACAGCATACCTAAGTGTGTTTCCCTAGACTGGAACAGATGGTAGTTATTATTGTCTTCCAAACTTTTTATTCACGGATTACATTCTTGAAAATGTGAGGTCTGATTTCATCTTCAAGAACAAGCTCCTTTAGCATCAAGCTTGTTTTCTAAAGATCACAGCCCAGTTTTCGGTTCAGTAAAAGTAACTTGCACTTAGATAGAATCCATCGGCTTTATCATCTCATTTTCAAGATCACTCTGTGAATTTTCCTGTTTTGCAAATGCAGAAAGTGGGATTTAGAAAAAAATATAATTTTTTTCAATGTTGCCCCAGTAGAATAAGGAGCAAGGATTTAATCTGCATATATTTATTTTTTGGTGCTATGAGTGTGTCATTTAATTTTACATAAATAAAATACATAATTAAAATGTTCAAAGTGAATGCTGGCAAACATGAGATTGGTAATCTAGGGACATCTCTTATGGTTAACAGAATTAGGAGACTGGGATAAATTTTCTAGCAAACAGATAACAAGGGATTACATGGATTGATTGATTATGCTGTCTGGGTATTCATTTTGCTCCTTGGTAAAGGTTTCAGTCTACATCTAATCTATTTGAAGTGGGAAAACATCACAGATCTCACAGATCTCCAAGAATACCTTTGAGTCCAAGGGAAAGGGAGATGTGAACAAACCAACTGAGGAAAATATAATTGTGAAGTAGTTTTTTAAAGAAATCAGGACAATGAATCAAGACAAGAATAAACAAAATAATTCATATTTCTCCCTCCTTGAGGTGGGAATTGATAATGCAATTGTGTTCACATTAATTCATTCATTTACTTAATTTTTGAAAATACCTTTTGAAGAGATATTTTTACCTTCTCACCTTGTTATTTGAATGTGTTTGTAGACTATATAATATCAGGCACTATGAAAGTAAGTGGTAACTTCCTGAATTAAGCTTGACTAGTTGGCTATTTAATAGCATTACAAATAAAATAGTATTTTGATGCACTTGAGAAAAATGAGATTCATGAAATAGGATTAAATAGGTCTCTGATCAAAGAAGATAACTGATGGCCATAGAGACACTACAACTACCAACCATGGCAGAGATACAGATATAAAATCTAGGTTAAAGAGAAAAAATCAAATATTACCAAATTTAGAATTTGCAGAGCATATTGGACTAAAATAATATCTTTGATTGAAGTTCTTACTAGCTCTTGTTGAAAAGGCTGAGGGGAGAAAAGGTTGTTTGACTCTGCTTGGATCATGTGCCTGTCCTTGAAATGAACACTGTGCTTAAATGGCTGGGGGCCCTTTGAATGGACAGCCCCATCATACATTCAGATTTGTGGTACTTGAATGAGTGATATTAGTTTATCTCACACCAGAACCAGCAAAAAATAATATGCTCTCATTACAGGATGTGACTTCACTCATTATCAATATATTATGTCACTGCTTTTATAACATTTCAAGTCAAATAAACAAGCAATCATCTGTCTAAATGCCAGTCTTTATTTAAAAAACTGAGCTATCTGATCAATATACTAAAAAAATATCAAACCGACAGTGAGATAATAACTACATAAGCTCCATATATCACAGAATCCAATTTAAGCCTTTTCCTATTCACAGGTGTGTCCAATTAGGCTGCCCTGTTTTACACTCATGTTAGGCTGGTTCCATTGCTTTTACTATGAATGCCGAACACAACATAGTTATTGTGTAATTTTCATTCACCCACCATTTTTTCTTTCTCCCAGCATTTGTAAAGACCATAGCTACAGTGAAACAGAACACTGTAATTCTGGTGGACACAACCCTTACTAAGTAAGATACACTAGGAAAGGTCTTATGGATTTATGAGTACAATTTGATAAGTAAGAAATTTGAAATCTAAATCCTACATTCATTTACAGTAGTCTTATATTTCTATCTTTTTAATTTGTTGAAACATGTGCCCCTTGTAGAAACATTTGAGTTGCTGATCAGTCAGGGGCAATGCCTCATGTCAGCTCTGTGAATGTGGGGAGCATGTACATTCCCTTTCATCTCTGCACAGCACATGGCATAATGCATTGTGCTTAGTAGCTACTACATAATGGTCATTTTCTGAAGCTCAGTATAAAATAGGAGGAAAAAATATATCAAAAAAGATGTTAAGCATATTGAAAGTTGATTACTAGAAAAGAGCTCTAGGTAATATTAAATCTTACAGAGAAACAGGGACGATTCATCTCCTTTTCATACACATGTCCTGTTTGTTGCCATTAAGTGCTTACTGTGTGCCAGGCACTGCATTCTTTAGATACACTCTTATTCCTAATTCTCACAGCTACCCAGTTTGCCATTGAGAAAACTGAGATGTACAGAATAAAATTAAATTGCCTATTTGTCACAAGTCCTGGAAATCCTGAGGTTGAGTTTCACAGACGCATCTCTGACACTTTAAAGACACAGTACTGACTCTCTTGGCATTTTGCTCACTTCACACTGAAGTTTAAAAATATTCTTGTTGCTCTCTGTCTCTGTCTCTCTGTCCCCTTGCTCTCCTGCTCTCTCCCTCTCCTCTCTCTCTCTCCCTCCCTCTCCTCTCTCTCTCTCCCTCTTCTCCCTGCTCTCTGTCCCACTGCTCTCTCTCTCTTTGTCTCTGTCCCACTGCTCTCTCTCTCTTTGTCTCTGTCCCCCTGCTCTCTCTCTTTCTCTCCCTGCTCTCTGTCCTCTCTGCTCTCGCTGCTCTCTCTCTCTCTCTCCCTGCCCCCTCCCTCTGGGGCAGCCACTCGCTCTTTCAGATAATAAAGTCTCTTGCATGGGCAAAAAAAAATATTCTTGCAACCAGATAGAGTTTAATCTGTAGCACTAGTAGTATAATGGTTGTTGGGCACATAGCTATAAAGAAATAGGCTTATTTCCTTAAGCTGGAACCATCAAAATCACATCAAAATACTATTATTTTTGCAGTCACAATGCAGATGGAAACTCTGATACCTTCATATCCCTTTCAGAAAACAGTTGCTCTTTTTATCTGAGGTATTTTTAATTACTACAGTTACCTATATGAACTGCTCAGGTTATAACTTAGTGTGTTACATAAAGAAAGTAAAGAAAGTAGAGGGTTTTTTCCCAACTCTGTTTATCTTTTTATTTTCTTTGGTGTCCACTGTAAAGCCAATTCAATAGATGTGCTATTAAATTATAATGATAATAATTTAATTTTAAAACAATAGTAATGTTAATTTTATATTAATAAAATAAACCTTTAAAGTTATAGAGCATTTATAGTAGTAATTGTATATTGGTAATAATATAATTATTGATACTCTTGCAGAGTGAGAATTGAATGCTGTTATATATTAATACTTGTTAATAACATTTGCTTATGGAACCATGTCAATATATTTTAAATATCTGAGAATAGATGACATGCCTTTTATATATAATATACTAGTCCCAATAACTAGCAACTCCTAGAAATCTGTAAATAATCCTTGAATGTAAGAATTTCAACTAAAGTAATAACCATACATTCATTAAAAACACATCTCAAGGTTTCAGGTTGTGATTGTACAATTTAAAAATCACCATTTACACATATAGAATATTTTATATGAAAATTGATATTGCTCTTACGCTGTTAGCATCAATTCAATTTCTTCTATAGATTATAATATTGCATTATCAGACAAACACAGTTATGTTTATCTTAGCAGTGGGAATTAGACATGAGATCTAGAAACAGGAGTCTACAGAATACAGAGGTTATATTTTAATTAATTTATATAATGCTTCAAGTAACTTCTTTACACATGATAATATTTAAGAACTCACTGAAAGACCTATTTCTAAAACTGGGTAGGAAGGGGTTGGCCTTGAAGTCTCCAGTGTAACAAGTTCTCATGTGGAGGAGATGAGGCAGTGGAGGGTAGAGGGATGAATAAGGACAGTGGCTTCATCTCTGTTTTCCTCATACTGTTTTGTGACAAGAAAGTCCCTGCTTATTGTGAACTTCAGTTGCCCTGTTTGTACAATGAGCATACTGAACCTTGCTTTACCTACCTCCTGGGAAGATTGCCTATCTCAAATAAGACGATGCATGTGAATCTTCAAGTCTTGTAAAGAACTCCAGTGTTTAGGCTTTGGCCAAGGGCTAACCCAGCAAGGAAGGATGAAACCATCACGTCACCACCATCAGAGTATTCCTCGTGAATGGATATTCCAGATAACAGAGCTTACATTTTTTATGGAAATGTGTCTCTAAAATGAACTATTGTTTATGTGGCCACGTATTTTATTTTATTTACTAAGATAAAACTTATCTTAATTTTTCCACACCTGAAATAAAGAATGTGACCATCAGCATTTGCACGGGAGTGGAATACAGAAGCTCTGATTTGTCTTTCCTGATGCCAGGACACCCCATGGTTGGCCTGCTAACGGCAAGCCTGCCTCTGGCAGCCCTTTTCTTCCTATTTGCTTCTTTCACTCAGGTTTCGTTTGAGAAATCAAATAATCTGGCTATTTACAATGCTGTCTAGTCAATAAGCTTCAAGCAAGCATCTGAAAGCCTTTCTGAAAAGTGGAAACAAAGGTTTTAGACTGAGAGATTTCCTGACTGACATACACAGGGGTCTTTATAAAAAGGCAAAATTTCACCCCAAAATGAACACTATTGATAGATTAATATCAAGAATCTGAGTTTCCTTTCAGTGTCTCCTGAACCTCCTGGCTTTCTCATATACAAGGACATTCCAGGCCAAATGTTTAATTATATGTGTCATAAAACATGATGCCTTTGGAATGTTTATTTTAGAAGAAAAACAAATGCCTGATCTTGGATTAAAGGCTCCTGCCTCTCTTTTAAATGCCAGCATAACAATGGGATTGAAAATACATACCTAAAAGCTTTTTTGACTTGGTTGATAGTATTGTGAAGAAAGACTGTATACTTAGTGATTACTACTGGTCACCTAATACCACGACTCACCAGTAAATGGACGAACACCTCCTGAATTTCAGCCGACAAATGCCGGGCGATTATGTTCAATCTCCTCTATTCATCTTTATTTGTCCTAAATATATACTAATCCTAAATTTAGGTTTTAAAAAAGGCCAATTAATGCAAACCCAAAAAGCAACATTTCCCCAAGAAGTAATTTGAAAAGCAGCCAGTGTTAACACTTTCAAATCCTTCTTGAACACATGACAATGTTGTCCAACCTGCCTGAGTTTTCTAGCCAACAGTGAAATTCATAAAGGTCACCCTGACAAACCTAAAACAATATTCTTCTCACAGTCTTTGTTACAGTAGCAGTCAAGCAGCATATTCATTTTCATTTTAATTATGTTTCTAAATAGTGGGAGAGGCAGGCAAGAAGCCTGTGTGAACTGCCCGCTGAGCCTCTGTGGGTGTCTGTGGAATTGCAGCAATCGCCCTTGCCAGTTTCATTATTTTGCAGTAGATTTTTATTGACCAAGGGTAATATCTTATTAAAATTCTGTTAGTTCTAAAAGTTGTTTAAGAAAACCCATTCCTTTGCCATAATGTCTTCCCACCTGATTATCAGTTCATTTATGACTTCCCAGCTAACATTTATTCTTAAGACAGTGTAATTTTTGTGTAACCTTGATTGTTATCTAATTTATTTACCGACTGACAATTAATCCCTGATATATTGCCTCTAGCACACAACCCCCATTACTTACTAGAGCATTCAGCTGTAGTCACCTTGTAGCTACATAAGAGTCCACTGACAAAGCAGTCTTGAAAATTAGCTTTGGTTTAAAAATGCCATAGCAACCCCATTGCTGATATTAATGTGCATCATGCAGGCAAGGCCAACTTCACAACTGATTGTTCTTTACTGTGTGTTCATTCTGTGTAAGACACTGGGATAGATGGTATTGAGAACATAAAAGGAAATCATACATGGGATCTCACGTCAAGGAACTAATGTCTAGGACATTAGTGAAGAGATTATACACATGCATTAGTAGCTATTATACAAAGTAATGACTGAAAAAAATGTAAGAAAATTACTCTTAAACTTCAGACAAGAGGGAGATGCCAGGAGAAGGAGTTAGGTAAGGCTTGCTGGAGGGAGTAGAATGAGATTTGGGACTTGACGTAAACATATGGCTCAAATATATGAAACGATAAGGCTGGGAAGAAGAAACAAGAAAAACAAAAGCAGAAAAATAGACAAGTACAATGTATCTAAAGGAATAATTACAGCTGAGCTTCCCTCATATGTTTAAAGGTAAATTAGTAGGAAAGATATTGGATCTTTAGGCTAAGAATAAATTACAAGAATAAATTTATAAAGGTCTTGACTACAAGGGTAATAAGTTTCAGCTACACAACTGTAAGAATTGCCAGAATCGGAGTTCTGTATGCCTATGACTATACTGAAAAGGGACACTGTTTTTTTTTCATCTTTTTTTTGGCTGTATTTCCTAAGAATTTTCAGAATGCAACTTCACTAATTTATCTTTGAGGAGGAATATGATGTGCTTTTTTAAGTCATTGCAAGCTGTGCTTCCCCTGTAGGGTTTAAAACATATGTAGAAATAAAATATATGACAAAGTAGCAAACAGGCTAGAGACATAGATAGGGAAATAAAGTTATGCAGCAGAAAGTTTCTTGAATTCTGGGAAGCAATAAAGGTACTATTTTAAAATAGACTGTAATAAATCAAGAATGTAAGTTGATATCAAGTTTAAAGTTCAGTAACTAAAAAGCCAATTGAAAGGACCAAAATCAATTCTAAGACTTTCAGTTAATTCAACAGAAGTCAAGAAATGATGAATAAAATACTGAAGAGAAGGAACAAAAAGAAAACAAGTAGCAAGATGACAGACTTAACTGCAAACTTTGTTAATTTCTTTAAATGTAAGTAAGCTAAATACATAAGCCAAAAGTCAATGATTGTCATAGTGGTTCTAAAAATATGCTGCTTATTTTATAACAGACACACATCACATATAAGAACACAAAAAACATGGAAGCAAATTATAAAAAAGATGCACTACATAAGCATTAAACAAAAGAAAGTTGCTGTATCAATACCAAAGTAGACTTTAAGGAAAGAATATTACAAGAGATAAATTGGCTTCTTTTGATGATAAAAGGGACAATTCAACACAAAGAAAGGAATTCTAGATGTGTATTTAACAAAAAGCATTTAAATACAGAGAGCAAAATTGGCAAAAGTAAATGAAAAAAATAGACAAATACTTAATCATAGCTGAAGATTTTAACATACCTTCTTAAGTAAAAAAAAGACAAACAGTAATGAGAGACAATTTACAAGATGTATAATTTGCCAACTTGGATTGGACCTTAGGTGCAGCCCCTTGATTGGACCTTAGGATGGTGTGCTCTAAGGCCAAAGCATACCTGGACTTCACCCCGGGAGGTCAACCTCACCTTACTAGATGGCTGTAGAATTTTACCAGATTTGCTAATGTCCACAGCATGCTCTTTTACTACTGAACCATGAGTGAACCATGCTTATGGAGTGAGATACAACAATTTAGCCACAAACTCAATTTTTCAGATGTCCATATACATGTCCTTATTGAATAGCAGAAATCTTAATATATATTTGCAATGAGAAGCCAATCCAGCAAGTACCACCATCATCTCTCTACTACAGCTTCCCGAGCAATGTTTAACCAACTCCACCAAAAAAGAGCTAGAACTGACCCTAGAGCAATTTTGATAAACATCTTGCTCAATTGGAGGATAACTCTATAAACATAGGCTTGGGTAGTTACTTCCACTTGGGTGCTTCTCTGGCCTCCCTCATCCATCCAGAACCTGTGATGGCAAAGCGGCCCTCTCCTTATGAAACACACAGCTCCGATAAAGAGTAGGGTGTCTGACTCATTCTGAAATGGGGATGACAAACTTCAAATGACTGGGTATGAATAGATTCAACCCCAGGATATGGTAGGAAGTTAAGGAATAAGTCTCTCTTTCCCTATTACAGATATGAAACAGTAGCTAAATTAGGTTCCTGGACTCAATTCCAATGTGTGTATTGTGGGGAGGGGTGGAGGGTTCCCACATAACACCAAGCAATTAGGACACCAGCAGAATGTCCAAGAATTCAACTCAATTCTGACACTACCTACACAGAGATAGTGTCAGATTATACAGGATAAAGGTTCAGTCCTACAAGAACACCCCATCCCCAAAGCTTCAGACTCTAGTTTGCAAGCCCAAGCTGTCACCTGTGCCTCTGAACAATATTCTGGCTATAAATCAGAGGTTCCTATGCCCCCTCCCTTGGGTTTGATTAATTTGCTAGTGTAGTTTACAGAACTCAGGAAACCCATTTACTTACTAGATTACTGGCTTATTATAAAAGGATATAATCCAGGACCAGTCAGATGGAAGAGACACAGACAGCAAGGCATGGGGAAAGAGGGTGGAGATTCCATGCTCTCTTCAAGCTCACCACTCTCACCAGCCTCCACATGTTCACCAACCACACAGCTCTCTGAACCCCATCCTTTTGGGGTTTTATGGAGGCTTCATTACATAGGAATGATTGACTAAGTCATTGACTGTGGTGACTGATTCAATCTCCAGGTCCTCTCTTCTCCCTGGAGCACTGTGTGGTGATGGGGCACTAGAAGTTCCGACCCTCTAATCACATGGTTGGTTCACCTGGCGACCAGTCCTATCCTTGGGATGGAGGGTTCCAAAAGTTTCCTCATTAACACAACAATCAATACTTTTGTTGCTCTCATCACTTTAGGAGATTCCAAGGGTTTGAGAAGCTCTGTGCAGCAATGACAAAGAGCAAATAAGTATTTGTTCTTATAAGTTGTAATATCACAGTAGCCCCCTGGAGCATCCGTAATGCTCTGAGACAGAAAGTACTGATATCAGAAGCCCAAGGTTGGATATGCCACTCCCCATTTGAGCTACGGACAGTTTTATCAATATTCTAATCTCAAAACACATCTTAGAAAATGCTGGAGAGAATTATGTTTAATGAGTCTTCAAAGCATAGGGGGTGGGGCTGGAGAGAGAATCCGGGATGTCCTAGAATTTGAGCTCCTTCCTTATTTACGATGCTGGCAAAGAGCCTTCTCAGCAAGTCTGAGTTAGCTCGACAGAAAAACAGCCTGATACCAACTCCAGAGCTTCAGTCTTTACCTTCTAACCAGGAAGCACTTCTGCCACGTAGTTACTGGATGTGGCCTGCCATGGTTTTCTCTCCTGGATCATTTGTGTGGTGCTGTACCAACCTAAGCATATCATCCTGTGGGATGAGAGCCTGGGAGATCATGTGCTCTAAGCTTCAAATTTTTCCTCGGTAAAACTTATTTTATTTCTATATCATGTGGTATTAGTGGTGGGTATGCATATACTTAAAGGAAATCTTGACCAGCAGCTCACCTCTTCTTTAAGTTGCTGCAAGAAGGAAAAACTGGGAACTCTAGAAGCCTAAATTATTTGAACAATTATCAAAGCTACCTATGACCCCCGTACCACTAAATCTCCTGGTGTACTTTCTTGTCCTACCTTGTGCAGTGTCTCTGTAGTATTTGACATCATTTGTCAATTCTTCTATTCATAAAACTCACTTTAATATTTGCTTCAAATTCTCTTTTGACATTTTCTCACTTTTCTGTTTACTTATTTTAAGTCTCCTTGTTTAGATTTTTATTCTACTTAGCCTCCATAAGCTAGTGCTACTCAGCTACTCAGCTGTTTATCAACTCACTATAAATACTCTCCCCTCCCCCTTGCTTTTTGTTCTCTCAACACCACAGTTTTCTGATCATAGTTTCAATATACATAGTTTCGATATACATGTATATGCAATATGATTTTTCATCCCTAAATAGTATGGGTGTTTCATTATTTAAAACACCATTTAGTATAACAATGAAATACAGCTTGTTTTAAATAATTTGTGCTATTTGGAACTGTATGGAAACTCCAAAATTGGTCCCATATTGGTGGGATCATTCCCTGGAAATGGAATTAACTGGTTTAAGAGAATGAGTATTTTTAATCTCTGCGGTTATTGCCACCTTGTCCTCCAAAGAAATGAGGTGAATGGTATCTTCCTTAACAGCAGGCTTCTGAATTGCCTGCCTGCCTGCAGTCCTGGATCCTCTAATCCAGTGATCACAGTGTTGCTGGTGTGGCCGTTTCAACATGGTTGCTTTAACCACACCATTCCCCAGAGCCTCATGGATTTTAGGATTAAGTATCTGCTACTAACCAAAGCAAGGGTCCTTCATGAGCAGGCTGCTCTTTTTTCAGCCTCACCTCCTGCCAGCTTGCTTTTATTCTTGCCTTTTTTCTGCCTTCTATGTCCTATGTTGCCACTCCCTTTTCACTGAGCGAACTCTTACTCATCCAATCCCTCAATATTCATATTTGCATTTTCAGCAGCTGGAATAATGCTTGGCACTTTAAAAAGCAGTCCATAACATTTTTGAATAAATGAAGGATTAAATGTCCCACCTGCAAATTATGATAGTATCTTGGTGCATGTCTCTTTCAATGCACTGATACCATTTCATTTTAATCAGTCTGTCTTCTACACTAGTTTTATGGTGATGAGTGTAGCTAGCACAAAATCAAGTGTCGGTTGACTAAGTAAACAATTGAATGAAGTCCATTATTTCTTCATTTATAGATGAAAAATTCTGAGGCCTATGGATGTAATGTGTCTTTTCCAGTGACATATACTTAATCTAAGTGGCAGAACCAGGCCTAGACACCATATATACTGATTTTTATTTTAGAACTCTTTCTAGGAAGTATGATACACTTTAAATAAATATATTTTGCTTTCTCTTTCACAGTGTTTTACTTCCAAATAGACTTTGGAGTAAATTTCATTTTGTTTTTTCAATAGCTCTGCTCCTTAACAAATATGGGAACTAGTACTTTATTCTCTTTCAGCTTCACCTATAATACCTCTGCTTCACCTCAGACTACTTATAATGAAGATTAAAGAGAAGAAAGTATGGGTGTGTCCTGGAACTGAAAGTGGAAAGCATTATGTAAGTGATTTGTGATTATCACGCTCACATATTTACTGACCCTCTTATGCAAGAATATCTGGGATCACACAGAGCAAGCATTCAGGCTCTACTGATTCAAGACAGAATAAACAGTTACTGCAGTCACATTACACGTATGCCTCTGGAAATTTCTATAAACATAAAGAACATTTGACAAAGGAACAGAAAACTGAAAGCAGGATTTTTGGCATTGACAAATATTTTAACCAAGTTCCCATGAAGAAGGTATAGAATTTTGAACATGTCTAAATTTCTCAATGGCTTGGACATATGAGTTCATCACAGAGTTTGGGGAGGTTTATCATGTATCATCCAATATCAGAAAACATTACATCCATAGTGTTCACAGAAGTGAGTCTTCATTAAATAATTGTTGAATTCGACCAGAATTGGTTGTCACACAGTGTCTATACATAAGCTATACGCATACAATGGGAACAACATAACTTCAAGGTAGTGAACATTTGACAAAAATATTGAATTTCAATAGGAATTATAGAAATGCAAATAAATAAAAAAGTAAAATAATGTTGGCAAGCATGTGACAAAAGAAGCAATCAATATAGCTATGGGAGTTGCAAAAGTGCAAACTATAGGTGAAACAATGTGCTCATAATGTAAGAAACTTAAAGTTATGCCCCTTATTTCAGAAATTTCTATTCTTAATTTTTCATGTGAAAATGCTAGAAAATCAAAAACAACATAAATATTTATTGTTAATGGTAAAATTGTGGAATGCTCACACAGAGAATTATGTAATCATAGAAATAATATATTTAAAACAATAATTTTAGAAATTCTTCTAAGGTATATTAATTGGAAATAGCAACAAATGAGTTTATATAGTATAATTCTAACTTAACTTTTAAAAATATAGACTACAAGGGAAAGAAGACTGGAAAAAGCAATATCAAAAAATTTTTTTTTAATTATGAGTTTTAATATTCTCCTTGATAATTTTGACAATTTTAAATTTCTTCTAAGTGAGAATATTTTACTTTTATAATATGAAAAATACAAGTGTTTTAAAGGCATATAAATAAGATAAAAATCAAGCAACTGTGTTACTTTAACATATTAGAAATAATGTTTTCTTTTCAAAGATTTGATTTCAAGTTTTATAACATGTTACAGCCATTCATTTGCATATAATCGGATTGCAATATCTTGTTCTTAAATGCTCAGCACTAACTGACATAGGGCAGGGACAGGAGACAAGCGTCATTTTTAATTTTCAAAGAAGCCAAGATAAAAACAGCATAGTAAGAATGGGAAAGATTCCATCTTAAAGCTAAGATTCCACTTTAAAAACCAGGAAGTTAGGAGGTAAGATTCCTAACATGTTCTGTAGTAAACAGACAATAAATCAACCCACTTAGGGGACAGTGCAATAGATCTTGATTGATATGTTCCCAGAGGGAAGCTGCTATTTTAGAGAGGAACTGACCAACATCTTGTGTTAATTTTGCAGAATTATCTGGAAGATTGATAATAGAAGAGAAGAGACATAATGTCTCTCACCAGAGATAAGCATTTTGAGACCACTGTACAAGTCTATACCCCCGGCCCTTTGTCACATTTCTGAAAAATCCTCAAAAGAGGGAACCCCCAGCCTTTCAGTGTGCCTCCTTTCTAAGGACGCCTGCACTTTCCTTTTTTTAAGTGAACACCTTTAAATAAAGCTTTCTCACTGCTCAGCATAAACTGTGTTTTGTCTCTGTCCTTTTCCAGTGGGAAGCATCTTTTTTACTAATTTCATTCTGTTTTCTAGACTTCAGCACAAGTCTTCACTCTCTCTGTCCTACTTCAGCTTCTTTGCTCTCTGCTGCCTGCAAGGCAGCTGCCACTCTCTGCTACTCTCACTTTAATCAATTCCTTCCTTATCTACACTCTTCGACCTGCTGGAGAATTCTTCCTCCTTGAGAGTCGAGAACCCTCCCCCGCCCACGTTGAGGTGTCATCTGGTGTGCAAGGAGAGACCTCACAGACGCAGCTGCCCAGCAACATAACCAGTGGTTTTCTGCACAGATACATTGTTTCTTTGTTTTTATTTCCCTTTTTTTAAATATTGGTATCAATTTTTAAATGTATCAAGCTTTTATGGCTTACATAATAGTTAGCCAATGACTAATGCATGAATGCACTGTATCAACTAAATTTCTGGCTTCCAGAGTTAGTGTTGATGACTTTTTGTTCATCAAAAAAGAATGATCAGTCAAGAATAAACATACTCAAATTGAAAGGAAATATTTTGGAGCAAATATGCCCTGCAAATAAATATGATTCAAAAGTGAATATATATATATATACCACTCTCAATGACTGTCAACAAATCTTTTGTTAAGTATTCAGGCTGAAAAATTCCCTAAGAAGCAATTTGTTACGTAGTCTGTCTTCCTCTTAATTTGCTGAAACAAAACAAAATACTTCCAAATCTCTTAATAAAACAATATCCTGTAAAAAGTGACAATGAATCTCTTTTCTGATCATATACTATTCCAAGTATATGCTCTTGATTATATAATAGAAGTTTATTACTTTTTCTCTCTGCTTTTTCTCACTAACTCTAAAGGGAAACGTTAAAGTAAGTTGTTCTGTATTAATAATTCAGTGAGTTTTTCAGATCACTGATGTCAGACTGCTGAATGACCTGAAAATGAACCTTTCTAGAAACATACTGTAGAGCTTTAACAAACCAGTGGATGGCACATGTCTCTGGGAGGAACATACCTTGTAGTCGCCTCATTATTTCTACTTGGACACTCAGGCGGTTGGGAAGAAAACTGTTCCCTTTAGTACATGCAATTTTACTTTGTACCATTCCCCTCATTTGGAAACCTACTTTACAAATTAAATTGACTTAATATTTAAATAAAATATTTCAAGGATTATAACTCAGTGGACATAATCCAGATTAAATTTGCCTTTCAGATAAAACTTCATACTCATATTAGGGGGAAAAAAAAGAGTAATTTATCAAGAAGGGTGAAAATCTCACACAACGGCAACAGCCGAAGCTCAGATGTACTGAATGGGACTCCATAACAACAGAGTGGTTATTTTGACACATTCAGCTGTTTAATATCATGCCTGACTGCCCCTTTCTGGTTCATGATTTTCCTTTGTAGGCTATGACAAGGCCTAAATGAATTTGCACCCTTGTGAATTAAAACCCTCAGATTCACTTACATAGGCTAAAATCCCTTATGCTCTAAGCAAATATGTCTTTTCCCCTCTTGCAATACATCTGAAGAAATATATGTGGACATGATAGTATCTGAAATTCTTACAGCTATAAAAAAGAGACCTGGCTAAATGAAGATGTGATAAGAAATAGGAATTTTTTAAGTATCTAATCATTAACTCTTTATTGACATCATGGTAAAACATGTAAACAAACAATTGAAGGTTAAAATATTTTTCCACATGAGTACTTTTATACCTGGCTTCATGATTTAAATGGCTTCTGGAGCCAGGCAAGTTACATACCTGAGTGAGTAAGGCACATTACTGAGTACTTATGTGTCAAGCAATATTAGAGGGATTTTTAAGCTATTAATTAATTTAATCCTTACATCTTTTATGAGAAAAGTACTATATGATCTATATTCTATTTAGTTTCAGTTAATTTCAGGTACAGCAGAGTGAGCTCATGATCATCAGACTACAGCTTAACAACATCATTGTTCTCTGTTTTATTTACTTCTTTCTATGTATCCTTATACCTCCCACTGTCATTCATTTCCCCCTGCCTCCCCCTCCCCACTTAGAGAGAAGATTCTAACGTGTTTAATCTGTATCTTTTCTGGGGTGATTTGCAAAATGTGTACTTTGGCACGTGTATTTTTTATTGATGTAAATGGTCTTATGTTCTAGAATTCACTCTGTGTCTAAGTTAATGTCAGACCTCTAACGGATGGTAAATACACTTAACAAGGTGAGTACTTAGTAACAGATAATTGTTGAATCACTGTTGCTCATCTGAAGTGAATATAATATTGTATAACTACATTTCAATAAATTTTTCAAAACATTAATAGATTATCTTGGAAAAAAGTTAGACTTTTAAATTCCACTCGTGTTGCGATATATGCATTTAATTTATTGTGTCTAACTGCTGCAAAGTGCTCCGTGATGTGTATCAGTTGCATTCTACCTATTCACTTCTCCAGCAACAGGTATCCAGGTTGCCTCCTGTTTCTGTCACCCAAAACAAGTGTTTCCATGTTTGTTCCAATTGTTCCCTTTGTTCCAAATGTTCCAATCAATGTCCTGCTACATGTTCTGTGATGTACCAGTATGAAAGTTGCTTTGAGATGTGTATAGACAGGAACACAAAACTGAGCTCAAAGCATGTACATGTACATGAACATAAAAGAAGTTCGGCCATCTGGCTCTCTAGACTGGCTGCAGTGGCTCTACTATCCTAGCAGAAAGGATTAGGGTTCCTGTATCTTCACATCACTTGAGTTCTAAGCAATATTTGATACCAACAGGTACAAAATTATTCTATTCCCAGTTTGAAGATGAGAAACTGAAGATACAGAAATATTAAGTAACTTCCCAAGGTCACACAGTTAATAAGTGATGGAAATGGGATTCGAACCCAAGTGGCCTGGCTCTAGAGCCCATATTTCACTCACTACTTCTGTGCCTACAAGGCAAAAATAATAAAGCATCAGGAATTGTGGCAATCTAAAGAGCATAGGTACTCCATTATGGCCTTATGGCATTTAAATATAATAAGCACAAACAACAACTAAGGAATGTGGCAAATGAAACTCATCAGTGGGCTAAGTTGACCCAAAGGCCATCATTATGTAACCTCTATTCTATATAATGATTTAATTTTCATTAGAATCATTCCTTAACCTACTTTCTGTAGCTCCAGCTAATGGTTAGTAGGCAGCTCCCATTATGATGCATTGGAAATATCTATTAAGCATCAGTTATAGCTGCTGCTACTGAGAGCACATTTTATTTGCCTGGGTTGAGTCATAATGGAAATTTTCAAATGTACGCTCTTGAAGTCATGGGTGAGAATAGAGGCACATTAAACTGCTATGAAGACTATACAAAATCCACACACACACCCCAAAAAACTTCGAGTAATTAAGTCTATTAGACATATGCTAAAAATGTATAAAAGCTTCTATCATTTGTCCAGAGCTCATAGAGCCTATACTATATAGAAATAAAATCATCTGTGGTTGTATTTAAATCAGAAGAAGTTATCTATTTCTCTAATGATATAAATAAAATGCTAGTTGAAGGAGAGAGGAATAGGATATTTAGAAGAACCCAGGTCTCTCCAATACAATTCTTTATGCCTTACACAAAGATCTTAAAGTTTCAAAAAGAAGAAGGCATTCTCTAACACTACCACCTGCATCCTTTCTTCAGCACATTGCGATTTGATTTCAAACACCACTAATCCACAGAAAATGCTTTTATGAAAATCACCAATGGTTATGAGATCCAATAAGTATTTCTTAATGATCATCTAAACTTAATTTCCAACTGAACTTGACCACATTCATTCCATTCTCCATAGTTTCCTAAAGTCATCTCTTTTCTGATTCACTTCCTGTTTTTATTTTGTCTTTGATGTAAATATCTTATTGACTTGCCTACTTACAGAAAATTCATCTTAATAAATTTTCACAAATGAACGCACCTGAGTCACTTCCAGATTAAAAAAATAAAACATCACCAGCAAATCTGAAACTCTTTCATGCCTCCTTTCTCATCTCTAACTTTCTCCCTCCACCAATACAGGTACTAGACATCTCTTAATTTTCTCTGCTTTGAACTTTAGTGGAACCACAAACAATGATTCTTTGTGTTTGGATTCTTTGGTTCAAAATTACACGAGTGAGATGCATCTATGGTGTGTGAAGCTATAGGTATTTTTTCTTATTGCTGTATAATATTTATGAATATTCCATAACTTTTTGCCTATTCTACTTTTGATAGACATGATCATGAAATATAACTATTATTAAAAGTAAATTATAATATAATATTAAGAATTATTTCTGTATTGGTAATACCTAGTAGAGCACATGCCAGAGTAGACATTCAGAAGTATTTATTATTTTCATTTGCATAATTGCCTACATTATACATAATGTTTTCAAATCAAATAATTCATTTTGTCCTAATTTTTAATGGAGAAAAGCTCTCTTCTGCAGGAAAAAGAACTTTTCCTCATTTTTCTTTAAGCACTTAGTTTCATAAAGTAAAGAGCTTATATAGAAATCTTTCTTGTTAGAGGTAGTAAACATGTCTTATAGATAATATTAGATAAATTAAATGTTGAGTTTATGTGACACGGCCCAATTCATTGGACAAATTATATTTTAGAACAAAACTATTTTTCACCATTACAACTAGTTTTATGTTTTGATTTTCTTTAATTTGGGGTTATGTTAGAGAATACCTGACAGGAATTAGAGAAAGTCCCCTTTTTTACTGAGTTAGTGAAACTCTCATTTAGCATTTGAAAACTATATAAGAAGGAACTTAAGATTCACCCTCTACTCTAATTTTACCTTTTAATTCTATTGTAATCAGCCATATGGCCCTTGCATTAAAAACAGCCTTACTATTTGCAAACATGTGGTTAGTTGGCGGAAAATTTATACCTGAAAGAATCTGCTTGTCTGCCATTAATGCTTCACAAAGGTCACCAAAATCCCATTTAGGTATTCAGAAGGCTTGTTTCTTCAGACACAACTTTCAGACATGCTAAACCCAAGTAAACTGACAGAGCTTAAGGGAATAAAGCCATCAATATACCTTAACAGTGAAGATTAGTTGTTGGCATTTTTCAGTTTATAATTCACAGTCAAACAACAAACAGGTCCCCTGACCCTCTGTATATACATATATACCTTTACATACATCCATAAACACACACACACATATATGTCTGTATACATATACACATACACAAGATTTGTCAATTTCAGTAATTTTTGAAATTTATATATTCACACTATAAAATACATCTCTAGAATGACGGAGAACAGTAAGTACATAGTTTGAAAAATGGATCTTCTAGGTCATTTATAATTCTTAAAATTTTCTCATGTTTGATGTGCTTTTTAATTCTTCAGTAGACATTTAATGAGTCTTTAGTATGGGCCAGGTCTACTAGATGTCCAGAAAAGATAAATAAGTCACCCTCAAGGAGCTCTTAAACTAGTTGTAGGGCAATACATATAAATTAATAAAATATAAAGCAGCGTGATAAGCACAAACTTGAGTGAGCAGTCATATTAGCAGGAGGAGTAACAGTGGGATAGCAGTACGTGTGGTCAGTAGTGTGGGAGGTGGGCTTTGTAGCTATATCCCTGGGGTCAGATTCTATCCCTGCCATTTTCTGACTTGTTACCTTGGGTAGTTTTTAAGTCTCTCTGTGCTTCAGTGTATGCATTTCCTACGATGGGGATGATGACACTAATTTGTAAATGAGTTATCACATATGAAGTTCACTTAGAAGAATGTGTGGCATATAGAAAATACTAAAAATGTTCATCAGCATCAGAACCATAAAACAGAGTACACGTAGCATATTGGGTATATAGGTACTGCATTGGGTTCTTAACGAACATCATCTCATTCTACCCTTGTGAAACCCTGGGAGTTTAGTGTTCTTCTAAGTTTACAGAAGAGAAAATTGAGGCTCAGATGTTTTAGTGACTTGTTTGAGGTCATACAATAAGTAATTTGGAGAACTCGAACCCCGTCCATCCTGCCAGTTGCTCATATTCTGAACCAAGTGCTCTGATAGCACAAAAGATAGGGCAGTGAATGTTTTCTTTGGACTTGGCAAACAACTTTTTGGAAGTGGGTCGTTTGGTTTGGAAATAGGAACTTAACCATGTATAGCTGGCCTAAGTAAAGCAGGGAATTTCATTCCAGACTGGAAGAACAGTATGAAAGGACACGACTCCAGGAAAAAGCTTGGCAGATTTAGTAATGAGGGGAAAGTTGAGGGTTACTGGTGTGAGGGGAAATACGGCTTAGAACTGCAGTGGCAGATCATACCAGAGAGTTTTAATGAAAATGTATGGAATTAACTGATCCCAAGTTCTGTGAAATTAGTGGGGCCCAATTCTGAACCTGTAGCAACCAAGTTTTGAATTTCTCTCTGGACAGGCTGTTCCTGTGAATGCTTACAGATTAAGCATTCGTGTATTTTCAGCGTGTGATGGAAACAAAGGCTTTTCTCCTAGTTCAGCCCATTTATGGCATCCGGTACTGCAGAGGGGTCAACCAAAGCGTTCCTAACTGAAGGTAAAGTGAACGACTAACAATGACATGAGCATCTAGTACAGCAAATGGTGCACATGTTTATCATAGGATAATGCAGAAACTTCTTTCTTCTCAGCACAAAAAAGAACATATACCATTTAAAATGCAGTACTAAAACATTAAAAGCATTATTAGGCTGAACTGAGTTACTGCCTCTGTATCCACAATTAGCCTTAAGGCATTTGGCTTTCCCCTTTTCACAGATCTTACTTAGCCACTTAAGAGGTTATGCTAAACATTTTATTTGCATGCCATTATTCTTTGGCTGTCCACCATCCCATAATTGGAGTATTATTGATCTCAATTATGGCAGGCGACTACCCTTGGTATCTTCTCAGGTTGCTTTATAGGACACTACTTCTTAAACTATACAGCATATCCCATAGTATTTTTTTTCTCTTTACAATTCATTTACCGAGTTTTCCTACATGTAACTTTTTGAAGGAGAGTTTGTATTTTACATTTGTTGATTTTCTCATTTTTTTCCATTAACACTTATTTCTATAGTTATGAATCATCCATTTTTATAGTAGTAGTAAAGCATTTATAATATGGACTTTTATTGAGTTAACACACATCAATGGGGCCCCTCTGTTAACCTGGGAGATGGCATCAGATTTTTTTTTTATTAGAATTCTGGAAATACCTAGAGATAGGTGTCTTTTCCTTCTATTCAAATGGGTTGTTTCATAGTTAGAGATAATAGGAGTAGCCAGTTGACACCAAACAAATGTGAAGTAACATACAAGGAGCTCTTCAAAGATAATACATTGGTACTTTTAAAATATTGTTTCCAAAAGTACTGTGACTTATATATGAATATCAAGGAGAGAAGACAGTAGCAACTACCTGGTAATCATTTGTGCTCTTATGGAGCTAAATACCATCTGCTGCACATTCTTAATATTTCCTCCTCAAACACTTTAATAAGCTCTACCATTGACATACCATATGTCTCTCCTAGATGGTAATAACTGCATAAAAAGGAGAAACCCAAACATAGCTGACATGTATGCTAACAAGGCATACTAAAATTGCATTTGTGCCATAGCATGGATAATTCATTTTGACTTTGCAGCATTTCAGTTTGCTGGTATTTAAACATATATTAGAACTCCACTGTAACCCAGTTTCTTACAATATGGAATTTAAGCATCCCATCATGTCTGCCAGAACCTAACGACCACAGAGGAATTGTGAAGTTGAATAAATGGTTATGTTATGAAAATTATATTGATTTTTGTCTCCTAACATACGTTTTATGCATGTCTGGGGTAGTTTTTTATATTTAACAAATAATGTATTTTGGAGAAATACTTTAGTTGATTGTTCTTTATATTTCCAAAAAAAGACAAAAACCACAAAAATATTCATCATATCATTTCCTGAAATAGACTGTGATCTCCACAAGACTGGGATTCATTACCATATCCCCAACTGCAAACAGAACCTAACAACATCATATGTTCTCAATGAAAATTCATTAGTGAATGAATGAATAAATCTCAACCCTAATATTTCAATTAATCAATACCACTTTCTTGTTCAAATTCTGCTTTCATTTGTTTCACATTATTACCTACAAAGTAGCAATGTCAGGAATAACCATCACAAGTATTTATTATCACCTCAATCATTCTTTCATTCATTCAACAGCTACTGAGTTTTTGCCCTTGACCAAGCACTGCCCTCAGAGCCGGGGAGGGTAAAAGAGTCTCTCCCCCAACCCTATCCACTCCCAATCAGTAAAATGGAAATGCAGAATTGGGATCAAAACAAATAGTGAAAGAAATCCATTCAGTAACTTTAACTGCCGTGCTCCCCAAAGACAGAATGTATCTTACATGTCACTTTTTCTCAGTAACTTTCTCAACCCCTATACTGGCACATTAGGCAACAAGATTTATATTTTTTTAGGATTATATTTTGCCAATTAAGGACTGATCCAATCAGGATTAAAATGTCATGCTACTTTGGAGTTTCTTCTATGAAGGGATTGTGAAACAAAATTAAAATAGTTGAGTAGGAATAAATTATTTAGTTGAATATTGAAAACCAAAGTTGACTTAATTAGTAACAGCACAGTAGAGGACATAAGCTGTGACCCAGAAGAATTTCTGACCCAGAAGGTGAGAAATTATTTTAAAAGTCAGCAGGTAAACATAGCAAGAGAATAGAGACGAACAAGAACCTAAACATCTTAGAACCATTCAGGGAATGCGGTTCTTTCTTTCTTTCTTTTTTTTTTTTTTTACAAAGAATGAAAGCTATCTGAAAAATAAGTGCCCAGATCTGAATCCTCAGTGTGAAGAAAGATTAAAATATGGGCACCTGCAAAATATAACGATGTGCAGTAAAAGATATTAGGAGGTGAATTTTTGAGATGCATATGTGAAAGTATTGACTTTGGTTCCTTCTCCATTTTAATACTAAATGGCTCTTCTGTGTGCCATGATTCCCAATGTCACGTCAGGTTTAAAAGCACTGTGTTAACAGATGAACGCTGCTGCAGTGAAACCTGCAGGCATGTGCTGAAAAGAAATGGACAACGATCGCAGCGCAAAGGAAGCCACAAGAATTCAGAATTCTACGATCACAAGTCATCTGCCACCACACAGAGAAAACTCTGAAAAAGTATGCTTTAATTTCAAATAAAAAACTTCAGCTAATTGCAAAACTGGCTTACATCCCATGCCCTAAGGTGCCAGTCCAAGTTATGAAACTGACTCAGGGTTCTGAGTTTAATTTAATTTTTTCTCTCTCTCTCTTTATCAGTAAACCCCAGGATTTGGATCCTGGAAAGTCATTTACGGATGAGAGAGGCTGGAATTAGCGGAATGGCTCCTTTCATACGACAGCGACCCCTGTTGTCAATTCCCTAGATTTGTCATGTAACGTAATCTGAGGGGCTAGAGATAATTCTGCACCAGAGCAGGTAATGAAGTCAAGTTCATAATTCAAGGCAGTACTCAGAAATGAGGGTCAAAAGAAAAATCTTCTGAAGATGGTGAGCTTTATTAGTCACCTGCAAGAATGTAGACTATTTTTAATTTTTTTGACGTTTTGCTTCATAGAAATTATGTTATAAAATGAAATATTAAAGAGCTAAACTGAATTTTCCCAAAAGAGGTAGATATATAGAAGCATATGGAGTAGTGGTAAACTTAAATATTGCATTTCTATCATCTAAACATGTGCACAGATTTGTACATTTCCATGGCAACACCCTAGTTCTAAATCATTTTACTTGTACTAAGAACAAGAAAGAAAACAAAAACAAAAATTAAAACTATAAACTTTGTTTTCGGCAAGAGCATGGGACAATGAAAGACCGTAAGCGCGGATCCTCTAACGTGCCGTCACGAACAATACTAGTCTGGGGAAGGGGAGGCTGACGGAAGGCTGACTTCGGTAAGAGAAAGAATTGAGAAGATAGAGGGATCTAGTGGCGGTAGGTCCCTAGACACCCACACGTAAATATACGAACCTAGAGGAGAAGGCCCAGACAGAGGCAAAAATGCTGGATCAGAGTTAAAAGCTGACAGGGTAGGAGTCCTCAGGGAACTGGAGAGAGAACACTGAGGGAGAGGCAGACACCTCAACAAACACCCACAAAATATAGCTCCGAACACTGAGTGAATCATTCTGGAAGGCAAGGCAGGACAGTAGGAGACAGGAGAGGATAACCGTGTGGATGGAAACTGTCGCCAAACCAATCTGGGTTCTGGGAATAAGAATAGCAGTGGTTCTATGATATCCCCAAACAAGAGGCAGCAGTTCACCATTGCAGCAAATGATGAGAGGGCTCTTGAGCTAGAATGCTTGCACAAATTCTGTGACCTCTTTCCCGTTTTTTACAAGAAGCTTCTGCTATTAGCTAGTTAAGGAAATTCAACATTCCCATATGAGGACTACTTTGCTTAGCATCTATGAAAGATGCTATAAGAACAAAGATAAGAAGGAGCATATTAACTCTCTTAATCATCAGAAATGTGTGGCTATAAAACAGATGAAAAATATAATGAATATTCATACATACTAATGTAAATTTCAACAACTTAAAACATATAAAGAGAACATGAGGTGAAATACAAAACACTGGAGAAGAGATAGCCAGAGAGTGAAATGAAACTCATAGTATTCATGAAAGAAATGGGATTAAAAATTGAAATCATTTTAGAAAAGACTCAATTAAAAAGAAAACAAGAAAAATTAGACCGACCCCAAAGAAAGTAAACATCATAAAGAGGAGAAATGGAAGAAGAAAACAAAATGAATCATTTCTTCCCTCCAAGGAAACAGAAATATAAAAGATAAAATATAATCAGGAAAAAATATATTGCCTGTTAGGCCAAAGTAGACCATATAGGCATATATATATTTATAATATATATATTTATATTATCAGAATTTTTAACTCCATGATAAATCCTTGTATAGTGATTGGAGTTTAATGACAAAGAAAGTATTATTTGGGAGCTTATGTACAAAGGTCAAATCACTCATAAGACAGGAAAACCAGTGTGGCATCAGTTTTCCTCCAAGAATGTGGGAGAAAATATCTACAAGTTAATCAAGAAGAAAAAAAACCCAATGGCTTTGTCCTTATCCTCCTAAGATATCCATCAGCTATAAAGCCTACAGTTATGAACACCCATGAACTCAGGGAACATTATTTACAGTGAGATCTTGAAGAATTTACTAGAGACAAACTTCAGTCAATCTAGTGCTAAGTAGGAGAAATACTGTCATTAATACCATAAGTGAGCAAGGAACATATTCATCTATAGATTTAAGTGGAAAATGTAAAAACACATTTTACTCACAGTTCTGACAAAGTACAAATGATCCAGCTATATTAGAGTTGAGAGTAAGAATATTTTTAAAGCTCACAGATCACCCATAATAATACAAACATCTTAAATAATACAAAACCAAGTATAAATAAATGTCTAGTTATGAAAAATGAATAGTGCAGGGTGAGTAGATAAATAATAAATAGCACCTAGTCTAATTTTATAGCCCCTCATAATGGGGAGCCATTAGATACAATCTAAAGAAATGGGAGAAATTTAAATACAAATGCAATTATAAAAATAATGACTAGAAAAATATATATGCCCCATCAACAAAAATGAATGATAATTTATATAAAAATATTTTCTAATAATAATAGAAGGCAATACTCAACTTTACGATATATACATAAAAAATATGTCCTAAAAAAAGGGGTCCAAAAAAGCTTTTTTTAAAAGTTGAAGTTGACAAATACAAGCAAAGCAAATGCAAACAAAGGAATTACCAGTGGTTTTTTTTTTTTAATACCATCTTGTTCCTTGCTTCTACTTTTATTTCTTTTTGAAGTGTGGTTAAGATATTTAAAAATCATTTAATATTCTTTTTCTGATAATTGTAACCTTCTGCTTCTGTTTCTCTTATTGTCTATTTTCCTTGAATATTTTGTGGTTGATTTCCTTTTGTTCTGTTTTTTGATTGAGAAATAAACAACAGGAAACTCCTGGCAGTGCAGGTTGCTTCTACAAATTATCACTACATTTCATAATCCTCCCATTTTTATTTACTTTTCAGAGACCTTAGTTAGTGGTTTACTGTAGTTTTTCAAGTTTTTAGCTGCAATCAAAGTGAAAGATGGGCTTATTCTGCCATCGAGGACCAGAAATCCACTTCATTTTTTTAAAAAGTTATTTCCCACTAGTAACTAGTAGGAAGGAATGCAGGTTTGGAGACATATAAATTTTCCATGACATGGAAAAATCATCTAGCAATCTAAGCTCTATTTCAGCTAATACAGAAGGGATACGGTTGAGAGAACAAGAAAGTTGACAGTAAAGAACTCCCTCGAAAAAGCATCTCGACAGATAATATAACCCATCCTACTTCCAAGAGGGGAAATTTTGTATTAGTGAAACTGCACACGGGTTTCACTTTCACCTCAGTTAATCCACAAATATTGAGTCAGCAACACCTTGTGAACAGCCATATTAAAAGTAGTTGATAGATGAAATGTCATTAACAGGATGAGCAGTTATCCATCACTCAGTAAAGCTTCATCCATCACCCATAAACCAAACTCAATTCTATCTTACACTAAGCATACAGGCTACATTGAAAACTGTCAACTTCAGATGATCTGAAAGCTTTTCTTCCATGACCATGTGACCACACTCAAAGAAAGAATACAGAAAGTTCATGGATGGTTAGTAAAAAAGGCTATAGTGTCACAATAATAAACAAGATAAATGCCAAAAGAATAACTCACATGACATAGCCCCCATTTTTCTGACATAATCTGATATTAAGGTATTCTGTTAAGCAAGTCAAATGAAATAAATTAAAAAGAATAAAATAATCTGACACATAAATTGACTTTGATCACAGTGTCTAGTTTGATATTACACCTAGGCATAATTTTTGTAGAAATACAAATGAATGGTGATTGAAGCATGTCAGAAAATTTATATTCTTGAATACAGATGTACAATCCAATTAATCATTCTCAAATAGAAGCCAGAGCTTCTATCAACTCCCTGTTAATGAATGACATGATTATTTATGAATTATGCAGCCTAGCTGTTTTTAATGTCCCCATGAAGAAATTAACAGTTTTTTGCTCAAGGTGTCCTTGGATGGCTCATGTAATTTTTTAATATAGAATTATCTATTGTGGTTTGAGCCTTATAGAAAATGCGGGTCATTCAGTGCCCATGATTCAGAAGCATAGACTGAAGTAACAATTCACCATAAAGCAAACCATTGTTTTCTTTCAAATTATATATCACGCACATACATATACACATACAAAAGTTAACAGCGATGAAAGTCTTAAGTAAAATGAAATATAAAGCCTGCAGTGAATAACTTTGTGTATGTGTATATGTATATATATGTACACACAACCAACAAGATTTCCAACTACCATACCTTTTTTTCATAAATTTCCACCTCAAGTAAATGGGAATTTTCATTTTTATAATATATTGCATATTAAAAATGAACTGTGTTTTTATTGATTTTGAAAGCAACCTACTTCCAAGTATGAAAGTAATAGCTTTTTGATTGATTCAGTCAGGATGAGTTAGATTTTGAGAAGAAGGGGAGAATTAATCAGAAAGAGTTGATATAGGACCTATTCATAGCATAGATTTCCATTTTTTGTGTCATTGTTCCCTTGTTCAAGGCCTGATGGACTGTTTGCACCAGGTTGCATGATAAAATGACTATGACTAGACAGATGGCAAATAAAGATATATAAGAATTAACTCTATTTTGAAATTAAACGTAGAGGCCAACTTTGTGTTTGTGTTCTCAGTAGAAACAGTGCCTTTTAAAAGTCAGGTACAGAATTAAATCAATTCTCAGAAGAAAGAATAAGTTGAAGCATATCTGAATGAGATTAAGAATATAACTTTGCTGTGCTTTATGAAGGAGATATTTTAGAAAATATGCATAAACATCTCACCTGTTGTCAATCAAATTACAAATGAACACTACTCTCTGGCTTGACACTGAAATGTATTTACTTGCTCACATGATCAGGAAGCCTATACCCAGTGCCCACTCTGACCCAGGCACTGGACACTGGAGAGAAGCCTGGATAAAATACGATCCCTCCACAACACTCTAAGATCTGGGCCAATGTGGAACTCCCTGGTGTCTACCCTCATTCTCAGTCATCCTGGGAGGCCACAGAGAGATGAATGTCCAAAAATGCCAAATAGAAGGAGGACAGAGACGACGCAGGACCTAACCCTGAGTGTTGTTCGTAAAACCAGGATGATTCAACAGCTTGCCTGGAAGGGAGGGATAGAGACAGGGTACTGACTGAAGAGATATAAAGAGCTGAGGGAATATTGTAGGTAGGGTGCAGAGACTTTGGTATGTCAGAAAAAAATACAAAAGCCCAGTATAGAATAATGATGATGAAAAACAGTTGATGCATTAGGCCAGGTCGATGTGGAGGTAGATAAAATGGCCTCAGAGAAGAATAGGGGCTCTTTTTGTGTTCTTGTGAGGAGAGAGAAAAAGGCATGGAACCCCAGTATTTGCATCAGTTCCCACATGCATGGTTTCATGATTTTCTCCAGGAATTCCCAGCAGCCGAGGTTTAGGTGAGAAGGGACACAGCTGTGTTAACCCAAGGGGGCTTGTCAGGTAGGAACAGATAGAATAATGGAATTGAGGATTTTGCTGAGAATTGTTGAATGATGAACAATGGCATCTAGGCTGGATGGATAAAGAAACAACAGGAGGACTGTAAGCATGAAAGGATGGGAAATAGGGCCCAAAATAGGATGCAATGGAACCCATAGGGTGAAAGAGCTGTGAGGAGAAAAGCAAGGTTTTGAATTTCTGGCTTCAGGGCAGAGCATTCTGGCTTCCTTATCTCGAGTCCATAAATGACTGATTCCTGCCAGTTGCAACTCCATTCACCCCTTTCTCAGCTCCAGCGGCAAATCCTCTGTTGGTGCCCATCGTATCCTCTCAGACAGTGTGACTTCTGCTGAAGATTTTGGGAGAACCTCTGTCTCCAATCTTACTTCCTTTCAAACCAATAAATCCTATAAAATTCTAGAGCAAACTTCATAAAACATAAGTTGAATGTGGTTATTGGCCTACTTAAATCCATGTTAAAAATAACTAATATGAACGATCATTCTTTGCCAGGCACAATGACAAATAGCTAATTGACTGTTTAGAGAATTAAATTAAATTGCTAAAATGTGTACTGGTGTCTGGCACAGATTCACTTGTTGCATGACAGAAAGAGAATTCCGCGGGCTAGCCTTGGCTGTGTCAAAAACTGCCCAATCCTCTCAAAATAAGTAGAACATGCTCTCTGATACTTGTTTTCTTCATGTATGAAATGGAGAGGTAAAATAAATTACTTCTGAGGTAGCCCCAGGTTATAAGTGCTGTGATTTCTTAATTCACTATCAGAATTATAGCAAGTTATATGTATATAAAATACCATAAAGAGTTAGCCTGCATAAAATATGAACACAGAGAAACTTACCTTGTACAAAATAGCATTTCTTATTAGAATTTCTTTTTTTTTAACTTTTTACATTGGAATAATATTATATTTATAGAAAAATTACAAAGATAGATTTTCTATATGTCTTTCAACCAGCTTCCCTTACTGTTAATATTTTGTATAATCACGTACATTTGTCCTAATTAAAAATTTAACATTAGTACAATACTATTAACTAAACTACACACTTTACTCAAATTTTACTTTTTTTTTTTCACTAAAATCCTATATCTATTCAGTATTTAATTCAAATCCAGGATACCACATTGCATTTAGTCTCTATAACTCATTGGGCTCCTACAATCTGTGACAATTTCTCAGTCTTTCTTTATTTTATGTTTTTGTTTTTTAGTAATCTTGAAAGTTTTGATGAATAGTGCTCAGTTATTTTGTTGACTTTTCCTTAATATGAGTTTGTGTGATCAATTTCATGATTAGACTGGAATTAAGGTTTGGGAAAGATAACACAGAGGTAAACTGCCTTTCTCATAGTATCATATCACAGGGTTCATGATATCAACAAATCACTAGTGATATTAACCTTGATCACATATTTAATACCTGCCAGGTTCTGTCACTGTAAGTTGTCATTTTTCCAATGTTTTTGTTTGAAAGCAAGTCCTGTTGTAAAATATGTTTCTGTCACTCAATGAATAGTTACAGAAATAATTAACAGGCATTACCAGGAAGCCAAGGAAAAAAACAGGGGTTTTTCTCCTGTCTATATATTTACTTAACTTCAAACATTGTGACATAAATAATGTTGCAACATCCAAGTATTGACCATAGTCATTTAAAGATTTAAAAGGGTTTTACTGCTCTAGCAGTACATTTTTACATACTTATAAATGTAAGCACTTATAAAATGAAAACTGAGCACAATGACATTCTTTATCACTATTCCTAGAAAAACAAAAACTTGCACTGCATAGATAATTTACATAATTTTTAAGCAGGCTGCATTTTGGGGTCAATGTATAGCAATATTAAATTATGTAATTTTTATTTGAACATTTTTACATATTTAGTCAATTTTTTCAACCAACTGAAGTAATGAAGAGGCAAGTATTATATAGATAAAATATACCATGAAAGATTTAAGTACCTTTCTTAATAAAAGAAATGAGATGCTTACACATTTCCTTTCCATCCCTGAACCTTCTGTGTATAGGATGCTCTTTTAAAAAATTGAACAGTAAACGGTCTTGGCCCCTATTCTGTGAACTGTCCCTATATCATTAGAACTTTTAACTAGGATAAAGTCATCTTAGTACAGATCCCTGAGCTCTGGACTCTTGCAAATCTGGACTGAGCTTGCTCAAGAAGCCTCCAAAGATTACTACTGTATTTTCAGTTCATAAAATATCCCCCAAATAAATGTCAGATATCTGGCCAATACAAGGGAGTTAGGTGATGATAACTACTTCTATGTCCTCATCCCTTCATGCTGCAGGAGAGCGGAAGGTGCTGAGACTCTGGGGCTTTCTAGATAACATAACACCCTAGGTCTTTTGAGTCATGGATTTATGATTTATCTTAATTATCACATTTATCTTTCTAGCTTCCACTTACGTTTTCTTCTTTTATTCCATCTCAATAATCCTACATACAATTCAGAAACAAAGTCAGACACTGAACCTAGTGCTTCTGTGCATCAACTCTTGGAAAATACACTTTCTCTCTCTTAATCTATCTTTCAAAACAAGTCCAGCTATATTTTTTTAAAACCTTGTGTGGAGAAATATAATCTGGAAAATGTATCTGTGGTCTTCATCACAAGTCTCATAAGTCAATAGATCTTCATGACAGATCTTCAAACCCATACAAAAAAAAAATCAATATTAAGGCATTTACCTGGGAGGATTTCAACATCATGCCATAGATTTAACTTGCTTATCCCTTTCTACACTTCCTCTTCTGTAGAAACAGAGCTAAATCTAATCATAAATTTCACATAAAAATGGGTATTTATTTTCTGAAATATTTTTAACACTTTGGAAAAATGCACTATTTTTTCTCTCTCATCAAACAAAATGTGTTTATATTCACTGAAACAAATATTTGAAAGAAAGTAACTTTGGAGAAAGAGGGATTCCCAATGGACCACCTTTGCTTGATATGGTTGTCACACGATTGTTGACCCAAATGTCTATATTTGTGAGGGGTCATAGGCATGGAAAAGTGGTGATAACCAAAAATTTGTAATTTAGGACAGGCAAGATGTAATGGGATGTTTCTGTTGTGGGAACATCTGGGTAAAATCTTGAGAAATGAATAGGCCAGAATGTACATCTGCTTAATAACGCACAATGTGGTACAATCAGTTCTCCACCACAGTGTTTAGGAGGTAAGGTATCAGCAGTATAGAAGATGCTCTCATGTATAATGATTAAATTTGCATAATTTTGAGAGCCCTGGTAGTAGGCAGGGGAAGAATGGACTATTGGCATAGGAAATGTCAAAGCTGCAACAGAATTCATTCCCAGCCTGCTGAGTAGATGGCTCTCAAGAGCTTAAAAGAAGAACATTCATACTCTTTCAAGCAAGTTGACTTCCTTGACTTAAATTTGTTCCCTTCTGCCTTGTTTCTAAGAAACCTGAGCTGATTGTAGGAGAGTCACCTACGGTATTATTTGAGATCCTGGAGCAAAGAAAGGCCTAGTGTAATGACATGAACATTTGTTTTCTATTTTCTCTAGACAATGGAACATGCTGGGTGCACCCCCTTACGTGATGGACTGAATTCTGTAAGAAGATGGTACGGCTTAAGAAAAATAAAAACAAGCATGAGTTTATTACAAGGTTCTTTAACTTTGGCTAGATTTCTGTGTAAAAACACTGTTTCATGGCCATCAAACCTATTTCCTTTTCCTACTGGACAAAATAGACCACTTTTTCCAATCTCCCATGCAGTGAAGTGATCATGTTATTGTATATTTTTCAATCGGAAATGGGGAGAAATGCTGTAGGTTACTCTCAAGCTGACTCCATTCAAACCTGTGTGATTAACCCTGCCCATTCCCTACCCACCAGCAGAATGGACAGGAACCCATTAACACAGAGAAGGTGGGGGGCCACAGGAGGGAAGAAGCCTGGGTCCCTGCAGGACTCTTCAGTGCAAACCCCTGTGACCTACCTTTGTTGGATGTTACAATGAGACATAAACTTATGGTAAGCCATAGAGATTTGGATATTGTATATGATGGTAGTTTCTTAACAAAGGTAATACGATTGCCATTATGTCTAAATAATATTTATGCATTGGTGATTAAATCTGTTGGTGTAAGGAAGCAGAGATAGGAGTAGGAAATAGAGAGGGTGCTTTTTCAAAATTAAGTCAGATAACAGATATAAAGAACTTAGAACAGTACCTGGAAAACTGTAACCACAACATCAGTATTTGTTTAGATAAACTGATAAGCAGACAGAGAGGAAAGACTGACAGATTGTTTTTTTCTGATGTGAAAATTTAAATTTACCTGAATCTTTGGCTGATCTTTCTGCTTCTTTGCAGAGGCTCATGCACCCCTTACTGGCCATATTACATGTTGGTTTCCTTCCTCTGTGCTCAGTCCTATACCCAATTCTCTTATCACTTTATGTTATTTTCCTAGAAAATTTTATCCACATCTATGAACTCCACTATCTCTGTTCATTGATGATGATGATACAGCATATATCTCTGATTCAGGCTTATCCTTTGAAGTTTAAACCAGCAAAGTCTATTTTCTACTTGATATCAACTCTCAAAAACTTCCCAAATTTCACACATCCAAGAGTAAACTAATGCTCCTTCTCCTATATTGGTTTCATTGTACTGATTTCTATTTGGGAAACTCCACTATATCAGTCTAGTTGTGTAAGTCGAAGACCTAGAAGCCATTCCTGATACCATGCTGTCCCAACCCTCTCAGAGGCAAATGATTAATTCAGACAAGTTTACCTCTTACATGGCTTCCATATCTATCCACCTTCTCTTTTAATCTCCATCTTGATCTACAGTACTGTGGTGAGCTGCTGCTCTAATGCACTAAATCATCTTCCCATGTTTATTTACTCTCATGCAGTCTACGCTACCTAGTGCAGATACAAAGATTTTTTCAAATGCAAATCTAGTTAACACTTGCCTCAGGTTAAAACCCTTGGAAGATTTTTTATTTTCTTTGATAAACATCAAACAATTGACCATCTACTACCAGGCCCTGTGTGGCCCCTCCTTACCTACATCCAGTATTACCTTCCTCCTCTCATTCATTCGCTCTCTGAGCTCCATCACACGGTTTTCTTTGGGTCTTTAATGTTTCACACTTCTTCTCACCCCTACATGTCCTTGCTCTCTTTCTCTTTGCTTTCTTACTTTATGCCACTTCCTTTTTGTCTAATGAACTCCTGATTGTCTTTCAGATAACGATTTCACCAGTATGTTATGTAGCACCGTCTCCTTCTCTCATATCATGGCTGAATCAATAGATATTACCATTTGATTCATGTCCATCCCTCCTACCACACTAAGCTCCTTGAAGACAAGGGCTATGTCTCTTTTAAACTTTAAATTGTCAACAATCCCTGTCAGAGAAGAAAAGCTCAACACACTTTTTTTTAATAAACGAATGAACTTGGCAGGGAGAGGATGTGACAATTCATTCCTTTATTTGGGAAGGACACTTATCAATGAAGAAAGGTAATCGACTACCTAATTCTGAAATAAAAAAGGTTGAGACAGTGACGTGATAAGCACCTTTAGTAATAGAAAAGATGACAATTATTTTAGCAATTAAAATTGCTTTTCTACAGACATAATAGTTAGTGAAGACGATGACCTTCTTTGAATGGGAATAGGAAAACATCATCTAAATCATTCCTGTGGATGTAGTTACACTCTAGGGAACATAATAACAATAGTAGAGCCTGATATTAAAATACGATTTGAGGTAATAAGAAAAGGCCTGTATTTTTATTTGGGTCAAAGGCAGAAATGCAGAACAGCATTATTCTGGAAAAATCTAATTTGAGATGTCAAACGTTGACCGACAGAATGAAGTGCTCGTCTATTGCAGATCGTTCTGACATATCAAAAGCAATAGGAAAAACAGATTTTAATCCTCTGATGTATTTCTCAAGATTTTCCATAAAATGCCTGAAAGCAAGAACCTGGTAGACCTGTGGTCCATAGCTGTAGGTTCTGGAATGGTGTGGCTCCTGAAACGTGAAGGAGTTGACAACATCTGGGACCCCTTTGCCTCTGGATAGAATGTGGGGGCTTTCAACCATCTATATTTTGCCTAGCAAGTGAAAAGGACAAAACACATCATTCAATAATGTAAATCTTTTCTGTGTTTACAGAACAAAAAGGAGGTAGTGCTTGTTCATGAGTCAATGCAAATTCTTCAGCTGCCAACTAGTCTATTTTGAAATAAGACTTAAATCACAAGTTTAACCTCGGAAGACACCCAGTCTTCAAGGTAAAAATGAAGCATTCCTATTTTCAGTGACTATTGGGCAGCCTACATCAATCACAGAATGCAATTACATTAAAATACATATTTAAAAGCAAATATTGCTCTCAAGATGATAATTTAGAGAGCAATTTGCAACACACAACTCTGCAGGGTGATACCTGACCCTCCACAAGAGAAGTGTTTTTGAGCTTTTCTTGTTACTTAACCCATTCTTTATAGTACTTAACTTTGCTCCCAGAGCAGGGCACAATGTAAAAATGCTTTCAATTAACTATTTTTTAAAGTTCTGCCTCTGGATTACTGCTGACCTCTCTTTTAAACTCTATCTGGTTTTGTCCACTTTAGTACAGACCTGGAAAATCTCTTACTTTTTTGAATACTGACAGAGGCTATGAGGGGTTTTGCCATTGTTTAAAGTAAATTCCTTCATAAACTTGCAATCTAAAATCTTATCCCAAAGCAACAGTGTCAAGAAGAGAGTCTCTGGGAAAGTACAATACAGGCATTTGGGAGGACATGTATGTTACAAGTGGCACACTATGATATTGTTCCCAGATATTTTAACATGAACTTGAATGCGGAAAACTATGCTGCTTCATACAGAAGGAAATAAAACATCACAAGTACAACTAATATGACTGAATTGATCAAATTCAAATTAATATGTATTCAGCAATATAACATGCATTTGTAATAATTACATTTAGCAAGATACAGTGTCTGTCTTCATAGAACTTGAATTCTAATGGGAGTAACTTCTAGCTACAAATCACTTTGATAAATAGTAGAATACATTAAGTACTACAAAAGAAATAAAAACAAAGTGATGTGCAATATAGTAAGCAACTCAACAAAATTTTGGAGATAGTTAATTATTTTTTAATTCACAGTTTCCCTAGTTAATAGCTGAGAAAACCTGTACACATGAAATTAAATATGTATATCTTGGTACTTATCAATCTATACAACGGGTTGATAAATATTGCTCCACTGAATTGATGAGATGTTTAAATAAAATAGTCTATGTAAATATCTTGTATTTTGTTGGGTACATAGTAAATGTTTCATTAAAGTAGTAGAACTCTTCCAAACTTGTATGGAAACATTCTGTATGGAGATGACTTCTGATTGATATGTAAGGACAGGGAAATCTCAGTAATTCTCAACAGAGAAGAAGGGGGATTTATTCATGATAAATGAGATCCATTTTTCAAAAGAGAAACTCTGTTTTGGGTTGCAAGATATTCCGCATAAAAGCAACAATAAGAACAAAGACATGAAGTCAAAGTTGCACAAGTTGAGTAATGCAAACTGCTCTGAGCAAAATATTCATGTGAGGAAGTGGCAGGAAAACAGACTAGAAATGTCCTCTAAGCCTGTTGTGGAAAGCCTTGGATCCAATACTAAACAAGCTGCATGTAAATTTGTTGATAATGAGGAAGCCCTGAAAGTTTGGTCTATGTCAGGTCTGAAATAGAGAATACTAGGAAAACAGATTCTTTTGTTAAATATCTTAAGAGATTTGCATGCACAAAGTCATTTTTAGAAATGTCTAATTTATATTATTATAGTGACAGCAAAGGTTTAACCCTATTCAACTTCACTTAACCTAGATTTTATAAATTTGTTTCCTAAACAAACTCTTCATCTATGTTTCCCTACATGGAACACCTGTTAAGAACCCTTACTTAAGGGGCGGAGCAAACATGGCGGCATGAGTAGGACAGTGGGAATCTCCTCCCAAAAACATATGTATTTTTGAAAATACAACAAATACAACTAATCCTAAAAGAGAGACCAGAAGACACAGGACAACAGCCAGACTACATCCACACGTGCGAGAGCCCAGCGCCTGGTGAAAGGGCTAAGATATAACCCCCGGCCTGGCGGGACCTGAGCACCCCTCCCCCCAGCTCCCGGCAGGAGGAGAGGAGTCAGAGTGGGGAGGGAGAGGGAGCCCAGGAGTGCTAAACACCCAGCCCCAGCCACCTGCACCAGAGCACAGACACAGTGCATGCGTGGAGGGCTGGAAACAAGGGAAACAGGGCAGCAAGACCTCTGAGCAGGTTCTGAAGCTGGCGCCCCCTGTGACAAAGAAAAGCGAGTGCTTTTTGAAAGTCTTAAAGGGGCACAGATGTGGATGGAAAGAACACAGGTCACAGCCCAGTGGCTAGAAATTACAGGGAAAACCGGGTGCACTAACCCCCTGGGCAACAGCTCTGAGACCCCCCATGAAGGTAAACAGCCAAACAGCCCCCCGTCCATTACCCCTCCAGGCACTGCCAAAGCAGAGAAGCAGCCTAAGGCAGGCCCTGCCCACAGAAAGGGAGCTTCCTCCATACCGGCCAGGCACCGGCTGGGCAAGACACAAAGATCCAGTCTACATGCAATTACCCAACACAAGCCACTAGGGGTTGCAGTTGTCCCAATAAAGAAAGGCCAGTAGAAAGTGAAAAGTTTGGCCCTCACAGCTGACAGTCAATAGCACCTATCAACATGAAAGGGCAAAAAAATATGATCCAGACAAGATTAACCCAGACAGCTTCGGCATCTGCTACATCTTCACCTGAGAAGAAACCTGGGGAGATAGAGTTAACCAGTCTTTCTGAAAAAGAATTCAAAACAAAAGTCATAACCATCCTGATGGACTTGCAGAGAAATATGCAAGAACTAAGGAAGGAGAATACAGAAATAAAACAATCTCTGGAAGGACTTCAAAGCAGAATGGACGAGATGCAAGAGACCATTAATGGACTAGAAAACAGAGAACAGGAACGCAGAGAAGCTGATGCAGAGAGACATAAAAGGATCTCCAGGAATGAAAGAATTCTAAGAGAGCTGAGTGACCAATCAAAATGGAACAATATCCACATTATTGGGGTACCAGAAGAAGAAGAGAGAGAAAAAGGGATATAAAGTGTCTTTGAAGAAAAAATTGCTGAAAACTTCCCAAACTAGGGGAGGAAATGGCCTCTCAGACCACAGAGGTACACAGAACTCCCATGACAAGGGATCCAATGAGGGCAACATCAAGACACATAATAATTAAAATGGCAAAGATCAAAGACAAGGACAAAGTATTAAAGGCAGCAAGAGAGAAAAAAAAGGTCACCTACAAAGGAAAACCCACCAGGCTATCATCAGACTTCTCAACAGAAACCCTACAGGCCAAAAGAGAATGGCATGATATACTTAATGCAATGAAACAGAAGGGCCTTGAACCAAGACTACTGTATCCAGCACGATTATCATTTAAATATGAAGGAGGGATTAAACAATTCCCAGACAAGCAAAAGTTGAGGGAATTTGCCTCCCACAAACCACCTCTACAGGGCATCTTACAGGGACTGCTCTAGATGGGAGCACTTCTAAAAAGAGCACAGAACAAAACACCCAACATATGAAGAAGGGAGGAGGAGGAATAAGAAGGGAGAGAAATAAAGAATCATCAGATCGTGTTTATAATAGCTCAACAAGTGAGTTAAGTTAGACAGTAAGATAGTAAAGAAGCTAACCCTGGACCTTTGGTAACCACAAATTTAAAGCCTGCAATGGCAATAAGTACATACCTTTCAATAATCACCCTAAATGTAAATGGACTGAATGCACCAATCAAAAGACACAGAGTAATAGAATGGATAAAAAAGCAAGATCCATCCATATGCTGCTTAGAAGAGACTCACCTCAAACCCAAAGACATGCTCAGACTTAAAGTCAAGGGATAAAAAAGATATTTCATGCAAACAACAGAGAGAAGAAAGCAGGTGTTGCAAATCTGGTATCAGACAAAACAGACTTCAAAATAAAGAAAGTAACAAAAGACAAAGAAGGACATTACATAATGATAAAGGGCTCAGTCCAACAAGAGGATATAACCATTATAAATATATATGCATCCAATACAGGAGCACCAACATATCTGAAACAAATACTAACAGAACTAAAGGAGGAAATAGAATGCAATGCATTCATTCTAGGAGACTTCAACACACCACTCACTTCAAAGGAGAGAGCCATCAGACAGAAAATAAGTAAGGACACAGAGGCACTGAACAACACACTAGAACAGATGGACTTAATAGACATCTACAGAACTCTACATCCAAAAGCAACAGGATACACATTCCTCTCAAGTGTACATGGAACATTCTCCAGAATAGACCACATTCTAGGCCACAAAAAGAGCCTCAGTAAATTCCAAAACATTGAAATCCTACCAACCAACTTTTCAGACCACAAAGGCACAAAACTAGAAATAAACTGTACAAAGAAAGCAAAAAGGCTCACAAACACATGGAGGCTTAACAACACACTTCTAAATAACCAATGGATCAATGACCAAATCAAAATGGAGATCCAGCAATATATGGAAACAAATGACAACAACAACACAAAGCCCCAACTACTGTGGGACACAGCAAAAGCAGTCTTAAGAGGAAAGTATATAGCAATCCAGGCATATTTAAAAAAGGAAGAACAATCCCAAATGAATGGTCTAATGTCACAACTATCGAAATTGGAAAAAGAAGAAGAAATAAGGCCTAAGGTCAGCAGAAGGAGGGACATAATAAAGATCAGAGAAGAAATAAATAAAATTGAGAAGAATAAAACAATAGAAAAAATCAATGAAACCAAGAGCTGGTTCTTCGAGAAAATAAACAAAATAGATAAGCCTCTAGCCAGACTTACTAAGAGGAAAAGAGAGTCAACACAAATCAACAGAATCAAAAATGAGAAAGGAAAAATCATGACGGACCCAACAGAAATACAAAGAAGTATTAAAGACTACTATGAAAACGTATATGCTAACAAGCTGGGAAACCTAGGAGAAATGAACAACTTCCTAGAAAAATACGACCTTCCAAGACTGACCCAGAAAGAAACAGAAAATCTAAACAGACCAATTACCAGCAACGAAATTGAAGCAGTAATCAAAAAACTAAGAACAAAACCCCCGGGCCAGATGGATTTACTTCAGAATTTTATCAGACACACAGGGAAGACATAATACCCATTCTCCTTAAAGTTTTCCAAAAAATGGAAGAGGAGGGAATACTTCAAAACTCATTCTATGAAGCCAACATCACCCTAATACCAAAACCAGGCAAAGACCCAACCAAAAAAGAAAACTAGAGACCAATACCCCAATAAACATAGATGCAAAAATAATCAACAAAATATTAGCAAACTGAATTCAAAAATACATCAAAAGGATCATACACCATGACCAAGTGGGATTCATCCCAGGGATGCAAGGATGGTACAACATTCGAAAGTCCATCAACATCATCCACAACATCAACAAAAAGAAAGACAAAAACCGCATGATCATCTCCATAGATGCTGAAAAAGCATTTGATAAAGTTCAACATCCATATATGATAAAAAACTCTCAGCAAAATGGGAATAGAGGGCAAGTAACTCAACATGATAAAGGCCATTTATGATAAACCCACAGTCAACATTATAATGAACAGCGAGAAGCTGAAAGCTTTTCCTCTGAGATCGGGAACTAGACAGGGATGCCCACTCTCCCCACTGTTATTTAACATAGTACTGGAGGTCCTAGCCACGGCAATCAGACAAAACCAAAAAACACAATGAATCCACATTGGTAAAGAAGAAGTTAAACTGTCACTATTTGCAAATGACATGATACTGTACATAAAAACCCTAAACACTCCACCCCAAAACTATTAGAACTGATATCAGAATACAGCAACGTTGCAGGATACAAAATTAACACACAGAAATCTGTGGCTTTCCTATACACTAACAATGAACCAACAGAAAGAGAAATCAGGAAAACAACTCCATTCACAATTGCATCAAAAAAAATAAAATACCTAGGAATAAACCTAACCAAAGAAGTGAAAGACCTATACCCTGAAAACTACAAGTCACTCTTAAGAGAAATTAAAGGGGACACTAACAAATGGAAACTCATCCCAAGCTCGTGGCTAGGAAGAATTAATATCGTCAAAATGGCCATCCTGCCCAAAGCAATATACAAATTCGATGCACTCCCTATCAAACTAAAAGAAACATTCTTCAATGAACTGGAACAAATAATTCAAAAATTCATATGGAAACACCAAGGCCCCGAATAGCCAAAGCAATCCTGAGAGAGAAGAAGAAAGTAGGGGGATCTCTCTCCCCAACTTCAAGCTCTACTATAAAGCCATAGTAATCAAGACAATTTGGTACTGGCACAAGAACAGAGCCACAGACCAATGGAACAGACTAGAGAATCCAGACATTAACCCAGACATATATGGTCAATTAATATTTGATAAAGGAGCCATGGACATACAGTGGCGAAATGACAGTCTCTTCAACAGATGGTGCTGGCAAAACTGGACAGCTACATGTAGAAGAATGAAACTGGACCATTGTCTAACCTCATATACAAAAGAAAACTCAAAATGGATCAAAGACTTGAATGTAAGTCATGAAATCATTAAACTCTTGGAAAAAAACATAGGGATAAACCTCTTAGACATAAACATGAGTGACATCTTCTTGAACATATCTCCCCAGGCAAGGAAAACAACAGCAAAAATGAGCAAGTGGGACTACATTAAGCTGAAAAGCTTCTGTACAGCAAAAGACACCATCAATAGAACAAAAAGGAACCCTGCCGTATGGGAGAATATATTTGAAAATGACAGATCCGATAAAGGCTTGACATCCAGAATATATAAAGAGCTCATATGCCTCAACAAACAAAAAACAAATAACCCAATTAAAAAATGGGCAGAGGAACTGAACAGACAGTTCTCTAAAAAAGAAATACAGATGGCCAACAGACACATGAAAAGATGCTCCACATCACTAATTATCAGAGAAATGCAAATTAAAACTACAATGAGGTATCACCTCAAACCAGTAAGGATAGCTGCCACCCAAAAGACAAACAACAACAAATGTTGGCGAGGCTGTGGAGAAAGGGGAACCCTCCTACACTGCTGGTGGGAATGTAAATTAGTTCAACCATTGTGGAAAGCAGTATGGAGGTTCATCAAAATGCTCAAAACAGACTTACCATTTGACCCAGGAATTTCACTCCTAGGAATTTACACTAAGAACGCAGCAATCAACTTTGAGAAAGACAGATGCACCCTTATGTTTATTGCAGCACTATTTACAATAGCCAAGAATTGGAAGCAACCTAAATGTCCATCGATAGAAGAATGGATAAAGAAGATGTGGTACATATACACAATGGAATACTACTCAGCCATAAGAAAAGGGCAAATCCTACCATTTGCAGCAACATGGATGGAGCTGGAGGGTATTATGCTCAGTGAAATACGCCAAGCAGAGAAAGAGAAATACCAAATGATTTCACTCATCTGTGGAGTATAAGAACAAAGGAAAAACTGAAGGAACAAAACAGCAGCAGAATCACAGAACCCAAGAATGGACTAACAGGTACCAAAGGGAAAGGGACTTGGGAGGATGGGTGGGTAGGTTGGGATTAGGGGGTAGGAGAAGAAGGGGATTATTAATATTAGCATGCATAATGGGGAGGTGGGAGAAAGGGGAGGGCTGTACAACACAGAGAAGACAAGTACTGATTCTACAACATTTTGCTATGCTGATAGGCAGTGACTGTAAAGGGCTTTATAGAGGGTACCTGGTATAGGGGAGAGCCTAGTAAACATAATATTCTTCATGTAAGTGTAGATTAATGATAACAAAAAAAAAAAGAAAAGAAAGAAAGAAAAGGGGGATTACTCCCTGATAGGATAAAACTAACTGTAAATCAATGATTAATGCATGCTTTAAATATCCTTAATTTTGATCACTTAAAGGGTGTCAGATGATCGGCTATGGAGGTACATTTTTCTGATAATAATCCTTTCTCTTAAAAAAAAAAAAAAAGCAGTTCCTGTGTGGTGACCTCCAATGAGCTCTACACAATGGTCTAAAGGGCATATCAAATTGTGGGCAAAGGGTCTGTTTGTGTTTATACAGAGGATCAAGGCTTAATTTGGCTACCCAGAAAATGAACTAAGATACGATATGAAGAACTTCCAACATCAGCACTCTCTGCAAGAGTCATACCAGAAGATGATCATCAAAAAACCTCAACAAAGATCCAGGCGCTGTTACAGTTGTAGCTGCATTCATCCCACAGGTTCCTGGACTTGCCATTGGAACGAAGAAGGAGATATCTAAGCTGGCATACAGTAAAACAACAAATTTGACTGATCTATACTGTTGGAACTCAACCAAGAATTAGGAGAAGTGCAAGTTGTAGTGCTCCAAAATCTTACAACTACAGACTATCTACTGTTAAAAGAACATATGGGATGTGAACAGTCCCCAGGAATGGGTTGTTTTAATTTGTCTGATTTCTCTCAGACTGTTCAAGTACAGTTGGACAATATCCACCATCTCATAGATAAGTTTTCACAAATGCCTAAGGTGCCTAACTGGTTTTCTTGGCTTCACTGGAGATGGCTGGTAATTATAGGTCTGCTTTGGTTATGTAACTGTATTCCTATTATGTTAATGTGTGCGTGCAATTTAATTAGTAGTTTAAAACCTATACATGCTGAAGTTACTCTACAAGAAGATATGTCAAAGAAATAATCAATCTTCCCATGTTTTCTTCCACCTGATACTTCTATAGCTTTTCTTCTTCCTTCCTAATTTTCCTAATTACAACCCTTAAATAGAATTCGTGCCTCATATCGAATTTACCGAGTATCATAATTCCTCCAAGTGGTAAAGCTACCTCAAGACAAATGCTGGGCATAGAAGCCACAAGGCATAAATATGCAAAGAAGTAAAAAGCTAACCTTTTCAAACAATATGGCTTCTCTCTCACTTACCAATTTTACATTTCCCTGTATGGCCCCGGAAGATGACTAGTTAGCCAGAGACGGGTAAGATTCCTCAAGGGAGGAACAACCTAAGACAGGCACAGTCGCAGGGGGGCCATCAGGTGAGAAATTGGGGATCAACAGAGGTGAGGCTTAGAACCTCACCCCCCCTGTTCTGAGAGAAATCTTCTGCATCCATGGATGTTTTATTGCCCTTGTCTAGCTTGGATTAACACATAGTCTACAGGCACACACCTGATCATCTACATTTGCTCTTTTACAACACTAAACTATGTTTTCTACCTTTATCTTGCATCTACCTACCACTTCAGCATTTTATTAAAAATAGTAATAATAAAGAGAGAAATGTGGCATCCACATATAAATAAAGTATAAAAATCAAATGAACTGTTTGTTTATAGTTCATTATGCATGATCAAAACCGAAAGTTTCTGTGATGACTGCCCTTGTACTGTTCACCATGTAACTTATTCACTATGTAGGAATTTGTTCTCCATGTAAGAACTTGTTCGTTACGCTTCAGAAGATTGGAGACTGACGAAAATTAGGCTTGGGGTGGATTAATGATTGTGCATTGAGCATTGACTCCCCTATACAGAATTTTATTGTTGTTAACAACCATTTGATCAATAAATATGAGAGATGCCCTCTCAAAAAAACAAAAAATACAGACTTCCAATTGTGAAATAAATAAGTAACCGGGATGTAATGTCTGGCATAAGGAATATAGTCAATATATTGTAACAACTTTGTATGGTGATAGCTGGTAGCTAGAATTATCATGTATATAAATGTTGAATCATTGTTTTGTACACCTGAAACTAATGTAATACTGTATGTCAACTACCCTTCAATAAAAAATAATTATCTATAAAAAAAAAAAAAGAAACCTTACTTTAGGTATCATTGGAACTTAGAGAAATGTGGCCTAAAGTCTGCTTTTAGAAAACAACTGTGGCAGAACTATCAACTGAAAGAAGAGAATTGGGATGCTAAGGGGCCATTATAATAGTTTACTTGTAAGCTAATGTGTGAATGACTTAGATTGGATAAATAAAATTGAGAAAAAGGCATGAATCAGAGTCAACAATCCTTGAAATACAATTGACTATATAAAGACTAAGAATATGCAAGACCCAATAGAGACTCTAAAATGTTAAGCCCAAATGCTTATATGACAAGTGGTATCTGTTATAAAAATTGGAAACTGAAAGCAGAACAAAATTTGGAGAAAAAGACTGATTCTTTAAGTGGTGAGATTTTGGGCCTGCATTGGAACTGTCTAGCAGGCAGCTGAAGATTTCATTTAACGTCAACCCAACTTAATTTAAAATCCAGCAGGTCCCAGATTCAGGACACATGTGAAGAGCTAAAAGATGAATAAGCCACTATGCATCTTTGATGTGAGTTCTCAAATTTTCTGGACCCACTCCCTCATTAGACCTGACCCAGAAATCTTTTGGAGGGAAATCTCAGACATGCTCATGTGTGTGTCTCTTGAGCCTGGCCCTTCAGTCAGCTGTCCTTGAGAGACCTAATTTTCAAAGAACGTCATCCATATCTCACTCTAGGCAATTTCTGTCAAAGCACATGGCTCAGTCCTTTTGTGATACACAAAATTTGGCATTCCAGTCCCTTTCAGAATATGAAACACTGGATTTTTTGCAGCTGATTTCTTATGGGAAGTTTGGTATTAGAGATTACTATTTCATGGAGAATTGCTTGAAACAGAGGAAAACCATCCCTCTAGATCTGTATTTTTACATCATGCCATGTAAAACTTTAGAAGTTCCTATGGAGAAAAGTCAGGGGGCATCTGGGAAAGCAAAAGTCTGTGACAGATATTTCCTACTCAGCAGATGATATCCATGCATTTCTAGATACTTCAGAGACTCCCAGTTATGCTGGGAGTCTGAATGGAAGTGACATTTGCCCCTTTGGGACGGAGCCAGGAAAACGACCATCTTATTCTTATATTTTCTCTTCTTCTGCCTTGGATACCTCAAGGTTATGTGTAATGTTGGGCTTCATTTGCAAACAAATAAACCGGTTCAATTAAGCCACAGAATTCAGGTTTAATTCTCTTTGGGAAGCTTGGGGGTTTTTTGGAGACAGCACAGTGGGATTAACAGAGTTCACGTAGAGAGCACAGCCTCCCGTGAGCTGGGGTGTCTCAGTTTGGACTCCTGCATTAAACTTGCTGATGGAAAACGTTAAGCAGATGAAAATTTTAGAAATACAGTGCTCTACATCATATCAGTGTGATTTCTGTCTTAGTGAAAATCATCAGAAAATTATATATTTAGACCATAGTCTATAATAGAATTGTTTTCACGGATTTGCTTTGCTGTGTTATGCATGAGCATTACAGAACTCACAACTGTATTCATTACACTGATATTATTGAGTTTATGCCCACCATGTCAGTTAGGTTCAAGAGAGGCCATTGCAAGAATGCCTCTTAGATCTCAGAAGTGGGAATAACCAGGATTCTCCACAGAAACTATTAACAGTTTTAACAGAAAGAATAATGGAAAAGAATAGGATAGAAAATGGAAAATGGGACATCATGAAAGGGATCCTTGGCTGGCACGAAAGATAAAAATAATATATGTAATTAGAATTCTTTAGGTTTTACATATAAATTATTCATGTTTATGCCAGCAGACATATTGTTCAGAACTTGATAAGAAAAAACCATTGGGGGGTCAGGGTTTAGATCTGTTGTAGGTCATGGGAACTAACAATCATGTTGCACTATGCAGTCTGTTAGTCAACATTTGGATCATTCTTTTCAATAAAGAATGTCAAACTTTAAGAGGAAAATCAATAAACTGAATTGTTAGAGTCACTCAACCAATAACATGAAGCATCTGGAAACTTCTCATCATAATGGTAAGGGGTCCAAAGACATACGCTTGAGGAAGAGAAGACCGGCTGGGGTGTTTGGAAGGGGGAGTGTTTGGGTTTTGAAATAGGGGTGTGGTTGTATGGTGCTTTCTTCACATGTTTAATGAGCTGCTGTGTCTTAAGTGGAAACACATAAAACTGCCTTTTTTGTGGGCCAAAAAAGCTGCATATTGACAATTTCATATGGCTCCCCAGAATAGATTAGGAAATACAGTTATCTCTGAATTGTGTACCAGGGAAGAACTTAGGAAAGCAATTAGAATTTACAGAAGTTAGATTTGGGGCCAAAATATACCTAAAAAGATAGAAATCAGAAATTGTACCTAGAGTTGTTTCTAACATAGAAATACAGATGAAATATTTGGTCCCCAAAGAGAGTTCTAACAAAGAGTTCATGTAAGAATTCCATGCTTAGAATTTGAGGTTGGATATGTGATCCCCCTTTATGTCTTTCATTTCTACAGTTCTAATATTTTATAACTTTTAAGACATTGTGGTAAAGATGTTCTTTAGTGTTATCTTTCTCAATTTAAAGATCTTCTTGCAAACCAAATGATAAGCCTAAAAAAATATACACAGAACCATCTTCATGGGCATGCAACCTTCTTATAAGGACCCAGTGCATGCACTACTGTGGTTGTCTTAAAATTCTTAGGAATTTTGGAACAATGGAATCTACATTTTCATTTGTACTGGGCCTTGAAAATTATGTAACCAATCCTGAAAATATGGTCTTCTTAAATTGGCATGAAGATTAAAATTGTAAGTCTACATTAATTCTAGGCTACCAAAGGCTGTTTATCGATTTTAAATTACATTTGGGAATTGTCCTTCTATAACAAAACTTACTGCTCCAAAGATCATTTTGTAATAACCATTACATAATCTATATCAATGTGCATTTGGGAAACATAAAAATTTTAAGGGAGCTTTGGTGTTTTATATATCAATGAATCATAAAATGTTTCCAAAGTTGTAAACAAAAAAAATTATGGAAGAAAATTCTGTAGAGGCAAAAAGTAAATCCATGACAATATACCAGTTCTATTTCTTGAAAATGGGTATACATGAAACAAAGAATAAAGGAACAGAAGGCAGGTGCGCCATTACTGTGGTTACAGCTTGCAGGCAACCCATTAAAATGACAACCAGAGGTAGGTAACAACAGATGTGTTTACAATAAAAAAATGTTAAATTAAATCAAGTGCAAAATTTCAAATGAGGTAATGGTTCAAAAGGCAAAAGTAAAAATCACACATCTGCTTACACAGCGATGAAACATGAAAGATTCTGCTGAAAGTTGATGTTGAAAATCAAGACATAGGTAAAGCAATCTATGTGCACTCATCCAATAAAGAGAAAAGAATGAATTGGGGGATCAATGCTAATTTTCATTTTGAAGCCCTCAAAAAGAAGAAAATTAAGACTGTGGCTGGTAGATTCTCTGCAATATAGCTAACAATCCAGCCAAAACTCTAGAAGGACACAAAGTATATTTTATTTTAAAAACAGATGGTACATTTCTATTATTTAGAAGCCATATGCATAATGTCTTCTTTCTACGTTAGGGACCATTTGACTCAAGTTCTTATGAATGTTTTAGGAAAGTTAATGAAAAAATTCATAGTTACAGGAACAAAATCTTAAATTATTCACCTTTTCATTATTATGAAATTCATAGAACATGAAGCCCATTAGTAGTCAAAAAAGCCTGGGTGAGTGCAGTGTATTGAGGCTGGAGGGAGGCCAGATCTAAATACAGATGGCCAGAGATACCAGAAAGAAACCTGGAGCCTATTCAGCTCAAGAAACTCTTCTGTACCCTTCAGAACAGAACTGACAGGGTGGCAGGGAATAGATTGAATTCCAGTTATACTCACCTGAACTTCACTGCTGAGGAAAAGAACTGAGGACAATTTTTTAAGATACTAACATTTGTGAAATTGGCATGAAAAAGACAAGCTGTGGAATACTGTCCTTTCTTGGGAGTAAAGCTGGAGAAGCCAATTAACATAACGGCCCTTTCCTTTGATCTTAGCTCCCCATATTCTCCCCCCATATCTTTCCTCTTTGCTCCGCTCTCTTGCATTTGGTGGCTCTCAAGTTCTTGAACCTGTCTTATGTTTATTGTCTTTTTAAATTGATCATTGATGTTGTCGTGACCATGTGTTTATATTTTAGTAAAGGAGAACAGGGTGGAGATTCCTGAGAGCTCAGGGACATAGTGTCTGAGAAGGGATTTATGGAGTCCTCTGAATATCTGCTTCCACAGGTTGCCTTCCTGATTGTAACTTCTGAAACTCCTGCTCTGGCTTCATTTTAAAGCCTTTAGCACAATTTTGTGTCTCCTCCTATCCTGTATTTGTACCATTATGAGGCTCCTTTGTAACCTTGAGACTTGCAATGTGACCAGTCGTTGGTTGCCAAAACTAACAACACTTTACTCCGGCCTCCTGTACTGAAACATAATTCATGACCACTTGGTGAATAGAGGGACAGTCTATCAACCTGATAACTTTTCAGACAAAACTGTTCTTTCTTAACTTTTAATTCCTTCTGCTGGATCCCATGGGAACTATTATATAAAAATTGTATTAGGATACAAGAAGGTACAATAAATGCTTTCCGAAGTCATTACAGAAACAGCAATGTGTGTCTCTGAGCAGTACAGATGTTTAGAGACCAGTTTAGTGAGAGACATCATGGGGAAAAGAGTGGTTGACACATGATGGGAAGTATTAGGAGCAGCCAAGATTTTTGTTATTGTTATTTTTGTTAAGACAGTCTATTTATTAGGTTAACATGTTTTTCAAACCCATTAGAATGATCATTCAGTTCAGCTCAGCAGTTTAGGAACTGCAAACTGAGAATACATGGATATGTATGCGTATGTGCATGCATAGACATACATACTCGCATTCAAAATCAATTGCACTGAGTTTAGTTCATGTAAATGAACCTATTTATTGAGCTTTCCAGGGAAAGCATGTGCTTTATACTCAAGAATATCTCCTATACACTACCATACTCTTGTCCAATGGACGAAAGTGGACAAGGAAGAGAAATAATTATTAGGAAAGAATCTATATTCCCAGTGGCTCAATTTCCATCTCTCCATCCCAGTGATAAATTTCACAGGTTGGGAGGAAAAGTGAGATCTCTGAGATGTCTATAGTAGTTTCTCTATACTATTAGTTTTTAATAGCGTGTTTGGAAGAACAAATTCTAAGTATGGAATATAAAAAAAATAATGTATTATGTTTAAAAACACTGGTATCTTATACAAAATCTCAGGATAGAAGTAGTTCTTTCTAGATTGAAAGTGGAATGTGCCCATTTCCAGAAATCATCTATATTTTTCTAAATACAATAAAAACTTACCACTGATAATTGCCAAAGGCAGTTTGCAAATGTTCTAATTATCCTATATTTCTGTCTTATCACATGTTTTATAGATGAACATAGTGGATCAATATCAGAATAGCATATTGTTATTAAATGTTAGTGCAAAATTCTAAATTTTCTAGCATTTCTAGAAAAGCAAACTACTGGCAATATATTGTATTTATAGATAACTCATATCTACTTTAATGAATTGAGAAATCTAACATATTAAGACATCAAGAAATGATTATTTAAATGATTTAATTATAGCACAGCATGTTTTTCTGCTGATAATGTTACTAATTATGCCTTAATAAGCCAGTCTTAACAAAATAATTAGAGTCCAAATGTTTAACATAAAAATCCAATCTCATTTGGAGCTCAGACTAGCATTTCATGTGTAGTTTCTGTCAGTAATTTATTCTGAATTTTTAGTTCATTAACATGAATCAGTATCTCACTTAGAAATAAATTCTGTCATTCCAAGTATTTTTCTCTCAAAATATTAACAAAGCACAAAACATTACAAATATTGAAATATATTTCTTATATGATAATTTAAGTTGATGTGCCTTTCCTGATCTAATAAAATTAAGTATAAACTTCTCAGGTTTGTACACAAAGAAGGCTCACAAAAAAATATAATCAAAATGGAAAATACATAGCAATCATATGAAGGATTCAGACAGTATCTTTGTATTGCACTGTGCTATACAAAGCCTTATTCAAACAAATGCAAACAATGCTGATGATTTTATTATTGTGAATTCTCCAAGATCTGGTAGATTAGATCATTTGGGCACAATTGTTAACTCTTTCCCTCATGTCCATGTCTTGCAGGGAGGCATATACTACTCTACTGATTGACTTTGGTCTTGCTGTAAGAATTTGCTTTGACCAAAGGGGCAAGTTAGAGAATGTAACCCAGCAGAATTTGGCACATTTTTGCACAGGTGGGTTTGTATTCCTGACTTCTGTGATAACAATAACATGCTTCAGGTTCTGTGATCTGAAAAGGATGAGCAACATGTGCAACATCTGGACTTGAAGCAAATCTCAGCCAAGCCCAGCTTATGTCAGCTGAATTGTGGTTGACCACAGATACATAATGAAAATGAAACCATTAGTGATATCTCACTAAGTTTTGCATGGTTTTTTAATGCAAAATTATTGTGGCAATAGCTCGACTCCTAAAGATGTCATTGTTCAACATTTCTGTTATTCCATCATCACACTACTATGTACAAGTCATAACATCTTTTAAAATAAGTTACGACTATATTCTAATTCGATCTCAAATGAATGTGTTCTAGGTTCCTGGAACTGTGACATTCGCTGTAGCTAGATCAGAAATCTTACTCTAAAACCTACAAAGTGAATCCCTTAATCCTTTTATTATAGAAATCTTTTACTACAATCAGGCATGGTCTTACTCAATTTTGTATATCCACTGCTTTGGAAATCCTCTGATCCATAATAGAACTTCATTAATGTATTTTTGAATAAAAAGATATTGTCTGTCTTCCCTCTTCCACTTACTCAGAAGCAGACAAGTTCCTAACTCCTACAGGTGTTGTTTCTTTAATACATTCATTCTCATTGACGTTCTCATTTAATTACTTTCTGTACTCTGTAGTTGTTACTATGCCTGGCACCTACTGGACACTAAATCAATGTTTGTTCAGTGAATGAACATATGAATGAATAAAGCAGTGAAAAAAAGTTTTAACTTATAATCTAAGATTGAAAGCATAGTATTTGTCATTAGATTGATTTTAATAAGTTGATAGTATATTAATTGATAATTAAAGGAGGTTCACTTTTCTGTTTCATTTAAATTTTACCCATAATGATCAATTTAATTATAAATTTCATTCATTTATTCAACAGATATACACTGAACATTTCTTATTTTGCCATGCATTCTGATAGACACAATGATGAAATACATATGTCCTATGACATAATGGAGGTTGTCATCTAGGGACATCGCAAATGGCATTATAAATAAAGGTTTGTTTTAAATGGATAAAGCCTTGTATAATTTTCCTTGTTACAAATCCAGGAAATGAATTTATAGACTGAGCTGCAATACTTTTTAAAATGTCAGATTAAGAGGTCTTTTTAAGAATGAGTAAAATGTGATGCTTCAATGAATTAGCATGGAAACATGAAAAATTAACTAGTTATGAGCATATTTGTGAAACAGACTTTAAAAATTAGTTTTCTAATAAACCTACTGTGCTCTTGGATGCCCTATAATAATTCTGATACTCAACTTTCATTACTGAAGAAACACAATACAGTTATTTAAATCAGAATTTAAGTATGTAAATAACTTGCTTTGATATGTCAAGCATGTTTCACATTTTTTAAGATGGGAAATTATGAAATTTAAACTCTGTATACATTTTAATAAGTGCAAATCAAATATTTTTAAAAACCATTAAGAATTAGGTCTTTATTTCAATATCTACTAAGGGCCTTAAGAACATTTTATAGAAATTTATACTTCCGGTAAAGTGATTCTTTTACAAAACTCTTAGAAAGATCTTCTTATCACTAGGATAGAGTAAATTTAGCAACTATCTTGTTTTGTTATATGTATCTAATAAATTCAAATAGACTTTCATAATTAAAAGCTGACAAGCTCATTTGCTTTTATAAGATAAAAAGAAAAGGAGCATTAAAGGAAGTTAAATTAGATTTTACCATCTGTTTAATGAGTTTCAGGCCTTGTTTCATAATAAATTTCCAGATATAAAATTTCAAATGATCATTTTTGAAACTAGTAACTGACCTGCCTTGTAAAAAGGTATATAAATGCCTATTCAAACTCATTACTATAAAGTTCATGATTTGTTTTATTTCTAATAAAACCAATTAAGTTTCTATCACATCAATGTGAAACACATAATAAATGAAGAAGTTATATTCATAACACTATCACATTTCTTAAAGTTATTATAATCCATATTTTAATTTTTTCATAGAACTTTTACTTAGTTTAGCTTATAATGAATCTTCATATGGTGTTTATTTTAATTCTTCAATACCCCATGCCTAAGAAACTTTCCCATTGATCCTCCAAGACCATATTCCCCTCATAAGTCAGCCTACTTTCAAGGTGCATTAACTGCTTCAGAACTATAGTGGGGCATCTGGTTAAGTGCTGCTGAATTGCAAGAAATATATCCAGAAACTGCTCTGCTCTGACGAATTATGTCTTCACAGCACATTCATAAAATGACATTCAAGTGATTACAGAGTACATTTATTGAGTCTGCAAAGCATTATGAACTCGTAATATGCCCGCAGAAAGCTGAGAATATGCATGAGCTAGTCAAAAACTATGTGTGCAAAGGAGTGCTACAGAAAATTAGGTGAATTCTTTCCTGCACGCCAAACATTTGGGTATTAGGAGTCAAATTATTACTGTTGCCAGGAAAGGACTACAAGGCCCAGAAAATTATAACAAGAAGAAAAAAGCTGAACTTTTTGATTGGGAAGCCTGTGAACTACTAGGACCCAAGCAATCAAGAATATGAGAGTGGTAAAACCATTAACATAAAATACTCTTCAGAAAAAGCTAAAGGATGGATTTTTCTGGTGCATTTAATAAGAACAAAAAGATTAGGCCAGTTCAAACTGAAAAATTAGCCAAGTTTGTTGTCTCAAAACATTAAAATCAGGCAGCAAATAGGAAGACAAAGTCTAAGGTCAGAAATAATGAAGAGTAGCAGACTACCCGAAATACATGGGTACAGATGATGGATGCAGAGAGAGAGAGAGGCCACTATGGATATTATGTAACACCCTAGTTTTTTAATGTATTGATTTATCTTCCCTAAAGAAGTACTATTATAAGCCAGCTACAGAGTGCTAAGAAGAACATAGGAGAACAAATGTTCTTTGCAGGGAAAAACCAAGATATAGCAGATGACTAAGAGTTATAGCAAAAAAGACACAACTGTTTTTTCCCCAAGTAAAAGTAACAATAGTTTGTTTTTAAAAAAGGAAAGAATGAAAGACCTTGAAGTAAGAAAGAGCCATGGATACTGAAGGAACTAAAACAATGAGGAGTGTGTCTGGGGGTACACTAGATGTCAGGTTTGTGTCAGAAAAGGAGAGCACATAGCTAAAATGAGGCTGGAGACATGGAAGACCAAATTATTCAGGCCCATATAAATCATGATGAAGCTTGTCTTTAGTTTTAAAATTATATTTACCATAGTGTATTTACATGTACCTAGTGAAAAACTGAATAGTACCAAAAGGTTTATATTTTAAAAATATAGCAACCCCACGTCCAAGCACTTTATACACCATGTTTCCTGATCCAGTGGGCAGTAATAATTAACCTGATTGTCCTGACATTAACCTTACAAGTCCAAATAACTTTTAATTAAAGTTAAATAGGCAGCTTTTTTGTTGTTTAATCATCAGTTCTTGGCAATATTTATAGATTTCCTGCTACACCACTGAGCCCCTTTTCTCCATCCAATAGTTTTAGTAAAGTTTTGATTAAAGTAAGAGTGTGTCTACGAAATATTATTCACTTCAGGGCAATAGTGAACTATTCTTATATTTATTTTGATGTAAATCTTTTTGCATTCCTAAAATCTATAATTGCCATGATATCTATCAATGTGCATAGCTTGCCTTTTATTATCACATTTCTATGCATCTATCTTGTTGTTCCCTCAAATGTTCTAGCATATTTGCCAAGTGCTTAGTAATATCTTTGCCTTATATTCTATCATATCACTCTAAGTATTGAATTTTTTTTTTTTTGGCTTGCAAAATTCCCTACCACAAGTAGTCATCCTTTTCCCTATTCTGATGTATTTGGTATCATGTCTTCTGGACCCCCTATCTTCTTATTTATTGATTATTCCTTTGCTAAAAGCTTTAAACAAAAGGTATGCAAAATATGTTTGCTTATCCTTACCTATCTTTAATCTATCTTCATATTTGATTGCCAGTTTAGCTGGGTATAGAATTTCAGGTCACAGGTCAGTTGCTTTGTACTTTGGAGATACTGTTTTTCTATTTTCTTCCAGTATCTTAGTGATAGAAAATGCATTCTTGAAAAGCATTTGTATGTATTTTATTTGGCTTCTTTCCTTGGAAGATTTTACAATATTTTCTCCAATATTCAGAAATAGCACAATTATTGTGTGTGTATGTGTGTGTGTGTGTGTGTGTGTGTGTCTCATTTACTTGATGTTAACTTGATGGGCTCAATCTGGAATCATGACTCTTCATTTCTGAAAATAACTGATACATTATTTATTTGATAAATTCCTTCTGTTGGTTTGGTTCTTTTCTCTGAAATTCTTATTACTTGGATATCCTAGAATGAAATTCATCACTTTGCTCTCCATTTCCTTATATTTTTTGCATTTTTTAAACATTTCCTTTACTTTATTTTTAAACCTTTCTATTGAGTTTTTATTTTTTATATTTTTTTAATTTTCTGAAGTTCTTTTGTATTATTTTTTTAATCCTTTTGAAGAAATATATTATTGTTTTAAGAATATAATCTATTCTCTTGTTTTTTTGAGGACATGAATAATAGCTTTTGGTATATTCTTATATACTATGTTATCAATATTTTATCACTTTTTAATTTTTACTTTTACATTTAAATTCTTTTAATAATTTCTTTAAATGTACAGTTATCCTTGATTGTACATTGATATTGGGCATTCAAATCTACCTGGAAGTTACTATACATGTGTAGAGCATAGTAGAGAATTTCACTACCATTTAATTAGATGACAAATTACCTTCTCAGTTAGTAGAAATCCAGTCAGTATATTACTTTCTCTAGAACTTAATAGTTTCTCCAAATAAGAGACATTTAATTTTATACATGAATATATACAGATGAATTGTCTCACTTATAAGTAAACCTCTCTCTATGCACTATGTATTTGGGTTGCAACTTTTGTTATCCATGTCAATTTCCATTCCTTTATCTGCTTTGAATGTTTTTAAAATGCATTTGGTTCTTTTTTTCCCTGGTGCGTTAATGTACTTATATTCACTTATTTGCATTTTAGAGGTATTTCAGAGAAGAAAAGAGATGCACATGTGGCTAAATTTCACATTTAATGAAAAATCCAAGAGACTGAATTTCATTAGATAGCATTGTCTTTAACTGAATGGTTTTAAACAGGAATTCATATGATCAGTCTACCAACAGACTGATAAGTGTCCATTGGATTTAGCTACAAGAGATAATTAGTTTCTTTTGAAAGATGATTTCAATGAGGTTGTGGATACATACACCAGATACACCAGTTATGCAATGAGTGTAGGAGAGTAATTGGAGATGGCAACTACAGATACTTGTCTCTGGATATTGTCTGGACCAGTGATTATAAAACTGGTTTAGAGTATTACTCTTAACTACATAGGAAATGGTGGTGGTCTCAACCATCACAATGGCCATGGAGTAAAGAGAGAGGTTGAAGAGCAATTTAGGAGATAAGGTTAAAAGACTATGTTGATGGATTAAAAATAAGGAAGAAATAGAATTAAAAACGATATCTATGGTATAGGTTTAGGCAACTAGAAAGGGGAAGCAAGTTAGGGAAACAGAGTCACAATTGGGATGGAGTTCTGTTCTGACTGTGTTGAAATGAAAATTTTATGGTCCTTGCCCAGAAGATAGATTAAAATATCTGAGACTTAGGGAAAACATCTGGAACAAAGTTAAATACATCTTATCATGAAGCTATTAAAGAGGGAAATGAAGAGAATCAAAGAATATGAGACAAGCAAAAGGACTGGGCGAAATTCCAGAAGAACAGACCACTTAGAAGTATTAAACAAAGGCACAAAAACCCTGGGGTGAGAGTAATCAGAGGGATAAGTGGGGAATTAGTAGAGTGAGAGCAAAGAGAAGGGTTCAGGAACATAAATAAGTGATGTTAAATGTTCAAGAAAGATAAAAAGAAGTGTTAAAAGGCTGCAGGATTTTGAACAGAAAAAGATTATCAGTGAACTTAGCAAGAGCATTTCAGGGCAATGGAGGCAGCAGTCAGACCACAATGTGTTGGAAAATGAACAATGGACTAGGCAGTAAAAAGGGCAAAACTGATAAAACCTTATAGATAACAAGAAATAATTAGTTTGATACTTGCAAGACTGTCAGAGTAAAGTAGAATAAGTCTTCAGTACACTACTAATGGTTGATGCTAGTCTAAGGGAATGCTTTATAGACATATGAAAATTGATACCCAAATAAAATAATATATTTTTATTAACATTTATCATATAAATGAATTCTTAGAATATGTGATCTTTTGTGACTGAATTCTTTCACTTAGCATAATGTTTTCAAGGTTCTTCTATGTTGTGGCATTTATCAGGACTTTAGTCCTATTTACTGCTGAGCAATGTGTTACTGTATGGATATATTATATCTTATTTATCCCATCATAGTTGATGAACATTTGAGTTGTTTCTACTTCTTTGATATTATGAATAATTCTGCTAACATTCATGTACCAGTTTTTGTACGGACACATGTTTTCTTTTCTCTTGGGTATATACCTAGAAGTAGAATTTCTGGGTCATATGGTAACTTTGTGCTTAACCTTTTATAGAACTATTTTCCAAAGCAGCTGTATGATTTCACATTCAATCCACAATATTTGAGACTTCCACTTTCTCCACCTGCTGCAACACTAGTTATTATTGTCTCTTTGATTAGATACAAAATTACTTTGAGATTTAAAGATGTTAAGGTGACTATAGACACACAGCTACTACCTACAAGAGCTAGAATCTAGCCATATGTCTTGTGCTAACTCAAAACTCATGCACATTAGCACATTGCTCTATTGTGGGCCTGTGTGTTTTATTAAAACTAAAGCAATGTTTTTTAGTTATTTGAAGTTACTGAATGGGTACTTGTATCTGGTGATATTAAAAACATTAATTTTCTCACTTACTCTAGTTGTTTATAATAAAATGCTATACATGTGTATCATTTAGGTTTCATAATTCCTGAACGAATTTAAATCCCAGAAATTTCAATTTTTAGAAATGAATCTGAATTTAGTGGAAGCTGGCTATAATTTGGAATCTCATTTTGTGAAATAAACCATATTTCATATTATTTTTGCACAGAAAGATTAAAGATATTAGCTTATAACTAGGTATAGTTTATCCCGATCACCTAAATAAAAATATAAAAGTTTTAATGTTCATAGTTCTTTCAATACATTTGACAAACAGAGAACCTGGTGTCTAAATGGTCAGATCTTACTAGGTAATGAATGACAATGTATAAGCTCAGCAGCATCAGAGCGAACATAAAGTCAAAACGTCATCCAACAGAAAACAATTACATACTCTTTAAATAATAAAAAAGTAAGTTATCAATAGCCAACCCAAATCTAATCAGTTTGAGAGAGAGTTTTTAAACCTTCATTTCCAGTTGACTGTACACTAATTAAAATGGTTGGTTTTATGCTGACAATTGATTTTTTTTAATGAAATGGCCAATAGTAAATTAGTGCATTATACCAACACTCCAGAAAGCAACCTTCCATTGAATTTACTCAGACTGACTAATTACTAAATTAGATGACCATTCGAAGCTATTGAGAGCATTTCAAATACTTTCTTCTGAACCAAAAGATAACTAAATGTGCTATGGTTACTACTGCATTGCTGATGCAAAATCAAGAAGTGATTGTGTTTTGGGAATACTACTATGGTGAGCTTGGGGACATGGTATCGGTGTGTAGTGGAGATAAGGGGGAAGAAACCAAGGTGGTGGACAAGGAAAATTCCCTGAGCAAGGAAAGCTGCCAGTAGAAGTGAAAGAAGTTTACAGAATCAGCTGACACCCCATGATTGAAATTGGTAACTGACTCATCAATTATGATTGACTGGTTCTACATCACTGTTATAAGCCACTATCAATTGCAAAAAGTTTCCAAAATGTGTTTTATAGTAAGTAGTTCAATGAAAAATGCCTGGACAGTTTTCTGAATTCAGAAACTTTGAGAAACTAATATCTTTTTTAAATCCTTTATCTATTTTTTTGTATTTATAAACACTAACCTTATATCCATTAGGTTATTAGGTTTAAATCTTATTATCCATTGAGATCTGAATTAAAATCTCTATATAGTCTACTATAGCTCTAAAGTTACTCTTTATTGTATTGGTACCCGAGGAACAGAATGAGGAAAAAGAAGAGACAATCTACTACAGTCTTTTCCTACATAAATAAGAGTGTCTCTTCTCTGCTTGTGATTATAAAAATACATGTTGTATAATATCTACATATTTTGTGGTTTTAAGCAAATGGTTATGATTATTGCTCTTTCTCTCATTTAAAAATCCAATTTATTTTATATATGAAGACATCTGCTAAAGAAGTTTCAGTCTCTATAAAAATCAATATTTAAAAGAAACTGATAATATGTGTCAGAATTGTTAGGTTTGATGAAGTAAAATGTTACTTTAATGTACTGCTCTTAATAACCCTGTAATATTTACTAGTTTTGCAATAAATGAGTTTTAGAAAATTGCTGTGATATCACTTTTTATTGTTCCATATTGAAAGGAGGTGAAGTAATTTCTAAGCAGTGGATCATTATCCTTCCCAAGTAACAGTGCTCGGCAGCTTCTCTGTTTAACTGCTGACATAATTTTCTTTGAAAAATGATAGGTGTTATTTAATGTTTAAAGACAAATTGCTGCATAACTATGACTTTTTTCCTGACAACTTTGCCCTAAACAAATGTTTCAAAATGAATTGCTAGGAACAAGGAGAACAGGAAGTTTCAGAAATGAGTATGCGAGGAGAGAAAATCTGAATCAGAATATTCATACATTTCCTCCCACTAAGGAATAAAGCGTTGTTTCTAGTCTATTATCAGAAAGCGATTCAGTCTGATGCACAGCTAAGAAAGTTCATGTTAAACTTCCTTGCTTCAGAAAATTCCTCTCTGCGCTACACCATTTTTGTCACAGGTGGTTTTTCAAAGGTACAAACTGGAAAGTCAAGTCTCTGAGAACTTGTCCAGAGAAAGGTGCTAGAATCACAGATGCAGGGAGCATGGCTACCCTCTTTTTTCCCAAGGTTCCAGTTACCAATTCAGAAGGACTTGCAGAGATGATGAGGGGATTTTGAACTGAATGAGATACTCTCTGAGAATCAAGCTGATCCATAGGTCTCCACTTATATCAGATCTTTTCAACAATGTTTGTTTTTATTTTTGGCAGGACTTAAATATGGGGCCTGCCCTAAACAGTGAAGTAAAATTAAAGTTGTTTTTGCTATATTGGCCTTGACCTCCTAGAAACATAACATTTTTATAAACTATTTTCTAGTTAAAATGTCTATTATGGCCATCCTTGCAGTACCTCCAGGTGACACCAGTTTAGGCTAATATTTTTAAGGACTGCTAGCTTGATCTCTACAATTCCATGATATTCTCTACCACTGCTATGCGATCGCTGCCAAATTCCCACCTACACGCTCCACAGCCAATGAAAGTTGACTCATGTAGTTTGCTTTATGTACAAATTCCTATAACTTTCCTGGAGAAAAAAATTAGCAACATTTACCAAAATACTTTAAATTATTTATGATACTTTAAATGATTAATGATTAGATTCTTGGTTCTGATAACTAGAAATGGATCAGAAGGGAAAAGTTTTTTTTAATTTTATTTCTAAAGGATATTCCTACTAGCAGTCTTTATTATTGTAAAAAATTGATGACCTAAATATCCAACTTTAGGTGGCTGGATTAAATAAAATTATAGTCCTTCCATATGATCAAATAATATACGGGCACTAGCAACCATATGGCAGAATATTTAGCACCAAGGAAATTAATTGGTTACATGCTATTAGGTGAGTAGTTTGAGACACAAACCAAATGTACTCTCTGATCCTAATTTTGTTCTATAAAAAAATGTCAAAATATTGGTCTATCTACATGTACACTTAAGTACAGAAAATCCATAAAACCTATTTCCTGAGGCTTGTTTTGTTGTTTTATAAGCAGCAGAACACTTACTTTCTATTCTTTCTTTTTGTAGAATTTCCTAAAATGATGAAATTCAATTTCTTATAATGAATATGATTATTCTTCAGTAAGAAAAAGTTTATCTTGTGTGTCTGGATTAACTTTCTGAAATATCTAGAAGGTGCCACACATATTCAATAAATCATTTCTCCATTCATAGATATTTGCAATATACATTTTTCATGTGATTCTGCTTTTTTAGTAGGTTTTGTGTGAACTTATTCTCCAACATGAAGGAAGCCACCTCACACAACCTCACCACTTAAATACTATCTATTCACTGATGCTCCCAAGTTTATGTCTCCACCTCTGGTTGCCAATGAATTCCAGCCATTCCTTTGGGTGTTTAATAGGCATCTCGAATAAAACAGAACCATAATTACTAATCAATCCCAACAGCCCAACTCCAGATGGGCTCCACTCCCAGAATTCCTTTTTTCTGGTGAAAACCTGCTGATTGTCCTCACTCTCTCTCACCCCAATTTCCAATTCATTAACAATGTCTGATAATTCCACTTCTCAAATTTATCTAAATTTATCTACTTTTCATATTACTCCATCTTTTTATTCTAGTCCCAGTTACTCTGATCTTGTGCCTGTGTTATTTTCTTCTATTCCTGCTCTCCAGGATCCACTTTCTATAATGAAGCCAAAATTGACTTTATAAAACATATTCAATTGTCGCATTCTCTGCCTACAGCCTTTAATGGTTTCCTGTCCCACTTTCAGTAAGACCCAAACTTCCTACTATAGCCTACCAGATTTCCCCTAGTTTGGTTAATATCTGTCTCTCTTCCATTCACTCTGCTCTGGCCGCAGACCTCCGTTTGCTCTCTGAATACAATAAACCTATTCCTGACACAGGTCCTTTGCACGTATTTTTCCCTCTGCCCCAAACAGTTTTTCCTAATGTTCTTATGATTCTTTTCTACTCAATGAGTATCAACCCAAATAACCCTCTTTGAGGGGCCTCCATTAGCACACTCACAAGTGCCTTTCCCTACCTCATCTTCTTCTGTTTTCTTTATAACATTTGTCAGCTGCAGTTATTGTATTTGTCTACTTTTTCTTAGAAGATAAATTCCATGTGAGTAGAGTTGTGTCATTGTTTACCCCTCTGATCTCAGAGCCTTGTGCAGAACAAGACCCATAGTAGGAACTTGATAAGTTTCATCAAATATTTTGAATTAACTATAAAGACATTTTAAAAGTGGCCTTTTTTGAAGGAAAACTTTAAGAGTTTTGAAAACTTTGAACAAAAAAGGCATAACTTTGGGGAAAAAGCAATAAATTTTGAAAACATTGAATTACCCACATGTTCAGTGACTCTAACTGCAGAGGTTACAGGGCAGAAAATGAAGTACAGATAAATGACAAGACAAAAAGAAAATGTTTTGGGGCTGATGTGTGAAGTCAGTTTTTGCTAATAATTAGGGCTAGCTTATTTCCATCTATTCACATATAGGGGGAAAGGACAAGAGGAACATTGGCTTATCCTTAAGAGGGAAGAGATGGAATTTTCATAGCCCACTGTTTACACATACCTTAACAGCCATCACAATAAAAAACAGACTAAGTTTTATCCAAATGCAAATAAGTGACCTATAGATTAAATTCTGAAATAAATTCCTACTTTTATTTCCTCCCTTCCTCATACTACTCCAAAATTAAGAAATTTTCACTTAAAGAAGCCAATTTTCTGAACCTTTTCAGACCTGACACTGTGGTGAGCCCCTTTAACTGCCCCTTGATACTGACGGTTCGGTAGCCGTCCCTGCAGGGCACGCACATATCATCGGCATTCAGAAGTCTGGCAAAATCAAAAGTTTCTCTTTACCTCTAGGAGAGCTGGTTTAGGGAAGCGGATGTCCTAGGACATTAGAGGTAAATATTTTAGTGACACCTGTATAAAATATGACTTTCTGTTATCCTCTATAAAAATCTAAGTTTCAGTTATATCATCCTAGTAGACTTTAAAAGGTATAACTCAAAGGTAGCATTTTATTTTAGATTCTCTTATAACCCTAGAATGAAACTAAAGCATGAATAATTAGAGACCTGCACACTAATATAAAGGTGATAAAATGAGACTCAGTTTAACACAAAAGCTAAAAAAAAAAGTGGGGTTATTTCCCTCTGCCACCTTAAAAAGGATATGACTTTGAAACCCATGAAACCGGAGGGGGGCAAAGTTATGCCAAATGGGCAACACTATCAGTGAACACTCATCCTAAGAGTGCTTATAAACATTTATATTTTGAGTAACAATCTATTTCTTTGTGAATACATATTCTTATATCTGTGAGCTTTTCCCAATGTAACAGCTTCATTCTTATTACCTCTAACATGGTTTCCATCTGTTTGTATCATGGATACATTCCATAAAAACAGTTTCAATACATACCCAGTTGGCATATGTATTTATGTACTCCCAAACAATATGCATGCGCCGTTTCACTGTTATATATTTTATACACCTCAGTACAGCCAAAAAAAAAGAACAGAACATGGTAGAATAAATAGACACCAAATCCCCCTTTTTCTTCCTGCCCTCTCGTGGATCAGCTTGTGCATTCCCTGAGAAATGTTGACTCTATGTTGGAAACCACTGAGATTTTGCTGTGTCTCAGTAAAAGGAACTGGTTAATATTAAAGCTCTTTTGATTCTGTGATCAATGACACTGGAGTTTGAATACTCTGTATCTACATACCGTATCACAGTGCATGACTCTTGAGGTGCCACCTAGACCGAGACATTTGTTTCCCCAGCGTCAGGTAATCTTGGCTGGCGGTGACTCAGCTGAGTTAACACGCCCCCACCTCCACCCCTGCAGCCGGCATCCAGTGACTATCAGTGGGGAGGAATAGAGACCCACATCCTTGTCTCAATTCAGGACAACTTGAAAGGGCCGCCCAGCTCCAGAGCTCCTACTGGCTTCGGAAGAGGCTTCAGGTACAGCTACACTACAGTCCAGCTGCTGCCTCTGAACAGTGCTATTTCCTCTAGTCCTTCACCGACTGCAAGGACCCCCCTGCCATAAATCTACTGCACACAAGTGTTTATCGCAGAGTCTCTTTCCTGAGGAAGCCCAGCAAAGACACTTACATCGGCAGATACTGATACATCCAGTTTGCTTATGACTCGAGGTCCTAATAGATTGCTTACTGAGCCCCTGGAAATTCAAGAATTAAAGTAATATCCTAAATTTTCCTAAATCCTTATTAGGCACTCACTGACTAGAGATTAATTCCACCTGCAGGTCTTCTTTGTTTTTCTTATGGGCAAGCAAGATTATTCCAAAAATTTGGCAGGAAGAGTGACTTCCCTCTTCTGAGTGCCTCAGCAACCTTCACCGATGGGCTATTATCATTGCTTCTGAGGACAATGCTGACCTCAGGCATTTGTCCCAGGCTCCTCTGACCCTTCCTTCACGTCACTTCAGCTCCTGATCTAATTCCAGGACTACTCAGTTCCAAGAAATGTCTTAGAATTGGGCCCACTAGCAGCATAAGGTACATACTTACATTACCTTGGATCTCTTTGAGGGGATTGGTTTAAGTCACTAGTAACCATGACACCACTTTTCTTATACTTTTCTCAGTGTTAACTTAGTTGTGGTTCAGCCACCCAGGATAAGAGCATTTTCCCAACACACCAGTCATGGAATAAGCAAAGTCACTAATATTGCCTCCTGGAAGGAAGGAATTTCTAGTATTCGACATAGGCCTCCATATACTATTTCTACAGCCTTTGCTCAAGATGTAGAGACTCTCATAAAAATGGAAAACCAAGGCTCCACAGAAACTCCAAAAATGGAATACCAAGGCTCCACAGAAACTTAAATTTTGCAGAACAGTTATGAGAGGCGTACCAGTGAATCTAGAATACATTGATATCAATAAAACTCTGTACTATGCTTAGATATATTTTTATGACAGAATACTGGAAATACATATTCATGACCCATATGAAATTTTGCTTAGAAAATACTGAAAATAAATGCACACATAATTTGTTGATAAAAGACCAATAACTAAAAAAAATAGTCCTTCCTATCCCAAACTCAAATAGATGCAGAATGGAGGGTGGCCTTTATAACATGTAACATAGTATCTATTTCTGATTACTAAAATAGTTTAATGAAATATTCTTTTGACAGATATTATCATGTTTCATATGCCATGTATTAAAGACATGAGTATATACTCACTTGACTAAATAACGTAATTAAAGGTAAAACAGAAATATTTCATAAGCAATCATTAGATTTTAAGATAACATATAAAAGGTGATACAGAAGATAAACACAAGAATGCAAGTTATTCATTTATGACTTAACTTTGTTGAAAATGCAGCAAAAACCTTTATAGCAAGGCTCAGAGAGTTACCTGGAAGGTCAGTGCTGCATGTTTTCATTAACGGTCGCAGCAGTTGCATGTCTGAAGCTTATTCATTAGGGATGAAGCTCACCCTGGTAGTCTCATCACTTTTTACAATGCTGAGGCTCCTGCTCGTCTTTACAGATACAGAGTGACCTCATTTAAAATACTGCTGTATATTGACTCTCTAAGAAAATACCTCAAGCAAATATTTCCAAAATTCTAGATGGAAATAGTTTATTCCAATACTCAGTTTTAGGTAGGTTTATCAGATATGATTAACAGATTTATCATTTATAATGGAAAGCAACCACTTATTATTTGCCATTGAGTATACCAATAAGAAGAAGGTTAGCACTTACCTGAATAACATGCTTCAGTTTATCAATAATCTGATTTATCATAGGATCCATTCCTTTGACTTTGACTTCAGGATTTCCAGTTTGGGCTTTGATTCCATTTCCAACCACATGCTGGGTATAGCTAACAAAGTGAAAAGTGAAAAATATATGACTTAGTGACCAGGTCAGAGTATTATTTGCCACAACTATTTGAACAGACTTGAGTTCTGAATTTCTCTCCTTTAGGAGTATTTACAATGTATTCTTGGAACAGAAGCTGGCATGACTGAATGCTTTTCCTGATAAAATATTTAGTTTGCAAATATAAACTATTCCAATGCTTTTCTCTAAAAAGGTGCAACCAAAAATTGTGTTTTTAATACTACTTACCAATATATTAGAAAAGATTGCTATCCATTTCCCTTTGCTCCCAGTCTTGTTGTATTACACATATGTTGAATCCATATTATCTGGGCCAATTTACTTCATTTTATACAGTATATAGATAAGTCTCAATATTTTTACATATCAGACAATAAAAGAATATATATATTTATATATATGTAAATACATTTTAAATTGCACAAGTCAAAATCATAAACATTATAAATAAATAAAGCTGACAAAATCTTTTGCAAATAGAGGAATCATAATCAGCTCTCAACAAGGTTCACCTAAACAAAGATCTATAAATCATGTTGCATGTAATATGATGATTTCACAGGTGGTTAAAGTCATTGCAAATCACCTGTTTCCCCAAATGACAATCATGTAATGTCAATGTAGTAGTCATACACTTACAGACTCATCAGTCACAAAGATGCATTAGGAGTTTCCTCCTACATTCAAGTCCTATACTGGATGCCTGGCATAATTAGGAGATATAAGATATAAGACTCAATTCCTGTCCTCACGATGTTCACTATCTACCTGGGAGTGTATGTGTCAATTAACCTGTCCATTCATGTATTCAAATTACATTTTACCATATTTTAAAAGTTCTTAGAAGATTCCAACAATGTAACCACCCTTACTTTCTTGACAGTGCAGTGTAGCATAAAGAAGAGTGAACAATTGAAAAACTACACTCGGAATGAAGAACATGTTCAGGATGCTATGGGTGTAGCTGGGACAGTATATGCAGAGTGAGAGTGTAAGTACTAAACACTGAGTATACGGAGAAGTCTGTTTGGACTAAGATGACTGGGGGTAAAGAAGTTAAAGCTTGAGGTAACCCTTGAAGAATGAAGGTAAGAACAGGTCCTAGACTCCAAGACAAAGGATGACATCCCACAGAGGAAAGGGTGAATGCATGTGAACAGCACACACAGAGTAAAATAACTAGGCTTCTGTTTACCCAGGGAGAATAGAAATAGGGGAAAGGCGGCCATGCCCTGAGACTCCACCCTGTTTAAGACTCTTCTGAGCAATCTGTTTGCTTACATTAAAGTATCATAATAAAGTGGCCTCAGAGACATTTCAGCAAGAATTTTTACATTATTTTTTATATAGGTTTTCTTTCTTCTATTTTAACAGAGTATCACAACTATCCACAGGCACCCTCTGAATTTTCTACAGTCGAGCTTTTGAAAGATAAAAGGAGGTTCCACTGTTGAGAATATGGCCATACAAAAGGTGTTTCAGGGAATATCCAGTTCTTGCTAAGATTACACACACTCAATGACCAATGCTAAAGAGCAGATCAAACAATTCCTAATTAAGCCCTTTCAAGAATAATAAATGATGGAACTCATTGATACTGATAATATCAACTGAACATAACAGTAATAATGATATTGATAAATATTTTTATTTTTAATACAACCTTGCACCCACTTCTCAGGCAGAATTGAGAGGTTTAGACTTAGGTATTCCAGTGTACATTAAGAACTTGACAATGCAAACCAATAACAAATAGTAGAAGGAAAACAATTATACATAAGTTATTCATGTGTAGTAATATTCCTTTTTTTTTTGAGAGGGCATCTCTCATATTTATTGATCAAATGGTTGTTAACAACAATAAAATTCTGTATAGGGGACTCAATGCACAGTCATTAATCAACCCCAAGCCTATATCTCAACAGTCTACAATCTTCTGAAGCATAACAAACAAGTTCTTACATGGTGAACAAGGTCTTACATAGTGAATAAGTTCTTACATGGTGAACAGTGCAAGGGCAGTCATCACAGAAACTTTCGGTTTTGATCATGCATCATGAACTATAAACAGTCAAGTCAGATATGATTATTCGTTTGATTTTTATACTTGATTTATATGTGAATTCTCCCTTATTATTATTTTTTAATAAAATGCTGAAGTGCTAGATAAAGATAAAGGTAGAAAACATAGTTTAGTGCTGTAAGAGGGCAAATGTAGATGATCAGGTGTGTGCCTGTAGACTAAGTATTAATCCAAGCTAGACAAGGGCAATAATACATCCACGGATGCAGAAGATTTCTCTCAAAACAGGGGGGGTGAGGTTCTGAGCCTCACCTCTGTTGGTCCCCAGTTTCTCACCTGATGGCCCCCCTGCTACTGTGCCTGTCTTAGGTTGTTCCTCCCTTGAGGAATCTTACCCGTCTCTGGCTAACCAGTCATCTTCCGGGGCCATACAGGGAAATGTAAAGTTAGTAAGTGAGAGAGAAGCAATATTCTTCGAAAAGGTTAGCTTTTTACTTCTTTGCAGATTTATGCCCTGCGGCTTCTATGCCCAGCTGTAGTAATATTCTTTAGTTAGGAAGACTCAAGCAAACTGTAAATACTAAACTTCTCTTAACTCCTCTGTGAGCAGTTTTATTTTTCTTCCAAATATTTCGAGCAGATTGCACATGTGGCTCCTTTATTAATGTGTTGAATTATTAATAATGATGATGAATAAATAAATGGATCAAGGCATATCTATAATTAAGGCATGGTTTTAATTACTTTCTTTGGAGTCTGACAATTCATTTTCATGATAATCACTTGTTGTGGCCATGAGAATGGACCTTGTAGACCTCAAAGAACAGGAAGCTTACTTGACTAAGGGTCGCTGCTGCTTCTGTCTGAAACCTATTTCTGCATCTGCCCCCAGCCAACGGCTGAGCCCCAGGACACTAACGCAGGTCCATCACTTGAAGACATGGGCCAGTTTTCCTCTGATGGCCAAGTTTGACTCAGGATTCCCTGAATCCCCTTCTAGCCAACCCCTCTTTGGGCTGCACTTCTGCTAGGACACTTCCTTCCAACTTTGCTTTCTTCTCTCCTTCAGTCTGGGTCACTCTTGCTTCATAACCAACAGCTATTCCAGCCTTCCTCCTTTGCCTCCCCATTTTCTCTCTTAGGCATTTCCCTTAATAAAATCCTGCTGTATTAAATCCCTTTTTTTCTATCAGCTTCTTGAAGAATCCAAACTAACAGTCATTCCCATTCTACAAATCAGGGATCTAATATCTGAACAGGTTCAGCAACCTTCCCAAGGCAACACTGTTAAGTGTGCAGCAAGGATCTGAGCCCAGAGAACAGGTGGTTCAAAGCACAATCACTCAGTAATTATTCATGAAAACTGTGAAACCAACTAATAAATTAGAGAGACAGTATCTTGGTGCACAGGGGGGTGATTTTCTTTGTATTTTGCTATGACTATAGCATCTTCAAAAGTTTCACTGCTTATAATTAGGAAACGATACCATTTTCACAAAATCTCCTGAATGAACAGTCGTATGTTACCAAGTAAAGAGTAAAATAATAGCTGCCAGGAAATAAACTAATGACAGCTACTTCCCCATAGGATTTTCCTACATTTATCTATGAACACAGACATAATAGGAGCAATGGAACCTGAGACTCATCTCTTAATTTTAAATAGACTGTTAGTTGATTTATTTACAGACTATGAAACTTTCTTTAAAGATGCAGGAATATTGTTTCACATTAATCTGGAGAATTGCTCATTTTTTGTTCTAAATTATCACAGTTAATAATGCAGATAAAATTTACCAAAATGACAGTTGATTAGGAATCTTATTCCAAGCTAGCATATTACTGAATATATTCTTATCACAACGTAAGAGTGGTACATACACTAGAATGGTTTAAATGAAAAAGACATAGCACCACATGTTGGGGATATGGAGTAGTTAGAGTTCTTTCTCTTTGTAGATAGGACTGTAAAATGATATAAACCACTATTTAAAATGTACTTCAAAGCTGAACTTATCCTACTCACCCAAAGGTATTTACTAAACAATGTTTACCAAAAGACAGCCATAGGAATAGAAGTACTATTCAAAATAGCCCCAAACTGGACACAACCCAGATGTCCATAAACATTAGCATAGACTAAAATAACGGTAGTATACTTATACAGTGACATAGTATGTAGCAATAAGAATCAATGAGTTACAACTACAATTAAAATTTTATAAATACTGAATAAAAGAAGCAAGACATGGAACACAGTTTATGACTCCAATTATAAAATGTTTAAAAAGTAATTGATGACCCAAACCACTATAAATACTACTTTAGGAGATAGTGTCCAGAAGGCTGAAGGGAGATTTTGGGGTTCTAGCAATATGTTTGTTGATTTGGGTATTGGTTACACAAGAGTGCCTAAATTGGGTTAAAAAAAAAAGGTTGACGTGTACAGTTAAGATTTGGATCCTTTACTGTAAGGATGTATTTTCAACATAAATAAAACATTTAAATAAAAAACTTTTGTGCTCTTTTAAAAATATGTATACAACTGATAGATTTGCATTAAACCATGTATAAATAAAAGATCCATGTAGGTATCAATATAAGCTAAATGGTTTTGTCATCACTAAGTGAGTAATTTAGGATCCTTGTTTGATATAAAAACTTACTCCCTGCAGACTTTAATTTGCATGCAAAAAGTATGGTTTCCAAATCAAACAAAAATTTTTCTAACAAAGACTTTTTATTTGAGTTTTTTTTCTCATTATGGAATTTTAACAAATCATTAATCACTCTTTTTCCTCCTAAATGTACAAATAATGGATAAAACATTACAAGGATCCCTACAGAGGTTTCTTGACTTGAAAAATTGCTCACATTTCAATAAGAACAAAACAGAAAATAGAGAGAGGAAAATTTTTTGTTAGAGAAATAATAGACCCACCATCTGTACTTATTTCTTCTGAGCAGGGCTGGTAATGGATGACAGAAGTTTAATAGGTAAGAATACTCATTCCCCAAGTATGACTCATTTTTCATTAACATAGAAAAAAGGCAAGCACTGATATATTTACATTCTAAAAAAAAGTGTTTTAAAATAATGATTAACAAGATTCCAGTTCTCTTCATGTTCAAGATATGAAATATTAAAAATAAGTGTTAATAAATCAATACACAATATGTCATTAGGAAATATTTCTCCTGACTTTACCAACATTTCCTATTTGAAACTCATGCCATGCCATATTGGCTGATACTGATTTCACTGTTTAGAATGTAATAGTATGTTTAAGATTCATACCAAAACTATGGTATTTTGATGGGTCTTTATACAATATCGAGTGGAAAAATATTGGACTCTGACCCTGGAATTAATTTACAAATAATTTAAACTGGTCTGTCTTAGAAGTCTTTGGTAACTTCACTGTAACAGGATTTAAGAACAGAATTGATAAAAGAATGATTGGGAAGTACACTGTATGTGTTTCTCAGTTAACCTCTTCTTCAAGAACAAATTTTCCCTTCAAACCACTTCTGAGACTCCCTTCCTAGTTCTGGTAACATATGTGAAAGTGAGTACTAGAGATTTTTTTAAAATAAATTTTCCTCAAATACTTGGGCGACACTGGCTGCCACGGCTGAGTGTGGCTTCGTGTACATGCAGTTTCCAGTTAGCACTTTTCCTCTACCTCGAAGGTATTAATCTTTGACATCTCAGAACAGAAGGAAGTCATATGATTGATTTTATGTGCCAGGTTTATGGGAATAACCTTTCATAGTAGGTAAGAAGCTTATAGGGGATTTAGAAAATGGAGACATCTGTAGAATCCATTTAAAATGATTAAACCTTTTGTGATTGCTCTATCTCACTTCAATTGTTGAGCCATAGACTATTTCTAAATTAATCTCTACCATTTATTTGGCCTTACAATTATAGATAAATAATGCCTAAATTTGAGATCTGTGTATCTGAACTTAACTCCTGGTCAAAATAAGTAGAATTAATATCGACCTTTTATGGTCTTTATTATTACTTATCCATAACTAATTTCCTGCTGAGTTAATCACATTTCTCGATATCTTATGGACAATGCTCATTAACATTTTAATAAGGTAATGCCATGCCTTGTATAGCAACTAACAGGGAATGTTTAGCAGATCACTACAATAAATCAAATAAGAACATGTTTAGAAAGGTGGAAAAGAAGAATTCATTACAGAATGGCTACTAATCAATCTTCACCCTAACTCTTCAACTGGCAAAAAACATGTATTTGTGCTTGTCTGTTTAGTCAGGTGAATCACAGGTAACCTGTTTCATGGCTTTTTATAAGATCAGCACCTGTGTGAACCTGAAAAATGATACTTCCACAGGAAAAAACTAGTGATTGTACATGCAAATCAGTAGTCTTTTGGAAACTGTCATTCCAATGTTGACTACCTAATAAAAAATATATGAAAAGTGAACTTTCTCCTATGTAAAAAACTCATAATTTCCTTAGCCTTCTCCTAACCCTCTCCCCAATCTTACCAAAAAATGATAAATCCCTTAATTAGAGTGAAAGCTCTGATATTACAATTTAAAATTTTTAAATTAAAAGGTCAAAGCAAGTAATAGTAAACCTTGGGTTTATTTTATAATAATCCTCACTTTATTCAAAGTAATTGCCAAATTTAAAATGATCAGTTCTAAAAACAATTAATTTCTCATACTGTTACATTAGTTATGAAATATAATACTAACTTCCACTTTCAAGCACGGTTTTATTTCAAAATAAAACTTTCAATAGGATATAGGCTTTTATGAATTTATAGTTGATAATCACCATTTTGTACTGATTTTCTGTCCCACTTCACTGTTTGATATTAACATGCAAAAGCAAAATGTTATTTAGAGGATAGCTATTTATCTGAATACTAATAAATTAAATATTTTGAGCCAAAAATTGAATCAAAATGATTCAGGATATAAATTTCATTTAACCAACTTTTATTACAACATTACTAAATCCTAAAAGTTTCCATAATCTTATACAGCTTTTTTGTATTTTTTCAAATGTAATTGACACTCACATTAATTCAATTTCAGATATAAAACTACCAAGTACATCATAAATACTTTAAAATCAGTTGCAAGATACAATAATTCTAAGATTACCAACATACTATCCAAATGAAACACCTCAGTACTTCCTGCTTATATATAACAGAATAAAATCAGAGAGAAAGAACCTCTGAATTTCAACGTGCTAGTTAACTATTGCTACCATATTCGACCACTACATGAGTATTGTAAAAAAAATTGGAAGCTGCCTGAATGAAAAATTTTTCCTTGAACTTCAATTAATCAATAGATTTTTACATATAAACCTCTGATCTTGAAGTCATATTCTATTTTCCTCTAGGGAAATTTTATTTATTATAAAGTAAAATACTTTACAAACACAACTCTTATAGTTTTTTTTCCATTTATTTTTCCATTATAACTCAGTTGGCCTACATGAAAATATTTCAATCACCTTTGGAAATTTTCAGTACACAGTATGTAACATTTACTATATTTTCAATGACTTTTATTTTATTAGAAAAAGTAAACAATGCTACTGATAATGTCCAATGCTATGAGTTCATACAAACAGGAAATATACCTTAAAACATGGTATGTTCTCTTCTAAAGCAGTGGTCCAACCACCGGCTCTGAATGTAAAAGTTTCCTGAAAGCTTTGAAGGGCAAGTTTATTATGAAGGTGTTGACAGCTTATGCTTTGGGGACCCATGTAGGCACACAAAATAAATTTTAATCACACTTAATGCTAATGTGGCAGCTAGATTGTGACAATATACAAATGTGACTAATTTCATGAAATTAGCTATGCTCAGTAAGCTATGTCTGGTTGTTTAAATTTATATAAATGCCTCAAGAAATATTTAAGGTCTTCTCTTTTCTATTTCTAATTTTTCATTGATGCTTAAGAGAGAAAGGATATTTTAAAGGATAAATGAGATCTCATTTATCTTTGTTTTTGAATAATCATTTCTTTTGTTTTATCATCATAAGACTATGAGGGGGGTCCTTAGCAAATTGCTGAATCTAGCATTCTGCTTTCAAGAAAACACCTATACCTCTTGACATTCATCTTTTGGACTATAATAACCTAAAAGATTTTTTTGTCTGTCTTTGGTGACAGTAAGATAAATTTAAAGCTGGAAAGGAGCTTAGAGGTCATCTAGCCCAACCCAAGCATCTTTTAAAACAAATGAACAAGCATGTTTATTTTATCATTTGTACTTATTTACGTATATGTCCAGAAAAGCCTTTGAGATAGTTTATAATAAAAGGCACAACACTATCAAACAAGGATAAAATGATAGAATGACCAAGGGAAGGAGATGACAATTATGTAAAGAGATCTAGGAAGGAGATGCTACACTTCAGCCTAAATCGTAGCCCTAAGCCTCATGTTGGTGAAGGCCAAAAGGAAAACCAAAATTCAAATCGGTCTCGCTAGTTAAGAAAAGTAGTATCTGCAAATGTCAGCAACTGGGTTTTTTTTGGTATCTCTAAACTCTCAAGAAGAGTGCATGAGTCTTTAAGTAACAGACAAAGAGCAATACAACAAAAATGATCCTTAACAGCAATGTCAAAGCTTTCAAAGATGTAAGTACACTTGACCATTTTTTTACATGAATCTTTGTTAAAAGCTGCCTGTGTGATGTTCAGTGATAGTTCTGAGTGGACATTTCTGCTGGGACTTGGTTACTTGACTTGGTGAAACATGTAGCCTTGGAAAACTTAGAAGCACAGATGATTGAATTTCCCAGAATTCATTTTTGTTTTTAATTGGTATTTTATTTCACCATTCACAGAGGATATATTCTCTGGGTAATGTACTGAATTACTGTAGACAAAGAACCTACACAGAAGAAAAGAGGCCAAAGTGCCTTGAGATAAATTACAAAGCAGAGGTCCAGTCTGAAGCACTGTGCAGCCTCTACTACCCTACACAGCATACCCAGCAAACAAGAACACAAATGAGAGATGTACTAACAAACACCAGTGGGGGTGGGGCGGACAATCATAATGGTAAGACAACATGAAATTTTAACTCATAAAGACAGTTAATTATATATTTTCTAACAGGTTTATTAATCTTACATTTATTGGAATCATTGTCTGTTTTCTTCCCTCACTTTGTAAATTTGTAGCTTATTTTTTATAAAGGAAATTATTTGACAGATGTAATTTTCAAGGTTTGAATCACTCACATCATCAATGCTCTATGAATTGGGTGGTCTTGATATGAGGTCCATACATTTTTTGGACTCTACAGGAAGTCAAAAGACTCTGCATTTTGAAGCCTATTATTATTATGAACACTTCTTCACTAGCCATTATTTTAAGCATGATCAAATAAGTTAGTTACAATATTAATGAAAACCAGGAATAATAACATAATAAAAACTACATGGTAAAAATATTTATAGAGATAAATAGGTAGATAGATACAGATACTGCTATATCTATATTTACATGTTTACTTTCATTTTCAATGGTTAAAAAAATAGAGACCCTAGGCCCATGAAAGAGATTTGAAGTTTTAAAAAATTTGTAACTTTTCTTGATGAAAATAACCCTACAGTAATTAGTATTTAGAAAAAAATTAGAATTTGAGCACATCAGTTTTAATATCCAGCTTGAATCTTCTCTTCAATTCAAACTTAAAGTTATATCCAGAATTCCATTTTGTAGTTTATTGAATCTCAAAATAAAAATTGATAGTGTTCAAATCATAATTATTATGAAGAGGGTGGAGGAGGTGGGGACATAGCTAAGCTTTCTGTCCATGCCTCATCTTAACTAGACCATAGCCAAATTCCTACTATCCAACAGTCCTGAGAAAACAATCCCTTGTGTAACAGAATTTAATTTGTGTCCTCTTGTGTATAGGAGAAAATTGTCTCTCCAGCTTTTTCTTGGCAAACCCGGTTGTGTTGTGCAGAAAACAGTTGGCGTCAGTTCCAGAGACTGAACTATTTGTGCCTGGGGACTTTTAGGTCCCTAATAGTTGTGATTTTCCTAGGAACACACTTGGCTCACTCAGTATATGAAAAATATGCATACCCAGAATGCAGGGTATTTCTGGTAGCCTCCAAAGTCCAAAGAGAATGGGTTTTTGGTCCAGATGACCTAGGGATTTCACACCTAGGGAACTGAGGTAATTTGGCCATCTGTCTGTTATTCTCCATGCTTTCCTTCTACCTATCTTTTCAACCCCTTGCATGACTTGCAGGTCCTTCAGGGTTTACACGCCTTGTTCTCCTGACTGGAAAGCTTTATTTATCCTTTTAGATCCTTTCCTCAGTCAGCTGCTCTAAATTTCTTTGTTAATATAAAAAATATATTTAATTGAGGTACATATCAGAAATGTACAAATCTTAGTGTAAAGTTTGATGAATTTTGATATGCATATACATACACTCATGTAATCATCACTTTGATCAAGAAACCAAACATTTCCACTAATTTGTTTATTAGCTGCACAGAACTTAAAAAAAAATGGCAGGTATGATTAAATTAAGGATTTTGAGATTGCCTGGATTATCTGGGTGGGCCCTAAATGATCTGTATCTCTTTAAGTGGCAGGTGGGGAGATTTCAGGAAAAGGAGAGGGCGGGGTTTGGAGTGCTGCTGCCCCAAGCCCAGGAATGTGGGAAGCTGGAAAAGGCAAGGCACGGATTCTCCTCTAGAGCCCTTAGAGGGACATTGGCCTTACTGACAATTTGATTTTGGCCCAGTGATACTGATTTCAGATGTGTGACCTCTAGAATTGTTAGAGAGTACATTTCTGTGGGTTTAAGTCTCTTAGTGGTAATTTGTTACAGCAGCCACAGGAAACTCATACAGCTGCCAACTAGAGTGTTCCTCCTAGGTTATTTGCTCTTTTTCCAACTTTTGCTTTAAGATACAGTTTGTTTTCTGGGATGCATGTTTCATTATTGCAATTAAGTAAGTAATTGTTCGATGATTTGTCAAATGCCTGTTAACTCCCTCCCAGACTGTAAATTCAGAACTAATAAATATATGAGTTCATTCTTTAAAAAAAATAATCCATAGAAAAGTATGACAAATGTAATTAAAACAAAAACTGAGAAAATGTAAAGTAGAAAAACAATTATAGGAAATGCAGAAATTGTTTTAAACACAGAGAATATTACTCTAGAAAATTTACGTTTCATTAAGGTAACATTACTGGGTAAGTGAACCTAAAATTAACTTTAAAAAAGGTAAACAGGTTATATAAGCCAATTGTTTTCAAGAAACTGAAAACATTATTCAAAATGAAATCTCTATTAAAGTTGCCATAACCAGACAGTTTTATTAGTATCTTTTAAAAAAATATCTTGAAAATGGAGCCCAAGTTATAAAATATGTATGGGAGCATAGGAAAAAGTAGCTTCCATTCTAGTTAATTTCACAAAACAAATATAACTCTTCTACTGACTCTTGAAAAACTTAAAACAGAAAAATATATTTAAACAGTATCTTTCATGAACATAGTTAAAATATTCTGCACTAAAGTATAAGCAAACTGGATTCTATACTCACTAAGAAATCGTCCTTTCCCATGATTTGGGATTTAAACTCAGGCATACAAAGATGGTTTAATACTAAGAAATGCATATGAATATAAAGCAATACAACAATAAACCTTTATATTGCACATTTGCTCAATAAGTTTTATACATGTAAATAGGAACATTGAATGAAGTAGTTTTATTTCCTTACCATGATTAAAATAACTATTTTAAGCCAACAGGCACTTTTATTATTATTTGGTTTTAGCCAAAGCCATAAGACAGAAAAACAAATGAAAAGTATGTATATTCGAAAGGAGAGAATAAATGATCAGTAATAATTTTAATAAGTAATCATCTAATTATGATAACTGTGTGATCGCATGTGCCATATTGAAAACACTAAGGAAGTCTGTCCAACTCTACCCAAAAGACAAAACTGTTTCTTTGTATGAGGCACTATGATTGTATAGAAAAACATCAGAGAGTTCATCACAAAAACTGAATCTGAGTCCTATTTTGGCCCTTTAATTCACAGTGTGGATTTGGTTACACATTAATTTTTTCTAATCTCAATTACCTTATGTCCAAAATATCAGCTATGCATTCTAATTTTCAGGGTGCCTGTGCACACAAAGTAAAACCAATGTAAATTGCCAATAATAAGCCATTTTAACAACTAGTTACTATTATTTTGATCTAAAGAAGGAATACAAAAGTATTCATTTTGGAGGCTTCATTTTTCTCCAATCATAGTTATAAAGGAGGTATACAGAACCAAAGAAAGAAACATTTAAGATACTACTTTTGAAATGAAAAGATAAGTTTCTCCTTATAAGAACATTGCTTGGAGATAGCTCATATTATTACATGACCTGCTTAAAAATAATACCAAATCTCAAGTAATTAACTAGTCAATTGTTTGCACTAATGTCAATTGCCTGCTTTTGATTATGTACTGAAGTTATATAAAAGTCATCAGTGGGTGGAGCTGGATATTGGGTACATGGGACTTTTCTGCATTTTGCTTGTGATGTAGGGGCCAAAGGCAACCCGCCCCCAAACGCACCACAGTAGATGACTGAATTAAAGTGACTGGAGAAACAACAGGTACAAAAGGGCTACTCCTCAGTCCCGTGCTGAAACCAGGAAATAAATCTCCCAGATGAATGGTGCCCTTCCTGTACCTGAAGCACAGAAGGCATCCTTAATCACTAGAGAGTGATTTCAGAGTAGAGAAGAGTGGAGAAGGAGGTGTAAATTAATCTAGTTATTTTTTTTTACTAATTTACTAACCCAGCCCAAATGCTGTTTAGAATTCCTTACTAACACAAGCTCCCAAACATACGTTTTCTTTGTCCTATCAGTTCCTCACAGCTTTGTTGTCTCTGTCTCAAATGTATGAAAGGTGTCTACCTTGGTCGTTTCTTTGAGTCTCAATTTCATTCTTGGGTCTCTGAGCACATGTAATAAAACATTTTTTCTCCTTTTAATCTTTCTCATGTCAATTTGATCCTTACACCAGCTAGGACATGATTCAAGAAGAAAAACAGTTATAAGACATATTAAAGAATAATGTGTTAGAAATAGTGAGTTTAATCCTTTAAAATGGAAGAATGGTGAACAAACAAATCTTATCCAAGGAACAGTTTTTAAACATGAGTAAATGAAATACAAATTTATTACAGAAACAAAAAATCTTTTTAAGCAACAGCAACGCCTGTAATTATAAATCAACTGCATCTAAACTTTTCCAAAATCTCAGTTCTCTTTAAAAATAAGGTATCCTCTTTAACGTACCTACTTAGTGGTACCGGAAAGCATTAATTACCATGATAAAGCATGTTATTGTGTGCTGAGGGTAGCTGCAAAAACAAAGGTTTCTATTCTTGGAAAATGCAAACCAAGGAAAGAGATGAAATTGTCAAAGCTAATTAGAATCAAATAGGAGAGCAAAGATTCCAAACAAGAGACTGAATATTTCTACTTGAGGCTGAGAAAAGGGCATCCAATAAAGGACAGATGATTCATTACTCAGGAGACCAAACCTTAGAGACACAAGTCTGACATTTCCTATTTCCTTTAAAACAACATAACAAATCTCCTGGAAGCCATAGCAACATCCCTGGAGATTCAAGATTACCTGATAATTTCAGAACTGATGTTTGACATAACACTGACATGTTGAATATTTTCCTTTAGCCACAGGAGATCTCCAGCTCCAGAAATCGTAAGTCAAAAAGCATACACTCAGTTCACTCTTTGTTATTGAGTGGTTTGTTTTTGCTAGATAATTTATGGAAAATTAGCACAAAATGACAGCTACGATATGGTGTCAGAATACCAAGCAGATGAGAAACTTGAATATTATTACCGACACAAGATAAGAAAGGCAGATGGCAAATAAAGGTTATATGAAAGAATCAACCTAAGTTTCTATGTAATGTCAACTGAAATGCGCTTCAACAGAAGTCTAGGCAGACAGTTCGGTTGCCTTTTTTCTTGACTAAACTGTACTTTGAAATTCTTCATGGCTGAAGATATAAACCATTACCAAAGTCCTAACAAATGTTCTTCACTTTTGACTCAATAATCTAAATTTTACCATGGTAAGTAAATCAATAGAAGAATAGTCAACATACAAGAATAAAGGAATTCATCATAGCATTATTTTGGTGGGAAAAATTAGACACAATACAAGGATACCTAAGTGAATTATGGTGAATTTATCCTTGGGAATCATATACAAACATTAAAAATTGTTTACAAAAAATTGACATGGGGAAATTCTGGCTATACTATGTTAGGTGACAAAAGCAATATTAAAATTATTTATATAGCATTATCTCAGCCATATGAAAATATGTATAAGTTAGGCAGAAAGACAGACATGAAAGGGGTGGAGGGAGAATAAAGCCAGTAAAGCCTACTAAAAGGGACTCAAATAGTTAGCCAGATAAAACCAGAAAGCCAGAAAAGTCTCACAGAGTTAATGAGTTAACTAGTTGATGTTTCAAAGGCCAAGAGTCTGGATAATCCCCGCCCCCTCCATTAAGAAAAGTCAATTGAGGGCTTTTCTGCCCTGTCTCACAGGACCAGGGTCAAGCCAGTGAGAAGTCTACTTAACCTGCGGGAAAAGGCCCAGTTTAACGTAATCTGTACGCTGTTCTACCTCTTCTTCCAGCCTTTAATGAAGTAACTTTGTAACCAGGACAGAAGATAGACCTCCCAAGTACAAATAAATCTATGTGGATAAAGAATGCTGAAATGCAGACCAACATAGCCACCTAAATAACTCTATTCTCAAGACAAAATCTCAAAGGAATTATGAATCACCTGCATAAATCATGCCTTATGCAGACCCTTACCCAAAAGGCCTATAAAACCCCAGACCCAAACCCTTAAGCATGGCTCCTCTCTGAGGCTGCCCATACTTCTCTTTCTTTGAGTGTGTCACTCTGTTCTACTCCAGGTAAGTAGGGAGGGGCTACAGAGAGCTCTGATTTGGGCTTGCAAGTTCCCGTCACCTGGGTGACCTGGACAGGACTGCAGCTGTACAATCATGCTCTTTAGTAGCCTGCTTGAAAATCTCCTTTCTTTGCCTTTGGGAAGTTCTCAGAACATACTCTCACTCCATCCAGTGCTCTGCAGCTCCTCCAAACCCTAGGGTGGTAGGGACTTAGTCCCCACTCTGTGCAGATTCAACCACACACTGGACATAAGGCTTTAGCAGTTGGCAAGGGATTCATCCATTGTCGATCAGGAGTGGAATGTGCTTCCCTTTCTTCCCTCTGTTTTTTCCTTGCTCTCTGTGGCCTGCTAGGCAGCTGCCATTCGCTGCTGTTCTTGCTGTACTGAATTCCTTCGTTATCTTTCTTTCTGTCTTTCCTGCATCTCAGAAAAAAATTTATTTCCCAACATATATGCTTAGAAAAATTAATAATAAGATATTTTTAAGTATTTGGTGACCACAAAGTTTATTGTCCATACCAGGCCATTACTGAAAATGAAAGTGAGTCTATAAAGAAATTGTTTAGGACAAGGGACCCAAATTGGGTCTCTCCTGGAGGCACAGGACATTTTCATCCTACTTGTATAGTGTTTACTATGTCTCAGGCCAGCCTTCAAGCAGTTTGTGCATTGCAATTCATTTAATCCACATGAAAACACAGAAGTATGGATAATATTAGTACACACATTTTGTAGATGAAGAAACTGAGGCACAGACATGTTCAGTGACTTGCTCCCATTTGGTGAGTTTGAATTGGAGGGCAGTTTGGCTAAAGAGACCATGTTCTTAATCAAAACACTGGAAGGAAACATATCAAACTACTAAGAGTGGAGACTGGTTTTAGAGAAATGTTTATGTTTTTATAAATTATTCAAAGTTTTCTAGATAGTCCAAACAAATATCAATTTCAAGATGAAAAACCTTTTAAATGAATCAGCAATTTCTTAATATAAAAGAAAATATTACATTTTTTCCCCTTTTGGTGTGAAATAAACTATAAAATAAGAATGTGGATTAATAAGTTAATATTTTGAAACCATTTGTCATTTTACTTTCTTAATTATTTGCTGATTATGAGTACAATGATCATTAAGTTTCCTTTTCTGTCCTTTACAAATGAGAGAATTCTATACATTTAATAATATCAAAGTAGAAATGCTTTTTCACAGACACATGCAAAAAAACACCATGAAACAAAGACAAATTTCTCAGCATCCTTCTTCAGTGGCCCTTGATTTTTTGTTTTTGTTTCAAACCGTTTTTTATACTTTTAAACTACTTGATGAGGTATGATTGACATGTAATACATACATTAACATGTATTTATCTTGCATAACTAAAACTTTGCATACTTTGACCATCACTGCCCCATTTTCCTCTCTTCCAGTCCCTAGAAATCACCTTCCTACTCTCTGCTTCTGTGAGTGCAACTATTTCAGATTCCCATTATAGATGAAATCATGCAGTATTTGTATTTTGGGTTTGGTTATTTTACTTAGTGTAATGTCCTAAACGTTTTTCATCAATGTTGCTAATGGTAAGTCTTTTTTAAGGCTGAGTAATATTCCTTATGTATATGTCATATTTTCTTTATACATTCATCCATTAATGGGCATTTAGGTTGTTTCCATACCTTGGCTAATGTGAATCATGCTATAATGAACATGAGAGTGCAGATAACCCTCCAAGATCCCAAATTCAATTCCTTTGGATAAATACCCGGAAGTGAGATTGTTGGACCATATGGCAGTTCTGTTTGATTTTTTTTGAGGAATGTCCTTACTTTTTCCATAATGGTTGAACCAATTTACATTCCCACCAGTGTTAGAAGTGTTCCAGCATTTCTTTTCTTCCAAATTCTTGCCAACTCTTATCCTTTAAAAAAAAAAAATAGCCATCCACACAGGTGTGAGATGACATCTCATTTTTTTGCAAATGCATTTCCCTAATGAATAGTGATGTTGAACAACTTTCAATAAACTTGCTGGTTATCAGTGTGTCTTCATTGGAAAAATGTCTATTCAAGTCCATTCTTCAGTACTCAGTCAAGTTATTTGGTTTTTGCTAAATTGCAGCAGCTAGTTACATACTTTGGATGTTAACCTCTTAACAAATATATGACTTAAAACTATACTCTCCCCTTGGCAGCTTATCTTTCCACTTTGTTGATGGCGTCCTTTGCTGTACAGAAGCTTTTCAGTTTGATGTAGTCCAGCTTGTTTAATTTTGCCTTTGTTGCCGGTACTTCAGCGTCCTATCCAAATATCACTGCCAAGACCACTATCAAGGAGGCTTTTCCCTCTATTTTTTCTAGGAATTTTATGGTTTCAGTCCTTACATTTAAGTCTTTAGTGCATTTTGAGTTGGTTTTTATGTATGGTATAAGTTATGGGTCCAATTTCATCCCTTTGCATGGGTATATGTATCCAGCTTTCCCAGCACCATTTATTGGAGAGACTATCTTTTCCTAATTTTGTATCCTTGTTCATGTATGGATTTATTTCACAGCTCTCCATTCCATTCCCTTGGTCTATGTACCTGCTTTTAAATCAGTACCAAACTGCTTTGATTACTATAACTTTGAAATATATTTTACAGGGAAGTGTGAGTCTTTAGCTGGAGGCATCACACCTCCTGATTCCATGGGCTTTTTTCATTAAACACTCCTGAAGTACCCACCAAATACTACTTGCCAGGCTTAATATTAACATCTTTTTCTACAGTGAATATATGCTAACCACATCAATAAATCATAATGATAAAGAATGTAGGGTATAAAATAGGCATTCAGTATCTATGTTTCTTCTTTATCAACTTTTAATCTGGGTGAACATTAAGCAAGCTATACTACATATATTATGTAATCATTATGAGAAATAAATCAGTTTTATTACTGTACTGCACATTACTGATATATATGTATCATATGTGACATATATAATATCATAAATATGTTTACATATGTTCCATTAGGAACATAATAACAGTATGAAAAAGATAAAAATAGATACTCAATTTGCCTTGGTGAGTATCTGATGTACTGTTTTAGGCCATATAACTTTCAATAGACAGTCTTTATCATTGAAGCCATCTACATAAAGTGGGGAATAAATTTCTCACAAAGTCATGCTATAGTAATATTTGAAAATCAAATCAACCCATAGCTTCGCTGTTTAGATAAAGAGGAATTAGAGGTGCAAAAATTAAAATCTCAGTGATAATGTAGGAGAAAAAGGTGCAAATTGTTACCAGAATAGCAGCAATGACAAAGCAAATCTACTGAATAATACATTGAAAAAACTAAAACCTAACTTATTAAAAGTGACTTTCACAATCTGTTGGGGTAATACAGTGCATTTCTTTCTTCAGAAGTACTGGCTTTGTCAAGAAAACAATCCATAATCCCCAGAGAAAGAGTTCATAGTACATGGTGGAGACAAACGCCATCCCTGCATAACTTCATGCACCTACCGGGAGCCACATCAATCTTTTTCTCTCTTCCTTTTTCAACAAAGAAAATGTCCCTCCTCCTCTCTGAGGCCAGTCCCCTAGTCTTATAAAGAAACTTGTTCCTAATCATAGAGCCTCTGTCGTCTGTCATTCATTTTGGGGTCACTGACCACAGAAACCCACTTTCATATCTTCCACATAAACCAAACAAACACACATGTAGAGACACCCCATGTCCCCTCCCCCTCTGCCTCATTTTTGGGTTTCTTTGCAGTCAAAGATCTTGTCTCCAACTTTTAACCTCAGATTACTCTCAGTTTCCTTGATCAAATTTCTATCACACAAACGCTCCAAAATTGCTTTTTTGTCATATGGGCAACAGTTGAGGATTCACCTATCCTTAAATGTTTATTAGAATTAAAATATCTCCAGTGATGTGCATGTCCTCAAATCCTTTCTGGCTTCACCTCGCTGGCTGTCTCCTCTTAGGCGTTAAGACACGCTGACTAGTCCTTCCCCTCTCTTGCCTCTGGGACACAACCCCCTTTGGTTTGTCCTCCTTTCTCAGTGGTCACCATTTCTCGGCCTCCTTTGAAGACGACACTTCTACATGAGCTCAGAAAAGTGTAGTTCCTTGAACAATGTCACCATCACTTCAAAATGATAGTTTAAATACATCATTTTCCTGTATCTATAAGCCTATAAATATTTCCCAAAGTGCTATAACTATTTAGGTCATTTAAGAGTTCATGATTAAACATAAATTTAACTACTTGTCCCTTTGAAAACTATGAATTTGCTCAATAATTGCAGACACATGAATAGTATTTATTAAACAGGATTTCTAGTGGAAAAAGTCACTGAAACACATAGTTTTCTTCATTTATAATAAAATTAACAATGTTTATAAGAAGTATCTGAAGTTTTTAAGTTTTGAATTAACTTTCCTCAAATAACTTATGTGAAATTCTACATAATCCATAACTCAAGTCAAATTACATTGATGAAACAGTATAATAGTTAAATTCTGAAAACTAACTTTTAAGTAGATTTGAAATTTGGTTAAATCACAATGAAACTGAAATCATTGCTTTTTTGTCATATGGGCAAGAACACTATAAAGGACAGTTTAGATAACAGTTGAGGATTTACCTCTCTTTAAATGTTTATTAGAATTAAAATATTATGTTTAAACTCTCTCTCTCTCTCTCTCTCTCTCTCTCTCTCTCTCTCTCTCTCTTTCTCTCTTCTTAATTGACTCTCTCCATTATTTTGTACTGTGACACAGAGGGAAATGCTGAATTGACATCATTTCTACAATTGGCATTCTGTCCTGGACAGTCACTTCCTTTGTCTTTCCTATAACACACCTGGGAGATCAAAGTTCAAGCAAACATGCATTGCGAATGAGATGATGTCCTATTTCCCTGGGAAAAAGGAAAATCTGAAAGAGAATCATTTAGGCATAATATTGAGGCCCTACATATATTTTGGTAAGATAACCCTACCAAAGATAACCTTATCATACTATAAATAGTATGCTAAGAATTGCTACATGGGTCCAGTTTTATGCAATGAATACCATGAGCCATTTGCATTTAATATCTCACAATTTTCTATTAAATGTCAAGGACACAAAAGACTCAATAACTTAAAACACAATAATGAATATTTTCTGTAAGTGTAAAAACAGAGAAGAGTTTAAGGGTTATTTTTAGCCTGAGAAAAAGTATGATTTTCTTGAGCCTACATAAGTAAATCTTCCTCTCTGAAAGTATCAATGACTACCAAAAGAAAAAGTCATTAGAAATTCTCTAAATCTTTCAAAGAAAGGTAATATCTTAAATTCAATTGTTGCACATAAAATTATTTAAACCCAATCTCTTCCCTAACCTCCAAAACTTTGGCATACAGGTGTAAGGGCACAAATACACAAAAACTTCAATAAGAAACAAAATTTCATTTTATCATTCATTCTAAGAATCATCAACTTTATAAGAATTAGAATCAAGCTTAATAAGAATGAAATTAGCATAATCTTGATATAAATTTATGTGTGCAGACATAATCTTTAGACATCTTCATCAGTACATACATAAATAAAAAATATTTAATAACTTCTAGATGACAAATAATAATAGTAAAATCTGACTGTTTTAATAATCTTTTTGGTCACTATTTTTGCTATTATAAATAATGCAGTAATTGATATTCATATATCTAAATCTTTGTTCTTATCTCTGATTTTTCCTTAGGAAGTTAAAGTGTGCTCTTTTTATAAATTTATTTTCCTTCATTTTATTTTTGAGTGTGGCTAGAGCCATTACTTCTATAATTACTACTAATTTTTATGCAGAGAATTAATAAACAAACATGATTCATATATGTCTAGGGAGCACACTTGGTTACAATATAGGTTTAGAGGGTATTGAGTTCACTCTTTGTTTAATCAGCTCTAAGGATTATATCATTTAGCTTCACTACACCCATTTACATATTTTTTTCTCCTTGGCATAGGAAAAATGTAAGTAGAGTGTTCATAGTTTTTATTTGAATCTTGTCCTTCTTTATTAACTCTTTAGTCTACTCTGTTGTTATTGTTTTTAGATCATACATATGACATTTAAATAATATTATTTAGCACATAGAAGAGCTTGAGTCTTGCTATGATTTTATTGCCATTTGACTGCTTCATAAGTAGAGTGACACATTGTTTCTTAATGCTTTTTGAAATTGCATTATATTACTTAATTTTAATATTCTGATTGTTGTTTTTATTTTGCTTCCAATGAACAGGTGCATCACTTCTCCCTCTTTCTTTAAAATTCTCTAAATCCCTCTATTTTAGGTATGTCTCAGTATATTTTTGGTTTTTATGGTTTTCTTGATCCAATGATGCATTAAAATTACTTTCCTAAATAATATTTTTAGCTTTACTCTTGTCATTATATTTTGATATTTTAGTTTTTATATCTGCTGTATATTGCTGAAATAAATTGTATGTCAGTTCTCTTTGTACTCTAGAATGTATGTGTCCTCACTTAAATACCTTAAACTTTTACATATACTTAAATGTGTATTTCCTTATTAAGAGTGATGGATAATACAAAGTCTATCTTATACCTTCTATGTTAGAAGAGGAATTTTTAAAAATTTAATATCACTAATCTTTCCTCCTGCCAGCATCTAGATTTTGGATTCAGGTTGTAATTGTTGTTATTGTTTTTAGATCATACATCTTCTCTTACAGCAAGCATACTGATGCACATTTACAGTGTATGATTAAAGAAACAATTAGAATTAAGTCTTGATTTACATTTATTTTGTGCTTTGTTGATTGAACATTTATATTTCCATTTCCCAAATGTTCAGGTTTTGATTCATGTATTTAATTGGCTAAACAATGACTTTACATAAATCTTTCAGGAACAGTAACATAGTGTTTTACTATCTAAGACTTGGCATATCTGATAATTCTGCCATTCATTTATCTTCTTATTGTTTCTTGCCCACTGTTTTCTTAAACATTTTATAGTATCATCTTTTCATCCCATTTTTATTTCTTATATTTCCTTAAACAAAAACACAACAGCACAAAGTAAATACTCTCTACACTTCATTTCTGCTTCCTTTACTTATCTTTATAAAACATGATGCTTACTCTCCATTGATTTGTGAGAGAATAGCTCACATAGGCTATTAGAATTTTCTCTTTATATGTGATAGAACTAACTCTCTCCAATGATAGAATTTTTCCATTCACTCATTATGAAAAGAAGAGAGATGGATTCTGACTGGGTCTGTGACAAAAAAGGATTTCCAATTTGATCCCTCAGTGTTACCTTTTTGTTGTACAATTCTTTTTCTAATACCCTACAAGAAGGACTGGCTAACGTCTTGTATCTTTAGTTCACCAGTATAATATGCTATGTATAATCAGAGGGGATACAAAGGCTTTAGCCAATTCTAGCAGGAAATCTGTTTGAACAAGGTAGTTAGTGGTATCACTGTAGAAAAGAAAAAACATTATCGGAAGACAACTTTGTGTTAAAAGTACAGATTCAGTTGCAGACAACAAATACGTTTATTTTTTCCACTACGTACCACACCTATTAGTACAGTGAGAAATAAAATCATCTGCTTAAGAGACCAAAAAAAAAAAAAGGTAGCAGATAAAATTCCTGTTGTGTTTTAAGAAAAGTGATGCAAGATATAAGAAAAGTCTGGTGACAAAGACTAATAAGGTAGAAACCTGGTAAATACTGCTTTGATCAATTTGTTAAAATAAGCATCATCAGTAAAAAGATAAATTGTAATCAGGCATCTTGTAACAGAATGCAATGAAGAAAATGTTGCATCAATTCTGTGATATTTCTATCAAAATGTCTTACCTGAAACTAAGCATAAGAAAACACCAAAAAACTACATTGAGATATTCAGAAAAGAAAAAAGAAAAGAAGGAGGGAAGGAAGGGAGGGAGAAGGGAAAAAAGGGAGAGAGAAAAGAAGGAAAACACTGGCCATTAATTTTCAAATGTATCATTGTCAACAAAAGTATGAAGAGAAGAGAATTTATAAACAGCATCCTCAGTCAGTCTGGTAAAAACCAAGCCTACAGAGAAAATCTCTTTTAAAAAATGAGAAATAAAGAAATAGTATACAGGGAAGCAATGATACAGATGATGGCTTTTTTTTCTTATAAAGAAATGAGTACAGTAAACAATGAAATGATGAAAGAAAAAATAAATGCAGATTTCTAGATAGAGTTAAAATATCCTTGTAGAAAGAAGGTAAAATTAAGGCTTTTTCAGAAAAAAATATAGGTATTTGTTAGAAGCAAACCTGTAATACAATAAGTGGTCACAAAAGTTTTTCAACCTGCAGGTAAATGACACCAAATCAAATTTCAAACCAAGAAAAAGAAATGAAAAGCATAGAAATGATAAGTATGAGGGCAAATATAAAATACTAGGTTTTTAAATCACTTAAATTCTTTGAAAAGGGTAACTGACTGAAAGAAAAGTAACATTTTGTGATGAGTTTGTGAGGTATAAAGATAAAATATCACAAAAAAAGTTACAGAGGACAAGGAAGGAATAAAGGAAAGGTACTCTTCTTAGTTTTATACAGTATATGTGAAGAAGGGAAAAATTACTACTAAGCAGAATTTAGATTAGTTAAGGATAATCAAAGAGTGTTGTAATTAATAAATAGCTTAGGAACAAATAACCTGCAACTAGTGATGTAACAGATGAATTAAAAATGAGTATTAAAAATTCAAAAAAACAAAAAAGAGGGAAAAGAAGAAGAACTGGAAAATGCACAAACAAGATTTTACAAGTAGAAAAAAATATCAGTATGTTTCATTTAGCCCAAATATATACAGATGTGGATACAGATGTATACATAGATATATATATACATAAAGATAGATACCTATATGTAATATGTATGCAAATTCATTAAATACAAATGAACTGAATTATTCAATTAAAAGGCAGATTGTCATAGTGAATAAAAATGTGAGAAACAACTAAATATTGTCTACCAGAGATATATTTTTAAGATAAAGACACAGATAGGTTGAAAGTAAACATGGCACAGAGTGAGCATTAGAAAGCTTGTAAGGTTATACTGACAAAGGACAATGCAGATTGACAGAAAGTGGGCATTACCAGATAAAAAGGAAACCATTTCAAAATTATGAACTAAATTATAAAAAAGCAATAACATTACAAAATATATATCTACTTAATAATAGTTTCAAAATACATGAATAAAATGAACTAAGGGGAGAAACAGATAAATTGACAATCATAGTTAAAGATTATAACACCTCTCTGTACCTAATTGATAGAACAAAATTTTATCTTACTGACAAAGAAGTCAATATGGTTACAGAACAATTAAACTAAGGTAAATCATAGTAAAGGAAGCAAACCAATTAATTACTAAGAAGATGCAAAATTATTAATCACCTTGGCCTTATTGACATTTATAAACTACATTACATGCAAAATGCAGAGTATTTTCTTGTGCAATTAAAACATTCACCAATGAGAAACAATAGTCTCTTCAATAAATGGTGTTGGGAAAACTGGATTAACACATGCAAAAGAATGAAATTGGACAATTACCTTACATCATATGCAAAAATCACTTCAAAATGAATTAAAGACTTAAGTGTAAGACTTGAAAACATGAAACTCCTAGAGAAAAACATACATATATATATATATACAAGTTCTTGGTCTTGGCAATGGCTTTTTGATCTGACACCAAAAGCAGAGGCAACAAAAGCAAAAAGTAAAAAGTAAAACTATATTAAACTAAAAATCTTCTGTACAACCAAGAAAACTATCAACAAAATGGAAAGACAACTTATAGAATGAGAGAAAATATTTGTAAACCGTATATCTGATGAGGAGCTAATATCCAAAATAAATAGGGAAAAATTACAACTCAACAGAAAAAAAATTAAAAAATGGGCAAAGGGCCTCAATTGACATTTTTTATAAAGAAGAGATATAAGTGGCCAACAGGTATATAAAACAGTGCTCAACATCACAAATCATCAGGGAAATGCAAATCAAAACCATAGTGATATAGCGCCTCATACCTGTTGGGAGACTTTTATTTTTTTTAAAGTGTATTGGCAAGAATGTGGAGCAAAGGAAAACTTATACACTACTGGTAGGAATGTAAATTGTTACAGTCATTCTGGACGATAGAATGCAGGTTCCTCAAAGAATTAAAAATAACACTACCATATGGTCCAATAATCCCATTTCTAGGTATAAGTACCAAAAAATTGAAAGCAGGATCTTGAAGACATAATCTGCACTCCTGTGTTCACTACATCATTACTCATATTAGCAAAGATATGGAAGCAATTTGAATGTCTGTCAATGGATAAGTAGATACTATATTAAACTAAAAATCTTCTGCACAACCAAGGAAACTATCAACAAAATGGAAAGGCAGCTTAAAGAATGAGAGAAAATATTTGTAAACCGTGTATCTGATGAGGAGTTAATATCCAAAATAAATAAGGAAAAATTACAACTCAACAGAAAAAAAAAATTAAAAAATGGGCAAAGGGCCTCAATTCAAAAGAAAAGAGGCCTGTATACACAATGAACTATCATTCAGCCTTCAAAAACAAGGAAATCTGGTCATTTGTGACAACATGGATAAACCTGAAGGACAATGTTCTAAGCAAAATAAACCAGGCACAGAAAGACAAATATTGTGTGGTCTCCCTTACATGAGAAAAAAAGAAACAAACAAAAAAACTGAACTCATAGTAATAGACTATAGAATGGTGATTACCAGAGGCTGGAGAGAAAATATTTTTTTAAATAAATTAAAAGGAAATAGTATGGTGGTAGATGGCAGAAGGGCCTTGAACCAAGAATACTCTACCCAGAAAGATTATCATTTAAATTTGAAGGAGGAATTAAACAATTTTCAGATAAGCAAAAGTTGAAAGAATTTACCTCCCACATACCATCTCTACAGTGTATTTTGGAGGAACTGCTATAGATGTAATTGTTCCTAAGGCTAAATAGTGGACACCAGAGAAAATGAAATCATTGCAAAGGAAGCAAACCAATTAATTACTAAGACGATACAAAATTAAATCAACTACCCACAAAGTTAGTCAAGGGATACACAAAGAGTATAGAATATGACACCAAATATATAAAGAGTGAAGGCGGAGGAAGAAGGGAGAAAAACAAAGAATCTTTAGATTGTGTTTGAAGTAGTGTAATAAGTGAGTTGTTACACTGTTCGATAGTAAAGAAGCTGCCCTTGAACTTTTGGTACCAATGAATCTAAAGCCTGCAATGGTAATAAGTACATACCTATAGATAATCACCTTAAATGTAAATGGACTGAATGTACCAATCAAAAGACATAGAATTACTGAATGGATAAAAAAACAAGACCCATCTATATGTTGCTAACAAGAGATTCACTTCAAACCAAAAGACATACACAGACTAAAAGTGAAGGAATGGAAAAAAATATTTAATGCAAATAACAGGGGAAAAAAGCAGGATTAGCAGTACTTACTTAAGACAAAATAGACTTCAAAACAAAGAAAGTCACAAGAGACCAAGAAGAACATTACATAATGATAAAGGACTCAGTCCAACAAGAGGATATAACCATTGTAAATATCTATTAACCTAACATAGAAGCACCTACTTATGTGAAACAAATATTAACAGAATTAAAGGGAGAAACAGAATGCAGTGCATCCATTTTTAGGAGCCTTCCACACATCACTCACTCCAAAAGACAGATGAACCAGAGAGAAAATACGTAAAAAAGCAGATGCACTGAACAACACATTAGAACATACAGACATAACAGACATCTACAGAACACCACCCAAAAGCAGCAGGATACACATTCTTCTCAAGTGTACATGGAATGTTTTGCAGAATTGATCACATACTAGGCCACAAAAAGAGCCTCAATTAATTTAGAAGGATTGAAATTGTGCCAAAAAACTTCTCAGACCACAAAGGTATGAAACTAGAAATAAATTATGTAAAGAACACAAAAGAGCCCACAAACACATGTAGACTAAACAACATGCTCCTGAATAATCTATGGATCAATGACCAAATAAAAACAGAGATCAAGTAATATATGGAGACAAAAGAAAACAACTCAACACCCCAAAACCTGTGGGATGAAGTGAAGGCAGTTCTAAGAGGAAAGCATATTGCAATATGGGCTTACCTCAAGAAAGAAGAACAATCCCAAATGAAAAGTCTAAACTCACAATTAATGAAACTAGAAAAAGAAGAACAAATGAGGCCCAGAGTCAGAGAAGGAGGAACAAAATAAAGATCAGAGCAGAAATAACCAAAATTGAGAAAAATAAGATAGAAAGAATCAATGAAAGCAGGAGCTGGTTCTTCAAGAAAATAAACAAAATAGATAAGCCTCTAGCCAGACTTATCAAGAAAAAAAGAGAGTGTACACACATAAACAGAATCAGAAATGAGAAAGGAAAAATCACTATGGACACCACAGAAATACAAAGAATTATTAGAGAATATTATGAAAAATTACATGCTATCAAGTTGGATAACCTAGAAGAAATGGACAACTTTTTAGAAAAATAAAACTTTCCAAAGCTGACCCAGAAAGAAACAGAAAATCTGAACAGATGAAATGCCAGCACTGCAATTGAACTGTTAAACAAGAAACTACCTAAGAACAAAACCCTAGCCCAGATAGCTTCTCAGTTGAATTTCATCAAACATTTAGAGAGGACCCTAACCACCCTAACAGTAACCCTAATACCCATCCTCTTTAAAGACTTTCAAAAGTAGAAGAGGAGTGAATACTTCCAAACTCATTCTATGTGGCCAGCACCACTCTATCAAAACCAGACAATGACACCACAAAAGAAGAAAAATACAGAGCAAAATCCCTGATGAACATAGATACAAAAATACTCAATAAATTTTAGCAAACTGAATTTAAAAATACATCAAAAACATCATCCATCATTATCAAGTGGGATTTATTCCAGGGATGCAAGGATGGTACAATATTTGAAAATCCATCAACATCATACACCACATCAAAAAAAAGGACAAAAATCACATGATCATCTCCATAGATACTGAAAAAGCATTTGACAAAATTCAAAATCCATTCATAAAAAATCTCAACAAAATGGGTATAGATAGCAAGCACTTTAACATAATAGAGGCTATTTATGATAAACCCACCGCCAACATCATAATTAACAGTGAAAAGCAGAAAGCTTTTCCTTTAAGATAGTGAACAAGACCAGGATGCCCACTCTCCCCACTTTTATTCAACATAGTTCTGGAGGTCCTAGACCCAGTAATCACACAACACAAAGAAATAAAAGGCATCCAGATTGGTAAGGAAAAAGTTAAACTAACACTGTTTGCAGATGACATGATACTGTACATAAAAAACCCTAAGGATTCCACCAAAAGACTTCCAGAACTAATAATTGAATTCAGCAAAGTTGCAATATACAAAATTAATACACAGATTTATTTTAATTTCCTACATACCAACAATGAACTAGCAGAAAGAGAAATCAGAAAAACAACTAAATTTACCATTGCATCATAAAAATAAAATACCTAGAAATAAACCCTAACCAAGCAGGTGAAAGACCTGTACTATGAAAACTATAAGACACTCATGAGAGAAATTAAGGATGACACCAATCAATGGAAACACATCCCATGGTCATGGATGAGAAGAATTAATATTGACAATATGGCCATCCTGCCTAAAGTGATCTACAGATTCAGTGCAATTCCATTCAAAATATCAACAGCATTCTTCAACAAACTAGGACAAATAGTTCTAAAATTCATATGGAACCACAGAGACCAAAGCAATTCTGAGAAGGAAGAACAAAGCTGGGAGGATTATGCTCCTTAACTTCCAGTTCTACTAAAAAGTCACAGTATTCAGAGCAATTTGGTACTGGCACAAGAACAGATCCATGGATCAATGGAACAGAATAGAGAGCCCAGATATAAACCCACACATCTATGGCCGATTAATACATGATAAGGGAACCATGGATATACAATGGGGAAATGACAGCCTCTTCAACAACTGGTGTTGGCAAATCTGGACAGTTACATGTAAGAGAATGAAACTGGATTATTGTCCAGCTCCATACACAAAAGTAAACTCAAAATGGATCAAAGACCTGAATATAAGTCATGAAACCATAAAACTCATAGAAGAAAGCATATTCAGAAATCTTTTGAATATAAACATGGGCAACTTTTTCCTGAACTCATCTCCTTTGGCAAGGGAAACAAAAGCAAAAATGAACAAATGGGACTACATCAAACTAAAAAGCTTCTGTACAGCTAAGAACACCATCAGCAGAACAAAATGGTATTCTACAGTATGGGAGAATATATTTGAAAACAACTTATCTGATAAGGGGTTAACATCCTAAATATATAAAGAGCTCATATACCTCAACACCAAAAAAACAAATAACCCAATTAAAAAATGGGCAGAGGATCTGAACAGACACTTCTCCAGTGAAAAAATTTGAATTACCAACAGGCACATCAGCTCCACATCACTAATTATCAGGGAAATAGGAATTAAAACCACAATGAAATATCACCTCATACCATTTAGTATGACTAAAATCCAAAAGACACATGCTGGAGAGGATGCAGAGAAAGGGGAACCCTCCTACACTGCTGGTGGGAATGTAAATTAGTTCAGCCACTTTGGAAAGCAATATGGAGGTTCCTCAAAAAATTAAAAATAGAAATACCATTTGACCTGGGAATTCCAGTCATCAGAATGTACCCAAAGAAAACAAGATCCCTAATTGAAAAAGACATGTGCACCCCTATGTGTATTGTAACACCAAAGTAACCAAGATATGGAAGCAACCTAAGTGTCCATCAGTACATGAATGGATAGAAAAGATTTGGTACCTATACACAATGGAATATTATTCAGCCATAGGAAGAAAACAAATCCTACCATTTGCAACTGGGTGGAGCTAGGAGGTATTATGCTCAGTGAAATATGCCAGGCAGAAAAAGACAAGTATCAAATGATTTCACTCATTTGTTGAGCATAACAACAAAGCAATGAAGGAACAAAATAGCAGCAGACTCACAGACTCCAAGAAGGCACATAAGGGTTGCCAAAAGGAAGGGTTTGGAGTAATGGGTGGGGAGGGAAGGAGAGGGTGATTAAGGGACATTATAATTGGCAATCATACTATAGTTAGGTTACGGGGAAGATAATGCAGCACGAGGAAGACAAGTAATGACTCTATAGCATCTTATTATGGTGATGGATGCTGATTGCAGTGGGCTGGAGGTGGGGGACTTGATAATATAGGTGAATGTTGAAACCACAATGCTACTCATATGAAACCTTCATAAGATTGTGTATCAGTGATACCTTAATTTTTAAAAATCCTACACATCAATAACAAAAGACAATAACATTTTGAAATAATTAAAGGACTTGAACATACACCTCAAAAAACATGATATACAAATGGCCAAGGTGCACTTGAAAATAACCATGTGGAAAATGGAAATTAAAACTACAAAGAAATACCATCTCACCCACTAGAGTGGAAAAAATGACAAGGCTAAACGTTGATGAACATATGAAACAACTCAAACTCTCAACATTTGTTGATGTTAAACCAAAATATACACATTCTTGAAAACTGTTCCAGTGTTTTACAAAGTTAATCATACAAATATTCTATCCTTCACCAATTCCATTTCTAGGCATTTCCACCAAGGAGATATATCCACAAAAAGGCTTTTACACAAATATTCATAGCAGCATTACTGAAAGTAACTGAAATGAAGAGAAAGAAAACTAATGTTCAATCATAGGGAAATAGATAAAATACTTTTGGTGTATTTATGTAATGGAATAATACTACTCAGCAAAAAAAATAATGAACTACCAATACATATACTATAAATATGTTACATAGTATATAGAGACTAAAAATATATGTGGAACAAAAATAGCCAGACACAAAATATACAAAGTCCAAGAACAGACAAAATCAACCCATGGAGATAAATTTCAGAAATGGCATTGCCTATCGAAGTTGGGATTGACTTGAAAGGAACACAGAAATCCTTATAGGGTGCAGAAATCACCTCTACTTTGATTAGGCTTTGGCTGCATGGGTGTATGTATTTCCAAAACTCACCAAATTGTATATTGAACATCTATGCATTTCAATGTATGTAAATTTTTCCTCAAGATAATCCTTAAAAATACTGTCCAAATAATGGTGAAAAACTAAGACTGAAAATTCAGTAGCTAAGTTGAACTACTAAAGAAAGTAGTGTGTTGGAGTAAATTCACACGTGTATTGGAGATTTAGAAGCAACAGAATTTATGACTTCAGACTTAAGTTTTTCTGAAAATATCACTATACCTGCAATTTATATCAAGGAAAACAAACATGCTTTTTCTTTCCTTATGTCATAGTAATGACTGCTTTGGTTGCATTAATCAAGGATTTGATGCTATGTGTCTATTTTAAGTTATTAGGGATTGTTACCAATTCTGATTCTTATTCACAGATCAAATTTAGAATATTATTTCATAGTAGAAAGTATTCTGATTAGTACAAAATAAGCAGTTCTTATTCCATTAGGACTAATTTCCCATAATTCTCTTATATCAAGAAAGAATGACTGATTTTATATGTATGTTTGAATATAGATTGCTGTAGTGGTAATGGCTAGTGGGCAAGTACACATTTTACAGATTTTTTAAGGAAGATTAAACAAGATTTCATTGCTTAGATCTAAGACTATAATGTTAAGAGCTGAAAAGTCAATGAAGTTTGAAGCTACATCATGTTTTTTTTTACTTTCTTCCATGGTTCCTGAAAGCTAGTTAGAAAAGCATGTTAAAATTCACCTTACAGAAGATAAAGTCTGTCAATATTTATTAGCTGCCTTTCTTATCAATTTAACTGTCATATTTTCTAAAATTTAGACTTTAAAGGTTAAAAACAGGATAAAACAACAATTTAATGGATGTCTTTTAAAAACAGCAACATACATATTTCAACTTTATTATTCTTTCAATGTGATGTGTGATTGTTGTTTCATAGTCATTCACCTTTCTAGGCAATGTAAAATAGCATCATAGAAAGTAGAGTATGATCAAGTGTGACCTGGCGCGTAATGAATTCTTATTTTGACTATTGTACGTCTAGAAACTAAATTATTTCCTCAATAAATTTTTAAAATACATTTATCAGTAGTATGGATAGGGTTAAATTTCATGTATTTTTTTAAAAACTGCAAAGAAACAATTGAGACATTCTGATTATTAGATTGAATTTAATTCTTAGTATAAATGGATGAGAAAAACTTTTTGCTTTTTCTGTTTGAAATTTTCAGTAACTATTTGTTCTTCAAAAGCTAAATGTGTTGTTCTAATGTGACTCTTAATAGTAACATTTAACTGTTCATAGACTAATTTAATTGGCAATACTGTAACCTTTATCCCCCCCCATTTGATAAAGAACAGTGATACCTATTTTTGGCTCAAATGATGAAGGAGTTGAAAAGCAAAACATCAAGTGCATAAATAAACCTTCAAACAGCAGAGATTTCAGAAATAAAATTACGATAGTGAAATTGGAAGACTAAAGAAAAGCTATTTATGTTACTCTGAGGAATACAAATCAATAAAAGTTCATGGCTGAAAGGTGCTCATTGATTGGAACATACTGGTAGCACAGTAATTTCAAAACCCAATGTAGTGTTTGCCAACCACACCACATTTTCTGATTGTATCCAATAAAATGTTATGACCTCGAAACGGCTATCTCTAATAGAAGTTTCTTGAATGACTTTATTTTTTATTCTCACATGACTAAGCTGAAATCAGGACATTTGAAAAATGGTTTCAAAGAATTATGAAATCTTTCCAAGTTAAACATTTCAGAGTTGATTTCATGTATGTTGCTGGAAAACATTCATCATTTAGAGGTATTGTAAAAATAATACAGGCAATTGCTTTATTATATTTCTGGAAGTTCCTTAAATTTCCTACAAATGGAGTTTTTCAGAATACTACTAACTAATCCTTTGTTAATTCTTTAGCCATATCTGACCCAATAGAAGCTAGTGTAAATCTCCATGCTGCAAGGCCCGTGTAGTGTTAGTGGGCCTTAGTGTCAGGTCAGAGAATCACTCCTCTTAAGAGGTGCCTTAATTTCTATGCTGCTTTAAAAATATGATCTTACTGAGCAAGTAATGACTCTATAGAATCTTACTACACTGATGGACAGTGATTGCAATGGGTGGGAGGGGGACTTGGTAATAATGGGTGAATGTAGAAACCACAATGTTGCTCATGTGAAACCTTCATAAGATTGTACATCAATGATACCTTAATATAAAAAAATGATCCTTCTGAGAGTGTTGTTGATTGATCTATCTGCCCAGTCACTATGATACTTTAACTGAATAAAGGAAGAAAATTTCTCCAAGGGGAAAGTGTCATCTACAAGTCTTACATTCCCAGTGAAGAGAAATGTCAAAAGAACAGCTTGAGGAATTAGAAACTAGATATCAATATATCTTGAATAAATTTATAATGTTTCTCAAATTTACAACAAAGAGTAATTTTATGATTTAAAATATATATTCCTTTAACTTACAATTCAATGCATTGCTCAGTCTACAGAGGCACTTATACTGCATTCACCACTTTGTGCATAGGAGAAAAACTGTTCATGAAATGTAACCTTTTATGAATATTCATAGCACCTGCCACATTCTTTACCATAATATCACATTTTTATGAGCTTATTTCTGTATATCCTCCATGACACTAAGTTCCAAAAGGCAGGTAGGTATCTAGCTTTTGTTCCCTGCACTCAGTAAATATTTTTTCAGGGTATAAAAAAGCATTATTACATGAAATTGTGAGTCATTAATAAGGATAGAACCCAAAAGGCAAATAAATACCAGAAGACACAAAAGACAGAAAACACAACTTCATTCTAGTGTAAATCTCAGATGGAACCCCATCTAAAATACAATAGTCCTATTTTCTTATATGTCTAGAGATAGATCTGACAAATGGAGCTTGAAAAGCCAAAAAGGAAAAATATTGGTGCTCTTGTGAAGTTAGACTTTAAAGAAACCCAAAAACTTAGAACAAAAGGGAAGAGGATCAGATTCTATAAAATAAAGATCAGAGCACTTGAAACTCCAAAATACAAAATACTACGATCTAGGGACAACCCTAATTTAAAATCCAATACGATAGGGGAGATCAGGCTTTATTTCAACTGTATTGGAAACATGTCAGTCATTACATGTAGATGTTGCAGAGGGCAGCATTAAATCCCCTACAGGGGGCTTATCAACCTTGGCACTGTTGACGTTTTGGACTGGAAAATTCTGTTACAACAACCAAAAATGTCTCCTGACATTGAAGACTGTCACATGAGGGGGAAATTGCTCTGGTTTTTTATAGTATTAAGGCAGATTTAACTGAAAGCATAGAAGATATAGTGATAGTTTTAGAATTAATGTAATGATCTTTACATTGTATTGCTAACCTTTGAAGAGGATATATCAACATAATATTACTGTTGTAACATTCAAGCAAATATTGATCTGAAAAGTCTCTGCTGTAAGAAAGAAGTTCCAATAATAACAATATATAATTAAATGCCTGATTTGGTGTACTGGAAGAGAGAATAATGACTTATCTTTGCCTCCACTCTATTGAACTTAAGAAATCCTCCTTTAAATTTTGTCCCTCACTTTCTTCATCTTTAAATTGATGAAGGTATGATTTGATTTCTTAGGACCTTTCAAGCTCTAGTATTTCACAATCTGCTACCAGCTTGTGTATATTTCAGAATCAGTTAAATAAAAACAACCACTCTCTTCTTAATACATGAATCATAATGCACCATGGAAGTTTTTATATACTGTGTGATTTTTGGAGTCCCACCCCACACCCCCATCAAAACACAGTCGCAATAGCCAGTTGAAGATGCCTGAAATTCTACTGATAGGAACCAATATTTAGTTTCTTTGACTTAAAGCAGTAATTTTCAAATTGTGCTCTATAGATACTCAGGGGTATATGTTAGAGGGCAGTTAAGCAGGTAATGCTCTAGAGCCCCTCTTAAATTTCAAACAAAATACAGGAAATGTAATCATTTTATTTCTTAAGGTTCAATAAAATATTATTTGAATATAGGATTTAACATTATATGAAAACATTGGACGATTTTATATATATTTTATTATTTTATATATAATTTCTATATTGTTACATTTATGTACACTATATATATTTACATTTAATGTATTTTTTTTTGCAAGTGTCTGAAAGGCTATTAAACTTGTGTTGCTCATTGAAGTGTATTGCCAATTCATTCATTCTCCCTTCTAAAGCAGTCTTGTCAGGGGACCTGGTGCCTCTGTAGAGCAGTGTCTGTGGTAAACAAGTTTGGGAAATCAAACACGAATGCACTGGAAATGCCGAGTGTAGGAATATATGTCATGTCATCCTACTAAAAGGGCAGGAGGCAGCATGCTGAATGTTGCATGGTTTGGGAACAGACATGCATATGGACTCACTAGGAGCAAATGCACACACCTCACATCAGGGAAAGATCTAAGGTTTGCAGCACATGGATGGACAGGAGAGCTGTAAGGCTCAGAGTTAGTAGTAAGCTAAGAGGAGTTGACCTCTTTCATTTAATAAACCAAAAAGCTAATTTTTACACAGCATCTCTAGAAGTGCTATCACACTTAAGCAATACTGGGTTCAAGATAATAAAATACTCAGTCAATATAACTAAGCTTTGAAAATACTAATACTCCATAGAAATATCTTCCTAGGAATATCAGGATTGATTTTTTAAGCTAATTATTACACTGGGCTATTGTTATAGTATCTTGTAAATTATTTGTATGGCAATTTACTTTCAAGTGCACAGAAATATTAATGGATCGATGTTCGGAATCCCTGTAGAAGACACCTATTGGAAATCTCTATTACTGTGGCTTAAGGGATTAAGTATTGTATTTCACTCACTTAGTTATCCACAGATATACCTCGTTAATGAAACAAGTTGAACCACTCCCAGACACCCTCCTCTCTACCCTCTCCTTGGCCCTTCTACTTTCTCCTTCCTTCTTTCCCAGTCCCTCTCTTCTCCCTGTTGGGCACAGTCTCATCCACGGAGCCTTCCCTGAGGGCAAGACACCCCCAGCATTTTGCCGACTCCACTTCTCTGTCTCTGCAATTACTTTCCCCCTTACTATAGGCTCTGAAGATAGGGATGAGCCTACTTACAGTGTTTATTCCTAGTTTCTACCATTGTTTGTGGTATGCAAAAGCATCCCACAGATATTATTTCAAATAAAGAACTGAATAAATAACGTCTGGCCAAGTTCATCCAACTAACAAACTTAGAGGCCACACTAAAGTATTTGCTTTCTCCTTAACAAGAAAAAGCAAATCACTTTTTCAAGATGATAGGGATTAAGAGGTAAATGAGCTATTCAAATAAAAACTGCCATTCAAGTGTTTGGTATCAAACTTGTTTCAATCAATTGTCATGATTATTACACAAGTTTAGGACTGAAAAGAAGCATCATATTCCCTCAGTGTGAACTTATTTCTTCATCCAAAGAACAAAAAAATTACATTAAATAATGATGTATAACAGCACCTGTAACTATATAACATTATTGCTACTATACCATTCTACTACTGTTACTCCACTGTAGAAGGGTACTCCTACACCTAAGTATAAAAACTATTTTTCTCGGGATTAAAGATGGCGGCATGAGAGGAGAGACAGAGGCTTCCTCCTAAAACTGGATACAATTAGAAAATTTAATTGGCACAACTAATCGTGAGAGAGCAACAGGAAAGAGGACGCATCAGACAGCACACACCTGGAGAAAAGAGCAGACCCCAGCGAAGGGGGTAACTACCAGAGCTGTGGCTCTGTGGGACCCGAGCCCCTCCCCCACTCCAGCTCACCAGCGGGAGGAAGAGAAACGGAGCAGGGAGGGAGTGGAAGGCCTGGGACTGCTGAATACCTAGCTCCGGAGATCTGCACTGGGAGCACAAACCTACATTTCATGGTGCTTTCATGAGACTCACATGATTACTTGGTTGGAAAGTTAATACAGGCAGAGTTCCTGGGGAGACTGGGATTCCGGCTGCTTGTGGAAAGCAGGGATCCATATCTGGCTGCTCTGGGACAAAAACTTATACCTGTGTAACTGGCCCACTGGCTCAGGCAGTGGAGATAGGCACAGGAGCCAGGAGGTGGGGAACAGCTCTTTCCTACTCCCAGGCACCAGTACCGCTCTCCTGCAACCCCCAACATTGCTTCAGGGGCTCAGCAGCTCCAGAATACAGCTTCTGGACACTAGAGGGCGCCATATACAAACATGAAATGCCAAAGGAACCTTGTCCAGAGTAAAATTGTTAATACAACTCCTGAGAAAGATTTAAATGATATGGACCTCGTGACTCTTCATGAAAGGGAGCTCAAAATAAAAATCATCAACATCCTAATGGAGGTACGGAAAGACATCCAAGAACTCAGGAATGAATTCAGGTCAGAGATCCAATCGTTAAAGAACACAATGGACGGTATTAAAAGCAGGTTGGATATGGTGGAGGAGAGAATAAATGAAATAGAAACTAGAGAAGAGGAATACAAAGAAGCTGAGACACAGAGAGAAAAAAGGATCTCTAAAAATGAAAGAATATTGAGAGAACTGTGTGACCAATCCAAGCGGAACAATATTCGCATTATAGGGATACCAGAAGAAGAAGAGAGAGAAAAAGGGATAGAAAGTGTCTTTGAGGAGGTAGTTGCTGAAAACTTCCCCAATCTGGGGAAGGACATAGTCTGTCAGGCCATGGAGATCCACAGATCCCCCTACACAAGGGACCCAAGGAAGACAACAGCAAGACACACAGTAATTAAAATGGGAAAGATCAAGGATAAGGACAGACTGTTAAAAGCAGCCAGAGGCAGAAATAAGATCACATACAATGGAAAGCCCATCAGACTAACAACAGACTTCTCAGCAGAAACCTTACAGGCCAGAAGGGAGTGGCATGATGTATTTATTGCCATGAAGCAGAAGGGCCTGGATGAAGATTACTTTATCCAGTGAGATTATCATTTAAATTTGAAGGAGGGATTAAACAATTTCTAGATAAGCAAAAGCTGAGAGAGTTTACCTCCCACAAACCATCTCTGCAGTCTATTTTGGAGGGACTGCTATAGATGGAAGTGTTCCGAGGGTTGGATAGCTGTCACCAGAAGTAGTAAAATAATGGTAGGGAGGGTGGAGCAGCTGATCGCGAGGCAAATGCAAAATTAAATTGACTATCCCCAAAGCCAATCAAGGGATAGAGGAAAAGTATAGAATCTGACACCTAATATATAAAGAATGAAGGAGGAAGAAAAAGGAGGAGGAGACATAGAAAAGAAGCTTTACATTGTGTTTGTAACAGCATACTAAGTGAGTTGTTAGACTCTTAGATAGTAAGGAAAGTAACATGGAACCTTTGGTAACCATGAATCTAAAGCCTAAAATGGCAATAAGTACATACCTATCGGTAATCACCCTAAATGTCAATGGACTGAATGCACCAATCAAAAGACATAGAGTCACTGAATGGATAAAAAAACAAGACCCATCTATATGCTGCTTACAAGAGACTCACCTCAAACCCAAAGACATGCACAGACTAAAAGTCAAGGGATGGAAAAAGATATTTCATGCAAACAATAGGGAGAAAAAAGCAGGTGTTGCATTACTAGTATCAGACAAAATAGACTTCAAAACAAAGAAAGTGATGAAGATGATGAAAGAGATGAAGAAGGACATTACATAATGATAAAGGGCTCAGTCCAACAACAGGATATAACCATTATAAATATATATGCACCCAACACAGGAGCACCAGCATATGTGAAACAAATACTAACAGAACTAAAGGGGGAAATAGACTGCAATGCATTCATTTTAGGAGACTTCAACACACCACTCACCCCAAAGGATAGATCCACCAGGCAGAAAATAAGCAAAGACACGGAAGCACTGAACAACACAGTAGAGCAGATGGACCTAACAGACATTAAAGAAGTCTACACCCAAAAGCAACAGGATACACATTCTTCTCAAGTGAACATGGAACATTCTCCAGCATGTTCATCTCCGCATGATCATCTCCATAGATGCTGGAAAAGCATTTGACAAAATTCAACATCCATTCATGATAAAAACTCTCAGCAAAATGGGAATAGAGGGCATGTACCCTAACATAATAAAGGCCAAGATCATGTGGGTTTATATATGATAAACCCACAGCCAACATCATACTGAACAGCGAGAAGCTGAAAGCTTTTCCTTTGAGATCGGGAACAAGACAGGGATGCCCACTCTCCCCACTGTTATTTAACATAGTACTGGAGGTCCTAGCCACAGCAATTAGACAAAACAAAGAAATACAAGGAATCCAGATTGGTAAAGAAGAAGTTAAACTGTCACTATTTGCAGATGACATGATACTGTACAGAAAAAACCCTAAAGACTCCACTCCAAAACTACTAGAACTGATATTGGAATATAGCAAAGTTTCAAGATACAAAATTAACACACAGAAATATGTGGCTTTCCTATACACTAACAATGAGCCAATAGAAAGAGAAATCAGGAAAACAATTCCATTCACAATTGCCTCAAAAAGAACAAAATACCTAGGAATAAACCTAACCAAAGAAGTGAAAGACCTATACCCTGACAACTATAAGACCCTCTTAAAAGAAGTTAAAGAGGACACTAACAAATGGAAACTCATCCCATGCTCTTGGTTAGGAAGAATTAATATCGTCAAAATGGCCATCCTGCCCAAAGCAATATACAGATTTGATGCTATCCCTATCAAATTACCAACAACATTCTTCAACGAACTGGAACAAATAGTTCAAAAATTCATATGGAAACACCAAAGACCCCGAATAGCCATAGCAATCCTGAGAAAGAAGAATAAAGTGGCAGGGATCTCACTCCCCAACTTCAAGCTCTACTACAAAGCCATAGTAATCAAGACAATTTGGTACTGGCACAAGAACAGAGCCACAGACCAGTGGAACAGATTAGAGACTCCAGAAATTAACCCAAACATATATGGTCAATTAATATTTGATAAAGGAGCCATGGACATACAATGGTGAAATGACAGTCTCTTCAGCAGAAGGTGCTGGCAAAACTGGACAGCTACATGTAGGAGAATGAACCTGGACCATTGTCTAACCCTATATACAAAGGTAAACTTAAAATGGATCAAAGACCTGAATGTAAGCCATGAAACCATTAAACTCTTGGAAAAAAACATAGGCAAAAACCTCTTAGACATAAACATGAGTGACCTCTTCTTGAACATATCTCCCCAGGCAAGGAAAACAACAGCAAAAATGAACAAGTGGGACTATATCAAGCTGGAAAAGCTTCTGTACAGAAAGGATACCATCAATAGAACAAAAAGGAACCCTACAGTATGGGAGAGTATATTCGTAAATGACAGATCCGATAAAGGCTTAACATCCAAAATATATAAAGAGCTCATGCTCCTCAACAAACAAAAAGCAAATAATCCAATTAAAAAATGGTCAGAGGAGCTGAACAGACAATTCTCCAAAGAAGAAATTCAGATGGCCAACAGACACATGAAAAGACGCTCCACATCACTAGTTATCAGAGAAATGCAAATTAAAACCACAATGAGACATCACTTCATACCAGTTAGGATGGCCAACATCCAGAAGACAAACAACAAATGTTGGCGAGGATGTGGAGAAAGGGGAACCCTCCTACACTGCTGGTGGGAATGTAACATTGTGGAAAGCAGTATGGAGGTCCCTCAAAAAACTAAAAATAAAAATACCATTTGACCAAGTAATTCCACTCCTAAGAATTTACCCTAAGAATGCAGGAGCCCAGTTTGAAAAAGACATATGCACCCCTATGTTTATTGCTGCACTATTTACAATAGCCAAGAAATTGAAGCAACCTAAGTGTCCATCAGTAGATGAATGAATGAAGAAGATGTGGTACATATACACAATGGAATATTATTCAGCCATAAGAAGAAAACAAATCCTATGATTTGCAACAACATGGGTGGAGCTAGAGGGTATTATGCTCAGTGAAATAAGCCAAGCGGAGAAAAACAAATACCAACTGATTTCACTCATCTGTGGAGTATAAGAACAAAAGAAAAACCGAAGGAACAAAACAGCAGCAGAATCACAGAACCCAAGAATGGACTAACAGTTACCAAAGGGAAAGAGACTGGGGAGAATGGGAGGGTAGGGAAGGATAAGGGCAGGGAACAAGAAAGGAGGTATTATGATTAGCATGTATAATGTTGGGGGTGGGGGAAAAGGGGAGGGCTGTGCGACACAGAGAAGACAAGTAGTGATTCTACAACATCTTACTATGCTGATGGACAGTGACTGTAATGGGATTTGTGGGGGCTACTTGGGGTAGGGGAGAGCCTAGTAAACATAATGTTCTTCAAAAATAAATAAATAAATAAATAAGTTCTTTAAATAAATAAAAAAAATTATTTTTCTCAATTAGATTGATGTTTTCCAAACTGGCATAAAGAGTATAGCACCCAAGACTATATTTCCTAGTACAAGTCTGTAAAGAATAACTATTTTACAGAAAAAAAATCAGACTTACAATCATTACAGGACATTTTGAAAATAAAATACTTAATTTCTCACCAACACATGTCTTCATTTAAAATAAAATCTTACAGATAATTGAACCAGGATATTTCCAATTATATGGCCAACAAGATTAAGAGATAATTTTTTCATTATAAAACTATTTCTAAATACTTCCTTAATGTTCCTGTTATATTTACTGAAATGTATTTTAACCAGGGATTATGTTTCTCATTATTCTTCTGATATTATTGACTTTTACTCCACTTTGAAATTTGGAACCCAAGCAGAAGTATTACATCAGATCTTATGGAAAAAGGTCACTCTAATAAACCAGGAACAGAAATCTCAATAGCTGTAAGAAAGGAGACCATGACTAACTCATGTACTTTCTCTTTGACTAGAACTTTTTTTTTAATTCAGCCATGATATACTTAAAATAAAAGCAGTAATCTATTCTAAGTGTGTATGTACATATACACACATAATAAATGTACATACAGAGAAACATGTTTAATTGCCATGGGAAATGGAGCCTGCAGGGAGTCACTCCTTAGAGTAATTGTAGTTCTAATTGTCAATCACACTTTCTTACTGTATACAATAATATTGAAGCAAATATCCTCTTCTTTGAATTGAGACCAACAATTTCTCTAACTTCAGGAGAAACAGGTATTTTCCATTAACACTGCCCATTTTCTCAAAGCCTCTCTGATTCCCATAAATACTGAGAACCTTTATCTCATCCTAGAGCACTTCCAAAACTTTCTTTAGAACATTTGAGATGAGATTGGTCAATTTAATGAAAGGAAATGGGCGAATGCCAGAAGGAGAAATAAAAGTTGACAACACCTGCAGAGGTCCCCACGTGCGGAGAAATTATGCTTAGGGCTCTCCGTCTTGTCTTCAGTAGAGACACATTCAGAGTCAATGGAAGGGGGAGCTTAAGCACGCAATACTTACTTTTCTCTATGAAACTGCTCTTAACAAAACATCCACGTATCTTAAAGTTGCTTCATTTACTCCAAAAGTATTACTTGACCATCATATTAGGTTTACATATTTACACCTATTTCAAGGAAAAAGTAATTTACTAAACCTATGACTAATAAAAGAATGGAACTTTAATAAAACCTTTATGAACAACTCAAAATTGTTGTGCTGGAAGAATGAAGTAAAACTAGCATTTTGCACATTACAAAGATGGTATAATAGTTGATGTTTTATTCTTTAACATAAAACATGCAATTTAGGGTTACAAGTTAATTTGAGAGGTTGTGAAATGAATTTGATAATATAAGAATTTGGTTGGCTTATATGATTTAGTAAATCACCTGTGTATGTCAAGGGAGAGGTTAAGTAATGTATATAGTTTCTAGCAGAACTGTGAGCACTTTTCATATAATGTATGGGGAGCCCTAAAAGTCTGTGTAGAAGAAAAAAACAGTTTGCCCACATGTCCGTTTAATTGTGTGTAGATTTCACTCTCCACTATGGCTTTTTCAGCTCACAGGAAAAGATAACAGGGATGGATATGAATGAGAATGATTAATATGAGTATTATTAACCATGGTCTAATTTTAACCATGATCTAATAAACCCCTATGAAGAAGTTACCACTGTCTCCATTTCACTAATTAAAAACAAACAAAAGCCCAGGAGGTTAGAGAATTTAAATAACTCTTTTGGAATAATGCATCTAGTAAGTGAAAAATCCTGAACTTTAACCAAGTTTTAGCTCTTAAAGAAGAATAATTACTATATAAGTTTATGTCTTACATAATCTAAATTGTAATGAATTTTTGTAAGATTAAATTAGAAAATAAAGGAAAACCACTCAAACATGCTAATAATATTTACTGTTTTTTATTAATACTTTATAGTCTGTTGAGAGAATATATTTCTTCATAAAGCTTCTTCATAAAGCTTCACAGGAAGAACTGGATTGCAGGCGAGTATTTGCATTTCATGTCTACACCTTCTTATCTGTACCTTCTTGGTTGAGGAAATTGTATTTACTGATTAAAATTAAATGACTAAAAATATCAAACTTTTACTGATTTTCACATGTTAAAAATATCTAAGAATGCTGTACTGAGATGTGATACTAGAACCCAATAAAGAAACAAACTTCATTGTATTTAAAACAAAGAAACAAACATGAAAACAATCTCAAAGGCCAAACAGCAAAGACAATAATTGTATCATAAAAGAAGAATCCATGAGTTTACTACCAGCATTCTTTCATGTGGATGATCCCTGTATATTAATTGTCAGAGCTGCCCTACAATAATAACCTTATATTTGACTTTATGAGTACATCCTATGTTCTTCAAATCTCCCCAGAGATGATCTATTACAAACTTTTTTAATATTTGAGGCACTGGGTTTGAGAAAAATATATGTATTTTTTTTCCTCACCAAAATTAATTTGAAAAGTCATACAACAATCAATGTTTATTGCAAAGCAGAGGTGATTTCATGACATCTGCAAGCCAGTTGAGGTAACATTAGTAGACTGAAATTGGACATGGTAAGGGTGTTTACACCTTTATACTCAGAAATTAGTGAATGCTACAAATCAGGGCTTTTTACTTTCCCCAGAGAGACAGTTAAAAATTTACTAGCACACCACAGTTCTAAACTCACCCTTACCTTAAGACAAATTAAGGCAAAGGGAAATAACCCCCAGCACAACAAAATGCCTTCTAGGGACAAGAAGTCAATCATCAATTAAAGGAACCTTGATTTCAAAGATAAACATTTCATGCTGACTTCAGTTACAATTCATTTGTACTCTGGAAGGAACCATATTCCTCTCTCCCTGTTTCAGTCTAGGTCTCTCAAGTTCCCAAATCTTCTTAAATCTGAAAGACATATAAACACACTGTCCTTCATTTCTTTTTCAGTATTGTGTCCTCTTGGTCTCAATCCTTAGACCATTGCATTGCCTGTGGTGCCCAATCAACTCCAGTGAGGCAGGTCTCTTAAAGACTGTAGGAGCACCACACCAAATGCCACTGACCAGGCCAGTGGGCCAGAGGCCTTCCCCCGCTGCTAGGCTGCTGGCTGCTGAGGGTTCACAGCAGCACCTTCTCTGGATGGAGGAAAGCCCTTGGCTGAAGGAATATTTTCAGCCTGGATATTTATGCTGGTGGTCACTGGCCACTCCAGGTGTGATGTGTACTCTAGAGTGCCCCCTGGTATCAGGCTAAAGCTAGACTCCATCTGAGTTTGTTAACCCTCCTCTCCTGAGTCCCTTAGAGCATCTTAAGTTTTCTCAGACAGCAACCCCTCAATAAACCATTTGCACTAGAATTTCAGCTTCCAGGGAACTCAATCTTAAACAAAGGTCAATGATAATATGCTTTCCAAGTCCAGCCTTCCCAATCTTTATCTAAGACTCTATGTAACTTCCAAAATTGTTGATTTCTACTAACTTCCTTGAAACCCTATTTTTCCAAATATTTAAAATAAGATTCTCTATGGTTTTCAGTGCACTCCCTTTATTCTTTCTCAATATGTTCGGTTGGAATGTCTGTTTCATTCTCTTATCCTTTACATCTCACCCTGGTAAAATTTACCATGAGGCTTCAATATCAGATAAATGCAAAACTTCCAAATGTATGTTATTTCCCATGCCTAAAATACTATTTCCCAAGAACCTGATCATCTTCCTTTGTTCTTATCTTTCAAAAGCATCACAGTCCTTGAAGTCACCAAAGATGGAAATCTTAGAGTTTATTCATCTTTAGTCTTTATACTCCTTCTTATTTGTTTTACCAGTCAGTCATGGAATCATGGCAATAGAAACTGCATTTTTATTTTGGCAGCTGTGTCTTCTTTTTCATTAGCATTGCACCTGGGAAGTTTATCTTTCACCAGAAATATTTCAGATACATCCAAGTGCATCTCACTTTATTCAATAAGCTGGGCCAGCTACTCATGCTTCACATAGACAACAGAAATGTCTTTCTAGAATTGCCTTATGACTCGATCATTCCCTTTTTTAAGAACTTTGCTGATTTCTTATAAGAACATTTCTTTTAAGAAAGTTCCCCATTTGTAATTGAACAGTGTCAAAAAACTATTACAAGTTGAATAAAATTATGTTCTTGTCCATTTTCTACCAATGATCCTTAGAAAAATGATGGTCTACCAATACCATGCTATTTGCCATTCCAAATATACATAACACATTTGCGTATTTCAGTGGCTGTCTTCATGTTACTCCCTCTTCCTGTAATGCCTGGCCCCTTTACAGAGTGGCATATGTGACTTCTGATATGGCTAAATGCCAGTGACTCACCTTTTATTTAGTATTTCAGCCAGTGCATTCCCCCTCCTTCATATAGCCTCCCTAGAAGGTTGACCATAAATACCTAGGAGCTTGAGGATCATTAATCATCACCTTTTCTGTTTCTTCTGGTGTACAGCATAAGACTTTACACAAAATAGTTGCTCAATAAATGTGGAATTCAGTTCTAAAGTTAGAAACTACACAATCAACAATGATAGCTGTAGCAGAGTTGTTTCCTTTTCAAATAAAATCTTAAAAATATTAAAAAAGGACAATAAACTCCCAAAGCAAAGCACTCATGGAAATACTGTTTCCATGTTCAAATACTGTTCAAACAAACAACAATAACAAACTAGCCCAACAAAATAACATGGCTAGTAGTATAAAAGCATTAAATGACACAAGATGATATAATCCATGTTATGTTAATCCTCTTTCATGTTAAGGTCTTAGAAAGAATCCGTTTATCCAGATAATGAGATGAACTGAAATGAATCCTGAAAGGTAATTCAAAATTAAAGTTTAAATCTTATCATTTTTATTGTTAGCCCCAGATGTTTTGGAAATCTTGAGCAATGTGCATGAAATTAAAATATAGGCTGTCACTGCAAACATGAAATAAATATGTGAGTCAAGCTTGCCCCATGAGTTTTCTTAAAAAACCAGCATTCTCTTTTGGCAGCAGTATAATTTCAATAGTGGAATTTTTAAACATTTCAAGGAAGAACAAAATATTTTTAAGTGATAATCTTTTGAAATAAAATGTTTTTATTCGTTCACCCTTTACTTCCCCTTTATTTTCTTTATGCCATCAACCAGAGAAATGTTAACTGAATTCCCTTAAATATGTTCACATTCCTTTGCTCTAATCCCAAATATTTCTAAACTAGAGAAAGAACCCTTTTTGAGACTTAGAATGTGATCTGATTCTTTAAGACTTACAGATGCATGAGATATAAACAATCAAACAAAGTGTCAAAATCCCTTTACAACAATGAGGCTATGTTTACACCGAATGAAAGGATAGAATGAAAATTCCAACTATTCCTTTAAAATGGCAAATCTTCCATAGCAAAAACTGAGACTTTATTGTGTGGTAGAAAGAATGAATCACTACGTTGAGTGGACACTAAAATATCCCAAAAAGAAAGTACCTCTTGACAAATTCCATAGAACCTTATCTGCCCATGTGTTCAGAAACTAATTGAAATAGTTTTGTCAGTTTACTCATATTTGTTTACTTAAGACAGACCACTCACTTTCCTACCTTCCTTCCTTCCTTTAGCTTTCTAAGCTATTCTAAACTACTAGTATAAATTCAATGCCTTTTAGGTGATTTCTGCAGAGTAAATACCATTAGTATTATGCATTGGCCACCTTGTTAAAGCTGACTACTTCCACAGTGATTGCATTTCTATCCATAATCTTTAAGTGAGGCAAAATAATTCAGATGATATACACAGCATTTAGCACAGTGTATTACTTTGAAGAACAGATGAATTTTTTATGCAAAATGTTACTGAACCACTCACTTAAATGTAACCATTCAATTTTCTACCTCAAGCCCAAAAGCTCTCATTGCTGGCATGAGTATTTTTCTTTATCTAGCATGCTTGATGTTGTAGGCCCCTTTCTCACTTCATATTCTGCAAAACATGCTCAAATTCTCTTCCCATTCAATTTATGACATGATTCATTGAATGCTGCAGTGTACTTGAGGATTTTTTAATATTTTCCAGCCCTGCAGTAGAAATCCATTTTTCCAATAAGAAATGTAGTGATGACCCTGTCAGCTGAGTATCCTAATTCATCTGTCTATGAGAAAAAGCCCTTCCCTCCAGGCTCCTTCAGAATTCATATACGGATAGTTCTGTATATATTAGCATCTGCAGAGAAACTAGCTTTCACATGTCTTTAAAAATAAAAATTTTATATTTTACAATCCCAGAAGCAGTAGATAATAATCAATTCAAAATATTATGATCACATTTTTTATGGTTCTCAGGGATTTATCTACAGTTATGAAATGAAAGAATTTATAAAAGAGAGCGTACTACCAAAGCATTAACAATGAGGCACATTTCTCAGAACTCAAACATGCTGTTACCTGTAGAAATTGTTCTAACCAATATATTCACTCTTAATTCAGTAATATATCCCCAGTGTTTAAAATGGACACTTTATAGTTAGTTAACAACTAAATTGATAGGCAAATAGTGGTCAATACTTAAAAGCATCTAAATATCTTTTTATAAAGCCCAAAAATAAGAATCTATAAATCATTGTGTGACTGCCATTCTAAATTACAAAATTATTAAGTAAAATACCTCCAACTGCATATGTGGGAAGATGTGAATAGAAAAAATGTATTTTAAATATGCAGTCAGGTGGTTAAATGTGGTTAATTTTCTGGAGAAGAGAACAAACAAGGCCAGTTTTCCTTGTGTCCCACATTTTTGTTTGTGTCATCATTGGTCTCCTTTAGTTTCAGAAGGTTTTATAAAAGGGTGTTCTGACCCATTAAAAGCTTCACTATATTCTGAAGGCTTTAGCACAGTTTTCCCAGGATGTATAATCAACAGTGGACCTTGTCAGTGGCGCCTTCCCTATCCTGGTTTAGAGAGACTACTCCATCATCTGCACATACTTTCATTCATCCAACTGTTACCGAGTATCTCCCATGTGTGATGCATGGAGCTAGATGTCAAATAATACAAATGATTGCTAAATAGAGAGATGAGTAAGACAAAGTTTCTCATCTCAAAACTAAAAAATATAGTAAGGGAGACAGTTGTGAGTAACTTTAGAGATATTAAAAAATATTGTTTCTAATTGATAGCAGTGGGAATATGCTTTTTCTGAAATTTGGGAAATGCTTCAGGAAAGCGTTGCCAGTGAGCTGAGTACTGTCAATTGAATATGACTTTTACAGGCAGAGATGAGGAGAAGGAATTCTAATTCAATAAAATGGCTTGAATTACTATAGAAAGGAATGTATATGTATGGCAGATCTCAGGACTCATGAATAATTTACTATTGCTAGCATACAAGGAAAGAAGAATCTAGAAGGAGAGAATTCCAGGCAGAGACAGAGGACCTTAGTTATCACCATCTTTAAATTAGATTTTATTCATTATTATTGAGTGTGTGTAACTTAGTCTCAATAAATCCTGAGACCTCCTGTTGATACTCAATAAATACCATCTAAAGAAAAAAGCATAGCCACCCCTTTTCTGATCACAATTCTCTTTCTCTCTCATAACACATCGTAACAGGCAGGGTTAATAAAGAGGCAGAAGGCTTAAGTCTCCAGGGCAATGAAACATAAGCAATTTGGGTACCAGTTTCCAAAACTACGGATTGAAATAAATGTGTATTCACACATTTCTGAAGCTCTTGCTTCAGTCCGGAGCAGCACAGTAAGCTGATGTGTATGCATTACTTTCCAAACAGGAAAACTGATTATCCTCCCAAAGGTTTGGATAAAGAATCAAGGATTGTTTGAACCAGCTTATTTCCTCCAGAGTCAGGAAAGTCTTTCCAAAAAACTAAATTAATATATTTAATTATATTGAAAATAAATATGAATAATCTTTAAGAAATATTTATTAACTTCCAATCATATTTAAGTGAAAAGGGAGTAATGTCCCCACATTCTTCCCTGCTCACCCCAAAGCAGCCAGAAAGTAATAACGTTGGTGCTGATATGGATGCAAAGAAATGGGTTTTCATGGATCACCAGGAGGAGTGAAAATTGCTAAAGCCCTTTGGAAAATAATATATCAAAAGTCCAAGCAATATAAATGTAAATATAGAAATCTGAGTACTCTTTATAGAAATTTCAGTATATGTACACAAATACAGTAAACAGTTAACATAATGCAGAGTCACATAATACAGCAAACAGATGTATTCTGTATTCACTGCACATTGTTCCTAGGGGTAAAAAAAATCCCATAAATGTTGATTTACAGGGAAATGACTGAATCAATTTGGCACAATCATATTATTGAATGTTATGCAATTACTAAAATATATGAGTGAGGTAGTTGCATATCAGCAACTAGAAATATTATCTCATGATGAAGAATGACAAAAATTAGAGTTTAATGTGGGTAGTGTTTAGTTTATAGAATGATGACCTTTTTGTAAATATTATCACTAACATAAACTTTATTATATTTTTACATAGGGCATGGAAAACATGTTGGAGGGTTACATTTCTTGCTGTTAGTATGACTGCTCTTAGGTACATTTTTTAAATTGAGGGAGTGCTACATACACTAGCATCTTATCCCTAGTTTCAAGTCTATGCAATGATAGGCCTATGGAAAGAGCAGGTGGCCCATATTACTGATGGAAAATGTTTCATTCTCCTCAAGCTTCTTGACTCAGTACCATGATATCTCTAATCCACAGAAAAAATAAAGGCCACTGCCCAGGAAGTCCTTCATCTTCCTATCTGCCAGTGTACAAAATCGCCCATATTCATTTCCAGTCTTTTCTTCCATTGAGAGGAATGATTGTCTTCTCCCCACCCAAAGCTAATACCTACTTCTGTGCACCCTAGATCCTTCTCCCAGCCTGTTTCAGACTGATGTCAGCATTTACATTTCTACGCAATCCTTCCCTTCTATCTATGAACACATATAAATCACTCCTTTCTTAAAAACAATACAAACAAGCAAACAAAAAACCCCACAAACCTCTAGTATCCCCTCTGGCATGTTTTTGAAATTATTTAATAATCAGTATGTGTTGGAGGAGGTTATCAAGAAGACATGACTGCTGGTTGACCTGCAAGCTGGACCCAGGTAATCAGAAGCTCCTCTCCTATTCCCGTCTTGAAATATGAGGTCTGCTTGTCATCCTTGCTCCCAGAAGCTGCTCCAAGGATACAGCCCTGAGATAGAAATATGGTATTGAGGTCATCTAGACAGTATATGTGACTGAACTCAGTTAAGGTCTCTATATACTTGTAAGATTCTGGCAGGAGGGTGTGGAGATCTACTCATCTTGCAGCCACCCAAGACATACTTCATATGGAAGTTCTTTTGCTTATTAAAATGGCCACCTACCAATCCAGAGTCGTCTGCCTTTTTCTTTGGTTTCTGTATAACCTCTTGGAATGGGAGCCAGTTTCTGATTACACTTGGGAAGCTGCTGAAGAGGTTGCAAACCATCGGCATGACACCAGTCAGGAGAGTCTGAATAGGGCCTGAGGCTCCAGCTGAACTGAGAGTCCCTTTTATTTACTGGATCCTGGGGTGGTCACTGAGTTTTTGTGGCTTGTCCAGGGCAGCTGGGATGGCAAGGGGCATTGAGAAAGCTTATGCAAAGGCTATTTTCCATGGTTACCTGTCCCTAAATTTTGAAAGTTAAATAGGCATTCCATTGCATACTAATCTAACCTTATTTACCATCCCATTTCTTACTTTTTTCACAGCAAATTCTTGAAATAAAAGTCTATCAGACTGTTATTATAATTATTTGTTAAACTCTTATTCTTCACCACTACACATATATTAGAATGGTAATTCTATTAATTCTAATAATCCAGATTCCAAAATCTGGCACACTGACATAACCAAATGCTGATGAGGATGTGGAGCAACAGGAACTCTCACACACTTCTGGAGGGAATGCAAAACATGCAGTGACTTTGGAAGACAATTTGGCAGTTTCTCACAGAACTAAACATATCCTTAATCTAGCAGTCACACCCCTTGGTATTTACCCAAACGAGCTGAACACTTACATCCACACAAAAATCCTGTACAAAATTGTTTATAGTGGCTTTATTCACAACCTGTAAATCTTGAGAGCAACCAAAATATCTTTCAGTTGGAGCATGGATAAATAAACTATGGCACATACAAGCAATGGAATATCACTCAGTGCTAAAAAGAAATGAGCTTTCTAGCCATGAAAAGACATGGAGGAAACTTAAATGCATATTACTAAAGGAAAGAAGCCAATCTGAGAAGACTATATAGTGTATAATTCCAAATACATAACTTCTGGAGATAGTAAAGAGGTCAGTGCTTGCCAAAGGTTGGGGACTGGGGAGGTGGGAGGGATAAATAAGCAGAGACAGGACTTTTAGGGTAGTGTAACTACTCTGTATGATTCTGTAATGACAGATTAATGTCATTATACATTTGTTCAAACCCACAGAATGTACAACAACAAATGTGAACACTATGGTGAAGTGTGGACTTTGGGTGATTATGATGTGTCAGTGCAGGTTCATCAACTTTAAAAAATGTATCATATGGTTGGGGAGAGATGTTAACATTGGGGAAGGTTATGCAAGGGACATAAAGGAAATCTCTGTACCTTCCTCTTAATTTTGCTGTGGACCTAAAACTATTCTTAAAAAAAAAAGTCTTTAAAAAGCCTCCTATGTATACATCAGTTCATGACTATCCAATTTAATCCACATATTATCACAGAAATATTTCTCTTTTGGCATATACACGGATCTTCTAATTGTCACAACTAAACTATGCTCTTAAGCATTTCTAATTGGCCTCTCTGTTCTATTTGTTTCTTCACCATTGATTGTGTCCTCTCATTATCAGTACATTGTTCTCTCCAGGTTCATCTACTACATCTCCTGCTGCTCTGCTTTGGTAATGCAAAGGTCACATCATCAGCTTTCTGGATTTCTGATTCCACTCTCCTAGGTGTCCTCATTCATGTCATTTTTTCATCTATCATCATGACATCCAAATTCATAACTTTACCTTACATTTCTCTCTTGAGATTCAGACTCATAATCTCTGGGTGCTTGCTCATCTTATTAGAGCCAGCTTCTAAGCAAAGGTGATTCCTCTGCACAGCATAATGAGTATGGCATAATTGTCTAACTACACAAAGCTACTAACATGGAATACTGGCTAACTGACTTGGACAGGTGCAAATGTTAAATGACAGAGCAAAAGTGACACAAAATACCAAAACACAACTCAATGGAGCATTTCACAGCTAAGGAATGCTGCAAAGCCAGCAGATTTTGTTGGCGAGGGTCTCTTCAGGATCACTGACTTTAGATTTTGTTTCTTTCCTTCCTTTTTTGTTAATTTAACGTTTCCCCTGTGGCCTAAAAGGCTAATGAAGCTTCAAAAGTTTCTGCTGAAGTGCTGAAGTCCCAGACTGTAACTTATGCAGAAGAAGCTGGGTCATTAAGCTAAAGGTCTCTGCATGAGCATCTTCTCTAACAAGCATAAAGGTGATCTTCACCCATATTGTCATCCAGGGAATAACTTTACTGATCCCAATAACAGAGCCATAATTGAGTCTCACACATAAAAGGCAATCAGATCAAAAAGCTTTTGGTTAATTTTGCTTTCCTGTGGAGTGGGATGTTGATGAAGTCCTCTTTAAAAACAGGGGTTTCTAGTAAGTAACAATTTAGACATCCATTTAATTTCTGAGAAATTCATGACAGATACAAACAATTTAGGAAATTTTAAATTTGCTTCAACAGTAAGAGAAATATATGTATTTTATTTCAAATGTCAAATTATCATATATTGTAGTATTGATTTCTGATATAAGGACTTTAAAAACCTTTAATTATTCCAAACTTGCAAACTATTCAATTCAATTTGGCAAAATATTTGCCAAATTATTCTAGGAAACCAATCAATCCAACTGACATATATTAAGGACTCAAATTCCTTTTTTATTTGAGAATAATAAAAATATTTCTAAGTAATAAATAAAATGGTTTGAATATGAGTATTTTGTCCCGGTGAGTAAATATCTATGACTTGACATAAAACTAAGAATTCTGAAGAATGTGAATATAAATAATGCTAGCAAATACGAACAGAAAGATTGTTTTTTAAAACATAAAATAAACCTCAAGACATCTTGGGTGATATTTAAAAGTGTTTGAAAATTTACTTTAAGATTAAATTAGCATTTATTTTAAAATAAATTAATGATGAAAAAGTACCCATGTATTTTTGTCATTTCAAAAATAACTAATTTGTGAGTTACTCAGTAGATATTTTTTTCTTTCTTTTTTTTTCTTTTTTGTTCTCAGTAGATATTTACAACTGAAACTAATTAATAGTAATATGAAGAGCTCTATTTTGGGGAGATATATATTTTTGTATATATGGCTGGAAATAAATATGCACCAAATATGGCACCAAATATAAATTCATGACCCTGTTTCAGAAACAGAATAAGAAAATATGCTGTACTGCAAATCAGAACAGTGTTCATAAATTTAATATAACCCATTAGGGAATGAAAACTACAAAGTTTAAATGAAAAGAAATAGAGGTTAACTGTATAAAAAGCAGTGATTTCCTGAGAAATAACTACTTGGATACTCGTGTAATAATAATTGGTAATAATAACAAAGTATAATATTATAATATAATGATATTGGTGTAATAATGAAATAATAATGTCTTATATGATAATATTAACATCAAGAATTATGTCTACTCCTTATATAATACTTTAATATTTTCTAATTACAAAATTAAAAGAGTATTTGCTGTATTTTTCTAATGAGCCCATAATAGCATGCAATATTTAAATACATTCTTAGTAATTAGTATGTTCTTCCATCTGGTTTCCCCCCTCACCACTTTTCCTGCCACCACTTCAAATGCATTTGTTTTAACCTTTAAAAAAACTGCAAAGCAGTATAATCAAGGTAGGGGAAGACATGGTCTTGCTTGAGGCACTGGTATGTTGTAGATCTAAAACATTTATGATCAAAGTCTTTCATTTCCTCCATCTTAATGAATTTTAGCTAATTTCCTCTAATTAATATAATTTTTGATTTTCTAAATAGTAAGCATAGATTTTTTTTTCAATTTTGAGATTAATAGTAGGGACTCTCCAGAGCAACAGAACCAGTAAGATTTAAATAGTAACACAAAAAATTAGGTGTGCCTTTTTACTTTATAACTGTTTTTATAGTATTTCAATTTTATAGAAGATTTGCTGAAATCATACAAAGACTCTGGTATACCTTTTAAGAAGTTTCACTGATTGTTTGTATTTTGCCCCATTTATCATCCTCATTCTTTTTCCTATGTACACACACTTTAGTGTAGGTTTCCTAAGAATAAAGGAATTTTCTTTTTAATACACAAAAATGACAAAATCAAGAAATTTAACATTAATGTAATTCTATCCCAATGATTTCCACCAGACCTTTTCTTTTTCCCCATCTAGGACTGAATCCAGGATCCTGCTTTTTGTTGCCGTATCTCTTTAGGCCACTTTAATCTTGAAGCAAAGGTTTCTTCTCAGCTTTTCTATGTCATTCTTCCCCTTGAACCTTCTGAGGAATATATAGCCCATTTCTTTGATAGAATCTTCCTCAAGTTGAGTTTAACTGCTGTTTTCTCAAGGTTACGGCAAGTTTACATCCTTTTGGTAAGAATGTCACAGAAGCAGTATGCATTCTTCTAGGTATTTCACATCAAGATATACATGATAGCAGTTTATCCGAGTCTTGATAATCACTTTGATGATTGGATTGCGGGGCCATTCACTAGATGTATCCATTGGGAAATTGATATTTTCTCTTTTTGCAATTAATAAATACTTTGACATTATGTCAATATGATGTTCTTCATCAAAGTTTTACCTGGAATTGTAGTACAATTTGATCATTTTTGGCTGAATCAGTTACTACTATGATAGCAACAAAGTGACTTTCGAATCTCTTCATTTCTTCTACATTTATTTGTTGATATTCTATTGTAAGGAAGAGCTATTCCTTACCCCCATTCCTGGATTTATTTATTTACATCAGTTTGGACTCTTGGATTTCTACTTTATCAAGGATTTGTTTGATCTTTTACTGTCGTTTCTGACACTCAAATTGCACTAGATTTGTCCTTCTGGAGCCTCTTCAATCTAGATATGGGTGCTTTTAACATGTCTCTCTCATTCATTGAGAAATTCTTTACTTTCTAGTACAAACTATTCTAGGCTCATCTTGCAATTTTCCCGCCCAGATTCTAGAACCCTCCATTTCTCCAAGGAACATGGTTATTCTTATTGAAGAATGATAAAAACTAGGATCTGGACAACAGATATGGTCAGTGCTATTGATTGATACTTCTCCTAGGTACTCTCAGCAAACAGAGCTAGGAAGTTTGTGTCTGTGTGTGTGTGTGTGTGTGTGTATCTATCTACATATCTACCTATTTTGGAAAAGCATGAATTGATGCTTAAAATTGCAATTCTGATACAATAGAACAAAGTTCATTTTAGCCTTTCCCATTTACATATTAATATTATAATATCTAAGAGCTGGAAACTGACCCCTATTATCCTCAATATTTATTCATTTTGAAAAAGCCTAAAATACCAGAAAATAGTTTCAGGATTGCTAACATATGCCACTACAAGAAACAAATAAATCTCCCTACAAATTATGTTTGGTATTTGTTTATAGTTATTTATTGTGTGTGTATTGGGGGCAGAACTGGTGGTGGTCAGTGATTACATACAAATGCACAAATTTTAAATGCACCATTCAGTGATTTTTGGCAAACATAAACTCCCATGATCCATACTCCTGTTAAGATGTACATTTCCATCATATCAAAAGTTATCTTGCCCACCCTTCACTAAGCACCAGTGTTCTGTTTTTTCACCATTAGGTTATATTTGCATGTTCAAACAACTCATATAAGTGGAATCATACAGTATGCATTCCTTGTCCTGTCTTATGCCACTCAGCATAATGTTTTCGAGATTCAGCCATGTTGTTGCATGTATCAATCTGTCCCTTTCTATTAGCTTAGGATTCATTGTACAACTCTACCATACTTTATTTATTCTTTCTGTTGTTGGTGGATATTTGCATTTTTCTGCTTTTGGCTGCTTTAAATAATGATGCTGTGAATATTTGTGAACAAGTCTTGGTATGAAGAAATATTTTTGTTTCTCTTGGGTAAATATCAATGGGTGTAATCGCCATGAGTGAGTAGGGCTATGTACAACTGTGAGAAAATGTCAAAATACACTCCAAAGTGGTAAGACCATTCTAAACCTCAGTCAGAATGTATGACTACTCCACATGCTCAGCAACAATTGGTTTGATAAGTCTTTTTAAATTTAGCCATTCTAATGTGTGTGACATGGTATCTCATTGTGGTTCTGCTTTACTTTGCTCTGATGACTAATAATTTTGAGCAGTTTTATGTGCTAACTGGCCGTTCATATATCTTCCAATATTCACATCTAAGTAAATGTCTACTCAAGTCTTTTACCCATTCTATTGGATTGTCTTTTGATGTAATTGGTGAGAGTTCCTTTGAATTCTAGATAAAAGAACTTTGCCCACTGAATTTACATACATATTAATTGTATTCTGTGACTCTGTGTTCATTTTATGTGTTTTAATGAGTATATACATGTACTTTAGATGTAATTAAAATTTTTAATATAATTTTTTATCAAATATAAAATTCTAATAGCATTTTTTAATGTTTCTTTCTGTTCCTTAAGTCAAGATGTACTTTTGTATTCTTCTAAAAGCTTTATAGGTTTTATACTTATGCTTAAATACTTGACCTATTGTGAGTTGATTTTTGTGTATGGTACAGCACACACAGATGCACATTAAATTGAACAGTATTTTAAAACCATTTGTTGGCAATGCTTCCTTTACAATTGAATTGCTTTGTCAACTTTGATGAAAATTGATTGACTTTACTCTTTTGTTTCAGCAAACTATTTGTCTGTTCTAATGCCAGTTCCATAGTATCTTGAATACTGAAGCTTTAATTTAAATTTTGATGTTGTGCAGTATATCAATCATAAACATCATTTTCAATATTGTCTTGGTTATTCTATGTCTTTTATATTTCTGTATAGATTTTTAAATCAATCTGTCATTTCTATAAAACACGCTGTTGAAATTTTGATTGGTATTGCACAGAATCCATATATTAATTTGGGGAAGAACTGACATACTAACAATATTGAGCATGCCAATCCAGTCCACAGACAGTATTTTCTCCAATTCTTTAGATATATTTTACTGGTTATAAAATTCTTAGTAGATAGGTATAATTTTTTTTATAAAGTATCTTTCAAACAACTTTTGCCTTATGCTCTTTCTAAAGAAAAGTAGGTATGAAGCACATCTAGTTGCTTTCAAATTTTTCTATTCATCTTTGTATTCTGTTGTTTTACTATGACACATTGAGATCATTTATATTTCTTTAAAAATCATACTTTGAGTTTGCTGACCAACTTTTTCCTTTAAGCTGCTGTTCACCATTTTCAGAAATCTATTATATGTCCAAATATATTTTCCTCTTCTTGTACATCTCCAATTACAATATGACAAACTGTGTCATGTGACTTCACCTGTCCCTGAGTTTCTGGATTTTTTTAAAATCATTCCCTTTTCTTCAGTTAGGATAATTGCTATTGAGTTGAATTCAAATATACTTACTCTTTCAAACCCTTCTCCAATATTATTAAAATCATTCTATTAAAGTTAAGTTTTAGTTATTTAGATATTTTGTCTTTGAATTCTTTAATTTCCACATGGTCCTCTGATATGTAGATAGGTAGATATTGACATTTCATATCTATTCTCTCAATACAGGCATATTTTCCTTTAAGTGCTTAAATAAATTGAACATGGCTGCTTTAAATCCCTTACCTATATATTTCATTATGTGGACATATCACGTGTATGGTTTGTTTAGTACTACCTCGCTTATCTCTTGGCTCTAGGTCTTATTTTTCATATTTTTTGCATGTATATTATTTTTTATTATTTTAACTGAACTTTATTGATTTATACACTCTGGATTCTGTTATTTTCCTCTGAAGAACATTGTTTTTAGTTATGGCAAGTACTTAGCTCGGCTGGACTGACTCCAAGCTCTCTCTCCTTTGTGGTGGACAGCAACTAAGCTCACACATAATTCTTTTACCTTCCAGCTGTTAGGCTGTGCTTGTATGTTCAGAATCTCCCACACACAAGGACAGTCAGGGAGTAAGCCAAACATTTGCTAATAGTTCATATGCAGATGTGAAATTCCTTTCCTCTGTGGTTCCCTCCCTTTTTAGATATACCTCTCACTTTCAAGCCTCTCTTGAAGACTAAAACCTAGTCATGTGACTCTTCCAGCCAGTATGATTGTGGCTCTTGGCTGGAGTTCCAGCCACTTGGTGTCACATGAGCTAGGCGTACCCTCTGACAAAAAGCCTTATATAGATGAGTATCAGCAGCACAATTTTCTTTCTTTAAGGGTCAGATCCCTGCCAGCCTAGCTTTCTTTTGATGATTTTCATGTGCTTTCAAATAGTTTTTATATGTTCCTCAGTTTATCATTTTTAGTTCAACTTCACTGCTATTACTGGAATTGGAACCAAGTGGCTCATTTTTTATTTCAGTCATCACAAGGCATTATGATTCAAATATTTTCAATCTATAAAAACTGGCAGCTCTTCTTTTTTTTTATTAAGGTATCATTGATATACAATCTTATGCTGAGGTTTCACAAGAGCAACATTGTGCTTACTACATTCCCATTATTAAGTCCTCACCACATACCCCATTGCAGTCACTTTCCATCAGCATAGTAAGATACTATAGAGTCATTACTTGTCTTTTCTGTGCTATACTGTCTTCCCATGCCCCCCCCCTTATATTATGCGTACTAATTATAATGCTCCTTCTCCTTCCCTTCCCACTGACCTCCCCCCCCCCTTCCCGGCCCTTTCCCTTTGGTAAGCACTAGTCCATTCTTGGGTTCTATGAGTCTGCTGTGATTTTGTTCTTTCAGTTTTCCTTTGTTCTTATACTCCACAAATGAGTGAAATCATTTGGTACTTGTCTTTCTCCACCTGGCTTATTTCACTGAGCATAATATCCCCTAACTCCATCCGTGTTGCTGCAAATGGTAGGATTTGTTTTCTTCTTACAGCTGAATAATATCCCATTGTGTATATGTACCACATCTTCTGTATCCATTCAGCTACTGATGGACACTTAGGCTGCTTCCATATCTTGACTATTATAAATAGTGCTGTGATAAACACAGGGGTGCATATGTCTTTTTGAATCTGTGATCCTATTTTCTTAGGGTAAATTTTAGGAGTGGAATTCCTGGGTCAAATGGTATTTCTATTTTTAGTTTTTGAGTAACCTCCATACTGCTTTCCACAATGGTTGAACTAATTTACCTTCCCACCAGCTGTCTAAGAGGGTTCCCCTTTTTCCGCATCTTTGCCAGCATTTGTTGTTGTTTGTCTTTTGGATGGTGGCCATCCTCACTGGTGTGAGGTGATACTGCATTTTCCCTGATGATTAGTGATGTGGAGCATCTTTTCATGTGGCAGCCCTTCCTCTTACCCACCAGGAATAATGTTATGCTATGCACCATACGTGCACATTGCTTTGACACCATGCACAAACATATCATTTCATTTAATCCTAGAAATAACACTATTAATCCTAAAAATATGCAGGTAAGCATATTTATCCCATTTTACATTGCAAAAAGTAACACTGAGAGACACAGTTTGAGCAAGTTCAAAATATTAGAAACTGACTACAAATCAATCACACTCATGTCACATTCAATTGCTACTCATTCTACCCCTCTTCTCTTTCACATAAATACATCTTAAATCTGTAATTTAAAAATGTTAGTGCCATTGATGGGTGTCAATTAAGCAGTACAATTTAGTAGTTATGGTCAAGTGCTTCACAATCACACAAACTTGGTTTTTAGTCCTGCCTCATCACTACTCCCTGTATGTAATGATCAAATCTATAAAAGAATATGATACTAATAACATAAAATTGCTGTGAGGATTAAATGTCATATCTCATGCAGAATAGCTGATATATATAGAAAGTGCTGAAAAGATATTAGATATTAAACTATTAAATAGTTTTATTTTAAGACACCAAGGATTTAATTTTTTTGCAAAAGAATTTTAAAACTCCCTCATAACATATTTATGCCAGGCTTGATCTATTGGAACTGAACACATAACACCAATAACAGAAAGTGGGAAGAAGAAAGGGAATGAACATTTATTGGACATGTACTGTGTACCTAACACTGAGGTAGGTGTTTTAAAATATATTATTGAAATACTTTATTTTCACAACACTCTATAAAGTAAACATGATAAGGTGTCTCCTTTTTGCAGATATGGAGACTAAAGTTTAGAAAATTTTAAGTAGCTTATCCATCAACATAAACTATTAAGTATCTCAAATACTATAAGTACCTCAGTGTGCTGACACATTTTACGTTCCTAGACTACAAAATGGACTACTATGAATCCATAGTGAGTACTGCATCCTATAATGCATTTGTAATTAAAACACTGTCTGGTTTTAAATGCTTTCTGAATTGCCTTTCCTCAGTTTCTTTCATACTTCCTTCAATCCAATGTCCTAATTTTCTTCCTTCAAAATTTCATGCCAACATAATTCAATTATAACTTGATCCTTCCATCTTTCTCTGTATCCATTTATTTCATTTTTATTGGCTGGTTCCAAAATGTAGTTTTATGCTCCTCAAAAACCTTTCACATAGCACATAATCACATATTATACTCTCTTAGGCATAGAGGAGGGCGAAATAGACTTATAGAGTCTTATTCGTTTCCTGGTGTTTACTGCATTGATTTTATTAAATCACATGTGCACACTTACTGTTTTACCCCACTAATGCACTCTGCACAAGTCCGTGATTTCAGGTGGTCCTAAAGAATGGTCTCAATATGCACTCTGTGGAATGTACCACACTACATTGATATTTCAAAGTGATTCAACCATTAGGAAAATGGCCTTAGACACAGAAGGATAAATGTCAGATATTATATGTAAGATTACAAAAATTAGTTCTGGGAATATATTAAAAGGACTGATTAAACATAAATGAAACAGCAAACATAGGGGAGTGGCTAAACAGTTTCATATAATGATAATGGAAAAAGTGATTATGACATGGGATTCTGCACAAAATGACCCACTCTTTTATACTACTGATTATTTTTATGCAATTTATGGTACTTTGTATAGTTTGGGTCATAGTTTTTTAAGGGTAATTAATAAAATCAATTAACTTTCTAAATAAAACATTAATAAATAGATTAACAAAAGATTAAGGATCAAAATCTTTTAAAGAAAGTTTAGAAGATACAAAGAATAGACATCAAAGGTCAGGAATGAGAAGAAACTAGTTGTGGCCTCAGCTCTGCCTCAAACATGGGAAGATACCACTCAGCAGCGATTTGCCTAAGTTGAAGTGGGAGCCTCCATTGAATTTCTCATACTCTTTGGATATCATATTCTAATTGAGGATTGGTTATGAGGGGTCGGGGTCTGTTGAGTTACAGTTGAGTTACAGTTCATATCTGTGGAGCATTAAAGAAACAAAGGGGACACATGTTGTTACTAATGTGACTATGTGCAGGTGCAGGCTATGCCGGGCGAACCCCTCGGTCTGTGGGGTCTCTACCTGACAGCTCTTTTCCATGGACTGGCAGCTCGAGGGTCACAGGCACAACACACAGAGCTGTTCAGCACACACTGAAAGGATGGGGTGATAGACCCCATTTCCTTAGCTCCCACGTTTTCATAATTCAGCAGCTGAAAACCTGCAGTAAGGGCTACTTCGCTTAGCACATATTTTGTTGTTTCTTCCCTTTCCTTCTTAGTTTTCCACCATTATTCACTAGCAATACTGAACTCCAATCTCTACACTGGTTTAGTAGATCAAAAAACATACATGTAAGGAATTTTATCTTTGATTTAATACAAGCATCCAAACATGAAATTTCTAAAACTTGTACTAGAAAGAGAGCTACCTAGTTGTGGGGTCAGAATGGGGATACTGTGACTGAGTGTGGGAACATTCTAGATTTGAAGGACTTGTGATTATTATTTTAATTCTCTTTCAACGACCAACTTTTCTCTTTTTCATGATCACCATTTAGCAGGAATATATCACGACAGTACAGAGCGTCCATATTTGAAGTAGATGCCTGGGATCAACTCCCTGCCATACCTGAGCTCTTGCCTGGCCTTAGGCACTTTGTCTTGAGATCTCTATCCCTGTGTCTTCATCTGAAGTTGTGCCACCTTACAGGGTGGTTCCAAGGATTAAATGAGACGATACATGTACAGGCCAGAACAGGTGTGAGACACTAGGATCAGTTAGTTACTAGGGACTTTTCTTTTGAAGATTCAGAAAGTTTACAAAGAGAGAAAAAGAGGAAGCAATATTTATACTTTACCCCCCACTTTTACTGTCCTCTTGTAGCTATTCTCACACTCTAGTGCAAATTCTGCCACTTTCAACAAACCTGTCACTTCTCTTGAACTCTAAAATATTTATTTGTTATGTTATTCTGTTTTGACAAAAAATCACTATTTTGGACACCATTTAGACACCATGTTCAAAATGTTTTCTATAAGTATTATTTATCACCAATACTTTTTAATATTCCTAAGAGGAAAGGTTTCATCTTATACTGCTTTTGTGTTTTTAGACTTTCTTCAGAAAAATTAGTTCTCCGCTGGAGCTCTGTCCACACTGAGTACAAGTAATGAGACTAATAGAAGATCGAATGGGATTTCATAGATGTCTTTCTTAAACCGCAAATGAAGAGCAAGCGTGTGGTCTCCCGACGTCTTGACATTAAAAGTCATTTACATCACAGTCATCAATCATCAACCTGAGCTGTTCTATATCACTTGAGTCCCTGATTCCTTTGTCAGGAAAAAATGGACAGACAATGGAAATTGGATGCTGATAAATTTCAACTGACTCTGTTTTTTGCAGGACTAGGGGAGGGCAGAATTCTGTTGGCACCGTTTTCTATGAAATCATGCTTATAGAAAAGAGACAAGTTCCAGATGAGATAAGAGATAAGTTCCGGATGAGATAAGAGGTAAAGCATTAAACTTTACATGCAGACAGATTTTGAGAATATTGCCAGTGAGGCAAATTATATAAATCTTTAGAATCAAAAGACAGTATTAAAATCCTATGTAAAAACTTTTTGTGACTAGATAAAATAGAGAATTTCACAGAGAAAAGTATTTTCTATTTTCACATATATGACACATTACACCTTGATTTTCATTTTAATTCCAATTTTTTGCACATTTAAAAACTTTAGGCCTGTCTTCATTCATACGCACAAATGCAAAAATCCCACAAATGTTAACAAACTGACTTCAGCAATGTACAAAAAAGTTCATATGTCTAAACTGAATTTATTCTAGGAATGAAGATTAGTTAGCATTAATCATTAGTATAAGTAATACTATCAACAGATTAGAAGAAATCACGTGATCATAAAATGTTAAGCAAATACATTTGATAAAATTCAGTACCCATTAATTACAAAAATTCTTACCCAACTAAATATAGAAGGGAACTCTCTTTATCTGACATATGATACAGGAAATCATATGTCACCCTCACACTTACTTGTGAATAAGTAAAACTTTGATTTTGGAATTAAGACAATAAGAATCATTATCTCAACTTCTTTCCAACATTACAGGAAGTTTTACACAATGCAGCAAGAGAAAGAAATAAAATGTAAAAAGATTGGAAAGGAAGAGGAAAAGATAATTTTCTTCAGATAATACTATTATCTACAAAAAACTTACAGGTCACTTTCTAGAATTAGTTAAGGAATTCTACAAGGTTGTTGGACATTTGACACACAAAATAAATTACATTTCTATTTCCCAGCAAAAATAAGGCAAATAAATTTTAGTGAGTTATAATAGCATCAATCAGTATCAGTTTAGATAGTCTAGGAATAACTATAAATAGATGAATAAGACATTATCTAAGGAAATTACATTATCTTATTGAGGAAACATTAAAGAAATTAAGGAGAGTTAACTAATCAAGATATATACCATGTTCATTGTTTGAAAGTTGAAATATTTTAAAGATCTTAATACAATGTATTCCCACCCAAAGCCCCGATAAACTTGGCAGAATTGACAAGCTAATTTTAAAATATAAATGGAATTGCAATAGTCAAAACACTCTTGAAGAACAAGGGTCAAGCAGACATAAGATTTATTATAAAGATCTACTAAATAACCAACTATGATGTTGTCTTAAGGACGGACTATTAGACCAATGGAACAGAACAGAAAGCTCAGATATAGGCCAATTTATTTATGGACACTTCATAAATGAGATATTTAGCACTGTACAGCAGTGGAAAAAGACATGCTTTGCAGAAACAGGCTTGATTTGGAGCCAAAAGTGATCCATTTAAATAGGAAACAAAATGAATGGGACTTATATGACCCTTTGTATAAAATCAGGCCTAGATGCCACCTATATTTGCAATGTATTTGCTTCATACTGTGAAAAAATGGTTCAAATTGCTTATCTTTTTTCCCCGGGGCAAGGACTAATTATTTAAACTCCAAAAGCACTAATCATAAAGTTACTGCTTGATAAATTCTACTATATGATAACCAAGAACATCTATGCATTACAATTCACCATGAAAACGGTGAAAATAAAAAACATAGCATGGGATTTTCTTTTAGATCTACAGTATATCTTTGAATACAATTAAAGAGGGACTAGAAAAACAACAACGACACAACTCTTGTATTTTAAAAAATACAAGACAGTCTTGAAAAATGGGCACTTTACAAAGAGGGATTACAAAAAGCCAGTAACCATTGGTAAAGAGGGAAACAAATTAAAACAAGTAAGATACCATCACAAACACTGAGTGGGCAAACATTTGAAGTCTGATAATACTGTGTGTTGAGGATATGGGCAACAAATCTCATTTCATGCTGGGTGGGAGTAGGAACTGGCACAAATATATTGAAATGTCATGTAGCATTACACAGTAAATCGGAGTGTATGAAAAACTTCCAATCCAGCAATTTCACTCCTCAATATATACTGTATACTGAAAAACATACACATGTGCAACAGCATATGTACAAGACAGCTTTTGGCAACATTGTTCTTAAAAGGCTCAATGTGGAAACACCCAACTGTCCATCAGCAGAAGAGATCAATAAACTGTGTTATATTCATAAAATATTCAGCAATTAAAATGCATAAACCACAGCTGCGCATGTTAAAATAGTTGGATCTTACAAACATAATATTGAGCATCAGATGTCAGACATAAAATAATACATACAGTATGCCACCTGTCCAAAAACAGGCAAAATTTGGTTATTTAAGAAAGCATATATAGATGAAAAACATATCTATTTTAAAATGTGAGGGATTGATTCTCTGTAAAGTCAGCAATGTTTGTTACATCTGGGGAAATAAAGAGGTTTAAAATCTGGCAAGAGCTCCATGTTTCCTGGTGGGGATGAATCTACAATGCTAGCAAAATTCTGTCTTCTGAGTTGATGGTGTTTATATGTGATTCACTTTATATGCATTCACTAAATTGTACATTTATGTTTTACACTATTTGCCATATTTAATGGAAAATTTAAATAATCTTAAAACATTTACATAACTGTAATCATAATCACACTTACGTATGAATTACTTTATTAGAATCATTTTAACAACAGCAATTATATATAAGTACCATTATTTATAATAAATAGAATAATAAAATATAAATTTAAAATAAATATCAAATAAGTAATAAAATAAAAATCTTAAATAATAAATAAAAAATAAATGAGAGTTGAGTGTTGTTTGCTATTTGTATCAATGAAGTCTGATGCAATGAAATTTGTTCCCATTGTGATTTATTGAAAGTCTATATGGCCCAGCAGTTGTGTTATACTGGCCACTGGACTTTCCAATGAACAAAGAATTTACAGATCTCAGGAACAAATAAAGGGGGCTTATCCAAATCTCTCTCCAACAATTTCAATTAAAATAAAAAAATAAACTTACCCACGTCATATTAATTGTGTTTGGTAATGGAGTTCCCTACATGCTAATCTCCATCCCAAGACTGCACAGTTTATTCCAATAATGTTTCCCAATAATCAAGTTACCAAAACACCCTTTCAAGGTGAAATTCCCCTTAACAATTCATAAACCACAGAAGTCTATATAAAAATTAAATAGGATTACCCTAGTCAGGATTATAAACACATAAATCCAGTCATAACTTTTTTTAAAGGAGAAAAAAACCATGAGCAGCTTACACAAATAAAAAAATGGAAACTAGCCATGAGAAAATGAAAAACTGCACAAAAAGTTATTTATCACAAAAAAATGTGTTGACAGGGGAGATGGCAAAATTTTTTGGGGGTGGCTCAGGATCAGTGTAAATCCAGTTATTTGTGGTCCTCTGTAGTTTGATTGTTTCAGGAAAATAAATGTGCCAGGTGGACCTTTTATCAACCTCTCTTTTCTACTCTAAAATATTTCTAAAAAAGGGACACAGGTACTATAGAAACTATCATGTTGTCTTTTGTCGCATTTTTTCCCCAAAGTATGCATCTTCTTCCTGTACATTAATTCTCAGTTCCAAAAACTAGTATACTGGATTCTTGTGGGTAAAATTGCAAAATTTCCAAAATCTTTTGCCTGGCTTTTGTACATCTCCTTATCAATAGGTATTTCCAAGGGGCGGAGAGAAGTACTCCATCTCCATATCCATAGGTAATTACAGGGGCAAGCAGAGAGTATCTGTACCAGAGAGGTTAGGTGGGGTCCCTTCTTCAGCAGCCGGGTTGCAATAAACACGGGAGAGGAGAAGTGGACGACTCCTTGTAAGAAATAAACGGATTTCTCTCATTTTATTTCTCCCTTTGACTGATTTCAGTTTCAAAGGTATTTTGCCCCGGGATTTCCCCCCGGAGTTACAATCCTTAAGCATGTACTTGACACTAGAGAGGTTGACCGTTCTGGAAGACAGCACAACTGCTCAAGGATTTATTCCACCTGGTGCGATGGTGCCATCTACAGGCGTGAGTGCACATTTTTACAAGCTTTTTTGAAAGGATTCAAAATAAATGTGATCATGAAGGATCCCAAAACATGTAGCTCTTACTTTGATTCTTTACATTTTGTAAAATTTGCTCTTTCTGGACAACAACACATTGTAAAAACACTCATTCCAGTTCTGTATTGTGAAAATGCAATGTGAAATCCATGTGTTTATAATATAAAGGAGTTCAGTCCCTATGCCTGAACAGAAGATAGAGAGCAATGTATCTAGACACAGCATTAGCATTAACTACTGGTATTTTGGGATAAATCACGAAATTAAGAATAGATTTATGATTGATTATTCCCACGAAGTGCTGAAAATCAAGTTAAATTCAAAATTAGCACGGGAAAAATAACCCCAATTGCATTAATTCCTAAATTATGGGAGTGGATTTTCAGAAGAATCATTCATATAGGAGAGACAGGGAGAAAAAACGATTTGTACTGAGTACACATATGTGATCTCTCTCTCTCCTTTAATTCCCACACCTCTTTGCCCTCTGAGGCAAGTTTTAACCAAGCCACACCCAGGTTAATTTACAAGGCCTTAGGGCTAAAATGCAATAGGGCCAGAATTAAGATCCATGGTGTGTAACCTCTAGCCAATCCTCTTTCCACTTTACTACAACCATCAACCCCAGGAGGAGCCCTCCACAGCTTTAAAAAGGGATGAGAGGATCTGGCATCCTCACTTTTCTAGGGTAACACAGAAAGTGGCTTCTATGTGGATTTAAAATATGCATTATTACACACAAACTGCTTAGCTCTGCTGTACTGGATGTTTTTCTTATAACGACATACTATTAAAAAAATTGTAATGAAATATGATCCAGGAAACAGCTGGTTCCTGGGATGGAGGCATGTAAATGACTAAGCAGTTCATTACCTTCTTGATTTCAATGCTGGGTGAATTCACCCTTTCCTAAACTAGACAGAATAGGAACCGGCAACGAGTAACTCCAATTGACAGATGATTCCCTCTCTGAAATCCCACTCTTCATACTCCCCCAACCCGTGCTACTGATTTAGTCATAGCTTCCCTATCAAGGAAAGAAAAGCATGTCCTTGAAAGAAAAAAGCATCTCTTACATTCCCCAGAAGCCGTTCATTTACACACTCACTGCATAGGTGTGCATTCATTCAACAAATACCTCCCAGTGCCTATCGCATTTGTCACAGGCGGAGGGCACACAGATTTGAACAAGATTGACACAGTCCTCACCCCTGAAGAGCTTCCAGTAGAAGTATGCGTGTGGAAGGCAGTACATAACACAAATGACTTACATGTCGTAAATCATCATTAAATATTTATTAAGTGAAGCCCTTGCTGGCTAACTTAGCCTTTACAGATCTCTCCCTCTGACCCCTCCGAGGACCACAGCGCTTACGCATGTAACACTGTTCAGGTAGGTAAGTTTCCAGAGGGATAGGGCTCTGCATTAACTCCTTTGCTATCCGGACGCCATCAACTAAGCACTCAGTGAGTGCTTCATGAGGCGCTTGTGGGGGCAGAAGGGGAGATGGAGTGAGATGAGGAAGAAGTGGAGCAAGAGAAAGAAGAAAAGAAAGAGGTGCCATTGGAATTATTCTCTGCTTTAGGAAAAATAAGACACGTCTAACTTGTGAAAAAAAATCTAACTGGAAACTGAGTGGAAAAACACACCGTAGGTGAAGGCGCTATGTTTTAGTCTTGAGTGAGAAGCCAGGTCTTGGGTCACCGCGCTGGAGGCGTAGCCGGCATGGTGACAGCAGCGGGAGGACGCGTCACATTGTGGTCACGTAGGAATCATAACATCCAAATTTTCATTACCTGGGTGCAGATGATTTCAGTGGCTGTGCGGCTGGCACATTGTCTATTAAACCATTCATATCAATTTTTCCATGGAAACGATACCATAAAATTCCAATTATTGGAAAAATTCAAGGAAAGATTGGGAAATAGGGGGGTACAGAGAGTTACTCTGTTTTCTCTCATTACCCACCAAGAGCAGTGCCTGCCCTGGGCGGCCATGGGCTCTGTCTTCACCGCAGGTGGTGGCCTTCCTGATTGTTCTATAGCACTCTCGTGTGTGCTGGCCTTTTGAATTAGCATCCAAGACAGCTGGAATGCAGGTAATGTCTGCAACATTCTTGAAGTCTTCCAAAGGCCTGCCATGGAGAAGAGGTGGATCCCCGCGTGTTTCCCATCCTCATGGATTCCGTCAACAAATAAAGAGATGGTAGGAAACAAGCAATCAAAACTACTGCATTCCAACAAGAACTTGAGAATAGATTTCGGTATATTTGTGAAAGTACTGGACATTATGGTGTCAGGCTCCTTTGTGCCAGACACTCTCCTGAAAGTGAATTTATGAAACTTATAATAGGGGGATAAATAAGCAGATGTGGATATGAATCTCTACAGAGAGACACAACAAGAAAAATAAATACAAATATAGATGTATATGTGATAGAATTTCAAGAGTACTTACAGGTATCTCTAAAGCTTATCCCATCTTTCAGTTAAGATAATCTGAAAACCTTAGCCTAAATATTGATTATCTTATCAAAAATCAGTGCCACATTGATAGGCTTTAACTGTGGGGAGTGGAGGTACTGTGAATGCTGAATTAGCTAATTCTCCAAAAAAAGAAATGCTCTACTTTTGTTTTTGTTTATTAGTTTGATTTTCTAAATAATTAGGTTATTTCTAATCCAAAATGTCTTGCTTTCACACAAAGAAGAGATCTGGATGAAATCTGAATAAGGTCTGTACTTGGCACCTTTTCTAAATATCCTCCTTTATATTCAATACTTGGCAAACCTTACCTGCTCCTTCCTTCCTAACTTACCGCTCCCAACTGGACAAGCATGCGTGAGGATGCCTCTGATACTGACCCTACTCGCTTCTGGATTGTCCAGGTCTAACTCCACCTCTACACCAACCACCTAGTAAAGAATATGATTCTGTTTTGCAAATTTCTTTACTTTAGTGAGGTC